>NC_086453.1:185313698-188166198 GCF_028390025.1 Pseudophryne corroboree | reverse complement strand
CCCACTGGAATCCATCATCTCAGGTCCCTGTGTACTTTCTGGAGGCAATTGCTGGTGAATGTCTCCACGGAGGAATTGATTATAATTCATTTTGATGAACATTATCTTCTCCACATTTTCTGGAAGTAACCTCAATTGCCGATTGCTGACAAGGTGACCGGCTGCACTAAACACTCTTTCGGAGTACACACTGGAGGGGGGGCAACTTAGGTAAAATAAAGCCAGTTTGGGCAAGGGCCTCCAAATTGCCTCTTTTTCCTGCTAGTATATATACGGACTGTCTGACGTGCCTACTTGGATGTGGTCACTCATATAATCCTCCAACATTCTTTCAATGGTGACAGAATCATATGCTGTGACAGTAGATGACATGTCAGTAATCGTTGGCAGATCCTTCAGTCCGGACCAGATGTCAGCACTCGCTCCAGACTGCCCTGCATCACCGCCAGTGGGTGGGCTCGGAATTCTTAGCCTTTTCCTCGCAGCCCCAGTTGAGGGAGAATGTGAAGGAGGAGCTGTTGACGGGTCACGTTCCGCTTGACTTGACAAGTGTCTCACCAGCAGATCTTTGCACCTCTGACACTTGTGTCTGCCGGAAAGAGAGATACAACGTAGGCTTTGAACCTAGGATCGAGCACGGTGGCCAAAATGTAGTGCTCTGATTTCAACAGATTGACCACCCGTGAATCCTGGTTAAGCGAATTAAGGGCTCCATCCACAAGTCCCACATGCCTAGCAGAATCGCTCCATTTTAGCTCCTCCTTCAATCTCTCCAGCTGCTTCTGCAAAAGTCTGATGAGGGGAATGACCTGACTCAGGCTGGCAGTGTCTGAACTGACTTCACGTGTGGCAAGTTCAAAGGGTTGCAGAACCTTGCACAACGTTGAAATCATTCTCCACTGCGCTTGATTCAGGTGCATTCCCCCTCCTTTGCATATATCGTAGGCAGATGTATAGGCTTGAATGGCCTTTTGCTGCTCCTCCATCCTCTGAAGCATATAGAGGGTTGAATTCCACCTCGTTACCACCTCTTGCTTCAGATGATGGCGGGGCAGGTTTAGGAGTGTTTGCTGGTGCTCCAGTCTTCGCCACGCGGTGGCTGAATGCCGAAAGTGGCCCGCAATTGTTCGGGCCACCAACAGCATCTCTTGCACGCCCCTGTCGTTTTTAAAAAAATTCTGCACCACCAAATTCAATGTATGTGCAAAACATGGGACGTGCTGGAATTTGCCCACATGTAATGCACGCACAATATTGGTGGCGTTGTCCGATGACACAAATCCCCAGGAGAGTCCAATTGGGGTAAGCCATTCTGCTGATGTTCCTCAGTTTCTGTAAGAGGTTGTCAGCTGTGTGCCTCTTATGGAAAGCGGTGATACAAAGTGTAGTCTGCCTAGGAACGAGTTGGCGTTTGCGAGATGCTGCTACTGGTGCCGCCACTGCTGTTCTTGCTGCGGGAGGCAATACATCTACCCAGTGGGCTGTCACAGTCATATAGTCCTGAGTCTGCCCTGCTCCACTTGTCCACATGTCCATGGTTAAGTGGACATTGGGTACAACTGCATTTTTTAGGATACTGGTGACTCTTTTTCTGACGTCTGTGTACATTCTCGGTATCACCTGCCTCGAGAAGTGGAACCTAGATGGTATTTGGTACCAGGGACACACTAACTCAATAAATTGTCTAATTCCCTGTGAATTAACGGTGGATACCGGACACACGTTTAACACCACCACAGCTGCCAAGGCCTGAGTTATCCGCTTTGCAGCAGTATGACTGCTGTGATATTTCATCTTCCTCGCAAAGGACTGTTGGACAGTCAATTGCTTACTGGTAGTAGAAGTGGTCTTCCGACTTCCCCTCTGGGATGACAATCGACTCCCAGCAGCAACAACAGCAGCGCCAGCAGCAGTAGGCGTTACACTCAAGGATCCATCGGAGGAATCCCAGTTAGGAGAGGACTCATCAGACTTGCCAGTGACATGGCCTGCAGGACTATTGGCATTCCTGTCTAAGGAGGGAATTGACACTGAGGGAGTTGGTGGTGTGGCTTGCAGGAGCTTGGGCACAAGAGGAAGGGATTTAGTTGTCAGCGGACTGCTTCCGCTGCCACCCAAAGTTTTTTTAACTTGTCAATGACTTCTGATGAATGCGCTCCAGGTGACGTATAAGGGAGGATGTTCCTAAGTGGTTAACGTCCTTACTCCTACTTATTACAGCTTGACAAAGGCAACACATGGCTTGACACCTGTTGTCCGCATTTCTGTTAAAATAATTCGACACCAAAGAGGTGATTTTTTTTGTAATTTGACCAGGCATGTCAATAGCTATATTCATCCCACGGACAACAGGTGTCTCCCCCCGGGTGCCTGACTTAAACAAACCACCTTACCATCAGAATCCTCCTTGTCAATTTCCTCCTCAGCGCCAGCAACACCCATATCCTCATCCTTCAACAGTGACATCTTCAATTTGACTATCAGGAACTGGACTGTGGGTGCTCCTTCCAGCACTTGCAGGGGGCGTGCAAATGGTGGAAGGCGCCACCTCTTCCCGTCCAGTGCACCTGAAGAATACCTATGTTAAATTTCAGCTTCCTAACATATCGGGAAGAGAATTAGTGATGAGTGAGTCTGTGAGTGAGTGAGTGAGTGAGTGAGTGAGGGCTTTCATATATATATATATATATATATATATATATATATATATATATATATGTGTGTTTGTGTGTGTGTATAAGTGTATAAATCTAATCACATACATTTTATGTATGTGCATATATACATGTTTATACTGTTTATTTATGTATTTGGCAGCAGCATCTTCCCTACACTCACTGAAGCCCAGGCTGACAGGTAAGGGGGGTGAGCGGCAGACTCGGGCCCCCCGGGACCCTCCACCAGTCCCCCCCTCTCTTGGAGCCACTTCTGGAATGTACCAGAAAAGAGGCCAATTCTCCAAAAACTGCATTTGCTGGGGTTTGCCCACAGTTTTAGCTTTGCTGCATCTTGCTTAGCACCTTTTATAGATGTGTCATAACTATTGTATGAGCTACTATTAAACCCCACTATTTCAATAAACCCAAATATTATTAAAACCATTGTACTTTGGAGGAGTTTTGTGGCTGAGACCCATAAATCCTTACGGTCATTCTCTTCTTCCATAAACACATAAACCTGGCAAGAAAAAAATAATAATCTGACTCTTTTTAAACCAGTGAAAATGTCAAGACATACATTAAAGCACTATTTCAGAAGTCATCCTGCCCTCTGCTGGTCATTGTCAGCACTACTGTATAAATTAAAGTCTGTTCAGTACTGTACTGTACCGGATTTTAGTTAATAGGAAATATGGAATAAAAATAGCTGGAGCAGAATAAGTAAAGATTTATGGAAAATTAAAAGGTCTAAGGGAAGTGAGAGAAGTTATGGTGATAACAAATATCTGAATACATCCTGATATATTTTATCTATTATATAGAGGACTTACATAGAGGACTGACAATAGAAAACTGGCACAATGGGATCCTATCTGGGATATTTGGTATATATTTATGTTTTATATCCCATGTGATTATACTAGAGCCGTATCTAGACATTTCAGTTCCATATGCCAGAAAAAGAAGAAGTGCCCCCACCTGCAATTTTTGTGACTAGGGAAGGGGAGTGGCTTCACAATACCCCCTATCCCCTTTTCATTACTCTGGGGGTATATATATATATATATATATATATATATATATATATATATATATATATATATATGTGTGTGTGTGTGTGTGTGTGTGTGTGTGTGTGTGTGTGTGTGTGTGTGTGTGTGTGTGTGTGTGTGTGTGTATAAAGAAAGAGGGAGAGGTTCTTAGCACCAAGGTGTAGCACTCTGTCACGATTTGGATATACCACTGTCTGGATACGACACTCCCAGTTCTAAAGTAAATTAGGGTGTCTGCTCTGGCCCTAAGTATTAAAGGTGGTGGTGAGTCGCCTAGTGTAGAGATATATAAAAAAGAGATAGGGTGTAGTGAGCGACCAATGGTGTCCTTTATCTTATAACAAGACAGTCAAATGAATGTCTAAAGTATAAAACACATATTTATTCTAAAAGTAAGAAAAATAGACAGTATAAAAAAAACTGTCACAGAATGGATCTCGTTACAATGTATAAAATGTAAGTAAAACTCCTCTGCTTGATCTAGTTAGTTTCAAAGATGCTGTTATCATTGATAGTGGGATAACGAAATTTCTAAAAATTTAAAAATACCATGATTAAAAAGTGACATAAAAGATCTATAATAAAGTGCTTACCTTTCAGGGGGGAGGTCTGGTCAGAGTCTCCAATGCGTTTCGTCCATCAGACTTTATCAAGGGGTAGGGAATGAATGGCACAGGACTGATATTAATCCCTACATCTGACAGGAAGTGCTAGTTAAGCATCACTTCCTCTTGCTAATTAGCATGGTCAAAAAATCTCACACATATGTTTAAAATATAACTAGATAGGATTGTAGAGTGATAGGGAATCATAGAATTTGGGGTCATTTTGATCCCATAGTATTATTAACCTCAATAACCATAATTTCCACTCATTTCCAGTCTATTCTGAACACCTCACAATATTTTTAGTCCTAAAATTTGCACTGAGGTCGTTGGATGACTAAGCTAAGCGACCCAAGTGGCCGGCACAAATACCTGGCCCATCTAGGAGTGGCACTGCAGTGTCAGACATGATGGCACTTAAAAAATTAGCCCCAAACATCACATGATGCAGAGATAAATAAAAAAAGAGGTGCAAGATGGAATTGTCCTTGGGCCATCCCACCCACCCTTATGTTGTATAAACAGGACATGTACATTTTAACAAACCCATCATTTCAGCCACTGGGTCTGCCGCACGACTGTGGCTGAAATGACTGGTTGGTTTGGGCCCCCACCAAAAAAGAAGCAATCAATCTCTCCTTGCACAAACTGGCTCTACAGAGGCAAGATGTCCACCTCCTCCTTATCGTCCGATTCCTCACCCCTTTCACTGTGTACATCCTCCTCACAGATTAATAATTTGTTCCCACTGGAATCCATCATCTCAGGTCCCTGTGTACTTTCTGGAGGCAATTGCTGGTGAATGTCTCCATGGAGGAATTGATTATAATTCATTTTGATGAACATCATCTTTTCCACATTTTCTGGAAGTAACCTCAATTGCCGATTGCTGACAAGGTGACCGGCTGCACTAAACACTCTTTCGGAGTACACACTGGAGGGGGGGCAACTTAGGTAAAATAAAGCCAGTTTGGGCAAGGGCCTCCAAATTGCCTCTTTTTCCTGCCAGTATATGTACGGACTGTCTGACATGCCTACTTGGATGCGGTCACTCATATAATCCTCCACCATTCTTTCAATGGTGACAGAATCATATGCAGTGACAGTAGATGACATGTCAGTAATCGTTGGCAGATCCTTCAGTCCGGACCAGATGTCAGCACTCGCTCCAGACTGCCTAGCATCACCGCCAGTGGGTGGGCTCGGAATTCTTAGCCTTTTCCTCGCAGCCCCAGTTGAGGGAGAATGTGAAGGAGGAGCTGTTGACGGGTCACGTTCCGCTTGACTTGACAAGTGTCTCACCAGCAGATCTTTGCACCTCTGACACTTGTGTCTGCCGGAAAGAGAGATACAACGTAGGCTTTGAACCTAGGATCGAGCACGGTGGCTAAAATGTAGTGCTCTGATTTCAAAAGATTGACCACCCGTGAATCCTGGTTAAGCGAATTAAGGGCTCCAACCACAAGTCCCACATGCCTAGCGGAATCGCTCCATTTTAGCTCCTCCTTCAATCTCTCCAGCTGCTTCTGCAAAAGTCTGATGAGGGGAATGACCTGACTCAGGCTGGCAGTGTCTGAACTGACTTTCACGTGTGGCAAGTTCAAAGGGTTGCAGAACCTTGCACAACGTTGAAATCATTCTCCACTGCGCTTGATTCAGGTGCACTCCCCCTCCTTTGCATATATCGTAGGCAGATGTATAGGCTTGAATGGCCTTTTGCTGCTCCTCCATCCTCTGAAGCATATAGAGGGTTGAATTCCACCTCGTTACCACCTCTTGCTTTAGATGATGGCGGGGCAGGTTCAGGAGTGTTTGCTGGTGCTCCAGTCTTCGCCACGCGGTGGCTGAATGCCGAAAGTGGCCCGCAATTGTTCGGGCCACCGACAGCATCTCTTGCACGCCCCTGTCGTTTTTTTAAAAATTCTGCACCACCATATTCAATGTATGTGCAAAACATGGGACGTGCTGGAATTTGCCCACATGTAATGCACGCACAATATTGGTGGCGTTGTCCGATGACACAAATCCCCAGGAGAGTCCAATTGGGGTAAGCCATTCTGCTGATGTTCCTCAGTTTCTGTAAGAGGTTGTCAGCTGTGTGCCTCTTATGGAAAGCGGTGATACAAAGCGTAGTCTGCCTAGGAACGAGTTGGCGTTTGCGAGATGCTGCTACTGGTGCCGCCACTGCTGTTCTTGCTGCGGGAGGCAATACATCTACCCAGTGGGCTGTCACAGTCATATAGTCCTGAGTCTGCCCTGCTCCACTTGTCCACATGTCCATGGTTAAGTGGACATTGGGTACAACTGCATTTTTTAGGATACTGGTGACTCTTTTTCTGACGTCTGTGTACATTCTCGGTATCGCCTGCCTCGAGAAGTGGAACCTAGATGGTATTTGGTACCAGGGACACACTAACTCAATAAATTGTCTAATTCCCTGTGAATTAACGGTGGATACCGGACACACGTTTAACACCACCACAGCTGCCAAGGCCTGAGTTATCCGCTTTGCAGCAGTATGACTGCTGTGATATTTCATCTTCCTCGCAAAGGACTGTTGGACAGTCAATTGCTTACTGGTAGTAGAAGTGGTCTTCCGACTTCCCCTCTGGGATGACAATCGACTCCCAGCAGCAACAACAGCAGCGCCAGCAGCAGTAGGCGTTACACTCAAGGATCCATCGGAGGAATCCCAGTTAGGAGAGGACTCATCAGACTTGCCAGTGACATGGCCTGCAGGACTATTGGCGTTCCTGTCTAAGGAGGAAATTGACACTGAGGGAGTTGGTGGTGTGGCTTGCAGGAGCTTGGGTACAAGAGGAAGGGATTTAGTTGTCAGCGGACTGCTTCCGCTGCCACCCAAAGTTTTTTTAACTTGTCAATGACTTCTGATGAATGCGCTCCAGGTGACGTATAAGGGAGGATGTTCCTAAGTGGTTAACGTCCTTACTCCTACTTATTACAGCTTGACAAAGGCAACACATGGCTTGACACCTGTTGTCCGCATTTCTGTTAAAATAATTCCACACCAAAGAGGTGATTTTTTTTGTAATTTGACCAGGCATGTCAATGGCTATATTCATCCCACGGACAACAGGTGTCTCCCCCCGGGTGCCTGACTTAAACAAACCACCTTACCATCAGAATCCTCCTTGTCAATTTCCTCCTCAGCGCCAGCAACACCCATATCCTCATCCTTCAACAGTGACATCTTCAATTTGACTATCAGGAACTGGACTGTGGGTGCTCCTTCCAGCACTTGCAGGGGGCGTGCAAATGGTGGAAGGCGCCACCTCTCCCCGTCCAGTGCACCTGAAGAATACCTATGTTAAATTTCAGCTTCCTAACATATCGGGAAGAGAATTAGTGATGAGTGAGTCTGTGAGTGAGTGAGTGAGTGAGTGAGTGAGTGAGTGAGTGAGGGCTTTCATATATATATATATATATGTGTGTGTGTGTGTTTGTGTGTGTGTGTATAAGTGTATAAATCTATCACATATATTTTATATGTGTGCATATATACATGTTTATACTGTTTATTTATGTATTTGGCAGCAGCAGCTTCCCTACACTCACTGAAGCCCAGGCTGACAGGTAAGGGGGGTGAGCGGCAGACTCGGGCCCCCCGGGACCCTCCACCAGTCCCCCCCTCTCTTGGAGCCACTTCTGGAATGTACCAGAAAAGAGGCCAATTCTCCAAAAACTGCATTTGCTGGGGTTTGCCCACAGTTTTAGCTTTGCTGCATCTTGCTTAGCACCTTTTATAGATGTGTCATAACTATTGTATGAGCTACTATTAAACCCCACTATTTCAATAAACCCAAATATTCTTAAAACCATTGTACTTTGGAGGAGTTTTGTGGCTGAGACCCATAAATCCTTACGGTCATTCTCTTCTTCCATAAACACATAAACCTGGCAAGAAAAAAATAATAATCTGACACTTTTTAAACCAGTGAAAATGTCATGACATACATTACAGCACTATTTCAGAAGTCATCCTGCCCTCTGCTGGTCATTGTCAGCACTACTGCATAAATTAAAGTCTGTTCAGTACTGTACCGAATTTTAGTTCATAGGAAATATGGAATAAAAATAGCTGGAGCAGAATAAGTAAAGATTTATGGAAAATTAAAAGGTCTAAGGGAAGTGAGAGAAGTTATGGTGATAACAAATATCTGAATATATCCTGATATATTTTATCTATTATATAGAGGACTTACATAGAGGACTGACAATAGAAAACTGGCACAATGGGATCCTATCTGGGATATTTGGTATATATTTATGTTTTATATCCCATGTGATTATACTAGAGCCGTAACTAGACATTTCAGTTCCCTATGCCAGAAAAAGAAGTGCCCCCACTTGCAATTTTTGTGACTAGAGAAGGGGAGTGGCTTCACAGCACCCCCTACCCCCTTTTCATTAATCTGGGGGTATATATATATATATATATATATATATATATATATATATATATATATACCAGCAAATAGAAAACCACAGCACTTGCCACCCCAGAAGCGGGGTGCAGTATCCGCACTTGCCACTAATAGGGTGGGGTGCATGTAGCCCATGGCCACCTACTCAAAAATATAGAAACAAAAAGTTCAGCACTCACCAAAATGAGCTCACTTATCCTCACAACATCAATGAATAAATGAATAAATGATGGGGGTTTAGTTAGTGAATTGGCCAATGCACGGAAGCCTGCATACCGCTCGCCAAGGTACCCCACCTTCATGCAGGTCCTACACTATCACAAAATCATAAAAATTAAAACCTGGCAACTGTATCACATAATATAACTGCAAATATGCCCACTAGGTGTAAGGTGTACCTGCCATGAACTGCATGGCTTTTAAAAGGTACACTAGTCACCTGACACTGGATGATAAATTACTAAAGGGCAGCTGACACAGGTTTAAGATAATTGGGGTGCATGAACAAAGTTTGTGGCCACAGTTAGTGAGTTAACCAAGGATTAACCCTGAAATATACCAGCAAATAGAAAACCACAGCACTCGCCACCCCAGAAGCGGGGTGCAGTATCCGCACTCGCCACTAATAGGGTGGGGTGCATGTAGCCCATGGCCACCTACTCAAAAATATAGAAACAAAAAGTTCAGCACTCACCAAAATGAGCTCACTTATCCTCACAACATCATTGAATAAATGAATAAATGATGGGGGTTTAGTTAGTGAATTGGCCAATGCACGGAAGCCTGCATTCCGCTCGCCAAGGTACCCCACCTTCATGCAGGTCCTACACTATCACAAAATCATAAAAATTAAAACCTGGCAACTGTATCACATAATATAACTGCAAATATGCCCACTTGGTGTAAGGTGTACCTGCCATGGCGAGCGGTATGCAGGCTTCCGTGCATTGGCCAATTCACTAACTAAACCCCCATCATTTATTCATTGATGTTGTGAGGATAAGTGAGCTCATTTTGGTGAGTGCTGAACTTTTTGTTTCTCTCTCTCTCTCTCTCTCTCTCTCTCTCTCTCTCTCTCTCTCTCTCTCTCTCTCTATATATATATATATATATATATATACACAATGTAAAAGAAGGTAGCGGCACTCAGAGGCTGTAGTGGTCAAAACTTGTATTCCACAAAGATCCCAACGTTTCGGGGGAACAGAACGTCCCCTTTGTCAAGGTGAGCAACATAGTGAAACAGAACAAAACATACCTTGAAATACCAAAGAATCACGCCTTGTGTGCTGCGCCCGCCCGGCCGCGCTGGTCCCGGCGTCTCTTCCGTCTCACAGCTAATGACGTCATCCACCTTGCGGCTGGTCGTCATGGGGATCCCGGACGCTAGCCAGCCGGGCTGCTGCGCTGTTAATTATAAACTGCACAAAAAATTAAATGACAGATCCCAGCACCTCTAAAATTTATGGTCAGTGTACATAACATACATAGCCACAGAGTGGCCTGCAGGAGACTTTCTAAACGCTGAAACTAACAAATAATGCCAGAACCTTGAAACATATTATCCAAATTTGTAGCCACACACCTTAAGAGGGCATACTAATGAAAAACCAAAATGAGGTCCCTAAATGACACTCATATAGAATAGATAAGACAACAGGCTATTAGGGGATTAGTGTATACAGGGAAAGGGAAAAAGCAGGGGGGGCAGAGTCAATCTGGAGATTGACTCATATCTCACCAATAGACCTAACTATTGCTGGAAATAAATGTGGACCCCTGGGACCATCATGGTTTAAACACTGTGGTCTGTAACAGCGCTCCCTGAGAGCCCCTCCATAGCCATGTACATTAAATACTAAGGAAAGAGCTTAACACAATGTTATTTAAAGATATTCCAGCTCATCTCCTCATTGAGGCCGTTGGGGCTGGTGGTGTTCAGCTCGAAAATCCATTTTGCTTCCAACTGTAGGAATCTTCCATCCCTATCGCCTCCCCTAATATGTTTAAGGACATGGTCGATAATTAAATGATGGAGATCTTTCATAGAATGTCTCGCCGTGGCGAAATGCCTTGCCACAGGTTGCTCTGAATCTTTGCCTGCTAACGCCTGCTTGATTGCAGAGCGATGAAGCGCCATCCTCTCCCTTAAGGTTCTGA
Source organism: Pseudophryne corroboree (assembly GCF_028390025.1). Lineage (NCBI taxonomy): Eukaryota > Metazoa > Chordata > Amphibia > Anura > Myobatrachidae > Pseudophryne > Pseudophryne corroboree. The sequence continues at coordinate 188,155,276 of NC_086453.1, read as the reverse complement.
CAGACTTGCCCACGTTATGTAGTCCACAGGGGCAACTAATAAGGTAAATAATATGGGTTGTAGTACATGTAAGGACATATTTAATACTATAGTTCTTGTCTCGATGTGGGTTCTTGAAACTAGAGCCTATGACCATATTCTCGCAGGTTGTGCACTTGATGCACTTATAGCATCCAGGGTTCTTACTCAAGAATACCGTATTAGGCATTCTTTGCTTGTTCAGTTCTGCATGAAACCCAGTGATGTCCGCATGTACCACCCGATCTTTGATGTTGCTACGCCGTGAGTAGCACATCATTGGCCTTTTATTTCTGAATGCGGGCAGTGACTTGTCTGAGGCCACTATCGGCCACAAGGCTCTAGTGGCTCTCTGTACAACAGGGCTAGAAGTATTGTATCTTGAAATAAAGGGGATAACTGGTTTCTGTTGACTCACTGTAGGTGTGAGGAGAGCTTCTCTAGGCAACTGCAATACCTCCATTTTCTGTTTCATGAGTAGGTGCCGGTTATAGCCTCTTTCCAAAAATGTAAGTACCATGCCGTCCAATTATTTTTCTAATGTACCGCGGTCGCTGATAATGCGTGAAATTCTAATCATTTGAGAGCGCGGTAGTCCCGCCTTCAGCGATTTTGGATGATGACTATTGGATCTAAGGAGGGTGTCCCTATCCGTCTGTTTGCGATACAAGCCTGTGTAGAGCTTCCAGTCTCTAATTGTCACCTGGACATCCAAGTAATTAAGTGTATTATTGCTGGTTTGGAAGGTGTATTTGATACTTGATGGTCTCAAATTAATGGAGCACATTAATTGATTGAAGCTCTCTATACCCCCTGTCCATAAGATGAACAAGTCATCTATAAAACGTGTGAACAGTAAAATATGACTTGAAGTGGCTTCGTCACTAAAGAAAGCTTCTTGTTCCTCCTTGAACATAAAAACATTGGCGAACGATGGGGACACATTACTCCCCATCGCACACCCTGTTTTTTGGCGGAAGAATTTACCGTCGAACAAGAAAAAATTGTACTCTAAAGTCATCCGGAGTAGTTCCAGAAACAGTGTGTGGTCCAAAGCATCCATATTCTCTTTTTCCAAAAAGACTCTCATGGCCTCTAAACCGGCCTCATGCGGGATACTCGTGTATAGACTGACAACGTCCACTACACATATCAATGTGTCCTCCGGTATCCGTTCTATCCTTTTGAGACGATTTAGAAAACTGGTTGTATCCTTAATAAAGTGCTTGTGCTTAAGGATCAAAGGTTGCAGGATGCTGTCCAAGAGGATTGAAACAGGTTGGTAAATTGATTCTCTAGCGGAGATAATGGGCCTGCCCGGCGGAGTCAGGGGGTTCTTGTGGATTTTAGGGGCCGTGAAGAATATTGGCACCAGAGGATGCTCCTGGATCAATGCTTTATGCAGCTTCTGTGTTAATTTGCCATTGACTTTGGCTGTGTCCAGGGTCCTTTTAAGAGCCTTCTGGTACTCTTTAGTCAGATCAGACTTCAATTCCTCATATGTGTCAGCATCCATCAGCTGGCTGTAGATCTCATTAATATAGTACTCTAGGTCCAGTATCACATCCACCCACTTTGTCCGCCGGGCGGATGACAATGTCTCTATAATCTCCTAACTGTTTCAATGCTACCCACTCCGTCCTAGACATGTTACGATGTACAAGTGACATGTCAGAAGCTGCATTGTATTTCGTGATGGAATCCTCCATTAATCTTGAGAAAGACTTGATGGACGCGTTGGTGGAAAAGGGATCAAAAGACGATTTGAGTCGGTGGTTTAGAAAGCCTTGATGTTGTATATCCAAGCTGGAATTGGATGGAGCATCTCCCTGACTATGCTGGAAGAATTCTTGGCGCCTGAGCTTGCATGAGGGAGTGCCAGTCCGCAAATGACAATATATTTATATATATATATATATATATATATATATATATATATTTTCCTGGATGTGTGTGCACATTTGAATGTATATACATATATAAAAACACATACGTGTGTGTGTGTGTGTGTGTGTGTGTGTGTGTGTGTGTATAAAGAAAGAGGGAGGGGTTCTCAGCACCAAGGTGTAGTACTCTGTCACGATTTGGATATACCACTGTCTGGATACGACACTCCCAGTTCTAAAGTAAATTAGGGTGTCTGCTCTGGACATAAGTATTAAAGGTGGTGGTGAGTCGCCTAGTGTAGAGATATATAAAAAAGAGATAGGGTGTAGTAAGCGACCATTGGTGTCCTTTATATTATAACAAGACAGTCAAATGAATGTCTAAAGTATAAAACACATATTTATTCTAAAAGTTAGAAAAATAGACAGTATAAAAAAAACTCACAGAATGGATCTCGCTACAATGTATAAAATGTAAGTAAAACTCCTCTGCTTGATCTAGTTAGTTTCAAAGATGCTGTGTTAAATCATTGATAGTGGGATAACGAAATTTCTAAAAATTAAAAAATACCATGATTAAAAAGTGACATAAAAGATCAATAATAAAGTGCTTACCTTTCAGGGGGGAGGTCTGGTCAGAGTCTCCAATGCATTTCGTCCATCAGACTTTATCAAGGGGTAGGGAATGAATGGCACAGGACTGATATTAATCCCTATATCTGACAGGAAGTGCTAGTTTAGCATCACTTCCTGTTGCTAATTAGCATGGTCACAAAATCTCACACATATGTTTAAAATATAACTAGATAGGATTGTAGAGTGATAGGGAATCTATACATAGCTTAATAGTATGATGGAACAACAAAACGATGCATATATTGTAAAGACGTGCACCGGAAATTTTTCGGGTTTTGTGTTCTGGTTTTGGATTCGGTTCCGCGGCCGTGTTTTGGATTCGGACGCGTTTTGCCAAAACCTCCATGAAATTTTTTTGGCGGATTCGGGTATGTTTTGGATTTGGGTGTTTGTTTTTTTCAAAAACAGCTTAAATCATAGAATTTGGGGGTCATTTTGATCCCATAGTATTATTAACCTCAATAACCATAATTTCCACTCATTTCCAATGTATTCTGAACACCTCACAATATTATTTTTAGTCCTAAAATTTGCACTGAGGTCGCTGGATGACTAAGCTAAGCGACCCAAGTGGCCGACACAAACACCTTGCCCATCTAGGAGTGGCACTGCAGTGTCAGACAGGATGGCACTTAAAAAATTAGCCCCAAACATCACATGATGCAGAGATAAATAAAAAAAAAGAGGTGCAAGATGGAATTGTCCTTGGGCCCTCCCACCCACCTGCCTTCCCACCCACCCTTATGTTGTATAAACAGGACATGCACACTTTAACAAACCCATCATTTCAGCCACAGGGTCTGCCACATGACTGTGGCTGGAATGACTGGTTGGTTTGGGCCCCCACCAAAAAAGAAGCAATCAATCTCTCCTTGCACAAACTGGCTCTACAGAGGCAAGATGTCCACCTCCTCCTCATCGTTCGATTCCTCACCCCTTTCACTGTGTACATCCTCCTCACAGATTAATAATTTGTCCCCACTGGAATCCATCATCTCAGGTCCCTGTGTACTTTCTGGAGGCAATTGCTGGTGAATGTCTCCACGGAGGAATTGATTATAATTCATTTTGATGAACATCATCTTCTCCACATTTTCTGGAAGTAACCTCATACGCCGATTGCTGACAAGGTGACCGGCTGCACTAAACACTCTTTCGGAGTACACGCTGGAGGGGGGGCAACTTAGGTAAAATAAAGCCAGTTTGTGCAAGGGCCTCCAAATTGCCTCTTTTTCCTGCCAGTATATGTACGGACTGTCTGACGTGCCTACTTGGATGCGGTCACTCATATAATCCTCCACCATTCTTTCAATGGTGACAGAATCATATGCTGTGACAGTAGACGCCATGTCAGTAATCGTTGGCAGGTCCTTCAGTCCGGACCAGATGTCAGCACTCGCTCCAGACTGCCCTGCATCACCGCCAGCGGGTGGGCTCGAAATTATTAGCGTTTTCCTCGCACCCCCAGTTGCGGGAGAATGTGAAGGAGGAGCTGTTGACGGGTCACGTTCCGCTTAACTTGACAAGTGTCTCACCAGCAGATCTTTGCACCTCTGCACACTTGTGTCTGCCGGAAAGAGAGATACAATGTAGGCTTTAAAACTAGGATCGAGCACGGTGGCCAAAATGTAGTGCTCTGATTTCAACAGATTGACCACCCGTGAATCCTGGTTAAGCGAATTAAGGGCTCCATCCACAAGTCCCACATGCCTAGCGGTATCGCTCCATTTTAGCTCCTCCTTCAATCTCTCCAGCTGCTTCTGCAAAAGCCTGATGAGGGGAATGACCTGACTCAGGCTGGCAATGTCTGAACTGACTTCACGTGTGGCAAGTTCAAAGGGTTGCAGAACCTTGCACAACGTTGAAATCATTCTCCACTGCGCTTGAGTCAGATGCATTCCCCCTCCTTTGCATATATCGTAGGCAGATGTATAGGCTTGAATGGCCTTTTGCTGCTCCTCCATCCTCTGAAGCAAATAGAGGGTTGAATTCCACCTCGTTACCACCTCTTGCTTTAGATGATGGCGGGGCAGGTTCAGGAGTGTTTGCTGGTGCTCCAGTCTTCGGCACGCGGTGGCTGAATGCCGAAAGTGGCCCGCAATTCTTTGGGCTACTGACAGCATCTCTTGCACGCCCCTGTCGTTTTTAAAAAAAATTCTGCACCACCAAATTCAATGTATATGCAAAACATGGGACGTGCTAGAATTTGCCCACATGTAATGCACGCACAATATTGGTGGCGTTGTCCGATGTCACAAATCCCCAGGAGAGTCCAATTGGGGTAAGCCATTCTGCTGATGTTCCTCAGTTTCTATTAGAAGGAAGAGCGACCGGGCACCGGTATGTATTAAATTATGACAAATTGTAAAGGACAAAATGCGGACAATTTATAATTGTTAGAAAGAAAATTGAAGCCTTTCAATTAAAGTCCCTATTGGTGGTGCGCCCAGAGGTAGCAAGTACAAGTACTGACAACTGGAGAGAGAGAAAGCTCTTGTGTGGGCGCACTCTTATGAAAGAAGAAGAATTCTTCAAATATGAATCAAAGGATAGTTAAAACATATGTTTATTATTCAAAAAATTAAAAAGTTACCCCTCTGAGATCCGAAGAAAAATGTAACAAGTAAAGTGTGAGAAAATGTTTAAGATGTTCTGGTCTGTTAATCACACGAGAAGGATTAGAAAGGCTGCAGACACCTGATAGTCTGACACCCGTTTCTCCTGACCAGTACAGATGTTCTGTATTGATGAGACCAACCAGGGAGGTCAGTTATTGTGTCTTTGAAGGACCACTTACATGGGGTCAATACTGGACAAATTGCTAATCACCCGTTACTCATATGGCACAAATTAGAAATGTATATTGGCATACCTGAGCGCTAATGAGGATACAGAAAAGATTAGAGAAAAAGAAAAAGAAAGATAAAAAAGGGGGGGGGGAAATAGTGGTGGTACTGCTGTTGGTGTCCACCCTTCAAAAGAAGGGGAATAGTATCCTACTCTACAACACCGGGTATTCCCAGGGAGTCTCCTCTCAGGTACTGAACCGGCCCGACGCTGTTTGGCTTCCAAGATCGGACGAGATCGGGCATTAGCAGCGTGGTATGATAGTCGAGAGGCTATCTACCAATGAGAGTGCACCTATGTAGGAATAGTAGAATAGGGAGATTTGTCAAGATAAAGTCTTTTAGCATGTGGATCTGCTTTCCACATTAGGCATGGTGAAACAATTGCCACTCAGTGACGTAGTGCACCCTGGATCGTGGATGAGAGTCCACTGAAAATAAGTAAGCAATGAAAAGGAGAGAAAAGGAGTAATCCAGACTGATTACACTAATTAGGATTAATGAATTATCTAATTTCGTTATTTCTCCTTAAGATAACACATGTGAAGCGTCAGGTAACTTTGTGAGTCCAAATACAAATCACAAATACATTCTTTTTGTGCATAGGCACCTATGAGTACAATAGCAGAGAATCACTATTTAGAAAAAAGATGAACCAAACCTATGGAGTGTAACACACTGCGTAGGCAATTATAATGAAAAATGTGCAAAGAGCAGGTTGACCTGCAATCATTAGGATTAATAAATTGTAATATACATAAGGAATCCCAAATGCAGTGATCACTGGTGTATCCAATGCAATAGGCACATGTCACAGTGAAGGTTCAAAACTTGAATAAGTGTCAAAATCAGGGAACCGATGGTAGCCAGCAGTCCTCCATGGAAAGGTGGGGTCCGTGGAAAACGCGTGGCGCCCGTTGGGATTGTTCACTTCCGGGATCTCACAACTACAACTATGTGTGGGGTTTAAAAACCCTGTTAATATGGGTTGTATCTGATTAGACATGGGTTTGGTTCATCTTTTTTCTAAAATAGTGATTCTCTGCTATTGTACTCATAGGTGCCTATGCACAAAAAGAATGTATTTGTGATTTGTATTTGGACTCACAAAGTTACCTGACGCTTCACATGTGTTATCTAATTTCGTTATTTCTCCTTGAGATAATTAATTAATCCTAATTAATGTAATCAGTCTGGAATACTCCTTTTCTCTCCTTTTCATTGCTCACTTATTTTCAGTGGACTCTCATCCACGATCCAGGGTGCACTACGTCACTGAGTGGCAATTGTTTCACCCTGCCTAACGTGGAAAGCAGATCCACATACTAAAAGACTTTATCTTGACAAATCTCCCTATTCTACTATTCCTACATAGGTGCACTCTCATTGGTAGATAGCCTCTCGACTATCATACCACGCTGCTAATGCCCGATCTCGTCCGATCTTGGAAGCCAAACAGCGTCGGGCCGGTTCAGTACCTGAGAGAAGACTCCCTGGGAATACCCGGTGTTGTAGAGTAGGGTACTATTCCCCTTCTTTTGAAGGGTGGACACCAACAGCAGTATCACCACTATTTCCCCCCCCCCCTTTTTTCTCTTTCTTTTTCTTTTTCTCTAATCTTTTCTGTATCCTCATTAGCGCTCAGGTATGCCAATATACATTTCTAATTTGTGCCATATGAGTAACGGGTGATTAGCAATTTGTCCAGTATTGACCCCATTTAAGTGGTCCTTCAAAGACACAATAACTGACCTCCCTGGTTGGTCTCATCAATACAGAACATCTGTACTGGTCAGGAGTAATGGGTGTCAGACTATCAGGTGTCTGCAGCCTTTCTAATCCTTCTCGTGTGATTAACAGACCAGAACATCTTAAACATTTTCTCACACTTTACTTGTTACATTTTTCTTCGGATCTCAGAGGGGTAACTTTTTAATTTTTTGATTAATAAACATATGTTTTAACTATCCTTTGATTCATATTTGAAGAATTCTTCTTCTTTTCATAAGAGTGCGCCCACACAAGAGCTTTCTCTCTCTCCAGTTGTCAGTTCCTCAGTTTCTGTAAGAGGTTGTCAGCTGTGTACCTCTTATGGAAAGCGGTGATACAAAGCATAGCCTGCCTAGGAACGAGTTGGCGTTTGCGAGATGCTGCTACTGGTGCCGCCGCTGCTGTTCTTGCTGCGGGAGGCAATACATCTACCCAGTGGGCTGTCACAGTCATATATTCCTGAGTCTGCCCTACTCCACTTGTCCACATGTCCGTGGTTAAGTGGACATAGGGTACAACTGCATTTTTTAGGATACTGGTGACTCTTTTTCTGACGTCTGTGTACATTCTCGGTATCGCCTGCCTAGAGAAGTGGAGCCTAGATGGTCTTGGGTACCGATAACACACTAACTCAAAAAATTGTCTAATTCCCTGTGAATTAACGGTGGATACCGGACACACGTTTAACACCACCACAGCTGCCAAGGCATGAGTTATCTGCTTTGCAGCAGTATGACTGCTGTGCTAGATCATCTTCCTTGCAAAGGACTGTTGGACAGTCAATTGCTTACTGGAAGTAGTACAAGTGGTCTTCCGACTTTCCCTCTGACATGACAATCGACTCCCAGCAGCAACAACAGCAGCGCCAGCAGCAGTAGGCGTTACACTCAAGGATCCATCGGAGGAATCCCAGTTAGGAGAGGACTCATCAGACTTGCCAGTGACATGGCCTGCAGGACTATTGGCGTTCCTGTCTAAGGAGGAAATTGACACTGAGGGAGTTGGTGGTGTGGTTTGCAGGAGCTTGGGTACAAGAGGAAGGGATTTAGTTGTCAGTGGACTGCTTCCGCTGCCACCCAAAGTTTACCCGGGTGCCTGACTTAAACAAACCACCTCACCATCAGAATCCTCCTTGTCAGTTTCCTCCTCAGCGCCAGCAACACCCATATCCTCATCCTGGTGTACTTCAACAGTGACATCTTCAATTTGACTATCAGGAACTGGACTGTGGGTGCTCCTTCCAGCACTTGCAGGGGGCGTGCAAATGGTGGAAGGCGCCACCTCTACCCGTCCAGTGTTGGGAAGGTCAGGCATCGCAACCGACACAATTGGACTCTCCTTGGGGATTTGTGATTTAGAAGAATGTACAGTCCTTTGCTGTGCCTTTGCCAGCTTAAGTCTTTTCATTTTTCTAGCGGGAGGATGAGTGCTTCCATCCTCATGTAAAGCTGTACCACTAGCCATGAACATAGGACAGGGCCTCAGCCGTTCCTTGCCACTCTGTGTCGTAAATGGCATATTGGCAAGTTTAAGCTTCTCATCAGACGCTTTTAATTTTGATTTTTGGGTCATTTTACTGAACTTTTGTTTTTTGAATTGTACATGCTCTCTACTATGACATTGGGAATCGGCCTTTGCAGACGACGTTGATGGCATTTCATCGTCTCGGCCATGACTAGTGGCAGCAGCTTTAGCACGAGGTGGAAGTGGATCTTGATCTTTCCCTATTTTACCCTCCATATTTTTGTTCTCCATTTTTAATGTGTGGAATTATATGCCAGTAATATATATCAATAGCAATGGCCTACTGTACCGTACTGCTTTATATATATACTGGTGGTCAGCAAAATTCTGCACTGTCCTCCTACTATATACTGCGCACAACTAAAATGCAGCACAGGTATGGATGGATAGTATACTTGACGAAACAGAGGTAGAGCAGTGGACTACTGTACCGTACTGCTATATATATATATATACTGGTGGTCACAGCAAAATTCTGCACTGTCCTCCTACTATATACTGCGCACAACTAAAATGCAACACAGGTATGGATGGATAGTATACTTGACGACACAGAGGTAGAGCAGTGGACTACTGTACCGTACTGCTATATATATATATATATATATATATATATATATATATATATATATATATACTGGTGGTCACAGCAAAATTCTGCACTGTCCTCCTACTACATACTGCGCACACTAAAATGCAGCACAGGTATGGATGGATAGTATACTTGACGACACAGAGATAGAGCAGTGGACTACTGTACCATACTGCTATATATATACTGGTGGTCACAGCAAAATTCTGCACTGTCCTCCTACTATATACTGCGCACAACTAAAATGCAGCACAGGTATGGATGGATAGTATACTTGACAACACAGAGGTAGAGCAGTGGACTACTGTACCGTACTGCTATATGTATACTGGTGGTCACAGCAATATTCTGCACTGTCCTCGTACTATATACTGCGCACAACTAAAATGCAGCACAGGTATGGATGGATAGTATACTTGACGACACAGAGGTAGAGCAGTGGACTACTGTACCGTACTGCTATATATATACTGGTGGTCACAGCAAAATTCTGCACTGTCCTCCTACTATATACTGCGCACAACTAAAATGCAGCACAGGTATGTGTTAGGTTCCTGGTGCTCAGAACAAGGGAGATGTTATAAAGAGAGTCCAGAGCACCAGGATGTAATGCTGGGAAAGGGAAACGGAATTGGAATAGCCCCTGGCACCCTACCTCCGTTGTTTTACCCGTGCTGTCAATTCACTCTTGCGAGACTATGGTTTCTTGGGCCCATGGCAGCCGCGTTTGAAGGGCGGATTAAGTCTGCCCAACTCCGATGCCCCCTCAGGTCTTAAGGAGAGACAAAGAGTGAACTGAGACAGGGTAATAACAAGGGGCCCTCTAACTGAAACAACCAAAGCCAGGGGCTACTGACTAGCCTAAAACTAAATGTATGTGCGGCTTGCCGCCAAAGGAAAAGAACAACAAAGGAAATGCTGTCCACACGCCGACACAATACTTTTGTGTATCGGCGGAGACATCATAAGCAGAACCCTCTGCAAAACACCAGTGACAGATATAACCAAGGAATACAGCGGCCTAGGCCGACGGACGCGGCAGAGCCGCTACTCACGGAACCGGTACAAATACTGGCAAACGGACAGGAACCCCCAATGCTGCCGACACAGACTCTCAGAACTGGACGACAGGCAGAATCCCAAACGACAGACCGGTGGACACCAAGAAGCCAGAAACTCGACCAGGCATAGGAAAAGCCACAGGACTTCTGGACAGGAATGCTTCATGGCAGGACACGAGATCAGACACAGGAATCGACACAGGGACTGACACAGAAATCGACACAGGAAGCAGCTAGACAGACACTGCTAGACAGGAGCTCAGGAACTGGCAGGAACAAGCTCAGAACTCAAGCACTCTGGAAGACTGGAAACCTAGAAATATCACCAGCGTCTGTGAATTGCACTCAGCCAGCATATAACAGAGAGGCCTAATTAATTATGTCATGCAGCTGCCCTGTTGCATGACTCCAAACTGACAAGATGCAATTAGCAGCCAGGTGAGGCTGAACACATGGGAACAAGCTGCAATTACACAGACTCACCACCGGCAGCAAACAAGAGTATTCTTAAACAGAGCAACGGGAAATCCTGGCCTGCAAGACAACTTATAAACATAAAATACATAACCAAAATGCAAAATGGAAATGAGCCACAGCCGTGGCTCATAACATTACCCCCCCCCCTTGAGGAGGGGTCAAAGGACCCCAAAATTCAAACTATCCAACACAAGGGATACAAAAAAAAACCTGACACACTGGTCTAACAGACAAGAAAACAGAAACAAGCTGTAACAACAGCTTGTAACAGTGCCCTCCCCTTGACGGTGGCCACTGGACACACGACAAGGGGAAAAAACACTTTTTTTTTTTTTTTATATCAAGGCAAGAGTCAAAAAATATTTATTTTTCTTCTTCTTCTTCTTCTTCTTTTTACAAAGCTCTTTAGGTCTGACCAAGGTAATTCCCCAAACATTGTCTGAACTGATGGTACCACCCAGCAAGGCTGCGTTCAAATCAGAGATAGGTCTCTTACCCTTGGGAGCTGAACTTTCAGGCAAAGTACTACTATTAGAAGAAGACAGAAAAGCACATCCTGCAGTCAAAACAACAGGCTGAGACTCTTGTACCGAGTCTACAGTATACGGTGAACTCTCAGCAGATAAGATGAGTGACCTAGAGGAAACTGAACCAATTTCTTTGGAACCATATCTTTTAATAACTGCATCACTGAATGCTGGGGGATCCTGAAGAATGGGATCTTCAGCTTTCATTAGGCTGGTCGCCCACTCAAAAGGCTCTCCTCTAAAAGAATAAATCAGATAGAGCACAAGGTTCTCTGAAGTGATGCCCAGAAATGCTCTAGACAACATAATGATGTAATAGTGTTTGTAAAGCGCCAGAAATTGGACTAAGTCCCCATCAAAGATTATAGATGTTGAGATATCAACAGTGTCAGGATCTGCTTCATTCCCATCTGACTGACTAGAGTGCTTTGCTAGGACCTGGTCACTATTGACCTTACTCGAGGCTGAGACTTTCTGAACCCCACCTGGGGCAGTGACTTTCTGAACCCCACCCGGGGCAGTGACTTTCTGAACCCCACCCGGGGCAGTGACTTTCTGAACCCCACCCGGGGCAGTGGCCTCCGGGAACCCTGCTGGGGCAGTGGCCTCCAGGAACTCCGCTGGGGCAGTGGCCTCCGGGAACCCCGCTGGGGCAGTGGCCTCCGGGAACCCCGCTGGGGCAGTGGCCTCCGGGAACCCCGCTGGGGTCAGCACCTCGGATTCTTTTACTGGGACGAGCCGTCGGCCTCCCCCACTGGGACCGAGCCATCGGCTTCCCTCACTGGGACTGAGCCATTGGCCTCCCTCTCTGAGTTGATAATTATCGAAACTTCTCCCGGGACTATGACTTCCGGGACTTTTGCTGAAGCTATAGACCTTCAGAACCTCCACAAATGCTATGCCTCTTAAGTTCTTTCCTGGGGAAGCGACCTCTAGACCCTTCTTTGAGGCTGCGTCTCTCGAGACCCCACTTGGGGATATTACTTCAAAGATCCCTTCTGGGGTTTTGCTTCTCGAGTTCCCTTCTAGAACTATGGTTTTAGATACCCTTTCTGGGGTTGCGCTTTTCAAGTCCCTACCTGGGGTAACAGCTTCTGAGACCCCTTCTGGTATGGAAACCTGAGCTATAATATTTGATGTCCCTCTATAAGCTAGAGCATCGGGTACCGCTCCAGCACTCTGGGCATCGGGTACCGCTCCAGCACTCTGGGCATCGGGTACCGATCCAGCACTCTGGGCATCGGGTACCGATCCAGCACTCTGGGCATCGGGTACCGATCCAGCACTCTGGGCATCGGGTACCGATCCAGTACTCTGGGCATCGGGTACCGCTCCAGCACTCTGGGCATCGGGTACCGCTCCAAGGCCCTGGGCAACGGGCACCGCTCCAGGACCCTGGGCAACGGGCACCGCTTCAGGACCCTGGGCAACGGGCACCACTCCAGGACCCTGGGCAACGGGCACCACTCAAGGGGTGTGCAACTCTGCTTGAACAGGAAAATCAAGAGAGGAGAGAAACATTCTCTTTTGATTCCTGAATCTATAATGGGGCTCCCTTGCCCAAGGACCCCAATTATAGGACAGAGAGCTTTATAGTGTGGGTTGTGTGACAAGTACCTCTGCCACAGTAGAGACAGGAGTAGGTCGTGTATCCTGACTCAACTTGGCCAGAGGGCAAGACTTGTCACCACACTTTGGCTTGCGCAACTCACAGGTCTGCAGATAGTGGCCTAAACCCCCACAATATAGGCATAAGTTTAAGTTTCTGCGACGCAGACGCTCCTCTTCTGAGAGCCTGGGCCGCAGAAAACTTTTAAACCTTTTCTCTTCAATTAAACCAGAGGATTCTCTTGTCACCATACTGTGAACAAGAGTCTCTTTAGAGATAGATGTACTCTCAACGACTTCTGGCAAGATGAGCAAGATTTTAGTCAGAAGGTTTTGCAGTTGCTTTAAGGATTGCTGCAAAACTTTTAGTCGCTCAGGTTTCAAAGCACCGAAAGCAGAGTTCAGGGATGAGAGAGATGCCTGCAGGGCTTGCATAGTAGACATAGGAGGATTGAAAACTAGACAAGGCAAGACTGAATTTTTAAACTAGACAAAACAAGACTGGATTTTATTTTATTTTATTTTTAAATACCGGACTGGATTTTTAAACACCGGACTGGATTCTAAACACCGGACTGGACTCTAAACACCGGACTGGACTCTAAACACCGGACTGGACTCTAAACACCGGACTGGATTCTGTACACAGAATTCTAGACAGGACTGGATTCTAAACACCGGACAGGATTCTAGACTAGACACTGGACTGGGCCAAAAAAGAAAAAAGTTTTATTTCTTTTTTGTGGTATGGCTGGTGATAATGTTAATGTTAGGTTCCTGGTGCTCAGAACAAGGGAGATGTTATAAAGAGAGTCCAGAGCACCAGGACAGAATGCTGGGAAAGGGAAACGGAATGGGAATAGCCCCTGGCACCCTACCTCCGTTGTTTTACCCGTGCTGTCAATTCACTCTTGCGAGACTATGGTTTCTTGGGCCCATGGCAGCCGCATTTGAAGGGCGGATTAAGTCTGCCCAACTCCGATGCCCCCTCAGGTCGTAAGGAGAGACAAAGAGTGAACTGAGACAGTGTAATAACAAGGGGCCCTCTAACTGAAACAACCAAAGCCAGGGGCTACTGACTAGCCTAAAACTAAATGTATGTGCGGCTTGCCGCCAAAGGAAAAGAACAACAAAGGAAATGCTGTCCACACGCCGACACAATACTTTTGTGTATCGGCGGAGACAGCATAAGCAGAACCCTCTGCAAAACGCCAGTGACAGATATAACCAAGGAATATAGCGGCCTAGGCTGACGGACGCGGCAGAGCCGCTACTCACGGAACCGGTACAAATACTGGCAAACGGACAGGAACCCCCAATGCTGCCGACACAGACTCTCAGAACTGGAGGACAGGCAGAATCCCAAACGACAGACCGGTGGACACCAAGAAGCCAGAAACTCGACCAGGCATAGGAAAAGCCACAGGACTTCTGGACAGGAATGCTTCACGGCAGGACACGAGATCAGACACAGGAATCGACACAGGGACTGACACAGAAATCGTCACAGGAAGCAGCTAGACAGACACTGCTAGACAGGAGCTCAGGAACTGGCAGGAACAAGCTCAGAACTCAAGCACTCTGGAAGACTGGAAACCTAGAAATATCACCAGCGTCTGTGAATTGCACTCAGCCAGCATATAACAGAGAGGCCTAATTAATTATGTCATGCAGCTGCCCTGTTGCATGACTCCAAACTGACAAGATGCAATTAGCAGCCAGGTGAGGCTGAACACATGGGAACAAGCTGCAATTACACAGACTCACCACCGGCAGCAAACAAGAGTATTCTTAAACAGAGCAACGGGAAATCCTGGCCTGCAAGACAACTTATAAACATAAAATACATAATCAAAATGCAAAATGGAAATGAGCCACAGCGATGGCTCATAACAGTATGGATGGATAGTATACTTGACGACACAGAGGTAGAGCAGTGAACTACTGTACCGTACTGCTATATACACTGCTCAAAAAAATAAAGGGAACACTAAAATAACACATCCTAGATCTGAATGAATTAAATATTCTTATTAAATACTTTGTTCTTTACATAGTTGAATGTGCTGACAACAAAATCACACAAAAATTATCAATGGAAATCAAATTTATTAACCCATGGAGGTCTGGATTTGGGGTCACCCTCAAAATTAAAGTAGAAAAACACACTACAGGCTGATCCAACTTTGATGTAATGTCCTTAAAACAAGTCAAAATGAGGCTCAGTAGTGTCTGTGGCCTCCTCGTGCCTGTATGACCTCCCTACAACGCCTGGGCATGCTCCTGATGAGGTGGCGGATGGTCTCCTGAGGGATCTCCTACCAGACCTGGACTAAAGCATCCGCCAACTCCTGGACAGTCTGTGGTGCAACGTGGCATTGGTGGATGGAGTGAGACATGATGTCCCAGATGTGCTCAATTGGATTCAAGTCTGGGGAACGGGCGGGCCAGTCCATAGCATCAATGCCTTCGTCTTGCAGGAACTGCTGACACACTCCAGCCACATGAGGTCTAGCATTGTCTTGCATTAGGAGGAACCCAGGGCCAACCGCACCAGCCTATGGTCTCACAAGGGGTCTGAGGATCTCATCTCGGTACCTAATGGCAGTCAGGCTACCTCTGGCGAGCACATGGAGGGCTGTACGGCCCCTCAAAGAAATGCCACCCCACACCATTACTGACCCACTGCCAAACCGGTCATGCTTGAGGATGTTACAGGCAGCAGAACATTGTCCTTGGCATCTCCAGACTCTGTCATGTTTGTCACATGTGCTCAGTGAGAACCTGCTTTCATCTGTGAAGAGCACAGGGCACCAGTGGCGAATTTGCCAATCTTGGTGTTCTCTGGCAAATGCCAAACGTCCTGCACGGTGTTGGGCTGTAAGCTCAACCCCCACCTGAGGACGTCGGGCCCTCATACCACTCTCATGGAGTCTGTTTCTGATCGTTTGAGTAGACACATGCACATTTGTGGCTTGCTGGAGGTCATTTTGCAGGGCTCTGGCAGTGCTCCTCCTTGCACAAAGGCGGAGGTAGCGGTCCTGCTGCTGGGTTGTTGCCCTCCTACGGCCTCCTCCACGTCTCCTGATGTACTGGCCTGTCTCCTGGTAGCGCCTCCGTGCTCTGGACACTACGCTGACAGACACAGCAAACCTTCTTGCCACAGCTCGCATTGATGTGCCATCCTGGATGAGCTGCACTACCTGAGCCACTTGTGTGGGTTGTAGGGAGGTCATACAGGGACGTGGAGGCCACAGACACTACTGAACCTCATTTTGACTTGTTTTAAGGACATTACATCAAAGTTGGATCAGCCTGCAGTGTGTTTTTCCACTTTAATTTTGAGGGTGACTCCAAATACAGACCTCCATGGGTTAATAAATTTGATTTCCATTGATAATTTTTGTGTGATTTTGTTGTCAGCACATTCAACTATGTAAAGAACAAAGTATTTAATAAAAATATTTCATTCATTCAGATCTAGGATGTGTTATTTTAGTGTTCCCTTTATTTTTTTGAGCAGTGTATATATACTGGTGGTCACAGCAAAATTCTGCACTGTCCTCCTACTATATACTGCGCCCAACTAAAATGCAGCACAGGTATGGATGGATAGTATACTTGACGACACAGAGGTAGAGCAGTGGACTACTGTACCGTACTGCTATAAATATACTGGTGGTCACAGCAAAATTCTGCACTGTCCTACTATATACTGCGCACAACTAAAATGCAGCACAGGTATGGATGGATAGTATAGTTGACGACACAGAGGTAGAGCAGTGGACTACTGTACCGTACTGCTATATATATATATATATATATATATATATATATATACTGGTGGTCAGCAAAATTCTGCACTGTCCTCCAACTATATACTGCGCACAACTAAAATGCAGCACAGGTATGGATGGATAGTATACTTGACGACACAGAGGTAGAGCAATGGACTACTGTACCGTACTGCTATATATATATATATATATATATATATATATATATATACTGGTGGTCAGCAAAATTCTGCACTGTCCTCCAACTATATACTGCGCACAACTAAAATGCAGCACAGGTATGGATGGATAGTATACTTGACGACACAGAGGTAGAGCAATGGACTACTGTACCGTACTGCTATATATACTGGTGGTCACAGCAATGTTCTGCACTGTCCTCCTACTATATACTACAATGCAGCACAGATATGGAGCTTTTTTCAGGCAGAGAACGTAGATATTTTCAGCACACTGAGCACAGATATTTGCAGCACACTGAACACAGAAACTGAGAGAACGCAGCCACGTCCTCTCGCTATCATCTCCAAAGCACGAGTGAAAATGGCGGCGACATGCGGCTCCTTATATAGAATACGAATCTTGCGAGAATCCGACAGCGGGATGATGACGTTCGGGCACGCTTGGGTTAACCAAGCAAGGCGGGAAGATCCGAGGCTGCCTCGGAACCATGTAAAATGGGTGAAGTTCGGGGGGTTTGGATCTCGAGGAACCGAACCCGCTCATCACTAATTATTTCACACAGTTTAGTGTCATCTGCAAAAATTTATGTTTTGTTCTCAAGACCTTCTCCAAGGTCTTTTATAAATATGTGAAACAGAAGTGGCCCTAGTACAGACCCTTGAGGTACACCACTTAATGCTATAGCCCAGTTTGAATACTTACCATTGACCACAACTCTCTGTTCCCTATTTTCCAACCAATTTTTGACCACAAATTTGCTTCCTAGACCAAGATCTCTTAGTTTCTGAATCAACCTCATGTGCGGCACAGTATCAAAGGCTTTAGCAAAATCTAAAAATACCACATCCACTGCATTTCCCTGGTCTAAGAGCCTAATACAGACCTGATCGCTGCTGCAAATTTGTTAACAGTTGGGCAAAACCATGGGGGGTCATTCAGACCTGATCGCACGGTAGTTTTTTTTTGCTGTGCTGTGATTAGGTCAGAACTGCACATGCATATGCACCGCAATGCGCAGGCGTGTCGTATGGGTACAAAGCGGATCGTTACTGTGCAATGGATTGTACGAAGAATCCATTCGCACAGCTGATCGCAAGGAGATTGACAGGAAGAAGGCGTTTGTGGGTGTCAACTGACCGTTTTCTGGGAGTGTTTGGAAAAACGCAGGCGTGTCCAAGCGTTTGCAGGGCGGGTGTGTGACATCAATTCCGGGCACGAACAGGCTGAAGTGATGGCAGCGGCTGAGTAAGTTCTGGGCAACTCAGAAACTGCACAAAACGTTTTTGTACAGCACGGCTGCACAAGCGTTCGCACACTTGCAAAATGAAAATACATCCCCCTATAGGCGGTGACTATCTGATCGCAGCGCTGCAAAAAATAGCTAGCGAGTAATCCGGATCCGGTCTGAATTATGCCTCAGGGGAATAATTCCGAGTTGATCGCAGCAGGAACTTTGTTAGCAGTTGGGCAAATCCATGGTGGTCATTCCGAGTTGTTCGCTCGTTGACGATTTTCGCTATGCTGCGATTTGTTGCTAAATGCGCATGCGCCTGGTACGCAGCGCGCATGCGCTTATTTTACTAAAAACTTCATCCTGCGGTGCTTTTCAGTCGCACTGCTGATCGGTGAGTGATTGACAGGAAAGGGGCGTTTCTGGGTGGTAACTGAGCGTTTTCCGAGAGTGTGCTAAAAAATGCAGGCGTGTCAGGGAAAAACGCGGGAGTGTCTGGAGAACCGGGGGAGTGGCTGGCCGAACGCAGGGCGTGTTTGTGACGTCAAACCAGGAACTAAACGGACCGAGCTGATTGCAATCTGTGAGTAGGTCTGGAGCTACTCAGAAACTGCAAGGAATTATTTAGTAGCAGTTTTGCTAATCTTTCGTTCGCTATTCTGCTAAGCTAAGATACACTCCCAGAGGGCGGTGGCCTAGCGTGTGCAATGCTGCTAAAAGCAGCTAGCAAGTGAACAACTCGGAATGAAGGCCCATGTGCACTGCAGGGGAGGCAGATATAACATGTGCAGAGAAAGTTAGATTTGGGTGGGTTATTTTGTTTCTGTGCAGGGTAAATATTGGCTGCTTTATTTTTACACTGCAATTTAGATTGCAGATTGAACACACCACACCCAAATCTAACTCTCTCTGCACATGTTATATCTGCCTCCCATGCAGTGGACATGGTTTTGCCCAACTGCTAACAAAGGCCCTCATTTCGAGTTGTTTGCTCGCTGCTATTTTTAGCAGAATTGCTAATAGGCTACACTCTTGCAGTTCTGCGCATGCGTATGCACAGCAGGGCGCACGCGCTAAGTATTTTTACACAAAACTATGCTATTTTACTCACGGGCGAACAAAGCTTTTCAATTGCTCTGCTGATCGTAGTGTGATTGACAGGAAGTGGGTGTTTCTGGGCGGAAACTGGCCGTTTTCAGGAGTGTGCTAAAAAACGCAAGCGTGCCAGCTAAAAATGCAGGAGTGGCTGGAGAAACGGGGGAGTGGCTGGGCGTGTTTGTGACGTCAAACCAGGAACTAAACGGACTGAGGTGATCGCAATCTAGGAGTAGGTCTGGAGCTACTCAGAAACTGCAAGGAAATACTTAATAGCAGAATTGCTAATCTTTCGTTAGCAATTCTGCTATGCTAAGATACACTCCCAGAGGGTGGCGGCTTTGCGTTTGCATTTCTGCTAAAAGTAGCTAGCGAGCGAACAACTCGGAATGAGGGCCAAAGTTTCTGCTGGGATCAACTCAGAATTTCCCCCCATGTGCACTGCAGGTGTGGCAGATATAACATTTGCAGAGAGAGTTAGATTTGGGTGGGTTATTTTGTTTCGGTGCAGAGTAAATACTGGCTACTTTATTTTTAAACTGCAATTTAGATTGCAGATTGAACACACCCCACCCAAATCTAACTCTCTCTGCACATGTTATTTCTGTCTCCCCTGCAGTGCACACGGTTTTGCCCAACTGCTAGCAAATTTGCAGCAGCGATCAGGTCTGAATTAGGCCCTAAGTTCACAGTCACTTCCTCATAGAAGCTAATTAAGTTTGTTTGACATGACTTATCCCTAGGTCATATTGCTAGGACAATGGAGTGGAGAGTTTCCATATGGAACTTGGGTATTCTGAGATACTTGTTCAACAGTTTGAGGTTCAGAATGGGGCGGTATGACCCATTTGGTTTCTGAACCAAAAACAGTGTACAATAGAAACCCTGACCCTGTTGAAGGCGTGGAACAGGGATGACCACTCCAGACCACAGTAAGGAGTGAATGACTCCCTGCAGTGCTTGTGCTTTGCCGGGATCCAGTGAGGGAGTGGTTGGGAAGTACTGTCTGGGGGGACATCTCAGGGAGGAGCGAGTGTACCCATGAGAGACCACTTCTTGGACCCAGGTGTCGGTTTTGATACGACTCCATGCCTGGCCATACTGAAGACACCGGCCTCCCACCCTGGGGTCCCCGTCATGCGGAGGGTTTAGCCTCACGTTTGGAGGAAGGATGTCTGGTGGCCCAAGCCTGTTTGGCCCTAGGTTTGGAAGCCTTGCCTGTGTGATCTGACCATGTAAAAGGACTGACTCTTGGGTTTGTCTTGTGAACTACACTGCTCAAAAAAATAAAGGGAACACTAAAATAACACATCCTAGATCTGAATGAATGAATGAAATATTCTTATTAAATACTTTGTTCTTTACATAGTTGAATGTGCTGACAACAAAAATTATCAATGGAAATTAAATTTATTAATTCATGGAGGTCTGGATTTGGAGTCACCCTCAAAATTAAAGTGGAAAAACACACTACATGCTGATCCAACTTTGATGTAATGTCCTTAAAACAAGTCAAAATGAGGCTCAGTAGTGTGTGTGGCCTCCACGTGCCTGCATGACCTCCCTACAAGCCACACAAGTGGCTCAGGTAGTGCAGCTCATCCAGGATGGCACATCAATGCGAACTGTGGCAAGAAGGTTTGCTGTGTCTGTCAGCGTGGTGTCCAGAGCATGGAGGCGCTACCAGGAGACAGGCCAGTACATCAGGAGACGTGGAAGAGGCCATAGGAGGGCAACAACCCAGCAGCAGGACCGCTACCTCCGCCTTTGTGAAAGGAGGAACAGGAGGAGCACTGCCAGAGCCCTGCAAAATGACCTCCAGCAAGCCACAAATATGCATAAGTCTACTCAAACGATCAGAAACAGACTCCATGAGGGTGGTATGAGGGCCCGACGTCCACAGGTGGGGGTTGTGCTTACAGGACCGTGCAGGATATTTGGCATTTGCCAGAGAACACCAAGATTGGCAAATTCGCCACTGGCACCCTGTGCTCTTCACAGATGAAAGCAGGTTCTCACTGAGCACATGTGACAGACGTGACAGAGTCTGGAGACGCCAAGGAGAACATTCTGCTGCCTGCAACATCCTCCAGCATGACCGGTTTGGCAGGTCAGTAATGGTGTGGGGAGGCATTTCTTTGGGGGGCCGCACAGCCCTCCATGTGCTCGCCAGAGGTAGCCTGACTGCCATTAGGTACCAAGATGTGATCCTCAGACCCCTTGCGAGACCATATGCTGGTGCGGTTGGCCCTGGGTTCCTCCTAATGCAAGACAATGCTAGACCTCATGTGGCTGCATTGTGTCAGCAGTTCCTGCAAGATGAAGGCATTGATGCTATGGACTGGCCCGCCCGTTCCCCAGACCTGAATCCAATTGAGCACATCTGGGACATCATGTCTCGCTCCATCCACCAATGCTACGTTGCACCACAGACTGTCCAGGAGTTGGCGGATGCTTTAGTCCAGGTCTGGGAGGAGATCTCTCAGGAGATCATCCGCCACCTCATCGGGAGCATGCCCAGGCATTGTAGGGAGGTTATTCAGGCACGTGGAGGCCACAGACACTACTGAGCCTCATTTTGACTTGTTTTAAGGACATTACATCAAAGTTGGATCAGCCTGTAGTGTATTTTTCCACTTTAATTTTGAGGGTGACCCCAAATCCAGACCTCCATGGGTTAATAAATTTCCATTGATAATTTGTGTGTGATTTTGTTGTCAGCACATTCAACTATGTAAAGAACAAAGTATTTAATAAGAATATTTCATTCATTCAGATCTAGGATGTGTTATTTTAGTGTTCCCTTTATTTTTTTGAGCAGTGTAAAAGTTCAAAAGGACAAAGTCTGAGGTCTTCCTGAGGAAGCTGAAGGCAAAATGAGCCATCTTAGATCTAGTTAGTTTCTTGGCAATCTTGTCCAGTTCTGGACCATAGAGGAACTTGCCCGTGTATGGGAGGGCTTCCAGGGATTTCTTGGCGTCCGTATCTGCCTTCCAAGAGCGAAGCCACACAATGTGGCACAATGCAATGGACACAGCTGAAGTCTTAGAGGATAACAATTCAATATCAAGAGCAGCTTTGCTAATATAATATGCTGCATGTCTGATGTTAGCAATAATTGATAATTGCGCCATGGACAGATCAGATGTGAAACTGCATTCCAGGTCATCGGACCATGTTTCAGTGTCCTTAGCTGGCCTGGCAGTAATGAGTACTCTGACTTCAGACACACATCCAGTTGTCTATCTGGCAGTTCTTTAAGTGAGGACGCAGTTGGGATAGGAAGGATGAACCTTTTGAGAACGTGTGTCACATGAGTATCCACAATCGGCTTCCCCCACTTTTCACAATCCTCTGTGGGTAACGGGTAAAAGGAGCTGAGCCTTTTGCGTACCGTGAATTTTTTAGTAGGAGTCTTTCACACTTCAGTTTTAACTTCTGTGAAGTGGTCAGAGTGTGGGAACTCAGCTAGGATTACTTTTTGCGGCTTGCGTAGCAGGTCTTTAGAAGTAGTGACCGGCTCAGTATCTTCTGAAGAGAGAATTTGACCGCTCTGATTAATGCTGCCACATTAAATTTGGATGGGACCCTCTCATCCCCCGAGGGAGGTTCCGCATCAGAAACCTTAGCCATGTCAGCAAGTCATGTCGGATTCCTCAGAATCCGAGTGTGGTGTGGATTGTGAGGAATGTATAGTACGGTTAGCATTAGTAGGTGCAGGCAGTGTGTTATGCTTTGAAGAGCAGCAGATGAAGCAGCCAGACTCTGAACTGCTGTATAGAATGAATCCAACCACCAGGTGGTGGATGGGTGGGGCTGCTATGGCCTGGTAAACAGGTTGTAATGGCTGGTGAAAACCCATAGAGGGAGCCATTGGAGGCTGCAGTTGCTGTGGAACAGTTATAGGGGGATCCAAAGTAGGCTGTACTGGATGTAGGCCAGTTCCCTGTGGAGCTAATGTGGGCTGTACTGGCTGGGGTATACCCATAGGGGGTACCACTGGTCTGTAATTGTAGCCAGTAAGGTTGTAAATGAAGCCCATGGTGGCTCTTGTACAATAAGTGGTGGAGCTAAGGTGCTGGTAGGCTCTAGGCAGCCAACTCTCCTCCTAACCCTCTTGTCTATGCTCACTGTCTACCCCTTATGTCTCACCCCGGTCTGTTAGCCCCTCACCTTTTAGATTGTAAGCTTGCAAGAGCAGGGACTTCTTTCCTCGTGTGCCTTTCTTTTTCTTACTTATGTAGCGCCTAGTTATAGGATGGTAAAGGGGCTATGGTAATAAAGTGTAATATATATATATATATATACAATATGTAAATATATAAATAGTATATACTATAGCGTTATTCGATAATTTAAAGTCAGCTAGCACTGAGTGGGGTGAAACCAAATGATTGGGGACCATCGGACTTTAGGGATACAAGGGCACGAGGGGACTGGAGAGAGTCTTCCAGAAGCCCCTCAAGCTGAGCAGAGGTGATCGCACAGGCAGAACATAAGAGGAGCAGCGCGAGAAGGAGAAAAACCGTCTTACCGGACTCCGGGATGGCATAGATGGTAGTCCGGAGTCACCTGGACCAGGTACGCTGTAGCAGAGGTAGCCCCGGGAGTATCCTTCAGCAGATGTTATGGTCAGATCTTTGGTACATGGGACTGAGCCGTCAGCTCCATAGGAGTAAGAACTGTCCTTTGCAATTTCAAGTGGTCCAGCCCACATTGGCAGAATTTTGCACAGATAAAATTTGGGGTGATTTTCAGTCCTTTTTAAAGTTTTAAATTATTATGTGTGTAGTTTATACTTATTAAATTGTGTACTCCTTACAGACAATCCATTTTATATTTATTTTGTAGCACTGCCTTTTCTCTCTTTTTAAGGTGTATGTTTATTTATAGGTGTGACTATCCTATTTTACGGCAGCTGCTGATTGGTGAACCAGTCCTGTGTGAGCGCCTGACCTCCAACTTGTCGGTTATTTCTGTTTTGCTATTACACATAGTCTTTGGTTGGGCAGCATGGGCTGTTTCACTAATTTTAGTGAAAGACTCAGTAGAAGACAGCACTATTTTTCTAAATGGGAAGTATCCCCAGAGGATAGACTGTAAAAACCTGAATTTAAATTAAGAGATGATTTTCAGAAATTGGAGGATTTATTAAAGTCCGAGACCAGACACTGGTTGGACAGTGTCAATTTACAAAAGTATTTAGACAAAAAAATGATACCTAGGGGTCTAAGACTTTTTAAACCCTCCATATTTCAGGACAATGAAGCCTTTCAGGCAAAATGGGATTCGTTGTTGGATAAGTGTTCTCTAGCACTGATGGAATTGTTGATTGATATTAGGTCAACCCAGGTAAAGAGGATTGAGGGGGAAATTGAATCACTAAAGACTAGATTAAAACCATTCAGTCATGAGAAAGAATTTAAAGAAAGGGACTTAACTGTAACAGAAAGAATCACTAAATTTGAGAACTTACTTTTTGATAATAAATGTCGGAAATTTAAACGAGATGTAGAAGACTATAGAATAGGGTGTGTGAGGACTTTTAAGAAGCAAACTAATCTATGGACTAATGAGAATATTAAACAATATAACACAGATAGACAGAAGAATTGGGTAGCCATAAGACAGATGAACAGCCCTAGAAATTATCAAATGAATAAAGGGAGATATGTTGATCCATCGTATTCTAGTGGTCCCAGAGACGACCATACAATAATGACTAATAGGAGTAATGAGGAAAACACTCGAGTGAGTGGTTCAGACTTAGGGGCGAAACCTAAATTTAGGGCTGAGAATAATGGCCCCACATCAGAGTCTTTTTTAGATCAGCAAAAAAGACAGCTCCAGGACAGGGACAGAGAGTGGCAAAGAGAGCCACCAAAACGAAGAAGGAATTCAAGCCTAGAGGAAGTAGGGGCGGTAATAAGAAGAGAGCTAAGAAATTAAAAATATCAAAATTAGCTGGTCAAATTAAAAATATATATAATTTGTCCTCTAAGAAACTGTCTGATAATGAACTTCAATTATTAGCAAAGGGATTCAAATTCTGTCCATTAACCCCTCCAAATATCTTCGATTTATTCGTAGAATTAAATAGATTTATCAGAACTCTATGTAGAAAAAAACATTTTGCTAAACAAACCTTAAAAAAGAAAAGAGCTTTCCCCATTTTGTTAGTGGAGATACAGCTGCGTTAGAAGCGCTGCCTGATCTTTTGGGTGAAAGTGAAGTGGAGGATACATTTAAAACTAAACCAATATTTGAAACTAATAAGGGCTTGAAAAATAAGTCTAACTTTTTTCCTATTAAATCCAAGGGACCAAACATTGAAAGCTTTTAGAAGACCACATTAGACGACTTCAAAAAATTATGTATAGATAATACTAAAATTTCAAAAAAGAAGTCAAATCTATCAAAGTGGGAGGAGAAGGCTCTACAGAAACGTATGAAAGATAATTCAATTGTCGTAAAAGCGGCAGATAAAGGGGGGAAGACTCATAATACAAAATAAAACAGACTATATACAGGAAGCCGAAAGGCAATTAAAAATAAGGAATTCTACACTACATTGAGCAAAGATCCTACTCAAAAGTATTTGGTTGAACTTCAGGTTCTTTTATCTCAGGCCTTTGATGATAAGACGAATTACAATTTCTTTATTGTCCTTACCCAACAATACCGGTATATTATCATCTTCCAAAAATCCATAAATCCCTCACAGCACCACCGGGCCGTCTTATTATTTCTGGTGTAGGTTCTTTGAATTCCAATTTATCTTTTTATGTTGATTCTTTTCTGCAGTCTCGAGTCTCTCAGTAAAGGTCACACATCAAAGATACCACACTTTTTAAATCTGATTAATCCAATTGAATGGAAGGAATCATACGCCTTCCTGACTCTTGATGTACAGCGTCTGTACACAAATATACCTCACGAGTTAGGTTTATGGACAATAGCCACACGACTTAATAAGGATGGTGACCTTGCTGAGAGACATCGACATTTTATTCTTGATTCTATTAATTTTATTCTAAAACACAATTATTTCCTTTTCCTTGACACATTTTATCTACAGGTGATGGGAACGGCCATGGGGACCGGGTTCGCACCAAGCTATGCCAACCTCTACATGGGCGAGGTTGAGGACCAGCTCGTGTGGGGGGGGCGGATTCGGCGTGTACCTGGTCCTCTATGGCCGTTATATTGATGATCTTTTTATTATTTGGAATGGGGATCACGAATCTGCTCACTCTTTTGTCTCTTTCTTGAATCAGAATTCCTCCAATCTTTCTTTTACTTATTCTTATCACCCTTCTACTATTAAATTTCTGGATATCACTTAGACAATTGAGAACAACAGAATTACAACATGTAATTACATCAAGGAAGTGGGCACCAATGCCTATCTCCATTATAAAAGTGCCCATTTTTTGCCCTGGAAGAAAAGTAGTATACCTAAGGGACAATTGCTTAGATTGCGACGCAACTGTTCCAACTTAACATCTTATGATAGACAGGCCAAAGATATGGCCGAATCTTTCCGTATAAGAGAATACCCAGAACAACTAGTGCAGAAAGCTATACAAGATGTAAGAGCCCTGGATAGAAAGACATTGTTAGTATCTAAGAAGAAAGAAACTAGGGATGATGGACAAGAAAATGACATTTCTTTTATCTCTACTTTTAATATGTGCCATTATGAGATTAAAAGTATTGTACTTAAGAATTATAACATACTTAAACAAGATAATATCTTGTGTAGTATTCTCCCTGAAAAGCCTCGATTTAATTTTAGGAGAAATAAGACTTTGAAGAACTCTCTAGCACCCAGTTGTCTGAAGGTCACCAAATAAAATAAAAACGATATAATAAGGGGAAGTAACTGGCTTACACAATATAATAAAAAAACTAAAGTTTTTTTAAGTGTGGTAAGAACAGATGCATCACCTGTGATTACACTTTGGACCAGTCATTGTCAGTTGAGACAAAATGTGATGATATACCCTATGAGATAAAAAGCTTTGTAAATTGCACGACATCATATGTAATTTATCTACTAGTATGTGGATGTGGTCTGAATTATATAGGGAGGACCATCAGACCACTAAAAATTTGATTCTTAGAACATCGTAGAAATATTCTAAAGAAAGTTTTGACTCATAGTGTTTCGAAGCATTATAATGATGTTCACAATGGAAATCCAAAGTGTCTGAAAATATTGGGTGTGGAACATATCCCAAATACTGTCAGAGGTGGAGATCGCTATACGAAACTGTGTAAACAGGAGATATATTGGATGCTAAAGATGAACTGCATCTACCCCGCTGGTCTAAATGAATCAGTAGAGTTGAATGTTGTATTGTAAGATACATCGAATATCATCCAATTTATCCCCCCCTTTTTTTGGTCTCTGGTATCCCCCCACCCCCCTTTTTTCTGGGACTTCTTTTCTTTTCCATATTACTCTTGTTTTTGGCCGGGGTGAAGCCAAATGTTGAACACAACCGATTATGTCATTAGTCCATTATTAATGTAGATTATAGAGGTCTAGGGAATATTATGTGGCATTTCACATAGCCCAAGTCCATATGAGGAATAGGCAGAAATATCTGTGTTATAGGTTTATATACTTAATTTATTATTTCTTTCTTTGAAAAGTAAAGTAATGTGGGTAATTCCCCCCGCCTTTTTTTAATATAAACAAAGTAAAGGATGTGCAACAAGGTATGGATGTAACGCCACTTATGGCAAATTACTGCATTTTGCTCACGTCTCAATGAGCTATATAAGGCAGTTACTAATTTAATGTATTATATAATTTATTTATTACCGTATGTTCTCATTATATGAAAATGTGATTGATATAGATTCGGGTTCCTGTTTTGAATCAGAAGTTTAAGTCAGCAAAATGATCACTTTATCTAAATTGTTAACTTGATGTGAACCATGTCTGGGACACTTCCAGGAATCGAGGGGCATTGAGACGCAAAGTGCGTTTCAAAGCCCAGAAATGATGTGAGGAGCCGGAGGTCACATGACCGTATTGGGTTAGCCGAGGATACTTCACATAACTTCCTACGGGTGAGCCGCAGGGTGCGTGTCAAAGCCCGACAGTGACGATATTAGCCGGAAGTCATGTGACCGCATTCGCGCCCCATTACCCCGGAAGTGATTGTAAAGTTTACGATTTGGGACTGTGAAATACAGAGATTATAGGATTAATTGAGAAATGTTAGGTGTCTTCTTTTGAGTATTAAAATTGTAAAGTATTATATTAAACTGAGTGATTTTGAGTTGTTTTTTGAATAATGGATTGATCTGTCAGGTGCCATTGATCATGTAATTAGTAGGGTATAAATACACTGTTTGTTGAGCCTAAGAATCACCTTGAAAAAGCTGCACAGCTTGGCAGCGAAACGCGTTGGTGGGCCCTCTTATACCCCAGTTTATAGGACATTTTACCCACTGTGCATGACGGGTACTTTTTTGGACTGGACTTAACTTCATGGACTTCTCCTAACACGTGCCGACTACAGACCCAAGCAATAAAGACAACCGCAGCTCTGGTGAGGACTTTGATTGCCATTCTTTCCATTTGGAAGTATCCTCCAGCGGATGTTATGGTCAGATCTATGGTACATGGGACTGAGCCGTCAGCTCCATAGGAGTAAGAACTGACCTTTGCAATTTCAAATGTCCAGCCCACAATGGCAGAATTTTGCACAGATAAAATTTGGGGTGACTTTCAGTCCTTTTTAAAGTTTTAAATTATTATGTGTGTAGTTTATACTTATTAAATGGTGTACACCTTACAGACAATCCATTTTATATTTATTTGGTAGCGCTGCCTTTTCTCTCTTTTTATGGTGTATGTGTCTTGAATTCGTCTGATAGTCACCGGCTTTGCATACTAAGCCTTCAGTCTTAACCAGTAACCCTTAAATGATGTTTTAGGGGGGATAAGAAGAGGAGATAGCAGGACACATTGGGCAGTAGTAAGCTGTGGAGATGTCGGAGCCACTTACACCTGACATCAAGAATAGGCAGGGGGCTAGTCGAATATTGTGCCAGGATACAGTTGCCCGGAGAGATACCGCAGCGATCATAGGCAGGTTAATATATGCAGCTGAAAAGAAAAGTGAAAGTGGGCAGCAGAGACAGGTGGTGAATGAATTGCAACATATGTATCGGTACTATTAGTAAAAAGAGCCTGCAGAAGGAACTAGAGAGTAACCACACGGTGGCAATAAACGTAGCAAAGGACTGTTCCAATAAGAACATTAGTGCTAGTGAGTAACGAAAGGAGTTCTAATGCTTACTTTTATATGTATTGTGGAAAAGAGGGCCTGAAAACAGTCTGAACTATTTCCCTATCCTACCCCCCGAGAAAGCGTAAGGTAGATAGGACCTACCCTAAATAGTGTGCAGTGTTCGGATACACCCTACAGGGAACTGAAGGACTGGCGAACCCCTGCATATGAAGGATCTTCTTAAGTGCGTTAGTTTCATTTGAGAAGAACTATTCCCAATGGAAAAGAGGTTCACTCGACAAGAGGGTCGAGGCCTGCAACTCAGCAGTAGTACAGTGTACTGTTAGTCATCTTCGAGAGCCCCAACGATAGTGTAATATTGCAGCTGCTTGCACATTTACAATACACAGGCATTTATAAATTAACAACTATATTTTTTTGGTCTACAACTTGGTAATTTTTGTATTGCATGCACGGGAAATTGTATAGGACAGGGTACTATTAATATACAAGTTGCCAGTTCATTATATGCTGTTGTTTAAAATATACGTAACAAATTATAAGCTGATGACTTTGTTGTGCATTATTGTGTAATAAATGCTTACCAGCCTATTGGATTACCTGACCGAGGAGCTGAACTCCAAGAAGAAGAACAGGTGGTAACTGTATGTGTTGTAATACTTAGTAAAGTGTATATATAACGTAAAGTGTATATATAACTAACTTTATAGGCTTTCCCAAGCAAGCCCAGGATAGACGTAGTGCTTGGGTGGAGGCACGCCATAATAGATATTGATGGTAATCCAGGCCCCCAGGGTCATAGAGAGTGGGGGAGGGTTACATTTGGAGGCATTGCTGAGATTCGAAGGGAAGTGACCCAACAGGATCGCCGGATCTCCTGTTGTATTACAAGGGAATCATGGCGGAAGTAACCTCTGCTGACATCTACTGATGGTGTAGGGAGAAAGGGGTGGAACCTTTGTGCAGTTTCGGACTGGGAGGACTCCTGTCGGCAGTCGGTGATGATGCTGTAGTAAAAGTCCTGGGAAATTTGTATGGTATCAATCAGCCATGGGTGGTCGAGCGGTGGAAAGGGCAGTCCGGAGACATGTATGCTATACTTGTTAGTAATCGGCATCCATTGGACCAGACATTAATTCCAAGTATGGTTATTATGGAATGAGTTCCAGGGCGGAATATATCAATGGTATGGCCTGAAGGGAGAGATAATGTGGAGGAGGAGGTTACTTCTGAGGGGGATCATGCGCCTTCTGCGTGAGAGTGTTTTCACACTGCAAGTGTGGAAGGGGAATCCGCAGGGAACAAGAAAGGAGATGTGGGATCCGGAGTTGACGCCGTAGTAGATAAGATGGTCAGTCAGATGGAACGATGGCATAATGAAGGTGGCTATCGACGGTTAAGAATATTCTCCAGGATCACGCCGGTGCCACAAGAGAGGAGAATTATGACACCTGGCAGGAGGTGGCGGTACAGCATTCTGAAGAGTGGCAATGCCCAGAGCACATCAAAATACAACGTTTAGATGAAAGTCTACCTGGGCCAGCCATGGGGGTGGTGCTGGCCACCTGGCGGAGCAAGTCAACAGCTACTCTCAAGGATTATATCGAAGCCTTAGACGTCTCTTTTGGAACATTAGAGGATGTGGGGGATTTGATACCTACCAAGAGCCAGGAGAGACGCTGACCCACTATATATATTGATTGGCAGATTGCTGTACAAAATAGTAGATAAAGGGTGTATTGACAAGGAGTCGGTTGATGCAAGCAGGATGAAAGAGGTGCTTAAGGGGGCTTTGACCACTAATCCTGTGGCTCAGAGACTTAGATGTACCCGGGCTACTGGACCTCCTCCTAGCCTGACGGATTTGGTAAAAGAAGTCAAGCTGGAAGTGCAGATTGAAAATCAGGAAAGGAATATAAAAATGGGGTAAAAGTGGTAATACCAGCCGCCACTCCTCCTCTGATGGCTGATAGCTTATTGAAGTTGATCGAAGATCAAAATAAAAAAATTCACCAGCTCATTTCCCTTCAAACCCAGTCTGATCCCAGTCCCTATTGGTCCCCAGGACCAGGACGAGGGCTGAACCGGGGAAGGCGAAGTCGCAGCCCTATTATATGTTACAGTTGTGGGTGGCCTGGACACAGATCATTCGAATGCCCAGGTAATGGGTCACGGCGAGGGGAACACGGTGAGTCCGGGAGGAGAAGACCATCACAATTGAAAAACCCAAACAGGAGTGCTGTGACCCCCTCACAGGCTCCCCAATTTTAAACATCTGAGCAATGGGGAGTGCTCAGTGGTCAGCGACAATTACAGAAAGCCTTATGGTCTAAGCACCACTGGTCAAAGCGATGATTAACGGACAGGATTGTAATATTCTAATGGATAGTGGGTCACAGGTATCTATTGTGTTTGAATCCTGCTATCGTGAGCACTTGTCAGATATTCCCATCCACCTGCTTAGTGGTCTTACTGTCTGGGGTTTAAGCGAGTAGAAGTACCCCTACCTAGGATATATTATCACCCAGATCACGTTTGAGCTCGGATTAATTACTCCCAATGAAACCGTCCCACTGATAGCCCTGGTTTGCCCGGATTCTCCAGGGGATAATGGACAGCTTCCAGCGATTGTGGGCACCAACACCGATATGTTCAAGAATCTCATCCGATGGTGTGAAAAGCAGGATAAGGACTATAAGCGCTACACGACGGGACATCAAGGTGATGGGAAATATCGATGCCATCTGATAGAAAGCCGCCCAGAGGCTGGTATAGGAAAATTGGTCCAGGGGTCCATTTTTTCCAGAGTGACTGGTATTTAGGGACTGCTACTTGAGTGGAGCACCACATTAAACTGAATGATGACACTCCTTTCCAGGAACGATTGCAGCGGGTAGCACCAGCCAATTTTGAAGACGTGAGAGAACCCTTGCGCAGTTTGTTGGAGAACCATGTAATAGCGGATTCAGAGAGTCCCTATGCCTCCCCCATTGTGTTAGCGTGCAAGAAGAGCGGCAAAATCAGGTTGTGTATCGATTACCGCACCTTGAATAGTCGGAAGGTGCCAGACCAGTATATCGTTCCGAAGGTGGATGAAGTGCTCGATTGTCTCCAAGAGAGTTAATGGTTCTCAGTACTAGACCTGCATTGTGGATACTACCAGATCCCTATGAGTGTTGCTGATAGGGCTAAGACCGCCTTCATATGCCCCATAGGGTTCTTCGAGTTCCTGAAAATGCCTCAAGGTATTAAAGGAGCTGCAGCAACATTTCAGAGAACAATGGAGAAGACAGTCAGCGACATGTGCTACCATGAGGTCTTGGTATATCTCGATGATCTCATAGTATTTGGAAAAAATCTTGAAGAACACAATGAAAGCTTACGTAAGGCATTGGATCGTCTTCAGGCCAGCGGATTAAAACTATCAATTGAGAAATGTAAGTTCCGCCGGGCGTCTGTCAAGTATTTAGGTCACATCGTAAGTAGGCAAGAAATAGCTACAAACCCAGATAAGGTGGCTACCATGAAGAATTGGCCCCGACTGGATAACCTTAAAGATCTAAAGTCATTTTTGGGGTTCTGTGGCTACTACCGGAAGTTTGTGCATCACTACTCAAAAGTGGCACAACCCCTAGCGGAATTGACCCAGGGGTATCCACCGGTTCATAAGAGTGCTACCTATCCAGATAAAGGAGAGAAACATTATTATAAACCTCGGGAATCCTTTGGAATCCGGTGGACAGAGCAGTGTGAAGAGGCGTTCTGTAAGTTGAAGGATAGTTTAACTCAGTCACCAGTATTAGCGTACGCTCACCCTGAGCTCCCTTATGAAGTGCATGTAGATGCTTAATTTGAAGGCCTGGGGGGAGTGTTATACCAATTGCAGGACCATCATCTGAGACTCATCTCCAACGTTAGCCGGGGACTGACAAGAAGTGAGAAGATTTACCCGGTACATAAATTGGAATTCCTAGTGCTAAAATGGGCTATCAACGAGAAGTTCCATGATTATCTGTATGGCGTTCACTTCACTGTACAAATGGATAATAACCCTCTTACCTACATTCAGACTTCCGCCAAGCTGGATGCCACTGGTCACCGGTGGCTGGCCGCGTTAACCAATTATGACTTTAAGATCAAGTATCGCCCAGGAATTAATAATCAGGATGCGGATGCTCTGTCTCGAATGCCACATGTAGGTCCATGTAGAATAGGAGATGACTGGATTGAAGTTCCGGCAGCTGCCGTAAAAGGCTTGTGTCAACAGATAAGCGTCAATAGGTATATCGAGCCGGCAGCTATATTGACAATTGGAGCGTTGGATTCAGCCATTCCTCCAGCATATTGCAAGTTGAGTCGACCAGAATTGGAGGCGTTAGGCTTGATTACCCGAGAACAAATTGCTCAAAAACAACGAGAGGATCCTGATGTCTTCCACATTTTAAGGATGGTAGAGAACCTGAAACTGACTATCAATAGAGCCCATCTGTCCTGACAACTGTTGGCGACAACTAAAAAGATTGAGCCTGAGGAAGGGTATTTTATACCGGAGTGTTCATAAGAATGATGGAACTCATAAGTTACAGTTAATATTGCCCACTATATACAAGCAGATGGTGCTAGAATCACTGAATGACAAGCATGGGCATCTAGGATATGATAAGATGCAAGGGTTAGTCTCTGACCACTTCTTCTGGCCCTTTATGAATACCGACATTGATAAATTCTGTAAGACCTGTGGAAATTGCATCCTCCGTAAAACTTTACCAACCAAGTCTGCCCCATTAGTGAACATACAGAGTTCCGGACCCCTGGAGCTGATATGCATTGATTTTCTGACTCTGGAAGGTCCTGATGAGAAAGACAGCCATCTACTTGTTGTAACTGACAACTTCACAAGGTACGCCCAAGCCTACCTAATGGCCAATCAAAATCTGTGACAGTTGCCAAAACGTTGTGGGACCGGTTTTTGTACATTACGGCCTACCCGCCCAAATCATCTCCGAGCAGGGGAGGGAACTTGAGAGTAGGGTGATTAAGGAGTTGTGTCAATGCTTCGGCATTCAAAAGACCAGAACCACTCCATACCAACCCTAAGGTGATCCTCAGCCAGAGTGCTTTAACCGGACTTTGTTGAACATGCTGGGGACACTCAACTCCAAAAGGAAGAAAATCGATGGCGACAGCATATATCCCCATTAGTTCACACGTACAATTGTACTAAGAACGAACTAAGCCACTGGATATAGTCACTATTATCTTATGTTCGGGCGGGAAGCTAGATTACCCATTGACGTTTGTTTGGGAACACAGATCAATACCTCATCGACGTCATCCCACACACAGTACATTAAACGGCTTAGACAGCAGCTAAAGGAAGCACACAAAGTGGCGCAACTAGCTGCTACAAAAGTGGGAGAACGGAACAAAGCTCTGTTTGATAGTCACGTGAAGGAGCAGAGTTAAGGCCGGGAGATAGGGTACTCATTCAATCCTTAGGAGTTCTGAAGAAACAAAAGTTACAGAATCGGTGGAGATCCGAGCCGTACATGGTCATGAAACAGTTACCGCATATCCCGGTATATCTGCTGGAACCAGCGGATGGATCAGGGCCTGCGTTGAAATACCATCGGCAACATTTGCTACCTATTGTGCAGGACATTCGGTGGGAAAATGATGAGGTTGTAGGTACCCAAGGAAACCCGGACAACCATGCTAAACTTTCGGCTGCAGACGAACCTATTGCCAGTGAAGAGGACGACTGTACGGGGGTAGATGAGTACCCCTTCGGATATTATTATAAAAATAGGGAAGGTACAGGACCTGAGCCAATTGCCGAAAAGGAGCCCCTTGAGTCGGAAGGTTCAGGCATTACTGGTAGTTGGGGGTCTGAGGGTGATCGTTTGGGGATGAATGAGGAAAGTTGAGGAATAGGTGGAGATTCGGAGTCACTAGATCATTCTGGGACAGGATCAGGAAGTATGTCAGAGAGACCACCTATGTCCCCAAGGCCACAAAGGATTAGGAAGCCCCCAAAAGTACTCACCTATGAACAGTTGGTACTCCCAATGGAAATTCCGCTGGTATTGCATCCACACCTAGTACAGTCATGGCCCTACTTTGGGTATAACCCATGTTAGTAAACGAGGGAATGGTAATGTCCACTATTATTTTACGTGCACTCACCAGGGGGGGAGTGTAGCGCCCTAGTTATAGGATGGTAAAGGGGCTATGGTAATAGTGTGTAAGATATATATACAATATATAAATATATATAAATAGTATATATAGTGTAATTCGATAATTTAAAGTCAGCTAGCACTGAGTGGGGTGAAACCGCATGATTGGAGACCACCGGACTTTAGGGATACCAGGGCACGAGGGGACTGGAGAGAGTCTTCCAGAAGCCCCTCGAGCTGAGCAGAGGAGATCGCGCAGGCAGAACATAAGAGGAGCAGCGCGAGAAGGAGAAAAACTGTCTTACCGGATACCGGAGAGGTGCAGAGAATGCCGGGACAGCATAGAAGGTAGTCTGGAGTCACGGAGCCCGGACCAGGTACGCTGTAGCAGAGGCAGCCCTGGGAGAGCCAGCCCCAGCTGGGGAGCCGAGGAACCGCGGCGCAGCCACGGAGGGCTGCTGAGATGGAGCGGAAGCCGGGGATTCCTGGTCCCAGTGGAGACATTAGAAAGCTGAGGAGGCCGGACGGACAGGGGCTGAGCTAGGCAG
This sequence comes from Pseudophryne corroboree, assembly GCF_028390025.1. NCBI lineage: Eukaryota > Metazoa > Chordata > Amphibia > Anura > Myobatrachidae > Pseudophryne > Pseudophryne corroboree. The sequence continues at coordinate 188,119,024 of NC_086453.1, read as the reverse complement.
TGCTGACACCAGCGGGTCACCGATCAGCATTTCCGTTGGCTGGAGGGATCGGAGTGACGGAGGAGGTGCCAGGTGTCCCCAGGTGACTCCATAGTAACCAGGGAAGCGGTTACTGTGTGTCCCGCATAGTGGAGGTGGACCTGCATCAGACTGAAGAAGCCCGCCAGCATACTAACAGGAGGAGGAGTTGGGGGAGTGCCAACCCACTACCCTGTGACTGAAAGGACTGTAAGTGAACTGAATTAATACTGCACACTTACACAAAGCCCCATAGCTACATATAACTGCAGAGACCATAGCAGTGAGATTACAGGAGAATCAGATAAGGGGCATGTTATTATCCCTGCCCACCATTCACTCAAGCTTAAGAGTGACCAAATTAGAAAACCCGCCACTGTAGCATCATTACTTGAGGGATGTGTCTTGAATTCGTCCGATAGTCACCGGCTTTGCATACTAATACTTCAGTCTTAACTAGTAACCCGTTAAGGATTGTTTTGCTAAGAAGCAAAAGAAAGGCTGTTTGGTATGTCTCTCTGGGGCACACTTTATTTTAAATTAACTGGATGGTGAAGTTATGAAACCGTGATATATGATGTATTAAAACTTAACTTTTAATATATTCAACAGACGAAAAAATTATATACTACAAGATTAATTAATTAACAAATTAGCCATATGAGAAAAAATCTCGCTGCTTAAATCAGCAAAATAGGTTAAAACAAGTATTAAATAGCATATATAGATGACGATATAGTGATATGTCACTCGCTTATTTAGAAGTGGGTGACAGGAAGTTTATCTATACACCCACTGTATTTTAAGCGAGTATTACTGTTAGACATTTGTCCAGTGCGAAAATAGAAATCCTTGTTATCTCTATCAATTTATGATTGGATATACACATGTATATTTCATATGAGAGATACAAGAGAAAACCGGCTTTTATATTACCGGACTCCTATTAGAGTGGTCAGCTGAAATGCGTATTCTGCAATGTGTAGCTTGCAAATAAGTTTTGCTGATCAATGAAAGGTATGTACCCTAATGGGACTACAGTACCCAGTATTCTCAGAAGGTCACCCTTTCTGGTACTGACCGGGCCCAGTGCTGCTTGGCTTCCAAGATCAGACGAGATCGGGCAGGTCCAGCATGGTATGACTGTAGAAAATAAGGTAAATACCTCTCAGCATAGAAAATGGCTGCTACTCTTAGCAGGTTGAGGTTCCGTGATCAGGTATGTCAAGTTCTGAATGGCCTATTATTGGCCCTAAGGGAAGACCCCCGTGGTTTTAAGGGGGACCAAAATGTGGAGAGATTATTCACTAATGAAATCCTCCACGTTGGAATTGTGGTGAGGAACACATATAAGAATCACCTCGGACGAATTAAGGTGAGACAATTGTAGTAATAGTATGTCAAAAATTAATGTGATGGGATTATAGTAGAAAGTCTTGCGGAATACCATAAGCAGCACCCTATCTCATTGTAACGAGATGTGGCTAATTTAAATAATTTCCACAGTATAGCTAAGTATAATGTGAATGATTCATGTATCAAAATGACAATGCCCTTAGAATACACCACTAGGGCTGCAAAGGCAGCTGACTGTACAATCATATAAACAAATTGACATAAGATGTTGCATAACAATGTCTGGGCAGCACATTTTGGTCCCCCTTAAAACCACGGGGGTCTTCCCTTAGGGCCAATAATAGGCCATTCAGAACTTGACATACCTGATCACGGAACCTCAACCTGCTAAGAGTAGCAGCCATTTTCTATGCTGAGAGGTATTTACCATATTTTCTACAGTCATACCATGCTGGACCTGCCCGATCTCGTCTGATCTTGGAAGCCAAGCAGCACTGGGCCCGGTCAGTACCAGAAAGGGTGACCTTCTGGGAATACTGGGTACTGTAGTCCCATTAGGGTACATACCTTTCATTGATCAGCAAAACTTATTTGCAAGCTACACATTGCAGAATACGCATTTCAGCTGACCACTCTAATAGGAGTCCGGTAATATAAAAGCCGGTTTTCTCTTGTATCTCTCATATGAAATATACATGTGTATATCCAATCATAAATTGATAGAGATAATAAGAATTTACTTACCGATAATTCTATTTCTCATAGTCCGTAGTGGATGCTGGGGACTCCGTAAGGACCATGGGGAATAGCGGCTCTGCAGGAGACTGGGCACAAAGTAAAGCTTTAGAACTACCTGGTGTGCACTGGCTCCTCCCCCTATGACCCTCCTCCAAGCCTCAGTTAGGATACTGTGCCCGGACAAGCGTACACAATAAGGAAGGATTTTGAATCCCGGGTAAGACTCATACCAGCCACACCAATCACACCGTACAACTCGTGATCTAAACCCAGTTAACAGCATGATAACAGAGGAGCCTCTAGAAAAGCTGGCTCACTACAGCAATAACCCGATTTTTTGGTAACAATAACTATGTACCAGTATTGCAGACAATCCGCACTTGGGATGGGCGCCCAGCATCCACTACGGACTACGAGAAATAGAATTATCGGTAAGTAAATTCTTATTTTCTCTAACGTCCTAAGTGGATGCTGGGGACTCCGTAAGGACCATGGGGATTATACCAAAGCTCCCAAACGGGCGGGAGAGTGCGGATGACTCTGCAGCACCAAATGAGAGAACTCCAGGTCCTCCTCAGCAAGGGAATCAATTTTGTAGAATTTTACAAACGTATTTGCTCCTGACCAAGTAGCTGCTCGGCAAAGTTGTAAAGCCGAGACCCCTCGGGCAGCCGCCCAAGATGAGCCCATCTTCCTTGTGGAGTGGGCATTTACAGATTTTTGGCTGTGGCAGGCCTGCCACAGAATGTGCAAGCTGAATTGTACTACAAATCCAACAAGCAATAGTCTGCTTAGAAGCAGGAGCACCCAGCTTGTTGGGTGCATACAGGATAAACAGCGAGTCAGATTTTCTGACTCCAGCCGTCCTGGAAACATATATTTTCAGGGCCCTGACAACGTCTAGCAACTTGGAGTCCTCCAAGTCCCTAGTAGCCGCAGGCACCACAATAGGTTGGTTCAGGTGAAACGCTGAAACCACCTTAGGGAGAAACTGAGGACGAGTCCTCAATTCCGCCCTGTCCGAATGGAAAATCAGATAAGGGCTTTTACAGGATAAAGCCGCCAATTCTGACACGCGCCTGGCCCAGGCCAGGGCCAACAGCATGACCACTTTCCATGTGAGATATTTTAACTCCACAGATTTAAGTGGTTCAAACCAATGTGACTTTTGGAACCCAAAAACTACATTGAGATCCCAAGGTGCCACTGGAGGCACAAAAGGAGGCTGTATATGCAGTACCCCTTTTACAACGTCTGAACTTCAGGGACTGAAGCTAGTTCTTTTTGGAAGAAAATTGACAGGGCCGAAATTTGAACCTTAATGGACCCCAATTTCAGGCCCATAGACACTCCTGTTTGCAGGAAATGTAGGAATCGACCCAGTTGAATTTCCTCCATCGGGCCTTACTGGCCTCGCACCACGCAACATATTTTCGCCAAATGCGGTGATAATGTTTTGCGGTTACATCCTTCCTGGCTTTGATCAGGATAGGGATGACATCATCCGGAATGCCTTTTTTCCTTCAGGATCCGGCGTTCAACCGCCATGCCGTCAAACGCAGCCGCGGTAAGTCTTGGAACAGACCGGGCCCTTGCTGGAGCAGGTCCCTTCTTAGAGGTAGAGGCCACGGATCCTCCGTGAGCATCTCTTGAAGTTCCGGTTACCAAGTCCTTCTTGGCCAATCCGGAGCCACGAATATAGTGCTTACTCCTCTCCATCTTATCAATCTCAGTACCTTGGGTATAAGAGGCAGATGAGGGAACACATACACTGACTGGTACACCCACGGTGTTACCAGAGCGTCTACAGCTATTGCCTGAGGGTCCCTTGACCTGGCGCAATACCTGTCGAGTTTTTCCAAACGGTTTATAATCATGTGGAAGACTTCTGGGTGAAGTCCCCACTCTCCCGGGTGGAGGTCGTGTCTGCTGAGGAAGTCTGCTTCCCAGTTGTCCACTCCCGGAATTGCTGACAGTGCTATCACATGATTTTCCGCCCAGCGAAGAATCCTTGCAGCTTCTGCCATTGCCCTCCTGCTTCTTGTGCCACCCTGTCTGTTTACGTGGGTGACTGCCGTGATGTTGTCCGACTGGATCAACACCGGCTGACCTTGAAGCAGAGGTCTTGCTAAGCTTAGAGCATTGTAAATGGCCCTTAGCTTCAGGATATTTATGTGAAGTGATGTCTCCAGGCTTGACCATAAGCCCTGGAAATTCCTTCCCTGTGTGACTGCTCCCCAGCCTCGCAGGCTGGCATCCGTGGTCACCAGGACCCAGTCCTGAATGCCGAATCTGTGGCCCTCTAGAAGATGAGCACTCTGCAACCAACACAGGAGGGACACCCTTGTTCTTGGTGACAGGGTTATCCGCTGATGCATCTGAAGATGCGACCCGGACCATTTGTCCAGCAGGTCCCACTGGAAAGTTCTTGCGTGGAATCTGCCGAATGGGATTGCTTCGTAGGAAGCCACCATTTTACCCAGAACCTTTGTGCATTGATGCACTGAGACTTGGCTCGGTTTTAGGAGGTTCCTGACTAGCTCGGATAACTCCCTGGCTTTCTCCTCCGGGAGAAACACCTTTTTCTGGACTGTGTCCAGGATCATCCCTAGGAACAGAAGACGAGTCGTCGGAACCAGCTGCGATTTTGAAATATTGAGAATCCAATCGTGCTGCCGCAACACTACCTGAGATAGTGCTACACCGACCTCCAACTGTTCCCTGGATCTTACCCTTATCAGGGAATCGTCCAAGTAAGGGATAACTAAAATTCCCTTCCTTCGAAGGAATATCATCATTTCGGCCATTACCTTGGTAAAGACCCGGGGTGCCGTGGACCATCCATACGGCAGCGTCTGAACTGATAGTGACAGTTCTGTACCACAAACCTGAGGTACCCTTGGTGAGAAGGGTAAATTGGGACATGAAGGTAAGCATCCTTGATGTCCAGAGACACCATGTAGTCCCCTTCTTCCAGGTTCGCAATCACTGCTCTGAGTGGCTCAATCTTGAATTTGAACCTCTGTATGTAAGTGTTCAAAGATTTTAGATTTAGAATCGGTCTCACCGAGCCGTCCGGCTTCGGTACCACAACAGTGTGGAATAATACCCCGTTCCCTGTTGCAGGAGGGGTACCTTGATTATCACCTGCTGGGAATACAGCTTGTGAATGGCTTCCAAAACTGTCTCCCTGTCAGAAGGAGACATCGGTAAAGCCGACTTTAGGAAAGGGCGAGGGGGAGACGTCTCGAATTCCAATTTGTACCCCTGAGATATCACCTGAAGGATCCAGGGGTCTACTTGCGAGTGAGCCCACTGCGCGCTGAAATTCATTGAGACGGTCCCCCCACCGTGCCTGATTCTGCTTGTAAAGCCCCAGCGTCATACTGAGGGCTTGGCAGAGGCGGGAGAGGGTTTCTGTTCCTGGGAACTGGCTGATTTCTGCAGCCTTTTTCCTCTCCCTCTGTCACGGGGCAGAAATGAGGAACCTTTTGCCCGCTTGTCCACGAAAAGACTGCGCCTGATAATACGGCGTCTTCTCATGTTGAGAGGCGACCTGGGGTACAAACGTGGATTTCCCAGCTGTTGCCGTGGCCACCAGGTCTGAAAGACCGACCCCAAATAACTCCTCCCCTTAATAAGGCAATACTTCCAAATGCCGTTTGAAATCCGCATCACCTGACCACTGTCGTGTCCATAACCCTCTACTGGTAGAAATGGACAACGCACTTAGACTTGATGCCAGTCGGCAAATATTCCGCTGTGCATCACGCATATATAGAAATGCATCTTTTAAATGCTCTATAGGCAAAAATATACTGTCCCTATCTAGGGTATCAATATTTTCAGTCAGGGAATCCGACCACGCCAACCCAGCACTGCACATTCAGGCTGAGGCGATTGCTGGTCGCAGTATAACACCAGTATGTGTGTAAATACATTTTAGGATACCCTCCTGCTTTCTATCAGCAGGATCCTTAAGGGCGGCCATCTCAGGAGAGGGTAGAGCCCTTACAAGCGTGTGAGCGCTTTATCCACCCTAGGGGGTGTTTCCCAACGCACCCTAACCTCTGGCGGGAAAGGATATAATGCCAATAACATTTTAGAAATTATCAGTTGTTATCGGGGGAAACCCACGCATCATCACACACCTCATTTAATTTCTCAGATTCAGGAAAACTACAGGTAGTTTTTCCTCACCGAACATAATACCCCTTTTTGGTGGTACTCGTATTATCAGAAATGTGTAAAACATTTTTCATTGCCTCCATCATGTAACGTGTGGCCCTACTGGAAGTCACATTTGTCTCTTCACCGTCGACACTGGAGTCAGTATCCGTGTCGGCGTCTATATCTGCCATCTGAGGTAACGGGCGCTTTAGAGCCCCTGACGGCCTATGAGACGTCTGGACAGGCACAAGCTGAGTAGCCGGCTGTCTCATGTCAACCACTGTCTTTTATACAGAGCTGACACTGTCACGTAATTCCTTCCAACAGTTCATCCACTCAGGTGTCGACCCCCTAGGGGGTGACATCACTATTACAGGCAATCTGCTCCGTCTCCACATCATTTTTCTCCTCATACATGTCGACACAAACGTACCGACATAAAGCACACACACAGGGAATGCTCTGATAGAGGACAGGACCCCACTAGCCCTTTGGGGAGACAGAGGGAGAGTTTGCCAGCACACACCAGAGCGCTATATATATACAGGGATAACCTTATATAAGTGTTTTTCCCCTTATAGCTGCTGTATCTTTAATACTGCGCGTAATTAGTGCCCCCCCTCTCTTTTTTAACCCTTTCTGTAGTGTAGTGACTGCAGGGGAGAGCCAGGGAGCTTCCCTTCAACGGAGCTGTGAGGGAAAATGGCACCAGTGTGCTGAGGAGATAAGGCCGCCGATAAGGGGGCGGAGCCTATCTCCCGTTTTTCTATGTATTCTGGCAGGGGGTTAAATGCATCCATATAGCCCAGGAGCTATATGTGATGCATTTTTTGCCATCCAAGGTGTTTTTATTGCGTCTCAGGGCGCCCCCCCCCAGCGCCCTGCACCCTCAGTGACCGGAGTGTGAAGTGTGCTGAGAGCAATGGCGCACAGCTGCAGTGCTGTGCGCTACCTTGTTGAAGACAGGACGTCTTCTGCCGCCGATTTTCCGGACCTCTTCTGTCTTCTGGCTCTGTAAGGGGGCCGGCGGCGCGGCTCTGGGACCCATCCATGGCTGGGCCTGTGATCGTCCCTCTGGAGCTAATGTCCAGTAGCCTAAGAAACCCAATCCACTCTGCACGCAGGTGAGTTCGCTTCTTCTCCCCTTAGTCCCTCGATGTAGTGAGCCTGTTGCCAGCAGGTCTCACTGAAAATAAAAAACCTAAAACTAAACTTTTCACTAAGCAGCTCAGGAGAGCCACCTAGTGTGCACCCTTCTCGTTCGGGCACAAAAATCTAACTGAGGCTTGGAGGAGGGTCATAGGGGGAGGAGCCAGTGCACACCAGGTAGTTCTAAAGCTTTACTTTTGTGCCCAGTCTCCTGCGGAGCCGCTATTCCCCATGGTCCTTACGGAGTCCCCAGCATCCACTTAGGACGTTAGAGAAAACAAGGATTTCTATTTTCGCACTGGACAAATGTCTAACAGTAATACTCGCTTAAAATACAGTGGGTGTATAGATAAACTTCCTGTCACCCACTTCTAAATAAGCGAGTGACATATCACTATATCGTCATCTATATATGCTATTTAATACTTGTTTTAACCTATTTTGCTGATTTAAGCAGCGAGATTTTTTCTCATATGGCTAATTTGTTAATTAATTAATCTTGTAGTATATAATTTTTTCGTCTGTTGAATATATTAAAAGTTAAGTTTTAATACATCATATATCACGGTTTCATAACTTCACCATCCAGTTAATTTAAAATAAAGTGTGCCCCAGAGAGACATACCAAACAGCCTTTCTTTTGCTTCTTAGTAAAACAATCCTTAACAGTTTCTTCTGAAATAATGTCCGGGAGCACCGCCAACCCTGTTCTGCCCCAAAAGCTTTTTTAGGCAAAATGGGCAGCTTTATGTTGGTTTAAATTCTAATTTCTTATTTCATTGGTATCATAATTCTGTATCAAGTAATGTACAATCTGGTCCAGTGCAGACTCCAAAAAAACCCCACCCAGTATAATTTAACTTGTAACCCTTAAATGATGTTTTAGGGGGGATTAGAAGAGGAGATAGCAAGACACATTGGGTAGTAGTAAGCCGTGGAGACGTCGGAGCCACTTACACCTGACATCAGGAATAGGCAGGGGGCTAGTCGAATATTGTGCCAGGATACAGTTGCCCGGAGAGATACCGCAGCTATCATAGACAGGTTAATATATGGAGCTGACAAGAAAAGTGAAAGTGGGCAGGAGAGACAGGTGGTGAATGAATTGCAACATATGTAGCGGTACTATTAGTAAAAGGAGCCTGCAGAAGGAACTAGAGAGTAACCACACGGTGGCAATAAACGTAGCAAAGGACTGTTCCAATAACAACATTAGTGCTAGTGAGTAACTAAAGGAGTTCTAATGCTTCAATTTACATGTATTGTGGAAAAAAGGGTCTGAAAACAGTCTGAACTATTTCCCTATTCTACCCCCGAGGAGGCACAAGGTAGATAGGACCTACCGTAAATAGTGTGCAGTGTTCGGATACACCCGACAGGGAACTGAAGGACTGGCCAACCATATCAAGGAAGTTCTTAAGTGCGTTAGTTTCATTTGAGAGGAACTATTCTCAGTGGAAAGAGATTCACTCGACAAGAGGGTCGAGACCTGCAACTCAGCAGTAGTACAGAGAACTGTTACTCATCTTCAAGGGCCCCAACGATAGTGTAATATTGCAGCTGCTTGCACAATTACAATACCCGGGTATTTATAAATTAACAACTATATTTTTTTGGTCTACAACATGGTAATTTTTGTATTGCATGCACGGGAAAAGGACAGGGTACTATTATTATACAAGTTGCCAGTTCATTATATGCTGTTGTTTAAAATATACGTAACAAATTATGAGCTGATGACTTTGTGGTGCATTATTGTGTAATAAATGCTTACCAGCCTATTGGAATACCTGACCGAGGAGCCGAACTCCAAGAAGAAGAACAGGTGGTAACTGTATGTGTTGTAATACTTAGTAAAGTGTATATATAACTACCTTTATAGGCTTTCCCAAGCAAGCCCAGGATAGACGTAGTGCTTGGGTGGAGGCACGCCGTAATAGATATTGATAGTAATCCAGGCCCCAAGGGTCAGAGAGAGTGGGGGAGGGTTACAGTTACACTATCTTATACTCCATACTCCCTTTGATGACACCTAACCCCGGGTTTTCTATACCTGTCCTATATTGTCTTGAACTGTAAGTGCTGTTTTCTTGTTTGCTCGTTTGATTATGTACTGTGTAATGGGTGCTGCAGATCCCTTGTGGCAGCATATAAATAAAAGATAATAATAATAATAATAATAATATAAATAGGCAGCCAGGGCATAAACCATCCTGTGATAAATCCTGAGTTAAAACCTGTGACAGGCATTACATGCTATCAAAGTAGATGCCCCTGCCTGTTTTGCCTTGCTTTTGTTAGACATGGTAACAGAAAGTAGTGAACACACACAATATGGTATTGAGCAGTGTTTAACAGGCACAGCATGTGACAATGAGCGCACACAAATACAATTTTTAGTAAAGTATGGCAACCCAAAGTATGGTTAACAGTTAACCATACTTTGGGTTGCCATACTTTAACCCAACACACCTGTATTCAAGAGTTACAGAGAGAAAACAGGTACAGGGAAAGATGATATAATGTACAGATTGAATAAAGAGAAATGAAACAGCAGCACTAGCATAATATTACAGTACAGTACAATGTACAAAACAAAATTCAACTGCAATGTACACTGGTATCAACTACACAGCACTTTGGAGGAGGCTGGTAGGATTCAGCATTTTGTATAACCTGCTATGCAGGGATATGCGGTGAGGTAAATGGCTCAGGATCCACTGGCTAGTACCAGAGCCAGATTTACACACAATAAATGAGCTAAAGTGTTCATGTGGGCATTATTCAAAGGTGCAGAGGTATAAACTCCTGGAAATTTTGTGAGTTTTGATCAGAGATGTGCGGAGAAGATAGGTAAGGGAGCCAGAGGCACTGCCTCACCTGCCATAGACTTTTTACTTCAGAGTTTTGACCATAAAAAGGATTAGAATAAAACAAAGAAGATATTTCTAACATATTCTTTGTATTTTTCATATACTTTATACAGTCAAAACTCAGTTGCAGACGTTCGTATGACAGGAAAGGCTCTGCCTCATCCCACCGCATGTCACCGCTGCTATGTAGGAAAGGTATACAAGTAGGGATGTAGTTAGTCAGGAGATCGCTGGTCACAATAACGATCCCGATATCCCACCGGCACTCAATCCCGACAGTGGGCATGCTGACTAACAGGGACTATTCCCACTCATGGGTGTCCATGGCACCCATAGAGTGGGAATAGAACCTGTGGCGATCACAGTTTGCCACCAAGCCTGCAGCGTGGCGAGCGCAGCAAGCCCAAAAGGGGCTTCATTGCACTCACACACACCCCCACCAGCATTCTGCGGCCGGGATCCAGGCTGCCAGTAACCCATACCCAACCCTACAAGGAGACACAGCCCACCGCCTCTGGAGACCTTCAGAGCTCTATACGATGGCCACTCAGTGTCTCTTGAGAGGAAGGAGGAGCCCAGGGTGTGAAGACTGCTGTGAATGGTGCCCTGGGCTGGAGGAGGGGCCGTTGGTAATCCCTTACCTCCCCTGTGCTGAATATTACCACCGATTCTCCTGCCCATTAATGGGTCCCCAGCGCCAGTGTACATCAATGCCCTGGTGGTCTAGTGCGGCTGCAAGTACACTTAATGGACTGCGCAAATAGTGGGTCCCACAAGTGGGAACCCGCCTTACCTGTCCCCCATGTCTCCGGATGCAGTCCTGGGGCGCCCCTGAGTCTTGTTAGTCAGAAGGTTGCAGTGGGAGTCTCGCCGAAATCACCTACCCACTCCTGGTGGGGTTGATAGAGAGACAACTCTGCCATCCTCTGGACTGCCAGGAGCTGTCATCCCATTGTAAAAGACAGAAAAGTAAAAAAAAAAGTTAAAAGCTTAGGCTGCAATCTGCAGCTCCTGTTCAGTGTGTCCAGCTCTGTGCCGGCACAAAAAAAAACCTGATGTGCCCGAGCATGGGGGCAGAGTATGAAGTGGGAAGAGCCCAGTGCATCCTGGGAGGCTCACAAGCTTATTGTTTGGTGACAGTCCTAGTCTCCACCAGCATCATACCCCAAGGTTAAGAATTAACCAAAAGGAGACCATGGATGAAGAAATAAGGATTAAAATTGTTAAATAGATACAAGAGATAGAGACAATATAAAAAATAAAATAAATATACACATAAAATAGATGTTATAGTCAAGTATACAGGTAAAGTGTTAAATAGACATTATTAACCCAATAACTGTATGAGAAGTGTAAAGTGGTATCATAAGTAAGAAAAAAAAGTATGTATAAACGTCTTTGCAATCATAAGTTATGAGCGGTCAGTAACAAAAGACTTATAATGTACTGTACATTATAAATATTAGACATGACTTGCATCACCCATTCGAACATTCATAACTTGTAACTCATCAATCTTATTGCTAGTCACTCCTTACATCTTACGCCTTACATGTAAGAGACTTGTTTGATTAAGACAATTGGAGACATCCTAAAATAGACACTGTACATTACCAAATGGACACAAGAGCTCACAATCATTTTCAGTTTGGTCACAGAGTTCTTGAAAAAATTTATATTTCTCCTTAAAAGTTCTAGCACTGAGTAGATAGCCATGTTGTTGGATAGTCCAATATTCTTGACATTAATAAGGATTCATGCACTGGATTAAAAGTAATTCTTGTCAAAACTGTGGCCGTTTAATAATTCTGGTACATTTCTGCTGCAGTCAGTTATTCTGTAGGTAAATTAATACAGCACATTAACAAGAATACAAACACATTTTATTAGTTAAGAACACTGACAATGTACTTAGTGTGGTACTTACAATTTTTATGCTCAAGTCAGCGCCTGACGTATTGTGGCATAATGGGATAAATATACGTTATGGTAAGAACTTACCGTTGATAACGGTATTTCTCCTATGTCCACAGGATAACAATGGGATATGATGGAGCGATAGCGGATTGGCACCAATCGATCACAAGCTTTCAGTCCTCCCAGGATGCAACTGGCCCGTCCATATATCCCCGCCCATTGGCTCAGGCAAATCAGTTGGATTCCAAAGCATTTAGGCAGGAGCATCATGTAGAGCCCTAATCAGGCGAGAAGAACACATTTGCATACCCTTCCGTACAAGAAGGAAGAGGTTAGCGAGTAGAAAGATCCTCATATCAGGTGCGTCAGGGTGGGATCCCTGTGGAACCTGCGGACATAGGAGAAATAGCGTTATCAACGGTAAGTTCTTACCATAACATATATTTCTCCGGCAGGGTCCACAGGTTATCCACAGGATAACAATGGGATTTCCCAAAGCAATTTTTAGTGGTGGGGAAGTTCCTGATTCGTAGAAGAACCCTTCACCCAAATTCAGCGTCATGAGAGGCAAAAGTATCCAAGGCATAATGTCTATGAGTGTGTTAATGGAAGACCATCTGGCTGCATTACATATCTGTTCCTGCTTAAGCATCATGCTGTGCTGCCTATGAAGGACCTACTGTACCTTACAAGTAGAATGAACAGAGACATTAGCCGGAACAGGGTTTCAGCTTGAGAGTATGCTTCTGAAATCGTCATTTGAAGCCATCTTGTCAGCGTCTGTTTTGTAGCAGGCCATCCTCTCATGTGAAATTCGTAGAGAATGAAGAGAGAATCTGTCTTTCTGACAGCACTGGTACAACCCACGTAGAACCTTAATGCCCGGACTATGTCCAGCTACGCATCTCCCGAAGAAAGTCCTGATACCTGAAAAAAACGGGACTACAATTTCTTCATTAAGGTGGACCTTAGATCCCACCTTATGAAGATAACCAGATCTAGTTCTGAGAACTACTTTATCTGGATAAACATCAAAAAAGTAGATTTACATAACAGTGCTCCTAAATCTGATACTCTTCTAGCTGATGCCATAGTCAGCAGAAACTTTAGCTGTTAACCAATTAAGATCCACTTTTTTAAGTGTTTCCAATGGAGCAACTTGAAGGGCTTTGAGGACTAGAGTGCCATCCCAAGGCACCGCAGGCGGAACAAAGGAAGGTTTAACACGCAGCATTCCCTGGAAAAAGTGCGCCCATCCTGAAAATTGGCAATTTTCTTTCGGAACTAAGCAGTCAATGCTGACATTTGCACTCTCAAGGAAGCCATCCTTAAACCTTTATCCATTCCCGCCTGAAAGAATGCTAGAACCCTGGGAATTCTGAAAGATTTTGGGACCATAACTCTTCCATTACACCAATGATTATAGGCTTGCTATATTCGGTGGTAAATATGAGCCGAGAAAGTCTTTCCTGCTCTGAACATTGTTTGATTTACCTGTGAGAATCCTCTTGACTTCAGGATATAGATTTCAAGAGCCACGCCGTAAAAGACAGTTGATCCAGATGTCTGTGATAACAAGGACCCTGCATTAGCAGATCTGGGCATTGAGGAAGCAGAAGTGGAGCGTCCATCGACATTCTCTGCGGATCTGTGTACCAACGCCTTCTGGGCCAAGCCGGAGCTATTAGAATCACGGCACCCTTAGCTTCTTTTATCTTCCTCACTACCATGGTAGCAGGATGTTTGGAGGAAAAAGATACGGCACTTTAGTTGTATTTTCCTCACCATCCTGGGTAGCAGGATGATCCGAGGATACACATAAGTGAAATGAAATTCCCATTTTATAAAAAAAAGATGTACACAAAGATCACTACCTGATCCCTTGTTCCTAACACGTATATGGGTCTTTTGCAGATAGTAAGTCATGAGATCTATCTCTGGCAAACCCCATTTGTCTACCCGTGTCTGAAAAGACTTTTGGGTGTAGAGCCCATTCGCTTAACTGAATAGCGTGTCGACTGTGAAAGTCTGCTCTCCAGTTTAGGACTCCTGGAACGAATACTGCGGACAAGGCTGGAAGATAGAGCTCTGTTCACTTTAATATGTGACTTACCTTCTTCCTTTATGTTTAGCTGCGTGTTCCTCTCTGAAGGTTGAGGTAAACTAATGCCATTGCCTTGGCCCTGCAGATCTAGACTGGTTTTCCTTTAGGAGTGTCCCTTACCCGAACCAGGATCCTGTTTATGGCACGAAGTGCTAACAGGTTTATTAGCAGGCAACTTTCTTCTGTGGTCCATAGTCCCAGAATATTAATCTTTCGGACAATGGCCATCCCCAGCCCCGAAGACTGGCATTTGTTGTCAGGATCTCCCAACTTGATATTTAACAAGGTTGTCCCCTTGTCTAAATGGGATGTCTGTAGCCACCAGGCTAATGACTTTCTTACCTTCTCTGACAGTACCACTTCGTCTTGAAAATAATTACGGCAGCAGTGGGATCTGAACTCGCTCCCCCGAAGAGACTGGAGCCTTAATACAGCGCTTTAGACTGCTCGGCCATGCTACCACATCGTTTACTGTCCATCTGGCCCACGTACAACACCTGTTATTCACAGGTGGTCTCCTATCAGAGATTTTAATCAGGCACAACACTGCTTAACTTCCAACATCAGATGAGATTGGACCTATCCAGTGTGATGTGGCTGTTGATAAAATCAGAAGCTGCAGAAGTCTTGAGTGGAATTGTTCATACTCCACCATGTCGAATGTTGACACCATCAAACCCATCATTCGTATGCTGTGTGACTTGATATTGTTTGACTGTGTAACAACTCCTGAGTCCTTGACTGTACCTTGGATATCTTATTCCGAGGTAAATATTTTCTGCAGGCTTTGATTCAGTATAGCCTCCTCGTGAGTCATCCGCTGTGACGGAGCCAGGGATGACCTTGCTCCATTTATGAACCACCCATACCTCTTCAGACAAGTTTTTGTCTATTCGGGATAGCACAGAAGCCTTTCCTGTGATTGTTACAGAAAAAAAGGGTGGTCGAGGTATGGCAATTTTCTTATCCCCTGCTTGCAGATATAAATTGCCATAATTATTTTGGAACATACTCTGGGGCTGTGGCAGCTAACCCAAAGGGTAAGACCTAGAGATGAATGATGCTGAAGGAAGGTAAACCTTGAAATAACACTGATGGACAGTGCTATAGAAAACTGTAGGTAAGCATCCTGACTATCCAGGGATACTATGTAATCTACTGGCTCCTTATCCCAACTATGGAGCGCATCCATGTGAACCGTGGTACCCAAACCTATCTGTTTAGGATTTTAGAGATTGAGAATGGAGAAAAGAATCCTTCTGAATCAAACCCAGGTTGGAGTAAACCCCCTGCATGGGTTACCGGGATGACTACTCCTGACAAAAGCAATTTCTGAACTGCTTCTTGCAATCCCCTTATCTTCGCCTCTGCCCGGGACGGGCTGGAGCAGAAGAATCTTCGAGGAAGATGCTCTTGAAAGGAAAGCATAAACTAGAGATACCGCTTCTTGCACCCAGGCATCTGTTACCAGATCTGTGCAACCTATGAGGTCGGCTCCCTACCCTGGGATCCTCCAGAAGAAGGCCTGCACCATCATGCTGATGGGTTATTCTCTGGTTTGGAAGCTGGCCCTCTGGTCGCTGTTACGAACCTACTGCTTTTCCTTTTATGACCAAAAAGGCCGAAACCAGACCCCTAACTAGGGGTTACATGTGGAAGGAAACATGACCTTCTTCGAGTCTGATTCTGACTCCCCACTATCTGCTTCTTCAAACATAGACTTTCAGCCAAAGTCAAGTTCCCAGAACCTTCTTTGATTCTGTATCAGCTTTGCCTGTAGTAAGCAAACTGATCTGTTAGCGGCTATTGTTAAGGTTGATGCCCCAAAAGCATAACCCATATCTTTGCTGCCTGTTACATGTAAGCTATATGGGATTCTTGCGCCCCTGCAGGTACTGAAAGACCGTTGATAAAGCTAAATATTTATCTTATATAATACCCTTTATGAGGTCTAAGAACACTGTACGCTATTTACGTATGGAGTACCGTAAGGGTACGCATGTTGCGTAACAATCGCTTAGCCGTAGTCGAGACGCTCAAGCGTCACGTTCGCTCACGGCCAAGAGATCACAGGCAGGCACGCTATTGGCTGCCGACTAACGTAATGATTCGCTATAGCGTAGCGGACGCTCGGGACCACGAGGAGATCACCAGCGGCGCTGACGCTCACAATGTTAAACCTTTATATCTAAACCATAAACAGTGTATTATGCAGTAAGACCTTAGTGTAGTGATAGAGTGTAAATGCAGTACAGTATAACCTTATTAACTTAAAAGCTGTTCGAGCGTCACCGACGCTCTGAGAATACTTAACACTATAAGAAATACACAGATACCGTGCTTAGGGTCCAACGCCTTATATATATATTATGAATGTTATACTTGCAAAAGAATTAATACAATACAAGTCATACACTACAATATAACATAGACTAACTAACCAGATAACTACACGGGAAATACAATACAATACAATTACGTTTTAAGGGAAAATAAGAGAGAAAGAGGAGAAAAGAGAGAGAGAGAGAGAGAGAAATGGCTCACAATAACAGTAAGATCAATATGATTGCGGATAAAACTACACATGTGAGAGACAATCGCTGCGCAGTTAGTCAATGCTGAGAATCTTTGTGGAGAAAATACTTGACCTTACCCATACTGGCTGTCCCTATATACACAACCCTACAATACCGCATGGGACAGAAGCTAGACTCCATTTTGGGAAAACTCCCATGATTCCAAAGACTGCACCATATGGTTGAAAGGGGGAGGGGAAAATACCCGGCAGCAGCCATTTTAGATTTGCAGGTCCAAACACATGGCACTCTCTGCTACACCACAATCACATAGCAGAAGACACAAGACTCCATTTTATTCCAAAATGTCCAAGCCTCAAAACAATGCATATGTTCTGATTTTACAATTCCAAACCATCTAAATCACCTTTCACAATTACAATCCAACTTCCTAGAACCATCTTATTCAATTTCACATTCCAAACAACTTCAGTATCTCAATAACCAGAGCATATTCATCACAAGACCAGATCACAATGTAACCACACATATCAGCCTGCCATTGCTACCAGCACATATTCCCAGATCTATCACACAAACAAGTTACAATATCCTATTTAAACCAGCACCATTGACCTTAAAGCAATCTGTCTATATTTCCTTATCTAGCCATGTGAATTCAATACTTAGCCTTTAGTTTGGAGGTCAGTCCTGGGGATGTAGCCGCCATGCTGCTGGGTGCCAGGTAGCTGTGTGAGTAGCTACAGTATATCTGTCCTCAGAGGCCCCAAGCAAACTGAAACTGACTTCTTTTCTAGCCATGCCTGTTTTCCTAGTCCCTGGGGGAGGGGTCTCTTTTGCTTTGTATATGCTAATCAGGTTCAGCCCTGAAATCTTAGTAAAGGGTTGGCTTGATCATTCATTGTTCTAACAAAATGATCTTAGCTTTTATACATATAATCATATCTATCCGCTGCAATGTCCCACAACTTCACAACAATCCTCAAACTAACCCACACATCAATCTGCTTGCTTCAATACCAAACATGACGGGCGCATCTGGTTCTGTTCAAATAATACACATTCATGACATCAATTCATCAGCCAATTCTAAATCTCCATGATGTCTGGTGCCCGACATTATCATAACCATGTACTGTATGAAACAAGCGCCGAATCCATCTCCGTGCCATGTCTGAGCAAATGCGTGTGTTACCATATATTGCTGTGCTCGCTGCGCATATTTGCAAGTATAGCGACTTAAATGTGTGTAGTTTGTATGTTCTCTCTATGTAATATTTTTGACTTTGACACCGTCTTCCAGTACCTCAGCCCAGGCAGCCATTTGCTTTTAAGCAAGCTGAAGTCCTGGATGGCCTTATGACTGCCCTAGACAGAGACATTGTTTTTTTTTTTTAAACTATTACTCCTTTGATGTTGAAAACTATTACTCCTTTGATGTAATAGTTACTCTTTTGATGTTGAAAACTGTTACTCCTTTGATGTTGAAAACTATTACTCCTTTGATGTTGATGGCAGAGGCCATATAGATTTTTGCACTATCAAATGATATGCATATGAGGCACTTCTTTTTTTTTTTTAACAATCCCCAGCTGGAAAAGGATATTGGAATGTAGCCCAAACCTTTTCCTGATTCTCAGCTGTGGGTGTCCCCCTTGAGGAGGCCCTACCTGTTTTGGGACATTAAAATACGGGTGCCTTATTTTTAACCAAGGCTCTGCTGCCTCTAAGAACAGACTAGCCTTTACTGCTCTTATTGTTTCAGTTTATTCACTGAACTGATACCTTTTACCTGTTCTTTGTGTGCTGAAGTAGAGTATATAGAGCTTTCATCGGCTGATTATCATCATGTGTAGCCTGTGAAGTGGATGATTTATTTATACTCTGTTTATCAGCTTGACTTATTTGGAGAAGCTGTTGGGGATATACCGTATGTAGGGAGCTGCATGTATGGATTTTAATGAACCCCATTCCTGGTATCGAGACTGTAGGAATTAACCTTTCAGCCAAACTGGACAAGGTCTATGCAAACATCGCCCAAGAGAGTCTATCTATACCTGGTGTCGATCGGGGACCTGAACCTCCAACCATTTGCACATAAACCATCCTGTACCAGATCAGAAAGGATAATACAGTTTTTGCAAACAATATAATATGAGTGGTTGCTGGTGTTACTGTAAGTGCACCCTTGTCACTTTTGCCGCTCATAGACATGATAAATAATCAGCACTTTCACAGTGTACTACACAATTTGTGAATGTAACCACTTTATCTCTCTAAAGTGATATCAATCTGACTCTACCCATGCACAGGCATTGAGGATCAGTAACCAGCTGACAAACATATCTGTTTTATGCAGACTTTAACGTATTCAGACGCAAATGCGAAGAAAACCACATTAATGTACACAGACTCATATGCAATAGGCACTAAACTTAACTATTCATACTAACAGAATTTTATTGCTGTATAACCCGTACTCAGTAGAGTGGGATACAGGGAGACTCACCTCACTTCCAAGATCGACCAATACGTTAACGAACGCTGAATGGATTCAGACGCTACTAGTGTACACTGTCGCTCCAAGAACTTTAAGTGGACACAAACGCACTGTGCATACAGATGCACCGGTCATACAGACACCTGTACTGCGACCGGGTCTCCTCGCGGTAGCGCTTCGTGAACACAGAAGCAGCTGCCTATGCTGCGACCTAGACCCCTTGTGGTAGCGTCTGAAACGGAAGTGAGGCAACCGTTCATGGCGGGAGACTGGCGGAAACTGGTCATTAACTGGGGGAGGGACGACCAGGAGAGCGTCTGACTCCCCACCGTTGACATCAACCCTGGGGATCGCAGCCTCATGCTATTCCTGGTGCCTTATGATCCCTAAGACCTAGCGCTGGAGCACCCGTGGTCGCGGCGCGCCAGCTACTGTTTGGTAGTCTCCTCCCAATACAGTTCAGCTGTGTCCGTATTCCCCCTCTAAGTGGAACCGATGCCTTACCTTCTCCCGTGCTCCGGCCACAGCCTGGTAACGTTTGCTGGACCTGCTAGTACATCCAACACAGACGCCCGTCGAGACAGCACTTGTACCGTGGGTAAGCGTTGTTGTGACTTGGCGGAGAGTTGTTGGAGCGACTCTTTCCAATATGCGCATAAGACGCTGTTAGGAAAGATCACTCAGAAAACATAGTAAGACTATAAAAATAAAATAAGAAAGGTTAGGTCTGCCAAAAACAGCAGCCCTGTGACCATGCTCCGGCTCCTGCCGCACCAAACAAAAAAACGGATTTGCCTGAGCCAGTGAGCGGGGATATATGGATGGGCCCGTTGCATCCTGGGAGGACTGAAAGCTTGTGATAGTTGGGTGCCAATCTGCTATCGCTCCATCATATCCCATTATTATCCTGTGGACCTTGCCGGAGAAATCTACAATCAAAATGATGAAATGCAGGCAACACACTTAGACACAGATGTATGAGCCTTCATTTAGACAAATTACTTGATCATGCCAGTCACGCTTTTTCCTGCTCTCTAAGTTTAAAATAGAAGGCCATCTGATCACACTTCTATGTACTCCATTTGTACATACCAGGCTTTCCTAACCTCAGACCTCAAGGCACACTAACAGTGCAGGTTTTAGTGATGTCCCTGCTTGAGCACAGGTGACTTAATTAGTACCTCAGTAATTTTAATCTGTGCTGAAACCTGGATATCACTAAAACTTGCACTGTTAGTATGCCATCAGAGGACTGAGGTTGGGAATGCCTGGTATATACCACTGACAGAACTGACAAATTGGCCTGATATTGCTGTATTATTACAGGATGAGTAGACCTAATTTCATCACTATATACAGTTACCTGGATAAATTTAGTATAAGTCCATAAACCTGCTCAACAGATGTCCACTGTAAACCTGTGTGTGCAGTCACCTAGTGTTTGCACAGGCCCTGGTCATCCAACCTCTACCACTGGAACCCTGCATAACATGCAGATGTGCTGCACAAATGGATGCGTTCGCCTCTCCAGCAGCCCCTTAAGGTTCAGGGTGAAAACTAGAAACAGTTGCCTTGATAGCAATAAATCTCACTAAACCTTCCCACAACAGATGGAATGCAAGGAAAATCTACCGACAACATAACCATCATTGCGCTTTGTAAATTCTGTCAATGATTTACTATTTAGTCCTTTGGTTACTAATACCCTTTTTCCACTAGCTTAAAAACCCCGGGTTTTTGCACAGGGGCGCGCATTGAGTGACCTGGGAATCCTACCAGGGTAGCTACCAGGGTCGGACCCGGGAATGACCCACGTAAGGGTGCAGTATAAACGGGTTACCTGGGTCATATGACCCGGGATACATTTACAGCATGCCTAGAGCCCATACCTCCTTGCCCACAGTGTCCTACGGGCGGTTGGGAGCATGGGGCAGGCTGTTAGCGCTACTGTCTGTCCTGCTTTGCATACAGCAGCGCTGGCTAGGAAAGGGGTCTTTAGAAGGCTTGTGGAAGCCCAGCAGCTTCTGGAATTCTGGCCTTGCCCCCAGCGTGATGATGGGCAGCTTCCAATTGGGGCGTGGCCTAACTGGACTGAAGCATCACCCTGGGGGTCCCAATCTACTAGTTTTCCCGGCGCTTGGAGGTGACGTCATCTCTAAGCGCTGGCCAGAAGACACTGCGCCGACTCAGGATATTCCTGGGTTGGGCCGCAGTGGAAAGAAGTCATGTCTCAGGTCTGACCCGGTTTAGAATTATGTTCCAAATCCCTGGGTCAGACACGCGACTTTAGTGGAAAAGGGGTATTATATACTATGGGGTGTATTCAATTGTAGTCGGAACTGCCGTCTTGTCGGAAAGACGGCAGTTTCTGACTTTTTTAGATCGGAAACTGTTCCGATCTATTCAATCCTCCTGCTGTTTTTTTCCGACAATTCGGCAATTCCGACTTGTCGGAAAACACGTGGATTGGCGGAATAGCCGCGGATCCACATGTTTTGTTGGAATCGCGTCCAAATCAGACAGGTTTTAGCCCTGTTTCTGACAAGAAAAAAAGTTGGATTGACATTGTGGAATGGCCAAATCCTGATGGATCTGCCCGATATTTGAATACTCAAATGGCGGATCCTTTCTGTCAGAAAAGATCCGACGTCAGTTGAATACACCCCTATCTTGTGAAACACATCTCTAGACAATTCCTCTCATTGACCACTACAACAAATATCCTTATTTATATTTTTTTATGTTGATGAAGCCAAGTTCATAAAACAAATTAAGAGCCTGCAGATTCTATAGACATACAGTAAATTTATGTTCTGTAAAAAATAAGCTGAGTTATTACAAACTGTGCTTATATTTGATGATGGAGGAATGGTGTGCAGTATTCCAGGATAATGCATAAGATGTCAAATTCAGTAGTGAAGTCAGCCTAATGAATGCCAATCAATGTTAATATTGCTATTGTTTATAGCAGTGTGTTTAAGCTATACTGTTTTATTACATATGCACTACTATCTAGCAATGTACAAATGACTTCTGCAGGATAACTGCTTTTGCACTTCAACCAGAAAAGCATTTTCCACATAACTCCATCCTTCTAACTGTACCCTGACTCTCCATGTATGCAGTATTAGCAAGTATAGCGCCCCGACTATTGGAAGGTAAGAGAAATGATCAATGACTCATAGAACAAACATTTTCAGTCCTCACAACTTTCAAAGGGACCAACAAAATTACATTCCACAAAACAAATTTTTGAATGACATTTGGCCTGTCTGCCACTCCATATACTTATGGAAAACACAGGTTAAAATCAATTAATCATTTTAAAATCGTACTGAATAAAAATTAAATTAACCACAAATATATTCAAAATGTAAAAAGCTGGCACCAGAAGCACAAATTTATAAATTTGTTTTGTATAAATAAAGTTTTTCTAGTGCACTTCTGAATGTAGTAAGTGCCATATTGTTGTAGTGCAAGTCTAGAGTCATGCGGCATTCATTTATTGCTGGAGTCTTTGGTACCATTCTCTGCCAGCTCTACCCTATGGATTATTTTGTGCTGAATAAGACTTGTGTTGTAGCTAAAGCTTTTCCCACACTCCACACATGTGTATGGTTTCTCCCCGGTGTGTGTTCGGTGATGTCTGACAAGGTTTGAACTATTTGTGAAGCTTTTATCGCAGTAACAACATGAATATGGTTTTTCGCCCGTGTGTATACGTTGGTGCTTCATATAAGTAGCATACTGAATAAAACCTTTATCACATGTAGAGCACTTGTATGGGGTCTCCCCAGTATGGATTTTCTGGTGAACCTTAAGGTTCCAGTTGTCTCGGAAACTCTTGCCACATTCGTTGCATTGATACGGTCTGACTCCGGTGTGAGTCTTCATATGGACATTTAGTATACCAAGAGTTTTGAAACATTTCTCACATATGTGGCATCTGAAAGGTTTGTCTACTTGATGTGCAATGTGGTTTGCAGATGCTGAGCGGGCATGGAAGCTGCTGAGGAGATCATTGCTGTTTGGCGTCTGGAAGATAGGTAGCTTAGTCCCATAACAAGTCTCTTTCTCTGGCGTCCTTGGTATGCCTCTAGGATAGTCCAAGCCTTTGTAACTGTTTGAATATTTATAATTTGGCATATATAAACTCCCAGCATTAGCTCTTTTAAGCACAATTGAGAGAAGACTTTCTTCCCCTTTCCCAGTATGGTCGGGTTTATTCAAGGAATTCGTTTTTTGTGGTATTGGTTGTTTTTCCAGAGCATTTTCCTTGTTTGATATATTTTCTGTTAAAGCTTCCTCTGAAGGCAATTTATTACACTCAGGAACAAGATCCTTCTCTGATTTTACTTTGTCATCATTTCCACCTGCTGAAATAAAAGCAACTTCTGTTAAAGGCTGAGGAAGTGTTCATTTTTTCTTGCAAAGATCTAGATCACAGTACACTGCAAAATTTGTGCTATAGTTCAAGTGTTTTTAAGGTTTAAAGGGATATCCTATTAGCAGCTGTAATTTACCACTGCTAATAGGTTTGCTGGGGGCTATCCTATTAGCCCCGATGCTGGCGAGCTGATTCTTCTGACACTTATAGGGGATTGTGCACATGAAGCATAATCCCCTATAAGAAGCACCAGGAGAACTGTTTTTGCAACGATAAAACATGGGTCCAGGAACTTATCCCGGATCCCATGTGTTATCGGCTGATTGTGGTAGTTTACTACAATAGGATAGCCTGATAAGAACATCAGGCTAATATCGGCGATATTAGCCCATTTTTACTACCACTGGCAATAGGACACCCCCATTAAATGGAACATAACTGAAACACAAACATATTTATTATTAAAAAGGTAGGTCAAAAAGAAAAAAAAACACGCACATGAAAATTTTTTACATTAATTGAGATTTTATGTACTCCTTTTAGCTAGCTGAGAGAGTGCAGACTATGCAATGTCACAGAGGCGTGAAGTGATGCTTATGATAATACAAAGGATTAGAAGGTGTCAAGTTTAGAATTTTGTAGGATTGTTATATATATGGATACTTGTATGCAGACATTAGCTAACACACCATAACTCCGCCCTAGGGAATATTAGAAACACCTAAGGATATAAATATGTATGGCATGAAACAGATAACATCTAATATACACATACATTTGACATTAGGAATTGAATTATTCCTAATCAGATATGAGCAATAGATTTGGAAAATAAATACTTTGAGTATCTCACCTGTCTGCCTTGGCCCAGCACGTACTACAGATGATGCATCAGTACTATTCAGCACATCAAACTAAATAACTAAAGCAACTGCACAATGATACCATCTGCAGAATTTCACTGTAGGCCTAGCGTCCGCTTCCTACCTGTACAGTTGGCTTTTAGGGCCACAGGAAGTACACATTCAGATGGTTCATCCACCTGCTTGATCCAAATGGATAATTTGGGATTGAAAACCAGGTGATTGGCTATAAATAAACACATAAAATGCTTAGAGCACCAATGACAAAAATGGGATTTTAAAACCTACCGGTAAATCCTTTTCTCTTAGTCCGTAGAGGATGCTGGGGATGCTTCAAGAACCATGGGGTATAGACAGGATCCGCAGGAGACATGGGCACACTATAAGACTTTGAATGGATGTGAACTGGCTCATCCCTCTATGCCCCTCCTCCAGACTCCAGTTATAGGAACTGTGCCCAGGGAGACGGACATTTCGAGGAAAATGATTTATTTAATTATTTTAAACTAAGGTGAGATACATACCAGCTCACACCTCCAACACGCCGTACAACATGGCATTCAACAAACAACGCATGCAACGGCATGCCCAACAACAGTCATAGGGGGTAATTCCAAGTTGATCGCAGCAGGAATTTTGTTGGCAGTTGGGCAAAACCATGTGCACTGCAGGGGGGACAGCTATACCATGTGTCTGGGTCTTAGACTCAGATTTATCAAATCTCTTAGTCAACCTAGTCACATTTGCATTTAAAACACTCAACATATTCACCCAATCATCCGTCGGCGGTGCCGACACGGCCACTCTCGCAGTATTTTCTGTCCCCACTCCAGCCTCCTCCTGGGAAGAGCATTCAGCCTCAGACATGTCGACACATACGTACCGACACCCACAACCACACTGGGGCTATAGGAGACAGACCCACAACAAAGCCTGTAAGAGAGACACAGAGGGAGTTCTGCCAGCCCACACCCAGCGCCTATCCCGGTACTGAAGCAAGTAAAAAGACTGCCCAGACCTGTTAGCACATATACATATATAAAATTTAGCACCAGATCACTTGTGATCTTCTCATACTCACCCGGCTTCTGTCTTCTGGCTCCGTGAGGGGGGTGACGGTGCGGCTCCGGGAACAAGCAGCTAGGCGCACCAAGTGATCGAACCCTCTGGAGCTAATGGTGACCAGTAGCCTAAGAAGCAGAGCCCTTGAACTCAGAAGAAGTAGGTCTGACTTCTCTCCCCTCAGTCCCACGATGCAGGGAGCCTGTTGCCAGCAGGTCTCCCTGAAAATAATAAACCTAATAAAAGTCTTTTTCTGAGAAACTCAGGAGAGCTGCTCAGTGTGCATCCGGTCTCACTGGGCACAGAATCTAACTGGAGTCTGGAGGAAAGGCATAGAGGGAGGAGCCAGTTCACAGCCATTCAAAGTCTTATAGTGTGCCCATGTCTCCTGCGGATCCCTTCTATACTCCATGGTTCTTGAAGCATCCCCAGCATCCTCTAGCACGTATGAGAAAGATGGATTTAAAAAAAAACAACCACAAAACATTGAGGCACAGAGTGGAAATGGAAGGTTATAAAGTAATTTTAACTTTGGGCCAGATGTACTAAGCATTGAAAAGTGATAAATTACACATTGGTAAAGTACCAATCAACCAGCTCCTAATTGTAATTTTTCAAACCCAGCCTGTTACATGGCTGCTAGAAGCTGGTTGGTTGGTACTTTGTCACCATGAAAGTTATCACTTTTCAAGGCTTAGTACATCCATGTACACAGCAGTATTTATGTGTTATTGTCATAATAGGTCCGATTGCATAGCAAGATATAACTTTTACATATAATACATTAATGCATTAGTGAGACCAAGTAGCGGCCATGACCCTGCCGACACGTGTTTTTGGGTTTTTTTGGACTTTTTTCTAGGCCACATTGCCTGTACTTGTGAGCAGTATAACCATTTGCTGAAAGGTTACATCTGTATCGATCTGCAAGAGATGAAGTTATAATTGCATACTCTCACTGTGTACAGCTGCCAGTAATAAAAGCAATACATGAGGAATTTAATGCTGCTATGATAAGCATCATGTAATGATACCAGCATTCTAGATATCATGTGATCTCTGGATAAACGCTAATCCTGAATACAGAGTAACAGAATAATTTGTAAACATTATTTTACTGGGGTTATTTAACACTCAGAAAATTATTTGAACAGCTCTGCACCAAAATGATTTAAGGCTATGGGAATAAATTATACCTATGAATGATTTAGCCATATATATTAATCCAATTGGTGCAGAACATTTTTGATGACTCTGTTTAACAGTAATAAATTGATCTACTTACAATAAACACAATCTACTGGAGTAGGGATACCATATTGAATGAATCATAAAACATTAACACAGCAGTCTGATCCTATGTGTGAAGGGTCCTTAATATTCCACTGTATGGGAATCAATTGATGTTGTACTTCAGGCTGTTATTATACAGCTTCTAAGGTTACAATCCCTGGGAATTAATAGGACAATTTTCCAGATATCTTATTCAAATAGACTGATTACAGTCTTACTACTATACTATTTCTAGCAAGATATAATAAAATTAAACTGATTCAATACATGACACAGATAGCGAGCCTTGTTTTTTAAAAATCACTTTAGTAAGTATTTCATTCACTGTGTGTAATCAGTGTATCACTGGGTGATACTTGTTGTATTGTACTGTTTATTTCGTGTTTGGACAATCTTAATGAATTTATTAAAAGTTAAATTTTAAATTTTTCATGTGCGCCAACAAAGAGACATTCTTTCCTTTATTCCTTTCGTACAATATAATTGTCTCTGGCTGCACCCCCAAATATCCAGCAATAAGGGATTGATTTACTGACGGATACTAATTGGGGCCCTCTCTTTCAACGTAATATTACCAATTATTTAACTAGTGCAGAGCACATCCCATTTCCCTCTTCCCCTTTTTTTGCAGAAATTTTAGACTAAAGTTTCACCCGTGTCTGTGGGAGTAAGCCAAACAAGTCTTCAGTTGTTTTTCTGCCAGGCAAACAAGACAGCTTCTAATCTTAACTAAATTAATGGCAACGAGAGTTAAGGATTTCTGTGAAGAATGACTAGTTTCCATGTGCACTAATGGAGTAAGGAGTAAAGGGGAAAATTTCATATTCTCTGTATAGTGCAGTGTAATATGGTGACACTAAAAATAATGTATCATTTATTCAATCATCATGAAAATGCACTATGTCTTGTCTGCAGGTAGATGAAGGATTAGTCATAAATATATAGTCCATCCCATCCTTCATTCCCGTAACATGAAGATATCTTTTATAAACAATGGAGGCAGCTATTTTTGGGATGAAGAAATCATCATGACAATTCAGCTCTCTAGAAAGCGCCGCCATCCCCCATGATTTCACTGGCTCCTAGTGAGCTGACAGGCTGCAGTCTTCACAAAGGATCTTTCAGATGGCCATCTTTCCCTGGCATATCATAGAGTATTAATCTGTTTAAATAATTACCTTCACTTGTGATTAAATTGGAATTTCCTTCATCAGTCTGAACATCTTTTTGTTCCATGTCATACTTTTCTTTCTTATTAGCGGAGACATCAGTGGGTGGATCTAGACACCCTACAATAGAAACAGAACAGCAGCTATTTATTTATTATTTCCAACAATGGACACTAAGAGGCACAGTTGAGACAATAACGAGGAATTCGAAAGGCACCAAATATCAGTAATAACATACATATATATATATATATATATATATATAGTACCAATATAAGGCGGCACTCGGAGACTTTCGCAAAGGTAGAAACGTGTTTAATGTGAGTCAACGTTTCGGGAGCCGAACTCCCTTCTTCAGGACACAGCAAACACTTGTTTGCTGTGTCCTGAAGAAGGGAGTTCGGCTCCCGAAACGTTTACTCACATTAAACACGTTTCTACCTTTGCGAAAGTCTCCGAGTGCCGCCTTATATTGGTACTACACATTGAGCTGCTGTCTCTCAAGGAGGGCACCGGAGCTGATACCCTGGGAGGACGAGGAGTGCCAGACCTATCTCTGGACTATATATATATATATATATATATATATATATATATATATATATAGATCCCACACAATGGAGGCACTCGGCGAAAAAAATAACTGACACCACCACAGCCGGTACGGTCAACGTTTCAGGGATTTCTCCCATTTCTCCCTTTTATCAAGACACAACCAGCACTAACATAGATACACATATATATACCAAACAATCTCTTACCAAACACCAATCAATGTCTCCCCGCCGCAGGTGCTGAACTCCCCAGCTGTCACACTTACTGCTGAGTGCAGCGTCCGGGCAGGTTGGGCGCGGCCTTCTCTCGTCGGGGAATGGTAGCGTAGCAACCATCCCCACCGCGTCTCACAGCCAACCGCCGCAGCCCGCCGGAGCCGACCTCACACTTCGCGTCACTTCCCCTGTAGGTGCGGCCTGGCGAGCGGCAACTGACTGGCTCAACGCCGCGAGGGGTTGCCTAGCAACCACCCCCAACAGGAAGAGGACACGGGTCCCGGAAAAACACCCAAAGTGCAACAATAAAACATGAATAAATATAAAAAACATGACATAGAAGACTCCGAGGTAATCTGATCGTTCTTCCTTACAGATAGTGAAAAACGATCAGCAATAAACAGCAAGTAACATGATGGCTAAAACACATGAGGCCTGTATGGTAATAACACATTGCTGTCATACTCACAGTGGTGCTGCTAACGCTGCAACTGAACCTCTAACTCAATGAGGTGATAAGGATAACTGGTGTGAAATATGCGGAAAAGCTGCATATCTAATCACTGATCAATCAGGAACCAGACCAAAAATAGCCGATGCTAACTTCTACTTCTCTAAAGGGATTACAAGAAACAACTGAAGCTTAATGCTTCATTAAGACCATGGGGATGCACTGTCTGCAATGTATGTATCCACCAAGCTTCTTTCTGTAACAGCTTTTTACCCCTGTTACCCCCTCTGACTCTGTCTGGAATATGATCAATAATTTTATAGCGAATGGTCGCAAGGGAATGATGGCAATTCTTGAAGTGTCTTGCCACCGGCTGGTCACTTCCTTTCCCCTCCAGTGCCGCCCTAATGCTGGATCTATGTAACGCAATTCTCTCTTTGAACTGCTGTCAAAGTCAGAAAAATATCTCTATACACACTGCCATATTTGCACCTCATTCTGGTCCGCGCTGCGCATGCGTGCGCTCTCCCGTGCGTGCGCATACTCACAGTCGCGGGCACCCGCAGGCGCACGGTATGCGTATTTACGGTAGAGTTTATGTGATCGTAGCGTGCGACTCAATCGTTACATATTTTCACTATATAATGTATTTTGTAGATCATGGTCCCTTTGATAGAATCTGAAAGTTTAGTTAACATAGCATGTTCCTGAACAGAGAGATCCCTCTTTGTATTGTACGAAGGGTCTAACAGGGGTCATACAGTGGTGTTTGGTACCCATCGGAAGAGTATTTAAATAGCAATATTCCGGTGTTGGTTTGGAGCGGATTAATCGCTCGTGCGAATAGTTATGGACATAAGAAGTTTATGTCCATTTACTATTATTTGTTCTTATTTAGTCATGCGGCGGGAAACTCAGTATCCCACCCACCTGAACAGTTGGAAGCAGTCACAGCCCACCTGTATGAATCAACCTATGACCTTTTGTTATAATGCGAAGCCGAATTCCTGTGTCCAATGAACAATGAGATTGTAGGGACCATTGAATTGTATTGTGTGTGGGGCATAAATAGGCAGGCCGACCATATCCAGCTCACTCTCTTCAACGGTTCTCATTGCTGATAATCGGGAGCTGGATATCGAGGCGCATGCGTTCGTTTCCCCTTGTGCGTAAGTGTTTCTCCGCAACTATATTGATCTTCTTGTTATTGTGGGCCAATTTCTCTCTCTCCCTCTCCCTTCTCCTCTTTCTCTCTTATTTTCCTTTAAATAGTAATTGTATTATATTTCCTGTGTAGTTATCTGGTTAGGTAGTCTATGTTATATTGTAGTGTATGATTTGTATTTGTATTAATTCTTTTGCAAGTTTATCATTCAAAATATATACATATTAGGCGTTGGACCCTAAGCCCAGGTATCTGTGTATTTCTTATAGTGTCTAGTATTCTCAGAGCGTCGGTAACGCTCAAACAGCTTTTAAGGTAATAAGGTTATACTGTGTTGCATTTACACTCTAACATTACACTAAGGTTTTACTGCACAATACACTGTTTATGGTTTAGATACAAAGGTTTAATATAGTGAGCGTCAGCGCCGCTGGTGATCTCCTCGTGGTCCCGAGCGTCCGCTACGCTATAGCGAATCATTACGTTAGTCAACAGCCAATAACGTGCCTGCCTGTGATCTCTTGGCCGTGAGTGAACGTGACGCTTGAGCGTCTCGATCACGGCAAAGCGATTGTTACGCAACTAGCGTACCCTTACGGTACTTCATACGTAGATAGCGTACAGTGTTCTTAGACATCATAAAGGGTATTATATACGATAAATATTTAGCTTTATCAATTGGCGGCTCGCCCGTCCTTCACATATCTGCACTAGGTAATTTCAGCAGACATTATCCAGCAGCAAAGGGCGGGAGATCATATTCCTCGTAGTGCTGTTTGGATAAGCGTCTGCTTCTCTTAGTAAAGGGTGCTGAAGGAATCCGGGAACCGGAGGTAAGAACAAAACAATAGTGTCTTTTTAAAACTGTTTATTTTTCTGTCTTGCGTACACACGCACGCACACATATATATCTGCATTTCCTTTTCATTGGTGTATTTTCGTATGTCACTCTCCTGTTTGCCAGTTCTATAGTTGATAAACGTGCTTAGAGAGATTTGTCACTATTTCATAGTTTAAGAGTAAAGATAACATAGTTAAAATATAGACAAACACACAGTTTTGCCTGGGAGATAATGCGAAGTCAGTGTGGTGTGCAGTAGATGATCAAGGATCATCTACATTGATAAACACATAAATTGTGTTACGGTGGATCTTTATTTTGCGTACACGTGTCTCTAACAAGGACTGAGATTTGTGCACGCAAACCAAAGGCCGACGCACGCAGCGTATATTACGCAACGGAGCGTACGGGTACGCCCACGTAACTCAAATCACAAGTTTTTTTCTCTCCTCTCAACGCGATAAGTAGCGCCACGCGGTAAATAACGCCAGGCGATAAATCGCGCAAATCTTTTTTTTTACATTCCAAATTTAAATTAACAGATCCTTCTCCTAATTGGTAACACATCTGGTCTAAAGAAAAAATTTCTGCGCAGAAATAGAAATAGAAACAAAAGTGTATATGCGGTGAGTGAGTGTTTGTTTTTACAATTTTAAAGGTTGAACCACAAGAAAAGTCGAGTACTCGTGAGGTACATGCGTGTAAGTGACGTACACGGTGGCTAGGGAGGCATCCCTGGTTAAATATACAATTTGAGCATTAGAGTGTAGCAGACCAGGAGGTCATACTGTAACAGACCAGGAGGTCATAACAGACCAGCAGGTTCAGGTACAGCAGACAAGGAAGTCCGCTATACAGTCCACAGGCACAACACCAAGAAAGGGTTGGTGCAACACCCATATAGGCCATATAAGCTCTGGCTGAAGGAATTCGCAGCCGAAATTTTCGATTCCGTTGGTCGCTCAGTACATAAGATTAGTTGCTTGTGTACTAAACGATTGTACCGCACGTAATTGTGTGCATTAGTAAACCTGACCGGTACTATTTGTGTACGAAGGTCATAAACGCTATTTGTACATTCTAACGTGATTTGTGTAATTTTTTTTTATTTTAAGGGAAGTTCGCTGCTCACTCAGGAACTATCCAGCAACCAATAGTTACTGGAAAGAGTAAGTGTTCTTCGGATCACCCTCACAGGTTCCAGTAAATAGAGGTTCAGGTCGCAGGGGCCCTAGGTCGAGTACGCCAGCACCATATCGGTGTGATCAGGTCGTATTGGTCGGCGTGGGCGAGTGAGTGGGGTACTCGGTAAACCGCCACCGTCAGCCTATTTTGGACATTTGGTTTGCGTAAGGGTTGGCTGGATAAAGCAACACTTTCGAACTATGGGGGCCACTTGTTCAGGTAGGGGGCAATCAACCTCGGTTCGGGTTGATTCAGTGAACCGACCAATTGGGTCGGCAAGGTATGTAATGTGTGAGAAATACGGAAGTCACACAGAAGCTTTATGTGATGAATGGGAGAGAATGACAGTACATGACGGGGAGAAATTCCCAAGAGTAGGTAGCTTCAGCTCAGAAGTGTTACAAAATTTAAGGAGGAGGATATGTCTCATTAAATCAACAAAGAGACGAATCAAACATTACGATTATTTGCAGTTGTGGCAACAGGAAGGTGACATACAGAGAGGTTTGGCTCAAGCGGCGGGATCTGGCCCTATCAGGAAACTGATCGCCACGGCCCCACCGCCACCATATATATCAGGAGAAAAATTGGTTGCGGAGAATGACGCATTAAGGTGTAACAAACAACAAACTCTTAGCAACGGTGTAAATGTTAAAGATAATGTTAACCAATTAACCAATGCAAGTATTAACCCGTGCAAGTTGTACCCTGTTTTGAACTTTCCTCAGGAGTGTGATCAAGAGGACGAATCGGCAACAATTTCAGCGCTCTCTCTAGCAGCCACCATAGCAGAGACCACTGTAGGCACAGCTCAACCCCCGAGATTAGTAACGAAAGCCCCTAGCGGAGGGATAGGTGAGGTCGTATCAACGGGTAAGTACGGCACCATACACTATGCTGAAACTATTTCACCACAGCCTGTAGAATATACACAGGATGAGGTTGTTAGAGTTAATCCCGTTAGAGTAATAGCAGTGCCAAATGGGAAAACAGACACATCAGAAGCCACTCCCATTAGAAACATTGCCATGTACACCCCATTTTCCCGAATGGAATTAAGGACCATAGTGTCTGAATTCCCTGACCCTAGAAAAGACTTAGTTGCCAGTCAAAAATACATCAGAGACTTAGGTAACACTGTAGAGCCCAACAATAAAGACTGGCAGATATTGCTGAGAGCATGTTTACCCTCCAATGTCGACGCAGCTCAATTTTTAGCTGACTGTGGATTAGATCAGGATGTACCTCTTACAGATGTGTACAACAAAGATAATGTAAAAAGAATAAGCTTACAGTTAAAAGCGTATTTCCCAGCGGTAGTTAAATGGAACAAAATATTCTCCATTAAACAGAAGGAGTCAGAAACAGCTGCAGAGTATTTTCACAGAGCATTATCAGAAATGGCAAAATACACAGGCATAGAGGACATTAAAACAAACATAAATCATCGAGAAGTAGCAGTATCGGTACTGATGGATGGTTTAAAAGAGTCATTGAAGACTAGGGTACAGACCACACAACCATGTTGGCGAGGTCTGTCTGTGGCTACTTTGAGAGAGGCTGCTATTGATCACGATAGGAACATCACCAGACACAGGGAACAACAAGGTGATAAATTAATGGCCGTAAGTATACAGGCCCTGACCACAAGGCAGCCTTTGTTTATACCACCAAACCCTGTGGGTAAGTCAAATGTGGTTACTTGTTATTCTTGTCATAAACAGGGACACATGGCACGAGATTGTAGAATGAAGAATTCACGAAATTCATACCAACCCCCTAGACAACGACACGACACACGACATTGGGAGCAAGGTC
Source organism: Pseudophryne corroboree (assembly GCF_028390025.1). Taxonomy (NCBI): domain Eukaryota; kingdom Metazoa; phylum Chordata; class Amphibia; order Anura; family Myobatrachidae; genus Pseudophryne; species Pseudophryne corroboree. The sequence continues at coordinate 188,084,658 of NC_086453.1, read as the reverse complement.
CGCAGAAACGGAGTTATGAGCCACATACAGGGGAAACAAAAAGATACCCCCCGAACAGAGACTGGCACGCCTCTGGTAGTTCCCAATTAACTCCGTCACAAGTAGTTGCTGCCAGCGGGATTCAGGGAGGTCACCATACCCAATAGAGGTGTGGCCATACCTGTAATCTGCAGCCAGTAAAATTGATTGCAAGTCTTGGAAGTGAACCAGAAATTGCAATCAATGTAGCTGGTAAATCATTAAACTTTCTTGTAGATACGGGGGCGGCCAAATCAGTGATCAATTCGACAGTGGGCATGAGGACCACTGGTAGGACAATTCCAGCCGTGGGAGTAACAGGAGTAGTCCAGCATTACCCTGTTAGCAAACCAGCCGAGATTACAATAGGGCCTTTACATACCAAGCATTCCTTTTTGCTGGCTGCATCGGCACCGACTAATCTCCTGGGAAGAGACTTACTGTGTAAAATGGGGTGCGTCATTTATTGTACTCCTGAAGGTGTATTCTTGGACATACCTGAGAATCACGCTCAGGAAGTGCGAGACATGTTAGACTCCCCGTCAAAATTAGTGTCACATACCATTATGACAAATAGGACTCCCTCCCAAGTAGAAGAAATGACATCTCAGATACCAGAGTCACTTTGGACTAAAGATGGACAGGACACTGGATTAATGGCAAACGTAGCTCTGGTAGTTGTACAAGTAAAAGATGGTAGGATAGCTCCAAAAATCCCACAGTACCCTCTGAAGCCAGAAGTGGAGTTAGGAGTTTACCCAGTAATAGAGCGCTTGCTACAACAGGGCATTCTGGTAAGAACGTCCAGCACTGCTAATAGTCCCATCTTCCCTGTGAAAAAGAGTGGGGGGAGGGGTTACAGGCTAGTGCAGGATCTAAGGGGGATTAACAAAATAGTTGAGAGTCAGTTCCCCGTAGTGCCAAATCCAGCTGTCATCCTAATGCAAATCCCTCCCACTGCCAAATTTTTCACTGTTATTGACCTCTGCTCCGCTTTCTTTTCGGTACCTCTGCACCCTGACAGTCAATATTTGTTTGCATTTACATACAGAGGAGTCCAATACACATGGACTCGATTACCACAAGGATTCATAGATAGCCCAAGTATATTTTCTCAGGCTTTGCATGATTGTTTACAGTCTTTCCAACCAGTGAGTGGATCAGTATTAATACAGTACGTGGATGATCTACTACTGTGTTCTGATTCATTGGAAGCATCCCTGAAGGATACGAAACAGCTCCTGTTTCATCTTTCAGACACAGGACACAAGGTTTCCAAAGACAAGTTGCAATTATGCCAAACTAAGGTAAAATATTTGGGACACTGTTTAACACAAGGACTGAGACACCTGACCGCTGATAGAATTCAAGCAATTAGAGACATGACTCTGACACAAACCCAGCAACAGATCAGAACATTTTTAGGAATGTGTGGGTATTGCCGTAACTGGATCCCAGGGTTTTCCATTTTAGCGTTACCTTTGCAGGAGATGGTCTCCTCAAACAAACCTGATCGGATTTCGCATACAGACGAGTCTGAGGCAGCATTTGAGAGACTTAAACAGTGCCTAACGCAGGCACCAGCATTAGGTATGCCGGACTATGGGAAACCCTTTGAACTATACGGAACAGAAAGTGCTGGTTGCGCGGCAGGCGTACTAACCCAAAAGCACGGTGATGCCAGCAGGCCAGTAGCATATTACAGCGCTCAGCTAGACACGGTAGCGCGATCCCTCCCCACATGCTTGCGAAGCGTTGCTGCGATAGCATTGCTAGTAACAAAAAGCGAAGACGTCGTGCTAGGTCACAACCTCACAATTCATACACCACATGCAGTGTCAGCCTTGTTAAATTCTGCCCAAACCAGGCACGTCTCATCAGCGCGGTTTACAAGATGGGAATTGGCACTAATGGCCCCCGTAAACATCACCATAAGGAGATGCAGTGCATTAAATCCTGCAACATATCTCCCAGGTGTGTCTGGACAGACCCAAAGGGTGGAGGATGAGAGTACTGGGGAAGGAGGATTTAATACAAAGGAAGACACTCATGATTGTATGGAATATTTGACCCAAAATTTTACCGCAAGGCCTGACATCAGTGACAACCCACTGGAAGATGTAGAACTTACGTTCTACACGGACGGTAGTTGTCATAGACAGTCAGACTCGGGAGACTTGTGTACTGGATACGCAGTCGTAGATGACCAAGGCACCATAGAAGCGGAACCGCTAGGCCCACCTCACTCAGCCCAGGTTGCTGAACTGGTCGCCCTAACCAGAGCATGTGAATTGGCTAAGGGCAAATCAGCCAATATCTACACCGATTCTAGATACGCATTCGGGGTAGTCCATGATTTCGGAGCCCTATGGCGCCTCAGAAATTTCATGACGGCAGCTGGTACACCGGTAGCGCATGCAGCTCACATAAAAAGGCTTCTAACAGCGATACAGGAACCCGATAGAGTGGCTGTTATCAAATGTAAAGCACACACATATAGCCAAGACCCAGTATCACTTGGTAACAGCCGAGCAGACGAAGCTGCTAAATTAGCAGCTGCTACCCCCAGACAGACAGACACCACACAACTGATGGTATTTAATACCATCAACACACAGAAGTTGTGTGAGATGCAAAATTTGTGTTCCACACAGGAAAAGGCAGTCTGGAAGGCAAAGGGATATGGTCAGGAGTCCTCAGGACTCTGGACGGATGGACACGGTAAACCAGTGGCCCCCAAAGCATACCTTCCATGCTTAGCTGAGGCAGCTCACGGGCTGACTCATCTGGGCAAGGAAGGGATGTGCAAGTTGGTAAGAGCATATTGGTGTGCCCCAGGATTCTCTTCTCATGCGAGTAAAAGGGCAATGTCATGCCTTACCTGTCTGAGAAAGAACATCGGAAAGGCAATACCTACAGAACCATCCCATATCCCACCTGCCGGCGGCCCTTTCCAGGTAATACAGATTGACTTCATTCAATTACCCCCTTGTCGGAATTTGAAATATGTACTTGTTTGTATAGATGTTTTTTCAAATTGGGTCGAAGCATTTCCGGCGGCCACAAATACCGCTATGTTTACTGCTAAGAAAATTGTGCAGGAATTTGTATGTAGATATGGTATCCCTAGAATTATCGAAAGTGATAGGGGTACCCATTTTACAGGTGATGTCTTTCAAGGAATGTGTAAATTGATGGGAATTGATAGCAAGCTAATCTGTCTCCCTTTGAAATCTTGTTTGGTCGACAACCGCATGTCATGATTAACCCTCAGGATGATTTGAAGTGTAACAATGAAGTGACTGTAAAATACTTGATTAACATGAGTAAACAGTTAAGGAATCAAAATGATAATCTGAAGTTAGTGATTCCTGATTTACCAGATAGTAATTGTCATGACATTGAACCTGGGGATTATGTAATGATACGGAATTTTCTACGCTCAGGTTGCCTTATTGACAGATGGGAAGGACCATACCAGGTCTTATTGACTAGCACTACAGCATTGAAGGTTGCTGAGAGAGAGACTTGGGTTCATTCGTCCCACTGTAAGAAGGTTGCTGATCCAGAGAGGCCCCGTGATAAGGAACAGACGGTAGAGGTTGTATCACTGGAGTGTCTGTTCCAGGAGGATTGAGGCGGCACCTGAGCATTGAAAATCACAAGACCAAAAGCAGTTGTCGATCCCCTGTTCCCTTTTATTGTTTTTCTCCAACTTCCCATCCCCTCTCCCTCAAATTATTTTTCCCCTCTTCTCATTCTTCTCCGTTTCCTCCTACAAGATGGACTTGCCCCAAGAGACTGTGATCCGGATTTTCCTGTTGACCATGATGTTGACCAGAGCTGTCTGTTCCAGCGAGAGTACCATGGAGGTCGAGAGAGGTTCTGGAATGGGTTCTGATGATAAAGATGGAGGCGTAGTTTTCCAAGAACAACTTAACCAACAAGTAAAGGCGAGTATCAGAAAACGATCCGATAGCATTGACCATAGAAGGAATTGTGAAGGATTGTTAGCTGAAGAAAACTGTATCTGTCGGCTCTGTAACAATGTCATTGAGGATGGGTGCATAAAGAAATGCCAATCCAGTTTTAATATCCATATGGACCGGCATCCATTGAGTGACTATCACTCCTTAGTGGGTAGTGTGTTAAATAAAACAGATTGTTGGGTATGCTCTCAAGTACCTCAAGGTCATAGCAAATCAGGGCTAGTACCATTTCCTTTAACGTTAGGGGAGGTACTTGAGTTAAGTGGTGGGAGACCGGTGGACAGGAGGTTTAATATCTCCAGCCCTCCTAGTTTGAAGCTCCACCAATACCATGTGGATAGGTCCCTATTATGTTTTAACATCTCCAATCCCCGAAAGCCGGGAAATTGGGAAGTGTCATGGTGTAATCAAACCATGACATTTTCGCATAGAGCAGATAGAATGCCTACAGATACAGAGCTTATACGCCACATAGCCAGTAGAGGAAAATCTTTCCGGTATAGGTATACCTTAGGAAATAGGATTACGAGAGTTGGAGAGGTATCACCAGGATACTGTGCACATATCGTACAACCTGATACGTGTACTAAGCAGATGGAAGAATTAGGGTCAGGAGATTTCACATGGAAGGTGTGTAATATGGTTATGTCCTACTCCGTCCCATATGTTCTCCCCGATGATGCATATTTCATATGCGGGAGAAAGGCGTATAAGTGGCTTGCCCCAAACTCTGAAGGATTGTGTTATATTGGAAAAGTACTGCCTGAAGTAATGACTGTATCACATGACAAAATGAAAGACATACACCGTGGTGCCCAAGCTCCTTATACTCACACCCATTACGAGCACGTTGTTAAGAGGCACCTGATAGAGAAGACAGAGCATCCGGCCTCTGATCTGATAAGTGAATCCACCGGGATTCAATTCTTAATCGCGTTAGATTTCACCCGCACCGCTAGAGGAGTGCTGAATTATAAATACATATCGGCGCTCGCAAATTTGTTAGATAATATCACTGAAATGTATGATGACACATTTAGGTATACTGGAAGGGAACTTCAAGCTTACAAAACAGAACTGGTACAGCATAGAATGGTTCTTAATTACCTCACAGCAGTGACAGGCGGATATTGTGTCACACTGGCAACACAATACGGCGTGAAATGTTGCACATATATTACGAATAGCACCGAGGACCCGGTCGAGGTCATAGACCAAAAGATGGACGATATTCTCCAACTGAAGTGGGAATTTCGCAGGAGACACAATCTCACTCTTGCTGCTGTAGGTAATGAGCTGACTGGTTTGGTGTCATGGTTGAACCCGCGAAATTGGTTCTCTGGTTTAGGAGACTGGGCTCAAGGAGTCATAATGGATGTTGGGAAGTTTCTCCTATGTATCTTAGGTGTTATCATAACGATCGGTTTGATATTTAGATGCGGTCAGGCTTTAATGAGGTGCAATCGTCGTACTAGGGTAATGAGTTTAAGGAGCAGGGAAACTGTAATTCCAATGGATTTGATTTATGACCCAAATGTAGAAACAATGATGTGATGAAAATGCGATTTCTACGGTCCGTTTCTTTCACCTGTTTTTCCGTTTCCTCCAAGGTAAAAAGACCCACTTGGACGAGGAATTTGATGAGCCGATATACAGACAACAGAGGGATTAAAGAAGAAGTTTTGACAACCTGATACACAGATTTTTGATGAACTATGCCATGGATCCCCAGTTTCCCTAGAAATTTTAAAATGACGCTAGCCCAACACTTTTGTAAATCTATGGACATTGACAGCTTTTGCTCGCACTTTATGGGCAAAAGCACAAAGAAGACTGCATTCAACAGACACCAAACAAGACCTCAATCGACGAATGTACATTTACCTGACATAGAATACCACCGTATTTACCGTAATTATGTATTTTCTTCATTTCTACAACCCTCAGGTAATGACACACATAGTCGATAGGGAATACAGGCACAGATATCAGCAATCACATATCTCCCCCATTCATGTATCATCAACTAAAATGTGCTCCCCCATTTTGTTACAACCAAAGCCGAAAAGAGCTCGGTAAAGTTTGACAGCCCATCCACAGACCCGTACCACGGGATAAGAAGGAATTCAAATGTATACTTCGCAATACCTCGAAGCTTGATTTAAAACACGTACGGCACGATGATACATGACCCCCAAGCACGGATTCATACACACATGCTTCTGCTATCTCACTAGGTCATACCCTTTTCCTACCTTCTCCTCTCCTCCCCTACCCAACCATGTAAATGTATTAACCCCTGACATATATTTTTCTCTTTTGAAATGTTTTAAAAGGTGGCAGTTATTATTGACTGCCAAAGGGTGGACTGTCAAAGTCAGAAAAATATCTCTATACACACTGCCATATTTGCACCTCATTCTGGTCCGCGCTGCGCATGCGTGCGCTCTCCCGTGCGTGCGCATACTCACAGTCGCGGGCACCCGCAGGCGCACGGTATGCGTATTTACGGTAGAGTTTATGTGATCGTAGCGTGCGACTCAATCGTTACATATTTTCAGTAATAATGTATTTTGTAGATCATGGTCCCTTTGATAGATTCTGAAAGTTTAGTTAACATAGCATGTTCCTGAACAGAGAGATCCCTCTTTGTATTGTACGAAGGGTCTAACAGGGGTCATACAGTGGTGTTTGGTACCCATCGGAAGAGTATTTAAATAGCAATATTCCGGTGTTGGTTTGGAGCGGATTAATCGCTCGTGCGAATAGTTATGGACATAAGAAGTTTATGTCCATTTACTATTATTTGTTCTTATTTAGTCATGCGGCGGGAAACTCAGTATCCCACCCACCTGAACAGTTGGAAGCAGTCACAGCCCACCTGTATGAATCAACCTATGACCTTTCGTTATAATGCGAAGCCGAATTCCTGTGTCCAATGAACAATGAGATTGTAGGGACCATTGAATTGTATTGTGTGTGGGGCATAAATAGGCAGGCCGACCATATCCAGCTCACTCTCTTCAACGGTTCTCATTGCTGATAATCGGGAGCTGGATATCGAGGCGCATGCGATCGTTTCCCCTTGTGCGTAAGTGTTTCTCCGCAACTATATTGATCTTCTTGTTATTGTGGGCCAATTTCTCTCTCTCCCTCTCCCTTCTCCTCTTTCTCTCTTATTTTCCTTTAAATAGTAATTGTATTATATTTCCTGTGTAGTTATCTGGTTAGGTAGTCTATGTTATATTGTAGTGTATGATTTGTATTTGTATTAATTCTTTTGCAAGTTTATCATTCAAAATATATACATATTAGGCGTTGGACCCTAAGCCCAGGTATCTGTGTATTTCTTATAGTGTCTAGTATTCTCAGAGCGTCGGTGACGCTCAAACAGCTTTTAAGGTAATAAGGTTATACTGTGTTGCATTTACACTCTAACATTACACTAAGGTTTTACTGCACAATACACTGTTTATGGTTTAGATACAAAGGTTTAATATAGTGAGCGTCAGCGCCGCTGGTGATCTCCTCGTGGTCCCGAGCGTCCGCTACGCTATAGCGAATCATTACGTTAGTCAACAGCCAATAACGTGCCTGCCTGTGATCTCTTGGCCGTGAGTGAACGTGACGCTTGAGCGTCTCGATCACGGCAAAGCGATTGTTACGCAACTAGCGTACCCTTACGGTACTTCATACGTAGATAGCGTACAGTGTTCTTAGACCTCATAAAGGGTATTATATACGATAAATATTTAGCTTTATCACTGCCTTATACTCTTACCCACATATAACAAGCCGCAAGGGCACTTGATATAATACACAATAAATTTGCTGGTGCACGTAAGGGCATATTTGATCTTAAAGGATTTCCCTGATCTAGGGTGGAGAAACGTATCTCCTATTTCCAGGCAACTGCAGGTTGTACATCCTGTACATCTGTAGTTCCCAGGTTGACGTGTAAGGAAATTAACTGGCTTTTCTGGACCATAATTAGAGATGTCATTATGGACTACAATGTCCTTTACATTACGTCCTCGCCTATATGACGCCATCAATGAGGTATTTTTCAATGAGGGCAATTCTTTATCTCTAGAAATCACAGGCCAAATCCCTTTGGCCCTGCTGTATAGATGTTTACTGGCAGTAGTGTAATCCTGAGTCCACACCATCCGGGACTGTTCATCCATCCGTGTTTTAGTCCTTAATGCCTCAGATCGTGAAATGGCTAAAGCTTTTTGGAGAGAATCTGTAGTATACCCTCTGGCTTTGAATTTATCTGTCATGTTAGAGATTTGTATCCGGGCATCTTCCTCTTCGCTACAAATTCGTCTTATACGTAGAAATTGGGAAAACGGGAGACTCCACTTTGTGGATTCCGGATGAAAACTGTTTGCTCTTAAGACCGTATTGCGGTCAGTGGGTTTGTAATACATACTCGTATTTATGCTGAAGTCAGTCCCTATTGAAACAGCGACATCCAGATAATGGATCTTATCAAAACTGCATTCAAAAGTGAATTTAATGTCAGAATCCTTTTCATTAATGGATGTCATCATCTCCTTGAATTCTGTTTCCGTCCCCGTCCAGACAATGAAAATATCGTCTATGTAGCGACGAAACAGAAGGATGTTTTCCGCGTAGCCCTTGTTGCTGAAGAACAGATATTTTTCTAGTTCGCTCATAAATACATTGGCGAAACTGGGTGCCACACATGATCCCATGGCGCACCCAGTCCGTTGGCGGAAGATCTTGTTGTCAAACAAAAAATAATTTCTTTCTAGTGTAAGACTTAGAAGGGTGATAAAAAAGGCAATATCAGGACCACCATATTCCGGTTGGTTCCTCAGGAATGTTTCCATCGCTTGTAGACCCCTCTCGTGGGGAATACTGGTGTATAGGTTGATCACGTCAACTGTGCACAGCAAATGGCGGGTCGGTAGAGGTGAAATGGACTGTAGTGTTTGAATGAAGGCAGTGGTGTCCTTCAAGCATAACGGTAATTTCTGGATCAACGGCTGTAAATAAAAGTCCAGGAATTTAGAAAGATTATAGTAGAGAGAATCCCTTGCCGCAATGATAGGGCGTCCCGGAGGATTGACCACATCCTTATGGAGTTTGGGGATGGTATAGAACACCGGAAGGATGGGCCATTGTTCACTCATCGCCTCTCTGGTATTGTCTGAAATGATTCCATCATCCACCGCCTTCTGCAAAATCATGTTCAATTCTGTTTTTGGTCTGGTTCCTGATTGATCAGTGATTAGATATGCAGCTTTTCCGCATATTTCACACCAGTTATCCTTATCACTTCATTGAGTTAGAGGTTCAGTTGCAGCGTTAGCAGCACCACTGCGAGTATGACAGCAATGTGTTATTACCATACAGGCCTCATGTGTTTTAGCCATCATGTTACTTGCCGTTTCTTGCTGATCGTTTTTCACTATCTGTAAGGAAGAACGATCAGATTACCTCGGAGTCTTCTATGTCATGTTTTTTATATTTATTCATGTTTTATTGTTGCACTTTGGGTGTTTTTCCGGGACCCGTGTCCTCTTCCTGTTGGGGGTGGTTGCTAGGCAACCCCTCGCGGCGTTGAGCCAGTCAGTTGCCGCTCGCCAGGCCGCACCTACAGGGGAAGTGACGCGCGTGTGAGGTCGGCTCCGGCGGGCTGCGGCGGTTGGCTGTGAGACGCGGTGGGGATGGTTGCTACGCTACCATTCCCCGACGAGAGAAGGCCGCGCCCACCCTGCCCAGACGCTGCACTCAGCAGTAAGTGTGACAGCTGGGGAGTTCAGCACCTGCGGCGGGGAGACAACGGGTCCGGCTCATTGATTGGTGTTTGGTAAGAGATTGTTTGGTATATATATGTGTATCTATGTTAGTGCTGGTTGTGTCTTGATAAAAGGGAGAAATCCCTGAAACGTTGACCGTACCGGCTGTGGTGGTGTCAGTTATTTTTTTCGCCGAGTGCCTCCATTGTGTGGGATCCATATACTCGTTTGAGAGGTTGTGCACCGGACCTGTTGAAAGCTTCTAAGCGTGAGTGCCAGACATATTGTGCATATATATATATATATATATATATATATATATATACATACACACACATATATACAGTAAGAAACATCCGGTACTCTGATTAAATGAAAAAATGCCAGGGTGCCATCCTAATAATCATATAGTAGAAGTATCCTTCCCCACCTGTGGCTCAGGTGTTTAGCAGCGAAGGATGTTATATGTTGCCATCATGTTTTAAACACTAAAAGTTTTCTCACAAGTCTATGGAGTGCCGCTTTTTCCTTCGCTGCTAAACACCTGAGCCACAGGTGGGGAAGGATATTTGTACTATATATATATATATATATATATATATATATATATATAAGAAAGGTGGGGGTGCTAGCGACTGACAGTGTCTACAATTTAAGGATATAAATATGAAGAATAAAAGGATACGTATTTATATAAAAAAGGTACAATATATATTTAGTGGAAGGTAATCGTAAACATTTTTTTAAATAAAAAGAACGGGCTTTAAAAATAGATCTATGTAATGGCTAAAAGCACAAACAAATAAGGCTGGAAAACGTATATAACAATAAAAAAACATATAAATTCTCTAGATAAGAAAATAATGCTTATCTATAAAAATGGAGAGTCACTTGAGGTACACCCAATGCGTTTCGTCCATCTGACTTCATCAAGGGGTAATGGGCTACTGAACAAAAACCTCTATTTATAGCATAGGTGATTAACAAAGTAACTGTGACATCACTTCCTGTTGAAATTTACATATAGGTAAAAATACGTAGGTCACAGTAAGATTTCAATATGGACTAATATCAGGAGTAGGTGCTAAGATAATAGATTCACAGGACCAAGTTTGGTGTAAAAACGAGCATTAGAACAACAGATATGGATAGAATGAGTACGGAGACGCGTTTAGCGTAATTTCCGCCCCGCTTCCTGTGTCCGCGTTAAGTCCCGGCGCATGCGCACCGTGCCACACTTCCGGTATAGCGTCTGTGTTAGAGCTCTGTGCTAGCCCCACTTCCGGCTGGTTAGTTCATTAGGCCTGCCGCACTTCCTGTTGTCGTGGAGCTTGATGTAGTGCTTGCACTGGGGGATGATCCCTGTTGTCAATCATCCTGACAGCCATCTTTTCGTAGCCATATGATTCAGGACACATTTTCATAGTACATTCGGCTTTTGGGGACGCGATATAGAATAATAAAAAAAACATATTAGTGCATTATAAAGACTTAATTATTTTTATGTCTGTGCTTTAAGACTAAAAACTAATAAATGAGAGATGTTTATAAAATGAAAAAAGTATATAATAGTATATATAAAAAATTAATAATTATAAAATATATATATATATATATATATGTATATATATGTATATATATATATATATATATATATATATATATATATATATATATATATATATACCCTTTATATGAATGTTGTGTCCAGTGACACCTAAATTCATAAAACTCTATTCATATATTTTGTTATATTCCGGGGAGATGAAATAGCTCAAAACACATCTAAAAAATTGCTTAGGGGTGTGTGGTTCGGATGGAGCACAAAGGGAAAGATGATTTTTAATAAATCTGGAAAGCTCTGGGAGTGCATAAGTGATAAAGCTTGGATACATATTACGAATTGATGTGCAGATACATCAAATAATCCACATATAATAGGTGAAATATTAGATTTATTCTTGAAGGTGCTATATTAATACAGGTTGAGTATCCCATATCCAAATATTCCGAAATACGGAATATTCCGAAATACGGACTTTTTTGAGTGAGTGAGATAGTGAAACCTTTGTTTTTTGATGGCTCAATGTACACAAACTTTGTTTAATACACAAAGTTATTAAAAATACTGTATTAAATGACCTTCAGGCTGTGTATATAAGGTGTATATGAAACATAAATGAATTGTGTGAATGTAGACACACTTTGTTTAATGCACAAAGTTATAAAAAATATTGGCTAAAATTACCTTCAGGCTGTGTGTATAAGGTGTATATGTAACATAAATGCATTCTGTGCTTAGATTTAGGTCCCATCACCATGATATCTCATTATGGTATGCAATTATTCCAAAATACGGAAAAATCCGATATCCAAAATACCTCTGGTCCCAAGCATTTTGGATAAGGGATACTCAACCTGTACTGGATTTACTCGATAAGTGCTAATCTGTGATAACTATGGTAATGTTATGTAATAGATTAGCACTTATCGAGTAAATCCAGTATTAATATAGCACCTTTAAGAATAAATCTAATATTTCACCTATTATATGTGGATTATTTGATGTATCTGCACATCCACTTGTAATATGTATCCAAGCTTTATCACTTATGCACTCCCAGAGCTTTCCAGATTTATTAAAAAATCATCTTTCCCTTTGTGCGCCATCCGAACCACACACCCCTAAGCAATTTTTTAGGTGTGTTTTGAGCTATTTCATCTCCTCCGGAATATAACAAAACATATGAATAGAGTTTTATGAATTTAGGTGTCACTGGACACAACATTCATATAAAGGGTCTATATTATATATATATTTATTTTATAATTATTCATTTTTTATATATACTAATATATACTTTTTTCATTTTATTAACATCTCTCATTTATTAGTTTTTAGTCTTAAAGCACAGACATAAAAATAATTAAGTCTGTATAATGCACTAATATGGTTTTCTTATTATTCTATATCGCGTCCCCAAAAGCCGAATGTACTATGAAAATGTGTCCTGAATCATATGGCTACGAAAAGATGGCCGCCGGGATGATTGACAACAGGGATCATCCCCCAGTGCAAGCACTACATCAAGCTCCACGACAACAGGAAGTGCGGCAGGCCTAATGAACTAACCAGCCGGAAGTGGGGCTAGCACAGAGCTCTAACACAGACGCTATACCGGAAGTGTGGCACGGTGCGCATGCGCCGGGACTTAACGCGGACACAGGAAGCGGGGCGGAAATTACGCTAAACGCGTCTCCGTACTCATTCTATCCATATCTGTTGTTCTAATGCTCGTTTTTACACCAAACTTGGTCCTGTGAATCTATTATCTTAGCACCTACTCCTGATATTAGTCCATATTGAAATCTTACTGTGACCTACGTATTTTTACCTATATGTAAATTTCAACAGGAAGTGATGTCACAGTTACTTTGTTAATCACCTATGCTATAAATAGAGGTTTTTGTTCAGTAGCCCATTACCCCTTGATGAAGTCAGATGGACGAAACGCGTTGGGTGTACCTCAAGTGACTCTCCATTTTTAAAGATAAGCATTATTTTCTTATCTAGAGAATTTATACATTTTTTATTGTTGTTATATACGTTTTCCAGCCTTATTTGTATGTGCTTTTAGCCATTACATAGATCTATTTTTAAAGCCCGTTCTTTTTATTTCAATTTTATTTTACTATTACCTTCCACTAAATAAATATTGTACCTTTTTTATATAAATACGTATCCTTTTATTCTTCATATTTTTATCCTTAAATTGTAGACACTGTCAGTCGCTAGCACCCCCACCTTTCTTTTACATTTTTAAAATATTGGGCAGCTTATCCCTGCCTTAAATCTGGGGTTCAGCTGACGCCTTATATAATTAAAGGAGTGTCTGCACTTTGGTATAAATTCAACCACACATCTGCTCTGCTCACATATACCTGTGGCGCCATACGCCTAACTAATATAAATATATATATATATATTTATTTTTCTTAGGGATGAGAGGGTTTGGACCCTCCCGCCTTCCACGGATCTCAATACTAGGAAAAAACGTCATCGTCCTGCTGTCGGATTTTGGATTCTATATAAGTCCCGGTGATCGGCGCCATCTTCACTCCAGCATTGGAGAGTGAGGGAGACAGACCTTGGTCTCTCTGTGGGTGGTGGGGTCAGTGTGTGTGTGTGCTATTAGGGGGGCTGTCGTGTGCTGTTAGGGGTGCTGTTCTGCGGTGCTGTCCTGTGCTGTTAGGGGTGCTGTACATGGGTGCTGCTGTCCTGTGCTGTACAGGGGTGCTGTCCTGTGCTGTTAGGGGTGCTGCTATCCTGTGCTGGTAGGGGTGCTGTACAGGGGTGCTGTCCTGTGCTGTTAGGGGCACTGTCCTGTGTACTGAAAAAACAAAGGGGCACTGTGGCGCTATTGTGTGTGCTGTAAAAATAAAGGGGTGCTGTCCTGTGTGCTGTAAAAAATAAAGGGGCACTGTCCTGTGTGCTGTAAAAATAAAAGGGGGCTGTTCTGTGCTGTTAGGGGTGCTGCTGTCCTGTACTGTTAGGAGTGCTATACAGGGGTGCAGAGGTGTATCTAGGGGACCGGGCACCCCTGGCAAAGTAAGGGACTGGCACCCCTCCCCACATATTTGAAATAGGGAAGGCGTATGAGCAGAAAAGGGGCATGATCTTGTGGGAAAGGGGCATGACCACACAATAGTACTCCCAATTCAAATTATGTTACACACTAGTACCCCTTATACACATAGGGGCTAATTCAGACCTGATCGCTGCTGTGCGTTTTCCGGTGATCAGGTCTGAACTGCGCATGCACCGCAGTCCGCATGTGCATGCCAGAGATGCGATCGGCATCTCAACCCAGCGATCGCCTCTACCTGATTGACAGGCAGAGGCGTTGGCTGGGCGGGAAGGGACGGCACGGCTACGATCAGGTCTGAATTAGCCCCATTATGTCACACACTAGTGGCCCTTGCACATCATGCCCACACAGTAATCCTTGTCACACTGTGGAGAAATAAGCAGTGCTTGGCAAGGCCAAGGAGGGGCACTGCCCAGCGATGCCACCCGCAGTCAGGGAGTATAATCAAATATTAATGGCAGTGAAAAGGTATCTCTGCGCACTACCTAGTAGTGGTGATGTAGTGATATATTAAGAACAGCATTCTAGTAGTTTACTAGATTCACTGTGGTGCATTGTGGTGTCGAACACCGGTGCCAGCTCTTGGCTGCTATGCAAACCACCAGTCAAGGCACTGCCACTACTAAGTGAATCCACTCCCTGGCCAAGGGTGGCACCACCAGGCAGCATCCCCTCCTCTGCCAGTCCACCTGGTGAGTGCCATCCTGGCCACTGGGTAGATAACCTCCTATCCCCAGCACATAGCCATAGTCCACACCCCCTCCCAGCACATAGCCGTAGTCTCCAACCCGCTCCCAGCACATAGCCATGGTCACCCCACTCCCTGCATATAGGGGGTAATTCCAACCTGATCGCTAGCAGGCTACCTTTAGCACTGCTGCGATCAGGTAGTCGCTGCCTACAGGGGAGCTGTGCAGGGCTGCGATCCGTTGTGCAGAGACGGCACAAGCAAAAAGTTTGCGCAGTCTCTGCACAGCTCAAGACTTACTCACCCGCTGCGACGATCCTTCCAGCAGCTGATGTCAGATCCCTCCCTGCATTCGGCCAGACACGCCTGCATTTTTTTCAGCACTCCTAGGGAGTGGTGAGTTGCCACCCCTGGCCGGCCTTTTCCTGTCAATCTTCTCGCGTTTGCCGCTGCAAACGCTTTCTTTGTTTTTCTCTGCGCTGTGCCTGCGCATTGCCGACGGCGCGCAAGCGCAATTTTGACCTGTTCGCATGGCTGCGAAAAATTGCAGCGTGCGAACTGGTCGGAATGACCACCATAGTCCTCTCCCCTCCCAACACAGAGTCTCCCACCCCGCTGCATATAGTCCCCTCCCCTCGCAGCACAAAGTCTTCCCCCTCCCTGCATATAGTCCTCTCCCCTCACAGAACAGAGTCTCCCCCCTCCCTGCATATAGTCCTCTCCCTTCCCAGCACTGAGTCCGCCCCTACATATAGTCCACTCCCCTCCCAATAAATAGTCTCCTCCCCTGCATATAGTCCTCTCCCCGCCCAGCAGTCATCCCCCCTCACATATAGTCCTCTCCCCTCCCAGTACATAGTCTCCCCCTTCCCTGCATATAGTCCTGTACCCTTCCCAGCAGTCTTTCCCCCTCTACATATAGTCCTCTATCCTCCCAGCAGAGTCTCCCCCCCCCCGCATATAGTCCTCTCCCCTCCCAGTACATAGTCTCCCCCCTCCTTGCATATAGTCCTTTCCCCTCCCTGAAATATAGTCCTCCCCCCTCAAAGCACATATCAATTATTATGTTGCAGTACCTAGTGTAATGAGCTGGGCATCGCCTGGGCAGGAGGATTGCACAGTAGGCAGGAACACCACACTTCGTGAAGAAAGTGAAAGTAAACTACAGCTCCCAGCAACTCTTGCTGCCAGGCGATCCCGACAGCAAGGGCTGCTGGGAGCTGTAGTTTGCTTTCACGTTCTTCACTAGTGCATTGCAGTGCTGAACACCGGCGCCTGTTCCTGCCTACTGTGTGATCCTCCAGCCCAGGCAATGCCACTAATAAGTGATTGCACCCATTGGCTGAGGGTGGCACTTTCCCCCTCCTCGGCTGGTGCTCCCGGCAAGTGCTATCCTGGCCAATGGGTAGATACACCCCTGCAGGGGTGCTGCTGTCCTGTGCTGTACAGGGGTGCTGACCTGTGCTGTACAGGGGTGCTGTCCTGTGTGCTGTAAAAATAAAGGGGTGCTGTGGCGCTGTCCTGAGTGCTGTAAAAATAAAGGGGCGCTGTCCTGTGTGCTGTAAAAATAAAGAGGCACTGTCCTGGGTGCTGCAGTCCTGTGTTGTCCTGGGGTGTTGTCCCTCTGTCCTTTCATACAAGGGGTACTGCTCCACTGCCGTTTAAGTCCAGGGGTGCTGCGGCCTGTTTGCTGTGATGAGTAATTCTCCAGGAGTGCTGTCTATGCTGTATAAGTCCAGGGTTGTTGCCTATCTGCTGTATAATTCCAGGGGTGCTGCTGCTGTACTTGATCCTAGGTTTAAACTAAATCCTAGAGCAGAATATGAAACAAGCTTCAACATCACAACCAGATTTGTGAACACATATAGCCGCAAAGGTGGAAATGGAAATTCCAAGTTTGACGAACTGTTTTCCAATAAACATACAACTCTGAGTACAAAATGGGTCAAAAGAGACAGAATCATAATCCAGCGGAACATGACATGACAACTTATCCTACAGAGGTGCATCTAGGGGACATGGCACCCCTGGCAAAGTTAGGGACTGGCGCACCCCCAACATATTTGAAATAGGGAAGGTGCATGTGCAAAAAAGGGGCCTGATCTTGTGTGAAAGGGGCATGACCACACAATAGTACTCCCAATTCAAATTATGTTACATAATTATATGCATAGGGACTAATTCAGACCTGATCGCTGCTGTGCATTTTCGCACAGTGGCAATCAGGTCTGAGCTGCGCATGCACCGCAGTGCGCATGTGCATGCCAGAGACGCGATTGGCATCTCAGCCCAGCGATCGCCTCTGCCTGATTGACAGGCAGAGACGTTCGCTGGGCGGGAGGGGGCGGGCCGGTGGTGTTCGGCCACCATTTTGGGGGTGCAGTCCGGGCAATGCAGGCGTGCCTGAACCATGCGGGGGGCGGGCCACGGCACTGCGTGACATCACATGCAGCCACTGCGAGCCAGGACACGGCGCAGGTAGGGATTTACTCGCCGGGTGCAATAGCTATCGCACCCGTGTGGTGGGGGGAGGGCCAGACATGCAGGGCATATTGGCCCTGTGCTGAGCATTCCCCTGCATGTCAGGGTGGCTGATCGTAGTCGTGCAAAATTTTCAGGTCTGAATTAACCCCATTATGTCACACACTAGTGCCCCTTACACATCATGCCCACACAGTAATCCTTGTCACACTGTGGAGAAATCAGCAGTGCCTGGCAAGGCCAAGGAGGGGCACTGCCCAGCGATGCCACCCGCAGTCAAGGGGTATAATCAAATATTAATGGCAGTGAAAAGGTATCTCTGCGCACAACCTAGTAGTGGTGATGTAGTGATATATTAAGAACAGCATTCTAGTAGTTTATTTTGAGTTTCTTCACTGTGGTGCCAAACACCGGTGCCAGCTCTTGGCTGCTGTCACTACTAAGTGATCCCGCTCCCTGGCCAAGGGTGGCACAACCAGGCAGCGCCCCCTCCTCGGCCAGTCCACCTGGTGAGTGCAATCCTGGCAATGGGTAGATAACCTTCTGTCCCCAGCACATAGAAGTAGTCCCCATCCCACTCCCAGCACACAGCCGTAGTCTCCATCCTCCTCCCAGCACATAGCCGTAGCCCCCCTCCCAGCACATAGCCATGGTCTCCCCACTCCCTGCACATAGCCATGGTCTCCCCACTCCCTGCACATAGCCATGGTCTGCCCACTCCCTGCACATAGCCATGGTCTGCCCACTCCCTGCACATAGCCATGGTCTCCCCCTCCATGCATATATTCCTCTCCACCTCCCAGCACAGAGTCTCCTCCCTGCATACAGTCCTCTCCCCTCTCAACACAGAATCTTCCCCTTCCTTGCATATAGTCCTCTCCCCTTCCAGCACAGAGCCTCCCCCTTACATACAGTCCTCTCCCTTCCCAATAAATAGTCTCCCCCCTGCATATAGTCCACTCCCCTCTCAGTACATAGTCGCCCCCTCCCTGCATACTGTCCTTTCCACTCCCAGCACAGAGTCTCCCCCCTCCCAGCAATAGTCCTCTCCCCTCCCAGTATATAGTCTCCCCCCTCCCTGCATATAGTCCTCTCCCCTCCTAGTACGTAGTCTCCCCCCTGCACATAGTACTCTCGACTTCCAGTACATTGTCTCCCTCCTCCCTGCATATAGTCCTCTTCCCTCCCAGCACATAGTATCCCCCCTCCCCGCATACAGTCCTTTCCCCTCCCTGTATATAGTCCTCCACCCTCAAAGCACATATCAATTATTATGTTGCAGTACCTGGTGTGATAAGCTGGGCATCACCTGGGCTGGAGGATTGCACAGTAGGCAGGAACACCACACTTTGTGAAGAAAGTGAAAGTAAACTACAGCTCCAAGCAACCCTTGCTGCCAGGAGCTCCCGACAGCAAGGGCTGCTGGGAACTGTTTACTTTCACATTCTTCACTAGTGCATTGCGGTGCTGAACACCAGCGCCTGTTCCTGCCTACTGTGGCAGAGGGTGGCACTCCCGGGCGGTGCCCCCTCCTCGGCTGGTGCCCCTGGTGAGTGCCATCCTGGCCAATGGGTAGATACACCCCTGATCTTCATTTTCTCTGGCAACTGCCGGAGAAAATTACATGTTCCAAACACATCTATGTCTATATGTCTGCCATATAATTCCAGGGGTGCCATGTCTGAACCTGCTCATCTCTAGTAGAAATATCTTCTAGTGTGCACCATGTACCCAGCATTAGAGAGAAGTTCTTCTCAATTATTTAAAGTTAGGGACTCAAATTAGTCAACCTTAATTTTGATTTATTAATGTTCCACATTTTGGGATTATTTGCAAGATGTGAATTTGTTGTACAACGGTTCTTTTCCTTTATTATGTAAACGGTCTCTTCTTAATAATTGTAAAATGTAAGGGCTGTGTAGGGTTATCGCAAGACCTTGCGGTGTTAGAATGGAGTTTCAGTGATCTTGCATTGCAAAATGAAATCTCAGCTTTCCATTGCACTGCAGCACTAGATAGGCCAGGAGCTCCTGTAATGCACAAACAGTTACTGAATAAGGCCCAGTATGGAGTCTCATGGTGGCTTACAGCCAGGAAGCTGTCTGGCTTGCCAGGATGAGGTATGTTGGTGGCACAGAGGTTAGCATTGCTTCCTCCCACAGTCCTATTTGTAGTAAGAAATGAGTTTGGACTGTAGAGTGGTAAACTCCACTAGGGCAGGGGCTGAATAACAAAAAATTCACTGCACAGTCCTGATTAGTACTGTACTGAACACACCCAAACTCAACTTACCCCATCCGGGGCTGATGTGGGGGCACACGAGGGGCTGCTAAAACACCTAAGTGGCTGCTTTATTTAAAAATAAAATATTAATAAAATAAACAAGACACAGGTATGCTCACATTTGTGTAACTGGGACAAACAGGTATGCTCACAAGTGTGTAACTGGGAGCTATGAAAAACGAAAATAAGGCATCTGCCACAAAATCTGTAAATAAAAATGCAATTAAAAAAGAAAAAATGGAAAAAAAAAGAAACCCACGTGATTTTCACAAAATAAGTCTCCAGACTCCGTGTAGGGGAAAATATCCAATCTTGATCTTGTGGTATAAACCAGTTTATTTGCATCCTACCATTAAATCAGAGATTATCGTAATCCCTGAAAATATAGAAGGGGGTACAAATTCAGAGGCTTTGGCCGCTAGTTTTTCAGTTTTTCCAGTAATGTGGTAAATATATATTTGCTTGGTTAAAGTTTTTTCTGTTCCACACCAAGATATGAGTGGAGGTGAAAGCCTGTGTGTTGTTCCTGATTGCGTGCACCGCTCTAATTTTTTTTATCACCTTCTTGACACGGTCCTCTTCCCATAATGTAAAAAGTCATCAAATATGGAGGTGGTATGTTTGTAGCTTGTTATGATTCTGAGAACTTGGCAAGCTTTCTCCAGGGGGACCACCTGTTGCTGAAATGACGGGTTTATTAAACTGTGCATGTCCTGTTTAAACAACATAATAGGGCCCAAGGACAATTCCATCTTGCACTTTTTTTTCTTTGCATTATGTGCTCTTTGGGGCCCAGTTTTTAAAACTGCCATCATGGCTGCCACTGCAGTGCCACGTTTGCCACCCACTTGCGTCGCTTAGCTTAGTCATCCAGCTACCTCGGTGCAACCTTTTGGCCAAAACGCAATATTGTGAAGTGTTCAGAATAGACTGGAAATGAATGTTATTGAAGTTAATAATACTAGGCACACAGTGGTTCCCAAACTGTGTGCATAGGCACCCTGGGGTGCCTTGGGACACTTGCAGGGGTGCCTTGGATTGGTGGTCAAGAACCAATTCAAATATTTATGGTCAATGTAATAGGCAAAACCAGTGCTGGTGTCTTCCAATCATAAATTATATGGACAAGCAGAAGTGGATCCTGTCCCTAAGGATGACATATAAGCACATTTTACTTAATTTAATATTTCTTTCAAAATTTCTCAATAAGAAACTTCTGACCCAGAGGTGCCGTGAAAAAAATTCTGATATTCTAGAGCGCCGTGACTCAAATATATGATTATTTAAAAAAAATTCAGATCCAAAACCAAAACTCAAAAGGGTGGATTTGGAAAAACCAATCCAGATCCAAAACATAAAACCCGTAAAGTGTCCGATGCACACCTCTATCTCTAATATATATATATATATATATATATATATATATATATATATATATATATATATATATATATATATATATATATATATATATATATATCAGTACACTGTAGGCGGCACACTGGTCATAAAAGATACAAAACAGCAGGTTGCAGCAACAACGTTTCGAAGAATAAACTTCGAAACGTTGTTGCTGCAACCTGCTGTTTTGTATCTTTTATGACCAGTGTGCCGCCTACAGTGGACTGTTATAGTGACCCGTGGCTTTGCGGGTCTAGGAGGGCACCGGGACTGAGCCATTTGTACCTGGGAGTGCTGCCAGAAGTTGTTTGTATGTATATATATATATATATATATATATATATATATATATATATATATATATATATATATATATACACACATACACACACCCATACATACATACATATACATATGCACATATACACATACATATACACATTTTTAAGAGATGAGCGGGTTCAGTTCTCAGAGAACCGAACCCTACCGGACTGCCTTCCGAGTTTTCCCGCCTGACTCGGAAACCCAAACGCGGCAAAACGTCATCATCCCGCTGTCGGATTCTCGCGGGATTTGGATTCCATATAAGGAGCTGCGCGTCGCTGCCATTTTCACTCCAGTCTCGGAGTGTATTGAGAGGAAGTGTCCTCAGTGTTCAGTGTCTGTGTGGGGGCAGGAAATTGGGGTGGCGAGTCTTGTGCTATGTTGTGCTGCTCAGTCCAGTCCAGTGTTGGTGTCCTCTGCTGCCATATATCCAGTGTAACTGTATAAAGTGGTGCTGTGTTTTGCTGTCCAGTCCAGTGTAGTCAGTGTATTGTGCTGCATCAGTCCAGCCAGTCACAGTGTTGGTGTCCTCTGCTGCCATATAACCAGTGTAGCTGTATAAAAGTGGAGTTGTGCTGCATCAGATCAGTGGTAGTGTCCTGTCTCAACAGTCATTCCAGTGACGAGGCAGTCACAGTGGTATACGCTGCTGCTATATGTCCACTGCTGCCGAATAATAATTATAACAACAACCACAAGTCCCTTACAGTGTTGTTGTGTTGTGCTGCATCAGACCAGTGGTAGTGTCCTGTCCATCAGTCATTCCTGTGCCACATATTTTCTCATATAACGCCCAAAAAATAATGGAGAACAAAAATTGAGGATAAAATAGGGAAAGATCAAGAAGAATCACTTCCTCCCAGTGCTGAAGCTGCTGCCACTAGCCATGACAGATGATGAAATGCCATCAACGTAGTCTGCCAAGGCCGATGCCCAATGTGATAGTAGAGGGAATGTAAAATCCAAAAAGCCAAAGTTCAGTAAAATGACCCAAAAAAGAAATTTAAATCGTCTGAAGAGAAACGTAAACTTGCCAATATGCCATTTACGACATGGAGTGGCAAGGAACGGCTGAGGCCCTGGCCTATATTCATGGCTAGTGGTTCAGCTTCACATGACGATGGAAGCCCTCATCCTCCAGCTAGAAAAATAAAAAAAAAGTTTAGCTGGAAAGAGCACAGAAGAGAAATGTGCATTCTGAGATGGTATCACAAATCCCCAAGGAAAGTCCAAGTGTGTCTTCAGTTGCGATGCCTGACCTTCCCAACACTGGACGGGAAGAGGTGGCTCCTTCCACCATTTGCATGCCCCCTGCAAGTGCTGGAAGGAGCACCCACAGTCCAGTACCTGATATTCAAATTGAAGATGTCACTGTTGAAGTACACCAGGATGAGGATATGGGTGTTGCTGGCGTTGAGGAGGAAGTTGACGATGAGGAGTCTGATGGTGATGTGGGTTGTTTAAGTCTGGCAGGGGGTAAGACACCTGTTGTCCTTGGGACGACGAAGCCCATTGTGATGCCTGGGCAAAATACCAAAAAAGCCACCTCTTCAGTGTGGAATTATTTCCCCACAAATCCGAAGAACAGGTATCAAGCCATCTGTTGCCTCTGTCAATCTGTAATAAGTAGGGGTAAGGATGTTAACCACCTAGAAACATCCTCCCTTATATGTCACCTGCTGCGCATTCATCAGAAGTCAGTGTCAAGTTGTGAAACTTTGGGTAAGAGCGTAAGCAGTACACTGACACCTAAATCCCTTCTTCCTCCTGTACCCAAGCTCCTGCAAGCCACACCACCAACTCCCTCAACGTCAACTTCCTCCTCAGTCAGGAACGTCCGTAGTCCTGCAGGCCATGTCACAGTCAAGACTGAGGAGTCCTGTCCTAACCGGGAATCCTCCGTAGGATCCTTGAGTGGTACGCCTGCTGTTGCTGCCGCTGCTGTGAGTCGATCATCATCCCAGAGGGGAAGTCGGAAGACCACTTGTACTACTTCCAGTAAGCAATTGACTGTCCAACAGTCCTTTGTGAGGAAGATGAAATGTGACAGCAGTCATCTTTTGCAAAGCGGATAACTGAGGCCTTGACAGCTATTTTGGTGTTAGAGGTGCGTCCGGTATCCACCATTAGTTCAGTGGGACTTAGAGAATTGTTTGAGGTACTGTGTCCCCGGTATCAAATCCTATCTAGGTTCCACTCTAGGCAGGCGATACCGAGAATGTACACAGACATCAGAAAAAGAGTCACCAGTGTCCTACAAAATGCGGTTGTATCCAGTGTCCACTTAACCACAGACATGTGGACAAGTGGAACAGGGCAGACTAAGGACTATATGACTAACAGCACACTGGGTAGATGTATGGCCTCCCGCAGCAACAACAGCAGCGGCAATAGTAGCAGCATCTCGCAAACGCCAACTCGGTCCTAGGCAGGCTACGTTATG
This sequence comes from Pseudophryne corroboree, assembly GCF_028390025.1. Lineage (NCBI taxonomy): Eukaryota > Metazoa > Chordata > Amphibia > Anura > Myobatrachidae > Pseudophryne > Pseudophryne corroboree. Next base: position 188,060,611 of record NC_086453.1, on the reverse strand, counting down.
TATCACAGCTTTCCTTATGAGGCACACAGCTGACAACCTCTTCCGGAAACTGAGGATCATCGCAGAATGGTTTACCCCAATTGGACTCTCCCGGGGATTTGCGATATCAGGCAACGCCACCAATATTGTGCGTGCATTACATCTGGGCAAATTTCTGCATGTCCCATGTTTTGCACATACAATTAATTTGGTGGTGCAGAATTTTTTGAAAAATTACAGGGGTATGCAGGAGCGCCAGCAAATACTCCTGAACCTGCCCCGCCATCAACTGAAGCAAGAGGTGGCAACGAGGTGGAAATCAACACTCTATATGCCTCAGAGGATGGAGGAGCAGCAAAAGGCCATTCAAGCCTATACATCCACCTACAATATAGGCAAAGGAGGGGTAATGCACCTGACTCAAGCGCAGTGGAGAATGATTTCAGTCTTGTGCAAGGTTCTCCAACCCTTTGAACTTTCCACATGTGAAGACAGTTCAGACACTTCCAGCTTGAGTCAGGTCATTCCCCTTCATCAGGCTTTTGAAGAAGCAGCTGGAGAAATTGATGGAGGAGCTAAGATGGAGTAATTCCGCAAAGTATGTGGGACTTGTGGATGGAGCCTTTCATTCACTTTGCCAGGATTCAAGGGTGGTCAATCTGTTGAAATCAGAGCACTAAATTTTGGCCACCATGCTCGATCCTAGGTTTAAAGCCTACGTTGTAACTCTCTTTTCAGCAGACACAAGTGTGCAGAGGTGCAAAGACCTGCTGGTCAGTAAATTGTCAACTCAAACGGAACGTGACCCGCCAACAGCTCATCCTTCAATTTCTCCCACCACTGGGGCTGCAAGGAAAAGGATAAGATTTCCTAGCCCACCAGCTGGTGGTGATGCAGGGCAGTCAGGAGCGAAAGCTGACATCTGGTCCAGACTGAAGGACCTGCCAATGATTACGGACATGTCTACTGTCACTGCATATGATTCTGTCACCATTGAAAGAATGGTGGAGGATTACATGAGTGACAGCATCCAAGTAAGCATGTCAGTATGTATACTGGCAGGAAAAAGAGGCAATTTGGAGGCCCTTACACAAACTGGCTTTTTTTTATCTAAGTTGGCCCCACTCCAGTGTGTACTCCGAAAGAGCGTTTAGTGCAGCCAGTAACCTTGTCAGCGATCGGCGTAGGAGGTTATTTCCACTAAATGTGGAGAAGATGATGTTCATCAAAATGAATTATAAATTCCTCCGGGAAGACCTTTACCAGCAAATGCCTCCACAAAGTACACAGGAACCTGTGATGGTGGATTCCAGTGGGGACGAATTAATACTCTGTGAGGAGGCGGTTGTACACAGTGAAAGGGGTGAGGAATCGGAGGATGAGGTCGACATCTTTCCTCTGTAGAGCCAGTTTATACAAGTAGAGATTGATTGCTTCTTTTTTGGTGGGGGCCCACCAAAAACAGGGCGCACTCTGTCACTGAAATGACTGGTTTTTTAAAGTGTGCATGTCCTGTTTATACAACATAAGGGTGGGTGGGAGGGCCCAAGGACAATTCCATCTTGTACCTCTTTTTCTTCTTTATATCATGTGCTGTTTGGGGGCTAATTTTTTTTAAGTGCCATCCTGTCTGTAACTACAGTGCCACTCCTAGATGGGCCAGGTGTTTGTGCCGTACACTTGTGTCACTTAGCTTAGTCATACAGCCACCTCGGTGCAACTTTTAGGCCTAAAAACAATATTGTGAGGTGTTCAGAATAGACTGGAAATGAGTGGAAATGATTATTGAGGTTAGTAATACCGTAGGAGCAAAATTACCCCCAAATTCTGTGATTTTAGCTGTTTTTAGGTTTTTTTCAAAAATCAACCAAAACACGAAAGGGCGGTTTTGGCAAAACCAAAACACGAAAGTGGAATTAGAACCAAAACACAAAAAGTGCCCGCCGCATATATATATATATATATATATATATATATATATATATATATATATATATTCCCAGTTTTATGTCCGCACTCCCATCTGTATAGTTGTCATCAGTGGGGTGTTCCTCAAGAAAGCCTATTAAGGCTTTCACATATACCAGGTTTTATAAGATCATCAGATCTTAACAGAGGGCACTCACCAATCCAGAGATATTGGTGGTCATTCCGAGTTGTTCGCTCGCTAGCTGCTTTTAGCAGCATTGCAAACGCTAGGCCGCCGCCCTCTGGGAGTGTATCTTAGCTTAGCAGAATAGCAAACGAAAGGTTAGCAGAATTGCTACTAAATAATTCCTTGCAGTTTCAGTAGCTCCAGACCTACTCCTAGACTGCGATCACCTCGGTCTGTTTAGTTCCTAGTTTGACGTCACAAACACGCCCTGCGTTCGGCCAGCCACTCCCCCGTTTCTCCAGCCACTCCTGCGTTTTTTCCTGGCACGCCTGCATTTTTTAGCACACTCCCTGAAAACGCCACGTTGCCGCCCAAAAACACCCACTTCCTGTCAAATCACACTACGATCACTCGAGCATTAAAAAAAAAGATAGCTCGAGCTTGTGTCAATTTTCAAAGTTTTGTGTAAAATTACTAAGCGCATGCACATTTTCCACCTAATCGCTGCATTGCGAAAAACGGCAACGAGCGAACAACTCGGAATGACCACCATTGTTCGCACAACAAAGTCACCAGATAAATGTTGACGTTTCGACCCAGTGGGCCTTTCTCAAGACAACCATAGGAGACATCCGTTCAGCATGCCAGATGCAAGCATACTGACACAGTCTCCCGGGCTTACTTAATTACATAATTACCGGAAGTGAATATAAACACACCAAATTCTAAAGGGGGGTACTCACGGAGCGATCGCTGCTTAAAATCTAAGCAACCTGACTAGATTGCTTAGATTTTAAGAAGCGATCACTCAGTGTGTACCCCTCACAGCGAAAGCGATGCGCAGTCCCGCGCATCACTATCGCTGGTGCTAGACTGGCCTGCATGCAGGCCAATCTAACAGGTCGCTCACTTCACCCGCTGGGTGAAATGAGCGCCCCTTCCCCCTGCACGCCTAGCACACATCACGCTGTGCTGAGCGGGAGGAGAGATGTGTGCTGAGCAAACCGCTCAGCACACATCTCTCCCCAAATCGGCCCGTGAATACGGGCCTTTACGTATATCACATCAAATCACGAGACTTACTGGAATATAAGATTGATAACGCCAAGGTGTACAACAAGTCAACCTTACTGGGCCAGGCGGGAGTTCACAGTAATGTAAATACAGAAAATAAGAATTTACTTACCGATAATTCTATTTCTCATAGTCCGTAGTGGATGCTGGGGACTCCGTAAGGAAATAGCGGCTCCGCAGGAGACTGGGCACATCTAAAGAAAGCTTTAGGACTATCTGGTGTGCACTGGCTCCTCCCCCTATGACCCTCCTCCAAGCCTCAGTTAGGATACTGTGCCCGGACGAGCGTACACAATAAGGAAGGATTTTGAATCCCGGGTAAGACTCATACCAGCCACACCAATCACACCGTATAACCTGTGATCTGAACCCAGTTAACAGCATGATAACAGAGGAGCCTCTGAAAGATGGCTCACAACAATAATAACCCGATTTTTGTAACAATAACTATGTACAAGTATTGCAGACAATCCGCACTTGGGATGGGCGCCCAGCATCCACTACGGACTATGAGAAATAGAATTATCGGTAAGTAAATTCTTATTTTCTCTAACGTCCTAAGTGGATGCTGGGGACTCCGTAAGGACCATGGGGATTATACCAAAGCTCCCAAACGGGCGGGAGAGTGCGGATGACTCTGCAGCACCAAATGAGAGAACTCCAGGTCCTCCTCAGCCAGGATATCAATTTTGTCGAATTTTACATACGTATTTGCTCCTGACCAAGTAGCTGCTCGGCAAAGTTGTAAAGCCGAGACCCCTCGGGCAGCCGCCCAAGATGAGCCCACCTTCCTTGTGGAGTGGGCATTTACAGATTTTTGGCTGTGGCAGGCCTGCCACAGAATGTGCAAGCTGAATTGTACTACAAATCCAACGAGCAATAGTCTGCTTAGAAGCAGGAGCACCCAGCTTGTTGGGTGCATACAGGATAAACAGCGAGTCAGATTTCCTGACTCCAGCCGTCCTGGAAACATATATTTTCAGGGCACTGACAACGTCTAGCAACTTGGAGGCCTCCAAGTCCCTAGTAGCCGCAGGCACCACAATAGGTTGGTTCAGGTGAAACGCTGAAACCACCTTAGGGAGTAACTGAGGACGAGTCCTCAATTCCGCCCTGTCCGAATGGAAAATCAGATAAGGGCTTTTACAGGATAAAGCCGCCAATTCTGACACGCGCCTGGCCCAGGCCAGAGCCAACAGCATGACCACTTTTCATGTGAGATATTTTAACTCCACAGATTTAAGTGGTTCAAACCAATGTGACTTTTGGAACCCAAAACTACATTGAGATCCCAAAGTGCCACTGGAGGCACAAAAGGAGGCTGTATATGCAGTACCCCTTTTACAAACGTCTGAACTTCAGGGACTGAAGCTAGTTCTTTTTTGGAAGAAAATTGACAGGGCCGAAATTTGAACCTTAATGGACCCCAATTTCAGGCCCATAGACACTCCTGTTTGCAGGAAATGTAGGAATCGACCCAGTTGAATTTCCTCCGTCGGGCCTTACTGGCCTCGCACCACGCAACATATTTTCGCCAATTGCTGTGATAATGTTTTTGCGGTTACATCCTTCCTGGCTTTGATCAGGATAGAGATGACTTCATCCGGAATGCCTTTTTTCCTTCAGGATCCGGCATTCAACCGCCATGCCGTCAAACGCAGCCGCGGTAAGTCTTGGAACAGACAGGGTCCTTGCTGGAGCAGGTCCCTTCTTAGAGGTAGAGGCCACGGATCCTCCGTGAGCATCTCTTGAAGTTCCGGTTACCAAGTCCTTCTTGGCCAATCCGGAACCACGAATATAGTGCTTACTCCTCTCCATCTTATCAATCTCAGTACCTTGGGTATGAGAGGCAGAGGAGGGAACACATACCCTGACTGGTACACCCACGGTGTTACCAGAGCGTCTACAGCTTATTGCCTGAGGGTCCCTGGACCTGGCGCAATACCTGTCGAGTTTTTAATCATGTGGAAGACTTCTGGGTGAAGTCCCCACTCTCCCGGGTGGAGGTCGTGCTGAGGAAGTCTGCTTCCCAGTTGTCCACTCCCGGAATGAATACTGCTGACAGTGCTATCACATGATTTTCCGCCCAGCGAAGAATCCTTGCAGCTTCTGCCATTGCCCTCCTGCTTCTTGTGCCACCCTGTCTGTTTACGTGGGTGACTGCCGTGATGTTGTCCGACTGGATCAACACCGGCTGACCTTGAAGTAGAGGTCTTGCTAAGCTTAGAGCATTGTAAATGTCCCTTAGCTTCAGGATATTTATGTGAAGTGATGTCTCCAGGCTTGACCATAAGCCCTGGATATTCCTTCCCTGTGTGACTGCTCCCCAGCCTCGCAGGCTGGCATCCGTGGTCACCAGGACCCAGTCCTGAATGCCTAATCTGCGGCCCTCTAGAAGATGAGCACTCTGCAACCACCACAGGAGGGACACCCTTGTCCTTGGTGACAGGGTTATCCGCTGATGCATCTGAAGATGCGACCCGGACCATTTGTCCAGCAGGTCCCACTGGAAAGTTCTTGCGTGGAATCTGCCGAATGGGATTGCTTCGTAGGAAGCCACCATTTTACCCAGAACCCTTGTGCATTGATGCACTGAGACTTGGCTCGGTTTTAGGAGGTTCCTGACTAGCTCGGATAACTCCCTGGCTTTCTCCTCCGGGAGAAACACCTTTTTCTGGACTGTGTCCAGGATCATCCCTAGGAACAGAAGACACGTCGTCGGAACCAGGTGCGATTTTGGAATATTGAGAATCCAATCGTGCTGCCGCAACACTACCTGAGATAGTGCTACACCGACCTCCAACTGTTCCCCTGGATCTTACCCTTATCAGGGAATTGTCCAAGTAAGGGATAACTAAAATTCACTTCCTTCGAAGGAATATCATAATTTCGGCCATTACCTTGGTAAAGACCCGGGGTGCCGTGGACCATCCATACGGCAGCGTATGAACTGATAGTGACAGTTCTGTACCATAAACCTGAGGTACCCTTGGTGAGAAGGGTAAATTTTGACATGAAGGTAAGCATCCTTGATGTCCCGAGACATCATGTAGTCCCCTTCTTCCAGGTTCGCAATCACTGCTCTGAGTGACTCAATCTTGAATTTGAACCTCTGTATGTAAGTGTTCAAAGATTTTAGATTTAGAATCGGTCTCACCGAGCCGTCCGGCTTCGGTACCACAACAGTGTGGAATAATACCCCGTTCCCTGTTGCAGGAGGGGTATCTTGATTATCACCTGCTGGGAATACAGCTTGTGAATGGCTTCCAAAACTGTCTCCCTGTCAGAAGGAGACATCGGTAAAGCCGACTTTAGGAAACGGCGAGGGGGAGACTTCTCGAATTCTAATTTGTACCCCCTGAGATATCACCGGAAGGATCCAGGGGTCTACTTGCGAGTGAGCCCACTGCGCGCTGAAATTCATTGAGACGGGCCCCCCACCGTGCCCGATTCTGCTTGTAAAGCCCCAGCGTATACTGAGGGCTTGGCAGAGGCGGGAGAGGGTTTCTGTTCCTGGGAACTGGCTGATTTCTGCAGCCTTTTTCCTCTCCCTCTGTCACGGGGCAGAAATGAGGAACCTTTTGCCCGCTTGTCCACGAAAAGACTGCGCCTGATAATACGGCGTCTTCTCATGTTGAGAGGCGACCTGGGGTACAAACGTGGAATTCCCAGCTGTTGCCGTGGCCACCAGGTCTGAAAGACCGACCCCAAATAACTCCTCCCCTTAATAAAGCAATACTTCCAAATGCCGTTTGGAATACGCATCACCTGACCACTGACGTGTCCATAACCCTCTACTGGTAGAAATGGACAACGCGCTTAGACTTGATGCCAGTCAGCAAATATTCCGCTGTGCATCACGCATATATAGAAATGCATCTTTTAAATGCTCTATAGGCAAAAATATACTGTCCCTATCTAGGGTATCAATATTTTCAGTCAGGGAATCCGACCACGCCAACCCAGCACTGCACATCCAGGCTGAGGCGATTGCTGGTCGCAGTATAACACCAGTATGTGTGTAAATACCTTTTAGGATACCCTCCTGCTTTCTATCAGCAGGATCCTTAAGGGCGGCCATCTCAGGCGAAGGTAGAGCCCTTACAAGCATGTGAGCGCTTTATCCACCCTAGGGGGTGTTTCCCAACGCACCCTAACCTCTGGCGGGAAAGGATATAATGCCAATAACATTTTAGAAATTATCAGTTGTTATCGGGGGAAACCCACGCATCATCACACACCTCATTTAATTTCTCAGATTCAGGAAAACTACAGGTAGTTTTTCCTCACCGAACATAATACCCCTTTTTTTATTTTTTTGGTGGTACTCGTATTATCAGAAATGTGTAAAACATTTTTCATTGCCTCAATCATGTAACGTGTGGCCCTACTGGAAGTCACATTCGTCTCTTCACCGTCGACACTGGAGTCAGTATCCGTGTCGGCGTCTATATCTGCCATCTGAGGTAACGGGCGCTTTAGAGCCCCTGACGGCCTATGAGATGTCTGGACAGGCACAAGCTGAGTAGCCGGCTGTCTCATGTCAACCACTGTCTTTTATACAGAGCTGACACTGTCACGTAATTCCTTCCAACAGTTCATCCACTCAGGTGTCGACCCCCTAGGGGGTGACATCACTATTACAGGCAATCTGCTCCGTCTCCACATCATTTTCTTCCTCATACATGTCGACACAAAAGTACCGACATACAGCACACACACACAGGGAATGCTCTGATAGAGGACAGGACCCCACTAGCCCTTTGGGGAGACAGAGGGAGAGTTTGCCAGCACACACCAGAGCGCTATATATATACAGGGATAACCTTATATAAGTGTTTTTCCCCTTATAGCTGCTGTATAGTTAATACTGCGCCTAATTAGTGCCCCCCTCTCTTTTTTAACCCTTTCTGTAGTGTAGTGACTGCAGGGGAGAGCCAGGGAGCTTCCCTCCAACGGAGCTGTGAGGGAAAATGGCGCCAGTGTGCGGAGGAGATAAGGCCGCCGATAAGGGGGCGGAGCCTATCTCCCGTTTTTCTATGTATTCTGGCAGGGGTTTAATCCATCCATATAGCCCAGGAGCTATATGTGATGCATTTTTTGCCATCCAAGGTGTTTTTATTGCGTCTCAGGGCGCCCCCCCCAGCGCCCTGCACCCTCAGTGACCAAAGTGTGAAGTGTGCTGAGAGCAATGGCGCACAGCTGCAGTGCTGTGCGCTACATTGTTGAAGACAGGACGTCTTCTGCCGCCGATTTTCCGGACCTCTTCTGCCTTCTGGCTCTGTAAGGGGGCCGGCGGCGCGGCTCTGGGACCCATCCAAGCTGGGCCTGTGATCGTCCCTCTGGAGCTAATGTCCAGTAGCCTAAGAAGCCCAATCCACTCTGCACGCAGGTGAGTTCGCTTCTTCTCCCCTTAGTCCCTCGATGCAGTGAGCCTGTTGCCAGCAGGTCTCACTGAAAATAAAAAACCTAAACTAAAACTTTCACTAAGAAGCTCAGGAGAGCCCCTAGTGTGCACCCTTCTCGTTCGGGCACAGAGATCTAACTGAGGCTTGGAGGAGGGTCATAGGGGGAGGAGCCAGTGCACACCAGATAGTCCTAAAGCTTTCTTTAGATGTGCCCAGTCTCCTGCGGAGCCGCTATTTCCTTACGGAGTCCCCAGCATCCACTTAGGACGTTAGAGAAATGTATCATATGCTCTCAACAGATGAATAATCAATAGGATTCAATTTCTCTAAAGTGTGTATCTCTCCCTCTGTAAGGAATGAATATACACTGCTCAAAAAAAAAAAAGGGAACACTAAATACAACACATCCTAGATCTGAATTAATGAAATATTCTTATTAAATACTTTGTTCTTTACATAGTTGAATGTCCTGACAACAAAATCACACAAAAATTATCAATGGAAATCAAATTTATTAACCCATGGAGGTCTGGCTTTGGAGTCACCCTCAAAATTAAAGTGTAAAAACACACTACAGGCTGATCCAACTTTGATGTAATGTCCTTAAAACAAGTCAAAATGAGGCTCAGTAGTGTGTGTGGCCTCCACGTGCCTGTATGACCACCCTACAACTCATGCAAGTGGCTCAGGTAGTGCAGCTCATCCAGGATCGCACATCAATGCGAGCTGTTGCAAGAAGGTTTGCTGTGTCTGTCAGCGTAATGTCCAGAGCATGTAGGCGCTACCAGGAGACAGGCCAGTACATCAGGAGACGTGGAGGAGGCCGTAGGAGGGCAACAACCCAGCAGCAGGACCGCTACCGCTGTTTTTATTATTCAATCCTGTATGTTTGCTACCTGCATTTATGCACAGATGAACTGCCTTTTTTAATATATCCTTATACGTCCGCCACCTGCATTTGTAATACAGAGAGTTGCTGCCTACTCTCTGGATTCCCTTTATGTGGACAGATAAGCTGCTTTTATTTTTCAATCCTGTACGTGCGCTACCTGCCTTTACGGATTTATGAATTGTTTTATATAGACTCTTGTATGTCTGTCACCTGCGTCTGTGGCAGGACTTTGTGTATTAAAATTGCTGTTGTTTGTTTTTAAACCTGCTCTCTTGATAATTATTGGAATGAGCAAAATTCCTAACTCTTGAGCTGCTGTAAAAAATTATTAGGTCCTCTAAAAAAACAGCACACACTATGTTGTTTTCATTTTTTCTCCACATGTCCCGCTTCTAAGAGTCATCAGCCTGAAATTATTCGAAGCTAAGTTGTCACCTATTGTTATACTTATTTTACTTGAATGCACAAGTCTTTGCACCGACACTAGTAGGCGCTTTTATTTAATTCATTTTTTCATCTTTATCCACACATTGTACTAGAGCTGCCACTCATTTCATTGATGAGGTGTGTCGTATAAAAGGGTTCTGAAAGAAACCCATTTCGATTCTCGTGTTCTATTAGATTTACATAGGCACTTTCCTTCATTATTCCTCTCTCTCTCTATATATATATATATATATATATATATATATCTATATCCATCCACATATACATATATAACAGTTCTCGCGCTAGGCCACGCCCCTATGCGTTTCATCACCAAGGACTTCGTCAGAGGGCTGCCATAGTCCTTTTACACCAATGCCCCGACTCCAGCCTGGGATACTGAAAACGGGTCGAAGCTGCGGCTTCAGCTTATTACCCCTTTCACACCGCATGGGTAGATGCCATCATTAATACTGGACGCTTAAACAGTAGGTAACATCTACAAGCATCCTGAGCCCTGCAGTCAGGAGTCTTTTAGGCATGACCCGGGTCTACTTTCACACTGCAGCTGACCCATCTCAGTGCGAAAGGGGAATCATTTGATATTAGCAACACAGCATATGAGTGAGGTAGGAGCAGGGCAAGTATAGGACCTAATATGGGTTTGGGAATAGGGAGTAATGATGGAGAAAGTAGAAGCAAAGATTAGGAGTAGTTAGGTCCTGCGACAAGAATGGTCTTAGCTAAACTCTGTTTATCTATTAGTATGAAGGTGTATCTGTAGAAGGTATCCATTTAAAAACGAGATTTATGGTAAGAACTTACCTTTGTTAAATCTCTTTCTGCGAGGTACACTGGGCTCCACAAGGATTGGACAATGGGGTGTAGAGTAGGATCTTGATCCGAGGCACCAACAGGCTCAAAGCTTTGACTGTTCCCAGAATGCACAGCGCCGCCTCCCTGCACAGGAGCTCAGTTTTTAAGTTAGTTAACCAGCCCAATGCAGTAGCAGGAAGAGAGACGACAACGGTTAGTAGCCACATAGACCACTCTCTCACGACAGGAGAAGTGTCAGCGGCTAATGCCATACCAACCCAAAGAAGCTAAGTGCGTCAGGGTGGGCGCCTTGTGGAGCCCAGTGTACCTCGCAGAAAGAGATTTAACAAAGGTAAGTTCTTACCATAAATCTCATTTTCTGCTGCGGGGTACACTGGGCTCCACAAGGATTGGACAATGGGGATGTCCTAAAGCAGTTCCTTACGGGATGGAACGCACTGTAGCGGGCACAAGAACCCGGCGTCCAAAGGAAGCATCCTGGGAAGCGGCAGTATCGAAGGCATAGAACCTTATGAACGTGTTCCCGGAGGACCACGTAGCCGCCTTGCACAATTGGTCAAGGGTCGCACCACGTTGGGCCGCCCAAGAAGGTCCAACAGACCGAGTAGAATGGGCTGTGATGTGAGCAGGAGCTGATAGACCAGCCCTCACATAAGCATGTGCAATCACCATTCTAATCCATCTGGCCAGGGTATGCTTGTGAGCAGGCCAGCCACGTTTCTGAAATCCAAACAAAACAAAGAGAGAATCAGATTTTCGAATAGAAGCAGTTCTCTTCACATAGATACGGAGAGCCCGTACCACATCCAAAGACCGCTCTTTGGGAGACAAATCAGGAGAGACAAAGGCCGGAACCACAATCTCCTGATTAAGGTGGAACGAAGAAACCACCTTAGGCAAATATCCGGGACGAGTCCTAAGAACCGCCCGGTCACAGTGAAAAATCAGATATGGGGAACTACAAGACAAGGCACCCAGATCCGACACTCTTCTAGCAGAGGCAATAGCCAGCAACACCACCACCTTAAGGGAAAGCCACTTAAGGTCAGCTGAACCCAGGGGTTCAAACGGAGGCTCCTGCAACGCCTCCAAAACCACCAAGTCCCAAGGAGCCACAGGCGGGACATAGGGAGGTTGGATACGCAACACACCCTGAGTGAAAGTATGAACATCAGGTAAAGTCGCAATTTTTCTCTGAAACCACACCGACAAGGCAGAAATATGAACCTTGAGGGAGGCCAGACGCAGGCCTAAATCTAGGCCCTGCTGCAGAAAAGCCAAAAGTTTGGCTGTACTAAACTTGGAAGCGTCATAATTATTAGATGCGCACCAAAGAATGTAGGAATGCCAGACCCTACAGTAAATCCGAGCAGAAGCTGGTTTCTGGGCCCGCAACATAGTTTTAATGACCTCTTCAGAAAAACCCTTAGCCCTCAAGACGGAAGCTTCAAGAGCCACGCTGTCAAAGACAGCCGGGCTAGGTCCTGGTAGACACAGGGGCCCTGAACGAGGAGGTCTGGGCATTGTGGAAGTGGATGCTCTGACGATAGGCCTTGCAGGTCTGAGAACCAGTGCCGTCTGGGCCACGCCGGAGCTATGAGAAGCAGATTTCCTTTTTCTTGCTTGAACTTCCGAATTACCCTGGGCAGGAGTGACACCGGAGGGAACACGTACGGCAGCCGAAACCTCCACGGCACCGCCAGAGCATCCACGAATGCTGCTTGAGGATCCCTTGTCCTTGCTCCGAAGACCGGAAACTTGTGATTGTGTCGAGACGCCATCAGATCTACATCTGGAAGACCCCACTTTTCCAGTAGGAGTTGAAACACTTCTGGATGGAGGCCCCACTCGCCGGCATGCACGTCCTGACGACTGAGAAAGTCCGCTTCCTCCCGGAATGAATATTGCCGATATGGCTGGAAGATGGCGTTTTGCCCAACGTAGAATCCGTGAAACTTCCTTCATTGCCAAACGGCTTCGAGTGCCGCCTTGATGATTTATGTAAGCCACTGTGGTGGTGTTGTCCGACTACTTGAACAGGACTGTTCTGAATTAAATGCCTGGCCAGGTTCAATGCATTGAAGACCGCCCGCAATTCCAGAATGTTGATCGAGAGGAGAGATTCCTCCTTGGTCCACAGACCCTGAAGGGAATGTTGCTCCAGCACCGCGCCCCAACCTCTTAGACTGGCATCTGTCGTCAACAGGACCCAGTTGGATATCCAGAAGGGACGGCCCCTGCACAATTGTTAGTCCCGGAGCCACCAAAGCAGCGACAGACGGACTTCCGCAGTCAATGAGATCATTTGAGACCTGATCCGGTGAGGCAGGCCGTCCCAGTTGGCTAGAATCAGCCTCTGGAGGGGGCGAGAATGGAATTAAGCATACTCCACCATGTCGAATGCTGAGACCATGAGGCCCAGCACCTGCATTGCCGAATGTATTGACACTTGCGGACGAGAAAGAAAGCAACAAATTCTGTCCTGAAGCTTCAGGACTTTCTCCCGAGACAAGAACAACCGCTGGCTGTGAGTGTCCAATAGCGCTCCCAGGTGCACCATGCTCTGAGAAGGGACCAGGGAGGATTTCTTCCAGTTGATGAGCCACCCGTGGGCTTGTAGAAACCGGACCGTCATATCCAGATGACGTAGGAGAAGTTCTGGGGAATTTGCCAGGCTTACCCCTTGACGGCGGAGTACCACCGTCATCACCGCCATTACTTTGGTGAAGACTCGCGGAGCCGTTGTTAAACCAAACGGTAACGCCCGAAACTGGTAATGGAGGTTGCCAATAGCAAACATCAGGTATTGCTGATGTGACGCTGCTATAGGAATTATGCAGGTAAGCATCCTGTATGTCCAGGGAGACCATGTAGTCCCCAGGTTCCAAGGCCAGAACTATAGAGCGAAGAGTTTCCATACGGAACTTGGAAACCTTCACAAACCTGTTCAATGCCTTGAGGTTGAGAATGGGCCGGGAGGACCCATTCGGTTTCGGGACTAGAAACAGCGGAGAATAGTACCCCCGGCCCCTCTGAGCAAGAGGCACCTGTACTACAACTCCTGTATCCAGGAGGGTCTGTACCACCGAATGCAGTGTGTTTGCCTTTGTCTGGTCCGACGGGACGTCTGTCTGGCAAAATCGATGAGGGGGGTCGGTTTTTGAAGGCTATGGCGTAACCTCGAGTGACGACTTCCCGTACCCAGGCATCTGAAGTGGTCTTCAACCATTCCTGGGTATACCCTAGAAGCCGGCCCCCCACCCTGGGATCCTCCAGGGGGAGGCCCGCCCCGTCATGCGGCAGGCTTATCGGTCTTGGAAGCTGGCTGACGGGCAGCCCAGGCTCTTTTGGGCTTCGGCTTACCAGGTTTGGAAGTGCAGGCCCGCTTGTGGTACGCCTGACCTTTTGCTTTACCTGAAGGGCGAAAGGACGTACATTTAGCCTTCGACACAGAAGGAGCGGTATTTGGCAGACAGGCAGTTTTGGCAGTAGCCAAGTCAGCTACTCTCTTATTTAAGTCCTCCCCAAACAGAATATCTCCCTTGAAAGGGAGTACCTCCAGGGTTTTTCTAGAGTCCAGATCCACGGACCAGGATCTCAGCCACAATATCAGGTGAGCCAGGGCTGACGTAGTAGAGGCCTTGGCTGCTAGGATACCGGCATCAGAAGCCGCCTCTTTAATACATCGAGAAGCTGTGACAATATATGACAAGCATTGTCTAGCATGGTCAGAGGAGATTTCAGCTTCTAATTTCAAGGCCCATGCTTCAATAGCCTCGGCAGCCCATGTAGCTGCAATAGTGGACCTTTGCGCAGCACCCGTGAGGGTGTAAATCCCTTTTAGACAACCCTCCACACGTTAATCCGTAGGCTCTTCTAGAGACGTGACGGTAGTGACAGGTAGAGCTGAGGAAACCACCATCCTAGTCACATGTGAGTCCACTGGAGGAGGCGTTTCCCAATTCTTAGACCGCTCTGGCGCAAGGGGATAGTGAGCCAGCATCTTCTTTTGAGGCACAAACTTCGTACCCGGGTTTTCCCAGGGTTCCTGACGTATATCCACTAGGTGGTCAGAGTGAGGTAAAACTTGTTTAACCACCTTCTGACGCTTGAACCTATCTGGTTTCTTAGGAGGGACGGATGGCTCGGGATCATCCGTAATCTGTAGAATTAACTTAATAGCCTCCAAAAGATCAGGAACATCCACATGTGAACTACCCTCCCCATCAGCCGTATCTGAGTCAGAACCTGTGGGGTCAGTGTACGTGCCGTCTTCATCAGACGAGGTGTCAGTGACAGCAGTGGATTGTGAGGAGATAAGAGCTCGCTTAGAGGACCCCTTGGTCAGACTTTTTAGTAGTCAAGGACTGGTTCAACTTCTTCAATTGAGCAGATAAATCGTCCGCCCACGGCGGGTTAGCTGCAGGGACCACATAAGGGTGTACTGGCATTGGGGGTCCCATTGGGGGTGTTAGTTTATGAACTAGCGTATGCAAAAGCGTGAAAAAAGCGGCCCACAGTGGGTCAGTATGTGCCTCCGTTGCCACAGTCTCACTGGGGGGGCAAGGAGCCCCCAGAACCAGAGCCCACAGCTGCTATATTCTCCTCATATGGGTCCGTGGCTTCAGCAACACTTATAGTGTGTTCAGCCCCAGAACCGTTACCCTCAGAAGCAGACATGATATAACTTGCAGTATGAGGTAACACAGTACAATTATCAGCAGCACTATATCCCTAAACCCAAACCCCTGCGCAGTGTAGTCAGCACTAGCAGAGATAAAGGAGAGATATGGTGACTAAATCACAGAGAAAAATACGTAATACAGTATATCTTTGTGAAAATCCTATATTAGATAAAACCTGACGCACCAAGCCCCCTCAGGTTATAGAATATAGGGATAGCAAGTTCAGTGAAAGACCCGAAATGGACAACACTCAGCTATCAAATGCACACACAGAATGTCACAGTTTGTACAATGCAGAGGTTATTACAGACAATAATACTGCACTGGACTAGCTTACACAGCTATATAACAAGAGATATAACACTATACAGTAAGAACTGGATGTATATCACAGGGTAATTGTACTATAAAACCCCTGACTAAATGCACTCTTTCTTAACTATCACTGTCTAAAAAGGCAGGTAGAATACTTAAGTGTCATGTAAAGGCACAGCGCTGACAACCAGGCGGCTTTACATAGGAGGATTTGCCCAAGCAGTCCCAGGAACAGTGAGCTGAGGGATAATGGCGCCGCAGACACTGACAGGGAGTGAGGAAAAGACAGAGATGCAGCTCCAGGGCGGGAACACTTGCTAGAAATGGTGCCCTGGGGCTGGGGGAGGGGCTTCAGGTCTAAGCCTTATCCCCCTGCTGGCAAAACCACCGGGTACTGCGGGTGATATATCGGTTTAGAGAGAAAACCTGACCTGCGCCCATGCCCTGGTGATCTAGTGGGATCGCCTGTACTGCCACAGTGTCCACCGCCAGTGCGCGCGGCCCGCCTCCCACTGACCGCGCCGGATCGCGATAAAGACCGGGTCCCGCAAGCGGGACCCACTTACCACCTCACGAAGCGCGGCCACGCGATCCTGGAGTGCCCCAGCCATGTGTGTCTAACGTGAAGAAAACCGGAGCCTCCGCTGTAGGTACCCGGCAACCAGGGCTCGGGAGTGTACAGCGCCGCTGGGGAGAGCTGGAGCAGCAGCAGTGAATGTCACAAGACATTTACCACCGCTGCTGCCCTTGAAGTCTTCACTTTTTCTCACAAAAAAGCTCTTTTTAGGGCTGCCTGGAGCAGCCCCCGTTAAGTGCCTGCTTACTGCAGCACCAGCTTACAAAACTGAGCTCCTGTGCAGGGAGGCGGGGTTATAGAGGAGGCGGCGCTGTGCATTCTGGGAACAGTCAAAGCTTTGAGCCTGTTGGTGCCTCGGATCAAGATCCTACTCTACACCCCATTGTCCAATCCTTGTGGAGCTCAGTGTACCCTGCAGCAGAAATTATGTTTTTAGCTTTTGCACTTTTTTTTGTATACTGATAAAAACTAACTTAGAAAACCACCTACAGTATGTAATATTGGACAACATAATGGTACTCCCAGAGGAGAGTTGTTGGGAGTGTTTAGTAAGTAAATCGCAGTCTTCCTTTATTCAATATCATATCTTCCATTAACATCGCAGTCTTCCTTTATTCAATATCATATCTTCCATTAACATGAATAGATACAAATAAAATAAGTAAGTAGGTGATTTGGGTAAAATAGCTAATGTCTGTGAGTGCTGATGCAAGTTTAGTAAAAACAGTATACTCCTTATATTCTAAATATTTGTTCAGTATCTATAAAATATGTTGTGTCTTGTTCCTTTTCAATGTTATATATACACTTATGCGACATGTCTGACCGTCATGTCTCAGGCGATCACCCAGGCAGCCTCCCGTGCGGCAGGATCGCCCAAGATACATTGTATGCTGTCCTTTTGCATAAAATATACCTTGGGCGATCCCAGCCATGCCTGTGGGGTCGGACATGATCGCTAGTGCAGCACGTTCAATCTGGAGGATCCGATCCGATGCTCATGGGAACGCGCATCGAATCGGAAACACCTCCAGAATGCCCGATTTCACCCAATATATCGGCCCGAAATCGGATTAAATCAGCCATTATCGTTCTTGTGTATGGGGCCCTTTACAGTATAATATTTGCTATTCTATATTTGCATAGTTTATAGGATCATTAATTGATGCTGTCTTACCATACTCTGATGATGGATTGTCTCTACCTTTGTCACATAATTCTTCTTCCTTCATACTAAGGAGCTTGGGTAATCCACTCGAATTTCCTGAAACTTTAAAAGCACAACAAATTTCAACATCTGTTAATAATCAGAACTCTGAGGAAACATCTATACATGTAATAAAACTGTAGGAGTTGTGTCTGTACATAGCAATTTTTTTTGAGAAATATACTTCTAGGGACCGTTTATGAACTATGGAGACGAAAAAATTTTTATTGGGAGTTTTTGTCTGTCTGTCTGTCCTTTTTGTTAATTCCGGTATCATGCAAAAACTACTGGAAGAATTTGGATTGCTTTTTCACTATTGTATAGCTTAGGGACCTAGAAAGAAACTGAGGCATGTGTCATCTTGATGTGACATCAGGGAGAGCGGCAATAAAGGAAAACCCAAATGCTTGGACACTCAGCACACTAAAAGTTGGCGATTATGGTTTTGTGAAACTTGACTCTGCCCAAGTTATGCAACGGAACCCGAAGTGAAAGCTCTGCAGAGGAAACTAACTGAGGCAGAGATTCTAATGGGATGTGGCCTAGGTGAGACTGTGTTTATACCACATATACCCCTTGTCCCCAACAGTTTTCCTTTTCAATTAAAGCATCTGCAATTTCCTGTAAGCATTTGCTTCGCTATCAACAAGTCGCAGGAGCAAACACTCAGGGCTACAGGCATAGATCTCAGGACCAGCTACTTCTCCCATGGGCAGCTTTTGTGTGGCTTGCTCATAAATTTGTAGCCCCAAGCATCTTTTTGTGTTAATCCCTCAAGGAAAAACCGCAAATACTGTTTACAAAGAAATTTTGTGATTAATGTGTACAATATAATATAATATATATATATATATATATATATATCACAATATAAGATGGCAAGACTGTTCTAAAATTAGTTCCCTTTACCAATAACAGACATCCACGCAAATTAAGCTACAGGCAAACTCTAGTTTTATGATAAAACTAATTTCAAGATATACAGAAAAATAAATAAAACATCAACATAAAAAACGCTGAATCCAACCCACATAGTTTGCAGGGTTGGACCAGAGTTAAGGAGCAGTGTAAAAGGGTAACCCACTTACAACATGGTGAATGGTCAAAAATGGCAGATATTCGAACGGTGTCTGAGGACGGCTGTCACCAGTGAGGGAGAGATTACAGCATCTACGTATGGTCCGTATGGTTACGGTTTTTACCCCCGCCCGATATGGGGAGGCTGGTGACAGTTTGTGATGCTGCAGGTCGCCGTTACGTTCTAATATTCAGGGGAAATCCAGGCGCCGACTCTGCACCCGTGTGCAGTGTTAATGGTGCCAACCTCATTGCCGCAATGTGAATGTGCTAAGTCCCGGGTGTGACACTGTTTGGGACCAGGGACTTTAGTAGAAAAGGGGTAAGAGTGTAATACATATTTAAGTGGAACTAATTTAGGTGTTCGATAGTTGCTTAACTTACACATTGCTGCAAACAGGAGAAACAGTCATATTATGGGCAGACACAATGTGAATGCAGCTGTCCATCAATTTACTAAGAAGTAGTGACATCACTAAGTCAGGAACAAAAAGTGGCTGCTACGTATCTGTGTACAGGTTAACAGGTGCACCACAAGAGTCAGAACAGCTGTTTCTTCAGGAAGTATTCATGTGCTCAGTGACTGCGGCCTTGTTTTTAAAAAGATGTGAGAGATTCTCAGGCCAATGACTTCAGTTGAGTATACAGACTGCCTTTTAAGTGGCAACTTATCTAATACCCCGTATCCAGCAAACTCCCCCCTAAAAAACCCATGTCCGATCTGGGTAGATGAACATGGTTTGAAGCAGTGTCGCAGCAGCTTGAAATGCTGTTCACACCGCGGGCTGGACCTTAGTCAGTGGCGGGTCTTCTCTCTGCCAAGGCATGCAGATGACATCCACTACAAACGCTGGTTAGTCGCCTTTCCCTATGCTTTTTACGTTACCCTGGGTACGACCCTGGTACCTACCCAACATATATGTCCCAACATATAACCAATATTTCTGCTTTTTAGAGACAATCATCTGAAAAATGGCCACATATTCGGTTTTAAAAAACCCAAAATACATGTTCATTTGGGAGGGTGTCCCATGGTTACTGCACTATGCCCCGATATAAGGATTTCTCCCTACTTTATGTATGTACAGTATACCACTGACAGCATTCAACTAATCACTGCCATTGTAATGTATTTATTAATGACATGTATGTAAGTATGAGTCTGACCTCCAGTTCCAGCTTTGGACATAGCTAAGATTACAATAATTCCTCAGCAGCAAGCTCTGACAGAACTGCCCAAATCGGACTATCATGTAGCGTATCTGTCTGTGGCAACAGGAAGGTTCATTACGGACTCAGTGAAGTAGAATAAGGAGAAGATGTATCAAACCTTGTAAAGGACAGGTGAAGAAATTGCCCATAGTAACCAATCAGTTTCTAGCTTTTTTTATAGAATGTCCTTGACAAATGATGGCTAGAAGCTTATTGGTTGCTACAGGCAACCTCTCCACCTGTCACTAAAGGCCCGTACACACTTGTCAATATATCGGGCGTTCTCTTGAACGGCCGATATATCGCGGGACCGTCGGCCAGTGTCACAGACGTATCGCGTCGGCCGCGCAGCACAGCCGACGGCCAATATATCTACCAATATATTGGCGCGTCGCTATGTGTGTACGGGGCAGTCGGCCGACTGCCCGTACACATGCTGCGGCGGCCGGCGGTGATTGACAGCTGAACTGGGCGGACATGTGTACACGCCCGCCCAGTTCATGACGTCAGTCCTCGACGGATCGGGCAGTGTGTATGCACAGCACACTGCCCGATCCGTCCATAGATATATCTGTAGATCAATTGATCTGCAGATATATCTACTAGTGTGTACCCACCTTAAGTCACCTGTGCAAGATTTAACAAACCTGATTAGGTGACGTGCTGGGGGTGCAAGAGGCCCAGATGTAGGAAATGCTTAGTTATGGTAAAACTGATATCGGCATACACAACTCACATGTAAGAGGGCGGTCTGTGGGAATCCCATTGCAGCAACTAATATATCGGCAAAGCAAATGAATCGGGGTTATTTTTTCTACTTTTGTTTTTAACAAACTAAAGTACTGAGTGAGTATAACAAATATTCTCAATACTCTTTCCCTGCGCTCAAGAAAATGTATAAGCACAATGGTATGTATAGAGAGTCCAGCAGTATCTGACAGAACAGCAGCGCGATATCCACGTTCTTGCGCCATCCTTGCTGAATGAGATCTTGCGTTTTTTGCAAGAACTCATGCATGCGCAATGGGATCACCCAGTAGGCAAGACATGGCGCATCGCTACTAGGCACTACTGGATTAGCAGGGACCACTGGGGGGGGGTGGAGGATTTTTCTCTACTTTACTGCTGAGATGTTAATGCATCGTGTTGTTATTGTTCCTGTATCACCACAATAGAAGCATGGTTGGGCTGCCGAGGCAAGCTGGCACTTGGAGAACCACAATTTCCAGGACCGATTGGGAACTTTAGTTTGAAAAAATACAGTATGGGGACCCTAATTTCTAAGTAGGATTGGTGCTTATAGCTCAGTGTAGGTTACCCTAAAATCAGGGGTTAAACAGACATGGAGTTCCCCCTTGTTTTTGGAGTAACCAGCACTGGGCATAACCAGCCTGAGCTAATGGAGTGTACGAATATCTGCAAGTTCGGGGCAAGATCAGTTGGTTATAACAAACTAATCAATCACGAAGTTGGCCCCTTAACTTATTCATCTGATTTCTGTGTAGTCCACTTTTCCCCTCAACTGAACAAATTATGTAACTGAAATAGATTGACACTTCCCATCTACTTCTGTAAGCTATTCAGGATAACCAGCACCGGCCTTGCCAAAAACAAGCAGCTCCCTATATACAATTTAAAAAACACCTATCCATTCCACACGGGGCCGGTTTAAGGACCACATGTGCCTAGGCTGGAAATTATCATGGACCTTCTGGTGAGAAGCAGAGGAGCTGTGACTAATGCCATGTGGGTATGACCAGAATCATGCGGGCGTTTACACCCCTACACATTCGACCCCAATGTCTCCCTAAATACGTAAAAGCAGAAAACTTGCATTATTTTGTAAGGAAAATAAAATACAATTTTAAGGGTAGCTGGTTGTCATTATAGTCATGAGGATTATGTGGATGCCTGGAGCTGTAGTTCCATTCACTCCATGGTTAATCTGGCCCTGATTCCACAGAAAAAAAGCAGCAGCAGATAATGAAAAATAAGATATTAAACCTACCGGTAAATCTTTTTCTCCTAGTCCGTAGAGGATGCTGGGGACTCCGTAAGGACCATGGGGATAGACGGGCTCCGCAGGAGACATGGGCACTAAAAAGAACTTTAGATATGGGTGTGCACTGGCTCCTCCCTCTATGCCCCTCCTCCAGACCTCAGTTAGAGAAACTGTGCCCAGAGGAGACGGACAGTACGAGGAAAGGATATTTGTTAACCTAAGGGCAAGATTCATACCAGCCCACACCATCCACACCGTATAACATGGAATATACGAACCAGTTAACAGTATGAAACAAAACAGCATCAGCCAACGACTGATCCTAACTGTAACATAACCCTTATGTAAGCAAAAACTATATACAAGTCTTGCAGAAGATAGTCCGCACTGGGACGGGCGCCCAGCATCCTCTACGGACTAGGAGAAAAAGATTTACCGGTAGGTTTAAAAATAAGAATTTACTTACCGATAATTCTATTTCTCATAGTCCGTAGTGGATGCTGGGACTCCGTAAGGACCATGGGGAATAGCGGCTCCGCAGGAGACTGGGCACAAAAGTAAAAGCTTGAACTAGCTGGTGTGCACTGGCTCCTCCCCCTATGACCCTCCTCCAAGCCTCAGTTAGGATACTGTGCCCGGACGAGCGTACATAATAAGGAAGGATATTGAATCCCGGGTAAGACTCATACCAGCCACACCGTACAACCTGTGATCTGAACCCAGTTAACAGTATGATAAACGAAGGAGCCTCTGAAAAGATGGCTCACAACAATAATAACCCGAATTTTGTAACAATAACTATATACAAGTATTGCAAACAATCCGCACTTGGGATGGGCGCCCAGCATCCACTACGGACTATGAGAAATAGAATTATCGGTAAGTAAATTCTTATTTTCTCTAACGTCCTAAGTGGATGCTGGGACTCCGTAAGGACCATGGGGATTATACCAAAGCTCCCAAACGGGCGGGAGAGTGCGGATGACTCTGCAGCACCGAATGAGAGAACTCCAGGTCCTCCTCAGCCAGGGTATCAAATTTGTAGAATTTAGCAAACGTGTTTGTCCCTGACCAAGTAGCTGCTCGGCAAAGTTGTAAAGCCGAGACCCCTCGGGCAGCCGCCCAAGATGAGCCCACCTTCCTTGTGGAATGGGCTTTTACAGATTTTGGCTGTGGCAGGCCTGCCACAGAATGCGCAAGCTGCATTGTACTACAAATCCAACGAGCAATCGTCTGCTTAGAAGCAGGAGCACCCAGCTTGTTGGGTGCATACAGGATAAACAGCGAGTCAGATTTCCTGACTCCAGCCGTCCTGGAAATATATATTTTGAGGGCCCTGACTACGTCCAGTAACTTGGAGTCCTCCAAGTCCCTAGTAGCCGCGGGCACCACAATAGGCTGGTTCACGTGAAACGCTGAAACCACCTTTGGGAGAAATTGAGGACGAGTCCTCAATTCTGCCCTATCCGTGTGAAAAATCAGGTAAGGGCTTTTATAAGATAAAGCCGCCAATTCTGAGACACGCCTGGCTGAAGCCAGGGCTAACAGCATTACCACCTTCCATGTGAGATATTTTAATTCCACAGTGGTGAGTGGTTCAAACCAATGTGATTTTAGGAACCCCAAAACCACATTGAGATCCCAAGGTGCCACCGGGGGCACAAAAGGAGGCTGTATATGCAGTACCCCTTTGACAAACGTCTGGACTTCAGGCACTGAAGCCAGTTCTTTTTGGAAGAAAATCGACAGGGCCGAAATTTGAACTTTAATGGACCCTAATTTTAGGCCCATAGACAGTCCTGTTTGCAGGAAATGTAGGAAGCGACCCAGTTGAAATTCCTCTGTAGGGGCCTCATTGGCCTCACACCACACAACATATTTTCGCCAAATGCGGTGATAATGTTTTGCGGTTACATCCTTCCTGGCCTTTATCAGGGTAGGGATGACTTCTTCTGGAATGCCTTTTTCCTTCAGGATCTGGCATTCAACCGCCATGCCGTCAAACGCAGCCGCGGTAAGTCTTGGAACAGACAAGGTCCCTGCTGGAGCAGGTCCTTTCTTAGAGGTAGAGGCCACGGGTCCTCCGTGAGCATCTCTTGAAGTTCCGGGTACCAAGTCCTTCTTGGCCAATCCGGAACCACGAGTATAGTTCTTACTCCTCTCCTTTTTATGATTCTCAGTACTTTTGGTATGAGAGGCAGAGGAGGGAACACATACACTGACTGGTACACCCATGGTGTTACCAGAGCGTCCTCCGCTATTGCCTGAGGGTCCCTTGACCTGGCGCAATATCTGTCCAGTTTTTTGTTGAGACGGGACGCCATCATGTCCACCTTTGGTTTTTCCCAACGGTTTACCATCTCTTGGAAGACTTCTGGATGAAGTCCCCACTCCCCCGGGTGAAGGTCGTGTCTGCTGAGGAAGTCCGCTTCCCAGTTGTCCACTCCCGGAATGAACACTGCTGACAGTGCTATCACATGATTCTCCGCCCAGCGAAGAATCCTTGCAGCTTCTGCCATCGCCCTCCTGCTTCTCGTGCCGCCCTGTCTGTTTACGTGGGCGACTGACGTGATGTTGTCCGATTGGATCAATACCGCCTGACCCTGAAGCAGGGGTTTTGCTTGACTTAGGGCATTGTAAATGGCCCTTAGTTCCAGAATGTTTATATGAAGAGATGTTTCCATGCTTGACCACAAGCCCTGGAAATTTTGTCCCTGTGTGACTGCTCCCCAGCCTCTCAGGCTGGCATCTGTGGTCACCAGGATCCAATTCTGAATGCCGAATCTGCGGCCCTCTAGTAGATGAGCACTCTGCAGCCACCACAGAAGAGACACCCTTGTCCTTGGCGACAGGGTTATCCGCTGATGCATCTGAAGATGCGATTCGGACCATTTGTCCAGAAGATCCCACTGAAACGTTCTTGCATGGAATCTTCCAAATGGAATCGCTTCGTAAGAAGCCACCATTTTTCCCAGGACCCTCGTGCACTGATGCACTGACACCTGGCCTGGTTTTAGGAGATTCCTGACTAGCTCGGATAACTCCCTGGCCTTCTCCTCTGGGAGAAAACCTTTTTCTGGACTGTGTCCAGAATCATTCCTAGGAACAGGAGACGTGCAATTTTGGAATATTTAGGATCCACCCGTGCTGACGTAACACTAACTGAGATAGTGCTACTCCGACTTCTAACTGTTCCCTGGACCTTGCCCTTATCAGGAGATCGTCCAAGTAAGGGATGATTAAAACGCCTTTTCTTCGAAGAAGAATCATCATTTCGGCCATTACCTTGGTAAAGACCCGAGGTGCCGTGGACAACCCAAACGGCAGCGTCTGAAACTGATAATGACAGTTTTGTACTACAAACCTGAGGTACCCTTGGTGAGAAGGGTAGATTGGGACGTGGAGATAAGCATCTTTGATGTCCAGAGACACCATATAGTCCCCTTCTTCCAGGTTTGCTATCACTGCTCTGAGTGACTCCATCTTGAATTTGAACCTCTTTATGTAAGTGTTCAAGGATTTTAGATTTAAAATTGGTCTCACCGAGCCGTCCGGCTTCGGTACCACAAACAGCGTGGAATAATACCCCTTTCCCTGTTGTAGGAGAGGTACCTTGATTATCACCTGCTGGGAATACAGCTTGTGAATGGCTTCCAAAACTGCCTCCCTGTCGGAGGGAGACTTTGGTAGAGCAGACTTCAGGAACCGGCGAGGGGGAGACGTCTCGAATTCCAGTTTGTACCCCTGTGATACTACCTGCAGAATCCAGGGGTCCACTTGCGAGTGAGCCCACTGCGCGTTGAAATTTTTGAGACGGGCCCCCACCGTGTCCGAGTCCGCTTGTAAAGCCCCAGCGTCATGCTGAAGACTTGGCAGAAGCAGAGGAGGGCTTCTGCTCCTGGGAAGAGGCTGCCTGGTGTAGTCTTTTTCCTCTTCCTCTGCCCCGGGGCAGAAATGAGTGGCCTTTTGCCCGCCTGTACTTATGGGAATGAAAGGACTGAGTTTGAAAAGACGGTGTCTTTTTCTGCTGAGAGGTGACCTGGGGTAAAAAGGTGGACTTTCCGGCCGTTGCCGTGGCCACCAGGTCCGATAGACCGGCCCCAAATAACTCCTCTCCTTTAAACGGCAATACTTCCATATGTCGTTTGAAATCCGCATCCCCTGACCACTGTCGCGTCCATAGCGCTCTTCTGGCAGAAATGGACATAGCACTCACTCTTGATGCCAGGGTGCAAATATCCCTCTGTGCATCACGCATATATAGTAATGCATCCTTCAAATGCTCTATAGTTAGTAATATACTGTCCCTATCCAGGGTATCAATATTTTCAGTCAGGGAATCCGACCACGCCACTCCAGCACTGCACATCCAGGCTGATGCGATTGCTGGTCGCAGTATAACACCAGTATGTGTGTATATACCCTTCAGGATATTTTCCAGCCTTCTATCCGCTGGTTCTTTGAGGGCGGCCGTATCAGGAGACGGTAACGCTACTTGTTTAGATAAACGTGTGAGCGCTTTATCTACTTTAGGGGGTGTTTCCCAAAGCGCCCTAACCTCTGGTGGGAAAGGGTATAGTGCCAATAATTTATTAGAGATTAGCACTTTTTTATCGAGGGAAACCCACGCTTTATCACACACCTCATTTAATTCATCTGACTCAGGAAAAGCTACTGGTAGTTTTTTCACTCCCCACATAATACCCTTCTTTGTGGTACTTGTAGTGTCAGAAATATTCAATGCCTCCTTCATTGCCGTGATCATGTAACGTGTGGCCCTACTGGACATTACGTTTGTCTCCTCACCGTCGACACTGGACTCAGTATCCGTGTCTGGGTCTGTGTCGACCCACTGAGGTAACGGGCGTTTTATCGCCCCTGACGGTGTCTGAGACGCCTGGACAGGCACTAATTGATTTGTCGGCTGTCTCATGTCGTCAACAGTTTTTTGTAAAGTGCTGACATTGTCACGTAGTTCTTTAAATACAACCATCCAGTCAGGTGTCGACTCCCTAGGGGGTGACATCACTAATACAGGCAATTGCTCTGCTTCCACATCATTTTCCTCCTCATACATGTCGACACAATCGTACCGACACCCAGCACACACACAGGGAATGCTCTGATAGAGGACAGGACCCCACTAGCCCTTTGGGGAGACAGAGGGAGAGTTGCCAGCACACACCAGAGCGCTATATATATATAGGGATAACCTTATATAAGTGTTACTCCCTTTTATAGCTGCTGTTTATAATTTAGCTGCCAATAGTGCCCCCCCTCTCTCGTTTTTACCCTGATTCTGTAGGGACTGCAGGGGAGAGTCAGGGAGCCGTCCTTCCAGCAGAACTGTGAGGGAAAATGGCGCTTGTGTGCTGAGGAGATAGGCTCCGCCCCTTCACGACGGCCTTATCTCCCGCTTTTTTCTGGAAAACTGGCAGGGGTTAAATACATCCATATAGCCCAGGAGCTATATGTGATGTATTTCTTTTGCCATCCTAAGGTATTTCTGTTTTTTATTGCGTCTCAGGGCGCTCCCCCCCAGCGCCCTGCACCCTCAGTGACCGGAGTGTGAAGTGTGCTGAGAGCAATGGCGCACAGCTGCAGTGCTGTGCGCTACCTTAGTTGAAGACAGGAACGTCTTCTGCCGCCGATTTCACCGGACCTCTTCGTTCTTCTGGCTCTGTAAGGGGGCCGGCGGCGCGGCTCCGGGACCCATCCAGGCTGAACCTGTGATCGTCCCTCTGGAGCTAATGTCCAGTAGCCTAAGAAACCCAATCCACTCTGCACGCAGGTGAGTTCGTTTCTTCTCCCCTTAGTCCCACGATGCAGTGAGCCTGTTGCCAGCAGGACTCACTGAAAATAAAA
Organism: Pseudophryne corroboree; assembly: GCF_028390025.1. Taxonomy (NCBI): domain Eukaryota; kingdom Metazoa; phylum Chordata; class Amphibia; order Anura; family Myobatrachidae; genus Pseudophryne; species Pseudophryne corroboree. Next base: position 188,032,960 of record NC_086453.1, on the reverse strand, counting down.
AACCTAAAATAAACTTTTACTCTAAGCAGCTCAGGAGAGCCACCTAGCATGCACCCTTCTCGTTCGGGCACAAAAATCTAACTGAGGCTTGGAGGAGGGTCATAGGGGGAGGAGCCAGTGCACACCAGCTAGTTCAAGCTTTTACTTTTGTGCCCAGTCTCCTGCGGAGCCGCTATTCCCCATGGTCCTTACGGAGTCCCAGCATCCACTTAGGACGTTAGAGAAATCTTATTTTCTCTTACGTCCTAGAGGATGCTGGGGACTCCGTAAGGACCATGGGAATTATACCAAAGCTCCAAAACGGGCGGGAGAGTGCGGATGACTCTGCAGCACCAATTGAGCAAACATGAGGTCCTCGTCAGCCAGGGTATCAAACTTGTAGAACTTTGCAAAAGTTTTTGAACCCGACCAAGTAGCAGTTCGGCACAGCTGTAATGCCGAGACACCTCGGGCAGCCGCCCAAGAAGAGCCCACCTTCCTAGTGGAATGGGCCTTTACAGAATTTGGTAATGGCAATCCAGCCGTAGAATGAGCCTGCTGAATCGTGTTACAGATCCAGCGAGCAATAGTCTGCTTCGAAGCAGGAGCGCCAACCTTGTCGGCTGCATACAGGACAAACAGTGCCTCTGTTTTCCTAACCCGAGCCGTTCTGGCCACATAAATTTTCAATGCCCTGACCACATCAAGGGACTCGGAATCCTCCAAGTCCCGCGTAGCCACAGGCACCACAATAGGCTGGTTCATATGAAAAGATGAAACCACCTTGGGCAAAAATTGAGGATGAGTCCGCAATTCCGCTCTATCCACATGGAAAATCAGATAGGGGCTTTTGTGAGATAAAGCCGCCAACTCCGATAACATGACCACTTTCCAAGTGAGATACTTTAATTCCACCGTTTTAAGTGGTTCAAACTAGTGATGAGCGGGTTCGGATCCTCGGGATCCGAACCCGCCCGAACTTCACCTTTTTTTCCACGGGTCTGAGCAACTCGGATCCTCCCACCTTGCTCGGTTAACCCGAGCGCGCCCGAACGTCATCATCCCGCGGTTGGATTCTCGCGAGATTCGTATTCTATATAAGGAGCCGCGCGTGGCTGCCATTTTTCACTCGTGCATTGGAGATGATCGTGAGAGGACGTGGCTGGCGTCCTCTCAGTTTCTATGTTCAGTGGGCTGCAAATATCTGTGCTCAGTGTGCTGCAAATATCTGTGCTCAGTGTGCTGCAAATAGCTGTGCTCAGTGTGCTGCAAGTGCAAATATCTACGTTCTCTGCCTGAAAAACGCTCCATATCTGTGCTCAGTGTGCTGCAAATATCTGCGCTCAGTGTGCTAATTGCTTTATTGTGGGGACTGGGGACCAGCAGTATTATATAGTAGGAGGACAGTGCAGAGTTTTGCTGACCAGTGACCACCAGTATTATACGTTCTCTGCCTGAAAAACGCTCCATATCTGTGCTCAGTGTGCTGCAAATATCTGTGCTCAGTGTGCTAATTGCTTTATTGTGGGGACTGGGGACCAGCAGTATTATATAGTAGGAGGACAGTGCAGAGTTTTGCTGACCAGTGACCACCAGTATCATTACGTTCTCTGCCTGAAAAACGCTCCATATCTGTGCTGCATTGTAGTATATAGTAGGAGGACAGTGCAGAATTTTGCTGACCACCAGTATAACTATATATATAGCAGTACGGTACAGTAGTCCACTGCTCTACCTTTGTGTCGTCAAGTATACTATACCATCCATACCTGTGGTGTATTTCAGTTTTGCACAGTTTGCTGACCACCAGTATATATAATATATAGCAGTACGGTACAGTAGGCCACTGCTCTACCTACCTCTGTGTCGTCAAGTATACTATCTATCCATACCTGTGGTGCATTTCAGTTTTGCACAGTTTGCTGACCACCAGTATATATAATATATAGCAGTACGGTACAGTAGGCCACTGCTCTACCTACCTCTGTGTTGTCAAGTATACTATCCATCCATACCTGTGGTGCATTTCAGTTGTGCGCAGTATATATAGTAGTAGGCCATTGCTATTGATATATTACTGGCATATAATTCCACACATTAAAAAATGGAGAACAAAAATGTGGAGGGTAAAATAGGGAAAGATCAAGATCCACTTCCACCTCGTGCTGAAGCTGCTGCCACTAGTCATGGCCGAGACGATGAAATGCCATGAACGTCGTCTGCCAAGGCCGATGCCCAATGTCATAGTAGAGAGCATGTAAAATCCAAAAAAATAAAGCTCAGTAAAATGACCCAAAAATCTAAATCAAAATCGTCTGAGGAGAAGCGTAAACTTGCCAATGTGCCATTTACGTCACGGAGTGGCAAGGAACGGCTGATGACCTGACCTATGTTCAAGGCTAGTGGTTCAGCTTCACCTGAGGATGGAAGCACTCATCCTCCTGCTAGAAAACTTAAAATAGTTAAGATGGCAAAAGCACAGCAAAGAACTGTGCGTTCTTCTAAATCACAAATCCCCAAGGAGAGTGCAATTGTGTCGGTTGCGATGCCTGACCTTCCCAACACTGGATGGGAAGAGGTTGCGCCTTCCACCATTTGCATGCCCCTTGCAAGTGCTGGAAGGAGCACCCGCAGTCCAGTTCCCGATAATCAAATTGAAGATGTCACTGTTGAAGTACACCAGGATGAGGATATGGGTGTTGCTGGCGCTGGGGAGGAAATTGACAAGGACGATTCTGATGGTGAGGTAGTTTGTTTAAGTCAGGCACCCGGGGAGACACCTGTTGTCCGTGGGACGAATATGGCCATTGACATGCCTGGTCAAAATACAAAAAAAATCACCTCTTCGGTGTGGAATTATTTCAATAGAAATGGGGACAACTGGTGTCAAGCCGTGTGTTGCCTTTGTCAAGCTGTAATAAGTAGGGGTAAGGTCGTTAACCACCTAAGAACATCCTCCCTTATAAGTCACCTGGACCGCATTCATCAGAAGTCAGTGACAAGTTCAAAAACTTTGGATGAAAGCGGAAGCAGTCCACTGACCACTAAATCCCTTCCTCTTGTAACCAAGCTCCTGCAAACCACACCACCAACTCCCTCAGTGTCAATTTCCTCCTTACAAAGGAAAGCCAATAGTCCTGCAGGCCATGTCACTGTCAAGTCTGACGAGTCCTCTCCTGCCTGGGATTCCTCCGATGCATCCTTGAGTGTAACGCCTACTGCTGCTGGCGCTGCTGTTGTTGCTGCTGGGAGTCGATTGTCATCCCAGAGGGGAAGTCGGAAGACCACTTGTACTACTTCCAGTAAGCAATTGACTGTCCAACAGTCCTTTGCGAGGAAGATGAAATATCACAGCAGTCATCCTGCTGCAAAGCGGATAACTCAGGCCTTGGCAGCCTGGGTGGTGAGAAACGTGTTTCCGGTATCCACCGTTAATTCACAGGCAACTAGAGACTTGATTGAGGTACTGTGTCCCCGGTACCAAATACCATCTAGGTTCCATTTCTCTAGGCAAGAGATACCAAAAATGTACACAGACATCAGAAAAAGAGTCACCAGTGTCCTAAAAAATGCAGTTGTACCCAATGTCCACTTAACTACAGACATGTGGACAAGTGGAGCAGGGCAGACTCACGACTATATGACTGTGACAGCCCACTGGGTAGATGTATTGCCTCCCGCAGCAAGAACAGCAGCGGCGGCACCAGTAACAGCATCTCGCAAACGCCAACTCGTTCCTAGGCAGGCTACGCTTTGTATCACCGCTTTCCATAAGAGGCACACAGCTGACAACCTCTTACGTAAACTGAGGAACGTCATTGCAGAATGGCTTACCCCAATTGGACTCTCCTGGGGATTTGTGACATCGGACAACGCCACCAATATTGTGCGTGCATTACATCTGGGCAAATTCCAGCACGTCCCATGTTTTGCACATACATTGAATTTGGTGGTGCAGAATTATTTAAAAAACGACAGGGGCGTGCAAGAGATGCTGTCGGTGGCCCGAAGAATTGCGGGCCACTTTCGGCATTCAGCAACCGCGTGCCGAAGACTGGAGCACCAGCAAACAGTCCTGAACCTGCCCCGCCATCATCTGAAGCAAGAGGTGGTAACGAGGTGGAATTCAACCCTCTATATGCTTTAGAGGATGGAGGAGCAGCAAAAGGCCATTCAAGCCTATACATCTGCCTACGATATAGGCAAAGGAGGGGGAATGCACCTGACTCAAGCGCAGTGGAGAATGATTTCAACGTTGTGCAAGGTTCTGCAACCCTTTGAACTTGCCACACGTGAAGTCAGTTCAGATACTGCCAGCCTGAGTCAGGTCATTCCCCTCATCAGGCTTTTGCAGAAGAAGCTGGAGACATTGAAGGAGGAGCTAAAACAGAGCGATTCCGCTACGCATGTGGGACTTGTGGATGGAGCCCTTAATTCGCTTAACCAGGATTCACGGGTGGTCAATCTGTTGAAATCAGAGCACTACATTTTGGCCACCGTGCTCGATCCTAGATTTAAAACCTACGTTGTATCTCTCTTTCCGGCAGACACAAGTCTGCAGAGGTTCAAAGACCTGCTGGTGAGAAAATTGTCAAGTCAAGCGGAACGTGACCCGTCAACAGCTCCTCCTTCACATTCTCCCGCAACTGGGGCTGCGAGGAAAAGGCTAAGAATTCCGAGCCCACCCGCTGGCGGTGATGCAGGGCAGTCTGGAACGAGTGCCAACATCTGGTCCGGACTGAAGGACCTGCCAACGATTACTGACATGTCGTCTACTGTCACTGCATATGATTCTGTCACCATTGAAAGAATGGTGGAGGATTATATGAGTGACCGCATCCAAGTAGGCACGTCAGACAGTCCGTACGTATACTGGCTGGAAAAAGAGGCAATTTGGAGGCCCTTGCACAAACTGGCTTTATTTTACCTAAGTTGCCCCCCCTCCAGTGTGTACTCCGAAAGAGTGTTTAGTGCAGCCGCTCACCTTGTCAGCAATCGGCGTACGAGGTTACTTCCAGAAAATGTGGAGAAGATGATGTTCATCAAAATGAATTATAATCAATTCCTCCGTGGAGACATTCACCAGCAATTGCCTCCAGAAAGTACACAGGGACCTGAGATGGTGGATTCCAGTGGGGACGAATTAATAATCTGTGAGGAGGGGGATGTACACAGTGAAAGGGGTGATGAATCAGACGATGAGGAGGAGGTGGACATCTTGCCTCTGTAGAGCCAGTTTGTGCAAGGAGAGATTGATTGCTTCTTTTTTGGTGGGGGCCCAAACCAACCAGTCATTTCAGTCACAGTTGTGTGGCAGACCCTGTCGCTGAAATGATGGGTTTGTTAAAGTGTGCATGTCCTGTTTATACAACATAAGGGTGGGTGGGAGGGCCCAAGGACAATTCCATCTTGCACCTCTTTTTTCTTTCATTTTTCTTTGCATCATGTGCTGTTTGGGGACTATTTTTTAAATCTGCCATCCTGTCTGACACTGCAGTGCCACTCCTACATGGGCCAGGTGTTTGTGTCGGCCACTTGGGTACGCTTAGCTTAGTCACACAGCTACCTCATTGCGCCTCTTTTTTTCTTTGCATCATGTGCTGTTTGGGGACTATTTTTTTGAAGTGCCATCCTGCCTGACACTGCAGTGCCACTCCTAGATGGGCCAGGTGTTTGTGTCGGCCACTTGGGTCGCTTAGCTTAGCCATCCAGCGACCTTGGTGCACCTCTTTTTTTCTTTGCATCATGTACTGTTTGGGGACTATTTTTTAAATCTGCCATCCTGTCTGACACTGCAGTGCCACTCCTAGATGGGCCAGGTGTTTGTGTCGGCCACTTGAGTCGCTTAGCTTAGTCATCCAGCGACCTCGGTGCAAATTTTAGGACTAAAAATATTATTGTGAGGTGTTCAGAATAGACTGAAAAGGAGTGGAAATTTTGGTTATTGAGGTTAATAATACTATGGGATCAAAATGACCCCCAAATTCTATGATTTAAGCTGTTTTTGAGGGTTTTTTGTAAAAAAACACCCGAATCCAAAACACACCCGAATCCGACAAAAACATTTCAGGGAGGTTTTGCCAAAACGCGTCCGAATCCTAAACACGGCAGCGGAACCGAATCCAAATCCAAAACCCGAAAAATTTCCGGTGCACATCACTAGTTCAAACCAGTGAGACTTAAGGAACCGCAACACCACGTTAAGGTCCCAGGGTGCCACTGGAGGTACAAAAGGAGGCTGGATATGCAGCACTCCCTTCACAAAAGTCTGTACTTCTGGGAGAGAAGCCAATTCCTTCTGAAAGAAAATGGATAGGGCCGAAATCTATACCTTAATGGAGCCTAATTTTAGGCCCAAATTCACTCCAGTCTGTAGGAAGTGAAGGAAACGGCCCAGATGGAATTCTTCCGGAGGAGCATTCCTGGATTCACACCAAGATACATACTTCCGCCATATACGGTGATAATGGTTTGCGGTCACGTCCTTCCTAGCCTTTATCAGAGTAGGAATGACCTCATCCGGAATGCCCTTTTCCGCTAGGATCCGGCGTTCAACCGCCATGCCGTCAAACACAGCCGCGGTAAGTCTTGGAACAGACAGGGCCCCTGTTGTAACAGGTCCTCTCTGAGAGGAAGAGGCCACGTATCTTCTGTGAGCATTTCCTGCAGATCCGGATACCAGGCCCTTCGCAGCCAATCTGGAACAATGAGAATTGTCTGTACTCCTCTTCGTTTTATGATTCTCAATATCTTGGAGATGAGAGGAAGAGGAGGAAACACATAGACCGACTGGAACACCCACGGTGTCACCAGGGCGTCTACTGCCACCGCCTGAGGGTCCCTTGACCTGGCGCAATACCTCGGTAGTTTCTCGTTGAGGCGTGACGCCATCATGTCTATCTGAGGCCGTCCCCACTGACTTGCAATCTCTGCGAAGACTTCCTGATGAACTCCCCAATCTCCTGGATGTAGATCGTGTCTGCTGAGGAAGTCTGCTTCCCAGTTGTCCACTCCCGGAATGAAGACTGCTGTCAGAGCGCTTACATGATTTTCCGCCCAGCGAAGAATCCTGGTGGCTTCTGCCATTGCCACTCTGCTCTTTGTTCCGCCATGGCGGTTTACATGAGCCACTGCGGTGATGTTGTCTGACTGAATCAGAACCGGTAGGTCGCGAAGCAACTTCTCCGCTTGACGAAGGGCGTTGTATATGGCCCTCAACTCCAGGACGTTGATGTGAAGACAAGCCTCCTGGCTTGACCAGATAACTTGGAAGTTTCTTCCCTGTGTGACTGCTCCCCAACCTCGGAGGCTCGCGTCCGTGGTTACCAGAACCCAGTCCTGAATGCCGAACCTGCGACCCTCTAGAAGGTGAGCACTCTGCAGCCACCACAGGAGAGATACCCTGGCCCTGGGGGACAGGGTGATCATCTGATGAATCTGTAGATGTGACCCGGACCACTTGTCCAGAAGGTCCCATTGGAAAGTCCTCGCATGGAACCTGCCGAATGGAATGGCCTCGTAAGACGCTACCATCTTCCCCAGAACTCGAGTGCAGTGATGCACCAACACCCTTTTTGGCTTCAATAGGTCCCTGACCAAATTCATGAGTTCTTGGGCCTTTTCCATCGGAAGATAAACCCTTTTCTGGTCTGTATCCAGAATCATGCCTAAGAAAGGCAAACGAGTCGTTGGAACCAACTGTGACTTCGGGATATTGAGAATCCAGCCGTGCTGTTGCAACACCTTCAGGGAAAGTGATACTCTGTTCAGCAACTGCTCTCTTGATCTCGCTTTTATTAGGAGATCGTCCAAGTACGGGATAATTGTGACACCCAGCTTGCGCAGGAGCACCATCATTTCCGCCATTACCTTGGTGAAAATCCTCGGGGCCGTGGAAAGCCCAAACGGCAACATCTGAAATTGGTAATGACAATCCTGTACAGCAAATCTCAGGAACGCCTGATGAGGTGGATATATGGGAACATGAAGGTATGCATCCTTTATGTCCAGGAACACCATATAATCCCCGCCTTCCAGGCTGGCGATGACCGCTCTGAGCGATTCCATCTTGAACTTGAACCTTTCTAAGTATAGGTTTAAGGATTTTAAATTTAAAAAGGGTCTGTCCGAACCGTCCGGTTTCGGGACTACAAACAGGGTTGAGTAATACCCTATCCCCTGCTGAAGCAGGGGAACTTTGACCACCACTTGTTGAAGACACAATTTTTGAATTGCATTTAAAACTATCTCCCTCTCTGGGGGAGAAGCCGGTAGGGCCGATTTGAAAAATCAGCGAGGAGGCACCTCTTCGAATTCCAGCTTGTAACCCTGGGAAACAATTTCTATTGCCCAGGGATCCACCTGTGAGTGAACCCAGACGTGGCTGAAAAGTCAAAGACGTGCCCCCACTGGGGCGGACTCCCTCAGCGGAGCCCCAGCGTCATGCGGTGGATTTTGTAGAGGCCGGGGAGGACTTCTGCTCCTGGGAACTAGCTGTGGTTGGCAGCTTTTTCCCCCTGCCCTTACCTCTGGCAAGAAAGGAAGATCCCCATACTCTCTTGGGTTTATGCGACCGAAAGGACTGCATCTGATAATGTGGCGTTTTCTTAGGCTGTGAGGTAACATAAGGCAAAAAAGTTGATTTACCTGCCGTAGCTGTGGAAACTAGGTCCGTGAGACCTTCCCCAAACAATTCCTCACCCTTGTAAGGTAAAACCTCCATATGCCTCTTCGAGTCAGCATCACCCGTCCATTGTCGGGTCCACAGGGCTCGTCTAGCAGAAATCGCCATAGCGTTGGCTCTGGAACCCAGTAGGCCAACGTCCCTCTGAGCATCTCTCATATATAGGACAGCATCTTTAATATGACCCAGGGTCAATAAAACGGTTTCCTTATCCAGTGTATCTATATCAGCAGATAAGGTATCTGTCCACGCTGCTACAGCGCTACAAACCCAAGCCGACGCTATCGCCGGTCTGAGTAAGGTTCCCGTATGTGTGTAAATTGACTTCAAGGTAGTCTCCTGCCTGCGATCAGCAGGACCCTTGAGGGTTGCCGTATCTTGGGATGGCAGCGCTACCTTTTTGGATAAGCGTGTCAACGCTTTGTCCACCCTTGGGGAGGATTCCCACCGTATCCTGTCCTTAGCCGGTAAAGGATATGCCATAAGAATCCTTTTGGGAATCTGCAGTTTTTTGTCTGGAGATTCCCAAGCCTTTTCAAATAACTCGTTCAGCTCATGAGATGGGGGAAAGGTTACCTCAGGTTTCTTTTCCTTATACATGCGCACCCTCGTGTCAGGGACAGAGGGGTCATCTGTGATATGCAACACATCTTTTATTGCAATAATCATATAATGAATACTTTTAGCCAATTTTGGCTGCAACTTTGCATCATCGTAGTCGACACTGGAGTCAGACTCCGTGTCGGTATCAGTGTCTACTACTTGGGATAGTGGGCGCTTTTGAGACCCAGAAGGTCCCTGCGACATAGTGAAAGGCAGGGTTTGACTCCCTGTACATTCCCTGGACTCATTGCTTTGTCCAACCTTTTATGTAATAAATTCACATTTGCATTTAAAACATTCCACATATCCAACCAGTCAGGTGTCGGCGTTGCCGACGGAGACACCACACTCATTTGCTCCACCTCCTCCTCTCTTCAGACATGCCGACACACGCGTACCGACACACACTCAGGGAATTCTCTATCTGGAGACAGTTCCCCCACAAGGCCCTTAGGAGAGACAGAGAGAGAGTATGCCAGCACACACCCAGCGCCAATGACCCTGGAAAAAATACCCAGATAGCGCTTTTATTATATTATATTCACTGCGCCAAATTATGTGCCCCCCCCCCCTTCTTTAAAACCCTCTGTCACCGTGTTCAGCAGGGGAGAGTCCGGGGAGCCAGCTTCCCAGCGGTGTGCTGTGGAGAAAATGGCGCTGGTGAGTGCTGAGGTATCAAGCTCCGCCCCCTCAGCGGCAGGCTTCGGTCCCGCTCGATTCCTTTTAAAAACTGGCGGGGGATCTCCAATATACAGTGCAGAGCCTATATATATATATATATATATATATACTTTTTTTGCCAATCCCAGAGGTTTAAATTGCTGCCCAGGGCGCCCCCCCCCTGCGCCCTGCACCCTTACAGTGCCTGCCGTGTCTGTTTTGTGTGGGAGCAATGGCGCGCAGTGTTACCGCTGCGCGTTACCTCAGTGAAGATCTGAAGTCTTCTGCCGCCTCTTAAGTCTTCTTATCTTCTCATACTCACCCAGCTTCTATCTTCCGGCTCTGTGAGGAGGACGGCGGCGTGGCTCCGGGACGAACAGCTAGGAGAGACCTGCGTTCCGACTTCCTCTGGAGCTAATGGTGTCCAGTAGCCTAAGAAGCAGAGCCTAGCATTTAAGAAGGTCTGCTTCTCTCTCCTCAGTCCCTCGATGCAGGGAGCCTGTTGCCAGCAGGCTTCCTGAAAATAAAAAATCTAACAAAATTTATTTATTTCAGGAAACTCAGGAAAGCTCCCTGTAATGCACCCAGTCTCCTCTGGGCACAGTATCAAACTGAGGTCTGGAGGAGGGGCATAGAGGGAGGAGCCAGTGCACACCCATATCTAAAAGTTATTTTTAGTGCCCATGTCGCCTGCGGAGCCCGTCTATCCCCATGGTCCTTACGGAGAACCCAGCATCCTCTAGGACGTAAAAGAAATAGGGATTATTTTCTATAAAGCAAGTAATGGTGAAGAGATCTGCTCTAATATCCTATACATCAGTGGTTCTCAAACTGTGTGCAATGGCACCCTGGGGTGCCTCAATACCATAGGCGTTTCTATAATGGGTGCAGTGTGTGCGGTGCACACGGGCCCCTGGGTCCAGGGGGGACCACACCACACACACTGCAGCCATAGAATATATTTACCCCTCCGGAGTCCCGCGATGGAGGCCCTGCTGTGCGGGCACAGATCATTCGGAAAATGGCCGTTACGCCCATTTCCGAGTGATTTGCGCATGCGCACTGGAGGTGTCCCCGGGAACAAGGCACGGGCGCCATGTTCCCGGAGACCTGTGCATGCGCAGTAAACTCTGGCATTATGCCAGAGTCTACTGCTGCCGGAGAGGAGGGGGCACACAACGGAGGCTGTACGCGGGACCACTCCTCTCTTAAAACGCCCCTGCTCAGCACACTTGCAGTGGTGCCCTGGGATGGTGGTCCAGGATCAAATAAAACTATTTATGGACAATGTAATAGGTAAAACCAGTGCTGGTGGCTGCCAATCATAAAATATGTGGGCAAACAGAAGCAAATCTTGTCCCTCACCACATAACTAAACCTAAGGATGACAAAGAAATATTACATGAAGTAAAGTGTGTTGTATTTCTAAATTTCTCAATAAGAATTTTTGGCCTAGGAGCACTGTGGAAATAATTCTGATACTCTAGGGTGCCAAGATTTATTGGTAAGCACCAAAATCCTGTTTTCTCCTTCATCCACTAGAGTATACTGGCGCTATGACAGTGGGAACATCCTAAAGTTACCCCCACAGGAGGGAGAGTGCTGAGGAAACTGCAAAACAGAGCTGCTAAACTCAGAATCAGAGGCCGTAAAAAGTGTCAAAACGGTAGAACTGAACAAAAGTTTGAATTCTGGACCAGGTAGCTGTACGGCAAAGCTGCAAAACCGAAGTTCACCGGGCAGGCCCCAAGAAGGTCCGATAGAGCGTGTAGAGTGCGCTGAAATGGTAACTGGCAGAGGCCAGTAGGCAGCCAAGTATGCCTGACGAATAGTCCGGCAGATCCAATGAGCCAACGTCTGTTTAGATGCCGGCAATCCATGCTTCACAGGATCGTAAAGCACAAATAATTAATTCGGTCCACACATATGCGAAGAGCATGAACAACATCCAAGGAGCGAGAAGTTTGAGAATCCTCCAACAAAACAGGCACACAATAGGTTGGTTGATAGGACAAAAAAAACCCACCTTCGGTAAGAAAGCTCCTCTATGCCCCATCAGCCCCAGTTATAGAAACTGAGCCCAAGTGGAGACGGAGAGGAAAGAACAACCAGATAAGGAGGAGAACAAATGAACTAGAAAAAATGAAGAATGGACCAAAGACCCGACAGAGGAGAATGCACAGTAATACCAACTCAACAACACACAATGCACACAAGCACATGGCAGAAAACAGCTCATCCAGTGTCCCCTATGGTATCTGAGAAATGGATTGCACAGCCACGGTGGCCGGATCGTGAGTCCGGGATAATTAATGGGGAACTTGGTGATTGAGCCTGGAAGCCATGAGGTCTGTCTGAGGCATGACCCAACACAGGACCATGTCCAGTAGAAGAGCCCATTCTCTGGGATGGAGGTCCTGATGACTGAGATAGTCCGCTTCCCAATCGTCTACATTGGAAATGAACATAGCGGATATCGCCATGGCATATTTTTCCGTCCAGAATGCGACTGACTTCTCTCATGTCGATGCGACTGCAAGTTCCCCCCTGCCTGCTGATGTACACAACATCTATGGCATTATCGGACTGTACCCAAATGGGTAATCCGCACAGGAGGGGAAACACTATCCACAAGGCACTGTAGTTTCAGAACACTGATTGGTAAGAGTGCCTCCAGACAGGACTAGCGACCCTGAAACAGATTCTCCAGAACATGGAGACAGGTGTCTATCGTCAGGAGAATAGTTTCATATTCCAAAGCAGAGACCTGCCAGGACTGAAGCCACCAAAGGAGAGAGACACAGGTCCGAGGGGTCAGACACACCAGCCAGTGCATGCGTAGATGTGATCCCATCCACTGAGACAGAAGGGCCAGTTGAAAAGGTCCTGGAGCCGAACCGGCCAAACTCGATGGTTTCGAAGGCAGCCACCATCTTGCCAGTAGGCAAATGCAAATGTGTACAGACCCTCAGTTTGGCTGCAGCACCAAGCGTACTAAGTCCTAGATCACCCAGGTCTTGTCCATGGGGAGGAACATGTCAAAATCATGCATAGGAACGGAATATTTTGCAAGGGTACTAGGCTGGACTTCGGGAAGTTGATGATCCAGCCACTTTGAAGAAGAAAGTGATAAGTCTCGAGGCCTTGATAAGAAGGTCGTCCAGGTAAGTGATTATGGTAATCCCTTGAGAGCAGATATAAGCTATCACTACTGCCACGATCTTGGTGAAGATTCTGGGAGCCAATGAGAGACCGAACGGCAGAGCTCAAAACTGGTAATGCTCGTCCTGAATAGCAAAACGGAGAAAAGACTAATGTGGTTCCCATATGGGAATGTGTAACTTTGCGTTCTTGATGTCCAAGGACACCAGAAACTCTGCAGGCTCTAAGCCTGCAATCACTGAATGAAGAGATTCCATCTTGAAACTGTAAACCGTCATGTACAGTAGCAGTTTAATGATTTTAAATTCAGAATCAGCTAGACGGTACCATATGGCTTCAGAACCACAAACAGGTTCGGCTTGAACCCATTTATAGAACAACAAAAGAAACTACTTGTTCAGCGCCTCAAACAAATCAATCATTTAAATAAAACCAACAAATTAAGGTACAACAGGCTCCTGAGACACTGCGCTTGCCACACCACTATGTGCTATGGATTGGAAGACTATAGAGCAAGAAAAGTGGCTGCGCTGTGTGTCAGCAGCTATATAAAATAGAGAGCACAACGTATAAAATGTAAAGAATTTATTCTCTTAATCAATATAGTTATAAAACATGTAGGTTAATAATACACCTATATCGGTCTCAGGTGATATAAAGGTTCAGCCGTGTGATAAAAATGGCTATCCAATATATTAAATCCTAATTGTGCAATATAAGTTTTGTTTTACTATGAGAGCCAACGTATATTGAATGTGTTATTTTATCCTTCATTACTGACACCTGTTTTTGATGAGACACTGGGGCCATAAATACTGACTGGCCTGGAGGCAGGATTATACCTTTGATAAAGTCACGTGATCGTGACGAAACGCGTCAGGACCTATATAAAATGGGTTTATTATATAGCTGCTGACACACAGCGCAGCCACTTTTAGTGCTTCATGAACCCATTTATACACGGATGTGGAGGAACCAGAACCAGCATCTTAGAAAACCAGGGTTTGGTGATTGCCTGTTGAAGGACTTCCCGCTTATGAAGAATAGACCTCTTAATCTGGCTCCGAGCATATGTGTGAAATCAAGTGTGGTCGGAGAGGCCCCCGTCCACGAGGAGAATGGCTGCCGCGGCACTGAAGGGGTTAACCCCTAGTGCCCGGTGCCATTATACAGGACAATGGGCACTTGGCGCCATATTTAAAAAACATATTGTGGGCGCTAGGCGCCGTGTTTTATTAATGTTAAAAAAAGTGTTTTTATGATGTGCCGTGGTCCCGGACCTCTCCGGAGACCACGGCAGTGAGGATAGCCCCCCGGCGCGCTGAGCAGAGTGTGCGCGCCGGGGGAGAGGGCAGCCGCTGACCGCCGGAGTCCGGGAGCTCCGCTCCCGGCAGCAGTCGTGTAGCCCCGGGCGCACTGGAGTGTGCGCGCCGGGGAGAAGGGAGAGCCGCCGCTGGGGGCCGGGAGCTCTGCTTCCGGCGCCTCAGCCCAGCACGGGTGGCCAGCCGCAGCAGCCGGGACGGACGTCCCGGGCTGCTGGCCGGCAAGGGGGGGTGCGCCGCAGCCCGGCTCCCCGCCGGACGCTGTGGCGAGACACCACGGATCCAGCGCCGCATACAGGGGAACGGGCTAGCCGGCCCCCTGCGCGGCAAGGCCACCACAGGCGCCGCTCATGGGGGACCGGGCTAGCCGGCTCCCTAGCGGCGGGGGTGAGCAGGATGATGAGCGCTGGGGTCCGGGAGCTACGCTCCCGGCACCTCAGCGCTGCAACAGAGCCAGAGTCACGGCGGCCGGGACAAGTGTCCCGGGCCGCCGGGCTTCGGTACAGGGGGGTGCGCCGCTGCGTGCGGCGAGGCCACAAAGTTAGTACCACACTGGGGGGACAGGGAGAGCCAGCTCCCTGGACCCCAGTGGCAGGCAGGCAGCAGGCTGGAGGGTGGGGGAAGTCAACCCCATACCTCCAGCACTGAGAGAGCCCTAGCAGCCAGGCTGCAGGGCTAGGGGAGCCAGCACTGGGCACAGGGTTTAACAAACCAGACATTGTGAAAAAAAATTTATAACATGTACAGTGTGATCTAAATGTAATGTATTTAAAGGTAAATTGCACTTACTTGGTTGTGTGTCCCAGGAGGGGGGATTCCATGGCTGTGCAGGCTGATGGATTCTCCCAGACCTTTTCCCCAAAAACGGAATGCTTTCCCATCCAGCCTCACACTTCCAAGGGGCACAGGGAGAGAGAGAAGCAGCTCAGCTATGAAACAAGCTGAGTGGTTTCTTGGAGCTCCATGGAGATCACCCGTAGTGGCCTAGAAACCTGGACCGGGGAGCCAGGCTGCCCAGCTGTGGAGCCTAAATCCAGGCAGCAGGCAGTGAACTGGGTCCCGGGCAGGTTTCTGGAAGTCAGATTTAGGAGGGAAAACTTCCCCCCAGCCAGACTGAACGGCACCGGGGCGTATCCTGATCCTCCAAGATGGGAGAGTCAAAGGAGACCGACCACTCCCCACTGTCCATAGGGAACAATGTTAGCTGTGCATGTGACCAAGGCATGCACAGCTCATGGGTAAACATTGATTGGTTGTGCACCACAGGGCGGGCTTACCCCCTGTGGTAAGGGGTCTTGGAGAGGGATAAAAGGAGGGCAGTTGGCCCATAGGATTGTGTATTGTAACATCTTATTCTGCTGAAAACATCTGATTGTATGCTGTTGCCCCTAGCAATAGGGAGGAGCCTTTTTAAAGGTTATTTATCATTGAGCAAATAAACATCATTGCCTCAAGAAGACTGCTTAATCTTGTGACCAACAGGGTTAGGCCAAACCTAGCCCCGTCCTCCGGCTGTCCAGGGAAGCACCTAACGTCTCCAAGCTCCGCCTTCCGCCAGCTACCGGTAGAGGCCTAGCAAGTGGCTAGTGGGGATTCGTCAACACCACACAGGTGTGGTAAGGCAGTGCGTCGGCACATACAGAGCAGAACCGTGGTTCCAAACGCCACGGCAGGTTAGGAGTTTGGTGGTGGCAGCAAAAACCCGCCCACAACGCAGTGGGTGGAGTCAGTAACAGGCGGTTACTGACGGTAAGCGGGAATCCCCTATGTGGTCATGCCTCGTGTGACTTGACCTTCCATTCTGTGCGCAGTCGACGGGACGCGAAAGCGGCGAGTGCTTCCGTACGGTACCGTCCTGTCACAGAAATTGGTGGCATAGTGGTGGGATCTTCCCAGGCGGCTTTTCATCACCCGATTGGAGAAGCCGAGTTACTCAGGAAAGGAGTAACTGCAGCGCAGGAGAACGCACAAGATGGCGGAATTCAGCGGAATGTCCAAGGATGATCTGGAGATCGTATGCCAGGAGAAGGGTGTGGATATCCCTTTCAACGCGTCCAGAAGCGTCATGCAGGCGGCGCTCAGGAGCTGGGAGGAGTCCCATCGGGTGGAGGTGGAAAACACTGACGGCGTCAGCATCGCAGAGGACGGCCCACCAGTGGACCTTCGTACAGAACCGGTGAGATCCACAAGCCCCGCCCTCTCTCACAGCAGCCATGTTTCCCAGCGATCCCTAGCAGGGCCAGGATCCCAACGTCCCAGGGGGGGCGCCCCGGATACCCTAGCAGACCGGCTAGCGGAATTGGGGGAAAGGGCAACGGAGCAAGAGCGCTTGATCATCATCCAGATGTGGCGTGATGAGCGGGCACCACAGGCCGTGGTACCCCGGGAGCCGTTGTCAGCTGGGGTACACAGATCAGGACGAGTTCAGTTTGCCAAGTTTGCAGACAGTGATGGGGACATTGATGGACATTTGCAAGTTTTTGAAAGGACTTGTAAACTACACGATCTACCCAAGTCAGAGTGGGTGAGACACCTTGTGCCCACTCTGCATGGAGAGGCCTTGGAGGCCTATCGAGGAGTGGCCACGGAGGACTGTGGGAACTATGACGAAGTCGCGAAGGCCCTCCTCCAGCGATTCTTCATCACTCCAGAGTCTTACAGGAAGAAGTTCAGAGACTTGCCCAAGAATCCTAGCAGCACCCATGAGCAGTTCGCCACCCAGCTGCGGCAGTACGGGGTGAAGTGGGTGAAGGATTCGGAAGCCACTACGTGGGACGCACTGATCGACCTGATCTGCAGGGAGCAGTTCTACCGCAGGTGCGCCCCAGAAGTGAAGGAGTGGGTGCTAGATCGGGAGCCACCCAGCTTAAAGATGGCTGCCCAGTTAGCAGACAAGTATGTGGCAATTCGGCCGCAGGGGCAGAAGCGCCCAACCAGCAGCCAGCCCCAAAAGACTGTACCACCAGGGGGACACCCCTCTTCAGCTCATCGCCCCCCAAAGCAAGCATCTTCCAACCCGGGTGCTTTTGGCCAGCAACCGCCCCGCAGTGCCCCTGCCAGTAATCAGAGGACATCGGAGCCACGCCTGGACAAAAAGTGCTATGGCTGTGGGAAGATCGGACATCTGAGGACGAACTGTCCTGCATCCCAAGCACCCCAGACTCGTGCCCCAAATCCGAGTGCTGGAGCCCGGATTGCTTGCTTAACCCAGGGAGATGAGCTTCCAGAGACTGTGCCCCCTCCAGTCAGTCCGATGGAGTGTGGCGAGAAGCAGGTGGACTCCGCGGAAAGAGTCACCTGTATGGCTAAGAAGCCCTCACCAAACATGTGGCGGCACCTGCAGCCGGTCCAAGTGGGGTCCCTGCAGGGCGAAGGCTTAAGAGACTCTGGGGCCTCCATAACCGTTGTAAGCCCCCACCTGGTCGATCCTGCTGCCGTACTGCAGGGTTGCACTGCAAAAGTTACAGTGGCCGATGGGCTAAAGCGAGAAGTGCCCATGGCCAGAGTCTACCTCGACTGGGGAGCTGGACAAGAGCTAAGAGATGTTGCCGTAATGGATGGCCTCCCAACTGATGTCGTCTTGGGGAATGATCTCGGTGGAGGAATCGTTACTGCCTTTGCGAACGCCATCACCCGGAGTCAAGCGGCCAGACTACAGTCTTCATCGTCTCTGCCAGCACCGCCCAGCCCAGAGGAAAAGACCACAGCGGCTGAACAACTGCCAACCACAGCGTCAGCCATCCCAGAGGAAAAGACCCCAGCGGCCAGATAAGCACATCTGCCCCTTGCCTCTGGTGGGCCTACGTCCCCTAGCAACGCAGAGGGTGTCGGTTCCAGTTTGTTGAATCCTGTGGGGGTGCCCAGTGATGCTCCTGTCCCTAGTGGTTTGCCAACTCCGGCGGTGAGTATGAGCGACTATCCCGACCCTACCATGACTGACCCCAACTTGACTGACCCCGATATTCCCCCTGTAGAGTGTCCAAACTTAGGAGAAAGTGAGGGCCGCAGGCAGGAGTTTAGGGAAGCTCAGCTCTCTGACCCATCCCTGGAAGGTATGAGGCGCCAAGCTGGCCGCGGCCTTGCTGGGATGGGGGCAGGGAGTGTGACCTGGTGGAAAGGGTTACTGTACCGGGTAGCCAAGGTAGGTGGGGATAGGCCAGTGCGGGAGCAAGTTCAACTGGTGGTTCCCAGGAGCTTTCGGGAGCAACTGATGTCAGTTGCCCACGAAATTCCTTTGGCGGGACACCAGGGGAGGGACCGAACACTGAGGCGCCTGACGCAGAACTTTTTTTGGCCCGGAGTGTCGGATGACGTCCGGACCTACTGTAAGTCCTGTGATGTATGCCAACGGCTTGGACGCCCCAGTGCTCGGGCTCCCCTGAGGTCTTTGCCAATAGTCGGGGAACCTTTCCAACGAGTGGCCGTGGACATAGTCGGTCCCCTACCTGTGCCCAGTAGATCGGGGAAGAGATACATCCTCACCGTGGTGGATTATGCTACCCGGTATCCAGAGGCTGTGGCTCTGTCCGCCATCACTGCGGAAAAGGTAGCGGACGCTCTGCTAGGCATATTTAGTAGAGTAGGGTTCCCCAGTGAGATCCTAACCGATCAAGGGACGCAGTTCATGAGTGATCTGGTCCAGTGTCTCTGGGCGAAGTGCGGAGTGCGCCAACTCCGCACTGCCCCCTATCATCCCCAGACTAACGGACTTTGCGAGAGATTCAATGGCACTCTGAAGCAGATGCTACGGGCATTTGTGACTTCGGAGGAGGGAGACTGGGAGCGATATCTGCCGCACCTCCTGTTTGCGTATCGGGAGGTGCCGCAGGAGTCGACCGGGTTCTCACCCTTCGAGTTACTATATGGCCGCAGAGTCTGTGGACCTCTTGACCTGTTCCGGGAGTCTTGGGAGGGGGAGCTGATCCACCAGGATGAGTCCGTGGTGGAGTATGTGTTGAAGCTCAGAGATCGGTTAGAGAATCTCATGGGACTAGCGCAAGCGAATCTTGCGGAAGCACAGACCAAGCAGAAGACTTGGTATGACCAGGGCGCGCGTGCTCGGGTCTTTGGAGTAGGGCAGAAGGTGCTGGTTCTGGTGCCCACACGTCAGAACAAGCTCCAGGCTGCTTGGGCGGTCGCAAAACGCCTAAGCGACATCACCTACGTGGTGTCATTTGACAGCGATGGTAAGAGACAGCGTACCTACCATATAAACATGTTGAAGGCATACCACGAGCGTGTGGAGTCGGTAGCCGCTGTGTGCTGCCTGCCGATGGAGGAACCAGGAAAAGATCCCATTCCTGACCTCCTCGCGGATGCCAAGGGTGAGGGTGGTGTAGAGGAAGTAAGCTGGAGCAATGAGCTTGGTAACCACAAGAGGGAGCAGCTGGAGTCAGTGCTGCAGTCCATTGAGGCCCAGTTCAGCAGGAAGCCCGGCCTGACTTCCCTACGTGCCCATCATGTAGACACTGGTGAGCATAGGCCGATTCGGCAACCCGCGTATCGGGTCTCACCAGAGGCGCAGGCGAGTATCTACCAAGAGGTGCAGGAGATGTTAGCGCTAGGCGTAATCACGCGCTCCAACAGTCCCTGGGCCGCCTCCGTTGTACTGGTTCCCAAGAAGGACCGGACAACCTGGTTCTGCGTAGACTACCGCCGGTTGAACGAAGTGACCAAATCCGACGCCTATCCCCTACCCCGCATTGACGCACTGTTAGACGAGTTGGCTGGAGCGAAGTACATCTCTACGTTCGACCTGAGCAAGGGGTATTGGCAGATACCAATGACTCCCGAGGCTCAGGAACGGTCCGCCTTCATTACCACCTTTGGCTTGTTTGAGTTCAAAACCATGCCATTTGGGATGAAGAATGCGCCAGCCACCTTCCAGAGTGTGGTCGATGACCTGCTGAAGGGGTTCCGAGAGTTCGCCCAGGCCTACTTGGATGACATTACTGTCTTCAGCCGAACCTGGGAAGAGCACCTGGGGCATGTGGGGTTGGTGTTAGAGAGGATTCGGTGGGCAGGTCTGACCATCAGGGCAGACAAGTGCCAAATGGGGATGACAGAGGTACAGTACCTGGGGCACCGGGTGGGGGGAGGTTAGGTGCCCCAGGTACTGTAAGGTGGAGGCGATCCGCGACTGGCCCCGGCCCACAACCCAGAGACAGGTCCTGGCTTTCTTAGGGATCGCAGGGTACTACAGACATTTTGTCCCTGACTTTAGTTCTGTGGCCAAACCCCTGACTGATCTGACTAAGAAGAAACTCCCCAAGATAGTTGACTGGACGACAGCATGTGAGTTGGCATTCCAGTCGTTGAAAACCGCTCTAGTACAAGCCCCAGTACTGATGGCGCCGGACTATAGTAAAAACTTTGTTGTACAAACTGATGCGTCACAGTACGGACTCGGGGCAGTACTGAGCCAGGAGGGGCCGGATGGACAGGAGCACCCTGTGGCCTATTTGAGCAGAAAGCTGCTACCGCGGGAGGTGGGGTATGCCACAATTGAAAAGGAGTGTTTGGCTATTGTTTGGGCTGTGAAGAAGCTTCAGCCCTATTTGTATGGCCGCCATTTTACGGTGGTAACGGACCACAATCCATTACGGTGGCTCCAGCACACCACGGGGGAAAACGGCAGACTGTTGCGATGGAGCCTTGCTCTTCAGGTCTATGACTTTCATATTATCCACAAGCAAGGCAAGGCTCATAGCAATGCAGATGGACTGTCACGTCAGGAGGAGCCTGAACCCCCAAAGAACTCCCGGTAACCGCATTAGGGACTGCGGGACCAAATCTTTGGGACATGGGTCCCTGGTTGAACCGCTTGAATGGGGGGGGGGGGGGGGGGGGAGTGTGGCCGGATAGGCCCCCGTCCACGAGGAGAATGGCTGCCGCGGCACTGAAGGGGTTAACCCCTAGTGCCCGGCGCCATTATACAGGACAATGGGCGCTTGGCGCCATATTTAAAAAACATATTGTGGGCGCTAGGCGCCGTGTTTTATTAATGTTAAAAAATGTGTTTTTATGATGTGCCGTGGTCCCGGACCTCTCCGGAGACCACGGCAGTGAGGACAGCCCCCCGGCGCGCTGAGCAGAGTGTGCACGCCGGGGGGAGAGGGCAGCCGCTGACCGCCGGAGTCCGGGAGCTCCGCTCCCGGCAGCAGTCGGTGCAGCCCCGGGCGCACTGAAGTGTGCGCGTCGGGGAGAAGGGAGAGCCGCCGTTGGGGGCCGGGAGCTCTGCTCCCGGCGCCTCAGCCCAGCACGGGTGGCCAGCCGCATCAGCCGGGACGGACGTCCCGGGCTGCTGGCCGGCAAGGGGGGGTGCGCCGCAGCCCGGCTCCCCGCCGGACGCTGCGGCGAGACACCACGGATCCAGTGCCGCATACAGGGGACCGGGCTAGCCGGCCCCCTGCGCGGCGAGGCCACCACAGGCGCCGCTCATGGGGGACCGGGCTAGCCGGCTCCCTAGCGGCGGGGGTGAGCAGGATGATGAGCGCTGGGGTCCGGGAGCTACGCTCCCGGCACCTCAGCGCTGCAACAGAGCCA
This sequence comes from Pseudophryne corroboree, assembly GCF_028390025.1. Lineage (NCBI taxonomy): Eukaryota > Metazoa > Chordata > Amphibia > Anura > Myobatrachidae > Pseudophryne > Pseudophryne corroboree. The sequence goes on along the minus strand of NC_086453.1, from coordinate 188,011,006 downwards.
GAGTCACGGCGGCCGGGACAAGTGTCCCGGGCCGCCGGGCTTCGGTACAGGAGGGTGCGCCGCTGCGTGCAGCGAGGCCACAAAGTTAGTGCCACACTGGGGGGACAGGGAGAGCCAGCTCCCTGGACCCCAGTGGCAGGCAGGCAGGCAGGCTGGAGGGTGGGGGAAGCCAGCCCCATACCTCCAGCACTGAGAGAGCCCTAGCAGCCAGGCTGCAGGGCTAGGGGAGCCAGCACTGGGCACAGGGTTTAACAAACCAGACATTGTGAAAAAAAAATGTATAACATGTACAGTGTGATCTAAATGTAATGTATTTAAAGGTAAATTGCACTTACTTGGTTGTGTGTCCCAGGAGGGGGGAATCCATGGCTGTGCAGGCTGGATTCTCCCAGACCTTTTCCCCAAAAACGGAATGCTTTCCCATCCAGCCTCACACTTCCAAGGGGCACAGGGAGAGAGAGAAGCAGCTCAGCTATGAAACAAGCTGAGTGGTTTCTTGGAGCTCCATGGAGATCACCCGTAGTGGCCTAGAAACCTGGACCGGGGAGCCAGGCTGCCCAGCTGTGGAGCCCAAATCCAGGCTGCAGGCAGTGAGCTGGGTCCCGGGCAGGTTTCTGGAAGTCAGATTTAGGAGGGAAAACTTACCCCCAGCCAGACTGAACGGCACCGGGGCGTATCCTGATCCTCCAAGATGGGAGAGTCAAAGGAGACCGACCACTCCCCACTGTCCATAGGGAACAATGTTAGCTGTGCATGTGACCAAGGCATGCACAGCTCATGGGTAAACATTGATTGGTTGTGCACCACAGGGCGGGCTTACCCCCTGTGGTAAGGGGTCTTGGAGAGGGATAAAAGGAGGGCAGTTGGCCCATAGGATTGTGTATTGTAACATCTTATTCTGCTGAAAACATCTGATTGTATGCTGTTGCCCCTAGCAATAGGGAGGAGCCTTTTTAAAGGTTATTTATCATTGAGCAAATAAACATCATTGCCTCAAGAAGACTGCTTAATCTTGTGACCAACAGGGTTAGGCCAAACCTAGCCCCGTCCTCCGGCTGTCCAGGGAAGCACCTAACGTCTCCAAGCTCTGCCTTCCGCCAGCTACCGGTAGAGGCCTAGCAAGTGGCTAGTGGGGATTCGTCAACACCACACAGGTGTGGTAAGGCAGTGCGTCGGCACATACAGAGCAGAACCGTGGTTCCAAACGCCACGGCAGGTTAGGAGTTTGGTGGTGGCAGCAAAAACCCGCCCACAACGCAGTGGGTGGAGTCAGTAACAGGCGGTTACTGACGGTAAGCGGGAATCCCCTATGTGGTCAGGCCTCGTGTGACTTGACCTTCCATTCTGTGCGCAGTCGACGGGACGCGAAAGCGGCGAGTGCTTCCGTACGGTACCGTCCTGTCACAACAAGCATTCTGTATTTTTCTGGGTTCACGACAATCAGAATTAGCATGGTCTGTTATTGTAATGAGATTTTTGTCAGGTCAGGCGAGAGAGAGGGCACCGATGAGCGAACCAAAGTAGGGGAAGTCGAGACCTTGGGGAGAAGGAAGTGAGGAGGACCGAGTACTCAGAAGTACGTGAGGACTTGAGTGTCTACAGCTGGGAAGACCTAGGCTGAAGAAGACTGGATACTGAGATAACTACGACTTGGAAACAGACTGCAGAAGACTGGAAACTAGAATAACTGTGGCTAGAAAACATGGACTGCTTAAGACTAGGAACTGAATAGCTGTATAGGAAGCTGATGGAGCCACTAGCGGCACTGGACTACCAAGTAAACTTACCCAGTAGGTGGGTGGTCTGCAGGGAGCAGCAGCGGCCCCACCCTCCGACTTGGAGTGCAGCAGAGAGAACAGTGAGGCACTGATGAAATGAGCAAGGATCATGGGGAATTCAGCGAACAAAAGTGAATACAGGATCACCTGCTGGAGCTGAGACACTTGAATATGAACAGCAACTTAAAGCACTGGCAGCGATGACGCGAAGCCTTTTAAAGGAAATGAGTAGCAAGGACTGGCTGAGAAACCTAGGTGAGCTGCCACTGGCAATAAGTGCATGGTTTGGTCTCCAATATGGCGGCGCCCTGTTTTACAGACACACAAGGGAGCGCCCACCTGTTCCCACCATCCCGGAGCTCCAGAGCACCAGCCGCCTCAGTCAGCTTGCCCCTGCCTCCCCCAAAAACTAAGACTAGGCCACCCGCCGTCGCAGCACCAGGACCGGCAGTTACCGAGACCCTGTGCCGCTGGTGAGTCCCTGGACCCTGACAATTTTTAGATTCAATTTGGCATTTAGGCCTAGTAGCAGACCACAGGTGGACAGCAGCTCATTAATCAACGTGTGCTGCTTGAGTCTGAAAGTTGTGTCTGAAACGTGCACCACGGATCGCTAAGTGAAAGACTTAAGGGTCCATATTAAGTATCCCCTGAAAGTATGTAAGAGGGACCGCAGCAGGCATTTCCGATAATGTACCTGCTGCGATCTCTCCATTCACGCCGGCAGTTGCATCCTCCATTGGTTTCTATGGGGGATGTGAGGTTGCCAGATTTACCACTTTCCGGAATGTCAAGCATTCCAGAGATTGGCCCCCGCAGCTACTGCACCCGCTGTAGTCTATGGGCTACACACTGCAAATGTAGTTATAGAGGGTTCCACTGGAATCCTTCACGTGAATGGCTGTTGTGCATGTGCACAGTCAGCAGGACGGCACATGTGCAGGAAAATGGACAGGTCTCTGAGCACATCGCAGGGATGGACGCTGTTCCTGTGGATCCCCAATGATACATTCCGCCATTATAATCACATATTGCAATGCGATCCTGAGCACTAATATCGGACCCAGATAGCATTGAATATGTGAGTAATGATAAATAGGCCCCTTAAAGAGATATTCTCTCACAATCTTCCACAAAAGCACATAAAGACAAAGTTATTGATAGATGCAGATCCTAAAACAAAGAATATCCTTCTGATGAAGCCACTGAACCTATTGGAAGGCTGGGAAATGCGTTAAGGGTTCGTGTACACCGTACCAGCTGTTAACAGACCGTGGCTTTGCCGCTTCGGATAAGGGACTTAGGGGTACATTAACTAAGCAGTGATAAGAGCGGAGAAGTGAGCAAGTGGAGATATTTCCCCATCAACCAATCAGCAGCTCTGTATCATTTTATAATATGCAAATTATAGATGTTACTTCAGTACTGATTGGTTGATGGGGCAACTTCTCCACTGGCTCACTTCTCCACACTTATCACTGCTTAGTAAATGTCCCCCTTAGATACTGTGGAGTAGGCTGCAAGAATAGGTATAAGTACCAGCAGTCAGGAGGCACCAGGCCATAGCACGGTATTTTAGACCTGCCTAAATACCCACTTGGGAAATATCACCATAAGCACGCAATTAATCAGCACTAAACATGCACTGCCTGGCCAGAAGTGCAACATGCAGGACGTGAATATGAATGGTTTTTATATCTATATCTGGAGGCTGTAGTACTGCAATCTAGGAGCTGCAAGTATATATTTAAAGCAAACTGCTTCCTAGATGAAATGTTACTAACAACTTGCCACTGACTCTAGAATTGCTTCCAACTGTGCTACAATGTCCAGATATTGAATTACTGGATTGTTTTAATGTTTTTCTTATTACTGTGTTAACCGGCCGGTACTAGATTGTTAATTTATCTAATATTTAATATTAAAAAATGTTTAAAAAAAAAAAAAAAACCTGTCTTGAGCGCCCTGTTCTTTGTTCTTTTTTTTTCCATACAGATGCAGATCCTGTCTACTGAAATTCTTGAAAATGTAAATGCTGGAAATGCATATAAATGCAGTACCTTCAGATTGTTTTCAAATTGTGCAATGTTATAGTATGTTCTGTAATTATTCTTTGAGGTTTTATATTGAACGCTTGAAACTGTGATTTTGTATACCTTCTTTAAATAGGATCGTATAGGGATCCCAATACTTGGGATGCCGACAGCGGCATTCCGACACCTACTTGGAAAGTATGCGATACCTAATCCCCAAACCTCCTACCCCTAATCTTCCCTACATGCAGCCTAGCTCTAACCCCTCTCACAGCCTAACCTTAACCCTCCCCAGTGGTGCCTAAACTGAACCCTGCCTCCCCCACAACCTAACCCTAATCATCTGCAGTGGTACCTAAAGCTTACCACCCCCCCCCCCTTCCCCCCCCCGCGCCCGTAGCCTAAACTTAACCCTTTCCCACGGCCTGACCCTAAGCAGCCCGTATACTTACATTCGGGATCCTGGCATTTGGGATTCTGTGGCAATTTGCATCCATGTCGGCACCCCAGCGTCTGTGTTCCAAACAGTGTTGGGAAACCCGACCTGTCGGAATGCATGCTGATCGGCGACTTCAGCCGCGATCAGCGTGCATTGTCGGAAGCGGGGCCAAACCCGACAGGTTTTAGCCCAGTTTCCGACAAACTCAATCCGACTTGAAAACAAGTCGGATTGAGGTGAGGAGACGGGGAGCAGTGCGGCGGGTTACGGGGATCGGGGATGAGAGGTACCTTGACGGCCGGCCAGGCACCTCTCTCCCCGCAGCGCCTCTCCCAGCCGCCACAGACATCACCCTCTGCCGGCCGCCGCTGGAAGCTCCCACCTCCGCATGCAGCCATCCAGCTACCCCAGCCACCCACAGCAACCCAGCTCCCCACGCCGCTGCTGTCAGCACACCCGGCAGCCGCTGACAGCAGCAGCAGGACAGGACCCCGGGTACGGCCAAATCAGACCGTCAGATTTGGCCGTCCATTGAATAGGGGTTGTCGGTTCGATTCCGACAACTGCATGTCGGAATGGACCCGACTCTTTTTGAATATACCCCTAAATGTATGAGGACACATCTGTATGAGAAAAGTAAATAAACAGCAAAGTGGGGAAACACTAAGCAGCATACAAAACTCACATCTTGGTGCACTGTCTGCAGAATTCTCTTCATTACAGCATAAATCTTCATCATGTTTGATTCTGAGTATGATATCCGGACTAAGAACTGAAGAGCCTAATATAGCAAAAGCACAACATGTTTATACAAAAGTTATCAGCTATATATATGTGCTCAACTACTGTTAAAATCACTAATCCGGCCTCTGTATATGAATACGTTATTTCACACTGTGCATTTTGGCAAAGCAAGTCAGCAACATGTCATTCTCTCTGCTGATGTGCAAAGAAGAACCTCCTACCTAACATAACAACCTGCTGCAGTGCAATAACAGACATGATAGACTTACAGACAAATGTAGCCACGGTCATCATGGCTGAGAAGCCGTCCCATGGGCACTCCCGGGGGGGCCCAGGGGCACACGCGCATTACTACACCGGGCTGTGACTCTTTCCGCATTATGTAATGTTAATGGGCACGGGTGCAACTAAGACGCATGCACATCACGGCAAATGAGTTGCACCCATGCCTAGTCGCAGCCATGATGACCATGGCTACATCTGTAAGCATAAACACTACCTTTGTATACCAGCCAATGGTCCCTGTATAATGTCTGGAAACCAAAGCATTTGGCTACCAACTGTTAAAGTGATCCTGCATAGTGTTTAACATAGACTGTGGTGCATCAAGAGCAGTTTCTATTGCTTCTACCTAGATTCCTATTTTTGCAATGTTTTCCCTTGTTTTAATGTTATGGCTGATCGGCATACAGTATATACTGTACATTAGTAACTACTATCAGGTCAATTACATGCACATGTGTCTAAATTTACATCCAAATAGATGGACACCAGATATACAGTAATGCTTGATTGTGTAAAAGTAATAGTGTAACAAACAAATGTCACACAGGGGTCTGAATTTCTAAATGACCATATACAATATAAGCAGGTGCTTGTGAGTGATCCAGTAGTCAGGAGCTGGGCCTTAAATAACTGCATATGGTTCTCGGAGAATCTGCCGCAACAGTTATGACAAGCACTTAGATACTGCTATACAGTATTTACATCTGGGGTTGAAACTTTTAGGTAGGTGTACAGAAACAAACCAGACATAACTGCAGCAGAAAGTCACTTGGAAGCTGTACACACTTCAAGGAACAATTCTTACTAGTAGAAGGAAAATGGATGCCTTTTCTATCCTCCTCCTGGCTGCTGATATATGGCTCACAGTCCCGTCTAATCCTGCACAGTACATTAGGATGAAGTATTGTGTAACCTTCGGAGAGAAAAAGACCTTCAAATCGTTTTACATAAAAATAATGTTCCAACACGTTAAGCAAGGATTCAATGTAATCAGGTCATTATAGTATTCACTATTATCAGGCCATTACAGAATTCACTATAATCAGGCCATTATAGTATTCACTATTATCTGGCCATGATAGGTGCAGTTGCATTGAAGATACATAACACGTAAAACAAGCATCCAAGTTGCATGGTAGCTCCCACTTAAGAAATGCAGACACAGTAATAATAAGATTTTACTTACCGGTAAATCTATTTCTCGTAGTCCGTAGTGGATGCTGGGGACTCCGTAAGGACCATGGGGAATAGACGGGCTCCGCAGGAGACAGGGCACTTTAAGAAAGAATTAGGAATACTGGTGTGCACTGGCTCCTCCCTCTATGCCCCTCCTCCAGACCTCAGTTAAGGAAACTGTGCCCGGAAGAGCTGACAGTACAAGGAAAGGATTTTGGAATCCAGGGTAAGACTCATACCAGCCACACCAATCACACCGTATAACTTGTGATAAACTTACCCAGTTAACAGTATGAACAACAGAGCACCAGATAACCTGATGCAACCATAACATAACCCTTATTTAAGCAATAACTATATACAAGCATCGCAGAAGAAGTCCATACTTGGGACGGGCGCCCAGCATCCACTACGGACTACGAGAAATAGATTTACCGGTAAGTAAAATCTTATTTTCTCTAACGTCCTAGAGGATGCTGGGACTCCGTAAGGACCATGGGGATCATACCAAAGCTCCCAAACGGGCGGGAGAGTGCGGATGACTCTGCAGCACCGAATGAGCAAACACAAGGTCCTCCTCAGCCAGGGTATCAAACTTGTGGAATGGGCTTTTACTGATTTTGGAGGCGGCAATTCAGCCGCAGAATGAGCCTGCTGAATCGTGTTACAGATCCAGCGAGCAATAGTTTGCTTTGAAGCAGGAGCACCCAGCTTGTTGGATGCATACAGGATAAACAGCAACTCAGTTTTCCTGACTCCAGACGTTCTGGCTACATAAACCTTCAAAGCCCTGACTACATCTAGTAACTTGGCATCCTCCAAGTCCCGAGTAGCCGCAGGCACCACAATAGGTTGGTTCAAATGAAAAGCTGACACCACTTTTGACAGAAATTGCAGACGAGTCCGTAATTCTGCCCTGTCCATATGGAAAACCAGATAGGGGCTTTTATGTGACAAAGCCGCCAATTCTGACACACGCCTAGCCAAAGCTATGGCCAAAAGCATGACCACCTTCCACATGAGAAATTTTAACTTCACTGTTTTAAGTGGCTCAAACCATGTGATTTCAGGAAACTCAACACCACGTTAAGATCCCAAGGTGCCACTGGGGGCACAAAAGGGGGCTGAATATGCAGCACTCCCTTTACAAACGTCTGAACTTCAGGAAGAGAAGCTAGTTCCTTTTGAAAGAAAATGGATAGGGCTGAAATCTGGACCTTAATGGACCCCAATTTTAAGCCCAAAGTCACTACCGACTGTAGGAAGTGAAGGAAACGGCCCAGCTGGAATTCCTATGTAGGGGCATTCCTGGCCTCACACCAAGCAACATATTTTCGCCATATACGGTGATAATGTTTAGCAGTCACGTCCTTCCTAGCCTTTATTAGCGTAGGAATAACCTCATCCGGAATGCCTTTTTCTGCTAGGATCCGGCGTTCAACCGCCATGCCGTCAAACGCAGCCGCGGTAAGTCTTGGAACAGACAGGGCCCCTGTTGCAACAGATCCTGTCTGAGAGGCAGAGGCCATGGGTCCTCTGTGAGCATTTCTTGCAGTTCCGGATACCAAGTCCTTCTTGGCCAATCCGGAACAATGAGTATTGTTCTCACTCCTCTTTTTCTTACGATTCTCAGCACCTTGGGTATGAGAGGAAGAGGAGGAAACACATAAACCGTATGGAACACCCACGGTGTCACTAGTGCGTCCACAGCTATCGCCTGAGGGTCTCTTGACCTGGCGCAATAAATTTGTAGCTTTTTGTTGAGGCGGGATGCCATCATGTCCACCTGTGGCAGTTCCCAACGACTTGTAATCTGTGTGAAGACTTCTGGATGAAGTCCCCACTCTCCCGGGTGGAGGTCGTGCCTGCTGAGGAAGTCTGCTTCCCAGTTGTCCACTCCCGGAATGAACACTGCTGACAGTGCTTTTGCGTGATTCTCCGCCCAGCGAAGAATTCTGGTGGCTTCCGCCATCGCCACCCTGCTCCTTGTACCGCCTTGGCGGTTTACATGAGCCACTGCGGTGATGTTGTCTGACTGAATCAGCACTGGTTGGTTTCGAAGCAGAGGCTCCGCTTGACTTAGGGCGTTGTATATGGCCCTTAGTTCTAGGATATTGATGTGTAGACAAGTCTCCTGACTTGACCATAGACCCTGGAAATTTCTTCCCTGTGTGACTGCCCCCCCACCCTCGGAGGCTTGCATCCGTGGTCACCAGGACCCAGTCCTGAATGCCGAACCTGCGACCCTCGAGAAGGTGAGCACTCTGCAGCCACCACAGAAGAGATACCCTGGCCCTGGGGGAAAGGGTGATCAGCCGCTGCATCTGAAGATGCGATCCGGACCACTTGTCCAACAGATTCCACTGAAAAGTTCTCGCATGGAACCTGCCGAAGGTAATGGCTTCGTATGACGCCACCATCTTTCCCAGGACTCGCGTGCATTGATGCACCGACACCTTTTTTGGTTTTAAGAGGTCTCTGACCAGAGTCACAAGCTCCTGAGCCTTCTCCGTCGGGAGAAAAACCCTCTTCTGGTCTGTGTCCAGAATCATGCCCAGGAAGGGCAGACGCGTCGTAGGAATCAGCTGCGACTTTGGAATATTCAGAATCCAGCCGTGCTGTTGCAACACTTCCCGAGAGTGTGCTACGCTGATCAGCAACTGCTCTCTGGACCTCGCCTTTATGAGGAGATCGTCCAAGTATGGGATAATTGTGACTCCTTGCTTTCGCAGTGTCATGACTGAGGTTTTGTGAACCCGGTGTTAGTGAAGTCTGTGCGGGCGACTGGAGGATTATATGAATACTACCACTGACCTGGTTTGGGAGTGTTGTGGACTCGGGGTTTCTTCTGGTGACTGGGAAGAGGAACCGCAGCAGAGATGGCCGAATCTAGGTTCTCCTCATGCAGGATTAGGTCGGCAGACAGGAGGCACGCTGAAGGTCTCCTGAAAGACAGAACTGGAAAGGCGCTGAAGAATCAGTGAAGATACCAGGTACAACTGCGCTAAAGTGCACTGGGTGCTTGGAGACACTGAGATGCTAGGAGGCGCGGAGGCGCTTGGAGACACTGAGGTACTAGGAGGCACGGAAGTGCTTGGACGCACTGAGGTGCTTGGAGGTACTGGGGTGCGTATAGACATTGGGGTGCGTAGAGACACTGGGGTGCCGGAAGCACGGAGGTACTGAGGCACGGAGGTACTGAGGCACGGAGGTGCTGAGGCACGAGATGCTGGAGGCACGAGGTGCTGAGGCACAGGGGTGCTGGAGGCACGAGGTGCTGGAGGCACGGAGATGCTGGAGGCATGGAGATGCTGGAGGCACGGAGGTGCTGAGGCACGGGGTGCTGAAAGCACGGAGGTACTGGAGGCACGAGGTGCTGAGTCACGGAGATGCTGGAAGCACGGAGGTGCTGAGGCACGGGATACTGGAGGCACGAGGTGCTGGAGGCACGGAGATGCTGGAAGCACGAGGTGCTGAGGCACGGGGTGCTGGAGGCACAGAGGTGCAGAGGCTCGGAGGTGCAGAGGCTCGGAGGTGCAGAGGCTCGGAGGTGCAGAGGCTCGGAGGTGCAGAGGCTCGGAGATTCTGAGGCACGGAGATTCTGAGGCACGGAGGTACTGGAGGCACGAGGTGCTGAGGCACGAGGTGCTGAAAGCACGGAGGTACTGGAGGCACGAGGTGCTGAAAGCACGGAGGTGCTGAGGCACGGAGATACTGAGGCACGGAGGTGCAGAGGCACGGAGGCCACAGGGATATGGGAGCTCTGGAGATCACAACTTTAGGGAGCTCAGCATTAAGGCTCACACATAGCTGTGTGTGACACGAGGAACTGGCCCAGTTTCTAACTCAGTCTCCCAACTTATACTTCCTGGTCCTTGGTGATTGGAGAGCAGGATTAGGTGATGCAGAGTCTCAGACTGGCAGAGGATTGGACAACTCTGGTTCAGGTGAACAGTCACTGTCATGTGACTACTCTAGACTAGGCTGTGATGTAGAATGAGGCCTAGTAGGCCGAGAGAACACTGAAGCCTGAACTTCAGATTACTGAATTCAGCCTCACACAGGAGATCCCCACAGGTGGAGCTAATTAACTATTACCTTTCAGGGAACTCAGGAAAACTCATAGTGCTGACAAGCTGTTTAACTCAATGAGTAAAAGACACAGGATCCGGGACAGATGGCAGGGGTAAGTCACCAAATATGAAACCTACAGTCAGGATTGTGATAGTATCCCCCTCTTCAAGGGTGGACTCCGGACACCCATCTTGAATCTTAGAGGAACTTGAGAAGTTCATACAGAAGAATTTAGGACCTTCGTTGATGCCTCTTCTTCTTAAGGGAACATTTGGTTTTGACCAAGGACAGCGGAATCTCCTGTAAAGAAAAACCTTCCTTAGAAGACATGGGGCCTCCCATGAAAGGAGTAGCATCATGAACTGGATCAAATTCAGAGTCTGAGTCCAAGTCTAATGGAAGATATGAATCTCCCTTAGATACACAGTTTGCAGATGAAAAGGAGGTGCACTGGAGTTTTAAATTCTCTGGGCTAGGAGAGACTCCTACATGAGTAATTTTAATGGTCGGATTCTTACCGAAGGAGATTCTGAGATTATCCCTGGGAGGACAGCCCAAACTTCCTTCTGCATTCCCTTTAGAGCGTGATTCTTTTACCAAGTCAGATTCCAAAGGTTTAGGACTAAATTCTTTAACTACAGCGTTACTAAAAGTCTGTAAGTCATGGAACACAGGATCATTACTCTCAAAGAGCATGTTGGCCCACTCCAAAGCTCTTCCTCTGAATGCCAGGAACAGATATCGAGTAACGTTGGAAGGAGTTACTGCACCTGAAGGATCAGACTCCATCAGAGAGAGAAATTTTTCAACCAGAGCGGCATATTGCAAAAAATCTCCATCAAAGTAAATAGGTGGTAAACCATCAGACGAAAACTTAGAGGCTGGAACTGGAGAAATCTTTGGCTGGACGAGTAGTACTGGATTGGATCCGAGGATACTTGAATTGGCTGGAGCCAAAGGATACTGACCAGGCTGGTCCTGGAGTATCGCTGGACCGGATGGAACCGGGACGGACTGACCAGGCTGGGCCTGGAGTATTGCTGGACCGGCTGGAACCGGGACTGACTGACCAGGCTGGACCTGGAGTATTGCTGGACCGGCTGGAACCGGGACGGACTGACCAGGCTGGACCTGGAGTATTGCTGGACCGGCTGGAACCGGGACGGACTGACCAGGCAGAGCCTGGAGTATTGCTGGACCAGCTGGAACCGGGACGGACTGACCAGGCTGGGCCTGGAGTATTGCTGGACCGGCTGGAACCGGGACGGACTGACCAGGCTGGGCCTGGAGTATTGCTGGACCGGTTGGAACCGGGACGGACTGACCAGGCTGGGCCTGGAGTATTGCTGGACCGGCTGGAACCGGGACGGACTGACCAGGCTGGGCCTGGAGTATTGCTGGACCGGCAGGAGCCCCCTCTTCACGGGGCTGGGCTGAGGCAGGAGCCCCCTCTTCACGGGGCTGGGCTGAGGCAAGAGCCCCCACTTCACGGGGCTGGGCTGAGGCAAGAGCCCCCACTTCACGGGGCTGGGCTGAGGCAAGAGCCCCCACTTCACGGGGCTGGGCTGAGGCAAGAGCCCCCACTTCACGGGGCTGGGCTGAGGCACTCTGTAGACTCTCTGGAGCTGGACCCTCTGAACCCCTCTCTGGGGCTGAAGACACGGACGCCCCTCCTTGGGCTGAAGACACGGACGCCCCTCCTTGGGCTGAAGACACGGACGCCCCTCCTTGGGCTGAAGACACGGACGCCCCTCCTTGGGCTGAAGACACGGACGCCCCTCCCTGGGCTAAAGACACGGACGCCCCTCCTTGGGCTAAAGACACGGACGCCCCTCCTTGGGCTAAAGACACGGACGCCCCTCCTTGGGCTAAAGACACGGACTCCTCTGTGACTCTAAATGGCTTGAATATTCTTCTCTGGACACCCAACTTGGGATAAGGTCTTTTAATCACCGGACCCCAGTCATAAATTTGAGTCTCTTTCAGAGTAGCCATCTTGATACCCCTGTCAGCAGTAGCAGGATCGGCTACTGTGGATGACTTGTAGACATGAGCACTGTGATACTGAGATTTGTCACCATTCCCTGGCTTACGAAGAATGCAGTCTTTAACAAAATGACTGGAATTTCCACAGTAAAGACAGAGGTGTAGCTCCTTACGCCGCTGACGTTCAGCTTCAGAGAGTTTGGGCCGTGGATAGCTCTGATGAACAACTTTTCCTTGCACAGAGGAAGAGACTCTATTAACTGGATGGGACAAAACAGGATCAACAACGTTGGTAGTATCCCTGAAGAGATCAGGCATCACAGAAAGAATACTAGACAAAAGTTCTTGTAACTGTAATAACATCTGGAAGAAAATCTGCAGTTGGTCAGGAGTCTTAGTGCAGAACGTCAGAGAATCTCTGGAGAAAGAATTCCGCTGCAGACACTGTGCTAATTGATGCTGAGTCGACTCCAGACCTTCCAAGCGTCCTGCAATATTGCTTAGGAGGTCCTGCGTCAGACAAACACTTTCGGCCGGGTCCATGTGGCCAGTTCCTACTGTCATGACTGAGGTTTTGTGAACCCGCTGTTAGTGAAGTCTGTGCGGGCGACTGGAGGATTATATGAATACTACCACTGACCTGGTTTGGGAGTGTTGTGGACTCGGGGTTTCTTCTGGTGACTGGGAAGAGGAACCGCAGCAGAGATGGCCGAATCTAGGTTCTCCTCATGCAGGATTAGGTCGGCAGACAGGAGGCACGCTGAAGGTCTCCTGAAAGACAGAACTGGAAAGGCGCTGATGAATCAGTGAAGATACCAGGTACAACTGCGCTAAAGTGCACTGGGTGCTTGGAAACACTGAGATGCTAGGAGGCGCGGAGGCGCTTGGAGACACTGAGGTACTAGGAGGCACGGAAGTGCTTGGACGCACTGAGGTGCTTGGAGGTACTGGGGTGCGTAGAGACACTGGGGTGCGTAGAGACACTGGGGTGCGTAGAGACACTGGGGTGCCGGAAGCACGGAGGTGCTGAGGCACGGAGGTACTGAGGCACGGAGGTGCTGGAGGCACGAGGTGCTGGAGGCACGAGGTGCTGAGGCACAGGGGTGCTGGAGGCACGAGGTGCTGGAGGCACGGAGATGCTGGAGGCACGGAGGTGCTGAGGCACGGGGTGCTGAAAGCACGGAGGTACTGGAGGCACGAGGTGCTGAGTCACGGAGATGCTGGAAGCACGGAGGTGCTGAGGCACGGGATACTGGAGGCACGAGGTGCTGGAGGCACGGAGATGCTGGAAGCACGAGGTGCTGAGGCACGGGGTGCTGGAGGCACAGAGATGCAGAGGCTCGGAGGTGCAGAGGCTCGGAGGTGCAGAGGCTCGGAGGTGCAGAGGCGCGGAGGTGCAGAGGCGCGGAGGTGCAGAGGCACGGAGATTCTGAGGCACGGAGATTCTGAGGCACGGAGGTACTGGAGGCACGGAGGTGCTGAGGCACGAGGTGCTGAAAGCACGGAGGTGCTGAAGCACGGAGGTACTGGAGGCACGAGGTGCTGAAAGCACGGAGGTGCTGAGGCACGGAGATACTGAGGCACGGAGGTGCAGAGGCACGGAGGCCACAGGGATATGGGAGCTCTGGAGATCACAACTTTAGGGAGCTCAGCATTAAGGCTCACACATAGCTGTTTGTGACACGAGGAACTGGCCCAGTTTCTAACTCAGTCTCCCAACTTATACTTCCTGGTCCTTGGTGATTGGAGAGCAGGATTAGGTGATGCAGAGAGTCTCAGACTGGCAGAGGATTGGACAACTCTGGTTCTGGTGAACAGTCACTGTCATGTGACTACTCTAGACTAGGCTGTGATGTAGAATGAGGCCTAGTAGGCCGAGAGAACACTGAAGCCTGAACTTCAGATTACTGAATTCAGCCTCACACAGGAGATCCCCACAGGTGGAGCTAATTAACTATTACCTTTCAGGGAACTCAGGAAAACTCATAGTGCTGACAAGCTGTTTAACTCAGTGAGTAAAAGACACAGGATCCGGGACAGATGGCAGGGGTAAGTCACCAAATATGAAACCTACAGTCAGGATTGTGACACGCAGAAGCACCATCATTTCTGCCATTACCTTGGTAAATATTCTCGGTGCCGTGGACAGACCAAACGGCAACGTCTGGAATTGGTAATGACAGTCCTGTACCACAAATCTGAGGTACTCCTGATGAGGGGGATAAATGGGGACATGCAGGTAAGCATCCTTTATGTCCAGAGACACCATAAAATCCCCCTCTTCCAGGCTTGCAATGACCGCTCTGAGCGATTCCATCTTGAACTTGAACCTTTTCAGGTAAATGTTCAGGGATTTTAAATTCAATATGGGTCTGACCGAACCGTCCGGTTTCGGTACCACAAACATTGTGGAATAGTAACCCCTTCCCTGTTGAAGGAGGGGAACCTTTACCACCACCTGCTGGAGATATAATTTGTGAATTGCCGCTAACACTATTTCCCTCTCTATGGGGGAAGCTGGCAGGGCCGATTTGAGGTAACGGTGAGGGGGCATCACTTCGAATTCCAGCTTGTATCCCTGAGACACAATCTGTATAGCCCAGGGATCCATCCGTGAGCGAACCCACTGGTGGCTGAAATTTCGGAGACGTGCCCACACCGATCCTGGCTCCACCTGTGGAGCCCCAGCGTCATGCGGTGGATTTAGTGGAAGCCGGGGAGGACTTCTGTTCCTGGGAACTAGCTGTATTGTGCAGCTTCTTTCCTCTACCCCTGCCTCTGGCAAGAAAGGACGCACCTCGGACTTTCTTGCCTCTATGTGATCGAAAGGACTGCATCTGGTAATATGGTGCTTTCTTAGGCTGTGAGGGGATATATGGCAAAAAATTTTACTTCCTAGCCGTAGCTGTGGAAACTAGGTCCGAGAGACATTCCCCAAACAATTCCTCACCCTTATAAGGTAAAACCTCCATGTGCCTTTTTGAGTCGGCATCACCTGTCCATTGCCGAGTCCACAGGACCCTTCTGGCAGAAATCAACATTGCATTTATTCTAGAGCCCAGTAGGCTAATGTCTCTCTGGGCATCTCTCATATATAGGACAGCATCTTTTATATGCCCCAGGGTCAGTAATATAGTATCCTTGTCCAAGGTATCAAGTTCCTCAGATAAAGTATCTGTCCATGCTGCTACAGCACTACACATCCAGGCCGACGCAATTGCCGGCCTTAGTATGGTACCTGAATGTGTATAAACGGACTTCGGGATACCTTCCTGCTTTCTATCCGCAGGATCTTTTAGGGTGGCCGTATCCTGTGACGGCAGGGCTACCTTCTTAGATAAGCGTGTCAAAGCTTTGTCTACCCTAGGGGAGGATTCCCAGCGTAACCTATCCACTGGCGGGAAAGGATACGCCACAAGCAACCATTTGGAAATCTGCATTTTTCTATCTGGAGATTCCCAAGCTTTTTCACAAAACTCATTTAACTCATGTGAAGGGGGAAAGGTCACCTCATGCCTTTTTTCCCCAAACATATAAACCCTCTTGTCAGGGACTGGGTTTTCCTCTGAGATGTGCAATACATCCTTCATTGCTGTAATCATGTAGCGGATGGCTTTAGCCATTTTAGGCTGCAACTTTGCATCATCGCCATCGACACTGGAGTCAGAATCCGTGTCGATATCTGTGTCAACAATTTGGGATAGTGGGCGCTTCTGAGACCCTGATGGCCTCTGCGCTGTAGGATCAGGTATGGGTTGAGACCCTGACTGTCCCAAGGCTTCAGTTTTATCCAACCTTTTATGCAAGGAAGTAACATTATCATTTAAAACCTTCCACATATCCATCCAATCGGGCGTCGGTGGCGATCCCACATTCATTTGGACCTGCTCTGCTTCCACATAGGCTTCCTCGTCAAACATGCCGACACAAGCGTACCGACACACCACACACACAGGGGATGCTCTATTTGAGGACAGAACCCCCACAAGGCCTTTTGGAGAGACAGAGAGAGAGTATGCCAGCACACACCCCAGCGCTATATGACCCAGGAATTACACAGTAACTTAGTGTTCACCCAGTAGCTGCTGTATATACTGATTTTGCGCTAAATTTATGTGCCCCCCCCCCTCTTTTTTCTCTCTTTCTACCGTGAATCTGCAGGGGAGAGCCTGGGGAGCTTCCTCTCAGCGGAGCTGTAGAGAGAAAATGGCGCTGGTGAGTGCTGAGGTAGAAGCCCCGCCCACTCAGCGGCGGGCTTCTGTCCCGCGATTTTGTGTAAAATAATGGCGGGGGCTCATGCACATATACAGTGCCCAACTGTATATATGCCACTTTGCCAAGAGGTCTCTAATTGCTGCCCAGGGTGCCCCCCCCCCCCCTGCGCCCTGCACCCTACAGTGACCGGAGTGTGTGGGTTTAATGTGGGAGCAATGGCGCACAGCTGCAGTGCTGTGCGCTACCTCATATGAAGACTGGAGTCTTCTGCCGCCGCTTTTAACGTCTTCTTGCTTCTCATGCCGGCTTCTGGCTCTGCGAGGGGGACAGTGGCGCGGCTCTGGGATCGGACGACCAAGGGTGCGTTCCTGTGTTCGATCCCTCTGGAGCTAATGGTGTCCAGTAGCCTAAGAAGCATTACCTATCCGCAGTTAGTAGGACTGCTTCTCTCCCCTCAGTCCCACGTAGCAGAGAGTCTGTTGCCAGCAGATCTCTCTGAAAATAAAAAAAATCCTAACAAAATACTTTCTATTTAGCAAGCTCAGGAGAGCTCACTAAGGTGCACCCAGCTCGTCCGGGCACAGATTCAAACTGAGGTCTGGAGGAGGGACATAGAGGGAGGAGCCAGTGCACACCAGTATTCCTAATTCTTTCTTAAAGTGCCCTGTCTCCTGCGGAGCCCGTCTATTCCCCATGGTCCTTACGGAGTCCCCAGCATCCACTAGGACGTTAGAGAAAAAATAAAATAAAGTATATTTTTCATACAAAAAGATCTTTCTTGGAAACTAATAACCTCAGGCTCATTAACACTATGAGCAGGATGTACTAAAGGAAAAATGCAGTAAAACCCCCGAAAACGGGGGTTTTACTGCATTTTCAAATGTACAAAGACCCTACAGCCGCGTTTTCGTCGTCCAGGGTATCGCCATCTCTGGACGGCGATACCCTATACAAGCCTATGGGCTTCTTATCGCCGACCGCCGCAACCCGCCACAGACGCCCAACCCCCCCCCCAGCATACCTTCCTCCAAGGCTGCCTTGGTACTGGAAGGTAGTCTCCTCCTCCCCCTAGCAACGCAGCATGAGGTCCTTCCGGCTGCAGGGGGGAGGAGGAGGCGCCGGGGGCAGCCTGCTGCTGCTTCATGGCGTGCAGGCATTGTGGAGACCCCTTGAGGTGACAGAGACCCACCGCAGACCACCTCACAGGTATCACGGGGGGCCTCCGTTGCCGCATTGAGATATTGATTGCATATGTTAGTACATATGCGATCAACATCGCTGCGATAAGCGGCGATGTATCTTAATACATCCCGCCCTATATCTTCTAAATTGAAAACCTGCATATTGGAAAGTATTATTGGTCACACACAGGCACACTGCCGACTAGTAGAGAAGGGTGGTGGTAATGATAAGTCGCTGGATTACAGAATATCTTCATCTTGCAAATACATTCGTCTTGCAAAAAAAAAAAAAAAAAAAAAACACATCTTCTAAGGGACAGTATGTTGTGTCCAAGACATTTTCATAAACTTGTTATGCAATTATACAGAAAAAGTAACTATTGTGCATGCTGAATAAATAATTCCTCTACATAAGATATTGGCATTATGCAGTCCACAGTGAAAGTTTTATGGATTACTACATCACTACTAGGCTTGCAGAGGTTAGTAAAGTACACATTTTGCCTACACCCAGACAAGACAGGCATTTGTAATCATAAGAATTTTCATGTCTGTCTGCACTGAATCTATGCAAACTCATTGGCTGCAATCTACTGGTTCAGCTAACAAAATTGCTACAGATGTGTACTCATACGCTACTGCTGCAGTCACACCAAACATCCTTTCCCTGGTCCCATGCGACTAGGCTTGCGCCAAAAATCTTTTTTGTGTCTTTTCACTAGATGCGTATTATGCAACAAAGCTGCTTTACGAGACTGCACTGATTAATTTGATATGTGACACCTGTATGTTTATGTTCGACTGGGTCTGAATCTATATACGAGATGCTACAATGCAGTGGACGCAGTTTTTTCACACCAAGTTCAGTTGTGCTTCATATACAGTTTCAGACTCAGTTGTACACAGATAAACAGGTGTCACATAATCAGTACAGTCTCATAGGGGGGTCATTCAAAGTTGATCGCTAGCTGCCGTTGTTTGCAGCGCAGCGATCAGGCTAAAAATCAGCATTTCTGCGCATGCATCGCAATGCGCACGCGCGACGTATGGGTACAAAAGCTTTTGTGGTTTTGCACAGGTTCTAGCAACGTTTTCATTCGCACTGGCGGCCGCAAGAGGATTGACAGGAAAGGGGCGTTTCTGGGTGTCAACTGACAGTTTTCAGGGAGTGCTTAGAAAACCGCAGGCGTGCCAGGGAAAACGCAGGCGTGGCTGGGCGAATGCTGAGCAGGTGTGTGATGTGAAAAGCCAACCCTCCAACGTTAGAATCAACGCACACGAAGAGCAAGTTCTGGGTTGATCTTGTTTTGCACAAAATGTTTTTGCAGGCGCTCTGCTGCACAGGAGTTCGCACTTCTGCAAAGCGAAAATACACTCCCCAGTGGGCGATGACAATGCGTTTGCACGGCTGCTAAAAACTGCTAGCGAGCGATCAACTCAGAATGACCCCCATAAATAAGATTTTAAACCTACCGGTAAATCTTTTTCTCGTAGTCCGTAGAGGATGCTGGGACTCCGTAAGGACCATGGGGATAGACGGGCTCCGCAGGAGACATGGGCACTTTAAGAAAGACTTTGGATCTGGGTGTGCACTGGCTCCTCCCTCTATGCCCCTCCTCCAGACCTCAGTTAGAGAAACTGTGCCCAGAGGAGACGGACAGTACGAGGAAAGGATTTTTGTTAATACAAGGGCAAGATTCATACCAGCCACACCAATCACACCGTATAACTTGTGATATACTAACCAGTTAACAGTATGAAAACAACATAGCATCAGTCCAAGACCGATGAAAACTATAACATAACCCTTATGTAAGCAAAACTATATACAAGTCTTGCAGAAGAAGTCCGCACTTGGGACGGGCGCCCAGCATCCTCTACGGACTACAAGAAAAAGATTTACCGGTAGGTTTAAAATCTTATTTTCTCTAACGTCCTAGAGGATGCTGGGACTCCGTAAGGACCATGGGGATTATACCAAAGCTCCCAAATGGGCGGGAGAGTGCGGATGACTCTGCAGCACCGATTGAGCAAACAGGAGGTCCTCCTCAGCCAGGGTATCAAACTTATAGAACTTTGCAAAGGTGTTTGACCCCCGACCAAGTAGCAGCTCAGCACAGCTGTAGTGCCGAGACCCCTCGGGCAGCCGCCCAAGATGAGCCCACCTTCCTAGTGGAATGGGCCTTAACCGATTTTGGTAACGGCAATCCTGCCGTAGAATGCGCCTGCTGAATCGTGTTACAGATCCAGCGAGCAATAGTCTGCTTTGAAGCAGGGCCGCCAACCTTGTTGGCTGCATACAAGACAAACAGTGCTTCTGTTTTTCTGATCCTAGCCGTTCTGGCCACGTCAATTTTCAATGCCCTGACCACATCAAGGGACTCGGAATCCTCCAAGTCACGTGAAGCCACAGGCACGACAATAGGTTGGTTCATATGAAAGGATAAGACCACCTTAGGTAGGAATTGAGGACGGGTCCGCAATTCCGCTCTATCCATATGGAAAACCAGATAGGGGCTTGTTATAAAGCCGCTAATTCCGAACCTCGCCTAGCCGAAGCCAAGGCTAACATGACCACCTTCCAAGTGAGATATTTCAACTCCACTGTTCTAAGTGGTTCAAACCAATGTGACTTAAGGAAACTTAACACCACGTTAAGGTCCCAAGGCGCCACCGGAGGTACAAAAGGAGGCTGAATATGCAGTACTCCCTTCACAAAAGTCTGTACTTCAGGTAGAGAGGCCAATTCCTTTTGAAAGAAAATGGATAAGGCCGAAATCTGAACTTTAATGGAGCCTAATTTTAGGCCCAAATTCACTCCAGTTTGTAGGAAGTGAAGAAAACGGCCTAGATGGAATTCTTTCGTAGGAGCATTTCTGGCCTCACACCAAGAAACATATTTTCGCCATATTCGGTGATAATGTTTAGATGTCACGTCCTGCCTAGCCATTATTAGCGTAGGAATGACCTCATCCGGAATACCTTTTTCCGCTAGGATCCGGCGTTCAACCGCCATGCCGTCAAACGCAGCCGCAGTAAGTCTTGGAACAGACAGGGACCCCGTTGCAACAGGTCCTGTCTTAGAGGAAGAGGCCACGGATCTTCTGTGAGCATTTGCTGCAGATCCGGATACCAGGCCGTTCGTGGCCAATCCGGAACAATGATTATTGTTCTCACTCCTCTTTTTCTTATTATTCTCAACACCTTGGGTATGAGAGGAAGAGGAGGGAATACATAGACCGACTGGAACACCCACAGTGTCACTAGGGCGTCCACAGCTACCGCCTGAGGATCTCTTGACCTGGCGCAAATCCTTTGTAGCTTTTTGTTGAGACGGGACGCAATCATGTCTATTTGGGACTTGCAATCTGTGCGAAGACTTCCTGATGAAGTCCCCACTCTCACGGATGTAGGTCGTGTCTGCTGAGGGAGTCTGCTTCCCAGTTGTCCACTCCCGGAATGAACACTGCTGACAGTGCGCTTACATGATTCTCCGCCCAACGAAGAATTCTGGTGGCTTCCGCCATCGCCACTCAGCTCCTTGTGCCGCCCTGGCGGTTTACATGAGCTACTGCGGTGACGTTGTCTGACAGGATCAGAACTGGTCGGTCGCGAAGTAAGGTCTCCGCTTGACGTAGGGCGTTGTATATGGCCCTTAGTTCCAGGATGTTGATGTGAAGACAAGTCTCTTGACTTGACCAAAGGCCTTGGAAATTTCTTCCCTGTGTGACTGCTCCCCAACCTCGGAGGCTCGCGTCCATGGTCACCAGTTTCCGATCCTGAATGCCGAACCTGCGGCCCTCTAGAAGGTGAGCACTCTGCAGCCACCACAGGAGAGATACCCTGGCCTTGGGGGACAGGGTGATCCGCTGATGCAATTGCAGATGTGACCCGGACCATTTGTCCAATAGGTCCCATTGGAAAGTCCTTGCATGGAACCTGCCGAAGGGAATGGCTTCGTACGTTGCCACCATTTTTCCCAGGACTTGCGTGCAATGATGCACTGACACTTGTTTTGGCTTCAACAGGTTCTTGACTAGAGTCATGAGTTCCTGAGCTTTTTCTATTGGAAGAAAAACCCTTTTCTGGTCTGTATCCAGAATCATGCCCAAGAAGGTCAGACGAGTCGTAGGAACCAACTGTGACTTCGGGATATTGAGAATCCAGCCGTGTTTCTGTAACACCTTCAGTGAAAGTGACACGCTGTTCAACAACTGCTCTTTTGATCTCGCCCTTATTAGGAGATCATCCAAGTATGGGATAATTGTGACTCCTTGCTTGCGTAGGAGCACCATCATTTCCGCCAATTACCCTGAAATTGGTAATGACAATACTGTACCGTAATTCTCAGGTACGCCTGATGGGGTGGATAAATGGGAACATGAAGGTATGCAGCCTTTATGTCTAGATACACCATAAAATCCCCCCCTTCCAGGCTGGCGATGATCGTTCAGAGTGATTGCACCTTGAAATTGAACCTTTTCAAGTATAGGTTCAGAGATTTTGATTTTAAAATAGGTCTGACCGAACCGTCCGGTTTCGGGACTACAGCCAAGGTTGAGTAATATCCCCTTCCTTGTTGAAGGAGGGGAACCTTGAGCACCACCTGTTAGAGATACAATGTGTGAATTGTATTTAATATTATCTCCCTTTCTGGGGGAGAAGCCGGTAGGGCCGATAAGGAAAACCGGCGAGGAGGCACCTCTTCGAATTCCAGCTTGTAACCCTGAGAAACAATTTCTATTGCCCAGGGATCCACCTGTGAGGGAACTCAGATGTGGCTGAAGAGTCGAAGACGTGCTCCCACTGGGGCGGACTCCCTTAGCGGAGCCCCAGCATCATGCGGTGGATTTAGTAGAGGCCGGGGAGGACTTCTGTTCCTGGGAACTAGCTGTGCCCTGCGCCCTTACCTCTGGTAAGAAAGGACGCTCCTCATACTTTCTTGTTTTTCTGCGATCGAAAGGACTGCATTTGATAATGTCGTGCTTTCTTAGGCTGTGAGGGAATATAAGGCAAAAGATCAGATTTACCAGCTATAGCTGTGGAGACCAGGTCCGAGAGCCCTTCTCCACCCAATTCCTCACCCTTGTAAGGTAAAACCTCCATATGCCTCTTTTAGTCGGCATCACCTGTCCATTGCATGTTCCACAGGACACCTCTAGCAGAAATCGACATAGCGTTGACTCTAGAACCCAGTAGACCAATGTCTCTTTGAGCATGTCTTATATATAAGACAGCATCTTTTATATATCCTAGGGTCAATAACATGGTATCCTTATCTAAGGTTTCAATCTCCGCTGATAAAGGTATCTGTCCACGCTGCTACAGCGCTATAAATCCCTGCCGACACAATCGCCAGTCTGAGTAGTGTACCAGAATGTGTGTAAATGGACTTCAAAGTACTTTTCTGCATGCTATCTGCAGGATCCCTGAGGGTAGCTGTATCTTGGTATGTCAGCGCTACCTTTTGGGTAAACGTGTCAACGCCTTGTCCACCTTAGGGGAGGATTCCCATCGTATCCTGGCCCTAGCAGGGAAAGGATACGCCATGAGAATTCTTTTTGGAAACTGCAGTTTCTTGTCTGGAGATTCCCGCTCTTTTTCACACAATTAATTGGTTCATGAGAGGGGGGGAAATGTTATCTCAGCTTTCTTCCCCTTAAACATGTGTACCCTCGTGTCAGGGATAGATGGGTCATCAGTGATATGCAAAACATCTTTTATTACAATAATCATATATTGAATACTTTTCTGCCAGTTTTGGCTGTAACTTTGCATCATCGTAGTCGACACTGGAGTCAGACTCAGTGTCGGTATCAGTGTCTATTATTTTGGATAGTGGGTGTTTTGAGACTCTGAAGGTCCCTGCGACATAGGGACAGACATGGGTAGATTCCCTGTCTGTTCTCTAATCTTTTGTGCAATAAATTTACCTCGGCACTTAATTCCACATATCCAGTCAGGTGTCGGCGTTGTCGACGGAGACACCACACACACACATTTGCTCCATCTCCTCCTTAGAAGAGCCTTTTACCTCAGACATGTCGACACACACATACCGACACACCACACACTCAGGGAATCCTCTTATCTGAAGACAGTTCCCCCACAAGGCCCTTTGGAGAGACAGAGAGAGAGTATGCCAGCACACACCCAGCGCCAATACCCCAGGAAAAACGCACAATGTGTTTACCCAGTAGCGCTGTAATACTATTATATGCTGCCAATTATGTGCCCCCCCCCTCTTCTCTGAAACCCCCTTTCACCGTGGATAAGCAGGGGAGAGTCCGCGGAGCTTCCTCTCAGCTGTGCTGTGGAGAAAATGGCGCTGGCGAGTGCTGAGGGAGAAGCCCCGCCCCCTCGGCGGCGGGCTTCTGTCCCGCTTAAATATAATAAAAAACTGGCGGGGGCTCTTTATATATACAGTGCCTAGCTGTATATATATATATATATATATATATATCTCTTTTGCCAGAAATGAGGTTTATATTGCTGCCCAGGGCGCCCCCCCTGCGCCCTGCACCCTTACAGTGACTGCCGTGTGTGAGGTGTGTGGGAGCAATGGCGCACAGCTGCACTGCTGTGCGTTACCTCAGTGAAGATCATGAAGTCTTCTGCCGACTCTGAAGTCTTATTTTTCTTTTCATACTCACCCGGCTTCTATCTTCCGGCTCTGTGAGGAGGACGGCGGCGCGGCTCCGGGACGAACTCCAGGGTGAGACCTGTGTTCTGACCCTCTGGAGCTAATGGTGTCCAGTAGCCTAAGAAGCAGAGCCTTGAAACTCACAGAAGTAGGTCTGCTTCTCTCCCCTCAGTCCCTCGATGCAGGGAGTCTGTTGCCAGCAGGCTCCCTGAAAATAAAAAACCTCTCAAATATACTTTCTGTCAGGAAGCTCAGGAGAGCTCCCTGAAGTGCACCCATCTCCTCTGGGCACAGTATCAAACTGAGGTCTGGAGGAGGGGCATAGAGGGAGGAGCCAGTGCACACCCAGATCCAAAGTCTTTCTTAAAGTGCCCATGTCTCCTGCGGAGCCAGTCTATCCCCATGGTCCTTACGGAGTCCCAGCATCCTCCAGGACGTTAGAGAAAAGCGGTTTTGTTGCCCAATACTGCGATTTAGACGTACATTTGAGCAAAAAAGAAGCATGGTGTACTGAGGCTAGGTGTATGAGGACACATCTGTCTCTCTGCTGTAAGCGACATGCGCATTGAAATGTGTGAACGCTCAGATTTCAGAACTACCTAAAGAGAGTAATGCCGCATGAATGTCCCTCATAACATTGCTGTACTGCTCCTTCTGCCACAACTCTAAGAGGTTCCATTCTTCTTCAGAAAAGTACACAGCAACTTCATTAAAGATCACAGAGGTCTGAAATGACAGGTACAACAATTTGGGATTTCACAGAGAAACATTACTGGCATAAAACAAACCTTGTGCCTGATTCACAGTGTAGCAATTAGTTTAGTGTCACAGGTACAGTACTTTATGTTCTGCATATTTTAGAAGTAGAAATAAGATTGGGATTAAGACCTCATGGGGCCCTCGGCAACAAATCAGTTTGTACACCTTTCCCACCTGCCCAAAAAAAAAAAAAAGGAAACATACAAATACTGCATAAAAAGATCTGCCTAAAGTCATACATGCATTTGTACCATCAAGCCTAGACTACGGCAATGTCTTCTACCTGGGTCTCCCAGCAAATGAATTGCACTGCTTGCAGCTGGTACAAAGCGGGTGCAGCTTCCAGGCTATTAACCAACCAGCTCAGATTCAGGCTCATAACACACACACTCTACTCATTTGATGAATATGTTCCAAGATTAGTATTACAGATTTTCACAGCCCTACATGACCAGGGCCCCACCTGAAGCAGCTTCAAATCCCTTACTGCTCCTCTCAGTTACCGCGATCTGAAGATGAAGGACTATTAGCAGTACCTAGAATCTCCCTGAATTCCTTGGGGGGGGGTTCAAGCTTACAGCTTTGTGGCTCTGACTCTATTGAACTAACTGCCCTGAACAGTTCGAGAGGCATCCACTCTAGAAACCTTTAACCACTTGCCTGGAATGATCGCACCTGATGCGACCATACCAGCAAGTGCTTTATCTGACCTGGTAGCACAGGATGCGACCAGTCAGATAAACAGTGTTGGCAGCAGCAGGGAAAAGAAACTTACCTCCGCTGCTGCTCTCAGAGGGACCAGAAGGTCCCTCTGCCTCCCTGCACTCTGCCATGCTGCCAATCGGTCAGCATGGCATGACTCCCCCTTCCAGCGACAGCAGACAATAGCAGCCGCTGGGGAAGTGTAAAATGAACCCCCCCCAAACTAGAGATGAGCGGGTTCGGTTTCTCTGAATCCGAACCCGCCAGAACTTCATGTTTTTTTTCACGGGTCCGAGCGACTCGGATCTTCCCGCCTTGCTCGGTTAACCCGAGCGCGCCCGAACGTCATCATGACGCTGTCGGATTCTCGCGAGGCTCGGATTCTATCGCGAGACTCGGATTCTATATAAGGAGCCGCGCGTCGCCGCCATTTTCACACGTGCATTGAGATTGATAGGGAGAGGACGTGGCTGGCGTCCTCTCCGTTTAGAATAGATTAGAGAGACACTTGATTTACTAATTTTGGGGAGCATTAGGAGTACTCAGTACAGTGCAGAGTTTTGCTGATAGTGACCACCAGTTTTATTTATAATCCGTTCTCTGCCTGAAAAAAGCGATACACAGCACACAGTGACTCAGTCACATACCATATCTGTGTGCACTGCTCAGGCTCAGGCCAGTGTGCTGCATCATCTATATATATTATATATCTGTCTGACTGCTCAGCTCACACAGCTTATAATTGTGGGGGAGACTGGGGAGCACTACTGCAGTGCCAGTTATAGGTTATAGCAGGAGCCAGGAGTACATAATATTATATTAAAATTAAACAGTGCACACTTTTGCTGCAGGAGTGCCACTGCCAGTGTGACTAGTGACCAGTGACCTGACCACCAGTATATATAATATTAGTAGTATACTATCTCTTTATCAACCAGTCTATATTAGCAGCAGACACAGTACAGTGCGGTAGTTCACGGCTGTGGCTACCTCTGTGTCGGCACTCGGCAGCCCGTCCATAATTGTATATACCACCTAACCGTGGTTTTTTTTTCTTTCTTTATACATACATACTAGTTACGAGTATACTATCTCTTTATCAACCAGTCTATATATTAGCAGCAGACACAGTACAGTGCGGTAGTTCACGGCTGTGGCTACCTCTGTGTCGGCACTCGGCAGCCCGTCCATAATTGTATATACCACCTAACCGTGGTTTTTTTTTCTTTCTTTATACATACATACATACTAGTTACGAGTATACTATCTCTTTATCAACCAGTCTATATATTAGCAGCAGACACAGTACAGTGCGGTAGTTCACGGCTGTGGCTACCTCTGTGTCGGCACTCGGCAGCCCGTCCATAATTGTATATACCACCTAACCGTGGTTTTTTTTTCTTTCTTTATACATACATACTAGTTACGAGTATACTATCTCTTTATCAACCAGTCTATATATTAGCAGCAGACACAGTACAGTGCGGTAGTTCACGGCTGTGGCTACCTCTGTGTCGGCACTCGGCAGCCCGTCCATAATTGTATATACCACCTAACCGTGGTTTTTTTTTCTTTCTTTATACATACATACTAGTTACGAGTATACTATCTCTTTATCAACCAGTCTATATTAGCAGCAGACACAGTACAGTGCGGTAGTTCACGGCTGTGGCTACCTCTGTGTCGGCACTCGGCAGCCCGTCCATAATTGTATATACCACCTAACCGTGGTTTTTTTTTTTCTTTCTTTATACATACATACTAGTTACGAGTATACTATCTCTTTATCAACCAGTCTATATATTAGCAGCAGACACAGTACAGTGCGGTAGTTCACGGCTGTGGCTACCTCTGTGTCGGCACTCGGCAGCCCGTCCATAATTGTATACTAGTATCCAATCCATCCATCTCCATTGTTTACCTGAGGTGCCTTTTAGTTGTGCCTATTAAAATATGGAGAACAAAAATGTTGAGGTTCCAAAATTAGGGAAAGATCAAGATCCACTTCCACCTCGTGCTGAAGCTGCTGCCACTAGTCATGGCCGAGACGATGAAATGCCAGCAACGTCGTCTGCCAAGGCCGATGCCCAATGTCATAGTACAGAGCATGTCAAATCCAAAACACCAAATATCAGTAAAAAAAGGACTCCAAAACCTAAAATAAAATTGTCGGAGGAGAAGCGTAAACTTGCCAATATGCCATTTACCACACGGAGTGGCAAGGAACGGCTGAGGCCCTGGCCTATGTTCATGGCTAGTGGTTCAGCTTCACATGAGGATGGAAGCACTCAGCCTCTCGCTAGAAAAATGAAAAGACTCAAGCTGGCAAAAGCAGCACAGCAAAGAACTGTGCATTCTTCGAAATCCCAAATCCACAAGGAGAGTCCAATTGTGTCGGTTGCGATGCCTGACCTTCCCAACACTGGACGTGAAGAGCATGCGCCTTCCACCATTTGCACGCCCCCTGCAAGTGCTGGAAGGAGCACCCGCAGTCCAGTTCCTGATAGTCAGATTGAAGATGTCAGTGTTGAAGTACACCAGGATGAGGAGGATATGAGTGTTGCTGGCGCTGGGGAGGAAATTGACCAGGAGGATTCTGATGGTGAGGTGGTTTGTTTAAGTCAGGCACCCGGGGAGACACCTGTTGTCCGTGGGAGGAATATGGCCGTTGACATGCCAGGTGAAAATACCAAAAAAATCAGCTCTTCGGTGTGGAGGTATTTCACCAGAAATGCGGACAACAGGTGTCAAGCCGTGTGTTCCCTTTGTCAAGCTGTAATAAGTAGGGGTAAGGACGTTAACCACCTCGGAACATCCTCCCTTATACGTCACCTGCAGCGCATTCATAATAAGTCAGTGACAAGTTCAAAAACTTTGGGTGACAGCGGAAGCAGTCCACTGACCAGTAAATCCCTTCCTCTTGTAACCAAGCTCACGCAAACCACCCCACCAACTCCCTCAGTGTCAATTTCCTCCTTCCCCAGGAATGCCAATAGTCCTGCAGGCCATGTCACTGGCAATTCTGACGAGTCCTCTCCTGCCTGGGATTCCTCCGATGCATCCTTGCGTGTAACGCCTACTGCTGCTGGCGCTGCTGTTGTTGCCGCTGGGAGTCGATGGTCATCCCAGAGGGGAAGTCGTAAGCCCACTTGTACTACTTCCAGTAAGCAATTGACTGTTCAACAGTCCTTTGCGAGGAAGATGAAATATCACAGCAGTCATCCTACTGCAAAGCGGATAACTGAGTCCTTGACAACTATGTTGGTGTTAGACGTGCGTCCGGTATCCGCCGTTAGTTCACAGGGAACTAGACAATTTATTGAGGCAGTGTGCCCCCGTTACCAAATACCATCTAGGTTCCACTTCTCTAGGCAGGCGATACCGAGAATGTACACGGACGTCAGAAAAAGACTCACCAGTGTCCTAAAAAATGCAGTTGTACCCAATGTCCACTTAACCACGGACATGTGGACAAGTGGAGCAGGGCAGGGTCAGGACTATATGACTGTGACAGCCCACTGGGTAGATGTATGGACTCCCGCCGCAAGAACAGCAGCGGCGGCACCAGTAGCAGCATCTCGCAAACGCCAACTCTTTCCTAGGCAGGCTACGCTTTGTATCACCGCTTTCCAGAATACGCACACAGCTGAAAACCTCTTACGGCAACTGAGGAAGATCATCGCGGAATGGCTTACCCCAATTGGACTCTCCTGTGGATTTGTGGCATCGGACAACGCCAGCAATATTGTGTGTGCATTAAATATGGGCAAATTCCAGCACGTCCCATGTTTTGCACATACCTTGAATTTGGTGGTGCAGAATTTTTAAAAAAACGACAGGGGCGTGCAAGAGATGCTGTCGGTGGCCAGAAAAATTGCGGGACACTTTCGGCGTACAGGCACCACGTACAGAAGACTGGAGCACCACCAAAAACTACTGAACCTGCCCTGCCATCATCTGAAGCAAGAAGTGGTAACGAGGTGGAATTCAACCCTCTATATGCTTCAGAGGTTGGAGGAGCAGCAAAAGGCCATTCAAGCCTATACAATTGAGCACGATATAGTAGGTGGAATGCACCTGTCTCAAGTGCAGTGGAGAATGATTTCAACGTTGTGCAAGGTTCTGATGCCCTTTGAACTTGCCACACGTGAAGTCAGTTCAGACACTGCCAGCCTGAGTCAGGTCATTCCCCTCATCAGGCTTTTGCAGAAGAAGCTGGAGGCATTGAAGAAGGAGCTAAAAGGGAGCGATTCCGCTAGGCATGTGGGACTTGTGGATGGAGCCCTTAATTCGCTTAACAAGGATTCACGGGTGGTCAATCTGTTGAAATCAGAGCACTACATTTTGGCCACCGTGCTCGATCCTAGATTTAAAGCCTACCTTGGATCTCTCTTTCCGGCAGACACAGGTCTGCTGGGGTTGAAAGACCTGCTGGTGACAAAATTGTCAAGTCAAGCGGAACGCGACCTGTCAACATCTCCTCCTTCACATTCTCCCGCAACAGGGGGTGCGAGGAAAAGGCTCAGAATTCCGAGCCCACCCGCTGGCGGTGATGCAGGGCAGTCTGGAGCGACTGCTGATGCTGACATCTGGTCCGGACTGAAGGACCCGACAACGATTACGGACATGTCGTCTACTGTCACTGCATATGATTCTCTCAACATTGATAGAATGGTGGAGGATTATATGAGTGACCGCATCCAAGTAGGCACGTCACACAGTCCGTACTTATACTGGCAGGAAAAAGAGGCAATTTGGAGGCCCTTGCACAAACTGGCTTTATTCTACCTAAGTTGCCCTCCCACAAGTGTGTACTCCGAAAGAGTGTTTAGTGCCGCCGCTCACCTTGTCAGCAATCGGCGTACGAGGTTACATCCAGAAAATGTGGAGAAGATGATGTTCATTAAAATGAATTATAATCAATTCCTCCGCGGAGACATTGACCAGCAGCAATTGCCTCCACAAAGTACACAGGGAGCTGAGATGGTGGATTCCAGTGGGGACGAATTGATAATCTGTGAGGAGGGGGATGTACACGGTGATATATCGGAGGGTGAAGATGAGGTGGACATCTTGCCTCTGTAGAGCCAGTTTGTGCAAGGAGAGATTAATTGCTTCTTTTTTGGGGGGGGTCCAAACCAACCCGTCATATCAGTCACAGTCGTGTGGCAGACCCTGTCACTGAAATGATGGGTTGGTTAAAGTGTGCATGTCCTGTTTTGTTTATACAACATAAGGGTGGGTGGGAGGGCCCAAGGACAATTCCATCTTGCACCTCTTTTTTCTTTTCTTTTTCTTTGCATCATGTGCTGATTGGGGAGGGTTTTTTGGAAGGGACATCCTGCGTGACACTGCAGTGCCACTCCTAGATGGGCCCGGTGTTTGTGTCGGCCACTAGGGTCGCTAATCTTACTCACACAGCTACCTCATTGCGCCTCTTTTTTTCTTTGCGTCATGTGCTGTTTGGGGAGGGTTTTTTGGAAGGGACATCCTGCGTGACACTGCAGTGCCACTCCTAGATGGGCCCGGTGTTTGTGTCGGCCACTAGGGTCGCTAATCTTACTCACACAGCTACCTCATTGCGCCTCTTTTTTTCTTTGCGTCATGTGCTGTTTGGGGAGGGTTTTTTGGAAGGGCCATCCTGCGTGACACTGCAGTGCCACTCCTAGATGGGCCCGGTGTTTGTGTCGGCCACTAGGGTCGCTAATCTTACTCACACAGCTACCTCATTGCGCCTCTTTTTTTCTTTGCGTCATGTGCTGTTTGGGGAGGGTTTTTTGGAAGGGACATCCTGCGTGACACTGCAGTGCCACTCCTAGATGGGCCCGGTGTTTGTGTCGGCCACTAGGGTCGCTTATCTTACTCACACAGCGACCTCGGTGCAAATTTTAGGACTAAAAATAATATTGTGAGGTGTGAGGTATTCAGAATAGACTGAAAATGAGTGTAAATTATGGTTTTTGAGGTTAATAATACTTTGGGATCAAAATGACCCCCAAATTCTATGATTTAAGCTGTTTTTTAGTGTTTTTTGAAAAAAACACCCGAATCCAAAACACACCCGAATCCGACAAAAAAAATTCGGTGAGGTTTTGCCAAAACGCGTTCGAACCCAAAACACGGCCGCGGAACCGAACCCAAAACCAAAACACAAAACCCGAAAAATTTCAGGCGCTCATCTCTACCCCAAACCCCCTGTGTACCTGGACACTGTCCCAGCTTTCAAAATGAAAGCTGCGATGGTTGCAATGTTTCTGATGGTCGCAATGTTCCAATGGTCAAGACCGATGTTCGAATGTTTGGGGGAAAAAATGTTATATATATATTTTTTTTAACCAAAATCATTTTAGATGAGGTTAAATACACATTCTTCACAACTGACTAATAAAAAAAACTGACAATTTCTAAGTGGTTTTTGGGAAAAACAATGTGTCAGTTAAGTGGTTAAGACTTACCTACTCATGCATTTTACTAATGTCCCTGTAGTTCCTAAAAAAATAAATAAAAAAAAACACACACAACCCAAATGCTTTGTTCTCTCCGCTGTTAAGTTTATTTTGTATTTCGCTGTAAATGCAACTGAGTAGCACTTTGAGTCCTATCGTGAGAATAGTGCTATATAAATATTTTAATTCTTCTAGGAATATAAAAACTGTTACACCTATCAAATGGAATATACAGGTGAAACTCAGAAAATGAGAATATCTTGCAAAAGTTAATTTATTTCAGTAATTCAACTTAAAAAAGGTGAAACTAATATATTATATAGACTCATTACATGCAAAGTGAGATATTTCAAGCCTTTATTTGTTTTAATTTTGATGATTGTGGCTTACAGCTTTAGAAAACCCCAAATCCAAATATCAGAAAATTACAATATTGTGAAAAGGTTCAATATTGTAGGCTCAGTGTCACACTCTGATCAGCTAATTAATCCAAACCACCTGCAAAGGGTTCCTGAGCCTTTAAATCAGGCTTTCCCAACCACGGTCCTCAAGGCACACTAACAGTGCATGTTTTAGTGATATCCAGGCTTCAGCACAGGTGGCTTAATTAGTAGCTCAGTTATTTTGATTTAACCATCTGTGCTGCAGCCTGGATATCACTAAAACCTGCACTGTTGGTGTGCCTTGAGGACCGTGGTTGGGAATGCCTGCTTTACATGGTCTCTCAGTCTGGTTCAGTACAAATCTCAATCATGGGGAAGACTGCTGACCTGACAAGTGTGCAGAAAACCATCATTGACAACCAGGGGTGTATCTACCTATTGGCCAAGATGGCACTCGCCAGGGGCGCCAGGCAAGAAGGGGGCGCCGCCTGGCTGTGCCACCCGTGGCCAAAGGATAGAAAAGCAGTACTGTCAGACTGTACCTGGTGAGAGTCTGCTACTGCTGGAGCGGCGCTGGTGTCCGGCAGCACCGCACTTGTAATCAGACTCAAAATAAACTACAGCTCCTAGCAGCCCTTGTTGCTGGGAGCTCCCGGCAGCAAGGGCTGCTGGGAACTGTAGTTTATTTTGAGTCTGATTACAAGTGCGGTGCTGCTTGGCACTAGTTTGATCACTAGTGCAGTGCGGTGCTGACGGACACCGGCGCCGCGCCGGCATTAACAGACTCTCACCAGGTACACAGCAATTGTTACATAGCACAGTGCTATAGATCTATTTGCTGTTGAAGATAATAAAAAAGTGGCAGTGTTTGGGAGAAGGGACTGTAGTACCTGGAAAACTACACGATTTTCATCCATGTTAGATGTAAGTAAGTAGTAAGTAAGCGAAAACTTTAACTTGTTGAGTGTAATAAAGAAAATACATATCTTACCTATTTCAAGGCCATGTTCAATAAAATGTATATCAGTTAATTGTATAATTGATCATTTTATCTTGGAAGTGATGGCACCCTGATGTTTTTTCTAACAGGAAGCACTTCTACCATCCAACTAATGGTGTTTGGTTAATGGCTGGGTCCATTTGAGGCTCACCTCACAGCAGCTCATTAGCATTTCATTTAGGATGCAGTCAAGATGCCGGCATTTGGCATCCCGGCGGTCGGAAAGCTGACGCCAGCATCCCGAAACTGCTCGGAATGCTAATGCTGGCATCTCAACATAGATAGGAATGCAGAATGCCAAAATCCGGATTGAGATGGTGCCAAAGTCTCCACTGGCAAGCCACGTGAGAGGGTTAGGGTTAGGCTGCGAGGGCGGGAGGGCCAGGGTTAGGCTGCAGGGAGGGACTGATTGGAGGTACCTGCAGAAGCCAGAGGGAACACACCGATTGTTGCTGCATATCCCGGGGAGCAATATTGAAAGCGTTTTTGGGTGGGCCACTGTGACACCCCACAAACTCTGGTACGTGGGTCCACTAATCTGTGGTGGATTTCAGTTTTTTATCTTTGCAAATTTGCACTTTGTTGTTAAGACGCCCAGTGTTTTATGTTGCACTTTAAAAATAAATCACTTTTGCACTTTACAACAAGCAGTACTTCACTATATATTGCTATTTCCTCCTATTTCCGGACATCTTTTATCTGAACGGAGAGGTGAAGAGGTGGAGAAATTGGGAGGAAAATTGCTATTAAAGTCTGCGGAATAAAGGGAGTGATATTACAAGCGTATTTGGGTGGGCATTATCGACACCCCACAAATTCTGGTACGTAGGTCTGCCAAATCAAGGTGGACTTTAGTTTTTGATCAACACTTTATCATATATGTGATCAATTTTTGTGAACCTATTTGAGCCCTACGGTACTTCACTATATACAATTTTCTCTTTCTTTTTTGGGGATACCATTTAAAATTGGAACGAGGGAGTGCTGCTGAATAGAAAAATCGTCTGTAGATGTGAACTCTCTCTTTCTGGATAGAGAACATTACGCATAGTGACCCAGGGAGCGCACCTCAGCAAAACTTTAGAACATAAATTGAACTTTTTGGGGATATTGGTGACCATCCCGGCTGGTGGATTGCAGCACCTTTGAATTGAGGCGCCATCTGTACACTTTCTTGTTTGCAGAGAGGGAGATTAGGAAGGGTGGGTTAGGCACCACTGAAGAGGCTTTGGGGGGGGGGGGGGGGGGCGGGTTAAGGTCAGGCTGTGGGAAAGGTGGGAGGGATGGTGTAACGTGAATACAAAACACTACTGTGCGGTGTAATGTGAATGAGGGACACTACTGTGTGGCATAATTTGAATTGGAAGTACTACTG
The DNA here is from genome assembly GCF_028390025.1 of Pseudophryne corroboree. NCBI lineage: Eukaryota > Metazoa > Chordata > Amphibia > Anura > Myobatrachidae > Pseudophryne > Pseudophryne corroboree. The sequence continues at coordinate 187,975,787 of NC_086453.1, read as the reverse complement.
TGTCCACGCCCTTCCCCCACAAGACCATGCCCCATTTCCAATACTCACACCTTATTCCAAATGTGTGTAGGGGGGGCACCAGCCCCTTACTTTGCCAGGGGCACTCGGACCCCTAGATACACCCCTGTTGACAACCTCCACAAGGAGGGAAAGCCTCAAAAGGAAATTGAAAAGGAAGTTGGATGTTCTCAAAGTGCTGTATCAAAGCATATTAATAGAAAGTTAAGTGGAAGGGAAAAGTGTGGAAGAAAAAAGGTGCACAAGCAGCAGGGATGACCGCAGCCTGGGAGGATTGTCAGGAAAAGCCCTTCAAAAGTCTGGGGGAGCTTCACAAGGAGTGGACTGAGGCTGGAGTTAGGCATTAAGAGCTGCCACACACAGACAGATCCTGGACACACACAGACGGATCCTGGATCGTTCAAATGTCGGATTCCTCTTGTCAAGCTGCTCCTGAACAACAAACAACGTCAGAAGCGTCTTACCTGAGCTAAAGAAAAAATAAATAAATAAATAACTGGCCTGTTGCTCAGTTGTCCAAAGTCCTCTTTTCTGATGAGCAAATTTTGCATCTCATTTGGAAACCAAGGTCCCAGAGTATGGAGGAAGATGGAGAGGCACACAATCCAAGTCAACGCAGCCACCTACCAGGACATTTTAGAGCACTTCATGCTTCCTTCAGCAGACAAGCTTTATGGAGATGCTGACTTAATTTTCCAGCAGGACTTGGCACCTGCCCACACCGCCAAAATTACCAATACCTGGTTAATGACCGTGGGATTACTGTGCTGGATTGGCTAGCAAACTCGCCTGACCTGAACCCCACAGAGAATCTATGAGGCACTGCCAAGAGAAAGATGAGAGACATGGGACCAAACAATGCAGAAGAGCATAAGGCCGCTATTGAAGCATCCTGGTCTTCCATAACACCTCAGCAGTGCCACAGGCTGGTAGAATCCATGCCACGCCACATTGAGGCAGCAATTCATGCAAAAGGGCCCAAACCAAGTACTGAGTACATATGCATGATTATACTTTTCAGAGAGCCGACATTTCTGTATTTAAAATCCTTTTTTTTATTGATTTTATGACATATTCTAATTTTCTGAGACTTTGGATTTTTTTAAACTGTAAGCCACAATCATCAAAATGATAGCAAATAATCTCACCTTGCATGTAATGAGTCTACATAATATACAGGTTGAGTATCCCATATCCAAATATTCCGAAATACGGAATATTCCAAAATACGGACATTTTTGAGTGAGACTGAGATAGTGAAACCTTTGTTTTCTGATGGCTCAATGTACACAAACTTTGTTTAGTACTCAAAGTTATTAAAAATATTGTATTAAATGACCTTCAGGCTGTGTGTATAGGGTGTATATGAAACATAAATTAATTGTGTGAATGTACACACTTTGTTTAATGCACAAAGTTATAAAAAATATTGGCTAAAATGACCTTCAGGCTGTGTGTATAAGGTGTATATGTAACATAAATGCATTCTGTGCTTAGATTTAGGTCCCATCGCCATGATATCTCATTATGGTATGCAATTATTCCAAAATACGGAAAAATCCAATATCCAAAATTCCTCTTTTCCCGAGCATTTTGGATAAGGGATACTCAACCTGTATTAGTTTCACCTTATAAGTTGAATTACTGAAATAAATGAACTTTTGCACGATATTCTTATTTTCTGAGTTTCACCTGTATGACAAGTGTCCTTAGTAATTCCTCCAAATCTTTGTGAAAATTTGGGAATAGCGGACTCAATTCAGTGGCATCCAAATTTATTTTTGTTTAGGATCCACATACACCCCAAAAGATTTTCCTTCGCCCCCCACCCCCTTTCCTCTCCTTCTTGGCAGACTGCCACACCACCACTTCCTTCCCCCATTCCCCTTTCTTAAACTTAAAATTACATTAAATGGGGGAATTTAATTGTGCCAGCGCCTCCTGCTGGCCATCTATAGTAATGGGTGCCTATCAGAGCAATTCAATTATCGCTCTGATTAGGCGCCCATCAGCCTCAGCAGGGCGAGAAAAAAAATCTGTGAAATATACGTTATGGTAAGAACTTACCGTTGATAACAGTATTTCTCCTAAGTCCACAGGTTCCACAGGATAACAATGGGATATGATGGAGCGACAGCGGATTGGCACCAAACAATCAAAAGCTTTCTGGCCTCCCAGGATGCAATGGGCCCATCCATATATCCCGCCCACTGGCTCAGGCAAATCAGTTGCATTCCAAAGCACAAGGCAGGAGCATCATGTAGAGCCCTAATCAGGCGAGAAGAACACACATGCACACCCTTCCGTACAAGAAGGAAGCGGTTAGTGAGTAGAAGGATCCTCAAATCAGGTGCATCAGGGTGGGATCCCTGTGGAACCTGTGGACTTACGAGAGATCAATGGTAACTTCTTAACATAACGTATATTTCTCCGGCAGGGTCCACAGCTATAACAATGGGATTTCCCAAAGCAATTTAGTGGTGGGGACGCTCCTGATTAGACAGGAGAACCTTACGCCCGAATTCAGCGTCATGAGAGGCAAAAGTATCCAAGGCATAATGCCTAATGAATGTGTTAATGGAAGACCATGTGGCTGCCTTACATATCTGTTCTGCTGAAGCAACATGTTGTGCTGCCCATGAAGGACCTACCTTACGAGCAGAGACATTAGCCAGAACAGGGAGATCAGCTTGAGAATATGCTTCTGAAATAGTAATTTGAAGCCATCTTGGGACTATAATTTCTTCATTAAGGTGGAATTTAGACACCACCTTCGGAAGATACCCAGACCTAGTTCTGAGAACTGCTTTATCTGGATAAAAAAAAATAATCAGAAATGGGGAACAACATGACAGCGCTCCTAAATCTGATACTCTTCTAGCTGATGCCATAGTCCGTAGAAAGAGTACTTTTGCTGTCAACCATTTAAGATACACCTTGCTAAGTGGTTCAAATGGAGCAACTTGAAGGGGTTTCAGGACTAAACACAAGTCCCACGGTACTGTAGGCGGAACAAAGGGAGGTTGAATGCGCAGCATTCCCTGGAAAAAAGTACGCACATCCTGTAAATTGGCAATTTTCTTTTGGAACCATACAGTCAATGTCGATACCTGCACTCTCAAGGAAGCCACCTTCAAACCTTTATCCATTCCTGCCTGAAGGAATGCTAGGACCCTTGAAACTCTAAAAGAATTCGGGTCCATACCTCCTTCACTGCACCAATGAATATAGGCCTGCCATATTCGGTGATAAATACGAGCTGAGGAGGGTTTCCTTGCTCTGAGCATTGTTTGAATTACCTGTTGTGAGAATCCTCTTAACTTCAGGATAGAGGTTTCAAGGGCCACGCCGTCAAAGACAGTCGATCCAGATGTCTGTGATAACAGGGACCCTGCATCAGTAGATCTGGACGTTGAGGGAGCAGAAGTGGAGCATCCATCGACATTCTCTGCAGATCTGTGTACCAATGCCTTCTGGGCCAAGCCGGAGCCATTAGAATCACGGCCCCCTTTGCTTGCTTTATTTTCCTTACCACCCTGGGTAACAGGGGGATTGGAGGAAACAGATAAGCCAGATGAAAGTCCTATTTCACAGACAAGGCGTCCACAAAGATTGCTCCGGGATCCTTTCTTCTTGACCCGTATGCGGGCACTTTGTTGTTCAGACGGGATGCCATGAGATCTCTGGCAATCCCCACTTGTCTACTAGAGTCTGAAAGACCTCCGGGTGTAGAGCCCATTCGCTTGCTTGAATGGTGTGTCGACTGAGAAAGTCCGCTTCCCAATTTAGGACTCCCGGAACGAACACTGCGGACAAGGCTGGGAGATGGAGTTCTGCCCACTTTAGTATATGACTTACCTCCTTCATTGCTTTTTGGCTGCGAGGTCCTCCCTGATGGTTGAGGTACGCTACTGCCGTCGTATTGTCCGAGCGGATCTGGACTGGTTTTCCCTGAAGAATGTCCTTTGCCTGAAATCCGTGCCATGTATATGGCCCGAAGTTCTAACAGGTTTATTGGCAGGCAACTTTCTTCTCTGGTCCATTGTCCCTGGAACCATAATTTTCCAGACACTGCTCCCCAGCCCTGGAGACTGGCATCTGTTGTCAGGATCTCCCAATCTGATATCCAAAAGGGTCTCCCTTTGTCTAGATGGGATGTCTGTAGCCACAAGGCAAGTGACTTTCTTACCTTTACTTAAATTACCATTGTCTGTTTCTATATTGTCTGATGTACTCCATTCCATCTGACCAGAACCAGACGCTGCAGAGGCCTCGAGTGGAATTGTGCATACTCCACCATGTCGAATGTTGACACCATCAACCCCATCACTCGCAATGCTGCGTGAATGAATACCGTTTGACTGTGTAACAAGTCCTGAATTTTTGATTGTACCTTGGATATCTTGTTCTGAGGTAAAAATACTTTCTGCAGACCTGAATCCAGTACAGCCTCCAAGTGAGTTATCCGTTGTGACAGCACCAGAGATGATTTTGCTCAATTTATGAGCCACCCGTGCATCTGCAGACATGTTATTGTTTGTTGGAGATGGCACAGGAGCATTTCTTGTGATTGTGCCAGGATTAAAAGGTCATCGAGGTGTGGAAAAATTCTTATCCCCTGCTTGTGGAGATAGGCTGCTATAACCACCATAATTTTGGTAAATACTCTGGGGGCTGTGGCTAACCCAAAGGGTAGGGCCTGGAACTGAAAATGCTGCTGGAGGATGGCGAACCTGAGACAACACGGATGGGACAGTGCTATAGGAACATGTAGGTAAGCATCCTGAATATCCAGGGATCCCATATAATCCCCTCGTTCCATGGCCAAAACTATGGAGCGTAACGTCTCCATGTGGAACCTCGGTACCCAAATATATTTGTTTAGCATTTTGAGATTGAGAATGGGCCGAAATGACCCATTTGGCTTCTGAACCAAAAACAGGTTGGAGTAAAAACCCTGTCCCCGTTGTGCAGGGGGTACTGGAATGACTACTCCTGACTGAAGCAATTTATGAACTGCTTCTTGCAAAGCCCTGGCCTTCGTCTCTACCCGAGATGGGCTGGTGCAGAAGAACCTTCGAGGAGGATGCTTCTTGAAGGGAAAAACATAACCTAGAGATACAGCTTCTTGCACCCAGGCATCTGCTGTAGAATGCAGCCAGATCTGTGGAAACTGAAGAAGTCAGCCCCCTACCCTGGGGTCCCCCAGGAGGAGGCCCGCACCATCAGGCTGATGGCTTATCTTCTGGTTTGGAAGCTGACCCTCTGGTAGCCCAATGCTTTTTTGACTTAAACTTATTGTATTGGGACTGCTTACGATCACTTTTTCCCTTTGCTTTTTCTTGAGACCGAAAGGGCCGGAAAACCGGATCACTAGATTTGGGGTTATATGTGGAAGGAAACTTGATCTTCTTGGAGTCTGCTTCTGACTCCAGAATATGTCAATTCTTTACCAAACAGAATATTTCCAGAAAAAGGCAAAGATTCCAAAACCTTCTTAGATTCTGAATCCGCTTTCCACGTACGTAACCAAACTGCTCTGCGAGCAGCTATTGTTGGGGCTGATGCCCTAGAAGCAATAGTACCCATATCTAATGCAGCTTCTTCCAAGAATACTGCAGCCTGTTTAATATGAGCTATATAGGATTTTTGTTCTCTAGAAGCTGATGAAAAAATCACTTTCCAATGCATCAGCCCAGGCAGCCACTGCCTTTGCCATCCAAGCTGAAGCCATGGCTGGCCTTATGACTGCTCCAGACAGGGGAAATATGGTTTTTAGAAAACCATCCACTCCTATCCGTGACATCATTTAATGATGTTGACGGCAAAGGCAATATAGATTTTTGCACTAATCGAATCACATGCGTATCTACTTTAGGAGCCACTTCCCTTTTTAAACAGTCACCGGCTGGAAAAGGATAATTGGAATCCCATATTTTGGGAATTTCTATATTTTTTATTGGGTGTTGCCCAAGCCTCTTCCATGATTTCCGTCAGCTGGTCTGACCCTGGAATAGAGAAAGTGCTCCAGAGAACAGTGCGCAATGAAACTGAGAAGCTGCTAAAAAATGTACATAAATGTGCATCCAATTACACATAAAAAAGACAATGTGACCAAAAAAATGTGCATCAATATTAGCACTAGTCAGAAACCATGTAACATATTTAATACACCACTGTGTGAAAGGTAAACTGAATGAACTCATTCACCATAAATGAAGGAGAATGTTCCCAAGATTTTCTCTTGTATGCAATCAGTTTTTCTCCCTCTATGGACACATCAGGAAGCAGCTATGAGTCTGCAAAAAAACGTGTCACCTCTCCCTATTTATATAGAGGAATGGCTCAAAGGGACACTTTAAACAAAACTGATCATGGTGCAGTATCTCTTAAAATAAGATATTTATTACTAACAGAATGCACTTACAAGAACACAAAATTAAAACAGCATGAAACAATCAACTCCTTGGGCATATCACCAGCAGTTGCAGTCCTTAATCAGGGAATCCCGTAGTGCCGTAAGGAAAAGTGGAAAAGTGAGCTCCGGATGCCCAAAACCACGTCACCGCAGGGAAGCCCTTCAAGGTAGCAGATGGAGTTCGAATACAATAGCCACGCTTAACGCGTTTCGGACGCTGTTCGTCCTTCGTCAGAAGCATGGCTAACAAACATAAGTCCTTGCAGTTATCCCCTCTTAATGAGGGGTACACAGCTGCAGTCAATCCTCGCTATTTGGCGCCGCCATGACCTCCCACTGATGTGTAGGATCCCAAACGCGGAAGCGGAAGTGACCGCTGCGGTTCACCGCTCACCGTAAGTCGTCACTTTTGCGTTCCACCGCCGGGATTCGTCGTCTCCGAGTAATGCAGTCAGTCTGACCCTGGAAACTCAGTCTTAACTGTTTTGGAACGTTTAAGCACAGGTGCCTTGGTTTTTAACACAGGCTCTGCTGATTCTTCTAAGGATAGAATGGCCTTTATTGCTCTAATTAATTCATCTATATCCACTTAGCTGAGACCTTCCTCCTCTTCGTATGTCGAAGTAGAGTAAACTGAGCTTTCATCTTCCGATGAATCGTCATGTGTAGCCTGTGAAAGTGAAGATTTACTTACCATCGGTTTATCAGCTTGTTTCATTTGATAAGATGCTGGGGGAAATTATATACCGTAGGTAGGGAGCTGCATGTAGGGGTACCCCATTCCTGCTACAGAAGCTGTAGGAATTATCCGTTCAGCTATACTGGACAAAGTCTGTGCAAACATAGCCCAAGGTGGATCCATCTGTACCTGACATTGTACAGGGATCTGTCTTGTATTCTGCTGAAAAGCAAAACAATTTGCACATAAACCATCCTGAACCAGATCCTGAGAGGATAATACAGTTTTGCAAGACAAACATGATATGAGTCTTGGTATTACTGTAAGTGTACCTTTGCCACTGTTAGACATGATAAATAATTCAGCACTTTCACAGTGTACTACACAATTTGTGACTGTAATCACTTTAACCTTCTAAAGTGATATCAATCTGACCCTACCCATGCACCAGCATTGAGGATCAGAAGAAACAACTGACAAACATATATTAAAGCCAGCAATCACACTAGCAGTCAGTCACATGTTATATATTAGTCACATGTGCATATCATCAACTACAAACACTTTAAGTATGTAAGCAAACATTTACTGAATCATGTATAAACAGATCTAACGTATTCAGACGCAATGTGAAGAAAACCACAGTAAATGTACACAGACTCATATGCAATAGGCACTTAACTATTAATACTGAAAAAGCAGTTAGAATTTTAGTGCTGTATAACCCGTAGAGTGGGATGCAGGGATACTCACCTTGCTTCCAGGATCGATCAATATGTTAGCGAATGCTGAGTGGATCCAGACGCTACTAGTGTACACTGCCGCTCCAGTAACCTATAGTGAACACAGGCGCACCAGTCACATAGTCACCTATGCTGCGACCAAGTCTCCTCGTGGTAGCGCTCAGTGAACACCGATGCAGTGGCTTATGAGCGTCTGAGACGGAAGCGAGGAATCAGTTCATGGCGGGAGACTAGGCAGAAACTGGTCATGAACCAAGGGAGGGGCGACCAGGAGAGCGTCTGACTCCCCCTGCTGACATCAACCCCAGGGATCTTGGCCTCATGCTGTTCCTGGTGCCTAAGATCCCTAAGGCCTAGCGCTGGTGCACCCGCGTCAGCTGCTGTTTGGTAGTCTCCTCCCAATCCAGAAAGGCTGTGTCCGTATTCCATCTACTAAGCGGAACCGATGCCTTACCTTCTCTCCGTGCTCTGGCCACAGCCTGGTAACGTCTGCTGGACCTGCTAGTATATCCGACACAGAAGCCCGCCGAAACAGCGGGATCCAGTCTGAAGGTCGACCACTATAGGTCGACAGGTCAAAAGGTCGACATGAGTTTCAGGGTTTTTTCAAACTTTTTCTTACTTAACGATCCACGTGGACTACGATTGGAACGGTAATCTGTGCCGAGCGAAGCGAGGCATCTTGTCCGAAGCATGGCGAGCGAAGCGAGCCATGCGAGGGGACACGGTACACTAATTGGGGTTCCCGGTCACTTTACGAAGAAAACAACAAAAAACCTCATGTCGACCTTTTGACCTGTCTACCTAGCACATGTCGACCTAGAAACCTGGTCGACCTAGTGACTGTCGACCTATAGTGGTCGACGTATACACTGTCGATCTAATGATCCACACCCGAAACAGCACTGTACTTGTGGGTAAGCGTTGTCGCGACCCGGGGGAGAGTTGTTGGAGCGACTCTTTCTTAAGCGTATAAGACGCTTTTTAGAAAGATCACTCGAAAACTAGTAAGACTATTAAGAATAACATAAGAAAGCTTAGGGCTGCTAAAAAACCCCCCAAAAAACAGCAGCCTTCTGACCATGGTCCGGCTCCTGCCGCACCAAACAAAAAAACTGATTTGCCTGAGCCAGTGGGCGGGATATATGGACGGGCCCGTTGCATCCTGGGAGGCCAGAAAGGTTTTGATCATTTGGTGCCAATTTGCTGTTGCTCCATCATATCCCATTGTTATCCTGTGGGTAACCTGTAGACCCTACTGGAGAAAAGTCCGTTATTTGGGCGCCCAAACCTGGATGTTAGACGCCCGGACCTTCAGCCGCGTACAATGCTAATGGGTGTCTGATCAAAGCAACAATTTAATTGCTCTGATAGACACCCATAACTATAGATAGCCAGCAGGGGGCACACAGGACAATTGAATTCCCCCCAATGGGCCTCATTCAGACCCTGTCTCAGATGGCCGAAAATCGCAAACAGATGATTTTCGGCCGTCTACGCAAACGCCGCAGTGCGTGTTTGCGGGCTATCTTGATGCGATTGCATACCGGAAAGATGCATTCGCATCATGATTGACAGACGATGGGTGTCTGGGAGCAGCAACGCTGCGTTCGCGGGAGCGTCGCTGGAAACGTAGGCGTGTCATGGTCGTTCTCTGGGGCAGCTCGATGACGTCGCCTGCATTTCCCGCAAGTGGAAACATGGCGGCGGTACCCCTGCTTCTGCAGCCATGCTGCGTAGGCAGTTGCCAACCTCTGAGGTTTTTGTAATGCGATCGCAATTGAATTGCGATACCATCACGGGGCTGCGTCACACATGTGGAAAAAACTGTAACCAACTCTGAATAACCCCCAATGTCTTCTATTTTGTATTACATTAACCTGTGATTTTAATTTGTATGCCTTCCATCACATTGATTTATTTTCTTGAAAATTTTAAAATCTTGGATAAAAATAAATTTTTAGAGTAATCTGGGTCCCTTAGTGTCCAATGGCCTTAGGCATAAACAAGGAGCTAAAGGCCAGTACTGACGGGAGAGATGTGTGCTGAGCGATCTTAACACAGACCGCTCAGCACACATCTCTCCCCCCGCTCAGCACAGCGCGATGTGTGCTGAGCGAGGGGACGACGGGGGGCCACTCACACAGCGCTGAAGTGAGCGACCTGCTAGATTGAGCCTGCATGCAGGCCAATCTAGCACCAGCGATAGTGACGCGCAGGGTCGTGCATCGCTATCGCTGGGGGGCATACACACTGCAGATCCATGCTTAAAATCTAAGCAATCCAGTCAGATTGCTTAGGTTTTAAACACTGATCTCTCCGTGTGTAACCCCCTTTACAGTCTATAGCCTACACATACAGTAGCAGGTACTGTAACCCAACATCACATTACCCTACTCACCTGTATGGAGTGCGAGGAAAATGATGCAATGTTGTTGGCTGCTGGGTGCCGAAGTTCCAACTGTTCCTCTAGAACTTTGCAGCCATCATCACTGACGTATAGTTTAAAAGATTTTTATTTGAAATATTTAAATATAATATTACGTGCAGAACAGATCTCCTTGTCAAAAACTGGGGGAAACAGTGGGGCGTCGGGGGTCACATGTGATCTGACCATGTCAGTTAAAGTGGTTATACCTGAATGTTTCAGGTGAATTCATACTTCTGTCATATGGAATGTGTTTAACTGTATAGGTAATTTTATATCTGAAAAACTCAAGTTATTGTAAAGTAAACCCCATACACACTACATGAGATTTTGTAACATCTCGCTCAGAATGGCCAATCTGAGCGAGATCTTTCACAATCTCGTCCAGTGTGTAAACTAAATTTCATTAACGATGCGCGCTCCTACGCATCATTAACGACCCCCTCCCTCGTCTGAACATGTACAGATGATGGAGGGCCTCGTTAACGACAGCCATGCTGCCGCCACTCCTCCCGCTGCCGCAACCCCGTCGCTGCCTGTCCCGGCCGCATTGGCAAGTGTGACTGCACCTGCCGATGCCGGCCCACCGCCGCCACCAATATCGGCATCGGCGGGGATTGGGTAGTGTGTAGGGCCCTTAAGTTGTTTTTAAATCATAAAACAAATCCATGAAGCACAATGTACAAAAATGCATTTTTTGGACACTTATATAAAGTATGATGGGAAATAGGATGCAACATGCTTACTAACCACTGAGCCGAGAGCCAAAGCTGAGGTACTCTTCTTACTAGAATGCGAAGCCAAATTCTCCATTCCTTCAGTCTATAATAATTTAGATCACAAAAATGTTGACATTAATACTAAATAAAATAATGTAGATTATGTTTCTTACTTATCCTTCACATATACATTTTCTTCCGAGATCGTATAAAATGTGACCCTAGTGACACACCTATAAGCTGTAATGCACTCTTCAGAGGCTGACCAAAGCCTGAAAACCGCATAAATAATTGGATAAATGGATTGTTATGTGCTTGTTCCCACCACTGCATTCTGCATGTTAGAAAGGGGATCTGGTCTTCAGGTCGACAATAAGTAGGTTGACATGGTTTCTAGGTCGACAGGGACTCTAGGTCGACATGAGTTTTTCAATTTTTTTTTTACTTTTTTATACTTTACGATCCACGTGGACTACAATTGGGAACGGTAACCTAGTCCGAAGCATGACGAGCGAAGCAAGCCATGCGAGGGGACACGGTGCACTAATTGGGGTTCCCGGTCACTGAACGGAGAAAAAACGAAACCAAAAAAGACAAAACTCATGTCAACCTAGAAACCATGTCGACCTATAGTGGTTGACCTAAGTCTAATCTACCTAACATACCACACCCGTTAGAAAGCCACCTATTTCTTGTGTGTTGACAAGTTCCTCCAATACAATACATAGGGTGCCTATGGAACACGTAGGGTGCCTATTGAACAGACGGGATGTAGTTATGTGACAGACCCCAGTGACTTTTATATTGCATTTTTATGGACAGACATGTTTTTAAGGTTGTAACTGTGCTGGACACCATGGCCAATATTTACTAAGAATCGGATTGCGTTCGTTTTCAATCGATGTGTTGTTTTTTTTCTAAGTGGCAATTCGGGCATTTACAAAAAATCAAATTCGGCAGTGTTTGTAGCATTCGTATTGTTTTGCACTGTCGCACACAGAAATACGAATGAATACACCATCGGTCAAATGCGCCAGTCAATTCATAGAAATAGGTGATTTATCAATGTTTCGTATTTGTAGAATCGGAAGTAAAAAGCTTAAAAGCGGGCGCAAAACTATACGATTCGTAATTTTTTGCACTTTTCAAATAGAACTGCTTTTTCCTGGCGTGTTTCACACTTCACTACTCTACAATGTTTTTTTTTTTTGCCTCAACATACGTATTGCTGGTTTGTAATGTATTTTGTGTGTATTTGTGAATACCTGAAATGTAGTAAAATGCACTGACCATATTTTTCAAGATTGGAAAAAAGTTTGCAAACAACAACAAATTGTTAGACATAACCCTTACATAGCATTTATGCTTCACTCATGGTCAAATGCAAATGATGCCTAAAGAAGAAACGTCTAAGGTATTAAAAAGCATCAAACATAATTGAAATAAAAATTTGTCAAGTTTTTTGTTAAAAAAACATCACCTGTGCTGCATCAGTACTGATTGTCACATAATTACCACCATGCATATTGTAATACTTAACTGTTGTTATTATTATGTTCACCTAGCAAATACACACAACACACGTTTTGTTAATGACTGCTTTACTTGTGTTTTTGACTTCAAAATGTATAACTGTGAATGTTTTAAAATCACCTCGAAAGAAAAACTAATAAACAATATAAACAAAGGCCAATTATTATTCCTTGTGACTCTTTTCAGTCTGGGTGGTGACGTGACAGGAGTCACTATGGGGGTTGTTGTTGTTGAGCTTGAGCTTGTGTGGTTCCCTTGATGTCTCATATGCATTGTTAGATTTGTAAGAGTCAAGTTTAAGTCTCTTGCTGCTGACGTTTGACTCTCCATCATTCGGACCATGTTGTCTTGGGTTGTTTGTGTGGCTGTAAAAAGCTGCAAGTAGCCTTGATGGAGCCTATGAATATCATCCATCACTCGTTGGTATATGTCGATCAGTCTATTGTTGTCTGCCCTCATGAGTTCCACTGTGTTGGCCACTCTTGTTAGTTCCATTGTTTGCCTGCTGCTGGTTCTGCATAGGCGTGGTATATGATGGGCTACACTTGCAGAGGACTGTGTTTGTTGTCGTAAGCAGTCCAAAGTATTGCTCTGCATGCTGGCCCAGCTGGCCCAAAAAGCTTGTTCTTGTGCCTGTGGTGTTTGGGGGGTTGGGCTTGTCTGTGGGTCAGGTGTGTGTGGAGTGGGTGGTGTGGCAAAGTGAGCGGTAGTTTGCTCATGCAGTGGTATGGGTGTAAACTGTAACACAATTGTATCCTCAGTGGTTGTTTGCTGGCGTTGGGCAGGCTGACTTTCCATCACAATGACCTCTGCTGGAGAAATATATGTGGTTGATGTAAGTATATATTTGTGTTGTAATTGTACGTAATACTGATGTGTACTTTGGCCCACATTTATTCCACAATATTAAGCTAAGTTTGTTAAGTTTTTTTTTTTTTATTAACATTTGTAGGGTTAACAAACTCATTGTCACATTTTTTGGTACAATTTCAATGTTACACTACACTTTATTGTGACTAATACAGATGAACCAATCTTTATCCTTGCCTTTCCAAGGTGTTTATTTGCCACGACAGGCAGACTTCATCCTGTAATGTAATTACATACTCCACGGATGTTTTGATGTGTGACTAATGTTTTTATGCCATAAGCAAAACATGAATGCCTTAGCATAAATCACCATGGTGTGTGGAATCTCCTCAGACATTACCAGATAAAGATGCCTGTATCTGTATGGGATGCGGTCAAGATGCCGCCGGACGGAATCCCGGCGGTCGAAATACCGACGCCGGAATCCCGACCGCCACAATCCCGACATATTCTCCCTCCGTGGGTGTCCACGACACCCATAGAGGGAGAATATAATAGTGTGCCGAGCGTAGCGAGGCACCGTGCCCGCAGCGTGGCGAGCGAAGCGAGCCCGCAAGGGGCTGCGTTCCGCTCACCACCCCTGTCGGGATTGTGTGGTCGGGATTCCGGCGTCGGTATTTCGACCGCCGGGATTCTGACCGGCGGCATTTAGTACTGATCCCATCTGTATATGTGTTTTCGCACTGCTTGTATTTTTTGAAATAGTCGTCATAACCAACTTTCATGTTTTTACATATGTTTTTTTAGGATTAGATTTTAATAGAATGATTAAAGTACCTTTATGCTAAAGTGTCTGCTCAAAATGTGGTGTAGATTTGTGACACAATATGAAGGTTGCATTTTGTCACTGTAAAGGGAGTATAATAAACAAAAATTTGATGTGTGTGTTTTTACAATTAAACTCACCTGGCAACTGTGGCGAGTGCGGGGACATGGGTGGCGGACTCTCGAGCAGTTAATGTGGTGGTAATTCTGAGACTTTGGAGATGCGTCGTCTTGGTGATGTCTGTGAAGCTGGTCTGGAGGCCCCAGTCAGACTTAACCTCCGTGTCGAATCAACCTGTGTGGATGTTCCTGTGTGTGTGGTGTATGTAAATAAATTTCTACATACATTGTTTTCAAAGGCATTCCTGAAGAAAAATATTTACCTGCAGTAGCAGCAAATGGTTTCGCAGATTGCGAAGAGCCTGGTCCGGAGGAAACTTTAGTCATTTTATGTCCTAAATAAAATAACACTATTTTATGCGCAAAACCTAATATTGGCTACATTAACATTTAAGTACTTTTACAATTCAGTCAAATATAATAATTTTAAAAAAACATACACAAAACACACAAATGACACTTTCCAAACAATATACGTGCCGATTAATAAGACAGTTTTTCACAAACATTTAAATAAATCACAAAAACATACACAATGTCAAAGGCAACATTAAATACATTACAAAATACAAACTATAAACTTACCAGCCTTCTTTGGCCGATCGGAGTCCTTCCCATAAGTCCCACTCACGACCTCTGTAGGAATGAGGCTCTGCAGGGGCAACTCATAATCCAAATACGTCGCCACAAAAGGGGCACCACCACCAGTTTGGCGTGCAGACTTGGCCTCCCTTGCCATTTTGGCTTTCACACGACGCTTTATGTCATAAAACCTTTTTCTGCAGGTCTCCTCGGTTCGCCTCACTAAGCCCTCACAATTGACTGCATCAATCACCTTATGCCACATTTGTGCCTTCTTCCTGGATGACACCTTAGCTGCCTCTTGGCCAAAAAGCTGGCGATGATATTGCATTATCTCATGAACCAGGGCCACATTCTCCTCATAAGTACATTTTACATTGCGCCCTGATTTGGTTGTGGTACGTGGCTGCGGAGCCACATCACTCTCACTAGACGACTCCGGTGCCTCCTCTGCAACCTCCTCCTCCTCACCCCCCTTACTAACCTCCTGCACCTCCCCCGCCTCACTAACCTCAGAATCCGACATGATTGACACAAACAACAATAAACAAATAAAAAAAATATAAAAAAATAAAACTCCACTACCTCTAAAACTAACACAACACACACACACACACACACACACACACACAATTACAGTGACAAGATACTCATAAAAAAACCACAAGGACAGAAAATGACACTAATAAGTAACAAGACAACAAACAACACAAGACACCTTTCACAGCACAGCACACAACAATAGAACAACCACAAAACCACTCACTAACCAAACTACTCACAACGCTACCTCTCTCCTCTCCACTGACTAAACCCACGAGGTTCGGTCGTTTGGAGGCGTATTTATATGGTTGCGCATTGACACTCCCTCGTATTCCTCGAAACCAATCATATGACTCACACTAGAAAACGAAAAGTTTAAAAAAAAAAAGGCCGCATTGGTGACGTATCACGGCCGAACACTCATAGTACGAATGACGCGTGGAAAAAACCATCTTCGGCCGAAAAAAAAACACATTCGGCCGCGAAAAAATACGAATGACCGCGACATCGACCACTACGAATAGGATGAATACGAAAGCTTAGTAAATGAGCGAACATAAATTCAAAAAGTTGCAAATGCACACTACCGATGACATTCGAGTTTAAACTCCCACCAAATCCCGACAAATACGAATCTTAGTAAATATACCCCCATGTCTCAGCTTGTGTGGGAAACACCGAAATCAATGGATATCGCCAGCCAAGTTGTAGTTGTATTGTAACTGGCAGGGAGCACACCAGTAGTATCTGGACAAAGAGGCAGTCAGTCACATAATAGGATGTGACTATCAATACAGTAATAGGATGCCCTTTTCCACCATGGTAAACCCAGTTACAGCCAAGGCTCTGGATCAGGGAGTAGCTGGTCTTGCATTTAAAAACATGTAAACAGAAACAAAACAAAATGCAACTGTAGTCACCTCTGAAATAGCCATTATAAGATGCAGCCTTGCATCACGTCTTCATTCTCCCACTAGCAGCTAGCTGCTTTTATATCTACAATGACTGTATGAGTCAGTGGCCCCACTAGGTATTACAGGACTGTAGTCAGACAGAAAGGTTGGTTCTATATCGGAGGGGCTGAAGGGACCTTGTGACGTATTGAGGGGAGGAGCTACGTCACCAGGGGGAGGAGCTACGGGCGAACAGGGTACCCGAAAAGTACCCTCGCGGGCTCGCTTCGCTCGCCACGCTTCGGGCACGGTGGCTCGCTCCGCTCCGCTTCGCTCACCACCTAATTACTAAAGGTAATAGTTGGTGGCGTGGATAGTAGAGGAACTATCCCGCTGGCCTAGCTCCTCCCCCTTGCGTCGTAACTCCTCCCCCTTACGGAAAAGGTCCCTTAGCCCACTTGATTCTAGCATCTACCCAGACAGAAACCTTGCACTAAATAAATTTGATGAATGATACATACCTTATGTATTTCTCTACTGTGCAGTGTTGGTGCCATTGTGTGACTGTCACAGATTCTGCACCCCATAAGTGAAAGTAATAAAATATAAGAAAAGGATAAAACCTAATGACTTTTATCCCTCAAACAGAAGTACAACCACATTAAAAAAAAATACTATTACTGGTATACACAGTCAGAATGTTGACATGGTCTAATTGTCAATAGTCAGAATGTTTACATGGACAATAGGTCAACATATAAAATGTCAACATGTTCAGAGTGCGGCATTTTATAGGTTATTGACATTATAATTTTGTGTTTAGGGTTAGGCTAAATTTAGCACAAAAAAACAACAACCCAGTATGTCAACATTCTGACGTATACATATGTATATATATCGATATTTGTGTATGTCGACTTATTGTCCGAATCTCTGCACATGTCTCATGTACCACACCCTCATCACCAACACCTCCGCACGTCTCATGTACCACAGCCTCATCACCAACACCTCCGCACATGTCTCATGTACCGCACCACTCTCACCAACACCTCCGCACGTGTCTCATGTACCACACCACTCTCACCAACACCTCCGCACATGTCTCATGTACCACACCCCACTCACCAACACCTCCGCACGTGTCTCATGTACCACACCCCTCCCACCAACACCTCCACACGTCTCATGTACCACACCACTCTCACCAACACCTCCGCACATGTCTCATGTACCACACCACTCTCACCAACACCTCCGCACATGTCTCATGTACCACACCCCTCCCACCAACACCTCCGCACATGTCTCATGTACCACACCCCTCCCACCAACACCTCCGCACATGTCTCATGTACCACACCCCTCCCACCAACACCTCCGCACATGTCTCATGTACCACACCCCTCTCACCAACACCTCCGCACATGTCTCATGTACCACACTCCTCTCACCAACACCTCGGCACATGTCTCATGTACCACACCCCTCTCACCAACACCTCCGCACATGTCTCATGTACCACACCCCTCCCACCAACACCTCCGCACATGTCTCATGTACCACACCCCTCTCACCAATACATCCGCACATGTCTCATGTACCACACCCCACTCACCAACACCTCCGCACGTGTCTCATGTACCACACCCCTCTCACCAACACCTCCGCACGTGTCTCATGTACCACACCCCTCTCACCAACACCTCCGCACATGTCTCATGTACCACACCCCTCCCACCAACACCTCTGCACATGTCTCATGTACCACACCCCTCCCACCAACACCTCTGCACATGTCTCATGTACCACACCCCTCTCACCAATACCTCCGCACATGTCTCATGTACCACACCCCTCCCACCAACACCTCCGCACATGTCCCATGTACCACACCCCTCTCACCAACACCTCCGCACATGTCTCATGTACCACACCCCTCAAACAAACACCTCCGCACATGTCTCATGTACCACACCCCTCTCACCAACACCTCCGCACATGTCTCATGTACCACACTCCTCATATGTATCATGTAGAGAAAAAGTATATTGTAAATTTGCAAACTGATGCTAAAAAAGGGTTATTACCAATATTATATTAGATTTTTATTCTTACTTTTTTAAAGTTGATTTTGACTTAATTTCTATCTGTGTACACTATAAGACCTCATGCCCAATGGCGGAAAATTATATATGTTTATTATTGTTTTTTCACAGTAGAACAATGTATATAAACGGGTCTGGCAACAAAAGCTATTGTTTTCAATATCCCTATACTTGAATTTTCACTTCCATTCAAATGAGTTAGGTTTGTGTTGCAGTTTTATGTTAAAATCCGGGAAGTGACCATCAATGCAGATTGGAATATAGTTGTGTAACTAATAGGTGCAGGTAGTGAGGTGCACACGGACTCATTAGTCAGACAGGGCCCACTCCACACACAAGAACAGACTGTTCCAGGTTACAAAGATGCAGTGAGTGCCACCTTTCCATAGATAGCTACAAAGAAGATAAAGCACTGTGCCGGAGTCTTTACTCTCCTCTGGGCCAGCATCAAATTCAGGAAAACACTGATGAAAGGGAATACATACGGTTTCTCAAAACTCAATATTTTCCAAACTATATGGTTGTAATGTTAGCTAAAGCATTTTAACTATGTCAGCGATATAAATTTAAACATAACAAAGCATCATGTTTACATGCTTTAACTAGCATTACAACTGTGTCGGCATAATGGTGTCAGCACTGTCCCATCCACATATAGTTCATTGACATATTGAGTGTTGACCAACAGACTACATCCTGATGGGAAGATTACTCTGCCAGCAGACAGGTTACCTGGGACGGGGGGGGGGGGGGGGGGGGGAGGGCATACACACTGAAGCAGTCACAGGGAAGGCCGATAGAAACAAAAAAATAAAATTAATGCACACAGGCCACATTATTTCTTAAAAGACTCCTGTTAGAATAATCAAATAAAGTGCCGTAGACATAGTGCTTTACAGATGAAAATAAGTCATAAATAGTGTATTAGATACTTTTTTTTTTTTCCTTTTTACAAATTTGTAGCAATAAGGCACTTAGCTAATGTTGCTGGTTGATACAAGATTTATAACAGCTTCAGAACACTGGTCAGGACTTCAGACTTCAGTCTTCAATATCCTGTTTAATCTTACTAACTGCTTGTGGCGATAATTACAGGTATATACAGTACATTGTACCAGCAACCCTATCACCTGTATCAGATGTGCCGTGGGCTGCATACATTACGCTGCTTCCAGTGACTGTTCTTGCTGACCGTGGAGATTGACCCGCAGCGGTGAAACCTCCATCACTATCACCCCCTCTCATCAGTGTGCTTCCCGACACGGGGCAGTGACGTCCTCACCACCGCGAAAAGAAGGGAGGGACCAGAACACCCACCGATCACCGCCGAATTGAGCGGGTGAGACGCCAGCAGGGACGTGCAGTCAGGGAAGGCAGTGCCTCCCCTGTCATAATAATTTAAGTAATACAAAGAAGATATTTATAACACATTCTGTGTCATAATTGTCCTCTCTGCATTCTTCTAATGATATTTGCTGCAGCCAAATGCGGGTGGGAGGCAGCTGAGAGCGCTGCCTCACACCGACAATAGTAAAGTGCCTGAGGCTGGGGGCGGGGCCAAACGGAGGGCAGGAAAAGCCCATTGAAAAAAAAACGTAGTAGAGGCACCAGCAGATATGCCTCAGTGACATGGGCGTGCCTGCATCTCACCTCAGAGCCCGCCCGTGACAGTGAGGCAGATTTGATTGGTCAGCAGCTGCAGCACTGAGCAGTGACCGTTTCCTGCTGTCCCTGCTAGTGCCGAGTGTGGATCTCTCTCTCCCTCTCCGGGGTGCTAGTTGTGGCAGTACAGATGGTGAGGTAAGGAGATGAGGGTGCCAATTCCACATATCTATAGCTGGTTAGTGTAGCACTGTTATAGAGGGTGGGCGGGGGGAGAGGGCTCTGGTTCCCTGCACCTGGCTGCTATAGCCACGAACAGTATGGTCAGGCTGCTGCTGTCAGGTTCAGAGCTACGGCAGGAGCAGGCTGCATGTCACTGTCTGCTCCCGCCTTTTGTTTTCAATCCCTCAGCTGCAGCTTGTGGATGTGTTAGGCTGCAGGGAAGGGAGGGGGGGTTCCCCTGCAGGGGACTCAGGAGCACCACCGACAGCCTTCCGAGGATGCCGGATCGCAGGTCACAGATGAAGGTGAGTATAACCCACTCTTCTCTCGCTCTCCCTCCCTCATAAAAGGGGGACTGCCTGCCGTTATGTGTAAAAAAAAAAAGGAAAGAAAAAAAAAGGGGGGAATGCCTGCCATAATGTGTAAAAAATGGAGACTCTACCTGCCTAATGTGTAAAAAAAGGGAACTGCATGCCATAATGTGTAAAATAGGGGACTATGCCTGCCATATTGTGTGAAAAAGGGGGACTGCCTGCCATAATGTGTAAAATAGGGGACTCTGCCTGCCTAATGTGTAAAAAAAGGGAGACTGCATGCCATAATGTGTAAAAAAAAAAAAAAGGGGGACTGCCTGCCATAATGTGTAAAAAATGGAGACTCTGCCTGCCTAATGTGTAAAAAAAGGGAACTGCATGCCATAATGTGTAAAATAGGGGACTATGCCTGCCATATTGTGTGAAAAAGGGGGACTGCCTGCCACAACGTGTAAAATAGGGGACTCTGCCAGTCTAATATGTCAAAAAGGGGAATCTGCATGCCGTAATGTGTGAAAGGAGGACTCTACCTGCCGTGCTGTGTAAAAGGGAGCTCTGCCTGCCGTAATTTGTAAAAGGGAGCTCTACCTGCCTAATATGTAAAAGGGGACTCTGCCTGCCGTAATGTGTAAAAGGGAGCTCTGTGGTCACGCCCCTACCCCATGAAGCCACGTCCCTATATTTTTGGCACGCGCCTGCGGCACGCACTGTCTCGTTTGTATATGGGGGTGGGGGCATGCCGATGTTGTTTCTTGCACACAGCGCTAAAATGTCTAGTTACGGCACGGGGGGGGGGGGGGGGGTAGGTTCGGGTTAGGCTACGGGAAAGGAGGGTTAGGGGTTTGGGGAATGGGGAGAACACCCCCTACTCACCCCAAGCTGTATGTTGGTGTAAAACCAGTTTTGTTAGCCAGTGCCTCCCCAGTCATTGACCTCACCGCACGTCACTGGACGTCAGCACCAGCGGCATATACATGAGGTGGAAATCACACTACAAACAGGGAAGTGAACGATCCTTCACAGAGGAATCTCAATATCACCCAGGTGTGGGTAAGATTGACACGGTCATATTCTAATATTGCTATTGCAGCTTTTATTCAAACTCACTGAAGCAGAAAGTATCCATTGATATCAGCCCATGGACACTTTATGTTTTATTGCATGCTATAAATTGCTACAGTAACAACTATTTGAGCCACTGAATGTAAGGTGGTTGTGACATTATTTCTACTTTCATAGCATACCAGCAATCTAACTAGTAAATTAACCTAATGCATATACCTTGCTATATTTTAAAGAGAGAGTTATGTCATGTTTATGTGTATTTTAATTAAACTAATTGTGTGTTTGGTTAAAGCAGTAGTCTCCCAGTATTTGTAGAAGTACAGCCACTCACAGCTTTAGTGTCAAAGTTTATACCTACATCCTAAGCGCAGTGCTTTGTTTTGTATTCTGGTGTCTAATTGCTTGAGACCCTAAACCAGTCTCTAAGCATTTTTGCAGCTGGGATCATTTTACTAAATTTCATAGAGCGCCAGGAGGTGGTGTTAGCACTTACATTGTACCAGTCTGACTGATATCTGTATACATTGATAACTTTTTTGTATATTAACACTGGCTGTGTGAATTATGTATTCTATGTGATGTTAATTTTATAAATGTTTAGTGATTGACAGCGCTTCTATTATATTTTGCTTATTTCATTTTAAATTATTTAATTCACAGAAGTATTCCTATTCCCAGAACTAGTTGTAAGAATTAAAAAAGGTCACTAGAAACAGTAGGTACAATAAGATGCCAGTACTGAGCAGGGCTGAGTACCATCAGTGGGAAAAAAAAATAATAATCATAATTATATATATATATCAGTGTATATACTAATCACATATTATAATTATACTAATACTAAGCAAAATCTGAACAAAATTACAATACCAGCAAATATTTTTTCTAAATGTTAAAAATGAACATAACCTATATATGCTGAAGCACTTGAGTCAACAACAAAACAATAATTATCCAAAACCCAAACTTGTCTACAGAGCTCGCACTCTGACATCACCTATAAGAACATGAACATCACTGTAATGACTGTACTTCAATCTATAGCTATGGATGTTTCCAAGTTGCGGGATGAGGCAGGAGGTGGGGTGAACGGAGAGTACCTGAATACAGCAAGTTTACCTCTGCAGGGGGCATCATCCCAGCAGTGCTGGCCAAGGCAAGGACATCCGGGCTCATATATGGTGGGCACCTCTAAAAGGAGCAGGATGCACCAAGGTCTCCAGGCCGAACGATGGGAAAAACGCACACCGTACTCACCCTCTCTCCAGTACGGGGCAGCGCCCCTCCCTCCTGCCAGCAGCAGTGTGGCCCCGGCTGTGTGATGGGGAGGACAATGCACCCAGTAAGCCCTTTGCTAAACTGGGGATGGACAACTGTGGAACAATAACCAGACAGCCTGGGAACTACAAATCCCGTCATGCCATTCATCGCTTCAAAAGTAAACATCTTTATTGATTGAGAACGGTGCACGATCTGTTTCCTCAGAACGTCATGGACACCGGGGGTCTCTGCACGTGCGCAATGACTGATACAAGGCTAAGTGAGTATAGCCAAGTTCCCGGGGGATTCTGGGTAGATAATTGCACTGGTTTTACAAGCCGTCTAGTACCTGACTCTGAGTGCAGCACTCAGGTCCTTGTCTGCAGGTGTTTCTGGTCAGTCAGAGAGGAGGATGTAAGTGGTTGCGCTGAGTACCCTGCACTGTGACAGGAAGCTGGTAAGAGGGCTTTAACCTATTTGTAGGAAATATTAACTCCTAGGTAACTTAGTGGGACAGGTAAATAGTTTTATTTTTTGTTAAATGATTATGGATTTAAGTTATACCACTAAGTTATGGTGCAAATAAAACATTTTTCAGTGCTTTTGACAGTGACTTGCAATAGGCAGGTGTGATGGATCTCCCACAGTATGCCTATTTCCGCAGGCTATACATACTTGCAGTATATGCACTTTTCAGGTGCTCTTATATTTCCATTTCACATCCTACATTCGTCCTTATTTGTATATGGTGTCATAATTAGACAGTTTGTTGTAGATGCAAATTAAGTCTAAAGACTGCCAACCTATTGCATGTATTCCGAGGATCAACTGTCACAGACAGGGTCGGCTCCAGGCATGTTCCTTAGGGGCGGCCTCATGGGGCCCCAGGCTACTAAGGGCGCCTGGCCATATTTAATGTTTTGCCGATCAGAGCTTGCGAACTGGCGGTGGTGGCTCTTGATTGGCTGCCAGACAGTGAGCTTTGATTGGCCCACGAGCCGGTGCCATATTTTAAATGGCTGCCGGAGACTGGACTTTAGTGAGGGGCGGAGAGGCACGCTGCGTTCTCCTCCCCTGTTCTCCCCTCAGACACGAGCATTAGTGACAGGCCAGCAGCGACAGCAGAAATCCAGCAGTGGTGAGCACTACTAGGGTCATTACGTGTATCTGACACTTACTGGGGGCATTACGTGAAAGGAGCCATAGGCGTGCGCAGCACATTTTATTAGGGTGTGCACCGTTAGAGGGGTTTGTTCTGCACCGCCTATTGAGTGTTGTTAGCACCACCTACTGGGTATGTCTATCACCACCTATTGGGCTTGTCTAGCAAGACCTATGGTGTCTCGCACAACTTTACAATTAGTGCAAGTGGTAGTGATAAAGCTGATTATCCTTACAGGAATGAAAGCTATACCTTAAACATACCTTAAATACACTTTAACCCTTTAGCCGCTGCGGCCGCTATACTTAATTCACACTCTACGCACCTTTTACGCTATTAGCGTACAGAGTCCCGTACAGTGTACGGACTTTGCGTACACACGTCGCGCTGACGGTACAAAGTACTCACAGCGCATACACACCCAGAGATACACTTTAAACCTTCTACAGCAATGCTATGCAATAATAATACACTTTAAACCATAGCAGGGCAATGAGGACACGACACCAATTGTGATTTCTCTTACGTACTAGAGGATGCTGGGGACTCCGTAAGGACCATGGGGTATAGACGGGCTCCGCATGAGATAGGGCACCTAAAAAGAACTTTGACTATGGGTGTGCACTGGCTCCTCCCTCTATGGCCCTCCTCCAGACCTCAGTTAGATCTTGTGCCCAGAGGAGAATGGGTGCACTGCAGAGAGCTCTCCAGAGTTTTCTGTGGAAAAAGAATTTTGTTAGGTTTTTTATTTTCAGGGAGTCCTGTTGGCAACAGGCTCCCTGCATCGTGGGACCGAGGAGAGAGAAGCAGAGCTGGCTTGTCAAGTTGGGCACTGCTTCTAAGGCTACTGGACACCATTAGCTCCAGAGGGAGTCGGAACACAGGTCTCACCTGGGGTTCGTCCCTGAGCCGCGCCGCCGTCCTCCTCACAGATGCCGCAGATAGAAGCCGGATAGAGAAGGCAGAAGACATCTTAGGCGGCAGAAGACATCAGATCTTCATGAGGTAAGGCGCGCAGCGGTAAGCTGCGCGCCATTGCTCCCAGTCACACACACACACAGAGCAGCACTGAAGGGTGCAGGGGGGGGCGCCCTGGGCAGCAATAAACCTCACATTTTGGCACAAATACAGTTGGATTAGACTGCGGAGGCAGTAAATCTATGATCCCCCGCCATTTTATAAAAAAATCACTGGGACCGAAGCCCGCCGTCGGGTGGGCGGGGCTTAATCCTCAGCACTAACCAGCGCCATTTTCTCTACAGAAGCTGCATGAGGAAAACGCTGGCTCCCTGGTCTCTCCCCTGCTGAACTCACAGGCTAGAAAAAAGAGGAGGGGGGCACATTAGCGACGCAGTGAGTGGGAATTGGCATATTATATATAAAAAAGCGCTATCTGGACATATTTTTTCCAGTGTTTTTAAGCGCTGGTGTGTGCTGGCATACTCTTTCTCTGTCTCTCCTTAGGACCTGGTTGGGGTTTTGTCCCCTTATAGGTTAATCCCTGTGTGTGTGGGGTGTCGGTACGTGTGTGTCGACATGTCTGAGGCGGAAGGCTTCTCCAAGGAGGAGGTGGAGCAAATGAGTGGTATGTTCCCGTCGGTTGTGCCGACTCCAGATTGGATGGACATGTGGCATATGTTGAATGCAAGTGTGGCATCTTTACATAAAAGGCTTGATAAGGCTGATTTAGGGGGGACATCAGGGGGTCAATCCTCAGATTGGACCGACTCACAGGGCCCGTCGGGGTCTCAAAGGCGTCCCTTAACACAAGATACTACTACTACCGACACGGATTCTGATTCCAGTGTCGACTATGACGAAGTAAAATTGCACCCTAGGGTGACTAAAACCATTCAGTGTATGATTGTAGCAATAAGGGATGTGTTGCATATTGTGGATGAACCCTCGGTCCCCGACACAAGGGTACACATGTTTAAGGAAAAGAAACAGATTATTAACTTTCCCACATCTTATGAATTAAATGAATTCTTTGGAAAAGCTTGGGAGACTCCGGATAAGAGGCCGCAGATCCCCAAAAGAATTTATATGGCATACCCCTTCCCTAAGCAGGACAGGGATATTTGGGAATCACCCCCCACTGTGGACAAGGCCCTGACGCTCTTGTCCAAGAAAGTGGCGCTACCGTCTCCTGACACAGCAGCCCTTAAGGACCCTGCAGATCACAGGCAAGAAACTACCTTAAAGTGTATTTATTCTCATACGGGTGCTGTGCTAAGACCGACAATTGCGTCGGCATGGGTGTGTAGCGCAATTGCAGCTTGGACAGATGAGCTGACAGATCAATTTGATAATATGGATAAGGATACTATATTCTTAACTCTAGCCCATATTAAAGACGCAGTCTTAATTATGAGGGATGCTCAAAGGGACATTGGATTGCTAGCTTCTAGGGCCAATGCCATGTCTATCTCGGCGAGAAGATCCTTATGGACTCGCCAATGGACGGGTGATGCGGATTCCAAAAAACATATGGGGGTACTACCCTATAAGGGTGATGTATTGTTTGGGGATGGGCTGACGGACCTGGTTTCCACAGCTACAGCAGGTAAATCAAATTTTTTACCATATATTCCCCAACAGCAAAAGATAACACCCTATCAGATGCAGTCCTTTCGGTCGCACAAGTCCAAAAGAGGTCAGGGATCCTCTTTCCGCGCCAGAGGTAAGGGCAGAGGCAAGAGAGCACCTGTTGCGGCAGGTGCCCAGGAACAAAAGTCCTCCCCGGCTGCTCCAAAACCCACAGCATGACGCTGGGGCTCCCCTGAGGGAGTCCGCACCGGTGGGGGCACGTCTTCGACTTTTTAGTCAGGCCTTGGTCAGTTCGGACCTGAATCCCTGGGTGTTGGAAATAGTTTCCCATGGTTACAAATTGGAATTCGAGGAGGTGCCCCCGCGCCGATTTTTTCAAATCGGCCCTACCAGCTTCCACATCGGAAAGGGATGTAGTGTTAGCTGCAATTCAAACGCTGTGTATACAGCAAGTGATAAGGTTCCCCTGCACCAGCAGGGAAGAGGTTACTACTCAACCCTATTTGTGGTCCCGAAACCGGACGGTTCGGTCAGACCTATTTTGAATCTGAAATCCCTAAACCTGTACATAAGAAGATTCAAATTCAAAATGGAATCTCTCAGAGCGATAATAGCCAACATGGAGGAGGGGGAGTTTATGGTGTCTCTGGACATAAAGGATGCGTACCTTCATGTCCCCATATATGCCCCCCATCAGGAATACCTGAGATTCGCTGTACAGGATTGTCATTACCAATTTCAGACGTTGCCGTTTGGACTCTCCACGGCCCCAAGGATTTTCACCAAGATAATGGCGGAAATGATGGTGGTCCTGCGCAAGCATGGAGTCACAATTATCCCATACTTGGACGATCTCCTGATAAAAGCGAGATCAAGGGAGAAATTGCTGAACAGTGTGGCGCTCTCGTTGAGAGTGCTCCAGCAACACGGTTGGATTCTAAATCTACCGAAGTCACAGTTGATTCCGACAACTCGACTACCGTTCCTAGGTATGATACTGGATACGGAACAAATGAAGGCCTTCCTCCCAATAGAGAAAGCCCAAGACATACAGAACATGGTCAGGGACCTGCTAAAACCGAAAAGGGTGTCAGTTCACCAATGCACTCGAGTTCTGGGGAAAATGGTGGCGGCCTACGAGGCCATTCCCTTCGGAAGGTTCCATGCAAGGACTTTTCAATGGGACCTTCTGGACAAGTGGTCCGGGTCCCATCTGCTCTTACATCGGAAAATAACTCTGTCCCCAGGGACCAGAGTGTCCCTCCTGTGGTGGTTGCAAAGTGCTCACCTCCTGGAGGGTCGCAGGTTCGGAATTCAGGATTGGATGCTGGTTACCACGGACGCGAGCCTCCGAGGATGGGGAGCGGTCACACAGGGAAAAATTTTTCAGGGTCTTTGGTCAGACCAGGAGTCCTGTCTACACATCAATGTGTTGGAACTCCGGGCCATTTACAACGGCCTTCGACAAGCGGAGAGTTTTCTTCGAAACCTACCGGTTCTGATTCAATCAGACAATGTCACAGCAGTGGCTCATGTGAACCGCCAAGGCGGGACAAAAAGCAGAGTCGCGATGGCGGAAGCCAAAAGGATCCTTCGCTGGGCGGAAAATCATGTAAGCGCTCTGTCAGCTGTCTTCATTCCGGGAGTGGACAACTGGGAAGCAGACTTCCTTAGCAGACACGATCTCCATCCAGGAGAGTGGGGACTTCATCAAGAAGTCTTTGTAGACGTAACACGTCTTTGGGGAACTCCTCAAATAGACATGATGGCGTCACGCCTCTACAAAAAATTTCAGAGGCACTGCGCCAGGTCTCGGGACCCTCAGGCAATAGCAGTAGACGCTCTGGTAACACCGTGGGTGTTCAAATCGGTCTACGTGTTTCCTCCTCTTCCTCTCATCACAAAGGTGTTGAGGATCATAAGACGAAGAAGAGTACGAACGATACTCGTTGTCCCAGACTGGCCTCGAAGGGCCTGGTACTCGGATCTACAAGAGACGCTTACAGGAGATCCCTGGCCTCTTCCTCTGAGGGAAGACCTGTTGCAGCAGGGGCCCTGTGTATTTCAAGACTTACCGCGGTTACGTTTGACGGCATGGCGGTTGAACGCCGAATCCTAGCGAAAAAGGGGATTCCGGAAGAGGTCATCCCTACTTTAATAAAGGCTAGGAAGGAGGTGACGATAAAACATTATCACCGTATCTGGCGAAAGTATGTGTCTTGGTGTGAGACCAAGAATGCACCTACCGAAGATTTTCATCTGGGTCGTCTTCTCCACTTCCTACAGACAGGAGTGGATATGGGCCTGAAATTAGGCTCTGTTAAGGTACAGATTTCGGCCCTCTCGATTTTTCTTTCAGAAGGAATTGGCTTCTTTTCCAGAAGTCCAGACGTTTGTAAAGGGAGTGCTGCACATCCAGCCCCCTTTTGTGCCTCCAGTGGCACCATGGGACCTGAACGTGGTGTTGCAGTTCCTAAAATCACACTGGTTTGAACCGCTTAACAAGGTTGAGTTGAATTTTCTTACCTGGAAGGTGGTCATGTTGTTGGCCTTAGCATCAGCAAGGCGAGTGTCAGAATTGGCGGCTTTGTCACACAAGAGCCCCTACTTGATTTTTCATGTGGATCGAGCTGAATTGAGGACACGTCCGCAATTTTTGCCTAAAGTGGTTTCTTCGTTCCATATGAATCAACCTATTGTGGTGCCTGTGGCTACAAGTGACCTGGAGGATTCCAGATCCCTGGACGTAGTCAGGGCCTTAAAAATTTATGTAGCCAGGACGGCTAGAATTAGGAAAACAGAGGCTCTGTTTGTCCTGTATGCGACCAATAAGATTGGCGCTCCTGCTTCGAAGCAGACTATTGCTCGCTGGATCTGTAATACGATTCAGCAGGCTCACTCTACGGCTGGATTGCCAGTACCAAATTCGGTTAAGGCCCATTCCACTAGGAAGGTGGGCTCTTCTTGGGCGGCTGCCCAAGGCGTCTCGGCTTTACAACTTTGCCGAGCGGCGACTTGGTCGGGGTCAAACACTTTTGCAAAGTTCTACAAGTTTGATACCCTGGCTGATGAGGACCTAGCGTTTGCTCAGTCGGTGCTGCAGAGTCATACGCACTCTCCCGCCCGATTGGATGCTTTGGTATAAACCCCATGGTCCTTACGGAGTACCCAGCATCCTCTAGGACCTAAGAGAAAATAAGATTTTAAACCTACCGGTAAATCTATTTCTCCTAGTCCGTAGATTATGCTGGGCGCCCGTCCCAGTGCGGAAACTCTGCAAGACTTGTATATAGTTGTTGCTTACATAAGGGTTATGTTACAGTTGACATCGGTCTTGGACCGTTACTGTCGTTTGTTCATACTGTTAACTGGTTATGTATGTTCCAGGTTACATGGTATGATTGGTGTGGGCTGGTATGAATCCTGCCCTTGGATTGCTAAATCCTGCTTTGTATTGTCCATCTCCTCTGGGCACAGTTCTCTGACTGAGGTCTGGAGGAGGGGCATAGAGGGAGGAGCCAGTGCACACCCATAGTCAAAGTTCTTTTTAGGTGCCCTATCTCCTGCGGAGCCCATCTATACCCCATGGTCCTTACGGAGTCCCCAGCATCCTCTACGGACTAGGAGAAATAGATTTACCGGTATGTTTAAAATCTTATTTTTACCGCTGGGTTCCGACACCACAGTGGATTATTTCTGAAAGGGGGTTTGCAATACAAATCATACAATTCAAGACAATATAACAGAATAATGGCTACAGTCTATGTACATACGTGATTGGAATCGCTTGCGCTACCTGGCCGATCCCCGGTCATCTGATAGATAACTTTGTGAGTCTTGTGCCAGGCCAGGCTGCAGCAGGCTTTATTTATACAATTCTTCCAAAAGCAATACAATGGATACTGTAATCCCTTTGTCCATTGGACACAGGAATGCACTTTTACAGTACAGGAGAGGTCATAGGTTGATTTGAATAGGTAGGCAATGTCTTTCTCAACTGCTCATGTGGGTGGTCTCCTCTGGATTCCCGCTGCATACATAATATACAGTAAATACAGTTTATATCTATATTCTGCTTCTGCACATAACTATCCGCAGGAACATGCGATCTTCCGCCTACCAACACCGGAATGTTACCCTTAAAATACCCTACAGCTGGATACCAAATACCACCTTATAACCTTAGTCTGTCCCCTCTTATCCTGTAAAGGTGAATCCCTTTGTTCTGCAACCATTTAAACAGCTATAACTTTCTGATGTGGTGCAAGGAGACTATGTGTACATTGTGCACTATTTGGATTAAATATGTAATGTGCTCTGAGGGCCCTCCATGCGTACACAAACTCTGCCGTAAATACCCATACCACGCGCCGATGCGCAGGACCGACCATACGCAAAGTGCGGACATGTGCACGCACGGCAGAACAAGTACACGCGCAGCGGGCATGTGTGTGCAGTTTGTACGTGATGTGTGTTCTGTAATATTTTTCGACTTTGACAGTAGAGATTAAGAATGCAAAAATAAGGGGGGAGGACTGAATGGGATGGATATGTGGGATCGACCCTTACTAAGTCAACTGGATCGGCATTACAACTGTAAACATACTGGGTGGGCAGTATGTTTAAAGTTGTTCTCTTGATCTGGTTATCATGCTGTAAGTAGCATGTTGACCACATACCGGCACCTACATTCTGGGAATGACATATTCACTGCCAATCCTGTAACTACTTTCTGCACACATCTTATGCCTCTCATACAGCTCGCCTTTCCTTACACAGATTATCTCATGTGACTGCTCCATGCAGTTAATCTCTTCTCATGTGCCCCCCCCATGTAACTTCTCTCTCCTCTTGTGGCTCACCACTTATGCAGCTTATCTCCCCCCTTGTGTCTCCCCTTCCCCTCATGCAGCTCATCTCCCCCTTGTGTCTCTCCCTCCCCTCATGCAGCATAACTATCTTCAATCATGCAGCTCCCCCAGTGGAGCTTTCTTACCTCTCTTTTGAGCGTCTCTGTGCGAGTAGTCCTCCACCTCCTTTCCAGCATCCGTGTAGGCCCCCATCATATCTCAGTCCTTTCTAGGCTTTGCAGCTTCTCTTCCCGCGGCAGCCCATACAAATGCATGGCATTGACGTCACTATGTCATAACCGCCAATGTCTGAGGGAGGCGGGGCTATGGGAGGCCACCGCTGTCTTAGTGTCCACTCCAGCACTACCCGCTCGCCACAGATTGTTGTGGGAGATGTGGCAGCGGGTGGCTACTTTAATTCAGTGGGCTGCAGCAGCGGACCTGGCGTGTGGGAGGTGCCCGACATTAGGGGGTGCCTGTGCGCACCAGGCACCCCCCATGCGCACGACTATGGGAGCACTACCGGGGGCATTATGTGTAAGGCCATACAATTGTGTGTACGGGGGTGGGTGATAATATGGTATATATATTTGTAATTTGATAACAGGAGCGTGCACCCACTTTACAAGGAACAATTACAAGGATACACAGACAAGTCAACTTTAAAAAAAAAAAAAATCCAAAATTGAACTATTTAGACAACTTAGGGGCTGATGTATCAGGTAGTGAAAAGAATGGATTAGTTTCCCCTAGTAACCTATTAGCATCTACCTGTCATTTATATAATGTACTAGATAAATGCTACCTCAAAGCTGATTGGTTGCTATGGCAAACTTGTCCACTTCTTCATTATTTTTGCTGCCTAATACATCAACCTCTAAGTGTGTGACAATTATAAACAGTTGCACTTTCTCAGTGCTCTGGATGGGAAGACCAAGATGATCAGCTGCCGAAGACAGTACGAGAACAACAGGGTGTTGGGCACTGCTCATGATGGCTTATAACCTAGGGGTAAGGTGTAATAACTGGTATGTGAACTGGAAATAAATGAGGATGAGGGTTGAAAGCTCAAGTTAAGATTGTGACGAGTGCCAGTGGGTTTTAATGAACCATTGTGTTTTCAGGGTACGTTTGAAACAACAGGTGTCACGCTTGGGGGTTGGGTTTTGTTTGGACAGGTGTTTGTGGATGGAGCTGACAAAGAGGGAGTATAAATGAATTGAGGAGGCTTTAACCAGGTATGGTGCATGCACTTGAAAGAATTGTTAGTGTTCTAGCAGTGACAAGCTCAGAGGTAGATATAATAAATGAAGCTTTTATTCAAGAACATCCATGATTCACTGTAGATACTGCATGCTGACAAAAGATACCAGGTTAGCCACAGAAAAGATGACCAGAATGGAACCAAGTTGGATTGAAAAAGACAAAGTTCATAAAACAATAATATCCGTAATGGAATCTGAACAAACTGGAGTGCTCACCGGGCTTGAGCCGGAATCTTGACACTGGAAACACTGAAGAAAGACAAAGTCCATATAACAATGGTAGCCGGAGTGAAGTTGGGACAGACTGGATCATACAAAGTCACTGGAGTGAAGGCCCTCAGCACAGAGCTGTTACTTCCTGGATAGAGACTGTTGTACTGACAAATTGGTAATCCCAGGAAGTCACCTTTATACCTTGCAGTGTGGTTTCATTGGATGTTGCAGTCAGCTGACGAAAGATGCTCCAAGATTGGACAATGGAGGATCAGCTGATGGAATCCTAGATGGCCGCGCCCATGTTCGGACTTGGAGGGAAACTCTGACTAGGCCCAAACACCAGGAAGTGAGCACAATGATAAATAAACACTGTAACAATGGAAGACAGCGCTGTTGGGTACTTTGCACAGAAGCAGCAACTTCTGCAGGAGACTTCATGCTGGATCATCACTGGCGGACCTCTGTGTGTGGATACAGCGCGCACGGACCTTTGCGCCAGCCAGGACAGACATCGCATAGGTAAGAAAGTACTTTTAAAAGTCCGAAGTGTGACAACAGGATGGGGGACAGGCTGATAGTGATATATTTGTACAGTTTCAACATTATTGAAGCTTTGGGGGCCCATACATCAACAATTAATTTCCCGTTCTGTCCATTCTTTGGTCAGGTGATTGTCAAAATCCAACATGTTGAAGAATCTCGTTTTGCTGATTCCTACCTAAAATGTTCGGAATCTATGAGTCAGGATTTTTAACATGTAATTTGCAGATCACCCGAGAAATAGCCGATCTTTGGAGTCTGCCGATCAACATATGGGGGCACTCGGGAGATGTAATGATCCTTAAATTTCCTGCCCTGCTTCGCCATTATCCTGGCGAACCAGGGTCATTTACTTGTCGGATGAATTAAAAAGTTATTACCAAAGTGGGAGAGTGTTAACCCGCCTCTTTTGCAAAGTACTAAGCTTTTAATTAGTTTAAGATACACAAACACACATCTAGAAAGAATTTTAGGAACCATTAGTTCTCTTGAAATATCATATTTTCCCAAAAATGGTTACATAGTAAACTACAAGCAATAACAAGTATTCCCTTCAAGATTTCAGTACACAAGACACATAAATGTATTTGTACCATTACTGTCAACACTTCCCCTTTACTGGCTAAAATAAAATCTAGAACTACAGTATTCTGTTTTTTGTAGTGCTACTGTCCTTATGCTGTCCTAGTTTCATCATATACAGTATTAATCCGTGATCGCAAATACGTGTTATAGCGCATATTTTATGAGCTATTGGCAGTAAGGGACTCTGTTTTAAAAAACGAGCGGGTCCTGCAAGGATGCACTCTGTCTCCCCAACAACAGTTGTCAGCTTCCCCTGTCTCCCAATCAGTCACTCCGTCCCTGCCAGTGCACCGCTTTCCTGTTTGAATCTGGACATCCTCCTCCATGTGCTTAGCCTCTGAATCCAGCTCCCCCTCTCACAAGGCTCTGCACCCATTTCCTCCTGCACATCTTCTCTGTCAACTACCATGCGACTTTCCTGGATGCAGCAGTAATGTTGTCAGTGGTGCCCGGCCCCTCCAGCAGCCTGCACTCCATCCCTGACTCAGTCAGTTAGCTCTCTGCATGCAGGAGGTCAGGGAGGTGGACACTGCCCATGACAGGAGAGAGCTGGAGGTCTATACCTGGCTGCTGAGGGACAAACTGGAGCTGCAGTTCAAGCTAGAGGTGGACAACAGTGACACAGCCAGGGGCTCCCAGCAGGGTGAAGTAGGTAACCACTGCCCCGACTGCTATCTTCACTTGCCTCCTCCCTACACCCAGTAATGCCTGCCCCATTACCATCTCCTTGCTCCATTACTGCCCTAGTTGCTATCTAACCCTAATCCCAATACTGCTCCAGTAGCTACCTACACTTGCCACCTCCCTACCCCCAACACTGCCACAGTTCTGCCTGCCCTTACCCCCTACTTGCCCCAGTAATGCCCCAGCTACTATCTTCCTTTACCCCCACCCCTAACTGCTGCTTGCCCTTATCCTCTACCCAAACTGCTACCTGCTCACAGCACTGTCCAAACTGTTGCCTGCACCCAGCAGTGCTCCAACTGCTGCCTGCCCTCACCCCATCACTACCCTCAGCACTGCCTGCCTCAATGCCCAGCTCTATACCAACTGCAGCCCATAAAGAACAGCATAAATTGTGATGGGAACCAGAAACCATGGCATAGGACACCAATTTTTTTTAAAGTGAGATGTCCCTGGGACCCACATATTTTTTTCACTTGGCGTGTTCACTGATTAATGGATACTTGATAGATTAAAGGATAACATTCCACAATATCCAAATGCTTATTCTGGTATTTTCATATAATCATGTGTATAACGGGTACTTGAGATAAGGACTTGTTAGGCAGGATTTCCGCGGAAACTGTGTCTTTTACTGACAGCAGACACTGTGCATAGCATACACCGGCTTAGTCCTGGTCACGCAGGTACATAACTGAAAATAAGCAAACAGACATAAAAAGTCCTAGCATTCCTTGTGCTCAGCAGTCTGTCTGCTGCAGTGGATTGCAGCCACTCTTGCCATGCCCTCCTGGCACAGCTAATGTCCACAGTCCCTGTCACTACAAACTGTGCCCTACTCACTTGCCTCTAACAGGCATCCACGCCCTGTGTAGTAGGTGAATGGGATTTTTAAAGCCCTCTCCTGCTTCTGACTTCATGCTGTCTTTGGGTGAGCTGGAAAACCTGGACTTCTATTTTTCCACTTGCAGCTGTGCAGTCCAAAAAGCCCAGAGTTATAAATTTCCACTGCAGGTGCAGAATGTACAGGTTTTGTTTTCTTCTTCCTTGGAGCCTATCCCACCAGAATGTGAACAAATCGTGTGAGAGAACACCCCTCTCACCACACGTCATATGTAATTAACAAAAGGCCTTCAAAACGGAGCGTTTCACAACTGCTCTGTTTTGATCAGTCCCATGCCTTCAGCTGTGGTAGGCTGCAGGCAGAAACACTGAAATCAACAGGTTAGATACATTTTTTTTTTTTTTTTTTAACTCACATTGTTCCTATTGCCACAAAGGATAAATTTGATTTTAAAAGTAATACATCATACAATTCTTAATATAAAGGCATATTGATCATTACTCTGGACATAAAACTGTTTGTTTTGGTATCTGTATATGGTGGGCATAGAACTTTATATGACTGGAATAGGGATATATAATATATAATGTGCTGTACATATGGATCTACTATTCAGTGTCCCTCCTTATCTATTGCATATATACACACACACACTTTTACAGTACCACGTAGGCTAAATATGTGCGACATATTGAGTAAGTAAAAGTATTACATACAATCATGTGTGAAAAAGTAAATTCAATATAACTGTGGTTATGTTTTTGTAACGTCCTAGTGGATGCTGGGGACTCCGTAAGGACCATGGGGAATAGACTGGCTCCGCAGGAGACTGGGCACTCTAAGAAAGAATTAGTACTACTGGTGTGCACTGGCTCCTCCCTCTATGCCCCTCCTCCAGACCTCAGTTAGAATCTGTGCCCGGAAGGAGCTGGGTGCATTTTAGTGAGCTCTCCTGAGCTTGCTATTAAGAAAGTATTTTAGTTAGGTTTTTTTATTTTCAGAGAGCTTTTGCTGGCAACAGACTCTCTGCTACGTGGGACTGAGGGGAGAGAAGCAAACCTACTAACTGCGGCTAGGCTACTGGACACCATTAGCTCCAGAGGGTGCGCTTCTTAGGCTACTGGACACCATTAGCTCCAGAGGGTTCGAACACAGGAACTTAACCTTGGTCGTCCGTTCCCGGAGCCGCGCCGCCGCCCACCTCGCAGAGCCAGAAGACAGAAGCCGGCGGATGAAGCAAGAAGACGTCAAAATCGGCGGCAGAAGACTCCTGTCTTCACATGAGGTAGCGCACAGCACTGCAGCTGTGCGCCATTGCGCCCACACTAACCCACACACTCCGGTCACTGTAGGGTGCAGGGCGCAGGGGGGGGGCGCCCTGGGCAGCAATTGAGTACCTCCTGGCAAAAGCAGCATATATACAGCTGGGCACTGTATATATGCATGAGCCCCCGCCATTTTTTACACCAAATCGCGGGACAGAAGCCCGCCGCTGAGGGGGCGGGGCTTCTTCCTCAGCACTCACCAGCGCCATTTTCTCTCCACAGCTCCGCTGAGAGGAAGCTCCCCAGGCTCTCCCCTGCAGACTCACGGTAGAAAGAGGGTAAAAAGAGAGGGGGGAGCACATAAATTTAGCGCAATAATCATATATACAGCAGCTACTGGGTAAACACTAAGTTACTGTGTGATTCCTGGGTCATATAGCGCTGGGGTGTGTGCTGGCATACTCTCTCTCTGTCTCTCCAAAAGGCCTTGTGGGGGTCCTGTCCTCATATAGAGCATTCCC
This sequence comes from Pseudophryne corroboree, assembly GCF_028390025.1. NCBI lineage: Eukaryota > Metazoa > Chordata > Amphibia > Anura > Myobatrachidae > Pseudophryne > Pseudophryne corroboree. The sequence goes on along the minus strand of NC_086453.1, from coordinate 187,938,423 downwards.
TGTGTGTGTGGTGTCGGTACGCTTGTGTCGACATGTTTGACGAGGAGGGCTATGTGGAGGCAAAGCAGGTGCAGATGAATGAGGTGTCCCCGCTGACGGCGCCGACACCTGATTGGATGGATATGTGGAAGGTGTTAAATGATAATGTAAACTCCTTACATAAAAGGTTGGATAAAGCTGAAGCCTTGGGACAGTCGGGGTCTCAGCCCATGCCTGATCCTACAGCGCAGAGGCCGTCAGGGTCTCAGAAGCGCCCACTATCCCATATTGTTGACACAGATATCGACACGGATTCTGACTCCAGTGTCGATGGCGATGATACAAAATTGCAGCCTAAGATGGCTAAAGCCATCCGCTATATGATTGTAGCTATGAAGGATGTATTGCACATATCAGAGGTAAACCCTGTCCCTGACAAGAGGGTTTATATGTTTGGGGAGAAAAAGCAAGAGGTGACTTTTCCCCCTTCACATGAGTTAAATGAGTTATGTGAAAAAGCTTGGGATTCTCCTGATAGGAAAGTGCTGATTTCCAAAAGGTTACTTATGGCGTACCCCTTCCCGCCAACGGACAGGATGCGCTGGGACTCCTCCCCTAGGGTAGACACAGCTCTGACACGCTTATCTAAGAAGGTGGCCCTGCCGTCACAGGATACGGCCTCCCTAAATGATCCTGCGGATAGGAAGCAGGAAGGTATCCTGAAGTCTGTTTATACACATTGAGGTACCATACTGCGGCCGGCAATTGCGTCGGCCTGGATGTGTAGTGCTGTAGCAGCATGGACAGATACACTGTCTGAGGAACTGGATACCTTGGACAAGGATACTATTTTACTGACCCTGGGGCATATAAAAGACTCTGTCCTATATATGAGGGATGCCCAGAGGGACATTTGCCTACTGGGCTCTAGAATAAATGCAATGTTGATTTCTGCCAGAAGGGTCCTGTGGACTCTGCAATGGACAGGCGATGCCGACTCTAAAAAGCACATGGAGGTTTTACCCTACAAGGGTGAGGAATTGTTTGGGGACGGTCTCTCGGACCTAGTTTCCACAGCTACAGCTGGGAAGTCAAATTTTTTGCCATATATTCCCTCACAGCCTAAGAAAGAACCATATTACCAAATGCAGTCCTTTCGATCACAAAAAGGCAAGAAAGTCAGAGGTGCGTCCTTTCTTGGCAGGGGTAGAGGAAAGAAGCTGCACCATACAGCTAGTTCCCAGGAACAGAAGTCCTCCCCGGCTTCCACTAAATCCACCGCATGACGCTGGGGCTCCACAGGTGGAGCCGGGAGCGGTGGGGGCGTGTCTCCGAAAATTCAACCACCAGTGGGTTCGCTCACAGGTGGATCCCTGGGCTATACAGATTGTGTCTCAGGGATACAAGCTGGAATTCGAAGTGATGCCCCCTCACCGTTACCTAAAATCAGCCCTGCCTGCTTCCCCCATAGAAAGGGAAGTAGTGTTAGCAGCAATTCACAAATTATATCTCCAGCAGGTGGTGGTACAGGTTCCCCTCCCTCAACAGGGAAGGGGTTACTATTCCACAATGTTTGTGGTTCCGAAACCGGACGGTTCGATCAGACCCATATTGAATTTAAAATCCCTGAACATTTACCTGAAAAGGTTCAAGTTCAAGATGGAATCGCTCAGAGCGGTCATTGCAAGCCTGGAAGAGGGGGATTTTATGGTGTCTCTGGACATAAAGGATGCTTACCTGCATGTCCCCATTTATCCACCTCATCAGGAGTACCTCGGATTTGTGGTACAGGACTGTCATTACCAATTCCAGACGTTGCCGTTTGGTCTCTCCACGGCACCGAGAATATTTACCAAGGTAATGGCGGAAATGATGGTGCTCCTTCGAAAGCATGGTGTCACAGTTATCCCATACTTGGACGATCTCCTCATAAAGGCGAGGTCCAGAGAGCAGTTGCTGATCAGCGTAGCACACTCTCAGGAAGTGTTGCAACAGCACAGCTGTATTTTGAATATTCCAAAGTCGCAGCTGATCCCTACGACTCGTCTGCCCTTCCTGGGCATGATTCTGGACACGGACCAGAAAAAGGTGTTTCTCCCGGTGGAGAAGGCTCAGGAGCTCGTGACTCTGGTCAGAGAACTCTTAAAACCAAAACAGGTGTCGGTGCATCACTGCACGCGAGTCCTGGGAAAGATGGTGGCGTCATACGAAGCCATTCCCTTCGGCAGGTTCCATGCGAGGACTTTTCAGTGGGATCTGTTGGACAAGTGGTCCGGATCGCATCTTCAGATACATCGGCTGATCACCCTATCCCCCAGGGCCAGGGTGTCTCTTCTGTGGTGGCTGCAGAGTGCTCACCTTCTCGAGGGCCGCAGGTTCGGCATACAGGACTGGGTCCTGGTGACCACGGATGCAAGCCTCCGAGGATGGGGAGCAGTCACTCAGGGAAGAAACTTCCAAGGGCTGTGGTCAAGTCAGGAGGCTTGTCTGCACATCAATATCCTGGAACTAAGGGCCATATACAACGCCCTGAGTCAAGCGGAGCCTCTGCTTCGCAACCAACCGGTGCTGATTCAGTCAGACAACATCACCGCAGTGGCTCATGTAAACCGCCAGGGCGGCACAAGAAGCAGGGTAGCGATGGCGGAAGCCACCAGGATTCTTCGTTGGGCGGAGAATCGCGTGCAAACACTGTCAGCAGTGTTCATTCCGGGAGTGGACAACTGGGAAGCAGACTTCCTCAGCAGGCACGATCTCCACCCGGGAGAGTGGGGACTTCATCAAGAAGTCTTCACACAGATTACAAATCGATGGGAACTGCCACAGGTGGACATGATGGCATCCCGCCTCAACAAAAAGCTACAAAGGTATTGCGCCAGGTCAAGAGACCCTCAGGCGATAGCTGTGGACGCACTAGTAACACCGTGGGTGTTCCAGTCGGTCTATGTGTTTCCTCCTCTTCCTCTCATACCCAAGGTGCTGAGAATCGTAAGAAAAAGAGGAGTGAGAACAATACTCATTGTTCCGGATTGGCCAAGAAGGACTTGGTACCCGGAACTGCAATAAATGCTCACAGAGGACCCATGGCCTCTGCCTCTCAGACAGGATCTGTTGCAACAGGGGCCCTGTCTGTTCCAAGACTTACCGCAACTGCGTTTGACGGCATGGCGGTTGAACGCCAGATCCTAGCGGAGAAAGGCATTCCGGATGAAGTTATTCCTACGCTGATAAAGGCTAGGAAGGACGTGACAGCAAAACATCACCGTATATGGCGAAAATATGTTGCTTGGTGTAAGGCAAGGAAGGCCCCTACAGAGGAATTCCAGCTGGGCCGGTTCCTGCACTTCCTACAGTCAGGAGTGACTAAGGGCTTAAAATTAGGGTCCAAAAAGGTCCAGATTTCGGCCCTATCCATTTTCTTTCAAAAGGAACTGGCTTCGCTTCCTGAAGTTCAGACGTTTGTAAAGGGAGTGCTGCATATTCAGCCCCCTTTTGTGCCACCAGTGGCACCTTGGGATCTTAACGTGGTGTTGAGTTTCCCGAAATCTCACTGGTTTGAGCCACTTAAGACCGTGGAGCTAAAGTATCTCATGTGGAAAGTGGTCATGCTATTGGCCTTAGCTTCGGCTAGGCGTGTGTCAGAATTGGCAGCTTTGTCATGTAAAAGCCCCTATCTGGTTTTCCATATGGACAGGGCAGAATTACGGACTCGTCCGCAATTTCTGCCGAAGGTGGTGTCATCTTTTCATTTGAACCAACCTATTGTGGTGCCTGCGGCTACTCGTGACTTGGAGGACTCCAAGTTGCTTGATGTAGTCAGGGCTTTGAAGATTTATGTAGCCAGGACGGCTGGAGTCAGGAAAACTGACTCGCTGTTTATCCTGTATGCATCCAAAAAGCTGGGTGCTCCTGCTTCAAAGCAGACTATTGCTCGCTGGATCTGTAACACGATTCAGCAGGCTCATTCTGCGGCTGGTTTGCCGCATCCAAAATCAGTGAAAGCCCATTCCACAAGGAAAGTGGGCTCTTCTTGGGCGGCTGCCCGAGGGGTCTCGGCATTACAACTTTGCCGAGCAGCTACTTGGTCGGGTTCAAACACCTTTGCAAAGTTCTATATGTTTGATACCCTGGCTGAGGAGGACCTTGTGTTTGCCCATTCGGTGCTGCAGAGTCATCCGCAGTCTCCCGCCCGTTTGGGAGCTTTGGTATAATCCTCATGGTCCTTACGGAGTCCCCAGCATCCACTAGGACGTTAGAGAAAATAAGATTTTACTCACCGGTAAATCTATTTCTCGTAGTCCGTAGTGGATGCTGGGCGCCCGTCCCAAGTGCGGACTTTCTGCAATACGTGTATATAGTTATTGCTTAATAAAAGGGTTATCTTGATAAAAGGGTTATGTTATGTTGGCATCTGTTGTTTGATGCTCTGTTGTTGTTCATACTGTTAACTGGGTATGTTATCACGAGTTATACGGTGTGATTGGTGTGGCTGGTATGAGTCTTACCCTGGATTCCAAAATCCTTTCCTTGTAATGTCAGCTCTTCCGGGCACAGTTTCCTTAACTGAGGTCTGGAGGAGGGGCATAGAGGGAGGAGCCAGTGCACACCAGTAGTACTCATTCTTTCTTAGAGTGCCCAGTCTCCTGCGGAGCCCGTCTATTCCCCATGGTCCTCACGGAGTCCCCAGCATCCACTACGGACTACGAGAAATAGATTTACCGGTGAGTAAAATCTTATTTTTTTAATTATTTGTTTAAATGTATATTTCTTTCACAAGAGGGTCAGAGTTCCAAAATATGTTATACAAAACATAAGAGGCCTTAGAACTGTGAATATTTATAGATCTACATATGGGGTTACATTTATCTGACCAGCAGCCAGGAGACCGCCGGTCACAATACTGACGCCAGGATCCTGGTATCTGAAAATCCCGATTGCATGCTGACCAACAGAAACCATTCCCACTCGTGGGTGTCTACGACACCCATAAAGTGGGAATATTACCTGTGGTGAGCTCAGCGAGCCCACAAGGGGCTTCGTTCCGCTCGATCCCGCCGACGGTATTGTGACCGGCGCGTACTTATGGTATGACCTACTAAATTAATGTTATTTATAATTGCAAAAGTACTACACCATTATTTCTCTTAAGTCCTAGAGGATACTAGGGTTCCATTTAGTACCATGGGGTATAGACTGGTCCACTAGGAGCCATGGGCACTTTAAGAATTTGATAGTGTGGGCTGGCTCCTCCCTCTATGCCCCTCCTACCAGACTCGGTTTAGAAAATGTGCCCGGATGAGCCGGTCACGCTTATGGAAGCTCCTGAAGAGTTTTCTGCGTTTATTTTATCTGTTTATTTTCAGGCAGGGCTGTATGGCTCTAGCTTGCCTGCTTCGTGGGACTTAGGGGGGGAAACGGCCCATTCTCTTGAAGGGTTAATGGTCCTGTTCCCCGCTGACAGGACACTAGCTCCTGAGGGAACTATTCGCAAGCCTCACCACAGCGAGCGTACATTCCTGCAGCACGCCGCCACCCCTAACAGAGCCAGAAGAATGAAGAGTGGTGAGTACTAAGCCGGCATCCCGGTTAGCGGATCGCCGGCCATTATGGCGGCATGAGGGTACGGAGACGCATGGCTTCTAACCGGGGCGGAATGCGTCTCCAGACACAGTACACAGCAGGTCTAAGTACACTGTACACAGTACCCACACTGGCATAAACAGCCTTAAAACGGTTTTCTCTCCATTTTAAGCACCAGATTACCTCCGCCAGTAAAAAAAAAGCGGGAAGACTGCGCGCCGTTGAGCGGATCCAATAGCGGATCCACTATGAGCGGATCCAGCAGCTCACCAGCGCCATTTTCCCTCTGCAGTGGACACAGACTCTGACTGACAGGGACACGCAGCTCCTCCGGAGTGACTCCAGTTTACCTCAGCGGTACCAGGGGGTCATAGCATGGGTGGTGCGAATATTAGTGTACTAAGTCCCCTATCAGGGTACGTGGTCTGCGACCTGGCTAAGCTTGGCATTAGCGATAAGGACGCGGTGGGGGCTGGCTCCAAATAACTCTGTGTCTCCCTGCAGGGCTCTTTTTGGGTTCATTGTGATTAACCTTTTTTGTGTGTGTGTGTGTGTGTGTGTGCTGTCACATATACATTATGTCAGGCAAAGAGAGTGTTTCTTGTACAGCGGAGTGTTCCTCTTCAGCAGGGGCTCACTACTGGGTACTCAGGGCAGTGCACCTTCCCAGAATAGCGGGGCTGAACCAGAGTGGGTTAATTCCATTAAAGGAATGATCTTCAATATTTCTACGAAATTGTCCCGCAATGAGAAAGAGACACAATACTTAAGACAGACTGTGGATGAGTTTATGAACAGAGACTCAGTCCCCAACACAGCGTCTCAATACCCTCTCATTTGTCTGTAAAAACGATCTCTGGCCCATATCCTGCAGTCTGACTCTGATGGGTCAGACATGGAGGAGGGTAAGGTGGATTTGGAGGAGAGGGATGCTACTCTGTCACAGGGAATACAGGCTCTTATAGAGGCTATCAGAGATGTTCTGCAAATTCCTGATAAGGTGTCAGAGGAGTGTGAGGAATCTTATTTTAATGTAAAAAAGTCCTCAGTCACTTTTCCTGTGTCAAAGGAATTGAATACCTTATTTGAAGAACCGTAGGTTAATCCTGATAAGAAATTTCAAATCCCTAAAAGGTTGCTTTCATCTTTTCCTTTTCCTCTGGAGGATAGGAAGAGATGGGAAAATCCACCGATAGTGGGCGCATCAGTCTCCAGGCTGTCACGAAAAATTGTATTGCCTGTCCCTGGTGCAGCCTCCCTAAAAGACACGGCTGATCGTAAAATTGAGACTACACTCAAATCATTGTACACAGCTGTGGGGGTGGCCCAGAGACCCACTATTGCATGTGCGTGGATCACAAAAGCGATTGCTAGATGGTCAGGTAACCTAATTGAGGGGTTAGGTTCCTTTTCTAGGGGGGATATTGTTTTACTCCTGCAACATTTAAAGGACTCTGCGAATTTTATGGAGGAAGCCGTAAAAGAGAGAGGCTTGCTTAATGCACGCACCACCGCTATGGCAGTGTCGGCACGCAGGGGCTTGTGGCTATGCCAGTGGACTGCTAATGCGGACTCCAGGAAAGGCATGGAAGGCCTTCCATTCACAGGAGAGACCTTGTTTGGAGATGAACTAGACAAATAGATCTCAAAAGCTACTGCAGGTAAGTCTACGTATCTTCCTTCCGCAGCTCCCCCAGCCAGGAAAGCTTATTCAGCTTCAAATTTATAGTCCTTTCGGACGGCCAAGTTTAAGGGCAAATCCAGAGGTGCTTCTACGGCCTCCAGAGACGCAAGAGGTAAACCACGCAAACCAGCAACTGCAGGTGCTCAGGAACAGAGCTCAGGCTCTGCTTCCTCAAAGACTTCAGCATGACGGTGGACCGCGATGTCTGGAAGGCTGTCAGGTGGGAGCCCGACTAAAATTATTCAGTCACATCTGGTCAAGTTTGTGCCGGGATCCCTGGGTCATAGATCTCATTTCCCAGGGCTACAGACTGGAGTTCCAAGAGCTCCCACCTCACAGATTCTTCAGTCAGGCTTACCAGCTTCACAAGAGGCAAGTATAGCTTTACAGCATGCCATCCAAAAACTGGTACAGACTCAAGTCATTGTTCCAGTTCCACCTCATCTGCAAAACAAGGGGTACTATTCCAACTTGTTTCTCGTACCGAAACCGGATGGTACGGTAAGGCCGATTCTGAACATCAAGTCCTGGAACCTGTACTTAAGAGTTTTGAAGTTCAAGATGAGTCTCTGAGAGCGGTGATCTCGAGTCTGGAGGATGGGGAATTCCTTGTGTCTCTGGATATCAAGGATGCTTACCTTCACATGCCGCCTCATCAGGCTTTTCTACGGTTTTCTCTATTGGACTGTCGCTACCAGTTTCAGGCCCTCCCATTTGGTCTCTCCACGGCACCGAGGGTGTTCACCAAAGTGATGGCAGAGATTATGTTTCTACTCCGCAAACTGGGAGTGACTATAATTCCCTACCTGGACGATCTGCTGATAAAGGTGCCGTCCAGGGAGAGGTTGCTGGACAGCATTGGTCTTTCAACCAAATTTTTCCAGGATCATGGGTGGATTCTGAACCTTCCGAAATCTCACCTAGAGCCAACACGGAGCCTTCCATTCATGGGAATGATACTGGATATGGAGTCGCAGAAGGTGTTCCTTCCGTTGGAAAAGGCATGGGTAATCCAGTCGATAGTTCGGGATGTCCTGAAGCCATCCCGGATGTCGGTGCATCTATGCATTCACCTTTTGCGGAAGATGGTGGCCTTTTACGAGGCGCTTCAATACGGAAGGTTTCACGCAAGACCCTTCCAGCTCGATCTGTTGGACAGATAGTCCGGATCTCATCTTCACATGCATCAGAAGACCTGTCTATTGCCAAAAGCCAGGATCTCCCTTCTGTGGTGGCTACAGACTTCTCACCTTGTCGAAGGTCGGAAGTTCGGAGTTCAGAATTGGATTCTGTTAACCATAGATGCAAGCCTCAGAGGTTGGGGAGCAGTCACCCAGGGGGAACACTTCCAAGGAAAATTGTCAAGGCAGGAAACCATTCTTCCAATCAACATTCTGGAACTAAGGGCCATATACAATGCCCTTCAAGAATCTGGTGATCCAGGTTCAGTCGGACAATGACGGCAGTAACGTACATAAACCGACAGGGCAGAACAGCAATGTCAGAGGTGTCAAGAATTCTCCTCTGGGCAGAAAAAAACGCTGTGGTGTTGTCAGCGGTCTTCATTCCGGGAGTAGACAACTGGGAATCAGACTTCCTCAGCAGACACAACCTCCACCCAGGGGAGTGGGGCCTTCACCTGGAAGTGTTCAGGTGCTTGTCAAGTCGATGGGGTTATCCGCGAATTGACATGATGGTCTCTCGTCTCAACAAGAAGCTCAAGCAGTATTGTTCCAGGTCGAGAGACCCACAGGCAGTGGCGGTAGACGCTCTGACGACACCATGGGTCTATCGGATGGTGTACGTGTTTCCTCCACTTCCTCTGATCTCAAGGATTCTCAAAAGAATAAAAAGGGAAAAGGTTCAAACAATACTCATTGCTCCGGACTGGCCAAGAAGGACCTGGTAAGCGGACCTTCTGGAGATGCTCCTCGAAGATACGTGGCCTCTACCTCTTTGCGAGGATCTTCTGCAACAGGGCCCATATCTATCAAGACTTATCAAGGCTACGTTTGACGGCATGGAAGTTGAACTGCTGATTCTAGCCCTTAGAGGGATCCCTGACAAGGTTATCCTGACTATGATCCAAGCCAGGAAGAGGGTAACTTCTAAACATTACCTCCGTATTTGGAAAAAATACGTCTATTGGTGTGAGTACAGAAATTATTCTGCGGTGGAATTTCATCTGGGACGTTTCCTGCTTTTTCTGCAGGCAGGTGTGGATGTGGGCCTACGTCTGGGCTCCATAAAAGTCCAGATTTCGGCCTTGTCCATTTTCTTTCAAAAACAATTGGCTTCTCTCCCTGAGGTCCAGACGTTCTTGAAAGGTGTTCTGCACATCCAACCTCCCTTTGTGTCTCCCACGGCACCTTGGGATCTCAATTTGGTGATGCAGTTCCTCCAATCGGACTGGTTTGAACCGTTACAGGAGGTGGATGTGAAATATCTTACATGGAAGACCGTCACACAGCTGGCATTGGCTTCAGCAAGACGTGTGTCGGAGCTGGGGGCTTTGGGGGTCGTTCCGAGTTGATCACTCGCTAGCTGTTTTTCTCTGACGTCCTAAGTGGATGCTGGGGACTCCGTCAGGACCATGGGGAATAGTGGCTCCGCAGGAGACAGGGCACAAAATTAAAAGTTTGACCACTAGGTGGTGTGCACTGGCTCCTCCCCCTATGACCCTCCTCCAAGCCTCAGTTAGGTTTTTGTGCCCGGCCGAGAAGGGTGCAATCTAGGTGGCTCTCCTAAAGAGCTGCTTAGAATAAAAGTTTGTTAGGTTTTTTATTTTCAGTGAGTCCTGCTGGCAACAGGCTCACTGCAACGCGGGACTAAGGGGAAAAGAAGCGAACTCACCTGCGTGCAGGATGGATTGGCTTCTTAGGCTACTGGACACTAGCTCCAGAGGGACGATCACAGGTACAGCCTGGATGGGTCACCGGAGCCGCGCCGCCGGCCCCCTTACAGATGCTGAAGAGAGAAGAGGTCCAGAAATCGGCGGCTGAAGACTTCCCAGTCTTCTTAAGGTAGCGCACTGCAGCTGTGCGCCATTGCTCTCAGCACACTTCACACCGCGGTCACTGAGGGTGCAGGGCGCTGGGGGGGGGGCGCCCTGGGCAGCAATGTAATTACCTTTTACTGGCTAAAAATACATCACATATAGCCCCTGGGCTATATGGATGTATTTAACCCCTGCCAGGATTACAGAAAAAAACGGGAGAAGAGCCCGCCGTGAAGGGGGCGGGGCCTATCTCCTCAGCACACAGCGCCATTTTTCCCACACAGATCCGCTGGTGGGAAGGCTCCCAGGCTCTCCCCTGCACTGCACTACAGAAACAGGGTTAAAACAGAGAGGGGGGGCATTTTTTGGCGATATTATTATATATTAAGCTGCTATAAGGGAAAACACTTACTATAAGGTTGTCCCTGTATAATTATAGCGCTTTGGTGTGTGCTGGCAAACTCTCCCTCTGTCTCCCCAAAGGGCTAGTGGGGTCCTGTCCTCTATCAGAGCATTCCCTGTGTGTGTGCTGTGTGTCGGTACGTGTGTGTCGACAGGTATGAGGACGATGTTGGTGTGGAGGCGGAGCAATTGCCTGTAATGGGATGTCACCCCCTAGGGAGTCGACACCGGAATGGATGGCTTTATTTATGGAATTACGTGATAGTGTCAACACGCTACAAGGTCGGTTGACGATATGAGACGGCCGGCAAACCAATTAGTACCTGTCCAGGCGTCTCAAACACCGTCAGGGGCTGTAAAACGCCCATTACCTCAGTCGGTCGACAGACACGGACACTGACTCCAGTGTCGACGGTGAAGAAACAAACGTATTTTCCAGTAGGGCCACACGTTACATAATCACGGCAATGAAGGAGGCGTTACATATTTCTGATACTACAAGTACCACAAAAATGGGTATTATGTGGGGTGTGAAAAAACTACCTGTAGTTTTTCCTGAATCAGATGAATTGATTGAAGTGTGTGATGAAGCGTGGGTTACCCCCGATAGGAAGTTGCTAATTTCAGAGAAGTTATTGGCATTATACCCTTTCCCGCCAGAGGTTAGGGCGCGCTGGGAAACACCCTCTAGGGTAGATAAGGCGCTCACACGCTTATCAAAACAAGTGGCGTTACCGTCTCCTGATACGGCCGCCCTCAAAGATCCAGCTGATAGGAGGCTGGAAAATACTCTAAAAAGTATATACACACATACTGATGTTATACTGCGACCAGCAATCGCCCCAGCATGGATGTGCAGTGCTGGGGGGGTTTGGTCGGAATCTCTGACTGGAAATATTGATACCCTGAATAGCGACAATATTTTATTGACTATAGAGCATTTAAAGGATGCATTTTCTTTATATGCGAGATGCACAGAGGGATATTTGCACTCTGGCATCAAGGGTAAGTGCGCTGTCCATTTCTGCCAGAAGAAGTTTATGGACGCGACAGTGGTCAGGTGATGCGGATTCCAAGCGGCATATGGAAGTTTGCCGTATAAAGGGGAGGAATTATTTGGGGTCGGTCTATCGGACTTGGTGGCCACGGCAACAGCCGGAAAATCCACCTTTTTTACCTCAGGTCACCTCCCAACAGAAAAAGACACCGTCTTTTCAGCCTCAGTCCTTTCGTTCTCATAAGAACAAGCGGGCAAAAGGCCATTCATATCTGCCTGAGGCAAAGGAAAGGGTAAGAGACTGCAGCAAGCAGCTCTTTCCCAGGAGCAGAAGCACTCCCCCGCTTCTGAAAAGTCTTCAGCATGTCGCTGGGGCCTTACAAGCGGACTCAGGTCCGGTGGGGGGGTCGTCTCAAGAATGTCAGCGCGCAGTGGGCTCACTCGCAAGTCGACCCCTGGATCCTGCAGGTAGTATCACAGGGGTACAGATTGGAATTCGAGACGTCTCTTCCTCGCAGATTCCTGAAGTCTGCTTTACCAACATCTCCCTCCGACAGGGAGACGGTGTTGGAAGCTATTCACAAGCTGTATTCCCAGCAAGTAATAGTCAAGGTACCCCTACTACAACAAGGAAAGGGGTATTATTCTACGCTGTTTGTGGTACCGAAGCCGGACGGCTCGGTGAGACCTATTCTAAGTCTGAAATCTTTTGAACACTTACATACAAAGGTTCAAGTTCAAGATGAAATCACTCAGAGCAGTGATAGCGAATCTGGAAGAAGGGGACTTTATGGTGTCCTTGGACATCAAGGATGCTTACCTCCATGTCCCAATTTGCCCTTCAAACCAAGGGTACCTCAGGTTCGTGGTACAAAACTGTCACTATCAGTTTCAGACGTTGCCGTTTGGATTGTCCACGGCACCCCGGGTCTTTACCAAGGTAATGGCCGAAATGATGATTCTTCTTCGAAGAAAAGGCGTATTAATTATCCCTTACTTGGACGATCTCCTGATAAGGGCAAGATCCAGAGAACAGTTAGAGGCCGGTGTAGCACTAACCCAAGTAGTGCTGCAACAGCACGGGTGGATTCTAAATTTTCCAAAATCCCAGCTGAGCCCGACGACACGTCTGCTGTTCCTAGGGATGATTCTGGACACAGTTCAGAAAAAGGTTTTTCTCCCGGAGGAGAAAGCCAGGGAGTTATCCGAGCTAGTCAGGAACCTCCTAAAACCAGGAAAAGTGTCAGTGCATCAATGCACAAGAGTCCTGGGTAAATGGTGGCTTCTTACGAAGCGATTCCATTCGGCAGATTCCACGCAAGAACCTTTCAGTGGGATCTGCTGGACAAATGGTCCGGATCGCATCTTCAGATGCATCAGCGGATAGCCCCGTCTCCAAGGACAAGGGGGTCTCTTCTGTGGTGGTTGCAGAGTGCTCACCTTTTTGGAGGGCCGCAGATTCGGCATTCAGGACTGGGTCCTGGTGACCACGAATGCCAGCCTGAGAGGCTGGGGAGCAGTCGCACAGGGAAGAAATTTCCAGGGAGTGTGGTCAAGCCTGGAGACTTCACTTCACATAAATATACTGGAGCTAAGGGCAATTTACAATGCTCTAAGCCTGGCAAGACCTCTGCTTCAGGGTCAGCCGGTGTTGATCCAGTAGGGCAACACCACGGCAGTCGCCCACGTAAACAGACAGGGCGACACAAGAAGCAGGAGGGCAATGGCAGAAGCTGCAAGGATTTTTCACTGGGCAGAAAATCATGTGATAGCACTGTCAGCAGTGTTCATTCCGGGAGTGGACAACTGGGAAGCAGACTTCCTCAGCAGACACGATCACCACCCGGGAGAGTGGGGACTTCATCCAGAAGTCTTCCACATGATTGTGAACCGTTGGGAAAAACCAAAGGTGGACATGATGGCGTCCCGCCTCAACAAAAAACTGGTCAGGTATTGCGCCAGGTCAAGAGACCCTCAGGCAATAGCTGTGGACGCGTTGGTAACACCATGGGTGTACCAGTCAATGTATGTGTTCCCCCCTCTGCCTCTCATACCCAAGGTACTGAGAATTATAAGGCGAAGGGGAGTAAGAACGATACTCGTGGCTCCGGATTTGCCAAGAAAGACTTGGTACCCGGAACTTCAAGAGATGCGCACGGAGGATCCGTGCACTCTACCTCTAGACTTACCGCGGCTGCGTTTGACGGCATGGCGGTTGAACGCCGGATCCTGAAGGAGAGGGCTCCGACGGAGGAATTTCAACTGGGTCGATTCCTACATTTCCTGCAAACAGGATTGTCTATGGGCCTCAAATTGGGGTCCATTAAGGTTCAAATTTCGGCCCTGTCGATTTTCTTCCAGAAAGAATTGGCTTCAGTTCCTGAAGTCCAAGCTTTTGTCAAAGGAGTACTACATATACAGCCCCGGTTGTGCCTCCAGTGGCACTGTGGGATCTCAATGTAGTTTTGGGATTCCTCAAATCCCATTGGTTTGAGCCACTCAAATCGGTGGATTTGAAATATCTTACATGGAAAGTGACCATGCTACTGGCCCTGGCTTCGGCCAGGAGAGTGTCAGAATTGGCGGCTTTTTCGTACAAAAGCCATAGCTGATTTTCCATTGGGACAGGGCAGAACTGCGGACGCGTCCTCAGTTTCTCCCTAAGGTGGTATCAGCGTTTCACCTGAACCAACCTATTGTGGTGCCTGCGGCTTCTAGCGACTTGGAGGACTCCAAGTTGTTCGACGTTGTCAGAGCCTTAAAAATGTGTATATATATATATTTCAAGGACGGCTGGAGTCAGAAAGTCTGACTCGCTGTTTATACTGTATGCACCCAACAAGCTGGGTGTTCCTGCGTCTAAGCAGACGATTGCTTGTTGGATTTGTAGCACAATTCAACTTGCGCATTCTGTGGCAGGCCTGCCACAGCCAAAATCTGTAAATGCCCACTCCACAAGGAAGGTGGGCTCACCTTGGGCGGCTGCCCGAGGGGTCTCGGCATTACAACGCTGCCGAGCAGCTACGTGGTCAGGGGAGAACACGTTTGTAAAATTCTACAAATTTGATACCCTGGCTAAGGAGGACCTGGAGTTCTCTCATTCGGTGCTGCAGAGTCATCCGCACTCTCCCGCCCGTTTGGGAGCTTTGGTATAATCCCCATGGTCCTTACGGAGTCCCCAGCATCCACTTAGGACGTCAGAGAAAATAAGAATTTACTTACCGATAATTCTATTTCTCGTAGTCCGTAGTGGATGCTGGGCGCCCATCCCAAGTGCGGATTGTCTGCAATACTTGTACATAGTTATTGTTACAAAAATCGGGTTATTATTGTTGGAAGCCATCTTTTCAGAGGCTCCTCTGTTATCATGCTGTTAACTGGGTTCAGATCTCAAGTTGTACAGTGTGATTGGTGTGGCTGGTATGAGTCTTACCCGGGATTCAAAATCCTTCCTTATTGTGTACGCTCGTCCGGGCACAGTATCCTAACTGAGGCTTGGAGGAGGGTCATAGGGGGAGGAGCCAGTGCACACCACCTAGTGGTCAAACTTTTAATTTTGTGCCCTGTCTCCTGCGGAGCCGCTATTCCCCATGGTCCTGACGGAGTCCCCAGCATCCACTACGGACTACGAGAAATAGAATTATCGGTAAGTAAATTCTTATTTCTCTAACGTCCTAGTGGATGCTGGGGACTCCGTCAGGACCATGGGGATTAGCGGCTCCGCAGGAGACAGGGCACAAAAATAAAGCTTTAGGATCAGGTGGTGTGCACTGGCTCCTCCCCCTATGACCCTCCTCCAGTTAGGTTTTTGTGCCCGTCCGAGCAGGGTGCAATCTAGGTGGCTCTCCTAAAGAGCTGCTTAGAAAAAGTTTTTTAGGTTTTTTATTTTCAGTGAGTCCTGCTGGCAACAGGCTCACTGCATCGAGGGACTTAGGGGAGAGAAGTGAACTCACCTGCGTGCAGGATGGATTGGCTTCTTAGGCTACTGGACACCATTAGCTCCAGAGGGAGTCGGAACACAGGTCTCACCCTGGGGTTCGTCCCGGAGCCGCGCCGCCGACCCCCCTTGCAGATGCCGAAGATGGAAGAGGTCCAGAAGCAGGCGGCAGAAGACTTTTCAGTCTTCCTGAGGTAGCGCACAGCACTGCAGCTGTGCGCCATTGTTGTCAGCACACTTCACACAGCGGTCACGGAGGGTGCAGGGCGTTGGGGGGGCGCCCTGGGCAGCAATGTATAATACCTTTTTATGGCAAAAAATACATCACATATAGCCCTTTGAGGCTATATGGATGTATTTAACCCCTGCCAGATCTCACAGATTCCGGAGAAGAGCCCGCCGAAATAGGGGGCGGGGCTTATTCTCCTCAGCACACAGCGCCATTTTCCTGCTCAGCTCCGCTGTAAGGAAGGCTCCCAGGACTCTCCCCTGCACTGCACTACAGAAACAGGGTAAAACAGAGAGGGGGGGCACTTTTTTTGGCGATATTAATATATTTAAGCTGCTGTAAGGATACAACACTTATATAGGGTTGTTCCCATATATATTATAGCGCTTGGGTGTGTGCTGGCAAACTCTCCCTCTGTCTCCCCAAAGGGCTAGTGGGGTCCTGTCTTCAATAGAGCATTCCCTGTGTGTCTGCTGTGTGTCGGTACGTGTGTGTCGACATGTATGAGGACGATGTTGGTGTGGAGGCAGAGCAATTGCCGGTAATGGTGATGTCACCCCCTAGGGAGTCGACACCGGAATGGATGGCTTTGTTTATGGAATTACGTGATAATGTCAGCACATTACAAAAATCAGTTGACGACATGAGACGGCCGTCAAACCAGTTGGTACCTGCCCAGGCGTCTCGGACACCGTCAGGGGCTGTAAAACGCCCTTTACCTCAGTCGGTCGATACAGACCCAGACACGGACACTGAATCTAGTGTCGACGGTGAAGAAACAAACGTATTTTCCAGTAGGGCCACACGTTATATGATCACGGCAATGAAGGAGACTTTGCATATCTCTGATACTACAAGTACCACAAAAAGGGGTATTATGTGGGGGGTGAAAAAACTACCTGTAGTTTTTCCTGAATCAGAGGAATTGAATGATGTATGTGATGAAGCGTGGGTTAACCCAGATAGAAAAGGGCTAATTTCTAAAAAGTTATTGGCATTATACCCTTTCCCGCCAGAGGTTAGGGCGCGCTGGGAAACACCCCCTAAGGTGGATAAGGCGCTCACACGCTTATCAAAACAAGTGGCGTTACCGTCTCCTGATACGGCCGCCCTCAAGGATCCAGCTGATAGGAGGCTGGAAACTACTCTAAAAAGTATATACACACATACTGGTGTTATACTGCGACCAGCCATCGCCTCAGCCTGGATGTGCAGTGCTGGAGTGGTCTGGTCGGATTCCCTGACTGAAAATATTGATACCCTGGATAGGGACAGTATTTTACAGACTTTAGAGCAATTAAAGGATGCTTTTCTTTATATGCGAGATGCTCAGAGGGATATTTGCACTCTGGCATCGAGAGTAAGTGCGATGTCCATATCTGCCAGAAGAAGTTTATGGACACGACAGTGGTCAGGTGATGCGGATTCCAAACGGCATATGGAAGTATTGCCGTATAAAGGGGAGGAATTATTTGGCGTCGGTCTATCGGATTTGGTGGCCACGGCAACTGCCGGGAAATCCACCTTTTTACCTCCGACCCCCTCCCAACAGAAAAAGACACCGTCTTTTCAGCCGCAGTCCTTTCGGTCCTATAAGAACAAGCGGGCAAAAGGACAGTCATATCTGCCCCGAGGCAGAGGAACGGGTAAGAGAGGGCAGCAAGCAGCTCCTTCCCAGGAACAGAAGCCCTCCGCGGGTTCTGCAAAGCCCTCAGCATGACGCTGGGGCTTTACAAGCGACTCAGGAACGGTGGGGGGTCGACTCAAGAATTTCAGCGCGCAGTGGGCTTGCTCACAGGTGGACCCCTGGATCCTGCAGGTAGTATCTCAGGGTTACAGGTTGGAATTCGAGAAGTCTCCCCCTCGCCGGTTCCTAAAGTCTGCTTTGCCAACGTCTCCCTCAGACAGGGCGACGGTATTGGAAGCCATTCACAAGCTGTTTTCTCAGCAGGTGATAGTCAAGGTACCCCTCCTACAACAGGGAAAGGGGTATTACTCCACGCTATTTGTGGTACCGAAGCCGGACGGCTCGGTAAGACCTATTCTAAATCTGAAATCTTTGAACCTGTACATACAAAAATTCAAGTTCAAGATGGAATCACTCAGAGCAGTGATAGCGAATCTGGAAGAAGGGGACTTTATGGTGTCCCTGGACATAAAAGATGCTTACCTGCATGTCCCAATTTGCCCTTCACATCAAGGGTACCTCAGGTTCGTGGTGCAAAACTGTCATTATCAGTTTCAGACGCTGCCGTTTGGATTGTCCACGGCACCTCGGGTCTTTACCAAGGTAATGGCCGAAATGATGATTCTTCTGCGAAGAAGAGGCGTATTAATTATCCCTTACTTGGACGATCTCCTGATAAGGGCAAGGTCCAGAGAACAGCTGGAGGACGGAGTAGCACTAACCCAAGTAGTGCTGCAACAACACGGGTGGATTCTGAATTTCCCAAAATCTCAGTTGACCCCGACAACACGTCTGCTGTTCCTGGGAATGATTCTGGACACGGTTCAGAAAAAGGTGTTTCTTCCGGAGGAGAAAGCCAAGGAGTTATCCGAACTTGTCAGGAACCTCCTAAAACCAGGAAAAGTGTCTGTGCATCAATGCACAAGAGTCCTGGGAAAGATGGTGGCTTCTTACGAAGCAATCCCATTCGGCAGATTCCACGCACGAACTTTTCAGTGGGATCTGCTGGACAAATGGTCCGGATCGCATCTGCAGATGCATCAGCGGATAACCTTATCGCCACGGACAAGGGTGTCTCTTCTGTGGTGGTTACAGAGTGCTCATCTGTTAGAAGCCAGCAGATTCGGCATACAGGACTGGGTCCTGGTGACCACGGATGCCAGTCTGAGAGGCTGGGGAGCGGTCACACAGGGAAGAAACTTCCAGGGAGTATGGTCAAGCCTGGAGATGTCTCTTCACATAAATATACTGGAGCTAAGAGCGATTTACAATGCTCTAAGCCTGGCAAAACCCCTGCTTCAGGGTCAGCCGGTGTTGATCCAGTCGGACAACATCACGGCAGTCGCCCACGTAAACAGACAGGGCGGCACAAGAAGCAGGAGAGCAATGGCAGAAGCTGCAAGGATTCTTCGCTGGGCGGAAGATCATGTGATAGCACTGTCAGCAGTGTTCATTCCGGGAGTGGACAACTGGGAAGCAGACTTCCTCAGCAGACACGATCTACACCCGGGAGAGTGGGGACTTCATCCAGAAGTCTTCCACATGATTGTGAACCGTTGGGAAAAACCAAAGGTGGATATGATGGCGTCTCGCCTCAACAAAAAACTGGACAGGTATTGCGCCAGGTCAAGAGACCCTCAGGCAATAGCTGTGGACGCTCTGGTAACACCGTGGGTGTTCCAGTCAGTGTATGTGTTTCCTCCTCTGCCTCTCATACCCAAAGTACTGAGAATTATACGGCAAAGGGGAGTAAGAACGATACTCGTGGCTCCGGATTGGCCAAGAAGAACTTGGTACCCGGAACTTCAGGAGATGCTCACGGAAAATCCGTGGCCTCTACCTCTAAGACGGGACCTGATTCAGCAGGGACCGTGTCTATTCCAAGACTTACCGCGGCTGCGTTTGACGGCGTGGCGGTTGAACGCCGAATTCTAAGGGAAAAAGGCATTCCGGAAGAGGTCATTCCTACACTGGTTAAAGCCAGGATGGAGGGGACTGCACAACATTATCACCGCATTTGGAGAAAATATGTTGCGTGGTGCGAGGCCAGGAAGGCCCCCACGGAGGAATTTCAATTGGGTCGATTCCTACATTTCCTGCAAACAGGATTGTCTATGGGCCTCAAGTTGGGGTCCATTAAGGTTCAAATTTCGGCCCTGTCGATTTTCTTCCAGAAAGAATTGGCTTCAGTTCCTGAAGTCCAGACTTTTGTAAAATGAGTACTACATATACAGCCCCCGGTTGTGCCCCCAGTGGCTCCGTGGGACCTTAATGTAGTTTTGGATTTTCTCAAATCCCATTGGTTTGAGCCACTCAAATCGGCGGATTTGAAATATCTTACATGGAAAGTAACCATGCTACTGGCCCTGGCTTCAGCCAGGAGAGTGTCAGAATTGGCGGCTTTATCGTATAAAAGCCCATATCTGATTTTCCATTCGGACAGGGCAGAACTGCGGACGCGTCCTCATTTTCTGCCTAAGGTGGTGTCAGCGTTTCACCTGAACCAGCCTATTGTGGTGCCTGCGGCTACTAGCGATTTGGAGGATTCCAAGTTGCTGGACGTTGTCAGGGCATTGAAAATATATATTTCAAGGATGGCTGGAGTCAGAAAATCTGACTCGCTGTTTATACTGTATGCACCCAACAAGCTGGGTGCTCCTGCTTCTAAGCAGACGATTGCTCGTTGGATTTGTAGCACAATTCAACTTGCACATTCTGTGGCAGGCCTGCCACAGCCTAAATCTGTCAAGGCCCATTCCACAAGGAAGGTGGGCTCATCCTGGGCGGCTGCCCGAGGGGTCTCGGCATTACAACTCTGCCGAGCAGCTACGTGGTCGGGGGAGAACACGTTTGTAAAATTCTACAAATTTGATACCCTGGCTAAAGAGGACCTGGAGTTCTCTCATTCGGTGCTGCAGAGTCATCCGCACTCTCCCGCCCGTTTGGGAGCTTTGGTATAATCCCCATGGTCCTGACGGAGTCCCCAGCATCCACTAGGACGTTAGAGAAAATAAGATTTTACTTACCGATAAATCTATTTCTCGTAGTCCGTAGTGGATGCTGGGCGCCCATCCCAAGTGCGGATTGTCTGCAATACTTGTACATAGTTATTGTTACAAAAAAATCGGGTTGTTCTTGTTGTGAGCCGTCTGTTCAGAGGCTCCTACGTTGTCATACTGTTAACTGGGTTCAGATCACAAGTTGTACGGTGTGATTGGTGTGGCTGGTATGAGTCTTACCCGGGATTCAAAATCCTTCCTTATTGTGTACGCTCGTCCGGGCACAGTATCCTAACTGAGGCTTGGAGGAGGGTCATAGGGGGAGGAGCCAGTGCACACCACCTGATCCTAAAGCTTTATTTTTGTGCCCTGTCTCCTGCGGAGCCGCTAATCCCCATGGTCCTGACGGAGTCCCCAGCATCCACTACGGACTACGAGAAATAGATTTATCGGTAAGTAAAATCTTATTTTTAGCAGCCGTGCAAACGCATAGATGCTGCCCACAGGGGAGTGTATTTTAGTTGTGCAAGTGTGCGAACGCTTGTGTTGCCAGCCGAGCAGTACAAAAACAATTTGTGCAGTTTCTGAGTAGGTCTGAACTTATTCAGCCGCTGCGATCACTTCAGCCTGTCCGGTCCCAGAATTTATGTCAGACACGCTTGCGTTTTTCCAACCACTCCCAGAAAACTGTCAGTTGACACCCATTAACGCCTTCCTCTTGTCAATCTCCTTGCAATCGGCTGTGCGAATGGATTCTTCATTAAATAAATCGCACAGCAACGATCCACCTTGTACCCGTACGATGCGCCTGCACATTGTGGTGCATGCGCAGTAGTGACCTGATCGCTGCGCTATGAAAAACGGCAGCGTGCGATCAGGTCGGAATGACCCCCTTTGTCTTACAAAAGCCCCTATTTAATTTTCCATGAGGACAGAGCTGAACCCAGAACTCGTCAGCAATTTCTTCCTAAAGTGGTGTCAGCGTTGCACATCAACCAACCTATTGTGGTTCCGGTTGTCACCGACACTTCTCCTACTTCAAAGTCTTTGGAAGTTGTGAGGGCTTTGAAGGTGTATGTAAAAAGAACAGCTTGTCACAGAAAATCGGACTCGCTGTTTGTTCTTTATGATCCCAATAAAATTGGGTGTCCTGCTTCAAAGCAGTCCATTGCACGATGGATCAGGCTCTCTATCCAGCATGCTTATTCCACGGCAGGCTTGCCGGTTCCAAAATCTTTACAGGCCCACTCTACTTGGTCGGTGGGTTCTTCCTGGGCGGCTGCCCGGGGTGTTTAGCAGCTACTTGGTCAGGTTCGAACACGTTTGCCAAGTTCTACAAGTTCGATACTGTGACCAAACTGAAGGTCCTCAGAGGCCAATCGGTTCAGCAGGAACCTCAGCACTCACCCAGCCGGTTTGGGAGCTTTGGTACATCCGTATGGTTCTAAATAGAACCCCAGTATCCTCTAGGACGTAAAGAAAAAATAGGTTTTTAATTACCTACCAGTAAATCCTTTTCTCGTAGTCCGTAGAGGATACTGGGTGCCCGTCCGGTGTTTCATTTTTCCAGCACTGTTACTTGGTTAAGTATTGTTGGTTCAGCTGTTGCTTTTCTTGTTTAAAGTTGGGTTAGGTTAGCTTTCCTCTTGTTTGTGTGTGCTGGTTCGGAATCTCGCCACTATCCTTTTATATCCTTCTCTCAAAGTATGTCCGTCTCCTCGGGCACAGTTTCCTAGACCGAGTCTGGTAGGAGGGGCATAGAGGGAGGAGCCAGCCCACTCTATCAAATTCTTAAAGTGCCCATGGCTCCTAGTGGACCCGTCTATACCACATTGTACTAAATGGAACTCTAGTATCCTCTACGGACTACGAGAAAAGGATTTACCGGTAGGTAATTAAAATACTATTTTCTATATGCACATAGAATTTCTGAAGCTCTATATCCAATATTACGGTATTCATATTAGCTGGGCAGACCCTTACTTGCAGTGCATCCGGAAAGTATTCACGGCGCTTCACTTTTTCCACATTTTGTTATGTTACAGCCTTATTCCAAAATGGAATAAATTTATTTTTTTCCTTCCAAATTCTACACACAATACCCCATAATCACAATGTGGAAATTTTTTTTGGGAGATTTTTTCTAATTTATTAAAAATAAAAAACTAAGGTATTGAAACAAAAGTCCAGCACAATATACTATGGTCAGATGCACATGGGGATACTTAGGAGAATATGAAAGTTAGTTGGAGACAAGGCCAGTAATCAGCATAAATCCGTTCAACAACCTGGTAGTGAAGATGTGGAGAATGTCTATAGAAAAGCAGATGGAGCTAATACATGTCCATATCAAAACCAGGCAGAGGATTATGGGCCTAATTCAGACTGGATCGCTGCAGCGCACCGATCGCAGTCTGAATCCCTATGTGGAGTGTGTATGCAGAGCTGCCAAGAGAAATCCTGGGCCCTGGTACAACAGCATCCTGGGCCCCCGGCCGCCCCTGGAGGGGGTGTGACCACAGCATGCTGGGGACATGGCCATACCTCTGTGGGGCGTGTCTAGCACATGAGAAGCACCCACTCACAAGAGCATGGCATACCTCCCAGCCAGTGCATTAGAGAGCCTGGCTGGGCCCATGTACTTTTCAGGGTGCGAGGTGTAATCACAGGAGGCGTGGACCTGGGCCCCCACTGGGCCCCTCCATCAGACCTGGGCCCAGGTAATTTGTACCCTCTCCCCCCCCTCTCTCAGCACCACTGTGCGTATGCACTACGATCAGATCTGAATTATCCCCTAGGTACAGAGTCAGAAGGCAGATCAGGTCTCTATGCAATAACATTAAACATACAAATGGTATCTCAAGACCAGCGACCTCCAAAGCTAGATCACTAGCTGCACAACTTGTCACTGTAAAGTCATGGGTTACAAACAAGGATGATTGCTTACATCAGTGATCGCCAACCCGTCGCTCGAGAGTTACCGGTAGCTTGCAGAGAGCATGGGCTTGGGCAATCACTGGCACTCCCTTCATTTTTAATATGGTGCTAGCCGTCAGCCAATCAGAGCTTGCGGACTGGCAGCTGCGGCACCTGATTGGCTGCCGGACCGCTTTGATTGGCTCACTTACCGGCGCCATATTTCAAATGCCGGACACTCTATCACCCTTACCGCAGCCGCTCTCCGGACGTCACAGACGAGAGGCGCACGCTGTGCTCTCCTCCCCTTCTGTCCCTCATACAGGAGGAGCAGCATCGGCGGCACTAGAAGAAGCCAGCAGCAGTGAGCACTGCCGGGGGCATTGTATCTGGCATCGCTGGGGGGCAACACATGTATCTGGCACCGCTGGGGGGCAACACATGTATCTGGCACCGCTGGAGGGCGTTATTTGTGTCTCTGGCACTGCTGGGGGGCATTATTTGTGTATCTGGCACTACGGGGATGGGCATTACTTGTGTATCTGGCACTACGTGGGGGGGCATTACTTGTACTTGTGAGGCCACACCCACTTTTGCAAGAATGCACGCATTGGGGGGAGGGGGTTGCTCTTTCAGAGGTTTTATTTTCCGAAAGTAGCTCACACCCCAATTAAGATTGGAGACCACTGGCTTAGATGCTCCAGAGTAGACCAGTGAATAAACCTGGTACACTTCAGGGACTCATGGACTACCCTGTAAACATCAGAAGCACTGCACATAACCCATATTCACATATCAGTACATCAGCAGACATTTTAAACAAGTGTTACTGACTTTTATAAATACATCTGACAATAAAACTAGAAGAATCTTGGAGCAATAGGTGAAAACTCAGAGGGATGCTTTTATCTTTAGGTCTGTCAGTTGACAGTCCCTGATCTAGCTTATGCCAGGTACACACTGGCCGTTATATCGGCCATTCTATTAAATGGCTGATAATAGGATTTTAATTACCTACCGGTAAATCCTTTTCTAGTCCGTAGAGGATGCTGGGGTCCACATTAGTACCATGGGGTATAGACTGGTCCCTTCGGAGCCATGGGCAGTTTAAGAGTTTTAATCGTGTGGGCTGGCTTCTCCCTCTATGCCCCTCCTACTAAACTTAGTCTTGAAACTGTGCCCGAGGAGACGGACATACTTTGAGAGAAGGAAATACACAGACTGGTGAGATTCACACCAGCTCACACATAACAGAAAACCAAGCTAACTAGCTCGAAACAATTCAGCAACAGCTGAACAACAGTACTTAACCAAGTAACAACGCAGTAATTAACTAAGTAACAAATGCAGGAAAACGAAGCGCTGAGCGGGCACCCAGCATCCTCTACGGACTGCGAGAAAAGGTTTTACCGGTAGGTAATGAAAATCCTATTTCTCTTACGTTCTAGAGGATGCTGGGGTCCACATTAGTACCATAGGAATGTACCAAAGCTCCCAGTACGGGAGGGAGAGCGCAGAGGCTCCTCCAGAACCGATTGACCAAACTTTAGGTCCTCAGAGGCCGAAGTATCGAACTTGTAGAACTTAGCAAACGTGTTCGACCTGTCGAAGTCAAAAAAATATTAAATTTAAAGAACATACAGACTCCACACACATAATTCGCTATATTTGCAAATACGCGCAGCGAGCACAGCAATATATGGTAACACACGCATTTACACGGACATGCCACAGAGATGGATTCGACACTTATTTCATACAGTACATAATTATAATTTTATCAAGCGCCAGACATCATAATGATTTAAAATTATATAATGGAGTAATGTCATGTATGTGTATTATTGGAACGAAGCAAGATACACCTGTCATATTTGGTATTAAAGCAAGCAGATTAATGTGTAGATTCATTTGATACTTGTTATTAAGTTGTAAGACATTGCAACAAATAGTTATGATTAAATGTATGAAAGCTAAAATCACTCTTATTAGGACAGAGGACAGGAAGCTCAGCCAGCCCCTTTTGATGTCTTCAAGGCTTAACCTGTTTAGCATACGAACAGACTAGTGACTCATCATGAATGAGAAAGTTCCCTCCCCCAAACTAGATAACGCATTACAGAGACACACAGTTGCCAGTTGCTGTTTTTGTCCCAGACGATGATGGAGGTGCTTCTAGACCAGTTCCTGCATGATTTTACAGAGAGAGAGAGTGATATGGAGGGACGAATTTATATGAGAAAGATATGGTAATTGTATCGCTGGCCTGTAACTGAATGTATTAACTGCTTACTGTATAAATTGTAATCATGTAACTATATGTATACTGTACATTGTGATATATTGAATACATATCCTTTTAATAACAAATATATACATCAATGAGCTTTGGAACTCAGATAATGTGTGGGTGTATTGTTTTCTCTTATGGGATGCAGTGTTTTGCGATGTATAGCGCACATTCATGGCAAATGGTAATAAGATGTGCAGGCGTCTACAATATATATTAGAGCGGGCATTTTAAATATTTGTAAGGAAACAATTTGGTATTTACAGACGAGGGCTCGTCCGCGATATCACGGTCTTAATGGTGCACTGTACATTACAAACGCGGCTGTGATCGATCGGCTCCGATGGACGCATTGCGACGCTGATAAATAACATCTACGTGTATTGTTGTGTTACCAGTAAGCCGATGATATGAAAAATTCAAGGGACAATGTGTTTCTCATAATATTTAAAATGCCAAAATTTATTTTTATTGTTGCAAAACAAAGTTCAAATAAGTCATATTGTGTTTGAGTCAGACTGGATTGTTTATCTGTTAAGTAGATTTAAAAGTACATTTAAAAGTTGCTGCATAGCCTTGATATAGTTTTTTTTAACTTAGGCCTAAAATAACTTCTGGTGCTTGTATGATTTGGGATTTCTTTGTGACAAAGGAAGCCACATGGTCTGTCCTCCATTTTGGACTAACCACATGGCCTGTCCACCATCTTGTGTAAACCTCATGGATGTGGAAGGGGGAGGAGCAGTGGCCATTTTAGGAAGGTCATTTTCTAAATAGCTGATTTTCAGTCTACTCAGAACAATCAGTTTTCTTTGTCACATCAAGCACCATTTATGAGTTACCAATGCATTTATTTAACCCATGCCATAGTCAATTACAAATAGTTTCAATTGGGCCTAGTGACAGTAAATGGTGAGATACGTTTTTTTTTTCTTCTTTCCTTCTTGTTTGTGCGTAATTACTTTACATCAAGTAGGGGGTTGCACACAGATAGAAAAAGGAAAGAAAAAGTTTTTTTTTTTGTTTTTTTTTTCTTCCAAGACTTGTAGAATCTGCTTACTAGGGAGGATAGCCATTGAAATGCAAATTAACCTGTGTAACTGTTTTTTTTAGCAGTGAAAAGCACATAGCTTTGATATACAAATAAGAGGTAAGGTGTCGCATAGAAGGCCAGTGAAATATATATATATATATATATATATATTATTGTAATTATGTGTATATTTATATCAGTGTATGTTCTGCAAGATAGCTATCCAATCTGAATCATATCATTTAAATTATAGATTATTGCAGTCATTATAGATCTGTTTGAAATCGGATACATTTGTTGATATATAGGTAAATTTGAAATAACGGTATTTAAGGACGTAAATGTAAAGTCACAAACGCAGTTCTGGCCTGGTTGTTAAGAAAAAACTGGGTGTTGTGTTAAGTGAGCGATTATAGTTAGTATTGCTCACATTTATAGAGTTGTGTGATTTGTTTTATTGCGTACGCACATTGGTACACGTGGTACGGAACGTGAGGACAGCATAAAAAAAGGGCACGTGGCGCAAGGCCGCACACGTGGCATAGGGGTACGCACGGTTGCATAATTACGCAAGCTTGCGTAGAGTTGTGTGCGCATAATAAAACCACACGATATTTGTTCACTTAAGGTGGGATAGTAGCCATGCTACAATAGCACAAAACTACCCGGTTTCTAAAGCAGATTAGTATAAAACTTTTGTTTAAACTGTATTGCCTCTGGGGGTAAAGCTGCCAATCAGAACGAGTGAAAATTTTCTGTACAGAAAAACAAAGTATATCTGAGTGAGCGAAAGCGGAGTGAGTGGATTTTTACCCCGGAATTCGGGATCCCGTCGTGTGGTACACCAAGTAAGTGGAGGCTTGGCGGCATGAGGCGGCTGACTCACGTTAGTATAGATTGAAATACGCAAATCGTGAGGAGATTTGCAAAGGAGCGTAATAGGGAATTGTGCATTGTGTAGTATTGAAGTAAAAAAGTTTTTTGTTACGCTCCGGCTGAGGGTCGCAGTTTGTACATCGACCCGTGGTTGTACGGCAGATAGGTAACAAGTACCTATACGCTGTGCGATTGGACCGCGCATTTGTGGGTGCGATATATAGCGCAACTTGATACCCCTTTACGAGTTTTTGCGTAAAATCGCGGTATCATTAGCGCTGTGTACAGCATACGCAAGCGTGATTTGTGTATAAAAAGTGAATAGGGAGTTTTCGCTGGTCTCTCTCAGGAAAATCTCCAGCGGTGGATATTTGCTGGAAAAGGTAAGTCACTCCTAACACTTCCAGTAAATAGAAATCAATAGGGCCTCACTGGGTACGCAGTGTTCACTATTGGAGTGAGTCGTGGTACTCAGCAGAGAAGGAGTGGGTGAAAGCGCTCTAAGAACTTTCACCGTCTATCCGTGTCGTGCATTGGGGATTGCGTAAAAGGAAAAAGTCTGCGATGGGATCCAATTGCACAAGCGGTGGACGTATGGTAGCCAGGGTTCAGGTTGAAGAGCCGCGGCCCAAGGGGTCAGCGAGGTTTGTTATGTGTGGAAGATATGGTCCACACGCTGAAGACTTTTTGTCTGAATGGGTACGTATGACTGACAAAGATAGGGTACCATTCCCTAGGGTGGGCAGCTTTGAACCAGAGGTACTGCAGAATGTAGGTATTAAAATATATCTGATAAAATCCAGAAAACAAAGGGTCAGACATACAAATTGTTTAAACCTGTGGCAGCAAGAGGGGTTGGGGAGTTTGATCCTAAGGTATTGCAGGTGGTAGGTCTAACCAAAGTCATATAAGACAAGAATGGAAATATAAGGACTGTTTGAACTTGTAGCAACCATAAACAAGTAGGAAAAAAAAAAAGAGAATGCAAGTACACCGCCATATGTAGATGTGGAAGCAGTTACGGCCAGCATACAAACTATAGAAAATAATAAAAATATGAAAAATATGACTGTAACCTATATATGTACTAATGAATGTTGAAGTTTTATTAAAGAGGAGAAGGTGACCTGATTGTTTTCAGCCATTTCTCATGCACCCAGAGGAGTATCCAACCGGTAAAAGAAGAGCAGTAGCCTGCGGGGTAAGTGGCTGAGACCAGTGGAACTGGTAAGTATGGTATCATTCGTGTACATATATAGTAAAACCCAAAAATGAAACAAAAATCAAGAAAGTAACGTCAGAAATGGAGAAAAACCTGTCTGCACATTAGTATTTGCCAGTAGGAAAGCGGACAGAGACAAGGCAATCCCCGGGTATTTCTTTCAGTTACCATATAAGAAGTATTCATTCCTAGTAATGCTCCTAGTCAAGATGAGCTCGGAAATGTTTGTTGGACCATGTACAGACCCTTAATACGGGATGAGAAGGATTGAATGAATACTTCGCATGACCTAGAAACTTGTTAAACTTTTTTTTGTCTTTTGCAGTAATAGAAAACTCTCCGTCTGGATAAAATCACTGGTAAACACTAATTCGGTAAATGGGAGGTAGCTGTCTCTGTGCTAATGGACGGGCTCAATAAGGCATTGAGGGCAGGGTGCAGACTTTTTTGCAAAATTGGAAAGGGGTCACAGTAGCTAATCTTAAACAGTGTGCTATTGAACATCACAAGAATAGTGCTAGGCGCAGAGAACAACAGGTGGAGAGGTTGAGGACGGTAAGTATACAGGCACATACAGGAAAGACCCATCAGTCCAAACCCCAGATCCCTAATGGTCAATAATATGTTACACTTGTAGGAAAGAAGTGCATTTTGCCAGAGACTGTAGGAGTAGTAGAACACATAGTCAATATAGACCCCTAGACAGAGAAAACAAGCCACATTATTAAACACATAGACGGGACCAAGGGACATATAGTAAGGAATCACGAGCCATATAGAAAACACAGATTCGGGCAATGGGAGTAACAGGAACGGTGCAACAATACCCTTTGAGTAGACCTGCAGAGATTACGATAGGGCCCTTGCAAACCAAACATTCTTTTCTGCTGGCTGCATCGGCTCCGACTAATCTACTCGGCAGAGACTTCTTGTGTAAAATGCGGTGTGTCATATATTGTACTCCTGAGGGTGTCCTCTTGGATATACCTGAGAACCATGCTCAAGAAGTACAAGATATACTAGACACCCCTCAAAGGCTAATGTCTCATTCTACTGTTCTAGATGCATGTCCATCACAGGTAGAGGAAATTATCTCACAGATACCGGGTTCCCTATGAACTTAGGATGGAGAGGACACTGGATTGATGGCTGGGATAGTCCCAATAGCGATACTATAAACACAGAATTTTTTTAAGGGGAGTAGACCAAGTAGAGAATCACTTCCCCGTAGTGCCCAATCCAGTTGTCAAATTTTTATAAAATCTTCTCCACCTCTACAAACTCATCTGTCACCAACCTCTATTCTGTTTCTCTACAGTTTCCTCTTCATCTTTTGCGTTCACACAGGGTGGTACAATACATGGACCCAAGTACAGTTCATACTCCACATGCCTAGGTCCTTCAGAGTTCTGGCCATACCCAGTATATCTCAACAGCACGATAACACCAGTTTCTCTGACGTCCTAAGTGGATGCTGGGACTCCGTAAGGACCATGGGGAATAGCGGCTCCGCAGGAGACTGGGCACAACTATAAAGAAAGCTTTAGACTACTGGTGTGCACTGGGTCCTCCCACCATGACCCTCCTCCAGACTTCAGTTAGAATCTTGTGCCCGGCTGAGCTGGATGCACACTAGGGGCTATCCTGAGCTCCTAGAAAGAAAGTATATTTAGGTTTTTTATTTTACAGTGAGATCTGCTGGCAACAGACTCACTGCAGCGAGGGACTAAGGGGAGAAGAAGCGAACCTACCTAACTGGTGGTAGTTTGGGCTTCTTGGGCTACTGGACACCATTAGCTCCAGAGGGATCGATCGCAGGACCCGACCTTGGTGTTCGTTCCCGGAGCCGCGCCGCCGGCCCCCTTACAGAGCCAGAAGCAAGAAGTGTTCCGGAAAATCGGCGGCAGAAGACTTCAGTCTTCAACAAGGTAGCGCACAGCACTGCAGCTGTGCGCCATTGGTCCTCATGCACACCTCACACTCCGGTCACTGATGGGTGCAGGGCGCTGGGGGGGGGGGGTGCCCTGAGGGCAATATAAGACACCTTGGCTGGCAAATCTACACCATATATAGTCCTAGAGGCTATATAGGTGTAAAAGTACCCCTGCCAGAATTCTAGAAAAAGCGTGAAAAGTCCGCCGGAAAAGGGGCGGGGCCATCTCCCTTAGCACACTGGCGCCATTTTTCCCTCACAGCTCCGCTGGAAGGAAGCTCCCTGGCTCTCCCCTGCAGTCTACAAGCTACAGAAGGGTAAAAAAGAGAGGGGGGGCACTAAAGTTAGGCGCAGTATATATATATATATATATATATATATATATATATATATATATATATATATATATATATATAAATAAAGCAGCTATAAGGGAAAACACTCATTTATAGTGGGATCCCTGTGTTATATAGCGCTCTGGTGTGTGCTGGCATACTCTCTCTCTGTCTTCCCAAAGGGTTTTGTGGGGTCCTGTCCTCTGTCAGAGCATTCCCTGTGTGTATGCGGTGTGTCGGTACGGCTGTGTCGACATGTTTGATGAGGAGGCTTATGTGGAGGCGGAGCAGATGCCTATAAATGTGATGTCACCCCCTGCGGGGTCGACACCTTAGTGGATGGTGCTGTGGAAGGAATTACGTGACAGTGTCGACTCCTTGCATAAAAGGTTTGACGACATACCAAATGTGGGACAGCCGGCTTCTCAGCCTGTGCCTGCCCAGGCGTCTCAAAAGCCATCCGGGGCTCTAAAACGCCCGCTACCTCAGATGGCAGACACAGATGTCGACACGGATACTGACTCCAGTGTCGACGACGATGAGACTAATGTAACTTCCAGTAGGGCCACACGTTACATGATTGAGGCAATGAAAAATGTGTTGCACATTTCTGATGTTACCCACAGTACCACAAAAAAGGGTATTATGTTTGGAGAGAAAAAACTACCAGTAGCTTTTCCTCCATCTGAGGAGTTAAATGAAGTGTGTGAAGAAGCGTGGGCTTCCCCTGATAAGAAACTGGTAATTTCTAAGAGGTTACTAATGGCGTACCCTTTCCCGCCAGAGGATAGGGCACGTTGGGAAACATCCCCTAGAGTGGATAAAGCGCTCACACGCTTGTCAAAGAAGGTGGCACTACCGTCTCCGGATACGGCCGCCCTGAAGGAATCTGCTGATAGAAAGCAGGAGGCTATCCTGAAGTCTATATATATATATATATATATATATATATATATATATATATATATATACACACACAGGTGTTATACTGAGACCAGCTATTGCTTAAGCATGGATGTGCAGTGCTGCAGCTGCATGGTCAGATTCCCTGTCGGAAAATATTGATACCTTAGACATGGACACTATATTGCTAACCGTAGAGCATATTAAAGACGCACTTTTATACATGAGGTATGCACAGAGGGATATTTGCCGGCTGGCATCCAAAATTAGTGCAATGTCCATTTCTGCCAGGAGAGGGTTATGGACTCGGCAGTGGACAGGAGATGCAGATTCCAAAAGGCACGTGGAAGTTCTGCCTTATAAGGGTGAGAAGTTGTTCGGGGATGGTCTCTCGGACCTCGTTTCCACAGCAACAGCTGGGAAGTCTACATTTTTACCCCATGTTCCCTCACAGCCAAAGAAAGCACCGTATTATCAGGTACAGTCCTTTCGGCCCAATAGGGGCAAGCGGGTTAAGGGCGCGTCCTTTCTGCCCAGAGGCAGAGGGAAAAAGCTGCAGCATACAGCCAGTTCCCAGGAGCAAAAGTCCTCCCCCGCTTCCTCTAAGTCCACAGCATGATGCTGGGGCTCCACAGGCGGAGCCAGGAACGGTGGGGGCCCGTCTCAAATATTTCAGCACAGTGGGCTCGCTCACGGGTGGATCCCTGGATCTTTCAAATAGTATCTCAGGGGTACAAGCTGGAATTCGAGACGTCTCCCCCCCGCCGTTTCCTCAAATCTGCCTTACCAACCACTCCCTCAGGCAGGGAGGCAGTGTTACAGGCAATTCACAAGCTGTATTCACAACAGGTGATAGTAAAGGTACCCCTACTTCAACAAGGACGGGGTTACTATTCCACAATATTTGTGGTACCGAAACTGGACGGTTCGGTGAGACCCATTTTAAATTTGAAATCCTTGAACACATATATAAAAAAATTCAAGTTCAAGATGGAATCGCTCAGGGCGGTTATTGCAAGCCTGGACGAGGGGGATTACATGGTATCACTGGACATCAAGGATGCTTACCTGCATGTCCCCATTTACCATCCTCACCAGGAGTACCTCAGATTTGTGGTACAGGATTGTCATTACCAATTCCAGACGTTGCCGTTCGGTCTATCCACGGCTCCGAGGGTCTTTACCAAGGTAATGGCCGAAATGATGATACTCCTTCGAAAGAAGGGAATTTTAATTATCCCGTACTTGGACGATCTCCTGATAAAGGCGAGGTCCAGGGAGCAGTTGTTGGTCGGGGTAGCACTATCTCGGGAGGTGCTACAACAGCACGGCTGGATTCTAAACATTCCAAAGTCACAGCTGGTCCCTACGACACGTCTACTGTTCCTGGGGATGGTTCTGGACACAGAACAGAAAAAAGTGTTTCTCCCGGAGGAGAAGGCCAAGGAGCTGTCATCTCTAGTCAGAGGCCTCCTAAAACCAAAACAGGTGTCGGTGCATCACTGCACGCGGATCCTGGGAAAGATGGTAGCTTCCTACGAAGCAATTCCATTCGGCAGGTTCCATGCAAGAACTTTTCAGTGGGACCTGTTGGACAAGGGGTCCGGATCGCATCTTCAGATGCATCGGCTGATAACCCTGTCTCCAAGGACAAGGGTGTCTCTGCTGTGGTGGCTGCAGAGTGCTCATCTTCAAGAGGGCCGCAGATTCGGCATACAGGACTGGGTCCCGGTGACCACGGATGCCAGCCTTCGAGGCTGGGGGGCAGTCACACAGGGAAGAAACTTCCAAGGACTATGGTCAAGTCGGGAGACTTCCCTGCACATAAATATTCTGGAACTAAGGGCCATTTACAATGCCCTAAGTCAGGCAAAACCCCTGCTTCAAAACCAGCCGGTACTGATCCAGTCAGACAACATCACGGCGGTCGCCCATGTAAACCGACAGGGCGGCACGAGAAGCAGGACGGCGATGGCAGAAGCCACAAGGATTCTCCGATGGGCGGAAAATCACGTGTTAGCACTGTCAGCAGTGTTCATTCCGGGAGTGGACAACTGGGAAGCTGACTTCCTCAGCAGGCACGACCTCCACCCGGGAGAGTGGGGACTTCATCCAGAAGTCTTTCAAATGATTGTAAACCGTTGGGAAAGGCCACAGGTGGACATGATGGCGTCCCGCCTAAACAAAAAGCTAGAAAAGTATTGCGCCAGGCCAAGAGACCCGCAGGCGATAGCTGTGGACGCTCTAGTGACACAGTGGGTGTACCGGTCGGTTTATGTGTTCCCTCCTCTTCCTCTCATACCAAAGGTACTGAGGATAATAAGGAGAAGAGGAGTAAGAACTATACTCATTGTTCCGGATTGGCCAAGAAGAGCTTGGTACCCGGAACTTCAAGAAATGATCTCGGAGGACCCATGGCCTCTACCGCTCAGACAGGACCTGCTGCAGCAGGGGCCCTGTCTGTTCCAAGACTTACCGCGGCTGCGTTTGACGGCATTGCGGTTGAACACCGGATCCTGAAGGAAAAGGGCATTCCGGAGGAAGTCATTCCTACGCTGATTAAAGCTAGGAAAGAAGTAACCGCAAACCATTATCACCGCATATTGCGAAAATATGTTGCGTGGTGTGAGGCCAGGAAGGCCCCAACGGAGGAATTTCAGCTTGGCCGTTTCCTGCACTTCCTACAGTCAGGGGTGACTATGGGCCTTAAATTGGGTTCCATTAAGGTCCAGATTTCTGCTCTATCGATTTTCTTCCAGAGAGAACTGGCTTCACTACCAGAAGTTCAGACTTTTGTTAAGGGAGTGCTGCATATTCAGCCCCCTTTTGTGCCTCCAGTGGCACCTTGGGATCTCAACGTGGTGTTGGATTTCCTAAAGTCACATTGGTTTGAGCCACTAAAAACCGTGGATTTGAAATATCTCACGTGTAAAGTGGTCATGTTGTTGGCCTTGGCTTCGGCCAGGCGTGTATCAGAATTGGTGGCTTTGTCATGTAAAAGCCCTTATCTGATTTTCCATATGGATAGGGCAGAATTGAGGACTCGTCCCCAGTTTCTCCCTAAAGTGGTATCAGCTTTTCATCTGAACCAACCTATCGTGGTGCCTGCGGCTACAAAAAACTTGGAGGCTTCCAAGTTGTTGGACGTAGTCAGGGCCCTGAAAATCTATGTTTCCAGGACAGCTGGAGTCAGAAAGACTGACTCGCTATTTATCCTGTATGCGCCCAACAAGTTGGGTGCACCTGCTTCAAAGCAGACTATTGCTCGCTGGATCTGTAGTACGATTCAGCTTGCACATTCTGCGGCTGGACTGCCGCATCCTAAATCAGTGAAAGCCCATTCCACGAGGAAGGTTGGCTCTTCTTGGGCGGCTGCCTGAGGGGTCTCGGCTCTACAACTTTGCCGAGCAGCTACTTGGTCGGGGTCAAACACGTTTGCTAAATTCTACAAGTTTGACACCCTGGCTGAGGAGGACCTAGAGTTTGCCCATTCGGTGCTGCAGAGTCATCCGCCCTCTCCCGCCCGTTTGGGAGCTTTGGTATAATCCCCATGGTCCTTACGGAGTCCCAGCATCCACTTAGGACGTCAGAGAAAATAAGAATTTACTCACCGGTAATTCTATTTCTCGTAGTCCGTAGTGGATGCTGGGCGCCCATCCCAAGTGCGGATTGTCTGCAATACTTGTATATAGTTATTGTTTACCTAAAGGGTTATTGTTGAGCCATCTGTTGAGAGGCTCAGTTGTTATCATACTGTTAACTGGGTATTGTATCACGAGTTATACGGTGTGATTGGTGTGGCTGGTATGAGTCTTACCCGGGATTCAATATCCTTCCTTATTGTGTCAGCTCTTCCGGGCACAGTATCCTAACTGAAGTCTGGAGGAGGGTCATGGTGGGAGGAGCCAGTGCACACCAGTAGTCTAAAGCTTTCTTTATAGTTGTGCCCAGTCTCCTGCGGAGCCGCTATTCCCCATGGTCCTAACGGAGTCCCAGCATCCACTACGGACTACGAGAAATAGAATTACCGGTGAGTAAATTCTTATTATTACTGCAGTGTGCCTTGTCATGCACAAAGGGTGGAGGAAGGATGAGAATACTGGTGAAGGGAAATTTTGTATAGACACTGATATGCCTGTTGGTGAATGGCAAACCTGACATTTTCTTTTTCATTTTCTTCTTTCTCTCCTCTAGAGATGTTTTTCTTTTCTTTTTTTTCTTTTTTTTGAGTTATGCTCACGGTACTCTACATTGCAAACACACAATGACTTCGTACAGTTAACACCCTTTAGGAATTATTGTTATGTATTGGTGTGCACTGATGTTTTCTCAAACTGGGTAGAGGCATTTCCTGCCGCCACAGATGCTGCTGTGTTTACCGCAAAGAAAAATTGCGCAGAAATTTGTGTGTAGATAATGGTACCCCTAGAAGTAGGAGCAAAGCTTGAAATTGTACTATTGTGATCATAGATACTGCCAATAGTATTATGTAGCATCGGAACCACTCCCAGATCTTCACTTAACGAATCACCCTCTTCGAAATTTGTTTTTGTTTTTGTTTTGGTATTTGTGTTTTGCTTTTTTTGTTTTTGGAAGACAACCTCATGTCATGATTGATCCACACAATGATCAAAAATACACCAATGAGGTGACAGTACAATACTTTATAGAGATGAGCCAGCATTTGAGAACTTGACAAAAGATCTTGAAACTGTTGATTGCTGGTATGTCAAATACTAACTGTCTTGATTGTGAACCAAGAGACTGTGTGATTGTTCTTACGCTCAGGTTGCCTAATAGGTGCCATTGCAGGAAAGTCAGTAGTCCGGAAGGAACTCGTAAATGGAGTGAGATCGCAAAAGTATCACCAGAGACTCTGTTCCGTGAAGACTGAGAGGCGGCACTGTTGAACACTACCTGAGCGTACTAAAGGATTGCAGAAAGACCAGTCATTGTAATTGATTTGTTATGAACAAGAGTTGTTTTGTTCTATTTCTCTTTTCTCTCTTTCCCGCTGACAAACATTTTTTTTCAGGACATTCTAATTTTGCGAGGTTGGGACTATGGGACTGGAACTGGTTCTGGAGGAAGGAGTAATTTTCTTATAGGATCCCAGGATTAGCCGAACAGTTTGTTAAAGCCAGAGAAAAATCAAAGGGCTAGTAGTTATGGAGTTCGGATGTAATCAGGAACAATCAGACAATGGCTATTCACAGATTGCAGATAAAGAGCTCATTAATATATGTGGAAGAAAGGTTTATGAGTGGCTCTCCCCGAACTCCGAAGGTGTATGTTATTTAGGAAGGACACTACTTAGTTCAATTATTAAACAGACCTAGCATACGTTCCAGAAATGGAAACAATGTACAGAAAATGATAGGAATATGTAGATCATGAAAATTTTATATGTCACTTTCATGATTTGTTTGTGTCTTCTTCATCTACCCAGCAGAACCTCAATCGAATCCAAACATCAGTGTACAAAGACGTAGGTACATGTATGTGTGAAATGTTCGTCGCAAATCAGACATTATAGGCCAAAGCACTGTCCCAGCATACTCTATAGGTTGAATGTTGTCCCACACCTAACCAGTGGTCCCGTGACCGCCGAGTGCATATAGAGGATGTCTCGTCCTCCTCCCTGTCTTCCCCAAATATAGTCAAGTGTCTGATTTGCGAAATGAATACATACTTGTGTCTAGGTCACCGATTATTGTCTGAAATATTTTTCTCTTACGTCCTAGAGGATGCTGGGGACTCCGTAAGGACCATGGGGAATAGACGGGCTCCGCAGGAGACATGGGCATTAAAAAGAACTTTAGATATGGGTGTGCACTGGCTCCTCCCTATATTCCCCTCCTCCAGACCTCAGTTTGATACTGTGCCCAGAGGAGACTGGGTGCATTACAGGGAGCTCTCCTGAGTTTCCTGAAAGAAAGAAATTTTGTTAGGGGGAGTCGGAACGCAGGTCTCTCCTAGCTGTTCGTCCCGGAGCTGCGCCGCCGTACTCCTCACAGAGCCGGAAGATAGAAGCCGGGTGAGTATGAGAAGAAAGAAGACTTCAGAGGCGGCAGAAGACTTCGGATCCCGCCCAACACACACACGGCAGGCACTGTAAGGGTGCAGGGGGGGGGGGGGGGGGGGGGGGGGGGGGGGCCTGGGCAGCAATTAGACCTCTGGTCTGGCAAAATCAGGACATATATGGGCTCTGCACTATATATAAGAGATCCCCCGCCAGTTTTTGAAAGAATTCAAGCGGGACCGAAGCCCGCCACTGAGGGGGCGGAGCTTGATCCTCAGCACTCACCAGCGCCATTTTTCTCCACAACACACGCTGAGAAGCTCTCCCCTGCTGAACACTGTGACAGAGGGTTTGAAAGAAGGGGGAGGGCACATAATTTGGCGCAGTGTATTATATATGTATTAAAAGCGCTTTCTGGGTAATTTTTTCCCTGGGTCATTGGCGCTGGGTGTGTGCTGGCATACTCTCTCTCTCTGTCTCTCCAAAGGGCCTTGTGGGGGAACTGTCTCCAGATAAGAGAATTCCCTGAGTGTGTGGTGTGTCGGTACGCGTGTGTCGGCATGTCTGAAGCGGAAGGCTCTTCTAGGGAGGAGGTGGAGCAAATGAGTGTGGTGTCTCCGTCGGCAACGCCGACACCTGACTGGTTGGATATGTGGAATGTTTTAAATGTAAATGTGAATTTATTGCACAAAAGGTTGGACAAAGCTGAGTGTACAGGGAGTCAAACCCTTCTGGGTCTCAAAAGCGCCCACTATCCCAAATAGTAGACACGGATTCTGACTCCAGTGTCGACTACGATGATGCAAAGTTGCAGCCAAAATTGGCTAAAAGTATTCATTATATGATTATTGCTATAAAAGAGGTGTTGTATATCACGGATGAACCCTCTGTCCCTGACACGAGGGTGCGCATGTATAAGGAGAAAAAATCTGAGGTAACCTTTCCCTCATCTCATGAACTGAATGAATTATTTGAAAAGGCTTGGGAATCTCCAGACAAAAAACTGCAGTTTTCCAAAAGGATTCTTATGGCGTATCCTTTCCCGACTAAGGACAGGATACGGTGGGAATCCTCCCCGAGGGTGGATAAAGCGTTGACACGCTTATCCAAAAAGGTAGCGCTGCCATCTCAAGATACGGCAACCCTCAAGGATCCTGCGGATCGCAGGCAGGAGACTACCTTGAAGTCTATTTACACACATACTGGTACCTTACTCAGACCGGCGATAGCGTCGGCTTGGGTTTGTAGTACAGTAGCAGCGTGGACAGATACCTTATCTGCTGATATAGATACGCTGGATAAGGAAAACATTTTATTGACCCTTGGTCATGTTAAAGATGCTGTCCTATACATGAGAGATGCTCAGAGAGATATTGGCCTACTGGGTTGCAGAGCCAACGCTATGGCGATTTCGGCTAGACGAGCCCTATGGCCCCGACAATGGACGGGTGATGCTGACTCGAAGAGGCATATGGAGGTTTTTATTCGTAGATGAATGGAGAGAGACTGCGCTCACTGGGATGAGGGGTTACTGCTGCTAGGCCTAGAGGTGTCCTACCTCCGTATTAGTATTAAGCAATGGTAAGGTCAGCGCAATTAGGGGAGAGAAGGAATGTAAAAGAAAGGGTGAAGATGGAAAGGGATGGAGAAAAAGGGATGAAGGAAATTGGGAAGGAAGTAAAGTGACAATTTAAATGTATAATGGTATTCAAAAATGAACATCTGTGGCAATTTAAATGATATTTATTATGGTGGTGTGTTCCCACTGTCAGGTGTGTCATGCAGACCACCCTTTTCGGTGTACCCTCCTGAATGGTACACTTCTGCTCAAAACTTCTAGAATTAATAATAAGAGTAGTAGGTAAAAATATGTGCGTCTCCGTAAATCTGGCACAATGTCCTTGTTTCAGTGTTACGTCCTTAATGAGTCCTAATGTTCAGAGGTCCCTTGCGGGATGAATGTCAGGTATACCCAAGGGTGCACCTTTGCCATAGGTATGGTACCACCTATGTGGCTCTGAAAATAGGTTTGCGTCAGTTGTGGTGGGTGTGTGACAGTTTGCGGCGTCCCGCCTGTCAGACCTCCCTGTGTGCACCAATTGAGGAACCGGGGGTACAGGCTTAGGTCTTACACTTACCGCCGGGGGTGCGTTCCGCGTGCCTGTGCCGGCTCAGCTTCCGTTCCCGAGTCCTCCGGTGTCCTTTGCTGTCCAGGCCGTCTCAGTCCCCGTGGTCAGTCAGCGGCCGCCGCTTTCCTCCTTCCTCCTCCGGGTCCCGTCTGTGACTTCCTGCTTTGCCGCTCACGTGATGTGTCACGTGAGCGGGAGTGTTCGATTAGCCCCTGTTGCTCGGGGTTCCCTCTCCAGCCGGGGAGAGGTGTCTGTAAAGTGCAGTGTATAGTGAGGACTTGTCTCACTATACACTGCACTTTACAGACAAGTCCTCACTATACACTGCACTTTACAGACACCTCTCCCCGGCTGGAGAGAGGGAACCCCGAGCAACAGGGGCTAATCGAACACTCCCGCTCACGTGACACATCACGTGAGCGGCAAAGCAGGAAGTCACAGACGGGACCCGTAGGAGGAAGGAGGAAAGCGGCGGCCGCTGACTGACCACGGGGACCGAGACGAGACGGCCTGGACAGCAAAGGACACCGGAGGACTCGGGAACGGAAGCTGAGCCGGCACAGGCGCGCGGAACGCACCCCCGGCGGTAAGTGTAAGACCTAAGCCCGTACCCCCGGTTCCTCAATTGGTGCACACAGGGAGGTCTGACAGGCGGGACGCCGCAAACTGTCACACACCCACCACAACTGACGCAAACCTATTTTCAGAGCCACATAGGTGGTACCATACCTATGGTAAAGGTGCACCCTTGGGCATACCTGACATTCATCCCGCAAGGGACCTCTGAACATTAGGACTCATTAAGGACGTAACACTGACACAAGGACATTGTGCCAGATTTACGGAGACGCACATATTTTTACCTACTACTCTTATTATTAATTCTAGAAGTTTTGAGCAGAAGTGTACCATTCAGGAGGGTACACCGAAAAGGGTGGTCTGCATGACACACCTGACAGTGGGAACACACCACCATAATAAATATCATTTAAATTACCACAGATGGTCATTTTTGAATACCATTATACATTTAAATTGTCACTTTACTTCCTTCCCAATTTCCTTCATCCCTTTTTCTCCATCCCTTTCCATCGTCACCCTTTCTTTTACATTCCTTCTCTCCCCTAAGTGCGCTGACCTTACCATTGCTTAACACTAATATGGAGGTTTTACCTTATAAGGGTGAGGACTTGTTTGTGGAAGGTCTCACGGACCTTGTTTCCACGGCTACGGCAGGTAAATCAACTTTTTTGCCTTATGTTTCCTCACAGCCTAAGAAAGCACCACATTATCTGATGCAGTCCTTTCGGTCGCATAAGCCCAAGAGAGTGCGAGGTTCTTCCTTTCTTGCCAGAGGTAAGGGTAAGGGGAAAAAGCTGCCAACCACAGCTAGTTCCCAGGAGCAGAAGTCCTCCCCGGCCTCTACAAAATCCACCGCATGACGCTGGGGCTCCGCTGAGGGAGTCCGCCCCAGTGGGGGCACGTCTTCGACTTTTCAGCCACGTCTGGGTTCACTCACAGGTGGATCCCTGGGTAATAGAAATTGTTTCCCAGGGTTACAAGCTGGAATTCGAAGAAGTGCCGCCTCGCCGGTTTTTCAAATCGGCCCTACCGGCTTCTACCCCAGAGAGGGAGATAGTGTTAAATGCGATTCAAAAATTGTGTCTTCAACAAGTGGTGGTCAAAGTCCCCCTGCTGCAGCAGGGGATGGGGTATTACTCAACCCTGTTTGTAGTCCCGAAACCGGACGGTTCGGTCAGACCCATTTTGAATTTAAAATCCTTAAACCTATACTTAAAAAGGTTCAAGTTCAAGATGGAGTCGCTCAGAGCGGTCTTCGCCAGCCTGGAAGGGGGGATTATATGGTGTCCCTGGACATAAGGGATGCATACCTTCATGTCCCCATTTATCCGCCTCAACAGACGTTCCTGAGATTTGCTGTACAGGATTGTCATTACCAATTTCAGATGTTGCCGTTTGGGCTTTCCACGGCCCCGAGGATTTTCACCAAGGTAATGGCGGAAATGATGGTGCTCCTGCGCAAGCAGGGTGTCACAATTATCCCGTACTTGGACGATCTCCTAATAAAAGCAAGATCAAGAGAGCAGTTGCTGAACAGAGTATCACTTTCCCTGAAGGTGTTGCAACAGCACGGCTGGATTCTCACTATCCCGAAGTCACAGTTGGTTCCAACGACTCGGTTGCCTTTCTTGGGCATGATTCTGGATACGGACCAGAAAAGGGTTTATCTTCCGACGGAAAAGGCCCAAGAACTCATGTCTTTGGTCAAGGACCTATTGAAGCCAAAAAGGGTGTCGGTGCATCACTGCACTCGAGTTCTGGGAAAGATGGTGGCGA
Organism: Pseudophryne corroboree; assembly: GCF_028390025.1. Taxonomy (NCBI): domain Eukaryota; kingdom Metazoa; phylum Chordata; class Amphibia; order Anura; family Myobatrachidae; genus Pseudophryne; species Pseudophryne corroboree. The sequence continues at coordinate 187,895,914 of NC_086453.1, read as the reverse complement.
CTTACGAGGCCATTCCATTCAGCAGGTTCCATGCGAGAACTTTTCAATGGGACCTTCTGGACAAGTGGTCCGGGTCTCATCTACAGAATCATCAGATGATCACCCTGTCCCCCAGGGCATCTCTCCTGTGGTGGCTGCAGAGTGCTCATCTTCTGGAGGATTGCAGGTTCGGCATTCAGGACTGGGTTCTGGTAACCACGGACGCGAGCCTCCGAGGTTGGGGAGCAGTCACAAAGGGAAGAAACTTCCAGGGTCTCTGGTCAAGCCAGGAGGCTTGTCTTCACATCAACATACTGGAGTTGAGGGCCATATACAATGCCCTTCGACAAGCGGAAAATTTGCTTTGCGACCTACCAGTTCTGATCCAGTCAGACAACATCACCGCAGTGGCGCATGTAAACTGCCAAGGCGGAACAAAGAGCAGAGTGGCAATGGCAGAAGCCACCAGGATTCTTCGCTGGGCGGAAAATCATGTAAGCGCCATGACAGCGGTCTTCATTCTGGGAGTGGACAACTGGGAAGCAGACTTCCTCAGCAGACACGATCTACATCCAGGAGAGTGGGACTTCATCAGGAAGTCTTCGCAGAGATTGCACGTCGGTGGGGACTGCCTCAGATAGACATGATGGTGTCACGCCTCAACAAGAAACTACCGAAGTATTGCGCCAGGTCAAGGGACCCTCAGGCAGTGGCGGTGGACACCCTGGTGACACCATGGGTGTTTCACTCTGTCTATGTGTTCCCTCCTCTTCCGCTCATCTCAAAGATATTGAGAATCATAAGACGAAAAGGAGTACAGACAATTCTCATTGTTCCAGATTGGTCGCGGAGGGTCTGGTATCCGGATCTGCAGGAGATGCTCACAGAAGATCCGTGGCCTCTTCCTCTAAGACAGGACCTGTTGCAACAGGGGCCCTGTCTGTTCCAAGACTTACCGCGGCTGCGTTTGATGGCATGGTGGTTGAACGCCGGATCCTAGCGGAAAAGGGCATTCCGGATGAGGTCATTCCTACTCTGATAAAGGCTAGGAAAGACGTGACAGCGAAACATTATCACCGTATATGGCAGAAGTATGTATCGTGGTGCGAGTCCAGGAATGCTCCTCCGGAAGAATTGCATTTGGGCCGTTTCCTTCACTTCCTACAGACGGGAGTGAATTTGGGCCTAAAATTAGGTTCCATTAAGGTTCAAGTTTCGGCCCGATCCATTTTCTTTCAGAAGGAATTGGCTTCTCTCCCAGAAGTCCAGACTTTTGTGAAGGAAGTGCTGCATATCCAGCCTCCTTTTGTGCCCCCAGTGGCACCCTGGGACCTTAATGTTGTGTTGCGGTTCCTTAAGTCTCACTGGTTTGAACCACTTAAATCAGTGGAATTAAAATATCTCACTTGGAAAGTGGTCATGTTGTTGGCCTTGTCATCAGCAAGGAGAGTGTCGGAGTTGGCGGCTTTATCTCACAAGAGCCCCTATCTGATATTCCATGTGGATAGAGCAGAATTGCGGACTCGTCCTCAATTTTTGCCCAAGGTAGTTTCTTTTCATATAAACCAACCTATTGTGGTGCCTGTGGCTACGCGGGACGTGGAGGATTCAGAGTCCCTGGATGTGGTCAGGGCTTTGAAAATGTATGTGGCCAGAACGGCTCGGGTTAGGAAAACAGAGGCACTGTTTGTCCTGTATGCAGCCGACAGGGTTGGCGCTCCTGCTTCGAAGCAGACTATTGCTCGCTGGATCTGTAACACGATTCAGCAGGCTCATTCTACGGCTGGATTGCCGTTACCGAATTCTGTAAAGGCCCATTCCACTAGGAAGGTGGGCTCTTCTTGGGCGGCTGCCCGAGGTGTCTCGGCATTACAGCTGTGCCGAGCTGCTACTTGGTCGGGGTCAAACACCTTTGCAAAGTTCTACAAGTTTGATACCCTGGCTGAGGAGGACCTCCTGTTTGCTCAATCGGTGCTGCAGAGTCATCCGCACTCTCTCCCCGGTTTTGGAGCTTTGGTATAATCCCCATGGTCCTTACGGAGTCCCCAGCATCCTCTAGGACGTAAGAGAAAATAAGATTTTAAACCTACTGGTAAATCTTTTTCTCCTAGTCCGTAGAGGATGCTTGGCGCCCGTCCCAGTGCGGAATACATTTGCAAGACTTGTATATAGTTTTTGCTTACTTAAGGGTTATGTTACAGTTTTGATCAGTCTCGGGCTGATGCTGTTTGGTTTCATGCTGTAAACTGGTTCGTATATTCCATGTTGTATGGTGTGGGCTGGTATGAATCTTGCCCTTGGATTAACAAATTCCTTTCCTCGTACTGTCCGTCTCCTCTGGGCACAGTTTCTCTAACTGAGGTCTGGAGGAGGGGCATAGAGGGAAGATCCAGTGCACACCCATATCTACAGTTCTTTTTAGTGCCCATGTCTCCTGCGGAGCCCGTCTATTCCCCATGGTCCTTACGGAGTCCCCAGCATCCTCTACGGACTAGGAGAAAAAGATTTACCGGTAGGTTTAAAATCTTGTTTTTTTCCTTATGTTAATAATTGATGGCAGCTTTTTTTTACTGCCAAAGGGTGGACTGTCGAAGTAAAAAAATATTACATAGAAAGAACATACAGACTCCACACATATAAGTCACTATACTTGCAAATACGCGCAGCGAGCACAGCAATATATGGTAACATGCATTTACACGGACATGCCACAGAGATGGATTCAACACTTATTTCATACAGTACATAATTATAATAATATCAAGCGCCAGACATCATCATGATTTAAAATTATATAATGGAGTAATGTCATCTATGTGTATTTTTGGAACGAAGCAAGATACACTTGTCATATTTGGTATTAAAGCAAGCAGATTAATGTGTAGATTCATTTGATACTTGTTATTAAGCTGTAGGACATTGCAACAAATAGTTATGATTAAATATATGAAAGCTAAAATCACTCTTATTAGGACAGAGGACAGGAAGCTCAGGCCAGCCCCTTTTGATGTCTTCAAGGCTGAACCTGTTTAGCATACGAACAGACTAGTGACTCATCATGAATGAGAAAGTTCCCTCCCCCAAACTAGATAACACATTACAGAGACACACAGTTGCCAGTTGCTGTTTTTGTCCCAGATGATGATGGAGGTGCTTCTAGACCAGTTCCTGCATGATTTTACAGAGAGAGAGAGTGATCTTGAGGGTTGAATTTATATGAGAAAGATATGGTAATTGTATCGCTGGCCTGTAACTGTATGTATTAACTGCTTACTGTATAAATTGTAATAATGTAACTATATGTATACTGTACATTGTGATATATTGAATACATATCCTTTTAATAACAAATATATACATCAGTGAGCTTTGGAACTCAGATAATGTGTGGGTGTATTGTTTTCTCTTATGGGATGCAGTGTTTTGCGATGTATAGCGCACATTCATGGCAAATGGTAATAAGATGTGCAGGCGTCTACAATATATATTAGAGCGGGCATTTTAAATATTTGTAAGGAAACAATTTGGTATTCACAGACCCTGACCAAGTAGCCGCTCTGCAAAGTTGTAAAGCAGAGACACCCCAGGCAGCCACCCAGGAAGAACCCACTTTATGAGTAGAGTAGGCCTTAACAGATTTTGGACACGGCAAGCCTGCCGTAGAATAAGCATGCTGGATAGTAAACCTGATCCAGCGAGAAATCGTCTGCTTCGATCTTGTTGGGATCATAGAGGACAAATAGAGCGTCCGACTTTCTGTGACGAGAAGTTCTCTTCACATACAGTATATTTTCAAAGCCCTCACAACATCCAAGGACTTTGAGGTAATTGAGGAGCCAGTAGCCACTGGCACCACAATAGGTTGGTTGATGTGAAATGCCGACACAACCTTTGAAAGAAATTTCTGACGCGTTCTGAGTTCAGCTCTATCTTCATGTAGGGGCTTTTATCAAGTAGGGGCTTTTGCAAGTTCGATACTTTTGCCTCTGAGGACCTGAAGTTTCGTCAATCTGTTCTGCAGGAACCTCAGCACTCTCCCTCCCGTACTGTGAGCTTTGGTACATCCCCATGGTACTAATGTGTACCCCAGCATCCTCTAGGACGTAAGAGAAAATAGGATTTTAATTACCTACCGGTAAATCCTTTTCTCGTAGTCCGTAGAGGATGCTGGGCGCCCGTCCAGTGCTTCGTATTCCTGCTTTGTTACTTGGTTCAGTTTATTAGTTCAGTCGTTGCTGATTCGTTCCAAGTTGGTTAGCTTGGCTTACCTTTTTGTTATGTGTGAGCTGGTGTGAATCTCACCACTATCTGTGTATTTCCTTTTCTCAAAGTATGTCCGTCTCCTCGGGCACAGTTTCTAGACTGAGTCTGGTAGGAGGGGCATAGAGGGAGGAGCCAGCCTACACTTTTAAACTCTTAAAGTGCCCATGGCTCCTAGTGGAACCGTCTATACCCCATGGTACTAATGTAGACCCCAGCATCCTCTACGGACTACGAGAAAAGGATTTACCGGTAGGTAATTAAAATCCTTTTTTCTCTTACGTCCTAGAGGATGCTGGGGTTCACATTAGAACTATGGGGTATAGACGGGTCTATCAGGATCCATTGGCACTTTAAGAGTTGCACAGTGTAGGCTGGCTCCTCCCTCTATGCCCCTCCTACCAGACTCAGTTTAGAAAATGTGTCCGGAGGAGCCGGTCATAATAAGGGGAGCTCTCCAGAGCTACTCTAGTAAACTTTATTTTTAGAGTTTATTATTTTACAGGGAGGCTGCTCGTAACAGCCTCCCTGCTTCGTGAGACTAAGGGGGGGGGGGGGGGGGGAGTAGTGTCCGCCCTGCGAGGTCTGAGCCACTATCTCCGCTGACGGGACACTGAGCTCCTGAGGGGATAGATCGTTCCCCGCCACAGGGGATCGCACTCCCCAGCAGCATGCCACCACCCCCTTACAGAGCCGAAGATCAGTGGCGAGTGAGTCACCGACCCCCTTAGCAAGCAGGGGGCTGGTGTGAAGATGGCGGCAACAGGGTAGGAGCGCAGTACTAACTGCGCTCTGGAGGCTCAGCGGTATTTAGTGCGGTGCTGTGAGGGTGCGCCCTGAGCCAGCGCCTGAACCCTGCACTAGTCAGTAAGCCTGTCGGCCAGCATTTTACCTCAGGCCAGTATAATCCTTGTGAAGAGAGGGAAGACTGCCATTTTTGGGCCGAACTTCTCCTCAGAGCGGACCCAGCAGCGTTCAGCGCCATTTTCCTGCCTGCACAGCGCTGTACAGGAAGAGCAAGTCCCTTCACAGCAACTCCAGCTATCTCTCACGGTACCAGGGGGTTGTAGAAGGGGGGAGGCTGCATTAAGTCTGTGTAACCTATTAAGGTGCACAGTCAGCGCTAGTAGGGGTCTCCCTTTACATTTAAAGTGCTGTGTGTGGGTTGGCTCCAATCTCTGTGTGTCTCTTGCCATTCTTGGGTGTGAAACTGTCCTCTCCTGTGTGTATGTGGAGTGTCTGTGGTCTTCATTAAGCAATGGGATATGTCCTCTCGGGATGATCCCATTCCATATAATCAGGATTGCACTGGTTTAGCACAGATTCCAGCAAGGGAGCCTGAGTGGTTATCCTCTATCAAATCTATGTTTTCTCAGATTTCAAATAGGGTTGCACAAAATGAATCTGCAACTCAGGCTTTACAGAACTCTATGGCAGTCTGGCCCAGTTCTGGTACATCAGGGCTCCCCGCTGTATATTCACATAAACGTGCTCTTGCACAGATCAAGCACAATGATCCCGATTCTGATACTGCAGACGGTGACGGTGAAGTGTTGCGGGGGGCAGCATCTCTTGCAAAAGGGGTGCAGTTCATGATAAAGGCTATTAGAGATGTGTTGAATATTGCTGAAACAACACCCGAGCAGGTTGAGGAGGCTTACTTCACTGAAAATAAGAAAGCCTCGCTAACCTTCCCTGCATCAAAGGAATTAAATGCTATTTTTGAAAAGGCTTGGGAAAACCCGGATTAAAAAAAAACAGATACCTAAAAGGGTTCTGGTGGCATTTCCTTTCCCGGTAGAGGATAGGAAAAAATGGGAAAACCCGCCTATTGTTGACACGTCAGTATCCAGACTCTCAAAAAAGGTGGTTTTACCTGTTCCAGGATCTACCACCTTGAACGAGGCAGCTGATCGTAAAATTGATAATACGCTCAAATCCATGTACACGGGTTCTGGGGCAATACTACATCCCACTATTGCCAGTGCTTGGATTGCGAAAGTTATCGTAAAGTGGTCAGGCACGTTACTTGAAGACTTGAATACTATGGAGATATGTGATGTTGAATTGTTTTTACGTAACATTCAGGATTCGGCAGGATTTCTGGTAGAATCCATGAAAGACCTGGGTTCCATGTCTGTATCAGCTCGTCGAGGACTGTGGTTGCGCCAGTGGTTTGCCAACGCGGAATCCAGGAGGTGTGGAGACCCTACCCTACACAGGTCAGGCTCTCTTTGGGGAGGTGTTAGATGCGTGTACCTCCACGGCTACGGCTGGTAAGTCACCCTTTCTTCCCTCAGCTACACCTGCTAGGAAGAAACCTTTATTTCAGCTACATCACAGCCCTATCGGTCTACCAAGCCCAGAATGGCCAAGACGTCCAACACCTTCTTTCGGGGAGGTCAGCTCAAGTCCAAGAAATCTGCGGCTGCAGGTTCCCAGGAACAGAAACCTGCTTCAGGTACACCAAAGTCCTCCGCATGATGGTGGACTGCACGCCCCGGAGGTGGGGCCGGTGGGAGCGAGACTCGGGCATTTCAGTCACGTCTGGGTGTCATCCGGCCTGGACCCCTGGGTGCAAGATATTGTGTCCCAGGGGTACAGGCTGGAATTTCAAAATCTCCCTCGCCGATTTTTCAGATCAGGCTTACCAGCTCTGCTGGCATACAGGACTGTCCTGCAAGAAGTCGTCCAGAAGTTGGTGGAGGCACAGGTCATTGTGCCAGTACCCCCTCATATGCAAAACAAAGGTTACTATTCAAACCTTTTCGTGGTACCGAAACCGGATGGTTCGGTCAGGCCCATTCTGAACTTAATATCACTAAACCCCTTTCTGAGGGAGTTTAAGTTCAAAATGGAGTCTCTAAGGGCAGTGACATCAGGTCTGGAGGAGGGGAAATTCCTGGTATCCCTGGATATCAAGGATGCGTACCTCCACATTCAGATTTGGCTGCCGCATCAAGCTTATCTTTGATTCGCATTGTTGGACTGTCATTTTCAGTTCCAGGCCCTACCATTCGGTCTCTCCACAGCACCGAGGGCATTCACCAAGGCGATGGCGGAAATGATGATTCTCCTCCCCAGACGTGGTGAACATAATTCCGTATCTGGACGATCTGTTGATAAAGGCATCGTCCAAGGAAAAGCTGTTACGGTCCTTAGCTCTCACGACCCAGCTTCTCTGGGAACATGGTTTGATCCTGAATCTTCCAAAGTCACATTTGGGACCTTTCTGGGAATGATCCTCGACATGGAAGTGCAGAGGGTGTTTCATCCAGAGGAAAAAGCGTTGGTGATTCAAACGATGGTCCGGGGTGTCCTGAAGCCATCCCGGGTGTCAGTTTAACAGTGCATTTGCCTTCTGGGAAAGATAGTGGCCTCTTACGAGGCTCTGCAGTACGGGAGGTTTCACGCTCTGTCCTTCCAACTGGATCTCCTGGACAAGTGGTCGGGATCCCATCTACACATGCACCAGAGAATACGTCTGTCACCAAAGGCCAGGATTTCACTCCTCTGGTGGCTGCAATTACCTTACCTTCTGGAGGGCCGCAGGTTCAGGATTCAGGAATGGATCCTTCTAACCACGGATGCAAGTCTCCAGGGCTGGGGCGCAGTCACTCAAGGGGTAACCTTCCAAGGAAGGTGGTCAAGTCTGGAAGCCGGCCTGCCGATTAAACATCCTGGAGCTAAGAGCCTTCTACAACGGTCTTCTCCAAGCTGCCCATCTTCTGGGAAATCGGGCCATTCAAGTGCAGTCGGACAATGTGACAACAGTGGCTTACATAAACAGACAGGGCGGAACAAAGAGCAGAGCTGCAATGGCAGAGGTAACAAGAATCATCCTCTGGGCAGAAAAACACGCGTTAGCGCTGTCTGCAATCTTCATTCCGGGAGCAGACACGATCTCCATCCAGGGGTGTGGGGTCTCCATCCGGAGGTGTTAAAGGAGGTAACAGATCTTTGGGGTGTACCCCAAATCAACATGATAGCCTTCTTGTCTCAACAAGAAGCTTCGGCGGTATTGTTCCAGGTCGAGGGACCCGCAAGCAGTGGTGTTGGACACTCTAGTGACTCCGTGGCTGTTCCAGTTGGTGTACGTGTTTCCTCCACTTCCACTCATCCCAAGAGTTCTAAAGCTCATTAGAACAAGGGTTCAAGCAATCCTCATTACTCCAGACTGGCCAAGCAGGGCTTGGTACGCGGATCTTCTGGATCTACTGCAAGAAGAGCCGAGGCCTCTTCCTCTTTGGGAGGACCTGCTGCAGCAGGGGCCGTTCGCCTATCAAGACTTACTGCGGCTACGTTTGACGGCATGGAGGTTGAACACCAGATACTAACTCGAAATGGCATTCCGAACAAGGTTATTCCTACCCTGATACAGGCCAGGAAAGGAGTAATGTCTAAACATTACCACCAAATTTGGAAAAAATGTGTATCTTGGTGTGAGTCCAAGAAATTTCCTGCGGTGAAGTTTCTACTGAGACAGTTTCTCCTCTTCCTACAAGCTGGTGTGGATATGGTCCTGAAGTTGGGATCTGTGAAGGTCCAGATTTCTGCCCTATCCATTTTCTTCCAGAAACAACTGGCTGCCTTCCCTGAGGTTCAGACTTTTTTGAAGGGAGTTCTGCACATCCAACCTCCCTTTGTACCACCTATTGCGCCTTGGGACCTAAACGTGGTGCTGCAGTTCCTTCAATCGGATTGGTTCGAGCCTCTACAGGAGGTTGAGGTCAAATTTCTTACGTGGAAGGCTGTCACGTTTTTGGCTTTAGCTTCTGCTAGATGTGTGTCGGAGTTGGGGGCTTTGTCCTGTAAAAGCCCATACTTGATCTTCCACGAAGATAGAGCTGAGCTCCGGACACGTCAGCAGTTTCTTCCAAAGGTTGTGTCGCCATTTCTTATCAACCAACCTATTGTGGTGCCAGTGGCTACTGACTCCTCAATTTCATCAAAGTCCTTGGATGTTGTATGGGCTCTGGAAATCTATGTGAAGAGGACTGCTCATCACAGGAAATCGGACTCTCTGTTTGTCCTGTATGATCCCAAGAAAATTGGGTGTCTTGCTTCTAAGCAGACAATCTGTCTTGCTGGATCAGGTTCACTATCCAGCATGCGTATTCTACGGCAGGCTTGCTGTGTCCTACGTCTGTCAAGGCCCACTCTATTCATAAAGTGGGATCTTCCTGGGCGGCTGCCCGGGGTGTCTCGGCGTTACAACTTTGCCGAGCTGCAACTTGGTCTGGGTCGAACATGTTTGCAAAGTTCTACAAGTTCGATACTTTGGCCTCTGATGATCTGAAGTTCAGTCAATCGGTTCTGCAGGAGCCTCCGCGCTCTCCCTCCCATTCTGGGAGCTTTGGTACATCCCCATGGTACTATTGTGGACCCCAGCATCCTCTAGGATATAAGAGAAAATAGGATTTTGGTTACCTACCGCAAAGTCCTTTTCTCGTAGTCCGTAGAGGATGCTGGGCGCTCGCCCAGCGCTTTGTTTTCCTGCTATCATTATTTGGTTCAGTACAACTTCGTTTTAGTTGAGTACTGCATTGTTACTTGGTAAGTAATGATTCAGCGGTTGCTGAGTTTTCAAGCTATGTTAGCTTGATGTGCCCTGTATGTGTGAGCTGGTGTGAATCTGTGTTAATCCATCTCTCGAAGATGTCCGTCTTAAGTTCGTTTAACTTACAGGGAAAAAGCAGTACCTTATTACACTAGGGTTCGTTCCGCTGCAGCCGCTAAGCATACGCTAATAACCTTTACTATGTGTATGCACGTTGCGTAAACACGCCGACACGCTGAATCGCACAATGCAGCGACACGTGTGGCTGGAAACAGCTTATAATCCAAACAAGAATGGAATGCGACACCAGTAGTTAAATGTAATGTTGTGGTCCAATGCAGCAATAAGTATTTACTAAAAGGGATATACACAGAAATACAACAATATCACAGAGAAGAGCTACAACCAATAGATACATACGTACCCAGGACTCAGTCTGCCTTAGCAAGATGACCTTTAGAGAATTAGCACTGAGCCTGGTCAGGAGCCTCTCTCTTATATAAAGGGTCCAAATGCAATACAATGGGATATGTAAGCTCTTCTTCCATTGGTCCGGGGGTGGGACATATCCAGTGCACTGGGAATCATTGGTCAGCTCAACTGGTGGGTGATGACTAAGTCCTGAGATGTGATTACTGTTGTTTACATCTGCGTTCCCGCCCCAAGACCAGTTAAACCCACCACATTATCCTACATGAATCAGGTATTGTTAATAACTTATTGCCACAATGTGAGATAATATACTCACACCCACCGGATTACTGCTTATGTGACCATGAACAATATGATCCCACACATGATATATTTATTCATTCCCATCCTCGTGATGTGTGTGTGTGTGTGTGTGTGTGTGTGTGTGTGTATATATATATATATATATATATATATATATATATATATATATATATGTTTCCTGCTATTCATAATTAGTTATGAAATATATAAACCATGGGTTAGATGTGTTTAAACTATGTGTACGAGAATGTAAATGTTATATACTTCAATTTCTGGTCTGTAATGTCAGCTTGTTTGTGGTTTTGAAAGGTATTAAGCAAACAAGGATCTAGCTTGTGTTTGTGTAGGCTATATTGTGTTCTTGTTTGTTCAATGACAGTCCAGTATCTATTGACTCAATATTCAACTCTAAAACAATTGGGGCAAACAATGGTATTTACACATTCCCATTGTCCAAGGTCCATTTTCCATGGTCACAATGCCTGCTTAAACAAGACAGTCTAATACGTTTAAGACATTGTTTGTATTGTATTCCTGGAAGTATCACCTTTGAATATGTATCAGAGCGATTTGCTATTTTGTGACAATATGATTTTTATTAACACATGCATCTTCTACCGTAATGCACACAGTAACTTGCTGGTGAAGTGTGTATAGACTATGTGTAAATTATGCACTATATAGATAAAAGATTGAATATGGCTTTGTGGCTTTTCTATGCGAATGCGTATGTTACCGTATTTACTTATACCACGCGCTAATACGCAGGGCTTCACGAGCCAATGTACGCAGCGTGCGGGTATGCGCACACACGGCAGAACACGTGCACGCACAGAGACCACTCTGTGGGGTTTGTATGTGTGTATGCGGTATGTAATATTTTTTACTTCGACAGTCCACCGTTTGACAGTAGACAATAACTGTCACACTAAACATAAAAATATTTCATATACAATATGCACAACATTCGAGTATGTTCCTTAGAACAGGAGGAAGAGTTGTAGGTGGAAAATATATGGCCTAGTGGAATAGGAAAAAGCGTGTATGTATGAGTTAATGTTTGAGGGGGATGTATCATGGAGCCGTGTAAGTTCTATGTAAGCTTCACGGTTCTGCGAAGTATATATTTAATCCTTCTCATCCCGTATTAAGGGTCTGTACATGGTCAAACATGTACGAGCTCTTTCTAGACAAAGGCTTTTTGCCCTCACCTTGTTCGGCTGCTTTTAATAATAAATGGGGAGCACATTTATCTGATGATACATGCGGGGAGATGTATGTGTATGCCATTATGTGTGGATAACGTTTATCGGCTATGTGTATTATTAACTGAAGATTGCAGAGATGAGAGTAAGACATGTAAAGGTACAAGCACCTAAATCAGGGTACAAAGATGTCGTTTCTGATTGTACATCTCTGGGTAGAGGAGAAAACAAAAATAAATAGTGAAAAGAAACAGATCATGAAATTAATGTACATTCCTTATCACAACACTGTTTCTATGGTTGGATCGTATACCAGATCTGCCGCACTTACAACGCCCTCGCTCCTTAGACTCAACAAATTTGTGTTCTGTCTGCCACGTCAAAATTTGAACACATCTAAATATCAGACCTATAATTATGACGACACCCAGGATACAGAGGAGAAACTTTCCCACGCTTGCAATCACATTTTGTGCCCACTCTCCTAACCCAGAAAACCATTTGAGTGGGTTCAACCATGAGGCCCATCCGGTCAATTCATTACCCACAGCCGCTAAAGTGAGATTGTGTTCCCTTCTTAACTCCCACTTCAACTGCAAGATCTCGTCCATCTTTTGATCGATGATCTCTGTTGGGTCCTCGGTACTGTTCGTAATATACGTGCAGCACTTCACACCATATTGGGTCGCCAAAGTAACACAATACCCACCTGTCACGGCCGTGACATAATTTAAGACCATCCAGTGCTTGACCAGTTCCTTCTTGTAGGCCTGTAGTTCCCTGCCCATATACCTGAAAGTGTCATCATACATCTCAGTGATATAATCTATCAAGTTCGCTAGCGCATGGATGTACCTATAATTTATAATTCCTCTGGCAGTATGGGTGATATCTAATGCAAGAAGAATCTGAATCCCGGTAGATTCATGGATCAAATTAGAGGCTGCGAGCTCTCCCCTGTCTATGAGGTGTCTCTTGAAAATGTGTTCGTAGTGGATGTGAGTATAAGGAGGCAGAGCGCTACCATGAATATCTTTCATTTTGTCATGTGCAATGGTAATGACTTCTGGTAACACAACCCTTCAGAGCTCAGAGTAAGCCACTTGTACGCCGTCCTTCCACATATGAAATAGGCGTCATCTGGAAGAACATAGGGGACAAAATGTATCAAGATCATATCACAAATAATTTTTACGAAGAAACCGGTCCCCAGCACTTCCATCTGTTCGATACAAGTATCTGGCTGGATGATGTGTGCACAATATCCCTGTGACACCTTTCCGGCCCACATGGTTTTGATCCCACGTGTATACCTGTATCGGAGGTACCTTCCACTTGTGGTTATCCCACGTACAAGCTCAGAGTTGATGGGTTCTTTATAAACTCTGTGTGAAAAGGTCATTGTCTGATTGTTCCATGTTACTTCCCAATTTCTCTAACGTAGAGGATGCTGGGACTCCGTAAGGACCATGGGATAGACGGGCTCCGCAGGAGACTTGGGCACTTTAAGAAAGACTTTGGATCTGGGTGTGCACTGGCTCCTCCCTCTATGCCCCTCCTCCAGACCTCAGTTTGATACTGTGCCCAGTGGAGACTGGGTGCTTTCAGGGAGCTCTCCTGAGTTTCCTGTAAAAGAAAGTATTTTAGTTAGGTTTTTTATTTTCAGGGAGCCTGCTGGCAACAGACTCCCTGCATCAAGGGACTGAGGAGAGAGAAACAGACCCACTTCTCTGAGTTTCAGGGCTCTGTTTCTTAGGCTACTGGACACCATTAGCTCCAGAGGGATCGGTACGCAGGTCTCACCCTCGCCGTCCGTCCCAGAGCCGCGCCGCCGTCCTCGTAGAGCCGGAAGAAAGAAGCCGGGTGAGTTTGTGAGGAAAAGACTTCAAAGGCGGCAGAAGATGGCTTGATCTTCATAGAGGTAACGCACAGCAGTGAAGCTGTGCGCCATTGCTCCCATTCACCTCACACACATCGGTCACTGTAAGGGTGCAGGGCGCAGGGGGGGGGCGCCCTGGGCAGCAATATAAACCTCTCCTGTGGCAAATATCTACATATACATGTACAGCTGGGCACTGTACATGTATATAAAGAGCCCCCGCCATGTTATTAAGAATTTTGAGCGCAGAAGCCCCGCCGAGGGGGCGGGGCTTCTCAGCACTCACCAGCGCCATTTTTCTCTACAGCACCGCTGAGAGGAAGCTCCCCGGACTCCCCTGCTTGGTACACGGTGAAAGAGGGTTTTAAAGTAGAGGGGGGGGGGGCACATAATTGGCGCATATACATACTTAAAAAGTGCTACTGGGTGAACATTCTGTGTTTTTTCCTGGGTCATATAGCGCTGGGGTGTGTGCTGGCATATTCTCTCTCTGTCTCTCCAAAGGGCCTGGTGGGGAACCTGTCTTCAGAAAAGAGCTTCCCTGTATGTGTGTGGGGTGTCGGTACGCGTGTGTCGACATGTCTGAGATTGAAGGCTCACCTAAGGAGGAGGGGGAGTGTATGAATGTAAGGTCTCCGTCGGCAGCGCCGACATCTGACTGGATGGATATGTGGAATGTTTTAAGTGCTAATGTTAATTTATTGCACAAAAGATTAGACAAAGCTGAAGCTAGGGTACAGTCAGGGAGTCAACCCATGTCTGTCCCAATGTCGCCGAGACCTTCGGGGTCTCAGAAGCGCCCACTATCCCAAATAGTTGACACAGATACCGACACGGATTCAGACTCCAGTGTCGACTACGATGATGCAAAATTACAGCCAAAAGTGGCTAAATGTATTCGATATATGATTATTGCAATAAAAGATGTTTTGCATATCACAGAGGAACCCCCTGTCCCTGACACGAGGGTACACATGTATAAAGGAAAGAAACCTGAGGACACCTTTCCCTCCTCATATGAGCTGAATGAATTATGCGAAAAAGCGTGGGAAACTCCAGACAAAAAACTGCAGATTCCCAAAAGGATTCTTATAGCGTATCCTTTCCCGCCAAAGGACAGAATACGGTGGGAATCCTCCCCTAGGGTAGACAAGGCTTTGACACGCTTATCAAAAAAGATAGCGCTCCCATCCCAAGATACGGCTACCCTCAAGGATCCTGCTGACCGCAAGCAGGAGGTTACCTTGAAGTCCATTTACACACATTCTGGTACGTTACTCAGACCGGCAATTGCGTCGGCCTGGGTTTGTAGTGCTGTAGCAGCATGGACAGATTCCTTATCGGCGGATATTGAGACCCTTGATAAGGATACCATTTTAATGACCCTAGGGCATATAAAAGATGCTGTCTTATAGTGTTCACTCTAAGCTTCTTTCGCAGGGCGCTGCGCCCTGCCCCTATTTTGAGTGACAGAATGCCGCCCTGCCCGTTTGTGCCCGCCCTGCTAAGGACTGCTCTTCTCCCCCCGCCGCGCTGTCACCTCTCCCCCCCCCCCCCCCCCCGCCGCGCTGATAGCTCTCAGCTGAAGGCGGAGACAGGGTCAGCGTGCAGTGGGGAGGAGCAGCCAATCAGAGCCTGCGGTGTCTCCCGCCAGTCCTCCGGCATGGTTTGATTCCCCCTCACCATGGCGCTGCGCGCTGACCTGGGCTCCGCCGTCAGCATCAAGAGACCGGCCCCGCTGACCCGTCCTCCCCTTCCTCCTAGTGCTCTCTCCCTGTTGCAGTGTGCCTCAGTGTTCTCTCCCTGTTGCAGTGTGCCTCAGTGTTCTCTCCATGGTGCAGTGTGCCTCAGTGCTCTACCCCTGGTGCAGTGTGCCTCAGTGCTCTGCCTGGCGCAATATGTATAACGTGCTCTACCTGGTGCAGTGTGTATAGGAGGTTCTACCTGGTGCAATGTGTATAACGTGCTCTATCTGGCGCAATATGTATACACCTGGCGCAGTGTGTTTAGGAGGTTCTACCTGGTGCAATGTGTATAAGCAGCACTATTGTGTGGTATAATGTGATTTGGTACTATTATGTGGTCACGCCCCTTCCTCACGAAACAACTCCCCTAAATTTTTGCTGCACGCCTCCGGCGCGCACTGTCCATGCTTTCACCTATAGGAATGGGAACACCAAGCATTATAGTATGTACCTAATTTTGCCCTTCTAACTTAAAAATGTGCCCTCACGAATGAAAAATGTGCCCTTCCCGTGATCAGCACCCTGCCCTAAAAAATCCTAGAGTGAACACTAGTCTTATATATGAGGGATGCTCAAAGAGACATTAGTTTACTGGGTTCCGGGATAAACGCTATGTCTATTTCTGCTAGGCGAGTCTTATGGACCCGACAGTGGACAGGTGATGCCGACTCAAAGAGGCATATGGAGGTTTTGCCTTACAAGGGTGAGGAATTGTTTGGAGAGGGCCTCTCGGACCTCGTCTCCACAGCTACGGCAGGTAAATCGAATTTTTTGCCTTTTATTCCCTCACAATCTAAGAAAGCGCCTCATTATCAAATGCAGTCCTTTCGTTCTAATAAAAGCAAAAGAGTACGTGGGTCGTCCTTCCTTGCCAGAGGTAAGGGCAGAGGGAAAAAGTTGCACAACACAGCTAGTTCCCAGGAACAGAAGTCCTCCCCGGCCTCTGCAAAATCCACTGCATTACGCTGGGGCTCCCCTGAGGGAGTCCGCCCCAGTGGGGGCACGTCTTCGACTTTTCAGCCACATCTGGGTTCACTCACAGGTGGATCCCTGGGCAATAGAAATTGTTTCCCAGGGATACAAGCTGGAATTCGAAGAGGTGCCTCCTCGCCGGTTTTTCAAATCGTCCCTACCGGCTTCTCCCCTGGAAAGGGAGATAGTGTTACAGGCGATTCAAAAATTGTGTCTTCAGCAGGTGGTGGTCGAGGTTCCCCTGCTTCAAAGAGAGAAGGGGTACTACTCAACTCTGTTTGTGGTCCCGAAACCGGACGGTTCGGTCAGACCCATTTTGAATTTAAAATCCCTGAACCTTTACTTAAAACGGTTCAAGTTCAAGATGGAATCGCTCAGAGCGGTCATCGCCAGCCTGGAAGGGGGGGATTTTATGGTATCTCTGGACATAAAGGATGCATACCTGCATGTTCCCATATATCCTCCTCATCAGGCGTACCTGAGATTTGCGGTACAGGATTGTCATTACCAATTTCAGACGTTGCCATTTGGGCTTTCCACGGCCCCGAGAATTTTTACCAAGGTAATAGCGGAAATGATGGTGCTCCTGCGCAAGCAGGGTGTCACAATTATCCCGTACTTGGACAATCTCCTCATAAAAGCGACATCACGGGAGAAGTTGCTGAGCAGCGTGTCACTTTCACTGAAGGTTTTACAGCGACACGGCTGTATTCTCAATATTCCAAAGTCGCAGCTGAATCCTACGACTCGTCTGCCCTTCTTGGGCATGATTCTGGACACAGACCAGAAAAGGGTTTTTCTTCCGATAGAAAAAGCACAGGAACTCATGACGCTAGTCAAGAACCTGTTGAAGCCAAAACAAGTGTCAGTACATCATTGCACTCAAGTCCTGGGAAAAATGGTGGCGACATACGAAGCCGTCCCCTTCGGCAGGTTCCATGCAAGGTCCTTCCAATGGGACCTATTGGACAAATGGTCCGGGTCACATCTGCAAATGCATCAGCGGATCACCTTGTCTCCCAGGGCCAGGGTATCTCTCCTGTGGTGGCTACAGAGTGCTCCCCTTCTAGAGGGTCGCAGGTTCGGCATGCAGGACTGGATCCTGGTGACCACGGACGCGAGCCTCCGAGGTTGGGGAGCAGTCACACAGGGAAGAGATTTCCAAGGCCTTTGGTCAAGTCAAGAGGCTTGTCTTCACATCGGGTGGTCTTCAGTATGCCGACTGACGGGATCCCGGCGCACAGTATACCGGTGCCGGGATCCCGACAGCCGGCATACCAACACTTATTCTCCCTCGTGGGGGTCCACGACCCCCCTGGAGGGAGAATAAAATAGCGTGGCGATCCCACAAGGGGCTCATTTGCTCTCGCGACACTGTCGGTAAGCCGGCGGTCGGGCTCCCGGCGCCGGTATGCTGGTCGCCGGGAGCCCGACCGCCGGCATATCGTAGTGAACCCTTCACATCAACATCCTGGAACTAAGGGCCATATACAACACCCTACGTCAAGTGGAGACCTTACTTCGCGACCGACCAGTTCTGATCCAGTCAGACAACGTCACCATAGTAGCTCATGTAAACCGCCAAGGCGGCATAAGGAGAAGAGTGGCAATGACGGAGGCCACCAGAATCCTTCGCTGAGCGGAGAATCATGTAAGCGCACTGTCAGCAGTGTTCATTCCGGGAGTGGACAACTGGGAAGCAGACTTCCTTAGCAGACACGACCTGCATCCGGGATAGTGGGGACTTCATCAGGAAGTCTTCGCACAGATTGCAAGTCGGTGGGGACTGCCCCAAATAGACATGATGGCGTCCCGTCTCAACAAAAAGCTACAAAGGTATTGCGCCAGGTCAAGAGACCCTCAGGCGGTAGCTGTGGACGCCCTAGTGACACCGTGGGTGTTCCAGTCGGTCTATGTATTTCCTCCTCTTCCTCTCATACCCAAGGTGTTGAGAATAATAAGAAAAAGTGGAGTGAGAACAATACTCATTGTTCCGGATTGGCCACGAAGGACCTGGTATCCGTATCTGCGGGAAATGCTCACAGAAGATCCGTGGCCTCTTCCTCTAAGACAGGACCTGTTGCAACAGGGTCCCTTGTCTGTTCCAAGACTTACCGCGTCTGCGTTTGACAGCATGGCGGTTGAACGCCGGATCCTAGCGGAAAAAGGTATTCCGGATGAGATCATTCCTACGCTAATAAAGGCTAGGAAGGACGTGACATCTAAACATTATCACCGAATATGGAGAAAATATGTTTCTTGGTGTGAGGCTAGGAATGCTCCTACGGAAGAATTCCATCTAGGCCGTTTTCTTCACTTTCTACAAACTGGAGTGAATTTGGGCCTAAAATTAGGCTCTATTAAAGTTCAGATTTTGGCCTTATCCATTTTCTTTCAAAAGGAATTGGCCTCTCTGCTTGAAGTACAGACTTTTGTGAAGGGAGTACTGCATATTCAGCCTCCTTTTGTACCTCCGGTGGCACCTTGGGACCTTAACGTGGTGTTGAGTTTTCTTAAGTCACATTGGTTTGAACCACTTAAAACGGTGGAGTTGAAATATCTCACTTGGAAGGTGGTCATGTTGTTAGCCTTGGCTTCGGCTAGGCGAGTTTCGGAATTAGCAGCTTTAGCACATAAAAGCCCCTATCTGGTTTTCCATATGGATAGAGCGGAATTGCGGACCCGTCCTCAAGTCCTACCTAAGGCGGTCTCATCCTTTCATATGAACCAACCTATTGTCGTGCCTGTGGCTACACGTTACTTGGAGGATTCCGAGTCCCTTGATGTGGTCAGGGCTTTGAAAATTGACGTGGCCAGAACGGCCAGGATCAGAAAAACAGAAGCACTGTTTGTTCTGTATGCAGCCAACAAAGTTGGCGGTCCTGCTTCTAAGCAGACTATTGCTCGCTGGATCTGTAACACGATTCAGCAGGCGCATTCTACGGCAGGATTGCCGTTACCAAAATCAGTTAAGGCCCATTCCACTAGGAAGGTGGGCTCGTCTTGGGCGGCTGCCCGAGGGGTCTCTGCACTACAGCTGTGCAGAGCTGCTACTTGGTCGGGGGTCAAACACCTTTGCAAAGTTCTATAAGTTTAATACCCTGGCTGAGGAGGACCTCCTGTTTGCTCAATCGGTGCTGCAGAGTCATCCGCACTCTCCCGCCCGTTTGGGAGCTTTGGTATAATCCCCATGGTCCTTACAAAGTCCCAGCATCCTCTAGGACATTAGAGAAAATACGATTTTAAACCTACCGATAAATCTTTTTCTCGTAGTCCGTAGAGGATGCTGGGCGCCCGTCCCAAGTGCGGACTACTTCTGCAAGACTTGTATATAGTTATTGCTTTCATAAGGGTTATGTTATAGTTTTGTCGGTTTTGGACCGATGATATGTTGTTTTTTCATACTGTTAACTAGATGGTATATCACAAGTTATACGGTGTGATTGGTGTGGCTGGTATGAATCTTGCCCTTAGATTAACAAAAATCCTTTCCTCGTACTGTCCGTCTCCTCTGGGCACAGTTTCTCTAACTGAGGTCTGGAGGAGGGGCATAGAGGGAGGAGCCAGTGCACACCCAGATCCAAAGTCTTTCTTAAAGTGCCCATGTCTCCTGCGGAGCCCGTCTTTCCCATGGTCCTTACGGAGTCCCAGCATCCTCTACGGACTACGAGAAAAAGATTTACCGGTAGGTTTAAAATCTTATTTTCCTGGTTTCCGGAAATTGGATATGTTGAAACACAGTAGTGACCTATCTACGTGGTACTGGTGGAGCTTTAAGCTAGGGGGCCTAGATATATTGAATTGTCTGTCCACCGGTCTCCCCCCATGTAATTTGAGTACCTCATTTACTGTTAAGGGGTATGGCACTAATCCCAATTTACTCTGTCTTTGAGGTACTTGTGAGCACACCCAGCATTCCGTTTGGTTAAGACCGTACCCACTAATGAGTGGTAATCACTCAAAGGATGTCCGTCAATATTGATATTATTGTTTGACTGTCATCTCTGGATGCACCCACCTTCGACTATGTTATCGCAGTACTTGCATATGCAGTTTTCATCAGACAATAACCCTTCACATTGCCTCCGAGCTCCGTGACTACCAAATCTCTTACTTATACCAGCTTTGACCAAAGTGATGGACAGATCCTGGGGTCCTACGAATTCATCCTCTCCATCAGAACCCATTCCAGATCCTTGCTAGACTTCTCAGGGGCCCTCACAAAAACAAATTGTCCTGATCAAAATAGAAGCACAAGAAAAAGTCGGAACACAGTCTCTTGATGTGGATCCATTTCGGTAAAGGGGGGGGGAAAAAAGGGGAGGAGAAAAGAAAAATGCAGAGGGGGGGTGTTTGAAGAGAGAGAAAAAATAAGACAACCGTCCTTGATTTTGCTGTTCACCACGCTCAGGTGCTGTTCAACAGTCCTGCCTCTCAGCATTTCCGGAACAGATTCTCTAGTGATAAGAGGTTCTCTTCACATTTTCTCACGAGTTTTCTCCGGGTCAGCGACCTTCTTGCAGTGGGACGAGTGGACCCAAGTGTCTCTCTCTCTCTCTCTCTCTCTCTCTCTCTCTGCAACCTTCAGTGCTGTCGTGCTGGTCAACAAAACTTGATACGGTCCTTCCCACCTGCCTGTGAGGCAACTTGAGCGTAGAAAATTTAGAATCATCACATAGTCCCCAGGTTCAATGTCATGACAATTACTGTTTGGTACGTCAGGAATCGCCAATTTCAGATTCCTTTGCTGGTTTCTCAGTTGCTGGCTCATCCTAACCAAATATTGCACATTCATTTCATTATTGCACTTCAGATCATCCTGGGGGTCTATCAACACATGGGGTTGTTGTCCAAAAAGGATTTCAAAGTTTGATAGGTTAAACGGTGACCTGGGAGTGGTTCTGACGCTGTACAACACTAGTGGCAGTGCTTCTGGCCACAACAGTCCAGTTTCAGCCATCACTTTGCTCAGCTTGTGTCACAACTGAGGGCTGATGACCGTGACTGGGAGCTTCAGTTGTAGGAACTGACGGGTATTTGAATTTAGGAGGAGCTATGGGACTCCTGGACATGCGTATTGACAGTAGCAATGAATGCCCGAGGGCGTGACCACGACAACTGGAATTGCCTTAAGTGCTTTTATTAAATAAAAAGTCAAATAACGTGCAAAAGAATAATAGAAAGTCACAAGTGATAATTAGGTGCACAACTGGTTAAGACCAGGAACCTGGAATATGGAGGAAAGTTCTGTAAACAATAAATGAAGCTAGGGTTCGCTGGAAGATGAGAAACGAAACTGGGGTTTGTAGGTAAATGAGGAAAGAAGCTGGAGTGCGCTGGCAACTGAGGAATGAAGGATGGTTACTGAAAAGCCAAAGTTCAAACGCAGGAATCAGAGTAGACTGTAGAGGGTTAATCACTGGAGAGTCGGGTTACACTACAGAGTGTAATCACCAGGGAAGTCAGGCTGAACTGCAGAATGGAATCGCAGGAGAGTCTGTAGTGAAGCTTGCAGGCTGGAAACACTGAAGACAATTGAAGCACTGACAATCTTTTGGGAGCTGGGACAGGATATTTATACCTGCTGCATAGCAGGGATTGGTCTGGCAATTATGACAAGGCTCCAGCATTGTCAGCACTGTGGATAGGAGGAATAATGTCATGTGACGAGTCTAACATGGCTGCGCCCATGAACACACACAGAAGGGGAATTAAGTACTGTGAAACATGTAGTAATGGTGGCGGAGGCCGCAACAGCAGAACTTCATGCGCCCAGACGCGCACAGTGGCCACAGGGGCAGGAGTGACGTGCATCCAGAAGGGAAAATGGAGTCTCAGTACCCGGATCGTGACAGTACCCCCTCCTTCAGGAGTGGCCCCAGGACACTTCTTAAGTTTACCTGGCCATCTGGAATGGAACTTCTGGATGAAGACTTGTGCCCACTTGGAAGTGGGAGATCCGTGACCGAATCCATCAAGGGATGAGCCCACGGACGATGAGGAACAGACAAGGAAACCAGTTGCCTAGTGGGTGACTGGCGGGGTACTTTGTGCTGGGCACATTTTGGGCAGGAGGCCACAAATTCAGCAATGTCCTTTTTTAGGGTCGGCCACCAGTTTGATCTGGAAACGAATTTTAAGGTCTTGCATATACCCGCGTGTCCGGCAAAGCGCGAGGAATGTGCCCAATGCAAGAGCTTCCTTCTGAAAGCCGGCTTCACGAAACTTTTCCCTGGCGGGGGCATAGAGTCCATCCTCACTGCATAGAACGCCACTGGATCAACAATATAATGCTTGTCAGTAGACTCAGACTCATTTTCTTGCTCCCAGGAGCGGGAAAGGGCATCAGCCTTGTGATTCGGTGACCCTGGACAAAACTGTAGTTTGAAGTCTTGGCATGGAGGAGACGGAACATCTGAAGACTTGGAGGAGGATATGCAAACTGGAAGCTCTTTTTGGAGACAAGTCTCTGAGCAGGAAGGACCCCATGCCAGGATACGGGTCGACTTCCAATCAACTTGAGGATTATGCAGACGTAGCCATGGGAGGCCTAGGACCACAGGATGGGTGGCCCTGGGGATAACCTGGAAGGAAATCAACTCTGTATGCTGAGCCCCTAACTTCAGACGGATAGGTCTTGGAGGTAAGCACCGCATCAGGTATCCTACTGCCGTCCACGGCAGTTAGAGATATAGGAGACGACAGTCTCTCAGTGGGTAGAGACCACTGCTTAACGAACCTCTCTGTAATAAAGTTTCCGGCTGCTCCAGAATCCAATAAGGCAGTGAGATTCTTTGTATGCTGAGCCACCTGCAGAGAAACTGAGAGATTGCAGTTACTTGAAGGTGGAGAGAAATTCGTCACTCCTAGCTGGTCTTCCCCTTGGTAGGCGAGGACTTGGGGTTGTCCCGGACGCTTGGGACAGGACTTGATAACGTGAGAAGATTCGGCACAGTACAGACAGAGACGCTCAGCGAGACGTCTACTACGCTCTGCCGGAGATAAACAGGAGCGACCTATCTGCATAGGTTCCTCCCTAGACTGAGATGGCTGACGAGGAATGGAAGCAGTAGGAATCTTGGGAAATGTGGATCTTTCTCGTTCAACTGCTCTTTCACGGAACCGTAAATCGACCTTAGTGCAGAGGGAAATAAGCTCGTTTAATGTTAAAGGCAAGTCTCTAGCAGCGAGCTCATCTTTGATACGCTCGGATAGCCCTCCCCAGAAAGCTGTGTAAAGAGCGTCATCATTCCAGGAGACTCCAGATGCCAACGTCTAAAATTGCACCAAATACTGCCCGACAGTTCGCGTCCCCTGACGCAGCCGAAGGATCTCTGAAGAAGCTGATGTCACTCGACCTGGCTCATCGAAAATTCGTCTGAACGTTGCCACGAAGTTAGCATAGGATGACAACAGGGCATCAGACCTTTCCCATATAGGTGAGGCCCAGTCTAGAGCAGCACCACTGAGTAGAGAAATTAGGTATGCCACCTTAATGCGGTCTGTAGGGAAACTGCTGGGTTGCAATTCAAAGTGGATCTCGCACTGGTTTAGGAAACCCCTGCAGGCTTTTGGGGATCCATCATATTTAGCAGGAGACGGCAAGTGAAGGTAAGGAGCAGGAACGGGTATGGTGGGTGGGGACACCACCGGAGAAGCTGGAGTCTGCGCACTGGACGCTCCTGAGCCACGGAGGGCCGCTTGAATTTCATCCAGCCGGGAGGAGAGGTCCTGGAGACAGCGAACAACATGGCCTTGAGCAGCCTCCTGACGTTCAAGGCGGATTGCCAGTTCTTGTATTAGCCTAATCGCTTGGGCCTGGTCTCCGGCTGGATCCATTAGGTCAGTGCTTACTGTCTCAACTGAGGGCTGATGACCGTGACTGGGAGCCTCAGTTGTAGGAACTGACTGGTATTTGAATTTAGGACTAGCTATGGGACTCCTGGACATGCGTATTGACAGTAGCAATGAATGCCCGAGGGCGTGACCACGACAACTGGAATTGCCTTAAGTGCTTTTATTAAATAAAAAGTCAAATAACGTGCAAAAGAATAATAGTAAACACGCCGACACGCTGAATCGCACAATGCAGCGACACGTGTGGCTGGATACACCTTATAACCCAAACAAGAATGGAATGCGACACCAGTAGTTAAATGTAATGTTGTGGTCCAACGCAGTAACAAGTATTTACTAAAAGGGATATACACAGAAATACAACAATATCACAGAGAAGAGCTACAACCAATAGATACATATGTTTGTTCGCGAGTGCTCCTGGACCCAGGACTCTACCATCTACATCTTTACTGTGCACAGTGGACGTTAAAAACTTGTACACAGTTATCCCGCATGATGAGGGCTTACAAACAGTGGAGACCTTCCTGCGCACCAATTCTTTTACCTCAATAGATTCTAATATTTTTTTACATTTGTTGGAACTTACCTTGAAAATAAATTACTGTTACTTCAACGGTCAGTTTTATCTACAAAAGCAGGGGTGTGCCATGGGAAGTTGCGTAGCTCCATCATTCGCAAACATTTTTATGTTTGCTTATGAAAAAAGATTATTTTTCACAAACCTAGAAGTTATGGATCAGATTGTTTGGTATACAAGATATATCGACGACCTGTTCCTAATTTTGAAAGGTAGTGAAGATAACTTGATACAATTAATCATGGACATCAATGCTCAAGATACCCCCATCACATTCACTCATAATTACAGTCATAGGGAGGTGAATTTTCTGGATGTCACTATACAAATACAAAACCAGAAGATTGTAACTTCTGTGTATAGTAAGAGCACTGACCGTAATACCTTGCTTGTTTCCAACAGTTTTCATCCCCTGGCCCTGAAGAAAGGTTTAACTCTGTCCCAAATGATGAGGGTTGCGCATATCACCAGCAACCCAGCAGAAGTCGAGCCGCAGGTTAACCTGATTGTGCAAACATTTTTATCAGGGTTTATAATTATAACATCTTGTCACAACAAAAATAGGAAGTACTCAAGAACTCAAGATGACACGTACACAGTTGTTGAATTCCTCTCCCTCTAAAAATTAAAGTAACTTGCTTCCGTTTATCACAGAGTTCACATTAGGTACCTCAATAGTACCTAGGGCCACCAGGGCCTTATGGCCCATAGTCAGCTCTGACCCTGATTTACCAACCTTTCATAGGAGGAAACCAATGACTTGTTACAAAAGAGGCAGAAACCTTAAGGATATCCTAACGAAGAGTGATATAACCCCCATGCTTTTGAAACCTTCTAACACCATCCATAAAAAACCAGGATGCTATAGATGCATTTCTTGTACCACATGCCGTTACATGGAAATTGGAACCACATTCAACCATCCCCATTTGGGAACTAAGTATAAGATCCGGCATGCAGTAACATGCACCACAAAATTTGTGGTATATGATAGAGTCAGTTATCTACCTTTTAACATTAGCTATATACTAATACCGTGTAGCCGTAATGGCCGCTAAACCAAGTGCACGTGCTACGCCCTCCGTACGCTATTTGCGTATGAAGGCCTCGCACGTGGTACGCAAATTACGTTCACACGCTACGCTGGGTGTATGGAATACACACAGCGAGCGTACACACAGACAGTACTTTTATAAACTTTAAACACAGAGCCTGTTTATACTGTAAGTCTTAGTATTGAGATACTGCAATGATATACCACTGATTAACCTGGATATTTAAGCAAGCTGTTTGAGTGATTGAGATACATTGAAACCCTTTGTACTAGCTAGAGAAACACAGACACCCAGCTGAGGTTCCAAAACCTTTACTAACGAGATTTTAGTTATGTAAAAAGGGAAAAATACAGTTAACATCTTATACACTACAGACTAACATCAATACCTAAACATGATAACTACACATATACAATATACAACAGTTTAACAATAACAGAGAGAGAGAGTATGGCAAATACAAACAGAGAACAAGTTGGCTACAGAGAAAAACTTACACACTGGGGAATGATCGCTGCGCAGTCCTGGTCACCAGCTCCATAGTTAGTCAGTGATGAAAACCTTTTGTGGAGAGTAGACTGAGCTGGCCCAAACTGGCTGCCTTATATACACTGCATACAGTACACTACAAAGGGACCTATATCTCATTGTTCATTGGACACAGGAATCTGTCTTCACATTACAACAAAAGGTCATAGGTTTGTTTGAACAGGTGGGCTGTGACTATTCCAGACTGCTCAGGTGGGAGGGAATCTCAGGATTCCCACCACATGGACAATGAACCGCAAATACAGTAAATGTTTGAGGGGTCATGTATCATCGTGCCGTACGTGTTTTAAATCAAGCTTCGAGGTATTGCGAAGTATACATTTGAATCCTTCTTATCCCGTATTAAGGGTCTGTGGATGGGCTGTCAAACTTTACCGAGCTCTTTTCGGCTTTTGGTTGCAACAAATGGGGGAGCACATTTAGTTGATGATACATGAATGGGGGGAACATGTGAATGCTGATATATGTGTCTATATTCCCTGTCGACTATGTGTGTCATTACCTGAAGTTTGTAGAAATGAGGATAAGAAGCAATTATTATAAATGCAGTCATAAACTGTGAGTTTAGTATGCATTCGCCGATTGAGGTCTTGTTTGATGTCTTGTCTTGATGTACATGTTGTCTGATGTCTCTCGATGCTTTTGCTATAAATGGCGACAAAAGCTTTCTCCAATGTCCATAAAATTACAGTCTCTAAAGTATTTGGGCTTTCGTAAAAATTTAAAGTCACTAGGGATATGGGGGGGGGGTCGGTGACATAGTTCATCAATGGTCTGTATAAAAGAGGTTGTCAAATTCTTCTTCCAAGCGGATGTCTTTGTACCTTGGAGGAAAACAAAGGAGAAACGGGTGAAGGAAACGGACCGTGGAATCACATTTTCATCACAACATTGTCTCTATCGTTGGGTCATAAATCAAATTTGTTGTCGTTATTACAGTGTCCTCGCTCCTCAGACTTATCACTCTGGTATTACCTTTACACTTCGTTAAAATCCGAACGCATCTAAATATCAGGCCAACCAATATGACGACTCCCAGAATACACAAGAGAAATTTCCCTACATCCATAATAATACCTTGGGCCCATTCTCCTAAACCAGAGAACCAATTTCGTGGGTTCAACCATGACACCCAACCGGTCAGCTCATTACTCACAGCAGCGAGAGTGAGATTATGTCTCCTTCGGAACTCCCACTTTAATTGTAAAATGTCATCCATCTTTTGGTCTATGACCTCGGCCGGGTCCTCAGTGCTGTTTGTAATATTCGTGCAGCACTTTACTCCATATTGAGTTGCTAGGGTAACACAATACCCGCCTGTCACAGCTGTGAGGTAATTGAGAATCATCCTATGCTGGACCAGTTCTGTTTTGTAGGCTTGTAACTCTCTCCCAGTGTACCTGAACGTGTCGTCATACATTTCGGTGATATTGTCTAACAAGTTTGCTAGCGCAGATATATATTTATAATTTATCACTCCTCTGGCGGTACGAGTGATATCTAACGCGAGTAAGAATTGAATCCCGGTGGATTCGTGGATCAGATCAGAGGCCGGATGCTCTGTCCTCTCTATCAGGTGCCGTTTAACGACGTGCTCGTAATGAGTGTGAGTATAAGGAGCTTGGGCACTGCGGTGAATGTCTTTCATTTTTATATAGGATACAGTCATTACTTCAGGCAGTACTTTTCCAATGCAACACAATCCCTCTGAGTTTGGGGCAAGCCACTTATACGCCTTCCTCCCGCATATGAAATATGCATCATCGGGGAGAACATATGGGACGGAGTATGACATTACCATGTTACAAATTTTCCATGTGAAATCTCCTAACCCTAATTCTCCCATCTGTTTAGTACACGTATCTGTTTGTACGATATGTGCACAGTATCCTGGTGATACTTCTCCAACTCGCATGGTCCTACTTCCTAGAGTGTACCTAAACCGGAAAAATCTTCCATGGTCGGCTATCTGGCGTATAAGTTCTGTGTCTATGGGCATTCTGTCGGCTCTATGTGAAAATGTAATGGTTTGATTACTCCATGACACTTCCCAATTTCCCGGCTTTCGGGGATTGGAAATGTTAAAGCATACTAAGGACCTATCCACATGATATTGGTAGAGCTTCAAACTAGGAGGACTAGAGATTTTAAACCTCTTGTCCACCGGCCTCCCACCACTTAGCTCAAGTACCTCTCCTACAGTTAAAGGGAATGGTACTAGTCCTGATTTGCTATGACCTTGAGGTACTTGAGAGCATACCCAACAGTCTGTCTGGTTTAACACTTTACCCACTAAGGAGTGATAGTCACTCAATGGATGCCGGTCCATGTGGACATTAAAACTGGACTGACATTTCTTGATGCACCCATCCTCAACTATATTGTCACAGTGCCTACAGATGCAGTTCTCTTCAGCTAACAATCCTTCACAATTCCTTCTATTGTCAATGCTATCAGATCGTTTTCTGATACTCGCCTTTACTCGGTGATTGTGCTGCTCTTGGAAATCTACGCCTCCATCCTGGTCATCAGAACCCATTCCAGATCCTTTCTTGACCTCCATGGTACTCTCACCGAAACAGACTGCTCTAGCCAACATCATGGTCAACAGGAAAATCCGGATCACAGTCTCTTGGGGCAAGTCCATCTTATAGGAGGAAAAGGAGAAATTTGTAATGGGGGTACAAAAAAATAATAATTGAGGGGAAAGAAAAATGTTACGATGTCTTCTAATCTTGTTGTTCCTCTTGCTCTGTTGTCATCTTAAAGGTGCTGTCTCTCAATCTTCCAAACGAACATTCTGGTGATACAATATTCCTTCCAAATCTGCGATCTTTCTGTAAGGAGCAAAAATCTTGCATTACCATTTGTCTAACTGATGTGTGACATACCATCTGTAAAGCATGAGAACATGAGAGAGAAGAGGAAAAAAAACAAACGAGAGAGAGAACAATTCATATATATGTTACCTAAAACAACAAACAAAAAAAACATTGTCAGATCTTCCGTTCACCATCAGGCTGTCACACCATCACATCCATTGGTATCTTTGCGCAGTCTCCCCCCACCAGTATTTCCACACTGCACCCTTTTGTGCCTGGCCAGGACACACCGATGTCGGTAGGTCACACTGGGGTTAGATAGACTTCTGCAAAGACCAAGTAGCTATGTGATGTTTGAGTTCTGCCGATGAACGTCAGAGATGGGGAAAAATAAACATTTACAGATAAATTACAAAGTTTACCCGGCCGTTCCTGAGTCTACACGGAACTGACCTCCCAATATCATTAACTGTAACCTCGGGTTTACTACCAGGCCTAATGATCCCTGATTACAATTTCGTGTATCATGACTTTGCTCATGTTTTTTTTTTGTCTAGGGGGTTGATATACCTTTTGTGGATCTTTAAACCTACAACTTCGTGCAAAATGACCTTCCTTCTGGCAATTATAACATCTTATCACCTTTGACTTACCCACAGGGATCTGAGGCTTCTTACCTCCCTGTGCTTCCCTGTTTCTTTGGATATCATGGTCATGTCGTTGTCTAGGGGGTTGATATGACTTTTGTATATTTCTTGATCTACAATCTCTTGCAAAATGTCCCTCTTTGTGACAATGATAACAAACTATCACATTTGAATTTCTCACAGGGGTTTGGGGCTAAAGCTGGTGTGGCTTCGTTGTCAGGGCTTGTCTACTGATTGTCATTTGCTTACTGCCCTGTGACTCCAGGTGTCTTTTGATGTTCCATTCAATTATAACATCATCTTGTGTTGGTTCTACAATATGAGATACATTTGTTTGTGCGTGATATATAACACTGTACGTACCTGTGGACACGACCTCACCTGACCCTCCGTAAGGGGGTTTGACTACTGCCTTTACCGATTTGGTCGCGTCCACCTGGATGTCTTGTATGATGGCTGCTGGAAATGGTGCCGACCTCGTGCTGGGCTCACTTTCTTGCTTGTAATCCTGAGGGAAGTTTAACATGGAGTGCAACTTGCACGGGTTAACAGTTGTACATTTAACAGTTTTACTTTTATCATTGTTACATTCGTTACAATTATTCTTATCATCTATACAGTTACTAAGTGCATGTTTATCATACCCCAGTGTGCCATTCTCTGTAACCACTTTCTCTCTTGTTGCCATATTTTTCTTACCAAAGTGAGAGTCCGCTGTGTAAGCTAATCCTCCTTGTATTTCACTTTCCCGTTGCCATAACTGTAAATAATCATAATGTTTGATCCGTCTCTTTGCAGATTTAATGAGACATATCCTTCTCCTTAGATTTTGTAACACCTCGGGGCTAAAACTGCCTACCCGTGGGAACTTTTCCCCGTCATGCACAGTCATTCTTTCCCATTCATTGAAAACCTTTGTATGTGATTCATCTTGGACCTCCTGGTCTGTATCACACGTTATATACCTTGCCGACCTTATGGGCCGGTTTACTAAATCAACCGGAACCAAGGTTGATCGCCCCCTACCTGAACAACTGGCCCCCATCTTTGCAGTTGTTGCTTTCACTACCTCTGACCTTCAAATCAGGGTCTTCAGCGAACCCTTACAAAAACCAAGATGTCCGGGGTAGGCCGACGGTGAAAGTTTACCGAGTACCTTCACACACTCGCCCATGTCGACCAATACGCCCACACGCTGCCCTAGCGCTGGTGTACTCAACCCAGGGCCCCTGCGACCTGAACCTCTATTTACTGGAACATGTGGGTGTGATCCGAAGAGCACTTACCCTTCCCAGTAACTATTGGTTGTTAGAGAATTCCCGAGTGACCAGCGAATCTCCCTTAAAATAAAAAAAATTACACAAATCACGTTAGAATGTACAAATAGCGTTTATGACCCCTCTAGCGTACGCAAATGGTACTGGGTCAAATTACAAACTAATGCACACAATTACATGCGGTACAATCGTACTGCACACAAGCAACTAATCTTATGTGCGGAACGACCAGCGGAATCGAAAATTGTGGCTGCTAATTCCTTCAGCCAGAGCTTGATGGCCTATATGGGTACTGCACCAACCCTCCTGTGGTTGTGCTTCTTGACTCTATAGCGGACTTCCTAGTCTGCTGTACCTGGACCTCCTGGTCCGTGACCTCCTGGTCTGTGTCTACAGTAGACCTCCTGGTCTGCTATACTCTAATGCTCTAATTTCAATATTTAACAAGGGATGCCTCCCAAGCCACCACGCGCCGTCACTTTCGCGGATGTCCTCACGAGAACTCGACTTCTACGTTCCAACCAAAAATGAGAAAATACTTATATATACACACTCTTTCACCTCCTATACTCTTTACTTTCGTTTCTGTACAGAAATCCCTTTCATTCAGTATCGCAGTCTAGTCCCAGAGGAGTTGCAACTAGAGAAGGATCTATTAGATTAAAATTTTGGACACTGAGATTGACTTGCGCTATTATCGCGTTGCCTCAGTATCGCCTACTAAAACAATACTATCGTGTGATTTGTATTACGTGGGCGTACCCAGACGCTCCGTTGCGTAATATACGCTCCGTGCGTCGGCCCTTGCGTCGCGTGCGCTAGTCCCGCCCTTTGTTAGAGACACGTGTACGCAGGCCAGATATATCCACAGAAATACAACTAACACGTTTATATCAATGTAAATGATCTTTAACTGTAATCATCTACCGAGCACCACACAGATCTTTCCTTGTATCTTTAGGCAAAGCCGTGTGCGTGTTTTACAAATTACTCCTTAACGTATTATTTTTACTTTTAACTACCAATAGCAACAAATCTTTCTCAGCACGTTATCAATGATAAATGGCAAACAGGAAAGTGAGATATGTGAAAATACACAGGTGAAAATGCAATTCTAAATTAATCTAATGACATACATTAATGTAAGCACGCACATATAGATATTACATATATGTACTAATCACTATTACATATATGAGACCTTATTCAGTGCTTCTAATTTGCATATGAATGTGTTTTTTAACTATCTGTGAAGGCGATTTCTTTCACTGCTGGGAGAGAAAAAAAAAACAAAACCCAGTTACACAGGTTCATTTGCATTTCAATGGCCCATCTCACAAGTAGCAGAGTTAAACAGGCTCTTGAAGGAAGAAAGAGAAAAAAAAAACCACAACTTTGTTTTATTTGTGTATTTCCTAAATCAAATATTCATTTTACTATTAACTTATGTTAAACTCTATCTGAAACACTTATGATTGACTATGATATGGATTAAATAAATGCATTAAAAACTCATTAAATGATGATTTCTTTTGGCTGATGGCTGATTATTTCCCGAGTCAACTGAAAATCAGCCATTCAGAAAAAACATTTTTTGACCTTCCCAAAATGGCCGCTGCTCCTCCCCCTTCCACATCCATGAGGTTTACACAAAATGGAGGACAGACCATGCGGCTTCTTTTGTCACAAAGAAAATCATCATTCCAGCCCCTTAAGTTATTCTAGGCCTGAGCTAAAAATAAAACTATCAAGCCATGCAGAGCGACCAAAAATACTTTTAAACCTATTTAAACAGACAAGCAATCCAATCTGCGTGTGCAGTTGGCACCAAATAGAAATAAAAACCAGATTTAAAAAGACAATAGCTTAATGTTCCTACCTTCTTCGGATTCCACCAGCATCCCTACAAACCAAAAGAATCAGACGCAGACTCTCATCTGATCAGCACTACAAGATACTACCTTTCCTCCCTTTGCTGATCGATAAAGTCTGCGCGTTTTCGCCTGACTGCGGATATGAGGTGGACCGGACTTGAGCCCCCAATTGATAGTCAGTTATCTACCTTTTAACATTAGCTATATACTAATACCGTGTAGCCGTAATGGCCGCTAAACCAAGTGCACGTGCTACGCCCTCCGTACGCTATTTGCGTATGAAGGCCTCGCACGTGGTACGCAAATTACGTACACACGCTACTCTGGGTGTATGGAATACACACAGCGAGCGTACACACAGACAGAACTTTTATAAACTTTAAACACAGAGCCTGATTATACTGTAAGTCTTAGTATTGAGATACTGCAATGATATACCACTGGTTAACCTGGATATTTAAGCAAGCTGTTTGAGTGATTGAGATACATTGAAACCCTTTGTACTAGCTAGAGAAACATAGACACCCAGCTGAGGTTCCTAAACCTTTACTAACGAGATTTAGTTATGTAAAAAGGGAAAAATACAGTTAACATCTTATACACTACAGACTAACATCAATACCTAAACATGATAACTACACATATACAATATACAACAGTTTAACAATAACAGAGAGAGAGAGTATGGCAAATACAAACAGAGAACAAGTTGGCTACAGAGAAAAACTTACACACTGGGGAATGATCGCTGCGCAGTCCTGGTCACCAGCTCCATAGTTAGTCAGTGATGAAAACCTTTTGTGGAGAGTAGACTGAGCTGGCCCAAACTGGCTGCCTTATATACACTGCATACAGTACACTACAAAGGGACCTATATCTCATTGTTCATTGGACACAGGAATCTGCCTTCACATTACAACAAAAGGTCATAGGTTTGTTTGAACAGGTGGGCTGTGACTATTCCAGACTGCTCAGGTGGGAGGGAATCTCAGGATTCCCACCACATGGACAATGAACCGCAAATACAGTAAATGTCCAGAAACTATGTATAGACATAACTATACGCAGGAGCAATTAATCTCTACCTAACCAGCACCGGATTGTTTCTAATAAAATACTCTTCGGTTAGGTACCAAACACCATCGCTCAGACCCTATCTGACCCTTCGTATCATGCAAAGAGGAATTCCTTTGTTCATGAACCAGTTATACTAAACAAACTTACAGTTATTATTAAGGGGACCATTACCTATAAAACATACTATTCGGATTAACTATGTAACGATCGAGTCGCCCACCAGACGCACACAAACTCTACTGTAAATGCACATACCACACGCCTGAGCGCACGACCGTGGAGGCGCCGTCACGCAACTGCGAATATGCGCACGCGCGGGAGAGAGAGTGCACGTGCAGCGGGCAAGCGCATGGGGTTAATATATGGCAACGTGCAGCATGATATTTTTCGACTTTGACATATATATCATCACTTGCCCATGCGGCAAGAGTTATATTGGACAGACGACACGTATGTTCAGGGAACGCATGGCGCAACATCGATCTGCTATCAAATCGTCTGAAACAAAAAATCAAGGTTCTTGAGCAACCAGTGGCATGGCATTTCAAGGAAGCAAAACATCAAATGTCAACATTAAAGTATAAAATAATAGATCACGTGCCAGAAAACGCACGCGGAGGGGACCGAGCTAAAAAATGCTTAAATTAGAATCTAGGTGGATTTACATGTTGTACACCATTCATCCAAAGGGACTGAATGATCAAATTTCTTGGAACACTCTTATGGAATAAGTTCATCTCTTCCAGTAATCGTTTTTCTTATTTTTCTTATTGATTTACAATGTGATAGTATTTTTATTTCTTTCATTATTATGTGCATTGCTCTATCCCTGCTTCCTTATTTCATGTCTTTAATACAAGCACTATTTTGTATTCTTTTCAGGGACATCCCTGCAGCGCGCCTGTGACTCCCCGTTCCTCAACATAGCAACCCACAGTTGCTAAGTAACCAAATACATAAACTAACAGCCGGGGGGCGGCGGGCCCAAGTCCTTCACGAGTTTCCATAGCAACCATCCCACAGTGGCTTGGGACACAGCTTGTCCGCGGGTAATGACGTCAGGGACCAGGAGGACGGCGTCCGGAAGGCGGGCTGCACGGATGCACCTGTAGTCTCACACTGCTATTTAAGGTAAGCACTTTTTAATGTACTTTTTTCCAGCACCTTGAGAAAAAGACCGTTTAGGTCTTGAAACGCTGGCAATAAATATACTTTATTTAAGAAGACCGTGGAGCGCCATCCTTCATACATATATATATATTATAGTTTCCTGCTATTCATAATTAGTTATGAAATATATATATAAACCATGGGTTAGATGTGTTTAAACTATGTGTACGAGAATATAAATGTTATACATTTTGATATATCATACATCAATTTCTGGTCTGTAATGTCAGCTTTTTTGTGGTTTTGAAAGGTATTAAGCAAACAAGGGTCTGGCTTGTGTTTGTGTAGGTTACATTGTGTTCTTGTCTGTTCTGACCTCTAGTGTAACAATGACAGTCCAGTATCTATTGACTCAATATACAACGCTAAAACAGTTGGGGCAAACAACGGTATTTACACATTCCCTCTCTCCAAGGTCCATTTTCCATGGTCACTGTCACGTCTAGCAGAGTTTGAGGATCCGGCAGCTGAGATTTGCCCGAGGAGGTAGCAGGCTGTGAATGAACCAGATGAGGGGGCTGGATATAGTTCCTTCGCATGGGACACGGAGCAATGAAGAACGTAGGCGGGGTTTGAGAGTCAATGGAAAGTATTTATTATGTACAGGGCTGATGTAGAGAACCGAGGCTGGAGCACGATAGTTAAAGATGTGGCTGGAGGCGAAGAACTGTGTACTGTGATTTGAAAGACGAGACTGTAGATCAGTGTTTCCCAACCTCGGTCCTCAAGGCACACTAACAGTCCTGGTTTTAGTGATATCCAGGCTTGAATACAGGTGATTTAATTAGTACCTCAGTTATTTTGATTTAACCATCTGTGCTGAAGCCTGGATATTACTAAAACCTGCACTGTTGGTGTGCCTTGAGGACCGCGGTTGGGAATGCCTGCTGTAGATGATGAACTGTGGATGGTGGTTGAAAATGTGGCTGGAGACAAGGACTGTGGATTGTGGTTTGGAGAACGAGGCTGAAGATAATAATCTGCAGGCTGTGGACGGTGGTACAAAGGCGTGGCTGGTGAAGGAGATCTGTGGAGTGTGGCTTGAAAGACGAGGCAGAAGACCCGGGGCCGACTGTGCCCAAAGAGTCTTATTGGACCGGGTTTTCCAGGAGCGCTTCCACACGCAGTAGCAGGCTAGAAACGGCAGGGCTGCAGCAGTAACAGAGAACCGACCAAGCAGGATCAGGAGGAACCAGAATACAGCAGGAATCCTGGGAGCACAGGCTGAAGCACCTACAACAGGGTTGTAACTTGAAGCACTGGCGTCCCTGTCCTAAACCAGCCCCCTTTTATAGGGAGAGCTTCCCCTGGATTGGCTGGAAGAAACCGGAAACAGAAACTATGCTTAAAACTTGGTCTCCAAAATGGCGGCGCCCAGTAATGCAGACCTTTTTGCAAAGCCACATTGCTCACTGCCCCTGGTCTCCAAGCAACGCTCAGCGAGAGTGACCCGCTGTAGCGGCTTCCCGCCGCCACGAGCGGACCCCCTCACCGCCGCTACTGCTGCCCACGGATCTGGCGCAGCAGCCCACCTCCGCCGCTGCCCGCACATCACCAAGGAAGCCAGCCCCGCGGCCCCAGCGTACCGGTAAGACTCCGGACGCTGACAGTCACGATGCCTGCTTAAAAAAGACAGTAATAAGTTTACGATATTGTTTGTATTGTATTCCTGGAAGTATTACCTTTGAATGTGTATAAGAGCGATTTGCTATTTTGTGACAATATGATTTTTATTAACACATGCATCTTCTACCGTAATGCACACAGTAACTTGCTGGTGAAGTGTGTATAGACTATGTGTAAATTATGCACTATATGGGATGCGGTCAAGATGCCGCCGGCCGGAATCCGAAATACCAACGCCGGAATCCTGACCGCCACAATCCCGACATATTCTCCCTCCGTGGGTGTCCACGACACCCATAGAGGGAGAATATAATAGTGTGC
Organism: Pseudophryne corroboree; assembly: GCF_028390025.1. Classification (NCBI taxonomy): domain Eukaryota; kingdom Metazoa; phylum Chordata; class Amphibia; order Anura; family Myobatrachidae; genus Pseudophryne; species Pseudophryne corroboree. The sequence goes on along the minus strand of NC_086453.1, from coordinate 187,858,724 downwards.
CGAGTGTAGCGAGGCACCGTGCCCGCAGCGTGGCGAGCGAAGCGAGCCCGCAAAGGGGCTGTGTTCCGCTCGCCACCCCTGTCGGGATTGTGTGGTCGGGATTCCGGCGTCGGGATTTCGACCGCCGGGATTCCGGCCGGCGGCATTTAGTACTGATCCCCACTATATAGATAAAATATTGAATATGGCTTTGTGGCTTTTCTATGCGAATGCGTATTTTACCGTATTTACTCATACCATGCTCTAATACGCAGGGCATCACGAGCCAATGTACGCAGCGTGCGGGTATGCGCACACACGGCAGAACACGTGCACGCACAGAGACCACTCTGTGTGGGGTTTGTATGTGTGTATGCAGTATGGAATATTGTTGACTTCGACAGTCTCCTTGGGCATAGTTTCTAGACTGAATCTGGTAGGAGGGGCATAGAGGGAGGAGCCAGCCCACACTCTCAAACTCTTAAAGTACCAGTGGCTCCTGGTGGACCCGTCTATACTCCGTGATACTAATGTGGACCCCAGCATCCTCTACGGACTACGAGAAAAGGATTTACCGGTAGGTGACCAAAATCCTATTATTTCCTACTTGTCTGTGTGTATGAAAGTTTTGAATTTGTTTACATTAGACTAGATGGGTAGTTCAGGGACATGTGATCACTAATTGGTTGAAACTAGTTTCTCTTTCGTCCTAGATGATACTGGCGTCCACATTAGTGCTATGGGGTATTGATGGGTCCACTAGGAGCCTTGGGCATTTTAAGAAATCAGTAGTGTGCACTGGCTCCTCCCTCCATGCCCCTCCTACCAGACCCAGTTTAGAAAATGTGCCCGGAGGAGCCAGTCATGTTTGGGAAGCTCCTGAAGAGTTTTCTGCATTTATTTTCTGTTTTTTGTTTTCATGCAGGTATGGTTAGGACCAGACTGCCTGCTTCGTGGGACTTAGGGGGCAGAACGGGCCAACCTCCTTAGGGTTAATGGTCCGACAGGACACTGAGCTCCTGAGGGTCCTATTCGCAAGCTCCACCACGGCGAGCGTACAGACCCGCAGCACGCCGCCTCCCCTAACAGCCAGAAGTAAGAAGAGTGGTGAGTAGGTGGCCGGCGTCCCAGTTAGCGGGTTGCCAATTGTAATGGCAGCACAAGGGTAGGAGCGCAGCGCTGACAAGCAGGCTGCGGCTCCAGGCTTCAGAAACATGCAGGGTGCTGCGTGGTCCGCTGTGAGGGGCGAGCTGAAGCCATAACTATTAATACCCACACTGGCAGTACATCGTACAGGGGTTTTAACCCACTGTAGAGCAGAAATGCTACCTCAGCCAGTAAAAAAAACGGGAAGACTGAGTGCCATTAAGGAGGCGGGGCTTCACTATGAGCGGATACAGCAGCTCACCAACGCCATTTTCCCTCTGCAACTATACACAGACAGGCTGGCAGGAAAGCACTGCTCCTCCACAAATATTCCAGATCACCTCAGCTGTACCAGGGGGTCATAGCAAGGGGGGGAGCAATAATAGTATACTAAGCTCCTATTAAGGGTGCTTAGTTTGCGACCCAGGTAAACTTGGAAATTGGCTATAGGGGTGCGGTGTGGCTGGCTCTGTCATACTATGTGTCTCCCTAGGGTGCTCTGTGTGGGTTAACTGTGCTTTTAACCTATTGTCCTATGTGTGTGGGTTCTTTCACATTTCACTATGTCAAAGGAGTGTGTCTCATGCACGGCAGAGTGTTTTTCTCACTCAGGGGGATCACTGCAGTGTACTCAGGATAGTACACATTCTCATGCTAATGGATCTGAACCTGTATGGTTAGATTAATTGAAAGGAATGATCTCGAATATTTCCCATAAATTGTCCCAAAATGAGAAGGAGACGCAATACTTAAGACAGTCGGTAGATGACCTGATGAATAGAGATTCAGTGGCCATTCTGGCATTTCAGACAACTGCCATTTGTACACAAAAGTGTACACTGGCCCAAATACTTCAGACTGATACTGATGATGATGTATCAGACGTTGAGGAGGGTGAGGTGGACTCGGCAGGGTGGGATGCAGCTTTGTCACAGGGAATACAGGCCCTGATAGAAGCTATTAGAGATGTCCTGCACATTCCTGACATAGCGAGAGAGGATGAGGAGGAATTTTATTTTAATGTGAAAAAGAAATCCTCTGCTACTTTCCCTGCATCTAAGGAATTAAATTCCCTATTTGAAGAAACTTGGGTTAATCCTGACAAGAAGTTTCAGATCCCTAAAAGGTTACTGACATCCTTCCCTTTTCCTCAGGACGATAGGAAAAAATGGGAAAACCCACCGATTGTTGACGCATCGGTATCTAGATTGTCTCGTAAGATAGTCTTACCGGTTCCGCGGGCAGCCTCCTTAAAGGATGCAGCTGACCGCAAGATTGAGACCACTCTCAGGTCTGTATACACAGCTGCGGGGGTGGCCCAGAGACCCACTATAGCTTGTGCTTGGATCACTAGGGCCATTGCAAAATGCTCAGGTAACCTAATTAAGGGGTTAGATTCCTTACTCCTTAGGTGTTATTAGGTGAGATACTTTTACTCCTGCACTATACACAGGACTCACATTTTTTGGTGGAAGCCATAAAAGAAATCAGATTGCTCAATGCACGCACCACGGCCATGGCAGTGTCTGCACGCAGGGGCCTATGCCTACATCAGTGGACGGTGGATGCGGATTCCAGAAAGGGGGTGGAAAGCCTACCTTTCACAGACGAGGCCCTGTTTGGTGACAAACTGGATACCTGGATATCCAAGGTTACGGCGGGTAAGTCTACTATTTTCCTTCCACAGCCCCCCCCAGCTTGGAAGGCCTATTCTGCTCCGACTCTGCAGTCCTTTCGGACAGCAAAATTTAAAAATAAAGCCAAGGGTTCTTCTACAGCCTTCAAAGGCAATAGAGGTAAACCCAGAAAACAAGCAACTGCAGGTTCACGGGAACAGAACTCCGGTTCTGCTTCCTCAAAGCCTTCAGCATGACGGTAGACCACTCTGCCTGGAAGACGGGCAGGTGGGAGCCCGGTTAAAAGATTTCAGTCATGTATGGGCGACATCATGCCAGGATTCCTGGGTCAAAGAGCTCATCCCCCATGGATACAGACTGGAGTTTCAGGACCTCCCACCTCACAGATTCTTCAAGTCAGGCTTACCAGCTTCTCAGGAGTCAAGTATAAATTTACAGGATGCAATTCAAAAACTGATACAGACTCGGCTCATTGTTCCAGTTCCACCTCAGCTACGGACCAGTGGGTATTATTCCAACCTGTTTGTGGTACCGAAACCGGATGGTTCGGTGAGACCCATTTTAAACCTCAAGTCTTTGACCCCGTATTAATGGGTGTTCAAATTCAAGGTGGAGTCTCTGAGAGCGGTGATCTCGAGTCTGGAGGAAGTGGAATTCTTGGTGTCTCTGGATATCAAGGATGCATACCTTCATGTCCCGACCTGGCTGCCTCATCAGGCTTATCTAAGGTTTGCCTTACAGGACTGTCACTACCAGTTCCAGGCTCTGGCTTTTGGCCTCTCCATGGCTCCGAGGGTGTTCACCAAGGTGATGGCGGAGATGATGTTCCTCCTCCGTAAACGGGGAGTGAACATAATTCCGTACATGGACGATCTACTGATAAAAGCACCATCCAGGGAACGGTTGTTGGACAGCATTGATCTCTCAACTCAGCTTATCCGGGATCATGGGTGGATTCTGAACCTACCGAAATCTCACCTGGAACCAACACGGAGGCTTCCATTCCTGGGGATGATACTGGATACGGAAATACAGAAGGTATTCCTTCCATTGGAGAAGGCAATAGTGATCCAGTCAATGGTGCGGGATGTTCTCAAATCAACCCAGATATCGATGCATATCTTCATTCGCCTTCTGGGGAAGATGGTAGCCACTTACGAGGCACTGCAGTACGGAAGGTTTCACGCCAGACCCTTCCAACTGGACCTGTTGGACAAATAGTCCGGATCGCATCTTCACATGCACCAGAGGATCTGTCTATTGCCAGAAGCCAGGATCTCCCTTCTGTGGTGGCTACAGACTTCTCACCTCGCCGAGGGTCGGAAGTTCGGAGTTCAGAATTGGATTCTGTTAACCATAGACGCAAGCCTTAGAGGTTGGGGAGCAGTAACCCAGGGGGAACACTTCCAAGGAAAATGGTCAAGTCCGGAAACCATTCTTCCAATCAACATTCTGGAACTAAGGGCCATATACAACGCCCTTCTACAGACAGCACATCTTCAAGAATTGAGCGATCCAGGTTCAGTTGGACAATGTGGCGGCGGGAACGTACATAAACCGACAGGGCGGAACAAAGAGCAGAGCAGCAATGTCAGAGGTAACACGGATTCTCCTCTGGGCAGAAAGGCGTTGTCTGCCATCTTCATTCCGGGAGTAGACGACTGGGAAGCCAATTTCTTCAGCAGACACAACCTCCACCCAGGAGAGTGGGGCCTTCACCCGGAAGTGTTCGGGTGCGTGGCACATCGGTGGGGAACTCCAAAAATCGACATGATGGCCTCTCGTCTCAACAAGAAACTCCGGCGGTATTGTTCCATGTTGAGAGACCCACAGGCAGTGGTGGTGGACGCTCTGGTGGCTCCTTGAGCCTACCATATGGTGTATGTGTTTCCACCACTTCCACTGATCCCACAAATTCTCAAAAGAATAAAAAGGGAAAAGGTTCAGGCAATTCTCATTGCTCTGGATTGGTCAAGAAGGGCTTGGTACGAGGATCTACTGGACATGCTTCTGGAGGATCCGTGGCCTCTACCTCTCCGAGAGGATCTTCTGCAACAGGGGCCGTTCGTCTATCAAGACTTACCGCGGCTACGTTTGACGGCATGGAGGTTGAGCGTCACATTTTAGCCCGGAAAGGAATTCCGGACAGGGTAATTCCTACCCTGATCCAACCCAGAAAAGGGGTAATATCTAAACATTACCACCGGATTTGGAGAAAATATGTGTCTTGGTGTGAAAACAGAAAAATTCCTGCGGTTTAATTTCAACGGGGTCGGTTTCTGGTTTTTCTGCAGTCTGGTGTGTATGTGTCCCTACGCCTGGGATCCATAAAAGTCCAGATTTCGGCCTTGTCCATTTTCTTCCAAAAACAGTTGGCTTCCCTCCCTAAGGTTCAGACGTTCTTGAAAGGTGTTCTCACATCCAGCCGCCCTTTGTGCCTCCCACAGCACCTTGGGATCTCAACGTGGTGTTGCAGTTTGCACAATCTGAATGGTTTGAGCCTTTACAGGAGGTTGATGTAAAGTTTCTTACGTGGAAGACAGTCACATTGCTGGCCTTAGCTTTAGCAAAACGTGTGTCGGAATTAGGGGTGGTGGTGTCTCACAAGAGCCCATATTTGATTTTTCTTGAAGATAGAGCTGAACTCAGAACTCGTCAGCAATTTCTTCCAAAGGTGGTGTTTGCGTTTCACATCAACCAGTCTATTGTGGTTCCGGTGCTTACTGACACCTCTTCCACTTCAAAGTCCCTGGATGTTGAGCGGGCTTTGAAAATCTATGTCAAATGGACAGCTCGTCACAGAAAATCGGACTCACTGTTTGTACTCTATGATCCCAATAAACTTGGGTGTCCTGCTTCAAAGCAGTCTATTGCTCGCTGGATCAAGCTTGCTGCCCAGCATGCTTGCTCTACGGCTAGTTTGCCGGTTCCTAGATCTGTACATGTCCCATGTCCACTCTACTAGATCTGTGGGTTCTTCCTGGGCGGCTGCCCGGGGTGTCTTGGCCTTACGGCTCTGCTGAGCTACTACTTGGTCTGGTTCGAACACGTTTGCTAAGCTCTACAAGTTCGATACTTTGACCAAACTGAAGTTCCTCAGAGGCCAATCGGTACTGCAGGGATCTCAGCACTTTCCCACCCGGTTTGGGAGCTTTGGTACATCCCCATGGTACTAATGTGGACCCCAGTATCCTCTAGGACGTAAGAGAAAATAGGATTTTAATTACCTACCGGTAAATTCTTTTCTCGTAGTCCGTAAAGGATACTGGGCACCCGCCCAGTGTTTCGTTCTTCCTGCACTGTTACTTGGTTAAGTAATGTTGGTTCGGCCGTTGCTGTTCCTGTTTCAAGTTTAGTTAGCTTGGCTTTCCTCTTGTGTGTGCTGGTTCGGAATCTCAACGGAATCTTAACTATCCTTCTCTCAAAGTATGTCCGTCTCCTCGGGCACAGTTTCTAGACTGAGTCTGGTAGGAGGAGCATAGAGGGAGGAGCCAGTGCACACTATTGATTTCTTAAATGCCCAAGGCTCCTAGTGGACCCGTCTATACCCCATGGTACTAATGTGGACCCCAGTATTCTCTACGGACTACGAGAAACTGTTTTACCTGTAGGTAACTAAAATCCTATTATCTTTTCATATGTGATAATCAATGACAGGGTATTTTGGTAGATTGCCAGAAAATATATGTTTTAGAACAGGCTGCAGTAGCCATGATCTATCAGCGGTTTAAACCGCAGCTGTCACAAAGGAATATAAACAATGCTGGGAGCATTCTATATGTTTTTATCTTACTGTAAATGATAATTGGAATAATAACACTGTTTGCATGTTTGTCTTTTTATCTTTCTCCAGAAGGAAAGAAGGTGTTTAATTAAAATAACATCATTTTAGAGTTTCAATATACCTATGGAAAGAATGTCAGGAACCATTTCTATGCAGGTAATGTGACTTAAGAGCTTGCTGTGTACAAGAATTGTCTTTTCATTGTACGTATGTATGTATACGGGTTCAGTATGATCTGCCAGCTGACAGGATGACGACTGTCAGGATCCCGCCAGCTGCAATACCGACAGCGAGTCCCCTCACGGGCTCGCTGCACTCGCCGCTCTTCAGGCCCGGTGGCGAGCTTTACTCACCCACTGGTTCTATTCTCCCTCAGGTGGTGGCGTGGACCCACCACCCGAGTGGAGCGGTCGGTATTCCGTCCGCCGGCATTTTACTAGCTGTCAGGATTCCGGTATTGGGATCCTGAACGCCGGGATCCCGACAGCCGGTATATTAAGTTCATCCCATGTATACATTATCTCTCACATTATACTGTATGTGCAGTACCCAACAAACAGAGAGCCTGTTCAAACGCTTAGATAAGGGATCCTTGAAACCTTACAGTATAAATAGGTAGTTGGAGACAGGGCTAAAATTCAATTAGCTGCGGTTAATTACTGCTGGCTAATTGATCTGCCTGGCGTATTAAATCCCATAATCAGGCTGCAGTTAAAGCAGATTTCTGTTCGAGCCTGAGGGATGCTCGAACAAAATCTGCCTTAACTGTCCTGATCGCGGGTGCCATGAAGATCGTAACCCATGGCTCTGGGAACTTATTCTGGATTCTGTGGGTTAACATGCAGTAGTGTGTAACTTGCCACATGAGAGAAAGGCTCTGTAATTAAAGCCTGAGGCTACCACCCTTTCTGCTGCGGGGTACACTGGGCTGCACAAGGAAATACATCGGGGTGTAGAGTAGGATCTTGATCCGAGGCACCAACAGGCTCAAAACTTTAGACTGTTCCCAAGATGCACAGCACTGCCTCCTCTATAACCCCGCCTCCATGCCAGTGAGCTCAGTTTGCAGTTGGTGCCTGCAGTAGCAGGTCACTTAACAGGGGGCTGCCTCAGGCAGCCTAATTCTTAACTTTAGCTTCAACAAAAAAGAAGAGGATTATATCAGGGCTGCAGCAGGCTGTGTCTGAAGACGTCCCTGCAGCAGCTCTATCACCCCCAACGGACGCTGTATACTCCCGCGCCGCGGTTGTCGGGTCACTACATATATATATATGTTTCTATCTCTGTTTTATTCCTGTTAAGCCCTGCAGCTGTCGTTCTGAGAGTTCTTTCTAGGTGAAGTGCTGCTACTTATAAAATAACTGTTTGTACCGGGTTGCCTATTACTGTGCGCATTGTTATGTCTGCTACACGTGGCAACGACGTTGGGGCCTCTCCCACACTGCGTAGTAGCGAGGCCACTGACGGAATGGAGGATAATTTAACTGCTGAGAGTTCAGGTTCAGGGGCTTCCTTGCCCCCCAGTGGGTCGGTAGCACTCGGGGCATCATAAGAACCACCTTGGGCTACGTTTTCCACATTGTTGAACACACTTGTAACTAAACTGACACCCCCTGTGGGACCACCTGGGCCGTTAACTCAGATTATGGTCCCTGCTGTGAACCCGCCATGGGCGGATCAGCTTTCCACTCAGTTACAGCATTTGAACCGATCCACGTCCAAATCTAAGGGTCACTCTCGCCCACATAAGACTAAGTCGTCTTCTAAAAGGGCCATTACCTCCTCCCGATCCGCGGCCTTAATTGACACGTCCTCCGAGGAGGATGGTGCTTATACTGACCCCTCGGACTCTGAAGCTGATGTTTCAGATGGGGAGGGGAAATCACCTGTGGATGTCTCGGATTTGATTGAGGCAATATGACTCATTCTTCAGGTGGCTGATGATTCTGAGCCTGAGACTGTCTCCAAGAAACCTGATAGGTTTAAGGAAGGTGGTTAAGCAGGTTCTTCCCTACTCTAAGCACCTGATTGACATACGTCAGGAATCCTGGGAAAATCCTGGGACAAAGTTTACACCGAATAAGAGACTGTTGGCTCGCTATCCTCTCTGTGGAGGTATGTAAAAATTGGGAAACCCCTCCGCCTGTAGATTCTCATGTGGCGCGTATGGTTGTTTCCTCTGCCCTACCGGTAACTACCGTCACCTCTTTGAAGGACCCGACGGATCGCCAGGTGGAGGGCTGTTTGAAAGCGATTTATACCCTGTCTGGGGCTGTACAAAGGCCAACTATTGCAGCAATTTGGGCTGCTGAAGCTGTTGAGGCATGGGCTCAGGAACTCAAGGCGGAACTGCCTTCGGATGCTTCTGAGCATGCTCAACAATGTCTCTCATATATTGCCACGGCTTCTCTGTACCTTTAAGAAGGCGGCCTCCGATGCCGGGGTGCTCGCGGCCAAGGCTGCTACTGCATCCATTTTGGCCAGACGTATCCTTTGGTTGAGATCCTGGTCGGTGGATTTGGATTCCAGAAAAATCCTGGAGGTTCTTCCTTTCAAGGGAGACATTCTCTTTGGAGAAAATCTAGATAAGATTTTGGCTGACCTGGCTACTGCTAAAACAGCCTGCCTGCCTAGTACGGCTCCTTCCGCACAGAAGGCTAAAAGTACTTTCTCATTCGTCCTAGAGGATGCTGGGGATGCTTCAAGAACCATGGGGTATAGACGGGATCCGCTGGAGACATGGTCACTTTAAGCGGTACTGAAGCGTGACATGAACGGGGCGTGGCTTAGCCCTCACAGCTCTGACCAGCTCCATTTTCTCTTCACAGAAGCTGCAGAGACGCTGAGCCTGGCCTCCCACACTACTGTACAAGTAACAGGGTGCAAAACAGGCGGGCGGGGGGCGGCACAAGAGATTTGGTGCTATTTATTTACATATAAAAGCGCTAGCAGGTCTGGGCAGTATTTTACTTGCTTCGGAACCGGGAGAGGCGCTCGGTTGTGAGCTGGCAGACTCCCTCTGTGTTTCTTTATCAGGCTTCGGTGTGGGTCTGTCTCCTATAGCACCAGTGTGGTTGTGGTGTCGGTACGTGTGTGTCGACATGTCTGAGGCTGAGTGCTCTTCTCAGGAGGAGGCTGGAGTGGGAACAGAAAAGGCTGGGGGAGTGACCGTGCCGGCACCGCCGACGGCTGGTAAATATTAGTGTTCACTCTAGGATTTTTTTAGGGCAGGGTGCTGATCACGGGGAGGGCACATTTTTCATTCGGGAGGGCACATTTTTAAGTTAGTAGGGCAAAATTAGGTACATACTATAATGCTTGGTCCTCCCATTACTACATGTGAAAGCATGGACATTGCGCGCCAAAGGCGCGCAGCAAAAATTTAGGGCGTTGTTTCGTGGGGAAGGGGCGTGGCCACATAATAGTGGCAATTCACATTACACCACACAGTAGTGCAGCTAATACACATTGCACCAGATAGAACCTCCTATACACACTGCGACAGGTAGAGCACGTTATACATATTGCGCCAGATAGAGCACGTTCTACACTTTGCGCCAGGCAGAGCACGTTATACACATTGCACCAGGTAGAGAGCACTGAGAAACATTGCACCAGGTAGAGAGCACGTTCTACACATTGCACCAGGTAGAGAGCACGTTATACACACTGCACCAGGTAGAGAGCACGTTATACACATTGCACCAGGTAGAGAGCACGTTATACACATTGCACCAGGTAGAGAGCACGTTATACACACTGCACCAGGTAGAGAGCACTGAGAAACATTGCACCAGGTAGAGCGCACGTTATACACATTGCACCTGGGTAGAGAACACGTTATACACATTGCACCAGGTAGAGAGCACTGAGAAACATTGCACCAGGTAGAGAGCACTGAGAAACATTGCACCAGGTAGAGAGCACATTATACACATTGCACCTGGTAGAGAACACGTTATACACATTGCACCAGGTAGAGAGCACGTTATACACATTGCACCAGGTAGAGAGCACTGAGAAACATTGCACCAGGTAGAGAGCACTGAGAAACATTGCACCAGGTAGAGAGAACTGAGAAACATTGCACTAGGTAGAGAGCACTGAGAAACATTGCACCAGGTAGAGAGCACTGAGAAACATTGCACCAGGTAGAGAGCACTGAGGCACACTGCACCAGGTAGAGAGCACTGAGGCACACTGCACCAGGTAGAGAGCACTGAGGCACACTGCACCAGGTAGAGAGCACTGAGACACATTGCACCAGGTAGAGAGCACTGAGGCACACTGCACCAGGTAGAGAGCACTGAGACACACTGCACCAGGTAGGTCACATTTTTGATCTCCGCTTTTTTGTGTGCTAATTTTACTTACTGGGGGCTGATGCTGCGGGTGTTGATCGCGCTGATTCCCCCTCACACACCGCGGAGCTGATTGAAAATGGCCGCCACACTGATCCTCCCTGGCGTCCTCTTTTATAGGGTCATGTACACAGAGGAGGGAGGGCTGGGTTTGCCTCGGCGGGAGAAGCAAACCCAGCCCTCCTCATCTTACCAGATTCCGAGCAGCCTGTCAGTGTTGCCTTCAGCGCAACAAGCCTAAGGCAGCTGCAGTGGGGAGTGACATCTCGGCAGTGGGGAGTGACATCTCGGCAGGGGGGAGTGGCAGCGCGGCAAGCAGCGCGGTGAGACAGAGCGGCGGGGAGGAGTGACATCACGGCAGGGGGCAGTGACAGCCTGGCGCGGCGGTGAGTAGGTGGACCTTTAGTAATCAGCAGGGCGGGCACAAACGGGCAGGGCGCATTCTGCCACTCAGAAAAGGGGCAGGGCGCAGCGCCCCGTCAAAGAAGGCTAGAGTGAACACTAAATATGTTGAGTGTTTTGAATGCTAATGTGGCTCGGTTTACGAAGAGATTAGATAAATCTGCCTCTAAAAGCCAGACATGGAGGAAATCCATGGAAGAGGCATTGTCACAAGCTCATGGGTCACAGAAGCGTGCATTTACCCAGTTAATAGATACCGACACGGACTCTGATTCCAGTGTCGACTATAGTGATGCCAGATTAAATCCTAAACTGGCCAAGAGCATTCAGTACATGATTGTGGCAATAAAAGAAGTGTTGCATATAACAGAGGACCCTGCTGTTCCTGATACTAGGGTCTGTATGTGTAAAGGAAGGAAACCTGCGGTCACTTTTCCTCCCTCTCATGAACTGAACGCTCTCTTTGAAAAGGCTTGGAAAAATCCTGACAAGAAGGCACAGGTTCCCAAAAGAATTCCAGTGGCATATCCCTTTCCTTTTGGGGACAGGGAAAAGTGGGAGTCAACCCCCACGGTGGATAAAGCTCTATCGCGTCTATCCAAAAAGGTGGCGCTTCTGTCTCCTGACATGGCAGCCCTAAAGGATCTTGCGGATCGTAAGCAGGAAAATACACTAAAATCCATTTATGTCACTACGGGTTCACTACTCAGACCTGCCGTTGCTTCGGCATTGGTGAGTAGTGCTATTGAAAAGTGGGCAGATAACTTGTCATCTGAGATAGATACCCTAGACAGGGATAACGTGCTTTTGACTCTGAGTCTTATCAGGGACGCTGCAGCATATTTAAAAGAAGCTGTAAGGGATATTGGCCTTTTGGGATCAAGGGCCAATGCCATGGCAGTCTCAGCAAGGAGAGCATTGTGGATTCATCAATGGAATGGTGATGCCGACTCTAAGAAGGCGATGGAGTCTCTACCGTTTAACGGTAGATTCTTGTTTGGTGACGGCCTCACTGACCTGGTATCTACAGCTACCGCGGGTAAGTCATCATTTTTGCCTTATGTTCCTGCACAACAAAAGAAAGCGCCTCACTATCAGATGCAGTCCTTTTCGGGCCAATAAATTAAAAAAAGGACAAGGGTCCTCCTTCCTTGCTGCGAGAGGAAGAGGACGGGGAAAGAGGTCACAGGCTGTGGCAAGTTCCCAAGAGCAGAAGTCCTCTCCGGCTTCTACCAAATCCACCGAATGACGCTGGGGCTCCTCTGTGGGAGTCCGCACCGGTGGGGGCACGTCTCAAACTCTTCAGTCAGGTCTGGGTGCACTCGGACCTAGATCCTTGAATATTAGAAATAGTAACCCAAGGGTACAAATTAGAGTTTCAGGAAGTGCCCCCTCACCGATTTTTCAAAGCAGCCTTGCCAGCTTCTCATCTAGAAAGGGAAGTGGTATGCGCAGCGATACTAAAGCTGTGTCAAAATCAAGTCATTGTCACGGTACCGCCGTCACAACGGGGGGAGGGTTTTTATTCGAGTCTGTTCGTGGTCCCGAAGCCGGATGGCTCAGTCAGACCGATTCTGAACTAAAAATCCCTAAATTTCTTTCTGAAAAAGTTCAAATTCAAAATGGAATCTCTCCGAGCAGTGATCTCCAGTCTGGAGGAGGGGGATTTTATGGTGTCGGTCGACATAAAGGATGCTTACTTACACGTTCCCATATATCCTCCACATCAGGCATACCTGAAGTTTGCGGTTCAGGATTGTCATTACCAATTTCAGACGTTGCCGTTTGGTCTGTCCACGGCACCACGGATTTTCACCAAGGTTATGGCGGAAATGATGGTTCTCCTGCGCAAGCAGGGAATCGCAATTATCCCGTACTTGGACGATCTCCTCATGAAGGCGAGAACCAAGGAGCAATTGCTGAAGAATGTTGCGCTCTCACTGTCGATTCTGCAACAACATGGTTTGCTCCTAAACTTGCCAAAATCACAGTTGGTTCCGACGACACGGCTGTCGTTCCTGGGTATGATTCTGGATACAGAATTACAGAGAGTTTTTCTTCCAGTGGAAAAGGCTCTGGAAATACAGAACATGGTAAACAGATTCTGAAACCAGCAAAAGTGTCATTTCTTCAATGCACTCGGCTGCTGGGGAAGATGGTGGCGGCCTACAAGGCCATTCCGTATGGCAGGTTCCATGCCAGGGTGTTTCAGTGGGACCTGCTGGACAAGTGGTCCGGGTCTCACCTGGACATGCACCGGATAATAATCCTATCTTCCAGGACCAGGATCTCCCTTCTGTGGTGGCTGCACAGTTCTCACCTTCTGGAGGGACGCAGGTTCGGGATTCAGGATTGGATCCTGGTGACCACAGATGCAAGTCTCCAAGGCAGGGGAGCAGTCACATAAGGGAGAAACTATCAGGGAAAATGGTCAAGCCAGGAAGCTTGTTTGGAATTAAGGGCCATTTACAACGGCATTCTGCAAGCGGAACATCTTCTTCGCGGTCTGCCAATCTTGATTCAGTCATACAGCATAACAGCAGTGGCGTACATAAACCGCCAGGGCGGAACAAAGAGCAGAGCGGCGATGGCCGAGGCCACGAAAGTTCTTCGCTGAACGGAAAGATATGCAAGCACGCTGTCAGCAGTCTTCATTCCAGGAGTGGACAACTGGGAAGCAGACTTCCTCAGCAGACACGATCTCCATCCAGAAGAGTGGGGTTTTTGCAGAAGTGACAAGTCGTTGGGGAATTCCTCAAATAGACATGATGGCGTCCCGCCTCAACAAGAAACTTCAGAGATATTGTTCCAGGTCGAGGGACCTTCAAGCAATAGCGGTGGACGCCCTAGTGACACCGTGGGTGTTTCCGTCAGTCTATGTGTTCCCTCCACTTCCACTCATTCCAAAGGTGATAAAGATTATAAGAAGAACAAGGGTTCAGGCGGTACTCATTGTTCCAGACTGGCCAAGGAGGGCCTGGTATCCAGATCTTCAGGAGTTGCTCATAGAAGATCCCTGGCCACTTCCTCTACGGGATGACCTGTTACAACAAGGTCCATGAGTGTATCAGGACTTACCGCGGCTGCGTTTGACGGCATGACGTTTGAACGCCAGATCCTAGCCAGAAAGGCTATTCCAAGTGAAGTCATTCCCTCTCTGCTTCAGGCTAGAAAGGAAGTAACGGCAAAGCATTACCACCGTATTTGGAGAAAATATGTGTCTTGATGTGAATCCAAGAAGGCTCCTACGGAAGAATTTCAGCTGGGGCGTTTGCTCCATTTTTTGCAAGCAGGTGTGGATGCGGGCCTAAAGTTGGGCTCTATTAAAGAACAAATTTCGGCCTTATCTATTTTCTTTCAAAAAGAATTGGCCTCCCTTCCAGAAGTTCAGACCTTCGTAAAAGGTGTGCTACACATCCAACCTCCATTTGTGCCCCCAGTGACACCGTGGGATCTTAATGTGGTATTGCAGTTCCTGCAATCTCATTGATTTGAACCTTTTTGTAAGGTTGAGTTAAAATTCCTTACTTGGAAAGTAGTCACGTTGTTGGCCTTGGCATCCGCAAGGTGGGTATCTGAGTTGGCGGCTTTGTCTCACAAAAGCCCCTATTTAATCTTCCATGCTGATAGAGCGGAGTTGAGAACTCGTCAGCAATTTCTACCAAAAGTGGTTACATCATTTCATATAAACCAGCCAATTGCGGTGCCAGTGGCTACTGACATCTTGGCGGAGTCTAAGTCTCTCGATGTGGTCAGAACTTTGAAGATCTATGTCGCCAGGATGGAGCAGCTTAGGAAAACAGTGGCTCTGTTTGTCCTGTGGGCTCCCAACAAAATTGGGGCTCCTGCTTCCAAGCAGACTATTGCGCGCTGGATCTGTAACACGATTCAGCAGGCTCATTCTACGGCAGGATTGCCGTTACCGAAATCGGTGAAAGCCCATTCTACCAGAAAGGTGGGCTCATCCTGGGCTGCTGCCCGAGGGGTCTCGGCATTACAGCTTTGCCGAGCTGCTACTTGGTCGGGATCAAACACCTTTGCGAAGTTTTACAAGTTTGATACCCTGGCTGAGGAGGACCTTGTGTTTGCTCAATCGGTGCTGCAGAGTCATCCGCACTCTCCCGCCCGTTCTAGAGCTTTGGTATAAACCCCATGGTTCTTGAAGCATCCCCAGCATCCTCTAGGACGTATGAGAAAATAGGATTTTAATACCTACCGGTAAATCCTTTTCTCTTAGTCCGTAGAGGATGCTGGGCGCTCGTCCCAGTGCGGACTGTATCTGCAGTTTGGTTTTTTGGTTACACTCATGTTGAGTTAAGTACAGTCAGTCTGTGGCTGATGTTGGTCATGCCGTTGCATGCGTTGTTGTTGAATGCCATGTAGTACGGCGTGTTTGAGGTGTGAGCTGGTATGTATCTCACCTTAGTTTAAAAATTAAATAAATCCTTTTCCTCGAAATGTCCGTCTCCCTGGGCACAGTTTCTATAACTGGAGTCTGGAGGAGGGGCATAGAGGGAGGAGCCAGTTCACACCCCTTTTAAAGTCTTAAAGTGCCCATGTCTCCTGTGGATCCCGTCTATACCCCATGGTTCTTGAAGCATCCCCAGCATCCTCTACGGACTAAGAGAAAAGGATTTAATGGTATGTATTAAAATCCTATTTTCCCTCGGCCCTTTCGTATTCCAGGTAAAGCAAAAGGTCAGGCGTACCCAAAGCAAGCCCGTGCTTCCAGACCTGCCAAGCCCAGACCGAAGCGTGCTTGGGCCGCCCGTCAGCCAGCTACACAAACTGATAAGCCTGCCGAATGACTGGATGGGCCTCTCCCTGGGGGATCCCAGGGTGGGGGGCCGACTTCTAGGTTTAACCCAGGTATGGTTGAAGACCACTTTGGATACCTGGGTGAGGGAAGTCGTTGCTTGAGGTTACGCCATACCCTTCAAGAATCGCCCCCCTCATCGATTTTGCCTAACAGATGTGCCTCTGGATCCGGCAAAAGCAAACACGTTGCACTCAGTGGTACATTCCCTCCTGTCCACAGGAGTGGTGGTACAGGTGCCTCTGGCTCATAGGGGCAAGGGGTTCTATTCACCGCTGTTTCTAGTCCCGAAACCGAACGGGTCCTCGCGGCCCGTTCTTAATCTGAAGTCCTTGAACAAGCATGTGCGAATTTCCAAGTTCCGTATGGAAACGCTGCGCTCTATTGTTCTGGCCATGGAGCCTAGGGACTATATGGTCTCCCTGGACATACAGGATGCCTACCTACATATTCCTATTGCGGTAACTCATCAACAGTACCTGCTGTTTGCAGTGGACAACCTTCATTACCAATTTCGGGTGTTACCCTTTGGTTTGACAACGGCTCCGCGAGTCTTCACCAAGGTTATGGCGGTCTTGACGGCCGCGCTACGCCGTCAAGGGGTCAGGATACTACCATACCTAGACGATTTGTTGATCCTGGCGAGTTCCCCAGATCTTCTCCTGTGTCATCTCGATTTGCCGATCCAGTGCATGCAAGCCCGCGGTTTGCTGGTCAACTGGAAGAAATCCTCCCTGGTTATGGCTTGGAGCATGGTACACCTGGGAGCGTTATTGGACACCCACAACCAGCGGTTGTTCCTGTCTCAGGAGAAAGTCCTGAAGCTTCAGGACAAGATCCGATGCTTCCTATCCCGTCCGCAAGTGTCGATCCATTCGGCGATGCACGTGCTGGGTCTCATGGTGTCAGCTTTCAACATGGTGGAGTATGCTCAATTCCATTCTCGCCCTCTGCAGAAATTGATTCTGTCCAAGTGGGACGGCCTGCCTCACCGGATCAGATCTCACATGATCTCCCTATCTCCGTAGGTCCGTCTGTTCCTGAATTGGTGGCTTCAGGACCAACGACTGACATGGGGCCATCTTTTCTGGATATCCAATTGGGTCCTGCTGACTACGGATGCCAGTCTGAGAGGTTGGGGCGCGGTGTTGGAACAACACTCTCTCAAAGGTCGGTGGACCGCGGAGAAGTCGCTACTCCCGATAAACATTCTGGAACTGTGGGCAGTGTTCAATGCGTTGACAATGTGCCGGCATCTGATACAGAACAGACCAGTTCAAGTACAATCGGACAACGCCACCACGGTGGCGTACATCAATCATCAGGGCGGCACTCGAAGCCGCATGGCGCTGAGGGAAGTATCAAGGATTCTTCAGTGGGCAGAACGCGATCTGCCAGCCATATCAGCAGTGTTCATTCCGGGCGTTCTGTACTGGGAGGCGGACTATCTCAGTCGTCAGGACAAGCACGCCAGAGAATGGAGCCTACATCCGGAGGTGTTTCATCTTCTCATGGACTAGTGGGGTCTCCCAGATGTGGACCTGATGGCGTCTCGACACAATCACAAGGTTCCGGTCTTCGGAGCAAGGACAAGGGATCCTCAAGCAGCGTTCGTGGATGCTCTGTCAATCCCGTGGAACTTTCGGCTGTCGTACGTGTTTCCTCTGGTGTCACTCCTGCCCAGGGTAATACGGAAGGTCAAACAAGAAGGAGGAAGCCTACTTCCAGTCGCTCCAGCGTGGCCCAGGCGGCACTGGTTCTCCGATCTACATGGCCTCTCGTTGGATCGTTCCCTTCTACTTCCACAACGTCCAGACCTCCTCGTTCAGGGCCATTGTGTTTACCAGGATTTGGCCCATCTGGCTTTGACGGCATGGCTCTTGAGGCTTCCTTCCTGAGGGCCAAGGGTTTTTGCTGAGGCTGTCATTCAAACTATGTTGAAGGCCCGTAAGCCGGCTTCTGCTTGGATAGGGTCTGGAATGCTTACTTTACTTGGTGTGCGTCTCACAATCATGACGCTTTCAAGTTCATTACGGCCAAACTATTGGCCTTTCTACAACAAGGTCTGGACTTAGGCCTGCGTCTGGCCTCCCTCAAGGTTCACATATCGGCCTTGTCGGTTTGGTTTCAGAGAAAGATTGCTACCCTGCCTGATGTCCATACCTTCACTCAGGGTGTGTTGCGAATTCAGCCTCCTTATGTGCCACCTGTGGCCCCTTGGGATCTGTCGGTGGTTTTGGAGGCCTTACAAGAGTCTCCGTTTGAGCCTCTTACATTTGCTGACCTTAAGTGGCTTTCCCTTAAGGTGTTGTTTTTGCTGGCTATTGCATAAGCTAGAAGGGTCTCGGACTTGGGTGCCTTATCCTATAAGTCCCCCTATTTGATTTTTCACCGTGACAGGGCTATTCCTCGGAAACGCCCAGGTTATTTACCTAAGGTAAAGATTGTGGTTCCGGCCTTTAATTCTCCTGAGTTGTCTTCCAAAGAGCGGTCTATGTGAAAAGAACTTTCTCCGTTAGGAAATCCGATTCTCTTTTTGTGTTTGGTTTTCACAAACGTGGCTGGCCTGCTTCTAAGCAGACATTGGCCAGATGGATTAGAATGGTAATTGCACATGCTTATGTGCATGCTGGTCGTCTGGTTCCGGCTACCATAAAAGCCCATTCTACTCGGGCGGCTACGTGGTCCTCGAAGAACATGTTCATTAGGTTCTATGCTTTTGATACTGCCGCTTCCCAGGCTGCTTCCTTTGGACGCCGGGTTCTTGTGCCCGCTACAGTGCATCCCCTCCCGTGAGGAACTGCTTTGGGACATCCCTGATGTATTTCCTTGTGGAGCCCAGTGTACCCCGCAGCAGAATACAAGATTTATGGTAAGAACTTACCGTTGTTAAATCTCTTTCTGCGAGGTACACTGGCGCCCACCCTGACGCACTTAGCTTTTTTGGGTTGGTATTGTCATAGCCGCTGACACCCTCTCCTGTTGTGAGTGTATGGTGACATTGGCTACGAGCGCTTGTCGTCTCTTGGACCTGCTACTGCATTGGGCTGGTTAACTAAACTGAGCTCACTGGCGTGGAGGTGGGGTTATAGAGGAGGCGGCGCTGTGCATCTTGGGAACAGTCTAAAGTTTTGAGCCTGTTGGTGCCTCGGATCAAGATCCTACTCTACACCCCGATGTATTTCCTTG
Organism: Pseudophryne corroboree; assembly: GCF_028390025.1. Classification (NCBI taxonomy): domain Eukaryota; kingdom Metazoa; phylum Chordata; class Amphibia; order Anura; family Myobatrachidae; genus Pseudophryne; species Pseudophryne corroboree. Next base: position 187,839,410 of record NC_086453.1, on the reverse strand, counting down.
TGGAGCCCAGTGTACCTCGCAGAAAGAGATTTAACAACAGTAAGTTCTTACCATAATTCCCGGCATGGTAAATTACTGCATGTAATTGAATGTAGCCCATAGATAGGTGAGTATGTGAAAGTGCCTATATGTTTAAAAATATAAATTTGTCCATGCCACAAACATGATTGCAGGGCAAAAATATAATGGTTCATTAACATTTAGAGGAAAAATAGGATTTTAATTACCTACCGGTAAATCCTTTTCTCGTAGTCCGTAGAGGATGCTGGGGTCCACAGTAGTACCATAGGGTATAGACGTTCCACTAGGAGCCATGGGCACTTTAAGAGTTTAACAGTGTAGGCTGGCTCCTCCCTCTATGCCCCTCCTACCAGACTCAGTCTAGAAACTGTGCCCGAGGAGACGGACATACTTTGAGAAAAGGAAATACACAGATAGTAGCGAGATTCACACCAGCTCACACATACAAGGCAAACCAAGCTAACCAGCTTGAAACAATTCAGCAACAGCTGAACAACAGTACTTAACCGAGTAACAAAACAGTACTCAACCAAGTAACAAGGCAGTATTGAACCAAGTAACAACTGCAGGAAAACGAAGCACCGGGCTGGCACCCAGCATCCTATAAGTACTACGAGAAAAGGATTTACCGGTGGGTAATTAAAATCATATTTTCTCTTACGTCCTAGAGGATGCTGGGGTCCACATTAGTACCATGGGGATGTACCAAAGCTCCCAGTACGGGAGGGAGAGCGCGGAGGCTCCTGCAGAACTGATTGACCAAACTTTAGGTCCTCAGAGGCCAAACTATCAAACTTGTAGAACTTAGCAAATGTGTTCGACCCCGACCAAGTAGCTGCTCGGCAAAGCTGTAAAACCGAGACCCCGGGAAGCCGCCCAGGAAGAACCCACTTTACTAGTAGAGTGGGCCTTTAACAGATTTTGGACACTGCAAGCCTGCCGTAGAATAAGCATGCTGGATAGTGAACCTGATCCAGTGAGAAATCGTCTGCTTAGAAGCAGGACACCCAATCTTGTTGGGATCATAAAGGTCAAACAGAAAGTCCGACTTTCTGTAACGTGAAGTCCTCTTCACATAAATCCTCAAAGCCCTCACAACATCCAAGGACTTTGAGGTAATTGGGGAGTCAGTAGCCACTGGCACCACAATAGGTTGGTTGGTATGAAAAGCCGACACAACCTTTGGAAGAAACTGCTGACACGTCCTGAGCTCAGCTCTATCTTCATGGAAAATCAAGTAGGGGCTCTTGCAGGAACAATGCACCCAATTCTGAGACACGCCTAGCAGAAGCTAATGCCAACAGTGTGACCGCCTTCCAAGTGAGAAACTTGACCTCAACCTCTTGTTAAGGCTCGAACCAATCTGATTGCAGGAAATGCAACACCACGTTAAAATCCCAAGGTGCCGTAGGAGGCACAAAGGGAGGCTGGATGTACAGCACCCCTTTCAAGAAAATCTGAACCTCAGGGAGGGAAGCCAACTGTTTCTGGAAGAAAATGGACAAGGCCAAAATCTGGACCTTTATGGAGCCCAAACGTAGGCCCACATCCACACCTGCTTGCAGGAAGAGGAGAAACCGCCCAAGTTGAAACTCCACCGAAACTTCTTGGATTCACACCAAGACACATACTTTTTCCAAATGCGATGGTAATGTTTAGACATTACCCCTTTCCTAGCCTGGATCAGGGTAGGAGTAACCTTTTTCGGAATGACTTTCCGAGCTAAGATCTGGCGTTCAACTTCCATGCCGTCAAACGTAGCCGTGGTAAGTCTTGATAAGCGAACGGCCCCTGTTGTAGAAGGTCCTCTCGAAGAGGAAGAGGCCTCGGATCTTCCAGCAGTAACTCCAGAAGATACGCGTACCAAGCACTTCTTGGCCAGTCCAGGAAGCAATGAGGATCGCCTGTTCTTTTGATTATTTTGAGAATCCTTGGGATGAGTGGAAGTGGAGGAAACACATACACTGACTTGAACACCCATGGAGTTACCAGGGCGTCCACCGCCACTGCCTGTGGGTCCCTCGACATGGAACAATACCTCCGAAGCTTCTTGTTGAGGCGTGAGGCCATCATGTCTATTTGAGGTATGCCCCAAAGACTTGTCACCCCTGCAAACACCTCTGAGTGGAGGCCCCACTCTCCTGGATGGAGATCATGTCTGCTGAGGAAGTCCGCTTCCCAGTTGTCCACTCCTGGAATGAAGATTGATGTCAGCGCCACAGCGTGTATTTCCGCCCAGAGGATGATTCTTGTTACCTCTGACATTGCAGCTCTGCTCTTCGTTCCGCCTTGTCGGTTTATGTAGGCCACTGTCGTTACATTGTCTGACTGAACTTGAATGGCTTGATCTTTTAGAAGATGTGCCGCCTGTAGATGACTGTTGTACACGGCTCTTTGTTCCAGAATGTTTATTGGAAGGATGGATTCCAGACTTGACCACCTTCATTGGAAGTTTTTCCCTTGAGTGACTGCTCCCCAACCTCTGAGACTTGCATCCGTGGTTAGACGGATCCAATTCTGAATCCCGAACCTGCGGCCCTCCATTAGGTGAGAAGTCTGCAGCCACCGGAGGAGCGAGATTCTGGCTTTTGGCGACAGACGTATCCTTTGGTGCATGTGAAGATGAGATCCTGACCATTTGTCCAGGAGATCCACCTGGAAAGACCGTGCATGAAATCTTACGTACTGTAGAGCCTCGTAGGAGGCAACCATGTTCCCAGAAGGCGAATGCACTGATGAACCGATACTCGGGCTGGCTTCAGGACATCCCGGACCATTGATTGGATCACCAATGCTTTCTCCACCGGTAGAAACACCCTCTGAACTTCCGTGTCGAGAATCATCCCCAGGAAGGACATTATTCTCGGCTCCAAATGAGACTTTGGAAGATTCAGGATCCAACCATGAGCCTGGAGCAGTCGAATCGTGAGAGCAATGGACTGCAAAAACTTCTCCCTGGATGATGTTTTTATCAGCAGATCGTCCTGATATGGAATTATGTTTACACCATGTTTGCGGATCAGAAGCATAATTTCTGCCATTACCCTTGGTACCGTGGATAGGCCGAATGGCAGCGCCTGGAACTGATAGTGACAATCCAACAGCGCAAACCTGAGATAAGCCTGAATGTGAAGGTATGCATCCTTGATATCCAAGGATACCATGAATTCCCCCTCCTCCAGACCTGAGATCACCGCTCTTAGAGATTCCATCTTGAACTTGAATTCCCTCAAATATGGATTTAACAATTTGAGATTCAATATTGGTCTGACTGAACTATCTGGCTTCGGCACCACAAAAAGGTTTGAGTAGTAACCCTTGTTTTCCAGGTGAGATGGAACTGGAACAATGACATTTGCCCTTTCCAATTTTTGAATGGCGTCTTATAAGATAGCCCTTTTTGTCAGCAAAGCTGGTAAGCCTGATTTGAAAAATCTGTGAGGTGGGAGCTCTTGAAATTCTCGTTTGTACCCCTGAGTTACGATATCTTGTACCCAGGGGTCCAGGCCTGAGGATGCCCAGACCTGACTGAAATTTCTTAGATGTGCTCTCACCTGCCCGACCTCCAGGCTGGGAGCCCCAGCGTCTTGCTGAGGATTTTGAGGAAACAGGACCCGGTTTCTGTTCCTGGTAACCTGCCGGTGCAGGTTTTCTGGATTTACCCCGACCACCTCTGAAGAAGGTGGAAGGGTACTTGGACTTCTTAACCTTTGTGGTCCGAAAGGACTGCATTGTAGACGCAGAGAAGGATTTCTTTGGCGTCTGAGTGGTTGAGGGAAGAAAGGTTGACTTACCCGCGGTTGCTGTGGAGATCCATGCATCCAAAGCTTCCCCAAATAGAGCCAGACCTGTGAAAGGTAGGTTCTCCACACTCATTTTGGATTCTGCATCCGCAGACCATTGGCGCAGCCAGATTCCCTTGCATGCCGAGACAGCCATGGAAGACGTCCATGCAGTCAGATTACCAAGGTCCTTCATGGCCTCCACCATGAAACCCGCAGAATCCTGTATGTGACGTAAAAACATTTCAATATCGCTTCTATACATAGTATCTAAATCCTCTAGTAACGTGCCTGACCACTTTACTATGGCTTTAGAAATCCATGCACAAGCAATAGTGGGCCTAAGCGCCACGCCTGAAGCAGTGTATATGGATTTGAGCATAGTCTCAATCTTGTTGTCTGCCATTTCTTTCAAAATGGTAGACCAAGGGACAGGTAAAACCACCTTTTTAGACAATCTAGAAACCGAAGCGTCTACTGTTGGAGGGTTTTCCCACTTTTTCCTATCATCTTCAGGGAAAGGAAAAGCAACCAGAACTCTCTTTGGGATCTGGAATTTTTTCTCTGGGTTTTCCCAGAATTTTTCAAATATTGCGTTTAATTCCCTAGACGCAGGAAAGGTAAGGGAGACTTTCTTATTGTCTGTAAAGAAAGTCTCCTCGACCTGTTCAGGTACCTTGTCAGTAATGTGTAAAACATCCCGAAAGGCCTCAATCATTAGCTGCACCCCTTTAGCAAGGGATGCCTCCCCCCGCAGAATGTCCCCATCACCGTCACCCGTATCAGAGTCTGTATTTGTGTCGACTTGCATTACCTGGGCAAGAGCACGCTTTTGGGGGCATATACCAGGGGACTTAGAGGAGGTAGTGGGAGATGAATACGACAAAACCTCCACAGATTGTTTTAAAACCTGTGTTTCGGTCTCATAATGAGCTATCCTAGATGAAATCTGGGATATCATCCCCTTAATAGAAGCCACCCACTTGGGTTCGGGTTCAGAGGGCTGAGACATTGTATTGCATTCCTGAGTACATGGAATGGACTCTTCTAGAGAAGATACATACGCTGCAGCACAAGATACAGAGGGGGTCATTCCGAGTTTATCGCTAGCTGCCGTTGTTCGCTGCGCAGCGATCATTGAAAAGAACGGCTAATCCGCGCATGCATATGCACCGCAATGCACACACGCGTTGTACGGGTACGAAGTCCTTTGTGGTTTTGCACTGGCTCTAGGAACGATTCCAATTGCACAGCCGAACGCAAGGAGATTGACAGGAAGTGGGAGTTTCTGGGTGTCAACTGACCGTTTTCTGGGAGTGTTTGGAAAAACGCAGGCGTGGCCGGGCGTTTGCTGGGCGGGTATCTAACGTCATTACCGTGCCACTCATCGCATAGGATAAGTAATTACAGGGCTGGTCTTGTTTTGCACAAAATGTGTTTGCAGGCGCTCTGCTGTACAGGCGTTCGCACTCCTGAAAAGCAAAAATACACTCCCCCATGGGCGGCGACTATGCGTTTGCACGGCTGCTAAAAACTGCTAGCGAGCGAACAACTCGGAATGACCCCCAGAGTCCCGAGACATGGTGATGTGAGATATATAACACGCACACACACGAAAATGTCAGACACAGTTTCCCCCAAGTATCTTCAGAGAGACAGAGTTATGGAGCCAACCCAAACAACACCCCAGTAGACAGTTATAAAACAATTGCCTGGCGCTGAGTGTGCAACCTTAATAGACAGTACAGTAATGTACAACTCTCCCCCCCCCCCCCCCCCCCCCGTCTCCCCCCCCCCCCATCCCTTCTATAACCCCCTGGTACCGCACAGGATAGCTGGAGTTATGTTGAGGGTCAGCGATCCCTGTCAGCGTCTCTGTATGCGATCTGCAGGGAGAAAATGGCGCTGGTGAGCTGCTTGATCCGCTCTGAGGAGAAACTCCACCCCCCTAAAATGGCGCTTCTTCCCGCACTTTTAAAGATTATACTAGCCTGAGGTAATCAATGCTAGCAGCAGTACAGTGTCCCTGATAGCTTCTATGACCAGTGTAAGAGTGTCTGCGTTGGCCCAGGGCTCCCCTCACAGCGCCACATCTCTGTGCCTCTGAGCCCTCTGAAGCGCAGCCGCAGCGCTGCGCTCCCACCCTGATGCCGCCATTCTCACCGAATCCCCGCTTGTCGGGATACTGGTGTCCAACTCACCACCGACGTCTTCTGGCTCTGTTAGGGGGTGGCGGCAGTGCAGTGGGAAAGAGTGGTCGCCTCAGGGGCTTGCGATTGACACCCTCAGGAGCTCAGTGTCCTGTCAGCAGAGATAATGGCCATTAACCTCAGAGAGTTGGACACTACTCCCCCACTAAGTCCCATGAAGCAGGGAGGCTGTTGCCAGCAGCCTCCCTTTGCCTAAACTCTAAAAAAAAAAAAAAAAAAAAAAAAAAAATAGAAAAACTCCTATGGGGCTCCCCTAGCTGTGACCGGCTCGTCCGGGCACATTTTCTAAACTGAGTCTGGTAGGAGGGGCATAGAGGGAGGAGCCAGCCCACACTATTAAACTCTTAAAGTGCCCATGGCTCCTAGTGGACCTGTCTATACCCCATGGTACTAATGTGGACCCCAGCATCCTCTAGGATGTAAGAGAAATAATATTACATTAGCTGAACAGGTTGGCTCCACTTTGTCTATTGGACATGCCACAACCAGATGTATACACTTTTTCTGGACTTTATGTTCCACTCTTCTATGCCAGTCATCATAGTCCATACTTGCTGCATTATATGCACAGATCACAATTATAAATTGACCAAGGGGGTTTTAGGGTATTTGAAATGTGCGCAGGGCAGCTTTAACAAGTATAAATTGTCTAGTGGGATGCCACCACACCCCACAAAAAACGAAAATTGAACACAAAAGAAAGACACAATTTTTCTCAGTATAAGCGCCCAATGTAAACATCAAATAGATATGACATATACGTCCCTTGAAGATGTTCAGTATGTTGATCCTCAATTGTTCAACGAATGTTCTCAATTGATGTGATTAGTATCCAGTCATTGTTATATAGAAACAAAAAAAGCAAACATACAATGTGTAGTATTGTTTTTTAAATGGTATTATTTTTATATAAAAAAGTCCTTTATCCCATCAGAATGAAAAAAGACGGTAGCATGAATAGGGGATCTATATGAGGTGCATACCCCAACTCACACTAGGAAGAACGGATATGTGCACATAAAGGTTTCTTTAGATTTCTTCACCCTTTCTGTGTATCCTTCACCATAAAGTATGCATAGAAGAGCATACCTAAACTCACTTTAAAGTGGAGATGAGCCAAGTGTATAAAGGTATCTTTCACATATATTTCTATATCAATAAAGGTGCGTACCACACTCACAAGATGAAGTGTGGAAATGTTCCTATCAAGGTATCTTTTGGATCCACAGTACAAAATACCTTAGAGGCTGGTTTTTTGGTTTCGGCATGTCTTGAGGAAGGCTCCTGCTGAGCCGAAACGCCTCGACAACTTTGGGCACTGTGCAACTCCTTTCAACTCCAAAAAAACAAAAAGCCAGCCTCTAAGGTATTTTTTATTACCTAGTGCACTTTATACAAAAAATTGGATTTTTTAAAATATTTTTTAATATTTCTTTGTTGGTGCAAATTCCATTTTTATTTTGATTTTCCTTCTGAGGAGCGATTGTCTTTCATCCATGTATGTGTCTCTTTCCCAGCTATGGGATTTTGTATTAATTAAAACATTATTTTAAAAAAAAAAAATGGATTGATTGGCACCATTTTCATTCTTTTTGGATTTATAACTGTCCAACTACGCATTGGTACCCTGAAGTCTGAAACAGCTGTGGATCCAAAAGATACCTTGATAGGAACATTTCCACACTTCATCTTGTGAGTGTGGTAAGCACCTTTATTGATATAGAAATATATGTGAAAGATACCTTTATACACTTGGCTCATCTCCACTTTAAAGTGAGTTTAGGTATGCTCTTCTATGCATACTTTATGGTGAAGGATACACAGAAAGGGTGAAGAAATCTAAAGAAACCTTTATGTGCACATATCCGTTCTTCCTAGTGTGAGTTGGGGTACGCACCTCATATAGATCCCCTATTCATGCTACCGTCTTTCTCTAACGTCCTAGTGGATGCTGGGGACTCCGTCAGGACCATGGGGAATAGCGGGCTCCGCAGGAGACAGGGCACATCTAAAAAGCTCTTTAGGTCACATGGTGTGTACTGGCTCCTCCCCCTATGACCCTCCTCCAGGCTTCAGTTAGGTTTCTGTGCCCGGCCGAGTAGGGTGCAACCTGGATGGCTCTCTTATAGAGCTGTTTAGAAAAGTCTTTTTTAGGTTTAAACTAATCAGTGATACCTGCTGGCGACAGGATCACTGCAACGTGGGACTTAGGGGAGAGACTTGCAACTCACCTGCGTGCAGGAGGATTGAAGTCTTAGGCTACTGGACACTGAGCTCCAGAGGGAGTCGGAACACAGGTCAGCCTGGGGTTCGTCCCGGAGCCGCGCCGCCGATCCCCCTTACAGACGCTGAAGACGGAGGTCCGGTGACAGGCGGCAGAAGGCTTCTCAGTCTTCATAGAGGTAGCGCACAGCACTGCAGCTGTGCGCCATTGTTGTCTCACAGGCTCACTGACACGGTCACGGAGGGTGCAGGGCGCTGCTGGGGGCGCCCTGGGCAACAATATAAATACCTAATTTGGCAAAAGAAATACACCACATATAGCCATTAAGGCTATATGTATGTATTTTAACCCAGGCCAGTATTAAAAAACCGGGAGGAAAAGCCCGCCGAGAAAGGGGCGGAGCTTATTCTCCTCAGCACACAGGCGCCATTTTCCCTCACAGAAAGGCTGAGGGGAAGGCTCCCATGCTCTCCCCTGCACTGCACTACAGAAACAGGGTTATAACAGAGAGGGGGGGCAATGATTTGGCGATATAAATATATATTAAATGCTATAAGGGAGGAACACTTATATAAAGGTTGTCCCTGTATAATTATAGCATTTTGGTGTGTGCTGGCAAACTCTCCCTCTGTCTCCCCAAAGGGCTAGTGGGTCCTGTCCTCTATCAGAGCATTCCCTGTGTGTGTGCTATAGGTCGGTACGTGTGTGTCGACATGTATGAGGAAAATGTTGGTGAGGAGACGGAGCAAATTGCCTGTAATAGTGATGTCACTCTCTAGGGAGTCGACACATGAATGGATGGCTTACTTATGGAATTACGTGATAATGTCAACACGCTGCAAGCCGGTTGACGACATGAGACAGCCGGCGGACAAATTAGTATTGGTCCAGGCGTCTCAGACACCGTCAGGGGCTTGTAAAAACGCCCATTTACCTCAGTCGGTCGACAGACACTGACACGGACACTGACCCCAGTGTCGACGGTGAAGAAACAAACGTATTTTTCCTTTAGGGCCACAAGTTACATGTTAAGGGCAATGAAGGAGGTGTTACATATTTCTGATACCACAAGTACCACAAATAAGGGTATTTTGTTGGGTGGGAATAAACTACTTGTAGTTTTGCCTGAATCAGATAAATTAAATGAAGTGTGTGATGATACGTGGGGTTCCTCCGATAGAAAGTTATGGGCGGTATACCCTTTCCCGCCAGAAGTAAGGGCGAGTTGGAAAACACACCTTAGGGTGGATAAGGCGCTCACACGCTTGTAAAAACATGGCGTTACCGTCTCCAGATACGGCCGCCTCAAGGAGCCAGCTGATAGGATGCTGGAAAATATCATAACAGTATATACACACATACTGGTGTTATACTACGACCAGCAATCGCCTCAGCATGGATGTGCAGCGCTGAGGGGGCTTGGTCGGATTTCCTGACTGAAAATTTTGATACCCTTGACAGGGACAAGATTTTATTTACTATAGAGCATTTTAAGGATGCATTTCTATATATGCGTGATGCGCAGAGGCATATATTGTATTCTGGCATCAAGAGTAAATGTGATGTACATATCTGCCAGACGAAGACACGACAGTGGTCAGGTGAGGCAGATTACAGACGGCATATGGAAGTATTGCTGTATAAAGGGGCGGTCCATTGGACCTGGTGGCCATGGCAACAGCTGAAAAATCCACCTTTTGTTACCCCGAGTCACATATCGGCAAGAAAGGACACAGTCTTTTCAGTCTCAGTCCTTTCGTCCCCATACGGGCAGGCGGGCAAAGGCCAGTCATATCTGCCCAGGGGTAGAGGAAAGGGAAGAAGACTGCAGCAAGCAGCCCATTCCCAGGAACAGAAGCCCCTCACAGCTTCTGCCAAGTCCGCAGCATAACTCTGGGGCCGTACAAGCGGACTCAGGTGCGGTAGGGGGTCATCTCAAGAGTTTCAGCACGCAGTGGGCTCACTCGCAAGGGAACTCCGGGATCCTACATGTAGTATCCCAGGTGTACATTAGAAATTCGAGACGTCTCCCCCTCACACAATTCACAGGCTGTATTCCCAGCAGGTGATAATCAAAGTACCCCTTTTACAGAAGGGGGTAGTATTCCACACTATATTGTGGTACTGAAGCCAACCGGCTCGGTGAGATCTGAAATATTTGAACACTTACATACAAGCGTTCAAATCAAGATGGAGTCACTCGGAGCAGTGATAGCGAACCAGGAAGAAGGGGACGATATGGTGTCACTGGATATCAGGGACGCTTACCTACAGGTCCAAATTTGCCCTTCTCACAAAGGGTACTTCAGGTTCCTGGTACAGAACTGTCACTATCAGTTCAGACGCTGCCGTTTGGATTGTCCACGGCGCCCCGGGTCTTTACCAAGGTAATGGCCGGAATGATGAATTTTCTTAAAAGAAACATGGACGCTTTCCTGATAAGGGCAAGGTCCAGAGAACAGTTGGAGGTCGGAGTAGCACTATCTTAAGTAGTGCTACGACAGCACGAGTGGATTCTAAATATTCCAAAATCGCAGCTTTTTCCGACGACACGTCTACTGTTCCTAGGGATGATTCTGGACACAGTCCAGAAAAACGTGTTTCTCCCAGTGGAGAAAGCCAGGGAGTTATCCGAGATAATCGGGATCCTCCTAAAACCAGGAAAAGTGTCAGTGCATCATTGCACAAGAGTCCTGGTAAAAATGGTGGCTTATTACGAAGCAATTCCATTCGGCAGATTTCCCGCAAGAACTCTTCAATGGGATCTGCTGGACAAATGGTCCGGATCGCATCCTCAGATGCATCAGCGGATAACCCTATATCCAAGGACAAGGGTGTCTCTCCTGTGGTGATTACAGAGTGCTCATCTTCTAGAGGGCCGCAGATTCGGCATTCAGGATTGGATGCCGGTGACCACGGAGGCCAGCCTGAGAGGCTGGGGAACAGTCACACAAGGAAAAAATTTCCAGGGAAGTGTGATTAAGTCTGGAGAATTCTCTCCGCATAAATAAGCTTAGAGCAAATATATAATGCTCCAAACTTAGCAAGACCTCTGCTTCAAGGTCAGCCGGTATTGATCCAGTGGGATAACATCACGGCAGTCGCCCACGTAAACAGAAAGGGCGGCACAAGAAGCAGGAGGGCAGTGTCAAAACTGCAAGGATTTTTCGCTAGGCGGAAAATCATGTGATAGCACTGTCAGCAGTGTTCTTTCCGGGAGTGGACGACTGGGAAGCAGACTTCCTCAGCAGGCATTACCTCCACCCGGGAGAGTGGAAACTTCATAGGGAAGTTTTTCAGCATGATTGTGGACCGTTGGCAAAGACCAAAGGTGGACATGATGGCGTCCCGCCCGAACAAAAAACGGGACAGGTATTCCGCCGGGTCTTGAGACCTTCAGGCGATAGCTGTGGATGTTCTGGTAACACCGTGGGTGTACCAGTCAGTGTATGTGTTCCCTCCTCTGTTTCTCATAACCAAGGTATTGAGAATTATAAGACATAGAGGAGTATGAACTATACTAGTGGCTCCGGATTGGCCAAGAGGGACTTGGTACCCGGAACTTCAAGAGATGCTCACAGAGGACTAAGGGCCTGGGGAGCTAAGATGGGACTTGCTTCAGCAAGTACCATGTATATTCCAAGATTTACCGCCGCTGCGTGTGACGGCATGGCGGTTGAATGCCGGATCCTGAAGGGAAAAGACATTCCATAAGAGGTCATACCTACCTTGGTTAAAGCCAGGAAGGAGGTGACCGCACAACGTCATCACCACATGTGGTGAAAATATGTTGCGTGGGTAAGGCCAGGAAGGCTCCACGAAGGAAATTCAACTAGGTCGATTTCTGCACTTCCTGAAAACAGGAGTGTTTTGAGCCTCAAATTGGGGTTCATTAAGATTTAAATTTCGGCCCTGTAGATTTTCTTCCAGAAAAAAATTGACTTCAGTTCCTGAAGTCCAGATTATAAAGGGTGTATTGCATATACAGTTTTTTTGTGCCTCTAGGGGCACCGTGAGATCTCAACATAGTGTTGGGATTCCTTAAAATCATATTGGTTTGAACCGCTCAAATCTGTGGATTTGAAATATCTCACATGGAAAGTGACCATGCTGTTGACCAATATCTCACATGGAAAGTGACCATGTTGTTAGCCCTGGCCTCGGCCAGGCGATTGTCAGAATGGGCGGCTGTGTCTTACAAAAGCCCATATTATAATTTTCCATTTGAACAGGGCAGAACTGGGACTCGTCTCCAGTTTCTTCCTAAAGGGGTGTCAGCGTTTTCACCTGAAACAACCTATTGTGGTGCCTGAGGCTACTGGGGACTTGGAGGACTCCAAGTTACTAGACGTTGTCAGGGCCCTAAAAATAAATATATATATATATATATATATATATATATAGTTAGGACGGCTTGCTGTTTATATTGTATGCACCCAACAAGCTGGGTGCGTCTGCTTCTAAGCAGTCTATTGCACGCTGGATTTGTAGTACAATTCAGCTTGCACATTCTGTGGCAGGCCTGTCACAGTCGAAATATGTAGATGCCATTCCACAAGGAAGGTGGCATTCATCCTGGGCGGCTGCCCGAGGAGTCTCGGCATTATAACTTTGTCGAGCAGTTACGTAGTCAAGGGAGAACACGTTTGTAAAATTTTACAAATTTGATACTCTGGCTAAAGAGGACCTGGAGTTCTCTCATTCGGTGCTGCAGAGTCATCCGCACTCTCCCGCCCGTTTGGGAGCTTTGGTATAATCCCCATGGTCCTGACGGAGTCCCCAGCATCCACTAGGACGTTAGAGAAAATAAGATTTTACTTACCGATAAATCTATTTCTCGTAGTCCGTAGTGGATGCTGGGCGCCCATCCCAAGTGCGGATTGTCTGCAATGTTTGTACATAGTTATTGTTACAAAAAAAATCGGGTTATTACTATTGTTGTGAGCCATCTTCTTAGAGGCTACTTCGTTTTGTTATCATACTGTTAACTGGGTTCAGATCACAAGTTGTACGGTGTGATTGGTGTGGCTGGTATGAGTCTTACCCGGGATTCAAGATCCTTCCTTATTGTGTACGCTCGTCCGGGCACAGTACCTAACTGAAGCCTGGAGGAGGGTCATAGGGGGAGGAGCCAGTACACACCATGTGACCTAAAGAGCTTTTTAGATGTGCCCTGTCTCCTGCGGAGCCCGCTATTCCCCATGGTCCTGACGGAGTCCCCAGCATCCACTACGGACTACGAGAAATAGATTTATCGGTAAGTAAAATCTTATTTTTTTCATTCTGATGGGATAAAGGACTTTTTTATATAAAAATAATACCATATAAAAAACAATACTACACATTGTATGTTTGCTTTTTTTGTTTCCATATAACAATGACTGGATACTAATCACATCAATTGAGAACATTCGTTGAACAATTGAGGATCAACATACTGAACATCTTCAAGGGACGTATATGTCATATCTATTTGATGTTTACATTGGGCGCTTATACTGAGAAAAATTGTCTCACAATTATAAATTGTAGTATATACCTACAAAGCCCTGAACAATGGAGTACCTCTCGAATCATCTCCCTTATCTCAAAGTCCTCATTTGTAGTGTAAATTCTACTCCGCACATGACCTCCCTCTGTCAACTTGACCTGTATCACTCTCGTCTCTAAAGGCTGGTATACACGGGAGAGATGTGTGCTGAGCGAACCGCTCAGCACACATCTCTCCCACCGCTCAGCACAGCGCGATGTGTGCTGAGCGATGCGGGGGAGGAAGGGGGGGCGCTCATTTCACCCAGCGGGTGAAATGTGCGACGTGCTAGATTGGCCTGCATGCGGGCTCAATCTAGCACCGGCGATAGCGTATCGCTATCGCTGTGGGGGTACACACGAGTGATCTGTGCTTAAAATCTAAGCAATCTAGTCAGATTGCTTAGATTTTAAGCATGGATCTCTCCATGAGTACTCCCCTTAAGACTTCTCTCATGCTGCATCTAATCTTTAAATCCACCTTACAATTCTCGCTCACTATGTGCCACTCCAAGGGATTGTTGCACTGCATAGCCCTGTAAGAGACAGTGGCATTTTATTTATATAACCACTTCCAGACTGGTAACAGAAATACATGTCAGCAATAAAGAATAAGTACTAAAATCTATTTTCTTAAATATAACACTGAGCAGCCCTGATCATGTTAAATAATTGTTTGTTTCAGACCTTGGTGACGTTTAATGATGTTGCTGTGTATTTCTCTGAAGAAGACTGGATGTGCTTGGAAGAATGGCAGAAGGAGTTGTATAGAAATGTCATGCAAGAAATTCATGGTGTCTTGACTGCCATGGGTAATACAGATGTGTATTTGATTGCTAAATGATACTGATAATGTATTTGATTAAAAGCATGGCACATTGTATAATTAGTTCTCTGGAGCTTATTTGTCAGTCCATTTGCTCTTCTATTCTCATCTTGTGTTGCAGGGGCAGCATTACATGTTTAAATGTGTATTTCTCTGACGTCCTAAGTGGATGCTGGAGACTCCGTCAGGACCATGGGGAATAGCGGCTCCGCAGGAGACAGGGCACAAAAGTAAAAGCTTTAGGATCAGGTGGTGTGCACTGGCTCCTCCCCCTATGACCCTCCTCCAAGCCTCAGTTAGGTTTTTGTGCCCGGCCGAGAAGGGTGCAATCTAGGTGGCTCTCCTAAAGAGCTGCTTAGAGTAAAAGTTTTATTAGGTTTTTTATTTTCAGTGAGTCCTGCTGGCAACAGGCTCACTGCAACGAGGGACTTAGGGGAGAAGAAGTGAACTCACCTGCGTGCAGGATGGATTGGCTTCTTAGGCTACTGGACACTAGCTCCAGAGGGACGATCACAGGTACAGCCTGGATGGGTCACCGGAGCCGCGCCGCCGACCCCCTTGCAGATGCTGAAGAGAGAAGAGGTCCAGAAATCGGCGGCTGAAGACTTCTCAGTCTTCATGAGGTAGCGCACAGCACTGCAGCTGTGCGCCATTGCTCTCAGCACACTTCACACCAACGGTCACTGAGGGTGCAGGGCGCTGGGGGGGGCGCCCTGGGCAGCAATGAAAATACCTATACTGGCTAAAAATACATCACATATAGCCTCTGGGGCTATATGGATGTATTTAACCCCTGCCAGGTTGTCAGAAAAACGGGAGAAGAAGCCCGCCGAAAAGGGGGCGGGGCCTATTCTCCTCAGCACACAGCGCCATTTTCCCTCACAGAACTGCTGGTGGGAAGGCTCCCAGGCTCTCCCCTGCACTGCACTACAGAAACAGGGTTAAAACAGAGAGGGGGGGCACTTATTTGGCGATATGATTATATATTAAGATGCTATAAGGGGAAAACACTTATATAAAGGTTGTCCCTGTATAATTATAGCGTTTTGGTGTGTGCTGGCAAACTCTCCCTCTGTCTCCCCAAAGGGCTAGTGGGGTCCTGTCCTCTATCAGAGCATTCCCTGTGTGTGTGTTGGGTGTCGGTACGTGTGTGTCGACATGTATGAGGACGATGTTGGTGAGGAGGCGGAGCAATTGCCTGTAATGGTGATGTCACTCTCTAGGGAGTCGACACCGGAATGGATGGCGTATTTAGGGAATTACGTGATAATGTCAACACGTTGCAAGGTCGGTTGACGACATGAGACGGCCGGCAAACAAATTAGTACCTGTCCAGGCGTCTCAAACACCGTCAGGGGCTTTAAAACGCCCATTTACCTCAGTCGGTCGACACAGACACAGACAGGGACACTGACTCCAGTGTCGACGGTGAAGAAACAAACTTATTTTCCTTTAGGGCCACACGTTACATGTTAAGGGCAATGAAGGAGGTGTTACATATTTCTGATACTACAAGTACCACAAAAAAGGGTATTATGTGGGGTGTGAAAAAACTACCTGTAGTTTTTCCTGAATCAGATAAATTAAATGAAGTGTGTGATGATGCGTGGGTTTCCCCCGATAGAAAATTATTGGCGGTATACCCTTTCCCGCCAGAAGTTATGGCGCGTTGGGAAACATCCCTTAGGGTGGATAAGGCGCTCACACGCTTATCAAAACAAGTGGCGTTACCGTCTCCAGATACGGCCGCCCTCAAAGAGCCAACTGATAGGAGGCTGGAAAATATCCTAAACAGTATATACACACATACTGGTGTTATACTGCGACCAGCGATCACCTCAGCCTGGATGGGCAGCGCTGGGGTGGCTTGGTCGGATTCCCTGACTGAAAATATTGATACCCTTGACAGGGACAGTATTTTATTGACTATAGAGCATTTAAAGGATGCATTTCTATATATGCGAGATGCACAGAGGGATATTTGCACTCTGGCATCAAGAGTAAGTGCGATGTCCATATCTGCCAGAAGATGTTTATGGACACGACAGTGGTCAGGTGATGCAGATTCCAAACGGCACATGGAAGTATTGCCGTATAAAGGGGAGGAGTTATTTGGGGTCGGTCCATCGGACCTGGTGGCCACGGCAACAGCTGGAAAATCCACCTTTTTTTACCCCAAGTCACATCTCAGCAGAAAAAGACATCGTCTTTTCAGCCTCAGTCCTTTCGTCCCCATAAGGGCAAGCGGGCAAAAGGCCAGTCATATCTGCCCAGGGATAGAGGAAAGGGAAGAAGACTGCAGCAGGCAGCCCATTCCCAGGAACAGAAGCCCTCCACCGCTTCTGCCAAGTCCTCAGCATGACGCTGGGGCCGTACAAACAGGTGCGGTGGGGGGTCGTCTCAAGAGTTTCAGCACGCAGTGGGCTCACTCGCAAGTGGACCCCTGGATCCTACAAGTAGTATCCCAGGGGTACAGATTGGAAATTCGAGACGTCTCCCCCTCGCAGGTTCCTGAAGTTTGCTTTACCAACGTCTCCCTCCGACAGGGAGGCAGTATTGGAAACAATTCACAAGCTGTATTCCCAGCAGGTGATAATCAAAGTACCCCTCCTACAACAAGGAAAGGGGTATTATTCCACACTATATTGTGGTACTGAAGCCAGATGGCTCGGTGAGACCTATTCTAAATCTGAAATATTTGAACACTTACATACAAAGGTTCAAATCAAGATGGAGTCACTCAGAGCAGTGATAGCGAACCAGGAAGAAGGGGACTATATGGTGTCCCTGGACATCAGGGATGCTTACCTCCATGTCCCAATTTGCCCTTCTCACCAAGGGTACCTCAGGTTCGTGGTACAGAACTGTCACTATCAGTTTCAGACGCTGCCGTTTGGATTGTCCACGGCACCCCGGGTCTTTACCAAGGTAATGGCCGAAATGATGATTCTTCTTCAAAGAAAATGGACGATCGCCTGATAAGGGCAAGGTCCAGAGAACAGTTGGAGGTCGGAGTAGCACTATCTCAAGTAGTTCTACGACAGCACGGGTGGATTCTAAATATTCCAAAATCGCAGCTGTTTCCGACGACACGTCTACTGTTCCTAGGGATGATTCTGGACACAGTCCAGAAAAGGGTGTTTCTCCCGGAGAAGAAAGCCAGGGAGTTATCCGAGCTAGTCAGGAACCTCCTAAAACCAGGAAAAGTGTCAGTGCATCATTGCACAAGGGTCCTGGGAAAAATGGTGGCTTCTTACGAAGCGATTCCATTCGGCAGATTTCACGCAAGAACTTTTCAGTGGGATCTGCTGGAAAAATGGTCCGGATCGCATCTTCAGATGCATCAGCGGATAACCCTGTCTCCAAGGACAAGGGTGTTTCTTCTGCGGTGGCTGCAGAGTGCTCATCTACTAAAGGGCCGCAGATTCGGCATTCAGGACTGGGTCCTGGTAACCACGGATGCCAGCCTGAGAGGCTGGGGAGCAGTCACACAGGGAAAAAATTTCCAGGGAGTGTGATCAAGTCTGGAGACTTCTCTCCACATAAATATACTGGAGCTAAGGACAATTTACAATGCTCTAAGCTTAGCAAGACCTCTGCTTCAAGGTCAGCCGGTATTGATCCAGTGGGACAACATCACGGCAGTCGCCCACGTAAACAGACAGGGCGGCACAAGAAGCAGGAGGGCAATGGCAGAAACTGCAAGGATTCTTCGCTGGGCGGAAAATCATGTGATAGCACTGTCAGCAGTGTTCATTCCGGGAGTGGACAACTGGGAAGCAAACTTCCTCAGCAGGCACGACCTCCACCCGGGAAAGTGGGGACTTCATCGGGAAGTCTTCCACATGATTGTGAACCGTTGGGAAAGACCAAAGGTGGACATGATGGCGTCCCGCCTGAACAAAAAACTGGACAGGTATTGCGCCAGGTCAAGAGACCCTCAGGCAATAGCTGTGGACGTTCTGGTAACACCGTGGGTGTACCAGTCGGTGTATGTGTTCCCTCCTCTGCTTCTCATACCCAAGGTACTGAGAATTATAAGACGTAGAGGAGTAAGAACTATACTCGTGGCTCCGGATTGGCCAAGAAGGACTTGGTACCCGGAACTTCAAGAAATGCTCACAGAGGACTCATGGCCTCTGCCGCTAAGAAGGGACTTGCTTCAGCAAGTACCATGTCTGTTTCCAAGACTTACCGCGGCTGCGTTTGACGGCATGGCGGTGGAACGCCGGATCCTAAGGGAAAAAGGCATTCCGGAAGAGGTCATTCCTACCCTGGTCAAAGCCAGGAAGGAGGTGACCGCACAACATTATCACCACATGTGGCGAAGATATGTTGCATGGTGTGAGGCCAGGAAGGCCCCCACGGAGGAATTTCAACTCGGTCGATTCCTGCATTTCCTACAAACAGGAGTGTCTATGGGCCTCAAATTGGGGTCCATTAAGGTTCAAATTTCGGCCCTGTCGATTTTCTTCCAAAAAGAATTGGCTTCAGTTCCTGAAGTCCAGAAGTTTGTCAAGGGAGTACTGCATATACAACCCCCTTTTGTGCCTCCAGTGGCACTGTGGGATCTCAACGTAGTTCTGGGATTCCTCAAATCACATTGGTTTAAACCGCTCAAATCTGTGGATTTGAAATATCTCACATGGAAAGTGACCATGCTGTTGGCCCTGGCCTTGGCCAGGCGAGTGTCAGAATTGGCGGCTTTGTCTCACAAAAGCCCATATCTGATTGTCCATTCGGACAGGGCAGAGCTGCGGACTCGTCCCCAGTTTCTCCCTAAGGTGGTGTCAGCGTTTCACCTGAACCAGCTTATTGTGGTACCTGCGGCTACTAGGGACTTGGAGGACTCCAAGTTGCTAGATGTTGTCAGGGCCCTGAAAATATAGGTTTCCAGGACGGCTGGAGTCAGGAAAACTGACTTGCTGTTATCCTGTATGCACCCAACAAACTGGGTGCTCTTGCTTCTAAGCAGACGATTGCTAGTTGGATGTGTAGTACAATTCAGCTTGCACATTCTGTGGCAGGCCTGCCACAGCCAAAATATGTAAATGCCCATTCCACAAGGAAGGTGGGCTCATCTTGGGCGGCTGCCCGAGGGGTCTCGGCTTTACAACTTTGCCGAGCTGCTACTTGGTCAGGGGCAAACACGTCGAAAAATTCTACAAATTTGATACCCTGGCTGAGGAGGACCTGGAGTTCTCTCATTCGGTGCTGCAGAGTCATCCGCACTCTCCCGCCCGTTTGGGAGCTTTGGTATAATCCCCATGGTCCTGACGGAGTCCCCAGCATCCACTTAGGACGTCAGAGAAAATAAGAATTTACTTACCGATAATTCTATTTCTCGTAGTCCGTAGTGGATGCTGGGCGCCCATCCCAAGTGCGGATTGTCTGCAATACTTGTACATAGTTATTGTTACAAAAATCGGGTTATTATTGTTGTGAGCCATCTTTTCAGAGGCTCCGCTGTTATCATGCTGTTAACTGGGTTCAGATCACAGGTTGTACAGTGTGATTGGTGTGGCTGGTATGAGTCTTACCCGGGATTCAAAATCCTTCCTTATTGTGTACGCTCGTCCGGGCACAGTATCCTAACTGAGGCTTGGAGGAGGGTCATAGGGGGAGGAGCCAGTGCACACCACCTGATCCTAAAGCTTTTACTTTTGTGCCCTGTCTCCTGCGGAGCCGCTATTCCCCATGGTCCTGACGGAGTCCCCAGCATCCACTACGGACTACGAGAAATAGAATTATCTGTAAGTAAATTCTTATTTTTTGTACATCTGTTCTACTGATTGGAACAAGCATGCATTTTATATTATTTATTTATTAACAGTTTCTTATATAGCGCAGCAAATTTAGTTGCGCTTTACAACTGTATACAATGATAAGACAAAACTGAGTAATAACAGCCATAGAGGTACTGTAGAAAGGCCCTGCTCGCAAGCTTACAATCTATAGGGCAATAGGCATTGATGTTCAAGGATGCTATCTATTGCAAAGTTGTCCACCAGATTGCAAAGGTTCTTGATGGGCTGCATGATATATCATATCACAGCAATGATGAACCAGGGTCAGTAGGAAGGGAAAGTGAAGAATGAGAAAATCTGTGGAGGATATGTGTGGACTGTACAGTGGGGATATAATTGGAAAGGAAAGCTTATGAAGGTTATGTGAGCAGTTCAGGAATTTGATAAGCTTATCTGATTAGGGGAGTTTTCAGGGAACACTTGAAGCTTTGGAGACTAGAGGAGAGTGTTTTATGTGCATGGTAGGGCATTCCACAGAGTACAGCCTGAAGGAAGTCCTGCAATCGTGCATGGGAGCAAATAATGAGTGTGGATGAGAGACATAGATCTTGTTAAGAGCGAAGGGGCCGGGTTGGGAGATATTTTGAGATAAGAGATGTATGTTGGTGTAGTATGGTTAATAGCCTTGTGTGTAAGTGACAGTATTTTATATAGAATACAGGTAACCAATGGAGGGACTGACATAGTGGGTTTGCAGACGATGAACATCTAGCGAGGAAGATTAGCCTCGCAGCTGCATTCAGAATGGATTGTAGTGGTGAGAGTCTCTTTTTGGTAAGACCAGTAAGAAGACTATTGCAATAATCAATGCGTGAGTGAGATAATGAGAACATGGATTAGTTTTTGCAATGTCATAAGGTATGGTCGTATTTTAGATATGTTTTTTAGATGCATGTAACATGATTTTGAGACAGATTAAATGTGGGGAACAAAGGACAGTTCAGAGTCATGGATGACACCTAGGCAGCGAGCTTGTGGTGTAGGGTTGATTGTCGCGTTCTCAACAGTACCAAACATTGGCCCAGATTTATCAAGCGTTGGACAGTGATACATTGCACAAAGATAAAGTACCATCCAATCAGCTGCTAAGTGTCATTTTTCAAACACCGGCTATAATGTCAGTTAGGAGCTGATTGGTTGGTACTTTGGGCCTAATTCAGACCTGATCGCAAAAGCAAAATCTTTCTCTAATGAGCAAAACCATGTGCACTGCAGGTGGGGCAGATTATGAGTTTGGGGGCCCAGGGCACTTGAGCCAGGGGGGCCCTATCTCATTGCTGCGCCTGCTGCGGGGTTGGGGGTGTGACCTAATCCTGGGATGCATGGCCATGCCCCCTTACGCAAATTCCAGGAATTGGTATTTTTAATGAGATTTTGTCCCCTCAGCTAGGGGTAAATCCAGAGGGGGGAGCGATCAGTGTGATCGCTCCCCTCTACACACCCACACAGGCAGAAGAAACTGCTGCTGCTAAGCGGCAGCAGCCTCCCTGCAGCACTACAGACCTGCAAACACGCAGCAGCGTGTGCTGACTGTAGCACAAAGCTGCTGCTGTAGCTGGCAGGACAGGGAGACCTTCAGAGCTGGGACAGAGCTGCTCCACCTGGGGGTCCCCCTAAAACCGTGGGGCCCGGGGTACGTACCCCCTGCCCCCCACCCCCTCTTAATCCGGCTCTGGGCAGATGTAACATGCAGAGAGAGTTAGTGTTATTTCTTTTTCTCTTACGTCCTAGAGGATGCTGGGGTCCATATTAGTAACATGGGGTATAGACGGGTCCACCAGGAGCCATTGGCACTTTAAGAGTTTAATAGTGTGGGCTGGCTCCTCCCTCTATGCCCCTCCTTCCAGACTCGGTTTAGAAAATGTGCCCGGAGGAGCCGGTCACAGCTAGGGGAGCTCTACAGAGCTTCTTTAGAAAAGCTTATTTTAGAGTTTGTTTTTTTACAGTGAGGCTGCTGGCAACCCCCCCCCCCCCTGCATCGAGGGACTGAGGGGGGGGGGGGGGAGAGCAGTGTCCTCCCTGCGGGGTCTTGAGCCACTGCCTCCGCTGACTGGACGGTGAGCTCCAGACGGGACAGATTGCGCCCCGCCACAGGGGAACGCTGACCTCTGCAGCCAGCCGCCATCCCCTCACAGAGCTGAAGTGTGGCGAGTTAGTCACTGTCCCCCCTTACAAGCGGGGGATCATTGTGAAGAGGGCAGCTTAAGGGTGGGAGCGCGGTATTAAATGCACTTCCGGACGGCTCAGCGGTACTGCGATGCGGCGCTGTGAGGGGCGCCCTGAGCCAGCAAGGTACCCTACACTGACCATTTCCAGCCTGTCGGGGTCCGCGGATCTCAGCCAGCACAAATTTCCTCAGGCCAGTATAATCTTCAAGAGCGCGAAGACAGCGCCATTAAAGGGGCGGAGCTTCTCCTTAGAACGGACCCAGCAGCGTTCAGCGCCATTTTTCCTGCCTGCAATCACTACTAGTGGATGTCCAGGTCCCTCCAGTGCAGCCCCAGCTATCTGTACAGTACCAGGGGGTTGTAGAAGGGGGGGGGGGGGGGCTGTATTATAGGCTGTGTCACCTATTAAGGGACACAGTCAGAGTGGGTTGGGGTCTCCCTATACCTCTAATAGCGCTGTATGTGGGTTGGCTCCAATCTCTGTGTCTCTCTGCCATTCTTGGGGGGCAACTCTGTCTTGTGAATACCCTGTGTGTTTGTGGGGTGTTTGGTGTGTGTGACAACATGTCTAGGGACACTGTTTCATATGCTGCAGAGGATTTGTCTTCCGAGGAAGACTCCATACCGTGTAATCAGGATTGTACTGTTGTAGCACAGATCCCAGCTAGAGAGCCAGAATGGTTAGTCTCTCTGAGGTGGACTATTTCTCAGATTTCTGACAGGATTTCTAGGACTGAGCATGCTACTCAGATCCTGCAGTCCTCTATGGTTGTATGGTCTGATACTGCTTCCTCGGGGTCAGCTGCGGTACATTCTCAAAAACGTGCACTTGCAATGCTTACACAGGATGACACGGACATCGACTCTGACACTGCAGACGGTGACGGGGATGTGTCGAGGGGGACAGCATCACTTGCTAGGGGGGTGCAGTTGATGATTGAAGCTGTGAGGGATATTTTACATATTTCTGACACAGCTCCTGAACAGGTGGAGGAGGCCTTTTTTACAGATAATAAGAAGCCCCCCCCCCTCACCTTCCAAGCATCCAAAGAATTAAACGCTATCTTTGAAAAAGCCTGGGAAACTCCGGAAAATAAATTTCAGATCCCTAAGAGGGTCTTGGATGCTTTTCCCTTCCCAGAGGAAGATAGAAAGAAGTGAGAGTCTCCGCCGATAGTTGACGCCTCTGTCTCCAGGCTGTCAAAACAGCTGGTTTTACCAGTCGTGGGATCTACCGAGTTGAAGGACCCGGCTGATCGCAAGGTGGATGCTATGCTAAAATCCATTTATACGGCTTCTGGGGCTATATTACGGCCTACTATAGCCTGTGCTTGGATTGCAAAAGCTATTGCCAGGTGGTCAATCGCTCTGCAGGAGGAGTCGACATCGCTGGATAAAGGTAACGTTGATGTATTTTTCTCTATCGTCCTAGTGGATGCTGGGGTTCCTGAAAGGACCATGGGGAATAGCGGCTCCGCAGGAGACAGGGCACAAAAGTAAAGCTTTCCGATCAGGTGGTGTGCACTGGCTCCTCCCCCTATGACCCTCCTCCAAGCCAGTTAGATTTTTGTGCCCGGCCGAGAAGGGTGCAATCTAGGTGGCTCTCCTAAAGAGCTGCTTAGAAAAGTTTAGCTTAGGTTTTTTATTTTACAGTGAGTCCTGCTGGCAACAGGATCACTGCAACGAGGGACTTAGGGGAGAAGAAGTGAACTCACCTGCGTGCAGGATGGATTGGCTTCTTGGCTACTGGACATCAGCTCCAGAGGGACGATCACAGGTACAGCCTGGATGGTCACCGGAGCCTTGCCGCCGGCCCCCTTGCAGATGCTGAAGTAAGAAGAGGTCCAGAATCGGCGGCAGAAGACTCCTCAGTCTTCTAAAGGTAGCGCACAGCACTGCAGCTGTGCGCCATTTTCCTCTCAGCACACTTCACACGGCAGTCACTGAGGGTGCAGGGCGCTGGGAGGGGGGCGCCCTGGGAGGCAAATGAATACCTATTTTGGCTAAAAATACCTCACATATAGCCTCCGGAGGCTATATGGAGATATTTAACCCCTGCCAGAATCAGTTAAGAGCGGGAGACGAGGCCGCCGAAAAAGGGGCGGGGCCTATCTCCTCAGCACACAGCGCCATTTTCCCTCACAGAAAGGCTGGAGGGAAGGCTCCCAGGCTCTCCCCTGCACTGCACTACAGAAACAGGGTTAAAACAGAGAGGGGGGGCACTAAATTGGCGTTAGAAATATATAAAAAAGATGCTATAAGGGAAAACACTTATATAAGGTTGTCCCTATATAATTATAGCGTTTTTGGTGTGTGCTGGTAAACTCTCCCTCTGTCTCTCCAAAGGGCTAGTGGGTCCTGTCCTCTATCAGAGCATTCCCTGTGTGTGTGCTGTGTGTCGGTACGTGTGTGTCGACATGTATGAGGACGATGTTGGTGAGGAGGCGGAGCAATTGCCTGTAATGGTGATGTCACTCTCTAGGGAGTCGACACCGGAATGGATGGCTTATTTAGGGAATTACGTGATAATGTCAACACGCTGCAAGGTCGGTTGACGACATGAGACGGCCGACAAACAATTAGTACCGGTCCAGACGTCTCAAAAACACCGTCAGGGGTTTTAAAACGCCCGTTTACTTTAGTCGGTCGACACAGACACAGACAGGGACACTGAATCCAGTGTCGACGGTGAATAAACAAACGTATTCCTTATTAGGGCCACACGTTAAAGGCAATGAAGGAGGTGTTTCATATTTCTGATACTACAAGTACCACAAAAGAGGGTATTATGTGGGATGTGAAAAAACTACCGTAGTTTTTCCTGAATCAGATAAATTAAATAAAGTGTGTGATGATGCGTGGGTTCCCCCCGATAGAAAATTATGGGCGGTATACCCTTTCCCGCCAGAAGTTAGGGCGCGTTGGGAAACACCCCTTAGGGTGGATAAGGCGCTCACACGCTTATCAAAACAAGTGGCGGTACCGTCTATAGATAGGGCCGTCCTCAAGGACCAGCTGACAGGAGGCTGGAAAATATCATAAAAAGTATATACACACATACTGGTGTTATACTGCGACCAGCGATCGCCTCAGCCTGGATCTGCAGAGCTGGGGTGGCTTGGTCGGATTCCCTGACTAAAAATATTGATACCCTTGACAGGGACAGTATTTTATTGACTATAGAGCATTTAAAGGATGCATTTCTATATATGCGAGATGCACAGAGGGATATTTGCACTCTGGCATCAAGAGTAAATGCGATGTCCATATCTGCCAGAAGATGTTATGGACACGACAGTGGTCAGGTGATGCAGATTCCAAACGGCACAAAGGTGTATTGCCGTATAAAGGAAGAGGAGTTATTTGGGGTCGGTCCATCGGACCTGGTGGCCACGGCAACTGCTGGAAAATCCGCCGTTTTTACCCTAAGTCACATCTCTGCAGAAAAAGACACCGTCTTTTCAGCCTCAGTCCTTTCGTCCCTATAAGATCATATCTGCCCAGGGATAGAGGAAAGGGAAGAAAACAGCAGCAGGCAGCCCATTCCCAGGAACAGAAGCGTTCCACCGCTTCTGACAAGTTCTCAGCATGGCGCTGAGACCGTACAGGACCCCTGGATCCTACAAGTAGTATCCCAGGGGTACAGATTGGAATGTCGAGACGTTTCCCCTTCGCAGGCTCCTGAAGTCTGCTTTACCAAGGTCTCCCTCCGACAAGGAGGCAGTATGGGAAAAAATTCACAAGCTGTATTCCCAGCAGGTGATAATTAAATTACCCCTCCTACTACAAGAAAAGGGGTATTATTCCACACTATATTGTGGTACTGAAGCCAGAAGGCTAGGTGAGACTTATTCTAAAAAAATTTTTGAACACTTACAAAGGTTCAAATCAAGATGGAGTCACTCAGAGCAGTGATAACGAACCAGGAAGAAGGGGACTATATAGTGTCCCGGGACATCAGGGATGCTTACCTCTATGTCCCAAATTTGCCCTTCTCACTAAGGGTACCTCAGGTTCGTGGTGCAGAACTGTCACTATCAGTTTCAGACGCTGCCGTTTGGATTGTCCACGGCACCCCGGGTCTTTACCAAGGTAATGGCCGAAATGATGATTCTTCTTCGAAGAAAAGGCGTCTTAATTATCCCTTACTTGGACGATCTCCTGATAAGGGCATAGTCCAGGGAACAGTTGGAGGTCGGAGTAGCACTATCTCGGATACTGCTACAACAGCACGGGTGGATTCTAAATATTCCAAAATCGCAGCTGATCCCGACGACACGTCTGCTGTGCCTAGGGATGATTCTGGACACAGTCCAGAAAAAGGTGTTTCTCCCGGAAGAGAAAGCCAGGGAGTTATCCGAGCTAGTCAGGAACCTCCTAAAAACAGTGCATCATTGCACAAGGGTCCTGGTAAAAATGGTGGCTTCCTACGAAGCAATTCCATTCGGCAGATTTCACGCAAGAACTTTTCAGTGGGATCTGCTGGACAAATGGTCCGGATCGCATCTTCAGATGCATCAGCGGATAACCCTATATCCAAGGACAAGGGTGTCTCTCCTGTGGTGGTTATAGAGTGCTCATCTTCTAGAGGGCCGCAGATTCGGCATTCAGGTTTGGATGCTGGTGACCACGGAGCCCAGCCCGAGAGGCTGGGGAGCAGTCACACAAGGAAAAAATTTCCAGGGAGTGTGATCAAGTCTGGAGACTTTTCTCCACATAAATATACTGGAGCTAAGGGTAAATTTATAATGCTCTAAGCTTAGCAAGACCTCTGCTTCAAGGTCAGCCGGTATTGATCCAGTGGGAAAAACATCACGACAGTCGCCCACGTAAACAGACAGGGCGACACAAGAAGCAGGAGGGCAATGGCAAAAACTGCAAGGACTTTTCGCTGGGCGGAAAATCATGTGATAGCACTGTCAGCAGTGTTTCATCCCGGGAATGGAAACTGGGAAGCAGACTTCCTCAGCAGGCACGACCTCCACCCGGGAGAGTGGAAACTTCATCGGGAAGTTTTTTCCACATGATTGTAAACCGTTGGGAAATACCAAAGGTGGACATGATGGCGTCCCGTCTGAACAAAAAACGGGACAGGTATTGCGCCAGGTCAAGAGACCCTCAGGCAATAGCTGTGGACGTTCTGGTAACACCGTGGGTGTACCAGTCGGTGTATGTGTTCCCTCCTCTGCTTCTCATACCTAAGGTGCTGAGAATTATAAGACGTAGAGGAGTAAGAACTATACTCATGGCTCCGGATTGGCCAAGAAGGACTTGGTACCCGGAACTTCAAGAGATGCTTACAGAGGTCTTATGGCCTCTGCCGCTAAGAAGGGACTTGCTTCAGCAAGTACCATGTCTGTTCCAAGACTTACCGCAGCTGCGTTTGTCGGCATGGCGGTGGAAAGCCGGATCCTAAGGGAAAAAGGCATTCCGGAAGAGGTCATTCCTACCCTGGTCGAAGCCAGAAAGGAGGTGACCGCACAACATTATCACCACATGTGGCGAAAATATGTTGCGTGGTGTGAGGCCAGGAAGGCCCCACAAAGAAATTTCAACTCGGTCGTTTCCTGCATTTCCTGCAAACAGGAGTGTCTATGGGCCTCAAATTGGGGTCCATTAAGGTTCAAATTTCGGCCCTGTCGATTTTCTTCCAGAAAGAATTGGCTTCAGTTCCTGAAGTCCAGAAGTTTGTCAAGGGAGTATTGCATATACAACCCCCTTTTGTGCCTCCAGTGGCACTGTGGGATCTCAACGTAGTTCTGGGATTCCTCAAATCACATTGGTTTAAAACCAGTCAAATCTGTGGATTTGAAGCATCTCACATGAAAAGTGACCATGCTCTTGGCCCTGGCCTGGACCAGGCGAGTGTCAAATTGGTGGTTTTTTCTCAAAAAAAGCCCATATCTGTTTGTCCATTCGGACAGGGCAGAGCTGCGGACTCGTCCCCAGTTCTCTCCCTAAGGTGGTGTCAGTGTTTCACCTGAACCAGCTTATTGTGGTGCCTTGCACCTACTAGGGACTTGGAGGACTCCAAGTTGCTAGATGTTGTCAGGGCCCTGAAAATATGTTCCAGGACGGCTGGAGTCAGGAAAACTGACTTGCTGTTATCCTGTATGCACCCAACAAACTGGGTGCTCTTGCTTCTAAGCAGACTATTGCTAGTTGGATGTGTAATACAATTCAGCTTGCACATTCTGTGGCAGGCCTGCCACAGCCAAAATATGTAAATGCCCATTCCACAAGGAAGATGGGCTCATCTTGGGCGGCTGCCCGAGGGGTCTCGGCTTTACAACTTTGCCGAGCAGCTACTTGGTCAGGGGCAAACACGTTTGCTAAATTCTACAAATTTGATACCCTGGCTAAGGAGGACCTGGAGTTCTCTCATTCGGTGCTGCAGAGTCATCCGCACTCTCCCGCCCGTTTGGGAGCTTTGGTATAATCCCCATGGTCCTTTCAGGAACCCCAGCATCCACTAGGACGATAGAGAAAATAAGAATTTACTTACCGATAATTCTATTTCTCGGAGTCCGTAGTGGATGCTGGGCGCCCATCCCAAGTGCGGATTATCTGCAATACTTGTACATAGTTACAAAAATCGGGTTATTATTGTTGTGAGCCATCTTTTCAGAGGCTCCGCTGTTATCATACTGTTAACTGGGTTTAGATCACAAGTTGTACGGTGTGATTGGTGTGGCTGGTATGAGTCTTACCCGGGATTCAAAATTCCTCCCTTATTGTGTACGCTCGTCCGGGCACAGTACCTAACTGGCTTGGAGGAGGGTCATAGGGGGAGGAGCCAGTGCACACCACCTGATCGGAAAGCTTTACTTTTGTGCCCTGTCTCCTGCGGAGCCGCTATTCCCCATGGTCCTTTCAGGAACCCCAGCATCCACTACGGACTCCGAGAAATAGAATTATCGGTAAGTAAATTCTTATTTTACGTCATATTCAGGATTCTGCAGGGTTCCTCGTGGAATCCATGAAGGACCTGGGTTCCATGGCTACGGGGATCTCCTCCATGTCCGTCTCGGCTCGCAGGGGTCTCTGGCTGTGCCAATGGTCTGCAGACGCGGAATCCAGGAAGAGCGTGGAGGGCCTACCCTATACTGGTCATGCTCTCTTTGGGGAGGCGCTGGATGCGTGGATTGCCACGGCTACCGCGGGTAAGTCTCCTTTTCTCCCCTCAGCTGTACCGGCTACGAAGAAGCCTTTTACACCAGCCACGTCACAGCAGGGCTGCCATGTCAGAGCTGTCAAAAATCCTCCTCTGGGCAGAAAGGCACGCGTTGGCGATGTCGGCAATCTTCTTTTCAGGTGTACACAACTGGGAAGCAGACTTCCTCAGCAGACACGATCTCCAACCAGGAGAGTGGGGCCTCCATCCGGAGGTGTTCGAGGAGGTAACCAGTTGGTGGGGGGTTCCTCACATAGACATGATGACCTCCCGCCTCAACAAGAAGCTACGGAGGTACTGTTCCACGTCGAGAGACTCACAGGCAGTGGCGGTGGACGCTCTGGTAACACCGTGGGTGTTCCTGTCAGTGTATGTGTTCCCTCCACTTCCTCTGATGCCAAAGGTTCTTCAACTAGTAAGAAGAACAAAGGTTCTGGCAATCCTCATTGCTCCGGACTGGCCAAGGAGGGCTTGGTACGCAGATCTACTGGATCTTCTGCTGGAAGATCCAAGGCCGTTGCCTCTTCGGGAGGATCTGCTACTGCAGGGGCCGTTCGCTTATCAAGACTTACCACGGCAAAGTTTGATGGCATGGAGGTTGAATGCCAGATCTTAGCTGTGAAGGTATCCCGAGTGAGGTCATTCCTACCCTGATACAGGCTAGGAAGGGAGTAACGTCTAAACATTACCATCGCATTTGGAAAAAATATGTTTCTATGTGTGAGTCCAAGAAATTTCCTGCGGTGGAGTTTCAACTTGGACGTTTTCTCCTTTTCCTCAAGCAGGGGTGGATATGGGAGTGAGATTGCACTCCATCAAGGTCCAGATCTCTGCTTTGTCCATCTTCTTCCAAAAACAATTGGCTGTCCTCCCTGAGGTTCAGACCTTTTTGAAAAGGTTCTGCACATCCAGCCTCCCTTTGTAGCGCAAACAGCACCCTGGGATCTTGATGTGGTGTTACAGTTCCTGCAATCTGCTTGGTTTGAGCCTCTACAGGAGGCCGATCTCAAGTTTCTAACGTGGAAGGCGGTCACTTTGTTGGCCTTGGCTTCTGCACGACGCGTGTCGGAATTGGGGGCTTTATCTTGTAACGGCCCCTATCTGATTTTCCATGAAGACAGGGTGGAACTTAGGACTCGTCCACAGTTCCTGCCTAAGGTTGTATCGGCTTTCCAGATCAACCAACCTATTGTGGTGCCAGTGGCTACTGACTCCTCAATTACTTTAAAGGCCTTGGATGTGGTGAGAACCTTGAAGATTTATGTGAAGAGGACAGCTCGTCATAGGAAAAGTGACTCTCTGTTTGTCCTCTATGATCCCAAGAAACTTTGGTGTCGTGCTTCTAACAGACGATCTCTCACTGGATCAGGTTCACTATCCAGCATGCGTATTCTATGGCAAGATTGCCGTGTCCTAAATCTGTAAAGGCCCACTCTATTTGTAAAGTGTGCTCTTCCTGGGAGGCTACCCGGGGTGTCTCAGCTGTACAACTCTGCCAAGCGGCTACTTGGTCTGGGTCGAACACGTTTGCCAAGTTTTACAAGTTCAATAGTTTGGCCTCTGATGACCAAGTTTGGTCAAGCAGTGTTGCAGGAGCCTCCGTGCTCTCCCTCCCGTACTGGGAGCTTTGGTACATCCCCATGGTACTAATATGGACCCCAGCATCTTCTAGGACGTAAGAGAAAATAGGATTTTGGTTACCTACCGGTAAATCCTTTTCTCGTAGTCCGTAGAGGATGCTGGGTGCTCGCCCAGCGCTGCGTTTTCCTGCTTTGGTTTTATAGTTCAGTGCTGCCTGGTTCCTAGGTAAGTTCTGCATTATTTCCTTTTTCAGCCTTTGCTGAATTGTTCCGGCATGTTAGCCGGATTTGTCTGTTGTGTGAGATGGTATGAATCTCGCCAATATCTGTGTAATTCCTTCTCTCGAAGTATGTTGTCTCCTCGGGCGTAGTTTCTAGACTGAGTCTGGTAGGAGGGGCATAGAGGGAGGAGCTAGCCCACACTATTAAACTCTTAAAGTGCCAATGGCTCCTGGTGGACCCGTCTATACCCCATGGTACTAATGTGGACCCCAACATCCTCTACGGACTACGAGAAAAGGATTTACCGGTAGGTAATTAAAATCCTATTTACTGTGCTGGGTAAATACTGGCTGCTTTATTTTTACACTACAATTTAGAATTCAGTTTGAACACACCTCACCCAAATCTAACTCTCTCAGGACACTGAGCTCCTGAGGGTGTCTATCGCAAGTCCCCGAGGCGACCGCTCGCTCCCGCAGCACTGCCGCCACCCCCTGACAGAGCCAGAAGACGGTGGTGAGTTAAACACCGGTGACCCGACAAGCGGGGATCTGTTGAGAATGGCGGCATCAGGGTGGGAGCGCAGTGCTGAGGCTGCGCTCCAGAGGGCTCAGAGGTACAGAGTGCAGCGCTGTGAGGGGCGCCCTGGGCCAGCGCAAACACCCTTAAACTGGTCACAGCAGCTATCAGGGACACTGTACTACTGCTAGCAACATTTTCCTCAGGCCAGTATAATCTTACAAAGTGCGGGAAGATGCGCCATTTTAGGGGGCGGGGCTTCTTTTCAGAGCGGATCCAGCACTCACCAGCGCCATTTTTTCCCTGCAGCTCACACTACTGAGATGCTGACAGGGAGCACTGATCCTCCACATAACTCCAGCTATCCTGTGAGGTACCAGGGGGTTATGGAGGGATGGGGGGGGGGGGTAGAGAGCTATCAACATTACTGTGTAGTCTATTAAGGTTGCACAGTCAGCGCCAGGTATTTATTATATATCTGTCTACTGGGGCGCTTTGTGGGCTGGCTCCATAACTCTGTGTCTCTCTGAAGTTACTTGGGGGAAACTGTCTGACATTTTCCTATGTGTGTGTGTGTATGCTATATATCCCACATTACCATGTCCAGGGGCTCTGTGTCTTGTGCTGCAGAGTATGTATCTTCTCCAGAAGAGTCTATTCCATGTAATCAGGAATGCAATACACTGTCTCAGCCCTCTGAACCCGGACCTAAGTGCGTGGCTTCTATTAAGGGTATGATATCCCAGATTTCATAGAGGGACTGAAACACAGGTTTTAAAACAATCTGGGTAGGTTTTGTCGTATTCAGCTCCCACTACCTCATCTAAGTCTCCTGGTTTATGCCCCCAAAAGCGTGCTCTTGCCCAAGTAATGTAAGTCGACACAGATACCGACTCTGATATGGGTGACGGTGATGGGGACATACTGCAGGGGGAGGCATCCCTTGCTAAAGGGGTACAGCTAATGATTGAGGCCATTAGGGATGTTTTACACATTACTGACAAAGTTCCTGAACAGGTCGAGGAGGCTTATTTTACTGACAATAAGAAAGTCTCCTTTACCTTTCCTGAGTCTAGGGAATTAAACGCTATATTTGAAAAATCCTGGGAAAACCCAGAGAAAAAATTCCAGATCCCAAAGAGAGTTTGGGTTATTTTTCCTTTCCCTGAAGAAAACCCTCCTATAGTCGATGCTTCTGTTTCTAGATTGTCTAAAAAGGTGGTTTTACCTGTCCCTGGGTCTACCACTTTGAAAGAACCAGCAGACCGCAAAATTGGGACTACGCTCAAATCCATATACACTGCTTCAGGCGTGGCACTTAGGCACACTATTGATTGTGCATGGATTGCTAAAGCCATAGTAAAGTGGTCAGGCACGTTACTAGAGGAATTAGATACTCTGGATAGAAGTGACATTGAATTGTTTTTACGTCACATTCAAGATTCTGCGGGTTTCATGGTGGAGGCCATGAAGGACCTTGGTGATCTGACTGCACGGACGTCTTCCATGGCTGTGTCGGCACGCAGGGGACTCTAGCTGTGCCAATGGTCTGCGGATGCAGAATCCAAGAAGAGTGTGGAGAACCTACCCTACACAGGTCAAGCTCTATTTGGGGAGGCTTTGGATGCGTGGATCTCCACGGCAACCGTGGGTAAGTCAACCTTTCTTCCCTCAGCCACTCCAATGCCAAAGAAATCTTTTTCTGCGTCTACAATGCCGTTCTTTCGGACCACAAAGGTTAAGAAGTCCAAATCCCTGACCACCTTCTTCAGAGGTGGTCGAGGAAAATCCTGAAAACCTGCACCGACAGGTTCCCAGGAACAGAAGCCCAGCATGAAGGTAGACTTCCCAGCCTGAGGTCGGGCAGGTGGGAGCACATCTACGAAATTTCAGTCAGGTCTGGGCATCCTCAGGCCTGTACCCCTGAGTACAAGATATTGTATCTCAGGGGTACAGACTGGAGTTTCATGAGCTCCCACCTCACAGATTTTTCAAGTCAGGCTTACCAGCTTTACTGACATAAAGGGCTATCTTACAAGAAGCCATTCAAAAATTAGAAAGGGAAAATGTCATTGTTCCATTTCCATCTCGCCTGGAAAACAAGGGTTACTATTCAAACCTTTTTGTGGTGCCGAAGCTGGACGGTTCGGTCAGACCAATATTGAACCTCAAATCGTTAAATCCATATTTGAGGGAATTCAAGTTCAAGATGGAATCTCTGAGAGCAGTGATCTCAGGTGTGGAGGAGGGGTAATTCCTTATATGCTTGGATATCAAGGATGCATACCTTCACATTCCTATTTGGCCGCCACACCAGGCTTATCTCAGGTTTGCGCTGTTGGACTGTCACTATCAGTTCCAGGCGCTGCCTTTCGGCCTATCCACGGCACCGAGGGTGTTCACCAAAGTAATGGCAGAGATGACACAAAAACATAAAATGAGAGCGCTTATACAACTGATGCTAATAATGGATAAATTTAATGACTACAACATATTAAAATTCCAAACATATAAAAATTGATGATATATTATGTTCAAATTGCTCATAGACCAATTGATGGACATACACTAAGCTCCTCAATATAACCTTAATGAAGGCAGGAAAGTCCATATATTAAATTAGGACGCAAAGTCTAAATTAGACCAAGACTAATGCAAATTGTTACCCAACATGTGTTCCAATGCAGGGATCCGAGTTAAGGTCCTTAATTGTGGAGTGGATTCTGGTTCACAGTCTGTGGTGATGACGTTGTAATGTCCTGCACACTGTGTTCCACTTTAGATGAATCCTGTGAAGTTATTCCACGCTGGACCAGATGGAATCGGGATCCTGGTTCACTTTTAGCAAAAAGGTGGGTCGTCCTGGATATTGGAGCCAACAGTGATATTGCCTTATGTGGAGTCCAATGGTCTGGAGCAGAGTTCCCTTACGCGTTTCGCTGCTCCAGGCAGCTTTGTCAAAGGGTAGTATGATGTTCAAATATACCCCTTTTTATAGGGGAAATGATGTCATCAATTAATTTACATAAACAATCAATTAAAACCAAGCATCATAATTTCAAAATTTTAATCAAGCAGAAACAGCAGAGACTCAAAAATAAAATCAATCATGAACTAATGTTCATAAAACTAATCACAGATCCCTTAGAATAGCTTTATATTTATATTCCAATAATTGGTCATGTCATTGTATTGCCTGTCACGTGACGCCGCCCAGAGTGATTTCCTATATGGCTGTCTATTCATAGGGACAGCCATCCGTCACTCAGCACGTCCAGCCCCGCTCCCGAATCATATTGAGGAGCTTAGTGTATGTCCATCAATTGGTCTATGAGCAATTTGAACATAATATATCATCAATTTTTATATGTTTGGAATTTTAATATGTTGTAGTCATTAAATTTATCCATTATTAGCATCAGTTGTATAAGCGCTGTAATTTTATTTTTTGTGTTATTTCCATTAAGGAGACTGACTTTCTCCTATTCACAGCAGCTTGGAGGAACTACTCATTTCAGCGCCTGTTTATTATATACTTGATATATAATTTTTTCGCATCTACAATGGCAGAGATGATGCTTCTACTCCGCAAGTAGAGTGTGAACATAATTCCATATCTGGACGATCTGATGATAAAAGCATCGTCCAGGGAGAAGGTGTTGCAGTCCATTGCCATCACAACTCGACTGTTCCGGGATCATGGTTGGATCCTGAATCTTCCAAAGTCACATTTGGAACCGACGAGAAGACTGTCCTTCCTGGGGATGATTCTCGACAAGGAAGTGCAAAGGGTGTTTCTGCCGGTGGAGAAAACATTGGTGATCCAATCGATGGTACGGGATGTCCTGAAGCCAGCCCGAGTATCGGTTCATCAGTGCATTCGCCTTCTGGGGAAGATGGTTGCCTTCTACGAGGCTCTACAGTACGTAAGATTTCACCGGCAGGGTCCACAGGTTATCCACAGGATAACATTGGGATATGATGGAGCGACAGCGGATTGGCACCAAACGATCACAAGCCTTCTGGCCTCCCAGGATGCAACGGGCTTGTCCATATAATCCCGCCCACCAACTCAGTCAAATCAGTTTTTTGTTTGGTGCGGCAGGAGCCGGACCATGGTCACAGGGCTGCTGTGTTTGGCAGCCCTAAGCTTTATTTGATTTCTTTTTATAGTGTTACTATGTTTTCTGAGTGATCTTTCCTAATAGCGTCTTACACGCATATTGGAAAGAGTTGTCCAACAACTCTCCGCCGGGTCGCAACAACGCTTACCCACGGTACAAGTGCTGTCTCGACGGGCGTCTGTGTCGGATGTAACTAGCATGTCCAGCAGACGTTACCAGGCTGTGGCCGGAGTACGGGGAGAAGGTAAAGCATCGGTTCCGCTTAGAAGGGGAATACGGACACAGCCGCAGTGTTTTGGGAGGAGACTACCAAACAGTAGCTAGCGCGCTGCCACCACGGGTGCTCCAGCGCTAGGCTTTAGGGATCATAAGGCACCAGAATTAGTTTGAGGCTGCGATCCCTAGGGTTGATGTCAGCAGTGGGGAGTCGGACGCTCTCCTGGTCGCCCCTCCCCCCAGTTCATGACCAGTTACCGTGCGTCTCCCGCCATGAACTGATTGCCTCACTTCCGTCTCAGACGCTACCACGAGGGGACTCAGTCGTAGCATAGGCTGCTGCGTCTGTATACACTAAGGTTTACCTCTAAGAAACTGGGTCGCAGACATGAGCGTCTGCATGCACTAGCGTTCACTGAGCGTCTGTGTCCACTAAAAATTACCGGAGCGGCAGTGTACACTAGTAGCGTCTGGATCCACTCAGCGGTTGCTAACGTATTGATCGATCCTGGAAGTGGGGTGAGTCTCCCTGTATCCCACTCTACGAAGTAAGGGTTATTATACAGCACTAAATTTATATCTACTTTTGTTAATATGAATAGTTAAGTTTAGTACCTATTGCATATGAGTTTTGTACACTACTGTGGTTTTCTCCGCAATTAATCTGAATACATTAAAATAACTGTATAGAACAGAATACAGTAAATGTACTCCTACATACTTGAAATGTGTTCGTAGTTGATAATATGCTCATATGACTAATATATAACATGTGACTGACTGCTAGTGTGATTGCTGACTTTATATATGTTTGTCAGTGTTTTCTTCTGAACCTCAATGCTGGTGCTTGGGTTGGGGTCAGATTGATATCACTTTTATGCATATAAAGTGTTTTCAGTCACAGATTGTGTATTATACTGTGGAAAAGCTGATTGTTTATCATGTCTAAGAGCGGCAAAGGTGACGAGGTTACATTAACAGTAACACCAACACTCAAAACATGTTTATCCTGCAAGGTGGGGTTATCAACTCAAACTCTGTCACACGATGGGTTATGTGCAAATTGTTTTGCGTTTCATCAGATTGCAAGGCAGATCCCTTTTCAACGACAAGTAGATCCACCTTGGGCCGTGTTTGCACAAACCTTATCCAGTATAGCTGACAGGTTGGTCCCTGCAGCTTCAACCTCAGGAATAGGGTACACTATTAACCCATACATGCAGCTCCCATCTTATGGTATAGCCCCTACAGCTTCTACAAGTCAACAAGCTGATAAACCAAGGGTAAATATATCATCAAATTCACAGGCTACACAGGATGATACAACAGATGATGACTCCATGTACTCTACTTCACCATGTGAAGAACAAATGGAGGGTTTCAGCTCAGAAGATATAGCTGAGTTAATTGGAGCAATGAAGGCTATTCTGTCTCTAGAGGATTCAGCAGAGCCAATAATTAAAACTAAGGCACCTGTGTTTAAACGTCCCAGAACAGTTAGGGTTGACGGAAATTATGGAAGAACCGTGGGCAGCGCCCAATAGGAAATATAGAATTCCAAAAAAAGGGGATTCTTACTACCCTTTTCCAACTGGGGACTGTTTAAAAAGAGAAGTGCCTCCTAAGGTAGATACGCAAAACATTCGACTAGTACGAAAATCTATTTTACCTTTGCCATCTACTTCATTAAATGATGTCACAGACAGAAGAGTTGATGGTTTTTTGAAAAACATATTTTCTCTGTCAGGGGCAGTCATAAGGCCTGCTATGGCCTCAGCCTGGATGGCAAAAGTGGTAGTTGAATGGGCTGAAGAACTGGAAAATGGGCTCTCCGCACCTACTAGGGAGCAGGCGTCCCATATAGCCCATATGAAACAGGCTGTGCTATTCCTAGAAGAAGCAGCAATGGATATGGGTACGATTTGATTCTAAAGCATCAGCCTTGACGGTAGCTGCTCGCAGAGCAATTTGGCTACGTACATGGAAAGCTGATTCAGAATCCAAAAAGTTTCTGGAAGCTTTGCCTTTTGTTGGGAACATTCTTTTTGGTAAGGAACTGACAGATATTCTGGAGTCAGAAGCTGAATCCAAGAAGGTCAGGTTTCCTGCCAGTTATAATCCTAAACCTAAAGGCTCGAGATTTCGGCCATTTCGGTGGCAAGGTATAAATGAATCAAAGCAAATCCAGTACAATAAGTCTGGTAAAGCAAAGAAGCAATGGGCCACTAGAGGGCCAGCTTCCAAACCAGAACAGAAACCATCAGCCTGATGGTGCGGGCCTCCACCTGGGGGACTCCACAATGTAGGGGGCAGTCTTCTTCAGTTTGCACACATATGGCAGCAGTCGACAACAGACGCTTGGGTGCAAGAAGTGGTATCTCTGGGTTATGTTTTCCCTTTCAAGAAGCAGCCTCCTCGAAGGTTTTTTTGCACCAGCCCGTCTCATATAGAGCCGAAGGCCAGAGCCCTGCAAGAAGCAGTTCAGAAATTGCTTCAGTCCGGGGTAATTATTCCAGTACCCCCGGCACAATGGGGGCAGGGTTTTTACTCCAACCTATTTTTGGTCCAGAAGCCAAATGGGTAATTTCGGCCCATCCTCAATCTCAAAATGTCAAACAAATACATTTGGGTCCCAAGGTTCCACATGGAGACGTTACGCTCCATAGTT
The DNA here is from genome assembly GCF_028390025.1 of Pseudophryne corroboree. Taxonomy (NCBI): domain Eukaryota; kingdom Metazoa; phylum Chordata; class Amphibia; order Anura; family Myobatrachidae; genus Pseudophryne; species Pseudophryne corroboree. Next base: position 187,800,340 of record NC_086453.1, on the reverse strand, counting down.
TTGGCCATGGAACCAGGGGATTACATGGTATCTCTGGATATACAGGATGCTTACCTGCATGTGCCTATAGCATTGTCCCATCAGTGTTACCTCAGGTTCGCTATCCTCCAGCAACATTTTCAATTCCAGGCATTACCCTTTGGGTTAGCCACAGCCCCCAGAGTATTTACCAAGATCATGATGGTTATGGCAGCTTATCTCCGCAAACAGGGGATAAGGATTTTCCTATACCTCGACGATCTTTTAATCCTGGCACAATCCCAGGAATTGCTCTTGAGCCATCTCCAACAGACAATAACTTGTCTACAGAAACACGGATGGCTCATAAATTGGGCAAAGTCGTCTTTGATTCCGTCACAACGGATGATTCACTTAGGGGCTGTATTGGATTCAAGTCTGCAGAAAATATTTTTACCTGTGGAAAAGATATCCAAGGTGCAGTTAATGATTCAGGAATTGTTGCACAGTCAAACAATATCAGTTCACACGGCAATGCGAGTAATGGGGTTGATGGTGTCATCTTTCGACATGGTGTAATATGCACAGTTCCACTCAAGACCGTTGCAACATGTGATTCTGACCAGATGGAATGGAGTACATCAGACAATAAAGACACAAATGATGGTACTTCCAGTAAAGGTAAAAAGGTCATTAGCCTTTTGACTTCAGACATCCCATCTAGACAAGGGGAGACCCTTTTGGATATCAGATTGGGAGATCCTGACAATGGATGCCAGTCTTCAGGACTGGGGAGCAGTGTCCGGAAAAATATGGTTCCAGGGACAATGGACCATAGAAGACAGTTGCCTGCCAATAAACCTGTTAGAAATTCGGGCCATATACATGGCACTGATTCAGGCAAAGGACATTCTGCAAGGAAAACCAGTCAAGATCCGCCCGGACAATGCAACGGCAGTAGCTTATCTCAACCATCAGGGAGGAACTCGCAGCCAAAAAGCAATGAAGGAAGTAAGTCGCATACTAAAGTGGGCAGAACTCCATCCGCCAGCATTGTCCGCAGTGTTCATTCCAGGAGTCCTTATCTGGGAAGCAGACTTTCTCAGTCGACACACCATTCGAGCAACCGAATGGGCTCTACACCCGGAAGTATTTCAGACTCTAGTAGACAAGTGGGGGTTGCCAGAGAGAGATCTCATGGCGTCCCGTCTGAACAACAAAGTTCCGGCATACGGGTCAAGAACAAAAGACCCCGGAGCGATTCTTGTGGACGCACTGTCAGTGAAATGGGAATTTCATCTGGCATATCTGTTTCCTCCAATGTTCCTGATACCCAGGGTGGTGAGGAAAATAAAGCAAACAAAAGGTGCCGTGATTCTAATAGCTCCGGCTTGGCCCAGAAGGCATTGGTACATAGATCTGCAGAGGATGTCGATGGATGCTCCAATGCTGCTCCCTCCACGTCCAGATCTACTGATGCAGGGTCCTTGTTATCACAGGCATCTGGATCGTCTGTCTTTGACGGTGTGGCTGTTGAAACCTCTATCCTGAAGTCAAGAGGTTTTTCACAACAGTTAATTCAAACAATGCTCAGAGCAAGGAAACCCTCCTCTGCTCGCATGTATCACCGAATATGGTAAGCCTATATTCATTGGTATAGTGAAAGAAATATGGATCCAAAATCTTTCAGAGTATCCAGAATCTTAGATTTCCTTCAGGCAGGAATGGATAAGGTTTTGAAGGTGGCTTCCTTGAGAGTTCAAGTTTCAGCATTGATTGTATGGTTTCAAAAGAAAATTGCTACTTTACAAGATGTGCGTACTTTTTTCAAGGGAATGCTGTGCATTCAACCACCTTTTGTTCCTCCTGCAGTACCTTGGGATTTAAGTCTAGTCCTCAAAGCCCTTCAAGGGGCTCCGTTTGAACCACTTAAAGTGGAACTTAAATGGTTGACAGCTAAAGTACTCTTTCTACTGACTATGAAATCAGCTGGAAGAGTGTCCGATTTAGGAGCGCTATCATGTTAATCTCCTTTTCTGATTTTTTTTTATCCAGATAAAGCAGTTCTCAGAACTAGGTCTGGTTATCTTCCTAAGGTGGTATCTAAGTTTCACCTTAACAAAGAAATTGTAGTCCCGGCTTTTCAGGTAACGGGACTTTCTGCGGGAGAAGCGTCGCTGGACGTAATCTGTGCATTTAAGAATCTACATAGATCGTACCAGTGCCATCCGAAAGACAGATTCTCTCTTCATTCTCTACGGATTTCACAAGAGAGGATGGCCTGCTACTAAACAGACGCTAGCAAGATGGCTTCGAATGACTATTTCAGAAGCATACTCTCGAGCTGATCTCCCTGTTTCGGCTAATGTCTTTGCTCACTCTACACGTAAGGTAGGTCCTTCATGGGCAGCACAGCATGGTGCTTCAGCAGAACAGATATGTAAGGCAGCCACATGGTCTTCCATTAACACTTTCATTAGACATTATGCATTGGATACCTTTGCCTCTCATGATGCTGAATTCGGGTGAAAGGTTCTCCTGTCTAATCAGGATCGTCCCCACCACTAAAAATTGCTTTGGGATGTCCCAATGTTATCCCGTGGATAACCTGTGGACCCTGCCGGAGAAATATACGTTATGGTAAGAACTTACCGTTGATAACGGTATTTCTCCTATGTTCACAGGTTTCCACAGGATCCCACCCTGACACACCTGATTTGAGAATTTTTATACTCTTTAACCTCTTCCCTCTTGCATGGAAGCGTGTGCATGTGTGTTCTTCTCGCCTGAATAGGGTTCTACATAATGCTCCTGCCTAAATGCTTTGGAAATAACTGATTTGACTGAGTCGGTGGGTCGGGGATTATATGGACGAGCCCGTTGCATCCTGGGAGGCCAGAAAGCTTGTGATCATTTGGTGCCAATCCGCTGTCGCTCCATCATATCCCAATGTTATCATGTGGACATAGGAGAAATACCGTTATCAACGGTAAGTTCTTACCATAACGTATATTTCATGCACGGTCTTTCCAGCTGGATCTACTGGACAAATGCTCATGTTCACATACACCTGAGGATACGTCTGTCACCGAAAGCCAGAATCTCGCTCCTCTGGTGGCTGCAAACTTCTCACCTACTGGAGGGCCACAGGTTTGGGATTCAGAATTGGATCCTTCTAACCACGGATGCAAGTCTCAGAGGTTGGGGAGCAGTCCCCCAGGGGGAAAACTTCCAAGGAAGGTGGTCAAGTCTGGAAGCCAGCCTTCCAATAAACATTCTGGAACTAAGAGCCGTGTATAACGGTCTTCAGCAGGTGGCTTATCTTCTAAAAGATCAAGCCATTCAAGTTCAGTCGGACATAGTAATGACGGTGTCTTACATAAACCGACAAGGCAGAACGAAGAGCAGAGCTGCGATGTCAGAGGTAACAAGAATCATCCTCTGGGCGGAAAAACACGCTGTCAGCAACCTTCATTCCGGGAGAAGACAACTGGGAAGCGGACTTCCTCAGCAGACACAATCTCCATCCGGGAGAGTGGGGCCTCCACCCAGAGGTGTTTGCAGAGGTGACAAGTCTTTGGGGCGTACCTCAAATAGACATGATGGCCTCACGCCTCAACAAGAAGCTTCAGAGGTATTGTCCCAGGTCGAGGGACCCACAGGCAGTAGCGGTGGATGCCCTTGTAACTCCATGGGTGTTCAAGTTGGTGTATGTTTTCCCTCCACTTCCGCTCATCCCAAGGATTTTCAAAATAATCAAAAGAACGAGAGTTCAGGCAATCCTCATTGCTTCAGACTGGCCAAGAAGGGCTTGGTACGCGGCTCTTCTGGAGCTACTACTGGAAGATCTGATGCCTCTTCCTCTTCGATAGGACCTTCTACAGCAGGTGCCGTTCGCTTATCAAGACTTACCACGGCTACGTTTGACGGCATGGAGGTTGAATGCCAGATCTTAGCTCGGAAAGGCATTCCGAAAAAGGTTATTCCTACCCTGATACAGGCTAGGAAAGGAGTAACGTTTAAACATTACCATCGCATTTGGGAAAAGTATGTGTCTTGGTGTGAATCCAAGAAGTTTCCTACGGTAGAGTTTCAACTTGGGCGGTTTCTCCTCTTCCTGCAGGCAGGTGTGGATGTCGGCCTACGTTTGGGCTCCTTGAAAGTCCAGATTTCGGCCTTACCCATTTTCTTCCAGAAGCAGTAGGCTCCCCTCACTGAGGTTCAGACTTTCTTGAAAGGGGTGCTGCACATCCAGGCTCCCTTTGTGCCTCCTACGGCACCTTGGGATCTTAACGTGGTGTTGCAGTTCCTGCAATCTGATTGGTTCGAACCTCTACAGGAGGTTGAGGTCAAGTTTCTCACTTGGCAGGTGGTCACACTGTTGGCATTAGCTTCGGCTAGGCGTGTGTCTAAATTGGGGGCATTGTCCTGCAAGAGCCCCTATTTGATTTTCCATGAAGATAGAGCTGAGCTCAGGACGCGTCAGCAGTTTCTTCCAAAGGTTGTGTTGGCCTTTCATATCAACCAACCTATTGTGGTGCCAGTGGCTACTGACTCCTCAATTACCTCAAAGTCCTTGGATGTTGGGGGGCGTGGCTTGGATGCGAACCGGAGTGGCTACCTGGTTCTTGAGCTCCATACACGGCCGCATCAAACCACCTGTCTGGACGCCGGCAACCGGTCCCATCTGCCTCTACAACATCGCAAGTGCCCCCAGCCGCCGCTGATAGCAACCGAGAGACCGCCGGAAGCGCCCGCTGCCCGCCGCGGAGGAGACGCGCTCTGGGGCCTGTACTGGGCACCGGACCGCGGCCTGAAATTTGGTGCTGCTGCGCCCGTGATCCCCGGCTCCCTGCTTACCTGCTCCAGGGGTAGCTGGTCTCACTCGGACGCAGGATCAGCGGGGATATCCAGACTCCCAGGCTTAGGAGTCTCTATGAAGTGGTGTATATCAGAATCTCCTTTTAAACCTCCTTCAGGTACTGTGCTGTGCTGTGGGCGCCATCTTGCCTAGCTCAAAGCAGCATTACCCTGTGCAGCTGCATGCAGTGACACCAGGGTGGAATGGCAGCCAGACTTCCTAATATGTAACCTGCTACATTGATTCCCCAGCCTCTACTACTTCCATATGGTTTAAAACTCCTATTGCACCCCGTGGGTCAGATCACCGCAGGTATGGTGTAGGCGCGCAGCGGCTGCTCCCCTTCACATCGCGGACGCTGTGCAGTGGCTAGGACCCCCTTGCTCTCCTGCATGCCTGCTGGTTTGGGATCCCCGCCCGCTTCCACGGAAGTATCGGCTGCACTGCGCCGGAGCTGTCGCCCATCTCTCCACCCCTGGCTCTGGTGCGCTACTGCTTGAAGCCTCTGCTTGCTTTTTCACCTACACAGTGCCAGCTCTCCCTGAGTTGGGCTGGATCCCTGCTGATATTCCATTATTATTGGCCTCCACACCCTGCTGATTGGCGCCACTGCGGTAGTGCCTACTTACCTCCCACAACTCGGCCTTGGCGGAACTGTCGGCCGTTAAAGACAAGTTAGCCGATCTTGAGGACAGATCCCGTAGAAACAACATTACAATCAGGGGTGTCCCGGAAATGGTTTTGACCAACGACCTCCAGGATTTCGCTCTCTCCCTTTTTAAAAAATTGCTGCCCTCCGCCGACGCCCAAGATTTATTGATTAATAGAATTCCTCGTCTGCCGAAGCCTCGTTCCGCTCCGCGTAGCTCTCCCCGAGACGTCCTACTACGTCTCCATTTCTTTCACATCAAGGAGGATATCCCCAAGGCCACCCATATGGCAGAGGACTTGGATGTCCTGGATAATCTACAATTATTTCCGGATCTGTCACTCCACACTATAAATAAACGCAGATCCTTCCAACCTATTACGAAGGCCCTCCGTGACCAGGACATACAATATAGATGGGGTTTCCCGGTTAAACTGCTGGTTCAGAAGGATGGCTCCACCTTCGTCATCTCATCGCTGGACGCTGGTGTCAAAATCCTGACTGACTGGAACATCCCTGTTTTGGTCCCGCTGTCTTCTCAGGGCCCTCCAGTGCAGTCGGACTGGTCCAAGGTGGGCTGACATTCTACCGACTCGATGCCTTTACCCTTTCTGGTCCTTGCTGATTGGATCCAGGATGCCTGATGCCAGGACAATTTATGTTCTTTGGTTCTGCTGCCCCTTCACGTTATTATGGATTGTTCCTGCCGTGGATTTTCGTTTTTTAAGGGACTTTCGTTACTCTACTTCCTGGACTGGCCCTGAGTTCTGATGTTGCACTCGCAAGTGTTGTTTATTTCTTGTATCTCTATGTCATGCCTGACGTACTTTTTATGCTCTCATGCTCCGTTTATATATGTACCTTTTGTGGTTCTTCCATGTGTTGTTATGTCTTAGGTTCCATGGGTGGGGCTTGCAATGGGTCCCCCCACAAGTTAACTATGTTGCCGCCTTTTATTTTTGCGGCATCTACTGTGGCCCGATATACTGGGCCTTTTGGGTTCTTTTTGTGTTTCCCTGATTTTTCCCACCCCCTTTTTCTCTGACGTCCTAGTGGATGCTGGGGACTCCGTAAGGACCATGGGGAATAGCGGCTCCGCGGGAGACTGGGCACAAAAGTAAAGCTTTAGAACTACCAGGTGTGCACTGGCTCCTCCCCCTATGACCCTCCTCCAAGCCTCAGTTAGATTTTTGTGCCCGAACGAGAAGGGTGCACACTAGGTGGCTCTCCTGAGCTGCTTAGTGAAAAGTTTAGTTTTAGGTTTTTTATGTTCAGTGAGACCTGCTGGCAACAGGCTCACTGCATCGAGGGACTAAGGGGAGAAGAAGCGAACTCACCTGCGTGCAGAGTGGATTGGGCTTCTTAGGCTACTGGACATTAGCTCCAGAGGGACCGATCACAGGCCCAGCCATGGATAGGTCCCAGAGCCGCGCCGCCGGCCCCCTTACAGAGCCAGAAGACAGAAGAGGTCCGGAAAATCGGCGGCAGAAGACGTCCTGTCTTCAACAAGGTAGCGCACAGCACTGCAGCTGTGCGCCATTGCTCTCAGCACACTTCACACTCCGGTCACTGAGGGTGCAGGGCGCTGGGGGGGGGCGCCCTGAGACGCAATAAAAACACCTTGGATGGCAAAAAATGCATCACATATAGCTCCTGGGCTATATGGATGAATTTAACCCCTGCCAGAATACACAGAAAAACGGGAGATAGGCTCCGCCCCCTTCTCGGCGGCCTTATCTCCTCAGCACACTGGCGCCATTTTCCCTCACAGCTCCGTTGGAGGGAAGCTCCCTGGCTCTCCCCTGCAGTCACTACACTACAGAAAGGGTTAAAAAAGAGAGGGGGGCACTAATTACGCGCAGTATTAAAAATACAGCAGCTATAAGGGGAAAAACACTTATATAAGGTTATCCCTGTGTATATATATATAGCGCTCTGGTGTGTGCTGGCAAACTCTCCCTCTGTCTCCCCAAAGGGCTAGTGGGGTCCTGTCCTCTATCAGAGCATTCCCTGTGTGTGTGCTGTGCGTCGGTACGTTTGTGTCGACATGTATGAGGAGAAAAATGATGTGGAGACGGAGCAGATTGCCTGTAATAGGGATGTCACCCCCTAGGGGGTCGACACCTGAGTGGATGAACTGTTGGAAGGAATTACGTGACAGTGTCAGCTCTGTATAAAAGACAGTGGTTGACATGAGACAGCCGGCTACTCAGCTCGTGCCTGTCCAGACGTCTCATAGGCCGTCAGGGGCTCTAAAGCGCCCGTTACCTCAGATGGCAGATATAGACGCCGACACGGATACTGACTCCAGTGTTGACGGTGAAGAGACAAATGTGACTTCCAGTAGGGCCACACGTTACATGATTGAGGCAATGAAAAATGTTTTACACATTTCTGATAATACGAGTACCACCAAAAAGGGGTATTATGTTCGGTGAGGAAAAACTACCTGTAGTTTTCCTGAATCTGAGAAATTAAATGAGGTGTGTGATGATGCGTGGGTTTCCCCCGATAACAACTGATAATTTCTAAAATGTTATTGGCATTATATCCTTTCCCGCCAGAGGTTAGGGTGCGTTGGGAAACACCCCCTAGGGTGGATAAAGCACTCACACGCTTGTAAGAACAAGGGCTCTACCCTCTCCTGAGATGGCCGCCCTTAAGGATCCTGCTGATAGAAAGCAGGAGGGTATCCTAAAATGTATTTACACACATACTGGTGTTATACTGCGACCAGCAATCGCCTCAGCCTGGATGTGCAGTGCTGGGTTGGCGTGGTCGGATTCCCTGACTGAAAATATTGATACCCTAGATAGGGACAGTATATTATTGCCTATAGAGCATTTAAAAGATGCATTTCTATATATGCGTGATGCACAGCGGAATATTTGCCGACTGGCATCAAGTCTAAGTGCGTTGTCCATTTCTGCCAGTAGAGGGTTATGGACACGACAGTGGTCAGGTGATGCGGATTCCAAACGGCATTTGGAAGTATTGCCTTATTAAGGGGAGGAGTTATTTGGGGTCGGTCTTTCAGACCTGGTGGCCACGGCAACAGCTGGGAAATCCACGTTTGTACCCCAGGTCGCCTCTCAACATAAGAAGACGCCGTATTATCAGGCGCAGTCCTTTCGTGGGCAAGCGGGCAAAAGGTTCCTCATTTCTGCCCCGTGACAGAGGGAGAGGAAAAAGGCTGCAGAAATCAGCCAGTTCCCAGGAACAGAAGCCCTCTCCCGCCTCTGCCAAGCCCTCAGTATGACGCTGGGGCTTTACAAGCAGAATCAGGCACGGTGGGGGCCCGTCTCAATGAATTTCAGCGCGCAGTGGGCTCACTCACAATTAGACCCCTGGATCCTTCAGGTGATTGGAATTCGAGACGTCTCCCCCTCGCCGTTTCCTAAAGTCGGCTTTACCGATGTCTCCCTCTGACAGGGAGGCAGTTTTGGAAGCCATTCACAAGCTGTATTCCCAGCAGGTGATAATCAAGGTACCCCTCCTGCAACAGGGAACGGGGTATTATTCCACACTGTTGTGGTACCGAAGCCGGACGGCTCGGTGAGACCGATTCTAAATCTAAAATCTTGAACACTTACATACGGAGGTTCAAATTCAAGATTGAGTCACTCAGAGCAGTGATTGCGAACCTGGAAGAAGGGGACTACATGATGTCTCGGGACATCAAGGATGCTTACCTTCATGTCCCAATTTACCCTTCTCACCAAGGGTACCTCAGGTTTGTGGTACAGAACTGTCACTATCAGTTTCAGACGCTGCCGTATGAATGGTCCACGGCACCCCGGGTCTTTACCAAGGTAATGGCCGAAATGATGATACTCTTTCGAAGGAAGGGAATTTTAGTTATCCCTTACTTGGACGATTCCCTGATAAGGGTAAGATCCAGGGAACAGTTGGAGGTCGGTGTAGCACTATCTCAGGTAGTGTTGCGGCAGCACGATTGGATTCTCAATATTCCAAAATCGCAGCTGATTCCGACGACTCGTCTTCTGTTCCTAGGGATGATCCTGGACACAGTCCAGAAAAAGGTGTTTCTCCCGGAGGAGAAAGTCAGGGAGTTATCCGAGCTAGTCGGGAACCTCCTATAACCGAGCCAAGTCTCAGTACATCAATGAAAGGGTTCTGGGAAAAATGGTGGCTTCCTACGAAGCAATCCCATTCGGCAGATTCCACGCAAGAACTTTCCAGTGGGACCTGCTGGACAAATGGTCCGGGTCGCATCTTCAGATGCATCAGCGGATAACCCTGTCACCAAGCACAAGGGTGTCTCTCCTGTGGTGGTTGCAGAGTGCTCATCTTCTAGAGGGCCGCAGATTCGACATTCAGGACTGGATCCTGGTGACCACGGATGCCAGCCTGCGAGGCTGGGGAGCAGTCACACAGGGAAGGAATTTCCAGAGCTTATGGTCAAGCCTGGAGACATCACTTCACATAAATATCCTGAAGCGAAGGGCCATTTACAATGCTCTAAGCTCAGCAAGACTTCTGCTTCAAGGTCACCCGGAGTTGATCCATTCGGACAACATCACGGCAGTCACCCACGTAAACAGACAGGGTGACACAAGAAGCAGGAGGGCAAGGCAGAAGCTGCAAGGATTCTTCGCTGGGCGGAAAATCATGTGATAGCACTGTCAGCAGTATTCATTCCGGGAGTGGACAACTGGGAAGCAGACTTCCTCAGCAGACACGACCCCCACCCGGGAGAGTGGGGACTTCACCCAGAAGTCTTCCACATGTTTATAAAACTCGACAAGTATTGCGCCAGGTCAAGGGACCCTCAGGCAATAGCTGTAGACGCTCTGGTAACACAGTGGGTGTACCAGTCAGTGTATATGTTCCCTCCTCTGCCTCTCATACCCAAGGTACTGAGAATTATAAGATGGAGAGGAGTAAGCACTATATTCGTGGCTCCGGATTGGCCAAGAAGGACTTGGTAACCGGAACTTCAAGAGATGCTCACGGAGGATCCGTGGCCTCTACCTCTAAGAAGGGACCTGCTCCAGCAAGGACCCTGTCTGTTCCAAGACTTACCGCGGCTGCGTTTGACGGCATGGCGGTGGAACGCCGGATCCTGAAGGAGAAAGGCATTCCGGATGAAGTCATTCCTATCCTGATCAAAGCCAGGAAAGATATATAACCGCAAAACATTATCACCGCATTTGGCGAAAATATGTTGCGTGGTGCGAGGCCAGTAAGGCCCCGACGGAGGAATTTTCAACTAGGTCGATTCCTACATTTCCTGCAAACAGGAGTGTCTATGGGCCTGAAATGGGGGTCCATTAAGGTTCAAATTTCGGCCCTGTCAATTTTCTTCCAAAAAGAACTAGCTTCAGTCCCTGAAGTTCAGACGTTTGTGAAAGGGGTACTGTATATACAGCCTCCTTTTGTGCCTCCAGTGGCACCTTGGGATCTAAATGTAGTTTTTGGGTTCCAAAAGTCACATTGGTTTGAACCACTTAAATATGTGGAGTTAAAATATCTCACATGGAAAGTGGTCATGCTGTTGGCCCTGGCCTGGGCCAGGTGCGTGTCAGAATTGGCGGCTTTATCCTGTAAAAGCCCTCATCTGATTTTCCATTCGGACAGGGCGGAATTGAGGACTTGTCCTCAGTTTCTCCCTAAGGTGGTTTTCAGCGTTTCACCTGAATCAACCTATTGTGGTGCCTGCGGCTACTAGGGACTTGGAGGACTCCAAGTTGCTAGACGTTGTCAGGGCCCTGGAAATATAGGTTTCCAGGACGGCTGGAGTCAGAAAATCTGACTCGTTGTTTATTCTGTATGCACCCAACAAGCTGGGTGCTCCTGCTTCTAAGCAGACTATTGCTCGTTGGATTTGTAGTACAATTCAGCTTGCACATTCTGTGGCAGGCCTGCCACAGCCAAAATCTGTAAAAGCCCATTCCACAAGGAAGGTGGGCTCATCTTGGGCGGCTGCCCGAGGGGTCTCGGCTTTACAACTTTGCCGAGCAGCTACTTGGTCAGGAGCAAATACGTTTGTAAAATTCTACAAATTTGATACCCTGGCTGAGGAGGACCTGGAGTTCTCTCATTTGGTGCTGCAGAGTCATCCGCACTCTCCCGCCCGTTTGGGAGCTTTGGTATAATCCCCATGGTCCTTACGGAGTCCCCAGCATCCACTAGGACGTCAGAGAAAATAAGAATTTACTTACCGATAATTCTATTTCTCCTAGTCCGTAGTGGATGCTGGGCGCCCATCCCAAGTGCGGATTGTCTGCAATACTGGTACATAGTTATTGTTACCAAAAAATCGGGTTATTGCTGTAGTGAGCCATCTTTTCTAGAGGCTCCTCTGTTATCATGCTGTTAACTGGGTTTAGATCACAAGTTATATGGTGTGATTGGTGTGGCTGGTATGAGTCTTACCCGGGATTCAAAATCCTTCCTTATTGTGTACGCTTGTCCGGGCACAGTATCCTAACTGAGGCTTGGAGGAGGGTCATAGGGGGAGGAGCCAGTGCACACCAGGTAGTTCTAAAGCTTTACTTTTGTGCCCAGTCTCCTGCGGAGCCGCTATTCCCCATGGTCCTTACGGAGTCCCCAGCATCCACTACGGACTACGAGAAATAGAATTATCGGTAAGTAAATTCTTATTTTCTTTTTCCTTTGTATTTTTTCCTGTTCTCATGTTCCCTTGACAGGTACTGCCATAGCACCCATACGCGCTTATGCTTTTCTGTTCATTGATGGTTAAGGTTATTTCTTTCAATGTCAAAGGCCTCAATTCCCCTCATAAGCGTAGGCTGGCTCTTTCTACATTTCATAATTACAGAGCTGATATTGTGGCTCTTCAAGAGACACATTTCTCCTCTTTGTCCCCACCTGTTTTTCGAGACCTTAGGTACCCCACGTGTTATACTGCTAATGGCCCCGCTAAATGTAATGGCGTCACTATACTGTTTCATAAATACACCCCTTTTACTCTACAGCGACAAATTCAGGATAAAAATGGTCGTTACCTCAACCTTGTTGGTACTATTGATAACACCTTAGTGACCCTTGTATCCTTGTATGCCCCCAATTCCCTTCAGATTCCATTTTTGCGGGAATTCCTCGAGGAGTTATGTAAGGTTAGACAAGGGGCACTTATACTATTAGGGGATTTTAATCTAGTCCTCGATCCTAAAGTGGATAGGTCTTCCTTGCAAGGCCCTGGTCCCCCTCCTCGAGATATGGGCCCGTCCCATGCTTTTAAGAAACTACTTGCGGAGTTCGACTTGTATGATGCCTGGCGCGTCTTCTCCCCTACAGAGAGAGATTATACTTTTCTTTTCTGCTGTCCATAACAGTTATTCTAGGATCGACCTTATTCTTCTAGACAAGAGGACTCTCCAACACACCCGTAAAATTAAAATCCTTCCCATTACTTGGTCGGACCATGCCCCTGTATTGTGGTCCTGGGACCTGGATTCGCATCTCCCCCCCCCCCCCCCCCCGCCCTTAGCGACTCTTGGAATATCAATTGACGAATCCTGAGACTCTGAAGGCCCTTACTGACTCTCTATCAATATATATGCAGACCAATGCCCCTGAGGATACTTCTATCTTCACATATTGGTGCGCTCTGAAAGCCGTGCTCCGCGGCACGTCTATCCAAAAGGGGTCTCAACTCAAGGCTCGCTCTAAGAAAACGCAGGCGGACATAGAGTTGTCTTTGTGGTCTTTGGAGTCTCAGAATCAAACCCGTCCTTCTCGGGCTTTACGTAAACAGCTTCAGGAGGTGCGAGCCCAACTCCAGAAGCTTTTTATGCTTCGTATGCAATCGGCCCTAGCTCGCTCCCGCAGCAAATTTTATACGGCAGGAAACAAGGCCACCCGTTTGTTAGCACGCAAGCTTCGTAGCCGCCAAGCCCGTAATCGACTAAAATGCCTCATTGCCCTTTCAGGCAAACTGCCTCAATCCCCTTGATATTGCTAATCTATTCTCCAAATTCTATGCCAAATTATATAACCTGTTTGAGGATTCTACTATACCTCAACCCAATGCGGCTTCTATCTCTGCCTTCTTGGATGGCTTTTCCCTCCCCTCCTTGGATGGAGACGCCCTGCAATCCCTGAATGCCCCTTGGTCTCTGGAAGAGATACAACTCGTAATTCGCCAATTGCCAAAAGGTAAGGCCCCCGGCCCTGACGTTTTTATTAACTCCTTTTACTCCACGTTCAGTGCGGTACTCTCCCCCCTCCTCCTGCAGCTCTACTCCCAGTCCTCCGATACAGGGTCCTTCCCGGCGGAAATGGTTGAAGCCCAAATCGTAACCATCCCAAAGCCGGGTAAAGACCCCTCTGACTGCAAGAATTACTGACTTATTGCCCTCCTTAACACTGATCTCAAAATCTATGCTAAGTTAATAGCCAATCGCTTGAATCCCTTACTCCCGAATCTCATCCACCCAGACCAAGTAGGTTTTGTCCTTGGCCGTCAGGCCCCCGACAACACCCGGAGAGTCCTCGATCTAGTTGAGTGGTCTTCCCGTACTAGCTCATCGTTTCTCCTACTCTCTCTAGACGCTGAAAAGGCGTTCGATCGCCGCCTTTGGGGTTATATGCGCCAGGTGTTATCCAGGTTTGGCCTCCACGGGGACATCCTCCGCTCTATTTAGCTCTCTACGATGGCCCTTCTGCTAGAATATTAAGTAATGGTTTTCTTTCCACCCCATTTCCCATCTCCAATGGTACCAGGCAGGGGTGCCCCCTTTCCCCGCTTATATTTGTGTTTGCTATTGAACCTTGCCCAAATGATTCGACTCTCTCCGAAATTTCCCAGTCTTACTGTATGTGATACTTCCCATAAGCTCTGCCTTTTTGCAGACGATGTTTTATTGTTTGTTTCTGACCCGGGGACCTCGCTGCCCATCCTACATGATATTCTGGGGCGCTTTAGCGCTGCTTCATATTATAAGTTGAACACTGCGAAATCAAATGCCCTCCCTATTAATATTCCAACCTCTGTTTTACAGTCCCTCATGGCGCGCTTTTCATATACATGGAAAGACTCCTCCTTAACTTACCTGGGAATCTCCATTCCCTCTCATTTCCAAAATGTCCACGCTCTCAATTAAGTGCCTCTATTGGCTCACCTATTCTCACTGACTTCTACTTGGATGGGCTACGAGGTATCCGGGCTGGGCCGCTTAGCAGTATTTAAGATGATGTTGTTACCAAAACTCATGTATTTATTCCGTGCCATCCCATATGCAGTTCCTCGTAAACGGTTAACCGAGATGCGAAGGTTGATGTTATCGTATGTTTGGAAATGTAAACCTCCTCGATTGGCCTACACATGTATGGTTCGCTCTAGGTCACAGGGCGACCTCACACTCCCCGACTTACTCAGGTACCATGAAGCGTCTATGCTCTCCCAATTGTCCGATCTGTCTCTCCCTCCCCACGCTAAACCATGGGTGGATCTAGAACGTACCCTATTTCGGGACTTCCCCCTCATCGATCTATTGTGGCTACCCCGATAACTTCGCCCCCGCTATCCGTTGTCGCCCTCTTCCATAACCGACGTCCTGACAATTTGGGACTCTAGACTCACACCTTCCTTTAACATTACAGTACCCACTAGAAACATTTCTCTCTCTGCATTAGATAAAGTTTTGCCTTTTCTCCATTTCTCTTACTGGAGACGTTTAGGATTGGAATCCCTCACTGATATCTTCTCCCCGGCCTCCCTATTGCCGTTTCCTGATCTACAAGCTAAATATAACCTCGACCCTTCAGCCTGGCTCTATTATTACCAACTTAAACATTGGATAGATGGTATGGCCATTAACCCTAACATCTTTCAACTCCCCACTACCAGTGTCCTGAATAAATTGATTAAACTTTCATCTCGTGGAGCCATTTCTGACTGGAATAATTTGTTGTCCCCTCCGATCGCCATGACTAAATCTGTTCCTCAAATTAAGTGGGAAGCCGATCTCCATCGTACTTTCACTCTTAAACAGTGGGAATCTATTCATCTTTCTTCTTTCTCCCTTTCTAAATGTACTAACCACACCAAAATGCACATTAAACTTTTACATAGACTGTATTTTACCCCTTCTAAGCTACACACGATCTGGCCGTCCACCTCTAAATTTTGCTGGCGCCTCTGCCACCACGAAGGTACACTCTTGCATGTTTTCTGGGACTGCCCTGCCCCCTTTGGGATAAAGTATATGACCTTATTCATTCGGTCACTGACCTCAGCCTGACTCAGGACCCCTCCTTGGCGTTGCTGCACTGGTACCCAGACACTGTCCCCAAGTCAACTCGCTATGTCCTTGGTCACATTTTAATTGCAGCCAGAGCTACAATTGCTCAAAACTGGAAATCTCCCTCCCCCCCCTCCCTTTGCTAAAGTTATTTCTAAGACCCACTTCCATTTCGAGATGGAAACCAGGAACGCTACATACTCTACATCCCCCTCTTCCCCTATCATGAAGTGGCTCCCATGGCATACATACATCTCCAAGAATAAGGCGATCTTACCTTCGTCCCCCACCATACAGAGCCCTCCCTGTGACTTGGGCGACCCTCTACCCGTAGAAAATCCATGATTTATGTATACTCTTGTGTTCTCTGTACTGCTTTTGGATGTCCTGTCTCCCCCCCCCCCCCCCCCCCCCCCCTATAATATTGCTTTTGCCCCATTGTTATTCTATTCTCTTTTGTCTTTATGGTGTTTTTGTTTTGATTCTATACCATAAAAAAAAAACTTAATGTTGAAAAAAAAAAAAGGGCCTTGGATGTTGTGAGGGCTTTTAGGATTTATGTGAAGAGGACTTCATGTTACAGAAAGTCAGACTCTCTGTTTGTCCTCTATGATCCCAACAAGGGGGGTAATTCCAAGTTGATCGCAGCAGGAATTCTGTTAGCAATTGGGCTAAACCATGTGCACTGCAGGGGAGGCAGATATAACATGTGCAGAGAGAGTTAGATTTGGGTGTGGTGTGTTCAATCTGCAATCTAATTTGCAGTGTAAAAATAAAGCAGCCAGTATTTACCCTGCACAGAAATAAAATAACCCACCCAAATCTAACTCTCTGCAAATGTTATATCTGCCACACCTGCAGTGCACATGGTTTTGCCCAACTGCTAAAAAATTTCCTGCTGCGATCAACTTGGAATTACCCCCAAGATTGGGTGTCCTGCTTCTAAGCAGACAATTTCTCACTGGATCAGGTTCACTATCCAGCATGCTTATTCTACGGCAGGCTTGCTATGTCCAAAATCTGTAAAGGCCCACTCTACTCGTAAAGTGGGTTCTTCCTGGGCGGCTGCCAGGTGTCTCCGCTTTACAACTTTGCAGAGTGGCTACTTGGTCAGGATCGAACACGTTTGCTAAGTTCTATAAGTTCGATACTTTGGCCTCTGAGGACCTAAAATTTGGTCAATTGGTTCTGCAGGAGCCTCCGCACTCTCCCTCCCGTACTGGGAGCCTTTGTACATCCCCATGGTACTAATGTGGATCTCAGCATCCTCTAGGACGTAAGAGAAAATAGGATTTTAATTACCTACCTGTAAATCTTTTTCTCGTAGTCCGTAGAGGATGCTGGGTACCCGCCGGTTTCCTGCAGTTGTTCCTTGGTCTAGTACTGTGTTGTTACTTGTTTAAGTACTGTGTTCAGCTGTTGCTGAGATTGTGCAGGCTGTTGAGCCTGGTTTGCCTTGTTATGTGTGAGCTTGATATGAATCTCGCCACTATCTGTGTATTTTCTTCTCTCGAAGTATGGCCGTCTCCTCGGACACAGTTTCTAGACTGAGTCTGGTAGGAGGGGCAAAGAGGGAGGAGACAGCCCACACTATTAAACTCTTAAAGTGCCCATGGCTCCTGGTGGACCCGCCTATACCCCATGGTACTAATGTGGACCCCAGCATCCTCTACGGACTACTAGAAAAGGATTTACCGGTAGGTAATTAAAATCCTATTTTATCTTGTAGGCACTTTATATTTTAGTATATAAACCACATTGGCACCTATATTATAAGCTGGGAACTTGTAGCGGGTATATCATCATGCTTGCACATTAATGGGTGGTTTACTGTTTTAAGACACTCTGCTGGTACCTCTAGCATGTATGCTCATGTGGGACACAGGTGATGAAGCCTACGTCATGATTACCATCCTGTGTAATGTTTGGCCCTGTGCTCTGCTTGGTCTAGAACTTGCCCTGCATTTTGGCACCATGATCCCAGCTGGTCACAGAGCCAGGCCACTTATTCCTCATAGTCACAAAAGTTGTGGCAGCTGTTGCAATCATCATGGAGTTCTGAGAGATCACCAAAGGAAGAACAGAGATGACAGCAGTAGTGACAGTTGTACTCCCTGGTCTAGCTGCTGAACGGGGATTGTTCCTGTAGATATTCTATCCAACCCTTTGATAACGCCTTAGCATTAGTCTGCAGTATGCCAAAGCCTTCACAACTGTTAAAATATTGTGTATTTGTGATACGATGAGAATGTTATAGGGTTCAGAGCTGATCAGAGGTGCAGCCATGTGCAACAGTTGTTAATATAAAAACAATATATTTTTATTTTCCTCTCTACATAGGATATAGTATAAACAACCCTGATGTGTTGATACGAATACAAAATCAGGAAACAAGCAGGTTTGGTAATAACCACGAAGCAGCTAAGAGGAAAAGCAGCTGTAAATTTGCACATGGTAAGTAACTTCATATACTACTAAGTGAATAAGCAGATTAGCATTTACTTACCCAATAGTGTCAATATGTAGTGGTATGCCATCTTCTCATTTGTTCCAGAAATTGTATGTTACATTGGGCCTGATTCAGACCTTATCGCTGTTGTGTGAATTCTCAAGGCGGGCGATTATTGATCGACTGCGCATATGTACGGATCGTAGTGAGCACATGCGAGCCAAAACTGCTGAAAAAGCAACTTTTTTGATCGCTAGGCGTCGGCCAAGTTGATTGACAGGAAGCCGGCGCTTGGGGGTGGTAACTGCCCGTTTTCTGGGAGTGTCAGGAAAAATGCAGGCGGGGCCAAGCGTTTTCAGGGAGGGTGTATGACGTCGGCTCCGGCACCGATTAGCCTGATTCTATCCCACTGAAGGAGTAGGTCCTGGGCTACACACAGACTGGAAAAATCATTAGATGATGAGTTGCGAACGGATTTTCAACTGATCGGCGATCACAAAGATTTTGGCAAGGCGTACTCAGACTTGCATGGGGTGGGTATTCACTCTGGGCGGCGACTATCAAATCGCAAACCTCTGCTAATTTGCAGAGGAGCAATCAGGTCTGAATTACCCCCATTGTTGCCTGTCATTTATTGAAGTCATTCCTCTTCTTTATTGCCGGTACAGATATTTCTATTTCTCTGACGTCCTAGTGGATGCTGGGGACTCCGAAAGGACCATGGGGAATAGCGGCTCCGCAGGAGACTGGGCACAAAAGTAAAAGCTTTAGGACTTACAGAGCCAGAAGACTGAAGAGGTCCGGAAAATCGGCGGCAGAAGACGTCCTGTCTTCAATAAGGTAGCGCACAGCACCGCAGCTGTGCGCCATTGCTCTCAGCACACTTCACACTCCGGTCACTGAGGGTGCAGGGCGCTGGGGGGGGGCGCCCTGAGACGCAATAAAAACACCTTATATGGCAAAAAATACATCACATATAGCTCCTGGGCTATATGGATGCATTTAACCCCTGCCAATTTTTCCTTAAAAAAGCGGGAGAAAGGCCGCCGGGAAGGGGGCGGAGCCTATCTCCTCAGCACACTGGCGCCATTTTTCCTCACAGCTCCGTTGGAGGGAAGCTCCCTGACTCTCCCCTGCAGTCCTGCACTACAGAAACAGGGTAAAACAAGAGAGGGGGGGCACTAATTTGGCAGATAAATCTATACAGCAGCTATATAAGGGAAAAACACTTATATAAGGTTATCCCTGTATATATATAGCGCTCTGGTGTGTGCTGGCAAACTCTCCCTCTGTCTCCCCAAAGGGCTAGTGGGGTCCTGTCCTCTATCAGAGCATTCCCTGTGTGTGTGCTGTGTGTCGGTACGTTGTGTCGACATGTATGAGGAGGAAAATGGTATGGAGGCGGAGCAATTGCCTGTAATAGTGATGTCACCCCCTAGGGAGTCGACACCTGACTGGATGGTCTTATGGAAGGAATTACGTGATAGTGTCAGCACTTTACAAAAGACTGTTGACGACATGAGACAGCCGGCAAATCAGTTATTACCTGTACAGGCGTCTCAAACACCGTCAGGGGCTCTAAAGCGCCCGTTACCTCAGATGGTCGACACAGACCCAGACACGGACACTGTGACACGGACACGGACAGTGTCGACGGTGAGGAAACAAACGTATTTTCCAGTAGGGCCACACGTTACATGATCACGGCAATGAAGGAGGTTTTGAACATTTCTGATACTACAAGTACCACAAAAAAGGGTATTATGTGGGGTGTGAAAAAACTACCCGTAGTTTTTCCTGAATCAGATGAATTAAATGAGGTGTGTGATGAAGCGTGGGTTTCCCCCGATAAAAAACTGCTAATTTCTAAAAAATTATTGGCATTATACCCTTTCCCGCCAGAGGTTAGGGCGCGTTGGGAAACACCCCCTAGGGTAGATAAGGCGCTCACACGCTTATCAAAACAAGTGGCGTTACCGTCTCCTGATACGGCCGCCCTCAAGGAACCAGCTGATAGGAAGCTGGAAAATATCCTAAAAAGTATATACACACATACTGGTATTATACTGCGACCAGCAATCGCCTCAGCCTGGATGTGCAGTGCTGGGGTGGCTTGGTCGGATTCCCTGACTGAAAATATTGATACCCTGGACAGGGACAGTATATTATTGACTATAGAGCATTTAAAGGATGCATTTCTATATATGCGAGATGCACAGAGGGATATTTGCACTCTGGCATCAAGAGTAAGTGCGCTGTCCATTTCTGCCAGAAGAGGGTTATGGACGCGACAGTGGTCAGGTGATGCGGATTCCAAACGGCATATGGAAGTATTGCCGTATAAAGGGGAGGAGTTATTTGGGGTCGGTCTATCGGACCTGGTGGCCACGGCAACGGCTGGGAAATCCACCTTTTTACCCCTGGTCACCTCTCAGCAGAAAAAGACACCGTCTTTTCAGGCTCAGTCCTTTCGTCCCCATAAGGGCAAGCGGGCAAAAGGCCACTCATATCTGCCCCGGGGCAGAGGAAGGGGAAAAAGACTGCAGCAGGCAGCCTCTTCCCAGGAACAGAAGCCCTCCCCCGCTTCTGCCAAGTCCTCAGCATGACGCTGGGGCCTTACAAGCGGACTCAGGCACGGTGGGGGCCCGTCTCAAGAATTTCAGCGCGCAGTGGGCTCACTCGCAAGTGGACCCCTGGATCCTGCAGGTAGTATCTCAGGGGTACAAATTGGAATTCGAGACGTCTCCCCCTCGCCGGTTCCTGAAGTCTGCTTTACCAACGTCTCCCTCCGACAGGGAGGCGGTATTGGAAGCCATTCACAAACTGTATTCCCAGCAGGTGATAATCAAGGTACCCCTCCTACAACAGGGAAAGGGGTATTATTCCACGCTGTTTGTGGTACCGAAGCCGGACGGCTCGGTGAGACCTATTTTAAATCTGAAATCCTTGAACACTTACATACAAAGGTTCAAATTCAAGATGGAGTCACTCAGAGCAGTGATAGCGAACCTGGAAGAAGGGGACTATATGGTGTCTCTGGACATCAAGGATACTTACCTCCATGTCCCAATTTGCCCTTCTCACCAAGGGTACCTCAGGTTTGTGGTACAGAACTGTCACTATCAGTTTCAGACGCTGCCGTTTGGATTGTCCACGGCACCCTGGGTCTTTACCAAGGTAATGGCCGAAATGATGATTCTTTTTCGAAGAAAAGGCGTCTTAATTATCCCTTACTTGGACGATCTCCTGATAAGGGCAAGGTCCAGAGAACAGTTAGAGGTCGGAGTAGCACTATCTCAAGTAGTACTACGACAGCACGGGTGGATTCTAAATATTCCAAAATCGCAGCTGATTCCGACGACACGTCTGCTGTTCCTAGGGATGATTCTGGACACAGTCCAGAAAAAGGTGTTTCTCCCGGAGGAGAAAGCCAGGGAGTTATCCGACCTAGTCAGGAACCTCCTAAAACCAGGCCAAGTGTCAGTGCATCAATGCACAAGGGTCCTGGGGAAAATGGTGGCTTCTTACGAAGCGATTCCATTCGGCAGATTCCACGCAAGAACTTTTCAGTGGGATCTGCTGGACAAATGGTCCGGATCGCATCTTCAAATGCATCAGCGGATAACCCTGTCTCCAAGGACAAGGGTGTCTCTCCTGTGGTGGTTACAGAGTGCTCATCTTCTAGAGGGCCGCAGATTCGGCATTCAGGACTGTGTCCTGGTGACCACGGATGCCAGCCTGAGAGGCTGGGGAGCAGTCACACAGGGAAGAAATTTCCAGGGCTTGTGGTCAAGCATGGAAACGTCACTTCACATAAATATCCTGGAACTAAGGGCCATTTACAATGCCCTAAGTCAGGCAAGGCCTCTGCTTCAGGGTCAGCCGGTGTTGATCCAGTCGGACAACATCACGGCAGTCGCCCACGTAAACAGACAGGGCGGCACAAGAAGCAGGAGGGCAATGACGGAAGTTGCAAGGATTCTTCGCTGGGCGGAAAATCATGTGATAAAACTGTCAGCAGTGTTCATTCCGGGAGTGGACAACTGGGAAGCAGACTTCCTCAGCAGACACGACCTCCACCCGGGGGAGTGGGGACTTCACCCAGAAGTCTTCCACATGATTGTGAAACGTTGGGAAAAACCAAAGGTGGACATGATGGCGTCCCGCCTCAACAAAAAACTGGACAGATATTGCGCCAGGTCAAGGGACCCTCAGGCAATAGCTGTGGACGCTCTGGTAACACCGTGGGTGTACCAGTCAGTGTATGTGTTCCCTCCTCTGCCTCTCATACCCAAGGTACTGAGAATCATAAGAAGGAGAGGAGTAAGGACTATACTCGTGGCTCCGGATTGGCCAAGAAGGACTTGGTACCCGGTACTTCAAGAGATGCTCACGGAAGACCCGTGGCCTCTACCTCTAAGCAGGGACCCTGTCTGTTCCAAGACTTACCGCGGCTGCGTTTGACGGCATGGCGGTTGAACGCCGGATACTGAAGGAAAAAGGCATTCCGGATGAAGTCATCCCTACCCTGATCAAAGCCAGGAAGGATGTAACTGTGCAACATTATCACCGTATTTGGCGTGAATATGTTGCGTGGTGTGAGGCCAGGAAGGCCCCTACAGAGGAATTTCAACTGGGTCATTTCCTGCAAACAGGACTGTCTATGGGCCTAAAATTAGGGTCCATTAAGGTTCAAATTTCGGCCCTGTCGATATTCTTCCAAAAAGAACTAGCTTCAATTCCTGAAGTTCAGATGTTTGTCAAGGGGGTACTGCATATACAGCCTCCTTTTGTGCCTCCAGTGGCACCTTGGGATCTCAATGTAGTTTTGGGGTTCCTAAAATCACATTGGTTTGAACCACTCACCACTGTGGACTTAAAATATCTCACATGGAAAGTGGTAATGCTGTTTGCCCTGGCTTCAGCCAGGCGTGTCTCAGAATTGGCGGCTTTATCTTATAAAAGCCCTTACCTAATTTTTCATACGGACAGGGCAGAATTGAGGACTCGTCCTCAATTTCTCCCTAAGGTGGTTTCAGCGTTTCACTTAAACCAGCCTATTGTGGTACCTGCGGCTACTAGGGACTTGGAGGATTCCAAGTTGCTGGACGTAGTCAGGGCCCTGAAAATATATGTTTCCAGGACGGCTGGAGTCAGAAAATCTGACTCGCTGTTTATCCTGTATGCACCCAACAAGCTGGGTGCTCCTGCTTCTAAGCAGACTATTGCTCGTTGGATTTGTAGTACAATTCAGCTTGCACATTCTGTGGCAGGCCTGCCACAGCCAAAATCTGTAAAAGCCCATTCCACACGGAAAGTGGGCTCATCTTGGGCGGCTGCCCGAGGGGTCTCGGCTTTACAACTTTGCCGAGCAGCTACTTGGTCAGGGGCAAACACGTTTGCTAAATTCTACAAATTTGATACCCTGGCTGAGGAGGACCTGGAGTTCTCTCATTCGGTGCTGCAGAGTCATCCGCACTCTCCCGCCCGTTTGGGAGCTTTGGTATAATCCCCATGGTCCTTTCGGAGTCCCCAGCATCCACTAGGACGTCAGAGAAAATAAGAATTTACTTACCGATAATTCTATTTCTCATAGTCCGTAGTGGATGCTGGGCGCCCATCCCAAGTGCGGATTGTCTGCAATACTTGTACATAGTTATTGTTACAAAAATCGGGTTATTATTGCTGTGAGCCATCTTTTCAGAGGCTCCTCTGTTATCATGCTGTTAACTGGGTTCAGATCACAAGTTGTACGGTGTGATTGGTGTGGCTGGTATGAGTCTTACCCGGGATTCAAAATCCTTCCTTATTGTGTACGCTCGTCCGGGCACAGTATCCTAACTGAGGCTTGGAGGAGGGTCATGGGGGGAGGAGCCAGTGCACACCAGGTAGTCCTAAAGCTTTTACTTTTGTGCCCAGTCTCCTGCGGAGCCGCTATTCCCCATGGTCCTTTCGGAGTCCCCAGCATCCACTACGGACTATGAGAAATAGAATTATCGGTAAGTAAATTCTTATTTTTTACTGTTGCTTCAGTTGTGCCAATGAGCCTCTCCTCTAAGTGCTTGGTCCTGTGCAACTCCGAGTGCTAAAAATATGCATCTTATTCACATAGCGACAAAACTACATTGCTAGCTTACTGTGATCAATTTGCTGTGTAACATTTGTACGGCAGGCTGAGTAAGCTTCGCTTATCTACTCCGTGACCACAGGACACAAACATCGGGGAAATGCACCAGCAATCCAAAACGCAGCTGCCTGGCTATTAACAAACCAGCCCCGTTCCAGCCACATAAAACCCATTCTCTACTCCTTCCACTGGCTGCCTGTAAGATAGCGAATCATCTTCAAGATTAGTGTGCTGACTTTCAAAGCCGTATATGACCAGGGCTCTATGTACCTGAAGCAGCTCCTGATTCCATACTGTCCCACTTGATTACGGCAATCTGTAGATGAAGAACTATTACCATTACCTAGAATCTCCTGGAGTTCATCTGAGGGTCTGACTCCATGGGACTCTCTTCCCCACACAGTTCAGTTCGGGAGGCCTCCACTCTAGAATCTTTTAAAAACAGAAGCAAGACTTTTCTGTTTACACAAGCATTCCCTTAAGGTCCCTTTAGTGTCTACATGTTCTCTGTATTTAATGAAAAGTTTTTCTGTTCTGCATTGTTTCTGTACTGTATTATGTTCATTCTATCTATTAAGCTCCTTGAATCCTACTGGAGAAAGAAAGCTCTGTATAAATAAAATGTTTATTATTACAAAGGGGTTCCGACTGCCGGTCACCATACCGATGCCGGGATCCTAGTTTTTAGATGCCCGGCGGGGGAAGGGCGAGCAGAACGAAGTGTCTTGAGGGCTCGGTGGCGAGCTGCGCTCACCACAGGTTATATTCCCACTCTATGGGTGTCATGGACATCCACGAGTGGGAATAGCCCTGTTAGCCGGCATGCCGACTGTCAGGATTGTGAGGGGGCGGGATGTCTGCATCGATATTGTGACGCCGGTCACATAACTACATCTCCTTACAAAGGTCTCAGAGGGGAGCAGCTGTGGCTTTTGTTTATGCAAATTTCCATTATGTTTGATTGGTGACTTTAATTGTACAGGAATTAGTCTTATACACTTTCAAAGTCACTGGCTGGCGTCTCAGGGACATTGTGCAGCTGACACAAAATGTAAAGGCAGATTTGGTACGCAGCTCCTCTCAGAGAGTCTTAGTCGTGTTGAACGTCTCTCGCTGTTTGGTGTAAGAGGATATACAGCGGGAAAAATAAGTATTGAACACAGCAACATTTTGCTAAGTAAATATATTTGGAATGGGGCTATTGTAATGAAATTTTCAACAAATGTCAGCAACAGCCCATGCAATCCATACATGCAAAGAAATCAAACCATAGATGTCCATAAATTAATGTCTGTGTAATAATGTGAAATGACACAGGGAAAAAAGTATTGAACAAGGGAAGTGCAGAAAGGCATGGAAAGCCAAGACACCAGCTGAAATCTATCAGTAACTAGAAAGCAATCCTGCCCCTTGTCGCTTGCCTCGCAAGGTGCAGAGCTGCTTCCCCGCTGCAGGACCACCGTCCTGAGGGGTTGTTTGTTCAGCCGGGCACTGCACCTTGGCTGTCGCAACCGCTGCACGCCACACACCCCTAACGCTGCCTGAAGGTGATAATCGGTGGTGAGTACAAATCGGAGGCCCTGCTAAGGGGGTCCTCCGGTTCATTGTGCAGCAGAAGCGCGGGTGAGGCATACGGGTCCCTCCTCGGGGGGGATCTGCTGTAGCCCCTGCTTGAGACTGGCTGACGGTAACTGTACCAAGCATTTATGTGAGGCTACAACATGTATAGGAGACATTGCCAATATTAATATTATCAGTAGCTCCGGCGCCATTACAGGGGGCAGAGCTACATCAGAGCAGGCTCAGCGGTATTTTGGCACCTTCCTCTGCATAAGCAACAGCAGCCTCATACAGCTCCTCCAAACGGTCACACACTGGATCACTGGTACAGGGTGTAGAGGGGGAGAGCTGCTATTGGTGCACAGTATATTATTCCTCTGAAGGAAAATCTTGTATAGACAGTGTCACAGATATATATTTTATATATATATATATATATATATACGCTGATTGCCTCACTGGGGCTCTGCAGCGTTGGGTGTACTGGTGTCCTCTCTTCCTGTGTCTCATCTCACATGCAATAGGTAAGGCTCGTATTATAATCAGTCTGTGATGTATGTGTATTGTATGTGTTATTTCATAATGATGAAACAGAAGTTATGCAGTGTATGTAATGCCAGATTCTCCCCTCTCTGGTCTGGTTCCATATCATGTGAGCAATGTAGTCAGTACTCACAAAATGGTGAGGACAATGTGGGGGAGAGTCATGAGCCCTCCTGGCTGGGGGCTATCAAAACTATGATGTCTGATATGTCAACTCACTGCAAATGCCAACAAAACACAAGAGCTGCAACAAGCAGTAGCACCCCCACGTCTACTACAGGTGCACATAAACATGCTTTCTGCAGCGGGGTATACTGGGGTTCCACAGGGATAACGTTGGAGTAGAGTTGGATCTTGATCCGAGGCACTAACAGGCTAAAAGCTTTGACTGTTCCCAGGATGCTTAGCGCAGTCTCCACTATAACCCAGCCTCCGTGCACAGGAGCTCAGTTTGTAAGTTGGTGCCTAACACGGAGTTCTGCGCTGAGCAGCCCTGAAAATAGCTTTTCTAAAAGAAAGAAGACCTCAAGGGCTGCAGCATAGGCACTTAAAAGTGCTATATGTCATTTCTGACATATCATGCTGCGGCTCCCTCACCTGCCAGCGCCGCTGTATACTCCCGCGCCCTGGTTGCCGGGTACTTACAGCGGAGGTCTCTGGTTCTTCAATTAGGGCACACACACACTGACCGCTGCTCTCTGGGATCGCGTGGCCGCTTCAAGGAGGAGGTAGGAAGGTCCCCCAGGCGGGAACCGCCGCAAATCGCGGTCTCTAAGAGACCGCACGCGCTAGAGTGGACACTGTGGCCATGCAGGGACCCCACTAGACCGCCAGGGCAATGGCACAGGTCGGATTCTGTAAATAATCCGTTTTTCTAAGGCCCGCAGTACCCGGTGGTGAAGTCCAGCAAGGGGATAAGGTTCTGACCGGTAGCCACTCCCCCAGCCCCAGGGCGCCATTTACTGCTAATGTTTCCGCCCTGGAGCTTCATCTCTCTATCTCCCTCACTCCCTGTCAGCGTTTGGGCGCCATTACACATACAGCTGCGCTGAACTGGGACTGCTGGGCAGTGTCTCCCCGGTAAATCCGCCTGCATCATCAGTGCTGTGCATTTACAGGACACTTAAGTATTCTACGTGTCTTTAGACAGTGTTAGTTAAGAACAAGTGCATATTGTCAGGGACATTTAGTACAAGTACCCTGTGATATACATCCAGTCTTTACCTTATGTCTATGGCTGCTCCTGCACACTGCAGTGCTGCTGCCATGGATGTCTCTGAGGAAAATATTGCAGCTGAGGGTTCAGGTACTGGGGGTTTTGTACCCCTCAGTCAGTCTACTGCAACGGGGGCAACTACTGACCCACCTTGGGCTACATTTTCTAATTTACTGACTACGCTGGTAACTAGACTTGCGCCCCCTATGGGACCCCCTGTGCCATTACAGCCACACATTGTCCCTGCTGTTAATCTGCCATGGGCAGATACTCTGTCCTCTCAGTTACAGCATTTAAATGGGTCTTTGGCCAAGCAAAATCCTAACCTCGCCCGCCTAAGACCAAGGTGTCACCTAAGCGGACCATTACATCCTCACAATCCACACATGTTACAAATACTTCATCTGATGAAGATGGTGCATATACTGATCCCTCAGACACTGATGCAAATGCTTCTGATGGGGAATCCCTGACCCAAGTGGATGTTCCCGACCTCTGGAGGCTATAAGGCTAATTCTTCAAATTGATGATGACGAAGAACCACCGGCTCCCTTTAAGAAACCAGGTAAGTTCAAGCGTCAGAAGGTTACTAAGTTAGTTTTCTCTAACGTCCTAAGTGGATGCTGGGGACTTCGTAAGGACCATGGGGAATAGCGGCTCCGCAGGAGACTGGGCACAAAAGTAAAGCTTTAGAACTACCTGGTGTGCACTGGCTCCTCCCCCTATGACCCTCCTCCAAGCCTCAGTTAGATTTTTGTGCCCGAACGAGAAGGGTGCACACTAGGTGGCTCTCCTGAGCTGCTTAGTGAAAAGTTTAGTTTTAGGTTTTTTATTTTCAGTGAGACCTGCTGGCAACAGGCTCACTGCATCGAGGGACTAAGGGGAGAAGAAGCGAACTCACCTGCGTGCAGAGTGGATTGGGCTTCTTAGGCTACTGGACATTAGCTCCAGAGGGACGATCACAGGTCCAGCCATGGATGGGTCCCAGAGCCGCGCCGCCGGCCCCCTTACAGGGCCAGAAGACAGAAGAGGTCCGGAAAATCGGCGGCAGAAGACGTCCTGTCTTCAACAAGGTAGCGCACAGCACTGCAGCTGTGCGCCATTGCTCTCAGCACACTTCACACTCCGGTCACTGAGGGTGCAGGGCGCTGGGGGGGCGCCCTGAGACGCAATAAAAACACCTTGGATGGCAAAAAATGCATCACATATAGCTCCTGGGCTATATGGATGCATTTAACCCCTGCCAGAATACATAGAAAAACGGGAGATAAGGCCGCCGATAAGGGGGCGGAGCCTATCTCAGCACACTGGCTCCATTTTCCCTCACAGCTCCGTTGGAGGGAAGCTCCCTGGCTCTCCCCTGCAGTCACTACACTACAGAAAGGGTTAAAAAGAGAGGGGGGGCACTAATTACGCGCAGTATTAAAGATACAGCAGCTATAAGGGGAAAAACACTTATATAAGGTTATCCCTATATATATATAGCGCTCTGGTGTGTGCTGGCAAACTCTCCCTCTGTCTCCCCAAAGGGCTAGTGGGGTCCTGTCCTCTATCAGAGCATTCCCTGTGTGTGTGTGCTGTATGTCGGTACGTTTGTGTCGACATGTATGAGGAGAAAAATGATGTGGAGACGGAGCAGATTGCCTGTAATAGTGATGTCACCCCCTAGGGGGTCGACACCTGAGTGGATGAACTGTTGGAAGGAATTACGTGACAGTGTCAGCTCTGTATAAAAGACAGTGGTTGACATGAGACAGCCGGCTACTCAGCTTGTGCCTGTCCAGACGTCTCATAGGCCATCAGGGGCTCTAAAGCGCCCGTTACCTCAGATGGCAGATATAGACGCCGACACGGATACTGACTCCAGTGTCGACGGTGAAGAGACAAATGTGACTTCCAGTAGGGCCACACGTTACATGATGGAGGCAATGAAAAATGTTTTACACATTTCTGATAATACGAGTATCACCAAAAAGGGGTATTATGTTCGGTGAGGAAAAACTACCTGTAGTTTTCCTGAATCTGAGAAATTAAATGAGATGTGTGATGATGCGTGGGTTCCCCCGATAACAACTGATAATTTCTAAAATGTTATTGGCATTATATCCTTTCCCGCCAGAGGTTAGGGTGCGTTGGGAAACACCCCCTAGGGTGGATAAAGCGCTCACACGCTTGTAAGGGCTCTACCCTCTCCTGAGATGGCCGCCCTTAAGGATCCTGCTGATAGAAAGCAGGAGGGTATCCTAAAATGTATTTACACACATACTGGTGTTATACTGCGACCAGCAATCGCCTCAGCCTGGATGTGCAGTGCTGGGTTGGCGTGGTCGGATTCCCTGACTGAAAATATTGATACCCTAGATAGGGACAGTATATTTTTGCCTATAGAGCATTTAAAAGATGCATTTCTATATATGCGTGATGCACAGCGGAATATTTGCAGACTGGCATCAAGTCTAAGTGCGTTGTCCATTTCTACCAGTAGAGGGTTATGGACACGACAGTGGTCAGGTGATGCGGATTTCAAACGGCATTTGGAAGTATTGCCTTATTAAGGGGAGGAGTTATTTGGGGTCGGTCTTTCAGACCTGGTGGCCACGGCAACAGCTGGGAAATCCACGTTTGTACCCCAGGTCGCCTCTCAACATGAGAAGACGCCGTATTATCAGGCGCAGTCTTTTCGTGGACAAGCGGGCAAAAGGTTCCTCATTTCTGCCCCGTGACAGAGGGAGAGGAAAAAGGCTGCAGAAATCAGCCAGTTCCCAGGAACAGAAACCCTCTCCCGCCTCTGCCAAGCCCTCAGTATGACGCTGGGGCTTTACAAGCAGAATCAGGCACGGTGGGGGGCCCGTCTCAATGAATTTCAGCGCGCAGTGGGCTCACTCGCAAGTAGACCCCTGGATCCTTCAGGTGATATCTCAGGGGTACAAATTGGAATTCGAGACGTCTCCCCCTCGCCGTTTCCTAAAGTCGGCTTTACCGATGTCTCCTTCTGACAGGGAGACAGTTTTGGAAGCCATTCACAAGCTGTATTCCCAGCAGGTGATAATCAAGGTACCCCTCCTGCAACAGGGAACGGGGTATTATTCCACACTGTTGTGGTACCGAAGCCGGACGGCTCGGTGAGACCGATTCTAAATCTAAAATCTTTGAACACTTACATACAGAGGTTCAAATTCAAGATTGAGTCACTCAGAGCAGTGATTGCGAACCTGGAAGAAGGGGACTACATGATGTCTCGGGACATCAACGATGCTTACCTTTATGTCCAAATTTACCCTTCTCACCAAGGGTACCTCAGGTTTATGGTACAGAACTGTCACTATCAGTTCAGACGCTGCCGTTTGGATGGTCCACGGCACCCCGGGTCTTTACCAAGGTAATGGCCGAAATGATGATATTCCTTCGAAGGAAGGGAATTTTAGTTATCCCTTACTTGGACGATTCCCTGATAAGGGTACGATCCAGGGAACAGTTGGAGGTCGGTGTAGCACTATCTCAGGTAGTGTTGCGGCAGCACGATTGGATTCTCAATATTCCAAAATCGCAGCTGGTTCCGACGACTCGTCTTCTGTTCCTAGGGATGATCCTGGACACAGTCCAGAAAAAGGTGTTTCTCCCGGAGGAGAAAGCCAGGGAGTTATCCGAGCTAGTCAGGAACCTCCTAAAACCGAGCCAAGTCTCAGTGCATCAATGCACAAGGGTTCTGGGTAAAATGGTGGCTTCCTACGAAGCAATCCCATTCGGCAGATTCCACGCAAGAACTTTCCAGTGGGACCTGCTGGACAAATGGTCCGGGTCGCATCTTCAGATGCATCAGCGGATAACCCTGTCACCAAGAACAAGGGTGTCCCTCCTGTGTTGGTTGCAGAGTGCTCATCTTCTAGAGGGCCGCAGATTCGGCATTCAGGACTGGGTCCTGGTGACCACGGATGCCAGCCTGCGAGGCTGGGGAGCAGTCACACAGGGAAGGAATTTCCAGGGCTTATGGTCAAGCCTGGAGACATCACTTCACATAAATATCCTGAAGCTAAGGGCCATTTACAATGCTCTAAGCTTAGCAAGACCTCTGCTTCAAGGTCAGCCGGTGTTGATCCAGTCGGACAACATCACGGCAGTCACCCACGTAAACAGACAGGGTGGCACAAGAAGCAGGAGGGCAATGGCAGAAGCTGCAAGGATTCTTCGCTGGGCGGAAAATCATGTGATAGCACTGTCAGCAATTCCGGGAGTGGACAACTGGGAAGCAGACTTCCTCAGCAGACACGACCTCCACCCGGGAGAGTGGGGACTTCACCCAGAAGTCTTCCACATGATTATAAACCGTTGGGAAAAACTCGACAGGTATTGCGCCAGGTCAAGGGACCCTCAGGCAATAGCTGTAGACGCTCTGGTAACACCGTGGGTGTACCAGTCAGTGTATGTGTTCCCTCATCTGCCTCTCATACCCAAGGTACTGAGATTGATAAGATGGAGAGGAGTAAGCACTATATTCGTGGCTCCGGATTGGCCAAGAAGGACTTGGTAACCGGAACTTCAAGAGATGCTCACGGAGGATCCGTGGCCTCTACCTCTAAGTAGGGACCTGCTCCAGCAAGGACCCTGTCTGTTCCAAGACTTACCGCGGCTGCGTTTGACGGCATGGCGGTTGAACGCCGGATCCTGAAGGAAAAAAGGCATTCCGGATGAAGTCATCCCTATCCTGATCAAAGCCAGGAAGGATGTAACCGCAAAACATTATCACCGCATTTGGCGAAAATATGTTGCGTGGTGCGAGGCCAGTAAGGCCCGACGGAGGAAATTCAACTGGGTCGATTCCTACATTTCCTGCAAACAGGAGTGTCTATGGGCCTGAAATTGGGATCCATTAAGGTTCAAATTTCGGCCCTGTCAATTTTCTTCCAAAAAGAACTAGCTTCAGTCCCTGAAGTTCAGACGTTGTAAAAGGGGTACTGCATATACAGCCTCCTTTTGTGCCTCCAGTGGCACCTTGGGATCTCAATGTAGTTTTTGGGTTCCAAAAGTCACATTGGTTGAACCACTTAAATCTGTGGAGTTAAAATATCTCACATGGAAAGTGGTCATGCTGTTGGCCCTGCCCTGGGCCAGGCGCGTGTCAGAATTGGCGGCTTTATCCTGTAAAAGCCCTTATCTGATTTTCCATTCGGACAGGGCGGAATTGAGGACTCGTCCTCAGTTTCTCCCTAAGGTGGTTTCAGCGTTTCACCTGAACCAACCTATTGTGGTGCCTGCGGCTACTAGGGACTTGGAGGACTCCAAGTTGCTAGACGTTGTCAGGGCCCTGAAAATATATGTTTCCAGGACGGCTGGAGTCAGAAAATCTGACTCGCTGTTTATCCTGTATGCACCCAACAAGCTGGGTGCTCCTGCTTCTAAGCAGACTATTGCTCGTTGGATTTGTAGTACAATTCAGCTTGCACATTCTGTGGCAGGCCTGCCTCAGCCAAAAATCTGTAAATGCCCACTCCACAAGGAAGATGGGCTCATCTTGGGCGGCTGCCCGAGGGGTCTCGGCTTTACAACTTTGCCGAGCAGCTACTTGGTCAGGAGCAAATACGTTTGTAAAATTCTACAAAATTGATACCCTGGCTGAGGAGGACCTGGAGTTCTCTCATTTGGGCTGCAGAGTCATCCGCACTCTCCCGCCCGTTTGGGAGCTTTGGTATAATCCCCATGGTCCTTACGGAGTCCCCAGCATCCACTTAGGACGTTAGAGAAAATAAGAATTTACTTACCGATAATTCTATTTCTCGTAGTCCGTAGTGGATGCTGGGCGCCCATCCCAAGTGCGGATTGTCTGCAATACTGGTACATAGTTATTGTTACCAAAAAATCGGGTTATTGCTGTAGTGAGCCATCTTTTCTAGAGGCTCCTCTGTTATCATGCTGTTAACTGGGTTCAGATCACGAGTTGTACGGTGTGATTGGTGTGGCTGGTATGAGTCTTACCCGGGATTCAAAATCCTTCCTTATTGTGTACGCTCGTCCGGGCACAGTATCCTAACTGAGGCTTGGAGGAGGGTCATAGGGGGAGGAGCCAGTGCACACCAGGTAGTTCTAAAGCTTTACTTTTGTGCCCAGTCTCCTGCGGAGCCGCTATTCCCCATGGTCCTTACGGAGTCCCCAGCATCCACTACGGACTACGAGAAATAGAATTATCGGTAAGTAAATTCTTATTTTACCACATTCTGACCATTTAGTTGACATACTGTATGTCAGGAATCCTGGGAATATCCAGGAAATAAATCCTCTCTGTCTAAGAAGTTGCTAGCTCGTTATTATCCCCTCGCTGCAGAGTTAAGCAAAAATTGGGAAACACCACCACCGGTAGACTCACAAGTCGCACGTCTGGTGGTGTCATCTGCTCTGCCTGCCACTACCATCACCTCTCTGAAGGAACTGATGGATAAGCGTGTGGAGGGTTGCTTGAAGTCCATTTACACTCTGGCTGGAGCTGTGCATAGGCCTACCATTGCGGCATCTTGGGCTGCTAAAGCTATAGAGGCCTGGGTTCAGGAAGTTGAAGCGGAATTGCCTTCTAATTTTCCTGATAATGCTAAACAGTGTCTTTCATACATTGTTACAGCCTCTCATTATATTCAAGAGGTGGCATCGGCTGAAGGTATCCTAGTGGCCAAAGCGTCTACCATGTCTATTCTGGCTCGCCGGATCCTCTGGTTGCGGTCCTGGTCTGTAGATCTGGACTCGAAAAAGACCTTGCAGGTTATCCCTTTTAAGGGAAACATTCTTTTTGGGCAGGATCTCAACAAGGTTGTCGCTGACTTAGCGTCTGCTAAGACTGCATGTCTGCCTAGTACTACTCCTTCGGCTCCGAAGGCTAAGAGTACTTCCTTTCGTCCCTTTTGACCTCCAAGTAAAGCAAAGGCTCGCACTTCCAAATCCACTAAGCCCAAACCTAAACATGCCTGGGCTGCCTGTCAGCCTGCTGCCAAAACAGACAAGCCTGCTGCATGACGGGGCGGGCCTCCTCCTGGGGGATCCCAGGGTGGGAGGCTGACTTCTACGGTTTGCTCAGGTATGGTTACAGACCACTTTGGACACCTGGGTAAGGGAAGTCATCACTCAAGGATACGCCATCTCTTTCAAGAAACGTCCCTCTCGCCAGTGTTGCTCAAAAAACGCCCCTTCGGATCCGGTAAAAGCAAAAACTCTCCATCTGGTGGTACAATCCCTCCTGGACACGGGAGTGGTAGTGCCGGTGCCTCTGGCTCAGAGAAGCAGGGGGTACTATTCAACGCTGTTCCTAGTTCCGAAACTGAATGGATCTTCCCAGCCCATTCTCAACCTCAAGTCTTTGAACAAATTTATGAGAGTCTCCAAATGCTGTATGGAAACTCTTCGTTCTATTGTTCTGGCCTTGGAGCCCAAGGACTATATGGTATCTCTGGACATACAGGATGCTTACCTGCATATACCTATTGCAGTGTCGCATCAGCAATACCTGCGGTTTGCTATTGGCAAACTTCATTTTCAATTCCAGGCCTTGTCTTTTGGTCTGACCTCGGCTCCTCGAGTTTTCACCAAGATCATGACTGCCCTACTCCGCCGTCAGAGTATCAGGATCCTGCCGTATCTCGTTGACTTGTTGATCCTGGTGAACTCTCCAGATGTTCTCCTTTGTCATTTGGAACTGACGGTCCAATTCCTGCAAGCCCACGGGTGGCTCATCAACTGGAAGAAGTTTTACCCTGGTTCCTGCTCAAAGCATGGTACACCTGGGAGCGTTATTGGACACCCACAACCAGCGGATGTTTTTGTCTCCGGGGTAGGTCTTGAAGCTTCAGGACAAAATAAGATGCTTCCTTTCTCGCCCACATGTGTCAATTCACTCGGCGGTGCAAGTACTAGGCCTCATGGTGTCTGCTTTCGACATGGTGGAGTACGCTCCATTTCATTCCCGCCCTCTGCAGAGGTTAATTCTCTCCGAGTGGGACGGCCTGCCTCACGGGATCAGGTCTCACATGATATCCTTGACTCCGGTGGTCCGTCTGTCACAGACATGGTGGCTACAGGACCACCAACTGAGCAGGGGTCGTCCATTCTGGATCTCCAACTGGGTCCTTCTAACGACGGATGCCAGTCTGCGGGGTTGGGGCGCTGTGTTGGAGCAACACTCTCTTCAGGGTTGGTGGACCAGGGAGGAATCTCTCTTCCTGATAAACATTCTGGAATTGCGGGCAATGTTCAGTGCGTTGACACTAGCCCTGCCTGTAGTACAGAAATGGGTTCTCTGCGCACTGAGGTGTTAATCTGAGGCGGGGTGTGCTGCTGGTAATGAGGGGTGTCCCACCCCCCCTTAAATGGTAAGTATACAGATGTGGATAAATCCACAGGGAACCAGCGCTCAAACCCTATTTGTAGTGGTGAATGTACGGTTATAAAGTGAAACTAAAATCAATAATGAAAAAGCAGGTAATATACTTAAGGTTGTTTATTCTAAGATGCTGAGATACTTTCTTTCCCAACAGGTATAAATTCGGTTTAAAAGTCAATCAGTGATTGGGGCACGCTCCTGGTTTGAGCTTAAATTCTGAAGTGCAAGGTTCAATTGAAAGAACAAATGCTGTAATCTTTGTAAAGTCGAAAAAAAAAGAAAAAGAAAAATGCCACAAAAAAATATTAATGATAATATGTACTAAAGTCCAAACGGTTTACAAGTCTATACAGACAGCGGCGTCCCGCTAATCTGTGCTCTGAAGTGAAGGATTCTCTTGTGAAGTGATGAACAGTTGACAGCGGTAGTGTATGCTTTGGTTAGAGTGGAGAATAAGGACCCTGGACTGGCGCTATTCCTCCTGCAGCACGTCCCACAGTAGAGCGCCCAAATCAGGCCCGCTCTGTGGGGCCGCTGACCTGGGGTGTGCGCCTGTCACAGAGGCGAAGTGGACCCGGCCGGAGCTCTCCGAGCGGCTGGCTGCGCCTCTCCTCCTCCTACAGGGACTTACCTTCTCCCTTCCCCTCCGCCTTCCACTCTCCGCTGTCTCGGGCTTCTTCCGTCGCCTGGCAACCGGTTGCTTCCGGAACTCCGGATCACGTGACCGGATGGTTTGCGGAAAGGATTAGCAGTACTGTCCTTCTTTGTAGTGAATATTCGTCCTCAGTCCAATGTAGTACAGAACAGGCCTGTTCAAGTACAGTCAGACAACGCCACAACGGTGGCATACATAAATCATCAAGGCGGCACCCGAAGCCGCAAAGCACTGATGGAAGTGTCAAAGATTCTTCATTGGACGGAACGCCATCTGCCGGCCATATCTGCAGTGTTCATTCCGGGGGTCCTAAACTGGACGTGGACGTGCTGGCAATTACGTGGAACTTTCAGCTGCCGTACGTGTTCCCTCCGGTGTCACTTCTGCCCATGGTGATAAGGAAGTTCAAGCAAGAAGAAGGAATACTACTTCTAATCGCTCCAGCATGGCCCAGACGACATTGGTTCTCAGACCGGCAGGGTCTATCGATAGAGCGTCCTCTTCTGCTTCCGCAGCCCCCAGACCTCCTCGTTCAGGGCCCTTGTGTCTACCAGGATTTGGCAGGCTGGCTTTGACGGCGTGGCTCTTGAAGCTTTTGTACTGAGGGCCAAAGGTTTTTCTGAGGCGGTCATTCAAACTATATTGAAGGCCCATAAACCGGCTTCGGCTTGGATATATCATAGGGTCTGGAATTCTTATTTTACTTTGTGTTCAATTAACAATTATGATGCATACAAGTTCAATACTGCCAAACTCTTGTTTTTTCTGCAACAGGGCCTGGACTTAGGCCTTTGTCTGGCCTCCCTCAAGGTTCATATTTCTGCCTTGTCGATATGGTTTCAGAGAAAAATTGCGACTCTGCCTGATGTTTTCATTCATTCACTAGGGGGTGTTTTACGGATTCAACCGCCCTATGTCCCTCCTGTGGCTCCTTGGGATTTGTCGGTTGTTCTGGAGGTCTTACAAGAGTCTCCGTTTGAACCTCTTGAGTCTGTGGACCTTAAATGGCTTACGCTTAAGGTCTTGTTTCTGCTAGCTATTGCCTCTGTTAAACGGGTTTCAGACTTGGGTGCCTTGTCCTGTCGGTCACCCGTTCTGATTTTTCACCGTGACTGGGCGGTTCTTAGAACTCGCCCTGGGTATCTGCACATGTGCGACTAATTCTCTGAATTTCTATTACCAGATAGGTTCAGGTATGGTCACAGGTAATTTTTAGTTTGCTGAATGGAAATTTAGGGGAGGGATTTGTAAACCCCCCCCCCCCCCCCCATCTATATGTCTGTGGTCCCTCCCCCTTTCCAGCACCTGATACATAATTATCTCCGTCTCCTCGGGCACAGTTTCCTAGACTGAGTCTGGTAGAAGGGGCATAGAGGGAAGAGCCAACACACGTTACCAAACTTCTGTAGTGCCCATGGCTCCAAGTATCCCCTAAGGATTTACCAGTAGGTAATTATAATCCTATTTTCTCACATCACATTTTCGGGGGGGGGGGGGGGGGTGGGGGGGTCTTAGCACATTCCACCATCTGTCTTTTTATTGCTGAAGGACAATAGGAGATATTTGCACTTGTTGTTAAATCCCTTTCTCTGAGAATGTAAGGACATACATATCAAGTCTCCTGGAATGGGGTGGTATTCATGTGACCCTCCACCAGCATCCCGCCACCGAGCCTGCAGCGTGGCGAGCGCAGCGTGTTCCCAAGGGGCTTGCTGCACTCGCCCCTCCCCGCTGGGATCCCGGCGTCGGTATGCTGACCGGCAGTCTCCTTACAGCCGGTCAGCCATACTACACCCCTGGAATGTATAGGTCTCTTTTCCTTTTTCCTGTATTTCTTTTCTCTTTAGAGTATATGACATAACCCACCTTCTGTGTCCCTCTACAACAACAGGGATGTAGCAATAAGAATACAAATACTCTTTGTTGTTTAGTTGGTTTAAGAAATTAACTCTCTGGCAGTGAGTATTGCATGATGGCTGTTAGAATATGCTAGAGTTACTCAAACTCTGCCGTTACAGACCATGTTTTAAGAATATTCATGCTTGAGCACAGGTGACTTAATTAGTACCTCTTTCAATTTGATTGAACCATCTGGACTAGGGCATGGATATCCTTAAAACCTGGGTTGTAATGGTGGAGTTTGAAAAATTCTAGCATATGCAAATAATTACTGGCTATGATTAGCTAACTATAAATTCTCTCTGCCCTTAGGTATTCCCTTAAATAATCCTGATATTCTTCTACGTGTTAAGCAGCATGACAGCATATTTCTAGAGGATCACGTTGAGTCTCAAGAAGAAACACACAGAACAAGTACAGCAACCAGCGTGTAGTATTGCAGAAATGTCATTCAACAAAGTTTTATTGCTTTTTAGGATTTTTCTTATATAATGCCCAATGGTGTATTTTTTTTATTACAGTTAATAATATACAGCAACTTGACAATACATCAGAAATTGGTAAGGATGAAGTTCAGTGTTTGAAAAATCCCCTAGGTGGTACGTTTCAGGAAAGTGTTGGTGTTTCCAAACCACGTAAGTGTCTTGCTTGTTTCCATTGTGAATTACATTATTTTATTTAGAATTTTTTTTAGTTGACAAAGGAGTCAAGATCCATCCATTTTACATATACAATGGTTGAGAAAGGTCTATGTAAGACTTTTAATATACATTTACCATATTTGGTTATTAGGGGAACCCTTAATTCAGGGGTATAGTCAGATCGCTGTGGGCCCCACAGCAACAGTTGAAGGAGTCCTCATTTCAACACTCCCACTTGTATAGGAAAAAAGTTGCGGCTGCTACACTGTAGCATTTTGTATATAGATTCAAAGACTCAGTCGCACACATATACAAGTGTTATATATCAAATTAATCCGCTCACATTCTCCTTGTGCATCCTAGATGCATTGCATTACGAGTAAGAAGCCTTTTCATCAAAAAAGACATCAGATACTAGTGACCTGGTGTGCCAAGCGGTGCTACTTGGTGTGACTGTAGCAAAGATGAATGAGGACCAGGGGCGTCAGAACATTTTTTAATTGGGGGGGGTGTGGCAAGATAAAATCTCAAATTGGTGCCCCTAGCTGCTGGCACCCTTAGACGCATCGCTTGCACCTGTACGGAACTCTGTGGTGCAGCCCATTATACACATTATGCCTGGTAGAGCCCCTTATACACATTTGCCAGGTAGAGCGCCTCCTGTTCCTCCGCATTGCTCCTCTCTCTACCCTTTCCCCACAGCCAGCAGGTATGCTGCTGCTTACCTCTGCTATCACAGGCAGTGCAGCATGTCTCTGCAGAGCACAGACACTGCAGGAAATGAGGTGGGGGGGCAGAGCACATAGGCTGCCCGCTGTGTAAGGTAATAGTAACTGTGGCGGATGCACTGCTGCTAATACAGCACGGGCGGTTGTTGGTCCAGGTGGATGGCGCCTTTCTCATGTTTTAGGAGAAGCGAGCTGCTCCCTTATCACCCCCATCCCCCCCATTCCGATGCCCCTAATGAGGACACATCTGTATCTT
The DNA here is from genome assembly GCF_028390025.1 of Pseudophryne corroboree. Classification (NCBI taxonomy): domain Eukaryota; kingdom Metazoa; phylum Chordata; class Amphibia; order Anura; family Myobatrachidae; genus Pseudophryne; species Pseudophryne corroboree. Next base: position 187,760,210 of record NC_086453.1, on the reverse strand, counting down.
TACTGTTTAGGCAGCATAAGCCAAGAAAGCGCTTGGACAGCTGTTTTTTCTTTGACTTGCTTCACTAAAATTGTCACTGCTCAGCTCCCTTTTGTCATAGATTGTTTTACAGTGCATCCGGAAAGTATTCACAGCGCTTCAAGTTTTCCACATTTTGTTATGTTACAGCCTTATTCCAAAATGGAATAATTTTTTTTTCTCTGACGTCCTAGTGGATGCTGGGACTCCGTAAGGACCATGGGGAATAGCGGCTCCGCAGGAGACAGGGCACAAGAATAAAAGCTTTAGGATCAGGTGGTGTGCACTGGCTCCTCCCCCTATGACCCTCCTCCAAGCCTCAGTTAGATTTTTGTGCCCGAACGAGAAGGGTGCAGGCTAGGTGGCTCTCCTGAGCTGCTTAGAATAAAAGTTTATTTTAGGTTTTTTATTTTCAGTGAGTCCTGCTGGCAACAGGCTCACTGCATCGTGGGACTAAGGGGAGAAGAAGCGAACTCACCTGCGTGCAGAGTGGATTGGGCTTCTTAGGCTACTGGACATTAGCTCCAGAGGGACGATCACAGGTTCAGCCTGGATGGGTCCCGGAGCCGCGCCGCCGGCCCCCTTACAGAGCCAGAAGAGCGAAGAGGTCCGGTGAAATCGGCGGCAGAAGACGGTCCTGTCTTCAGACTAAGGTAGCGCACAGCACCGCAGCTGTGCGCCATTGCTCTCAGCACACTTCACACTCCGGTCACTAAGGGTGCAGGGCGCTGGGGGGGGAGCGCCCTGAGACGCAGTATAAACAGATAATACCTTAGGTTGGCAAAAGAATACATCACATATAGCTCCTGGGCTATATGGATGTATTTTAACCCCTGCCATTTTTACAGAAAAGAGCGGGAGATAAGGACGTCGTGAAGGGGCGGAGCCTATCTCCTCAGCACACAAGCGCCATTTTCCCTCACAGCTCCGCTGGAAGGACGGCTCCCTGACTCTCCCCTGCAGACCTGCTACAGATTCAGGGTAAAAAAGAGAAGGGGAGGCACTATTGGCAGCTAATAATAATAAACAGCAGCTATAAGGGAATAACACTTAAATAAGGTTATCCCTGTATATATATATAGCGCTTGGTGTGTGCTGGCAGACTCTCCCTCTGTCTCTCCAAAGGGCTAGTGGGGTCCTGTCCTCTATCAGAGCATTCCCGGTGTGTGTGCTGTGTGTCGGTACGTGTGTGTCGACATGTATGAGGAGGAAAATGATGTGGAGGCGGAGCAATTGCCTGGGTTAGTGATGTCACCCCCTAGGGAGTCGACACCTGACTGGATGATCGTATTTAAAGAATTAAGTGATAATGTCAGCACTTTGCAAAAAACTGTTGACGACATGAGACAGCCGGCAAATCAATTAGTGCCTGTCCAGGCGTCTCAGACACCGTCAGGGGCCCTAAAACGCCCGTTACCTCAGTGGGTCGACACAGACCCAGACACAGATACTGAGTCTAGTGTCGACGGTGAGGAGACAAACGTAATGTCCAGTAGGGCCACACGTTACATGATCACGGCAATGAAGGAGGCATTGAACATTTCTGACACTACAAGTACCACAAAGAAGGGTATTATGTGGGGTGTGAAAAAACTACCAATAGTTTTTCCTGAGTCAGATGAATTAAATGAGGTGTGTGATAAAGCGTGGGTTTCCCCCGACAAAAAACTGCTAATTTCTAATAAATTATTGGCACTATATCCTTTCCCGTCAGAGGTTAGGACGCGTTGGGAAACACCCCCTAGGGTAGATAAGGCACTCACACGTTTATCTAAACAAGTAGCGTTACCGTCTCCTGATACGGCCACCCTCAAAGAACCAGCTGATAGAAGGCTGGAAAATATCCTAAAAAGTATATACACACATACTGGTGTTATACTGCGACCAGCAATCGCTTCAGCCTGGATGTGCAGTGCTGGAGTCGCGTGGTCGGATTCCCTGACTGAAAATATTGAAACCCTGGATAGGGACAATATATTGTTAACTATAGAGCATTTGAAGGATGCATTACTATATATGCGTGATGCACAGAGGGATATTTACACCCTGGCATCAAGAGTAAGTGCTATGTCCATTTCTGCCAGAAGAGCGTTATGGACGCGACAGTGGTCAGGGGATGCGGATTCCAAACGACATATGGAAGTATTGCCGTATAAAGGGGAGGAGTTATTTGGGGCTGGTCTATCGGACCTGGTGGCCACGGCAACGGCTGGAAAGTCCAACTTTTTACCCCAGGTCACTTCACATCAGCAGAAAAAGACACCGTCTTTTCAAACTCAGTCCTTTCGTTCCCATAAGTACGAGGCGTTTCCCCCTCGCCGGTTCCTGAAGTCTGCTCTACCAAAGTCTCCCTCCGACAGGGAGGCAGTTTTGGAAGCCATTCACAAGCTGTATTCCCAGCAGGTGATAATCAAGGTACCCCTCCTACAACAGGGAAAGGGGTATTATTCCACGCTGTTTGTGGTACCGAAGCCGGACGGCTCGGTGAGACCCATTTTAAATCTGAAATCCTTGAACACTTACATAAAAAGGTTCAAATTCAAGATGGAGTCACTCAGAGCGGTGATAGCGAACCTGGAAGAAGGGGACTATATGGTGTCTCTGGACATCAAAGATGCTTATCTCCACGTCCCAATCTACCCTTCTCACCAAGGGTACCTCAGGTTTGTAGTAAAAAACTGTCATTATCAGTTTCAGACGCTGCCGTTTGGGTTGTCCACGGCACCTCGGGTCTTTACCAAGGTAATGGCCGAAATGATGATTCTTCTTCGAAGAAAAGGCATCTTAATTATCCCTTACTTGGACGATCTCCTGATAAGGGCAAGGTCCAGGGAACAGTTAGAAGTCGGAGTAGCACTATCTCAGGTAGTGTTACGTCAGCACGGGTGGATCCTAAATATTCCAAAATCGCAGCTGATTCCAACGACACGTCTACTGTTCCTAGGAATGATTCTGGACACAGTCCAGAAGAAGGTGTTTCTCCCGGAGGAGAAGGCCAGGGAGTTATCCGAGCTAGTCAGGAACCTCCTAAAACCAGGCCAGGTGTCAGTGCATCAGTGCACGAGGGTCCTGGGAAAAATGGTGGCTTCTTACGAAGCGATTCCATTCGGAAGATTCCATGCAAGAACGTTTCAGTGGGATCTACTGGACAAATGGTCCGGATCGCATCTTCAGATGCATCAGCGGATAACCCTGTCGCCAAGGACAAGGGTGTCTCTTCTGTGGTGGCTGCATAGTGCTCATCTACTAGAGGGCCGCAGATTTGGCATTCAGGATTGGATCCTGGTGACCACGGATGCAAGCCTGAGAGGCTGGGGAGCAGTCACACAGGGAAGAAATTTCCAGGGCTTGTGGTCAAGCATGGAAACATCTCTTCATATAAACATTCTGGAACTAAGGGCCATTTACAATGCCCTAAGTCAAGCGAAACCCCTGCTTCAGGGTCAGGCGGTATTGATCCAATCGGACAACATCACGTCAGTCGCCCGCGTAAACAGACAGGGCGGCACGAGAAGCAGGAGGGCAATGGCAGAAGTTGCAAGGATTCTTCGCTGGGCGGAAAATCATGTGATAGCACTGTCAGCAGTGTTCATTCCGGGAGTGGACAACTGGGAAGCAGACTTCCTCAGCAGACACGACCTCAGCCCGGGAGAGTGGGGACTTCACCCAGAAGTCTTCCACCTGATAGTAAACCGTTGGGAAAAACAAAAGGTAGACATGATGGCGTCCCGTCTAAACAAAAAACTAGACAGATATTGCGCCAGGTCAAGGGACCCTCAGGCAATAGCGGTGGACGCTCTGGTAACGCCGTGGGTGTACCAGTCAGTGTATGTGTTCCCTCCTCTGCCTCTCATAAGTACTGAGAATCATAAGAAGGAGAGGAGTAAGAACTATACTCGTGGTTCCGGATTGGCCAAGAAGGACTTGGTACCCGGAACTTCAGGAGATGCTCACGGACGAACCGTGGCCTCTACCTCTGAGAAAGGACCTGCTCCAGCAGGGGCCTTGTCTGTTCCAAGACTTACCGCGGCTGCGTTTGACGGCATGGCGGTTGAACGCCGGATCCTGAAGGAAAAAGGCATTCCAGATGAAGTCATCCCTACCCTGGTCAAGGCCAGGAAGGACGTAACCGCAAAACATTATCACCGCATTTGGCGAAAATATGTTGCGTGGTGTGAGGCCAAGAAGGCCCCTACAGAGGAATTTCAACTGGGTCGTTTCCTCCATTTCCTGCAAACAGGACTATCTATGGCCCTAAAATTAGGGTCCATTAAGGTTCAAATTTCGGCCCTGTTGATTTTCTTCCAGAAAGAACTGGCTTCAGTGCCTGAAGTTCAGACATTTGTAAAAGGGGTACTGCATATACAGCCTCCTTTTGTGCCTCCAGTGGCACCTTGGGATCTCAATGTTGTGTTGAGTTTCCTAAAGTCACATTGGTTTGAACCACTCACCACTGTGGACTTAAAATATCTCACATGGAAGGTGACGATGCTGTTAGCCCTGGCTTCAGCCAGGCGTGTGTCAGAATTGGCGGCTTTATCATATAAAAGCCCTTACTTAATTTTTCATTCTGACAGGGCAGAATTGAGGACTCGTCCTCAATTTCTACCTAAGGTGGTTTCTGCATTTCACATGAACCAACCTATTGTGGTACCTGCGGCTACTAGGGACTTGGAGGACTCTAAGTTGCTTGACGTTGTCAGGGCCCTGAAAATATATGTTTCCAGGACGGCTGGAGTCAGAAAATCTGACTCACTGTTTATCCTGTATGCACCCAACAAACTGGGTGCTCCTGCTTCTAAGCAGACGATTGCTCGTTGGATTTGTAGTACAATTCAGCTTGCACATTCTGTGGCAGGCCTGCCACAGCCAAAATCGGTAAAAGCCCATTCCACAAGGAAAGTGGGCTCATCTTGGGCGGCTGCCCGAGGGGTCTCGGCTTTACAACTTTGCCAAGCAGCTACTTGGTCAGGGGCAAACACGTTTTCTAAATTCTACAAATTTGATACCCTGGCTGAGAAGGACCTGGAGTTCTCTCATTCGGTGCTGCAGAGTCATCCGCACTCTCCCGCCCGTTTGGGAGCTTTGGTATAATCCCCATGGTCCTTACGGAGTCCCAGCATCCACTAGGACGTCAGAGAAAATAAGATTTTACTTACCGATAAATCTATTTCTCGTAGTCCGTAGTGGATGCTGGGCGCCCATCCCAAGTGCGGATTGTCTGCAATACTTGTATATAGTTATTGTTACAAAAATTCGGGTTATTATTGTTGTGAGCCATCTTTTCAGAGGCTCCCTTTCGTTTTATCATACTGTTAACTGGGTTCAGATCACGAGTTGTACGGTGTGATTGGTGTGGCTGGTATGAGTCTTACCCGGGATTCAATATCCTTCCTTATTATGTACGCTCGTCCGGGCACAGTATCCTAACTGAGGCTTGGAGGAGGGTCATAGGGGGAGGAGCCAGTGCACACCACCTGATCCTAAAGCTTTTATTCTTGTGCCCTGTTTCCTGCGGAGCCGCTATTCCCCATGGTCCTTACGGAGTCCCAGCATCCACTACGGACTACGAGAAATAGATTTATCGGTAAGTAAAATCTTATTTTTTCCCTCAAAATTCTACACCAATACCCCATAATGACGTGAAAAAAGTTTTTTTTGTGATTTTTGCAAATTTATTAAAAATAAAAGAACTAAGAAATCACACGTACATAAGTATTCACAACATTTGCCATGAAGCTCAAAATTCAGTTGATTGGACATTATTTGGAAAGGCACACACCTGCTGCTTTGAAGGTCCCAATCAGCACAGTGGCCTCCATCATCCGTAAATGGAAGAAGTTCGGAACCATCAGGACTCTTCCTAGAGCTGGCCATCCATCTAAACTGAGCGATCTGGGGAGAAGGGCCCTAGTCAGGGAGGTGACCAAGAACCCAATGGTCACTCTCTCAGAGCTACAGCATTCCTCTGTGGAGAGAGGAGAACATTCCAGAAGGACAATCATCTCAGCAGCAATCCACCAATTCAGCCTGTATGGTAGAGTGGCCAGACGGAAGCCACTTCTTAGTAAAAAGCACATGGCAGCCCGCCTGGAGTTTGCCAAAATGCACCTGAAGGACTCTCAGACCAGGAGAAATAAAATTTTCTCGTCTGAGGAGACAAAGATTGAACTCTTTGGTGTGAATGCCAGGCATCATGTTTGGAGGAAACCAGGCACCACTCATCACCAGGCCAATACCATCCCACAGTGAAGCATGGTGGTGGCAGCATCATGCTGTGGGGATGTTTTTTAGTGCCAAGAACTGGGAGACTAGTCAGGATAGAGGGAAATATGAATGCAGCAATGTACAGAGACATCCTGCATGAAAACCTGCTCCAGAGAGCTCTTGACCTCAGACTGGGGCGACTGTTCATCTTTCAGCAGGACAACGACCCTAAGCACACAGCCAAGATATCAAAGGAGTGGTTTCAGAACAACTCTGAATGTCCTTGAGTGGCTCAGCCAGAGCTCAGACTTGAATCCGATTGAACATCTCTGGAGAGATCTGAAAATGGCTGTGCACCGACGCCTCCCATCCAACCTGATGGAGCTTGAGAGGTGCTGCAAAGAGGAATGGTCGAAACTGCCCAAAGATAGGTGTGCCAAGTTTGTGGCATCATATTCAAAAAGACTTGAGGCTGTAATTGCAGCCAAAGGTGCATTAACAAAGTTTTGAGCAAAGGCTTTGAAAACGTATGTACATGTGATTTCTTAGTTTTTTATTTTTAATACATTTGTAAAAAAAAAAAAAAAACACTTCTCTTACGTCCTAGGGGATACTGAGAATCCATTTAGTACCATGGGGTATAGATGGGTCCACTAGGAGCCATGGACACTTTAAGAATTTGATAGTGTGCGCTGGCTCCTCCCTCTATGCCCCTCCTACCAGACTCCGTTTAGAAAATGTGCCCGGAGGAGCCAGTCACATTTCTAAAAGCTCCTGAAGAGTTTTCTGCATTTGTTTTATCTGTTTGTTATTTTCAGAGAGGACTGGTTGGCACCAGCCTGCCTGCTTCGTGGGACTTAGGGGGGAAAACGGCCAAACCTCTTGAAGGGTTTATGGTCCCTTTCCCCGCTGACAGTACACTAGCTCCTGAGGGAACTATTTGCAAGCCCCACCACGGCAAGCGTACATTCCCGCAGCACGCTGCCCCCCCTAACAGAGCCAGAAGAATGAAAAGTGGTGAGTACTAAGCCGGCGTCCCAGTTAGCGGGTCGCTGGCCATTATGGCAGCATGAGGGTACGGAGACGCATGGCTTCTACATGGTACACAGTGCAGACGCACAGCTTTTGGGAGGCAAACTGAGTCTCAGTACACTAGATGTGTACACAGTACCCAGACTGGCATTACAGACTTAAAAGGGGACTGACTCCATTTTAGGCACAAAATCACCTCAGCCAGTATAAAAAAGAGTGGGACGACCGCGCTCTATTGAAGGGGCGGGGCTTCACTATGAGCGGATCCAGCAGCTCACCAGCGCCATTTTCCCTCTACAGGGGACACAGACACTGACTGACAGGGACGCGCAGCTCCTCCAGAGAGGCTCCAGATTACCCCAGTGGTACCAGGGGGTCATAGCAGGGGGGAGCGATTATTAATGTACTGAGTCCCTAATCTAGGTACTTAGAGTGCAACCCGGCTAAGCTTGGCATTAGCGGTAAGGGCGCTGTGTGCTGGCTCCATACTATCTCTGTGTCTCCCTGGTAGGGCTCTTTGTGGGTTAATTGTGCATTTAACCTTTTCCTGTGTGTGTGTGTGTGTACGTGTGTGTGCTTTCACAGTTACAATATGTCAGGCAAAGAGTGTGTTTCATGTAAGGCACAGTGTTCCTCTTCTCCAGGGGGTTCACTACTGTGTACTCGGTGTAGTGTACCTTCCCAGGCTAGCGGGGCAGAGCCAGCATGGCTGGACTCCATTAAGGGAAAGATTTCCAATATTTCTACTAAATTGTCCCACAATGAGAAAGAGATGCAATACTTAAGACAGTCTATGGATGAGTTTATGAAAAGAGACTCTGTGCCCAAACCAGCGTCTCAGTCCCCTGCCATTTGTCTGCAAAAACGTACTTTGGCCCATATCTTCCATGTCTGACTCTGATGATGAAGGGTCAGACATGGAGGAGGGGGAGGTGGACTCAGAGGTGGGGTGGCTACTCTGTCACAGGGAATAGAGGCTCTCATAGAGGCTATCAGAGACGTTCTGCAGATCCCTGATAAGGTGACAGAGGATAGTGAGGAATCTTATTTTAATGTAAAAAATAAATCCTCCGTCACTTTTCCTGTGTCAAAGGAACTGAATACTCTGTTTGAAAATCCCTGGGTTAATCCTGATAGGAAATTTCAAATCCCTCAGAGGTTTCTTTCATCTTTTCCTTTTCCTCCTGAGGATAGGAAAAAATGGGAAAATCCGCCGATAGTGGATGCATCAGTATCCAGGCTGTCACGAAAAATAGTATTGCCTGTCCCAGGTGCAGCCTCCCTGAAAGACACGACTGATCGTAGAATTGAGACCACACTCAAATCCTTGTATACAGCTGCTGCGGTGTCCCAGAGACCCACTATAGCATGTGGGTGGATTACTAAAGCCATTGCTAAATGGTCGGGTAACCTACAGTAATTGAGGGTTAGATACCTTATCTCAGGGGGGAGATTATTTTACTCCTGCAACATATACAGGACTCTGCGAACTTTATGGTGGAAGCCATAAAACAAATAGGCTTGCTTAATGCACGCACCACTACTATGGCAGTGTCAACACGCAAGGGCTTATGGCTAAGCCAGTGGACTGCTGAAAGGCGTGGAAGGCCTACCATTCACAGGAGAGGCCTTATTTGGAGATGAACTAGACAAATGGATCTCCAAAGCTACTGCGGGTAAGTCCACATATCTTCCTTCTGCAGCTCCCCGAGCCAGGAAGGCTTACTCAGCTTCCAGTTTACAGTCCTTTCGTATGGCCAAGTTTAGGGGCAAAACCAGAGGTTCTTCCACAGCCACCAGAGTCGCTAGAGGTAAACCTTGAAAACCAGCAAATGCCGGTTCTCAGGAACAGAGCTCAGGCTCTGCTTCCTCAAAACCTTCAGCATGACGGTGTATCGCGATGCCTGGAAGACTGGTGGGTGGGAGCCCAGCTAAAATTCTTCTGTCACATCTGGGCAAGTTTGTGCCAGGATCCCTGGGTCATAGATCTTATTTCCCAGGGCTACAGACTGGAGTTCCAGGGGCTCCCACCTCACAGATTCTTCAAATCAGGCTTACCAGTTTCGCAAGAGTCAAGTATAACTTTATAGGACGCCATTCAAAAGCTGATACAGACTCAGGTCATTGTTCCAGTTCCACCTCATCTGCAAAACAAGGGTTATTATTCCAACTTGTTTGTAGTACCGAAACCGGATGGTTCGGTAAGACCGATTTTGAAGCTCAAGTCGTTGAACCCATACTTACGTGTGATCAAATTCAAGATGGAGTCTCTGAGAGCGGTGATCTCAGGTCTGGAGGAGGGGGAATTCTTAGTGTCTCTGGATATCAAGGGTGCGTACCTTCACATTCTGATCTGGCCGCCTCATCAGGCTTATCTACGGTTTGCATTGCAGGACTGTCACTACCAGTTCCAGGCCCTGCCATTTGGTCTCTCCACAGCACAGAGAGATGATGTTTCTACTGCGCAAACATGGAGTGAACATAATTCTGTACCTGGACGATCTTCTGATAAAGGCACCGTCCAGGTAGCGGTTGTTGGACAGCATTGACCTCTCAACCAGACTACTACTGGATCACGGTTGGATTCTGAACTTACTGGAACCGACGCAGAGGCTTCCTTTCCTGGTAATGATACTGGACACAGAGTCTGAGAGTGTTCCTTCCCTTGGAAAAGTCAATAGTAATCCAGTCGATGGTTCGTGCTGTCCTGAAGCCAACCCGGATCTCTGTGCATCTGTGCATTCGCCTTCTGGGGAAAATGGTGGCTTCTTACAAGGCAAATCAGTCCGGAAGGTTTCATGCAAGGCCCTTCCAGCTCGATCTGTTCGACAAATGGTCCGGATCGCATCTTCACATGCACCAGAGGATGCAACAGATCCGTCTGCCGCCAAAAGCCAGGATCTCCCTTCTGCGGTGGCTACAGACTTCTCACCTCGTCGAGGGTCGACGGTTTGGGATTCAGAATTGGATTCTGCTAACCACAGATGCAAGCCTCAGAGGTTGGGGAGCAGTCATCCAGGGGGTACAGTTTCAGGGAAGATGGTCAAGTCAGGAAGTCGTCCTTCCAATCAAGAGGGCTATATTCAATGCCCTTCTGCAAACCTCATCTCTTCTTCAGAATCATGCCATTCAGGTCCAGTTGGACAATGGGGCGGCAGTGACGTATATAAACCAACAGGGCGGAACGAAAAGCAGAGCCGCAATGTCAGAGGTGTCACGAATTCTCCTCCTGTTCTCTTGATGGAAAAACATGCCGTGGCATTGTTGGCGGTCTTCATTCTGGGAGTAGACAACTGGGAAGCAGACTTCCTCAGCAGACACTACCTGCACCCGGGGAAGTGGGGCCTTCACCCGGAGGTGTTCAGGTGGTTGACACGTCGGAGGGGATATCCACAAATCGACATGATGGCCTCTCATCTCAACAAGAATCTCAAGCAGTATTGTTCCAGGTCAAGAGACCCACAGGCAGTGGCGGTAGACGCTCTGACGACTCCATGGGTCTACCAGATGGTGTTTGTGTTTCCTCCACTTCCTCTGATCTCAAGTATTCTAAAAAGAATAAAAATGGAAAAGGTTCAAGCAATCCTCATTGCTCCGGACTGGCCACGCAGGGCCTGGTATGCTCATCTTCACGAGATGCTGGTCGCATATCCGTGGCCTCTGCCTCTGCAAGAGGATCTTCTGCAACAGGGCCCGTTCATCTATCAAGACTTACCACGGCTGTGTTTAACAGCATGGAAGTTGAACGACTGATTCTAGCCAAGAGAGGGATTCCTGATAAGGTCATCCCGACTATTATCCAGGCCAGGAAGGGGGTAACGTCTAAATATTACCACCGTATTTGGAAGAAATACGTCTTGGTGTGAGAGCAGACAATATTCTGTGGTGAAATTTCATCTGGTTTCCTGCTTTTTCTGCAACCGGGTATGGATGTGGGCCTACATCTAGGCTCCATAAAAGTCCAGATTTCGGACTTGTCTATTTTCTTTCAGAAACAATTGGCTTCTCTCCCTGAGGTCCAGACATTCTTCAAAGGTGTTCTGCACATCCAACCTCCCTTTGTGCCTTCCATGACACCTTGGAATCTCAATTTGGTGTTGCAGTTCCTCCAATCGGACTGGTTTGAACAGTTACAGGAGGTTGACGTAAAATACCTTACGTGGAAGACTGTCACACTGTTGGCCTCGACTTCGGCAAGACGTGTGTCGGAGTTGGGGGCGTTGTGTAACAAGAGCCCCTACCTTATTGTCTATGAGGACAGAGCTGAACTCGGAACTCATCAGCAATTTCTTCCCAAGGTGGTGTCTACGTTTCACATCAACCAACCTATTGTGGTTCCTGTTGTTACGGACGCCTCTGCTACTTCAAAGTCTTTGGATGTTGTGAGGGCTTTGAAGGTGTATGTCAAGAGAACAGCTCGTCACAGGAAATCGGACTCACTGTTCGTTCTTTATGATCCCAATAAAATTGTGTGTCCTGCTTTAAAGCAGACGATTGCACGCTGGATCAGGCTCACTATCCAGCATGCTTATTCCACGGCAGGCTTGCCGGTTCCAAAATCTGTATAGGCCCACTCTACTAGGTCGGTGGGTTCTTCTTGGGCTGCTGCCCGGGGTGTCTCGGCTTTACAGCTCTGCTGAGCAGCTACTTGGTCAGGTTTGACAATGTTTGCTAAGTTTCACAAGTTCGATACTTTGACCAAACTGAAGGTCCTCAGAGGCCAATCAGTTCTGCAGGTACCTCAGCACTCTCCCACCCGGTTTGGGAGCTTTGGTACTTCCCCATGGTACTAAATGGATTCCAAGTATCCCCTAGGACGTAAGAGAAAATAGGATTTTAATTACCTACTGGTAAATCCTTTTCTCATAGTCCGTAGGGAATACCGGCGCCCGCCCGGTGCTTTGTTCTTCCTTTACGGTTACTTGGTTCAGTAATGTTGTTTGGTTCAGCTGTTGCTGTTCCTGGTTTCAAGTTTGGTTAGCATGGCTTTCCTCTTGTTATGTGTGTGCTGGTTCATAATCTCACTACATTCTTTATCTATCCTTCTCGCAAAGTATGTCCGTCTCCTCGGGCACAGTTTCCTAGACTGAGTCTGGTAGGAGGGGCATAGCGAGAGAAGCCAGCGCACACTACCTAATTCTTAAATGGCTCATAGTGGACCCGTCTATACCCCATGGTACTAAATGGATTCCCAGTATCCCCTACGGACTACGAGAAAAGGATTTACCGGTAGGTAATTAAAATCCTATTTTCTCTTACGTCCTAGAGGATGCTGGGGTCCACATTAGTACCATGGGGTATAGATGGGTCCACCAGGAGCCATTGGCACTTTAAGAGTTTGAGAGTGTGGGCTGGCTCCTCCCTCTATGCTCCTCCTACCAGACTCCGTTTAGAAAATGTGCCCGGAGGAGCCGGTCACAGCTAGGGGAGCTCCATAGGAGTTCTTCTGGTTTTATTATTTTTTGTCAGAGGAACTGACAGAAATTATGGAGGAACCTTGGACTACGCCCAATAAGAAATATAGAATTCAAAAAAAAAAAATGGAATTCTTACTACCCTTTTCCAACTGGGGACTGTTTAAAAAGAGAAGTGCCTCATAAGGTAGATATGCACATCATTCGATTAGTGCGAAAATCTATTTTGCCTTTGCCATCTACGTAATTAAATGATGTCACAGACAGAAGAGTTGATGGTTTTTTGAAAAACTTATTTTCTCTGTCAGGGGCAGTCATAAGGCCAGCTATGGCCGCAGCCTGGATGGCAAAAGCGGTAGTGGAATGGGCTGAAGAACTGGAAAGTGGGCTCTCAGCACCTACTAGGGAGCAGGAGTCACATTTAGCCCATATGAAACTGGCTGCGCTATTCCTAGAGGAAGCAGCAATGGATATGGGTGCAATTGCTTCTAAAGCATCAGCCTTAACGGTAGCTGCTCTCAGAACAATTTGGTTACGTACATGGAAAGCTGATTCAGAATCCAAAAAGGTTCTGGAAGCTTTGCCTTTTGTTGGGAACATTCTTTTTGGTAAGGAACTAACAGATATTCTGGAGTCAGAAGCTGAGGCCAAGAAGGTCATGTTTCCTGCCAGTTATAACCCTAAGCCTAAGGGCTTGGGATTTTTGCCATTTCGGTGGCAAGGTAAAACAAAAGGTAAAGATGAATCAAAGCAAACCTAGTACAATAAGTCTGGTAAAGCAAAGAAGTAATGGGCCAATAGAGGGCCAGCTTCCAAACCAGAACAGAAACCATCAGCCTGATGGTGCGGGCCTCCACTTGGGGGACTCCATGGTAGGGGGCCGTCTTCTTCAGTTTGCACACATATGGCAGCAGTCGACAACAGACGCTTGGGTGCAAGAAGTGGTATCTCTGGGTTATGTTTTCCCTTTCAAGAAGCGGCCTCCTCGAAGGTTTTTTTGCACCAGCCCGTCTCATATAGAGATGAAGGCCAGAGCACTGCAAGAAGCAGTTCAGAAATTTCTTCAGTCAGGAGTAATTATTCCAGTACCCCGGCACAACGGGGGCAGGGTTTTACTCCAACCTATTTTTGGTCCAGAAATCAAATGGGTCATTTCGGCCCATCCTCAATCTCAAAATGTTATACAAATACATTTGGGTCCCAAGGTTCCACATGAAGACGTTACACTCCATAGTTTTGGCCATGGAACCAGGGGATTACATGGTATCTCTGGATATACAGGATGCTTACCTGCATGTCCCAATAGCATTGTCCCATCAGTGTTTCTCAGGTTCGCTATCCTCCAACAACATTTTCAATTCCAGGCATTAACCTTTGGGTTAGCCACAGCCCCCAGAGTATTTACCAAGATTATGGTGGTTATGGCAGCTTATCTCCGCAAGCAGGGGATAAGGATTTTTCCATACTTCGACGATCTTTTAATCCTGGCACAATCCCAGGAATTGCTCTTGAGCCATCTCCAACAGACAATAACTTGTCTACAGAAACGCGGATGGCTCATAAATTGGGCAAAGTCGTCTCTGATTCTGTCACAACGGATGATTCACTTAGGCGCTGTTTTGGATTCAGGTCTGCAGAAAATATTTTTACCTCTTGGAAAAAATATCCAAGGTGAAGTTAATGATTCAGGAATTGTTGCACAGTCAACCAATATCAGTTCACACGGCAGTGCGAATGATGGGGTTGATGTCAACATTCGACATGGTGGAATATGCACAGTTCCACTCAAGACCTTTGCAACATCTGATTCTGACCAGATGGAATGGAGTACATCAGACAATAAAGAAACAAATGATGGTATTTCCAGTAAAGGTAAAAAGGTCATTAGCCTGGTGGCTACAGACATCCCATCTAGACAAGGGGAAACCCTTCTGGATATCAGATTGGGAGATCCTGACAACGGATGCCAGTCTTCAAAGCTGGGGAGCAGTGTCCGGAAGATTATGGTTCCAGGGACAATGGACCACAGAAGAAAGTTGCCTGCCAATAAATCTGTTGGAACTCCGGGCCATATACATGGCACTGATTCAGGCAAAGGACATTCTGCAAGGAAAACCAGGCCAGATCCGCTCAGACAATGTAACGGCAGTAGCGTACCTCAACCATCAGGGAGGAACTCGCAGCCAAAGAGCAATGAAGGAGGTAAGTCACATACTACAGTCGGCAGAACTCCATCTTCCAGCATTGTCCGCAGTGTTCGTTCCAGGAGTCCAGAACTGGGAAGCGGACTTTCTCAGTCGACACACCATTCGTGCAACCTAATGGGATCTACACCCGGAAGTGGGGGTTGCCAGAGATAGATCTCATGGCGTCCAGTCTGAACAACAAAGTTCCGGCATACGGGTCAAGAACAAAAGATCCCAGAGTGATCCTTGTGGACGCACTGTCAGTGAAATGGGAATTTCATCTGGCATATCTGTTTCCTCCAATCTCCCTGATACCCAGGGTGGTTATGAAAATAAAGCAAGCAAGGGATGCCGTGATTCTAATAGCTCCGGCTTGGCCCAGAAGGCATTGGTACATAGATCTGCAGAGGATGTCGATGGATACTCCAATTCTGCTCCCTCAACGTCCAGATCTACTAATGCAGGGTCCTTGTTATCACAGGCATTTGAATCGGCAGTCTTTGACGGCGTGGCTGTTGAAACCTCTATCCTAAAGTCAAGAGATTTTTCACAACAGGTAATTCAAATAATGCTCAGAGCAAGGAAACCCTCCTCTGCTCGAATTTATCACCGAATATGGCAAGCCTACATTCATTGGTGCAGTGAAAGAAATATGAATCCAAAATCTTTCAGAGTTTCCAGAATCTTAGATTTCCTTCAGGCAGGAATGGATAAGGGTTTGAAGGTGGCTTCCTTGAGAGTTCAAGTTTCAGCATTAACTGTATGGTTTCAAAAGAAAATTGCCACTATACAGGATGTGCGTACTTTTTTCCAGGGAATGCTGCACATTCAACCACCCTTTGTTCCTCCTGCAGTACCTTGGGATTTAAGTCTTGTCCTCAAAGCCCTTCAAGGGGCTCAGTTTGAACCACTTAAGAAAGTGGATCTTAAATGGTTGACAGCTAAAGTGCTCTTTCTACTGACTATGACATCAGCTAGAAGAGTATCAGATTTAGGAGCGCTGTCATGTAAATCTCCTTTTCTGATTTTTTATCCAGTTAACGCAGAACTAGGTCTGGCTATCTTCCTAAGGTGGTATCTAAGTTTCACCTTAACGAAGAGATTGTAGTCCCGGCTTTTCAGGTATTGGGACTGACTGCGGGAGAAGCGTCTCTGTACGCAGTGCCATCCGAAAGACAGATTCTGTCTTCATTCTCTACGGATTTCACAAGAGGGGATGGCCTGCTACTAAACTGACGCTAGCAAGATTGCTTCGAATGCCGGAAAAATATACGTTATGGTAAGAACTTACCATTGATAACGGTATTCCTCCTATTTCACAGGGATCCCACCCTGACGCACCTGATTTGAGAATCTTTATACTCACTAACCTCTTCCCTCTTGCATGGAAGGGTACGCATGTGTGTTGTTCTCGCCTGAATAGGGTTCTACATAATGCTCCTGCCTAAATGCTTGGAAACAACTGATTCGACTGAGTCGGTGGGCGGGATTATATGGACGAGCCCGTTGCATCCTGGGAGGCCAGAAAGCTTGTGATCGCTTGGTGCCAATCCGCTGTCGCTCCAACATATCCCAATGTTATCCTGTGGAAACCTGTGGGCATAGGAGAAATACTGTTATCAACGGTAAGTTCTTACCATAACGTATATATGTTATATCCTGGGAAAATCCGAAGAAAGAATTCCAGATCCCCTAAAGGGTTTTGGTTGCTTTTCTCTTTCCTGAAGAGGATAGGAAAAGTTGGGAAACCCCACCCATAGTTGACGCGTCTGCCTCCAGGCTGTCAAAAAAGGCGGTTTTGCCTGTCCCGGGTTCTACCGCATTGAAAAAAACGGCTGATCGTAAAATTGAAACTACGCTCAAATCCATTTACACTGCTTCAGGAGTGGTGTTAAGGCCCACTATTGCCTGTGCATGGATTTCTAAAGCCATAGTAAAGTGGTCAGGCACGTTACTTGAGGAATTGGATAAAAGTGACGTTGCATTGTTTTTACGTAACATAAAGGATTCTGCAGGATTTATGGGAGAATCCATGAAAGATCTGGGTTCGATGGCTGCAGGGATATCTTCCATGTATGTCTCAGCTCGCAGAGGACTCTGGCTACGCCAATGGTTTGCCGACGCAGAATCCAGGAGAGGTGTGGAGAACCAACCCCACACAGGTCAGGCTCTATTTGGGGAAGTGTTGGATGCGTGGATTTCCAAGGCAACCACGTGTAAGTCACCTTTTCATCCCTGAGCTGCGCCTGCTATGAAGAAATCCTTTTCTTCAGCTACGTCACAGTCCTTTCGGACAGCTAAAAAAAAGACCAAGCCGTCTAACACCTTCTTTAGAGGAGGTCGGACAAAATCCAAAAAACCTGCTACTGCAGTTTCCCAGGACCAGAAGCCTGCTTCTGGTACATCAAAATCCTCAGCATGATGGTCCGCACGGCCTGTAGGAAGGGCCGGTGGGTCGAGGCTTAGACGGTTCAGCCACGTTTGGGTGTCATCCGGCATGGACCCCTGGGTACAGGGTATTGTGTCCCAGGGGTACAGGCTAGAGTTTCAAGAACTCCCGCCTCACTGATTCCTCAAATCAGGCCTACCAGCTTTGCTGGCAGACAGGGCTGTCCTACAGGAAGCCATCCAAAAGTTGGAAAAGTCACAGGTCATTGTACCAGTTCCACCTCAGAAGCAAAATAAGGGTTACTATTCGAACCTTTTTGTGGTACCGAAACAGGATGGTTCTGTCAGGCCAATGTTGATTTTGAAATTGTTGAACCCCTATCTGAGGGAGTACAGATTCAAAATGGAGTCTCTGAGAGTGGTGATCTCAAGTTTGGAGGAGGAGGAGTTCCTGGTTTCCATGGATATCAAGGATGCGTACCTCCACATTCCGATTTGGCCTCTGCATCAGGCTTATCTCGGATTCGCAGTGCTAGACTGTCACTATCCGTTCCAGACACTGCCATTCGGCCTCTCCACGGCACCGAGGGTGTTCACCATAGTGATGGCAGAGATGATGGTTCTCCTCCGCAAGCAGGGTGTGAACATAGTTCCATACCTGGACGATCTGCTGATAAAGGCAGTGTCCGGGGAGAAGTTGTTGCAGTCCATTGCTCTCACGACTCGACTGCTCAGGGATCACGGTTGGATCCTGAACCTTCCAAGGTCACATTTGGAACCGACAAGGAGATTGTCTTTCCTGGGGATGATCCTCGACACGGAGGTGCAGAGGGTGTTTCTACCAGTAGAGAAAGCGTTGGTGATCCAATCGATGGTCCGGGATGTCTTGAAGCCTGCCCGGGTATCGGTTCATCAGTGCATTCACCTCTGGGGAAGATGGTTGCCTCCTACGAGGCTCTCCCGTATGGAAGATTCCAGGCTCGACCCTTCCAGCTGAATCTCCTAGACAAATGGTCGGGATCTCATCTGCACATGCACCATAGAATACGTCTTTCACCGAAGGCAAGGATTTTGCTCCTGTGGTGGTTGCAAATGCCTCACCTTCTGGAGGACCGCAGGTTCGGAGTTCAGAACTGGATCCTTCTAACCACGGTTTCAAGTCTCAGAGGTTGGGGAGCGGTCACCGGTGGGGCACACCTTCCAAGGAAGATGGTCAAAACGGGAACCCATTCTTCCAATAAAGCGGCACATCTTCTACAAGATCGGGCCATTCAAGTACAGTCGGACAATGTAATGACCGTGGCCTACATAAACCGACAGGGAGGAACAAAGCGCAGAGCTGCAATGTCAGAGGTAACAAGAATCCTTCTCTGGGCAGAAAGCAAGCATTGGCGCTGTCAGCGATCTTCCTTCCAGGAGTGGACAACTGGGAAGCGGACTTCCTCAGCAGACGCGATCTCCATCCAGGAGAATGGGGCCTCCATCCGGAAGTGTTCACAGAAGTGTCCAGTCGCAAGGGGGCTACAGATGTCTCTATACATCTTAGCACCCGATGCATTTGCATTGTGGGAAGGAGAAGTGCCATGCCATTTTACGCTCCCGCGAACGCTTTACACACACAGAAGCAGTATTGGGAGTAAGAGGCTACCGCTACTGTGTAAAGTGAAAGGGGGACTGGGTGATACTGTGGGAACGGGTTGCGGGAGGATATGCTCCTGCTACCCGTAGTTATCTAATAGGATAAAAACTGTAAAAAAATAAAGAAAAGAAAATCAGTAGAACATCGGGAAAAACTGCAAAAAACGGACGCTTTTCGCACCCGATGTTTTACTGTGGCTACAATTAGTGCCCCCAGTTTGTTTCCCAAGGTCATGTTCTGCAACACTTTAATGCCCTCATTTCATATTATGCCAATTATAGTGTCTCCATTTCACACTGTTACATTTGTATCCTCCAGTTCATATTATGCCACATTACAGTGCCCCCAGTATGTTATAACATCAACTATGCGCACCTTCCATTTCAGTAAAACATCCACTGCATGTACCACCCTTACTGTACCAATACAACTTTACCCTGCTAGATAGCCTTATCTGACCTACATAGAAACCTGGTAAAATATTATCCTATTGACCTCTTATGTACTCTCACCTTCTTTGCCAATGGTGATGCTTCAAGTGCTCCATCCTTATTAGCAGCTTTTGAAACTTACATGGCAGCCCCTCATCTGCAGGCCTTAGAGGCAATTTGCCGTGAGGTTAAAGACAGGAGTCCTGCGTCAATCAGCTCCTACCTTTATCAGGGTAAGACTTAATAATGCAGAAATTCCACTTTGAGTGGAGACCTTCATTTTGACACACTGTCCCTTTCTGGAAAAGTGGTAATCTCAGAGCTTGATTCTTGCCCCCGAGTTAACTTCACAGTGGCTGTCAAGGAGACATCTGTTTGCCAATTAGTTCAGCTGGAGATGGATCAGATCAGTGAGGTGCTTTATGAGAGGGAGGGATAGAGAATACCACATTTTATGAGCGCCAGTGAGTCCCCCTTTTAGGCTGGGAAATGGGCCAACTGCAATGGCTTAGCTTTGGTAGACCACTATATGTCCTGGGTGGAGAGCATTCAGGACCTGGTGGTGGGCCGCATAAGCCTCTGGGCCATATAGCAATGGCTTCCCCTGCACCCATTATAGCTGTGCCCATGCCTTGATTTAACAGTTTAAAATAGAACTCATTACAGTATTCGATAAGTACAAAAATGATTTTCTCTTATGTCCTAGAGGATGCTGGGGTCCACATTAGTACCATGGGGTATAGACGGGTCCATTAGGAGCCATGGGCACTTTAATAGATTAATAGTGTGGGATGGCTCCTCCCTCTATGCCCCTCCTACCAGACTCAGTTTAGAAAATGTGCCCGGAGGAGCCGGTCACAGCTAGGGGAGTTCCTAGGAGTTTTTCTAGTTTTATTGTGTTTTTAGATTGTTAGGTACAGGGAGGCTGCTGGCAACAGCCTCCCTGCTTTGTGGGACTTAGGGGGGGGAGTAGGAACCAACTCTCAAAGTTAATGGTTCTCTATCTCCTCTGACAGGACACTGAGCTCGTGAGTGTGCTGATCGCAAGCCCACGAGGCAACTGCTCACTCCCGCAGCACGGCCGCCACCCCCTAACAGAAGAGTGGTGAGTTTAGCGCCGGCAGCCCGGGTAGCGGGTTGCTGGCGGGAATGGCGGCACAAGGGTGTGAGCGCAGCTCTGTCGTTCTGCGCTCCATGAAGGCTCAATAACATGATTATGTAGATGCAGCTGAGGGGCGTCCTGGGCCTGCGCGATGACCCTACACTGGCAAAGCAGCTAACAGGGGCTACTGGCACTGTTAGCAATAAGGACCTCAGGCCAGTATAATCCTATTATGTGCGGGAAGCCGCGCGCCGTTACAGGGGGGCGGGGCTTCTCAAAGCGGATCCAGCACTCACCAGCGTCATTTTCTCCCTGCAGAACGCTGAAGCACGCTGACAGGGAGCGCTGACCCTCCACCTGCCTCCAGTTACTGTGGTACCAGGGTTTTATAGACAGGGGGGGAGAGTGTAACTAAGACTATTCAACCTAATAAGGTTGAATAGTCAGCGCCAGGCTTTTATCATAACTGCTCCAAGGGCGCTGTGTGGCTGGCTCCTTAGACTCTGTAACTCTCTGAAGGTACTCTGGGGAAAACTGTGTCTGACATTTTCCTGTATGTATGTGTGTGTGTATGTGTATTTACCCACATTACCATGTCTAAGGGCTCTGTATCATGTGCTGCAGAGTGTGTATCTTCTCCTGAGGAGTCTATCCCATGTACTCAGGACTGCAATATGCTTTCCCAACCTTCTGAATCTGAACCCCCATGGGTGGATTCTTTAAGGGGAATGATATCGCAGATTTCATCAAGGATGTCACATAATGAGAAAGAAACGCAGTTTTTGAGAAAGTCTGTAGAGGGTTTGCAGCATTCAGCTTCCACTCCCTCATATAATAATGCAGGTTGACACTGAAACTAACTCTGAAACAGGGGACGGTGATGTGGATATGCAGGGGAGGGGAAGGGGGGGGGATGTACCCCTTGCAAAGGGGGTGCAGCTGATGATTGAAGCCATTAGGGATGTTTCTCTGACGTCCTAAGTAGATGCTGGGACTCCGTAAGGACCATGGGGAATAGCGGCTCCGCAGGAGACTGGGCACAACTAAAGACAGCTTTAGGACTACCTGGTGTGCACTGGCTCCTCCCACTATGACCCTCCTCCAGACCTCAGTTAGAATCTTGTGCCCGGCTGAGCTGGATGCACACTAGGGGCTCTCCTGAGCTCCTAGAAAGAAAGTATATTTAGGTTTTTATTTTACAGTGAGATCTGCTGGCAACAGACTCACTGCAGCGAGGGACTAAGGGGAGAAGAAGCGAACCTACCTAACAGGTGGTAGTTTGGGCTTCTTAGGCTACTGGACACCATTAGCTCCAGAGGGATCGACCGCAGGACCCGACCTTGGTGTTCGTTCCCGGAGCCGCGCCGCCGGCCCCCTTACAGAGCCAGAAGCAAGAAGTGTTCCGGAAAATCGGCTGCAGAAGACTTCTGTCTTCAACAAGGTAGCGCACAGCACTGCAGCTGTGCGCCATTGCTCCTCATGCACAGCTCACACTCCGGTCACTGATGGGTGCAGGGCGCTGGGGGGGGGGCGCCCTGAGGGCAATATAAGACACCTTGGCTGGCAAATCATCACAATATATAGTCCCAGGGCTATATATGTGATAAATTACCCCTGCCAGAATCCATAAAAAAGCGGGAGAAAAGTCCACCGAAAAAGGGGCGGGGCTATCTCCCTCAGCACACTGGCGCCATTTTTTCTTTACAGTGCAGCTGGAAGACAGCTCCCCAGGCTCTCCCCTGTAGTTTTCAGGCTCAAAGGGTTAAAAAGAGAGGGGGGGCACTAAATTTAGGCGCAATATATGTATACAAGCAGCTATTGGGGGAAAAATCACTCAGTTATAGTGTTAATCCCTGCATTATATAGCGCTCTGGTGTGTGCTGGCATACTCTCTCTCTCTGTCTCCCCAAAGTACTTTGTGGGGTCCTGTCCTCAGTCAGAGCATTCCCTGTGTGTGTGCGGTGTGTCGGTACGGCTGTGTCGACATGTTGGATGAGGAAGGTTACGTGGAGGCGGAGCAGAGGCCGATAAATGGGATGTCGCCCCCTGTGGGGCCGACACCAGAGTGGATGGATAGGTGGAAGGTATTAACCGACAATGTCAACTCCTTACATAAAAGGCTGGATGACGTAACAGCTGTGGGACAGCCGGCTTCTCAGCCCGCGCCAGCCCAGGCGTCTCAAAGGCCATCAGGGGCTCAAAAAACGCCCGTTACCTCAGATGGCAGACATAGATGTCGACACGGAGTCTGACTCCAGTGTCGACGAGGTTGAGATATATACACAATCCACTAGGAACATCCATTACATGATCTCGGCAATGAAAAATGTGTTACACATTTCTGACATGAACCCAAGTACCACATAAAAGGGGTTTTATTTTTGGGGAGAAAAAGCAGCCAGTGTTTTGTTCCCCCATCAGATGAATGAATGAAGTGTGTAAAGAAGCGTGGGTTCCCCCGATAAGAAACTGGTAATTTCTAAAAAGTTACTGATGGCGTACCCTTTCCCGCCAGAGGATAGGTCACGTTGGGAGATATCCCCTAGGGTGGATAAGGCGCTCACACGTTTGTCAAAAAAGGTGGCACTGCCGTCTTAGGATACGGCCACCTTGAAGGAGCCTGCTGATAAAAAGCAGGAGGCTATCCTGAAGTCTGTATATACACACTCATGTTCTATACTGAGACCTGCAATTGCCTCAGCATAAATAGTGCTGCTGCAGCGTGGTCTGATACCTTGTCAGATAATATTAATACCCTAGACAGGGATAATATTTTGCTAACATAGAGCATATTAAAAACGTCGTCTTATATATGAAGGATGCACAGAGGGATATTTGCCGGCTGGCATCCAGAATTAATGCAATGTCCATTCTGCCAGGAGGGTATTAGAAACCCGGCAGTGGACAGGTGATGCTGCCTTTAAAAGGCACATGGAGATTCTGCCTTATAAGGGTGAGGAATTGTTTGGGGAGGGTCTCTGGGACCTCGTATCCACAGCAACAGCTGGGAAGAAAAATTTTTACCTCAGTTTTCCTCACAGCCTAAGAAAGCACCGTATTTTCAGGTACAGTCCTTTCGGCTTCAGAAAAGCAAGCGGGTCAAAGGCGCTTCCTTTCTGCACAGAGGCAAGGGAAGAAGGAAAAAGCTGTACCAGACAGCCAGTTCCCAGGATCAAAAATCTTCCCCCGCTTCCTCTGAGTCCACCGCATGACGCTGGGGCTCCACAGGTGGAGACAGGTGCGGTGGGGGCGCGTCTCGGGAACTTCAGGGACCAGTGGGCTTGCTCACAGGTGGATCCCTAGGTTCTGCAAGTAGTATCACAGGGATACAGGCAGGAGTTCGAGGCGACTCCCCCTCGCCGTTACCTCACATCAGCCTTGCCTGCTGCCCTCGGAAGGTAGTACGGGCGGCAATTCACAAGCTGTACTTCCAGCAGGTGAAATCAAGGTACCCCTCCTTCAACAAGGCCGGGGTTACTATTCCAAAATGTTGTGGTACCGAAACCAGACGGTTCGGTGAGACCCATTCTAAAATTGAAATCCTTGAACACTTATATACGAAGGTTCAAGTTCAAAATGGAATCGCTCAGGGCGATTATTGCAAGCCTGGAGAATTTCATGGTATCACGGGACATCAAGGATGCTTACCTGCATGTCCCTATTTACCCTCTTCACCAGGAGTACCTCAAAATTGTGGCACAGGATTGTCATTACCATTTCCAGACGTTGCCGTTGGTCTGTCCCCGGCACCGAGGTATTTACCAAGGTAATGGCCGAAATAATTATCCCGTACTTGGACGATCTCCTTATAAAGGCGAGGTCCAGGGAGCAGTTGTTCGTCGGAGTAGCACTATCTCGGGAAGTGCTACAACAGCACGGCTGGTTTCTGAATATTCCAAAGTCGCAGCTGGTTCCTACGACGCGTCTACTGTTCCGGGGTATGGTTCTGGACACAGAACAGGGAAAAAAAGGGTTTCTCCCGGAGGAGAAGTCCAAGGAGTTGTCGTCTCTAGACAGAGACCTCCTAATACAAATACAGGTGTCGGTGCATCAATGCACGCGAGCCCTGGGAAAGATGGTAGCTTCTTACGAAGAAATTCCATTTGCCAGGTCCCATGCAAGGATCTTCCAGTGGGATCTGTGGGACAAGTGGTCCGGGTCGCATCTTCAGATGCATCGGCGGATAACCCTGTCTCCAAGGGCCAGGGTGTCGCTGTTGTGGTGGCTGCAGAGTGCTCATCTTCTAGGGGGCCACAGATTCGGCATACAGGACTGGGACCTGGTGACCACGGATGCCAGCCTTCGAGGCTGGGGGGCAGTCACACAGGGAAGAAACTTCCAAGGCTATGGAAAAGTCAGGAGACTTCCCTACACATAAATATTCTGGAACTAAGGGCCATTTACAATGCCCTAAGTCAGGCTAGACCCCTGCTTCAACACCGGCCGGTGCTGATCCAGTCAGACAACATCACGGCGGTCGCTCATGTAAACCGACAGGGCGGCACAAGAAGCAGGATGGCGATGGCAGAAGCCACAAGGATTCTCCGATGGGCGGAAAATCATTGTCAGCAGTGTTCATTCCCGGAGTGGACAACTGAGAAGCAGACTTTCTCAGAAGACACGACCTCCACCCGGGAGAGTGGGGACTTCATCCAGAAGTCTTCCAAATGATTGTACACCGTTGGGAAAGGCCACAGGTGGACATAATGGTGTCCCGCCTCAACAAACAGCTACAAAGATATTGCGCCAGGTCAAGGGACCCTCAGGCGATAGCTGTGGACGCTCTGGTAACACCGTGGGTGTACCAGTCGGTGTATGTGTTCCCTTCTCTGCCTCTCTTACCCAGGGTAATGAGAATAAGAAGAAGGAGAGGAGTAAGAACTATACTCATTGTTCCGGGTTGGCCAAGAAGAGCTTGGTACCCAGAACTCCAAGAAATGATCTCAGAGGACCCATAGCCTCTGCCGCTCAGACAGGACCTGCTGCAGCAGGGGGCCTGTCTGTTCCAAGACGTACCGCGGCTGCGTTTGACGGCCTGGCGGTTGAACGCCGGATCCTGAAGGAAAAGGGCATTCCGGAGGAAGTTATCCCTACGCTATTTAAAGCTAGGACAGAAGTGAACGCAAACCATTATCACCGCATATGGCGGAAATATGTTGCGTGCTGTGAGGCCAGGAAGGCCCCAAAGGAGAAATTTCAGCTAGGTCGATTTCTGCACTTCCTACAGTCAGAGGTGACTATGGGCCTAAAATTGGGTTCCATTAAGGTCCAGATTTCGGCTCTATCGATTTTCTTCCAAAATAGAACTGGCTTAACTGCCTGAAGTTCAGACTTTTGTTAAGGGAGTGCTGCATAGTCAGCCCCCGTTTGTGCCTCAAGTGGCACCGTGGGATCTCAACGTGGTGTTGGATTTCCTGAAGTCGCATTGGGTTGAGCCACTTAAATCCGTGGAGCTACAATACCTCACGTGGAAAGTGGTCATGCTGTGGGCCTTGGCGTCGGCCAGGCGTGTATCAGAATTGGCGGCTTTGTCATACAAAAGCCCTTATCTGTATTTTATATGGATAAGGCAGAATTGAGGACTCGTTCCCAATTCCTTCCTAAGGTGGTATCAGTTTTTCATGTGAACCAACCTGTTGTGGTGCCTGCGGCTACTTGGGACTTGGAGGATTCCAAGTTACTGGACGTAGTCAGGGCCCTGAAAAGTATATGTTTCCAGGACGGCTGGAGTCAGGAAAACTGACTCGCTATTTATCCTGTATGCACCCAACAAGCTGGGTGCTCCTGCTTCTAAGCAGACTATTGCTCGCTGGATCTGTAGCACGATTCAACTTGCACATGCTGTGGCTGGACTGCCGCACCCTAAATCTGTAAAAGCCCATTCCACAAGGAAAGTGGGCTCTTCTTAGGCGGCTGCCCGAGGGGTCTCGGCTTTACAACTTTGCCGAGCTGTTACTTGGTCGGGTTCAAACATTTTTGCAAGAGTCTACAAGTTTGATACCCTGGCTGAGGAGGACCTTGTGTTTGCCCATTCGGTGCTGCAGAGTCATCCGCACTCTCCCGCCCGTTTGGGAGCTTTGGTATAATCCCCATGGTCCTTACGGAGTCCCAGCATCCACTTAGGACGTCAGAGAAAATAAGATTTTACTCACCGGTAAATCTATTTCTCGTAGTCCGTAGTGGATGCTGGGCGCCCATCCCAAGTGCGGATTGTCTGCAATACTTGTTTATAGTTATTGCTTAACTAAAGGGTTATTGTTGAGCCATCTGTTGAGAGGCTCCGTTATATTTCATACTGTTAACTGGGTATAGTATCACGAGTTATACGGTGTGATTGGTGTGGCTGGTATGAGTCTTACCCGGGATTCAAAATCCTTCCTTATTGTGTCAGCTCTTCGGGGCACAGTATCCTAACTGAGGTCTGGAGGAGGGTCATAGTGGGAGGAGCTAGTGCACACCAGGTAGTCCTAAAGCTTTCTTTAGTTGTGCCCAGTCTCCTGGGGAGCCGCTATTCCCCATGGTCCTTACGGAGTCCCAGCATCCACTACGGACTACGAGAAATAGATTTACCGGTGAGTAAAATCTTATTTTTGCATATTACTGAGAAGGTACCTGAGCCAGAAGGGGAATCTTATTTTACAGAAAATAAGAAATCCTCTCTCACCTTCCCTGCTTCTAAAGAGCTGAACTTTTAATTTGAAAAATCCTGGAAAAACCCAGAGAAAAAATTCCAGATCCCTAAAAGAATTCATTGCTTTCCCTTTCCCTCAGGAAGATAGAAAGAAATGGGAAAACCCACTTATAGTAGACGCTTCTGTATCCATATTGACTAAAAAGGTGGTTTTACCTGTCCCTGGTTCAACCGCCCTAAAGAGACGGCTGACCGTAAGATTGAGACTACGCTCAAATCTCTATTCACTGCTACAGGTGTGGCTTTAAGGCCCACTATTGCTTGTGCGTGGATTTCTAAAGCCATAATAAAGTGGCCAGGTACATTACTAGAGGACTTAGATACGATGGATAGGAGTGACATTGAATTGTTTTTGCGTCACATACAGGATTCTGCTGGGTTCATGGTGGAGGCCATGAAGGACCTTGGAATGCTGAATGCAAGGGCTACTTCCATGGCAGTCTCGGCACTCAGAGGACTCTGGCTACGTCAATGGACTGCGGATGCAGAATCTAAGAAAAGTGTGGAGAACCTACCTTTCTCAGGTCAGGCTCTGTTTGGGGACGCATTAGATGCGTGGATTTCCATGGCAACTGCGGGTAAGTCTACCTTTCTACCCTCAGCAGCTCCACCAACTAGAAAATCTTATCCTATGTCTACACTGCAGTCCTTTCGGACCACAAAATTTAAAAAATCCAAATCCCCTTCCACCTTTAGGGGTGGTAAAGGAAAGTCCAAAAAATCTGCACCACCAGGTTCTCAGGAACGGAAACCAGGTTCTGCTTCCTCAAAATCTTCCCAGTCTGGAGATCGGGCAGGTGGGAGCGAGACTAAAATATTTCAGTTACGTCTGGGCGTCCTCTTGCCTAGACCCCTGTGTGACAGACATTGTTACCCAGGGCTACAGACTGGAGTTTCCAGAACTCCCACCTCACAGATTCTTGAAATCGGGCTTACCAGTTTCGCTGACAGAAAGTGCTATCCTGCAGGAAGCCATTCAAAAATTGGTACAAACAAATGTTATTGTCCCAGTTCCGCCTCACCTACACCACAATGGTTATTACTCAAACCTCTTTGCGGTGCCGAAACCGGATGGTTCCGTAAGGCTGATATTAAACCTAAAGTCAATGAACCCCTACTTAAGGGAATTCAAATTCAAAATGGAGTCTGAGAGCGGTGATCTCAGGTCTGGAGGAGGGAGAATTTCTGGCATCCCTGGATATCAAGCATGCATACCTTCACATTCCGATCTGGCCACCTCACCAGGCTTATCTCAGATTTGCGCTGCTGGATTGTCACGATCAGTTCCAGGCATTGCCTTTTGGTCTGTCCACAGCACCGAGGGTGTTCACCAAGGTCATGGCAGAGATGATGCTACTCCTCCGCAAGAAAGGAGTGAACATAATGCCGTATCTGGACGATCTGCTGATAACAGCGTCGTCCAGGAAAAGGTGCAGAGTATCGCTCTTTCAACTCGACTACTCCAGGGTCATGGGTGGATCCTGAACCTTCCAAAGTCACATTTGGAACCAACAAGGAGACTACCCTTCCTGGGGATGATACTCGACACAGAAGTGCAGAGGGTGTTTCTACCGGTGGAGAAAGCGTTGGTGATCCAATCAATGGTACAGGATGTCCTGAAGCCAGCCCGGGTTTCGGTTCATCAGTGCATTCGCCTTCTGGGGAAGATGGTAGCCTCCTACGAGTCTATTCAGTACGGAAGGTTCCATGCGCGGTCCTTCTAGCTGGATCTCCTAGACAAATGGTCGGGTTCACATCTTCACATGCACCAGCGGATACGCCTGTCGCCAAAAGTCAGAATTTCACTCCTCTGGTGTCTGCAAACTTCTCACCTACTCGAAGGCCGCAGGTTCAGGATTTAGACTTGGATCATTCTAACCACGGATGCAAGTCTAAGAGGTTGGGGAGCGGTCACCCAAAGGGAAAAGTTCCAAAGAAAGTAATCAAGTCTGGAATCCATTCTTCCGATAAACATTCTGGAACTAAGGGCCATACACAAGGGCCTTCTACAAGCGGCACATCTTCTACAAGATCAAGCCATTCAGGTTCAGTCGGACAACGTCACAGCGGTGTCGTACATAAACAGGCAGGGTGGAACAAAGAGCAGAGCTGCAATGTCAGAGGTAACAAGAATCCTCCTCTGGGAAGAAAAACAAGCAGTGGCACTGTCTGCAATCTTCATTCCGGGAGTGGACAACTGGGAAGCGGACTTCCTCAGCAGACGCGATCTCCATCCAGGAGAATAGGGCCTCCACCCGGAGGTGTTCGCAGAGATGACAAGCCGATGGTGTACCTCAGATAGACATGATGGCCTCTCGCCTCAACAAGAAGCTTCGGCTGTACTGTTCCAGGTCGAGAGACCCTCAGGCAGTGGCGGTGGACACACTGGTAACTCCGTGGGTGTTTCAGTCAGTGTATGTGTTCCCTCCACTTCCACTCATTCCAAGGATTCTAAAATTAATAAAAAGAACAAGAGTTCAGGCGATCCTTATTGCTCCGGACTGTCCAAGGAAGGCTTGGTACGTGGATCTTCTGGAATTACTACTTGAAGATCCGAGGCCTCTTCCTCTACGTGAGGACCTTCTGCAACAGGGGCCGTTCGCCTATCAAGACTTACCGTGGCTACGTTTGACGGCATGGAGGCGGAATGCCAGATCTTCGCTCAGAAGGGCATTCTGAAAAGGGTCATTTCTACCCTGATTCAAGCTAGGAAGGGAGTTACGTCTAAACATTACCGTCGGATTTAGAAAAAATGTGTGTCTTGGTGTGATTCCAAGAAGTTTCCAACGGTGGAGATTCAAGTGGGACGTTTTCTCCTCTTTCTGCAGGCAGGTGTGGATGTCGGCCAATGCTTGGGCTCCATAAAGGTCCAGATTTCAGACTTGTCCATTTTCTTTCAGAAACAATTGGCTGCCCTCCCTGAGGTTCAGACTTACTTGAAATGGGTTCTGCACATCCAGCCACCCTTTGTGCCTCCTACAGCACCTTGGGAGCTTAATGTGGTGCTGCAGTTCTTGCAATCGGATTGGTTCAAACCTTTACAGGAGGTGGACGTCAAGTTTCTTACTTGGAAGGCGGTCACACTGTTGGCATTGGCATCTGCTAGACGTGTGTCAGAATTGGGGGCTTTGTCATGCAAGAGCCCCTATTTGATTTTCCATGAAGATAGAGCTGACCTCAGAACGTGTCAGCAATTTCTTCCAAAGGTTGTGTCAGCTTTTAATATCAACCAACCTATTGTGGTGCCAGTGGCTACTGACTCCTCTATTACCTCACACTCCTTGGATGGTGGTGAGGGCTTTGAAAATATATGTGAAGAGAACTTCTTGTCACAGGAAATTGGACGCTCCCTTTGTCCTTTATGATCCCAACAAGGTTGGGTGTCCTGCTTCTAAGTAGGCGATTTCTCGTTGTATCCGGGTTACTATCCAGCATGCTTATTCTACGGCAGGCTTGCCGTGTCCAAAATCTGTTAAGGCCCACTCTACTCATAAGGTGGGTTCTTGCTGGGCGGCTGCCCGGAGTGTCTCGGCTTTACAGCTTTGCCAAGCAGCTACTTGGTCAGGGTCGAACACGTTTGCTAAGTTCTACATGTTCGATACTTTGGCCTCTGAGGACCTAAAGTTTGGTCAATCGGTTCTGCTGGAGCCTCAGCACTCTCCCTCCCGTACTGGTAGCTTTGGTACATCCCCATGGTACTAATGTGGACCCCAGCATACTCTAGGACGTAAGAGAAAATAGGATTTTAATTACCTACCGGTAAACCCTTTTCTCGTAGTCCGTAGAGGATGCTGGGCGCCCGCCCATTGCTTCATATTCCTGCATTGTTACTTGGTTCAGTTTGTTAGTTCAGCCATTGCTGATTTGTTCCAAGTTGGTTAGCTTGGCTTTCCTTTTATGGTATGTGTGAGCTGGTGTGAGTCTCGCCACTATCTGTGTATTTCCTTCTCTCAAAGTATGTCCGTCTCCTCGGGCACAGTTTCTAGAATGTGTCTGGTAGGAGTGGCATAGAGGGAGGAGCCAGCCCACACTATTAATCTCTTAAAGTGCCCATGGCTCCTAATGGACCCGTCTATATCCGATGGTACAAATGTGGACCCCAGAATCCTCTATGGACTACGAGAACAGGATTTACCGGTAGGTAATTAAAATCCTATTTTTTTTTTCTAAAAATATATATAAGCTGCACCAATCAGCATGTATAATACATAGGCATTTAAAGATGAAAAAATAACATTAGCATAAATAAAATACAGTGTATTATTAATCCTAGACACCTGAGAACATAAAATTAATGAAACTATAAAATCCATTTATATCCATTAATGTTAGATTCAAAAAGATATCTTTAAAGATTAACAATGTAATGATGATCTTTACCTATATTCATTCTGATCAAAATGTTATTGAATATTTTCCTCAGGATACAAAAAAACTGCAGTCACTTGAGATGTCGGTGTTACTGTGCCCGACACGCTCGGCAAATATCTCTGCATTAGGCACATTGCGTTATGAATAGCATGATGTTTGTATAGACTCAACAAACAAGGAGCGCTTATAAAATAACATATAATGCAATTTATTAAGAATACATATAAAATAGCAATAATTACTGCATAAACATTTGTAACCAAAATTAAAAAACAATCTAAGATGGCAGTGAATTAAGCATAGCAGTTTAGATGTAATATAAAATGAAGCTTAAATGAAATTAGCAGAGTTGAGGTCCATATATTGATGGTATAAAGCTGGTAAATCCAGAATCAGTGGGAAGAATTTTTTCCTAAAAGCATGAAGTCCACAGCTGTAAATAGAGTGGAGTGGGGACGTTATGCTCACCCCTGATCAAAGATAAGTTCTCACCCGCTGCAGGTACAGTATATGAAGATACCTCCTGAAGAAACTGCCGTTTGCTGTGGCAGAGAAATGCATTGAGGGCTGCAGAGTTCGAGTGTCCGCCCTTGGGAATAAGCAGCAACTATCGTTTGAAGTGGATATGTCCCCAGATGTCCCCAGCCGCCCGCTGCATTAGGAACATTTAGCAACTGACTGTCGCTTTGTAACAAGCCCCGTCAGCAGACTAGGTATCGTGGACTCACCGTCCGCCTCCCCCTTACGGCATACCTACAGAGGGGGAACCGATCAGCTGTCTGGAGCTCACGCGTTTGCACTGCCATCAACGGGAAAGTACAGTCAATACCTGCAGCGGGTGAGAACTTATCTTTGATCAGGGGTGAGCATAACGTCCCCACTCCACTCTATTTACAGCTGTGGACTTCATGCTTTTAGGAAAAAATTCTTCCCACTGATTCTGGATTTACCAGCTTTATACCATCAATATATGGACCTCAACTCTGCTAATTTCATTTAAGCTTCATTTTATATTACATCTAAACTGCTATGCTTCATTCACTGCCATCTTAGATTGTTTTTATTGTTTTTTATTTTTGGTTACAAATGTTTATGCAATAATTATTGCTATTTTATATGTATTCTTAATAAATTGCATTATATGTTACAGGTTGAGTATCCCATATCCAAATATTCCGAAATACGTAATATTCCGAAATACGGACTTTTTTGAGTGAGACTGAGATAGTTAAACCTTTGTTTTCTGATGGCTCAATGTAAACAAACTTTGTTTAATACACAAAGTTATTAAAAATATTGTATTAAATGACCTTTAGGCTGTGTGTGTAAGGTGTATATGAAATATAAATGATTTGTGTGAATGTACACACACTTTGTTTAATGCACAAAGTTATAAAAAATATTGGCTAAAATGAACTTCAGGCTGTGTGTATAAGGTGTATATGAAACATGTGCATTCTGTGCTTAGACTTGGGTCCCATCGCCATGATATCTCATTATGGTATGCAATTATTCCAAAATACGGAAAAATCCCATATCCAAAATACCTCTGGTCCCAAGCATTTTGGATAAGGGATACTCAACCTGTATTTTATAAGCGCTCCTTGTTTGTTGAGTCTATACAAACATCATGCTATTTCTATGTTTAGGCATCCAGTTTGCGATATAGGAGCAGCTATAATAAAATAAATTATACAAAGTTGCTTTTTTAATTGCTAAATTATTTTTAAGTGTTTATAGCGCCCGATTCCTCAGTGGAATCTATTTCCCTGTGATACTATTGTACATTGCGTTATGATGTTGGCATATACTGCACCCTGAAGTGCCTGCTCGCTATGTTTCAGATACACAGTAATAGATTTTATATGTACAAATGGGACATCCTATTACAAAAGTAATGGCCAGGTGCCAGAGAAATAAATATCCAAGCAATAAAAGAATACAGCAGCCCAGAAAATTATGCTAACTAAAAGGAGCATATCCTCATCAGTGTCGCTTCATTCAGACATTGCCTTATGTCAAGCATCATGTTCTAGATTGCTGTATGCGTTCATTACACATTCCACTATAGATCACATGTTGGCGTTATTGGCCTGTTCAAGTAAACAAAAATTCTCTGTTTTTAGTTGGAGACCACACCTGGAAAAAAGATGTAGAAGGACATATAATGGATGTGATAGAGAGCAGTAAAGCCAAGGAGAATACCCTGCAATGGAAGGACCTGTTTGACAAAAAGGAAACAAAAACATCACCGAAAGAGGAAGCGAATGAAAGCTTCAAGAATGTGGACTTAACTGATCAACATCCCAACAGCACTGCTGAGAAAAGATTAAACCCAAAAGAGAGACTGTTCATCTGTTCTGTGTGTGGTAAAAGCTTTGGTGGCAATTCTCTGCTGGTGAGACACATGAGAATCCACACAGGCGAGAAGCCCTACGCATGTAACCACTGTGACAAAAGCTTCAATGATAAATCCTATCTTCTGCGCCACTTAAGGACTCATACTGGGGAGAAGCCTTACTCTTGCTCTGTGTGTTTTAAATGTTTCAGCCAGAATTCCAGTGTCATTGCTCATATGCGGATCCATACTGGAGAGAGACCATTTCAGTGCAGAGAGTGTGACAAGCGATTCAGCGATAAGTCATACTTTGTGCGGCATATGAGGTCGCACACTGGAGAGAAACCATACAAATGTACCGAATGCCAAAAATGTTTTACTCAGACTTCCAGCCTGGCCTCACACATGCGGATCCACACAGGAGAAAAACCATTCAAATGTCCCTATTGTGATAAATGTTTTAGTCAAAATTCAAGCCTGGTTATACATAAGAGATTACACAGACGGGAGGAAACACTAGTACGGAGTCAGTCATGAAGCATCAACTTAAAGGATTGTTCCACATTTTGGTGAAATCTTTTTAAAAAGGGACTCGTTCTGTGCCCCTTACCTGAAATGTTTGTGTTTGGGGGGAGGGGGGGTCCTTCCTCTGGATCGCTGCTGAGTTTCTTGAATAAGATTGGGTTCCCACAAAGAAAGATCAAAGACAGTGGTCCCAGCAGTATAATTTGGCAGTGAGGGCTTGGTCAGCGGCAACTTGTTTTTTTTTTTTTTTTATTCTGAACCCACTATACACACACAATACACCACCTATTCTTGATCCCGTAGTCACAGCCACAGAGCTGAATGCATGGACACTGAGCTGCAACATTTTACGTATTTCCACACATCCACCAAACCCCATATCTTCTTAAATCTCCTGCCCGCAATGTGCTAAGCTGCTATGTCGGAGCCTGGTTTCCTACTTTTCTCACTACTCGCAAGGTAAAATGATATAACACTTTCTTCCTACAGTACATAATAAGCCTCTAGCCCCCGGAATTCCTTTGCAGGAAAACTGACTATCTCAGGATAATTGTTTGCAGATCCGAAAAAATGTCCTAATGATGGTTAGGCTGCTGAGGAAAAGTCATACTTTTTTAGTGATATATGGGGTTACTTAACATTGCACCAACTCTATGATACAGCAAATAATGTATCTCCTGTAATGTACCATGGTATATGAAGAAGAGAGAAATTTATAAACAACTAGGCTTCACCAATCCTTCTCCTATAATATAAACACAATTCAAATAGAATGGTGCTTATGAGAATGTATTGTTAATAAAGTCTTTATAGACCATATACAACCATTATTTAATCAATAAAATAGTGACAAAAGCAATAAAAACTTGGTATCTTAATATGCTGCAGTCCCCGTTTACCCCTATATTTCTCTGACGTCCTAGTGGATGCTGGGGACTCCGTAAGGACCATGGGGAATAGACGGCTCCGCAGGAGACTGGGCACATCTAAAGAAAGATTTAGGACTATCTGGTGTGCACTGGCTCCTCCCCCTATGACCCTCCTCCAAGCCTCAGTTAGATTTCTGTGCCCGGCTGAGCTGGATGCACACTAGGGGCTCTCCTGAGCTCCTAGAAGAAAGTATAGTTTCGTTTTTTTATTTTCAGTGAGACCTGCTGGCAACAGGCTCACTGCAACGAGGGACTAAGGGGAGAAGAAGCGAACCTACCTAAGTGGTGGTAGCTTGGGCTTCTTAGGCTACTGGACACCATTAGCTCCAGAGGGATCGAACACAGGACCCGACCTCGTCGTCCGTTCCCGGAGCCGCGCCGCCGTCCCCCTTACAGAGCCAGAAACAAGAAGGTGGTCCGGAAAATCGGCGGCTGAAGACTTCTGTCTTCTCCAAGGTAGCGCACAGCACTGCAGCTGTGCGCCATTGCTCCTCATGCACACCACACACTGCGGTCACTGATGGGTGCAGGGCGCTGGGGGGGGGGGGGGGCGCCCTGAGCAGCATTAATAACACCTTGGCTGGCAAAACTAACACCATATATAGCCCCAGAGGCTATATAGGTGTATATTAACCCCTGCCAGAAACGATAAAATAGCGGGAGAAAGCCTGCCGAAAAAGGGGCGGAGCCAACTCCCTCAGCACACTGGCGCCATTATTCCCTCACAGCTTCGCTGGAAGGAAGCTCCCTGGCTCTCCCCTGCAGTCCTGCACTACAGAAAGGGTAAAAAAGAGAGGGGGGGCACAATTTAGGCGCAATATATATATATATATTATAGGCAGCTATAGGGGAAAACACTCTGTATAGTGATATCCCTGTGTTATATAGCGCCCTGGTGTGTGCTGGCATACTCTCCCTCTGTCTCCCCAAAGGGCTTTGTGGGGTCCTCTCCTCTGTAAGAGCATTCCCTGTGTGTCTGCTGTGTGTCGGTACTGCTGTGTCGACATGTATGATGAGGATAATGATGTGGAGGCGGAGCAAATGCCTGTGAATGTGATGTCACCCCCTGCGGGGTCGACACCAGTGTGGATGGACTTATGGAAGGAATTACGTGACAGTGTCAGCTCCTTACATAAAAGGTTTGACGACATAGGACAGCCGGCTACTCAGCTTGTGCCTGTCCTAGCGTCTCAAATGTCATCAGGGGCTATAAAACGCCCGCTACCTCAGATGACAGATACAGATGTCGACACGGATACCGACTCCAGTGTCGACGATGATGAGACGAGTGTACCCTCCAATAGATCCACCCGTTATATGATTGAGGCTATGAAAAATGTATTACACATTTCTGATGATACCCCAGGTACCACAAAAAAGGGTATTATGTTTGGTGAGAAAAAACTACCAGTAGTTTTTCCTGCATCTGACGAATTAAATGAGGTGTGTGAGGAAGCGTGGACTTCCCCAGATAAGAAATTGATCATTTCTAAACGGTTAATGGCTGCGTACCCTTTCCCGCCAGAGGATAGGTCACGCTGGGAAACACCCCCTAGGGTAGGGTAGATAGCGCTGACACGCTTATCAAAGAAGGTGGCACTACCGTCTCCGGATACGGCCGCCCTAAAAGAACCTGCTGATAGAAAGCTGGAAAGTACCCTAAAAGCTATATACACACACACTGGCATTATATTGAGACCCGCTATTGCATCAGCTTGGATGTGCAGTGCTGCTGCTGCGTGGTCAGACTCCCTGTCGGAAAACATTGATACCATGGATAGGGACAATATTTTGCTAACGATTGACCATATAAAAGACGCGGTCTTATACATGCGTGATGCACAGAGGGATATTTGCCGGCTGGCATCAAAAATAAGCGCTATGTCCATTGCCGCCAGACGGGGGTTATGGACTAGGCAATGGTCAGGTGATGCCGACTCCAAGCGGCACATGGAAGTTTTACCCTATAAAGGGGTGGAACTTTTTGGGGAAGGTCTTTCAGACCTCGTTTCCACAGCTACTGCTGGGAAATCGACTTTTTTGCCACAGGCTACCCCACAGCAAAAGAAAGCACCGTATTATCAGGTACAGTCCTTTCGGCCCCAGAAAAATAAGCGGGCTAGAGGCTCATCCTTTCTGCCGAGGGGCAGAGGAAGGGGGAAAAAGCTGCAGCACACAGCTAGTTCCCAGGAGCAGAAGTCCTCCCCTGCGTCCGGTAAGTCCACAGCATGACGCTGGGGCTGCTCAGGCGGAATCGGGAACGGTGGGGGCATGTCTCAGGTTTTTCAGCACACAGTGGGCTTTCTCACAAGTGGATCCCTGGGTCCTTCAAGTAGTATCTCAGGGGTACAGGCTGGAATTCGAGACGTCTCCCCCCCGCCGTTTCCTAAAATCTGCCTTGCCGGCAACTCCCTCTGCCAGGGAGGCAGTGTTGGTGGCTATTCAAAAACTGTATTCACAGAAAGTGATAGTCAAGGTACCCCTCCTTCAGCAAGGACAGGGTTACTACTCCACAATGTTTGTGGTACCGAAACCGGACGGTTCGGTGAGACCCATCTTAAATTTAAAAGCCTTGAACACTTATATCAAAAAGTTCAAGTTCAAGATGGAATCGCTCAGGGCGGTTATTGCGAGCCTGGAGGAGGGGGATTACATGGTATCCCTGGACATCAAGGATGCGTACCTGCATGTCCCCATTTACCCTCCGCACCAGGAGTACCTCAGATTTGTGGTACAGGACTGTCACTATCAGTTCCAGACGCTGCCGTTTGGGTTATCCACGGCACCGAGGGTCTTTACCAAGGTAATGGCCGAAATGATGATACTCCTTCGCAAGAAGGGAGTTTTAATTATCCCGTACTTGGACGATCTCCTGATAAAGGCGAGGTCCAAAGAACAGTTGATAGTGGGGGTGGCACTTTCTCAGGAAGTGCTACAACAGCACGGCTGGATTCTAAACATTCCAAAGTCACAGCTGGTCCCGACGACACATCTTCTGTTCCTGGGAATGATTCTGGACACAGACCAGAAAAGAGTGTATCTTCCACTGGAAAAAGCCGAGGAATTGTCATCTCTGGTCAGAGACATCCTAAAACCAGGAAAAGTGTCGGTACATCAATGCACATGAGTCCTGGGAAAAATGGTAGCTTCGTACGAAGCAATTCCATTCGGAAGGTTCCACGCAAGGACGTTCCAGTGGGACCTGTTGGACAAATGGTCCGGGTCCCATCTCCAGATGCAACAGCGGATAACCCTATCGGCCAGAACCAGGGTGTCGCTGCTGTGGTGGCTGCAGAGGGCTCATCTACTAGAGGGCCGCAGATTCGGAATAGAGGACTGGGTCCTGGTGACCACGGATGCCAGCCTTCGGGGCTGGGGCGCAGTCACAAAGGGAAGAAATTTCCAAAGACTGTGGTCAAATCAGGAGATTTCTCTTCACATAAATATCCTGGAGCTAAGGGCCATTTACAATGCCCTAAGCCAGGCAAGACCCCTGCTTCAACACCAGCCGGTACTGATCCAGTCAGACAACATCACGGCGGTCGCCCATGTAAACAGACAGGGCGGCACGAGAAGCAGGATGGCGATGGCAGAAGCCACAAGGATTCTCAGATGGGCAGAGAATCATGTGTTAGCACTGACGGCAGTGTTCATTCCGGGAGTGAACAACTGGGAAGCAGGCTTCCTCAGCAGGCACGACCTCCACCCGGGAGAATGGGGACTTCATCCAAAAGTCTTCCAAATGCTGGTCAACCGGTGGGAAAAACCACAGGTAGACATGATGGCGTCCCGCCTCAACAAGAAGTTGAAAAGATATTGCGCCCGGTCAAGAGACCCTCAGGCGATAGCAGTGGACGCTCTAGTGACACCATGGGTGTACCAGTCGGTTTATGTGTTTCCTCCTCTACCTCTCATACCCAAGGTACTGAGAATAATAAGAAGGCGAGGAGTGAAAACCATACTCGTGGTTCCGGATTGGCCAAGAAGAGCTTGGTACCCGGAACTTCAAGAGATGCTTACAGAGGACCCTTGGCCTCTGCCACTCAGACAAGACCTGCTGCAGCAGGGACCCTGTCTGTTCCAAGACTTACCGCGGCTGCGTTTGACGGCATGGTGGTTGAACACCGGATCCTGAAGGAAAAGGGTATTCCGGAGGAAGTCATCCCTACCCTGATCAAAGCCAGGAAGGATGTCACCGCAAGACATTATCACCGCATTTGGCGAAAATATGTTGCTTGGTGTGAGGCCATGAAGGCCCCGACGGAGGAATTTCAACTGGGTCGATCCCTGCACTTCCTGCAAGCAGGGGTGACATTGGGCCTCAAATTGGGGTCCATAAAGGTCCAGATTTCGGCTCTGTCGATTTTCTTCCAAAAAGAACTGGCTTCACTGCCCGAAGTTCAGACTTTTGTCAAAGGAGTCCTGCATATTCAGCCTCCTTTTGTTCCCCCCAGTGGCACCTTGGGATCTCAATGTGGTTTTGGCATTCCTGAAATCACATTGGTTCGAACCACTTAAGATTGTGGAATTAAAATATCTCACGTGGAAAGTGGTCATGCTGTTGGCCTTGGCGTCGGCCAGGCGGGTTTCAGAATTGGCGGCTTTGTCTTGTAAAAGCCCTTATCTGATTTTCCATATGGATAGGGCAGAATTGAGGACTCGTCCTCAGTTTCTCCCTAAGGTGGTCTCAGCTTTTCACTTGAACCAACCTATTGTGGTGCCTGCGGCTACTAGGGACTTGGAGGATTCCAAGTTGCTGGACGTAGTCTGGGCCCTAAAAATTTATATTTCCAGGACAGCTGGAGTCAGAAAGACTGACTCGCTGTTTATCCTGTATGCACCCACCAAGCTGGGTGCTCCTGCTTCTAAGCAGTCTATTGCGCGCTGGATTTGTAGCACTATTAAGCTGGCGCATTCTGCGGTAGGCTTACCGCAGCCTAAATCTGTAAAAGCCCATTCCACACAGAAGGTGGGCTCATCTTGGGCGGCTGCCCGAGGGGTCTCGGCTTTACAACTTTGCCGAGCAGCTACTTGGTCGGGGGCAAACACGTTTGCAAAGTTCTACAAATTTGATACCCTGGCTGAGGAGGACCTGGAATTCTCTCATTCGGTGCTGCAGAGTCATCCGCACTCTCCCGCCCGTTTGGGAGCTTTGGTATAATCCCCATGGTCCTTACGGAGTCCCCAGCATCCACTAGGACGTCAGAGAAAATAAGAATTTACTCACCGGTAATTCTATTTCTCGTAGTCCGTAGTGGATGCTGGGCGCCCATCCCAAGTGCGGATTGTCTGCAATACCTGTACATAGTTATTGTTACAAAAATCGGGTTTTGTTGTGAGCCATCTCTTCAGAGGCTCCATTTGTTATCATACTGTTAACCGGGGTTCCTATCACGTGTTATATGGTGTGATTGGTGTGGCTGGTATGAGTCTTGTGACGTCAAACCAGGAACTAAACAGACCGAGCTGATCGCAATCAGGAGTAGGTCTGGAGCTACTCAGAAACTGCAAGAAAATATTTAATAGCAATTCTGCTACTCTTTCGTTCGCTATTCTGCTAAGCTAAGATACACTCCCAGAGGGCGGCGGCCTAGCATGTGCAATGCTGCTAAAAGCAGTTAGCGAGCGAACAACTCGGAATGAGGGCCATAAACAAAATAATCAAAACAGGAAAATAGTTAGTTATGGTGTGTACACACGGTGAGATTTTCTCTAGCATCCATAAGGGATATTGGGGACAGATTAATATAATGGGGTATAGACGGGTCCAAAGGAGCCAGTGCACTTTAAATTTCTTCAACTGGGTGTGCTGGCTCCTTCCCTGTATGCCTCCTCCTACATGTCCGTTTAGAAAAAAGTGCCCTCAGGAGAGGAAGCACACTCTGCAAGCTCCAGAGTTTTTCTTCAATTTCTTTGAAAGTTTTATTTCTTTCGGTATGAGGTTTGGGCAACAGCATACCTGCACCGTGGGAGTTGGGGGGTGGGGGGGGGGGGACGGTCATCGGCCTCTTGAGGTGCAGAGCCGCTTCCCCGCTGCAGGACCACCGTCCTGAGGGGCTGATTGTTCAGCGGGGCATGGCGCCTTGGCTGTCGCAGCATGCCACACACCCCTAATGCTGCCTGAAGGTGATCATCGGTGGTGAGCACTCGCCGGGGACCCCACTATGGGGGTCCCCCCGGTTTACTGTGCGGCTGAAGCGTGGGTGAGGCGTACTGGTCCCTCCTGGGGGGGACCCGCTGTAGCCACTGTGTGAGACTGGCTAAAATACATTGTACTGTACCAAGCATTTATTTATGTGAGGCTACAAACATAGGGAGACATGGCACTATAAATATAAAACAGTAGCTCCAGCACCATGGCGGGGGGCGGAGCTACATGAGAGCGGGCTCAGCGGCATTTTGGCATCTTCCTCTGCATAGCAGCAACAGCCTCAACAGCTCCTCCATAACAGTCCCTGGATCACTGGTACCTGGTGTAGAGGGGGGAGCTGCTATAGTGTGCACAAGTAACATTCCTCTGAGGGATTTTTCATAGTACAGTCTCACTGTTGTTTACATATATAAAACGCTGACAGCATTGGGTGCGCTGGTGTCCTCTCTCCTGGGTCTCCTCTCACATGCAATAGGACAGGCTTGTATTGTATTCAGGTTGTGTTGTATGTGTATTGCCCCTGTTTTCTTATTCAATATATTAAAACAGAAGTTATGCAGTGTTTGTAATGCTAGATTATCCCCTAGTTCATCTGGCTCGATATCATGTGAGCAGTGTAGTCAGTAATCTCAGAATGCTGATAACAATGTGGGGGAGAGTCCAGAGCCCTCCTGGTTGGGGGCTATCAAAACTATGATGTCTGATATGTCCTCTCAGCTCACTGAAAATGCCAATAAAACTCAGGAACTGCAACAAGCAGTGGCAAGTCCTAACTGCTAAACATCCACCCGTCTGCTATAGGTGCACAAAAACGTGCACTACCTGCACTCCTATCAGATACTGATGATATACAGGATGATGGGTATGATGTTGACTCCATACGTGGGGATTCCACCACTCCCCTGGGTATTGAACCCCTCATATTGGCTATTCGGGATGTGTTAAAGCTCCCCCTGGAGGATACTAATACTCCAGTTATTTTTTCCTCCCACAAGACAAACTGACAGTCACATTTCCTGATTCCAAGGAATTGGATTACTTATTTAAAATAGCCTGGAAAAATCCAGATAAAAAATATCAGATGTCCAAATGGTTTCTGCATACATTCCCCTTTGCCTCTGAAGGCATAAAATTCTGAGAAGAATTTCCAGCAGTGGATGTCTCAGTCTCTCGCCTTTCTAAAAAGGCGGTACTTCCTGCTCCGGGCTCCTTTATGGTAAAGGACCCGGCAGATAGGAAAATTAAGGCCACTCTAAAATCTATCTACACTGCTGCAGGTGTAGCTCAAAGACCGGTCATTGCTGGTTGCTGGATGACACATGCAATTCATTCCTGGGCTTCTCAAATTCAGGAAGGTCTTTCGGGTGATATGACCTTAGTTACTACTGTAGCTTTTTTAAAACACATTCAGGACATGGCAAGAGTACTCTGTGACTCCCTTAAAAACCACTTAACTGGCATGGTCATATTTCATGCAACTGCGCCGTCCCACCCTGTCCCCCCGTTTTTGACGAGGAGATCCGTTCTGCAGATGTGCATAATATAATGTTTAAATATTTAAAAAAATACTTTTTCAACTTTATTAAATAAAATACATTTTAAAAAACAATGTTGTTAACGCTTTTGAAGGGAAAAATCGTCAGTTAAGTGGTTAAAGAGATTGGCAATATTAATGCTAGGACCTCTGCTATGGCTGTGTCTGCGCACAGAGCCATATGGTTGCGTCAGTGGATTGCTGATGCTGACTCCAAACGTAATGTGGAATCTCTTCCCTTACAGGTGAATTCGACGCATGGATCTCCAAAGCTACTGCTGGGGAAATCCACGTTTCTCCCTCCAGGGGCTCCGCCTGCTAGACGTACCTACCCGGGACCATCTACTCAGTCCTTTCGGTCCTCTGGATTTCGATCCAGGATCAGGGGGGCCTCCAATGCAGCTAGAGGCACCAGAGGTAAGCCTAAGAAACCAGCCGTTGCCGGATCTCAGGATCAAAACACCAGTTCTGCTTCCGCAAAAACTTCAGCATGACGGTGCCCACCCACCCCGAGGAGATCTCGTGGTGGGAGCTC
The DNA here is from genome assembly GCF_028390025.1 of Pseudophryne corroboree. Taxonomy (NCBI): domain Eukaryota; kingdom Metazoa; phylum Chordata; class Amphibia; order Anura; family Myobatrachidae; genus Pseudophryne; species Pseudophryne corroboree. Next base: position 187,716,719 of record NC_086453.1, on the reverse strand, counting down.
TGTTACGTCACTACAGCCACATCTGAGACGGTTCCTGCCAAGATGCTTGGGTAAGGGACCTTTATATCAGGGTTACAAGCTGGAGTTCAATGGTGCTCCTCCCCAACGATTTTTCAAATCAAGCTTACTGGCTTTGGAAAATATGCGAGGTACGCTGCTACTGGCCATCAAGAGGTTGGTCCAGTCCCAGGTCATTGTTCCAGTACCGCTACAACAACGAGGACAAGGTTACTACTCCAGTCTGTTCGTAGTACCAAAACCAGACTGGTCTGTGAGACCCATTCTGAATCTGAAGTCCTTGAATCCTTACCTAAAAGTTTTCAAATTCAAGATGGATTCTTTGAGAGCGGTGATCGCAGGTCTGGAACAACAGGAATTCCGAGTGTCCCTGCATATCAAGGACTCTTACCTTCATATCCCAGTTTGGCCTCCTCATCAGGCCTAGCTGCGGTTCGCCCTACTGAACCATCACTACCAGTTTCAGGCGTTCCCCTTCGGCCTGTCTACAGTTCCGAGGGTGTTCACGAAGGTGATGGCGGAAATGATGTTTCAGATCAGGGTCCAGGGGGGTCAACATTCCATACCTGGACGATCTCTTGATAAAAGCGAGTTCCATGGAGCTTCTATTGCTCCATATAGATCGCACTATCCAACATCTGTCTCACCACGGGTGGATCCTCAACAGAAGTCCCATCTGGGACCGTCTCAGCGGCTCCTGTTTCTGGGGATGTTACTGGATACTTTAGCACAGAAAGTGTTCTTCCCAGAGGAAAAGTGAGAACTCTTCAAGAAATGGTTCGCATGGATCTCCGGCCTGCTCGAGTCTCCATTCATCTTTGCATAAAATTGTTGGGAAAGTTGGTGGCCTCATACGAGGTGATTCAGTTCGGAAGGTTTCATGCCAGACCATTCCAATTGCACATCCTGAATAAGTGGTCCGGTTCCCATCTTCAGATGCACCGGATGATTCGGCTGTCTCCCCGGGCCAGGATTTCACTCCTGTGGTGGCTACAGTCTTCCAACCTGCTGGAAGGTCGACGCTTTATGATTCAGGATTGGATCCTCCTCACAATGGATGCGAGTCTGAGAGGGTGGGGAGCTGTCACTCAGGGAGCGCAGTTCCAGGGCAGGTGGTCTGCCCAAGAGGCCCTTCTTCTGATAAACATCCTGGAACTTCAGGCCATTTACAATGCTCTGATTCAGGCCTCCCCTCTACTCTGGGATAGGACGATCCAGGTTCAGTCGAACAACGCCACGGCCGCGCCGTACATCAATCGACAAGGAGGTACAAAAAGCAGTGCCTGCATGCGAGAAGTGTCAAGAATACTCCTCTGGGTAGAAAGAAATGCAAGAGCACTGTCCGCAATCTTCATTCCGGAGTGGACAACTGGGAAGCGGACATCCTGAGTCGCCAAGACCTCCACCCGGAGGAGTGGGGACTACACCCTCAAGTGTTTCAACAGATCATTGACAGGTGGGGATACCCACAGATCGAGTTGATGGCGTCTCGCCTCAGCAAGAAGCTTTGCTGCTATTGCTCATGAGCGCAGTGGATGCGCTGACACCACCTTGGCCTTACCAGCTAGTCTACCTGTCTCCTCCGACTTCGCTGATGCCAAGGGTGCTCAAGCGGATCAGGCATCAAAGAGTGGAAGCAATCTTGATTGCCCCCGAAGTGCATGGTACGCGGCTCTTCTGGACATGTCCATAGAGGACCCTTGGCCACTAAGAAGGGATCTTCAACAAGGACCGTTCGTCTACCCGAACTTATGGCTGTTTCGTTTGACGGCATGGAAGTTGAGCGGAACATCCTAGCTCACAAAGGGCTTTCCAAAAAGGTATTTGCCACTATGGTGCAAGTCAGAAAACCTGTGACGTCAAAACACTATCATCATATCTGGTGGAGATATGTCTCCTGGTGTGAGGAATGCACATATTCCTCCTCGGATTTCCACTTGGGAAAGTTCCTACGTTTCCTGCAGGCTGGAGTGGATAAAGGCTTACCTCTGGGATCCATTAAGGTCCAGATTTCTGCTCTTTCTGTCTTCTTCCAGTAGAAGTTGGCTCTCTTGCCGGAAGTTCAGACCTTCTTGCAAGGGCTGCTTCACATACAACCTACATTCGTGCCACCTACGGCACCTTGGGATCTGGATGTAGTGTTACACTTTCTACAGTCCTCCTGGTTTGAATCTCTGACGACTGTAGAAGATAAGTTCCTCACGTGGAAAATGGTGATGTTACTGGCCCTGGCTTCTGCTAGACGTGTCTCAGAATTGGAGGCCTTGTCGGGCAAATTCCGTACTTGGTCTTTTACGAGAACAGAGCGGAGCTCAGGACTAGACAGCAGTTCCTGCCGAAGGTGGTCTCCGCGTTTCACTTGAATCAGCCTATTGTGATTCCGTCCAGTTCTGACACTTCTGCTTCTCCGGAGGCATTGGATGCAATGCGAGCCTTGAAAGTCTATATCAAGAGGACGGCTCAGATCAGAAAGACGGATTGCTTGTTCATGCTGCATGATGCACGGAAAAAGGCTTGCCCTGCTTCAAACCAGTCCATTGTTCGTTGGATTAGGCTTACTATCCAACAGGCCTATGCGTTGGCAGCCTTACCTGTTCCACAGTCTCTGGACGCCCACTCTACCAGATCGGTGGGCTCTTCCTGGGCGGCTGCCCATGGAGTCTCGGCCCTACAACTATGCAGAGTTGCTATCTGGTCGGGGAAGAACACCTTTGTGAAGTTCTACAAATTTGAAACCCTGGCCTAAGAGGATACCCAGTTTGGGCAGGCGGTACTGCAGATGTCTCCTCACGTTCCTGTCCATTCTGGAAGCTTTGGGACATCTCCATCGTACTAATAAGTAGATAGGATTTTAAATACCTACTGGTAAATAATTTTCTCGTAGTCCATAAGGGGTATTGGGCGCCCGCCTCTGTGTGGTTACTTTCTGCAGATTTTCTGTTCTGTGTTTTCTTTTCAGCTGTTGATGTTGCCAGGAGTTGCTTGCCAAGTTATCTCTTGGTGTGTAAATCTCACCACACCTTTTGTTGTTATGTTCCTTCTCTCAGGTATGTCATTCTCCTTCGGGCACTGTTTTACCTATAACTGACCTGTAGGAGGAGGCATAGAGGGGAGGAGCCAGCACACCCAGTTGAAGAAATTTAAAGTGCACTTGCTCCTTTGGACCCATCTATACCCCATTGTACTAATCTGTCCCCAGTATCCCTTATGGACTGCGAGAAAAGGATGTACCGGTAGGTATTTAAAATCCTATTTTTTTCTTATGATTTTGACTAAATAGTCAAAATCGTAAGGAAAGTTAGTGCAGATCGCAAGGAGAAAGTCACCTTGCGATTCCCGATGCGCGGTCCAGCGCGGTCTGTATCGCAAGCCTAGATAGACTGTGCAGGCAAGTCAATTTTGACTACCTCGTAGAAAAGATAGTCAAAATTGACACTTAGCCAAAATCGGACAAAGCCAGTATCGCAAGCACAGTCATTATATGCTTGCGATACCGACCTAGTCCCTCTCGCACAGTGAGAATCGGGGTTAGCCCGAATCTCATCGTATGTATGCACCTTTACAGTTGAGGACAAGTACAGGGTAAATAAACATAGCAGCAGACGACACTGGCATAGGTATCAGGGTGGCAGAAAACCACGGGGTTAGGTGCCGTCGAAGATGGTTTAAGTAAGAAAAGGATAAGCTCCTGAGGGCCCTGCTCATGAGAGCTACAGTAACATTCTAAAGGGGAGGGGAAGACAGACAGAGGTCACACAATTTATTTCAGAAGCAGTTTGTTTGCCATTACTTTCAGGATTAGTGTAAATGTTATACAGTAAGTCTTAATTATAGCAAGTTCTATCTGAAAATTGTATTCCATTCTTTAACATTTTTGTTAGTGTTCTAAACAGCAAAAATTAAAACAATTCCGTGGATTATTTAATTATTGTATAGTATTTCAAATTAAATTTGGCATTCTATATTTTATACAGTGATTTATTTAGAGTAAAAAAGATTTTTATTTATTTATTTTTTATTCAAATAAGTGCTGGTCTGGAGGAAGGGCCTAGTTTAAAGTAATTTTGTAATCTAAATAAAGTAACTTTCACAGAATATTTGTTTCTGTTCTTGTGGTCTCAGATCATTTGTGAACTTGAAAAATACGAAAATTCAGGGTAATAAGGGTTTGAGAGCTACATGGGTGGGGAGTTAATGGTGCAGAGGTTGCCTGACGTATCCTAATCACCCTTATTTGATTGTTTTTCCTTTTTATTATGTTATTAAAAAACGAAATAGTTTACCTAGTTACTTCATTAAAAATCTACATAATCAATATTTGGCAGTTACAGTAAGTGGTTAAAGCTGCATTACCACTAAGGAAAACTACTTTATTGAACGCACCACCCCGCCCGTTCACATAGCTGCAACCCAGTAGCAACAACTTTTTTTTTTGCATGCCACTTTAAACTGGCAGAGGGGACTCAACAAGCACAGCTCATCAAAAGACACAGTAGATCATTGAGGACTGTACGAGGAACAGACAGGAAATTACGCTTTGTTCAAAGCTTAAGAAGTTGTGCTGTAGCTTTAAACTGTAAAACCTGCTTAAATGTGAAATAAAGTAACTTTAAAGTTTGCACCCTTTATCTAATAGTTAATTTTACAGGTAAAATGTCCACTGTTAAAAGCAGTTAAGCAGTACTATAAAATTTATAATTAATCTGTGAGTATTGTTTCTATTGTATACTATTTATTGCATACTGTATTCTGTTGTATACTGTATAAATGGTACTATACTTATAAGAATGACCAATTCGGTCTTGACTAATATAAGTTGTTCACCTATTTACATTTCCTCTTTATAATCTTTTATAATGTCTGCAACAATGTATTGTGATGTGAAAAGCTTGAAAAGGAAGCATGATGCAGTGTTCATTGGGACACAAATAAAAATAAGTGTCTTTAAAGTGATTCAATGGGTGTTCATTTTTTTTTTTTTATTTAAGTCTGTCATGCATGAATTATGATAACCTGATGCAAGATATTTTTTTAACTAAAAAACTAAAAGAGTTATACACATGTCTACTTGAGTGGACAACATGCATCTGAAAAGTGCCCTATTATCATGGAACAGTATGTTAACTGTGAAAGGTTTTCGGGGGGGGGGGGGGGGTTGCAAAAAAGTAAGGAAAAATTATAAAAACCATGTCTGGTATGGTTCCAATATGTTCTTATCATTGTTGAAGACTATGTATTTTTATGCCTATTTGTGGATATACTCATCCAGAAACAAAAATGTCCTCAGTATTAATATCACAAATATTTTCACTTTAATTCTGAGTTTGCTTCAACACTAGAAAGTTTGCCTCTGTCATGAACTGAATCTTACAAACTGAAGCTTACGGATGCAAACCATGCTAACAGGTACCATGATGCAGCTTGTACAAGTAAAACAAAGTACATCTGCATGCAGTGTCTTGAGCCTGTGGGGCATATGTAATAGGGTCTGAGTTTGCTGGAGTTGCGGGATGCCAGCCGATGTTGGTTTTGCCTTGATTGATGCTTTAAAAAAACGTCCGAGATCATCCTGGATCCTGCACCCCTGGCAAACTCAGACCCTATTACATATGCCCCACAGGCTCAAGACTCTGCATGCATATGTACAGTACTTAATTTTACTTGTACAAGCTGCATCATGGCACCTGTTAGCATGTTTTGCATCCATAAGCTTTTGTCAGTGGTTTCCCACACTGAACCTGATTTTAGCTGGTGCCTTTGACACCTCCCTGTGCTTCAATGGAGGTGGTGTCTCACTTGGTCTTCTGCTGCAAATTATAGACTTATTATAGACAAATTATAGACTTCTGCTGCAATGATAGCCTTACAGGTCATTGAAACTATGCATCATTTCTCCTGAAAAGTGATTAAATGAAAAGCTATTGTTTCATGTAATGTATAGCAGCATACCTCTGCTATGTCACAGACCCCTTAGAAATGATCATACATAACTGGATTATAGTGAGAGTTCATTCTAATTGCTTTCTTGAATTAGCATCACACATGTCTTGAATCTTCTAATCAGTTTTTCAGCCTATTTAAATGGAGAAAAGTAGTCACTTTCCTGTTTGGTATCATTGTCTGCACCACACTGAACATGGACCAGAGAAAAAAAAGGAGAGAGAGCTGTTTGAGGATATTAAAAAGAAGATTATAGACATACATGTTAAAGGTAAAATCACATCTACATCCACAAGTAGCTTGAAGGTCCTATGACTGCAGCTGCATATTATATTAAGAATTCAAAATTTCATGGGACTGTAGCCAATCTCTCTGGACACGGCTGCTAGAAAAAAAATCTACCCAAGAAGACTCATGAGGACTCCACTTTGAAAAAAAAAACCCCCAGAAAGGAATATGTTAAAATGCACATTAACACAATGCTTCCGGGAGCAACTACCTGCTAACAAATGTACAGGGTGATTCAAAAGTCGCAGTACACCATTTTGTTTCAAAAACTTCAGGGAATAGGAAAACTGAATACTCCAGTAAGGTATGGGTGAGGTGGGCTGTCTTTTAGGGTATGTACTGGACATGGGCGCCATCTTGAATCTAAGTCAGTTTTTTCAAATGGAAAGGGGTTATGTAACATGTCAACAACATCAGAATTTACTGAAAAGTTTATTGCTGCAAACAGATTAGAAATAGCAGTTGTGGTTCAAAAGTTACAGCACTTTTTTTGTGCAGGTAACTGAAGATGGAGAGGATTGAGGCCATTTTGGTGTCATAGCTGCAGATTTTAACAGCCAGCACCCAAAAAACCTCCAATTTCATATAACACTGTCAGGTGCCTAATTTTCAAATTCCGAGAAACTGGGACTGTGGCTGACAAGTCACAGAGTGATTGTCCAAATTGGAAATTAGGCACCTCACAGTGTTATGTGAAATTAGAGGTCTTTCTGGGTGCTCCAGACTTCAAAATTACCTCAATTCTCTCCTTTTGTCAAAGCCATCTCCAGTTACCTGCAACAAAATAAGTGTTGTAACATTTGAGCCATAATTGCTATTTCAAATCAGTTTGATGCAATAAAATTTTCAGCATATTTTTATGTTGTTTGACATGTTACATGACCCCTTTCCATTTGAAAAAACTGAGATTCAAGATAGACGATGTCAAGATGGTGCCCATATTCGGTACATACCCTAAAAGCTGTCACAACTGAGGGCTGGTGTTGACCTGGAACAGCCTCAGTTTTAGGGGCTGGTGTAAATGTAAATCTGGGTGGTAGAATAGGACTCCTAGACATACAGATGGCTTGTACCACCAGTGCCCGAAGGTGTGACCACGACAACAAGGATAAAATGAATGTTTGTTTATTGAACACAGTTCTGATGGTACATCGGCAATTGCAAAGATATGATATGAAAAATGATTAAAAACAGTACACAGTTCCACAAGAAGTAGCAAAGCTGGTATTCCCTTAGGTGTGGTATCCTCACAAGGCTAGCTTGGGAGATTAGGAGATGGAGAGTCCTTTACCATCACCTAGGTGCTGTATGGTAGATGGAAGCTGGAACTGGTCAGCAGATGTTATACAGAGCGAGTAATACACGGAGACTGACGGTTTTGCCGGATAAACCGGTGACAAAGAACTGTGAATGGAGTGCAGATGAACCAGTGTTAGCAGAGGAGTTGAATGACACTCGTGATGCTAGAGATCAATGAATTTGAAGAACAGATGACTTGAGCACTGAAGATATTAGAGAAACCGATGGCGGAGCACCGATGACATCAGGAAGCTGAACACCGCTGAGAGCCAGATGCTGGAAGCCGGTGTTTTAGAGCACTGCCAATAGCAGAAGGCAACGAGGACACTATGTCAGGCATAAACCGCAAGGTGGTGATTGGTGCGGGTCTCTGAAGACACAGGAGCTGGAATACCTGGAACACAGTTTTCACAGAGAGCAGAGACAGGATACACTGGTAATGACAACCAAAGCACTGACAACTTCCTGGTTCAGGATCAGTCCTTTTATACCCTCAGCAGTGCAGGGATTGGATAAGCAATCAGGCAGAACTCAGCGATGCTGTAGATTGGAGGAAATAGCATCATGTGATCAGAACTAACATGGCTGCGCCCATACTGGTCTTTGGAGGGAAATCTGGTTTGCAATACCATATGGAGCTTTTACAGTAATGACGGGTGTGCGGCCGCAGGGGACAGTGGTGGCCAAGCTGCACAGCAAACCCACAAAGCCAGCAGCAGAGGCCACAGCGGGCGAGAGGCACCGCACAGACCTATGGTGCTTGGAACTTGTAATAATAGCGGCAGAGACCGCAGCTGACAGGGGACGCTATGCAGATCCATCCGGGCGTTGAAAGCGCAGCAATGGCGGCGGAGGCAGCGGCTGACAGGGGACGCTATGCAGAGCCGTCCAAGGGAGTAATTCCAAGTTGATCGCAGCAGGAAATTTTTTAGCAGTTGGGCAAAACCATGTGCACTGCAGGGGGGACAGATATAACATTTGCAAAGAGAGTTAGATTTGGGTGGGTTATTTTATTTCTGTGCAGGGTAAATACTGGCTGCTTTATATTTACACTGCAATTTAGATTGCAGATTGAACTCACCACACCCACATCAATCTCTCTCTGCACATGTTATATCTGCCTCCCCTGCAGTGCACATGGTTTTGCCCAACTGCTAACAAAGTTCCTGCTGCGATCAACTCAGAATTACCCCCCAAGTGCTGAGAGTACAGTAATGGTAGCGGAGGCCGTGATGGGCTAGGAACGCCATTCCACTTATAAGAGTTCCTTGTTACAGCATCTGCGGCCTAACAGAGAGGAAATATGAAGTGAGGATGTTTAGCAGCATGATTGAGACCCGGCCCTGGAATGCTGAGCCAGCCTCAGGAGACACCTGAAAGGTAAATAATGGTGTCCTGTAACCCGGATCGTAACAGCACCCCCCGTTTAGGAGTGGCCCCAGGACACTTCTTTGGCTTCTGAGGGAACTTGGAATGGAAATTCCGAACCAATGTAGGAGCATGGACATCTGAAGCATTGGTCCAGGAGCGTTCCTCAGGGCCATAGCCCTTCCAATCGATCAGGTATTGAAGTTGACCATAACTGAAGCATGAATCCAGAATCTTGGCTACTTCATACTCAACACCAAGTTGAGTCTGGACTTTTGGAGCCGAAGGAAGTGCTGAATGGAACCGATTCAGGATCAGCGGTTTCAGAAGGGAAACGTGAAACGTCCGGGGAATTTTCAAGAATGGATGTAGCTGAAGTTTGTAAGCCACTGGGTTGATGACCTGTTCAATTCGAAAAGAGCCGATATATCGAGGAGCAAATTTCATGCTTGTAACTCTTAACCTCAAATTCTTCGTAGATAGCCAAACACGATCACCCACTTTAAGGGCAGGAATTGCCCTACGCTTCTTATCTGCAAACTTCTTATATCTAAAAGATGCCTTGAGTAGAGCCGCTTGGAACATTCTTCCAGTTATTTGAAAACTGACGAAGAGTGATATCAGCTGCTGGCACTGAAGTTGCTGGAAGCGGTTGAAATTCTGGAACTTTAGGGTGAAATCCATAGTTGGTGAAGAATGGCATAGACGAGGATGACGAGTGGTATTGGTTGTTATGACAGAATTCGGCCCAGGGGAGAAGTTGAACATAGTCATTTTGGGAGGAGGATACATAAATTCAAGGCCTCCAAGTCCTGATTCACCCTCTCAGTTTGACCATTAGTCTGAGGGTGATACGCTGTAGAGAATTTTAATCTGACTTGGAGGGCCAAACATAAGCTTCGCCAAAACTTGGCTACTAACTGTACTCCTCTGTCAGAAATTATCTCCTCGGGGAGGCCATGCAGTCTAAAGATCTCCTGAATGAACACTTGAGCCAACTTGGAAGCTGATGGAAGACCGGTAAGAGGAATGAAATGAGCCATCTTGGTGAACCGGTCAACTACCACCCAGATGGTATTAAACTTGTTACATATAGGAAGGTCCGTAATAAAGTCCATTGACAAATGGCTCCACGGACGATGAGGAACAGATAATGGAACCAGTTGCCCAGTGGGTGACTGGCGAGGCACTTTATGATCAGCACATTTTGGGCAGGAAGCAATAAACTCAGTAATGTCCTCCTTCATGGTCGGCCACCAGTAGGACCTGGAGATGAATTCAAGGGTTTTCTGGATGCCCGCATGTCCGGTAAAACGGGAAGCATGTGCCCAATGCATGAGCTTCTTCCTTAGAGCCGGCTTTACAAAACTTTTCCCTAATGGGGGCATAGAGTCCATCCTTACCGTGGAGAATGCCACTGGATTGATGATAGGATGCTTGTTCGTAGACTCAGACTCATTTTCTTGCTCCCAGGAGCTGGAAAGGGCATTAGCCTTGCGATTCTGTGACCCCGGGCAGAACTGAAGTTTAAAGTCAAACCTAGAAAAAAAAAAGTGCCCATCTGGCCTGACGGGGGTTGAGACATTGTGCACCTTTCAAATACAGGAGGTTTTTGTGGTCTGTAAGAATTGTGATGGTATGGGAAACTCCTTCTAGCTAATACCTCCACTATTCCAGAGCGAGCTTGATAGCCAACTATTCATGATCTCCAATGACGTAATTGCGCTCAGCAGGGGAAAACTTCCAGGAGAAGAAGCCGCAAGGATGCAGATGACCATCTTTGGCTTTTTGAGACAGGACCGCGCCAACTCCAACTGAGGAGGCATCCACCTCAAGGGTGAACGGCAAGTTGGTATCTGGCTGTTTCAACACCGGAGCTGAGATGAACCTTTGCTTTAATAAATGGAAGGCTTGAACAACTTCTTTGGACCACTTGTAGGGATTAGCACCCTTTTTGGTAAAGGCAGTGATAGGTGCCACAATGGTGGAAAAGTCTCGAATAAATTTTCTGTAATAATTAGCAAATACTAGAAATCTCTGAACACCCTTGAGGGTTGTAGGTATTGGCCAATCCTGGATAGCCTGTGGTTTCTCAGGGTCCATCTCTAGTCCGGAACTGGACACAATGTAGCCTAGAAATGGAATGGACTTGACTACAAAGACGCATTTTTCCAACTTACAATAAAGATGATTGGCACAAAGACGAGACAAGACTTCCTTCACCCAAAAGCAATGTTCTTCCAAATCATTGGCAAAAATGAGGATGTCATCAAGGTACACCACGACATGACGATAGAGGATATCTCTAAAGATCTTGTTAACGAAGTGTTGGAAATCAGCTGGAGCGTTACTGAGTCCGAAAGGCATGACGAGGTACTCATAATGTCCATCACGGGTGTTAAACGCGGTCTTCCACTCGTCACCCTTCCGGATCCGAATGAGGTTATAGGCACCCCTCAAATCTAATTTCGTGAAGATGGTTGCTCCACTAACCCGATCAAAGAGCTCGGTAATCAGAGGCAGAGGATACCGTTTTTTTACAGTGATGTCGTTCAAACCTCTATAGTCAATGCATGGCCGCAGGCCACTGTCTTTCTCCTTAACGAAGAAACCTGCGCCTGCTGGAGAAGAAGGTCGGATGAAAACTTTTGCCAAGTTCTCTTTAATATATTCCTCCATGGAATGAGTCTCTGGTACAGACAACGGATACGTTCGGCCTCGAGGTGGAACCTACCCTGGGATGTGGTCAATAGGACAATCCCACTCCCTATGTGGGGGAAGGACATTAGCAGAAGCTTTACTGAAGACATCAGTATAGTCTTGATACTGAAGAGGTGGCACATCAGAAGACTTGGAGGATGAAGAACATACAGGTAGCACTTTGGAAAGGCAGGTCTCAGAGCAGGATGGACCCCACACCAGGATGTGGGTCGTTCTCCAATCAATCAGAGGATTATGTAAATGAAGCCATGGGAGGCCCAGAAACACCAGATAAGTGGCCTTTGGAATCATCAAAAAATAAATTAATTCTGAATGAAGAACTCCTACTTTCAAACGAATTGGTCGAGTCTTGAAAGAAATTACTGCATCAGAAATCTTGCTGCCATCCACGGCAGTCAAAGAAATGGAAGACGAAAGTCTCTCGGTGGGTAGAGAACACCGCTTGACAAATTCCTCAGTCATAAAATTCCCAGCCGCTCCTGAGTCTAACAAAGCAATAATGTTCTTAGTGCGCTGAGCCACTTGGAGTGAAACTGGGAGATTACTATCACTTGGAGATGGAGAAGAATGTATTGCTCCTAGCCGACCCTCTCCTTGGCGGGCTAGGACTTGGAGTTTCCCGGACGCTTGGGACAGGCATTAATAACGTGAGATGGTGCAGCACAATAGAGACAGAGTTGCTCAGAGAGACATCTTCTACGCTCTGCCGGAGATAGACGAGAATGACCTATCTGCATGGGTTCGTCCTTGGGCGGAGATGGTTGACGAGGAGGAGGAGTAGACTTGGGAAATGATGACCTCCCTCGCTCAATTGCCCTTTCTCGAAACCGTAGATCGACTTTGGTACACAGAGATATAAGTTCATTCATCTTTGATGGCAAGTCCCTGGTAGCCAATTCGTCCTTAATACGCTCAGATAGGCCATGCCAGAAGGCTGCATACAAGGCATCATCGTTCCATGCCAGTTCTGATGCTAGAATCTGGAACTGTATAAGATACTGTCCAACAGTTCGTGTCCCCTGGCGTAAACAAAGAATCTCAGAAAAAAGCTGAAGATACACGACCTGGCTCGTCGAAGATACGTCTGAATGTTGCCACAACGTCTGTATAAGAAGACTGCAAAGTATCAGATCTCTCCCATAACGGTGATGCCCAATCCAGGGCGGAGCCACTGAGGAGGGAAATAATGTAAGCAACCTTTGTGCGATCAGTTGGAAAACTGCCAGGCTGTAGCTCGAAATGAATTTTGCACTGATTGAGAAATCCCCTGCAGGCTTTTGGGGACCCGTCAAATTTCACTGGAGTCGGTAAATGAAGACGTGGAACAGAAGTGGGTATTGTGGGTGGGGTTACCACTGTATGTACTGCCGTTGGTACACCAGACGCCCCGGAACCACGGAGGGTCGTTTGGATTCCACCCAGCCGAGAAGAGAGATCCTGAAGACAGCGGATAACGTGGCCTTGTACAGCCTCCTGGTGTTCAAGTCAGTCTGCCAGTTCTTGCATCGGCCTGGCCGCTTGGTCTTGGTCTCCGGCCAGATTCATTAGGTCAGTGCTTACTGTCACAACTGAGGGCTGGTGTTGACCTGGAACATCCTCAGTTGTAGGGGCTGGTGTAAATGTAAATCTGGGCGGTAGAATAGGACTCCAAGACATACAGACGGCTTGTACCACCAGTGCCAAAGGTGTGACCACGACAACAAGGATAAAATGAATGTTTGTTTATTAAACACAGTTCTGATGGTACATCGGCAGTTGCAAAGATATGATATGAAAAATGATTAAAAACAGTACACAGTTCCACAAGAATAGCAAAGCTGGTATTCCCTTAGGTGTGGTATCCGCACAAGGCTACGTTGGGAGATTAGGAGATAGAGAGTCCTTTACCATCACCTAGGTGCTGTATGGTAGATGGAAGCTGGAACTGTTCAGCAGATGTTATACAGAGGCTGAACGTGCTGTAGAGCGAGTAATACACGGAGACTGCCGGTTTTGCCGGATGGAACCGGTAACAAAGAACTGTGAATGGAGTGCAGATGAACCAGTGTTAGCAGAGGAGTTGAATGACACTGGTGACGCTAGAGATCAATGAATTTGAAGAACAGATGACTTGAGCACTGAAGATATTAGAGAAACCGATGGCGGAGCACCGATGACATCAGGAAGCTGAACGCCGCTGAGAGCCAGATGCTGGAAGCCGGTGTTTTAGAGCACTGCCAATAGCAGAAGGCAACGAGGATACTATGGAGTCAGGCAGGCACCGCAAGGTGGTGATTGGTGCGGGTCTCTGAAGAACTGAAGACACTGAAGCTGGAATACCTGGAACACAGTTAGTAATCACAGAGAGCAGAGACAGGATACACTGGTAATGACAACCAAAGCACTGACAACTTCCTGGTTCAGGATCAGTCCTTTTATACCCTTAGCAGTGCAGGGATTGGATAAGCAATCAGGCAGAACTCAGCAATGCTGTAGATTGGAGGAAATAGCGTCATGTGATCAGAACCAACATGGCTGCTCCCATACTGGTCTTTGGAGGGAAATCTGGTTTGCAATCCCATATGGAGCATTTACAGTAATGGCGACTGCGGCCGCAGGGGACAGTGGACGCCAAGCTGCACAGCAAACCCACAAAGCCAGCGGCAGAGGCCACAGAGGGCGAGAGGCACCGCACAGACCTATAGTGCTTGGAACTTGTAATAATAGCGGCAGAGACCGCAGCTGACAGGGGACGCTATGCAGATCCATCCGGGCGCTGAGAGCGCAGCAATGGCGGCGGAGGCCGCGGCTGACAGGAGACGTTATGCAGAGCCTTCCAAGTGCTGAGAGTACAGTAATGGTGGCGGAGGCCGCAATGGGCTAGGAACGCCATTCCACTTATAAGAGTTCCTTGTGACAGCATCTGCAGCCTAACAGAGAGGAAATATGAAGTGAGGATGTTTAGCAGCATGATTGAGACCCGGCCCTGGAATGCTGAGCCAGCCTCAGGAGACACCGGAAAGGTAAATAATGGTGTCCTGTAATCCGGATCGTGACAAAAGCTAGCTCACCTCACCCATACCTTACTGGAGTATTCAGTTTTCCCATTTCCTGCACAGTTTTTGAAACAAAAGGGTGTACTGTGACTTTTGAATCACCCTGTAGAATGCTTATTGTGTGAGTGCACTAATTACCTCTAAAGGTTGTGTAGCAAAAAATTAGGTTACGGGGTATATTCAATTGACGTAGAAAGCTGCCATCTATTGAAAAGACGGCAGTTTTCGACTTTTTTTTGGTCGGAATGGGTTCCGACCTATTCAATATTTTCGACAAGTTGAGAAATTTGACTTGTCGAAAAGCACGTGGATCGGCGGTATAGCTGCTGATCCACGTGCTTGTGTCGAAAACGAGGCCAAAACTGAAAAGTTTTGGCCCTCTTTTCGACCATCTCAGTTCAACATAAAAAAAATTCGGACTGAGATGTGGACCCAGAGGAGGAGAGGGGGAAAGCCGCAGGGAGACGGGGGACAGCCGCGGGCAGCCAGAGGAGATCAGCACTACAGCACAGCGCTGCAGCAGGATGTCACACAGCCGCGCCGATCACGGCAGCTTCCACCCGGCTCCAGCAAGCTTGCTGGAGCCGGGTGGACACTGCCGTGAGGTCGGGTGGCTATGTGACATCCTTCTGCAGCGCTACTGTAGCGCTGATCTCCTCCGTCTGCCGGGGGTGTCCCCCACTGGTCTCCCCCCCCCTCCTCCTCTGGGTTCCTCATCTCAATTCGACTTGAAAAAGTCGAATTGAGATGGGATAGAATAGGGGTTGTCGGATCCATTCCGACAAATGCATGTCGGAATGGATCTGACGCCAATTGAATATACCCCTAAGTGTCCCGTCATTTTTGCCCATGCCATTTTAATTTGTGTTGTTATTTTAAATATTCTGTTGAATCAAAATTCACATGCAAGTCTGATTTCTATTAAATATGGAATAAACAATGCTGGAGGCAAACTACTTTTGTCAGTGTTAAGTTACTTCTAAGAAAAATATGGGTTCTTTTCCGTGTGAGGTTACCAAAAATTTGTTCACGTCTCTACAGTACAGTATATGCAATTTTTCAAAATTTTAATAGTCTTGTCAGCCTTCCACTCACTTATACTGGTCATGGTTGCTGTGATATTGGCCTCTCCGCATTTGGGATCCCAAAAGGACCCCGATCAATTATTGAGCTTGTTGGTAAATGCAGTCTTAAAATAATTCCAAATCTCCGGTATCTGTACATGTGTTTATCCATAAACTGACAGCACTAATAGGCTCTAGAGCTGGCAGTAGGGCTTTAGATGCTTGGCCTGAGAGTGGATAGCCTGAAGGTTATCCAGTTAAGCCACTAACTTATGGGCTGAGTGTCTGGAATGTACAGTTTGTCTGGTTTTAGTTTTGTGTTGGTGATATCCTGATAGCGAGGAGAAAAACAGCGGGCCTGATTCATTGTTTCAATGCAATTCTGTGTGCACTCAGATCTCACTATTTTAGCAAGCTGTATGCATCAGGGCCTGCATACACAATTTAAAGCATTTACGGGTGATTCAGATTTGTCGGGTCTCAGTTGTACAGTATCTCCACTTGCGACTGAGAGCATAATTCAGAGATGTACATAAACCTGATGCTTATGTACAGTACATAGCCATATCAAATATTTTAGGATATGCGCCAAAGCCGCACTGCGCATGTACAGAACCGGGTCTGCAGTTTGTCTCGCATGTCCAAAATACTGCAGCATGATTGATGCACTGCTGACATTTGGGGGCGGTGACAAGTAACATTGCAGAAAACGGGGAAGCGACGACCCAATTTTCTGGGCTTGCTGAAGCCTGTGGCTGCATCCTTGGATACGGCTCCACTGGCTTCAGCAATGTAAATGATGTGTCCTCCTGAGCAGCAGATCAGAGAAGTCAACAAGAGGACTCTATTTACACGAGATGCCTCCTGCTGCATTAGCATTTTATCGCACAGCTGTGTGACATGCATCCATCTCTGAACCAGGCCCTGAGTGATTGTTACTGGGCGGCAATGGGGCATTTGAGTGTAGGATAAGTTTGGCATATGCGTGTTTGATGGAATTGTGGGCTATGTGGTTCAGCAAGCCTAAGAATGACTCTTTTTGGGACACTCTTATTAAATGTGTATATTGTTTTTTTTATGAATATTCAAATATAACTTAGTTAAAAGAATGGGTTTCCAAGTAAGTGTACTTCACACAGAAAACACATATAAAACATATAACAAAACAAGAAAAAAATCAAAGAATGTAATGTGTACTCAATGAAGCACAAAATCAAAAAGGTGTACACAATTGTTAATACATAAAAATGAATCCGCAAAATTTGATCGTTATGTTTATGTTAACAAACACAGCTATTTCACACAGGTACATAAATATCATTGTATCATCAAATGAGTGGTACAGAGGGGTGGTCTTCAGGTTGCCGACTGTCGGGATCCCGGTGCACAGTATACCGACAGATTTTCTCCCTCGTGGGGGTCCATGACCCCCCTGGAGGGAGAATAAATAGCGTGGCATGCATAGCGCGCCACTGTGCCCGCAGCGTGGCGAGCGCAGCGAGCCTGCAAGGGGCTAATTTGCACTCGCCATGCTGTCGGTATGCTGGCGGTCGGGCTCCCGGCGCTGGTATGCTGGTCGCCGGGAGCCCGGCCGCCGGCATACCATACTACACCCGTACAGAGAGCAGTCTGTTTGCTCCCAATGACAGTTCACAGGAGAAAGATCAAATAGTTCAGTAAAGTAAACATATTCATCCGTATGTACTATTGTTATGGATAATAATGCAGCAAAGTAATAATTCAAAATGAATCACATAATAGATATATGGAAATAACAAGAATCAATTGTCAGCTGTAAGATCAAATTGGTATCCATGTATTTAGCTGTAAACAATTCCATTCACCTCCAATAATAATCAGCATAAGCGGTAATAATGATTCTCAGTATATCTCATAGATTAAATTCAGATCAGCATATTGTTAGCATTGCATTAATATTAGAAGGGTATGCAGATAGGATGTCAATGAGGACTATGGGCCTGACGGTTTTGCTATGGTTTTTTATTAATCTGCACATGCACAGAGGTCACAATGAGCATGTATAGATCCTGATCTGTAGATTGACATGCTGCGACCATTTGGGCAAGCGGAATGACTTTTTTACAAACAGGGGGCGTGTTGCCCATATTTTATAGGTGTGGCTAGGCCAGGGTCTGCGTTTTCCGGTGCAGATTTCCTGGCCCTAGCAGAGAAGTTGCAGTGGCCATTCTGAGTAAGCTTAGATTAGACATCTTTTGCCTTTAGATACCTCCTACGGCGTTAGCATATTTTATCAGTAATGGCTGCACCAACCATCACAGCAGCTACTGCTTACACTGATGAAATGAAGCAGGCCCTATGTCGACCACACTATACCGGGACTGGGATTATGACATGGCTGAAATGCTACTTTCAACATTACTCCAGTGTGAGTGTTAACATGCCGCTTTCCCATATGTGGTCGTAGCTAGGTTCTTTATGCTTATGATAGACTTCTTTCCCCCTGAGTACAGTTTTCATGCAATTACAACATCATCCTGATTGCTTATAGAGTCCACAGTGTCACACGATCTTACAGATATGAAATACATGAATGCAATACACAGGGTTACAGATTGAATACAGTTAAACACAACAATATGTACATGGATAGTCATGAGTTATCAATAACCGTTTGTATAGATACAAGTAGGATTCCGTGTGTGTGTGGACAGATAGCACAAGAATTAGCAAAAGACTTGTTAGAGTTGTAAGAGGTAGACAGACATTAGACAAGGTTGAGAGGACTTTGTTCATGAGCGCTTACAATCGAAAAAGCGTAATGACAAAAAGATGCAAATTAACACAAGTGGATGGGTAGCTGGATACACACTATAAGATTATCTTTCCAATCTTTCTGGAGTGGACAATTGATCATTTGCTCTAAAACACTGGAAAACAGACAAAAATGGACACTCAGGCAAATTGGTTAAATCCATTTAGTTTAATTTATCCGAATTACCATGTTTGTCCTGTTTTCCAGCTTTTGGGAGCAAATGGTTGATTGTCATTTGCTCCCAGACATTACCAGATTTTTGCTCCAACCAGAAAGATTGGTCAGATAATCTTATAGTGTGTATCCAGCTGAAGTGTGTGTACTTGAGTATTTTAAGGAATAGTCTGGTGGGACGAGGCACGGGGTTCCATAGGGGATGCGATTGGGATCCTGGGTGTCGAAATACCAATGCTGGAATCCTGACACTGCTCGGAATGCTGGTGCTGGCATCCCGAATGAGATCGCAATACTGGCACTGGCATCCCAACAGCCAGGAACCCGAATGAGTGACTGCCGGGCCACTGGAGAGGTAAGCCGAGGAGGGTAAGGGTTAGGTTCAGGCACTCACAGGAAGGGTTAGGCTGCGGTGGAGGGGGGGGGGGGGGTTAGGCACCACCAGGGAGGGTTAAGGTTAGGCTGTGGGAGGTGGTAAAGTTTAGGCTGAGATAAAGGGGGATGAAGGGTTGCATGCTTACCCAATTCTAAACATCGGGATGTCGCTGTCGGTATTCTGGCCGACGGCACCCCGAATGCCGGCATTTCAGCCCCAACCTGTTCCATAGGTGGATGCATGCAGATGTTATGGAGATGGCAGTGGAAAGAAGCTATGAGAGGTGAATACACTTAAAGATCTGAGGCAGCACTGGGGTGTATTTCCTGATGAGGTAAAGGATATACTGTATGGAGGAGCAGTGCTGGTAAGGTCAGTTATTCAGACTGAATTCTGAAAGCAATGGGTAGTTGGTGAAGGCATTTGCTGAATAGTACATCGTATGAGGAAGATTAGTCTGGCTGCAGGATGGATGGTAAGGAGGGGAGATGGGAAAGGCAATCAAGGAGTGGGACATAGTGAGTGGAGCAGGATTTTTGTAACTCCATGATTGATGAAGGTGCAAATATTAGGAATGCTGTGGGTGGCTTTCCATAGGAGGGTAAGCAATGTTATATCATCTAAATTGAAGCTTAAAGGTACCATGTTGTGTTTGCAATATGTATGAATGGGTATGAAATATGTAATGGAATCCATATATCTAATAGTAAAATTATGCATATAGTCATCCTCTGTATAGAGGGCTATAGTAATTCATTATCAATGGAGAACCATTATAAATTCTTTAGCACAGTGCTTATATCCATTATATAGCCCTAAATATCTTTTGAAATGATCATTTCATACTGATCAGCACAACCTCATTTCTGTCTCACATGTGGTCCAGAAAATGGGAAAGAATGGCTGAATGTGTAAATATGTTCCTTGTTGTCAGAACTGTATAGTGAGAATTGTCTCAGTTCCATGTCTAGATAGTCTAATCTTCCTGGGTTTTTCAGATAGAGATAGCCTTACAGCAGGTGATATAAGAACAAAGTACTGGCCCAGGATGCATCTTATTCCCCATATGCTACCACTAGGTAATAATTTCATTCGTCCTGAAACCCATTTTTTGGCTATGCCAACAGCCCTGTCTCCACTGATGTCTACCTGGTCCTCCCAGTAATGTCTTCCAGAGCTGAAACCCTAGATTCCTAGAACACATGGAACTGTGTCAAATCTCAACTGGCTCCTGGTGGCAACTTGCTTTTCCTTTATCCATTTTACATCCTCTGATATGCTCAGGTGGCAGTTTGCCGTTTTCTTATCAAGAGTAAAATGTCCCGTATCAACTAGAAAAAATAATAATGGAATTTGAACAGAAACATAAACAGAATACATACTGTAAAGTATAAGATGTAAACATATAGAGGCTGATTGTGTGTTGCACGCAATGCCAATGTTCCCGGAGTTCAGTTTTGTTTGCTACCATGCATGTCTGAATGTACTTGGAGTATAAAGATGTCTTTAGTAAACAGAGTGCCGACATTCTACCACCCCACCGGCCATGGGACTGCCCGATCGAGCTAATGCCGGGGAATGTGCCACCATGTGGACGCATTTATCCTTTATCAGTTCTAGAGACTAAGTCGATGTCTGAATATATCCAGGAGAATCTAAGTAAAGAATTAATTCATCCCTCCAAATCTCCTGCTGGTACTGGGGATTTTTTGTGTGTAAGAAAGATGGGGGTCTCTAGAGGCTTAATTGAAATCACCATAAAGAACCGTTACTCTTTATCACTGATCTTGGATCTTTTTGATAGGGTCAAAGGGTCGTCACTGTTCACCAAGCTGGATATAAGAGGAGCCTACAATCTGGTCAGAATTCATGCTGGAGATGAATGGAAGACGGCGTTCAATACCTGGGATGGGCACTATGCATATTTAGTTATGCCATTTGGTCTCATCAATACCCCTGCCGTCTTCCAAAACTTTGTTAACAAAATCTTCCGGGACATGCTTTACAAATCAGTAGTAGTTTATTTGGACGATATTTTAATTTTTTCCTCAGATGTGCAATCCCACCGGCAGCTGGTCTGCGAAGTTCTTCAGAGATCACGGGAGAACCATCTCTTTTGTAAATTGGAGAAGTGTGTGTTTGAAGCAACCTCTATTCCATGCCTCGGTCATATAATCTCTGCCCCAGGTTTGCAAATGGATCCTGAAAAAGTGCAAGCCATTCTCAATTGGGTCCAGCCTACCACCTTACAAGCTATACAAAGATTTTTAGGATTTTCTAATTATTATCGTAAATTCATTTAAAAAATTTCAGCTGTAGTCGCCCCCATTGTAGCCCTAACCCACAAAGGAGCTAATCCATCTCGTTGGTCACCGGAGGCTGTTTCTGCTTTCAACTTCTCAAACAATCTTTTATTACAGCTCCAGTTCTCCATCAGCTAGATGTTAACAAGCCATTTCTTCTGGAGGTAGATGACTCTTCTGAAGCAGTAGGGGCAGTTCTATCTCAAAGGGCTCTAGATCACTCTTTACACCCCTGCAGATATTTTTCACAGAAGTTTTTGCCCACCAAAAAAAATTACTCCATCGGACAACAACTTTTGGAGGTAAAACTTGCTCTAGAGGAATGGCGGTATCTTTTAGAGGGAACTTCGCACCCAGTAATAATATATACCGATCACAAGAATCTTTTTTTTTTTTTAAATCTTCATTGTCTCAATCCAAGGCTAGTTTGTTGGGCCCTCTTCTTTTCACAATTCAATTTCATTCTGTCTTATCGTCCTTGTTCACAAAATAAAAAGGCGGATACGCTCTTTCAGTTCTGAAGCAAATTCTGAGGTCCAACCTCAGAGTCCAGTTTTAATCCCTACAGTCTTTGCAGCAACCTCTGTTCAACCTCCTATTGGAAAAACTTTTGTCTCTCCTCATCTTCGAAGGAAACTTCTCATTTGGGCTCATGCATCTCGCTTCTCTGGATATGTTGGAATCCATAAGACTCTGGAGTTTATACAAGATCATACTGGTGGCCTTCCATGAGATCAGATATGTCCGATTTTGTGTCTTCCTGCATCAATTGACAAGCTCCTTTAGGTCCTTTGCAACCTCCTTCTGTTCCTAACCGGTCTTGGTTACTCCCAAGGTTTCTCTACTATCTTGATGGTCATTAATCGTTTTTCATAAATTGCTAATTTTATTCCCCTCATGGGTCTTCCTACTGCTCCAGAATGATCCCGTCTGTTCATTTCCACAATGTTCAAATTACATGGACTACCTTCATAAATCATATCTGACCATGCGGTTCAATTTGTGGCCAAATTTTGGAGATCACTTTGCGCAGTTTTCCAGATCAAATTGAAATTTTCTACAGCATACCATTCTCAGACCAATGGACAGACAGAGAGAGTAAACCAAGATTTGGAAACCTTTTTATGTCTTCATTTATCTTCTTCTCAGGATAGTTGGGTTGATTTGCTTCCATGGGCAGATTTTGCCCATAATAACACTTATTACTCCTCTTCTGAGACCACTCCATTTTTTATTCTCTATGCAAGCATCCTCGAGTTCCAGAGTTTCTAAGCCTACCTGCTCAAGATCTTCCAGCAGTGAAATCCTCTGTTCAGCAATTCTCTAGTCTCTGGAAGCAAGTACATGCCACTCTTCATAAATTCTCTAACCAGTATAAATTCTGGGCCGACAAGAAGAGACGAGCGGTACCTAGCTTTAAGGTTGGAAATCTGGGGGGTCATTCCGAGTTGATCGTAACTCCCCGCGCAATCAGACATGCGCGGGGACGCCCAGCACAGAGCTAGTCCGCCCCGCATGTCAGTGCCACCCCCCCACAGAAATGCAAAAGCATCGCACAGCAGCAAAGCTTTTGCATTTGAGGTGTAAAGTTCGATTACTTTAAATAAACATTTCAAATGCCAACGTTAATATACACTGCAGATGCAAGGCGCATCTTATTATCAAATACGATAAAAGTGCACTGAACGTTGCAGCACTATATCCCTCAAGAGAAAGCAAGCAGTCGCACACATGGTATTACTGAGGTCCAACGCTCAGAGGTATATATATATTTGATATTAAAAGGGGTATGCATTCAAAATAACATATGTACAGTATATCATTAGGTAAAACATGTATATATATGGATACAGAGTTACAATTACACAAGAAGCAGTTACAGTTACAAAATAATCAGTTACAGCCAGTATAATTCATCCTGTTGCTCAGTGCACAGTCGTCTCCATCTCTCTACCCCTCAGCAAGCAACTAACTAACTATATCTTAGAAAAACTGCCTATATCAAAACAGTGGGAGTTAACAGTCTGTTGGTTTCTGTCTCCTTCCATTGGTCCAGAGGCCAGACCTCTCAAGAACTCAACGGCTCATAGGTCAGTGTGAGGGCTTTTGTCTTATGTTGCTGGCACGTGTCTGCCCCCAGGGCCATGCTGTGAAGCTAGTTTCAGGTCTTCAGGAAGTCCTTTGTATTCATACATTTGGTCATAACTAACCGTTGCAATGTGCTACACTCTACCCATAGCTATCAAATTTACTCCACACATTCTCCTGATCATTTTGTCACTAAGCATGATATATTTAACTTGTTCCGTTCCAATAATACATATATATCTGATGTTACACTCTATTATATAAATACATTATAATGTCTGGTGCTTGACATGTTTTGTCTATGTGTAATTTATGTGTTGTATGAAATATGTGTTGAATATATCTTTGTGGCTTGTCTGTGTGTTAGGCGCCGGGGTCCGCTCGGCCGTGCGGCCCGGCGCCTAGCAACCAGGGACGCCGTGCGCGTTCAGCCGCCGGCTCCCTGGCAACGCTAAGACGCCGGGCGCACGGAGCCGCTCTGACCTTAGCAACGGGGACGCCACGTTCAGCCGCGTTCCCCGTTGCTGGGTCTATTCTCATTACCCTGATTATGTGCTGGCCGTGCAGCATGCAAGCTGCACGGCATTTCTATTTGATTGTCCTGTCTGGATCTTGATTGGAGGGTGCCTGAATAAAGGCACCCTCAGGACTTCTTACAGACGCCGGTGATAGCTTCCTGTTTGCTTGTGTCTGCTGCAGAGAGTTCCCAGTCCCGGTCCTTTTGGTTGTTCCTGTCCTCAGAGATCCTGTACTCGGAAGTTACCATCCGTTCCTGGAGTCTGACCGAGCACCTTTAACATCTGGTGGTGTCGTGAGTCGCGGCGCAGCCGTGTGTTGCGGCTTGTCCGCTTCTGTTTATTATTTTGTTTAATTGTGTTCTGGAGCTTTGCGGAGGATTCCGCTTCCACAGATCCACTCTGGTGTCCGGCGGTGCCGGATAGGAGTGTCGGATCAGTGGATCTTTGGTTGTCCTTTTTCCTGGCGGCTAGTCCGCACATACCTTTTGATTTAGTTAGTTAGCTTGTAACCCCTGGCCTGGTTGCTTAGTCAGAGGGCCCCTTGTTATCACCCTGTCTCGGACTTCCCCTTGTCTCCCTTTAAGACCTGCGGGGGCATCGGGGTTGGGCAGACATAATCCGCCCTTCGAACGCGGCTGCCATGGGCTCAAGCAACCATAGTCTCGCAGGGGATTTCTGATTACACGGGCGAGACAACGGAGTTAGGGCGCCAGGGGTTACTAGGCTATCCAGCTCCCACAACCAGCTTGTTTTCCTGTACTCAGATCCCTGCCATAAGATCTCCTCCGGTCTGGAGTACAGGAATCATAACATTATCACCGGCCAACAAAAGAAAAGATTAAACTTACAGTAAATTTTTTCACTTTTTAGTTGGGAGATTTTTTGTCGGCCTTATGAATCCCACCGGTGTTGGGCCAAACCCTGGCCAGCTTCTTGTTAGTCAGATTCAGGAACTTACTCAGATGGTTCAGGATCTGTCCCTCCGGGTGAGGTCACAGGAAGATCTGTTACGGACTTCCCCGAGGGTCATCCCTGAACCAAAAATGCATCTGCCTGACCGTTTTTCTGGGGATAGAAAACAGTTTTTTAATTTTAAAGAATCTTGCAAACTGTATTTTCGTTTAAGACCAGTTACCTCAGGTACAGAGGCTCAGCGGGTTGGGATTATTATTTCTCTACTTCAGGGGGATCCTCAGACCTGGGCTTTTGGTTTAAAGACAGACGATCCGGCCTTATCGTCTGTAGACGCCTTTTTAAAATCTTTAGGGCTATTGTATGACGACCCTGATAGAGAGGCGTCCGCAGAAAGTCAGTTGCGTGCTCTTAGACAGGGTAGGAATCCCGCAGAGAATTATTGTACGGAGTTTCGCCGTTGGTCGAACGACTGTGGCTGGAATGACCCAGCCCTGCGCAGTCAGTTTCGCCTCGGCTTATCTGAATCTATAAAAGACAGTCTCCTCCAGTATCCCGCTCCTGAGACCCTCGATAACCTCATGGAGCTATCTATTAAAATAGATCGTCGGCTCAGAGAGCGGAGGGCTGAAAAAGGGGCATCTGTCGGGTCCTCTCCCTGGGTTCCTTCCATTCCTGTAGACATAGAGGAGCCTATGCAGATTGGTCTCTCCAAATTGTCTCCGGAAGAAAGAACCAGGAGGCAAAATTATGGTCTGTGTTTATACTGCGGAGGTAAGGGACATTTTGCCCGTAGTTGTCCAAACAAGTTGGGAAACTTCCTGACCAAGTGAGTTGTGAGGGGGTTCACTTTGGTCTGCAGCTCATCTCCTCAAATAATTCACTGTTGGTTCCTGCTAAAGTTTCCTATGGCAGCCTCTGTTCCTCGGTCTCTGCTTTTGTGGACAGTGGAGCTGCAGGAAACTTTATGGATTTAACATGGGCCAAGGCCTTAGGTATTCCTCAGCTAACCTTGGGTAGGTGTATCACCATGCATGGTTTAGATGGGAGTCCTTTATCCAATGGGGTTATTTCTCTATGTACACCTCCTGTTTTGCTCTCGGTGGGAGCTCTGCATTCTGAAAAAATTGAGTTTTTCCTTACCCATTGTCCAGCAGTTCCTGTGGTTCTGGGTCATCCTTGGCTGGCCTTTCATAATCCCATCATTAATTGGCAGTCTGGGGAGATCCTACAATGGGGTACCATCTGTGATAAAGAATGTATTACGCTTCCTATCCGAGTAGCTGCCGCCAGTTCCGCACATATTCCTGGGGAATACCAGGATTTTGTTGATGTGTTTTCCAAGGGCAATGCGTATATTTTGCCTCCCCATAGGCCTTATGATTGTGCCATTGAGTTAATTCCTGGTGCCACGTTGCCTAAAGGAAGGTTATATGCATTGTCTGGTCCTGAAACGGTGGCCATGAATGAGTATGTGAAAGAAAGCCTTGGGAAAGGGTTTATCAGGCCATCTAAATCCCCTTTAAGTGCAGGTTTCTTCTTCGTAGAGAAGAAGGATGGTTCACTCAGACCCTGCATTGACTTTAGAGCTTTGAATAAGATCTCAGTAAAGAATACTTACCCTCTGCCGCTGATCTCTGTCCTCTTTGATCAGCTACGTTCGGCTGTTATTTTTTCTAAGATTGATCTTAGAGGAGCATATAACCTCATCAGAATCAGGTCAGGGGATGAGTGGAAAACGGCATTTAGTACTCAGTCGGGCCACTATGAGTATCTGGTCATGCCATTCGGCCTATCTAACGCTCCGGCAGTTTTCCAGGATCTCATTAATGATGTGCTCCGTGAGTTTCTGGGAAGATTCGTCGTGGTCTATTTAGACGATATTTTGATATATTCTGACTCCGTGGAACAACATGTTACCCAGGTGCGTCAGGTGCTAAAGAGATTACGTGAAAATCACTTATATGCCAAGCTGGAGAAGTGTGAATTTCATGTCACGGAAGTATCCTTTTTAGGGTACATTATTTCCCCTCGGGGATTCCGAATGGAACCAAAAAAGCTCCAAGCCATCCTTAGTTGGGCGCAACCCACCAATTTAAAAGCAATTCAGCGCTTTTTAGGGTTTGCAAACTACTATAGAAGATTTATTCACTCTTTCTCTGACCTAGTTGCTCCCATTGTGGCACTTACTAAGAAGGGAGCAGATCCTACCAATTGGTCATGTGAAGCGGAGTTATCTTTTCAGGCCTTGAAACAAGCCTTTGTCTCAGCCCCTGTCCTTAGACATCCCAACCCAGAATTACCTTTCATTGTTGAGGTAGATGCCTCGGAGGTTGGAGTAGGGGCTATCCTTTCTCAGAAGGATCCAGATTCCCTTGAGTTACATCCTTGTGCCTTTATGTCCAGGAAATTCTCATCTGCAGAATCCAACTACGATGTTGGTAACCGGGAATTGCTGGCTATTAAATGGGCTTTCGAGGAGTGGAGACATTGGCTTGAAGGAGCTACCCACACCATTTCAGTTTTGACTGATCACAAAAATCTTCAATACATTGAATCGGCTAAACGACTGAATGCCCGACAGGCTCGTTGGGCTTTATTTTTTACTCGTTTCAAATTCATTATCACCTTCAGACCAGGTTCCAAGAATACCAAGGCAGATGCCCTGTCACGCAGTTTCCTTCCGGTTCAAGACAACAGTCCTGTTACTCCCATACTTCCGCCTTCAGTCATTCAGGCAGGTCTCACACAGGATGTATTTTCCCAATTAAAACTGCTTCAACATCAAGCTCCGGGAAATACTCCTGCTAGTCGTCTTTTTGTTCCTGAGTTTTTGAGAGCAACTGTTTTGGCGGAATTTCATGATAGCAAAGTTGCAGGGCATCCGGGAATCGCTAAGACTTTGGAATTAGTATCCCGCTCAGTATGGTGGCCTGGTCTTTCCAAAGACATTAAAGAGTTTGTTTTTTCGTGTCAGGTCTGTGCACAGCATAAAGTTCCCCGTTCTTTGCCTATTGGTCAACTTATGCCCTTGAAAGTTCCTCTTAGGCCATGGTCGCATATCTCCATGGATTTTGTGGTGGATCTCCCTCTGTCAGCCGGATGCCGAGTCATATGGGTGGTAGTGGACCGTTTTAGCAAGATGGCCCATTTTATTGCTCTTCCCCGATTGCCATCTGCCCAGGGATTGGCAGTCTTGTTCCTCCGTCATGTTTTCAGACTCCATGGGTTACCCACTGATATTGTTTCTGACAGGGGTCCACAATTCATTGCGCAATTTTGGAGGTCTTTTTGTGCTTCGTTAAAAATGAAATTATCTTTAACCTCCGGCTATCATCCACAATCCAATGGACAGACTGAGCGAGTTAACCAATCTCTAAAACAATATTTGCGTTTGTACTCGGCCAAACTCCAAAATGACTGGTCTGAGTTTCTTCCATTGGCGGAGTTTGCTTATAATAATGCCTGTCATTCCTCCACCAATGTGTCTCCATTTTTTGCAGTTTTTGGTTTCCACCCCAGAGCTAATTCATTTTTTCAACATTCCTCTGTCTCCTCTCTGGCCCTGACCTCTCATCTTAAACTTATTTGGAAAAAAGTGCACCTGGCTCTCAGAAAAGCAGCTTTCCGGGAAAAAAAAATTTTCTGACAGGCTCCGGCGGCCGTGCACTTTTAAAGTAGGAGACAGGGTGTGGTTGTCGACTCGCAACATCAAACTTCGACAAACCTCAGCCAGATTGGGTCCTAGATTTATTGGACCATTTCTCATTATCAAAAAAGTCAATCCAGTTGCTTTCCGGTTACGTTTACCAAAAACTTTACGGATCGGAAATACCTTCCATTGCTCATTGCTTAAACCATATGTTTCGTCCAGCAGATTTCCTCGTAAAAAATCTCAGGGGAGATCACCAGTTAATGTACAGGGTCAGCAAGAGTTCTTGGTTGAGAAGGTTCTCGATTCCAAGTTGTCCCGGGGTCGGCTTTATTTTTTGGTGCATTGGAGAGGTTATGGGCCAGAGGAAAGGTCGTGGGTCCTGGATGAAGACCTTCATGCCCCAAAGCTCAAAAAAGCATTTTTTCGTGAATTTCCTCAGAAACCTGGCTTTAGGGGTTCCTTGACCCCTCCTCAAGGGGGGGGTACTGTTAGGCGCCGGGGTCCGCTCGGCCGTGCGGCCCGGCGCCTAGCAACCAGGGACGCCGTGCGCGTTCAGCCGCCGGCTCCCTGGCAACGCTAAGACGCCGGGCGCACGGAGCCGCTCTGACCTTAGCAACGGGGACGCCACGTTCAGCCGCGTTCCCCGTTGCTGGGTCTATTCTCATTACCCTGATTATGTGCTGGCCGTGCAGCATGCAAGCTGCACGGCATTTCTATTTGATTGTCCTGTCTGGATCTTGATTGGAGGGTGCCTGAATAAAGGCACCCTCAGGACTTCTTACAGACGCCGGTGATAGCTTCCTGTTTGCTTGTGTCTGCTGCAGAGAGTTCCCAGTCCCGGTCCTTTTGGTTGTTCCTGTCCTCAGAGATCCTGTACTCGGAAGTTACCATCCGTTCCTGGAGTCTGACCGAGCACCTTTAACATCTGGTGGTGTCGTGAGTCGCGGCGCAGCCGTGTGTTGCGGCTTGTCCGCTTCTGTTTATTATTTTGTTTAATTGTGTTCTGGAGCTTTGCGGAGGATTCCGCTTCCACAGATCCACTCTGGTGTCCGGCGGTGCCGGATAGGAGTGTCGGATCAGTGGATCTTTGGTTGTCCTTTTTCCTGGCGGCTAGTCCGCACATACCTTTTGATTTAGTTAGTTAGCTTGTAACCCCTGGCCTGGTTGCTTAGTCAGAGGGCCCCTTGTTATCACCCTGTCTCGGACTTCCCCTTGTCTCCCTTTAAGACCTGCGGGGGCATCGGGGTTGGGCAGACATAATCCGCCCTTCGAACGCGGCTGCCATGGGCTCAAGCAACCATAGTCTCGCAGGGGATTTCTGATTACACGGGCGAGACAACGGAGTTAGGGCGCCAGGGGTTACTAGGCTATCCAGCTCCCACAACCAGCTTGTTTTCCTGTACTCAGATCCCTGCCATAAGATCTCCTCCGGTCTGGAGTACAGGAATCATAACACTGTGTGGATGCGTATGCTACCGAATATCCTGTGCATGCTGTGTGTATGCGCACGAACAGAGACCTCTCTGTTTGGAGTTTGTATTTGTGTGTATGTAATATTTTTTACTTCGACAATCCACCCTTTGACAGTAAACAATAACTGTCATAACTGCCACACTAAACATAATTACAAAAAATATTTCATAGTAACATAGTAACATAGTATCTGAGGTTGAAAAAAGACAATTGTCCATCGAGTTCAACCTATTTGTGGTCTCCTATGCATGATGATTTGACCTTTCAAACAATAATTGGTGACCTAGACACACGTATGTATTCATTTCGCAAATCAGACATTGACTATATTTGGGGAAGACAGGGAGGAGGATGGGACATCCTCTCTATGCACTCGGCGGTCACAGGACCACTGGTTTGGTGTGGTATAACATTCAACCTATAGAGTATGCTGGGACAGTGCTATGGCCTATGATGTCTGATTCGAACAAATGTTGCACACATACATGTACCTACGTCTTTGCACACTGATGTTCGGATTCGATAGAGGTTTTGCTGGGTAGAGGGTGAAAACACAAACAAGTCGTGAAAGAGACATATAAAATTTTCATGATATATATTCCTATCAACCCCTGAACATTGTTTCCATTTCTGGATCGTATGCTAGGTCTGTTTCATCATTGACCAAGGGTTAATATTTCAGGTAGTGTCCTTCCTAGATAACATAAACCTTTGGAGTTCGGGGAGAGCCACTCATAAATTTTTCTTCCACATATGTTAATGAGCTTTTTATCTGCTATGTGTGAATAGTCATTGTCTGATTGTTCCTGATTACTTCCCAATTTCCTGAAATTGGTGAGATTTAATACCAGGGATTTATCTATGGTACTGGTGGATTTTAAGACTAGGGGGTCTAGTTATATTATATTCCTTTTCCACCGATCCGTCTATCCCCCCTCTATGTAATTCAAGTACCTCAGCTAACTCTAAAGAATGTGGCACTAATCCTGCATTATTTTGTCTTAGAGGTACCTGTGAGCACATCCAACATTCCATTTAATTTAAAACCTTACCCACTAGTGAGTGGTAATCACTCAAAGGATGTCTGTTAAATTCAACATTATTGCTTAACTGACATCTCTGGATGCACTCATCTTCAATTATAGGGTCACAATAACTACAAAATACAGTATTCCTCAGACAATAGCCTATCACGTTACCTCCGAACTCCATCACTACTAGACCTTTGATTTTCTCTGACTTTAACAAAGTGATAGGCTGATCCTGGGATCCTATAAAGACATCACTCCTTTCTCCAGAACCAGTTCCAGTCCCACACTAGACTCCTCATGAAATCTCACAAAAATAAAATGTCCTGAAAAAAATGTTTGTCAATGGGAAAAAGAAAGATAGAAGAAAACAAATCTTGCTTATAGCAAATCCATTACAACGACCAGTCTTTTTGCATACCTGTAGTACGCTTAGGTAGTGTTCAACA
The DNA here is from genome assembly GCF_028390025.1 of Pseudophryne corroboree. Taxonomy (NCBI): domain Eukaryota; kingdom Metazoa; phylum Chordata; class Amphibia; order Anura; family Myobatrachidae; genus Pseudophryne; species Pseudophryne corroboree. The sequence continues at coordinate 187,685,216 of NC_086453.1, read as the reverse complement.
GTGCCGCCTCTCAGTCTTCACGGAACAGATTCTCGAGTGATATTTCTGCGATTTCACTCCCTTTACGAGTTCCTTCTGGACTAACGACTTCCCTGCGATGGGAACCGTGGACCCAAGTCTCTCTCTCCGCTACTTTCACTGTAGTCATGCTGTCAACAAAACTTGGTACGGTCCTTCACACTTGTCTATTAGGCAACCTGAGCGTAAGAATAATCACACAGTCTCTTGGTTCACAATCAAGACAGTTGGTAGTTGGCATATCAGGAACCAACAGTTTCAAGTTATTTTGTTAAGTTCTCAAATGCTGGCTCATCTTGATAAGGTACTGTCACCTCATTGGTGTATTTCAGATCATGGTGCAGATCGATCATGACATGAGGTTGTCTTCCAAAAAATACAAAAAAACGAAACAAAAATTTCAAAGAGGGTGATTTGTTAAGTGGGGATCTTGGAGTGGCTCCGATGCTACATAACACTAGTGGCAGTGTCTATGACCACAATAGTCCAGTTTCAGATATCACTTTGTTTCTACTCCTAAGGATACCACATCTACACACAAATTTCTGCACAATTTTCTTTGCAGTAAACACAGCAGTATTTGTGGCGGCAGGAAATGCCTCTACCCAGTTTGAGAAAAACATCAGTGCACACCAATACATATTTCAAATTCCTACAGGCTGTTAACTGTATGAAGTCGATTTGTATTACCTGAAAAAGGTCTGCCTGCAGGAGCAGTATGGGATGGCTCTGTTTGTACTACCTTTCCAAATGTACTTCCTCATGCAATTAAGACAGGTCATTGCTTTCCTGCTTGCCTGAGAAGAGAACCCTGGTACACACCAGTAAGCTCTTACCAAGTTGCACATACCTTCCTTGCCCTAGGTGAGTCAGACCATGTGCCGCCTCAGCTAGGCTTGGGAGATACGTCCTGGGGACCACTGGCTTACCTTGTCCATCTCTCCAGAGTCCTGAGGACCCCTGACCATACCCCTTCACCTTCCAGACCTCTTTTTCCTGTAGGGAACACAAATTTTCATAATATTTAATTGTTGTGTGTTTGCAATGTAGAGTAAAAACATCTCTAGAGGAGAAAACAAATATCAGGTCTGCGTTCACCAACGGGCTGTCACTTATGTCTGGTCTCATAGTAAAGGTCTGATTCAGACATTTCACACCATCATGCATATCAGTGTCTATGCAAAATTTCCCTTCACCAGTATTCTCATCCTCCACCCTTTGTGCATTACAAGGCACATGCAGTAATATACTGGTGCCATCGTGCTGATGAGACATACCGGGTTCGGGCAGAACTTTTGAAGGACCGATACGGCATGTGGTGTATGAACTGTCAAATCATGTACCAGTACTATGTCCTAGGTATTTGACCCTTGTCCTACACAATTGCAGTTTATCCCTTGAGAACTTGTGTCCTGTCTGGAAGAAATGAAACAGAAACTGTTTCGTATCTGCCAGGGACAACTCAAATGAATCAGCACATAACAACAAGTCATCAACATATTGTATCAGCACCGACCCATTCTCAGACTGAAAGGACAGTAAACAGTCATGTAGGGTTTGGGAGAAAATACTCAGGCTGTCACTTGAAACCTTGGGAGAATCGGGTCCATGTATTGTACCCCCTTTGTGAACGCAAAGATGAAGAGGAAACTGTGAAGAAAACAGAATAGAAGTTGGTGACAATAAAGTTTGTGGAGGTGGAGAGAATTTTATTAAAATGACAGCTGGATTGGGCACTACAGGGAATTGATTCTTAAATACTTGGTCTACCCCCCCTTAAATCTTGTGCTTGCTGCATCACTACTGGGACGACCTCAGCCATCAATCCAGTGTCCTGTTCATCCTAAGTACATAGGGAACTCGGTATCTGTGAGATAATTTCCTCTACCTGTGAAGGACATGAATCTAGAACAGTGGAATGCAACATTAGTCTTTGAGGAGTCTCTAACATACCTTGTACTTCCTGAGCGGGAGTACAGTATATGTATTTCACATTTCAATTTACACAACACAATCTCTGTCGATTAAGTTCGTCAGGGGCCACTGCTGCTAGTGGAAAAGAAAAAGGGTTAGCGTCATGTAGGCCCAATCGTAACTTCAGCAGGTTTTGTCAAAGGGTAATGTTGCACTTCTCTCTTTCCTCCCATTTGCCGAATTAGTGTTTACCTGTGATCTTATCCTGACAGAGAATTTTCTAGTACTACAAAAAAACAAGCTTCTAGGTCATGCGATGTATTAATTTAATCCTTCTCATCCCGTATTAAGGGTCTGTACATGGTCCAACAAACATTTCCGAGCTTATCTAGACAAGGGCATTCCTAGAAATGAATACTTCTTATGTGGTAGTTAAAAAGAAGTACCCTGGGGGTTACCTTATCTCTGTCCGCTTTTCTACTGGGAAATACTAATGTGCGGACAGGATATTCTCCCTTTATACCATTACTTTCCTGATTTTTATTTTTGGCTATATATGTACTTGAATGGCTCCATACTTACCAGTTCCACTGGTCTCAGCCACTTTCCCTTCAGTCTATAGCTCCTCTTTTACCGGTTGGATATTACTTCTCTGAGTGCATGAGAAATGGCTAAAACTAGAGTCGGGCCACCTTCTCCTAAATAAAACTTTGACATTCATTAGTACATATATAGGTTACATTCATATTTTTTATATTTTTATTATTTTCTATAGTTTGTATACTGGCTGTAACTGCTTCCACATCCACATATGGCGGTGTACTTGCTTTCTCTTTTTACCTACTTATTGTTGCTACGAGTTCAAACAGTTATTATGTTTTCATTCTTGTCTTATATGACTTTGGTTAAACATACTACCTACAATACCTTAGGATCAAAACCACCAATCACTGGAAATGATATTTCACCATTCATACGTACTCAATCATTGCACAAAGCCTCTGCGTGTAAGGACCATACTTCTTACACCTAATAAACCGAGTGGACCCTTTTGGCCTCTGTTCCTCAGCCTGAACCCTGGCTCCTGAACACCCCTTGCGTGCCCACTTGGCTCCCATTGTGGACTTTTTAAACACAAACACCAAATGACCCACGCGAGACTACGGTGAAAAGTTCCTCTGAGCGCTTTTCACCCACTCCTGCTCCGCTGGACAGTACCACGGCCCACTCCTGTAGTGATTTCCCGCGTATTAACAGCAATAAATCAATACCCCACCTTTTTCAGTGGAGGTTGAAAGCCTGATCTTTTTGGTTTCTATCCACTGGAATTTTCTTGGGTGAGAAACAACTTATCGATCACCCTTTCCAATGAATGTCCACCAGGAAGATTTCCTGAGAGAGAGTCAGTGAAAAATTCCTTTACTTTACACAAATCACATCTGTGTATGCTAATACAGCACATATGATGACGCAATTGCGCAAAGTTACGCAAATGGTATCACGTTGCGCGGCGTATCACATACACACACGTGCGGTCCACGCGCACGGTTTATAGATACTTGTTATCTATACGCCCTACGATCACGGGAGTCAAATTCACAAGCTGCGCTCCACAGCCAGAGCGTAACACCAAAATCACGCTCCTCCGCACGTTTTACCTTTAAAAACACACACACTATGTGCGTCAATACCAATAAATACGTGAGGTCGCTAGCCTTCATGCCACTAAGCCTCTGCTTACTCAGTGTCTCACTGACGAGATCCCGCTTTGTCCTGGGGTTCAATGCACTCACACTTACTTTTCAACAACCCACCCTTTTCGATTTTCTGTACAGAATAAAAAATCACTCGCTTTGATTGATAGCTTGCCCCAGAGGTAGTGCACTTCAATTCATTATGGCTATTGACTATAATTTAAATGCTATGATTCAGATTGGATAGCTATCTTGCAGAACATATAATGATATAAATATACATATTTTATATAATAATATAACATATATATATATATATATATATATTCTAGAAATAAAGATGAGGAGAAGGTGCGCTCATAGTGCAAATCAGTACTTTAATGAATAAAACACCGGTATGTAAAATCCAGCACAGGTAGTTAAAAACTCGTACCCTGAATACCCACACTGTGGGCTGATTACCACATGGTGAGTAAATATTCCACAAAGCTGTTGCTGTGATCGCCTACCGCAGTCCGGGACAAAGCACCGTATCCGGCCGTTTAATTAGCCAGGACCCGTCAAGCCACCGTGCCGAGGAATCGAGCAGATCATTCAGCACACTTGCAGGGAAAGATCGTCTGGCAGATCACGCCCCAACGCGTTTTGTGTATCACTTCGTCAGGAGGCTGGTCTGTCCGACGAATAGGAGGATTTTATAGGGAAAAGGCCTCTCCCAGAAAGCAACGTCACACTTCAATTCACAGCGCCGCTGCTCTTTCAACCTGCCGCAGCTGTATTAGTCTTACATAATTAAACCACATTTTCTATTGTATATCAGGTACAACACATCTTTGCAGATTATGCACAAACATACATCTCACATTAATTAGTATCAAAATACATACAACAATATATTTAGCAATGGTACACATACAACACATATCTGACATAACTATAATCCATAAAGAAAACATAATAAGACACACCTCATGTATCATATAATTCATAGTTACTCATCATTTTGGACATAACTTAAAACTATCTTTAGAGTATATATTTAAGTCAACTATATCATACTCAAAAAGGTACATATTTATCTGGAAGAGAGAGAAAGATATTACATCGTTGTTAGCCGACAATTATTAAGTCCCACCCTACATCAAGAACTCATACTTTCAAAATATGTCAGAGCCACATGGAGCCTCAGGACTTTTTTACACCAATATAGTACATTCTCTATTCGTCATAAACCCATAGGAGAGCCAGCAAAGAAAACTAGGAAAGAAAACTAGATTCACATCATTTAGGACAGGGAGGGAAGGGAGGGAAAAAAGATAGATTGGAACTCAAATATAGTGTATTACCTCATTCTAATAAAGGGAGTAATCTCATAATTTTCATTCAACCCCCTGGGCACCAAAGTGTCCAGGGACAGAATCCAAAAGGTCTCTCTCCTTAATAGTTGTTCCTCCATATTTCCTCCCTTCTTATTATAAGCAATATGTTCAATCCCCATAAATTTTAATACACTGGGATCAGCATTATGGAATTCGGCAAAATGGCGAGGAATACTATGGTTCAACACCTTGTTTTTAATATTCCTGGAATGTTCCAGGATCCTGATCTTAAGAAACCTTTTAGTTTTCCCCACATATCTTAGTCCACAGGGACAGGATAACACATAAATGCAAAACGTTGAAATACAATTCATAAATGATTTAATATGTATCGGTCCCTTCCTAGTATCATTCCCTTGGAAGGTTTTCACGCCCTTTTCTGCTAAGCTGCACACTTTACAGTTACCACACCTAAAAAAACCTTTTGTAGTTCCCAAAAATTTGTATTCACTATTCTCAGTTTCAGCTATGGGTAGCGTACTTTTAGATAACATAGATTTTAATGTTTTGGCCTTCTTATATATAATGTCTGTTTTTTTGCTAGTTCTGGACCCAAAATTGGATCCATCTGTAACACATGCCAGTTCTTCTTGGCTATTTTTTCCAGATCCCTAAAACCTGTACTGAACTGGGTTACCATTGGGCAGAACCTTTTCTTTCCCTTGTTGGTCCTGTTCTTATAAACCAATAGGGATTCACGATTTTTGGCCTTTGCTTTTTCATGTGCTGAATCCAATAGTCTAGCAGGATAACCTCTCTCTTTAAACCTCTCTGTGTATACATCTGCCTGTTCGTCAAATTTTGCCAGGTCAGTGCAGTTTCTCCTGAGCCTCGTATATTGCGAATAAGGGATGTTTTCCTTCCACTGTGGGAGATGGCAGCTGCCAAACTGCAAATAACTGTTACTATCTACGTTTTTAAAATGTGTGGAAGTTTCAATCTTCCCTGTAGAGCAGAAATTTTCAGTTGATAGTACCAAATCTAGAAACTCCAGCCTATTAGGGCTGAATGTTCCTGTAAACTTTAAATTATACGTATTTACATTTATTCTCACCAGAAAGTTATCCCAGTCTGTTTCTGTGCCCTTCCACACAATTAGCACATCATCTATGTACCTCTTATACATTATGATGTTCTCCTTCAAATCACCAATAATTGTTTCTGATTCCCATTGACCCATATAAATGTTGGCCACACTCGGGGCACAAATACTGCCCATGGCTGAACCGCACACTTGTTGATACCACTCCTCCAAAAATGTGAAATAATTATACTTCAATACAAACTCTAAACATGAACAAATAAAGGACCGTTTTTCATTACTGACCCCAGAGTCCTCCCTTAATTTCTTTTCAACAGCTTGAATACCTTTATCATGTGGTATCGACGTATACAAAGATTGTACATCTATAGAACACCACTTATAAGACTCGTGCCACTGTAAATTATTTATAAGTTGCAGCACAGCTGTAGAGTCCTGTATATAGGACTCCAAATCCGGAACATAATGCTTAATACAGGTATCCACATATTCAGATATACGGGACGTTAGTGACCCAATACCACTAATAATTGGTCTACCAGGGGGGTGGGATAAGTTCTTATGGATTTTTGGGAGATGATAAAAAGTAGCTATACGGGAATGTTTATTAAGAAGATAGTTATATTCAGATAATGAAATACATTTTGAAGTTAATCCTTCTTTCAATATGACCTCTAGAGTTTTTTCAAACTCCTTTGTAGGGTCATCTTTTAACTTTACATATGAATTAGTGTCATGGAGCAGCCTATAGGCTTCCTCCACATAATACTCCCTATCCATAAGAACTATCCCACCCCCCTTGTCAGCATTTTTTATTACCACATCGGTGTTCGATGACAATTTCTTTAGTGCTGCCCATTCAGCCTTGGTTAAATTAGTACTTTTCTTTTTATTCACATCCAAAGCTTCTATGTCTTTTTTCATCATTTTACTAAATAATTCGATATAGGGACCCCTAGACTCAAGGGGATAAAAAATTGATTTCAATTTCAAACGGGACTGTTCCTCATTCTGTTTCCAATTCTTGACTACAGCATCACTTTTTTTAAGGAAGTGGCGTTTAAGAGTTAAATTTCTCACATATAAATTCAAATCAATATAAGTCTCTACTTTATTTAGACTTGATGTAGGGGCATAAGACATCCCCTTCTTTAAAACCTTTTTCTCTACTGTACTAAGACTTATTTTTGATAAGTTAAAAATGCCCATATCTGGGTTATCTATTGTAGATTCCTTAATTTTGATTCCCTTCCCGGAGGTTCCTTTTCCCCTTTTTCCCCTAGTCTTCGTTTTACCCCTCCCGGGGACCTCTGTAATTCTTGGGGCCTCTCTATTCCCTGAAGGAGGAGATTGCGTCGCAGTCTTGGCTCTAAAAAATGCTGATCTCTCTCCTTATTGTGCTGAAGATTCTCAAATCTATTATTATGCACAAACTCTGTATAATCATTTTGCCTATTAAAGTAATTCCTGGGACGAGCAGTTCGTTTCGGAACCTCCCATTTTGATTCCCACTGTGGGCGCTTTTGTATATGGGCATATTGATATTGGCCTCTATTTGTTCTGGATCTTGACTCAGGTTTATTAGAGGTAAATGATTTTCTACTCGGGGTATATGAATTGATGTAAGTTTCATTCCTATTTTTACCTCTCTCTATATTCCAAGTTCGTACTTGGTCCCTCTGGTAATCCAATTTATCCCTTTGAAATTTTTTTGCCTTAATATCTATAACTTTTTCTTCTATTGCTGCCACTTTACTCTCAATTTCTTTTCTTATGCGAATAAATCTTTCTGTATCTTTAATTGGTGCTACTTTAAGTTCAAGCTGTTCTAGATCCTTTTCTATCTCTTTTAGACCCTTTTTCTTTTCATAAACCAGGAGTCTCATTAGTTCAATTGAGCACTCATCCTGGATCCTGAACCATTCTTTAAAAATGTTTGTATTATCTGTATCAGCAATCGGGCTTTTATTGATTCTAAGTCCTCTCGGGACCCTCCTACATTTAATATAGTTTTCCAAACTAACAATCTCCCACCAGATTTTTGTTTCCTTAATGAGTAATTTTTCTAAAGAAAAGAACACCTCATCTTTAGTCTCAGGTGCACAGGGGCGGAACCACTGGCGGGGCAGGCAGTGCATTGCACTGGGGCCCCGCCGCACTCAAGGGCCCACAGCCGCCGGCCGGCATTACATGAATGAGTCACAATGACTCATTGTATGTCATGCCGCAGCCGCACACCAGCGCTCCCGTGACCCGCCCGTCATAAGGAACGATTCTGGCCACCCGCACACGAAGGAGGGAGGAGGGTCCGTCCCTCCCTCCCTCATATACAAACAGGTCACAGTCTCTCAGTGAAGGAGAGAGCCGCAGCAGCGCTTTGTTACTGGTGGAGGCGCTGCTGCTGCTGCTCCTCTGCTTCACTATAGGCTGTCTCTGAGAACAGCCTATAGGGAAGCAGAGGGGCAGCAGCAGCAGCGCCTCCACCAGTAACACAGCGCTGCTGCGGCTCCCTCCTTCACCTCCCTCCTCCTTCTTCTCTACTGCCCGGGAAGCTGCACCGAGGAGCCTGAGCCAACAGAGAGGGTAAGTATAATTCTTCTTTCTTTCTTTCTTTCTTTCTTTCTTTCTTTCTTTCTTTCTTTCTTTCTTTCTTTTTTTATTTGTTGGGACTGCCTGCCGCAATGTGTAAAAAGGGGGGACTGCCTGCCGCTATGTATAAAAATGGGGAATCTGCCTGCCGCAATGTAAAAAATGGGGAATCTGCCTGCCGCAATGTAAAAATGGGGAATCTGCCTGCCGCAATGTGTAAAAATGGGGAATCTGCCTGCCGCAATGTGTAAAAATGGGGAATCTGCCTGCCGCTATGTATAAAAATGGGGAATCTGCCTGCCGCTATGTGTAAAAAGGTAGAATCTGCCTGCCGTAATGTGTAAAAAGGGCACGCTATCTGCCGTTATGTGTAAAAGTGTATGGTGTCTGCCGTAATGTGTAAAATGGGGACGCTGTCTGCCGTAATGTGTAAAATGGGGACGCTGTCTGCCGTAATGTGTAAAAAGTGCACGCTGTCTGCCGCTATGTGTAACGAGGGCACGCTGTCTGCCGCTATGTGTAACGAGGGCACGCTGTCTGCCATTGTGTAAAAAGTGTATGCTGTCTGCCGCTATGTGTAACGAGGGCACGCTGTCTGCCGTTATGTGTAAAAAGTGCACACTGTCTGCCGTTATGTGTAAAAAGGGGAATCTGTTCGCTGTAAGGAGTAAAAGGGTCTCTACCTGGTGTAGTGGTGCTACTGTGCGGCGTAATTTGAAGAATGGAGACTACTGTGGACCGTTTTATGAATTGGTATTATTTTGTGGACACACCCCTTCCCCACGAAGCCACGCCCCTATGTATTTTTGCGCGCGCCTACGGCGCGCACTGCCCATGGGGTGGACTTGGATGGGATGGGGGGGGGGGGCCCAAAGCATTTTGTTGCACCTGGGCCCACCGCTTGCTTGTTCCGCCACTGCAGGTGCAAGTTGTATATGTGCATGAGTACCATCCTCAGAAAAAATCTTATCACAATTGAGTGATCTCTGTGTTTGGAGATCACTGTTTCTAAACATAATAAAAAATATATATAAGTATATCAATATATCTTAAAAAACAATAAAACCACAAAACACAGGCAATGCTCATAAATAGAACAAATAACCTAAAATTTAAATGAAGAGTTCTCTTTAGACCTGCAGCAGTCCTGTATTTGGAGTCCTCAAGGTATGTGTTTGATGAAGCATGTACAGGTGCGCTGGTGACTCTTTAATATATAATCCACAGGCCAACAATCCGGGCTTGAAGCACAGGTAAAATTAATTACCGCAGCACGTCTCTCCTATATTCACTCCGAACTCCGGGAGAAATGTTTTCTAGAAATAATATAATTATGTAAGACTAATACAGCTGCGGCAGGTTGAAAGAGCAGCGGCGCTGTGAATTGAAGTGTGACGTTGCTTTCTGGGAGAGGCCTTTTCCCTATAAAATCCTCCTATTCGTCTGACAGACCAGCCTCCTGACGAAGTGATACATGAAACGCGTTGGGTCGTGGTCTGCCAGACGATCTTTCCCTGCAAGTGTGCTGAATGATCTGCTCGATTCCTCGGCACGGTAGCTTGACGGGTCCTGGCTAATTCAATGGCCGGATACGGTGCTTTGTCCAGGACTGCGGTAGGCGATCACAGCAACAGCTTTGTGGAATATTTACTCACCATGTGGTAATCAGCCCACAGTGTGGGTATTCAGGGTACGAGTTTTTAACTACCTGTGCTGGATTTTACATACCAGTGTTTTATTCATTAAAGTACTGATTTGCACTATGAGCGCACCTTCTCCTCATCTTTATTTCTAGAAAACATTTCTCCCGGAGTTCGGAGTGAATATAGGAGAGACGTGCTGCGGTAATTAATTTTACCTGTGCTTCAAGCCCGGATTGTTGGTCTGTGGATTGTATATTAAAGAGTCACCAGCGCACCTGTACATGCTTCATCAAATATATATATATATATATATACATACACATACACACTATTTAATACACTTCTATGAAACCCTCACACAGAATATGTATTTATACACAGCGGCGGATTGGCATGCCGGGATGCAGGAACGGATTACGTTTGGCCGGTCCGGCGTCCCTTCATGGGCTGCCCGCCACCCCCATTCAGGCCTCCACCAGCCGCCACCAATCGCGATCACTGTAGTGCTCACTGAAAGCTTCTACGCATGCGCAGAAGCTCAGTGAAGCACTTTTAAAATGGCTGCCATCTGAGCTTCTGCACATGCGCAGTAGCCCCTCCTCCTCCCCATTATGCTCACTGTTAATGTGACGTCCGTCTGTCACACGTCTTGCGCTGCGCTGCCTGTTCTCGGCCCGCCTTCCCTCCACCGCATCACGTGTTCCACGGCACCTCCCAGTCCCTGCACAGCACACTTGCAGACAGACTGCAGTGCACAAACAAGGCTCGCGGCTGCTGCAGGCTGCATCTAGGGGAAAATGCGGGAGTGGGGGCAACCAGCAATTCTGACTGTGTCACACCAGTTGTGTGACAGTCAGTAAGTACTGGTGGTAGTGGACTGGTACATAAATAATTATATAGTGGCATGCTACATCATATAATATATATATATATATATATATATGCAGAAAAAGGGGGTGGTGTCTAAGGGATCTAGACATAATGATATATTTCAGGGTTTGACCACGATTTGCTTTAAAATATTTTTTTATATATATTTATATAAAAGTATTCAACAATCACAGTGAATAACAAATGGCTGACATAAAATGCAGAAATCAGATATGGACACCGTATATTGCGGACAATTTGTTAATCCAATGTGTTTTTCTTAATTAGTACATATCCGATGTTCTTATATCCGAACCAGAATTCCAGCGCGTTTCATCCAACTGTACTTCATCAGGGGCTCAATATCAAAACAAGTAGGAAGAACATAAAGGAATAGATAACCAATTAATGATCGTATTAATCCCACATCAGTAAAATAGGCTTTGCAATAACAGATGCAATAAAGGGTGCGCTGATTTCACAGCTAGATTTGTACTGAATATGCCAACTCAGTACGGCAAACAATAATGCAATAATGCTGAATTCGGTATAAGCCATAATTTCGTTTACGTGGATAATACTCAGCAGGAAGAGTGGCTTCTCCTACTCAGCTGCTGACTAGGAGAAGCCACTTTTCACATTGGATTAACAAATTGTCTGCAATATACGGTCTTCATATCTGATGTCTGCATTTTGTTTATGTCAGCCATTTGTTATTCACTGTGATTGTTGAATACTTTTATATAAATATATTTAAAAAATTATTTTAAAGCGAATTGTGGTCAAACCCTGGAATATATCATTGGGTCTAGCTCCCTTAGACACCACCCCCTTTTTCTGCATTTGTACTTTTGTACTCCATATAACAGGGAGTACGTCTTGAGGTTGAGCTCTTCATTTAGCGCCATTGTTAGGTCTACCCCACTCACTCTCTCTCTCTCTCTCTCTCTATATATATATATATATATATAATTTCATCAAGGATGCGGCACTCAGGACACGGGTAAAGCAGGGCGATAACAGTCACAAACCGTAGTTCAACGTTTCAGTTTATTTAACTGTTTTCAAGAGCCAAAAGACTAACATCACAATCTTACCTAAATACCCTCCACCATCACCACGTGGATACCGGACAGCTGCCGCTGTTTCCCAGTCAGTCCGTTGTTGATGACGTCATGACGCCTTCGTCGCGTCCCATGACGTCAGTACGCCGCACACCATGTGAGCCATTATCGCATCTGTTGCCAAGCAACCATAGATAGCAAAAGATTCAGTGTTTAACAAACATATTAACACATTAATCTAAACAGCTGTTTTTAACATCATCTTTACCTTGATGAACAGAACTAGTAAGGTCAACAACCCTCCACAGGATCATATAGACTCTCACACACATTCTACATATATCTCTGTTAACATCATATGAAGGTGATCAAATTGATTGGAATAAAGTATTCTCAAGGAATACAAATATTCCCTAGGACTACACATATTTCATCTGGGTCACAAAAAGTGCATTATGCCTGAGGTAGGAAGCTGTGTTTATATCATCATATAATTAATAACTAGCATATTCTATAATGAAATGTAATAGCACATCCGAGACAACTCTACATCACGAGGGACCTCATGTCTGTAACTCTCAGATGGCCCACCTTGTTTTTATAAAAAGCAAGCAAATGAAATTGATTCATTGAGCCCCCTGGGAGCAACAATGTCAAGTTTAGAGATCCAATAAGTTTCTCTTTGTAGAAGTATTTTACTACGATTACCATCTCGACTATTAAGGGGAACTTGGTCGATCATTCTATAGCGCAGAATGGACAATGGATGATTTTTTTCAGCAAAATGTCTCGCTATAGGTTGATCACTGAATCCATTTTCCAAAGCTGATCTGATAGCATGGTGATGATTTGCCATCTTTCTGCGAGGTTGCTTAGGTTTGACCAAGGTAAGACCAAATACATTGTCTGAACTAATGGTGTCCTCTAGCAAAGGGATTTCACCAGCTTCAAGATCATAATCTGAGTCTATGTCCAAAGGAAGAATTACAGTATTCTTCTCAGAGACAGATGGTACCTGAAAAGCAGAAATATGGCTTGACTGGGCATAGGCAAGATATTTGACTGGCAACAAGAACTAGCCAGAATCCCTAATGAAAGGGAGAGAGACCAATCACAGGAGTATTCAGACTGGAGTCAGGTAAAAAGGCATTCCAAACAGGTGTGCTGCTGCATGTAGCAGTCAGCATCCTAGTTGCCAGGAGACAATCAGAATACACACAGGAATGAGCCACAAAGTATTCTGAAATAAAAATACAGACAAAAAAATTTTGTCCAGAGGAAGCATATTCATCAAATTTATAAATGTATAAACTGATGTCTAAGTAGCAGCTCTGCACAGCTGCTTCACAGGGATCCTTTACTGCACCACTCAGAAGGCAATCAATGACATGTTACAAGAAGTCATTATACAGTTTACAGAAATCCACCTGCAAATAAAATGTTTTGGTTGCTGTTTGACATTTTCCTCATCAAATAATGTAAGAAGTTTATTCATTTTCCAGTTATTCATTGTTCTGTCTAAATACTGTGTGTTCCAAAGGCTCTAACCACATCAAGGCACTCTAAAGATCTCTGCTTTTGAGTAGATACTGTATATCAGTAGAAAACATATGGCATTTAAAGACAACCTTAATTTGAAGGACCATTCTTTTATCATCGGAAACAATAAAGGGACAGCAACATGAAAGAGCTCCCAATTACAAACCTCTTCTAGCAGTAGAATTGGAAAGAAAATACATTTTCCAATAAAGAAACTTGAGGATTAGTAGAGCCAAAAGATTTAAAGGAAGATTTTTGTCACATTAACAAGCCAAATTTTAATATGCTGCAGGGTCACCTAAGGACTATATGGTGGTGGTAATGCACATGTAATGCTCTCTGTATAAAAAGTTATAGTTTGTGAATTAAAGCCAAATGTTTCTGGAAAAATACAGACAGTAGGATAAATTTCAATCCCTCGCCATGAACATCTTGTAAAAAAAAAGTAAACAGTACATGAGAAGGTGGATAACCTTTTCTTCTTCCATCAAGAGATATACATTTTTCAAACTTTAAATTTTCAAATTCTAACTTTCTACGTAAAATTTCTTAATCTAAGGATTTTGACTGCTGGCAAAAACACACTGGTTAGAGTTGTTTTGGAAAAAAATCCTATGCAAATTATACTTCTGAGCAGGAATTAGACAGAAGTTTTTGTGATTGATGAGCCATTCATAAGAATCTGATACCTGAATGGCTATTTGGTTCTGGTCTTATTCTTTTAAATAGAGAAATGTTTAAAGTCTCCTGTTTCTCCAAAACCTAAATCCTACAAGTGTGACAAACAGCTCCTATTAAATCCCCTATTTAATGGAATCTTCCTCAGGAAACTGTGGGCTGAAACATTAAAATCACCAAGCAGTTGCCTTTTCTCATGATAGAATATATGTGAATCTTAGTCAGGATTGGATCAGGCCAGAACTGTGGTGTTTGCTACATTTCAAAAACTTTTAAAAGGAAAAGAATTTAAAAACAAACTCTGTACTGAGGCTCTAATTCAGCTTCAGTAGCAGTTTTGCTAAAATAGCAAAACTGTTACTGCCTGCAATTGCATTCTGGGGCTGTCCAACATAGGGCAAGGCCGCCCAGCAAGTTAAGTGCTGCTCAGTGATGCGATTGCAATCCAATTGAAATCAGAAATCAGTTAGTGAAGCCCCCTGCATACGAAGCCAGGCACTCCTTCTGTACTTTTGAACCCTCTGCAACAACTTCCTGCTCAAGTAATATTCAGGGTGCTCTGCCCCCAACCTGCTCTGTAGGTTCAATGGTAATCAAGGACTTTTCAACTACTGTACTCAATAACCCTGGCACTGAATCCTCATCATACCATGGTTTCAATAAATTTACATGATAGATCCGCTTTTTTTCCTCCTCCCAGCTTGCCGGGCCTTATAGTTTACAGGGCCAACTGCCTCTTCCACCTCATAGGGTCCCTGCCAATTGGCGAATAAATTACTATCTTGGCTTGGTACTATAACCAAGATCTTATGCCTTGCACAGTAGTAGCTCAAAAGGGTGAAACCTTGTTGAGGCTTGGGGTACATCTCTCACAGCTAAAAACAAGTAAGGAAGACAGATGTCCCAAATCTTACTTTCCTTTGCCACTGCCTTTCTGATCATATGCTTCAGTACCTGATTAAATTCACCAATAGTCCATCTGTTTGTGGATGGTAAACAGAAGTGTGGAGGGTTTTCACTTCATAGCAGCTGATACATGTCTCGCATTTGCATGGACGTAAATAGCGTACCCTGATCAGTAATAATTTCCTTAGCCATTCCCAATTGGGTATATAAATTTACCAACTCCCTAGCTATCATGCTAGACTTTATATTTCATAAAGGTATTGCTTCCGTATAGCATGTTATATAATCTAGTACCACCAAAACATACAGATGGCCCAGAGTTGACTGTTCTTGGGGCCCAACCAAATCCATGCCAATTTACTCAAAGGGTACCTATATCAATGGCAGTGGAACAAGAGGGGCTCAGTGTGATTGTTTAGGGCAGGTTTTCTAGCAGACTGGGCAAGTCCAGCAATACATTTTCATTGCCTTGTACACCCCCAGCCAATAAAACCTAAACAGGATTCTCTCGCCAGTTTTGTTGTCTCCTAGGTTCCCCCTCCCCCCTCCAAAAAATAAAAATGAGTATGTGCTGCTTTGAAAACCAGTGGAACATGTACTTGGGGCACTAAAGGCTGTTGAACCACTCTCTCCTATACAGTGCTTATTCTATACAGGCTATCATTCTTCATCACAAAGAATGGCTCTCCCCCTGTTGGTGGAACTATTCGGGGCATCCAATTATCCTCCATCACTGCCTTATAGCTTCAGAGTAGCATCATTAACTTGTTCCTGTGCAAGGTTCTTTAATGGAAATAGTCTTGGCACCAGTGAGCAGTCTGTGTTCTCAATTGTCTAGATGGGCTCATCTCTGGGTTCACCCAGGAGGACTGAAACGGACGGCTTGTATCCTTTAACTAGGGAGATTTCCCTGTCACCTTGCTTGAGGCCGCTGGCGCAGCTAACTGCAATGGCAGCTCCTTTGCCCCGAGGTGTAGATCTTGTTCTCCCTTGGGCATATCTTTTAAAACAAATGCCGGTGAATCAGTTGCCGGCATGTCCAGTCAGACTTGCTCTAAGATCACCTTCTGGAATAATGGGAAGTCACATCCCAAGATGAGTGGGTAAGGCTTAGGAGCTATCAGTGCCACAGTCCACACTGTCTGGCTCCTGAGGGTGGCTCCTGAGGGTGACTGGCAGGAGGATCCTTTCATATTCCTCAGAAGTCCCATGTATATGCAGGACCTTTCATTTATGGCATCTGAGGTGCTGGCTCTGCTAGGATAAGTTAACCTAAAACCAAAGTAAGTTCACTACTGGTGTCCACCAAGGCTAATACTACATTCTGGTTAACAAGCACTCTTATCTGAAACAACCCATTGCCCTTCTGGGGTACGCTAATGGCACCAAAGCTTGGGTACATTGGCCCCCGCCTCCTGGGCTAGGGAGCAGACCATAGATTCCTGCAGTGTCGGGCACTACATCCGGATGTGTCTGTGCTCCCCATATTCAAAACACATTCACCTATCCAGCCTCGGATTCACCTCTTTATCCACTGGGCTTTTCACTGTCAGGCACGGGTAGTTCCAGGATAACCCTGTTTTTTGTCTTGACATCAGTTTTGGCACAAAACTGAGAGGCCTGGCCATTTGCTGCAGTGCCCCAAATCTCTCCACCAATGTGGAGAGTTCCTCAGGGGTTTGGAGGTCTGCCTGTATCACCCACTTCTGCAGAGTCCAAAATCCGGATACAGTGGTCAATTGACAGCAGCTCTACCATCCGATGGGGTGAGTTTTCTTACAGTTTCCACTTCCCCGGTGTTTTGATAAAGGCTGCCAACTGATTTCTGACTGGAGTTACTTTGGAGAAATGCCACTCACAGAAGCTTAGCCTGGCCCAGTAACACCAACATGAGCCAGTATCTAATGTACACTGATGCCTCCCTCTTCTTGAGGTCCAACTAAACCCGCTTTGCCTCCCCAGAAAAGTTTGGCACCAGCTTCTCCACCCAGACATCCAGTGGCCATATCGCCCTATTTGCCATTCTCTCGAAGGTGGCGAGGTAGGCTTCTATGTCATCATTAGCTGTCATTTTGCTGAAGCTTGGGCTCCTCCTTAGCAACTGGCTTTTTATTGCTGGATTTACAACAGCAAATGTTCATTCCGCAATTTTTGCTACTGTTCCATCTATATCAGGTGCTGCTGGAATTATTGCTGCTGACATTGCTTACAAGCATTTTCAGTATTTCCTCCACTTTGTCTTCTTTGTGGGTTGAGAAGCAGAAATTAGCTTCCCTTGTCGAAGTCGAAAATATTATACCCACATGCATCAAGTACAAACACCACACAGAGTGGACTCCATGCATGTGCTTGTTCTGCCGTGTATGCACATGCCCACACTCTGCGTACATTGCCTCATGAGGCCCTGCACCCTGTATTAGGGTGTGGTTTGAGTAAATACGGTAGCATATGCATTCGCATGGAAAAGCCACAAAGACATAACTGACATTTCATCCACGTAGTGCATAATTACACATAGCCTACATGCACCACACCAGCAAGTTACATTTACTTTAGAAATGGAACAATAGAGGGATTCAACTTTACAGGATATGAGGGGACAGAATTAGGTTAGCAGGTGGTGTTTGGTATCCAGTTGTACAATATTTCAAGGGTAATATTCTCACCTTCTTGGATTTGACTATTGAAATAGTGAATGGTCAGATTCAGACTTCAAACTTTGTTAAGGAAGTAGGAAGTGGTGCCTACCTAAATTACAGGAGTTCACACCATGTGGCATGGAAAAACAATATACCCAAAGGCCAATTGCTACGTTTACGTAGAAATTGCTCTAATATTGAGTCTTTCACTGAACAAGCAGAAACACTACTTAAGACCTTTAAATATAAAGATTATCCCCAACATCTGTTAGATCAAGCCATGAGAGAAGTATTAGACCTAGATCGAAAATCCCTATTGGTTCCTAAGGAGAAAAATAAACTGAAAGGGGAAAATAAGGAATGGGCCTTTATCTCTAAATTTAACTCTAGATCTAATGAAATTAGATCTGTAGTAAAACGTAATTTCCACATGTTGAGGAGTGACCCAGTCTTATGTGACATTTTACCATCGAAACCTGAATTTGTCTTTAAGAAAAACAAATCTCTAAAAACCATTTTGGCACCAAGCCAATTAAGATCTGTGGACGATTCAAGAGATAAGGATAAAACATGGCTAAAAAACAAAATTAAAGGTTTCTATAAGTGTGGAGCCACAAGATGCACCACTTGTACCCATGCATGTAATAAAACTATTAATATCCCCCTACCTATAGAAGGGAAAAATATTTCAATTAAAAGTTTTATTAATTGTAACACCATGTGGGTAGTGTACCTTTTACAATGTGACTGTAACTTAAAATACGTAGGCAGAACAACTAGAATGCTAAAAACGAGGTTTATGGAACATAGGAGAAACATCATTAATGGAGTCACCAAACATAGAGTCTCCAGACATTTTGCCCTCCAACACAACAAGGATCAATCCTCTTTGAGTATCACGGGATTAGAATATATCCCCAAAACAGGTTCACCAGATTATGTAGACAGGAAATCTTCTGGACCTTTCAGCTAAATACACTTTTTCCAAGTGGCTTAAATGAAGCACTTGAGCTAAATGCTGTCCTCTAATTATATCTTTTAATCTACAAGTTGATCCTTATATATAAACATTTTAATTTTTTCCGATATTCCTATTAATGTGTTTTCTAAAGGGGTACTTATTATTATTTTTTGATATACTTTTCTATGTTCAGATATATGTATACATCAATGGGTACCCACCAACAGAAAATCCCTAGTATCTTTAGATTAGGAATAATGATGAGTCTAATAATATTCAAATTGGATTTAGCACTATATTATCATTATAACATCATCTAACCTGAAACTGGTACCTATCTAATTATTCTATGTATCTCAAATATTTATATATATATATATCGATTCTAGTAAATATAAATATATAAGTGTTGCTAGCTTTTTTTGGAACATCATGTGATTTTTCCTCATGAATACTAGCAGTTATCAACCTTTATTATATATACAAAAAATAGAGTGAGATCCAATTAAGTGCCATAACGACATTTCAACACAAGATGTCACCAATCTAAAAACTCAATGAGTGTCATACAGTACCAACGTACCTTTAATGTATTGGTGCATTCACAAAAGCTTAATACATTCAATGCGCTTGTTGTTGATATATATATAATACTCTGTCAGATTCACATTTGGAGACTGTTAGTTGTTTATTCATTGAAAATACTGTGGCCAATTCCCAATATACTATTGGTCCGGCTGATCAGGTGACATGTTAAATGTTCTCCACGAAGAAATTCACGTGTGATCAGCCACATGACGTCAGCTCTCCGGTCACGTGACCAGTACAGATCCCTCCGTGCGGTCCGTCTCCTGGTAACAGGACGCTGGGCTGATCGGAGGTTGACTCAGTTCCGGTCATGTGACTGGACATCAACCAATGAAAATGAAGGTGCGTTCCACCCACAGGAAGTGGGTCCCGTAATCACGTGATCGGGAACCGGCCTTCTAAATTTCCTTTATGTATAAAAAGGCTTTACAACGATTAAAATCTGACGGTTTAGTGTTCTTATGGTCTCAATGTCTGTCACTGTATATGGAAACTGGATAGATTTCTATTTTAAGGTTTTTCAATATGTTTTTAGTTTGTCACACCTGTTCAGTATGGGCTATTAGCACTGCTATATAAAGGGCATCTAGTCACTGTAAACACATCACCTTGAAAAAGCTGTGTAAAGCAGCGAAACGCGTCGGTGGGTTAGCTGGACTCTGTCTCTTCAATTCTCTCCAAACGCCTAGAAGTCTGATATAGGAACCCTCATCATCAGCGAATTGGACATCTGCACTATTGGACCTGAGCAAATAAATTGGACCAAGTAGCACCTTGAACCAAGCCACGTAAGGTCTCATCCAACAGCAGTTGGTAACTTTCCATTCACTTTCAATTGTTCCTGGACTGTGGCAGCATTATTGGGGATAAATTGACCTATTTGAGTACCGGCAAACAACGTTTACACCATATAGAATGTATATGGAACTTTTTAAATTCTGCAGTGCTATGCTATGCCCGAATTCAATTTAACACACTGTTTTTAATTTCTGTTGCAACAGTATCATTTTTTAATCAATTCATTAAAATTGTGATAGATTTAATATCCAGTTTCCAAGCGCTAATTTTTTCATTTATTGTTGTTCATATTCCGCCGCACGTGTAGCTACTTTGTGCTTACAGCGTGATGGTGTGCTTACGCAACATGTACGCATTTCATAGGGGTTTCACACACACGCTTAGAGGGTTGCAGCAGCCTGAACATTTCTGTATTTAAGGTATTGCTTTTTTTCTTCCTGTAAGTTAATTGAACTTAACAATTGGGAGCTCTGTCCGGTACATCTCAAACTCACAGACTTGCAAGCCATAAACAGACTTTGATCTACCAACAAAGGGTGGAGACGCATCTTAAGTAACCTTGCTTTGTTGCTTTGTGTTTGAAACTCTCTTTTGTGTTGTTAGACCACGTCTGTTCTGTAGTCTTAGAGGTGCTGGTGTATCCCATTTATTATCTGTGTGTAATTTTGGCGCCAAAGTGTACCGATACTTTGCATGCATTCTCACATATTGTTGCCATAGGTTAACAGTCATTATAGATCTGTGTGAAATTGGATACATTTGTTTGCTATATATATATATATATATTTGAAATAGTGTGGTAAGGGTGTAATTGTAAAACACGAAACGCAGTTCCGGCCTAAAACATTTAGGTTTACACTCAAAAGGAGATTGCCCATGTGGGTGACTTCCGGCGAGCGCACGAAACAATTGTGTGTTGTGTTAGTGAGCAACAGTAGTTTTGTTGCTCACATTTATCGAGATAGTGTGGTTTATTGAGTTGCGAAACGCACATTGTACACGTGGTACGGTATGAGAGGAAAAGTGTACAGGAGCGCGCACAGAGCGTAGAGACATGCACAGTCATGTGTTTACGCAAGGTTGTGTAGAGTTGCGAGCGCAAATTATAACCGCACAATAGCAGTTAAATTTAAGGCAGGATAGAATACATTCATACTGTAGCACATAACTATCCGATTTCAAAAGCAGATTATTGTAAGACTTTGTTTAAACTGTACTGCCTCTGGGGTAAAGCTATCAGTCAAGGGGAGTGATATTTTTCTGTACAGAAAAACACTGTGTATTTGTGTGAGCTGAAAGTAAGAGTGAGAGGTTTGAACACCAGAATACCGGGTCCCGTGGACAGAACGCCTGAGTTAGAAGGGGCTCACCGGTGAGAAAGGGTCACAACCTTGCGCATTTAATGAAGTTAGGCACATGCTAAAAGTGTGTTGTAGGAGTGTAACCAATTGTGATTTATGAAGTATTGAAGTTTAAGGTTTTTTGTGTTACGCTCCGGCTGAGGAGCGCGGCTTAAAATCGACTCCCCGATCGTAGGGCATATAGATAACTAGTATCTATAGGCTGGGTAATTGGACCGCACGTCCATGTATTATACACAGCGCAACGTGATACTATTTGCGTTATTTCCCGCAGGTGTGTCATATGCGTTGTGGAAAGCATACACAGACGTGATTGTGTAAACAAGGGGTTTTTTCGCTTTACAGGAAATATCCCTGGTGGGCTTCCACTGGAAAGGGGGATTGATAGTCTGTTTCTCTCCCTATAAAAATTCCAGAACCTCCACCGAAAGAAATTACGGTGCTGAAGGGTCTGATAGCAGTCCAAAGGTTGGTTACATCGTGATCCCATTATTCACAGTGGGTCATAGTACAGGCCAGCAGGGACTGGGGTGAGTGAAAGCACTCAATAAAGACTTTCACCATCTTCTCGTATTGTGCATTTGGGGATTGTGTTTAAGGCAATAAGTCAGCGATGGGTTCCAATTGCACAAGCGGTAGGCGTTCAGCGGCCAAGGTTCAGGCTGGAGGAGAGTTGCGGCCCAAGGGGTCAGCAAGGTTGATAATGTGTGAGAAGTATGGTCCACACACGGAGGCTTTTTGCGATGAATGGGTATGTATGACTGCTGTAGATAGGGCATCATTCCCTAGGGTGGGTAGTTTTGAACCAGAGGTACTGCAGAGCATAAGGATTAGAATATGTCTGATCAAATCAATAAAACAGAGGATCAGACATACTGACTGTTTAAATCTGTGGCAACAAGAGGGAGATGTGCAAAGGGCAACAACAAAACAAGTAAGCTGTGGAGGTTGAAAGCCTGATCTTTTTGGTTTCTATCCACTGGAATTTTCTTGGGTGAGAAACAACTTATCGATCACCCTTTCCAATGAATGTCCACCAGGAAGATTTCCTGAGAAAGAGTCAGTGAAAAATTCCTTTACTTTACACAAATCACATCTGTGTATGCTAATACAGCACATATGATGACGCAATTACGCAAAGTTACGCAAATGGTATCACGTTGCGCGGCGTATCACATACACACACGTGCGGTCCACGCGCACGGCTTATAGATACTTGTTATCTATACGCCCTACGATCACGGGAGTCAAATTCACAAGCTGCTCTCCACAGCCAGAGCGTAACACCAAAATCACGCTCCTCTGCATGTTTTACCTTTAAAAACACACACACTATGTGCGTCAATACCAATAAATACGTGAGGTCGCTAGCCTTCATGCCACTAAGCCTCTGCTTACTCAGTGTCTCACTGACGAGATCCCGCTTTGTCCTGGGGTTCAATGCACTCACACTTACTTTTCAACAACCCACCCTTTTCGATTTTCTGTACAGAATAAAAAATCACTCGCTTTGATTGATAGCTTGCCCCAGAGGTAGTGCACTTCAATTCATTATGGCTATTGACTATAATTTAAATGCTATGATTCAGATTGGATAGCTATCTTGCAGAACATATAATGATATAAATATACATATTTTATATAATAATATAACATATATATATATTCTAGAAATAAAGATGAGGAGAAGGTGCGCTCATAGTGCAAATCAGTACTTTAATGAATAAAACACCGGTATGTAAAATCCAGCACAGGTAGTTAAAAACTCGTACCCTGAATACCCACACTGTGGGCTGATTACCACATGGTGAGTAAATATTCCACAAAGCTGTTGCTGTGATCGCCTACCGCAGTCCGGGACAAAGCACCGTATCCGGCCGTTGAATTAGCCAGGACCCGTCAAGCCACCGTGCCGAGGAATCGAGCAGATCATTCAGCACACTTGCAGGGAAAGATCGTCTGGCAGACCACGCCCCAACGCGTTTCGTGTATCACTTCGTCAGGAGGCTGGTCTGTCAGACGAATAGGAGGATTTTATAGGGAAAAGGCCTCTCCCAGAAAGCAACGTCACACTTCAATTCACAGCGCCGCTGCTCTTTCAACCTGCCGCAGCTGTATTAGTCTTACATAATTAAACCACATTTTCTATTGTATATCAGGTACAACACATCTTTGCAGATTATGCACAAACATACATCTCACATTAATTAGTATCAAAATACATACAACAATATATTTAGCAATGGTACACATACAACACATATCTGACATAACTATAATCCATAAAGAAAACATAATAAGACACACCTCATGTATCATATAATTCATAGTTACTCATCATTTTGGACATAACTTAAAACTATCTTTAGAGTATATATTTAAGTCAACTATATCATACTCAAAAAGGTACATATTTATCTGGAAGAGAGAGAAAGATATTACATCGTTGTTAGCCGACAATTATTAAGTCCCACCCTACATCAAGAACTCATACTTTCAAAATATGTCAGAGCCACATGGAGCCTCAGGACTTTTTTACACCAATATAGTACATTCTCTATTCGTCATAAACCCATAGGAGAGCCAGCAAAGAAAACTAGCAAAGAAAACTAGATTCACATCATTTAGGACAGGGAGGGAAGGGAGGGAAAAAAGATAGATTGGAACTCAAATATAGTGTATTACCTCATTCTAATAAAGGGAGTAATCTCATAATTTTCATTCAACCCCCTGGGCACCAAAGTGTCCAGGGACAGAATCCAAAAGGTCTCTCTCCTTAATAGTTGTTCCTCCATATTTCCTCCCTTCTTATTATAAGCAATATGTTCAATCCCCATAAATTTTAATACACTGGGATCAGCATTATGGAATTCGGCAAAATGGCGAGGAATACTATGGTTCAACACCTTGTTTTTAATATTCCTGGAATGTTCCAGGATCCTGATCTTAAGAACCCTTTTAGTTTTCCCCACATATCTTAGTCCACAGGGACAGGATAACACATAAATGCAAAACGTTGAATTACAATTCATAAATGATTTAATATGTATCGATCCCTTCCTAGTATCATTCCCTTGGAAGGTTTTCACGCCCTTTTCTGCTAAGCTGCACACTTTACAGTTACCACACCTAAAAAAACCTTTTGTAGTTCCCAAAAATTTGTATTCACTATTCTCAGTTTCAGCTATGGGTAGCGTACTTTTAGATAACATAGATTTTAATGTTTTGGCCTTCTTATATATAATGTCTGTTTTTTTTGCTAGTTCTGGACCCAAAATTGGATCCATCTGTAACACATGCCAGTTCTTCTTGGCTATTTTTTCCAGATCCCTAAAACCTGTACTGAACTGGGTTACCATTGGGCAGAACCTTTTCTTTCCCTTGTTGGTCCTGTTCTTATAAACCAATAGGGATTCACGATTTTTGGCCTTTGCTTTTTCACGTGCTGATTTCAATAGCCTAGCGGGATAACCTCTCTCTTTAAACCTCTCTGTGTATACATCTGCCTGTTCGTCAAATTTTGCCAGGTCAGTGCAGTTTCTCCTGAGTCTCGTATATTGCGAATAAGGGATGTTTTCCTTCCACTGTGGGAGATGGCAGCTGCCAAACTGCAAATAACTGTTACTATCTACGTTTTTAAAATGTGTGGAAGTTTCAATCTTCCCTGTAGAGCAGAAATTTTCAGTTGATAGTACCAAATCTAGAAACTCCAGCCTATTAGGGCTGAATGTTCCTGTAAACTTTAAATTATACGTATTTACATTTATTCTCACCAGAAAGTTATCCCAGTCTGTTTCTGTGCCCTTCCACACAATTAGCACATCATCTATGTACCTCTTATACATTATGATGTTCTCCTTCAAATCACCAATAATTGTTTCTGATTCCCATTGACCCATATAAATGTTGGCCACACTCGGGGCACAAATACTGCCCATGGCTGAACCGCACACTTGTTGATACCACTCCTCCAAAAATGTGAAATAATTATACTTCAATACAAACTCTAAACATGAACAAATAAAGGACCGTTTTTCATTACTGACCCCAGAGTCCTCCCTTAATTTCTTATCAACAGCTTGAATACCTTTATCATGTGGTATCGACGTATACAAAGATTGTACATCTATAGAACACCACTTATAAGACTCGTGCCACTGTAAATTATTTATAAGTTGCAGCACAGCTGTAGAGTCCTGTATATAGGACTCCAAATCCGGAACATAATGCTTAATACAGGTATCCACATATTCAGATATACGGGACGTTAGTGACCCAATACCACTAATAATTGGTCTACCAGGGGGGTGGGATAAGTTCTTATGGATTTTTGGGAGATGATAAAAAGTAACTATACGGGAATGTTTATTAAGAAGATAGTTATATTCAGATAATGAAATACATTTTGAAGTTAATCCTTCTTTCAATATGAGTTTTTTCAAACTCCTTTGTAGGGTCATCTTTTAACTTTACATATGAATTAGTGTCATGGAGCAGCCTATAGGCTTCCTCCACATAATACTCCCTATCCATAAGAACTATCCCACCCCCCTTGTCAGCATTTTTTATTACCACATCGGTGTTCGATGACAATTTCTTTAGTGCTGCCCATTCAGCCTTGGTTAAATTAGTACTTTTCTTTTTATTCACATCCAAAGCTTCTATGTCTTTTTTTCATCATTTTACTAAATAATTCGATATAGGGACCCCTAGACTCAAGGGGATAAAAAATTGATTTCAATTTCAAACGGGACTGTTCCTCATTCTGTTCCCAATTCTTGACTACAGCGTCACTTTTTTTAAGGAAGTGGCGTTTAAGAGTTAAATTTCTCACATATAAATTCAAATCAATATAAGTCTCTACTTTATTTAGACTTGATGTAGGGGCATAAGACATCCCCTTCTTTAAAACCTTTTTCTCTACTGTACTAAGACTTATTTTTGATAAGTTAAAAATGCCCATATCTGGGTTATCTATTGTAGATTCCTTAATTTTGATTCCCTTCTCGGAGGTTCCTTTTCCCCTTTTTCCCCTAGTCTTCGTTTTACCCCTCCCGGGGACCTCTGTAATTCTTGGGGCCTCTCTATTCCCTGAAGGAGGAGATTGCGTCGCAGTCTTGGCTCTAAAAAATGCTGATCTCTCTCCTTATTGTGCTGAAGATTCTCAAATCTATTATTATGCACAAACTCTGTATAATCATTTTGCCTATTAAAGTAATTCCTGGGACGAGCAGTTCGTTTCGGAACCTCCCATTTTGATTCCCACTGTGGGCGCTTTTGTATATGGGCTTATTGATATTGGCCTCTATTTGTTCTGGATCTTGACTCAGGTTTATTAGAGGTAAATGATTTTCTACTCGGGGTATATGAATTGATGTAAGTTTCATTCCTATTTTTACCTCTCTCTATATTCCAAGTTCGTACTTGGTCCCTCTGGTAATCCAATTTATCCCTTTGAAATTTTTTTGCCTTAATATCTATAACTTTTTCTTCTATTGCTGTCACTTTACTCTCAATTTCTTTTCTTATGCGAATAAATCTTTCTGTATCTTTAATTGGTGCTACTTTAAGTTCAAGCTGTTCTAGATCCTTTTCTATCTCTTTTAGACCCTTTTTCTTTTCATAAACCAGGAGTCTCATTAGTTCAATTGAGCACTCATCCTGGATCCTGAACCATTCTTTAAAAATTTTTGTATTATCTGTATCAGCAATCGGGCTTTTATTGATTCTAAGTCCTCTCGGGACCCTCCTACATTTAATATAGTTTTCCAAACTAACAATCTCCCACCAGATTTTTGTTTCCTTAATGAGTAATTTTTCTAAAGAAAAGAACACCTCATCTTTAGTCTCAGGTGCAAGTTGTATATGTGCATGAGTACCATATATCAATATATCTTAAAAAACAATAAAACCACAAAACACAGGCAATGCTCATAAATAGAACAAATAACCTAAAATTTAAATGAAGAGTTCTCTTTAGACCTACAGCAGTCCTGTATTTGGAGTCCTCAAGGTATGTGTTTGATGAAGCATGTACAGGTGCGCTGGTGACTCTTTAATATATAATCCACAGACCAACAATCCGGGCTTGAAGCACAGGTAAAATTAATTACCGCAGCACGTCTCTCCTATATTCACTCCGAACTCCGGGAGAAATGTTTTCTAGAAATAATATAATTATGTAAGACTAATACAGCTGCGGCAGGTTGAAAGAGCAGCGGCGCTGTGAATTGAAGTGTGACGTTGCTTTCTGGGAGAGGCCTTTTCCCTATAAAATCCTCCTATTCGTCTGACAGACCAGCCTCCTGACGAAGTGATACACGAAACGCGTTGGGGCGTGGTCTGCCAGACGATCTTTCCCTGCAAGTGTGCTGAATGATCTGCTCGATTCCTCGGCACGGTGGCTTGACGGGTCCTGGCTAATTCAATGGCCGGATACGGTGCTTTGTCCCGGACTGCGGTAGGTGAACACAGCAACAGCTTTGTGGAATATTTACTCACCATGTGGTAATCAGCCCACAGTGTGGGTATTCAGGGTACGAGTTTTTAACTACCTGTGCTGGATTTTACATACCGGTGTTTTATTCATTAAAGTACTGATTTGCACTATGAGCGCACCTTCTCCTCATCTTTATTTCTAGAAAACATTTCTCCCGGAGTTCGGAGTGAATATAGGAGAGACGTGCTGCGGTAATTAATTTTACCTGTGCTTCAAGCCCGGATTGTTGGTCTGTGGATTGTATATTAAAGAGTCACCAGCGCACCTGTACATGCTTCATCAAATATATATATATATATATATATATATATATATACACATACACACTATTTAATACACTTCTATGAAACCCTCACACAGAATATGTATTTATACACAGCGGTGGATTGGCATGCCGGGATGCAGGAACGGATTACATTTGGCCGGTCCGGCGTCCCTTCATGGGCTGCCCGCCACCCCCATTCAGGCCTCCACCAGCCGCCACCAACCGCGATCACTGTAGTGCTCACTGAAAGCTTCTACGCATGTGCAGAAGCTCAGTGAAGCACTTTTAAAATGGCTGCCATCTGAGCTTCTGCACATGCGCAGTAGCCCCTCCTCCTCCCCATGATGCTCACTGTTAATGTGACGTCCGTCTGTCACACGTCTTGCGCTGCGCTGCCTGTTCTCGGCCCGCCTTCCCTCCACCGCATCATGTGTTCCACGGCATCTCCCAGTCCCTGCACAGCACACTTGCAGACAGACTGCAGTGCACAAACAAGGCTCGCGGCTGCTGCAGGCTGCATCTAGGGGAAAATGCGGGAGTGGGGGCAACCAGCAATTCTGACTGTGTCACACCAGTTGTGTGACAGTCAGTAAGTACTGGTGGTAGTGGACTGGTACATAAATAATTATATAGTGGCATGCTACATCATATAATATATATATATATATATATATATATGCAGAAAAAGGGGGTGGTGTCTAAGGGATCTAGACATAATGATATATTTCAGGGTTTGACCACGATTTGCTTTAAAATATTTTTTTATATATATTTATATAAAAGTATTCAACAATCACAGTGAATAACAAATGGCTGACATAAAATGCAGAAATCAGATATGGACACCGTATATTGCGGACAATTTGTTAATCCAATGTGTTTTTCTTAATTAGTACATATCCGATGTTCTTAAATCCGAACCAGAATTCTAGCGCGTTTCGTCCAACTGTACTTCATCAGGGGCTCAATATCAAAACAAGTAGGAAGAACATAAAGGAATAGATGACCAATTAATGATCGTATTAATCCCACATCAGTAAAATAGGCTTTGCAATAACAGATGCAATAAAGGGTGCGCTGATTTCACAGCTAGATTTGTACTGAATATGCCAACTCAGTACGGCAAACAATAATGCAATAATGCTGAATTCGGTATAAGCCATAATTTCGTTTACGTGGATAATACTCAGCAGGAAGAGTGGCTTCTCCTACTCAGCTGCTGACTAGGAGAAGCCACTTTTCACATTGGATTAACAAATTGTCTGCAATATACGGTCTTCATATCTGATGTCTGCATTTTGTTTATGTCAGCCATTTGTTATTCACTGTGATTGTTGAATACTTTTATATAAATATATTTAAAAAATTATTTTAAAGCGAATTGTGGTCAAACCCTGGAATATATCATTGGGTCTAGCTCCCTTAGACACCACCCCCTTTTTCTGCATTTGTACTTTTGTACTCCATATAACAGGGAGTACGTCTTGAGGTTGAGCTCTTCATTTAGCGCCATTGTTAGGTCTACCCCACTCACTCTCTCTCTCTCTCTCTATATATATATATATATATATATATATAAAATTTCATCAAGGATGCGGCACTCAGGACACGGGTAAAGCAGGGCGATAGCGGTCACAAACCGTAGTTCAACGTTTCAGTTTATTTAACTGTTTTCAAGAGCCAAAAGACTAACATCACAATCTTACCTAAATACCCTCCACCATCACCACGTGGATACCGGACAGCTGCCGCTGTTTCCCAGTCAGTCCGTTGTTGATGACGTCATGATGCCTCCGTCGCGTCCCATGACGTCAGTACGCCGCACACCATGTGAGCCATTATCGCATCTGTTGCCAAGCAACCATAGATAGCAAAAGATTCAGTGTTTAACAAACATATTAACACATTAATCTAAACAGCTGTTTTTAACATCATCTTTACCTTGATGAACAGAACTAGTAAGGTCAACAACCCCCCACAGGATCATATAGACTCTCACACACATTCTACATATATCTCTGTTAACATCATATGAAGGTGATCAAATTGATTGGAATAAAGTATTCTCAAGGAATACAAATATTCCCAAGGACTACACATATTTCATCTGGGTCACAAAAAGTGCATTATGCCAGAGGTAGGAAGCTGTGTTTATATCATCATATAATTAATAACTAGCATATTCTATAATGAAATGTAATAGCACATCCGAGACAACTCTACATCACGAGGGACCTCATGTCTGTAACTCTCAGATGGCCCACCTTGTTTTTATAAAAAGCAAGCAAATGAAATTGATTCATTGAGCCCCCTGGGAGCAACAATGTCAAGTTTAGAGATCCAATAAGTTTCTCTTTGTAGAAGTATTTTACTACGATTACCATCTCGACTATTAAGGGGAACTTGGTCGATCATTCTATAGCGCAGAATGGACAATGGATGATTTTTTTCAGCAAAATGTCTCGCTATAGGTTGAT
The DNA here is from genome assembly GCF_028390025.1 of Pseudophryne corroboree. NCBI lineage: Eukaryota > Metazoa > Chordata > Amphibia > Anura > Myobatrachidae > Pseudophryne > Pseudophryne corroboree. The sequence continues at coordinate 187,654,292 of NC_086453.1, read as the reverse complement.
CACTGAATCCATTTTCCAAAGCTGATCTGATAGCACGGTGATGATTTGCCATCTTTCTGCGAGGTTGCTTAGGTTTGACCAAGGTAAGACCAAATACATTGTCTGAACTAATGGTGTCCTCTAGCAAAGGGATTTCACCAGCTTCAAGATCATAATCTGAGTCTATGTCCAAAGGAAGAATTACAGTATTCTTCTCAGAGACAGATGGTACCTGAAAAGCAGAAATATGGCTTGACTGGGCATAGGCAAGATATTTGACTGGCAACAAGAACTGGCCAGAATCCCTAATGAAAGGGAGATAGACCAATCACAGGAGTATTCAGACTGGAGTCAGGTAAAAAGGCATTCCAAACAGGTGTGCTGCTGCATGTAGCAGTCAGCATCCTAGTTGCCAGGAGACAATCAGAATACACACAGGAATGAGCCACAAAGTATTCTGAAATAAAAATACAGACAAAAAAATTTTGTCCAGAGGAAGCATATTCATCAAATTTATAAAAGTATAAACTGATGTCTAAGTAGCAGCTCTGCACAGCTGCTTCACAGGGATCCTTTACTGCACCACTCAGAAGGCAATCAATGACATGTTACAAGAAGTCATTATACAGTTTACAGAAATCCACCTGCAAATAAAATGTTTTGGTTGCTGTTTGACATTTTCCTCATCAAATAATGTAAGAAGTTTATTCATTTTCCAGTTATTCATTGTTCTGTGTAAATACTGTGTGTTCCAAGGGCTCTAACCACATCAAGGCACTCTAAAGATCTCTGCTTTTGAGTAGATACTGTATATCAGTAGAAAACATATGGCATTTAAAGACAACCTTAATTTGAAGGACCATTCTTTTATCATCGGAAACAATAAAGGGACAGCAACATGAAAGAGCTCCCAATTACAAACCTCTTCTAGCAGTAGAATTGGAAAGAAAATACATTTTCCAATAAAGAAACTTGAGGATTAGTAGAGCCAAAAGATTTAAAGGAAGATTTTTGTCACATTAACAAGCCAAATTTTAATATGCTGCAGGGTCACCTAAGGACTATATGGTGGTGGTAATGCACATGTAATGCTCTCTGTATAAAAAGTTATAGTTTGTGAATTAAAGCCAAATGTTTCTGTAAAAATACAGACAGTAGGATAAATTTCAATCCCTCGCCATGAACATCTTGTAAAAAAAAAGTAAACAGTACATGAGAAGGTGGATAACCTTTTCTTCTTCCATCAAGAGATATACATTTTTCAAACTTAAAATTTTCAAATTCTAACTTTCTACGTAAAATTTCTTAATCTAAGGATTTTGACTGCTGGCAAAAACACACTGGTTAGAGTTGTTTTGGAAAAAAATCCTATGCAAATTATACTTCTGAGCAGGAATTAGACAGAAGTTTTTGTGATTGATGAGCCATTCATAAGAGTCTGATATCTGAATGGCTATTTGGTTCTGGTCTTATTCTTTTAAATAGAGAAATGTTTAAAGTCTCCTGTTTCTCCAAAACCTAAATCCTACAAGTGTGACAAACAGCTCCTATTAAATCCCCTATTTAATGGAATCTTCCTCAGGAAACTGTGGGCTGAAACATTAAAATCACCAAGCAGTTGCCTTTTCTCATGATATAAAATATGTGAATCTTAGTCAGGATTGGATCAGGCCAGAACTGTGGTGTTTGCTACATTTCAAAAACTTTTAAAAGGAAAAGGATTTAAAAACAAACTCTGTACTGAGGCTCTAATTCAGCTTCAGTAGCAGTTTTGCTAAAATAGCAAAACTGTTACTGCCTGCAATTGCATTCTGGGGCTGTCCAACATAGGGCAAGGCCGCCCAGCAAGTTAAGTGCTGCTCAGTGATGCGATTGCAATCCAATTGAAATCAGAAATCAGTTAGTGAAGCCCCCTGCATACGAAGCCAGGCACTCCTTCTGTACTTTTGAACCCTCTGCAACAACTTCCTGCTCAAGTAATATTCAGGGTGCTCTGCCCCCAACCTGCTCTGTAGGTTCAATGGTAATCAAGGACTTTTCAACTACTGTACTCAATAACCCTGGCACTGAATCCTCCTCATACCATGGTTTCAATAAATTTACATGATAGATCTGCTTTTTTTCCTCCTCCCAGCTTGCCGGGCCTTATAGTTTACAGGGCCAACTGCCTCTTCCACCTCATAGGGTCCCTGCCAATTGGCAAATAAATTACTATCTTGGCTTGGTACTATAACCAAGATCTTATGCCTTGCACAGTAGTAGCTCAAAAGGGTGAAACCTTGTTGAGGCTTGGGGTACATCTCTCACAGCTAAAAACAAGTAAGGAAGACAGATGTCCCAAATCTTACTTTCCTTTGCCACTGCCTTTCTGATCATATGCTTCAGTACCTGATTAAATTCACCAATAGTCCATCTGTTTGTGGATGGTAAACAGAAGTGTGGAGGGTTTTCACTTCATAGCAGCTGATACATGTCTCGCATTTGCATGGACGTAAATAGCGTACCCTGATCAGTAATAATTTCCTTAGCCATTCCCAATTGGGTATATAAATTTACCAACTCCCTAGCTATCATGCTAGACTTTATATTTCATAAAGGTATTGCTTCCGTATAGCATGTTATATAATCTAGTACCACCAAAACATACAGATGGCCCAGAGTTGACTGTTCTTGGGGCCCAACCAAATCCATGCCAATTTACTCAAAGGGTACCTATATCAATGGCAGTGGAACAAGAGGGGCTCAGTGTGATTGTTTAGGGCAGGTTTTCTAGCAGACTGGGCAAGTCCAGCAATACATTTTCATTGCCTTGTACACCCCCAGCCAAAAAAACCTAAACAGGATTCTCTCGCCAGTTTTGTTGTCTCCCAGGTTCCCCCTCCCCCCTCCAAAAAATAAAAAAAATAAAAATGAGTATGTGCTGCTTTGAAAACCAGTGGAACATGTACTTGGGGCACTAAAGGCTGTTGAACCACTCTCTCCTATACAGTGCTTATTCTATACAGGCTATCATTCTTCATCACAAAGTATGGCTCTCCCCCTGTTGGTGGAACTATTCGGGGCATCCAATTATCCTCCATAACTACCTTATAGCTTCAGAGTAGCATCATTAACTTGTTCCTGTGCAAGGTTCTTTAATGGAAATAGTCTTGGCACCAGTGAGCAGTCTGTGTTCTCAATTGTCTAGATGGGCTCATCTCTGGGTTCCCCCAGGAGGACTGAAACGGACGGCTTGTATCCTTTAACTAGGGAAATTTCCCTGTCACCTTGCTTGAGGCCGCTGGCGCAGCTAACTGCAATGGCAGCTCCTTTGCCCCGAGGTGTAGATCTTGTTCTCCCTTGGGCATATCTTTTAAAACAAATGCCGGTGAATCAGTTGCCAGCATGTCCAGTCAGACTTGCTCTAAGATCACCTTCTGGAATAATGGGAAGTCACATCCCAAGATGAGTGGGTAAGGCTTAGGAGCTATCAGTGCCACAGTCCACACTGTCTGGCTCCTGAGGGTGGCTCCTGAGGGTGACTGGCAGGAGGATCCTTTCATATTCCTCAGAAGTCCCATGTATATGCAGGACCTTTCATTTATGGCATCTGAGGTGCTGGCTCTGCTAGGATAAGTTAACCTAAAACCAAAGTAAGTTCACTACTGGTGTCCACCAAGGCTAATACTACATTCTGGTTAACAAGCACTCTTATCTGAAACAACCCATTGCCCTTCTGGGGTACGCTAATGGCACCAAAGCTTGGGTACATTGGCCCCCGCCTCCTGGGCTAGGGAGCAGACCATAGATTCCTGCAGTGTCGGGCACTACATCCGGATGTGTCTGTGCTCCCCATATTCAAAACACATTCACCTATCCAGCCTCGGATTCACCTCTTTATCCACTGGGCTTTTCACTGTCAGGCACGGGTAGTTCCAGGATAACCCTGTTTTTTGTCTTGACATCAGTTTTGGCACAAAACTGAGAGGCCTGGCCATTTGCTGCAGTGCCCCAAATCTCTCCACCAATGTGGAGAGTTCCTCAGGGGTTTGGAGGTCTGCCTGTATCACCCACTTCTGCAGAGTCCAAAATCCGGATACAGTGGTCAATTGACAGCAGCTCTACCATCCGATGGGGCGAGTTTTCTTACAGTTTCCAATACCCCGGTGTTATGATAAAGGCTGCCAACTGATTTCTGACTGGAGTTACTTTGGAGAAATGCCACTCACAGAAGCTTAGCCTGGCCCAGTAACACCAACATGAGCCAGTATCTAATGTACACTGATGCCTCCCTCTTCTTGAGGTCCAACTAAACCCGCTTGGCCTCCCCTGAAAAGTCTGGCACCAGCTTCTCCACCCAGACATCCAGTGGCCATATCGCCCTATTTGCCATTCTCTCGAAAGTGGCGAGGTAGGCTTCTATGTCATCATTAGCTGTCATTTTGCTGAAGCTTGGGCTCCTCCTTAGCAACTGGCTTTTTATTGCTGGATTTACAACAGAAAATGTTCATTCCGCAATTTTTGCTACTGTTCCATCTATATCAGGTGCTGCTGGAATTATTGCTGCTGACTTTGCTTACAAGCATTTTCAGTATTTCCTCCACTTTGTCTTCTTTGTGGGTTGAGAAGCAGAAATTAGCTTCCCTTGTCGAAGTCGAAAATATTATACCCACATGCATCAAGTACAAACACCACACAGAGTGATCTCCATGCATGTGCTTGTTCTGCCGTGTCTGCACATGCCCACACTCTGCGTACATTGGCTCATGAGGCCCTGCACCCTGTATTAGGGTGTGGTTTGAGTAAATACGGTAGCATATGCATTCGCATGGAAAAGCCACAAAGACATAACTGACATTTCATCCACGTAGTGCATAATTACACATAGCCTACATGCACCACACCAGCAAGTTACATTTACTTTAGAAATGGAACAATAGAGGGATTCAACTTTACAGGATATGAGGGGACAGAATTAGGTTAGCAGGTGGTGTTTGGTATCCAGTTGTACATTATTTCAAGGGCAATATTCTCACCTTCTTGGATTTGACTATTGAAATAGTGAATGGTCAGATTCAGACTTCAAACTTTGTTAAGGAAGTAGGAAGTGGTGCCTACCTAAATTACAGGAGTTCACACCATGTGGCATGGAAAAACAATATACCCAAAGGCCAATTGCTACGTTTACGTAGAAATTGCTCTAATATTGAGTCTTTCACTGAACAAGCAGAAACACTACTTAAGACCTTTAAATATAAAGATTATCCCCAACATCTTTTAGATCAAGCCATGAGAGAAGTATTAGACCTAGATCGAAAATCCCTATTGGTTCCTAAGGAGAAAAATAAACTGAAAGGGGAAAATAAGGAATGGGCCTTTATCTCTAAATTTAACTCTAGATCTAATGAAATTAGATCTGTAGTAAAACATAATTTCCACATGTTGAGGAGTGACCCAGTCTTATGTGACATTTTACCATCGAAACCTGAATTTGTCTTTAAGAAAAACAAATCTCTAAAAACCATTTTGGCACCAAGCCAATTAAGATCTGTGGACGATTCAAGAGATAAGGATAAAACATGGCTAAAAAACAAAATTAAAGGTTTCTATAAGTGTGGAGCCACAAGATGCACCACTTGTACCCATGCATGTAATAAAACTATTAATATCCCCCTACCTATAGAAGGGAAAAATATTTCAATTAAAAGTTTTATTAATTGTAACACCATGTGGGTAGTGTACCTTTTACAATGTGACTGTAACTTAAAATACGTAGGCAGAACAACTAGAATGCTAAAAACGAGGTTTATGGAACATAGGAGAAACATCATTAATGGAGTCACCAAACATAGTGTCTCCAGACATTTTGCCCTCCAACACAACAAGGATCAATCCTTTTTGAGTATCACGGGATTAGAATATATCCCCAAAACAACAAGAGGGGGTGACAGGTTCACCAGATTATGTAGACAGGAAATCTTCTGGACCTTTCAGCTAAATACACTTTTTCCAAGTGGCCTAAATGAAGCACTTGAGCTGAATGCTGTCCTCTAATTATATCTTTTAATCTACAAGTTGATCCTTATATATAAACATTTTAATTTTTTCCGATATTCCTATTAATGTGTTTTCTAAAGGGGTACTTATTATTATTTTTTGATATACTTTTCTATGTTCAGATATATGTATACATCAATGGGTACCCACCAACAGAAAATCCCTAGTATCTTTAGATTAGGAATAATGATGAGTCTAATAATATTCAAATTGGGTTTAGCACTATATTATCATTATAACATCATCTAACCTGAAACTGGTACCTATCTAATTATTCTATGTATCTCAAATATTTTTATATATATATATATATATATATATATATATATATATATATCGATTCTAGTAAATATAAATATATAAGTGTTGCTAGCTTTTTTTGGAACATCATGTGATTTTTCCTCATGAATACTAGCAGTTATCAACCTTTATTATATATACAAAAAATAGAGTGAGATCCAATTAAGTGCCATAACGACATTTCAACACAAGATGTCACCAATCTAAAAACTCAATGAGTGTCATACAGTACCAACGTACCTTTAATGTATTGGTGCATTCACAAAAGCTTAATACATTCAATGCGCTTGTTGTTGATATATATATATAATACTCTGTCAGATTCACATTTGGAGACTGTTAGTTGTTTATTCATTGAAAATACTGTGGCCAATTCCCAATATACTATTGGTCCGGCTGATCAGGTGACATGTTAAATGTTCTCCACGAAGAAATTCACGTGTGATCAGCCACATGACGTCAGCTCTCCGGTCACGTGACCAGTACAGATCCCTCCGTGCGGTCCGTCTCCTGGTAACAGGACGCTGGGCTGATCGGAGGTTGACTCAGTTCCGGTCATGTGACCGGACATCAACCAATGAAAATGAAGGTGCGTTCCACCCACAGGAAGTGGGTCCCGTAATCACGTGATCGGGAACCGGCCTTCTAAATTTCCTTTATGTATAAAAAGGCTTTACAACGATTAAAATCCGACGGTTTAGTGTTCTTATGGTCTCAATGTCTGTCACTGTATATGGAAACTGGATAGATTTCTATTTTAAGGTTTTTCAATATGTTTTTAGTTTGTCACACCTGTTCAGTATGGGCTATTAGCACTGCTATATAAAGGGCATCTAGTCACTGTAAACACATCACCTTGAAAAAGCTGTGTAAAGCAGCGAAACGCGTCAGTAGGTTAGCTGGACTCTGTCTCTTCAATTCTCTCCAAACGCCTAGAAGTCTGATATAGGAACCCTCATCATCAGCGAATTGGACATCTGCACTATTCGACCTGAGCAAATAAATTGGACCAAGTAGCACCTTGAACCAAGCCACGTAAGGTCTCATCCAACAGCAGTTGGTAACTTTCCATTCACTTTCAATTGTTCCTGGACTGTGGCAGCATTATTGGGGATAAATTGACCTATTTGAGTACCGGCAAACAACGTTTACACCATATAGAATGTATATGGAACTTTTTAAATTCTGCAGTGCTATGCTATGCCCGAATTCAATTTAACACACTGTTTTTAATTTCTGTTGCAACAGTATCATTTTTTAATCAATTCATTAAAATTGTGATAGATTTAATATCCAGTTTCCAAGCGCTAATTTTTTCATTTATTGTTGTTCATATTCCGCCGCACGTGTAGCTACTTTGTGCTTACAGCGTGATGGTGTGCTTACGCAACATGTACGCATTTCATAGGGGTTTCACACACACGCTTAGAGGGTTGCAGCAGCCTGAACATTTCTGTATTTAAGGTATTGCTTTTTTTCTTCCTGTAAGTTAATTGAACTTAACAATTGGGAGCTCTGTCCGGTACATCTCAAACTCACAGACTTGCAAGCCATAAACAGACTTTGATCTACCAACAAAGGGTGGAGACGCATCTTAAGTAACCTTGCTTTGTTGCTTTGTGTTTGAAACTCTCTTTTGTGTTGTTAGACCACATCTGTTCTGTAGTCTTAGAGGTGCTGGTGTATCCCATTTATTATCTGTGTGTAATTTTGGCGCCAAAGTGTACCGATACTTTGCATGCATTCTCACATATTGTTGCCATAGGTTAACAGGCATTATAGATCTGTGTGAAATTGGATACATTTGTTTGCTATATATATATATATATATATATATATATTTATTTGAAATAGTGTGGTAAGGGTGTAATTGTAAAACACGAAACGCAGTTCCGGCCTAAAACATTTAGGTTTACACTCAAAAGGAGATTGCCCATGTGGGTGACTTCCGGCGAGCGCATGAAACAATTGTGTGTTGTGTTAGTGAGCAACAGTAGTTTTGTTGCTCACATTTATCGAGATAGTGTGGATTATTGAGTTGCGAAACGCACATTGTACACGTGGTACGGTACGAGAGGAAAAGTGTACAGGAGCGCGCACGGAGCGTAGAGACATGCACAGTCATGTGTTTACGCAAGGTTGTGTAGAGTTGCGAGCGCAAATTATAACCGCACAATGGCAGTTAAATTTAAGGCAGGATAGATTACATTCATACTGTAGCACATAACTATCCGATTTCAAAAGCAGATTATTGTAAGACTTTGTTTAAACTGTACTGCATCTGGGGTAAAGCTATCAGTCAAGGGGAGTGATATTTTTCTGTACAGAAAAACACTGTGTATTTGTGTGAGCTGAAAGTAAGAGTGAGAGGTTTGAACACCAGAATACCGGGTTCCGTGGACAGAACGCCTGAGCTAGAAGGGGCTCACCGGTGAGAAAGGGTCACAACCTTGCGCATTTAATGAAGTTAGGCACATGCTAAAAGTGTGTTGTAGGAGTGTAACCAATTGTGATTTATGAAGTATTGAAGTTTAAGGTTTTTTGTGTTACGCTCCGGCGGAGGAGCGCGGCTTAAAATCGACTCCCCGATCGTAGGGCATATAGATAACTAGTATCTATAGGCTGGGTAATTGGACCGCACGTCCATGTATTATACACAGCGCAACGTGATACTATTTGCGTTATTTCCCGCCGGTGTGTCATATGCGTTGTGGAAAGCATACACAGACGTGATTGTGTAAACAAGGGGTTTTTCGCTTTACAGGAAATATCCCTGGTGGGCTTCCACTGGAAAGGGGGATCGATAGTCTGTTTCTCTCCCTATAAAAATTCCAGAACCTCCACCGAAAGAAATTACGGTGCTGAAGGGTCTGATAGCAGTCCAAAGGTTGGTTACATCGTGATCCCATTATTGACAGTGGGTCATAGTACAGGCCAGCAGGGACTGGGGTGAGTGAAAGCACTCAATAAGGACTTTCACCATCTTCTCGTATTGTGCATTTGGGGATTGTGTTTAAGGCAATAAGTCAGCGATGGGATCCAATTGCACAAGCGGTAGGCGTTCAGCGGCCAAGGTTCAGGCTGGAGGAGAGTTGCGGCCCAAGAGGTCAGCAAGGTTGATAATGTGTGAGGCTTTTTGCGATGAATGGGTATGTATGACTGCTGTAGATAGGGCATCATTCCCTAGGGTGGGTAGTTTTGAACCAGAGGTACTGCAGAGCATAAGGATTAGAATATGTATGATCAAATCAATAAAACAGAGGATCAGACATACTGACTGTTTAAATCTGTGGCAACAAGAGGGAGATGTGCAAAGGGCAACAACAAAACAAGTAAGCTGTGCGCTCGGTGAGTGGTGGTGTAAACGGTTGTCAGCAGCAACTGGAGAAGGGAGAAGCCAATCCCTGGAGAATACAATATGAACAACAAAAACCAGGTTGCGCTTGACAATCAAAGAATATGAAAATTTATTATAAAAAATATATTAACAACAATTCTCCCGGGAGTATAATAAAAACAATACAGTATGACATAAAACCTGCTCAATGCAATACCCCTGAACCTTAATATTATATTGATAGATACTTTCTATTCACAGAATGCCCAATGTTGTTTGATACAGACTGCAGATGTTTAAAAGAAAGAAATTACACCATTAATATGAAAGTGAAAAATAAACTACAGATCTGTATACAGAAGAGTATGACTCACTTGCTCCGTAAAAGCAAAATCCCATAAAGAGTCCTGTATCTGTAGCAGCACGTGACGGTTCCGATAACCTTTGTGTGATGAAGAACCTTAAATGAGTAAATCGTGTCCAAATAGTATAAGGATAAACTGTGCAAATACACAATTACCCGCTGCGATGATTCCGGCAGAGAGAGCCCGGAGCACTGTTGTTTGAGTCAGCCGCTATGCCCCTGCACAGGTACGGGAGAGCGAGGTCCGCACTTAGCCGCCGGGTTGGAGATGGAAAGCAGCCGTGCACGCTTGTGGCTGATGAATGTACTAACCGGGCGGCAAGATGTTACCTGTGTGGCCTGATGTCAAATGAGCTCTCACCGATGGCGGTTTGACGGGGCTCCCACGGGCAGCTCAGGAGGAGCCTCTCTGTAATTCACCTGTAATGATGCCAGGTGATGATGGAGACGCAGTAGGTCTGCGGTGTTAGTAAGCCACAATCTGACACGCTGGCAGTAACAGTGTAATAGCTGGATGGTTACACAGAGCTCCAGGTGAGCTTTGCTGGAGTACACAGTCAATGTAATAAATGGCTCCGATATGCCGGTGTCTGGCTGTGGACTAGATGATGAGCAGTCGTCAGGGCAACACTCGTACTGCAGCTGGTCCCTTGTAGAGGAATGTTCTCAGGGGTAAGCAGGAATATTGGGGGTAAAAGCCTGTATCCTTAACGCGTTTCAATGCCAGCAAAGCATCTTTTTCCATAGACGCCCTGCTGGCATTGAAACGCGTTATTTATATGAATGTATATTTTTTATGTGTCTTACCTTCATCTCTGCAATCTTCAGTTAATGGCACACATAGTCGATAAATGTTATCTACATGTAGTAGCATACACATACATTTCCCCTCCATGTATCATCAGATAAATGTGCTCCCCATTTGTTGGTATAAGAAGCCGGAAAGGTGAGGGCTAAAAGCCCTTGCCCGAAAAGAGCTCGGTAGTGTTTGTTTGCCCATGTACAGACCCTTCTTATTGGATGAGAAGGAGTTAATGTATACTTCGCAATACCTCGAAGCTTACTTAGAACATATACGGCACGATGATACATGCCCCTCAGACATTAATTCATACATACATGCTTTTTCCTATCCACTAGGCTATACATTTCCCATCTACAACTCTCCCCCGGTCACCTGAACTTTGTATATAATGTATATGTAATATTTTCAGTTTTATTAGTTATACGTGGCAGTTAATTATTGACTGCCAATGGGTGGACGGTTGAAGTCGAAAATATTATACCCACATGCATCAAGTACAAACACCACACAGAGTGGCCTCCGTGCGTGTGGTTGCTCTGCCGTGCGTGCACATGCCTGCATGCTGTGTACATTGGCTCATGAGGCCCTGCGTATTAGCGCATGGTATGAGTAAATACGGTAGCATATGCATTCGCATGGAAAAGCCACAAAGACATAACTGACATTTCATCCACGTAGTGCATAATTACACATAGCCTGCATGCGCCACACCAGCAAGTAAAATTTACTTTAGAAATGGAACAATAGAGAGATTCAACTTTACAGGATATGAGGGGACAGAATTAGGTTAGGAGGTGGTGTTTGGTATCCAGTTGTACAATATTTCAAGGGCAATATTCTGATGGCAGTTTGCAGAAAGTAGCACGCTCCTGCGCATAGATATGCGCAGGAATATATTATTAATATTACACTGTATGTACTGTACTCTTGATATTCGGCAGGAACCCAGTAGCAGACATCTGCAAGTACACCTGGACTAAGCATCGCCCACCTGTTCAAACCAACCTATGACCCCTCATGTACTGTAAATGACCAGCTCTTTAAACTATGAAAGAAGAGATTACAGTTTCCTTTGTTTCATTTTTTGGATCATTGTATAAAACCAAGCCTCCTGGCTGACCTCAAGTCTATTCTCTGGAGGTCATCTATCCAGATTGACTGAGGACCGAAACCGGGTTGCGCAGGTGAACAAATGTATGTATCCATTGATTGTAGCCTTTTCTCTTGTGTTATTGTATTTCTGTTGTACCCCCCTTTTGAGTAAATATTTGTTGCTGGGTTGGACCACAACATTACATAACAACTGGTGTCGCATTGCTTTACTATTAGGGGTTATAAAGTATATTCCGTCACACGTGTAGCTACTTTGTGCTTACGCAACGTGTACGCATTTCATAGGGGTTTCACACACACGCTTAGGGGGTTGCAGCAGCCTGAACATTTCTGTATTTAAGGTATTGCTTTTTTTCTTCCTGTAAGTTAATTGAACTTAACACCCTTAACATCCCACTCTGACACCCCCCGTGATAAAGAAACTGTAGTGGAAGCACACACTGACTCTGGTTTTCTCCAATATAGCTTTATATCGCCACGATGACTGCAGGCCAGCGGGATGCGGTCAACATCCCGCTGGATGGGATCCCGGTGGTCGAAATACCGATGCCGGAATCCCGACCGCCACAATCCCGACCGTCACAATCCCGACATATTCTCCCTCCGTGGGTGTCCACGACACCCATAGAGGGAGAATATAATAGTGTGCCGAGCGTAGCGAGGCACCATGCCCGCAGAGTGGCGAGCGAAGCGAGCCCGCAAGGGGCTGCGTTCCGCTCGCCACCCCTGTCGGGATTGTGTGGTCGGGATTCCGACGTCGGTATTTCGACCGCCGGGATCCCGTCCAGCGGGATTACATACTGATCCCAGGCCAGCAACAATTATACATTAAAATGTCCATGGCCCTGTCGCCGATTAGCAGAGATTTACTCCCTAGTCACTTGCCAGATTTCATGTCATCGGTCATCAACATAAATCCCCCCAGTCTTTTTCTACCTTAGACTCCTCCTCCCCATCCCAGACTGATGAGCAAACAACACTCCCCAACTGCCTTTAAAAGGGAGCTTTTAACAGCTGCTCTGGTTGATTAATCACATGCTTTAAGCTGCCCCAAGCCGGAGAAATGTACTGAAATTTATCAAGCAGCTAAGACACACATTTCCTATCCTCCAAGTGCATATATATATATATATATATATAATTATTATTACCGAGAACCAAGAAAATAATAGATAGAACGGTATAGTGCCTGAGGGCGCTAGTATATATGGTGAATGTATGGACAGTACTATTACACTAGAATATTAGCATCAATATACAGGATACTCAAGATGATATTTCTTACAGGGGTAAAACCATTTGCCAAAACAATTTCACCCAATAACAGATGTCCCAATAGATCAATCAATCAAAACTTTTTTTCATTTTCCATAAAAACAGTACAATGGATAAAATATTTTAATACAATAGGCAGCAATATTCACAATATTAAACAAATATATTTTAAGCCAGACTGCAATTAAATCCAAAGTGCAGCTATTAGTGTGCAACACCAGCATACATCCAAAATCAACACTCTAGAGACCATGCATGTAAAAAAGTGGTTGCATTCAACAAAAAGCACTCTTAAATATTGTCTTAGTTGTTTATAATCAATAGTAATAAAACACACAAATAGGGATATTCACCCTAAATGATTTTTCTGAAAACAGAGAGAATAAATAATGGGTCTTCTAGTCCTTTTTTAATATATCCTCTTAGGGAATCTGTAAATACAATGTGCACAGGAGGCACTCGATATCCTGGCTGTCGGGATCCTGGAGCTCTGCATACCGGCACCGGGATCCCGCCTGCCGGGATACAGACAACAATTCTCCCTCTTGGGGTGTCCACGACACCCCTGGAGGCATGTGACCGCAAGGGGTACTTTTGTGCTCACCCCGCTGCCGGCATTCCAGCGGTTGGGAACCCGGCACCATTATGCTGGGCGCCAAGATCCTGAGCGCTGGTATATCGTAGTACATCCCTTCCACACAGTGTTGCCAGAGTATGGATTTGGACAGGCATATAGACAGGAAACAGAGAATACTACAATAAACATTTTAAAACAAATACATTTAATTTAACATTGCACTTGCAATATAATGCAGGCATTATATCACGCTTTAATACCTGGATTTGATGATGGGCTGCAAGCTTAAATGTTTTGGCCAACATAGGAACCATAGCCCATGTTTACATTTGTTAGATATTAAATTTGCAGCATGTTATAGTTAGCACCGATGGCAAAAGTCTTTCTGTTCAGAAATCAATATATACTTCTTACTATTCTGCACAAAATTAAAATAAATCTTTTACACTTCAGGCATGAATGTTCTACTAGACATACAGTATTTAATTTGCTGTCACTTTCTATTTAACTACATTGTTGTGATTCTGCACTGTTCTGACATTTACAGGATGAATGTAACACACTATTTTCATTAGAGATCTTCTATTTTCATAGATTAGATCTATATACTAATGTTAAAGAAATAATATATTAGAAATGGAAGACAAAATTAAAATATACTTTTTATACACAATTCCAATGCATGGTCACACTGCATAACAGAACGCAACTTGGGAGTTCAGTAAGTAAAGGTTCTGTTTAAACTTTGAACTGGTTCTACTAAATTACAGGCTGTTCCCTGCAGCAACTGTAAAGATAAGATTTGAAAGATAATAAACCAATGTTTTCTTGGCTTCTGTTTAAGTACAGATGTGTCCTCAAATGTCGTAGCTGCGTACCGTGTAGCGGGCGCCATGCAACTCGCGCCGGCTCCTTGTGTTATAAATGTCGCTTTTCCTAAACTGTACAGCGCATGCCTCAAATAGCCAATGGACCCTTCCTAGCGCCGCCTGCTGATTGGCTGACATTTATTGTAACAATAAAGAACCATTAATCACTTCCCTTTATAAAAAAAAATCCCTTTCTACAAAATACAAGGCCATGCTGCCAGGGCCGGCAACAGAAATTTTGGGGCCCGGCACATGTATTTCTCTGGGCCCCCCCATCAACACCTCCCAACACAGTTTCACACACGTACGTACGTGTATGTGTATATATATATATATATATATATATATGTATATGTATGTGTGTGCGTGTGTGTGCGCGTGTTATATATGTGGGGGCTGCTGGCTACAGGTGTGGACAATACAGGGGGTAGCTGGAGGCTGACCGCAGGGGAACATACTATGGGGTGGAAAGTTTGGAGGCAGGCTACAGGGGTGAACACTATGGGGAGGGGGATATGGAGGCTGGCTACAGGGGAGAACACTATAGGGAGGGGGGCATAGAGGCTGGCTACAATAGAGCACACTATGGGGAGGGGGGTATGGAGGCAGGCTACAGGGGAGAACACTATGGGGAGGGGGGCATAGAGGCTGGCTACAGAGAACACTATGGGGAGGGGATATGGAGGCAGACTACAGGGGAGAAAACTATGGGGAGGGGGGCATAGAGGCTGGCTACAATGGAGCACATTATGGGGAGAGGGTATGGAGGCTGGCTGCAGGGGGATAAACACACTAAGGGGGTGGAGGCTTGTGGGGTGGCTGGGAATTGGAGTGCATACTGCAGGCTGGAGTCGGGGAGCTGGAGGCTGGCTACAGTAGCTTATATAAGCTTACCTGCGGGCTGTCAGGAGTCAAGGTAAGAAAAGTTCAGAGCAGCACAGACCGTCACCCAGCCAGCCAGGAGCTGCCAAAGCCCCATGGGAAGTCAGCGCTGGAGCGGGGGCGGAGCTACGCGGGAGGACTCATGGAGGCTGCCTGCACCACAGCTGCAATGTGCTGTACGGGGCAGGAGGGGGAGATTCCGCCAGGTCAGTTAATTGTTTTATTTACATCATTGGCCAGCAGGTAGCCAGAGCTGGATATTAATAGATGCACCTGCACCCGTTTTGTGCCACTATGCCTCGGGGCCCCTCTGAACCACGGGGCCCGGTATAGCTGTCCCCTTTGACCCCCCCTGTCGCCGGGCCTGCATGCTGCCGCCCTGTTCACACAATTCATTTTGTCGTTATATTGTGTACTAAATCCTGGATTTTATTAGCATAAATAGCTTTATTATCTCAGAAAGCATTGGAGGCTCAGTTGCTATCAAATGGACAGAAATGTCTAATGCATTGTACCACTGGGTCTGTATCTCATTAATATGACTTTCAGATGGTCTCCATTGCTTTTTCGCCAGGCTTGGTGGATTCAATACAATTTTTTTAAGCAAATCAGACAAAACACATCATATATACACCAGGAGGGCCTACTGCAACCACGGTTGGCTGTGGCCAAATGAGTACAGTGTCCGCCCGCAATGCATGCACTCTTGGGTTCGATACCCAGCGGGCGCGCAATTATTGTTATTTTTTATATATATTTATTATTTTTTAATGCAATAAAGTTATTTGGTGTGTTGCTACTTCCCTTTATATTAAAAAATGTCCCCTTCTACAAAATACAAGGCCACGCTGCCGCCCTGTTCACACAATTCACTTTGTCATTATATTGTGTACTAAAACCTGGATTTTATCAGCATAAACAGCATTATTATTATCTCATAAAGCATTTGAGGTTCAGTTGCTATCAAATGGCCAGAAATGTCTAATGCATTGTACATCTGGGTCCATATCTCATTAGTATGACTTCCAGATGGTCTCCATTGCTTTTCCGCCAGGCTTGGCGGATTCAATACGATTTTTTTTAATGCAAATCAGACAAAACACATCACATATACACCCAGAGGGCCTACTGCAACCATGGTTGGCTGTGGCCTAACGAGTACAGTGTCCGCCCGCAATGCGTGCACTACTGGGTTTGATACCCAGCAGGGGAGCAATTATTGTTATTTTTTTATGTATTTTTTTTTTTTAATGCAATAAAGTTATTTGGTGTGCTGCTATTCCCTTTATTTTAAAAAAAAGTCCCCTTCTACAAAATACAAGGCCACGCTGCCGCCCTGTTCAAACAGTTCACTTTGTCATTATATTGTGTACTAAATCCTGGATTTTATTAGCATAAACAGCATTATCATCTCGTAAAGCTATCAAATGGCCAGAAATATGTAATGCACTATGCCACTGGGTCTGTATCTCATTAATATGACTTCCAGATGGTCTCCATTGCAAAATTCTCTTCTACAGTATTCTATGCCATGGTATGATGATGCACTATTTACACTGTATTGTTCACAGTCTAGGCAGCTCACTACACTAGAGTATGCAACTCAATGCAGGCTTCTGCACCTCCCCCCTAGATAACTCATTAGTATTCTTTCCCACTGAGCTCACTGTATGCCTGTACCAAAGCACCTCCCCCAGCCACACTGCCGCTCATTCATGCTATTGATATTGTCATTAAATTATGTACTAAATCCTGGATTCTATTAGCATAAACAGCTTTATTATCTTAGAAAGATTTTCTGGTTTGTTTGCTATCAAATGGACAGAAATATGTAATGCATTGTACCACTGGGTCTGTATATCATTAATATGACTTCCAGATGGTCTCCATTGCTGTGCCGCCACGCTTGTCAAAATTGTCGATAACAGGTCTAAAAACTGTCAGATTTGGCCGCATTCATGTTGTCCTTATATAATGTACTATGGCCCTCATTCCGAGTTGATCGGTCGCAAGGCGAATTTAGCAGAGTTACACACGCTAAGCCGCCGCCTACTGGGAGTGAATCTTAGCTTCTTAAAATTGCGACCGATGTATTCGCAATATTGCGATTACTAACTACTTAGCAGTTTCAGAGTAGCTTCAGACTTACTCTGCCTGTGCGATCAGTTCAGTGCTTGTCGTTCCTGTTTGACGTCACAAACACACCCAGCGTTCGCCCAGGCACTCCCACCGTTTCTCCGGCCACTCCTGCGTTTTTTCCGGAAACGGTAGCGTTTTCAGCCACACGCCCCTGAAACGCCGTGTTTCCGCCCAGTAACACCCATTTCCTGTCAATCACATTACGATCGCCGGAGCGATGAAAAAGCCGTGAGTAAAATTACTTTCTACATAGCAAAGTTACTTGGCGCAGTCGCAGTGCGAACATTGCGCATGCGTACTAAGCGGATTTTCATTGCGATGCGATGAAAAATACCGAGCGAACAACTCGGAATGAGGGCCTAAGTTCTGGATTTTATTAGCATAAACAGCTTTAATATCTCAGAAAGCATTCCATGTTAACTTGCTATCAAATATGATAAAGGATGACCTTCTCTCCCAAATTCTGATACAGGTGCATTTGCATTGTGGTCGTCCAATAGCAGGGCAGACCCATCAGCAACACACACAATGGCAATTAGCAGCTTTGTCTAAGGTGTCAGCTGCTAAGAGCTCACACAAATGAGTCTTCCTTTTTGAAAATTGGTATCACAGACTTGCTGGCACCGCATACAAAGCGGCCACACAGTTTACAGACACCTCATACTGTATAAAGCCACTTTGTAGACACAAGTAGCTATCCATTCTGTGACCCTGCATCTAGCAGTGTAGACTTGTTACTCGGAGCATGTCTTCGGCTGTATCACCCGTACAAACCCTTGAGATACACTCTGCCGCTTCTGCTGACTTCAAAGTCAAGTTGTTGCTGCATTCTGTTTCTACCATGAACTGTGCCTATTACTGAACTATCATCTTGCTGGTACAGTAAGTACAGGTAATTTGTACATTATGTGCTGCTGATTGTCACATTTCTATACACTAATGCTACTTCTGTTTACCTACAGTATAAACTAGCCCCTTGATTTGTGCATCAAGCAAATTTGTCGGACTCCCTCCTGCTACAGTAGCTAAAGGGGTCTATTTACTAAGCCTCAGGTGGAGATAAAGTAGAGGACATAAAGTACCAGACAATCACCTCCTAACTCATTTTTCAAACCCAGCCTGTAACATGGCAGTTAGGATCTGATTGGCTGGTACTTTATCTCTGTCCACTTTATCTCCATCCAAGGTTTAGTAAATAGACCCCTAACCCCCCGGCTGCTGCTGCACTGTACAGTATCATACCTCCCAACATGACCCTCTCCACTGGAGGGACAAAATGCTCTGTTCCTGGACTTTCCTCTTAATTAATTATTGCTATCACCTGTGGTGAACTACAGTGTAGTTATTTGAATATGAAGGTGTTTCACCACAGGTGATGGCAATCATTAATTAAGAGGGAAGTCCAGGAACACAGCATTCTGTCCTTCCTGGAGAAGGACACTGAAGAACACTGCGGGCAAGGTGCCTCACTCCGCTGCTGCTGCGCTCGGCACAGATTACTATTCCCAATCATAGTCCATGTGGATGGTAAATTATGAAAAAGTTACAAATTTTTCATAAAAAAATCACATTGACCTTTTCATGTGTCGACCTGTCATGTGCCATCCATGTCGACCAAGTCAATGTCAGCCAATAGTGGTCGACCTTAACACGGTCGATCATCCAAACGGTTACCTGTTGGGAGGTACAGTATGCAGTATGTCCATGTATTGTTACAGTACCTAGCCCCTGGCTTTGTACACCTCCCATGTCTATGGATGCACGTTTACTCTATGTACTGTAATTTGTCACACACCCTAGTGCAGGCATGTACAAACTGCGGCCCTCCAGCTGTTGTGAAACTACATATCCCAGCATGCCCTGACACCGTTTTGCTGTCAGAGAATGCTAAAGCTGTGTCAGGGCATGCTGGGATATGTAGCTGGAGGGCCACAGTTTGGACATGCCTGCCCTAGTGGGAATGACTGTATACTGTATGTGCTGAGTCGCACACACTCTTGGGGGCATCATTGAGGGATATAGGGGCTCATTCTGACCTGATCGCACACTGTGGTTGTTGGCAGCGCAGTGTTCAGGCCAGAACTGCACATGTGCTGGCGTCACAGTGTGCCAGCGCATGCCAGATGGCCAATGGCCATCTCTGCCCAGCAATTGCCTCTGCCTGATTGGCAGGCAGAGGCGGTTGCTGGGCAGGCATGGCGGCGTTTGGCCACCGTTTTAGGGGTGCGGTCTGGCCAATGCAAGCGGGGGTGGGTCGCAGTGGCTGCATGCTCCCGGTCAGCACGCAAAAGTTGCACTGGCTGGGATCTACTCCTGAAGTTCAAAAGCATCGCCACTGTGCAATGCTTTTGTATTTCTACGGTGGGGCAGGGACTGACATGCGGGGCAGGCTAGTCACCCCACATGTCTGTGTGCCTGATCGTAGCCCTGAAAAATTTTGCAGGGCTACTATCAGATCGGAATGACCCCCTTAGCATGAAGTAGTGACAAGATGAAGTGGAGAAGTTACCCATGGCAGCCAATCAGATTCTCTGTATAATTTTATAGTATGCAATTTATACTCCACTCTTTTCACTGCCTAACATGCTGCTACAGTATGTTCTACATTAAATCCCAGCCCCTGGCATCGTACTGTGGCCATGTCTGCAGACTCACATCTACTGTACAGTATGTACAGTAATTTAACACTTGCCAGACATTTACAGTACTTCACGAACGAGCCATCTACAGGATCATTGCCTATAGTAACCACTTGCATTGTACAGTTACTTTATCGCTACAGTAGATGCCTTGCTCTACATTTCTGTACTCAGGGCTTGATTCAGAATTTCTAGCAAAACCAAAAAGCACACAACAGAGAGAGTTACTGTACTGTACATTTTGGTGGGTTATATTTTTTGTGCAGGGTACTGGAAATACTGTACTGTAAGATCTGCTACTCCCCACCCGAATCTAAAAAACATACTGTACTGTAGTTTTATAATTCTCTGCTTCTCACATCAACTAGTGTGTATCCATCTTTACTCTACTGTACTGTATCTGCACGTTTTATCAGCCCCACCCGCAGTGCATCATGGTTTTGCCCAGTTGTGTTCTTTTTTCTTTGCTTACAACTCTGAATATGGACCTAAGTTGCACTTGCTTGCACTACTGTATACTGTACTGTATCATTTTCACTACTGTAATTGAACCATAATGTGCTACTGTACTGTAACTACTGTACTGTACTTACTTGAGTCTTATTATTGTGTATTATTGTGTATTGTAGAGTGCACTGCATAGTGTGAAGATGGTGAAAACCAAACCATTCTATTCTGGAGCCCCTTCACTGTCACTTCCCAAGAAAATGTCTGCTGCAGTGCCACAGATTCAAAAGAAGAAAGTAGGAAAGGAAAATGTTCCTGTTGTCAAAGTAAGGAAAAATGCAAAGGCCAAGACCCAGTTTTTGTTGAACACAATTGGCAATTTAACCAATGAATATTTGGTGCAAGACATGAATGTTGCTGTAGAGAACACAGTTCTCTGTGATGAAACACACACAGTGACGGATGTGTCACGTACCATAGATGAGGACTTTCACCCTTTGGAGCTTCACGACACTACACCACTCATACATCGCAATCACCGACCCGTGGGAGACTTGAATTTAAAGATCCCAACCCATGTGAATGCAGCTGCACAGGGCTGGTGAGAGACCTTCTGGGCAAGGTGACTCCCCTTCAAGCACAAACGGTGGACTGACAGGAAAACTGGATGGACTGACAGGAAAACTGGATGGACTGACAGGAAAACTGGATGGACTGACAGGAAAAATGGATGGACTGACAGAAGGTCTGAATGACATACTTGCTGGAGCCATGAAGGATGCTATTCATCAATCAATGGAACAACGACAAGCTGCTGGAGGACTGCCTATTAAAACATCACAGCCAGTACAATCTGAATTTGACTGCCCTGATGCATTTGATGCTGAAGAGGATTGTGATTTGGAAACGACACAATACAACACATCTTTCCACTTTCCCGAATTGAAGATAACACCAGCGGCATCTGACCGATTGCCCAGCATGGACACAGAAACAGTTGCATCCCATCACTTGACTGTCTTGGACACAACACCACTGCCATCTTACTGGTTGCCTGACAGACAATGCACCAGATACACACCACCATCAGACCTACATAGAAACTCCACCACTGCTATCTTACTGGTTGCCTGACAGAGACAATGCACCATCCCGCTGCTCAAACAACATGGACACTGCAACGGTTGCATCATCCCAGTTGTCCACTAGAGATGTGACCAATGTAACGTTACCTTCACCTGGAATACCACCAATACCACCATTGTGCAGCACACCTAAAAATGTGCGCGTGCCTGGAACCTCCTTGCCTAACATGCCATTGAGTGTAATAACTGCTGATGGTGACAACACTCTCTATGAAGAAGGCCATCGAGAGATGCATTGTTATGCACAACTTGTTTTCCAAGAACATGTTACATTTGATCTGTACAAGAATTAGAGCAATCAGGTCAACTTCGAAGGGCAACAAGGAAAATTTGCAGTCCCTGACAATTTGCACAAGGACATACTGTCACGGTGCTATGCCCGATTCAAGATGGGAGAAGTTGAATTGGTAAAGCTGAAGGAAACTTGAAATGGATTGCTATGGATGCCCAGAGTAAAACCATGGAGAAGCATACTGTAACAGCACAGCAACTGGTGACTGAACTTCAAACTGTGGCATCTACTGGACACGACCTTCAATGTGAAGGAGAGTGAATAAAGAATATGGTCATTCACTCATCAATAAAAAAGGTACGTTACAGTACTTACAGATACAGTACATTATTGTGCTGTGGTGGGTACTGCAATGTGCTTACTGCTTGAACATTATTTGACAGTACATTACAGTGAGTGTTGCTTACAGCCCTGTATAGTATTGAAGTGTCTCACTCTATCCCCCTCTCCTGCTCCTGTATGGGACTTTGTAGTGATAACAGCAAAGGGGGGGGGGGGGCGGGGGGGATCTCAAGGCTCGCTACTGTTACATTATACAGTACACTGTACATTGTTACAGTACATTGTACACTGTATCATAAATGTAAGAATTTGAGAAACACTTTAAGCATTGTTGTGACATGTGAACATACGAATACTAGTACTGTACTAATAATATTTCTATTATCTTCTTCCCACCATGCACTGAACTACTGTACACTGAGCAAAATGCAGTTTGTTGGGTCTGAGAAGGAGGAAGAACTGCGTAGAAGGTAAGCTTGTGATACTTACTGTGTACAGGACAAAAGTCTTTGGTATCTCTCTCCCTGACATTGTCTCTCCCCATAAAACTGTATCTCTCTCCCCTGAAACTGTATGTCTCTCCCACCCTCTCTTTCCCCTGAAACTGTATCTCTCTCCGACCCCCTCTCACTCTCTTCCTATGTTACTCTCTCTCTCCCTCTCATCTTTCTCCATTACACCATCTCTCTCGCTCCTGCCTCTTTTATTACATGAAACTCCCTCTCTCTCTCCCTCTCTCTTCCTTCTCAATCCCTCCCTCTCTTTCTTGTTCCTCTCTCTCTCCTGTTCCTGTATGGGATTTGGTATTGACACCAGCAGGGTGGGCTTTCAAGTTCTACTTTTGCCCCTGCCTAACAGTACTCAGTTTCAGAGATCTACAGTACTGTATACTGTACTTAACTGTAGACTGTATCTTAAACATCAGATTTTGAGAAACACTTTGTTAAGCATTGTTGTGACATGTTGTGAACATATGAATACTACTACTGTGCTAATAATATTTCTATTATCTTCTTCCCACCATTGAGCAAAATGCCAAATTCATGAAAGAGAGGAATAAATTGGCACCACACACCGCCAAATACAGTACATTGGCAATGCACACCGCCAGAGTGAGTATCATTCTAATCTACTGTATGCACTAATTACAAAAGGGATGCTTATACTGTACCAGGCCCCCAAGAAACCCTATATAGCACAGTTTACATGACGTCATGATGTTGCACAGCAGAGACATTGGGAGGCTCAGCCACAGGGGCATGGAAAGGGTGAAAGACAAAGGGAAGCTGAGGCACAGTGGGAGGAGTAGAATAAGAGGCACAGAGTGGGGAATAAGGTTTAGAAACAGTGGTGAAATGAGCCTTAACTTAACAAAAAATGTCTTACCGGGAGAAGGCGGGTCCGCAAATTCCGGCGGCGGAGGGACTGCAAAAAAATAAACAAAACACTTTTTTGTCATTTCGGGATGATGTAATGTACTGTACAGTACTACAGTATTGTTGGTGTCACTCAGAGGGAATTTTGGGGTAGAAAGCATAATACAGTATGCAGTCCAGTAAAATATAGTACTTGCTAATTACAGATATGAGAGGGCTAAAAAAACACCCCCTACCTTTAACCAACCTTTTCTGCAGCCTAACCCTAAAAACCCATCCACAGCTTATCCCTAACCCTCCGCACCATAAACTAACCTTAACCTTCACCAGTCCTTGGTGGTGACTAACCCAAAGCCCTCTTCTCTGCAGCCTATCCCTAAACTCCCTCTTCCCCTTACACTGTACTACTAACTCTCACCAGGTACAATAGCATCTACTGTAAATGTAAACCCCTTCCACCCCCCTGCAGCCTAACCTTAACCTGCTGATCGCACCTGTCTCTTTTAAGTTAGTCTCTCTCCTAAAATGACTACTGTTTCCTTTGGCTTTCCTCACAAGTGTCTCAACAGCTCACCCAGATCTATGGTCCTACTGTATTCTTAAAGGACAGCAAAATTCTTACAGGACAGAGGTGTCCATATAATGTAGACTTTTACTATACTTTATCTTGCAATGTACAGTACATGTACAGTAATGTACAGTGCAGGAATGCTTAATTATTGATGGTCCAGGGGTGCCTGCAGCAGGAAGTGGATGGGTGGGTGGATGGGTGGTTGTGGAAGTGGGAGTGCTGGCGATCCTGGAGGCCATGTTGGGTCCTCGTGCTCCTGGAGGCCTGTCAATGTGGAAAAAATAGGATTTTGGTACTTACCAGATAAATCCTTTTCTTTGAATCCATAGGGGGCACTGGAGTACTCTTGGGATATGGACGGTTCCACTGGAACTAGGCACTGAACAGTTAAACTTTGACTATACCTCCCCTCCATATCCCAGAGTACCTCAGTGTTTTTTACTGAGCCGAACTGGAGCTATAGAGGTTGACAATGGAGAAATACATATAACAAATCTGGACAACAATAAAGTTGACACCAACAAAAAATGACAACTAACAGTTGACACCAACCCGACAGAATTTCTAATTTGAAACAGTCGGTAAGAGTGTGTTACCATAATATTCCCTGCACTTACCACAACCAGGTAATAACTGCTCTGGGTGGGCGTCCAGTGCCCCCTATGGATTCAAAGAAAAGGATTTATCTGGTAAGTACCAAAATCCTATTTTCTTTTTCATCCACTAGGGGTCACTGGAGTACTCTTGGGACGTACCAAAGTTTCCCCCGTGGGCGGGAGAGCTATTTGGCACTTGTAACACTAAACGGCCAAAGCTAGATGCTGATGCCGCAACAGTATCAAACTTATAAAAGCGCACAAACATGTGCACTGATGACCATGTAGCCGCCCGGCAAAGCTGTGTCGTAGAGGCTCCACGACCAGCTGCCCATGAAGTTCCAACAGAACGTGTGGAATGAGCTGTTACCGATGTAGGCGGCTGTAATCTAGCCTGAAGATAAGCCTGACGTATGGTCAGTTTTATCCATCTGGATAGGGTCTGCTTAGAGACTGGCCAACCCCTCTTGGCAGCATCATAGAGAACAAACAACGTATCCGTCTTACGAAGTGTAGACGTTCGAGACACATAAACGCGTAAAGCGCGTACCACATCCAGAGTTTCAGAATGTCCTAATAACACAGGAACTACTATTGGTTGGTTGATGTGAAAAGATGACACTACTTTTGGTAAGAAAGCGGGATTCGTCCGAAGTTCCGCTCTGTCATCATGAAACACCAAATATGGTGGCTTGCATGACAAGGCACCCAAATCTGAAACTCACCTTGCCGAAGCCAAGGCTAGAAGAAAAATTGTTTTCCAAGTGAGAAACTTAATATCCACTTGTTGTAAGGGTTCAAAATGAAAATACTGTAAGAAATCTAAAACCAGATTCAAGTCCCATGGCGCTGTAGGTGGAATGAATGGAGGCTGTACTCTGAGGACACCCTGCATAAAGGTGTGTACTGATGGCAAAAGAGCCAATCGTCTTTGAAAGTAAATTGACAAAGCAGACATCTGCACTTTTAGTGTGGATAAACGTAGACCTCCATCTAATCCCATCTGTAGAAATAACAAAAGACGGGATAACTTGAAAGATGAAGTTGGAAACTTCCTAGCTTCACACCAACCTATATAGGCACGCCAAATTCTATAATAATGAGCTGCCGTAACCGGCTTCCTAGCTCGTAACATGGTTGGAATGACTGATTCTGGAATGCCCTCTCTTCTTAAGAGGGCGGTCTCAACAGCCACCCCGTCAAACGCAGCCGCGCTAAATCGGGGTAAAGAAACGGACCCTGTTGTAACTGGTCCGGATGTAGTGAGAGCGGCCAAGGATCGTCTGCGAGTAATCTGCGAAGATCCGAAAACCAAGCTCTCCGTGGCCAATGAGGCGCCACTAGTATGACTGTGACGAACTCTCTTTTGATCCGTTTTAGCAATAGAGGGAGCAGCGGAAACGGTGGAAACAGATATACTAGACTGTATGGCCACCTGACTGTGAGAGCATCCACCGCCACTGCCTCTGGATCTCTCGTTCTGGATACATACTGGGGCGTTTGATGATTGTGGCGAGATGCCATCAAGTCCACCTGCGGGTAACCCCACCTCTGGACCAGCATGAGAAATACGTCTGGATTTAATGCCCATTCTCCTGGATGGAAATCCGGACGACTGAGATAATCCACCTCCCAGTTGTCCACTCCCGGAATGAATACTGCCGACAATATCACTTGGTGATACTCGGCCCAATTGAGGATTCGAGCTACTTCCCACATTGCCATGCGGCTTCTCGTTCCACATTGTTTGTTGATGTATGCGACCGCCGTCGCATTGTCTGATTGCACCTGGACTGCCTGAGCCTGCAGCATGTGCACTGCCTGTCATAACGCATTGTAAATTGCCCGGAGTTCCAGGACATTTATAGACAGCAGTGAATACCCGAGTCGCTGACGAGAGGCCAAACGGTAGAGCCTAAAACTGGTAATGGTTCTGTCGTATTGCAAACCGCAAAAACCTTTGATGAGGAGGCCAAATCGGAATGTGTAAGTACGCATCCTTGAGATCCAGCGCAATCATAAACTCCTGTGGCTCTAGACCTGCAATTACTGATCGTAGAGATTCCATTTTGAATCTGTAGTAAGTGACGTACTGGTTGAGGCCCTTTAAGTTCAATATTGGCCTGACCAAGCCATCCGGCTTCGGTACTACAAACAGACTGGAATAATAACCCTGACCCTGTTGGTGCACAGGGACCGGAACCAAAACTGCTGCGTCCAGCAGAGACTGAATGGCAGTCTGCAGAATCGCCCTCTTGTCGTCCGACAGAGGCAGTCCTGTCCTGAAAAACCGCATTGGCGGGAGACAGTCGAACTCTATTTTGTAACCTGTTAAAACTAGATTGCGGATCCACCCATCTGTGGACGTCTGAAGCCACGCCAACTGGAATGACTGAAGACGTGCTCCTACAATACGAGAACCGAGATGGGCTGGGAGCCCGTCATGCCACTGGCTTACCGGTGACTTTAGTATCCTGACGAGTGGTATTGGCTCGTTGGAAACTACGTCCCCGACCTTGTCTACCTGGTGTGGCCGTTCCCCTGCCACGCCCGCGAAAGGACTGAGGTGTAAAAGATTTGAACGCCGGTCCAGAATATCTTTTTCTAGGCACTGTTGGAGGAAATGGTAAGAAAACCGACTTCCCTCCCGTGGCCTCAGAAATCCATTTGTCCAATTCAGGACCGAATAACTTCTCGCCCTCATAAGGTAATGCTTCTATTCCTTTTTTGACCTCTGTCTCCGCTCGCCAAGAACGTAGCCAGAGCGCACGTCGTGCTGTGACTAGTGATGATGAAAGGCGAGAAGTGAGCTGACAGACGTCAGTAGAAGCTGTACATAAATAGTCAGCCGCTTCCCAGATTTGATCAGCGAGAAGTATAAGATGATTATCAGTTAAGGCAGATCTGAGTTCTGTTATCCATACCATTAGAGCTTTAGTTACCCAAATGCCACTCAACCCAGGTCTAAGCAGCACTCCTGCCGCTGTATACATGGACTTCAGCATAACCTCTATTTTACGGTCCGAAGGGTCCTTGAGTGTAGTTGCAGCTGGTACTGGTATGGTTAATTTCTTTGTAAGTTTAGACACAGATGAATCCACCAACGGCGGATTCTCCCATGTAGCTGTCATAGAATCTGGAAACGGATAGCTAGATCTAAATCTATGAGGTACAGAAAACCGTTTATCTGGATTCTTCCTTGTTTCTAGTAACATTTTATTAAGAGATTCTGACACAGGAAAACAAATTGGAATTCTCTGTCGTTTAGTAAAAACGACCTCATCATTTGTCAGAGGCTCCTCAGTTTCTGTAAAATTCAGAGACTGACGCACTGCTCTGATGAGATTATCAATACCCGGCCTGTCAAAATCGTCACCATCTAACTGGTCTACTTCGCCCTCCTCACCCACATCTTGTACAGTGAGGTCTGGTGAAGAATCATCAGACAGTAACATAGCAGAAACCGGTAGTTTATAAGAAAAATGAAACTTATCCCCTTTAGTCAAAGAGGATCTGGACCTTTGGTAAGGCTGAGACCCCTCAGGAAGTTCTAGCGGTCTCACCCTAGATTCAGATCTTGCCGCCTCTCGCTCCTGCCGAGAGGCGGCCAACTCTCATTGCAAACCAGCAAAAACATCTGCTAATATAGCCCATGGCGGGTACGGGGTAGAATCTGGATTTGGAACCGGAGCAGGAGTTGTATTTGTTTCGGAATTTACCACACATACTTTACATGTGGTAAATCCGTCAGGTAATATACCCTTACAGACATTGCAGAAAAACTGCTTCTTAGACTTTGCTGGTGTCTTACTCATTATGTAAATAATAAAAAATAAAAAATAAAAAACAAAGACAAGAGAGAGAAAACCTGTGCAACTCAGTAAATAGTACTAAGGTGTCTCTATATATCTGGCCAAGTGTGCCAGTAATATGCTTGATCCCAAAATCCCCCTAACACCCCTGCGCCTTCAATGGTGGAGAGATGTATTACAGGAAAATCTGGAGAGAAACAGGAAAAACAGGAAGCATGGTTTAATATGTCCCCATGCTCACAGAATATCACAAAGTGCAAACATTTAACTTATGCAGCAGATTATACTTAAATGTATATATGACATCCTGTTACTTATCTATACAGCGCTGCTGGCTCTGTGTTAGACCATACACCCTGGATAAAAAAGTGTGTGCCTCCCTCTCTCCCCCGTGCTCCGTGCCGCTACTCTGTATCCGGAGACCGCTGCTATGACTCCGGAAGTGCCATACGATATGCCGCATGGAGCCGTGGAGCGGCTATGCACCAGCGTGGCTGAGCGCGGCGGGAGAGGTGTTCACAGCGGCGCTGAAAGTGGCAGCTGGCGGCTGCGGGAAGCGCACGGCATAATACACAGACACAGTAATCCCACACAGCGGGGCGGCAGCATGAGCTGACTGCCCCAAACACATACCTGGACCCTGTGGTGAGGGCAATGACGGGGCTTCTCTGCAAGCACTGTCAGCCTTTTACTGCAGGTGTCCTGCACGTGGAAATGAGGGAGCTCTTCTAGAGAGGTCTGACACCCACAGCTGCATCAGCAGCTTTCACTATCCCAAACCCTCGCCTTCTTGGAAGGGGGAAAGGGATGTTTTCAAAAATAATCAAAGAGAAAAATCAATAATTGTGGATCCACTTCCACAAGCCTAGTTGCTCTGTGAGCACCGAAAAAACACTGAGGTACTCTGGGATATGGAGGGGAGGTATAGTCAAAGTTTAACTGTTCAGTGCCTAGTTCCAGTGGAACCGTCCATATCCCAAGAGTACTCCAGTGACCCCTAGTGGATGAAAAAGAAATAGTAAAACACATTGGACGGGCCGCCCGGAGGGGACTCACATGATCGGACCAACGGGGACTGGCGGGGCAACCCCAGTAAGACATCCCCTGCTGCCGCTGGCCTGCATCCACTGCCCGAACCCCTCTGGACCATCAGTATCTGAACAGAGCTGCTGGACCCCCGGTGGCCACCTCTGACAGGTGCACTAGCTCTCCTGCCCATCCCCAACACACCAGGTGAGCACTGTCAAGACATACTGGCCCCCATACCCTCTATACTTGCCCTTGGGCTCATTATTGTTGATTTACAGCTATATGCTGCTGAATCCACAGCTCCCTGCAATCCCTCCAGGCTCTGCTGAGCTCAACTCCTGCTAGCTTTCCACGTGGAATTACAAGGATACTCTGAAGGGATGCACACAGCCTGAATGCCCTGCAGCAGCAGTTTTTTCTTTTCTGTTAGTCTACATTTCACTGCTGCTTGCTCCTACTGTGATGTCTCCTTGCTCCGGCTTTGATACTTATGCTCCCTCTGCTGCCCCACCAGGGCTGATGCTGTGTCGACCATTCTAATGCCATGACCCCCTAACTAACTCACCCACGCAGTATGGGGCGGGGTGTCCGGTGTCCGTGACCGGGATCTCCTTTACACGCTGATGATCTGTTTATAGCTACCCCTGCAACTAGTCCTGCTGTATCTCACAACGTATGTGAACGTCCTCTTTTTGATGGGAAGAACCAGGAAAAGTGGGAGGACGTCTCGTACCACGTCGTACGCATCCACGTCCTCACAGTCTAATTTGCTCCGTTACCTTGTCCCTGGAGACCCAGAGTGACGATAATTGTTCCGTTGCTGACTCATCTCCTGCTGATACAGGGTGGATCTGATGCTTCTCCGGAACCCACCATGGCTGCTGTTTAAAAACATCTTAGGTCCCTTCTTACCAAAAAGGATCTCCTCACGAAATCTGATTTTTTGGACTTGGAAAAAAGGATTGGCGCCACCATCAAGGTGGAGATTTCTGCGCTTCAGTCTGATTTATCCCAAATTACTCATCGTGTGTCAGACGTGGAAGATCATCTCGATGGTTTGGATTCCTACCAGCGATGACTTGGAGATACTGCCCTTGCTCATGCTCAAGAACTCCAGGTGCTTCAGCATCGTTTGGATGTTTTGGATAACAGGGGGAGAAGAAACAACCTTCGGATACGCGGCATTCCTGAGGATGTACAAGGGCTGGGCATCATAGACGTGCTCACCAAGATTTTTAACGAAATCACTGATGCAGAACCGGACAATGTAATTCTTTTTGATCGTGCACATCGCGCACTGCATCCGAAAGGCTTTCCCTCTGAAGTTCCGAGATATCATCTGCCGTCTTCATTATTACCATGTCAAGGAGGATATATTGGCAAAAGCGAGGAAGCTAGATGGAATTGAATTTAGCAGCT
Source organism: Pseudophryne corroboree (assembly GCF_028390025.1). Taxonomy (NCBI): domain Eukaryota; kingdom Metazoa; phylum Chordata; class Amphibia; order Anura; family Myobatrachidae; genus Pseudophryne; species Pseudophryne corroboree. The sequence goes on along the minus strand of NC_086453.1, from coordinate 187,623,008 downwards.
CCAAAGTTCAGATCTTCCCTGACCTGTCTTGGAATACCCTTCAACACAGACAGCTCCTTAAATCGCTCACGGATGTCTTAAAGCACAAGAATATTTGCTTTCGTTGGGGCTTTCCTTTGAGCATCCAAGCCTCTCATGAAGGTCGTGCTCTTAGCTTACAGTCTCCGGATGACTTGGATCGCTTTTGATCTGCCCTTTCCATCAAGCCGTCCCTCCCAGAATGGACACAACTATTCTGTAGGTTGGATCCGCCAGCGCGGGCACCTTGGGTACAAGTCTGCAACCCTAAGAAAGGTCAGGCTTCACCACATCCTTGTACAGTAAATAAAAATGCAGGTGCGCAACCAACAGCAGCAGGTAGGAGGAAGGTCAGTTCCTCAAAACAACAAGCAGTAAATAGAGGTGAATACCTGCGCTGGCTGTACAAATAGTAATTATAATTAATAATGATTAATAATTAAAGGGATGGTTTGTTCAGTGTAAAAAGTAACAATTTATTCATAAATCACATATAGAGAAATCTAAAAGAAAAAGGAATTCCTATTGCCACAAGGTGGCAATAAAACTTAAAAAGTCTTTCTCAGAATAAGACTTGGTGGATTTCACGTTCTCCTGCATAAATGATTTTCATTCCTGAAGGCTAGGGCAACCTCCCCTTGTGCATTCACTGTGTTGAGTAAATAGTTACCAGATCCCCACGTTGTTAGATATCAGCATAGGAACGAGTCCATTTGTAGCTGTGGCGGTGGGTCCGACCAGTTTGTTTAAAGGTCCAGTGATGGGAGAGAAGTCCAAAATTTGCCAGAGGATAGATGAAGTTGTGCAGGCCAGTTAGGAGAGTGAAGTCCAGTCATATGAAACAGGCTCAACGCGTTTCACTGGTATAATAATCAATAATGATCAGAGCAGGTGGTGCTAATCTAATTATTAAGAAGGGTATAAATAGAGTACCCCAGACTTATGGGATGGATGCTCCTGAGGAAGCTGGATTATACCAGTGAAACGCGTTGAGCCTGTTTCATATGACTGGACTTCACTCTCCTAACTGGCCTGCACAACTTCATCTATCCTCTGGCAAATTTTGGACTTCTCTCCCATCACTGGACCTTTAAACAAACTGGTCGGACCCACCGCCACAGCTACAAATGGACTCGTTCCTATGCTGATATCTAACAACGTGGGGATCTGGTAACTATTTACTCAACACAGTGAATGCACAAGGGGAGGTTGCCCTAGCCTTCAGGAATGAAAATCATTTATGCAGGAGAACGTGAAATCCACCAAGTCTTATTCTGAGAAAGACTTTTTAAGTTTTATCGCCACCTTGTGGCAATAGGAATTCCTTTTTCTTTTAGATTTCTCTATATGTGATTTATGAATAAATTGTTACTTTTTACACTGAACAAACCATCCCTTTAATTATTAATTATTATTAATTATAATTACTATTTGTACAGCCAGCGCAGGTATTCACCTCTATTCACCACATCCTTGCCCGGAGACCCCAGGTACCTGAAAGCCATCATTCTTTCGTTTGGAGTTTTCGGATTCCTTTTTACTGTTTATTCCAGGACTTACTTCTTAGGTTTGAAGCCAAGTCGGCTGTTGACCTATGTATTATCTGGATTAGACTCTGTGAATATTTTCTATGCGTTAGGCAATCAGGTTTCATTATGGTGTTCATACTGTATACCGTTTTTCTCCTTACCATGTTATTGTCCTTGTATTGACTTCTTCATGGTTCACATGCCGTTCTCTGTTTCTGAGTTTACCTTCTGCAGGACATTTTGTATTAATCTTTTCTTTGCAAGATTTAGTTATCGTTAGTTTCTAGATTTGTAGCTATTGTAGATTTCGAGGCCCTGGGTGGCGGTCATGGATGCCACGCCCCAGTTGGGTCGGTCCGCATTTTCTTTATTGGTTCATGGGTGAACGGGTTTCACCTGTGTTATCCAATAGCGGATGTTTGTTTTCTCCATTTATTCTGATGCTTGTTGTTCTTTGTATGTTTTCTTGGATTCTGCCTTTCTCTTTTCTTTCTATCTATTTGTGTCTTTCTCCCTTTCTTCTTTTCCCATTCCCCTTCCCACGCACGACTGTCTCTTGTGGTCCCTTTGTGGGGTCGGCTCTTCATTTTTTGATGTATTTCCTAGTGGATTCTCCTGTGCATTTTCCGCGCTCCCCCCTGATCTCACATGGCCTCATTGACCGCAAGGAAATTGAAATGTTGCTCTTATAATGTCAAAGGATTAAATATCCCTGAAAAATGTTCTACTCTCTTGAGGAAACTCTGGTCGGAGAAGGTGGGTGTGGCCTTTGTACAGGAGACTCATTTCAAACAGGATGCTGCCCCTACCCTTAGAAACCGTAACTTTCCCCACCGGTTTTGTAGTGATAACCCTCTAGGTAAATCCTTGGGTGTAGCTATACTCCTATCTCGCCACCTAGTGGTTTCGGACACTTCCCATCATGTCTTAGTAGCTGGAAGATGCCAGGTTCTAAAATGTAAGATTTTTGATCAAGTTTATTCCCTGGTTAATGTATACTCGCCCAACCACCATCAAAGGAAATTCCTGACCAAGGTCATGTGGCTCTTAGAACCTTTGAGTGAGGGTTGTTTGATATTAGGGGGAGACTTTAATTGGACTCTTGATCCCGCACTTGACTGTTCTACTAGGCCTCTGCACCACTCCTCCAGAGACCACCGTAGGGTACGTCAACTGCTCCACGACAGTCAGTTAGTCGATCTTTGGAGATTGCACCACCCCACTGTCAAGGACTACACCTTTTATTCTGCCCCTCATGCTTCTTATTCTCGTCTTGATTTCTTCTTAGTAGACCATAAACAATTGCAGTTTTTCACTGATAGTCATATCGGCCAAATTACTTGGTCAGGCCACGCTCCTACATTTGTCTCTATTAGTCCCCATACTGTTAATGCACGGCCATGGTAATGGAAATTTAATGAGACTTTGCTCCATGATACGTGGCTTAAAGACAGCCTGCTCCAAACGATTACTGAATACATCTCCTTTAACGACTTGCCTGATACGCCCGCTGTGATGATCTGGGAGGCACATAAATGTGTCGTTAGGGGAAAAAGTGTCCAATTGGGTTCCCAGTTAAAAGAGGAGAGAGAGGCTCAGCGACGACTGCTTTTGATCCACATCGTTATTGGAGCTGTCTCACAAGCAGTCGCTTGATGGACGGGAGCTGAGTGATCTCACCGAGGCGAGATTAGCTTTTAAAAAACTTATGCTGGAGAAAACTAAATTTGAATTACAGAGATACCGCCACAAATTTTATCTATGGGGTGATAAACCCGGATCTATGCTAGCGAGAGCCCTGAAATCTCAACGTCAAAAATCATATCTCAACTCAGTTCGAGACTCAGAGTGATGTGGGGTCCACACCTTTCCGCAAATAGCAAAGGCCTTTCAATCTTACTTTATGGACCTCTATAACTTGAGACAGACCCAATCTCCATCTGATGTGCTTTCATCTGTGGAAGCAGTCAATGAGTACCTCTCTTCTGTAGATTACCCTCAGTTATCAGGAGATGATGTAGAGTTTCTTGAACGACCCTTTGCTATTGAGGAATTGGAACTAGCCCTCTCTGCTACTCCTCTTGGGAAAAGTCCGGGCCCGGATGGCTTCCCAGTAAGCTACTTTAAATCTTTCCAGTCACCCCTCATGCCACTATTTTTGAAAGCATGTAATGCAATAACTGTTGAGACTGTGTTTCCCCCCCAATCTCTGGAGGCACACATTTCCATAATCCCTAAGGAGGGGAAGGACCCCACTCTCTGCTTCAGTTATCGCCCCATCTCCTTACTAAACAATGATATCAAATTATATGCTAAAATGCTTGCTAACAGGCTGAATTCCCTCTTGCCGACTCTGATCCATGAAGATCAGGTAGGCTTTGTAAGGGGAAGAGAAGCCAAGGATAACACCACAAAAATCATTGATCTTATCCATCATGCCATGCGTGGTGGTGAGACTATGATTCTTCTATCCACGGATGCGGAGAAAGCCTTTGATAGGATTAATTGGCAGTTCATGGAGGGCCTTCTCCGTCGTCTAGGATTAGGGCCGCATTGCTTACATAGGATACTCGCTCTCTATAACGATCCCTCCGCACGAGTACATGTTAATGGAGCTCTATCAGATCCATTAGTGATTAAGAATGGTACACGCCAAGGGTGTCCTTTATCTCCCCTTATTTTTTGTTTTATGCATGGAGCCAGTGGCGAGGGCGATCCGTTCAAATGATAATGTCAGGGGTCTCCGGCTTGGTGACTCTGAATATAAATTGGCCTTATTTGCCGATGATCTTCTTGCTACCTTAACTGCTCCGGTGACCTCTCTCCCTGCCCTCTCTGAGTTTAGCAGATTTAGTCGTGTCTCTGATTTCAAAATAAATTACGCAAAATCTGTAGCAATGAATGTTTCAGCACCCCCCTCTATGATAGATGGTCTTAGAAGCTTGTTCCCTTTCCTATGGAATCTGAACTAACTAAAATATTTAGGGATTCTCTTGTCCCTGGCTGGGTAGATTGAATGTGATAAAAATGAGTGTTCTCCCTAAGGTTCTGTACTTACTACAATCTCTACCGATTGCCATACCGTCTTCCTTTTTTAGGGACCTACAGAGCATGGTGGGTCGATTTATTTGGGGATCACTTGGACTCCGCATATCTCGTGCCATTCTAATTCGAAGCAGAGCTCGGGGTGGCCTTCAGCTTCCCTCCTTTCTAACGTACTACCATGCCATTCACCTTGCCAGGATTGTTGAGATGTCCAAATCTCCTGTTGTAAAACAATGGCCGCTTATCGCGGGTCACGCAGCTCCTGTCCCGTTGTGTGTCCTCCCGTGGATGTCTAAATGTCCTCGCATTACCCACCCCATCCTGGGCCTTACTCTCCACTGCTGGCAAAAATTCAAGAATTGTTTGGAATTTAAATCAGGAACTCCTCTATCTACACCCCTGTTTAACAACCCTGATTTCCCCCCAGACATGCCGCCATTTCGGCTTCCCTCTTGGTCAAATGCGGGCGTATCTGCCACTTAGTCACAAACTCAAATATTTGCTCCTTTGAAGAGCTCCAACAGAAATATGGGCTCCCAACTAATACCTTTTGGTTTAATTTGCAGGTTAGGCACTTCATTTACTCTTTTGAGAAACGCGTCTCCCCATACACCCACACCAAATTTGAATCTTTATGCCTGACTTCTAAACCTTATAGACATTTAATATCACTGCTGTATCGTTTATGTCTCACTGTTGCGACTGATGGTCCTCCTTCTTTTGTCTCGGCTTGGCAGGGAGAATTGCGTAGGGATTTGATGAAGGATCAGTGGACCTGTATTTTTACTCATACCTTTGCCACCTCATCTTCCCTCCACGTTTTAGCTACCCAATATAAACTCTTAGCTCATTGGTATAGATGTCCGGTACAGGTTCACCAGATGCATCCCACTGTACCTCCTACATGTTGGTGGTGCAACCAGGAACCGGGCACTCCCCATCACATATGGTGGAGTTGTCTGGTCTTGGCGAGTTTTTGGCTAACAATCTGTGATATAAGTTCAAACATTACTGGCCTCCCACTATCCGCCACACCCGAGTTCTGGTTGTTTAACCTGATGGAGCTGCCTATCTCAGTTTATAAAACCTCACTGCTTCGGTATTTGATGAACGCTGCAAAAGCAATCATACCCTGTTATTGGAGAACCGCATCCTGCCCTCCTATCTCCCGCTGGTTTCAGAGGCTCGATAATTATATGTTAATAAATGACCTATCATCCTTTATGAAATCACCCTCGTTAAACTTCACCGCTACCTGCAGTAACTGGTTGGCCTTTAAAGACACACCCGATTACCAGGTCTACCTTGTTTCTACCCCGGTCTGATAATCGGTATACGTCATGACGTGCCCCCTGCCCCCCTCCCCTTGTCTTCTGTCTTCCTTCCTTTGTCTTTTCTGTCTTTCCTACTACTTCTCTCTTCTTATCAATATTCTCTATATGGTTGTATTGCTGTTACCTGTTTATTTTCTGTTCGCATACTGACAACTGTATTTATGGTTGTACAGTTATGTTCAATAGAATATTGATTGTTCTTTGTGTATATCTGTTTGCAGCCTTGATGGCCCCAACTGTTTACTTGCACTTTTTACATAAATAAAATACAGATTGTACAAAAAAAACACACATTGGCCCCTGTACAGTAGTTACTGTATCAAACACATTGGCCACAGCATTAACATTGTCCCCAGCAGTAATCAAACAAAAGCATTCACCCCCACAGGAATAAAACACATTGGCACCCCCACAGTTATCAAACACATTGTTCCCCGTAGTAAGCAAAATATTTGCTACTGTAATTACACATGCAACTTAAAATTGCATGGTAGAAATTTACAAAGCACACATCTTATGGGCCCTGCACATTAATCAATATGCCACCAAGGTGCCCGATGGCTGATACATCCGACGGGTGACCCAGCGGCAGGGTGATGGGGGCAGTGAAGTTTTCTTTCTAATATGGACGAGATTTTCCATATTGGCCTGCATGTACAGTATAAGTGACCTGGCACCAACGATAAACGAGCACGGGGCCATGCATCATTCATCGTTGGTGCCTACTCACTGAACGATATGAACAATACTCTATCTCGTTCATTAATGAACGAGATCATTCATATCTTTCAGTGAAATCACCTAATGCATAGGGCCTATTACTGTGAGTATGCCTCTTATCATTATTGAAACAAATAAACATGTTACTTTAAAAAAAAAAGAGTACACAATAAAAAGTACAGGACTTACTGGTTGTTGTGCTAGTCCCTGGTACAGCTGTAAAGCTGTGGCGCCGGGCTCTATTCCTAATTATCCTTTGATGCTCTGGGTACAAAAAAAAAATACAGAGCCCTTAGACACTGTTTATGCTAAGAAATGTCAGGTATCAGTACACAATCTAAAGACAAAATCCATATAGTGTGAATTGGGCCATAGCATACATTAAGCCAAACAGTGGGCAATACTAAGTACGGTGGAGTTGGAGAGGGAGCAAGAAGGACAGTCTGTATCAGTAACTCTACGGATGCACTAGTTAACCAGGATGGGAAATCTTTAGGAAAGCAAACAAATAAAGGAACCAATAAACTAAAATGTATGCTTGCAAACGCAAGAAGTCTAGCAGGTAAAATGGGGGAATTGGAATTGTTAGCATCAAAGGCTGAGTATGACATTATAGGTATTACGGAAACATGGTGGGACGACTCTCACGATTGGGTTGCTAACTTGGAGGGGTATTCTCTTTTTAGGAGGGACAGGACTAACAAAAGAGAAGGAGGTGTATGTCTTTATGTTAAACCATCACTTAAACCATACCTAAAGGAGGTTATCTATGAGGAGATTGGCGATAATGTGGAGTCACTATGGGTAGAAATCTCAAGTGGGGGAATTGATGCAAAAAAACTAGTCATAGGCACGTGCTACAAACAGCCGGATATTAGCATACATGAGAAAGAACAACTATTGCAGCAAATCAAAACGGCTGCGGGATTGGGGGACATCCTTGTCATTGGGGATTTTAATTACCTGGATATAAACTGGAGCAACGATTCATGTGCTAATGCGAGGGGCAGCAGGTTCTTAAATATGATTAGGGATCACTACTTGTTTCAATTAGTCGAGGACCCAACTAGGGGTAAAACTACCCTGGATCTAGTACTTACTAATAATGTGGACATTATATCAAACACTAAAGTTGGGGAGACTTTGGGTAACAGTGATCACTATATGATCAAATTCGACATCAGTTTCAGGAAACAGCTACAGGGGTTCCACCAAAACTTTTAACTTTAGGAAGGCTAATTTCAGTATGCTTAGATGTGCACTTAACGACATAGAGTGGGAGGTTCTGTTTAATAACAAGAACACTTTGGAAATGTGGGATGTTTTAAAAGGGTTGCTGGATAGCAATATTCATAACTTTATTCCCATGGGCAGTAAACGCAGGAGTATTAAACTCAAACCGATGTGGATTAACAAGAAGGTTAAGGCAGAAATGGATAAAAAAAACGGGCTTTCAAAGCATTTAAATCTAATGGAAAGGAGGAGTCTTTCAAGTATTACAAAGAGTGTAATAAGAAATGCAAAAAAGCAATAAGAGCAGCTAAAATGGAAAATGAAAAGCAAATCGCTATAGAGAGTAAAACCAATCCTAAAAAGTTTTTTAAATACATGAATGGTAAAAGGTTAAAAAAGGAGAATATAGGTCCATTAAAAGATGAATTAGGAGAATTGATAAATGATGACGAAATAAAAGCGGAAATACTGAACAAATTCTTTTCATCAGTATTCACCAGTGAAGAACTGATGGTGGGAGTAGAGCATAACAATTGTGACAGTAATGATTCATGGTTAGATACTTGTTTAAGCGAAGAAGTAGTCCAGGAGAGACTAAGCAAAATTAAGATTAATAAATCACCTGGTCCTGATGGACTTCACCCGAGGGTTCTTATGGAGCTTAGTTCACAACTAGCACGACCCCTATACTTGATTTTCAATAGTTCAATTAGATCAGGCATGGTACCGAAGGATTGGCATATAGCTGAGGTAGTGCCATTATTTAAAAAGGATCCAAAAATCTTCCGGGAAACTACAGACCAGTTAGTTTAACATCTATAGTGGGGAAAATATTGGAAGGAATTCTAAGGGACATCATACAGGAGTATCTAAAGTCCGCTAGGATTATTAGCAAGAACCAGCATGGGTTTGTGAGGGACAGGTCATGTCAGACTAACTTAATTAGCTTCTACGAGGAAGTGAGCAATAATCTTGATCAAGGAAAAGCAGTGGGTGTGGTCTTCCTAGATTGCAAAGGCCTTTGATACAGTTCCTCACAGGAGGCTGATGATCAAATTAAAGGAGATTGGCCTAGGAAAAACTATTTGCACATGGATAAGTAGCTGGTTGGATAGCAGGGTACAGCGAGTAGTGGTCAACGGGAAGTCCTCAACCTGGTCCCCAGTAGTCGGTGGAATACCACAAGGGTACGTACTCAGACCACTACTGTTCAACATATTTATCAATGACCTAGAAATAGGACTGGAAAGCACAGTGTCAATCTTTGCAGATGATACTAAACTGTGTAAGGTAATTAGTTCAGAATTGGATGTGGAGTCCTTGCAGAATGATCTATCTAAACTTGAACTCTGGGCGTCTAAATGGAAAATGAGGTTCAATACAGACAAATGCAAGGTTATGCATTTTGGGACTAAAATCAAACTTGCATCCTACATATTAAATGGGGAACACCTAGGGGAAACAGAGTTGGAAAAATATTTGGGGGTACTCATTGATAATAGGCTTAATAACCGTACACAATGTCAAAACGCAGTAAAGAAGGCAAGTAAGGTGCTAGCATGCATAAAAAGGGGAATTGAGACAAGGGACTCAGATGTAATCATGCCGCTGTATAAGGTATTGGTACGTCCGCACCTGGAATATTGTGTTCAGTTTTGGGCACCATTGTATAAAAAAGACATCAGTGAACTCGAAAAGTGTTCAAAGGCGAGCTACTAATTTGATTAAAGGCCTAGAAGGACTGGACTATAAGGAAAGACTTACTAGGCTGAATACGTATACACTAGAAAAGAGGCGCCTAAGAGGAGATATTATTAATATCTTCAAATATGTAAAGGGACATCACAAAGAGTTATCAGAGAAATTATTTATTAAAAGAACAGTTTAGGACATGTGGGTACTTGCTGCGACTGGAGGAGAGAATGTTCCGAACGCAACGGAGGAAAGGGTTCTTCACTGTTAGGGCAATCAGGATGTGGAATTCCCTGCCAGGGAAGGTGGTAATGGCGGACTCTGTAATTGGATTTAAAAAAGAAATGGATACATTTCTGAATGAAAAAGCTATCCAAGGTTATAATACTTAAAATATCAACGTGGTTAATCCGGGGGTAACATGAGTTATAGTAGCTAACTAGTCATAAAACATTATTCAGCAGGTATCTAGATTCATCACAACTTAAAACAGGTTGAACACGATGGGCAATTTGCCTCTATTCAACCTCAAATACTATGTTACTATGTTACTAGTATGCTACTACAGTGGATATAGAGTATAATGTGCTGTACTAAACAGTAATAATGTGCAGTACTGGACTGTACTTACTCATTAGCGACAGCTGCAGCAATTCCAGCTTCCTGGGCTGTCTAGTCACTAGGTCACTCCACCTCCACTGAAGTGACCTGATACTATGGGACCGGTCATATTTCAATAGGATTTCATGGCGGGCTCGGTCATAAGTCAGCCACTTTTCCCTGTTGTTGGACAATGGCCGGTCCCGCCACCTCAGCAGGATTAGGAGCACCCCCCCCATAAATAGTGGCTGCCATGTGTTGCCATTTTCAGCAGAGTACAGTCCCTAGCACATGACACATGACGCTGGATGCACAACACATGACAGATAGTAGGATAAATAAAAACAATTGTATTGAATCCGCCAAGCCTGGCAGAAAATAATGGAGACAATCTGGAAGTCATATTTAGGAGATAGGGACCCAGTGGTACAATGCATTACATATTTCTGGCCATTTGATAGCAACTGAACCTCAAATGCTTTACGAGATAATACTGTTTATGCTAATAAAATCCAGGATTTAGTACACAATATAACGACAATATAAATAGCTAGTGTGAACGGGCGGCAGCGTGGCTGGGGGAGGTGCTTTGGTACAGGCATACAGTGAGCTCAGTGGAAAAGAATACTAATGAGTGATCAATGGGGGGAGGTGCAGAAGCATGCATTGAGTTGCATACTGTAGTGTAGGGAGCTGCCTAGATTGTGAACAATACGGTGTAAATAGCACATCATCATACCATGGGATAGAAAACTGTAGAAGAGAATTTTGCAATGAAGACCATCTAAAAGTCCTATTAATGAGATAGGCACAGTGCATTATATATTTCTGGCCATTTGATAGCAACTGAACCTCAAATTCTTTCCAAGATAATAATACTGTTTATGCTAATAAAATCCAGGATTTATTACACAATATAATGACAAAATGAATGAGTGAACAGGGTTGCAGCGTGGCCTTGTATTTTGTAGAAGGGGACTTTTTATATAAAGAGAAGTATTAACACGCCAAATAACTTTATTGCATTAAAAAATAATAAATAAATACATCTATAGAACTATAGAATCCTTCAAAAGTAGGCTCAAGACTTTCCTGTTTACTCAAGCATTCCCATAATTGTCCCTTTAGTATCTCCATGCTTCTGTATTTTATGAAAATGTACTTAATTATTTTCTATACTATATTATGCTATGTATCTGTTAAGCGCCTTGAGTCCTATTGGAGAAAGATCGCTATATAAATAAAATTATTATTATTATTATTATTATTATCTAAAAAAATAACAGTAATTGCGTGCCCGCTGGATAGCGAACCCGGGAGTGCATGCATTGCGGGTGGACACTGTACTCACTAGTGAAACCAATCCACCAGCGCAAATTCAAATAAATAATAATGAATACTTATATTCGTATTGGAGTAAATATTGTCACTCTTTTCTCCCAGTCGGATGGCACAGATATTATAGGAGAGATAATAAAGGTGACATAGTGTAATTCCATTTTTTAATTAAAAATAAACATTTAAAACAATTAAAAAATTACCCATCAAGGGTAATAAACAATTGGACACACACAGATTAAAAACAATGAACAATTGGCCACAAAAAGCTGATTAATCGATATAATTACCGAAAGATTATGAGGACTATCTCATTGGTCCTCTAACACACATGAATCACAATCACTTTGTGTAAAACAGCCGCATGTGGTTTATCAAAAAGCCATGGTATCCTGCATCAAACGGTCAGGTGGATAATTACCATATAGATGTAAAGAAATGGCAATGCTGGAATCTTATTAGCACAGGAATCAAGGGAGTCCAAGGCTGCAGCTCCTAGTCTCTCTGCCCAATCCGCCTTCCCGATGGTCCAGTCACCAGGCCACGGCACCCACGCGTTCCGACCCTGCCCTGGGGTCTTTTTCAAGGTAAGCCTTAAGCAGTGTGTCCTCATTCATTCAGGGGCGCTTATAAATCCCCCGCTCTAGTCCTATTGGTCCCGGCGCGTGAATCCCTAGACAGCCGTGACTAAAAAATGAAATGTCAGTTTTAGAACAGTTCCTTCTTAACCGTCTTATTTGGCCTCCGGGTATGGACCCCAACCAATTGTGGTGGTGGCAACTATCAACTCCTATATAACAAAGGGAGTCAGTGGGTTTAGTGAAATTTTTAGTATGTAATGTTCCATTATCGACATAAACGGAAATATCTAAAAAATCCACTGACACCCTGCTGCTATGAAAAGTAAACTCAATATTTGAGGTGTTATTATTCAAGTATGTATAAAAATCTACTAAAGATGCCTCCTCTCCTTCCCACACGAATAGATGTTCGCATAACTCGGAGCGAACCTAGTTATGCGAACATCTTTTTGGGGCAATGGGAGGAAACCCACATTTGGGGGGACCATCCCCACGGAGCGAACCTAGTGTCCTGGTCCAGGTATATAGATGATGTTCTATTCGTGTGGGAATTGGTTGGGGTCCATACCCGGAGGCCAAATAAGACGGTTAAGAAGGAACTGTTCTAAAACTGACATTTTTTTGGAACAGACAGACCAATTGTGCCTCAAATTTGAAGCTAGTGGATATGATACTTCGAAACTTGCCAAAATAAAAGAGGAGGTGAGCAACATCTCGAGAGGGGATCTACTTAAATCAAAACAGAAAAAAGAAATATCAAAGGATTATGAATGGGCCTTCATTTCCACCTACAATAAGCAACATAAATTAGTGGAGAAATCCATTAATAAAAATTGGAATATCCTCAAACAGAACCCGGTTATAGGAAAACATTTACCAGGTAGATCCAAGTATATTTACAGGCGAGCCCCGAATATTGGCACAAGATTGGTGAAAAGTGCTCTCCCCTCATCAAAACCTGTGGTAGGGATTAAAACCAAAGGGTTTTTTAGGTGTGGGACCTGTGTTGGCTGCAAGGCGGTTAAAGTGAAAAGTACCAGTAAAATTACCAATGTATCAATTAACAACAATACATGGGAAATCAACGAGTTTATCACATGTCACACTAAAAATGTCATCTACAATATTGAATGCGTTTGCGGTCTGTCCTACATAGGCAGGACATCAAGACCCCTTAAGGTCCGTATTGGGGAACATCTACGGAACATTAAGAATGGTCTGGAGAGTCATGCACTGTCAGACCATTTTCGGAGATGTCATGATTGTTCCCCCACAGCTATTAAACATTTTATTGGTATCCAGTGGGTGAGAGGACATTGGAGAAAGAGGGATACAAGTACTCAATTAGCAAAAGCCGAAATGAAGAGAATATACCAATTAGGAACACTGAAACCAGGCGGCTTAAATGCCGACTTTGAAGTAAAATGGTTTCTTTAAGTTTTCTGGCTAGGTCTCTTTTCCACAATGCACTGCCTTTTCAATCCCCTAGATGCCAGATCAATAGACTTTTTTCTGTCTTCAGTATTTAATTCATTCTTTGGCAGTTTCAGTTTTTCTTGTGATAGGGATGAAGCAGAGTTATAAATAGTCATTTAAAAGGTATCACGGTGTGCTATGGTGATTTTTTTAAGAACTTGCTGCATGACTCCTCATTAGAACCTTGAAGTTTATTCCTGACCTTGTATTATAATCTGGCTCGTCTGTCCCTATACAGCATAAAAAAGGTGATGGGATGATGTTATCTGGAGTATATGGGTCTCAGTAACATTGTACACTATTCTCTGCTTTGTAACAGCTAAGTCCGTGTACATACGCGTCGCTATGACAACGAGACGCGACTAAGAGGAACCGGAAGTGACGGTCCTGGCGCAAGGAATCATGGGACTCGTAGTCACGGCTGTCTAGGGATTCACGCGCCGGGACCAATAGGACTAGAGTGGGGGATTTATAAGCGCCCCTGAATGAATGAGGACACACTGCTTAAGGCTTACCTTGAAAAAGACCCCAGGGCAGGGTCGGAACGCGTGGGTGCCGTGGCCTGGTGACTGGACCATCGGGAAGGCGGATTGGGCAGAGAGACTAGGAGCTGCAGCCTTGGACTCCCTTGATTCCTGTGCTAATAAGATTCCAGCATTGCCATTTCTTTACATCTATATGGTAATTATCCCCCTGACCGTTTGATGCAGGATACCATGGCTTTTTGATAAACCACATGCTGCTGTTTTACACAAAGTGATTGTGATTCATGTGTGTTAGAGGACCAATGAGATAGTCCTCATAATCTTTTGGTAATTATATCGATTAATCAGCTTTTTGTGGCCGATTGATCATTGTTTTTAATCTGTGTGTGTCCAATTGTTTATTACCCTTAATGGGTCATTTTTTAATTGTTTTAAATGTTTATTTGTAATAAAAAAACGGAATTACACTATGTCATCTTTATTATCTCTCCTATAATATCTGTGCCATCCGACTGGGAGAAAAGAGTGACAATATTTACTCCAATACGAATATAAGTATTCATTTTTATTTATTTGAATTTGCGCTGGTGGATTGGTTTCTCTATTCTGTTGCATCTTTGACTTTCTGGTGGAGGGCTGGGAAAACCTCTGTTTTGAGAGACTTATCACCAGCTGCATAGTGCGCACAGAGATATTGGTGCACCTCTTTGACTTGTACTGTACTCACTAGGCCACAGCCAACCATGATTAAAGTAGGTCCTCCGGTTGTATATGTTATGTGTTCTGTCTGATTTGCGTTACAAAAATAAATAGTATTGAATCTGCCAAGCCTGGTGGAAAAGCAATGGAGACAATCTGGAAGTCATATTAATGAGATAGGGACCCAGTGGTACAATGCATTACATATTTCTGGCCATTTCATAGCAACTGAACCTCAAATGCTTACCGAGATAATAATGCTGTTTATGCTAATAAAATCCAGGATTTAGTACACAATATAATGACAAAGTGAATTGTGTGAACAGGGTGGCAGTGTGGCCTTGTATTTTGTAGAAGGGGACTTTTTTATAAAGGGAAGAATGTGATTGGCCAGCCTCTCGCAGATCACAGCCAACTGTCACAGCATTGTATTCAGCACTGTAATCTTACCGTGGAGCAATCGCCACCTAGCGGTTAAACTGTGTATTACATGATGTGGGACACAACGCACGCCATAACTTTATATCCAACTAGCGATTCAGGACCCTAAATAGTGCGCTATGAGCAACAATATATGAGGATACATCTGTATATATATGATATGCTTCAAGGTAGACTGTGCGTTATGATTATGTTTTCATTATTACAAGTTGAGTATCCCTTATCCAAAATGCTTGGGACCAGAAGTATTTTGGATATCGGATTTTTCTGTATTTTGGAATAATTGCATACCATAATGAGATATCATAGCGATGGGACCTAAGTCTAAGCACAGAATGCATTTATGTTTCATAAACACCTTATACACACAGCCTGAAGGTAATTTTAGCCAATATTTTTAATAACTTTGTGCATTAAACAAAGTGTGTGTACATTCATACAATTTACTTATGTTTCATATACACCTTGGCCCTCATTCCGAGTTGATCGCTCGTTATTTTTCATCGCATCGCAGTGAAATTTCGCTTAGTGCGCATGCGCAATAGTCGCACTGCGACTGCGCCAAGTAACTTTGCTATGAAGATAGGATTTTTACTCACGGCTTTTTCTTCGCTCCGGCGATCGTAGTGTGATTGACAGGAAATGGGTGTTACTGGGCGGAAACACGGCGTTTTAGGGGCGTGTGGATGAAAACGCTACCGTTTCCGGAAAAAACGCAGGAGTGGCCGGAGAAACGGGGGAGTGTCTGAGCGAACGCTGGGTGTGTTTCTGACGTCAATCCAGGAACGACAAGCACTGAACTGATCGCACAGGCAGAGTAAGTGTGGAGCTACTCTAAAACTGCTAAGTAGTTTTTGATCGCAATAATGCGAATACATCGGTCGCAATTTTAGGATGCTAAGATACACTCCCAGTAGGCGTAGGCTTAGCGTGTGTAACTCTGCTAAATTCGCCTTGCGACCGATCAACTCGGAATGAGGGCCCTTATACACACAGCCTGAAGGTCATTTAATACAGTATTTTTAATAACTTTGTGTATTAAACAAAGTTTGTATACATTGAACCATCAGAAAACAAAGGTTTCACTATCTTACTCTCACTCAAAAATGTCTGTATTTTGGAATATTCCGTATTTCGGAATATTTGGATATGGGATACTCAACCTGTACCACATAAACTATATAGGGGGCATCCAATTACCTGTTATCAATGACCGCAGGTAATTGTATCTCCAGGGGCTATCCTATTAGCTCCGACGCGGTGCACTTATCACGGATTATGCTTCTGGTGCCTCAAGAATCCATGATAAGTGGGCTACCAGAGCCGCTATAACACATGGCATCAGGGACTTATCCCCGATCTCATGTGTTATCGCACGATCTCGTGTCCATTTTTGGCAGATGAAAACGGCCTGTAATAGCATACCACGATAATGACCATTGGTCATTAATCGCGATATCAGACCATTTTTAATAGCAGAAAATAAATTGGGGCTAATTTGATACTAAACTACAGTAAGTAATAAATAAATAAACAAACAAACACAAAACATAGGAAATGTATACAAAATGGATAATATATTAATCATGACATTGGAAACATCAAGCCTCAATTCACCAAAATCATACAGTAAATTGATAATGTGACATTTATTATTCTTTTTGGCTGCAGAGTCAGGAACACTGTCTTTGGAGTCTATTATACATTTACATTGAGAATAAGTGGTGTGGTTGTGGAAATATTATGACCAGGCCACATCAATATGAGTCAACTTTAAGCCATTTTCTGGAGTAACTTTCTTCCTATCACCATCACTTTTCACTCTGATGCAAGAGAAGCCATGCTGTCATTAGTTGGCGAATTACACTTCCATTCTTCTTATTATGAGGAGGGCACAAAAGATAATACAGGAACTGGGAAAAAAATCTCAACAAAGGAACAAACAGCTGATTGGACAGTCAAGTTTTTATTCAATAGGAACACTAATTATTTTACAAACTTTACTTAGGAAAAGCTTTTGACTTCTATTAAAATTCAAAAACCTATTTGTAAAGGAAATTTATTTTCACCTTTTTTGTTATACACTATGGGTTTATAGAATAAAGAAAAAAAAGGAATTCCAATGCATTATATGTTATCAAAAAGGGAGTTTGTGGGAACCGCACCAGTCAAAGAAATTTTATTATATGAATAAATGTAGATAACGTCCTCTGAAAAACTTAATTTGTATTTCAGAAATTGCTTCTGGTTGAGGTAACCATACATATAAAAGATGTTGTATCTTTTTAAAGTGTGTCTGTAGGTTACCATTCAGTGGTGCTCCCTTGAGTCAAAAAGTATCAGAAACAGATACCAAATGGAGAGAAATGGACAGTAGAAGACTCTTAGAGGGCCGGGTTAGTACTTGGATGGGAGACCACTTTGGAACACCCTGGAACTGCAAGAAATAGTGCTGCCCATCTGTGTATCACTGATAAAGAATATCAATTGGCACTTGGATTTGTATGACCTATGATTTAATTCTCTGCAATAAAATTTCCCTAAGGGATTCTTGCAGAATGAATGATGGTCATACTTCTCACAATGAATATTGTTATAACCACAATGTGACATTTTAGTGGTCATAGAAAAGATTTTCCGGCTCATCATATATTGTAGCATGTACGCTACCACTCATATACTTTATTTGTCATAATATTTTCGCTGAGTTTTTGATCCACATGTTGATATATACATTGAACTCCTACAACTATATTTTAATAAGAATCCATTAAACATAAGATTTTATCAGTATAAGGTATTTGAAACATATCAGTCCATCTGAATTAGAGTGCTCCCAAATAAGAGTCTTCTACTGTCCATTTCTCTCTATTTGGTATCTGTTTCTTATATGCTATTAAGTAAACCTTACAACTTGTATAAAAGATAGGTGAAGCCCTGTAGCCTGACATTTATTATAAACATAGAATTTAATACTATGGTACAATAAAACAGAATAGACTTAAAAAGAGAACAGAAAGTTAACAGAAGCAACAGTACAGCCAGATAACGCAAATACTTTTATTCTATAATAAAGAGCAATAATTTCGAATTGTGTGAATTTTAATTTACTATAGAAACAGATAACAAATATATCCTTGTATATTTCTGAACCCCAATCAGTTATAGAACACACATTTTTTTTTACAAAAGTCTATAGTTGATCTGTAGTGGTAACTTTTTAATTTGATTTTAAAAGAAAGCTGAGAACACATGGCACCTAATTATATTGTGCAAAAATTAATAGTGTTACTTTTGGGAAGAGGTTGATATTACCTTGGACTTATCAAGAAGTACTTAGGGGACACTGTGCTGAGACTCAAACTTGAAATTAACACCAAGGGAATATTTCCCAGGCTGATAGCTTTATCAGGAAAATACTTTAAATGTGAGTTATACCACTTTTACACTCGCACTCCCGGGTCACTCCCGGGATGCTTCCCGGGATGCGTCCCGGGATGCCTTCCCGGGACTGACCCCTTTCACACTGCACTAAGACCTGGGATCGACCCGGGACAGCCCCATTTACACTGATCCCGGGATATCCCTGCAAATGCACATGTGTGTCATTAGAAATGGCCTTTTCTGGCTCACATTGATGAGGTCACACTAGTCAACAAAGGGAGGGGTGGTGCCTGCTCACACCATTGCTGCAGTCATGGCCGACGGAGTACCAGTGTGTATGCCTGAGCTCATGATTCTTTCTGCTTTGCAGATGTTTCATACAGCCACTGACAGCATGATGCAGCTTATCACACTGTGCAGTATACTGCACATATATTTTATGAGGAGGAGGAGGGCGCAATTTATGCTGGATAGGGCTGCTAGTCGCCGCCAATATTTGCGCAGGAGGAGAGCCTTCATATCATCCAGGATGAGTATCATACTGAGCGTGAGTATGGGCCCTAACCGCTCATTTTGGTCCAGAGATCGCCGGCACGGAGAAGCCTTTATGAGGACCGTGGAAGCTTACCAGGATGAGGAGTGGATGGCTAACTTCCGTGTGTCTCGTGCAACCTTTAACTACATCCTGGAATTACTTACCCCAGCACTTGACATGCAGACCACCAGGCTTAGGAGACCCATCGAGGCACGCAGGAGATTAGCTATTGCATTGTGGTGGTATGCTACCCCAGGAGAGTACCGCTCAGTCTCATGCTTGTTTGGTGTTGCAATCTCCACCTGCTGTGTCATAGTCCACCAGGTGACTAAAGCAATTGTATCTACCTTATACAAGCGCTTCATATCTCTACCACAAGGACAGCGCTTACAGGATACCATCATTGGATTTGTGAAGCGAGGCTATCCGCAGTGTGGAGGAGCGATTGATGGGACACACATCCCCATTATTGCCCCACGTGACAACCATGCTGACTATTTTAATAGGAAGGGCTGGCACTCCATCATATTACAGGCTGTTGTGGACCACAAATATTGGTAAGTGTTTATTTTTGGGGTGGTGGGATGAGTTGCATGTGTGAGTTTTACATTCTAATTGTTTTCAATTTTACTGTTCTTTAGTTTCCTAGATGTGTTTATTGGCTGGCCAGGCCGATCTCATGACTCCCGAGTTCTTGCCAATTCTGACCTGTACAACATCGTAGAGGAGAAGCAGGGAGGCTGGCTGTACCCCAAAGAGTGTGCAAAGATTGTGAATGGGGTGGAGATCCCTGTCCACATCATCGGGGATGCTGCATACCCTTTACGCCCCTGGATTATGAAAGGCTACACCCAACAGGTCCAGTTAACCCCAGAGCAACAAACCTATACTCACACCCTGAGTTCAGCAAGGATGGTGGTTGAGAACGCCTTTGGCAGGTTAAAAGGAAGATGGCGTTGTTTGATGAAGCGCAATGATGTGGACCTTATGAATATGCCTAATGTAGTAGCTGCGTGCTGTATACTGCACAACATCTGTGAACTGCAAAATGAGCTATTCCTTCCTGAGTGGACTGTGCAGGACCCTGAGGTTATAAACCCACATGTGGAAGGTGCTTTGTTTGGGACTGCCTCAAACTCCGCTGCAGAACAAATACGCCACACTATTACGTCCAACCTTGCAGCACTGGTACAATAGTGTTTAAGAATCAGCACAACATGTTTGGTGAATGAAAATGTTTTTATTTTGTATTCCACCTTTGATCTTTGGGTTCATTATTTATGTTTTTCCAAAAAAAACACATTGCCAGCAACTGTGTATATATGCATAAACAATGTAGAAAACACTGTAAACATGGTCTACTTTACGCACAAATGGGAATGTTATGCCTAGATTTGCAAACAAGTTTTTATTGGCATAAAAAAAAAAAAACACTGGTAGGTTTGTAGATACAACACCATAAACCACAGTGTCCCTGCAGTATATTATCACTGTGTAAAAAATAAATAAAAAGAGCTTTAATGTAGACACTATACAAAACAGAACATAGAAAAAAATGAAGGAAGGCACAAACAGTTGTGCATAAACAATGACCACACTGTGGTTATTTAACAACAAATAACAACCAAAAAAAGCAATTCACTGTGTTTCACGGCAAATTGCGCAATACAGTAAACTCTGGGCTTGGCGCACTAGATGGTGCAGTATTTGGGGCATAGTATGGACCAGGATTAAATGATGAAAAACCCTGCTCAGGGGGGTATTGTGAGTTGTGGTGTTGGTTTGGTGCTCTTGAGGTATTGGTCATACGCTCATAGAACGCCATGTTCATTTGGTGCAATTCCCTGTGGCGGTCATACTGCTCTCTACTCATGCGTTCCTGCATTGTCATGACTTGGGAAAGGAATGCATCATGCATTTGGCGTTCTGCCTCTAGAAACCTGTCGAGCCTTGCATCCTCCTGTGCGGACATTGTAGCGTCCATCTCTCGGAGTTGGTCGACAAGGACATTTGACATGGCTTTAGCCACTTGCTCCGCTCTGTTCAATTTCTTCCTTCTAGGCGGTACGGTGTAAACTGTGAAGAGAAGAAATACAAAATGAGCGTATATAAAAATAGCAGCGTTAGCAAACATGTGTTTGTGGCATTAATCCACCTATACACTAGCTACTCTGCAACATTGAACTTTTTTTAAAAATGCAAAGCCCCCCTGCGTGGGGGCAGAAAATGCAAAGTGTGCCACCGTGCCAGCAGCGTGTTGAGCGCAGTGATCCTGCAAGGGGCTCATTAGCGCTCGCCACGCTGCCGCCACACTGGCCACTCATACTACGCACATAACCGGATGATTAACAATTGTGGATTTGTGCTATGAGTGTTAATTTCTAAACATGTACTTACTGTTTTTCTGTAAAGTTGGGGTGACGGCACTTTGTACAGTCCCACTGTCACTGGTCTGAGCATCCACGACGTCTTCAATGGTTGCAGTTATGCTGTCGTCGTTTCTGGATGTGTTTATGGACGGCTGGGATGATGTGTCGCTGTCCTCAGGTGTGTCGTCAATTAACAACGGTGATGATGGACAGACGTCACTGCTTGTCTGTGTCTCTTCTGGAGTGCCTTCTGTAGCAGTGTACTGTGAACTGGAAGACAGACTCACCGGACTGCATATAGCTGTGTTTCCAAAGATATTGGCGCACATGTCATAGTACTGCCAGTCGATACGGCCAACACCGCTCTTTTTCCTGTTGTTGTCATGCACCTTAAGGAAATGCTTTTTAAGAGTTTTCATTTTGTTTAACACTTGCTGCTGTGTGCGGATGATTCCCCTGGCTTGCAGCATCTTGGAGATGTTTTTATAAATGACTGCATCTTTGACTGTGCCTGTGATCTGCCTCATAATTTCCTCCTCTCCCCTAATGCTCAGCAACTCTCTCACCTCCTGGTCTGTCCAGGTCGCCATGCTGCCTTCCTCACACGCATCAAGGACGCTCCCCAGGGCTCTGAATGATGACATCATCTTTTCTGAGCCCATGAAAGCTCCAATCGGAGGCCTTTTAACAGTCCCGGGTAGTGAATCCCGGGACGGGCCCTTTCACACTACCCAGCTTCCCGGGACGGTCCCGGGTTCAACCCTGCTTTTGACCTGGGATGAAATCCCGGGATGCTCGTCCCGGGAAATTGTCCCTGTACCCATTTACACTGAGAAGAATCCCGGAATGATGCGCGTTCACGTGCAATATCCCGGGATTTTTCTGCGAGTGTAAAAGGGGTATAATCTGCACACACAGTCTCCTTAGCATGTTGTAACAACTGTTTTACTAGAAACTAAAATGAAATCATTTCTGGCACTTTAGGTAAGTGATAACTGACTTTATCCCTTCTCCATGGAAACTCTACATTTTCAAATGATTGGATACAAAAAAAAATGTATTATTAAAAACTACATACAGTATAACTGAAATTAGTCAATTAATGCAAACCTTTGTTTAAATAATATAGAGATCATTTTATTATAGTCTACCTTGTTATAGTGTTGTTTTTGGATGCAACTACGCAGAGATTTTGTAGCTTTTCTCCTTCAGCTTCAATGACAAATGCTGGGATCTAATACATAAAAGCGAAAATTTATCCTTCTGTCTTTCTATACAAATCCATAGTTTACAAGCGAAGATCGTGAAATTTTACATACGAGTGTATTAAAACACGGCTGAGACAACTAACAAAAATTTGCAATCAAAATTAATTATTGATCATTTTTAATATATATATATATATATATATATATATAGAGAGAGAGAGAGAGAGAGAGAGGATAGAGAGAGAGAGAGAGAGAGAGAGAGAGAGAGGAGAAGAGTAAATCAGGAGACAGCATAACTCACGAATTGCTGGAGCAATGTACTAAAAAATTGGTACACGTATGCCTTACAATCTGGGAACAAACACTGGGGGGGGGGGGGGGGAGGACACCCTTAGCACCCCTAGGGGTGAGCCAGCAGCACAGAGTATTTCAGCAGATAGCATAACTCTGGAATGCCTGCAGCAATTTACAACAAACTTGCTACACATATGACTTACACTCTGGCAACAAACACTGTGTGGGTGAGACACCCCTAGCACCCCTAGGGGTGGGACAGCAGCACAGAGACAGCATAACTGTGGAAGGCCTAGAGCAACTGACACCAAACTTGGTACACATCTAAGTTACATTCTGGGAACAAACTCTGTGGGGGTTAGACACCCTTAGCATGCCTAGGGGTGGGACAGCAGAACAGATTATTTCTGGAGACAACATAACTCCAGATTGCCTGGACCAATTTATAGCAAACTTGGTACACATAGGACTTGCAATCTGGGAACAAACACTGTGGGAGTAAGACACCACTTGCACCCCTAGGGGTGGCCCAGCAGCACAGACTATATCAGGACATGCATGATATGTCAGTGATTACATGGCTGCATGTGACAGGGGCAGTGAGATGATATGAGGAGGGGAATGGAGGTAGCACGAACCCACACACTGAGAGTTAGATAGTGGAAGTAGCATGGTCCCCCAGCTGCACATACTATATCAGGAGATAGATAATGTGCTGCACTATATAAGAAACTGTAAATAAATTGATAATTTCACAGGGCCACTGACATGATGTGAGGATGGGAATGGAAGCAGCAGGAAGCCAGGGTCCCTTAGGGGACCAAAAATGGGTCCGGCCACTACGCAAAGTGCATCAGGGAAGCAAGATATGCCTATATACTACATCTCCAACCAACGTAAATTAACGAACAACTATAATTCTAATTTACCATCCTCATCCCGTAGCAAAGCACAGGTAGTCACTCATAAATATCATGCTGTATGTTCCTCTGGTATGACTTTCCTTATGCTGTCCTTCACACAGAGGACCATACAGAATAGTGTTGCTTGATGCTTTGACCCTCACAGTCCTGCACAGCTTTTCCTTTGTTTCATTATAATTTACTTTTAAGACAGTTTTGGTACCCATTTCTGTGAGAGCCTTTGGCAGTTCCTTGGTTTTACATTATTGATACTGGCACTTTGTATTTTATGGACAAGACCTTTGTGACACCTTGTTAAGTTCTTCTAAATCTTCATTGGGTATGTTGTTTGTTGTATTATCTTGTTTTAGTTTAACTAAAATTACTATAATAAATTACTTGAATTAAAACAATTTCAAACAAAAAAATGAGAGATAGATTTAAGAACACATTTTTGGTAAAGCTATACTTGCCACTTCCAAAATGTTGGCTGATCTTGCAGACTCCTGACAGGCTATGACAATCACCCTAAATCAGCCAGATAGATAAGCAATGCATGGAAACCAGCAAGATTTCTGTTTTGTGCAGCGGGATGGCTATTATGATACAAATGACACCATTAGGCACTACCTAACCACACCTCAAAAATCTCTCTATATCTCCTGGAGTAGAGCTCTGAAATGTCGGAAACTATGGGAAAGGCCATACAGGTTGAGTTGGCAAAGTTGCAGGGCTGGCTGACTTTTCTTGGCTTTATTATCTTACTAAATGTTTCATTTGTTATACATATCAGCCATCATTACAAATGTAAGGAGGATTTATATATAAAAGATTAAATAAAAAGACTAACTACAATTCTAGAACAAATGTTATTTACCCTACCTTTAACCAACCTTTACTGCAGCCTAACCCTAAAAACCCATCCACAGTTTATCCCTAACACTCTCCACCATAGACTAACCTTAACCTTCACCAGTCCCTGGTGGTGACTAACCCAAAGCCCTCTACCCTGCAGCCTATCCCTAAACTCGCTCTTCCCCTTACACTGTAATACTAACTCTCACCAGATACAGTAGCATCTACTGTAAATGTAACCCCCCTCCACCCCCCTGCAGCCTAACCTTAACCTGCTGATCGCACCTGTCTCTTTTAAGTTAGTCTCTCCTAAAATGACTACTGTTTCCTTTGGATTTATTCACAAGTGTCTCAACAGCTCACCCAGACCTAGAAATGGTCCTACTGTATTCTTACAGGACGGTAAAATTCTTACAGGACAGAGGTGTCCATATAATGTAGACTTTTCCTATACTTTATCTTGCAATGTACAGTACATGTACAGTAATGTACAGTGCAGAAATGCTTACTTATTGATGGTCCAGGTGTGCCTGCAGCAGGAAATGGATGGGTGGGTGGATGGGTGGTTGTGGAAGCGGGAGTGCTGGGGGGGTCCTGGAGGCCATGTTGGGTCCTCGTCCTCCTGGAGGCCTGTCAATGCAGAAAAATAATAAAACAGATTGGCCCCTGTACAGTAGTTACTGTATCAAACACATTGGCCACAGCATAAACATTGTCCCCAGCAGTAATCAAACAAAAGCATTCACCCCCACAGGAATAAAACACATTGGCACCCCCACAGTAATCAAACACATTGTTCCCCGTAGTAAGCAAAATACTGGCTACTGTAATTACACATGCAACTTAAAATTGCATGGTAGAAATTGGCAAAGCAGACATCTTATGGGCCCTGCACATTAATCAATATGCCGCCAAGGTGCCCGACGGCTGATACAGCCGACGGGTGATCCGGCGGCAGGGTGATGGGGGCAGTGAAGTTTTCTTTCTAATATGGACGAGATTGTCCATATTGGCCTGCATGTACAGTATAAGCGACCTGGCACCAACAATGAATGAGCATCTTTGGTGCCTACTCACTGACTGATATGAACAATACTGTATCTCGTTCATTAATGAATGAGATCATTCATATCTTTCAGTGAAATCGCCTAATGCATAGGGCCTATTACTGTGAGTATGCCTCTTATCATTATTGAAAAAAATAAACATTTTACTTTAAAAAAAAAAAGAGTGTACAATAAAGAGAGTACAGGACTTACTGGTTGTTGCGCTGGTCCCTGGTACAGCTGTAAAGCCATGGCGCTGGGCTTATTCCTAATTATCCTTTGATGCTCTGGGTACAAAAAAAATGACAGTGCCCTTAGACACATTCCTGCACATACTGTAACAGTAAATAATGGCAGCGTAGGTGCTTATGTACACGCATAAAGTGAGCTCAGTGGGAATGAATAGTAATGAGTGATACTGTAGTGGGGGCAGGTGCAGAAGCCTGCTTTGAATTTGACAGTGTAGGGAGCACTAATTCACAATACCTGTACAAGTACATTAAGCTTAGATTTGAAAACTGTTTATGCTAAGAAATGTCAGGTATCAGTACACAATCTAAGTACTGGACTGTACTTACTCATTAGCGACAGCAGCAGCAATTCCAGCTTCCTGGGCTGTCTAGTCACTAGGTCGCTCCACCTCCACTGAAGTGACCTGATACTGCGGGACCGGTCATATTTCAACAGGATTTTAAGGCGGGCTCGGTCATCAGTCAGCCGCTTTTCCCTGTTGTTGGACAATGGCCAGTCCCACCACCTCAGCAGGGTTAAGAGCTCCCCCTGTAAATAGTGGCTGACATGTGTCACCATTTTCAGCAGAGTACATTCCCTAGCACATGACGCATGACGCTGGATGCACAACACATGACAGATAGGATAAATAAAAACAACTGTTTTGAATCTGCCAAGCCTGGTGGAAAAGCAATGGAGATTATCTGGAAGTCATATTAATGAGATAGGGACCCAGTGGTACAATGCATTACATATTTCTGGCCATTTCATAGCAACTGAACCTCAAATGCTTACCAAGATAATAATGCTGTTTATGCTAATAAAATCCAGGATTTAGTACACAATATAATGACAAAGTGAATTGTGTGAACAGGGTGGCAGAGTGGCCTTGTATTTTGTAGAAGGGGACTTTTTTATAAAGGGAAGAACGTGATTGGCCAGCCTCTCACAGATCACAGCCAACTGCCATGGCATTGTATTCAGCACTGTAGTCTTACCGCTGAGCATTCGCCACCTAGCGGTTAAACTGTGTATTACATGATATAGGACACAACGTACGCCATAACGTTATTTCCAACTCGCGACTCAGGACCCTAAATAGTGCGCTATGAGCAATGATGTATGAGGATACATCTGTATATATATGATATGCTTCAAGGTAGACTGTGCGTTATGATTATGTTTTCATTATTACAGGTTGAGTATCCCTTATCCAAAATGCTTGGGACCAGAAGTATTTTGGATATCAGATTTTTCTGTATTTTGGAATAATTGCATACCATAATGAGATATCATAGCGATGGTACCTAAGTCTAATCACAGGATGCATTTATGTTTCATATACACCTTATACACACAGCCTGAAGGTAATTTTAGCCAATATTTTTAATAACTTTGTGCATTAAACAATGTGTGTGTACATTCATACAATTTACTTATGTTTCATATACACCTAATACACACAGCCTGAAGGTCATTTAATACAGTATTTTTAATAACTTTGTGTATTAAACAAAGTTTGTATACATTGAACCATCAGAAAACAAAGGTTTCACTATCTCACTCAAAAAATTATGTACTTCGGAATATTCCGTATTTTGGAATATTGGGATATGGGATACTTAACCTGTACCACATAAACTATATAGGGGGCATCCAATTACCTGTTGGCAATGACCGCAGGTAATTGTATCTCCAGGGGCTATCCTATTAGCTCCGAAGCGGTGCACTCTACTACCCTCATTGCTGGCACTTATCCCGGATTATGCTTCTGGTGCCTCAAGAATCCATGATGAGCGGGCTACCGGAGTCGAAATAACACATGGGATCAGGGACTTATCCCCGATCTCATGTGTTATCGCACGATCGCGTGTCCATTTTTGGCAGATGAAAACGGCCTGTAATAGCATACTACGATAATGACGATTGGACATTAATCGTGATATCAGACCATTTTTATCAGCAGAAAACAAATTGGGGCTAATTTGATAACCACCCCCACCCCATAGAATACTAAACTACAGTAAGTAATAAATAAACAAACAAACAAACAAACAAACAAACACAAAACATAGGAAATGTATACAAAATGTATAATATATTAATGATGACATTCGAAACATCAAACCTCAATTCATCAAAATCATAAATTGATAATGTGACACTTATTATTCTTTTTGGCTGCAGAGTCAGGAACACTGTCTTTGGAGTCTATTATACATTTAAATTGAGAATAAGTGGTATGGTTGTGGAAATATTATGACCAGGCCACATCAATATGAGTCAACTTTAAGCCATATTCTAGAGTAACTTTCTTCCTATCACCATCACTTCTCACTCTGATGCAAGAGAAGCCATGCTGTTATTGGTTGAAGAATTACACTTCCATTCTTCTTAGGTATTGTTAAATTTGATTAACTTTCAGCAAGAAAAAGCAATACCTTAAATATGGGTGGTCTTCAGGTTGCCGACTGTCGGGATCCCGGCGCACAGTATACCGATGCCAGAATCCCGACAGCCGGCACACTGACAGATTTTCTTCCTCGTGGGGGTCCACAATCCCCCTGGAGGGAGAATAAATAGCATGGCGTGCGTAGCGTGCCACCGTGCCCGCAGCGAGCCCGTAAGGGGCTCATTTGCGCTCTCCACACTGTCTGTATGCCGGCGGTCAGGCTCCCGGCACCATTATGTTGGTCGCCGTGATCCCGGCCGCCGGCATACCATACTACACCCCTTAAATATATATCTATTCAGGCCGCTGCGATCGCTAAGCGTGTGTGTGAAACCCCTAACAGATACGTACACGTTGCGTAAGCAAGCCGTCATGCTGTAAGCACAGAGTAGCTACACGTGAGGCTGAATACACTTTATGACCCCTAGCAGGAAAGGAATATGACACCAATTGTATTTAAAATGTTGGGATCCTACCAACCAACAGTTATTTACTCAAAAGGGGGTTACAACAATAATACAATCACATACGAGAAGAGGCTACAATCATTGGATACATACGTTTGTTCGCCAGCGCCACCCGGTTCTGGTCCTCAGTCAATATGGGTAGATGACCTTCAGAGAATGTGTTTGACCGGCCAGGCAGCGTGGCTTTTATACATTAGTCCAAATCATGAAACAATGGAATCTGTAATCTCTTCACCCATAGGTCAAAGGGCTGGTCATTTACAGTACAGGAGGGGTCATAGGTCGGTTTGAATAGGTGGGCGATGCTTGGTCCAGGTGCATTTGCAGATGTTATCCACTGGGTTCCTGACGAATATCAAGAGTACAGTAAATACAGTGTAATATTAATATTCTGTTCCTGCACATATCTATGCGCAGGAGCGTGCTATCTTCTGCAAACTGCTACCGGAATATTGCGCTTAAAATACTGTACAGCTGGATACCAAACACCACCTCCTAACCTAATTCTGTCCCCTCATATCCTGTAAAGTCGAATCCCTCTGTTGTACCTTTTAAACAAATGAAACTCGCTGGTGTGTAAATGATGTGCTATGTGAATTAAATATGAGATATGTCTTTGTGGCTTTTCCATGCGAATGCATATGCTACCGTAGTTACTCATACCATGCGCTAACATGCACGACTGCGTGAGAGATTATACGTAGCTTGCGAGTATGCGCACGCACGGCAGAACAAGCACCCGCACGGAGGCCATCTGTGTGGTGTTTGTACGTGATGCGTGTGACTATAATATTTTCGACTTCAACAGTCCAGCCTTTGGCAGTCAACAATAACTGCCACACCTTACTAATAAAACTGAAAATATTATCTATACATTATATACAAAGTTCGGATGACTGGGGGAGAGTTGTAGGTGGGAAATGTATAGCCTAGTGGGATAGGAAAAAGCATGTATGTATGAATTAATGTCTGAGGGGCATGTATCATCGTTCCGTACATGTTCTAAGTAAGCTTTGAGGTATTGCGAAGTATACATTAACTCCTCATCCCGTATTAAGGGTCTGTAAATGGGCAAACAAACACTACCGAGCTCTTTCTAGGCAAGGTCATTAGCCCTCACCTTTGCGGCTTCTTATACCAACAAATGGGGAGCACATTTATCTGATGATACATGGAGGGGAAATGTATGTGTGTGCTACTATATGTAGATAACGTTTATCGACTGTGTGCCAATAACTGAGGATTGCAGAGATGAAGGTAAGACACATAAAAATATACATTCACATAATTTTGGGTCTGGTTGACGTCTTTTCCAATTGGATGTTTCTGGGTAGAGTGGGAGACAGAAAGAAACGGTGAAAGAAACAGGCCATGAAATTCATTTGCAATCCTTATCATAACACTGTTTCTACAGATGGGTCATAAATCAACTCCGCTGCTGTAACAACGCCCTCGCTCCTTAGACTCATTAAATTTGTGCTTTGCTTGCGCCGCCTCAGAATTCGAACACACCTGAATATCACACCAATAATTATGATGACACCCAGGATACAAAGGAGAAACTTTCCTACATTCACAATTACATTTTGCGCCCACTCTCCCAATCCAGAAAACCATTTGAGTAGGTTCAACCATGAGACCCAGCCAGTCAATTCATTACCCACAGCAGTCAAGGTAAGGTTGTGTTTCCGTCGGAACTCCCACTTCAACTGCAAGATCTCGTCCATCTTTTGATCGATGATCTCTGTGGGGTCGTCAGTGCTATTCGTAATATACGTACAGCACTTCACACCATATTGAGTTGCCAGAGTAACACAGTACCCACCTGTCAAAGCCGTAACATAATTAAGGACCATCCTGTGCTGGACCAGCTCCTTCCTGTAGGCTTGTAACTCCCTGCCCATATACCTGAAGGTGTATTCATACATCTCAGTGATATTATCTATCAAGTTCGCTAGCTTATGGATATACCTATAATTTAAAGTTCCTCTGGCAGTACAGGTGATGTCTAATGCGAGAAGAACTTGAATCCCGGGGGATTCATGGATCAAATCAGAGGCTGCGTGCTCTGCCCTATCTATGAGGTGTCTCTTGATGATGTGTTCATAATGGGTATGAGTATGACGAGTCTGAGCGTTGCGGTGAATGTCTTTCATTTGTCGTGTGCTATGGTCATGACCTCTGGTAGTACTCTCCCAATATAACACAACCCTTCAGAGCTTGGAGTAAGCCACTTGTACGTTTTCCTCCCACATATGAAATAAGCATCATCTGGGAGAACATAAGGGACAAAATGCATCAACACCATATCACATATCTTCCTTATAAAGAAACCAATCCCTAGTTCTCTAATTTTCTCAGTACAAGTATTGGGCTGAATGATGTGGGCACAATACCCCTACGACACTTTTCCAGCCCACATGGTTTTAATCCCACGTGTATACCTATACCGAAAGTACTTCCCACTGGTGGCTATCTTGTGTACAAGTTCAGAGTCTATACGTATTCTATCAGCTCTGTGTGAAAAGGTCATTTTCTGGTTATTCCATGTCACTTCCCAATTTCCTGGTTTTCGGAAATTGTACACATTAAAACACAATAGTGACCTATCTACGTGGTACTGGTGGAGCTTCAAGCTAGGGGGCCTTGATATATTGAATTTCTTGTCCACCGGTCTCCCACCCCATAATTCGAGTACCTCATCTATCGTTAAAGGGTATGGCACTAATCCCAATTTACTCTGTCCTTGAGGTACCTGTGAGCACACCCAGCATTCTGTGTGGTTTAAGACCGTACCCACTAATGAGTGGTAATCACTCAAAGGATGTCGGCCAATGTCAATATTACTGTCTGACTGACATCTCTGGATGCACCCATCTTCGACTATGTTCTCGCAATGCTTACATATACAATATTCATCAGACAATAACCCTTCACATTGCCTCCGAGCTCCGTGACTACCAGATCTCTTACAGATATCAGCCTTTACTCAAGCGATATGCTGCTCCTGAGGTCCTACAAATCTGTACTCTCCATCAGAATCCATTCCAGATCCTTGCTCGATGTCTCTGGGACCCTCACTAAAACAGATTGTCCTGATCAAAAACATAGTCACAAGAAAAAGCCAAAACACAGTCTCTTGGTGTGGATCCATTTCGTTACTGAACAAAAATAGGAAGAGAGGAAAAAAAAGAAAAGAAAAATGCAGTGGGGGGGGGGGGGGGGGGTGAAAA
Source organism: Pseudophryne corroboree (assembly GCF_028390025.1). NCBI lineage: Eukaryota > Metazoa > Chordata > Amphibia > Anura > Myobatrachidae > Pseudophryne > Pseudophryne corroboree. Next base: position 187,590,841 of record NC_086453.1, on the reverse strand, counting down.
AATAAAAATGGTACGACAACCGTCCTTGATTTTTGTTGTTTTCCTTGCTCAGGTGCCGTTCAACAGTCCTGCCTCTCAGCTTTCCCGGAACAGACTCTCTAGTGATTCGAGGTTCTCTTCAATTTGCTCTTTGTCACAAGTTTTCTCCGGGTCAGCAACTTTCTTGCAGTGGGACAAGTGGACCCAAGTCTCTCTCTCGGCAACCTTTAGTGCTGTCGTGCCGGTCAATAAAACTTGATACGGTCCTTCCCACCAGTCTACGAGGCAACCTGAGCATAAAAAAATTCTAATCATCACATAATCCCCAGGCTCAATGTCATGACAATTGCTGCTTGGTAGGTCAGGAATCGCCAGTTTTAGATTCCTTTGCTGATTTCTCAGTTGCTGGCTCATCCTAACCAAATATTGCACAGTTATTTTGTTATTGCACTTCAAATCATCCTGGGGGTCTATCATTACATGAGGTTGTCGACCAAAAAGAACTTCGAAGGGTGATAAGTTAAGGTGACCTGGGAGTGGTTCTGATGCTGTACAACACTAGTGGTAATGCCTCTGGCCATAACAATCCAGTTTCAGCCATTACTTTGCTCAGTTTATTCTTAATAGTGCTGTTCATTCTCTACACCTTTGCACTTGCCTGTGGCCGGTATGGAGTATGCAGCTTGATATTAATACCAATCAGTTTGCACATGACCTGAAAGACTTCACCTGTAAAATGGGTACCCCTATCACTTTCAATCATTCTAGGGATACCATATCTACACACAAATTCCTGCATGATTTTCTTTGCAGTGAACACGGCAGTATTTGTGGCAGCAGGGAATGCTTCTACCCAGTTTGAAAAGATATCGGTACATACTAACACATACTTCAAATTCCTACAGGGTGGTAACTGTATGAAGTCGATTTGTATTACCTGAAAAGGTCCATCTGTAGGAGGGATATGGGATGGCTCCATTGGTATTGCCTTACCAATATTCTTCCACAAGCAAGTAAGACATGTCATTGCTTTCTTACCTGCATGAGAAGAGAACCCTGTTGCACTCCAGTAGGCTTTTACCAGTTTGCACATACCTTCCTTGCCTAGATGAGTCAGACCGTGTGCCGCCTCAGCTAGGCTTGGGAGATATGCCATGGGGACCACTGGCTTACCGTGTCCATCTGTCCAAAGTCCCTTAGACTCCTGACCATATCCCTTCACCTTCCAGACCACCTTTTCCTGTAGGGAACACAAATTTTGCATTTCAATTAACTGTTGTGTGTTAACCGTGTTAAATGTCATCAGTGGTGTGATGTTGGTTTGTATGGTGGTGCTTGCTGCTGATTTTGCAGCTTCGTCTGCCCGGCTGTTACCAAGTGAAATTTGGTCTTGGTTGTAAGTATGTGCTTTACACTTGATAACAGCCACTCTGTCTGGTTCCTGTATTGCTGTCAGAAGCCTTTTAATGTAAGACGCATGCGCTACAGGTGTGCCAGCTGCCGTCATGAAATTTCTGAGGCGCCACAGGGCCCCAAAATCATGCACCACTCCAAAGGCGTACCTAGAATCCGTGTATATATTAGCTGACTTACCCTTTGCCAACTCACATGCTCTTGTCAGTGCTACCAGCTCAACAACTTGTGCTGAGTGAGGTGGACCAAGGGTTTCAGCTTCTATGATACCTTCATCATCTACAACTGCATATCCGATGCACAGGTCTCCCGGTTCCGCCTGTCTGTAGCAACTACCGTCAGTGTAGAAGGTAAAGTTTACTCATTCCAGTGGGTTGTCACTGATGTCAGGTCTCGCAGTGAAAGTCTGGTTCAGGTATTCCATACAATCATGTGTATCAGTGCCTGCACTAAATCCTCCATCACCATCGTTCTCATCCTCAACCCTTTGTGCTTGACCAGGCACACTAGGCAAATAAGTTGCAGGATTTAGTGTGCTGCACCTCTTTATGGTGATGTTTACAGGGGCTATCAGTGATAGTTCCCACCTTGTAAACCAAGCGGATGAAACATGTCTGGTTTGGGCGGAGTTTAGCAAGGCTGATACTGCATGAGGTGTATGGACGGTCAAGTCATGTCCTAACACTACATCCTCGCTTTTACTTACCAGCAGGGCTATAGCTGCAACAGTTTGCAAGCAAGTGGGGAGAGACCGTGCTACAGTGACCAACTGTTCACTGTAGTAAGCTACCGGTCTGCTGGCATCACCATGTTTCTGTGTTAAGACTCCTGCCGCGCACCCAGCACTTTCAGTACCGTACATTTCAAAGGGCTATTCATAATCTGGCATACCTAATGCTGGGGCCTGTGACAAGCACTGTTTGAGTCTCTCAAACGCCAGTTCGGACTCATCTGTGTGAGAGACCCGTTCCGGTTTATTCGAGGAGACCATTTCTTGAAGCTGTAGTGCCAGTATAGAGAACCCTGGAATCCAGTTCTGACAGTATCCACACATTCCAAGGAAAGTGCGGATCTGTTGCATAGTTTGTGGCAGAGTCATGTCACGGATGGCCTGTATTCTCTCAGTGGTCAGGTGCCTAAGTCCCTGCGTCAAGCAATGCCCCAAGTATTTAACCTTAGTCCTTTCTGGGAGAGATGAAACAGAAGCTGTTTAGTATCTGCCAAGGACGACTCGAATGAGTCAGAGCACAACAAGTCATCAACATATTGTATTAGCACCAACCCACTCTTAGGTCGAAAAGATTGCAAACAGTCATGTAAGGCCTGGGAGAAAATACTTGGGCTGTCAATGAAACCATGGGGGAGACGAGTCCAGGTGTACTGTACTCCCTTGTAAGTGAAAGCAAAGAGGTATTGGCTGTTAGGATGGAGAGGGACAGAAAAGAAAGCAGAACAGAGATCGATGACAGTGAAGAACTTAGAGGTGGAGGGAATTTGCATGAGGATGACAGCTGGATTGGGCACTATGGGGAATTGACTCTCAACTATCTTGTTTATCCCCCTTAAATCCTGCACTAGCCTGTAACCCCTCCCCCCACTCTTTGTCACAGGGAAGATGGGACTATTGGCTGTGCTGGACATCCTGACTAGGATGCCCTGCTGTAGCAGCCGTTCTATGACGGGGTACACTCCTAATTCTACTTCTGGCTTCAGAGAATACTGGGGGATTTTTGGAGCTATCCTGCCACCTTTTATTTGTACTACTACTGGGGCTACATTCGCCATCAATCCAGTGTCTTGGCCATCTTTGGACACAAGGGAACCCGGTATTTGTGAGATAATTTCCTCTACCTGTGATGAACACATGTCTATAACATTAGAGTGTAACATTAGCCTTTGAGGGCTGTCTAATATATCTTGTACCTCCTGTGCATGGTTCTCATGGATATCTAAGAACACACCCTCAGGGGTACAGTATATGACACACCGTAATTTACACAACAGATCTCTGCCAAGTAGATTAGTTGGAGCCAATGCAGCCAGCAGAAAAGATTGTTTGGTTTGCAATGGCCCTATCGTAATCTCTGCAGGTCTACTCAAAGGGTATTGCTGCACCTTTCCCGTTACTCCCATTGCCAAAATTGTTTTTCCCATGGTTATTACACCTGTGGTGGAGTTTAACACTGATCTGGCCGCCCCTGTATCTACAAGAAGAGGTAATGTTACACCAGCTACATCAACCATGACCTCAGGTTCACTACCAAGGCCAGCAATCAATTTCACCGGCTGCAGACTACATGTGTGGCCTAACCTCTATTGTGTAGTGGAACCCTCCCTCCGTGCATTGGCAGCTACTATATGTGCGGGGGATAACTGTGATTTTTTGGGGGTCTGCCAGTCCCTCCTTGGTGGGTACCTCCTTGTTTCCCCTCTATGCAGCTCATAATCTCTTCTAGGTGTTCCCTGTTCCCAACTATGTGTCTGGTAATGTGGTTCGTATTCATGTCTAGGGGGTCAATATACATTATGTGTCCCTTTACTCCTACATTCCTTTGCAAAATGCCCTTCTCTCTTGCAAAAATAACATATCTTTGGCCTTGACTTACCATCAGGGGTCTTGGGTTTAGGCTGATGGGACTTCCCTGTAAGAGCCTGTATGCTCACCATCATTAGCTTGTCCCCTTGCGACTCCCTCTGTTTAGTGATGTTGCGATCATGCTCTATGGCAGACTCTCTTAGTGCAGCCACCGAAATACCTCTCCAATTTGGCAGGGAGGTTTGCACCCTCGTCCTCAGTGCCTCCTTTAATCCATCCATTAGCACAGAGACAGCTACCTCCCTTTGGTTGGCATTCTCCTTAATATCCTCTATCCCAGTGTATCTAGCCATTTCCTGCAGTGCTCTATGGAAATACGTGGATGCCATTTCACTGTCCTTCTGTCTTATGGAGAAAATTTTGTTCCACTTAACAACAGTAGGGAAATACACTCCTAATTGCAGGCTGATTTGCTTTACATTCTGCTTGTTGTACTCATGAGTGAGAGGCACTTCTACATCTAATTTACAATCAGTTATGAATTTTGGGATGTCAATGTTTGAGGGTAAACTCGCTCGTAGCACTGTTCGCCAATCTTTATTTGTGGGCTCATGGGTGTTGCCCAATTCTTTAATGAATTTCTGGCATCTGACTAGATCTTTTCTGGGATCTGGGAATTCTGACATAATTGATCTCAGTTCTGATCGGGACCAAGGACAATGCATTGCAATGTTCCTGATGGGAGTTACTCCCTGATTATCAGTTCTCCCATTGGGCACTGCAATCACCCTGACTGGATTTAACTCAACGACATCCTTTTTGTTTGATTCTATAATATGGGGAGCTATTGTCTCTGCATAATGTATGGTACCGTACTTACCGATGGACACAACCTCACTCCCCCCTCTGCTGGGGGGCATCGCTACTACTCTTGGTGGTTGGGCCGTGCCCACCTTGGTATCCTATATGGTAGCTGCTAAAGAGAGTGCCAATATCGTGCTAGGCTCGTCATCCTCCTCACTACCTTGGGGAAAATTCAAAACAGGATACAACTGGCATGGGTTAGGGTTAAGACATTGAATAATCATTTTGCTATCCTTTATCGGTGCACCATTGGTTATAGCCAATTTCTCCACATCGACATATGGCGGTGGTGGTGCGCTCGCAATCGCTTTCCCGCTAGGTTTGGAACTTGCTGTGCCAGCCAGTTCCCTTTGCACCACCCCCTCCTGCTGCAACAGATTTAAACAGTCGGTATGTCTGATCCTCTGTTTTCTATATTTGATCAGACATATTCTAATTCTTATGCTCTGCAGTACCTCTGGTTCAAAAGTACCCATCCTAGGGAATGATGCCCTATCTTCAGCAGTCATACATACCCATTCATTGCAAAAAGCCTCCGCGTGTGGACCATATTTCCCACACATTATCAACCTTGCTGACCCTTTTGGCTGCACCTCTTCAGCCTACCTCTTCAGCCTGAACCCTGGCCGCTGTACGTCTTCCGCTTGTGCAATTGGATCTCATTGCGGACTTTTTAAACACAATACTCAACTGCACAATGAACAGATGGTGTAAGTTCTCCGAGTGCTTTACACCCACTCCTTCTCCGCTGATGTACCACGACTCACTCCAATAGTGACCACCACGTACCCAGTGAGGACCCTATCAGCAACTGGTTTCTATTTACTGGAATTTGTGTAGGGAGAGAAACAGACTATCGATCCTCCTTTCCAATGAACGTCTCACCTTGGACAATTTCTTCCTGAGAGAGACAGCGAAAAACTTCCTTCTACTATACACAAATCACGCTTGCGTATGCTCTACACGACGTGTATGATAACGTAATTTATGCAAAAGCATGCAAACTGGTAACATGTTGCGCCACATATCGCATGCACAAACGCGCGTTCCAATCGCACAGCGTATAGATACTAGTTATCTATCCGCCCTGCGATCAGTAGAGTCGAATTCACAAACTGCTCTCCTCAGCCGGAGCATAACACAAAACCTTAACTTCAATATACAATTCTATATTCTATCATGCACCTGTGCAAGTCCCCTCAAGACTTGCATACTTCTCTATTTATTACCGTAAGTCAGCCACCAAGCCTCTGCTTACTCAGTGTCCCCACGGTATACCGATTTCCAGGTTCAATACATCCACTCCTACTTTCCCTCACTCAAATGCACAATGTTTTTCTTTTCTGTACTGAAAATATCACCCCCTTTGACTAGTAGCCTTATCCCAGAGGTAGTACAGTTTAAACAAAGTCTTACAATAATTTGCTTTTTGAAATTGGATAGTAATGTGCCATTTATTAAATGTAATCCCGCCTTAAATTGAACAGCTATCATGTGGTTTTACCTTACGCTCGCAACTCTACGCAACCTTGCGTAAACACACGACCATGCGTGTCTCTACGCCACGTGCGTGCCTCTGTACGCTGTCCTCCCATACTGTGCCACGTGTACAAACGTGCATTCACAATTTAATAAACCACACTATTTCAATAAATGTGAGCAATAAAACTACTATCGCTCACTAACACAACCCACACTTGTTCCGTATAAACCTAAATGACTAGGCCGGAACTGCTTTTCATGTTTTCAATTACACCCTTAATACACTATTTCAAATATATATATATATATATATATATATATATAGCAAACAAATGTATCCGATTTCACACAGATCTATAATGACTGTTAACCTATGGCAACAATATGTGAGAAAGCATGCAAAGTATCTGTACGCTTTGTGTACGCTTTTCGCGCCAAAAAATTTACACACAGATTTTAAACAGCTTTTTTCCTGTGTCCTTCGGGTTACATCAGCACCTCTTTAGACTAGACAGAACAGACGTGATCTAACAGCACAAACTGGTTTTAGCACAATGCAAGGTTATTTAACATGCGTCACCACCCTTTGCTGATAGATTTAAGTCTGTTATGGCCTGCAAGTCTGTGAGTGTGAGATGAACCGGACAGAGCCTCCAATTGTTAAGTTTGATTAACTTTCAGGAAGAAAAAGCAATACCTTAAATATATATCTGTTCAGGCCGCTGCAATCACTAAGCGTGTGTGTGTGAAACCCCTAACAGATACGTACACGTTGCGTAAGCAAGCCGTCATGCTGTAAGTACAGAGAAGCTACACATGAGGCTGAATACACTTTATGACCCCTAGCAGGAAAGGAATACGACACCAATTGTATTTAAAATATTGGGATCCAACCCACCAACAGTTATTTACTCAAAAGGGGGTTACAACAATAATACAATCACATACGAGAAGAGGTTACAATCAATGGATACATACGTTTGTTCGCCAGCGCCACCCGGTTCCGGTCCTCAGTCAATATGGGTAGATGACCTTCAGAGAATGTGTTTGACCGGCCAGGCAGCGTGGCTTTTATACATTAGTCCAAATCATGAAACAATGGAATCTGTAATCTCTTCACCCATAGGTCAAAGGGCTGGTCATTTACAGTACAGGAGGGGTCATAGGTTGGTTTGAATAGGTGGGTGATGCCTGGTCCAGGTGCACTTGCAGATGTTATCCACTGGGTTCCTGCCGAATATCAAGAGTACAGTAAATACAGTGTAATATTAATATTCTGTTCCTGCACATATCTATGCGCAGGAGAGGGCTATCTTCTGCAAACTGCTACCAGAATATAGCTCTTAAAATACTGTACAGCTGGATACCAAACACCACCTCCTAACCTAATTCTGTCCCCTCATATCCTGTAAAGTCGAATCCCTCTGTTGTACCTTTTAAACAAATGAAACTCGCTGGTGTGGTGCGTGTAGACTATGTGTAAATTATGTGCTCTGTGAATTAAATATGAGACATGTCTTTGTGGCTTTTCCATGCGAATGCATATGCTACGGTAGTTACTCAAAGCACGCGCTAACACGCATGACCTCATGACCGATTATATGTTGCTTGCGAGTATGCGCATGCACGGCAGAACAAGTACCCGCACGGAGGCCATCTGTGTGGTGTTTGTACGTGATGAATGTGGCTATAATATTTTTGACTTCGACAGTATGAGGAGGGCACAAAAGATAATACAGGAACTGGGAAAGTAATCTCAACAAAGGGAACAAACAGCAGATTGGACAGTCATTTTTTATATTATAGGAACACTGTAATTATTTTACAAACTTTATTTAGCAAAAGCTTTTGACTTCTATTAAAATTCAAAATCCTATTTGTAAAGGAAATTTATTTTCACCTTTTTTTTTATACACTATGGGTTTATAGAATAAAGAAAAAATAAGGAATTCCAATGCATTATATGCTATTAAAAAAAAAAGGGAATTTGTGGGAACCGCACCAGTCAAATAAATTTTATTATATGAATAAATGTAGATAACGTCCTCTGAAAAAATGAATATGTATTTTAGAAATTGCTTCTGGTTGAGGTAATCATACACATGAAAGATTGTGTATCTTTTTAAAGTGTGTATGTAGGTTACCATTCAGTGGTGCTCCCTTGAGTCAAAAAGTATCAGAAACAGATACCAAGTAGAAATGGACAGTAGAAGACTCTTAGAGGGCCGGGTTAGTACTTGGATGGGAGACCACTTTGGAACACCCTGGAACTGCAAGAAATATTGCTGCCCATCTGTGTATCACTGATAAAGAATATCAATTGGCACTTGGATTTGTATGACCTATGATTTAATTCTCTGCAATAAAATTTCCCTAAGGGATTCTTGCAGAATGAATGATGGTCATACTTCTCACAATGAATATTGTTATAACCACAATGTGACATTTTAGTGGTCATAGAAAAGATTTTCCGGCTCATCATATATTGTAGCATTTACGCTACCACACATATACTTTATTTGTCATAATATTTTCGCTGAGTTTTTAATCCACATGTTGATATATACATTGAACTCCTACAACTATATTTTAATAAGAATCCATTAAACATATGATTTTATCAGTATAAGGTATTTGAAACATATCAGTCCATCTGAATTAGAGTGCTCCCAAACAAGAGTCTTCTACTGTCCATTTCTCTCTATTTGGTATCTGTTTCTTATATGCTATTAAGTAAACCTTACAACTTGTATAAAAGGTAGGTAAAGCCCTGTAGCCTGACATTTATTATAAACATAGAATTTAATACTATGGTACAATAAAACAGAATAGACTTAAAAAGAGAACAGAAAGTTAACAGAAGCAACAGTACAGCCAGATAACGCAAAGACTTTTATTCTATAATAAAGAGCAATAATTTCGAATTGTGTGAATTTTAATTTACTATAGAAACAGATAACAAATATATCCTTGTATATTTCTGAACCCCAATCAGTTATAGAACACACATTTTTTTTTTTTTTTTACAAAAGTCTATAGTTGATCTGTAGTGGTAACTTCTTAATTTGATTTTAAAAGAATGCTGAGAACACATGGCACCTAATTATATTGTGCAAAAATTAATAGTGTTACTTTTGGGAAGAGGTTGAAATTACCTTGAACTTATCAAGAAGTACTTAGGGGACACTGTGCTGAGACTCAAACTTGAAATTAACACCAAGGGAATATTTCCCAGGCTGATAGCTTTATCAGGAAAATACTTTAAATGTGGCTAATCTGCACACACAGTCTCTTTAGCACCTGATGCACAGTATGTTGTAACAACTGCATTACCAGAAATTAAAATGAAATCATTTCTGGCACTTTAGGTAAGTGATAACTGACTTTATCCCTTCTCCATTGAAACTCTACATTTTCAAATGATTCTTTACAATTATTTTTTTTATTAAAAACTACATATAACTGAAATTAGTCAATAAATGCAAACCTTTGTTTAGACTTGTTTAAATAAAATAGAGATTATTTTATTATAGTCTACCTTGTTATAGTATTATTTTGGGATGCAACTACGCAGAGTTTTTGTAGCTTTTCTCCTTCAGCTTCAATGACAAATGCTGTGATCTAAAACATAAAAGCGAAAATTTGTCCTTCTGTCTTTCTATACAAATCCACAGTTTACAAGCAAAGATCGTGACATTTTACATACAAGCGTATTAATACACGGCCGAGGCAACAAAAAAATTTGCAATCAAAATTAATTATTGATAATTTTTAATATATATATATATATATATATATATATATAAAGTGAATGGCCTGCAATAGTGGGAGACAAAGTCCCTCATGTTGTTTCATTTATAAATTTTTACTTCTTTCACTAAATCCGTGGAGTGCCGCCTGGTTTTGTGACACGGGGTCTCCCACTATTGCAGGCCACTCACTTTGTACATTTGAAGGGGGTCACCCCGGTCATATGATTTTGTATTTGAGTGCCAACTACACCGCACGGAGATATATATATATATATATATATATATATAGACACTCACTTTTTTCCTTACAAGCCATCCATCTGGATATGATCCTGGTGCTACAGTAGGGCTGTAGCACCGGGATCATATCCAAATGGATGGCTTGTAAGGAATAAACCCCTTTTTTTCTTTCATCAAAATTTGAGTGCTGGTCTTTTTCTTTTTTTCTTTTGGGAAAAAGTGAGTGTCTATATCAGTTGCCAGGACCCTGCACCACCATTTCATTTATATATATTTTTGTTACTGAGTGCTGCCATTTTGCTATGTCTTGTATATATATATATATATATATATATATAGATATAGAGAGAGAGAGAGAGAGAGAGAGAGAGAGAGAGAGAGAGAGAGAGAGAGAAATAAAGGAGAAGAGTATATCAGGAGATAGCATAACTCCCGAATTGCTGGAGCAATGTACTCAAAAATTGGTACACATACACAATCTGGGAACAAACACTGTGGGGGGAAGACACCCTTAGCACCCCTAGGGGTGGGTCAGCAGCACTGAGTATTTCAGCAGACAGCATAACTTCGGAATGCCTGCAGCAATTTACAACAAACTTGGTACACATATGACTTACACTCTGGGAACAAACAATGTGGGTGTAAGACACCCCTAGCACAGAGTATGACAGCAGACAGCATAACTGTGGAAGGCCTAGAGCACCTGACACCAAACTTGGTACACATCTAACTTACACTCTGGGAACACACTCTGTGGGGTTAGACACCCCTAGTGCCCCTAGGGGTGGGACAGCAGCACAGATTATTTCAGGAGACAGCATAACTCCGGATTGCCTGGACCAATTTACAACAAACTTGGTACACATAGGACTTGCAATCTGGGAACAAACACTGTGGGGGTAAGACACCACTTGCACCCCTAGGGGTGGCCCAGCAGCACAGACTATATCAGGACATGCATGATATGTCAGTGATGACAGGGCTGCATGTTACAGGGGCAGTGACATGTTGTGAGGAGGGGAATGGAGGTAGCACAAACTCACACACTGAGAGTTAGATAGTGGAAGTAGCATGGTCCCCCAGCAGCACAGACTATATCAGAAGATAGATAATGTGCTGCGCTATATAAGAAACTGTAAATAAATTGATAATTTCACAGGGGCACTGACATGATGTGAGGATGGGAATGGAGGCAGCAGGAAGCCACAGATTGAGAGTTATATAGTGGGAAGAGCAGGGTCCCTTAGGGGACCAAAAAGGGGTCCGGCCACTACACAAAGTGCATCAGGCAAGCAAGATATGCCTATATACTACATCTCCAACCAACGTAAATTAACAAACAACTATAATTCTAATTTACCATCCTCATCCCGTAGCAAAGCACAGGTATTCAGCTAGTCACTCATAAATATCATGCTGTATGTTCCTCTGGTATGACTTTCCTTATGCTGTCCTTCACACAGAGGACCATACAGAATAGTGTTGCTTGATGCTTTGACCCTCACAGACCTGCACAGCTTTTCCTTTGTTTCATTATAATTTACTTTTAAGACAGTTTTGGTACCCATTTCTGTGAGAGCCTTTGGCAGTTCCTTGGTTTTACATTATTGCTACTGGCACTTTGTATTTTATGGACAAGACCTTTGTGACACCTTGTTAAGTTCTTCTAAATCTTCATTGTGTATGTTGTTTGTTGTATTATCTTGGTTTAGTTTAGATAAAATTACTATAATAAATTACTTGAATTAAAACAATTTCAAACAAAAAAATGAGAGATAGATTCAAGAACGTATTTTTGGTAAAGCTATACTTGCCACTTCCAAAATGTTGGCTAATCTTGCAGACTCCTGACAGGCTATGACAATAACCCTGAATCAGCCAGATAGAAAAGCAATGCATGGAAACCAGCAAGATTTCTGTTTTGTGCAGTGGGATGGCTATTATGATACAAATGACACCATTAGGCACTACCTAACCAAACCCCAAAAATCTCTCTATATCTCCTGGAGTAGAGCTCTGAAATGTCAGTAACTATGGGAAAGGCCATACAGGTTGAGTTGGCAAAGTTGCAGGGCTGGCTGACTTTTCTTGGCTTTATTATCTTACTAAATGTTTCATTTGTTATACATATCAGCCATCATTACAAATGTAAGGAGGATTTATATATAACAGATTAAATAAAAAGAGTAGTACAGGTTGAGTCTCCCTTATCCAAAATGCTTGGGACCAGAGGTATTTTGGATATCGGATTTTTTCGTATTTTGGAATAATTGCATACCATAATGAGATATCATGGTGATGGGACCTAAATCTAAGCACAGAATGCATTTATGTTACATATACACCTTATACACACAGCCTGAAGGTCATTTTAGCCAATATTTTTAATAACTTTGTGCATTAAACAAAGTGTCTACATTCACACAATTCATTTATGTTTCATATACACCTTATACACACAGCCTGAAGGTCATTTAATACAATATTTTTAATAACTTTGTGTATTAAACAAAGTTTGTGTACATTGAGCCATCAAAAAACAAAGGTTTCACTATCTCACTCTCACTCAAAAAAGTCCGTATTTCGGAATATTCCGTATTTCGGAATATTTGGATATGGGATACTCAACCTGTATACTATTCTAGAACAAATGTTATTTAATGCGATTACATCTTGTTTTCTAGTAAAGAGGTAGAAGTAAAAGAAGATGAATTCTACAAACCAACACACAATTCTGGAATTTACCCTCCTTGGCCTGGCCAGCTTCCCCAAATTGAGTATCCCATTGTTCATTCTCTTGCTCATTGTCTACATTCTGATACTGCTTGGGAATCTACTGATCATAGTAACGGTACATTTTGAGGCACGTCTCCATTCAGCTATGTATTATTTCCTTAGTAAGCTATCTGTTGTAGACCTGTGCTATGCAACAGTGACTGTTCCCAAAATGTTAGTCAATTTTCTTTCAAAGAGAAACACCATCTCCCCCAACGCCTGTATTACACAACTATTTTTTATACACTTCTTTGCAGGAACAGAGTGCATCCTTCTTACAGTAATGGCATATGACCGCTACGTTGCCATATGTAACCCACTACGATATTCTAGTATTATGAACAGCACTGTCTGTCACTTGCTTGAAGCTGTTTGCTGGGCTGCAAGTTTCATTCACTCCATTATCCAAACAATCGTAACATGTCAATTGAAGTTCTGTGGCCCAAACAGAATAGACCATTTTTTCTGTGATATCCATCCTTTGTCTGTATTAGCCTGCTCAGATATTTTTCTTATTGAAGTAGTATTTGTTACAAACAGTGGGATGATCTCTGCAGTTTGTTTTATTGTGTTGCTTATATCTTACATGGGAATTATTAACACCATAGTAAAAACTCGAAGTGAAGAAGGGCTGGGAAAAGCATTTTCCACATGTGCCTCTCATCTAATTGTAGTCACTCTGTTTTTTGGACCTAGCGTTTTCATCTATTTGAGACTCTCGGCATCATACGCAGCAGATAAAATGGTGTCAATATTTTATACAGTTGTAACACCCCTATTAAATCCTATTGTTTATACCCTAAGAAACAAAGAGGTAAAAACAGCCATTAGATCATTCCTGGAGAAAAAAATATTTAGGAAAAAGGAATAATAACATCAAGCTTCAAATGTTGAACACTATCTACTTTTCATTTAATAGTCCCAATAAACAAGCGAATTACAGTACATGTAGCAAAATGAAATGATACTGTAGTTAGATCCACACAAAACCTGACAGCCCTAATTGTCATCAAACAAAATTAGTGGGGTTTGACTTAGCCTGTAGCTTAATTTAAAAACGGTGTGTGTTTTGGTGGATCCCATTCCTCCAAGTAATAGCAGGAGATCACTGTTACATGGAATCCCTTAAATCCCTGCTTGTCTGTACACCCCTGAAGCCATATCTCTAAGAACATTCCCAGTCTCTGCACATGAGAATGAATAACCATCCATACTGCTTTTGATTTTGTATAAACTTGCTACGGTGTACCTATAATTTGGGGTTTGGGGTTTTTGTAACAGTTTGGTGTCCTGCTAACAACTGTGTTTCTGCTTGAGGATGAGGGCAAAATCCAAAATAGCAACCAAGACACCACACTTTATCCCAAACCCACATTCTTGCCTAAACTTCATCCCAAATGATAGCATACACCTAGTCCAAAATTCTATCTTAACCTCAAGACCTAACTGTATCTCAAACCCTAGCCTAACACTAACCCACAACTGTGCCAGAATAATTTAGGGTTTGAACTAAAGCATCGGCTAAAGTTTGGGGTTTTAGTAGCAATTAGGGTCACTGCTATCAACTGTGTCTTCTTGTGGTTGAGGGCAAGATTCCAAATAGTTACCAAAACACCAAACTTATACCTCTTTCAGACTGCCAGCTTGTAACTCGGGTTACTGCACACGATCATGCATAACCCAAGTTGCTGTGTGGTCTGAAAGGACCCAGGGGAAATATCCCTGGTTGAGTGACCCAGTATTTCAACCCTGGTAGTAACCAGGGTTGAATACTGCTTCAACATGGGTCGCTATGCAGTGTGAATGGGTTGCAGGGTCAATGCGACCCATTTCCCGTTCACACTGTATGGACAAGCAGAGCTTGGAGATCCTCTGATCTCCAAGCGCCGCTTCCACGTGCATCAGCACTGATGTCACCAAACCACCAATATGCCGGGGTGGGACACCAGTGTGAAAGAGGCCGGAGGCTGGTCGCACCCGGGAAGCACCCGTGTACGGCTCCTGGGTGCGACCCGCCATGTGTGGTCTGAAAGGTGTATTACTCTAACTCTATATTCGAGCCTACCATTTAACTCTAGCCTCTTACTATAGCCCCTATTTTTACCCTAATCCAAAACACTAGCCTAACTCAAACTGCATTCTAACAGTACAATAGAAGGGAAGTGCTGGCATCAGGAGCACACAGTTGTTATTCAAGAAAGACCAGCACTCCATACAAACAAAACTACCACTTACCTCTGCATAAGTAATAAATACAAAACCAAGTATACTACTGTATAAAGGACTGGGCACATTTTGGCTTTCATCCCTTATTGTATGCTGCGTGGAACAGAAGAAGCAAGTGCTTGGGAATATAGTGAATAGGGAAAGATGGCAATACATACTACAAAAGGTAAACAATCTAATGTATTAGAGACCAAAGGGTAAAGTTACTATTTGTCCCTTTTCAAAGATGCCACGTCTTTTTGCTTTTTAATTGTTTGACTTAAAGGGGAAATATTATAACCAATTGTGTTTTATATTTAATATTATTGCACCTTTAAATCCAGTAGCAGAAATGAAGGTGGCTTGGTTTTAAAAGGTGGTGCTGTCATATGGATACAAAATGGTGTCTTTTAAAGGACAGTTAGGGCTAAAAGCTTATACTACAAGCTGATATAAAGGTGCTTTTTCACACAGAAGTGTGTTTCACAAGAAAGGACCACAGCTGATGTGCATTCAGGGGGCCCCAGGCACTTAAGACAGGGAGGCCCTCCCCTCCTTTGCCAAAAACTAGCACATATTGCTGTGCCCAATGCGTCCCTTCCGGGTATGGGTACGGGGTGTGCCCTAATTGTGGGAGGTGTGACCACTGCCCCTTATGCAAATGATGGGGAGCAACACTTTTCGTAGTTTCACCCCTCTGCCAGGGGAAAATCTAAAGGAGGGCATGATCAGTGTGATCACTCCCCCCATAGTTACATGACCAGACAGATAAGTGTTTGAGTTGCAGAAAGATCAATTACGTTTCATCTTGTCCTTAATCCATGTATACCTTGTAAAGAGATGTTACTGTATTTCTTATACTCGTTATTGAGGCAACAGTACACCCTAATGTCTATTAGTATTCATGTGCATTTTCTAGATTGACCTTTGTGCCTGTTAAATGCTTATTTGGGAGATTTTCCCAGGGAGCAAGCTATATAAGCTGCAATGTACAAGTGTAAAAAGAGCCTCTATGTTGGGACAAAGCCTGCAGTGTGTGACCACGTGAAATACTGTAGACCAACCTGATTCCAGACCCTGAAGCAAGTGGTGGGGCTCTCTGGGATAAACATGCTGAATTTTCTACTGACACTCAGATCAAGCTAAGTAATACTTCTCTCAATAAACTGTATTTGTTGGGACTAATACCTCCGTGTGTGTCTCATTATTACTTTGTATCCAAAGAACTTTGTCTTCTTCAGGAACAGGTGCATAGTAATTTTGCCCCTGAATTTAAAAAAATATGAATATATAGCTAACACTATCTACATTGTAGTTTTCTAGAGCTAAAGAGATTAAATAAAAATGTTTTATTATAGTGAGTGCTAAAAGTCATAATGTGCTATTATAGTAAGTGCTAAAGCTCAAATACCCAAGAGAAAAAAAGATCCTGCTTCCAACCAATGTATTTCACACAATAAACATAATGGACCTCATTAAGAGTTGGACACCATTTGCTTCTAAGCACAAATACAGGTGAAACTCCGAAAATTAGAATATTGTGAAAAAGTTCATTTATTTCAGTAATTCAACTTAAAAGGTGAAACTAATATATTATATAGACTTATTACATGCAAAGTGAGATATTTCAAGCCTTTATTTGTTATAATTTTGATGATTGTGGCTTACATATTGAGATATCCCCAAAATCAAAATGTAAGAAAATGTATTGTATTACATAAAATCAATAAAAAAAGGATTTTAAATACAAAAACATGTTGGCTTCATGGCACTATTAAATTGTTATTTTTTCACTTTGAACCAAATCTGATGAGTGCCGCCGTCCACCTTCTACATTATATATATATATATATATATATATATATACTGTACATGTATATAGTGTGTATATATAGATAGATAAAGATCTATAGATATAGATATATAGATAAATCGATATATACAGTATATGTTACCATCCTATTTTACTGGCACATTAGACCAAAGCCAGCCACAAATACAATCTTAAAAATAATTTTATATAAAGTGATTTAATCTGTCTCCCAGGAAGCCTCAGCATAACTCACTGGTATTTTTTTTATAGCTGTTGTATGGCAGTCCTCCTAGTAACTGTTGAGCTATGACTAGTGGGAACTATGGAGTCCTGGATCAGCTCCTATGAAAATGTGTTTATTGTCCAGGAGATGTCATATTCAGGCTAAGTGTCAATGCAGCCCGTATAGGGTATGAGGTTAACATACCACTGCAAGGAATCCTGGTGATCACAATGCCGACACCAGGATCCCGCACAGCAGTACAATGCCGGTGCCGGAATACTGGCGCCACAGGCTATACTCCCTCTATGGGTGTAAACGACACCTATAGAGGTAGAATATACCCTGTAATGAGCACAGTGAGCCACCGCAACTGTAGCATGGTGAGCGCAGTGAGCCCACAAGGGGCTTGATAGCACTCGCCACTCTGTCGGCATGCCTGTGGCCTGGATGCTGGCGTCAGTATAATGACTGCCGACATTCTGTCCATCGGTGATGCATACCGATCCTCTGCATAGATGCTGTAAGGAAAAACACAGAATTCCCACAGAACACTATAATAGACCAGTAAATGAGATTTACATCCTATATATTAGTATAAATGCAGAGATCTCAGTTACATATATTTGCAAAGATATGATTAAGCCACCAGCCACTTCACGGCATAACTAATATGGTGGTCCTAAACCTACATGATAATAGTACCCACTTTGGATCATACATTTGTGTATTGTTACATGATAATAGCACATACATTTATATTCCGATGTAGCCATGCTCTTCTTTGCTTCAATGCGGCATGCTGCAACATGGTATGCTGCATGGCATGCTGGTGATCGCTCCATTAATTCCTAATGGAATTAATGGAGAGATCGCTGGCTGCAAATAGTGATAGCCTGGCACGCCATGCAGCATGCCGCATCGCAGTAAGATGAGCATGGCTACATCTGTATTTCTAAATTGAGAGCTAAGTCACCTGGAAGCACCCCTAGATCCTCCAAATGGCACTACAAGGACCAGCATGCTCTCCAGCTAATGATCCCATACAACGCACTCAGAACAGTGATACACAAAAATGGTAAATTGCTCAAATCAATTAATTATTATTATTATCATTATCATTTATTTATATGGTACCACAAGGGGTCCACAGTGCTTAACATAAATAAATGAACAAAACAAGAAAAACAGTGAGTTATGGACGGTACAAGACATAGGGGTATCCACTTGGGCTCGATAAAAAATCATGTGCAAAAAACATAATTTTTTAGTTTTTTCCCCCATTGTTTAATCAATAATTTTTAACAGGCTATCCAATTAGATCAGACATAAAAAAAGAATCTCAAGAAAATAAACAGGTTGAGTGAAACATGTTTGTTTTGTGGCTGCGGCCCTGAAAATGGAGCTGATTTTGGGTATTTTGTTTCTTCTGCCTGTAAATTTTAAGTAATTGTATTTAGATAACTGGTTAGAAATAAACTTGGAATTGATATGGATATTGTGAAATTATGCAATTAACGTTTTAGCAAGTACACATATCTGGAAATCATTGCATGTACAATATATAAGCGTCAGTGGGAACATGTTGACAGACAAGTGGAAGCTTCTCCCTTGTTCTGTCAGTCCACCCAAAACACCTCAGCAGTGCCGCAGGCTGATAGAATCTATGTCACGCCGCATTGAGGCAGTAATTCATGCAAGAGGGGCCCAAACCATTTCTGTATTTAAAATCCTTTTTTTATTGATTTTATGTAATACTAGCTGGAGTACCCGGCATTGCCTGGGATTTTAAGAATGTTTACAAAAATAAATGTAAATATTAAATACACAGTATAAATAACAATACGCTTGTATGTAAATTTTCACGATCTTCGCTTGTAAACTGTGGATTTGTATAAAAAAAGACAGAAGGCCAGAAGGGCTGAAGCACAATTGTTTGCTTTTATATTTTAGATAAGTACCTAGATAGATCCTCCTCCCCCAAACACTCCACAGTTTCTTATATAGTGCAGCACATTATGTATCTCCTAAAATACTCTGTGCTGCTGGGGGACCGTGCTACTTCCACTATATAACTCTCAGTGCGTGGGTTTGCGCTACCTCCATTCCCCTCCTCACATCATGTCAATGGCCCTGTCACATGCATCCCTGTCATCACTGACATATCATGCATGTCCTGATATAGTCTGTGCTGCTGGCCTTCCCCTAGGGGTACTAGTGGTGTGTTACCCCCACAGTGTTTGTTCACAGAGTGTAAGTAATATGTGTCGCAAGTTTGGTGTAAATTGGTTCAGGCATTCCAGATTTATGTTGTCAGCTGAAAAACTATGTGCTGCCTCACCCCTAGGGGTGCTAAGGGTGTCTAACCCCCACAGAGTTTGTTTCCAGATTGTAAGTGAGATGTGTATCAAGTTTGGTGTAAGGGGGTAATTCCAAGTTGATCGCAGCAGGATTTTTGATAGCAATTGGGCAAAACCATGTGCACTGCAGGGGAGGCAGATATAACATGTGCAGAAAGAGTTAGATTTGCGTGGGTTATTTTATTTCTGTGCAGGGTAACTACTGGCTACTTTATTTTTACACTGCAAATTAGATTGCAGATTGAACACACCACACCCAAATCTAACTCTCTCTGCACATGTTATATCTGCCTCCCCTGCACTGCACATGGTTTTGCCCAATTGCTATCAAAAATCCTGCTGCGATCAACTTGGAATTACCCCCTAAATTGTTCCAGCCCTTTCATAGTTTTACTGTCTCCTGAAATACTCAGTGCTGCTGTCCCACCCCTAGGGGTGCTAGGGGTGTCTAACCCCCACAGAGTTTGTTCCAAGATTGTAAGTCAGATGTGTACCAAGTTTGGTGTAAATTGCTGCAGGCCTTCCACAGTTTTGCTGACTGCTGACATACTCTGCGTTGCTGTCCCACCCCTAGGGTTGCTAGGGGTGTCTAACCCCCATAGTGTTTGTTTCCAGAGTGGAAGTCATATGTGTACCCAGTTTGTTGTAAATTGGTCTAGCCATTCGGAAGTTATGCTGTCACTTGAAATACTCTGTGCCGCTGTTCCACCCCTAGGGGTGCCTAACCCCCAAAGAGTTTGTTCCCAGATTGTAAGTGAGATGTGTACCAAGTTTGTTGTAAATTGCTCCAGCCCTTTCATAGTTTTGCTGTCTCCTGAAATACTCAGTGCTGCTGTCCCACCCCTAGGGATGCTAGGGGTGTCTAACCCCCACAGAGTTTGTTCCAAGATTGTAAGTCAGATGTGTACCAAGTTTGGTGTAAATAGCTCCAGGCCTTCCGTAGTTTTGCTGTCTGCTGAAATACTCAGTGCTGCTACCCCACCCCTAAGGGTGTTAGGCAGGGGTTAAAGTGGGCCGGAACGGGGCGGAACTGCGTTCTGCCACTTCTAATTGAAGGCGGAACCAGTTCCGCCTCCGTCCGTCCACCAACAAGTAAATGTTTCAGGTCCCAGCAGGAGTTGGAAGCAGCAAAAGCAGCTGCCAGCCAATCTCTGCTCGCTGGACCGGCGTCAGAGCCAATCACGGCTTGTGAATAACCAGCCAGTGAGAAGCAGCCAAGTGGCAGCTTTTCATTAGCTGAAGGCCCTCAATCCGTGGTTGCTTCAATGAGCCTCCCGCTCGTTATAGCAGGCAGTGGCGGCAGCGGCGCTGCCAGGCAGCTGATCCGTAACTCAGTACTGTCTGGCGGCCGCTAACAGGACGCTCGTCGGACGCGGAAGGTTTGGATGTGATCATGTGGGGAATGAGCAGCAGGGGGTGAGATGGCGGGCCGGGGGTGATGATGAAAAAGCGGGAGGTGAAATAGGCAGGGCAGTGCAGTGAGATGGCAGGGGATGACGAGAGCTGCAGGGGGTGAGATAGTGGGGGGCAATGATGAGAGCTGCAGGGGGTGAGATAGTGGGGAGCAATGATGAGAGCTGCAGGGGGTGAGATAGTGGGGGCAGTGATGAGAGCTGCAGTGGGTGAGATAGTGGGGAACAATGATGACAGCTGCAGGGGGTGAGATAGTGGGGAACAATGATGACAGCTGCAGGGGGTGAGATAGTGGGGGGCAATGATGAGAGCTGCAGGGGGTGAGATAGTGGGGGCAGTGATGAGAGCTGCAGGGGGTGAGATAGTGGGGGGCAATGATGAGAGCTGCAGGGGGTGAGATAGTGGGGGCAATGATGAGAGCTGCAGGGGGTGAGATAGTGGGGGGGCAATGATGAGAGCTGTAGGGGGTGAGATAGTGGGGGGCAATGATGAGAGCTGCAGGGGGTGAGATAGTGGTGGCAATGATGAGAGCTGCAGGGGGTGAGATAGTGGGGGGCAGTGATGAGAGCTGCAGGGGGTGAGATAGTGGGGGCAATGATGAGAGCTGCAGGGGGTGAGATAGTGGGGGGCAGTGATGAGAGCTACAGGGGGTGAGATAGTGGGGGGCAATGATGAGAGCTGCAGGGGGTGAGATAGTGGGGGCAGTGATGAGAGCTGCAGGGGGTGAGATAGTGGGGGGTAGTGATGAGAGCTGCAGGGGGTGAGATAATGGGGGGCAGTGATGAGAGCTGCAGGGGGTGAGATAGTGGGGGCAGTGATGAGAGCTGCAGGGGGTGAGATAGTGGGGGCAGTGATGAGAGCTGCAGGGAGTGAGATAGTGGGGGGCAATGATGAGAGAAGCAGGGGGTGAGACGGCAGGCGGATGATGAGAGGAACAGGGGGTGAGATGGCAGGGGGATGATGAGAGAAGCAGGGGGTGAGATGGCAGGCGGATGATGAGAGGAACAGGGGGTGAGACGGCAGGGGGATGATGAGAGAAGCAGGGGGTGAGACGGCAGGTGGATGATGAGAGGAACAGGGGGTGAGACGGCAGGCGGATGATAAGTGGAACAGGGGGTGAGACGGCAGGCGGATGATGAGAGGAACAGGGGGTGAGACGGCAGGCGGAACAGGGGGTGAGACGGCAGGCGGATGATGAGAGGAACAGGGGGTGAGACGGCAGGCGGATGATGAGAGGAACAAGGGGTGAGACGGCAGGCGGATGATGAGAGGAACAGAGGGTGAGACGGCAGGCGGATGATGAGAGGAACAGGGGGTGAGGCGGCAGGCGGATGATGAGAGAAGCAGGGGGTGAGACGGCAGGCGGATGATGAGAGGAACAGGGGGTGAGACGGCAGGCGGATGATGAGAGGAACAGGGGGTTAGACGGCAGGCGGATGATGAGAGGAACAGGGGGTGAGATGGCAGGGGGATGATGAGAGAAGCAGGGGGTGAGACGGCAGGCGGATGATGAGAGGAACAGGGGGTGAGACGGCAGGGGGATGATGAGAGAAGCAGGGGTTGAGACGGCAGGCGGATGATGAGAGGAACAGGGGGTGAGACGGCAGGCGGATGATGAGAGGAACAGGGGGTGAGGCGGCAGGCGGATGATGAGAGAAGCAGGGGGTGAGACGGCAGGCGGATGATGAGAGGAACAGGGGGTGCGACGGCAGGCGGATGATGAGAGGAACAGGGGGTGAGACGGCAGGCGGATGATGAGAGGAACAGGGGGTGAGACGGCAGGCGGATGATGAGAGGAACAGGGGGTGAGACGGCAGGCGGATGATGAGAGGAACAGGGGATGAGACGGCAGGGGATGATGAGAGAAGCAGGGGTGAGATTGGGATGGGGTAGAGAGGAGCAGGGGGTGAGATTGGTGTGAGGGTGGTGAGAGAAGCATGGGGTGAGATGGGAGAGTAACACCCCTTTCAGACCACCTAAGACAGGTTGCACCCTGGAGCCTGACACGGAAGCTCCCAGCGTGTGACCCACCTCAGGCGCCCCGCTGACTGCAACCCGGCATATTGCCGGGTTGGTGATGTCAGCAGTGACACAGAGGGGGACGGTGCTTGGAGATCACATGATATCCAAGCGCCACACATCCATGCACACCTCAACCCGGCTACCGTTCACACCGCACAGCGAGTTGAGTTGAACATGTGTTCAACCTTGCTCGCTACCTAAGTTGGAATACTGGGTCGCTCGACCCGGTATTTCAATCCTGGCCCCTTTCAGACCGCACATGAACATGGGTTATGCACATTCATGTGCCAATAAAATGTGTTCAGAGGTGGCGGTCTGAAAGGTGTATAAGAGAAGATGTGGCTGAGATGGGAGAGTGAGGGGAACAGGGGGTGAGACGGCAGGCGGAACAGGGGGTGAGACGGCAGGCGGATGATGAGAGGAACAGGGGGTGAGACGGCAGGCGGATGATGAGAGGAACAAGGGGTGAGACGGCAGGCGGATGATGAGAGGAACAGAGGGTGAGACGGCAGGCGGATGATGAGAGGAACAGGGGGTGAGGCGGCAGGCGGATGATGAGAGAAGCAGGGGGTGAGACGGCAGGCGGATGATGAGAGGAACAGGGGGTGAGACGGCAGGCGGATGATGAGAGGAACAGGGGGTTAGACGGCAGGCGGATGATGAGAGGAACAGGGGGTGAGATGGCAGGGGGATGATGAGAGAAGCAGGGGGTGAGACGGCAGGCGGATGATGAGAGGAACAGGGGGTGAGACGGCAGGGGGATGATGAGAGAAGCAGGGGTTGAGACGGCAGGCGGATGATGAGAGGAACAGGGGGTGAGACGGCAGGCGGATGATGAGAGGAACAGGGGGTGAGGCGGCAGGCGGATGATGAGAGAAGCAGGGGGTGAGACGGCAGGCGGATGATGAGAGGAACAGGGGGTGCGACGGCAGGCGGATGATGAGAGGAACAGGGGGTGAGACGGCAGGCGGATGATGAGAGGAACAGGGGGTGAGACGGCAGGCAGATGATGAGAGGAACAGGGGGTGAGACGGCAGGCGGATGATGAGAGGAACAGGGGGTGAGACGGCAGGCGGATGATGAGAGGAACAGGGGATGAGACGGCAGGGGATGATGAGAGAAGCAGGGGTGAGATTGGGATGGGGTAGAGAGGAGCAGGGGGTGAGATTGGTGTGAGGGTGGTGAGAGAAGCATGGGGTGAGATGGGAGAGTAACACCCCTTTCAGACCACCTAAGACAGGTTGCACCCTGGAGCCTGACACGGAAGCTCCCAGCGTGTGACCCACCTCAGGCGCCCCGCTGACTGCAACCCGGCATATTGCCGGGTTGGTGATGTCAGCAGTGACACAGAGGGGGACGGTGCTTGGAGATCACATGATATCCAAGCGCCACACATCCATGCACACCTCAACCCGGCTACCGTTCACACCGCACAGCGAGTTGAGTTGAACATGTGTTCAACCTTGCTCGCTACCTAAGTTGGAATACTGGGTCGCTCGACCCGGTATTTCAATCCTGGCCCCTTTCAGACCGCACATGAACATGGGTTATGCACATTCATGTGCCAATAAAATGTGTTCAGAGGTGGCGGTCTGAAAGGTGTATAAGAGAAGATGTGGCTGAGATGGGAGAGTGAGGGGAACAGGGGTGAGATAGAAGCAGAGCCTGAAAGGGTAGCAGGGAGTGAGAGATGTAAGGGGTAAGTAAAGGAGAGAAAGAGTCAGGTGATCAGACACAAAGGAAAGTACAGTATACAGGGAGTAAGGGTTGCCTAGGATGAAGATATAGACACAAGGAGAGTGACAGACAAAGGAAGCAAGAAAGTAGAAAGGACACATGGTAGACATAGGAGAGGTGAGCAAAGGTTGTTCAACATATCCTGCTATATTGTGCTTTTCATCTAAATGTGAACACATAAAAATCCCTATAGCTTCGGGGGAAGGGGGGGGGGGGGTTGTTAGGGGCATTACTCCTACTGTGGGTATTGTGTGTGTAAAAGGGCACTGATATGTGGGGGGATGTGAATAAGATTATGCTGCTGTGAGGCGTTATTTTGAATCGGTACTATTGTGTGGCCACGCCCCTTCCAGTGATGCCACACCACCTTTTTGCAGCGCGCGCCTTCGGCGCGCGGGGTAATGAGTTCCCCCACCTCTCAAGGACCACTTTAAGCTCTGGTGTTAGGGGTATCTAACCCCCACAGAGTTCATTCCAAGGTTTTAAGTCAGATGTGTACCAAGGGGGTAATTCCAAGTTGATCGCAGCAGGGAATTTTTTAGCAGTTGGGCAAAACCATGTGCACTGCAGGGGGGGCAGATATAACATGTGCAGAGAGAGATATATTTGGGTGTGGTGAGTTCAATCTGCAATCTAAATTGCAGTGTAAAAATAAAGCAGCCAGTATTTACCCTGCACAGAAACAAAATAACCCACCCAAATATCTCTCTCTCTGCGCATGTTATATCTGCCCCCCCCCCTGCAGTGCACATGGTTTTGCCCAACTGATAAAAAATTTCCTGCTGCGATCAACTTGGAATTACCCCCCAAGTGTGGTGTAAATTTCTCCAGGCCTTCCACAGTTTTGCTGGCTGCTGACAAACTCTGTGCTGCTGTTCCACCCCTAGGGGTGCTGGGGGTGTCTGACCCCCATAGTGTTTGTTTCCAGAGTGTACGTCATATGTGTACCAAGTTTGTTGTAAATTGCTGTAGGCATTCCAGAGTTATTTCCAGAGGCATTCCAGAGGCATTCCAGGTTTGCTGAAATACTCAGTGCTGCTGCCTCACCCCTAAGGGTGCTAGGGGTTTTAAGGCATATGTGTACCAATTTTTGAGTACATTGTTCCAGCAATTCTGGAGTTATGCTGTCTCCTGATATACTCTGTGCTGCTGTCTGCCCCCCTAGGGGTGCTAGGGATTTCAAATAGTTTTAGTTGCCTCCGTCATGTTTTAATACGCTTGTATGTGAAATTTCACGATCTTCGCTTGTAAACTGTGGATTTGTATAGAAAGACAGAAGGACAGAATGACAGATTTTCATTTTTATATATTAGATTCTAATTTTCTGAGATTTTGGATTTGGGGTTTTCTTAAGATGTAAGCCACAATCATCAAAATTATAACAAATAAAGGCTTGAAATATCTCACTTTGCATGTAATGAGTCTATAGAATATATTAGTTTCACCTTTTAAGTTAAATTAATGAAATAAATGAACTTTTGTACGATATTCTAATTTTCTGAGTTTCACCTGTATAATGATGCCACTATGCGTACACACAGGTGCATGTATCATGGTAGCGCTATGTGGCACCATGCTGCATATACTCGCACACATGGGTAGTGGTGGATTGACCATAGAGTGCACAGGGAAGATTCCTGGTGGGCCAATGTATCTCTGAGACCTGTTTTGTTTGCTGACATGTGCCCCCTCCTTGCATGATAGACAGCCCACTGCACTCTTACACTTAATTGTCCCCATTTATTCTGTATTCTATCTCTCCAGTACAGTAACTCTCCCATACACTGATGCTACCATGGCTACACGGCATGTTACACATTTGGTTCTGCTCATGTCGGGCTACTGTACTTCTATAAAATGTTCCAGGGACACTTTTAGTTCCCAATTCAGCCCTGCCTGCATGTTTACAATGTAATGTGTATGGATCGCGGGTGCTTTGATTAGAGGCACCGGCATTTGGATAATGGGTGCTTTGTCACTTTGGTAAGGGACAGTTTCTACAGTATTTCAGTGAAACTGCCCCTTACTAAACTGACAACCTCTTCTCTGCCAAATTCAAGGGTTATTTCTGTAACACCCTGGGGTTGGCAGGTGTGTCTAAGTGGTTGGAAGAGGCATCACAGGTGTTCAATGCTATGTGATAGAACCAGTGTCGGACTGGAGCATGAAGGGCCCACCGGGGGGATGCAGTGGTAGGGGCCCATGATTGGAGGTGTGGTCAGCCTCCAAAGGGGGTGCGGCCAGCCACCACAAAGGTTTGGTTAACCATTATAGAGTACCTGGTCTGGATTCCTTGATAATTTATATAGTAATTAATGCTAGTGCATGCATGATAATGTGCCAGATTAATGACAGCAATATAATGTAGAGAATACATCATAATCCTGTGCAGTATAAGGTAACATATGTATAATATATAATTCAAGTGCACAGTCTAGAACCTGATCCCTAGAGGAGGAGGGGCCCCCAGGCAGTGGGGCCTACAGGTGGTTTCCCCTGTACCCCTGTGTGCCAGTCCGAGCCTGGATAGAACCTTTCTCTAAGATGTTTTCCCTCATACCTTGTTCATTGTACCTTGCTCAAAGAGGTAGTATAGATTGATACGCAACAATAATGGACTGACAGCAAATCCAACAGGATGTTTCTTTTATTGAGCAGCAAAGAACTCTGGATTAAAGATGTTGATCAGTTATTGGGCTAAATTGGACAACCTCAATAATAATGGTGAATTAAAGAAGACAAAAAATATCATATTTGACTACAGCTCACAGTACACTGGAACATTCAATAATTCAGTGGTTCAATCAATCTAATCACAGATACATGCATATTCCACAAAAAGAAGACAATGAAGAAAGTGTTTAAGAATACTGTTTAAATAACAATTAATATGTTTCTAACTATCCCTGATAAGAATGTCTTAATCTTCACCAGCAATTTTACGTTGGAGCTCTTAAATCTGACAGCACCACAGTGTTGCAATGGGGCTGTGGTGTAACTGTTCTTGCTGCACAAGGGATGGAGAGCCTACAGTGCCACAGGATTGCAATGGGGGGTAATGGCACTAGTGAAGCAATATTAATCCTGGGTTTTATTTAGCAACAATGTTACTATTCTTGAATATAGCAGACAGTATTTCTCTGTAGTAATTATTCCTT
The DNA here is from genome assembly GCF_028390025.1 of Pseudophryne corroboree. Taxonomy (NCBI): domain Eukaryota; kingdom Metazoa; phylum Chordata; class Amphibia; order Anura; family Myobatrachidae; genus Pseudophryne; species Pseudophryne corroboree. The sequence continues at coordinate 187,562,872 of NC_086453.1, read as the reverse complement.
GAACAAATAACTCAGTCTTTTCTCCTTAATGTAACTCAATATTCCTTGGACAAACAACTCAGTCTTTACTCCTTAAGCAATTTAATATTCTTCTCTCAAGTTCCTCTTACAAGTTATGTCTCTGTCCTGGTAGCTGTGTTTAAGCAGTGGCTACTCTGTGGGATGTTCTATTAAGGGTCTGGTGCACCCCTTCTCTCCATGCGGTTGTGAGCAGTATGTGTGACAAATGGACAATTGGGTCTAGCACTCACCTGCTTGCAGTCTGCAACACAAATAGTCTTTGTTTACATGCTCTGATCCTTTCAGGTTGTTCCGCTCGCTGGCTGTTTTCAACTTCTCAAGATGGTCTTGGCGTCCACACCTCTGCATAGGTCTGGCGGTGTCCAGTTCCAGGCTGCAACATCTCACGCCCGCTCTCGTGGTTCTCTGCACTCATGGAAGCACTCTGCTGCTCTAGCTCTGCAGCGTTGCTCTTCACCACCCTGTGTGACCACCCAGTTCTCTCCGTTTCAGCTTCTCCCACTCCGCTCATGATAACACGTACAGCTCCTTCAATGGCTTCTCTCCAACTCCTGCTTCTTCTTCCTACAAGGCTCTGCTTGCTCTACTTCTCTCTGTCAACTCAGCTCTCACTACCTCATTAGCACAGGACATGTGACCTGACTCTGTTCCATCCTTTAACCCCTGCTGCACCAGCATGACACTCTCCATGCTGCAAACACCGTTCTGATACTTTTAAAGGGGTACATACAATGTTCCGGGGTGCCACATTTCTCAAACTTTATTCTACATTGATACTACTGACCAGCTCCTCCATCATCAAATCCTTTGCTCCATCATTTTATGGTTCCCATCCTGCTTGTCCCTCTCTCAGTCCTGCCACTTCCACCTTCATAATGCCTGTCTCTTTGTCACACTGGAGAGGTGATTTAATAGAGGAGGGGGCACATATGTAAACTCTGTGCAGGCCTCCTCCTACCTGCGGTACAGTAGTCCCTGGTATCGTGCCAGAGGCTACTGCACATATGCAGGTCTCTGAGAACATGGCAGCCATGCCTTGTTCCTGGAGACTTCTCTACTGCATGTGTACAAATCTCTAAATCTCTAAAAAATGGCCACAGCACGTTTTCAGTATAATTTGTGCTTCTGCACTGATGGGTTGGGTATGGGATCCTGACAGTGAGGATGCCAGCAGTCAGAATACCGATAGTGGCATCCCGACTGTCAGAAACCTGACACTTTTTTGTAAGCATGTTAACCCTACCCTTCTGCTCCCCCATCCCTAGCCACAGTCTAACCCTAACCCTGCCACAGACTAACCCTCCCGCAGCCTAACCCTCCTTTCCTACAGCCTAACCCTAACCCTCCCACAGTCTAACCCTAACCCTCCCCCCTAGTGCCTAACCCTAACCTCTCTCCTGCAGACAAATCCCAACCCTGCAAGCATACTTATATTTGGGATGCTGATGGATTCTGAGCAGTGTTGGGATTCCGGTGCCATTTTTCTGACTGCCAGCATCCTATCAATTGAAGAGGTAAGTGTTTAAACATAGGCGCCCCCTGGACCCATTGCACATACTACACCCATTATTTATATGCTAACAGATCAGTGGCATACCTAACTCCAACCTCACACCTCTCCAATCTGTCCTAAACACTAAGAAATAAATAGAGATAGTCTGGCGCTATTGTTACTGTGAAAGTGTCTGCTGCTATGTTCAAAAGGCTTGGTTCATAGCCTAGAAATAGAAAGAAGAAAACACACACAAAAAGAACAGCGCTGGCACTTTTACACTAAAAACTTATTGATTTAATATCATATATTAAAATACATCTTACACACCCATACCATGTAAAACAATTACAGTATATGACAATTAAGCTATATAACTTGCAGGGTAAATCCTGCTTTTTATACCGAACCAGAGAAAACTGTTCCTCACTGATTATTTATACAGCTGAATATTAAAGCTTTTGACAGTAAATCGTGAACGCGTGAATGTTACCATTCAATGTATATGTCCGACTGATAAGTATGTTTCCTCAGTTGTTATAATAGACAATTGTCCGGTCATTTAGCAAACCTGGATTACTCACACAGGTTACAGTTCTTTAGCATGCAGCCAATTGGATATACTTTACAGATGAAATTCCTCACACCATTAAGTTTTCAACCAGTGTGTTACGTTCCTGATGCTCAGAACTGGAGAGATGTTTGTGTAGAGAGTCCAGAGCACCAGGACGTGACGCTGAAATAAGGGATGGTACGGGAATAGCCCCTAGCACCCTACCTCCATTGTTTTACCCGTGTGGTCAGTTCACGCCTGAGTGACTATGGTTTCTTGGGCCCACGGCAGCCGCGTTTGAAGGGCGGATTAGGTCTGCCGAACTCCGATGCCCCCAGGTCTTAGAGTGAGACAAGGCGTGAACCGAGACAGGATAATAACAAGGGGACCTCTAACTAAAGCAAACAGAAGCTAGGGGCTACTAACTACCCTAAAACTAAATATATGTGCGGCACGCCGCCAAAGGAAAAGAACAACAAAATATACCACTGTCCACTCCCCCACACGGCACCGCCGAGTTCCGGGGAGGACAGTGAAAAGCGGAAACCTCCGCAAAAACCACCAATACAAAAGTAAAACAAGGACTAAGCAGCCTAGGCCGCAACACGCGGCAGAAGCCGCTACTCACGAAACCGGGAGAGAACCCCAACAAGCGAGAACCCCCAGATGACCGCAACAGGTTCACTTGGACTGGAAGGATTCCCAGGACCGGCTACAGAACTCCAGAACTCAGGAGCACAGGGAGCAGGATCGACCAGATACAGCTGACCAGGAACAGACGTTGCAAGGCAGGAACAGCATACAGGAAGCTATCACCGGCGAGGCTGCAGTGTGCTGGCTCCCATAAAAAGACCCTGCTGGCCAATGACAGGAGGGCCAGCAAGACCAGCCCCCAGACCCTAATTACTAGTTGCCGTGCAGCTGCCCTGCTGCACGAGCAACTAATCAATCCTATCTGGCAACGGGGAACGCGATCCGCCAAAGGCGTCCCCATTGCTATGGACCCAGCGGCTGAGGATGCCCGGCGTCCTAGCGTTGCCAGGGACCCGGCGGCTACAGTACGCACGGCGTCCTGGCGTTGCTAGGCGCCGGGCAGGTAGGGAGGGAGGTGCGGCGGCCGTGAGCGTCGCTCGGAAGCAGACCGAGCAGCGCCGCGGACCGCGGCACCTAACAGTACCCCCCCCCTTGAGGAGGGGTTAAAGAACCCCTAAAGCCGGGTTTCTGAGGAAATTCCTGAAAGAATAATCTCTTAAGTTTAGGGGCATGTAAATCGTTATCCAGGACCCAAGACCTTTCTTCCAGGCCATAGCCTTTCCAGTGAACCAAAAAATAAAGCCAGCCCCGGGAAACTTTGGAATCTAAAACCTTCTCCACCAAGAACTCTTGTTGCCCCTGAACATCCACCGGAGGTCTACCCTGGGAAGTCTTCCGAGGGAATCTCCTGGAAGAAAAATACTGCTTCAGAAGGGAACAGTGAAAAGTATTGCCAATTTTTAGTGATTTATGCCAGCGTAGCCGAAAAGCAACTGGGTTGACCTTCTTAACGATAAGGAACGGTCCAATAAATTTGGGTCCCAATCTAGCCGAGGGTTGTCGGAGCTTGATGTTGCGGGTTGACAACCACACCTTATCTCCCACCTTAATAGTGCATGGGTGTCGGAACCTATCAGAATTTTTTTTTTCTCGGAAGGCAGCCTTCTTAAGGGCAAAGTGCACCTTTTTCCAAATCATTCTGAGACGGGAAGTTAAGGTCAACGAGGAGACTGGAAAATGAGGGTAAAAAAAATTGGCTCTAGGATGAAAGCCCAAGACCGAAAAGAATGGAGACTCCTTGGTGGAAGAATGACAAGAGTTATTATAGGCAAACTCGGCCAAAGGAAGAAATTCAGACCAATCATTCTGAAGTTTGGCCAAATATAGCCGTAAATACTGTTTTAACGACTGATTAACACGTTCAGTTTGTCCGTTAGACTGTGGATGGTACCCAGATGTTAAAGAGAGTTTCATATTTAATGAGGCACAAAAACGTTTCCAGAAACGGGCGATGAATTGCGGTCCCCGATCAGAGACAATATCCCTGGGTAAACCATGGAGCCTGAACACATGGCGGAGAAATAAAACTGCCAACCCTTGAGCAGAGGGTAATCGGGGGAAAGCAATGAAGTGTGCCATCTTACTAAAATGGTCTACTACCACCCAAATGACTCGAAATCCAGCTGAAAGAGGAAGGTCCACCATGAAATCCATGGATATATGTGACCATGGCCTGAGAGGAGCGGCTAAAGGCATGAGTTGCCCGACCGGCAACGATCGAGATACCTTGTACTGAGCACAAACCTGACAGGAACGGACAAATTCCCTTACATCTTTAGAAAGATTAGGCCACCACACTGAGCAAGAGATTAACTCCAAGGTCTTAGTGATACCCGGATGACCAGAAACCTTATTATCATGAAACTCAGCTAGAACAGTGCCTCTCAGAAATTCAGGGACGAAGAGACGATCTGCAGGAGTGACTTTGGGAGCCTGCTGCTGAAGCTGGACTAGCTGTGTAAATAAATCCTGTGTGAGGCCAGCCCGGATGACAGACGATGGAACTATGGGGGTAGTAGCCAGGTGGTTATTGTGAACCGGAAGAAAACAACGTGACAGGGCATCGGCTTTTGTATTCTTGGAACCGGGCCTGAAGGTGATAATAAACCTGAAACGAGTAAAAAACAGCGCCCAACGTGCCTGTTGAGCATTAAGCCATTTAGCTGACTCAATATACTGCAGGTTCTTGTGGTCAGTAAACACCGTAATGGTATGCCTTGCTCCTTCCAGCCAGTGCCTCTACTCCTCGAAAGCCCATTTAACTGCCAACAATTCTCGATTACCAACATCATAGTTGGATTCTGCGCAGGAGAATTTTCTGGACATGAAGGCACATGGGTGTAATTCCTGAGACTCCGGGTCTTCCTGAGAAAGGATTGCCCCCACTCCAACCTCCGAGGCATCTACCTCGACAATAAAGGGGAGATCCGGGTTAGGGTGTCTGAGTACTGGAGCTGAGACAAAGGCCTGCTTTAAGGCCAGAAAGGCAGACTTGGCTTCAGGCGACCAATTGGAAGGATCCGCTCCTTTTTTAGTCAATGCCACAATAGGAGCAACCAAATCTGAGAAGGTATGAATAAAATGCCTATAGTAATTTGCAAACCCTAAAAAGCGCTGAATTGCTTTTAAGTTCGTGGGTTGTGCCCAATTTAGGATGGCCTGGAGTTTTTTTGGTTCCATGAAAAACCCCTTAGGAGAAATAATATACCCCAGGAAGGACACTTCTGTGATGTGGAAATCACATTTCTCCAGTTTGGCGTATAAATGATTTTCCCGTAACTTCTGAAGGACCAGTCGCACATGGGTAATATGTTGTTCAAAAGACTCAGAGTAAATCAAAATGTCATCTAAATAAACGACTACGAACTTTCCTAGAAAGCCGCGAAGGACGTCGTTAATGAGATCTTGAAATACAGCAGGAGCATTAGACAGCCCAAACGGCATCACCAGGTATTCATAATGTTCCGACTGTGTGCTGAAAGCCGTCTTCCACTCATCCCCAGATTTTATTCGGATGAGATTGTAAGCCCCTCTAAGATCGATCTTGGAAAAGATAACGGCAGTCCGGAGCTGATCAAATAGTACTGAAATCAGTGGCAAGGGGTAGGTGTTTTTAACAGAAATTTTATTCAGAGACCGATAATCAATACATGGTCTGAGCGACCCATCTTTTTTCTCAACAAAAAAGAACCCTGCACTCAATGGAGATTTCGAGGGCCTAATGAAGCCTTTTTTTAGGCTCTCCTGTACATAATCATTCATTGCCGTAGTTTCCGGCCCAGACAGGGCATATAGTCTCCCCTTAGGCAAAGAGGCACCGGGAACTAAGTCGATAGCGCAGTCATAGGACCGATGAGGAGGCAGAATATCCGCATTACCCTTGGAGAAAACGTCGGCAAAGTCCTGATATTCCAAAGGAATAAGTTCTGGGGTGACTGCAGCAACCCGGACTGGACGGGAAATACATTCCTTAACACAAAAGGGACCCCATCGGGAAATCTCCCCAGACCGCCAATCTATGGTGGGATTATGAAAGGCAAGCCAGGGGTGAGCCAAAACTACGGGGACAGCCGGACAATGGGTAAGGAAAAATTCAATTTTCTCAGAATGTAGGGCCCCCACTGTCAGTTGTACTGGAGGTGTGCGGTGAGTGATTACCCCATTAGAAAGCGGACCACCATCCAAGCTGTGCATGGTGATACGTTTATCCAAAGGTATCTGTGGAACGCCCAAAGCCTGAGCCCAACCAAGATCCATGAAATTTCCGGCAGCTTCACTGTCGACGAAGGCCGACACCAACGAACTGAGGCTACCAAAGGAAATTTTTACAGGAACTAATAAGGAATCATTAGAGGAGATCAACTGCAGACCCAAGTGAACCCCCTCACAATTCACTGGATCAGAGCGTTTCCCTGCTTATTCGGGCAATTACGTGCGATATGTCCCTTGCTACCACAATACAAGCAAAGACCAGAATTTAGCCTTCTGGTTCTTTCCTCTGGGGACAGCCGGGAGAGACCCATTTGCATGGGCTCCTCGACGTCTTCAGGGAAAGTATACACACATGGACTAGGCCTGAAACTAGCTCCTCTTTCAGCCCTCCGCTCCCGGAGACGACGATCAATTTTAATAGCAAGCTCCATGAGTTTGTCTAAAGTCTCTGGAGCGGGGTACTGCAGGAGACTGTCTTTAATAACTTCAGACAATCCGAGGCGAAACTGACTGCGCAGGGCCGGGTCATTCCAGCCACAGTCGTTCGACCAACAGCGAAACTCGGTACAATACGCCTCTGCTGGATTTTTCCCTTGCTTAAGTGCACGCAAGTGGCTCTCAGCCGACGCTTCTCTATCAGGGTCATCGTACAAAAGGCCTAGAGACTTAAAAAAGGCATCTACAGATAGCAAGGCAACATCATCGGCTTTTAGCCCAAAAGCCCAGGTTTGCGGATCGCCTTGTAGTAAAGACATCACAATCCCGACCCGTAGAGACTCAGTACCATAGGATCGGGGCCTTAAACGAAAATAAAGCTTACAAGCTTCCTTGAAATTAAAAAAATCCTTTCAGTTACCTGAAAAACGGTCAGGAAGGTGCATCTTTGGTTCTGGAATCATACTTGAGGAGACTCGCAAAAGATCTTCCTGCGATCTCAGCCGAAGAGTAAGATCCTGAACCATCTGAGTTAGTTCCTGAATCTGGCTGGCCAAAAGCTGGCTGGGATTCGGTCCTAATACTGCCAGATTCATGAGGCCGAATTTCAAGGCCCACCAAAAACAAATAACTCTTAATATTATTCTTTTTTTTGTTTTTTTTTTGTTTTTGGGCCGGTGATATTGTTACGTTCCTGATGCTCAGAACTGGAGAGATGTTTGTGTAGAGAGTCCAGAGCACCAGGATGTGACGCTGAAATAAGGGATGGTACGGGAATAGCCCCTAGCACCCTACCTCCGTTGTTTTATCCGTGTGGTCAGTTCACACCTGAGTGACTATGGTTTCTTGGGCCCACGGCAGCCGCGTTTGAAGGGCAGATTAGGTCTGCCCATCTCCGATGCCCCAGGTCTTAGAGTGAGACAAGGCGTGAACCGAGACAGGATAATAACAAGGGGACCTCTAACTAAAGCAACAGAAGCTAGGGGCTACTAACTACCCTAAAACTAAATATATGTGCGGCACGCCGCCAAAGGAAAAGAACAACAAAAGATACCACTGTCCACTCCCCCACACGGCACCGCCGAGTTCCAGGGAGGACAGTGAAAAGCGGAAACCTCCGCAAAAACCACCAATACAAAAGTAAAACAAGGACTAAGCGGCCTAGGCCGCAACACGCGGCAGAAGCCGCTACTCACGAAACCGGGAGAGAACCCCAACAAGCGAGAACCCCCAGATGACCGCAACAGGTTCAGTTGGACTGGAAGGATTCCCAGGACCAGCTTCAGAACTCCAGGACTCAGGAGCACAGGGAGCAGGATCGACCAGATACAGCTGACCAGGAACAGACGTTGCAAGGCAGGAACAGCATACAGGAAGCTATCACCGGCAAGGCTGCAGTGTGCTGGCTCCCATAAAAAGACCCTGCTGGCCAATGACAGGAGGGCCAGCAAGACCAGCCCCCAGACCCTAATTACTAGTTGCCGTGCAGCTGCCCTGGTCCGCCAATGGCATCCCCGTTGCTATGGACCCAGTGGCTGAGGACGCCCGTCATCCTAGCGTTGCCAGGGACCCAGCAGCTACAGTACGCACGGCGTCCTGGAGTTGCTAGGCGCCGGGCGGGCAGGGAGGGAGGTGCGGCGGCCGTGAGCATCACTCGGAAGCAGACCGAGCGGCGCCGTGGACCGCGGCACCTAACACAGTGTGAGCTATACTTATATTATGTCATGATTATGGCTTTTAGTAAAGATAATTAACTGCGCACGAGTGTTCAGCTTTGCACACATCACATTGATACCTCTCCCGGCTGTCGCTTCCAAATACAGCCTTTTCCGGAGTCCACTGCTCGGTGGATAGCAGGTATAATCTCAGATATTGTCCGCAAGTATAGGTGTCTCTGGCCGGCCAGTAATAGGGTAAAGATGTCTCATGAAAAACTCCTTAGCAGTGCATACGACAAACGCGTTTCCCCGCTTAGATATACATTTCAGCGGCTTCCTCAGTGTCCATACATGCACTGCAATTGCACGGAGTTTTAAATCAAGCGCCACCCAATTGGCGCATGCGTATACATTGCGGTCCATACCTCATTTTGATTTTGTATCTACATTCACGTGTTAGGACTCTATGCGTTCCATATAATTATTTATCCAGCTGTATATTAACTCTATGATAAGCTCTCTGGATGATATCACCAAGTAATCTTAGTATTGTATACTCAAATAACAATTTGCCACATTAAAAAGCATATATCTATGTATACATAAAGATATATATATATATCACATAAAACATAAAACAAATACTCATTCAGTGCTGCACACGCATCTACCCACACAATGGTTAAACACATCTAACCTTATAAATATAGTTATAGAAATATATAAACACATATGTGCATATAAAGAATATATATAATGTCTCCAGCTTTTTTCAGTCGATCACCACACATATATATTTTTCCACCTTTCACTATTCCTAAACATATGGATCAATTAATATCAATATGTACTATATACAGACAAACAACAAGGTGTAAGAGGCAAAAATATATATATAGAGGGAAGAAAAGAAAAGAAGGGGGAATAAACCCAAAAACCCTCCATTATTATTCTAATGAGGTCGGAAAAATATATTATCCTCTATATTGCCCCTTAATTTACACTAACAATTCTCAAAAAAGAAAGAGAAAATAAGATCTGACACAAAGCACAATAAAGAACCTTGTGAGATTAGTTCTATTCATCATTCAATCATTTTTATCCTATACTCCATTCAGTTCCACAGTATCATTTAATCCCCCCGGTACTAGAGAATCCATCCTAAAAATCCAGTATGCCTCACGTCTGCAAAGCATACTGTATCTATCCCCACCTCGTTTAGTCGCCTTAATCTGCTCAACAGCTAACATTTTAATATCATTGAAATCTGCATCCTGGCAATTTACTATATGGCTTGACAATGGGTGTTTTGCTTTTTTTAAAACATTTCTTCTATGTTCCATGTATCTTATATGAAGGGTTCGAGTAGTGCGGCCGACATATTGTTTGCCACATTGGCAAGTGATTACATAGATCACAAATGTCGACATGCAATTTAGAAAGTCCTTAACTTTAAATACCTCATTTGTTTTTGTTGATTGGACTTCTATACTTTTCCTTGGCATGGATTTACAGGATAAACAATTCATTTTTCCACATTTGTGGAACCCCACAGGTCTTTCTGGAAGCCATGACTTTGCGGATGTCTCTTCAGGTTTTTTATAGAAATGACTAGGTACAAGCTTAGATCTCAAATTTTCTGCCTTTCGGAACAATGTAGGTCCTATGGGATTAATATTATCATGAAGTAATTCATCTAACAAAAGTAGTGAAGTATATTTCTTTATTATATGTTTAATTTGATCGGCACAGTTGTTATACTGAGTAGAAAAACACATACTTTTTTCATATTTAATTTCTTTCGCTTTTTGTACTGCTGCTCTAGGTTTTAATAATACACTTCTATCCATCTGCTCCACTTCCTTATATGCTTTTGACAGTAAATCTGGTGGATATCCCTGTTCGTGAAATGATTCCAATAAAGTAGTAGCTTGTATTCTGAATGTCTCAATTGATGTACAATTGCGGCGTATGCGGATAAGTTGACCCCTGGGGATATTATCCTTCCAGCATGTTTTATGCGAACTTTTATAATGCAAATAACGATTTTGATCGACCGGCTTTACATATGTCTTGGTATTTAATACACCATATTCAACAGACAGTTCAATATCAAGGAAGGTTATTGTCTTTTGACTATACTGTGACGTGAATTTAAGTCCAAAGGTATTATTGTTTAGACTTTCCGTGAATAATAATAATAATGATTCTATACCTCCAATCCATATATTAAATAAATCATCTATGAATCGGCCATAGTATACCAGGTCCGCACCGAATCCCCACACGTGCATGTCCTCAAACACGCCCATATAAAGGTTGGCGAAACTCGGCGCGAACCTGGCGCCCATGGCCGCACCCCGTGTCTGTAAATAATATTGTGAATCAAAAGTGAAGTAATTATGTGTCAACATAAATTTAATAGCATCCAAAATAAAGGCCCGCAGGGAGTCTGACAAATCGTCTTGTAAATAATATCCAGTTGCCTCTACCCCCTGATCATGAGGAATATTGGAGTATAGAGATTCTACATCACAAGTTATTAGATAATAATCCTCCTTCCACCCAATATAATTAATTATATTCAAAAAATGCTGTGTATCTTTGATGTGTGATTGTAGACTCTCTACGTGCCTTTGTAAAAAATGATCAACAAAACAAGATAAATTATTAGTAAGTGAACCCACTCCCGAAATAATGGGACGCCCCGGTGGATATGTGAGTGATTTATGTATTTTGGGCAAATAATAAAAAGTGGGTGTGATAGGGTGTGTACAAATCAAAAAATTCCTTTCTTCCTTAGAGATGGCTCCGCCTGTATAACCTGTATCTAGAAGATCATCATACTGTCTTTGGAATAGGATGGTGGGATTGTAAGTCAGTCTACTATAGAAGGAGATATCGCTCAACTGTCTAAGAGATTCTATGACATAATCCTCAGTATCAAGAACCACAATCCCACCGCCCTTATCTGCTGGTTTTATATCAAGAACCACAATCCCACCGCCCTTATCTGCCGGTATGTAAGATGTATTTTAATATATATTTAATATATGATATTAAATCAATACGTTTTTAGTGTAAAAGTGCCAGCGCTGTTATTTTTTGTGTGTGTCCTAAACACTGTTGCAAGTCTCATTTTTTAACCCACCTACAAGGTCCACATTGGGAAAGGTACTATGATGGTATTTCCTGAATACATTTATACAATTTGTCAGTTTTAGGGATGAGTTTGGGAGGCGGGGCTCCCTGGGTTGGTGTGGAATGGCTGCTTTTAGGGCATCCGATTGTAATACTTGATCTTGCACTTTCTTTTTAGCACTAATTATTTTTCTACCTACTGTATGTAACACCTTTTAACATTCAAATTATTACTACTCACCAATGTAACACCACTAACTCATAGCTTCTGCTTCTTATTTATGTTACACATACTAACACTTTAACCTCACACTAGTGTGGTGCCTTGGGGTGGTTGGTCTGTGCTGACTTAGGGGTCCAATGGCCTTTACTTGAACCTTAATGTTAAAGACCCACCAAATGAGGTCACCTGGTCGTGGTTGGTGGGCCCATACTGTATATTTTCAGCCATAAATTATGCTAAGCACCTCAATTTTGCTCTATGTTAGATTCCAGAGCTTATTATAATTATTCTGATTAGCAGAACTTAATATTAACTAGTGGGTAAGCTGATTTCATATCCTTTAGTTTGGCAAAAGATAATTTACTGGTAGCATGTCACACATTTTTATAATTGAAATTGTACTACAAACCTTTTTGCTGTCCATGCCTGTCAAACAACTGATATGCTGACTTGAAACTATTTCCAGATCTGCAATAGTAACATAGTAACATAGTAATTGAGGTTGAAAAGAAGCAAAATGCCCTGTTCAACCTGTATTTTGTATTAAGTTGAGTTGATTTTACTGTACCTGCTGAAGAATGTTTTATGACTGGTTAACAACTACAAATCATGTTACACCCGGATTAACAACGTCAATATTTTAAATGTTGTTACCTAGGATATCCTTTTCAATCAGAAATTTATCCAATCCCCTTTTAAATGCATTACAGAGTCCACCATTACCACCTTCCCTGGCAAGGAATTCCTCTATCCTCCAGCCTCAGCGAGTGCCCACGTGTCCTAAACAGAGTTCTTTTAATAAATAATTCCTCTGATAACTCTTTGTAATGACCCGTTACATATTTGAAGACATTAATAATGTCTCCTCTTAGACGCCTCTTTTCCAGTGTATACATATTCAACCTAGTAAGCCTTTCCTCGTAATCCAGTCCCTCTAGCCCTTTAATCAATTTAGTAGCTCACCTTTGAACCCTTTCTAGTTCACAGATATCTTTTTTATACAGTGGTGCCCAAAACTGAACACAATATTCCAGGTGCGGACATACCAATGATTTGTACAGTGGCAGGATTACATCCTCGTCCCTTGTCTCAATTCCCCGTTTTATGCACGCTAGCACCTTACTTGCCATGAGTACTGTATGGGATGTAGTTAAAATGCCAGCTGTCAGGATCCTGGCATTTAGGATACAGTACCAACACCTGAATCCCGACAGCCAACAATACTGCCAGCAGAAAACCCAGCGCTACAGGGGGATGCAATCAATTTACCTACAATCAAAATCCTGATGGTCAAAATACCAACAACCAATGACCGATGGTCAAAATACCGACATGGACAAAATACAGACCTTAAAAATGTCGATACGGTCAAAATACCGACCTTTTAAAGGTCAACAGGTCAAAAAATCAACATCAATTTTTCATGATTTTTTCATTGAAACCGACTTGTTCTTACTTTAACATCCCAGTGGACATGGAGGGGGATTATAATAGTGTGCTGAGTGCAGCGAGCCATGCGAGGGGAAGCGGGACATTTATACAGAGCCTATGTCGACCTATGTCGATATACAAAAAAAACAACTTGTATCGACCTTTTGACCTGTCGACATTTTAAATATCAATATTTTGACTGTCGACATTTTAAATGTCCGTATTTTGACTGTGTCGGTATTTTGACCTTGTCTGTATTTTGACCATCGGTCAATTGTTGTCAGAATTTTGACCGCTGGCATTTTGATTGTAGGTAAATCATACTGATCCTGCTACAGGACCAATCCCACTCCTGGGTGTCCACGACACTCATAGAGTGGGGATAGATCCTGTGGCAAGCACTGTGAGCCCACAAAGGGACTCTTAGTGCTCGCCCCACTGCCAGCATTCTGGTGGGCAGGATGCCGCTGTCAGGATATTGACAGCCGGCATCCCGTCCACCGGTATTACGCATCACACCCATACTGTACAGTTCATGTTTGGGAAACTGACTAACAGTATATGGTAGATTGATTACATTACCCACTGAGACTGGAAAGATATACAATTAAAGAACCTATTTTAGCTACTTTCCCAATGAGATTAGAAGCAATATGATGAATGCCTAGTGGTAATCTCACAGTGAACAGGGGAATTATAAAAGAATGATTATTACGTTTGTATGTGCACCAACTACATATGCCAAGACAGTAGCGTAAATTTGTCCCAGTTGCCCAGAGGTAAGATAAGTGTTGGTACCCCCCCAACCCGATACAATACATATATAAACACACAACCACATTTGTATTATGTAGATATAAATGTGTTGGCACTCCATTTAAAAAACAACTGCCCTGGTGCCTCCACAGAAGTAGACAAAGTAATGGCAAAGTATGGAGTTCACACCATCAGAACAGTGACAGCAGCTTTACCCCTTGCAGAAATCAATGACAGTGCGGTCCCCAAACACAGTGACAGTGACAGCAGCGGCACTCTTCTCCCCTTGCAGAACACAGTGACAGCATTGGTTCCCTTCCCCACCAGTAGAGCACTGCATGGCCAACTTGTTTCCCCCCTCTCCACACCAATGGAGCACTGCAGCAGCCGACTTAATAGAGGGTCACTTGCTATGAGAAGATATGCAGGGAGATTACTACCCCCCCCACCACACACACACACACACACTGTCCTCCTTCTGCATGCCTGCATTGTGATGACTCTTCAATTAGGGCACGTCACAGAGCAGGAGCGCTGCTGACTCTGATTGGCGCTCTGCTCCAGGGGTTGCTTTACAGCAGCAAGGACACGCAATGGGGGCAAGGGCAAACAGAGGATAATTTAAAGGGGGTTTCCAAAACTTCAATCACGGAGTAAAAAACAAAACAAAAGAGAAAAAACATAAATAAATAGAGATAGAGAGCGACCAAACGGGCACCACACATGCAAGTATTAGCTATACTGTAAATCTGCGGTGACATCTGTAGATCGCAGCTGGGACTCAATCCATAAAGTACAATGCAGCAGCACTCAGGAAATAAAACTCAGACAAATACAGGAATATTGCAACTTTTTGATGTATTACAACGTCTTCAGGCACAGAGTACAATTATATATTGGCATTAATTTACTCATTGTTTTCTGAGTGCCGGATGTTCTGTGTTCTATATATACACATATATATGTGGAAAAGAAAGGCGGCACTTGGAGACTTGGAGAATTAGGTGAAACAAACCATCAAGTGTTTAATCACTTCACGTGTGTTTTGGTTTTTCCTGAAGAAGGGGGTACAGTCCCCGAAACGTTGACATGATTAAACACTTGATGGTTTGTTTCATCTAATTCTCCAAGTCTCCAAGTGCCGCCTTTCTTCTCCATGTGCATTGAGGCATCAAACACCTCTAAGGAGGGCACTGGAGCCAGTAGCCTGCTGGTGGAGGTGAGTGCCGGACTGTATAGAGGATGGTATATATATATATATATATATGTATATATATTAGCAGGTTCGGTTCTCAGAGAACTGAACCCCCCCAACTTCACGATCTGAGCCGGGAACCAAGCCCGACTCAGGACTTCCCACCAGAATCGGAACCCAGAATGAGGCAAAACATCATCATCTCACTGTCGGATTCTCATGGGTTTTGGATTCCATATAAGGAGACACATGTTGCCGCACACTGTCTCGCTCTGTGTGTGGTGGCATCGGGAGGGGTCAGTGTGTGTTCTCTAGGGGGGCTGTCCTGTCACTGTACTGTTAGGGGTGCTGCAGCTGTTCATAGGGTGTTGCTGTCCTGGCTGTCACTGTGCTGTAAAGGGGCACTGTCCTCCTGTATGCCGTGAAAATACAGGGGTGCTGGCCCTGTCCTGTATGCTGTAAAAATTCAAAGGCGCTGTGAAAATAAATGTATAATGGCCCTGTCTTGTATGTTGTAAAATTACAGGGGTGCTGGCCCGGTCCTGTATGCTGTAAAAGTTCAGGGGTGCTGTGAAAATAAATGTACACTGTTCCTGTCTTGTATGCTGTAAAAATTCAGGGGTGTTGTAAACAATAAACGTACACTGGCCCTGTCCTGTATGCTGTAAAAATACAGGGGTGCTGTTGTTAAAATAAAATTTCACTGGCCCAAATACAGGGGTGCTGTGGTTAAAATAAAATTACACTGACCCTGTCTTGTATACTGTAAAATTACAGGGGTGTTGTTCAAATACAGGGGTGCTGGCCCGGTCCTGTATGCTGTAAAAATACAGGGGTGCTGTTGTTAAAATAAAATTACACTGGCTCTGTCCTGTATGCTGTAAAAATAAAGGGGTGCTGTTGTTAAAATAAAAGTACACTGGTCCAAATACAGGGGTGCTGATGTTAAAATAAAATTACACTGGCCCTGTCTTGTATACTGTAAAATTACACGGGTATTGTTCAAATACAGGGGTGCTGGCCCTATCCTGTATGGTGTAAAAATACAGCGGTGCTGTTTTTAAAATAAAAGTACACTGGCCCAAATACAGGGGTGCTGTTGTTAAAATAAAATTACTCTGGCCCTGTCTTGTATACTGAAAAATGACAGGGGTGTTGTTCAAATACAGGGGTGCTGGTCCTGTCCCGTATGCTGTAAAAATACAGGAGTGCTGTTGTTAAAATAAAAGTACACTGGCCCTGTCCTGTATGCTGTAAAAATACAGGGGTGCTGGTGTTAAAATAAAAGTGCACTGGCCCTGTCTTGTATGCTGTAAAAATACAGGGGTGATGTGAAAAAAATTAAAAGGGGCCCTTTTCTGTGTGCTGTAGTTATAATAAAGGGGTGCTGTCCTGTGCAATGGAGAACAAAAATTTGGAAGAAAAAATAGTGAAAGATCAGGAACCTCTTCCAGTTCCTAGTACTAGTGCTGAAGCTGCTGCTGCCACCAGTCATGACATTGCCGGTGCAATTCCATCAACGTCATCTGCTAAGGCCAATGCCCAATGTCATAGAGGGCTTATAAAATCCAAGAAGCAAAAATTAATAATTAGAAAAAAAAGACATTATCTGATGAGAAACGTAAAATTGGCAATGGCTAAGGCCTTGGCTGAGGTTCATGACTGGTGGTTTAGCTTCTCATGAGGATGGAATCCCTCCTCCCTCTCGAAAAATTTTAAAAAATTAAGCTTGTTATATCACAAATCCCCAAGGATAGTCCACAGTTGTGATGTCTAGGCCTGATCTTCCCAAGACTGTATGGGAAGAGGAGGCTCCTACCACCATTTATACGCCCCCTGCAAGTGCTGGGAGGAGCACTGCCAGTCAGGTTGCTTATACTGAGATTGAGGATGTCACTGTAGAAGTACACCTGGATGAGGAGGATATTGGTGTAGCTGGCGCTGGGGAGGAAGTTGACTATAAGGATTCTAATGGTGATGTGGTTTGTTTGATAAAGGCACCAGGGAAGACAGTTGTTGGCCATGGGATGAAAAAGCCCATTGTCATGACTGGGCAAAATAACAAAAAAGCCACCTCTTCGGTGTAAAATTATTTCTCCACAAATCCGGATAACAGGTGTCAAGCCGTGTGTTGCCTTTTTCAAACCATAATAAGTAGGGGTAAGGACATTAACCGCCTAGGAACATCCTCCCTTATACGTCATCTGCAGCACATTCATCATAAGTCATTGTCAAGTTCAGAAACATTGGTTAATAGCGTAAGCAGTCCATTGATACCTAAATCCCTTCTTCTTGTTGTACCCAAGCTCCTGCAATCCACACCACCAACTCGCTCAACGTCAATTTCCTCCTCCGTCAGGAACGTCAGTAGTCCTGCAGGCCATGTCACTGGCATGACTGACGAGTCCTCTCCTATCCAGGATTCCTCCAGAGGATCACTGAGTGGTACGCCTACCGCTGCTGCTGCTGCTGTGAGTCAATTGTCATCCCAGAGAGGAAGTCGGAAGACCACTTGTACTACTTCAACTTAGCAATTGACTGACCAACAGTCCTTTGCAAGGAAGATGAAATAGGACAGCAGTCACCCTGTTGCAAAGCGGATTACGGAGGACATAACAATTATGCTGGTGTTAGACATGCGTCCAGTATCCGCTATTAGAGCAGAGGAATTTAGACAGTTGATGGATGTACTGTGTACTAAATCCCATCTAGATTCCACTTCACTAGGCAAGCGATTCCCGTACTGTACAGGGACATTAAGAAAAGTGTCCTCAATGTCATCAAAAATGCGGTTGTACCCGCTGTCCACTTAACCACGGACATGTGGACAAGTGGAGCAGGACAAACTAAGGATTACATAAATGTGACAGCCCACTGGGTAGATGTATTGCCTTCCACAGCAACAACAGCAGCGGCACCTGCAGCAGCATCTCCCAAACACCAACTCATTCCTTGGCAGGCTACGCTGTGTATCACCGGTTTCCATAAGAAGCACACAGCTGACGACCTCTTATGGAAACTGAGGGACATCATCACACAATGGCTTACCCCACTTAGACTCTCCTGGGGATTTGTGATGTCTGACAATGCCACCAATATTGTGCGTGCATTACATCTGGGAAAATTCCAGCATGTCCCATGTTTTGCACATACAATTAATTTGGTGGTGCAGAATTTTTTGAAAAATGACAGGGGCATGCAGGAGATGCTGTAGGTGGCCCGAAAAATTGTGGGCCATTTTGGATATTCAGCGACTGCATGGCGAAGACTGGAGTGCCAGAAAACACTTCTGAACCTGCCCTGCCATCACTTGAAGCAAAAGGTGGTAATGAGGTGGAATTCAACACTCTATATGCTTCAGTGGATGGATGAGCAGCAAATGGCCATTCAAGCCTATACATCCACCTATGATATAGGCATAGGAGAGGGAATGCACCTGACTCAAGCGCAGTGGAGAATGATTTCTGTCTTGTGCAAGGTTCTCCAACCCTTTGAATTTGCCACACGTGAAGTCAGTTCAGAAACTGCCAGCTTGAGTCAGGTCATTCCCCTCATCAGGCTTTTGCAGCTGGAGAAAATGAAGGAAGAGCTAAGATGGAGCGATTCCGCAAAGTATGTGGGAATTGTGGATGGAGCCCTTCATTCGCTTTGCCAGGATTCAAGGGTGGTCAATCTGTTGAAATCAGAGCACTACATTTTGGCCACCGTGCTGGATCCTACGTTTAAAGCCTACGTTGTATCTCTCTTTCTGGTGGACACAAGTCTGCAGACCTTCTGGTAAGAAAATTGTCAACTCAAGCGGAACGTGACCCGTCAACAGCTCCTCCTTCATTTTCTCATGCAACTGGGGCTGCGAGGAAATAAAAATATATCCTAGCCCACCCGCTGGCGGTGATGCAGGGCAGTCAGGATCAAGTTTTGACATCTTGTCCGGACTGAAGGAGCTGCCAACAATTTCTGACATATCTACTGTCACTGCATATGATACTGTCACCATTGAAATAATGGTGGAGGATTATATCGGTGACAGCATCCAAGTAGGCATGTCAGACAGTCCGTATGTATACTGGCAGGAAAAAAAGGCAATTTAGAAGCCCCGCTCCAGTGTGTACTCCGAAAGAGTGTTTTGTGCAACCGTTAACATTGTCAGCGATTGGCGTAGAAGGTTACTTACACAAAATGTGGAGATGATGTTTATCAAAATGAATTATTAATTCCTCCAGGAAGACCTTTACCAGCAATTGACTCCAGAAAGTACACAGGGGCCTGTCATGGTGGATTCCAGTGGGGACAAATTAATACTCTGTGAGGATGAGGATGTAAACAATGAATCGGGTAAGGAATTGGAGGATGAGGAGGACATCTTGCCTCTGCAGAGCCAGTTTGTGCAAGGAGAGATTAGTTGCTTTTTTTGGGTGGCGGGATTGATTGCTTCTTTTTTGTGGGGGCCCAAACAAACCAATCATTTCAGCCACAGTTGTGTGACCGACCCTGACGCTAAAATGATAGGTTTGTTAAAGTGTGCATGTCCTGTTTATACAACTTAAGGGTGGATGGGAGAGGCCAAGGACAATTCCATCTTGTATCTCTTTTTTATCTTTGCATTATGTGCTCTTTGGGGCCTAGTTATTAAAACTGCCATCCTGTCTGCCACTGCAGTGCCACTCCTAGATGGGCCACGTGTTTGTGCCGCCCACTTGTGTCACTTATCTTAGTCATCCAGCGACCTCGGTGTAACCTTTTAGCCTAAAATCAATATTGTGTGGTGTGAAGTGTTCAGAATAGTCAGGAAATGAGTGGAAATGAATGTTATTGAGGTTAATAATACCGTAGGATCAAAAATACCCCCAAATTCTGTGATTTTAGTGGTTTTTATGTTTTTTTTTTAATCCCGATCCAAAACCAAAACATGAACCTCTCTTAAACCCCTCTTTTAAGCTCTAACAGGACTAATCCCTTAATTCACTTAGGGTTGCTAGTTTTCAGTAATGTCTTAGATGTACCCACCCTTAACTGTATTGTACATCTAATGTCAGTGCCTCCACCCAAATATGTTTGTGTACCTACCCCTTAAACCATTTGGGCCTACTTGGGGAAAACCAAATACATTAATTAATGTCTTTAATAGCACTCCTGATACCACATACACACACACTGCTGGATGAATCAGCAGAAGGTAAGTTTATTTCTCGCATCCATTCTTTGCATATATATTCAACAATGCAACACAAAATATATTTAACAACTATTAGTAATTTGAAACTACCCCCATCACCATGGCCAAACCAAGGACTCAGTGGCAACCTACAAATAGGCTAGATGTACAGTGAATGCTAATTAGGACAATGTCCAGTAGTAACTGTAGGTGCCTATGAATCCCAGGGAGGGTCAATAGTTTACAAATTTGTTAATACCCCTCAACATGGATGAGAAGCACTTTCCCTGTAAATGTCAGAATCCGTTTGGATTTCCCATTGTGAGAACATATTAGCAGGGACTGATGTTCACGGTACAATAGCAAGTTTATTAAAGCAGTGTACAACTGTAAACAATAAATATAAACTAGGAATAACTAGAGAACACAAAATGAAAGGGAGAACTGAGGGGACATGGGATGCCAGGAGACTGTGAATACACGGGATGCCAGGAGACTGAGTACATGAAAACGGTGTAGACTGTGGAAATACTAGAGACACTGTGGACTGTGAAGGCACTTTGCAATAGGATTGTTCAGTAGCGGATATTGCACCATAGCAGGATGCACTTGAATAGGGAATGTAGGGTTGCAGGATTGCACTGTGGTAGAGTATGTAACATACCAGGATAACACGACTGCACTGTAGCAGGATCACAGGATAGCACCGTGGTAGAGTATGCACTGTAGCAGGATAACAGGATTGCACTGTAGCTGGATCACGGGATAGCACTGTGGTAGAGTGTGCAACATACCAGGATAACAGGATTGCACTGTAGCAGGATCACAGGATAGCACCGTGGTAGAGTATGCACTGTAGCAGGATAACAGGATTGTACTGTAGCAGGATCACAGGATAGCACTGTGGTAGAGTATGCACTGTAGCAGGATAACAGGATTGCACTGTAGCTGGATCACAGGATAGCACTGTGGTAGAGTATGCACTGTAGCAGGATAACAGGATTGCACTGTAGCTGGATCACAGGATAGCACTGTGGTAGAGTATGCACTGTAGCAGGATAACAGGATTGCACTGTAGCTGGATCACAGGATAGCACTGTGGTAGAGTATGCATTGTAGCAGGATAACAGGATTGCACTGTAGCTGGATCACAGGATAGCGCTGTGGTACAGTATGCACTGTAGCAGGATAACAGGATTGCACTGTAGCTGGATCACAGGATAGCACTGTGGTAGAGTATGCACTGTAGCAGGATAACAGGATTGCACTGTAGCTGGATCACAGGATAGCGCTGTGGTAGAGTATGCACTGTAGCAGGATAACAGGATTGCACTGTAGCTGGATCACAGGATAGTGATATGGTAGAGTATGCATTGTAGCAGGATAACAGGATTGCACTGTAGCTGGATCACAGGATAGCACTGTGGTAGAGTATGCACTGTAGCAGGATAACAGGATTGCACTGTAGCTGGATCACAGGATAACACTGTGGTAGAGTATGCACTGTAGCAGGATAACAGGATTGCACTGTAGCTGGATCACAGGATAGCGCTGTGGTAGAGTATGCACTGTAGCAGGATAACAGGATTGCACTGTAGCTGGATCACAGGATAGCACTGTGGTAGAGTATGCACTGTAGCAGGATAACAGGATTGCACTGTAGCTGGATCACAGGATAGCACTGTGGTAGAGTATGCACTGTAGCAGGATAACAGGATTGCACTGTAGCTGGATCACAGGATAGCGCTGTGGTAGAGTATGCACTGTAGCAGGATAACAGGATTGCACTGTAGCTGGATCACAGGATAGCACTGTGGTAGAGTATGCACTGTAGCAGGATAACAGGATTGCACTGTAGCTGGATCACAGGATAGCACTGTGGTAGAGTATGCACTCTAGCAGGATAACAGGATTGCACTGTAGCTGGATCACAGGATAGCGCTGTGGTAGAGTATGCACTGTAGCAGGATAACAGGATTGCACTGTAGCTGGATCACAGGATAGCGCTGTGGTAGAGTATGCACTGTAGCAGGATAACAGGATTGCACTGTAGCTGGATCACAGGATAGCGCTGTGGTAGAGTATGCACTGTAGCAGGATAACAGGATAGCACTGTTGCTGGATCACAGGATAGCACTGTGGTAGAGTATGCACTGTAGCAGGATAACAGGATTGCACTGTAGCTGGATCACAGGATAGCGCTGTGGTAGAGTATGCACTGTAGCAGGATAACAGGATTGCACTGTAGCTGGATCACAGGATAGCACTGTGGTAGAGTATGCACTGTAGCAGGATAACAGGATTGCACTGTAGCTGGATCACAGGATAGCACTATGGTAGAACCTGGCAGTTCTATGGATATTTTAGCAGTAGAGACCAGCATAACCAGGACCAGGAACTGAAACAACCTTGACACGATGAACTGGCAACAGGGAGCCTGTGTGGCTGGCCTAAGTAGTGAGTTCAGGTGCTGCTCACAGCTGTGGTAACAGCTAATAATCAAGCTGCAGACACAGAGCAGAGTGCTGAGCACCAGAGCAGAGAGCGCCACCCCAGGCATGGAGGAGAAACTGCATGGATCGTGACAGTACCCCCTCCCTAAGGAGCGGATTCCAGACGCTCAACACATGTCAGAGTCTGAATCAAAAGGTAGAGGGCATATCAGGGTATTCTAATGCTGCCAAGGAAGTCCAACAGAGGCTTTCAACTTAGACTTTCCCTTTTTCTTCTTTCTCCTTTTTGTAGATTTCCCAGCAGGAACAGTAGACTGAAGCTGAAGAAAACCAACAGGTAAGCTGATTGCTGGAGTCTCTGAGCTGGCAACAGGATTCTCGGATGAACCAAGATAGATAGGAACCTTAGATGGCCCCGGCTGGGCAGGACCCTCAATTGAGACTGAAGACTGATAAGAGCATGAATTGAATTTCTTAATTACCACCTCACTGAAGGCCACAAGATTGAGAAGAACTAGGTCATTGGTTTCAATTAGTGGACTAGCTCATTCCAAGGCTTCTCCTCTGAAGGTCAGGAATAAAAATTTAGCTATGTTGGATGGAGTAATTCCGAGAGAAGGGTCTGTCTCCATCATGGAAAGATATCGGTTAACTAGTGCGAAGTATTGCGTTAAATCTCCATCAAAGTAATCCAAAAATAAAGCGTTGGATGAATTCTGTGAAGTGGAAGCTTGATTTTCTGGAAACACTGGAGATGGAATAAAAAATGGAGCATCAGGACACTGAGGAGGGGACAGACTTTCAGGAGACTGGTCAGGAATACATGATGATCCTAACCGATCGTTGACTAGAGATTTGGATGGCACTTTTTGGATTTGGTCTTTCCTGGAAGTTCTGTGAGACTGAGTTGTAGCCAAATCGTGAGCCAACAAGTTAGTAGTAGGATTGGAACCCAGGACTACAGCAGTACCTACGTGCCTAGATATATGGCCTGTGTTGTGAGAAACGGGAGTGCTAGATTCTTCTTCGAAGATTGGCATAATGCTCAGAGCCCCCTCCTGGGGCTGAACTAAGGCAGGAGCCCTTTCTTCACTGGGCTGGGCTAAAGCAGGAGCCCCCTCTTCATGGGGCTGGGCTGAGGCAGGAGCCCCCTCTTCACGGGGCTGGGCTGAGGAAGGAGCCCCCTCTTCACGGGGCTGGGCTGAGGCAAGAGCCCCCTCTTCACGGGGCTGGGCTGAGGCAAGAGCCCCCAC
This sequence comes from Pseudophryne corroboree, assembly GCF_028390025.1. NCBI lineage: Eukaryota > Metazoa > Chordata > Amphibia > Anura > Myobatrachidae > Pseudophryne > Pseudophryne corroboree. The sequence goes on along the minus strand of NC_086453.1, from coordinate 187,538,801 downwards.
TTCGCGGGGCTGGGCTGAGGCAAGAGCCCCCACTTCACGGGGCTGGGCTGAGGCAAGAGCCCCCACTTCACGGGGCTGAGCTGAGGCAAGAGCCCCCACTTCATGGGGCTGGGCTGAGGCAAGAGCCCCTACTTCACGGGGCTGGGCTGAGGCAAGAGCCCCCACTTCACGGGGCTGGACTGAGGCAAGAGCCCCCACTTCACGGGGCTGGGCAGCACTCTGTAGACTCTCTGGCTGGGCAGCAATCTGTAGACTCTCTGGCTGGGCAGCACTCTGTAGACTCTCTGGCTGGGCAGCACTCTGTAGACTCTCTGGCTGTGAAGACTCTCTGGCTGGGCAGCGCTCTGAAGACTCTCTGGCTGGGCAGCGCTCTGAAGACTCTCTGGCTGGACAGCGCTCTGAAGACTCTCTGGCTGGGCAGCGCTCTGAAGACTCTCTGGCTCTGGACCCTCTGAACCCCTCACTGGGGCTGGACACTCTGAAGAACCCCCTCCTGGGGCTGGACACTCTGAAGAACCCCCTCCTGGGGCTGGACACTCTGAAGAACCCCCTCCTGGGGCTGGATGCTCTGAAGAACCCCCTCCTGGGGCTGGACGCTCTGAAGAACCCCCTCCTGGGGCTGGACACTCTGAAGAACCCCCTCCTGGGGCTGGATGCTCTGAAGAACCCCCTCCTGGGGCTGGATGCTCTGAAGAACCCCCTCCTGGGGCTGGACGCTCTGAACCCCTCACTGGGGCTGGACGCTCTGAAGAACCAAACAGAAAGATAGGAAAGTGCCTCAAGTGGCGCAGTGCAGCTATAGTACCTGATGGTTTAAAATAAATGTCACCACATTTAAAGACAAGAATAAATACAACAAAAGTAAACCTTCCTAGTACACACAGCGCAAGCAACAAGAAAAGGAAAAGTTACATTCCTGATTGAATGTGTAGACTCAGATGTCCCTGTCCAGCTTTCCGAGTGTGTGGAATCCAGCTCGTAAATATGAAACAGAGAAAATAAAAGGACAACCAATGTGTAGTATTTCACAACAATAAATGGATAAAAAATGTCTTTGGATGAGTAGACTTAGATATCCAGATCCAGCGTACCCCACTCACTCAGTGATAGGTGGATATATGCATATAAAGGTATCTTTATGCCATCAAATGTCGTGTCTATTCACCCTTGGAGTGCGTTGAAAAGACCGGTAGGAAGGGTAAAAATCATCAATATATAAAGCGTACCCGAAGACTCACAGGAAAAGGGGGATATGAAATATGTAAAGGTTTCTTTCAAATGTGTTATTCAATTGCACACAGCGTACCCCAACTCACTCTTGATGATGTGGAACAATTCCTATCAAGGTATCTTTTACTTGGTTGTCTTGGTAAGTAGTTCTGTCTTCTAGGTTATACCATATATCCTCAAAGTTTTAACATGGGGAAATAAAGCAAGAAGAGGAAAAACCAATGTGTAGTATGTATCAATTGGTATAGAGGTCTGATGAATAAATCTCCTATTTAGATGTTAATTCAAGATACAGGAGAAGCAATTTGTGCTAGACTTACACTATATAAAACAGCAAATTAGATAGTGTATTAAGCCTGGTAGTAAGGAAGTGTAAAATAGGGTGGCGTACCCCAACACTCACGGCAACACCACCAGTGACAAACACATCAAGGTATCTTTTTCAAGGGTGCAGAAAGTTTTCATATATAGCGTACCAGGACTCACACGTGTAAATCATGCACCGTTCCTATCAGGGTATCTTTATGTAATTGGTCAGGTAATTTCATTCCAAGTCGTGATTTTTCCCAAAAAAAAATATGTATTGGACTCCACAAACTCCACAGACGAGTGTGCAAAAATACAACACATACATAAAAAAAGGAAAATAATCCAGTAAAAAATCTATTTAAAATACCAGCAACAGAAAAAAACTTGAAGTATAAAAAACAAAGTCCACATGGATTCAATTAAAAATGGCTACTCACACTCCTTGTAGTAAAATCAACGCGTTTCGGTCTAATAGACCTTTATCAAGATGAACTGGCGTGTCCAGGAGTGAAATATTTATGGTACAGGTAGCCAATAGAAATATACCGGAAGTGACATCATCTAATTGCATATATTCAATTCTATAAATCCACACTGATTATAACAACATTTGTCCACTGAATAGTTTTATACATATTTTGTCAGTTACACAGATAAGTCTTTACTTCGTTTTAAACAAAATTAACAGACCTATACATACAAAAAAAACACTAAAGTCCGCGCCGAACGGAAGTTCCGGTCCTCCGGGGGTAGATGAGAAATGTAGTCTCTATTGAAAATGACGTCTGTGCTATTCGTTTGCGGCTGCCGGAACCGGAAGTGCGGCGACGTCAGCGAAGCTAATGTTTCCCTGGGAGATGTAGTCAGAAGACGTCTGTGTAGTTCATTTGCCGCTCCCGGACCCGGAAGTGCGGCTTCATCAGCAAGGCTGATATTACACTGGGGCGTCATGGGAAATGTAGTTTAAGAGGAAATTCAATGAACAGAACCATAGTCCATGATAACATACTGAGGATTATAAAAGATGTAGTCAGTAATCATTATATCTGAATTCGTCCACGAATAGCAATATGCACTTAAAATTTCTTAAGTGTACACCTTGGCATTAAATAAACACAGAGATGACATACATCATTAAAAAGGACAAAATTATTGTTAGACCAAAATATTGTTATTATAAGAACCACTTGAGTTCGAAGTCACAATTAAGGCCATTGGGACTCAAGGTGTTATAATTATAGATACAGTTCATTTCAGACCTTGCCAAGGTACATACTGTATCTTTATTTCTTAAAGACCCTTTTATATGCTTTATACCAAAAAAGCCTGTAATATCCGAAACCAGACAATTATGTATGTTTTTAAAATGTAGGGATAATGAATGGGTGTCTAACCCCTTCTTTATATTTCTTATATGCTCCCCCATTCGTACTTTAAAGGGGCGAGATGTGCGTCCTATGTAAAATAAATTGCATTTGCATCTAACCGCATAAACAATGTTTTTTGTCTCACATGTTATGAAATCAGTGATATCAATGTCCATATTATTAATATCAATGTCCATATTATCTTAGTAATTTTACTTTGTCCTTCACTTTTAATGTTTCTGCAGCCAATGCAGCTCCCGCATCTAAAAAAACCTTTTGATATGACCCTAGGTCCAGATGGTACAGAAAGGAGGGCACTGGAAACTAATTTATTTTTTAAGTTCGGTGCCCTACGATATATGTGTACTGGTTTTACCGGTACCAGGGACCCAATAATTGGATCTCTTTTTATAAGGCCCCAATGTTTTTTAAAAATATGTTCAATTGACTTGTATTGGGTGTTAAACTCAGTAATAAACGCCCATTCGTACCTATCACTCTTTTTATTCTTATTATTACTTATTAGAAGGTCCTTGCGTTCTATCTCGTTAGTTCTTAATTTGGCTTCCTCTATTTTGCCTTTATTATAACCACACGTTTCAAATTTCTGTATTAAACTTCATGCTTGATTCTGAAAAGTGGTTTCCTCACTACAATTTCTTTTTAACCTTTTTAATTGGCTCACAGGAATTGAATTGAGCCAATTATTGTGGTGGCAGCTGGTAGCTGCAATGTAGGTACCACAATCAGTAGGTTTAGAGAAGGTCTTAGTATTAATTTTCTTTTCTTTAATGTAGACTGTAATATCCAAAAAATTAATGGTTTGCTGGTCCATCTCAAAAGTGAGTTTGATATTTTTATCATTTAGATTAAGGATGGTGCAAAAATTTTTCAAGGAAGCTTCATCGCCCCTCCATACAAAGAAAATATCATCTATGTATCTTGCATAGGACACCAGGTTCACCCCGAGCTCTGGGCTAGACCAGATGGAATTGGTCTCCCACAACCCCATAAAGAGGTTGGCGTAGCTGGGGGCAAACCTGGTGCCCATAGCAGTGCCTGTTTTCTGGATATAAGATTGGTCTTTAAAAAGAAAAAAATTATTGTGGAGGATGAATTGTATCCCCTCTAATACAAGATTCTTCATATCTCCTGTTAAATTAGTTTGATCCAGAAAGAAAGAAACCGCCTCTATTCCATGTTTGTGATTTATAATAGTGTAGAGGGAACAGACGTCGGCGGTGACCAGCCAATCGCCGTCCCTCCATTCAACGGTTTCTAACATTGTTAAAAAGTCTCTGGTGTCCTTTAAATGTGACTTATTGGTGAGTACCATGGGCTGCAGTAAGAAATCAATAAACTGTGATAGGTTTGCTGTTATCGACCCAACTCCCGAGATTATTGGACTTCCTGGGGGATCTACAAGGCTTTTATGGACCTTTGGAAGGACATAAATCACAGGAGTTATAGGATTTTCTGGCAGAATAAATTTAGCCTCTTTTTCACTGATAGTCCCATTGCATTCATATTTATCAATTAAATCTTTCAATTTAGACAAAGTTAATTCTGTAGGATCTTTCCTCACCTTCCTATAAGTGGAGGGGTCATTAAGATGGCGCATCACTTCATCCTCATATTTACTGAGGTCCATCACCACTACTCCCCCCCCCCTTATCTGCCGGCTTAATGACAATGTTATTATTCTTTTTCAAATCTCCTAAGGCTTTTCTTTCCCTGAAGGTCATATTGAATTTTTTCTTAGGTTTAGATTGTAGCACTTTTAGGTCATCCAAAACAAGGGCAATAAATGATTCGATAAACGGGCCCTGTACATGTTTAGGGAAAAAAAACGATTTGGGTTTAAACGGTGTAACTGGATTTTGTATGGACTGATCCGTGTCTAACTTGTTAGCAAAAAACTTCTTGATAGTCAATTTTCAAGTGAACCTTTGTAAATCTAAATATAATTGAAAAGGATTAACATAATTGGTGGGAGCATATTTAAGTCCTTTTTGGAGTACCGAAATTTCATTGGGGGACAGGTCATATGAACTCAAATTAAAAATCTTGACCATTCCCCCTGTATTTGGACTCACTGTATCATGATTACTTGGATCAATCACCATTTCCCCTACACTTTGATTTAATAAAGGGTCAATTATCGATCCCCCTATATTTTGGTTTGATGGAGGGTCCCTAATATTTAGGTTCTTTTTCTTTCTCCTTAACTTCATTGATTGTTTGGGTTTTCTACTTCTTTTTTTAGGTACCCCACCCCTTTTCCCTCTCTTTGTTTTGTGATAGATCACCTGCGGTTCACTTGATGTGGGCGTTCGTACAAAAAACGTGGAGATTTATCTGCATTACGTAGGGGGGAATAGCGATTTGATGTCTCTGGATAGTCATTTTTTTTTTTTTTTTTTGAAAAATCACGACTTGGAATGAAATTACCTGACCAATTACATAAAGATACCCTGATAGGAACGGCGCATGATTTACACGTGTGAGTCCTGGTACGCTATATATGAAAACTTTCTGCACCCTTGAAAAAGATACCTTGATGTGTTTGTCACTGGTGGTGTTGCCGTGAGTGTTGGGGTACGCCACCCTATTTTGCACTACCTTACTACCAGGCTTAATACACTATCTAATTTGCTGTTTTATATAGTGTAAGTCTAGCACAAATTGCTTCTCCTGTATCTTGAATTAACATCTAAATAGGAGATTTATTCATCAGACCTCTATACCAATTGATACATACTACACATTGGTTTTTCCTCTTCTTGCTTTATTTCCCCATGTTAAAACTTTGAGGATATATGGTATAACCTAGAAGACAGAACTACTTACCAAGACAACCAAGTAAAAGATACCTTGATAGGAATTGTTCCACATCATCAAGAGTGAGTTGGGGTACGCTGTGTGCAATTGAATAACACATTTGAAAGAAACCTTTACATATTTCATATCCCCCCTTTTCCTGTGAGTCTTCGGGTACGCTTTATATATTGATAATTTTTACCCTTCCTATCGGTCTTTTCAACGCACTCCAAGGGTGAATAGACACGACATTTAATAGCATAAAGATACCTTTATATGCATATATCCACCTATCACTGAGTGAGTGGGGTACGCTGGATCTGGATATCTAAGTCTACTCATCCAAAGACATTTTTTATCCATTTATTGTTGTGAAATACTACACATTGGTTGTCCTTTTATTTTCTCTGTTTCATATTTACGAGTTGGATTCCACACACTCGGAAAGCTGGACAGGGACATCTGAGTCTACACATTCAATCAGGAACGTAACTTTTCCTTTTCTTGTTGCTTGCGCTGTGTGTACTAGGAAGGTTTACTTTTGTTGTATTTGCTCTGAAGAACCCCCTCCTGGGGCTGGACGCTCTGAACCCCTCACTGGGGCAGGGTGCTCTGAACCCCTCACTGGGGCTGGACGCTCTGAAGAACCCCCTCCTGGGGCTGGACGCTTTGAACCCCTCACTGGGGCTGGACGCTCCGAACCCCCTCTTGGGGCTGGACACTCTGAAGAACCCCCTCTTGGGGCTGGACACTCTGAAGAACCCCCTCTTGGGGCTGGACACTCTGAAGAACCCCCTCTTGGGGCTGGACACTCTGAAGAACCCCCTCCTGGGGCTGGATACTCTGAAGAACCCCCTCCTGGGGGCGACAGGCTCGGAAACTCCTCCTGGGGCAACAGGCTTGGAAACTTTAGGTGGAAGACCAGTTTTGTGACAGATGGTATTTAAAGATTGGAGATGCACTCTGCCCCCATTTCTTGGTTTTCGAATGGGACAAGTTAGAATAAAATGTCCTTGACCCCCACAATACAGGCAAAGTTTATTGTCTCTGCGATGCTGGCGCTCTGTTTCTGAGAGGCTAGGTCGAGGGAAACTTTGGAACCTGCCTCTTGTCTGTGGAGGTGAGGTGCCCCTAGCATGCCTAGTCCATGGGTCAGAAGAAAACTCCTTTTCTGGAGCTATTTTACAGGGGTCCACCAGTCTCCCCAGGAATTCAGGTAGAATGCATAGAATACTGGATACTAAAGTCTGTAGCTGGTCTAACTTTTCCTTTAATATCCCCAGTCGTAAGGAATCTAAAGAAGGTGATGTTTCGGGAGCTGAGGGGTTAACGAGCTGTGAGAAAACTCCCTCAGGCAGACTGCAATTATCTCCCCTGCTGTTTGTTTTTGGCCAGTTCATACTGTCAGAATCCGTTTGGATTTCCCATTGTGAGAACATATTAGCAGGGACTGATGTTCACGGTACAATAGCAAGTTTATTAAAGCAGTGTACAACTGTAAACAATAAATATAAACCAGGAATAACTAGAGAACACAAAATGAAAGGGAGAACTGAGGGGACATGGGATGCCAGGAGACTGTGAATACACGGGATGCCAGGAGACTGAGTACATGAAAACGGTGTAGACTGTGGAAATACTAGAGACACTGTGGACTGTGAAGGCACTTTGCAATAGGATTGTTTAGTAGCGGATATTGCACCATAGCAGGATGCACTTGAATAGGAAATGCAGCATTGCAGGATTGCACTGTGGTAGAGTATGTAACATAGCAGACAAACAATTAGGAAGCTGCTCAATCATACCTGGAGGTAATTATATATCAGGTGCTGGAAGGGGGAGGGGTCACAGACAAACAACAGACAAAGAGGAAGGGGGGTGCAAATCCCCAACCCCCAAATTCCCTTCCGCACACTGAGAATTACCTGTAACAATCCCTGAACCTATCTGGTAATAAAATTCAGAGAATTCGTCACAAATGTTTGCAAACACATGTTTAGCTGCTGGCCACTTCACGGCTTCTCTGATACAGCAGTCCTAACCTACATAATAGCAGTGCCCACATAGGGCCATGTAATTTGTCACAGTACGCCTCATGATAAAGGCTTTTACTAAAACACTTCCATACAGAGAGCTAACTTACCCGGGAGCCACCCCCAGGATCTCCCATTGGCACTACAAGGAACAGCATGCCTTCCAAATGCTGCTCCCATTCAATGCCTCATGCAAACAAGCAGACAAACAATTAGGAAGCTGCTCAATCATACCTGGAGGTAATTATATGTCAGGTGCTGGAAGGGGGAGGGGTCACAGACAAACAACAGACAAAGAGGAAGGGGGGTGCAAATCCCCAACCCCCAAATTCCCTTCCGCACACTGAGAATTACCTGTAACAATCCCTGAACCTATCTGGTAATAAAATTCAGAGAATTCGTCACAAATGTTTGCAAACACATGTTTAGCTGCTGGCCACTTCACGGCTTCTCTGATACAGCAGTCCTAACCTACATAATAGCAGTGCCCACATAGGGCCATGTAATTTGTCACAGTACGCCTCATGATAAAGGCTTTTACTAAAACACTTCCATACAGAGAGCTAACTTACCCGGGAGCCACCCCCAGGATCTCCCATTGGCACTACAAGGAACAGCATGCCTTCCAAATGCTGCTCCCATTCAATGCCTCATGCAAACAAGCAGACAAACAATTAGGAAGCTGCTCAATCATACCTGGAGGTAATTATATATCAGGTGCTGGAAGGGGGAGGGGTCACAGACAAACAACAGACAAAGAGGAAGGGGGGTGCAAATCCCCAACCCCCAAATTCCCTTCCGCACACTGAGAATTACCTGTAACAATCCCTGAACCTATCTGGTAATAAAATTCAGAGAATTCGTCACAAATGTTTGCAAACACATGTTTAGCTGCTGGCCACTTCACGGCTTCTCTGATACAGCAGTCCTAACCTACATAATAGCAGTGCCCACATAGGGCCATGTAATTTGTCACAGTACGCCTCATGATAAAGGCTTTTACTAAAACACTTCCATACAGAGAGCTAACTTACCCGGGAGCCACCCCCAGGATCTCCCATTGGCACTACAAGGAACAGCATGCCTTCCAAATGCTGCTCCCATTCAATGCCTCATGCAAACAAGCAGACAAACAATTAGGAAGCTGCTCAATCATACCTGGAGGTAATTATATATCAGGTGCTGGAAGGGGGAGGGGTCACAGACAAACAACAGACAAAGAGGAAGGGGGGTGCAAATCCCCAACCCCAAATTCCCTTCCGCACACTGAGAATTACCTGTAACAATCCCTGAACCTATCTGGTAATAAAATTCAGAGAATTCGTCACAAATGTTTGCAAACACATGTTTAGCTGCTGGCCACTTCACGGCTTCTCTGATACAGCAGTCCTAACCTACATAATAGCAGTGCCCACATAGGGCCATGTAATTTGTCACAGTACGCCTCATGATAAAGGCTTTTACTAAAACACTTCCATACAGAGAGCTAACTTACCCGGGAGCCACCCCCAGGATCTCCCATTGGCACTACAAGGAACAGCATGCCTTCCAAATGCTGCTCCCATTCAATGCCTCATGCAAACAAGCAGACAAACAATTAGGAAGCTGCTCAATCATACCTGGAGGTAATTATATATCAGGTGCTGGAAGGGGGAGGGGTCACAGACAAACAACAGACAAAGAGGAAGGGGGGTGCAAATCCCCAACCCCCAAATTCCCTTCCGCACACTGAGAATTACCTGTACAGCTCTCTGTATGGAAGTGTTTTAGTAAAAGCCTTTATCATGAGGCGTACTGTGACAAATTACATGGCCCTATGTGGGCACTGCTATTATGTAGGTTAGGACTGCTGTATCAGAGAAGCCGTGAAGTGGCCAGCAGCTAAACATGTGTTTGCAAACATTTGTGACGAATTCTCTGAATTTTATTACCAGATAGGTTCAGGGATTGTTACAGGTAATTCTCAGTGTGCGGAAGGTAATTTGGGGGTTGGGGATTTGCACCCCCCTTCCTCTTTGTCTGTTGTTTGTCTGTGACCCCTCCCCCTTCCAGCACCTGATATATAATTACCTCCAGGTATGATTGAGCAGCTTCCTAATTGTTTGTCTGCTTGTTTGCATGAGGCATTGAATGGGAGCAGCATTTGGAAGGCATGCTGTTCCTTGTAGTGCCAATGGGAGATCCTGGGGGTGGCTCCCGGGTAAGTTAGCTCTCTATATGGAAGTGTTTTAGTAAAAGCCTTTATCATGAGGCGTACTGTGACAAATTACATGGCCCTATGTGGGCACTGCTATTATGTAGGTTAGGACTGCTGTATCAGAGAAGCCGTGAAGTGGCCAGCAGCTAAACATGTGTTTGCAAACATTTGTGACGAATTCTCTGAATTTTATTACCAGATAGGTTCAGGGATTGTTACAGGTAATTCTCAGTGTGCGGAAGGGAATTTGGGGGTTGGGGATTTGCACCCCCCTTCCTCTTTGTCTGTTGTTTGTCTGTGACCCCTCCCCCTTCCAGCACCTGATATATAATTACCTCCAGGTATGATTGAGCAGCTTCCTAATTGTTTGTCTGCTTGTTTGCATGAGGCATTGAATGGGAGCAGCATTTGGAAGGCATGCTGTTCCTTGTAGTGCCAATGGGAGATCCTGGGGGTGGCTCCCGGGTAAGTTAGCTCTCTGTATGGAAGTGTTTTAGTAAAAGCCTTTATCATGAGGCGTACTGTGACAAATTACATGGCCCTATGTGGGCACTGCTATTATGTAGGTTAGGACTGCTGTATCAGAGAAGCCGTGAAGTGGCCAGCAGCTAAACATGTGTTTGCAAACATTTGTGACGAATTCTCTGAATTTTATTACCAGATAGGTTCAGGGATTGTTACAGGTAATTCTCAGTGTGCGGAAGGGAATTTGGGGGTTGGGGATTTGCACCCCCCTTCCTCTTTGTCTGTTGTTTGTCTGTGACCCCTCCCCCTTCCAGCACCTGATATATAATTACCTCCAGGTATGATTGAGCAGCTTCCTAATTGTTTGTCTGCTTGTTTGCATGAGGCATTGAATGGGAGCAGCATTTGGAAGGCATGCTGTTCCTTGTAGTGCCAATGGGAGATCCTGGGGGTGGCTCCCGGGTAAGTTAGCTCTCTATATGGAAGTGTTTTAGTAAAAGCCTTTATCATGAGGCGTACTGTGACAAATTACATGGCCCTATGTGGGCACTGCTATTATGTAGGTTAGGACTGCTGTATCAGAGAAGCCGTGAAGTGGCCAGCAGCTAAACATGTGTTTGCAAACATTTGTGACGAATTCTCTGAATTTTATTACCAGATAGGTTCAGGGATTGTTACAGGTAATTCTCAGTGTGCGGAAGGGAATTTGGGGGTTGGGGATTTGCACCCCCCTTCCTCTTTGTCTGTTGTTTAGAGTATGTAACATACCAGGATAACACGATTGCACTGTAGCAGGATCACAGGATAGCACTGTGGTAGAGTATGCACTGTAGCAGGATAACAGGATTGCACTGTAGCTGGATCACGGGATAGCACTGTGGTAGAGTGTGCAACATACCAGGATAACAGGATTGCACTGTAGCAGGATCACAGGATAGCACCGTGGTAGAGTATGCACTGTAGCAGGATAACAGGATTGCACTGTAGCTGGATCACAGGATAGCACTATGGTAGAGTATGCACTGTAGCAGAATAACAGGATTGCACTGTAGCTGGATCACAGGATAGCACTGTGGTAGAGTATGCACTGTAGCAGGATAACAGGATTGCACTGTAGCTGGCTCACAGGATAGCACTGTGGTAGAGTATGTACTGTAGCAGGATAACAGGATTGCACTGTAGCTGGATCACAGGATAGCGCTGGGGTAGAGTATGCACTGTAGCAGGATAACAGGATTGCACTGTAGCTGGATCACAGGATAGCACTGTGGTAGAGTATGCACTGTAGCAGGATAACAGGATTGCACTGTAGCTGGATCACAGGATAGCGCTGTGGTAGAGTATGCACTGTAGCAGGATAACAGGATTGCACTGTAGCTGGATAACAGGATAGCGCTATGGTAGAGTATGCACTGTAGCAGGATAACAGGATTGCACTGTAGCTGGATCACAGGATAGCACTGTGGTAGAGTATGCACTGTAGCAGGATAACAGGATTGCACTGTAGCTGGATCACAGGATAGCACTGTGGTAGAGTATGCACTGTAGCAGGATAACAGGATTGCACTGTAGCTGGATCACAGGATAGCACTGTGGTAGAACCTGGCAGTTCTATGGATAATTTAGCAGTAGAGACCAGCATAACCAGGACCAGGAACTGAAACAAACATGACACGATGAACAGGCAACAGGGAGCCTGTGTGGCTGGCCTAAGTAGTGAGTTCAGGTGCTGCTCACAGCTGTGGTAACAGCTAATAATCAAGCTGCAGACACAGAGCAGAGTGCTGAGCACCAGAGCAGAGAGCGCCATCCCAGGCATGGAGGAGAAACTGCATGGATCGTGACAGTAAATATGTACACGGTATCACATTTACTGTATGAGCTCATATGTGTCTTTCAAAGAATAAAGTGGTCCTTTCCATAAGCACAGTTATGCTAATTCTCAATGACAGTATTATGTATTTATATATGCATATATATCTCAATATAAATAGATCCAGCTGGCAGGGCCGTAGCTAGGTGTGTGCCAGTGGTGCCTTGCACACAGTGCAACTGCACTGTGGGCGCACCATCTGGCAGCACCACCCGCACGGCTGCTGCCTGCTCTCTCACTGCCTCCAGCAGCCTGCCTCCCGCTGCTACAGTGCTGCCCTGCAAGCAGGGGGGGTTTCTGATCTTTTTTATGTAAAGAAGCTGGAGCTGTGGGCCACTAGTTAAGCCTGGCCCCCTCCAGAATTTGACCCCACCCCTTTCAAAGACCCGCGAATCGCGGGTTGTGCTCTTGTGCTGCTGTACTCACCTACAGCCTAAATCCCTCCACTGGCTGCTGCATCCTATTGCTAGAGCCCATTGCCTGGTTCTCTTCTGGAGGCACTTGTAAGTGATATTATTCTAAAAATACTTATATCTGCCGTAATGTGTAAGAGGTGGACTCTGCTGCTGTGATGTGGGGACTCTGCTGCCATAATGTGTAAAAAGGTGACTCTGCATGCTGTAATGTGTAAAAAGGGGGACTCTGCTGTCATAATGTGTAAAAAGAAGGACTCTACCTGCCGTATTGTGTAAAAGGGAGCTCTGACGGCCATAAAGTGTAAAATGGGGCTCTACCTTGGCATAATGTGTGACAGGCTTTACCTGGTGTAATGTGTGTAAGTGGCACTACTGTGCGGCGTAATTTGAATAATGGAGATTACTGTGCAGCGTAATATGAATTTGTATTATTTTGTGGCCACAAACCTATATTTTTGCCACTGCCCCTATTATAAATATGTGTGTGTGTGTGTGTGTGTTTGTGTGGGGGGGCGATGCTGTTTCTTGCTCACAGCGCTAAAATGTCTAGTTACAGCACTGCCAGCTGGCTTTTACTGTATTGTTTACAGTACTAGTACTCCCGTCCTTTGAAGCAAATAAACATCCACAGGTGCTATCATTAGAGGAAAGATATATGTAGCTAGTTCCAAATAATTGTTAACATAAATGAAAGTTTCCACCTGTAGGTAGCATCAATTTATCCTCAGTGGATACTGACTAACAATCTTGGACTAAACATAGTGTCCTCTCTCCAAATCCTTGGTAGCCTTCCTAGGTACAGCTGTCTGTATTGTTACAGTTTTCACAGGGAACGCTAGGGGGCTAATTCAGACCTGATCACTAGGCTGCATTTTCGTACAGCGGGCGCTCAGGTCTAAACTGCGCATGCGTATGCACCACAATGCGCAGGCGCATCGCACAGGTACAAAACGGATCGCCGCTCAGCGATGGGTATGTGTGAAGAATTCATTCGCATGGGCTTTTGCAAGGAGATTGACAGGAAGAAGCCATTTGTGGGTGGCAACTGAATGTTTTCTGGGAGTGGATGGAAAAACGCAGGCGTGTCCATGCATTTGCAGGGAGGGTTCCTGACATCAATTCTGGTCCTGGACAGGCTGAAGTGTTACCAGTGGCTGAGTTAGTCCTGGGATGCGCAGAGACTGCACAAGATCTGTTTGTACAGCTCTGCTACACATGCGTTCGCACACTTGCACAGCTAAAATACACTCCCCCTGTAGGCGGCGACTATCTGATCGCAGCAGTGCAAAAATCACCTGCTAGCAATCAGGTCTGAATTATGCCCAAGGTCCCTCACTCTCTCTGATTTCCTTAACAGTTATAGAACTACAGTATGGGTGTAATTCAGACCTGATCGTAGCAGCAAATTTGTTAGCAGTTGGGCAAAACCATGGGGCTAATTCAGACCTGATTGCATGCTAGGTATTTTCGCTGTGATGCAATCAGGTCATAACTGTGCATGTCAAAGCACCGCAATGCGCAGTACACATCTCACGGGTACAAAGCGGATTGTTGCTGTGCGATGGGTTTTACTAAGAATCCATTTGCACAGCCGATCGCAAGAAGATTGACAGGAAGAAGTTGTTTGTGGGTGGCAACTGACCAATTTCTGGGAGTGTTTGGAAAAACGCAGGCGTGTCCAAGCATTTGCAGGGCGGGTGTCTGACATCAATTCTGGGCCCAGACAGGCTGAATTGATCACAGCGGCTGAGTAAGTTCTGGGCAACTCAGAAGCTGCACACATTTTTTTTGTACCACTCAGCTGCACATGCGTTTGCACACTTGCAAAGCAAAAATACACTCCCCTATGGTCAGCGACTATATGCTTGCAGTAGTGCAAAATACCCTAGCGAGCAATCAGGTCTGAATTAGCCCCCATGTGCACTGCAGGTGTGGCAGATATAACATTTGCAGAGAGAGTTAGATTTGGGTAGGTTATTTTGTTTCTGTGCAGAGTAAATACTGCCTGCTTTATTTCTATTTGAACACACCCCACCCAAATCTAACTCTCTTTGCACATGTTATATCTGTCCACCCTGCAGTGCACATGGGCCCTCATTCCGAGTTGTTTGCAGCAGTTCATCGCATCGCAAACGGCAGAAATCCGCAAACTGCGCATGCGCACCTGCTGAACTGCGCGTGCGCAAAGGCAGTGATACGACGCTTGTGCAAAATTACTAACAGAATTTTTTCTCGTACTACACCACTGAAAACAGGGAGTGACGAAGGCGTGACAGAGGCTCGGCTTCGCTATCTAACGAAATGGGCGTGAAAGTGGGCGGCTAGTGTGGGAGTATGCAACCAGCAGTAGGTGTGTTTTGAGCAGAAATGCGTTCCCGATGGTAAAATGAACACAACAAATGTTCGCTATATTGACGCAGCATAGGAGTAGGTCTGCAGTTACTCTGCATTTGCGAAGTACTGTTACAAGTGTGTCTGCAATAATTAGCAGTTAATTAGAAATTCCATTCATCTGTTGTCCAATTACTTTCCAAACACTGCTCTTCTGAAATACTGCAAACAGCAATTGTGTGGACACATTACATTTTTGTTGTTAGCACCTATAAATCTGACACGCTGCAAAATAAGGCATCATTTGTTTTAGTTCTTAACTAAACATTGTTGTTAAATGCATGTTTTAATTTTGACATAAATACTACCAAATGCAAACAAGTGGAAATAACCAAACTTAAAAACTACATCAGCAAAATCTAAACGACATAAAAATATTCCTTTGTACATAACAAATATCATGAGCAACATAATGCAGCCTACACCTTTTTTGTTTGTTTGTTTTTTTATACATGTTTAACTTTGGTGGGAATATCTGTCAATGTTTGATATTATGTCATGTTGCCCCTAGTAACCCAAGAACCAATTTGCAAATACTATTTTTATATGGCCAGTAAAGTGTTGTGCATGGCATACCTGTTGCATTTTGAAAGATGCAATGTTTGTATGAATATTTGGATTGTTCCCTTGTTCCACAAATGTCTATATGCCATGCTAAACTTTACTGGGCTAAGTTGTACATAATGCATTAACTTTAATAAAGTACACAAACAAAAATAATTTCAATATTTTTTTACTCAAAAAATATATTCATTGGGCAAAACAACATGGCTACAGGTGAGCATCACAGACAAAGATGGACATAGCAGCAAGCAGATGCCACTGACACAAATCACATAGCAGAACCCAGTACTAGGGAAACACCATCTTCTGACAAAATTTCAATTTTAAAGAAAAAAAATTATATGTTGTGAACACCCAGCCAGACATAATTTTTAGGGGAACTGAGTTAGATTCTGGAACAAACACACAAACACAACAATACACAGCACGTTAGGAAGAGGAAGATGGCTCTGGTGTACAGGAAAAAAACTCACAGGCTACAATATTGTTATGCACACCAGTGCCAGCAGGAATGTACTGGTGTCTGAACGGTGAGGGATGCAAAACAAATGAACTCACAGACAGACTGGGGAATATGACATTACATACACAGAAGGTGATAGGGTAACAAAATAAACACAAAGTGAACAGAGAAGCCCAAAGGCTAAGAAACTGGGTGTCTCCCTAGTATTAGGAATTCTCAGATGGAAAGAAGCGAGATGTAGTAATTTAATACGTAGAGAACCCGAAATGCTGCTGCTAAGGGCAACAGCAAAACCCTAAAGGGTTACCAACTGGTGTGGCAGTAAACTCCTTGGTCAGAGATGGAATAATAGACACAAGGAGAGTCTCCACAATCCTAGTCCTCACTTGCAGTGCACTGGTTCAGCTTACTGCCACTAAACTGACACCTGAACACCTTGCACAGTGAGAAAGGATTTTGGCAGACAAGTCTGAGAATACAGCCGCAAACTTGCTAGGTTCACAGAGTAGCAAAAGAACCCCAGCAGGTTAAACGACTGACTCCAGTCTTACTGCTAGGTCTGGATTGGCAGAGTGTAATACCAAATCCCAAGGCCTATTTGCAGTAAGCAACAAACAAATACAAAGTTTACACAGTACTAGCTAGCTTTCAGGAACTGACTAACCAACAAAGATTCAGCAGCATCTGCCTAACCTGAGAAGAGGGTTTATATAGCAGGTGCTGTCCACGCCCCACTCAGACCTCACAGACTGTGAGCACAAAAACCAGCACCGGATCCCCTGCTGTGCACAGAGCCTGTAACCACTGTACAGCAAAAGACCCGAACCGGAGTATCAGCTACGCTCAGGTCACTCCGCTAGCACTTGTCTCCCGGTTGCCATGACGACGTGGCAGCACAGAGCAGGAGACCCTAACAGTACCCCCCCTCTGACGAGGGGTCAAAGAACCCCTACCACCGGGTTTATCGGGGAACTGCGAGAAGAAAGAGCGTAACAGTCTGGGGGCATGAAGATCACAACTGCGCACCCACGACCGCTCCTCCGGACCATACCCCTTCCAGTGCACCAAACATGACAGCCGACCCCGAACCATCTTGGAGTCAAGAATCCTTTCAACAACAAACTCCCTCTGGCCACGTATCAGAAGAGGGGAAGGTCTTCCACTGGAAGAAGGATTACTAATCGACCGCTTTAAAAGGGAACAATGAAATGTTTTATTGATACCCAAAGAACGGGGTAGATCTAACTGAAATGCCACCAGATTGATATCCCTAGTGATCTTATAAGGACCGATGAACCGGGGGCCTAACTTATGAGATGGCTATCTCAACTTCAAATTCTTGGTAGACAACCAGACGAAGTCTCCTAATTTGAAGCTGCAGGGTCTTTTCCGCTTATCAAAAACCCTTTTGGTCACTAATGACACAGACACAAGGGCTTTCTTCACTTTCCTCCAAATACCTCTAAGGACCAAAACCACAGAGGAACCACCAGGCGTGGAGTCCAGGGGGTCAAAAGAATTGGCCTTAGGATGATGCCCATACACACAAAGGAAGGGAGAGATCCCTGTAGCAGAGTGAGCCGCGTTGTTATAGGCAAACTCCGCCATGGACAGATGAGCCACCCAGTCAGACACTTGGAGACATAACACCTGAGGAACTGCTCCAAGGACTGGTTCACCCTTTCAGTCTGCCCATTAGACTGCAGATGGTAGCCTGACGACAAGCTGACAGAAATCTGGAGATCGGAACAAAATGCCCTCCAGAATTTGGCCACAAACTGGGATCCGCGGTCAGAGACCACATCAAGTGGCAACCCGTGGAGGCGCACAACATGCAGCATAAATAATTCAGACAGGCGTCTGGCCGATGGCAGCCCAACCAATGGAACGAAGTGCGCCATCTTTGAAAACCTGTCAACGACAACCCAGATGGCTGTCATCCCCGAGGATTTGGGCAAGTCCACCACAAAATCCATTGAAATGTGGGTCCATGGCTTAGATGGAATAGAGAGTGGATGTAATGGGCCAACAGGAACCCCTCTAGGAGTCTTATTTCGGGCACAGATGTCACATGCCCGAACCCACTGATCCACATCCCTAGCCACCGAGGGCCACCACACCGCCCTAGATAGCAACTCCCGAGTTCTGGCAATACCCGGGTGACCTGCCGACTTCTTGGCATGGAATTCCAGGAACACTCGCTGTCTTAACCTAGGAGGCACAAACAAAAGACCTACCGAAAGGTCTGGAGGAGCCTGCTCCTGTGCTCTAAGGACTAATGACAAGAGGTCCTGGGTAATGCCCACTTTAATACATGATGGGGACACAATGGGCAATGGCTCCTCGGTGGTCTCCTGGATTGGAGCAAAACTCCGCGAGAGCGCATCAGCCTTGATGTTTTTTGACCCAGGGCGATATGTTATCAAAAAATTAAAGCGAGCGAAAAACAAAGCCCATCGTGCCTGCCTGGCATTGAGGTGCTTCGCTGACTCTAAATATGCCAAATTCTTATGGTCGGTGAGAATTGAGACCACAAACTTAGCCCCCTCAAGCCAGTGTCTCCACTCCTCGAGTGCATCCTTAATAGCCAACAATTCCCGGTTACCCACGTCATAATTCATCTCGGCAGGCGAAAATTTACGGGAAAAGTAAGCACAGGGATGAAGGCGATTATCAGACACTCCCATCTGAGAGAGCACTGCCCCAATACCCATCTCAGAGGCATCCCCCTCCACCACAAAAGGACGCTCCGGATCTGGGTGTCGCAGCACCTTGGCCGAGACAAATGCCCTTTTGAGACGGGCAAAAGCCGCTTTGGCCTCACAAGACCAGTGAGCAACATCCGCCCCTTTCTTAGTGAGTGCCACCAAGGGCGCCACTATAGATGAAAATCCAGCGATAAATCATCTATAAAAATTCGCAAAGCCAAGAAAACACTGAAGCGCCTTCAAACTAGTGGGCTGCATCCAATCCAGGACTGCCTGTACCTTGGAACCCTCCATTTGGAAACCTTCTGGGGAGATAATATATCCTAGAAATGCGATTTGCTGAACTTCAAATTCGCACTTCTCCAGCTTCGCCCCAAGCCGGTGGTCTCAGAGTTTCTGGAGGACTAAGCGTACATGCTTCCGATGTTCCTCCAGGGAATGGGAGAAGATTAGGATGTCATCTAAGTATACAACTAAGAATCTATCCAAATATTCCCTGAGCACATCGTTCATGAAGTCCTGGAAGACTGCCGGGGCATTACAGAGCCCAAAAGGCATCACCAAATATTCATAATGCCCTGAGTGGGTATAGAAAGGCAGTCTTCCATTCATCCCCCTCTCTTATTCGGATTAGATTGTACGCATCGCGTAGGTCAATCTTAGAAAAAATGGTGGCAGTACGAAGCTGGTCAAACAAGACCGAAATGAGAGGCAATGGGTATGAGTTTTTAATCGTGATACGGTTCAATTCCCTGAAGTCGATGCAGGGTCGCAACGAACCATCCTTTTTATCCACGAAGAAGAACCCCGACCCAACTGGAGACTGTGAAGGTCTGATAAATCCCTTAGCCAAGTTCTCCTGAATGTACTCTGCCATAGCCTGAGTCTCAGGACGTGACAGGGAGTACAACCTGCTCTTGGGAAGCTTAGCATTCGGCAACAAATCAATGGCACAGTCATAGGGGCGATGGGGAGGTAGTACCTCTGCAACTCTTTTGGAGAACACGTCCGCAAAATCTGCATAACATCCTGACAATTCTGGCAAACTTAGCTGCGAAAGCCTGACTGGAAGGCTCAAGCAACTCCTGAAACAATCAATACCCCAACTAAGAATCTCCCCAGAGACCCAGTCAAATTGAGGATTGTGGGCCCTTAACCAGGGTAACCCCAACACCAATGGGGCAAAAGTACAGACAGTCACATAAAAGGACAATTTTTCAGAGTGTGTGGCTCCAATAAACAAAGAAATCTGGCTAGTGTAAGAGGTAATTTTACCCTGGGATAATGGTTCCCCGTTTAACCCACAAATCTCAATTTCCGATGCCAAGGGTACTAAGGGAACAGAGTGTTTCAGGGCGAATTGGCGGTCCATAAAAACCCCGTCGGCCCCACTGTCCACAAAGGCCTCAGTCTTGACAGTTTGACCGAGGATCTTCAAGGTCACCGGAATGATAAAAGTCTTCTTGGGAAATTCCGACTTCTGACCTGACAGGATATTTCCCATCACCCTCAGGCCCTGAAGTTTTCCGGCTTTTCTGGGCATGATACTACCACATGACCTTTATTCCCACAGTACAAACATAACCCCTGCTGTCTCCTCCGCGTCTTCTCACGCGAGGAGAGGCGGGTAGCCCCAATCTGCATAGGCTCCTCAGAAAATTCCTCAGAGTCTGAGGTTTCCTTGGGAAAGAAGGAAACCTCGGTCTCCCTTTCAAGCCTGCGCTCTCTCAGCCGTCTATCCACCCGAATGGATAACTGTATGAGCTGATCCAAGCTATCAGGCAAGGGATATTGTACCAGTTGGTCTTTTAACTAGTTAGAAAGACCTCTTCGGTACTGGTGTCTCAGGGCTGGGTCATTCCACTGGGTATCATGGGCCAACCTCCGAAACTCTGTACAATAAACCTCAACTGGCCTTCGCCCTTGCTTAAGGATCGAAATCTGAGCCTCGGCTGAGGCCGTCTTGTCAGGGTCATCATACAACATGCCCAGTGCCGTAAAAAAGCATCAACACTTTTAAGCGACGGACAGTCAGGCTGCAACCCATATGCCCAGACCTGTGGGTCTCCTTGTAGCAAGGAAATCACTATGCCCACCCGCTGAATCTCCGACCCAGAAGACTGAGGCCTAAGCTGGAAATATAGCTTGCAGCTCTCCTTGAAACAAAAGAACTGCGAGCGATCTCCAGAAAAACGATCCGGGAGATTTACTTTCGGCTCCTTAACCCCTGAAGGTACTGCTGCTGCAGGAGCACCGCCAGCGGCCTGCGAGGTATGCATTTTAATGGACAAATCATTAAATTGTCGAGTCAAGACCTGCACCTGATCGACCACCTGTTGCAAAGTATTTTGAGGGGTATGCTCCATATTCCCACAAAATTTCAACAGGAGTATTAGGCTGCTGAATATGTTATGCACACCAGTGCCAGCAGGAATGTACTGGTGTCTGAACGGTGAGGGATGCAAAACAAATGAACTCACAGACAGACTGGGGAATATGACATTACATACACAGAAGGTGATAGGGTAACAAAATAAACACAAAGTGAACAGAGAAGCCCAAAGGCTAAGAAACTGGGTGTCTCCCTAGTATTAGGAATGCTCAGATGGAAAGAAGCGAGATGTAGTGATTTAATACGTAGAGAACCCGAAATGCTGTTGCTAAGGGCAACAGCAAAACCCTAAAGGGTTACCAACGGGTGTGGCAGTAAACTCCTTGGTCAGAGATGGAATAATAGACACAAGGAGAGTCTCCACAATCCTAGTCCTCACTTGCAGTGCACTGGTTCAGCTTACTGCCACTAAACTGACACCTGAACACCTTGCACAGTGAGAAAGGATTTTGGCAGGCAAGTCTGAGAATACAGCCGCAAACTTGCTAGGTTCACAGAGTAGCAAAAGAACCCCAGCAGGTTAAACGACTGACTCCAGTCTTACTGCTAGGTCTGGATTGGCAGAGTGTAATACCAAATCCCAAGGCCTATTTGGAGTAAGCAACAAACAAATACAAAGTTTACACAGTACTAGCTAGCTTTCAGGAACTGACTAACCAACAAAGATTCAGCAGCATCTGCCTAACCTGAGAAGAGGGTTTATATAGCAGGTGCTGTCCACGCCCCACTCAGACCTCACAGACTGTGAGCACAAAAACCAGCACCAAATTCCCTGCCGTGCACAGAGCCTGTAACCACTGCACAGCAAAAGACCCGAACCGGAGTATCAGCTACGCTCAGGTTACTCCGCTAGCACTTGTCTCCCGGTTGCCATGACGACGTGGCAGCACAGAGCAGGAGACCCTAACAAATATACAGAAACAGAAATAGATCCTTTCACTTTAAGGGAGTTCTCCATTCTGGCCACACAAGCCAACACAAAAAATACATTGAGGCAACATGAAAAACATGGGTGCTGCCCATCTGGAGAGACATCACTTTCTCTTCTTTTTTCCCGCCTGATGAAGTTCTTCATGGCTCGGTCTGCGAAGCGACCTTCGAGGGCCCTGCCCAGTGGGATGTTCTTCCTGGGCAGAGGGAGGGGAGGGAGCAGATGTGGCTGGCTCTCTGCCACTGTGGGCAAGGGAGACAGCGATGTCCTGGAGCCCTTGCAAGATGGATTTTGCTACGTCTTTGAAGGAGGAGGCGAGTTGCTCTTGGCCCTGCCTGATCTCTGCCAGACCTTGGCAGAGTTGAGCTACACCTTGCTCCACACTGGTTATGTGCTCAGTGAGCCGGACAGGTATCTGGCTAACCTCCCGGATCATCCTGTCTTGAAAAGCATTCAGGCTCTCACCATACCTTGCTATTTGAGACAGGATGTCCGGGATAGCAGAGGGTTGGGTGGGGGGTCCAGTTGGAATCTGGATGAGTGGGATTTGTGGTCCCACAGTGCCAGAGACACTAGGTCCCTCCACCTCAGCCTCAGCCACATAACCCTCCTCTGACTCTAGCTGATCATCCACCTGTGCTGTGTTATGTTCAAAGGAAATAGAAGAATGAGTGGAAAAAGAGTTTTACAATTAAACATGAGACTTTTGGATCCACTTAATTAGTTGTTTAGGAATATGTGTGTAAACTTACCTGGCAAGTCATGTGCCATCAGTATTTCAGGCAGGTCCGTGTCCATATGAGACACCCCTACCCCCTCCTCGTAACTGACACAGTCCATCGCCATCTCCTCAAGTTCTGTGTACTCCACAGTGGCAGCTGGACCTCCCCCTGTTGCCCTCGAGGCATTCCACTCCACAGACCTCTTGCTCTTCAGGCGGGATTTGAAGTCGGCCCAACTACATATGTGGGGAAAAATAGGGCAAGGTAGAGAAAAATTATGAATACCTGCTTTAATATATAGTACACATGTTATGCATTTGGTTGCTATAGGCAACATCACATCTAACTAACTTTTTAAGAATACTTGGCACAGAAAATGGACTGGCAATATACACTTACCGTCTTCGAACTTCCTGTGATGTTCGGACTATTGAGCCGACTTCATTAACAGAATCAGTGATGTCCCTCCAGATTCTATCTTTGGTTGCAGCACCCATGTTTTTTGGTCCTCTATGTATTTTTGCCATGGCCTGTGTGACCAAAACTCGTAACTCCCTCTTAGTGAAGGCGGGCTGCCTTTTTTTTTCTTAGAAGTAGCCTGTGAGCTTTCGTCCTGTCCCTCCTCACCATCTTCCTCTTCACTAGCTGCCTGTGTAGTTTGTGTTTGTGAGGGTATTGCAGAATCTCCCTCAGTTCCCCCAGTATGTATGTCTGGCAGGGTATCCACTCCTAACTGCTGGGTATCAGAAGATGGAATGTCTCTAGTACTGGGTCCCGCTACTTCAGAATCCGCACCTGCGGATTCCATCATCTGCCTCCTTAACGCTAGGCGCCTATGTGTCAAAGCGGACATCTGCTGGTGCACGCGGTCCATCTCTGCTGCCAACTGCTCACGAGTAGCCATGTTGCTGGTCGCATGTGTGTTCACACAGGTGTGTAGCTATTTATAGCTGCGTGTCCAGTGCGGTAATTCACACAGGTGTCAATTATGCTAATTCTTCCAGTAATTGTACAGTCTATTTAAGAGTCTGGATTGCAGCCTGTGTGAGTGGGTGTATGATGGCAGATGGAGGTTTGTGGTTTTTCAGAGAAGGTGGTCGTGTTTGGTCAAACTTTGCAGAGTGAGTTTTTGTTTCAGTATATTGCAGACAAATGTGCGTTTGTTTGTTAGCAAATGTTTTAATGTTGTGTTGCGTAGTGCTTATTTATGGTTTAAAAACTGTTTTTTTGGGTTTTTTTGTTTGTTTTGGCTTGTGCATCTGTTTACATTACAAATTACACAACATATGATCCTAAATGTCGTAAACTTGGTGACTTTGTGCAGCTGATTGTTATTGTCAAATGTGGTGAGTACACAGATTGTACCAATTACTTTTCTGTAAGTGTGTGTGTATGTGAGTGTGTGTGAGTGTAATTGTGAGTGTATGTATTGTGTTTTTTGTTCTTCCGCGGCTGCGAATTTCCGCTATTGCGAACTGTACCCACTGTCCTTCACAGCAATGCACACATCAATAAAGTTTATTAGATGACACCATAAATTTACAACCAATCACATGCCACCACACACTATAAATATAAGCCCATATATGGAAAACGCCATTGGCACCATGCGCGCAGCAGCATTTAGCCACCGTGAGCTGCGCGTGTTGGTCACGGTGATGGACCGCCGCGTAGGCCGTGCAGCCCCCTTTATCCCCAATAGGATAAAGCGTGAGGCCTACGCGGAGGTCCGCCGCATACTCCGCAGCCGCACCCGGACCACACGCTCCATAATCCAGCTTGAAAGGCGCTGGAGCGACATCCGCCGTCGCACACCGGACCTGTTGGCGGAGCTCCGCCAACAAATCCGCACTAGACATAGGCGCAGTAAGTGACATATTACATTAAATAACACTGAGATTATTAGCAGAA
Organism: Pseudophryne corroboree; assembly: GCF_028390025.1. Lineage (NCBI taxonomy): Eukaryota > Metazoa > Chordata > Amphibia > Anura > Myobatrachidae > Pseudophryne > Pseudophryne corroboree. The sequence goes on along the minus strand of NC_086453.1, from coordinate 187,514,009 downwards.
ATTTGTAATGCATAACTTGCATATTTTCACTAAATTATATATTGTGAAAATTAGCACACTGACAATGAACTATTGTAGAACAGACATGACACAGTGTGTGTGGTTAGGGCAAGCAGTACTAACTGTGTAGCAAAGTGCTTCTGAAAAAGTGAATGTTGTTGTACTGAGTTGCTACACAGGCTGTCAACTGAACCCTAATAACTTGCTCTGTGGGGTAAATTTACTAAGGTGGGAGCTTTTTAGAACTGGTGATGTTGCCTATAGCAACCAATCAGATTAAATATATTATCTTCTAGAAGCAGCCTAATAAATATTACGTAGAATCTGATTGGTTGCTATGGGCAACATCACCAGTTTTTTTAAAATTCAAAAATTATCAATTTTACCCCTGTGTCTTTAACATGGGACAGAACAGTGTAATTGAAAAATACTGTTGTTATAATTTGTAAACCAACAACCTAAATATTACCTATGTCATTCTAGGGCGAACACAACGGCAAGCTGCTGCAGAAAGCCCTTCCCAATCCCCTTCTCAGCCCCCCTCCCCTTCTGTGGCCCAATCCCCTTCTCCTTCCCAATCCCCTTCTCAGCCCCCCTCCCCTTCTGTCACCCAATCCCCCTCTCCTTCCCAATCCCCTTCTCAGCCCCCCACCCCTTCTGTGGCCCAATCCCCCTCTCCTTCCCAATCCCCTTCTCAGCCCCCCTCCCCTTCTGTCGCCCAATCCCCCTCTCCTTCCCAATCCCCTTCTCAGCCCCCCTCCCCTTCTGTGGCCCAATCCCCCCCTCCTTCCCAATCCCCTTCTCAGCCCCCCTCCCCTTCTGTCACCCAATCCCCCTTTCCTTCCCAATCCCCTTCTCAGCCCCCCTCCCCTTCTGTCGCCAAATCCCCCTCTCCTTCCCAATCCCCTTCTCAGCCCCCCTCCCCTTCTGTCGCCAAATCCCCCTCTCCTTCCCAATCACCTTCTCAGCCCCCCTCCCCCTCTCTTTACCAATACCCCTCTCTGTCCCCCTCCCCCTCTCTTTACCAGTACCCCTCTCTGTCCCCCTCCCCCTCTGTAGGCCAAACCACCACTCCGCCCACCTCCCCCTCTCTTTCCCATTCCCCCTCTCTGGCCCCCTCCCACTCTGTGGCCCAAACACCCTCTCCGCCCCCCTCCCCCTCTTAATCAGACCCACCCTCTGTAAACAACTCCCCATTCCATCCTCCTTCCCCAATCGCTCCTCCTTCCCCCATCCACCCTCCTTCCCCCATCCACCCTCCATCCCCCATCCAGCCTCCTTCCCCCATCCAGCCTCCTTCCCCACCCAGTGAGTGGGCAGCAGAAGCCCCTGAGGCTGTTGAGGGTGCTGCGCATGTGGCTGATGAGAGTAAGTGTTAACACATTTAAAATGTATTTGTTACCTACTTTAACTTCAAATTCCAATACATGCAGTGTTGTACTGTGGCCAATCTTGGCCCAAAGAAAAATGTTTGTTTTCTTCATCATGGTATGGATGTTGCATTTACATTTGTGTGAGTATCATTAGATGTACAGTGTCTATGTCTGCAATAAAAGGGTGTGCACTCAAGGTCGACACTCATTAGGTTGACAGGGTTGCCAGGACAACAGGGTTTATATGTGCTAGGTTGTCAGTGAAACAGTTAGACCTGAGTGGAGTTTAGTATGTTGTTGGTCTTTTACACTTGTGCCGATGTGGAACGGCTGCAAAAATGTTGTTAAGTTTGGCCTTTTTTTTTAATATGTTACAATAAACCAAAAAAAATAATGTTAAAAAAATAACAATTTTATTTTACAGTTAAGCGGTTGTTGTGTTTTTTAATGCAAAAAAGGAACAGCATATTGCCTAGCAGAAATTGGTTACCTTACAAAAAACACACATCAAACTTACGATTATTAATCTTATTATTTACAAACAAACAAATTATGTCAGTTAGTAGCTTATTGTTTAGAAAAACATATAAACACATATATTCACACACTACACCTCCACACTAAAATATGCTATTTAACATTAGCCCCGGCACAGTTTACACATCTATTTCACTTATTTAAAAACAAACATGGTAATGGCCAATTATGCCTACAAAGTGTTCTGTAGGTATTCTTTGAAGACTTAATTGGTCATGACCACAATCATTCATTACACTAATTAGATTCGTAATTGAGGAAGGCTTGTTGAGTTTGAATTGAAAGGTGTAATATAACTTGCGTTTTTCCGCAAAAGCGTGAGCATTTTTAAGAGGAATGTGTAAATTTACGAGGAGTTAGGATTATTACGATGAGGTTTGTGAAATTGCGATGGGCACGCATTAGTGCGGTGTCATTTGGCATACGCCTACTTTGTGTAATACTGCGTATGAAATAGCAAAAATACATTGGGGGCGGTTATTCGCTATTGTGCAACGTGTTTGCAAAATTGCGAATATGTTGTGCGAACGAAGAAACTTGCGTACAACTTGGAATCACCCCCATGGTTTTGCCCAACTGCTAACAAATTTGCTGCTACGATCAGTTCTGAATTACCCTCTATATTGGAGAACTTGTAGCATAGATAGGCAACCACTATCAAGCAATGCTGCATGTGGCCAATAAATGGGGTTGGCTTGCTAAGAGTTAAGTCTGTTGTCAACAGCTATAGAATTAATTTCTTCCACTCATGGAGGTTTGTATGAAGCCTCTGCATGTGTATGCAGAATGGCTGACCTTGCTTGTGGTGTTAAGTAGTGCCAGACTTATCCCTAGACTCTAGATACAAGTGAGGGTTGCAGAGTACTTGCTTTGATCTCACCCTCCAGCTGTTTAGTTCCGATCCTTTCCATGACATCCAGATTAATTATTTTCACTGAAAGCGGATTTTCACTTTTTTAAAAGGCAGCTAGTAGCTCCTGCCCCCGGATGCCTCTTCTGTGATGCTTCTATGATGCGTCTTCTGTCATGTCACAATGAGCTTGCTTGGGTTTGAGTGAATAGGCTGCATTTTCATCATCAAGCAATTATTGCATACAATTTTGCAACAATGTATCCCTGGTTGCTAAAAAACCATAAATCCTTTTGGCAATGTAAGACCTTTGCAAATGCACACCCACATGCAATTGGAAAAAGCAATTCAGTAGTCAGTAGTCTATTTTTGGAGGACAGAGTAGGAAAGGTGCACCAGTCCCGGAGGTACTGTAATACTGGGTCAATGCATGGAGTGGACAGGAAAAGGAAAAAGGAAAAGGATCCTGACACCATCATGGATCTATGTACTCCACCTACAGTATCTAGATTTGGTGGCTGCCAAGAAATTCTAACAAGCAGGCACACATTCTCTCCATGCCTCATTCACTCCTTCCCTTACTCACTCACTCCTACAATGTGAGTTTCTCTCTTCTCTTGCTGGCTGGACGATGCACAATCATTTGCATGTGCTCCACCTCCGACACCCACACCCATGAGCCAACTGCATGATCCGTACTTTTCAAGTTTGCACAATGCTATGCAATCCATCAATCAATCAATCAATCAATCAATCATGCAAGCAAAAAAACATTGTGACGTTCTTCTTCAACAAAAGGTTCTCTGGTTGTGCTGAACCTTCCCATGACATCCAGATCAATTATATTAACAGGCCCATGAAAGGGGATTTTCATTTTTTAAACAGGCAGTTAGTAGTTCCTGCCCACAGGAGGTCTCTTCTATGATGCGTCTTCTGTGATGCTTCTATGATGCGTCTACTGTGATGTCACAATGAGCTTGTTTTGGTTTGAGTGTATAGGCTGCATTTGTTTGCTGACAGCCACTTGAGGGAGACACACACCAGGAGATGTAGAATATCATCAGAGGTCGGTACTTAACTGCCTTTCCAGTAAATGCACACACCTTCTGCAGCCAGTCTGGACACAAAACAATGCCCAAAAACAATGGGTTCAAAATCCAAAGCTCAGGATAATAGTAAGTCATGAGACTCCACAGTGCAATTTTCAGGTTTTTTTTTTTTTTTAGCAGTTTTCATGACTAAGCAATTGTTACATACAATTTTGCAAGAATGTACTCTAGTTGCAAAATCCCCAAAAATCAGTTTGGCAATGTAAGACCTTTGCAAATGCACACCCAAATGGCATTGGAAAAAGCATTTCAGTAGTCAGTAGCCTACGTTTGGAGGACGTAATAGGGAAGGTGCACCAGTCCTGGAGGTACTGCAATACCAGGTCAATGTGTTGAATGGACAAAAAAAAGGGAAAAGGGTCCTGACACCATCATGGATCTATCTTATCCACCTATCTAGATTTGGTGGCTGCCAAGATATTCTAACAAGCAGGCACACATTCCCTCCCTCCCTCACTAACTCACTCCCTTACTCACTCACTACTGCATCATGATTTTCTCTCTTCTTTTGCTGGCGGGATGATGCACAATCATTTGTATGTGCTGAAACTCCGACACCCACACCCATGAGTCAACTGTCATGCCCATCAAAGCTCCATGCTTTTCAAGTTTGTACAATGCTATGCAATCCATAAATCAATCAATTAATCAATCATGCAAGCAAGCAAGTAGTGTGACCTTCTTCAATGGACGGTTTTCTGCTTGTGCCGAACCTTCCCATGACATCCAGATTAATTATTTCAACAGGCCCATGAAAGCGTGTATACAGGCAGCTAGTAGTTCCTGCCCCCAGGATACCTCTTATATGATGCATTTTCTGTGATGCTTCTATGATGCGTCTTCTGTCAGGTCACAATGAGCTTGCTTGGGTTTGGGTGTATAGGCTGCATTTGTTCGCTGACAGCCACTTGAGGTAGATACACACCAGGAGATGCAGTATATCATCAGAGGTCGTTCCTTTCCTGCCTTTCCAGAAATGTACACAACTCCTGCATCCAGTCTGGATATAAAACAATACCCAGAAACAATGGGTCGAAATGGCAAGGCTCAGGATAATAGTAAGTTATGCATTTAGTAATTAGTTTATTAGTAGAAAAATGTGTAAGTTCACTCATACTTTGAATTCAGGACTAATGCCTAGGCAGGCCTCACACCGTGATCCCCCCCCCCAGCATTTAATTTTGCCTTGGATAGAAGTTGGGAACTACATGGAGATAACAAGTAGACACAAAATGAGACTCCACACCGCAATTTTCAGGTGTTATATTTAATCAAATGTACAGATGGGTCCTCCGTTATCTTGGCTGACTGAGGCATTAGTCGCGATCGGGCATACGCAGCGTGCCTGGGTCCAAGGAGGCCCGCCTATTTGAAGGGATGCACACAGAGCATTTGGCGTTACCTTTGAGTGTAATAAGATCATCCACTAGATGTCGCTTTTTAAAATCACCAATGCGGATGCGTGTGGTCTCCATTAAAATACAATACTGAACTACAGCGTAAGAACTACTTTACTGGTGCATCTCATTATGCTACATTATGCTACAGTATGTCATACAGTATATAACAGTATATACAGTACAAATGCAAATAGTACAGCACATACAGATGCAAATGAATGTGTTACAGATACAGTATGGTCTATTGATGTTAGGGATATGTGAGCGTCCAAATCCCATAGTATTGAGTATAATGGTGAAAGATAAAAGCTCATCCCTAAGTTCCTGGATGCCAAATCACTGTGTGAATAGTTTATACAGACGCAAATGAACGTGTTTAAACACTTAGAAAAAATGTATAGACTAGTGCGCTTCTTCAGGGATCGACCGCAAAGTGGAATCCTTTTCCGTATATATAAATTTGCTGATAAAATAGCCACAAATGGCTAAATAGCACAGTCTTATAGGCTTAAATAAGTCTTAATAGGCACCCTCCACTTTTCAGGGCGGCAGCTCAGTTCCTCAGTATACCAAAGGTATATGGCATGAATTCTGTAGCAAAAAAGAGGAGAAGAACAAGCGCCTATGGTGCAGTAAGTTTTATATGTGTTGAATGACACTTTGGAGAAATATATAAATGCGTACCAGATGATTTCTTTAAACCACGTCAAATAAATAGATGTCAGTCAGGATATTTCTCACCAACAACACCATCTAAAAATCAGAGAAGACGGAATCGCCACATGGCGTAGTATTTCAGGGTAAACAATAATATCCCCAAAAAAAACAGTTAGGCGTACCAGATTTAGATGTATAATCAGCGTAAACATCTAGTGGTCGTGTGTCCAGAGGTCTCCCATCCAATCCAGTACACAAAGTGGTTGTAGAATCAGTCAGAAGACTAGGAATTTATTCAAAATAATGGCTATAAAACATCATTCAAGTAAAAATACAGATCAGTTAAAAGAGTAATAAATATAGCTTAGCTTAGCAGCCGTGTAAAGTTCTGCTCAGGTCTCAACGCGTTTCGCCAATCAAGGCTTCCTCAGGAGATAAGAGTGCAGTCCAAAGCAATGTCTTTTTAAAGCTCACTGAGCCAGTTTGACCCTCTACTTCCGGTTCACGGAACTCCCGGAACCGGAAGTGACGTAATTTCCGTCCAAAAACGAAAGTGAAATACATTACTAATAAAATATGACTATTGTTTCATAATAGTGAAATTAAAAGGTCGGTGGGAACATAAACAATGATTTAGAAGTGATGGTCAATAAAAATCCAAGGTATAATGTTCGTGCATACTTTTACTAAACCCGGAAGTGACGTCACTTCCTGTCTACGTAAATTTTCAATATGGTATAAGGAGGTATTAGTAACACATTGGTGGCATCCTGGATGCCCTAGAACTAATAAATCTAAGCTGCATAGACGGATTGCATTAGGCGCCGTCCGCGCTTGATATTCCGTGCGGTTCACCAATCCGGAACTGGAAGTGACGTCACTTCCTGTTCCCGAAAAAGATGTTTTACTTTTTTAACACACGAATCAGAATTCATTGGTGGCATCGTGGGTGCCCTAGGAGACTATATAGTATAAGCCTCACAGACGGCTTGTCTTTAGGTGCAGTCTATTTGTGTGAGTTGACGCGAGGTATCACTTAGTTACCGGAAGTTACGGTATCCATGTTGTGAGCGTCACTTCCGGTTTACAAATCGGCAGCCGGGAGTACTATTACTGTTAATTAGTAAAAACTCTTATGAGCACTGGCCATTACATACATGAGGTACAGGACAAAGTGATAATATAAAAAAGGATTATTTAAAACATTTTTGTGACCGTATTTAAATTGTAATGTGTCCACAGGAAGTGACGCAATACACCGGGAATTAGCATACATAAACACCCAAAATTTTCTTTGACACGTGGCTGTCACACAGTGTATGAACGTATTACATGTAAAAAATATATATATATATCAATAAATAAGAGGGCAAGGCAATTAATAAACATGATCATAGGTGCCTTGATCAGTATCACTTTTTGCCGTGCTTGATTTACAACAAAGAACCGGTGTGGGGATATTACTATGTTAGGGCACCGATTTAGGCACCAATTTTAAGATGCTTTATATTACCTGTTTGATACATACTAGAGGCATGTGGTCATGAATTATAAATACCATAAATTATATAATAGACAATGTGGTCAATGAAAGATAGGTTTTTTTATATAAAAAGGACAATAGCTAGGTAAAAAGAGAGAAGTTGTAAAAGAATTTTATAAAAAAGGTGCGATTTCATATCCCTCGTTATGTCCATGTGGGGACATGGTGTTCAGGGTAAAAATCCAGTACATCTCTCGTTGGGATAATTTCCTTAGCAAATCTCCGCCTCTGGTACCCAGCTTTACATGTGTTAGGAATATTTGTGTTTTGTTTTGCCTTGCATTACCTCATTCCTGCCTCTAGGGGTCTCACTTGTTGCCTCAGGTCTGAATGGCAGTTGCACACTGCCTCTGCAGGGTAATTACCTGATTGTGTGCACCTGGAGCCCAACACCCTGCTGCTATTTAACTCCAGCTCACAGGCACTTAGTTGCAGATCATTGCGGTTCCGTATGGAGTGAGACTGGGCTCTCTCCAGTAATCCTGTCCAGATTCTGCCTTATTTGCTTCTTGGAGACTTCCCTGCAGTTTGCTAAAACGCATGTGCCTTGCTTCTGGACTTCTTACCCTGCCAGTTCAACATCTACATTTCTGGACTATTATTTGCAGTTTGTTTCCATTCCTGCCTGATCACTTCATTTTTGGTATGTTATTTTTCCCCTGCTTGATTTAAACCCGGATTTCTTCATGTTTATTTTGCATCTATGTTTAACCTGAAATATTCCATTTATCGTGTTTTGTTCCATGTAATCAAGCATCCAGTTTATATTTATTTTTACCACCACTTTTTCCACAATAAACTGTACTTAATTTTCACCTGGCTTCAGCTGACATCTTTCCAAGCACGCACACACAGAGAACTCTAGAAATCGTTACAGAATGATCTGCCAAAATAAACGTGTGCAGGAGTTTTGTTTTGATTCAGCTGAATCTCATAAAATGGCTTCACTTCAGAAAGGTTCCCTGCCTCTCAAGTTTTTGCCGTTTTTGAGTTCTGCATTGCTGGTGGATTTCAGAGAGAAACTGGAGGGTATTCAAATCCTATCTTCAGAGATACTGTCTGCTCTGCCTGAAGATTCAGTAAGGTTACCTGCTCCCTTTAAGTAGACGCAGGAAAAAAGGGGAAAAGATCAGTCTGGTACTCTCAATTCTGGCTGCTGTTTTTCTAGCGTAAGCAAAGGCAAGTTTTGGAGTTTTCCACGACCCAGTCTCTCTGAGGAAGAAAGGAGACATAGAAGGGATAAGAAGCTCTGTTTTTATTGCAGCAGGTCGGGACATTTTATTCAGTTATGTCCTGCTCGCAAACCTAAAAAGAGCTTTCCTCATTCTGCCATAGTGCCAAATTCTGCTCAGTTATGCCACTGTGGTGCTCAAATTTCGAAAGGAGGGGTGTCCGGCCAAGCGACCCCAGGAGGGGTGTCCGGCCAAGCGACCCCAGGAGGGGTGTCCGGCCAAGCGACCCCAGGAGGGGTGTCCGGCCCAGCGACTCCAGGAGGGGTGTCCGGCCCAGCGACTCCAGGAGGGGTTTCCGGCCCAGCGACTCCAGGAGGGGTGTCCGGCCCAGCGACTCCAGGAGGGGTGTCCGGCCCAGCGACTCCAGGAGGGGTGTCCGGCCCAGCGACTCCAGGAGGGGTGTCCGGCCCAGCGACTCCAGGAGGGGTGTCCGGCCCTGCGACCCCAGGAGGGGTGTCCGGCCCTGCGACCCCAGGAGGGGTGTCCGGCCCTGCGACCCCAGGAGGGGTGTCCGGCCCTGCGACCCCAGGAGGGGTGTCCGGCCCTGCGACCCCAGGAGGGGTGTCGGTCCCTGCTGCCCTTGCCTTCGGGCATGAGGTCCCTGCTGCCCTTGCCTTCGGGCATGAGGTCCCTGCTGCCCTTGCCTTCGGGCATGAGGTCCCTGCTGCCCTTGCCTTCGGGCATGAGGTCCCTGCTGCCCTTGCCTCACGGCATGAGGTCCCTGCTGCCCTTGCCTCACGGCATGAGGTCCCTGCTGCCCTTGCCTCACGGCATGAGGTCCCTGCTGCCCTTGCCTCACGGCATGAGGTCCCTGCTGCCCTTGCCTCACGGCATGAGGTCCCTGCTGCCCTTGCCTCACGGCATGAGGTCCCTGCTGCCCTTGCCTCACGGCATGAGGTCCCTGCTGCCCTTGCCTCACGGCATGAGGTCCCTGCTGCCCTTGCCTCACGGCATGAGGTCCCTGCTGCCCTTGCCTCACGGCATGAGGTCCCCGTTGCCCTTGCCTTACGGCATGAGGTCCCCGTTGCCCTTGCCTCACGGCATGAGGTCCCCGTTGCCCTTGCCTCACGGCATGAGGTCCCCGTTGCCCTTGCCTCACGGCATGAGGTCCCCGTTGCCCTTGCCTCACGGCATGAGGTCCCCGTTGCCCTTGCCTCACGGCATGAGGTCCGAGAGGTGCCCGCTTCGCCAGAGGTCCGAGAGGTGCCCGCTTCGCCAGAGGTCCGAGAGGTGCCCGCTTCGCCAGAGGTCCGAGAGGTGCCCGCTTCGCCAGAGGTCCGAGAGGTGCCCGCTTCACCAGAGGTCCGAGAGGTGCCCGCCTTGCCAGAGGTCCACGCCTTGCCAGAGGTCCGAGAGGTGCTCGCCTTGCCAGAGGTCCGAGAGGTGCCCGCCTTGCCAGAGGTGCCCGCCTTGCCAGAGGTCCGAGAGGTGCCCGCCTTGCCAGAGGTCCGAGAGGTGTCCACCTTGCCAGAGGTCCGGCCAAGGCCTGTCCAGCCCCAGGAGGGGGCTCTGCCTGTCCAGCCCCAGGAGGGGGCTCTGCCTGTCCAGCCCCAGGAGGGGGCTCTGCCTGTCCAGCCCCAGGAGGGGGTTCTGCCTGTCCAGCCCCAGGAGGGGGTTCTGCCTGCCCAGCCCCAGGAGGGGGTTCCGCCTGTCCAGCCCCAGGAGGGGGTTCCGCCTGTCCAACACCAGATAGAGGTGCCTGCCATGCCCGAGATCCAAGATTTGCCCGAGGATCTGCCTTACTTTTATGGAAATATCTCTCACTGTTTAGCTCTCTTCAGATATTATCTGAGTTTTGATGACTTGTCCCCTATTGATATCATTGCTAACGTATGTATGAGATTCAGAGGGAGGGCCTTGAAGTGGGTAAATGGTCTTATAGATAAGGGAGATCCAGTGTTACAAGATTTGCCCGGTTTCCTCAAGGCTGTGACCGAAAGATTCAGTCCACCAACTGTCCTCACGCTCCTAGATGAATCTACTAAGGTGTGCCCCTCTGAGAACCTGCCTTTGCAGTCTGGGGAGCACCCTCAGTTTTTCAGATGTGGGCAGGTATCTCTAGGTGTTCACGCAGATTGCTCGGCAAGTTTAACATCTACAAGTTTACCATCCGCTCTTGATTCCATCCAGGAAAATAAGAGGTCAGTTCTACCGCTGGGTGGTGGCTCCGACTCTGAGAGTGAGCTTCTGGATGATCCGAGACTCGTTTTTGATGGACCTGTATTGCCTAATAGTGTCTTTGTGACACCTTCAAATAGGGTTAGGCAACCCAGAAAGAAAAAAGGAAAAAAGAAGAGAAGGTGAACTTTGAGGCGTCTGGAATCCGCCTGTTTAAGGGGGGGATAATGTTAGGAATATTTGTGTTTTGTTTTGCCTTGCATTACCTCATTCCTGCCTCTAGGGGTCTCACTTGTTGCCTCAGGTCTGAATGGCAGTTGCACACTGCCTCTGCAGGGTAATTACCTGATTGTGTGCACCTGGAGCCCAACACCCTGCTGCTATTTAACTCCAGCTCACAGGCACTTAGTTGCAGATCATTGCGGTTCCGTATGGAGTGAGACTGGGCTCTCTCCAGTAATCCTGTCCAGATTCTGCCTTATTTGCTTCTTGGAGACTTCCCTGCAGTTTGCTAAAACGCATGTGCCTTGCTTCTGGACTTCTTACCCTGCCAGTTCAACATCTACATTTCTGGACTATTATTTGCAGTTTGTTTCCATTCCTGCCTGATCACTTCATTTTTGGTATGTTATTTTTCCCCTGCTTGATTTAAACCCGGATTTCTTCATGTTTATTTTGCATCTATGTTTAACCTGAAATATTCCATTTATCGTGTTTTGTTCCATGTAATCAAGCATCCAGTTTATATTTATTTTTACCACCACTTTTTCCACAATAAACTGTACTTAATTTTCACCTGGCTTCAGCTGACATCTTTCCAAGCACGCACACACAGAGAACTCTAGAAATCGTTACAACATGTTCTATCGCCTTGAAGGTCAACGAATCTGGTTTTGAGTTATGGACCTCCGTGAAGTGTCTGGAGAGAGGGTGGCTTTCAACATTATTTTTTATGTTGCGTACATGTTCTTGAATACGCAATTTGAGGGCTCTCTTCGTTTTCCCTACGTATTTCCGCTGGCAACCACATTCAATCATATACACTACTGATGTAGTGTTACAATTTATGAAGTCCTTTATCTTGAATTCCTTCTTATTGTTTGTGTCTGAAAATGTTCTTCTGCTGGGGTGTACATACTTGCACATAATGCAATGTCCGCATTTATACATCCCTTTGCATTTGAGAAATCCTGTAGTTTCACTTTGTGATTCTTTGAGCAAACTTGGTGCCAGTATTTCCTTTAAATTGTTAGATTTCCTGAATATGACCTCTGGTTTTTCTGGTAGTATCTCCTTCAATATAGGATCCATCTTAAGGATGTGCCAATGTTTAGAAATTTTTTTTTTTTATTTTGTGCTCTTCACAATTGATTTTGGTAATGAATGGTGCTATTAGCTTTTTGTTATGATCTTTAGTTTTCGGTTGTAAGAGAGATTCTCTGTCAAGTTTTTCGCCACGATCAATAGCTAAAAACTTGACAGAGAATCTCTCTTACAACCGAAAACTAAAGATCATAACAAAAAGCTAATAGCACCATTCATTACCAAAATCAATTGTGAAGAGCACAAAATAAAAAAAATTTTTTCTAAACATTGGCACATCCTTAAGATGGATCCTATATTGAAGGAGATACTACCAGAAAAACCAGAGGTCATATTCAGGAAATCTAACAATTTAAAGGAAATACTGGCACCAAGTTTGCTCAAAGAATCACAAAGTGAAACTACAGGATTTCTCAAATGCAAAGGGATGTATAAATGCGGACATTGCATTATGTGCAAGTATGTACACCCCAGCAGAAGAACATTTTCAGACACAAACAATAAGAAGGAATTCAAGATAAAGGACTTCATAAATTGTAACACTACATCAGTAGTGTATATGATTGAATGTGGTTGCCAGCGGAAATACGTAGGGAAAACGAAGAGAGCCCTCAAATTGCGTATTCAAGAACATGTACGCAACATAAAAAATAATGTTGAAAGCCACCCTCTCTCCAGACACTTCACGGAGGTCCATAACTCAAAACCAGATTCGTTGACCTTCAAGGCGATAGAACATGTAAAGCTGGGTACCAGAGGCGGAGATTTGCTAAGGAAATTATCCCAACGAGAGATGTACTGGATTTTTACCCTGAACACCATGTCCCCACATGGACATAACGAGGGATATGAAATCGCACCTTTTTTATAAAATTCTTTTACAACTTCTCTCTTTTTACCTAGCTATTGTCCTTTTTATATAAAAAAACCTATCTTTCATTGACCACATTGTCTATTATATAATTTATGGTATTTATAATTCATGACCACATGCCTCTAGTATGTATCAAACAGGTAATATAAAGCATCTTAAAATTGGTGCCTAAATCGGTGCCCTAACATAGTAATATCCCCACACCGGTTCTTTGTTGTAAATCAAGCACGGCAAAAAGTGATACTGATCAAGGCACCTATGATCATGTTTATTAATTGCCTTGCCCTCTTATTTATTGATATATATATTATTTTTTTACATGTAATACGTTCATACACTGTGTGACAGCCACGTGTCAAAGAAAATTTTGGGTGTTTATGTATGCTAATTCCCGGTGTATTGCGTCACTTCCTGTGGACACATTACAATTTAAATACGGTCACAAAAATGTTTTAAATAATCCTTTTTTATATTATCACTTTGTCCTGTACCTCATGTATGTAATGGCCAGTGCTCATAAGAGTTTTTACTAATTAACAGTAATAGTACTCCCGGCTGCCGATTTGTAAACCGGAAGTGACGCTCACAACATGGATACCGTAACTTCCGGTAACTAAGTGATACCTCGCGTCAACTCACACAAATAGACTGCACCTAAAGACAAGCCGTCTGTGAGGCTTATACTATATAGTCTCCTAGGGCACCCACGATGCCACCAATGAATTCTGATTCGTGTGTTAAAAAAGTAAAACATCTTTTTCGGGAACAGGAAGTGACGTCACTTCCAGTTCCGGATTGGTGAACCGCACGGAATATCAAGCGTGGACGGCGCCTAATGCAATCCGTCTATGCAGCTTAGATTTATTAGTTCTAGTGCATCCAGGATGCCACCAATCTGTTACTAATACCTCCTTATACCATATTGAAAATTTACGTAGACAGGAAGTGACGTCACTTCCGGGTTTAGTAAAAGTATGCACGAACATTATACCTTGGATTTTTATTGACCATCACTTCTAAATCATTGTTTATGTTCCCACCGACCTTTTAATTTCACTATTATGAAACAATAGTCATATTTTATTAGTAATGTATTTCACTTTCGTTTTTGGACGGAAATTACGTCACTTCCGGTTCCGGGAGTTCCGTGAACCGGAAGTAGAGGGTCAAACTGGCTCAGTGAGCTTTAAAAAGACATTGCTTTGGACTGCACTCTTATCTCCTGAGGAAGCCTTGATTGGCGAAACGCGTTGAGACCTGAGCAGAACTTTACACGGCTGCTAAGCTAAGCTATATTTATTACTCTTTTAACTGATCTGTATTTTTACTTGAATGATGTTTTATAGCCATTATTTTGAATAAATTCCTAGTCTTCTGACTGATTCTACAACCACTTTGTGTACTGGATTGGATGGGAGACCTCTGGACACACGACCACTAGATGTTTACGCTGATTATACATCTAAATCTGGTACGCCTAACTGTTTTTTTTGGGGATATTATTGTTTACCCTGAAATACTACGCCATGTGGCGATTCCGTCTTCTCTGATTTTTAGATGGTGTTGTTGGTGAGAAATATCCTGACTGACATCTATTTATTTGACGTGGTTTAAAGAAATCATCTGGTACGCATTTATATATTTCTCCAAAGTGTCATTCAACACATATAAAACTTACTGCACCATAGGCGCTTGTTCTTCTCCTCTTTTTTGCTACAGTGTTTAAACACTTGTCTATACAGACGCAAAGGAATAATGTAGCTCATTGACTTTACAATATGTACAGTGCACTAAATGAGCGTCCGATCCCCTAACGGCATAAACGAACACCAATGGGAAGGAATCGCTGCTTGCATTACTTTTACACATGAACTTGTGTATCTTCCATGCAGTGATGTAGGCTGGCGGTGTAAGCTCCCACCTCCCATGCTGAGGGTCCTGGGTTCGATTCCCAAAGTGCCAATCTATATTTTTTTTCCCTGACATTCACTTTATTATTATTTTTTTCTGTGTAATCCATTGTAAAACATTCAATGGAAGGGTGCACACAGGTTTCACATAGATCAGGGTAAATCTGCAGGAGTGACTCATTCTGTTATCTAAAATACACAGCGGTAATAAGCAGCTGTAGACATACCAGTAAATATAAATTAGTGTATTCTTACGCAACTAACTGTTCAAGCAACACAGTACTGTAGATTGTCGGCATTAGAGAATCTCTGTTGTACTTTATACAACTCGGTAATTTACTAAGGCGCCCTACACATTAGGCGATGTGCCACCGAGGTGCCCAACGGCCAATACGGCCGACGGGCGACCCGGCGGTGGGGGGGCAGTGATGGGGGGGAGTGAAGTTTCTTCACTCCACCCGTCACCCGGCTCCATAGACGTGCAGGCAAATATGGACGATCTCGTCCATATTGGCCTGCATGCACAGCCGACATGTCACCAGCGATGAACGAGCGTGGGGCCGTGCATCGTTCATCGCTGGTGCCTCCACACTGCACGATATGAACGTTATCTCGTTCATTAATGAACGAGATCATTCATATCGTGCAGTGATATCGGCATGTGTGTAGGGCCTATAAGAATTTGTATTCTCAATCACTGCCGACAATAGCCAAACACTGCCAGGAAAGCATAGAAGTCATTATAAAAAGGAGCTTTCAAATAGACTTGCTTTTTGCTGGTGTGTTCAGATAGTCATGCATAGATCAGTGAGATCCGTGCATGCTTCTATGTCATAAAGGGTCAGAAATAGTTAAAAATGTAAAATAATTTTTGCTTGGGGTCCCCCCTCCTAAGCATAACCAGCCTCGGGCTCCTTGAGCCAGTCCTGGTAGTTTAAATACCGGGGAAAAATTGACTGGGGTCCCCCTGTATTTAGACAACCAGCACCAGGCTTTTGGGCCGGCCCTGGTTCCAAAAGTATGGGTAACAAAAGACGTAGGGGTCCCCCGTATTTTTAAAACCAGCACCGGGCTCCACTAACCGAGAAGATAATGCCACAGCCGGGGGACACAATTATGTAGGTCCCTGCGGCCGTGGCATTACCCCTCCAACAAGTCACCCCTGGCCGGGGTACCCTGGGGGAGTGGGGAACCCTTAAATCAAGGGGTCCCTCCTCTCCAGGCACCCAAGGGCCAGGGGTGAAGCCTGAGGCTGTCCCCCCATCCCTGGGCGGTGGATGGGGGCTGATAGCCTTTGTTTGTGTAAAAAAAAGAATATTGTTTTTTGTCATAGAGCTACAAGTTCCAGCAAGCCTCCCCCGCTTGCTGGTACTTGGAGAACCACAAGTACCAGCATGCGGGGAAATAATGGGCCCGCTGGTACCAGTAGTTCTAAAACAACAAAAAATACCCAAATAAAAACAGAACACACACACCGTGAAAGTAAAACTTGAATTAACATACATGCACACTTACACACTCACAAATACTTACTCATTATGTTCTATTAGGGTACTAATAAGCTGTCCATGCTAATTAGTACTCTAATAGAAAATACTGTACAGAGATACTAAGTACGGTGATTTGGCACCCAGGAACTTAGGGAGGAGCTTTTATCTCTCTCCATTGTAATCTTTCTAAGTATAATGGAGAGAGATAAAAGTTCATCCCTAAGTTCCTGGATGCCAAATTACTGTGCTTAGCATTTCTGTACAGTATTTCCTATCTAGCCAGAAACCCCGCATCCTGTACAAGCTGGGCAGACAACTGGAGGGGCCCCGACACACGGTTGCTTGCCATTTCCCTTTGCACTGCCACATAAACTAGTGGTTGCTCTTCCCCGAAAGCCAAGAGTCTCCTATTTTGTATGGTACCAGTCCTGAGTATCTGGGACACGCAGAACCAGAGATATCAATACGCAAAGTGGACCCATTTTCCCATAGACTATAATGAGCCCATTAATTCAGACCCAACATTGGTTCTGATGCTTGCCATGAGCCTTGTGGAGGTCACAGAAACTTGGGGTTGGTATCCTCCTGTAGCTAATTGTCTCCCATTCCATACCAATCTAATTCTGAGCTAATTGTACCCTCAGAACTAGAGACATTAAGTTTTAAGCCCATTTTAATTGAATTGAATTTAATAGCTCATATAAACAAAACGTCAATGGACCATTGCTTTAACACGTTCATTTGTGTCTGTCCACACTACTTTTATTTATTGATTTATTGGTTTCTTTTTTGGGGTCCCAACAGACAATTAATATTTTCGACAGCGTCAATGACCTCTGCTGGTTAATCCCCACCTCCCCCTCACTCTTCCCCCTCCCCTTTATGTTGTTAGGGGACTCAGACACTCAAATTACCAAACACTGTATTTTCCACAGCCTCCCCCTACCACCATCCCCCTTCCCACTGCCTCCCCCTACCCCCATCCCCCATCATTGTGTTATGCCGGACATAGCACAATGAAGCCCGGCCAGATCAGTGAGATCCGTGCAGGGCTTCATTGTGTACAGTATTAAAAGAGTTAAAAGTGTTACAAAAAAGTTGCGTGGGCTCCCCTCTCCTAAGCATAACCAGCCTCTGGCTCTTTGAGCCGGCCCTGGTTGTTTAAATACAGGAGAAAACTGGACAGGGGTTCCCCGTATTTAGCTAACCAGCACCCTGCTCTGCATCCAGTCCTGGTTACAAAAATATGGGGGACAAAAGATGTAGGGGTCCCCCATATTTTTAAGACCAGCACTGGGCTCCACCAGCCAGAGAGATAATGCCACAGCCGGGGGACACTTTTATACTTGTCCCTGTGGCCGTGGCATTACCCCCCCCCCCCCAACTAGTCACCCCTGGCCGGGGTACCCTGGAGGAGTGGGTACCCCTTAAATCAAGGGGTCCACCCCATCAAGGCACCCAAGGGCCAGGGGTGAAGCACGAGGCTGTCTCCCCCCCCCCCCCCTCCCTGGGCGGTGATAGCCTTAATTTGTGTAAAATAAAAAATCTTGTTTTTTATCATAGAACTACAAGTTCCAGCAAGCCTCCCCCAAGCTTGTACTTGGATAACCACAAGTACGAGCATGCGGGGAAATAACGGGCCCGCTGGTACCAGTAGTTGTACCACAAAAATAATACCCAAATAAAAACAAAACACACACACCTTGAAAGTATAATTTTATTCAAACAAACACACTTACACACTCGTACATACTTACCTACATCCCATGCTGAGAATCACTTCCACTTGTCCAGTAGAATCCATAGGGTACCTGTAAGGAATAAAATTATACTTACAGACCATCCGGTGAAGCTCGGTCCTCTTCGGTCCTGTAGTAATCCAAGGGGTCGATTAAAAAAAAAAAAATCCTGCTCCACGCAACTAAAGGGGTTCCATGTGGACACATGGAACCCCTTTTCCCGAATGCAGGGACCCCCATGACTCCTGTCACTGGCGATCCCAGCAGCCAATCAGGGAGTGCACGTCATGGCGCTTTCCTGTTTGGCTGTGTGCTACTAGACTGTCAATCAGGCAGAGCGCAGCAGTTAGAATGGAGGATAGCGGTCCTCCATTCTAGCCTATGATGGGAACTTTGCGGTCTGTGGATAACCGCAAAGTTAATTGGGTTCACCCACAACAGTGACCCCAATTATCCCTGCGGTTATCCGCAGACCGCAAAGTTCCCCTCATAGGCTAGAATGGAGCTGCGCTAATCTCCATTCTAGCCGCTGCACTCTGCCTGATTGACAGTCCAGGAGCGCTTCCTGATTGGTGCACTCCCTAATTGGCTGCTGGGATCTCCAGCAACAGGAGTCACAAGGATCCTGGCATTTGGTAAAAGGAGTTTCATGTGTAAACATGGAACCCCTTTAGTGTGCTGGACCGGGTTTTTTTCGGTAGTTTTTTTTAACCCTGTGGATTATACATGGAACGAAGAGGACTGATCATCACTGGAAAATAGGTGAGTATTTTGGGCTTTTTTTTACAGGTTTCCAATTGGATTCTACGTTGACAAGGGGACCGATGGGCTCCGTGGGACACTAGGTAAGTATGTGTGAGTGTGTAAGTGTGCATGTATGCTAATTAAAGTTTTACTTGCACGGTGGGTGTGATCTGTTTTTATTTGGGTATTTTTGTTGTTGTAGAACTACAGGTACCAGCAGGCCCATTATTCCCCGCATGCTGATACTCATGGTTCTCCAAGTACCAGCAAGCGGGGGACGGTTGATGGAACTTGTAGTTCTAAGACAAAAAACAATATTCTTTTTTTACACAAACAAAGGCTATCAGCCCCCCATCCACCGCCCAGGGATGGGGGGACAGCCTCGGGCTTCACCCCTGGCCCTTGGGTGCCTGGAGGGGAGGGACCCCTTGATGAAAGTGGTCCCCAATCCCCCAGGGTACCCCCGGCCAGGGGTGAATAGTTGGGGGAGTAATGCCACGGCTGCAGGGACCTACATAAATGTGTCCCCCAGCTGTGGAATTATCTTCTTAGCAAGCGGAGCCAGTGCTGGTTTTAAAAATATGGTTGACCCCTACGTCTTCCCCCCCCCCCCATATTTTTGGAACCAGAGCCAGCCCAAGAGCCCGGTGCTGGTTGTCTAAATACAGGGGGACCCCAGTCAATTTCCCCCCGGTATTTAAACTACCAGGACCTGCTCAAGGAGCCCAAGGCCGGTTATGCTTAGGAGGGGAGACCCCATGCAATTTTTTTTTTACATTTTTAAGTATTTCTGACCCTTTTCCACAGAGAAGCATGCACGGATCTCACTGATCCATGCATGACTATCTGAACAAACCAGCAAAAAGCAGGTCTATTTGAAAGCTCCATTTTTTATGAATTTTATGCTTTCCCGGCAGTGTTTGGCTATTGTCGGCAGTGATTGAGAATACAAATTCTTAGTAAATTACCGAGTTGTATAAAGTACAACAGAGATTCTCTAACGCCGATGATCTACAGTACTGTGTTGCTCAAACAGTTAGTTGCATCAGAATAAACTAATTTATTTACTGGTATGTCTACAGCTACTCATTAACGTTGTGTATTTTAGATAGCGGAATGAGTCGTTCCTGCAGATTTACGCTGATTTATGTGAAACCTTTGTGCACCCTTCCATTGAATGTTTTACAATGGATTGTACAGAAAAAAAATTAATAAAGTGAATGTCAGGGGAAAGAAAAATATTATTTATTGGAACTTTGGGAATCGAACCCGGGACCCTCAGCGTGGGAGGTGGGAGCCTTCACCGCTAGCCTATGTCGCTGCATGGAAGATACACAAGTTCATGTGTAAAAGTAATGTAAGCAGCGATTCCTTACCATTGGTGTTCGTTTATGCTGTTAGGGGACTCGGATGCTCATTTAGTGCACTGTATATACTGTAAAGTCAATGAGCTACATTATCCTTTTCACACATTAATTGCGTCTGCATACACAAATGTTCACACATTAGTTGCATCTGCATATACAAGTGTTTTAACAAATTTGTTTGCATCTGAAAAAACTATTTTTTAACTCTCTCCGTCTAACCATTGGTCACCATCTGTGTGTACACTATGCAGTACAGGACTGTATATTAACAATACAGTCATCACTGACCATTTGCCAGAGTTTGTACTGTAGATCAATCCACCACTATTCAAACTAAGGTAATGGATTAGTGGAGCATTAGCCACCCAGTGGTGGAGATGTGTATTGCATGCTGAGTATCTAGTTGCGCCTCAATGCGCCTGTCCGTGATTAAACTCAGCAACCTAAGCTATTGCCTAGGTGTAACTTAACCTCCGTCTAGGCGGAGAAACAGTCAAGAGAACGGAGCACCCATCTGTAACATTTTCGTGATCAAGCAATTATTGCATACAATTTTGCAACATTGAAACCCTAGTTACAAAATACCCCTAAATCAGTTTGGCAATGGAAGACATTTGCAAATGCACACCCAAATGCCTTTTGTAAAAGCAATTCAGTAGTCAGTAGTCTATTTTTGGAGGACGGAATAGGAAAGGTGCACCAGTCTTGGAGATACTATATTACCGGTTCAATGCGCGGAATGGACAGGACAAGTGAAAAGGAAAAGGATCCTGACACAATTATGGATCTATGTACTTTACCAATTTAGATTTGGCAGCTGCCAATAAAAACTAACAAGCAGGCACACATTCCCTCCATTCCTCACTCACTCACTCACTCACTCACTCACTCCCTCACTCACTCCTGCATCATGAGTTTCTCTCTTCTTTTGCTGACTGGATGATGCACAATCATTTGCATGTGCTCAACCTCCCACACCCATCAGCCAACTGCCACGCCCATCCTGGCTCAGTGCTTTTCAAGTTTGCACAATGTTATGCAATCAATCAATCAATCAATCAATCAATCAATCAATCAATCATACAAGCAAGCAAGAAGTGTGATGTTCTTCTACTTCAACAGAAGGTTCTCTGGTTGTGCTGATCGTTCCCATGACATCCAGGTTAATTATTTCAACAGGCCCATTAAAGCGGATTTTTATTTTTTAAACAGGCAGCTAGTAGTTCCTGACCACAGGATGCCTCTTCTATTGTGCGTTTTCTGTGATGCTTCTATGATGCGTCTTCTGTGACATCACAGTGAGCTTGCTTGGGTTTGAGTGTATAGGCTGCATTTGTTTGCTGACAGTCACTTGAGGGAGACATAAACCAGTAGATGCAGCATATCATCGGAGGTTGTAACTTGTCTGCCTTTCCAGCAAATGCACACAACTCCTGCAGCCAGTCTGGACACAAAACAATGTCCAAAAACAATGGGTCGAAAAGGCAAAGCTCAGGATAATAGTAAGTCATGCATTTAGGAATTAGTTTAGAACTAGAAAATTGGGTTAGTTCACTCGTAATTGTCAGGTCCGGGTGTTTTTGTGAATCCGTTAACCTGGAACCAACCTCAGGTGTAGGTGCTGGGGTATGAAGAAAACAGGGAGGACGAAGGAAGTTCCGTTTCATATATTTATTAAAGTAACAATTCGGTAAGGAGTTAAATGACTAGTTGTTAATCATCATTATACTGAAGTATTGCAGGAATGACAGAAATAATATGCAAGAGAAAACTCAGAAATAAATAAAAGAAATGTTCATGGAAACATATGCAAAAACAAGCTGAAGAATAAATGTTGAATTGTCCAAATATAAACAGGCTTTGATGCTGAACTGCAGATTGTGTTTAACTGGTTAATGCAGACATGGAGAATTAACTGTAAGAATTTGCAATGGAGTTTTAAGAGTTAACTGAGAGACTGTGAAGAATTATCCTTGTAATGACAACATAGAAAAAGTACTGAATTGGGTTACTTGCGGGTTCCGGAGATCACTGTGAAACTGTAGTAGATGGCAAGGTGATGAATGGGTTAAATGCAGAGTTGAACAAACGAACAGCTGAGGGAATTGGAATCCTCCAGACTTTGTATGATAGGCAGACAGACAGGGTAACCTCATGCAGGACACTGGGAATCCAAGTATTTCCAATAGGTGTGCAGTTGACTGATAGCACAATGGAGAGCCGGTAGATCTTTGGCAGTGAAGGCTGCAAAACGGACCTCTGGGAACGGAGGCGATATCTGGACCACGGGAATCACACAGGAATGCACGGAGAGAGTTCAGAGCTAGAGCACAGCTTTGATACAACAAAGCACTGGCCCAGAGTGACATAATCCCAGCCTACTTAAAGGCAGCACAAGCACGGGATTGGCTTACACCTGCCCACAGGTGTTTTCACAAGTGCTCAGTATTAGCTATTTGGTCTCCAACATGGCCACCTCCTATACAGCAGACACACCGCAGTGCCTTAGGCCATTTGGTCCCCGCACTCACAGTTCCCAGACTCTGCATTACCTGTGCCATTGATCACGCCGTGTCCCCACACGGGCGCACAGCACCGCGAGCAACCGCACTGGCAACGGATGAACCCCAGAACCCGCAAAGGTGAGAGACCGGTTCGTGACAGTACCCCCTCTTCTACGGGTGGTCTCCGAACACCTTTGAACCTTGTCAGGATTTTTGGAGAAGTATTTCTGTACCAGTCTTGGAGCATGAACATCTTCAGAGAAAACCCAGGATCTCTCCTCCGGGCCGTAACCCTTCCAGTCGACCAGAAACTGTAAACGTCCATATCGGGAACGTGAGTCCACAATCTCTTTAACTTCAAATTCCTCATTCTGCAAAGAGTGAACTTTAGGAGATTTGGACTGGGTAGTACGGAACTTATTGAGAATCAAAGGCTTCAGTAACGATGTATGAAAGGCGTTAGGAATTCTCAAAGACGGTGGCAGCTTGACTTTGTATGACACAGGGTTGAGTACCTTTACAATGGGAAATGGACCAATAAACCTGGGAGCAAATTTCTTAGAAGGAACTTTGAACTTGAGATTGCGCGTAGAAATCCAAACTTGGTCTCCCACTTTGTAATTCGGTACAGCTTTACGTTTTCTATCTGCAAAAGATTTATAACGAGCGGAAGTTTTGACCAAGGACTTACGTACACAACTCCAGATGCTAGATAGACGTTGAAGCTGTTGATCTGCCGCTGGGACCTCTAGGGCTGGCAATGGATGAAACTCTGGCACACGAGGATGAAAGCCGAAGTTAATATAAAAGGGCGTAGATTCTGAAGATGAATGGAAGAGATTATTATGAGCAAATTCTGCCAATGGAAGGTAGTCAACCCAGTCATCCTGTGAGGACGATATATATAGCCGGAGAAATGTTTCAAGGTCTTGGTTGACTCTCTCAGTTTGTCCATCTGTCTGAGGATGATATGCAGAAGAAAAGTTCAACTTGACATTTAAAGATGAACAAAGCGACCTCCAAAACTTGGCCACAAACTGTGTTCCCCGATCAGAAACAATTTCTCGAGGAAGGCCATGCAACTTGAAGATTTCAGAGATGAACAATCTGGCTAGTAAAGGGGCTGATGGTAACCCAGTTAATGGAATGAAATGTGCCATTTTCGAAAATCGATCCACTATCACCCAAATGGTATTTCGCCCTTTTGATGGAGGTAGATCGGTCACGAAATCCATTGAGATATGAGTCCATGGTTGTTTGGGTATGGATAGTGGATGTAACAAACCTGGTGGAGAACTTCTTGGACTCTTATGTTGGGCACATTTAGGACATGCTGCTATAAACTCTTGGACATCGGCTTTGAGACGTGGCCACCAATAAGACTGTTGAATAAACTTGAGAGTCTTTAGAACCCCAGGATGACCCATGAAGGAAGAGGAGTGAGCCCAGGTAAGCAGCCGTTTTCGAAGACTTGTGGCGACAAAGGTCTTGCCAGGCGGAGGAACTGGAGAGGTTCGAGTCATTAAAAAGGACCTAGGATTCACAATGGCTTGATTCGTGGTAGCATCATTTAATTGAGAAGAAGCAAAGGACCGGGAAAGGGCATCTGCCTTTTTGTTCTGAGACCCTGGACGATAGGTGAGTTTGAAATCAAATCGTGAGAAGAAAAGCGCCCATCGAGCTTGTCGTGGATTCAAACACTGAGCTGACTGCAGATACAGAAGATTCTTATGATCAGTATAAACTGTAATGCGATGTTGAGCTCCTTCTAGAAGGTATCTCCACTCCTCAAATGCCAACTTGATGGCAAGTAACTCTTGCTCACCGATTGCATAATTACGTTCTGCCGGGAGGAACTTACGGGAGAAATATCCGCAGGGATGGACCTTTTTATCTTCAAAGACTTGTGACAACACAGCTCCTACTGCTTCTGTAGATGCATCCACCTCTAGTAGAAAGGGACGATTCAGATCAGGCTGTCGAAGAATGGGGGCTGACACAAAGGCTTGCTTTAAATCAGAGAAGGCTTTGATTGCTTCTGAAGACCAGTTCGTAGGATTTGCTCCCTTACGAGTTAGGGCTGTGATGGGAGCAGCTAACGTAGAATAATTCTTAATGAATCTCCTATAGAAATTAGCAAAGCCGAGAAATCGCTGAATCCCCTTGAGAGTTGTAGGAGTGGACCAATCTCGGATAGCTTGTACCTTACCGGGATCCATACATAGCTCTGATCCAGAAATGATGTAACCAAGGAACGGTATGGAAGATACTTCAAAAGTGCACTTCTCTAACTTACAATAAAGTTGATTTTTCCTCAGACGTGTCAGTACCTCTTTAACTTGGTGACGGTGAGACTTTATATCCCTAGAGAATATTAGGATATCATCCAGGTACACTACTAGACACTTGTAGAGAAGATCACGAAAAAGTTCATTCACATAGCTTTGAAAAACTGCAGGTGCATTACAAAGACCGAAAGGCATTACAAGGTATTCGTAATGCCCATCCCGGGTATTAAAAGCAGTTTTCCACTCGTCCCCTTCTCGGATGCGGATTAAATTGTAGGCCCCTCGGAGATCCAGTTTTGTAAACACAGTAGCTCCTTTTACCCGGTCAAATAATTCTGGAATTAAGGGTAATGGATACTTGTTTTTCACAGTGATCTCATTGAGTCCACGGTAATCTATGCATGGTCGTAACCCACCGTCCTTCTTCTTAACGAAAAAGAATCCGGCTCCTGCAGGTGAAGAAGATGGTCTGATAAATCCTTTGGTTAGATTTTCTTGTATATAATCAGACATAGCTTGCGTCTCTGGGATGGATAGCGGATAAATTCGTCCCCTCGGAGGTGTTTTACCCGGAACCAGGACAATTGGGCAGTCCCATTCGCGATGAGGAGGTAGAGAGTCTGCTGCTTGTTTACTGAAAACATCCGCAAAGGATTGATACACCGGAGGTAGGTCGGGAAGGCTGATTGACCGGAGAGGTACAATTGAGGCTAAACAGTCCTTGGTACAAGATTTACCCCATGAAAGGACTTCCATGGTTTGCCAATTAAGTTGAGGGTTATGTTTCTGCAGCCAAGGTAAACCAAGTATCACATCTTGAGAGGCTTTAGGAATCACGTAGAAGGAGAGGTATACGGAATGGAGCACACCAACTTTCATCTTGAGACATACGGTTCGATGAGTAATTATACCATCTGGAATTCGACTTCCATCCACTGCTGTAACGGCAACTGCTGCTTCCAGAGGCATGGTTTGAACTTTAGACCGCATGACAAAGGCTGAGGAGATGAAGTTCTCGGCTGCCCCAGAATCTAGGAGAGCTGAAACTTTCACTGTAGAACTTGGAACTTCTAATTGAATAGACAAAGTCGGCTCTTCCCCAGAACGTGATTCTAGAGTAACTCCTAGCTTAACCTCTCTTGAATAAGCTAGGAGCGAGAGTTTCCCGGTCGGAGTTTGCAGAATTTAACTAAGTGTTCAGAGGACCCACAGTACATGCAGAGGTTACCCTGTCGACGACGAAGTCGTTCCTCTTCTGTGAGGCGAGAGCGCCCAATCTGCATAGGTTCGTCTGTCGTTACCGGAGACTGTGATGAAGAATCTTGTCGAGGCCTAGGATGATAACGTGGACTGGATCGCTCTGCCCTGGATTTCTCTAAACATCGCTCCCTGTAGCGTAGGTCAAGTTTGTTACAGAGAGAAATCAATTCATCCAGTTTAGTTGGCACATCCCGGATAGTTAAATCGTCCTTGATTCTCTCAGAAAGTCCATTCCAAAACGCGGCGATCAGGGCCTCCTCATTCCAGTTTAACTCTGAAGACAACGTGCGAAACTGAACAATATATTGATTGACAGGACGTAAACCTTGACGTAGACGGAGAATCTCCAAAGATGCTGAGGTGGTCCTGCCGGGTTCGTCAAAGATTCTCCGGAAAGAAGATACAAACTCTTTGTAATTAGAGAGGATAGGATCACCTCTCTCCCATAATGGTGATGCCCACTCCAGAGCCTGACCGGAGAGGAGGGCAATAATATATGCGACCTTAGAACGAGCTGATGGGAAACTGGCGGACATCAGTTCGAACTGGATCTCGCATTGATTCAGGAATCCCCTGCAAAGTTTTGGAGTTCCGTCAAACTTACTCGGAGAGGGTAACTGCAAGCGGGACGTAGGCAGCATCACAGGAGAAGCTGTAGTGGTAACTGGGACAACCGGAGTTGGAATCTGGACTTGAGACGTTTTAATTGCTGTATGAAGAGTCTCTAAACGGTCTGCCATAGTTTGCATAAACTGCACTATTTGTGTCTGTATAGACTCCTGGTTTTCCAGACGGGAAAGGATATTTGACGTAGCACCGCCTCCTGCGAATTGGTCACTTGACGGATCCATGTGGCCAGTGCTTACTGTCAGGTCCGGGTGTTTTTGTGAATCCGTTAACCTGGAACCAACCTCAGGTGTAGGTGCTGGGGTATGAAGAAAACAGGGAGGTCGAAGGAAGTTCCGTTTCATATATTTATTAAAGTAACAATTCGGTAAGGAGTTAAATGACTAGTTGTTAATCATCATTATACTGAAGTATTGCAGGAATGACAGAAATAATATGCAAGAGAAAACTCAGAAATAAATAAAAGAAATGTTCATGGAAACATATGCAAAAACAAGCTGAAGAATAAATGTTGAATTGTCCAAATATAAACAGGCTTTGATGCTGAACTGCAGATTGTGTTTAACTGGTTAATGCAGACATGGAGAATTAACTGTAAGAATTTGCAATGGAGTTTTAAGAGTTAACTGAGAGACTGTGAAGAATTATCCTTGTAATGACAACATAGAAAAAGTACTGAATTGGGTTACTTGCGGGTTCCGGAGATCACTGTGAAACTGTAGTAGATGGCAAGGTGATGAATGGGTTAAATGCAGAGTTGAACAAACGAACAGCTGAGGGAATTGGAATCCTCCAGACTTTGTATGATAGGCAGACAGACAGGGTAACCTCATGCAGGACACTGGGAATCCAAGTATTTCCAATAGGTGTGCAGTTGACTGATAGCACAATGGAGAGCCGGTAGATCTTTGGCAGTGAAGGCTGCAAAACGGACCTCTGGGAACGGAGGCGATATCTGGACCACGGGAATCACACAGGAATGCACGTAGAGAGTTCAGAGCTAGAGCACAGCTTTGATACAACAAAGCACTGGCCCAGAGTGACATAATCCCAGCCTACTTAAAGGCAGCACAAGCACGGGATTGGCTTACACCTGCCCACAGGTGTTTTCACAAGTGCTCAGTATTAGCTATTTGGTCTCCAACATGGCCACCTCCTATACAGCAGACACACCGCAGTGCCTTAGGCCATTTGGTCCCCGCACTCACAGTTCCCAGACTCTGCATTACCTGTGCCATTGATCACGCCGTGTCCCCACACGGGCGCACAGCACCGCGAGCAACCGCACTGGCAACGGATGAACCCCAGAACCCGCAAAGGTGAGAGACCGGTTCGTGACAGTAATTCGAATTCAGGAATGAGGCCTAGGTAGGCCTCACATCCTTACAGCCCCCAAGCATTAAAATTTCCCTTGGATAGAAGTAGGGACTCCACAGTGCAATTTTCAGGTGTTTTTTTTAATCAAATGTAGCAGTTTCTTGATCAAGCAATTATTACATACGATTTTGCAAGAATGTAACCCTGGTTGCAAAATCCACCTAAATCATTTTGGCAATGCAAGACCTTTGCAAATGCACACCCAAATGCCATTGGAATAAGCAATTCAGTAGTCAGTAGCCTTCTTTTGGAGGATGGAATAGGAAAGGCGCACCAGTCCCGGAGGTTCTGCAATACCGCGTCAATGCGTGGAATGGCCAGGAAAAGGGAAAAGGATCCTGACACCATCATGGATCTACCTTTTCCACCTATCTAGATTTGGTGGCTGCCAAGTAATACTAACAAGCATGCACACATTTCCTTCATTCCCTCCCTCCCTCACTAATGAATCATGAGTTTCTCTCTTCTTTTGCTGGATGGATGATGCACAGTCATTTGTATGTGCTCAAATTCCGACCCTCAGACCCATCCTAGCTCCGTGCTTTTCAAGTTTGCACAATGCTATGCAATCCATCAATCAATCATGCAAGCAAGCAAGTAGTGTGACCTACTTCTTCAACGGTAGGTTTTCTGGTTGCGCCGAACCTTCCCATGACATCCAGATTAATTATTTCAACAGGCCCATGAAAGCGTATATACATTTTTTAAACAGGGAGCTAGTAATTCCTGCCCCCAGAATACCTCTTATATGATTTGTTTTCTGTGATGCTTCTATGATGCATCTTCTGTCATGTGACTACGAGCCTGCTTATGTTTAGGTGTATAGGCTGCTTTTATTTGCTGACAGTCACTTGAGAGAGACACAAACCCGGAGATGCAGCATATCATCGGAGGTCATTCCTTTCCTGCCTTTCCAGTAAATGCACACACCTCCTGCAGCCAGTCTGGACACAAAACAATGCCCAAAAACAATGGGTCAAAAAGGCAAAGCTCAGGATAATAGTACGTCATGCAATTAGGAATTAGTTTAGTAGTAGAAAAATTTGTAAGTTCGCTCATAATTCAAAATTCAGGACTGAGGCCTAGGTAGGCCTCACATCGTGATAACCCCCCAACATTTAAATTTGCCTTGGATAGAATTAGGGCATTACATGGAGATAACAAGTAGACACAAAATGAGACTCTACACCGCAATTTTCAGGTGTTATATTTAAACAAATGTAACATTTTCGTGATCAAGCAATAATTGCATAAAATTTTGCAACAATGTAACCCTGGTTTCAAAATCCCCCTAAATCAGTTTGGCAATGGAAGACATTTACAAATGCACAACCAAATGCCATTGGAAAAAGCAATTCAGTAGACAGTAGTCTACAATCATTTGCATGGGATCAGTATGAAATCCTGCTGGACGGGATCCCGGCGGTCGAAATACTGACACCGGAATCCCGACCAGCACAATCCCGTCAAAGGTGGCAAGCGGAACGCAGCCCCTTGCAGGCTCGCTGCGCTCGCCATGCTGCGGGCACGGTGCCTCGCTATGCTGGGCACGCTATTTTATTCTCCCTCTATGGGTGTAGTGGACACCCACGGAGGGAGAATATGTCAGGATTCTGCCAGTCGGGATTCCGGTTTTGGTATATCGACCGCCAGAATTCCATCCGGCGGGATCTTGACCACATCCCATTTGCATGTGCTCAACCCCTGACACCCACACTCATGAGCCAACAACCATTTCCATTCTGGTACCATGCTTTTCAAGTTTGCGCAATGCTATGCAATCCATCAATCAATCAATCATGCAAGCAAGCAAGCAGTTTAACATTCTTCTTCAATGGGAGGTTCTCTGGTTGCGTTGAACCTTCTCATGACATCCAGGATAATTATGTAAACAGGCCCATGAAAGTGTAATTTAATTTTTTTTAAACGGGCAGCTAGTAGTTCCTGCCTCCAGGATGCCTCTTCTATGATGCGTCTTCTGTGATGCTTCTATGATGCATCTTCGGTGATGTCACAATGAGCTTGCTTGGGTTTGGATGTATAGGCTGTATTTGTTTGCTGACAGCTACTTGAGGGAGACATAAACCAGGATATGCAGCATATCATCGATGGTTGTTCCTTTCCTGCCTTTCCAGCAAATGCACACACCTCCTGCAGCCAGTCTGGACACAAAACAATGCCCAAAAACAATGGCTCGAAAGTACAAAGATCAGGATAATAGTAAGTCATGCATTTAGGAATTAGATTAGAAGTACAAAAATGTGTTTGTTCGCTCGTAATTCGAATTCAGGACTAAGGCCTAGGTAGGCCTCACATCCTTATAGCCCCCCAGCATTAAAATTTGCCTTTGATAGAATTAGGGCATTACATGGAGATAAGAAGTAGACACAAAATGAGACTACACAGTACAATTTTCAGGTGTTTTTTTTTTTAAATCAAATGTAACATTTTCGTGACTAAGCAATTATTACATACAACTTTGCAAG
The DNA here is from genome assembly GCF_028390025.1 of Pseudophryne corroboree. Taxonomy (NCBI): domain Eukaryota; kingdom Metazoa; phylum Chordata; class Amphibia; order Anura; family Myobatrachidae; genus Pseudophryne; species Pseudophryne corroboree. The sequence goes on along the minus strand of NC_086453.1, from coordinate 187,483,201 downwards.
AAAGTAACCCTGGTTGCAAATTCCCCATAAATCAGTTTGGCAATGCAAGACCTTTGCAAATGCACACCCAAATGCCATTGGAATAAGCAATTCAGTAGTCAGTAGCCTACTTTTGGAGGACGTAATAGGAAAGGTGCACTAGTCCCGGAGGTACTGCAATAAGGGGTCAATGCATGGAATGGACAAAAAAAGGGAAAAGGATCCTGACACCATCATTGGTCTACTTTCTCCACCTATCTAGATTTGGTGGCTGCAAAGAAATTCTAACAAGCAGGCACACATTCTGTCCATTCCTCCCTCCCTCCCTCCCTATCTCTTCCTCACTCACTCACTCACTCACTCACTCGCATACTCACTCACTTTCTCCCTCACTCACTCACTTTCTCCCTCACTCACTCACTCACTCCCTTACTCACTCACTCCTGCATCATGAGTTTCTCTCTTCTTTTGCTGGCGGGATGATGCACAATAATTTGTATGTGCTCAAACTCCGAAACCCACAACCATGAGCCAACTGTCACACCCTTTCTAGCTCCATACTTTTCTGGTTTGCACAATGCTATGCAATCCATCAATCAATCAATCAATCAATCAATCAATCAATCATGCAAGCAAGCAAGTAGCGTGACCTTCTTCAACGGAAGGTTTCTGGATGCGCCGAACCTTCCCATGACATCCAGATTAATTATTTCAACAGGCCCACGAACGTGTAAATTCATTTTTTAAAAAGGCAGCTAGTAATTTCTGCCCCCGGAATGCCTCTTCTATGATGCGTCTTCTGTGATGCTTCTATGATGTGTCTTCTGTCATGTCACAATGAGCTTGCTTGGGTTTTGGTGTATAGGCTGCATTTGTTCGCTGACAGCCACATGAGGGAGACACACACCAGGAGATGCAGCATATCATTGGAGGTCGTTTCTTTCCTGCCTTTCCATCAAATGCACACAACTCCTGCAGCCAGTCTGGATACAAAACAATACCCCAAAACAATGGGTCAAAAATGCATATCGCAGGATAATAGTACATCATGCATTTCATAATCAGTTTAGTAGTAGAAAAAATTGTAAGTTCGCTCGTAATTCGAATTTAGGACTGAGGCCTAGGTAGGCCTCACACCATGATAGCTCCAGAGCATTTAAATTTGCATTAGATAGAAGTAGGGAATTACATGGAGATAACAAGTAGACACAAAATTAGATTCCACAGTGCAATTTTCAGGTGTTATATTTAATCAATTGTAACATTTTCGTGATCAAGCAATTATTGCATACAATTTTTTTCCCAATGATACACTAGTTGCAGAATCCACCTAAATCAATTTGGCAATGGAAAACATTTACAAATGCACACCCAAATGCCATTTGAAAAAGCAATTCAGTAGTCAGTAGTCTATTTTTGGAGGACGGAATAGGAAAGGTGCATCAGTCACGAAGGTACTGCAATACCGGGTCAATGCATGGAATGGACAAAAAAAAGAAAATGGATCCTGACACCATCATTGGTCTACTTTCTCCACCTATCTAGGGGGGTCATTCCGAGTTGTTCGCTCTGTAAATTTCTTCGCATCGCAGCGTTTTTCCGCTTAGTGCGCATGCGCAATGTTCGCACTGCGACTGCGCCAAGTAAATTTGCTATGCAGTTAGGAATTTTACTCACGGCTTTTTCATCGTTCTGGTGATCGTAATGTGATTGACAGGAAGTGGGTGTTTCTGGGTGAAAACTGACCGTTTTATGGGAGTGTGTGAAAAAACGCTACCGTTTCTTGGAAAAACGCGGGAGTGGCCGGAGAAATGGAGGAGTGTCTGGGCGAACGCTGGGTGTGTTTGTGACGTCAAACCAGGAACGACAAGCACTGAACTGATCGCAGATGCCGAGTAAGTCTCGAGTTACTCAGAAACTGCACAGAGATGTCTTATGGCAATATTGCGAATCTTTCGTTCGCAATTTTAAGATGCTAAGATTCACTCCCAGTAGGCGGCGGCTTAGCGTGTGCAAAGCTGCTAAAAGCAGCTTGCGAGCGAACAACACGGAATGAGGGCCTAGATTTGGTGGCTGCAAAGAAATTCTAACAAGCAGGAACACATTCCGTCCATTCCTCCCTCCCTCCCTCCTTCCCTCCCTCCCTCTCTCTCGCTCTCTCCCTCCTTCACTCACCCACTCAATCACTCACTCTCTCCCTCACTCACTCCCTTACTCACTCACTCCTGCATCATGAGTTTCTCGCTTCTTTTCCTGGCGGGATGATGCACAATCATTTGTATGTGCTCAAACTCCGACACCCACACCCATGAGCCAACTGTAACACCCATGCTACCTCCATACTTTTCAAGTTTGCACAATGCTATGCAATCCATCAATCAATCAATCAATCAATCAATCAATCAGTCAATCAGTCATGCAAGCAAGCAAGTAGTGTGACCTTCTTCAACGGAAGGTTTTCTGGATGCGCCGAACCTTCCGATTACATCCAGATTCATTATTTCAACAGGCCCATGAAAGTGTAAATTCATTTTTTTAAAAGGCCGCTAGTAATTTCTGCCCCCGGAATGCCTCTTCTATGATGTGTCTTCTGTCATGTCACAATGAGCTTGCTTGGGTTTGGGTGTATAGGCTACATTTGTTCACTGACAGCCACTTGAGGGAGACACACACCAGGAGATGCAGCATATTATTGGAGGTCATTTCTTTCCGGCCTTTCTAGCAAATGCGCACAACTCCTGCAGCCGGTCTGGATACAAAACAATACCCAAAAACAATTGGTCAAAAAGGCATATCGCAGGATAATAGTACGCCATGCGTTTAGTAATCAGTTTAGTAGTAGAAAAATGTATAAGTTCGCTCGTAATTCGAATTTAGGACTGAGGCCTAGGTAGGCCTCACATCATGATAGCTCCAGAGCATTTAAATTTGCATTAGATAGAAGTAGGGAATTACATGGAGATAACAAGTAGACACAAAATTAGATTCCACAGTGCAATTTTCAGGTGTTATATTTAATCAATTGTAACATTTTCGTGATCAAGCAATTATTGCATACAATTTTTGTCCCAATGATACACTAGTTGCAAAATCCACCTAAATCAATTTGGCAATGGAAAACATTAACAAATGCACACCCAAATGCCATTTGAAAAAGCAATTCAGTAGTCAGTAGTCTATTTTTGGAGAACGGAATAGGAAAGGTGCATCAGTCATGAAGGTACTGCAATACCGGGTCAATGCATGGAATGGACAAAAAAAGGAAAATGGATCCTGACACCATCATTGGTCTACTTTGTCCACCTATCTAGATTTGGTGGCTGCAAAGAAATTCTAACAAGCAGGAACACATTCCGTCCATTCCTCCATCCCTCCCCCTCTCTCTCTCTCTCTCTCCCTCCCTCCCTCACTCACTCACTCAATCACTCACTCACTCTCTCCCTCACTCACTCCCTTACTCACTCACTCCTGCATCATGAGTTTCTCGCTTCTTTTCCTGGCGGGATGATGCACAATCATTTGTATGTGCTCAAACTCCGACACCCACACCCATGAGCCAACTGTAACACCCATGCTACCTCCATACTTTTCAAGTTTGCACAATGCTATGCAATCCATCAATCAATCAATCAATCAATCAATCAATCATGCAAGCAAGTAGTAAAATCAACCCAAAAGGAAAAGTGAAAAGGAAAAGGATCCTGACACCATCATGGATCTACTTACTCCACCTATCTAGATTTGGCAGCTGCCAATAAATTCTAACAAGCAGGCACACATTCCCTCCATCCCTCACTCACTCCCTCCCTTACTCACAAGGGAGTAGCTATCATAGGTGCAGGCAGTGCAGCTGCAATGGGGCCCAGAGCTGAGAGGGGCCCACCTTCCCTGTCAGAGTTACATGTGTCATATACATTTTTCGACATTGGGTGGTACGTAGGGTTCTTTTCAAACTCTTTCCTTGGGGCCTGCAATATATCTAGATATGCCTTTGGACCTGCTCATTGTAGTGTGGTATAAAATGAACTGGAGGGCATTTTAATGTTATTTAATATGAACCGGGACACTATAATGAGGCACAATATGAACGGGGAGAACTATATATCATAATGTGATTTGAGGGTACTGTGTGGCATAATGTGTACTGGCAGCTCTAAAATGGGACATAGTGTGAACTTAAGCACTATTATGATTCATAAAAGAAACTAGGGCACTACTATGGTACATAAGAATAAATAAGGCTCTACTATAGTTCAGAAAATGAACTAGGGCACTATTATAGGGCATTAACAAATGCTGCAGAGAAGTGCCTCTCTAGAAGCACTGGGATGGGGGCTCCTTCAAAATGTTGCTATGGGGCCCACAAAGCTCTAGCTATGCCCCTACTTACTCACTCACTCCTGCATCATGAGTTTCTCTCTTCTCTTGCTGACTGGATGATGCACAATCATTTGCATGTACTCAACCTCCGACACACACACCCATGAGCCAACTGCCATGCCCATCCTGGCTCCATGCTTTTCAAGTTTGCACAAAGCTATGCAACCCATCAGTCAATCAATCAATCATGCAAGCAAGCAAGCAGTTTGACATTACTCTTATTCTTCAATGGCAGGTTCTCTGGTTGCGCTGAACCTTCCCATGACATCCAGGTTAATTATGTAAACAGGCCCATGAAAGCTTATTTTCATTTTTTTAAACAGGCAGCTAGTAGTTCCTGCCCCCAGGATGCCTCTTCTATGATGCGTCTTCTGTGATGCTTCTATAATGCATCTTCTGTGATGTCACAATGAGCTTGCTTGGGTTTGGATGTATAGGCTGCATTTGTTTGCTGACAGCCACTTGAGGGAGACATACGCAAGGATATGCAGCATATCAGCGATGGTCGTTCCTTTTCTGCCTTTCCAGCAAATGCACGCACCTCCTGCATCCAGTCTGGACACAAAACAATGTCCAAAAACAATGGGTCGAAAAGGCAAAGCTCAGGATAATAGTAAGTCATGCATTTAGGAATTAGTTTAGAAGTAGAAAAATTTGTTAGTTCGCTCGTAATTCGAATTCAGGACTGAGGCCTAGGTAGGCCTCACATCTTTATAGCCCCCCAGCATTAAAATTTGCCTTGAATAGAAGTAGGGAATAACATGGAGATAAGAAGTATACACAAAATGAGACTCCACAGTGCAATTTTCAGTTTTTTTTTTTAATCAAATGTAACATTTTCGTGACTAAGCAATTATTACATACAATTTTGCAAGAATGTAACCCTGGTTGTAAAATCCACATAAATCAGTTTGGCAATGCAAGACCTTTGCAAATGCACACCCAAATGCCATTGAAATAAGCAATTCAGTAGTCAGTAGCCTACTTTTGGAGGACGTAATAGGAAAGGTGCACCAGTCCCGGAGGTACTGCAATAACGGGTCAATGCATGGAATGGACAAAAAAAGGGAAAAGGATCCTGACACCATCATTGGTCTACTTTCGCTACCTATCTAGATTTGGTGGCTGCAAAGAAATTCTAACAAGCAGGCACACATTCCGTCCATTCCTTCCTCCCTCCCTCCCTCCCTCACTCACTCTCTCTCTCTCTATCTCTCTCCGTCACTCACTCCCTTACTCACTCCTGCATCATGAGTTTCTCTCTTCTTTAGCTGGCGGGATGATACACAATCATTTGTATGTGCTCAAACTCCGACACCCACACCCATGAGCCAACTGTCACACCCATCCTAGCTCCATACTTTTCAAGTTTGCACAATGCTATGCAACCCATCAATCAATCACACCCAAATGTCATTGGAATAAGCAATTCAGTAGTCAGTAGCCTACTTTTGAAGGACGTAATAGGAAAGGTGCACCAGTCCCAGAGGTACTGCAATAATGGGTCAATGCATTGAATGGACCATCATTGGTCTACTTTCTCCACCTATCTAGATTTGGTGGCTGCAAAGAAATTCTAACAAGCAGGCACACATTCTGTCCATTCCTCCCTCCCTCCCTCCCTCCCTCCCTCTCTCTCTTTCTCTCTCCCTTACTCACTCATTCACTCATTCACTCCCTCACTCTCTCCCTCAATCACTCACTCACTCACTCACTCCTGCATCATGAGTTTCTCTCTTCTTTTACTGGCGGGATGATGCACAATCATTTGTATGTGCTCAAACTTCGATACCCACACCCATGAGCCAACTGTCACACCCATCCTAGCTCCAAACTTTTAAAGTTTGCACAATGCAATGCAATCCATCAATCAATCAATCAATCATGCAAGTAAGCAAGCAGTGTGACTTTCTTCAACGGAAGGTTTTCTGGATGCGCCGAACCTTCCCATGACATCCAGATTAATTATTTCAACAGGCCCATGAAAGTGTAAATTAATTTTTTAAAAAGGCAAATAGTAATTTCTGCCCCCGGAATGCCTCTTCTATGATGCGTCTTCTGTGATGCTTCTATGATGTGTCTTCTGTCATGTCACAATGAGCTTGTAACGCCCGTTAGGCTCTATAGGATGAGTATGCCTTTGTATTCTTACCCTCTTCTGGCCTTCGGTCATCCTGCTTCTCGCCAAGGTTTTTGAACGGATATATTACCAACAGTCGTTGTATGGCTCCCAAAGACCAATATACTTTATTCCTTTTAGTGGTTTGATTTGAACATGAACTAACAAAATGTATACATTGAAACAATGGGAATATCAAGAACAATTAGGCTAGTAGTATTTCTCTGACAACCTCAGAATTTTTAGACCATGTGATACACGTAGTTTGATCACTTAGCAAACAGCGTATCCCAGTTGTTCTTAATGAAATAAAATGCTACCATACGAAATACACACACTTACTAAGGTAAGTAGGACCAGTTAGATACTCATACAATCTCACCTTTGAACCAGTGTTCGTATTGCATCAAACCGACCCTGCAAATGAATACAGTTATAACTCTACCTTTTCCTATAGTCTTCACTATTACATTACCCCTTATTGTCTATACTGCGCAGTTTACTTTCTGTAAATGGCCATAACGGTGGAGCACATGAAGTCTCTATAGATCTCTTTGTGGAATAAGGTAAAAGGAAAAAAAATTGTATAACAACAACGTGAACTAGTTCTCCAACATCCACGAATACCAGAGTTCTAACTGAAGTGCTAGGGCTTGGGGTTCCAGTCTGTAGTGCCCCATACGCACCTGTCGGCAATTGACTGCAACTAGTCTTGCTAGGCTCCACTGCGTCGCAATAGACTAACACGCCATAGGTGTAGTTGCTAACTGACGTCCTATCTTTATATCAAGTTTAGCTTGTAGTCACTTCTAGGAGCAAAAGTCTATCGTACTGGCAATAGGATGACAAGCCGGCGGAAATGGGCATCTTTGGTAACGAGTGGTGGTGGTATCTACACTGCTACAACATTTAGTCTCTCACTCAGGCAGTCAGGGGTACAGTGTTCCTCAGATTAAATATATCTCCTTAGCAGGGTGGGAGGCTATTCTCTTCAGTTCTGGCGGCTTATACCATGGGAGATACTTAATGAAATCCCCTTGCACAGGGTGAGTGCCGCACTAAGCGGAGATGCGCTGAATCGCTTGCTGGGGAATAGTACCCTATGTCACTGCTTAGGAGTTACTACGCGCTCTGCCCTGCTGACGCTCTTTAGGCTGTGGTTAAACTGTACCTGCCTAGTAGCGATGTCGACTGTGCATCCCGGTTAAACTGTACCTGCCTAGTAGCGATGTGGACTGTGCATCCCGGAACGGCCAATGAAGTACTTAGCAGCTTCACGCTATACTGGTGGGTCACACTAGTTCATTTATTAATGCCTGGCAGCTGAGGTGCACTTAATCGGGGGTAAATTGCACTCTGACGCTGCCCAGCTAATGGTGATGTCAGGATAGGGAGCCTTGTCAGGAGAATTTACAGACCTCACCAGGCTGGGCTGTCTGTCCGCGGTTTGACAGCAATGTATAGGGAAACTTTCTCCTCCTCTTTCTCTGCCTCCCTCGACTGCCACCAGGAGCTGGGGAAGGGGCTGTCCTTGCTGACTCTAGCTCCGCCTTGGTCGGCCTCAACCTTCTCCTATCAACTGCCTCCTTCTAAGGACTTGGAGAGTAGCACTCGCTCCGCCCCTGACTGTCCCTACTCAATGGAGCCGCCTCTCGGTAGTGGCGTGGCTATACTGGCGCCTCCTCTCCTTACCAAATCTCCGGGGATTGCCTTGTGGGTGCCTCCGCCTCAACCACCTCAGGGACCGCTTGATCTGCCTCCTACGCTCTGCCCAGCATCGGACTTTGGTGCCGGAGTCTGCAGCCGCTCACCGCCACTACCTTGTCCTCCTGCCGCGTTTTACCGGGTTCCGGGATACACGCTCGATCCCTCCTTCCAGAGCAACCTCCCGCCCTTAGGTGTGTCGCACTCTCCGGTTAGTGGCTCAGCAATGCAGGTCCTCCATAATGGTCTCCAGCAACTGGCAACAGTCTCCTAAACCCCCCTTACTTATGTCCTCCTCCAGGGTGCCCGTATCTGTCCATTCAGAAACGTCCTGCACGAGCTGATTCCCCTGACTATAATCTCGTGCCAGCACCCCTCCTATTAATAGGTAATGCAGAACACATCAGGGTGGCATACCAGGAGAGCAACTGTAATTTCCCCTCTGTGAGAAAGAAAACCTCCAATAAAGCTTTTCTTCATAAGAACTATTTATCACAATACCTTATATCCCTTTTATTAGGGTGTATATTTATATATACATCAATTTTGCTTAGTTATGCTATTACATCGCCTTTCTATCATGTCATGACTATGAATTAACTATTGCCTATACTCAGGAGGTCTGGCAGGGTACCACAAGCTTGCTTGGGTTTGGGTGTATAGGCTGCATTTGTTCGCTGACAGCCACATGAAGGAGACACACACCAGGGGATGCAGCATATCATTGGAGGTCGTTTCTTTCCTGCCTTTCCAGCAAATGAACACAAATCCTGCAGCCAGTCTGGATACAAAACAATGCCCAAAAACAATGGGTCAAAAAGGCAAAGCTCAGGATAATAGTACGTCATGCATTTAGTAATCAGTTTAGTAGTAGAAAAATGTGTAAGTTCGCTCGTAATTCGAAGTTAGGACTGAGGCCTAGGTAGGCCTCACATCATGATAGCTCCAGAGCATTTAAATTTGCATTAGATAGTAGTAGGGAATTACATGGAGATAACAAGTAGACACAAAATTAGACTCCACAGTGCAATTTTCAGGTGTTATATGTAATCAATTGTAACATTTTCGTGATCAAGCAATTATTGCATACAATTTTGTCACAATGATACACTAGTTGCAAAATCCACCTAAATCAGTTTGGCAATGGAAAACATTTACAAATGCACACCCAAATGCCATTTGAAAAAGCTATTTAGTATTCAGTAGTCTATTTTTGGAGGATGGAATAGGAAAGGTGCATCAGTCAGGAAGGTACTGCAATACCGGGTCAATGCATGGAGTGGACAGGAAAAGTGAAAAGGAAAAGGATCCTGACACCATCATGAATCTACGTACTCCACCTATCTAGATTTGGCACCTGCCAATAAATTCTAACAAGCAGGCACACAGTCGGCTCCGACACACACACCCATGAGCCAACTGTCACACCCATCCTAGCTCCATACTTTTCAAGCTTGAACAATGCTATGCAATCCATAAATCAATCATGCAAGCAAGCAAATAGTGTGACCTTCTTCAACGGAAGGTTTTCTGGATGCGCCGAACCTTCCCATGACATCCAGATTAATTATTTCAACAGGCTCATGAAAGTGTAAATTAATTTTTTAAAAAGGCAGCTAATAATTTCTGCCCCCGGAATGCCTCTTCTATGATGCGTCTTCTGTCATGTCACAATGAGCTTGCTTGGGTTTGGGTGTATAGGCTGGATTTGTTTGCTGACAGCCACTTGAGGGAGACATACGCTAGGATATGCAGCAGGGCCGGCTCCAGGCCTACTAGCACCCTGAGCGGGAAAATTCAAAAGCGCCCCCTCCCATCCTCTATGCGCGCGAAAAAGGCGCGCGCGTTCCTGGGAAAGTGGGCGTAGTCTCCTGAAAAAGTGGGCGTGGCCTCACAACTTCATATTATCAAACTATAAATAAATATATTTTCACTCCCCCTCTACGCACACAATTTGCAGCCTTACACATAACAGCCACAGTAGTGTTCCTTACACACAATGTCTATAGTATAGTGCCAGATACACATAATGTCTCCAGTAGTGCAGTGCCGGATACACATGACTTGCCCCGCAGCAGTGCCAGCTACACATGACATGCCCCGCAGCAGTGCCAGCTACACATGACATGCCCTCCAGCAGTGCCAGCTACACATGACTTGCCCCCCAGCAGTGCCAGCTACACATGACATGCCACCCAGCTAAACATGACATGCCCCCCAGCTACACATGATAGTGTTCACTCTAGGATTTTTTTAGGGCAGGGTGCTGATCACGGGGAGGGCACATTTTGCATTCGGGAGGGCACATTTTTAAGTTAGAAGGGCAAAATTATGTGTACTGTAATGCTTGCTGCACCAACGGGAAAATCATGGACAGTGCGCGCCGAAGGCGCGCAGCAAAAATTTAGCGGCGTTGCTTCATGGGGAAGGGGCGTGGCCACAATAGTGGCAATTCGCATTATACCACACAGTAGTGCAGCTAATACACATTGTACCAGGTAGAACCTCCTATACACACTAGAGATGAGCGCCTGAAATTTTTCGGGTTTTGTGTTTTGGTTTTGGGTTCGGTTCCGCGGCCGTGTTTTGGGTTCGAACGCGTTTTGGCAAAACCTCACCGAATTTTTTTTGTCGGATTCGGGTGTGTTTTGGATTCGGGTGTTTTTTTCAAAAAACACTAAAAAACAGCTTAAATCATAGAATTTGGGGGTCATTTTGATCCCAAAGTATTATTAACCTCAAAAACCATAATTTACACTCATTTTCAGTCTATTCTGAATACCTCACACCTCACAATATTATTTTTAGTCCTAAAATTTGCACCGAGGTCGCTGTGTGAGTAAGATAAGCGACCCTAGTGGCCGACACAAACACCGGGCCCATCTAGGAGTGGCACTGCAGTGTCACGCAGGATGTCCCTTCCAAAAAACCCTCCCCAAACAGCACATGACGCAAAGAAAAAAAGAGGCGCAATGAGGTAGCTGTGTGAGTAAGATTAGCGACCCTAGTGGCCGACACAAACACCGGGCCCATCTAGGAGTGGCACTGCAGTGTCACGCAGGATGGCCCTTCCAAAAAACCCTCCCCAAACAGCACATGACGCAAAGAAAAAAAGAGGCGCAATGAGGTAGCTGTGTGAGTAAGATTAGCGACCCTAGTGGCCGACACAAACACCGGGCCCATCTAGGAGTGGCACTGCAGTGTCACGCAGGATGTCCCTTCCAAAAAACCCTCCCCAAACAGCACATGACGCAAAGAAAAAAAGAGGCGCAATGAGGTAGCTGACTGTGTGAGTAAGATTAGCGACCCTAGTGGCCGACACAAACACCGGGCCCATCTAGGAGTGGCACTGCAGTGTCACGCAGGATGTCCCTTCCAAAAAACCCTCCCCAAACAGCACATGACGCAAAGAAAAAAAGAGGCGCAATGAGGTAGCTGACTGTGTGAGTAAGATTAGCGACCCTAGTGGCCGACACAAACACCGGGCCCATTTAGGAGTGGCACTGCAGTGTCACGCAGGATGTCCCTTCCAAAAAACCCTCCCCAATCAGCACATGATGCAAAGAAAAAGAAAAGAAAAAAGAGGTGCAAGATGGAATTGTCCTTGGGCCCTCCCACCCACCCTTATGTTGTATAAACAAAACAGGACATGCACACTTTAACCAACCCATCATTTCAGTGACAGGGTCTGCCACACGACTGTGACTGATATGACGGGTTGGTTTGGACCCCCCCCAAAAAAGAAGCAATTAATCTCTCCTTGCACAAACTGGCTCTACAGAGGCAAGATGTCCACCTCATCATCACCCTCCGATATATCACCGTGTACATCCCCCTCCTCACAGATTATCAATTCGTCCCCACTGGAATCCACCATCTCAGCTCCCTGTGTACTTTGTGGAGGCAATTGCTGCTGGTCAATGTCTCCGCGGAGGAATTGATTATAATTCATTTTAATGAACATCATCTTCTCCACATTTTCTGGATGTAACCTCGTACGCCGATTGCTGACAAGGTGAGCGGCGGCACTAAACACTCTTTTGGAGTACACACTTGTGGGAGGGCAACTTAGGTAGAATAAAGCCAGTTTGTGCAAGGGCCTCCAAATTGCCTCTTTTTCCTGCCAGTATAAGTACGGACTGTGTGACGTGCCTACTTGGATGCGGTCACTCATATAATCCTCCACCATTCTATCAATGTTGAGAGAATCATATGCAGTGACAGTAGACGACATGTCCGTAATCGTTGTCAGGTCCTTCAGTCCGGACCAGATGTCAGCATCAGCAGTCGTTCCAGACTGCCCTGCATCACCGCCAGCGGGTGGGCTCGGAATTCTGAGCCTTTTCCTCGCACCCCCAGTTGCGGGAGAATGTGAAGGAGGAGATGTTGACAGGTCGCGTTCCGCTTGACTTGACAATTTTGTCACCAGCAGGTCTTTCAACCCCAGCAGACTTGTGTCTGCCGGAAAGAGAGATCCAAGGTAGGCTTTAAATCTAGGATCGAGCACGGTGGCCAAAATGTAGTGCTCTGATTTCAACAGATTGACCACCCGTGAATCCTTGTTAAGCGAATTAAGGGCTCCATCCACAAGTCCCACATGCCTAGCGGAATCGCTCCGTGTTAGCTCCTCCTTCAATGTCTCCAGCTTCTTCTGCAAAAGCCTGATGAGGGGAATGACCTGACTCAGGCTGGCAGTGTCTGAACTGACTTCACGTGTGGCAAGTTCAAAGGGCATCAGAACCTTGCACAACGTTGAAATCATTCTCCACTGCGCTTGAGACAGGTGCATTCCACCTACTATATCGTGCTCAATTGTATAGGCTTGAATGGCCTTTTGCTGCTCCTCCAACCTCTGAAGCATATAGAGGGTTGAATTCCACCTCGTTACCACTTCTTGCTTCAGATGATGGCAGGGCAGGTTCAGTAGTTTTTGGTGGTGCTCCAGTCTTCTGTACGTGGTGCCTGTACGCCGAAAGTGTCCCGCAATTCTTCTGGCCACCGACAGCATCTCTTGCACGCCCCTGTCGTTTTTTAAAAAATTCTGCACCACCAAATTCAAGGTATGTGCAAAACATGGGACGTGCTGGAATTTGCCCATATTTAATGCACACACAATATTGCTGGCGTTGTCCGATGCCACAAATCCACAGGAGAGTCCAATTGGGGTAAGCCATTCCACGATGATCTTCCTCAGTTGCCGTAAGAGGTTTTCAGCTGTGTGCGTATTCTGGAAACCGGTGATACAAAGCGTAGCCTGCCTAGGAAAGAGTTGGCGTTTGCGAGATGCTGCTACTGGTGCCGCCGCTGCTGTTCTTGCGGCGGGAGTCCATACATCTACCCAGTGGGCTGTCACAGTCATATAGTCCTGACCCTGCCCTGCTCCACTTGTCCACATGTCCGTGGTTAAGTGGACATTGGGTACAGCTGCATTTTTTAGGACACTGGTGACTCTTTTTCTGAGGTCTGTGTACATTTTCGGTATCGCCTGCCTAGAGAAATGGAACCTAGATGGTATTTGGTACCGGGGACACAGTACCTCCAACAAGTCTCTAGTTGGCTCTGCAGTAATGATGGATACCGGAACCACGTTTCTCACCACCCAGGATGCCAAGGCCTCAGTTATCCGCTTTGCAGTAGGATGACTGCTGTGATATTTCATCTTCCTCGCAAAGGACTGTTGAACAGTCAATTGCTTACTGGAAGTAGTACAAGTGGGCTTACGACTTCCCCTCTGGGATGACCATCGACTCCCAGCGGCAACAACAGCAGCGCCAGCAGCAGTAGGTGTTACACGCAAGGATGCATCGGAGGAATCCCAGGCAGGAGAGGACTCGTCAGAATTGCCAGTGACATGGCCTGCAGGACTATTGGCATTCCTGGGGAAGGAGGAAATTGACACTGAGGGAGTTGGTGGGGTGGTTTGCGTGAGCTTGGTTACAAGAGGAAGGGATTTACTGGTCAGTGGACTGCTTCCGCTGTCACCCAAAGTTTTTGAACTTGTCACTGACTTATTATGAATGCGCTGCAGGTGACGTATAAGGGAGGATGTTCCGAGGTGGTTAACGTCCTTACCCCTACTTATTACAGCTTGACAAAGGGAACACACGGCTTGACACCTGTTGTCCGCATTTCTGGTGAAATACCTCCACACCGAAGAGCTGATTTTTTTGGTATTTTCACCTGGCATGTCAACGGCCATATTCCTCCCACGGACAACAGGTGTCTCCCCGGGTGCCTGACTTAAACAAACCACCTCACCATCAGAATCCTCCTGGTCAATTTCCATCCCCAGCGCCAGCAACACCCATATCCTCCTCATCCTGGTGTACTTCAACACTGACATCTTCAATCTGACTATCAGGAACTGGACTGCGGGTGCTCCTTCCAGCACTTGCAGGGGGCGTGCAAATGGTGGAAGGCGCATGCTCTTCACGTCCAGTGTTGGGAAGGTCAGGCATCGCAACCGACACAATTGGACTCTCCTTGTGGATTTGGGATTTCGAAGAATGCACAGTTCTTTGCTGTGCTGCTTTTGCCAGCTTGAGTCTTTTCATTTTTCTAGCGAGAGGCTGAGTGCTTCCATCCTCATGTGAAGCTGAACCACTAGCCATGAACATAGGCCAGGGCCTCAGCCGTTCCTTGCCACTCCGTGTCGTAAATGGCATATTGGCAAGTTTACGCTTCTCCTCCGACAATTTTATTTTAGGTTTTGGAGTCCTTTTTTTTCTGATATTTGGTGTTTTGGATTTGACATGCTCTGTACTATGACATTGGGCATTGGCCTTGGCAGACGACGTTGCTGGCATTTCATCGTCTCGGCCATGACTAGTGGCAGCAGCTTCAGCACGAGGTGGAAGTGGATCTTGATCTTTCCCTAATTTTGGAACCTCAACATTTTTGTTCTCCATATTTTAATAGGCACAACTAAAAGGCACCTCAGGTAAACAATGGAGATGGATACTAGTATACAATTATGGACTGCCTGCCGAGTGCAGACACAGAGGTAGCCACAGCCGTGAACTACCGTACTGTACTGTGTCTGCTGCTAATATAGACTGGTTGATAAAGAGATGTCTATGTAACTATGTATGTATAAAGAAGAAAGAAAAAAAAAACACGGTTAGGTGGTATACAATTATGGACGGACTGCCTGCCGAGTGCAGACACAGAGGTAGCCACAGCCGTGAACTACCGTACTGTACTGTGTCTGCTGCTAATATAGACTGGTTGATAAAGAGATGTCTATGTAACTATGTATGTATAAAGAAGAAAGAAAAAAAAACCACGGTTAGGTGGTATACAATTATGGACGGACTGCCTGCCGAGTGCAGACACAGAGGTAGCCACAGCCGTGAACTACCGTACTGTACTGTGTCTGCTGCTAATATAGACTGGTTGATAAAGAGATGTCTATGTAACTATGTATGTATAAAGAAGAAAGAAAAAAAAACCACGGTTAGGTGGTATACAATTATGGACGGACTGCCTGCCGAGTGCAGACACAGAGGTAGCCACAGCCGTGAACTACCGTACTGTACTGTGTCTGCTGCTAATATAGACTGGTTGATAAAGAGATGTCGTAGTAGTATGTATGTATAAAGAAGAAAAAAAAACCACGGTTAGGTGGTATACAATTATGGACGGACTGCCTGCCGAGTGCAGACACAGAGGTAGCCACAGCCGTGAACTACCGTACTGTGTCTGCTGCGACTGGATGATAAATGATATAAAAAATATATATATATCACTACTGCAGCCGGACAGGTATATATTATATATTATATAATGACGGACCTGCTGGACACTGTCTGTCAGCAGAATGAGTTTTATTTTTATAGAATAAAAAAAACAACAACACACAAGTGAAGTCACACGACGAGTGTTTAACTTTTTCAGGCAATCACAATATAAGTATACTACTAACTATACTGGTGGTCAGTGTGGTCAGGTCACTGGTCAGTCACACTGGCAGTGGCACTCCTGCAGCAAAAGTGTGCACTGTTTAATTTTAATATAATATTATGTACTCCTGGCTCCTGCTATAACCTATAACTGGCACTGCAGTGCTCCCCAGTCTCCCCCACAATTATAAGCTGTGTGAGCTGAGCAGTCAGACAGATATATAATATATATAGATGATGCAGCACACTGGGCTGAGCCTGAGCAGTGCACACAGATATGGTATGTGACTGAGTCACTGTGTGTATCGCTTTTTTCAGGCAGAGAACGGATATATTAAATAAACTGCACTGTCTGGTGGTCACTCACTAGTAAACTCTCTGCACTCTCTACACTTCTACAGTACTCCTCCTAGTCCTAAGCTCCAGTAAATCTCTCTCTCTTATAATCTAAATGGAGAGGACGCCAGCCACGTCCTCTCCCTATCAATCTCAATGCACGTGTGAAAATGGCGGCGACGCGCGGCTCCTTATATAGAATCCGAGTCTCGCGATAGAATCCGAGCCTCGCGAGAATCCGACAGCGTCATGATGACGTTCGGGCGCGCTCGGGTTAACCGAGCAAGGCGGGAAGATCCGAGTCGCTCGGACCCGTGAAAAAAAACATGAAGTTCGGGCGGGTTCGGATTCAGAGAAACCGAACCCGCTCATCTCTAATACACACTGCACCAGGCAGAGCACGTTATACACTTTGCGCCAGTCGGAGCACTGCGACACGGGAAGACTACATGATATGCCCCCCAGCCGTGCCAGCTACACATGATATGCCCCCCAGAAGTGCCAGATATACATGATATGCCCCCCAGCAGTGCCAGTTGCATGACATGACCCCCCAGCAGTGCCATATCCATGACATGACCCCCCAGCAGTGCCAGATGCATGACATGCCCCCCTGCAGTGCCAGATGCACATGATATGCCCCCCTGCCGTGCCAGCTACACATGACATGCCCTCCAGCAGTGCCAGATGCACATGACATGCCCCCCCAGCAGTGCCAGATGCAGATGACATGCCCCCCAGCAGTGCCAGATGCATATGATATGCCCCCCAGCAGTGCCAGATGCACATGACATGCCCCCCCCAGCAGTGCCAGATGCACATGACATGCCCCCCCAGCAGTGCCAGATGCACATGACATGCCCCCCCAGCAGTGCCAGATGCACATGACATGCCCCCCAGACATGCCAGCTACACATGATATGCCCCCCATCAGTGCCAGATGCACAACATGCCCCCCAGCAGTGCCAGATACATAAATGCCCCAACAGTGCCAGATGCATAAATGCCCCCACAGTGCCAGATGCATAAATGCCCCCAGTGCCAGATATGCCCCCACAGTGACAGATGGATAAATGACCCCACAGTGCCAGATACATTAATGCCCCCCACAGTGCCAGATACATTAACACCCCCCACAGTGCCAGATACATTAATGCCCCACACAGTGCCAGACACATTAATGCCCCCACAGGGCCAGATACATTAATGCCCCCCACAGTGACAGATACATTAATGCCCCCAGTGCCAGATATGCCCCCACAGTGCCAGATAAATGACCCCCACAGTGCCAGACACATTAATGCCCTCACAGGGCCAGATACATTAATGCCCCCCACAGTGCCAGATACATTAATGCCCCCAGTGCCAGATATGCCCCCACAGTGCCAGATAATTGACCCCCACAGTGCCAGACACATTAATGCCCCCACAGTGCCAGATACATTAATCCCCCCACAGTGCCAGATACATTAATGCCCCCCACAGTGCCAGATAAATAACCCCCACAGTGCCAGATACATTAATGCCCCCACAGGGCCAGATATGCCCCCACAGTGCCAGATACATTAATGCCCCCCACAGTGCCAGATAAATGACCCCCACAGTGCCAGACACATTAATGCCCCCACAGTGCCAGATACATTAATGCCCCCCACAGTGCCAGATACATTAATGCCCCCAGTGCCAGATATGCCCCCACAGTGCCAGATAAATGACCCCACAGTGCCAGACACATTAATGCCCCCACAGGGCCAGATATGCCCCCACAGTGCCAGATACATTAATGCCGCCCACAGTGCCAGATACATTAATGCCCCCAGTGCCAGATATGCCCCCACAGTGCCAGAAAAATGACCCCACAGTGCCAGACACATTAATGCCCCCACAGTGCCAGATACATAAATGCCCCCACAGTGCCAGATACATTAATGCCCCCAGTGCCAGATATGCCCCCACAGTGCCAGATAAATGATGCCCACAGTGCCAGACACATTAATGCCCCCACAGGGCCAGATATGCACCCACAGTGCCAGATACATTAATGCCCCCCAGTGCCAGATATGCCCCCACAGTGCCAGATAAATGACCCCCCACAGTGCCAGACATGCCCCCAGAGTACCTGCTGTGCCGGCGATGAGGGAGGGGGGAGTGCTTCTGTAGGCAGGCGCGCTGTGCGGCGCCTGTGCCTGCAAGTGATCTGTGCAGTGCACGCTGTTCGGCGCCGGTGTCTGACATAAGACACCGGCGCCGAACAGCGCGCACAGCCACAGCACAAACCACGGACTTTGGCATAGGACAGGGCTGGCTCCAGGCTCCAACATGTCGGCGCCAGCGTGCAGCGTCCTTTAAGGGTGGCGCCCTGCGCGGGCGCTCGACTCGAACATGCCTGGAGCCGGCCCTGATATGCAGCATATCATCGATGGTCGTTCCTTTCCTGCCTTTCTAGCAAATGCACACACCTCCTGCAGCCAGTCTGGACACAAAACAATGTCCAAAAACAATGAGTCGAAAAGGCAAAGATCAGGATAATAGTAAGTCATGCATTTAGGAATTAGATTAGAAGTAGAAAAATGTGTTAGTTCGCTCGTAATTCGAATTCAGGATTGAGGCCTAGGTAGGCCTCACATCCTTATAGTCCCCCAGCATTAAAATTTGCCTTTGATAGAAGTACGGAATTACATGGAGATAAGAAGTATACACAAAATGAGACTCCACAGTGCAATTTTCAGGTGTTTTTTTTTTTATCAAATGTAACATTTTCGTGACTAAGAAATTATTACATACAATTTTGCAAGAATGTAACCCTGGTTGCAAAATCCACCTATATCAGTTTATCCAAATGCCATTGGATAAAGCAATTCAGTAGTCAGTAGCCTACTTTTGGAGGACGTAATAGGAAAGGTGCACCAGTCCCGGAGGTACTGCAATAACGGGTCAATGCATGGAATGGACAAAAAAAGGGAAAAGGATCCTGACACCATCATTGGTCTACTTTCTCCACCTATCTGTTATGTTCTCTGTGCTCAGAACGGAAGATACTGAGTGGGTTAGTTAAGAGCACAGAAACGTGACGCTGTAATAATAGCGAAGTTCAAGAGCAACCCCTAGGAACCTAACTCCGTTGTTCCACCCGCGTGGTCAGTCAACGCCTGCGAGACTATGTGTTCTTGGGCCCACGGCAGCCGCGTTTGAAGGGCGGATTAAGTCAGCCCAACTCCGATGCCCCCGGTCTTAATTGAAGACAAGGCGTAAACTGAGATAGGGCGAGAACAAGGGGACCTCTAAGTAAATAAAGAACAGAGCTAGGGGCTACTTACTAAACTCAAACAAAACGTATGTGCGGCACTGCCGCCAAAGGAAAAGGACAACAAAGGTAATACTGTCCACACCCTACACGGCACCGTCATGTACCAGGGAGGACAGTTAGGGTGGAAACCTCCGCAAAAACACCAGCAACAAATATAACAAAAGAATACTACAGCCTAGGCTACTCACAACACCGGGAAGGCAACCACAAGTGAACGAGAACCCCGAGATAACAGGCACAGGTTTCAATCAACTGGAAGGCTGGGAGGACTCCAATGATTGGCTTCCGACACCAGGACTCAGTACCACAGGAACAAGGTAGACCAGATCACAGGACACCGGACAGGGAATTCTCCAGAGCAGGAACAGCTCACAGGAAGCTATCACCGGTGTCTGTGTAAGGCACTGAAAGAGAATATAACAGGTCTCTGTACCAATAGCTGCAGAGAACCTAATTTGAAAATGTCGTGCAGCTGCCCTGCTTAGCAACGGTCGGGCGCTGGCACGAGCCGCCACGTCTAACAGTACCCCCCCTTGAGGAGGGGTTAAAGAACCCCTATATCCGGGGTTTCTGAGGAAATTCCTGAAAGAACAACCTCCTAAGCCTAGGGGCATGCAAATCCTTGTCCAGGACCCAAGACCTTTCCTCTGGGCCATACCCCAATGAACCAAAAAATAGACCACAAGAAAATTTGGAATCTAAGACTTTCTCCACTAGGAATTCTTGTTGACCCTGAACATCCACCGAAGGTCTACCCTGGAAAATTTTTAGAGGAAATCTCCTGGAAAGAACATATGGCATCAATAGAGAACAATGGAAAGTGTTGCCGATTTTAAGTGACTTTGGCAACTGTAGCTGAAAAGCCACTGGATTTGCTTTTTTGACAATAAGGAACGGTCCAATAAATCTAGGTCCCAATCTAGCCGAGGGTTGTCGGAGCTTGATGTTGCGGGTTGACAACCACACCTTATCCCCTACCTTAAATGTGCACGGGCATCGGAACCTATCAGAAAAAAATTTCTCCCGAAAAGCAGCCTTCTTAAGGGCAAAGGTGTACCTTTCTCCAAATAACTCTGAGACGGGAGGTTAAGGTCAAAGAAGAAGCTGGATAATGGGGAGTAAAGGAATTGGCTCTAGGGTGAAAGCCCAGGACTGAAAAGTACGGAGACTCCTTGGTAGATGAATGGCAAGCGTTATTGTAGGCGAACTCGGCCAGAGGAAGAAAATCTGACCAATCGTTCTGAAGTTTGGCAGTATAAAGACGTAAATATTGTTTTAGTGACTGATTCACACGTTCAGTCTGTTCGTTAGACTGTGGATGGTATCCAGACGTTAAACAAAGTTTCATGTTTAACGAGGCACAAAAACGCTTCCAAAAAAACGGGCAATAAACTGTGGTCCCCGGTCAGAGACTATATCCACGGGTAAACCATGAAGCCTGAAGACATGGCGGAGAAACAGAACTGCCAGAACTTGAGCAGAGGATAATCCGGGTAAAGGAATGAAGTGGGCCATTTTGCTAAAGTGGTCCACAACTACCCAAATTACCCGGAACCTGGATGAAAGAGGAAGATCCACCACGAAATCCATGGAAATGTGTGACCATGGCCTGAGTGGAATTGCAAGAGGCATGAGTTGCCCGACCGGCAAGAATCGGGAATCTTTGTGCTTAGCACAATCCTGACAGGAAAGGACAAATTCCCTAACATCTTTGGAAAGATTAGGCCACCACACCAAGCGAGAGATTAACTCCAAGGTTTTAGCAATACCAGGATGACCAGCAACCTTACTATCATGAAACTCTGTGAGGACACTGCCTCTCAAGCACTCAGGAACGGAGAGACGACCAACAGGAGTATCACTGGGAGCCTGCTGCTGAACCTAGACAAGTTGTGTGAACAAATCCTGTGTGAGGCCGGCCCGGATGACGGACGTTGAGACAATGGGAGTTGCGGAAGAGTAGTTATTGTGAGCAGGAAGAAAACAACGTGACAGGGCATCGGCCTTTGTATTCTTAGAACCTGGCCTGTAGGTGATGATGAACTTGGGTCGTGTAAAAAACAGCACCCAACGCGCCTGCCGAGCATTAAGCCGTTTTGCTGATTCAATATACTGTAGATTCTTGTGGTCAGTGAACACCGTAATGGTATGCTTCGCTCCTTCAAGCCAGTGCCTCCATTCCTCAAAAGTCTATTTGACTGCCAGCAACTCTCGATTACCAACATCATAGTTGGTTTCAGCAGATGAGAATTTCCTGGACATGAAGGCACAAGGGTGTAACACCAGAGACCTGGGGTCTTCCTGAGAAAGAATGGCTCCCACTCCAACCTCTGAGGCGTCCACCTCGACAATAAAGGGAAGATCAGGGTTTGGTTGTCTGAGAACTGGAGCTGAGACAAAGGCCTATTTTAGGGCCCGGAAGGCAGACTCGGCTTGAGGCGCCCAGTTGGAAGGATCAGCTCCTTTTCTTGTTAACGCCACAATAGGAGCAACTAAATCTGAAAAGGCATGAATAAAACACCTATAATAATTCGCAAAACCCAAAAACCGCCAGATAGCCTTCAATTTAGTGGGTTGCGTCCAGCTTAGGATAGCCTGGAGTTTCTTAGGTTCCATAAAAAACCCTTTTGGAGAAATAATATACCCTAAAAAGGACACCTCAGTGATGTGGAAATCACACTTCTCCAATTTAGCGTACAAATGGTTCTCCCGCAACCTTTTAAGCACTTGCCGCACATGGACAAAATGCTGTTCAGGAGACTCAGAGTAAATTAAAATGTCGTCCAAATAAACGACCACAAACTTCCCTAAAAAGTCACGGAGGACGTCATTAATAAGATCCTGAAATACCGCAGGAGCGTTAGACAGCCCGAACGGCATCACAAGATATTCATAATGTCCGGACTGAGTACTGAAAGCCGTCTTCCACTCATCCCCAGATCTTATTCGGATGAGGTTGTAGGCTCCTCTGAAATCGATTTTGGAGAAAATAACCGCAGTGCGGAGCTGATCAAACAACACCTAAATCAACGGTAAGGGGTAGGTGTTTTTAATAGAAATCTTATTCAAGGCCCGATAGTCTATGCAGGGTCTTAGAGAGCCGTCTTTTTTCTCAACAAAAAAGAACCCTGCACTTAACGGAGATTTCGAGGGCCTAATAAACCCCTTCTTCAGGCTTTCCTGTACATAGTCATCCATGGCCTTAGTCTCGGGGCCAGATAAAGCATAAAGTCTCCCTTTAGGCAGAGTGGCACCAGGGACAAGGTCAATGGCACATTCATATGACCGATGGGGTGGCAGAATATCAGCGTTACCCTTAGAGAAAACATCAGAAAAATCCTGATATACCAAAGGTATGAGTTCCAAAGTAACAGCCGCGACCCGGACTAGACGAGAAATACATTCTTTAACACAGAAGGAACCCCACCGGGAAATTTCCCCAGACCGCCAATCTATGGTGGGATTATGAAGGGCAAGCCAGGGGTGACCTAAGACGACAGCAGAGCCGGACAATGGGTGAGATAAAACTAAATTTTTTCAGAATGTAAGGCCCCCACTGTCAGTTGTACATTAGAGAGTGGACCAACGTCTAGTCCGTGCATTGTGATAGGTCTATCTAATTGAAGCTGCGGAACTCCCAAAGCCTGAACCCAAGCAAGGGGGGTAATTCCAAGTTGATCGCAGCAGGAAATTTTTTAGCAGTTGGGCAAAACCATGTGCACTGCAGGGGGGGCAGATATAACATTTGCAGAGAGAGTTAGATTTGGGTGGGTTATTTTGTTTCCGTGTAGGGTAAATACTGGCTGCTTTATTTTTACACTGCAAATTAAATTGCAGATTGAACTCACCACACCCAAATCTATCTCTCTCTGCACATGATTTATCTGCCCCCACCCCCCCTGCAGTGCACATGGTTTTGCCCAACTGCTAAAAAATTTCCTGCTGCGATCAACTTGGAATTACCCCCAAGATCCATAAAGTTCCCGGCAGCTCCACTGTCAATGAAGGCTGAAAAAAATGAACTGAGACTTCCAAAATAAATTTTTACAGGAACTAACAAGGAATCATTTGAAGAGATTAACTGCAGACCCAAGTGAAACCTCCCCTCACAATTCACTTGGTCAGAGCGTTTCCCTGTTTATTTGGGCAGTTACGCGCAACTTGTCCCTTGCCACCACAATATAAGCAGAGCCCTGAATTTAGCCTTCTGGCTCTTTCTTCTGGGGTCAGCCAGGAGAGACCCACTTGCATGGGCTCCTCGACGTCCTCAGGGAGAGCATACACACATGGACTAGACCTGAAATTAGCCCCCCTTTCAGCCCTCCGCTCTCGGAGGCGACTATCAATCTTAATAGCAAGCTCCATGAGCTTATCTAAAGTCTCCGGAGCTGGATACTGAAGGAGACTATCCTTGATTACTTCAGACAGACCGAGGCGAAACTGACTGAGCAGGGCGGGATCATTCCAGCCACAATCGTTTGACCAACGGTAAAATTCTGTGCAATATGCCTCTGCGGGATTTTTACGCTGTTTAAGTGCACGCAGGTGGCTCTCAGCCGACGCTTCCCTATCTGGGTCATCATACAAAAGGCCTAACGACTTAAAGAAGGCATCTACTGTTAGCAAGGCTGCATCATCGGATTTCAACCCAAAAGCCCAGGTTTGTGGATCGCTTTGAAGCAAAGACATCACAATGCCCACCCGCTGAGACTCTGTACCTGAGGACCGGGGCCTTAAACGAAAATAACGTTTACAGGCTTCCTTAAAATTAAAGAAATCTTTTCGGTTACCCGAAAAGTGGTCAGGAAGGTGAATCTTTGGTTCAGGAATCATACCCGGGGAGGCTCGCAGAAGATCTTCCTGCGACCTTACCCGAAGGGTAAGATCCTGCACCATCTGAGTGAGTTCCTGAATCTGATTGGCCAAAAGCTGGCTGGGATTCTGTCCTAATGCTGCCGGATTAATGAGGACAGAATTTCAAGGCCACCCTGATTAAAATATCGGAATTAGTTGTTTATTGGCCGGTGATAATGTTACGTTCTCTGTGCTCAGAACGGAAGATACTGAGTGGGTTAGTTAAGAGCACAGAAACGTGATGCTGTAATAATATCGAAGTTCAAGAGCAACCCCTAGGAACCTAACTCCGTTGTTCCACCCGCGTGGTCAGTCTACGCCTGCGAGACTATGTGTTCTTGGGCCCACGGCAGCCGCGTTTGAAGGGCGGATTAAGTCTTCCCAACTCCGATGTCCCCCGGTCTTAATTGGAGACAAGGCACAAACTGAGACTGGGCGAGAACAAGGGACCTCTAACTAAATAAAGAACAGAGCTAGGGGCTACTTACTAAACTCAAACAAAACATATGTGCGGTACTGCCACCAAAGGAAAAGGACAACAAAGGTAATACTGTTCACACCCTACACGGCACCGTCGTGTACCAGGGTGGACAGCTAGGGCGGAAACCTCTGCAAAAACACCAGCAACAAATATAACAAAAGAATACTATGGCCTAGGCTGCAGGACGCGGCAAAAGCCGCTACTCACAACACCGGGAAGGCAAACACAAGTGAGCGAGAACCCCGAGATAACAGGCATAGGTTTAAATCGACTGGAGGGCTGGGAGGACTCCAATGATTGGTTTCCGACACCAGGACTCAGTACCATAGGAACAAGGTAGACCAGATCACAGGACAATGGACAGGGAATTCTCCAGAGCAGGAACAGCTCACAGGAAGCTATCACCGGCGTCTGTGTAAGGCACTGAAGGAGAATATAACAGGTCTCTGTACCAATAGCTGCAGAGAACCTAATTTGAAAATGTCGTGCAGCTGCCCTGCAGCAAGACCACACGCTGACAGGTGCTAAATTCATTACATGGCAACGGGGAACGCGGTCCGCCTGAGGTGTCCCCGTTGCCAAGGAGCCGGCGGGTCAGTGTGCACAGCATCCTGGCATTGCCAGGCGGCGTGCGGGGAGCAGGGGGAGGCGTGGCAGACGTGTCGCGCCGGGACCATTGCTTAGCAACGGTCGGGCGCTGGCGCGAGCCGCGTCTAGCACTATCTAGATTTGGTGGCTACAATTAAATTCTAGAAAGCAGGCACACATTCCGACCCTCCCTTCCTATCTCCCTCCCTCCCTCACTTACTCACTCACTCCTTTACTCACTCACTCCTGCATCATGAGTTTCTCTCTTCTTTTCCTGGCGGGATGATGCATAATCATTTGAATGTGCTCAAACTCCGACACCCACACCCATGAGCCTGATAAAGCTAGATATTTATCTTATATAAAACCCTTTGTGAGGTCTAAGAACACTGTACGCTATTCACGTATGGAGTACCGTAAGGGTACGCTCGTTGCGTAGCAATCGCTTAGCCGTAGTCGAGACGCTCAAGCGTCACGTTCGCTCACGGCCAAGAGATCACGGGCAGGCACGCTATTGGCTGCTGACTAACGTAATGATTCGCTATAGCGTAGCGGACGCTCGGGACCACGAGGAGATCACCAGCGGCGCTGATCGCTAACAATGTTAAACCTTTGTATCTAAACCATAAACAGTATATTATGCAGTAAAACCTTAGTGTAGAAATAGGGTGTAGATGCAACCTAGTGTAACCTTATTAACTCAAATGCTGTTCGAGCGTCACCGATGCTCTGAGAATACTAAACACTATAAGAAATACACAGATATCTGGGCTTAGGGTCCAACGCCTAATGAATATATATTATAAATGATATACTTGCAAAAGAATTAACACAATACAAGTCATACACTACAATATAACATAGACTACCTAACCAGATAACTACACAGGAAATACAATACAATACAATTACGTTCTAAGGGAAAATAAGAGAGAAAGAGGAGAAGAGAGAGAGAGAAATTGGCCCACAATAACAAGAAGATCAATATGGTTGCGGAGAAACACTTACGCACAAAGGAAACGATCGCATGCGCCTCTGGACATCCAGCTCCCGATTTTCAGCAATGATAACCGTTGAAGAGTGAGAGCTGGATGTGATCGGCTTGTCTATTTATGCCCCACACACAATACAATTCAATGGTCCCTACAATCTCATTGTTCATTGGACACAGGAATTCCTCCTCGCATTATAACAAAAGGTCATAGGTTGATTCATACAGGTGGGCCGTGACTATTTCCAACAGCTCAGGTGGGAGGGAAACTGGGTTTCCCGCCGCATGGATAAGTAAGTGCAAATACAGTAAATGTTCATAAACTTCTTATGTCCATAACTATTCGCACGAGCGATTAATCTGCTTCAAACCAACACCGGAATATTGCTAATTAAATACTCTTCCGATGGGTACTAAACACCACTGTATTACTCCTGTCTGACCCTTCGTATCAAACAAAGAGGGATTTCTCTGTTCACGAACATTCTATATTAACCAAACTTTCAGAATCTATCAAAGGGACCATGATCTACAAAATACATTATATAGTGAAAATATGTAACGATTGAGTCGCACGCTACGATCACATAAACTCTACCGTAAATACGCATACCGTGCGCCTGCGGGTGCCCGCGACTGTGAGTATGCGCACGTACGGGAGAGCGTACGCATGCGCAGCACGGACCTGTGTGAGGTGCAAATATGGTAGTGTGCATAGAGATATTTTTCTGACTTTGACAGTCCACCCTTTGGCAGTCAACAATAACTGCCACCTTCTAAAACATTTTAAAAAGAGAAAAATATATGTCAGGGGTTAATACATTTACATGGTTGGGTAGGGGAGGAGAGGAGAAGGTAGGAAAAGGGTATGACCTAGTGAGATAGCAGAAGCATGTGTGTATGAATCCATGCTTGGGGGTCATGTATCATCGTGCCGTACGTGTTTTAAATCAAGCTTCGAGGTATTGCGAAGTATACATTTGAATTCCTTCTTATCCCGTGGTACGGGTCTGTGGATGGGCTGTCAAACTTTACCGAGCTCTTTTCGGCTTTGGTTGTAACAAAATGGGGGAGCACATTTTAGTTGATGATACATGAATGGGGGAGATATGTGATTGCTGATATCTGTGCCTGTATTCCCTATCGACTATGTGTGTCATTACCTGAGGGTTGTAGAAATGAAGAAAATACATAATTACGGTAAATGCGGTGGTATTCTATGTCAGGTAAATGTACATTCGTCGATTGAGGTCTTGTTTGGTGTCTGTTGGTTGCAGTCTTCTTTGTGCTTTTGCCCATAAGGTGCGAGCAAAAGCTGTCAATGTCCATAGATTTACAAAAGTGTTGGGCTAGCGTAATTTTAAAATTTCTAGGGAAACTGGGGATCTATGGCAAAGTTCATCAAAAATCTGTGTATCAGGTTGTCAAAACTTCTTCTTTAATCCATCTGTTGTCTGTATATCGGCTCATCAAATTCCTCGTCCAAGTGGGTCTTTTTACCTTGGAGAAAACGGAAAAACAGGTGAAAGAAACGGACCGTAGAAATTGCATTTTCATCACATCATTGTTTCTACATTTGGGTCATAAATCAAATCCATTGGAATTACAGTTTCCTCACTCCTTAAACTCATCACCCTAGTACGACGATTGCACTTCATTAAAGCCTGACCGCATCTAAATATCAAGCCAATCGTTATGACAACACCTAAGATACATAGGAGAAACTTCCCAACATCCATTATGACTCCTTGAGCCCAGTCTCCTAAACCAGAGAACCAATTTCGTGGGTTCAACCATGACACCCAACCAGTCAGCTCATTACCTACAGCAGCAAGAGTGAGATTGTGTCTCCTGCGAAATTCCCACTTCAGTTGGAGAATATCGTCCATCTTTTGGTCTATGACCTCGACCGGGTCCTCGGTGCTATTCGTAATATATGTGCAACACTTCACGCCGTATTGTGTTGCCAGTGTGACACAATATCCGCCTGTCACTGCTGTGAGGTAATTAAGAACCATTCTATGCTGTACCAGTTCTGTTTTATAAGCCTGAAGTTCTCTTCCAGTATACCTAAACGTGTCATCATACATTTCAGTGATATTATCTAACAAATTTGCAAGTGCGGATATGTATTTATAATTCAACACTCCTCTGGCGGTACGAGTGATGTCTAACGCGATTAGAAACTGAATCCCGGTGGATTCATGGATCATGTCAGAGGCTGGATGCTCTGTTCTTTCTATCAGGTGCCGTTTAACTACGTGCTCGTAATGGGTGTGAGTATAAGGAGTTTGGGCAACACGGTGTATGTCTTTCATTTTGTCATGTGATACAGTCATTACTTCAGGCAGTACTTTTCCAATATAACACAATCCTTCAGAGTTTGGGGCAAGCCACTTATACGCCTTTCTCCCGCATATGAAATATGCATCATCGGGGAGAACATATGGGACGGAGTAGGACATAACCATATTACACACCTTCCATGTGAAATCTCCTAACCCTTATTCTTCCATCTGCTTAGTACACGTATCAGGTTGTACGATACGTGCACAGTATCCTGGTGATACCTCTCCAACTCTCGTAATCCTATTTCCTAAGGTATACCTATACCGGAAAGATTTTCCTCTACTGGCTATGTGGCGTATAAGCTCTGTATCTGTAGGCATTCTATCTGCTCTATGCGAAAAGGTCATGGTTTGATTACTCCATGACACTTCCCAATTTCCCGGCTTTCGGGGATTGGAGATGTTAAAACATAATAGGGACCTATCCACATGGTATTGGTGGAGCTTCAAACTAGGAGGGCTGGAGATATTAAACCTCCTGTCCACCGGTCTCCCACCACTTAACTCAAGTACCTCCCCTAACGTTAAAGGAAATGGTACTAGCCCTGATTTGCTATGACCTTGAGGTACTTGAGAGCATACCCAACAATCTGTTTTATTTAACACACTACCCACTAAGGAGTGATAGTCACTCAATGGATGCCGGTCCATATGGATATTAAAACTGGATTGGCATTTCTTAATGCACCCATCCTCCACTACGTTGTCACAGAGCCTACAGATACAGTTTTCTTCAGCTAACAATCCTTCACAATTCCTTCTATGGTCAATGCTATCGGATCGTTTTCTGATACTCGCCTTTACTTGTTGGTTAAGTTGTTCTTGGAAAACTATGCCTCCATCTCTGTCATCAGAACCCATTCCAGAACCTCTCTCGACCTCCATGGTACTCTCGCCGGAACAGACTGCTCTGGTCAACATCATGGTCAACAGGAAAATCCGGATCACAGTCTCTTGGGGCAAGTCCATCTTGTAGGAGGAAACGTAGAAGAATGAGAAGGGGGAAAAAATAATTTGAGGGAGAGGGGATGGGGAGTTGGAAAAAAAACAATAAAAGGGAACAGGGGATCGACAACTGCTTTTGGTCTTGTGATTTTCAATGCTCAGGTGCCGCCTCAATCCTCCTGGAACAGACACTCCAGTGATACAACCTCTACCGTCTGTTCCTTATCACGGGACCTCTCTGGATCAGCAACCTTCTTACAGTGGGACGAATGAACCCAAGTCTCTCTCTCAGCAACCTTCAATGCTGTAGTGCTAGTCAATAAGACCTGGTATGGTCCTTCCCATCTGTCAATAAGGCAACCTGAGCGTAGAAAATTCCGTATCATTACATAATCCCCAGGTTCAATGTCATGACAATTACTATCTGGTAAATCAGGAATCACTAACTTCAGATTATCATTTTGATTCCTTAACTGTTTACTCATGTTAATCAAGTATTTTACAGTCACTTCATTGTTACACTTCAAATCATCCTGAGGGTTAATCATAACATGCGGTTGTCGACCAAACAAGATTTCAAAGGGAGACAGATTAAGAGGGGACCTGATGGGAGTGGTTCTGATGCTGTACAGTACAATGGGTAAAGCTTCTGGCCATGTCAATCCTGTCTCTGCCATCACTTTACTCAGTTTATTTTTAATAGTGCTGTTCACTCTTTCCACTTTCGCACTCGCCTGTGGACGGTATGGAGTGTGCAGCTTGCTATCAATTCCCATCAATTTACACATTCCTTGAAAGACATCACCTGTAAAATGGGTACCCCTATCACTTTCGATAATTCTAGGGATACCGTATCTACATACAAATTCCTGCACAATTTTCATAGCAGTAAACATAGCGGTATTTGTGGCCGCCGGAAATGCTTCGACCCAATTTGAGAAAACATCTATACAAACAAGTACGTATTTCAAATTTCGACAAGGGGGTAATTGAATAAAGTCAATCTGTATTACCTGGAAAGGGCCGCCGGCAGATGGGATATGAGATGGTTCTGTAGGTATTGCCTTTCCGATGTTCTTTCTCAAACAGGTAAGGCATGACATTGCTCTTTTACTCGCATGAGATGAAAATCCTGGGGCACACCAATATGCTCTTACCAACTTGCACATCCCTTCCTTGCCCAGATGAGTCAGCCCGTGAGCTGCCTCAGCTAAACATGGAAGGTATGCTCTGGGGGCCACTGGTTTACCGTGTCCATCCGTCCAGAGTCCTGAGGACTCCTGCCCATATCCTTTTGCCTTCCAGACTGCCTTTTCCTGTGTGGAACACAAATTTTGCATCTCACACAACTTCTGTGTGTTGATGGTATTAAATACCATCAGTTGTGTGGTGTCTGTCTGTCTGGGGGTAGCAGCTGCTAATTTAGCAGCTTCGTCTGCTCGGCTGTTACCAAGTGATACTGGGTCTTGGCTATATGTGTGTGCTTTACATTTGATAACAGCCACTCTGTCGGGTTCCTGTATCGCTGTTAGAAGCCTTTTTATGTGAGCTGCATGCGCTACCGGTGTACCAGCTGCCGTCATGAAGTTTCTGAGGCGCCATAGGGCTCCGAAATCATGGACTACCCCGAATGCGTATCTAGAGTCGGTGTAGATATTGTCTGATTTGCCCTTAGCCAATTCACATGCTCTGGTTAGGGCGACCAGTTCAGCAACCTGGGCTGAGTGAGGTGGGCCTAGCGGTTCCGCTTCTATGGTGCCTTGGTCATCTACGACTGCGTATCCAGTACACAAGTCTCCCGAGTCTGACTGTCTATGACAACTACCGTCCGTGTAGAACGTAAGTTCTACATCTTCCAGTGGGTTGTCACTGATGTCAGGCCTTGCGGTAAAATTTTGGGTCAAATATTCCATACAATCATGTGTGTCTTCCTTTGTATTAAATCCTCCTTCCCCACCACTCTCATCCTCCACCCTTTGTGCCTGTCCAGGCACACCTGGGAGATATGTTGCAGGATTTAATGCACTGCATCTCCTTATGGTGATGTTTACGGGGGCCATTAGTGCCAATTCCCATCTTGTAAACCGCGCTGATGAGACGTGCCTGGTTTGGGCAGAATTCAGCAAGGCTGACACTGCATGTGGTGTATGAATTGTGAGGTTGTGACCTAGCACTACATCTTCGCTTTTCGTTACTAGCAATGCTATCGCAGCAACGCTTTGCAAGCATGTGGGGAGGGATCGCGCTACCGTGTCTAGCTGAGCGCTGTAATATGCTACTGGCCTGCTGGCATCACCGTGCTTTTGGGTTAGTACGCCTGCCGCGCAACCAGCACTTTCTGTTCCGTATAGTTCAAAGGGTTTCCCATAGTCTGGCATACCTAATGCTGGCGCCTGCGTTAGGCACTGTTTAAGTCTCTCAAATGCTGTCTCAGACTCGTCTGTATGCGAAATCCGATCAGGTTTGTTTGAGGAGACCATCTCCAGCAAGGGTAACGCTAGAATGGAAAACCCTGGGATCCAGTTACGGCAATACCCACACATTCCTAAAAACGTTCTGATCTGTTGCTGGGTTTGGGGCAGAGTCATGTCTCTAATTGCTTGAATTCTATCAGCGGTCAGGTGTCTCAGTCCTTGTGTTAGACAGTGTCCCAAATATTTTACCTTAGTTTGGCATAATTGCAACTTGTCTTTGGAAACCTTGTGTCCTGTGTCTGAAAGATGAAACAGGAGCTGTTTCGTATCCTTCAGGGATGCTTCCAATGAATCAGAACACAGTAGTAGATCATCCACGTACTGTATTAATACTGATCCACTCACTGGTTGGAAAGACTGTAAACAATCATGCAAAGCCTGGGAAAATATACTTGGACTATCTATGAATCCTTGTGGTAACCGAGTCCATGTGTATTGGACTCCTCTGTATGTAAATGCAAACAAACATTGACTGTCAGGGTGCAGAGGTACCGAAAAGAAAGCGGAGCAGAGGTCAATAACAGTGAAAAATTTCGCAGTGGGAGGGATTTGCATTAGGATGACAGCTGGATTTGGCACTACGGGGAACTGACTCTCAACTATTTTGTTAATCCCCCTTAGATCCTGCACTAGCCGGTAACCCCTCCCCCCACTCTTTTTAACAGGGAAGATGGGACTATTGGCAGTGCTGGACGTTCTTACCAGAATGCCCTGTTGTAGCAAGCGCTCTATTACTGGGTAAACTCCTAATTCCACCTCTGGCTTCAGAGGGTACTGTGGGATTTTTGGAGCTATCCTACCATCTTTTACTTGTACAACTACCGGAGCTACGTTTGCCATTAATCCAGTGTCCTGTCCATCTTTAGTCCAAAGTGACTCTGGTATCTGAGATGTCATTTCTTCTGCTTGGGATGGAGTCCTATTTGTCATAATGGTATGTGACATTAATTTTGATGGGGAGTCTAACATGTCTCGCACTTCCTGAGCGTGATTCTCAGGTATGTCCAAGAATACACCTTCAGGAGTACAATAAATGACGCACCCCATTTTACACAGTAAGTCTCTTCCCAGGAGATTAGTCGGTGCCGATGCAGCCAGCAGAAAGGAATGCTTGGTATGTAACGGCCCTATTGTAATCTCGGCTGGTTTGCTAACAGGGTAGTGCTGGACTACTCCCGTTACCCCTATGGCTGGAATTGTCTTACCAGTGGTTCTCATGCCCACTGTCGAATTTATCACTGATTTGGCCGCCCCTGTATCTACAAGAAAGTTTAATGATTTACCAGCTACATTGATTGCAATTTCTGGTTCACTCCCAAGGCTTGCAATCAATTTTACTGGCTGCAGATTACAGGTATGGCCACACCCCTATTGGGTATGGTGACCTCCCTGAATCCCGCTGGCAGCAACTACTTGTGATGGAGTTAATTGGGAGCTACCAGAGGTTTGCCAGTCTCTGTTCGGGGGATATCTTTTTGTTTCCCCTGCATGTGGCTCATAACTCCGTTTCTGCGGACCCTGATCCCAATGTCGTGTGTCGTGTCGTTGTCTAGGGGGTTGATAAGATTTTTGTATATTTCTCGATCTACAGTCTCGTGCAAAGTGTCCCTGTTTGTGACAAGAATAACATGTTACCACATTTGACTTACCCACAGGGTTTGGTGATATTAACACAGGCTGTTTTGTGGTCAAGGCCTGTATACTTACTGCCATTAACTTATCACCTTGTTGTTCCCTGTGTCTGGTGATATTCCGGTCGTGATCAATAGCAGCCTCTCTCAAAGTAGCCACAGACAGACCTTGCCAACATGGTTGTGTGGTCTGTACCCTAGTCTTTAATTACTCTTTTAAACCATCCATCAGTACCGATACTGCTACTTCTCGATGGTTTATGTTTGTTTTAATGTCCTCTATGCCTGTGTATTTTGCCATCTCTAATAATGCTCTGTGAAAATATTCTGCAGCAGTTTCTGGCTCTTTCTGTCTAATGGAGAAAATCTTATTCCACTTAACTACCGCTGGGAAATACTCTTTTAACTGTAAACTTATTCTTTTTACGTTGTCTTTGTTGTACACATCTGTAAGAGGTACATCCTGATCTAATCCACAGTCAGCTAAAAATTGAGTTGCGTCAACATTGGAGGGTAAACATGCTCTCAGCAATATCTGCCAGTCTTTGTTGTTGGGCTCTACCGTGTTACCTAGGTCTCTGATGTATTTTTGGCTGGCAACTAAGTCTTTTCTAGGGTCGGGGAATTCAGACACTATGGTCCTTAATTCCATTCGGGAAAATGGGCTATACATGGCAATGTTCCTAACAGGAGTGACTCCTGAAGTGTCTGTTTTCCCATTTGGAACTACTATTACCTTAACAGGATTAACTCTAACAACCTCATTCTGTGTAGATTCTACAGGCTGTGGTGAAATAGTTTCAGCATAGTGTATGGTGCCGTACTTACCCGTTGATACGACCTCACCTATCCCTCCGCTAGGGGCCTTTGTTACTAATCTCGGGGGTGGAGCTGTGCCTACTGTGGTCTCTGCTATGGTGGCTGCTAGAGAGAGCGCTGAAATTGTTGCCGATTTGTCCTCTTGATCACACTCCTGAGGAAAGTTCAAAACAGGGTACAACTTGCACGGGTTAATACTTGCATTGGTTAATTGGTTAACATTATCTTTAACATTTACACAGTTGCTAAGTGTTTGTGTGTTACACCTTAGTGCGTCATTCTCCGCAACCAATTTCTCTCCTGATATGTATGGTGGCGGTGGGGCCGTGGCTATCAGTTTCCTGATCGAGCCAGATCCCGCCGCCTGAGCCAATCCTCTCTGTATGTCACCCTCCTGTTGCCACAACTGCAAATAATCATAATGCTTGATTCGTCTCTTTGCTGATTTAATGAGACATATCCTTCTCCTTAAATTCGTTAACACTTCTGTGCTGAAGCTACCTACTCTTGGGAATTTCTCCCCGTCATTTCTCCCCATTCATCACATAAAGCTTCTGTGTGACTTCCGTACTTTTCACACATTACGTACCTTGCCGACCCGACTGGTCGGTTTATGGAATCAACCCGAACCGAGGTTGATCGCCCCCTTCCTGAACAACTGGCCCCCATAATTTGCAGGTGTTACGGACCCTTACAAAAAACCAAGATATTCACGATAGGTTGACGGTAAGGTTTACCGAGCACCTTACTCACTCTGCCCACGCCGACCAATACGACCTGATCACACCGATATGGTGCTGGCGTACTCGACCCAGGGCACCTATTTAACCTTTGTTTACTGGAACATGCGAGGGATATCCGCAGAACACTTACTCTTTCCAGTAAAGGTGAGGTTGTTGGATAATTCCTGAGTGACCAGCGAACTTCCCTTTGTAAAAATAAAAAATTACACAAATCACGTCAGAATGTACAAGTAGCGTTTATGACCTTCGTACACAAATAGTACCGGTCAGGTTTACTAATGCACACAATTACGTGCGGTACAATCGTTCAGCACATAAGCAACTAATCTTATGTACGGAGCGACCAGTGGAATCGAAAATTGCGGCTGCGAATTCCTTCAGCAAGAGCTTGTATGGCCTATATGGGTGTTGCACCAACCCTTTTTTGGTGTTGTGCCTGTGGACTGTATAGCGGACTTCCTTGTCTGCTGTACCTGAACCTGCTGGTCTGCTATGACCTCCTGGTCTGTTACAGTATGACCTCCTGGTCTGCTATACTCTAATGCTCAAATTTTATATTTAACCAAGGATGCCTCCCTAGCCACCGTGCATGTCACTTACACGTATGTACCTCACGAGAACTCGATGATTTCTTTTGGTTCAACCTCAAAATTGTATGTAAAAACACTCACTCACCACATGTACACTTTTGTTTCTATTTCTATTTCTGCGCAGAAATTTCTCTTTAGACCAGATGTGTTACAAATTAGGAGAAGGATCTGTTAATTTAAATTTCGAATGTTAAAATAAATTTTCGCTATTTATCGCCTGTTGCGTTATTTATCGCGTGTTGTTTGAGTTACGTGGGCGTACCCAGACGCTCCGTTGCGTAATTTACGCTGCGTGCGTCGGCCTTTGCGTACGCGAGTCTCCCTTTGTTAGAGACACGTGTACACCAGTCTTTGTCTACCGTAACACAACTAACACGTTTTATCAATGTAGATGATCCTTGATCATCTACCAAGCACCACACCAATCTCTCTTTATACCTTTAGGTAGAGTTGCGTGTGCGCTTTACACTTTATCCCTTTACTTTTACACTTTAACTATGAAATAGCGACAAATCTCTCTTAGTACGTTTATCAATTATACAATGGCAAACAGGAGAGTGATATATGAAAATACACGAATGAAAAGAAATGCAGATATGCGTGCGTGTGTACGCAAGACAGAAATAAATAGTTTTAAAAAGACACTATCGTTTTGTTCTTACCTCCGGTCCCGGATTCCTTCAGCACCCTTTACTAAGCGAAGCAGACGCTTATCCAAACAGCACTACGAGGAATATGATCTCCCGCCCTTTGCTGCTGGATGTCTGCTGAAATTACCTAGTGCAGATATGTGAAGGACGGGCGAGCCCCCAATTGATAAAGCTAGATATTTATCTTATATAAAACCCTTTGTGAGGTCTAAGAACACTGTACGCTATTCACGTATGGAGTACCGTAAGGGTACGCTCGTTGCGTAGCAATCGCTTAGCCGTAGTCGAGACGCTCAAGCGTCACGTTCGCTCACGGCCAAGAGATCACGGGCAGGCACGCTATTGGCTGCTGACTAACGTAATGATTCGCTATAGCGTAGCGGACGCTCGGGACCACGAGGAGATCACCAGCGGCGCTGATCGCTAACAATGTTAAACCTTTGTATCTAAACCATAAACAGTATATTATGCAGTAAAACCTTAGTGTAGAAATAGGGTGTAGATGCAACCTAGTGTAACCTTATTAACTCAAATGCTGTTCGAGCGTCACCGACGCTCTGAGAATACTAAACACTATAAGAAATACACAGATATCTGGGCTTAGGGTCCAACGCCTAATGAATATATATTATAAATGATATACTTGCAAAAGAATTAACACAATACAAGTCATACACTACAATATAACATAGACTACCTAACCAGATAACTACACAGGAAATACAATACAATACAATTACGTTCTAAGGGAAAATAAGAGAGAAAGAGGAGAAGAGAGAGAGAGAAATTGGCCCACAATAACAAGAAGATCAATATGGTTGTGGAGAAACACTTACGCACAAAGGAAACGATCGCATGCGCCTCTGGACATCCAGCTCCCGATTTTCAGCAATGATAACCGTTGAAGAGTGAGAGCTGGATGTGATCGGCTTGTCTATTTATGCCCCACACACAATACAATTCAATGGTCCCTACAATCTCATTGTTCATTGGACACAGGAATTCCTCCTCGCATTATAACAAAAGGTCATAGGTTGATTCATACAGGTGGGCCGTGACTATTTCCAACAGCTCAGGTGGGAGGGAAACTGGGTTTCCCGCCGCATGGATAAGTAAGTGCAAATACAGTAAATGTTCATAAACTTCTTATGTCCATAACTATTCGCACGAGCGAGTAATCTGCTTCAAACCAACACCGGAATATTGCTAATTAAATACTCTTCCGATGGGTACTAAACACCACTGTATTACTCCTGTCTGACCCTTCGTATCAAACAAAGAGGGATTTCTCTGTTCACGAACATTCTATATTAACCAAACTTTCAGAATCTATCAAAGGGACCATGATCTACAAAATACATTATATAGTGAAAATATGTAACGATTGAGTCGCACGCTACGATCACATAAACTCTACCGTAAATAACGCATACCGTGCGCCTGCGGGTGCCCGCGACTGTGAGTATGCGCACGTACGGGAGAGCGTACGCATGCGCAGCACGGACCTGTGTGAGGTGCAAATATGGTAGTGTGCATAGAGATATTTTTCTGACTTTGACAAGCCAACTGTCACACCCATCCTAGCTCCATACTTTTCAAGTTTGCACAATGCTATGCAACCCATCAATCAATCATCAATCAATCAATCAATCAATCACACACACCCAAAAGTCATTGAAATAAGCAATTCAGTAGTCAGTAGCCTACTTTTGAAGGACGTAATAGGAAAGGTGCACCAGTCCCAGAGGTACTGCAATACTGGGTCAATGCATTGAATGGACCATAATTGGTCTACTTTCTCCACCTATCTAGATTTGGTGGCTGCAAAGAAATTCTAACAAGCAGGCACACATTCTGTCCATTCCTCCCTCCCTCCCACTCTCTCTCCCTCCCTTACTCACTCATTCACTCATTCACTCACTCACTCTCTCCCTCACTCACTCCCTTACTCACTCACTCACTCCTGCATCATGAGTTTCTCTCTTCTTTTACTGGCGGGATGTTGCACAATTATTTGTATGTGCTCAAACTCCGACACCCACACCCGTGAGCCAACTGTCACACCCATCCTAGCTCCATACTTTTCAAGTTTGCACAATGCTATGCAATCCATCAATCAATCAATCAATCAATCAAGCAAGCAAGTAGTGTGACCTTCTTCAACGGAAGGTTTTCTGGATGCGCCGAACCTTCCCATGACATCAAGATTAATTATTTCAACAGGCCCATGAAAGTGTAAATTCATTTTTTTAAAAGGCAGCTAGTAATTTCTGCCCCCGGAATGCCTCTTCTATGATGCGTCTTCTGTGATGCTTCTATGATGTGTCTTCTGTCATGACACAGTAAGCTTGCTTGGGTTTGGGTGTATAGGCTGCATTTGTTCGCTGACAGCCACTTGAGGGAGACACACACCAGGAGATGCAGCATATCATTGGAGGTTGTTTCTTTCCTGCCTTTCCATCAAATGCACACAACTCCTGCAGCCAGTCTGGACACAAAACAATGCCCAAAAACAATGGGTCAAAAAGGCAAATCGCAGGATAGTACTTCATGCATTTAGTAATCAGTTTAGTAATAGAAAAATTTGTAAGTTCGCTCGTAATTCGAAGTTAGGACTGAGTCCTAGGTAGGCCTCACATCATGATATCTCCAGAGCATTTAAATTTGCATTAGATAGAAGTAGGGAATTACATGGAGATAACAAGTAGACACAAAATTAGACTCCACAGTGCAATTTTCAGGCGTTATATTTAATCAATTGTAACATTTTTGTGATCAAGCAATTATTGCATACAATTTTGTCACAATGATACACTAGTTGCAAAATCCACGTAAATCAGTTTGGCAATGGAAGACATTTACAAATGCACACCCAAATGCCATTTGAAAAAGCAATTCAGTAGTCAGTAGTCTATTTTTGGAGGACGGAATAGGAAAGGTGCATCAGTCACGAAGGTACTGCAATACCGGGTCAATGCATGGAGTGGACAGGAAAAGTGAAAAGGAAAAGGATCCTGACACCATCATGGATCTACGTACTCCACCTATCTAGATTTGGCACCTGCCAATAAATTCTAACAAGCAGGCACACATTTTCTCCATCCCTCACTCACTCCCTTACTACTCACAAGGGCGTAGCTACAATAGGTGCAGGCAGTGCAGCTGCTATGGGACCCAGAGCTGAGAGGGGCCCACGTTCCCTGTCAGAGTTACATGTGTCATATACATTTTTTGACATTGGGTGGTACGTAGGGTTCTTTTCAAACTCTTTCCTTGGGGCCTGCAATATATCTAGATATGCCTCTGGACCTGCTCATTGTAGTGTGGTATAAAATGAACTGGAGGGCATTTTAATGTTATATAATATGAACCGGGACACTGTAATGAGGCACAATATGAATGGGAAGCACTATATATCATAATGTGATTTGAGGGTACTGTGTGGCATAATGTGTACTGGCAGCTCTGAAATGGGACATAGGGTGAACTTAAGCACTACTATGATTCATAAAAGAAATTAGGGCACTACTATGGTGCATAAGAATAAATGAGGCTCTACTATGGTTCAGAAAATGAACTAGGGCACTATTATAGGGCATAAACAAATGCTGCAGAGAAGTGCCTCTCTAGAAGCAGTGGGAGGGGGCGCCTTCAAAATGGGGCCCACGAAGCTCTAGCTATGCCCCTACTTACTCACTCACTCCTGCATCATGAGTTTCTCTCTTCTCTTGCTGACTGGATGATGCACAATCATTTGCATGTGCTCAACCTCCGACACCCACACCCATGAGGCAACTGCCATGCTCATCCTGGCTCCATGCTTTTCAAGTTTGCACAATGCTATGCAACCCATCAATCAATCAATCAATCAATCAATCAATCTCTGGTTGCGCTGAACCTTCCCATGACATCCAGGTTAATTATGTAAACAGGCCCATGAAAGCGGATTTTCTTTTTTTTTAAACAGGCAGTTAGTAGTTCCTGCCCCCAGGATACCTCTTCTATGATGCGTCTTCTGTGATGCTTCTATGATGCATCTTCTGTGATGTCACAATGAGCTTGCTTGGGTTTGGATGTATAGGCTGCATTTGTTTGCTGACAGCCACTTGAGGGAGACATACGCTAGGATATGCAGCATATCATCGATGGTCGTTCCTTTCCTGCCTTTCCAGCAAATGCACGCACCTCCTGCAGCCAGTCTGGACACAAAACAATGTCCAAAAACAATGGGTCGAAAAGGCAAAGCTCAGGATAATAGTAAGTCATGCATTTAGGAATTAGTTTAGAAGTAGAAAAATTTGTTAGTTCGCTCGTAATTCGAATTCAGGACTGAGGCCTAAGTAGGCCTCACATCCTTATAGCCCCCCAGCATTAAAATGTTCCTTTTATAGAAGTAG
Source organism: Pseudophryne corroboree (assembly GCF_028390025.1). NCBI lineage: Eukaryota > Metazoa > Chordata > Amphibia > Anura > Myobatrachidae > Pseudophryne > Pseudophryne corroboree. The sequence continues at coordinate 187,441,964 of NC_086453.1, read as the reverse complement.
GGAATTACATGGAGAAAAGCGGTATACACAGAATGAGACTCCACAGTGCAATTTTCAGGTGTTTTTTTTAATCAAATGTAACATTTTCGTGACTAAGCAATTATTACATACAATTTTGCAAGAATGTAACCCTGGTTGCAAAATCCCCATAAATCAGTTTGGCAATGCAAGACCTTTGCAAATGCACACCCAAATGCCATTGGAATAAGCAATTCAGTGGTCAGTAGCCTACTTTTGGAGGACGTAATAGTAAAGGCGCACCAGTCCCGGAAGTACTGCAATAATGGGTCAATGCATGGAATGGACAAAGAAAGGGAAAAGGATCCTGACACCATCATTGTTCTACTTTCTCCACCTATCTAGATTTGGTGGCTGCAAAGACATTCTAACAAGCAGGCACACATTCCGTCCATTCCTCCCTCCCTCCCTCCCTCCCTCCCTCACTCACTCACTCACTCACTCACTCACTCACTCTCCCTCACTCACTCCCTTACTCACTCACTCCTGCATCATGAGTTTCTCTCTTCTTTTACTGGCGGGATGATGCACAATCATTTGTATGTGCTCAAACTCCAACACCCGCACCCATGAGCCAACTGTCACACCCATCCTAGCTCCATACTTTTCAAGTTTGCACAATGCAATGCAATCAATCAATCAATCAATCAATCAATCAATCAATCAATCCATCCATCAATCAATCAATCAATCCATCAATCAATCAATCATGCAAGTAAGCAAGCAGTGTGACTTTTTTCAACGGAAGGTTTTCTGGATGCGCCGAACCTTCCCATGACATCCAGATTATTTATTTCAAAAGGCCCATGAAAGTGTAAATTCATTTTTTTTAAAAGGCAGCTAGTAATTTGTGCCCCTGGAATGCCTCTTCTATGATGCGTCTTCTGTGATGCTTCTATGATGTGTCTTCTGTCATGTCACAATGAGCTTGTAACGCCCCTTAGGCTCTATAGGATGAGTATGCCTTTGTATTCTTACCCTCTTCTGGCCTTCGGTCATCCTGCTCCTCGCCAAGGGTTTTGAACGGATATGTTACTAATAGTCGTTGTATGGCTCCCAAAGACCAATTTACTTTATTCCTTTTAGTGGTTTGATTTGAACATGAACTAACGAAATCAGAGATGAGCGGGTTCAGTTCGTCGAGATCCGAACCTCCCCGAACTTCACCTATTTTACACCGTTCCGAGGCAGCCTCGGATCTTCCCGCCTTGCTCGGTTAACCTGAACACGGCCGAACGTCATCATCCCGCTGTCGGATTCTCGCGAAATTCGTATTCTATATAAAGAGCCGCCATTTTCACTCGTGCATTGGAGATTGAACGGAGAGGACGTAGCTACGTTCTCTGCCTGAAAAGCTCCATATCTGTGCTCAGTGTGCTGCAAATATCTGTGCTCAGTGTGCTGCAAATATCTGTGCTCAGTGTGCTGCAAATATCTACGTTCTCTGCCTGAAAAGCTCCATATTTGTGCTCAGTGTGCTGCAAATATCTGTGCTCAGTGTGCTGCATTTTGGTGACCAACAGTATATAGTTGTACAGTACAGTAGGCCATTGCTGTATCTTGCAGCTCTGTGTCACTGCAAGCATCCATTCCATATCTGTGCTGCATTTTTGTGAGCAGTATATATAGTAGTACAGTGCAGCATTATGGTGACCAACAGTATATAGTTGTACAGTACAGTAGGCCATTGCTGTATCTGTGTTTTTGTGAGCAGTATATATAGTAGTACAGTGCAGCATTTTGGTGATCAACAGTACGTAGTTGTACAGTACAGTAGGCCATTGCTGTATCTTGCAGCTCTGTGTCACTGCAAGTATCCATTCCATATCTGTGCTGCATTTTTGTGAGCAGTATATATAGTAGTACAGTGCAGCATTTTGGTGACCAACAGTATATAGTTGTACAGTAGGCCATTGCTGTATCTTGCAGCTCTGTGTCACTGCAAGTATCCATTCCATATCTGTGCTGCATTTTTGTGAGCAGTATATATAGTAGTACAGTGCAGCATTTGGTGACCAACAGTATATAGTTGTACAGTACAGTAGGCCATTGCAGCATCTTGCAGCTCCGTGTCACTGCAAGTATCCATTTCATATCTGTGCTGCATTTTTGTGAGCAGTATATATAGTAGTACAGTGCAGCATTTTGGTGACCAACAGTATATAGTTGTACAGTACAGTAGGCCATTGCAGCATCTTGCAGCTCCGTGTCACTGCAAGTATCCATTCCATATCTGTGCTGCATTTTTGTGAGCAGTATATATAGTAATACAGTGCAGCATTATGGTGACCAACAGTATATAGTTGTACAGTACAGTAGGCCATTGCTGTATCTTGCAGCTCTGTGTCACTGCAAGTATCCATTTCATATCTGTGCTGCATTTTTGTGAGCAGTATATATAGCAGTACAGTGCAGCATTTTGGTGACCAACAGTATATAGTTGTACAGTACAGTAGGTCATTGCTGTATCTTGCAGCTCTGTGTCACTGCAAGTATCCATTCCATATATGTGCTGCATTTTTGTGAGCAGTATATATAGTAGTACAGTGCAGCATTTTGGTGACCAACAGTATATAGTTGTACAGTACAGTAGGCCATTGCTATTGATATAATAATATTACTGGTATATAATTCCACACATTAAAAAATGGAGAACAAAAATGTGGAGGGTGAAATAGGGAAAGATCAAGATCCACTTCCACCTAGTGCTGAAGCTGCTGCCACTAGTCATGGCAGAAACGATTCAATGCCATCAACGTCTGCCAAGGCCGATGCCCAATGTCATAGTAGAGAGCATGTAAAATCCAAAAAACTAAAGTTCAGTAAAATGATCCAAAAATCTAAATTAAAAGCATCTGAGGAGAAGCGTAAACTTGCCAATATGCCATTTACGACACGGAGTGGCAAGAAACGGCTGAGACCCTGGCCTATGTTCATGGCTAGTGGTTCATCTTCACATGAGGATGGAAGCACTAATCCTCCCGCTAGAAAACTGAAAAGAGTTAAGATGGCAAAAGCACAGCAAAGAACTGTGCGTTCTTCTAAATCACAAATCCCCAAGGAGAGTCCAATTGTGTCGGTTGCGATGCCTGACCTTCCCAACACTGGACGGGAAGAGGTGGCTCCTTCCACCATTTGCACGCCCCCTGGAAGTGCTGGAAGGAGCACCCACAGTCCAGTTCCTGATAGTCAAATTGAATATGTCACTGTTGAAGTACACCAGGATGAGGATATGGGTGTTGCTGGCGCTGAGGAGGAAATTGACAAGGAGGATTCTGATGGTGAGGTGGTTTGTTTAAGTCAGGCACCCGGGGAGACACCTGTTGTCCGTGGAATGAATATGGCCATTGACATGCCTGGTCAAAATACAAAAATATTACCTCTTCGGTGTGGAATTATTTCAACACAAATGCGGACAACAGGTGTCAAGCCGTGTGTTGCTTTTGTCAAGCTGTAATGCGTAGGGGTAAGGATGTTAACCACCTAGGAACATCTTCCCTTATACGTCACCTGGAACGCATTCATCAGAAGTCATTGACAAGTTCAAAAACTTTGGGTGACAGCGGAAGCAGTCCACTGACAACTAAATCCCTTCCTCTTGTACCCAAGCTCCTGCAAACCACACCACCAACTCCCTCAGTGTCAATTTCCTCCTTAGACAGGATTGCCAATAGTCCTGCAGGCCATGTCGCTGGCAAGTCTGACGAGTCCTCTCCTAACTGGGATTCCTCCGATGGATCCTTGAGTGTAGCGCCTACTGCTGCTGGCGCTGCTGTTGTTGCTGCTGGGAGTCGATAGTCATTCAAAAGATGAAGTCGGAAGACCACTTGTACTACTTCCAGTAAGCAATTGACTGTCCAACAGTCCTTTGTGAGGAAGATGAAATATCACAGCAGTCATCCTGTTGCAAAGCTGATAACTCAGGCCTTGGCAGCTGTGTTGGTGTTAGACGTGTGTCCGGTATCCACCGTTAATTCACAGGGACTTAGAGAATTTCTTGAGGTAGTGTGTCCCTGGTACCAAATCCCACCTAGGTTCCACTTCTCTAGGCAGGTGATACCGAGAATGTACACAGACGTCAGAAAAAGACTCACCAGTGTCCTAAAAAATGCAGTTGTACCCAATGTCCACTTAACCACGGACATGTGGACAAGTGGAGCAGAGCAGACTCAGGACTATATGACTGTGACAGCCCACTGGGTAGATGTATTGCCTCCCACAGCAACAACAGCAGCGGCACCAGTAGCAGCATCTCGCAAACGCCAACTCGTTCCTAGGCAAGCTACGCTTTGTATCACCACTTTCCATAAGAGGCACACAGCTGACAACCTCTTACGGAAACTGAGGAACATCATCGCAGATTGGCTTACCCCAATTGGACTCTCCTGGGGATTTGTGACATCGGACAACGCCACCAATATTGTGCGTGCGTTTCATGTGGGCAAATTCCAGCACGTCCCATGTTTTGCACATACAATTAATTTCGTGGTGCAGAATTTTTTTTAAATGACAGGGGCGTGCAAGAGATGCTGTCGGTGGCCCGAAGAATTGTGGGCCACTTTCGGCATTCAGCCACCGTGTGCCGAAGACTGGAGCACCAGCAAACACTCCTGAACCTGCCCCGCCATCATCTGAAGCAAGAGGTGGTAACGAGGTGGAATTCAACCCTCTATATGCTTCAGAGGATGGAGGAGCAGCAAAAGGCCATTCAAGCCTATACATCTGCCTACGATATAGGCAAAGGAGGGGGAATGCACCTGACTCAAGCGCAGTGGAGAATGATTTCAACGTTGTGCAAGGTTCTGCAACCCTTTGAACTTGCCACACATGAAGTCAGTTAAGACACTGCCAGCTTGAGTCAGGTCATTTCCCTCATCAGGCTTTTGCAGAAGAAGCTGGAGAGATTGAAGGAGTAGCTAAAACGGAGCGATTCCGCTAAGCATGTATGACTTGTGGATGGAGCCCTTAATTCGCTTAACCAGGATTCACGGGTGGTCAATCTGTTGAAATCAGAGCACTACATTTTGGCCACCGTGCTTGATCCTAGGTTTAAAGCCTACGTTGTATCTCTCTTTCCGGCAGACACAAGTCTGCAGAGGTTCAAAGACCTGCTGGTGAGACACTTGTCACTCAAGCGGAACGTGACCCGTCAACAGCTCCTCCTTCACATTCTCCCGCAACTGGGGCTGCGAGGAAAAGGCTAAGAATTCCGAGCCCACCCACTGGCGGTGATGCAGGGCAGTCTGGAGCGAGTACTGACATCTGGTCTGGACTGAAGAACCTGCCAACGATTACTGACATGTCGTCTACTGTCACTGCATATGATTCTGTCACCATTGAAAGAACGGTGGAGGATTATATGAGTGACAGCATCCAAGTAGGCACGTCAGGTACGTATATTGACAGAAAAAAGAGGCAACTTGGAGGCCCTCGCACAAACTGGCTTTATTTTACCTAAGTTGCCCCCCCTCCAGTGTGTACTCCGAAAGAGTGTTTAGTGCAGCCGGTCACCTTGTTAGCGATCGGCGTATGAGGTTACTTCCACAAAATGTGGAGAAGGTGATGTTCATCAAAATGAATCAGAATCAGAATCAGAATCAGCTTTATTGGCCAGGTATACTTGCGTATTCTAGGAATTTGTCTTTGGTTTGCTATACAACAGCCAAATAGGTAACAGATAGGCAGGTGAGGGGAGTAAAGTCACATATATAGGTATACGGTAGGGACACAAGTTAGTTACATGTACGTCTAGTCAGTCAATGTTCAGGAGTTCAGCAGGCGGACCGCTTGGGGAAAGAAACTTTTGAGGCTTCTGGTGGACCTGGTGGGTATGGCCCTGTAACGCCTGCCTGAAGGAAGCAAGTTGAACATGCTGTGGCCGGGGTGTAGCTGGACTTTTACTATCTTCATTGCCCGCTTTTTAGCTCTGGAAAGGTACAGGTCCTGGACTGAGGGAAGGTTGGCCCCGATGATCTTCTCTGCGGATCTGACCACCTTTTGGAGCCTGCATCTGTCCCTCGCACTGACGGAGCTGTACCATACGAGTATCGAGGAGCACAGTACCGACTCCACAATTGCGGAGTAGAAGAGGAACAGAAGCTTCTGTGGGATGTTGAACTTCCTTAGTTGCCTGAGGAAGAACAACCTCTGCTGCGCTTTCTCAACAGTGGCATCAGTGTTGGACCCCCATTTAAGGTCCCGGGAGATTGTGGTCCCTAGAAACTTGAAGAAACTTGAAGGAGCGATACCACACTGTCAGCAATCATTAGCGGAGGTGCACTAGATGACTTCTTCCTGAAGTCCACTATCATCTCGACAGTTTTGAGGGGGTTGAGCTCAAGGTTGTTGTGGATGCACCACTGGGCCAACTGGTCTACTTCCCGTCTATAGGCCGATTCATACCCGTCCTTGATGAGGCCTATGACGGTGGTGTCATCTGCGAATTTGATGATCTTTACTGATTGCGCCTCTGAGGTACAGTCATTTGTGTACAGGGAGAAGAGCAGGGGTGAGAGGACACAGCCCAGAAGGGCCCCTGTACTAATGGACCGCGCTTGAGAGGTGAATTCCCCCACTTTCACCACCTGTGTCCTATCTGTCAGGAAGTCTACTATCCAGGAACAGGTAGCTTCTGGGACCCCTAGGCGAAGTAATTTGGGGTGGAGGATGCTGGGGACGATTGTATTGAAGGCCGAGCTGAAATCGACAAACAGGACCCTCGCATAGGTACCGGGAATGTCTAGCTGCTGTAGAATGTAGTGCAGGCCCAGGTTGACTGCATCCTCGACACACCGATTTGATCAATAGGCGAACTGCAGGGGGTCCAGTTGGGGGCCAGTCACAGTTTTCAGGTGATTAAAAATCAGACGCTCAAACGTTTTCATGACCACAGACGTCAGGGACGATTGTAGACCTTTTGAGGCAGGAAGGGACTTTCTGTAGCTCCAGCGATTTGTTGAAGATCTTGGTGAATATGGGGGCGAGCTGACCCGCACATGCTCTTAGGGCAGATGGTGACACTCCATCAGGACCCGGAGCTTTCCTGGGTTTGGCCCTTTTGAACAATGCCTCCACCTCTTCTTGGGTGACTTGCAGTGCCTGGGGTTGGCCTTCGGTGTTCGGGGCATCGTAGAGGTGATTGTTTGGGTTGCAGGGGACTTCTTTTGCGAACTTGCAATAAAAGTGGTTCAGTTCGTCTGCTAGGTCTTGGTGCATGGTGGTAGACTTCGATGTTTTCCTATAGTTGGTTATGGATTGCATTCCTTTCCATACAGATACAGGGTCATTGGTAGAGAGAATAGTTTGTTAGCTTGTCCGAGAATTGCTTTTTTGCTAGCCTGATTCCTTTAGTCAGAGAGTTCCTAGTACGGTTGTATATTGCTCTGTCACCGCTGCTATAGGCCTCCTCTTTGATCCGACGAAGTTGCCTGAGCTGGGCGTTGAACCAGGGCTTGTTATTGTTGTAAATGCGGTAAGTCTTGGTAGGTACACACATGTCCTCGCAGTAGCTGATGTAGGATGTGACAGTGTCTGTTAGGTCATTCAGGTCGGTTGCCGATGCTTCGAAGACCCCCCATTCCGTGCAGTCAAAGAGGGCCTGGAGCTTCATCTTGGCCTCATTGGTCCATTTCTTAACAGTCTTGACGACAGGCTTAACCGTTCTCAGCTTCTGTGTATAGGTAGGGAGTAGGTGGACGAGGAAGTGGTCAGATAGGCCGAGTGCAGCACGCGGGATAGACCGGAAGGCAGACTTTAGGGTAGTGTAGCAGTGATCAAGGGTGAGCCCTTCTCTAGTGGGACACGTGACTTGTTGTTTGTACTTAGGTAGCTCCTTTCTCAGGTTAGTTCTGTTGAAGTCACCCAGAACTATAAGCAGAGAGTCTGGGTGTTTTTGTTCTATGTCGGATATGCATACGGCCAGGTGGTGCAGGGCTTCGTTCGCGCAGGCGAGGGGGGGGGGGGGAGATGTACACTCCCACAAGGACAATTGAAGCAAATTCCCGGGGGGAATAGAAGAGGTTGCAGTTGATACTCAGCATCTCCAGGTGAGGGCTACATGATTTGCCTATGATCGTGACATTGGTGCACCATCCGTCATTGATGTAGAAGCAGATGCCACTACCCTTCGTTTTTCCTGAGAGAACCTTGGAGCGATCGGCCCTGAAGAGACTGAAGCCCGGCAGAGACATCGGGCTGTCCGCAATATGGTCGTCAAGCCACATCTCCGTAAAGCAGAGGACGGACGACCCGGTAATGCCTGACCCTGCGCTGCCCAGAAGGAGGGACAATTCGTCGAACTTGTTTGCCAGTGAGCGAACATTCTAAAGCAGGATCGCGGGAAGTGCAGACCGGTGCCCTCGCCGCAGCCACCTCACTAGGGCACCTGCACGATAGCCTCTCCTCTGAGCCCAGGTCCTTCTACTAGGGCCGACATGAGGGCCTTCGTCATTCACTTTCCGGGGCCGGCGATCCACCCGCCAGTCACCACCCGGGCTGCGGGGGGGCGCGGCCGCTCGGTCATCCACTTCGGTGTCCATGACGTCTGCATCCTTGCCACACAGGGCAGCAAAGGCAGCGAGGGCTGCAAGGGCCGCTGATCTGCCCGCCGACGGGCCCGAACGTGTGGTAAGCACCTCAGGAGCGCTCCAACTTAGGAGTGCTTCCCTGCTGTATTTGGTCACCGGTGGGGTAGACAAGGTGTTATGCACACCAGTGCCTGCAGGAAAGTACTGGTGTCAGGACTGTTATGCACTCCAGTGCCTGCAGGAATGTACTGGTGTTTGAACTGTTATGCAAAACAAATGGACTTACAGACAGACTGGGGAATATGACATAACGTACACAGAAGGTGATAGGGTAACAAAATACACACAAAGTGAACAGAGAAGCCCAGAGGCTAAGGAACTGGGTATCTCCCTTGTATTAGAACTGCTCAGATGGGAAAAGCAAGATGTTGTGTTTTAATACGTAGAGAACCCGAAATGCTGTTGCTAAGGGCAACAGCAAAACCCTAAAGGGTTACCAACGGGTGTGGCAGTAAACTCCTTGGTCAGAGATGGAATGATAGACACAAGGAGAGTCTCCACAATCCTAATTCTCACTTGCAGTGCACAGGTTCAGCTTACTGCCACTAAACTGACCCCTGACACCTAGCACAGTGAGACAGGATTAGACAGGCAAGTCTTAGAATACAGCCGCAAACTTGCTAAGTTCACAGAGTAGTAACAGAACCCCAGCAAGCTAAACGACTGACTCCAGTCTTACTGCTAGGTCTGGATTGGCAGAGTGTAATACCAAATCCCCAGGCCTAATTGCAGTAAGCAACAAACAAATACAAAGCTACACAGTACTGGCTAGCTTTCAGGAACTGACTAACCAACAAAGATTCAGCAGCATCTGCTTACCCTGAGAAGAGGCCTTATAAAGCAGGTGCTGTCCACGCCCCACTCAGACCTCACAGACTGTGAGCACAAAAACCAGCACCGGATCCCCTGCTATGCACAGAGCCTATAACCACTGCACAGCAAAAGACCCGAACCGGAGTATCAGCTGCGCTCAGGTCACTCCGCTAGCACTTGTCTCCCGGTTGCCATGACGACGTGGCAGCACAGGGCAGGAGACCCTAACAGTACCCCCCCTCTGACGAGGGGTCAAAGAACCCCTACCACCGGGTTTATCGGGGAACTGCGAGAAGAAAGAGCGTATCAGTCTGGGGGCATGAAGATCACAACTGCGCACCCACGACCGCTCCTCCGGGCCATACCCCTTCCAGTGCACCAAAAATGACAGCCGACCCCGAACCACCTTGGAGTCAAGAATCCTTTCAACAACAAACTCCCTCTGGCCACGTATCAGAAGAGGGGATGGTCTTCCACTGGAAGAAGGATTACTAATCGCCCGTTTTAAAAGGGAACAATTAAATGTTTTATTGATACCCAAAGAACGGGGCAGATCTAACTGAAATGCCACCGGATTGATAACCCTGGTGATCTTATAAGGGCCGATGAACCGGGGGCCTAACTTATGAGATGGCTGTCTCAACTTCAAATTCTTGGTAGACAACCAGACGAAGTCTCCTAATTTGAAGCTGCAGGGTCTTTTCCGCTTATCAAAAACCCTTTTGGTCACTAATGACACAGACACAAGGGCTTTCTTCACTTTCCGCCAAATACCTCTAAGGACCGAAACCACAGAGGAACCACCAGGCGTGGAGTCCAGGGGGTCAAAAGAATTGGCCTTAGGATGATGCCCATACACACAAAGGAAGGGAGAGATCCCTGTAGCAGAGTGAGCCGCGTTGTTATAGGCAAACTCCGCCATGGACAGATGAGCAACCCAGTCAGTCTGACACTTGGAGACATAACACCTGAGGAACTGCTCCAAGGACTGGTTCACCCTTTCAGTCTGCCCATTAGACTGCAGATGGTAGCCTGACGACAAGCTGACAGAAATCTGGAGATCGGAACAAAATGCCCTCCAGAATTTGGCCACAAACTGGGATCCGCGGTCAGAGACCACATCAAGTGGCAACCCGTGGAGACGCACAACATGCAGCATAAATAATTCAGACAGGCGTCTGGCCGATGGCAGCCCAACCAGTGGAACGAAGTGCGCCATCTTCGAAAACCTGTCAACGACAACCCAGATGGCTGTCATCCCCGAGGATTTGGGCAAGTCCACCACAAAATCCATTGAAATGTGGGTCCATGGCTTAGATGGGATAGAGAGTGTATGTAATGGGCCAACAGGAACCCCTCTAGGAGTCTTATTTCGGGCACAGATGTCACATGCCCGAACCCACTGATCCACATCCTTAGCCACCGAGGGCCACCACACCGCCCTAGATAGCAACTCCCGAATTCTGGCAATACCAATGACCTGCATACTTCTTGGCATGGAATTCCAGGAACACTCGCTGTCTTAACCTAGGAGGCACAAACAAAAGACCTACCGGAAGGTCTGGAGGAGCCTGCTCCTGTGCTCTAAGGACTAATGATAAGAGGTCCTGGGTAATGCCCACTTTAATACATGATGGGGAAACAATGGGCAACGGCTCCTCGGTGGTCTCCTGGATTGGAGCAAAACTCTGCGAGAGCGCATCAGCCTTGATGTTTTTTGACCCAGGGCGATATGTTATCAAAAAATTAAAGCGAGCAAAAAACAAAGCCCATCGTGCCTGCCTGGCATTGAGACGCTTCGCTGACTCTAAATATGCCAGATTCTTATGGTCAGTGAGAATTGAGACCACAAACTTAGCCCCCTCAAGCCAGTATCTCCACTCCTCGAGTGCATCCTTAATAGCCAACAATTCCCGGTTACCCACGTCATAATTCATCTCGGCAGGCGAAAATTTACGGGAAAAGTAAGCACAGGGATGAAGGCGATTATCAGACACTCCCATCTGAGAAAGCAATGCCCCAATACCCATCTCAGAGGCATCCACCTCCACCACAAAAGGACGCTCTGGATCTGGGTGTCGCAGCACCTTGGCCGAAACAAATGCCCTATTGAGACGGGCAAAAGCCGCTTTAGCCTCACAAGACCAGTGAGCAACATCCGCCCCTTTCTTAGTGAGTGCCACCAAGGGCGCCACTATAGACGAAAATCCAGCGATAAATCGTCTATAAAAATTCGCAAAGCCCAGGAAACGCTGAAGCGCCTTCAAACTAGTGGGCTGCACCCAATCCAGGACAGCCTGTACCTTGGAACCCTCCATTTGGAAACCTTCTGGGGAGATAATATATCCTAGAAATGCGATTTGCTGAACTTCAAATTCGCACTTCTCCAGCTTCGCCCCAAGCCGGTGGTCTCTGAGTTTCTGGAGGACTAAGCGTACATGCTTCCGATGTTCCTCCAGGGAATGGGAGAAGATTAGGATGTCATCTAAGTATACAACTAAGAATCTATCCAAATATTCCCTGAGCACATCATTCATGAAATCCTGGAAGACTGCCGGGGCATTACAGAGCCCAAAAGGCATCACCAAATATTCATAATGCCCTGAGTGGGTATTAAAGGCAGTCTTCCATTCATCCCCCTCTCTTATTCGGATTAGATTGTACGCACCGCGTAGGTCAATCTTAGAAAAAATGGTGGCAGTACGAAGCTGGTCAAACAAGACCGAAATGAGAGGCAGTGGGTATGAGTTTTTAATCGTGATACGGTTCAATTCCCTGAAGTCGATGCAGGGTCGCAACGAACCGTCCTTTTTACCCACGAAGAAGAACTCCGACCCAACTGGAGACTGTGAAGGTCTGATAAATCCCTTAGCCAAGTTCTCCTGAATGTACTCTGCCATAGCCTGAGTCTCAGGACGTGACAGGGAGTACAACCTGCTCTTGGGAAGCTTAGCATTTGGCAACAAATCAATGGCACAGTCATAGGGGCGATGGGGAGGTAGTACTTCTGCAACTTTTTTGGAGAACACGTCCGCAAAATCTGCATAACACCCTGGCAATCCTGGCAAACTTAGCTGCGAGAGCCTGACTGGAAGGCTCAAGCAACTCCTGAAACAATCAGTACCCCAACTAAGAATCTCCCCAGAGACCCAGTCAAATTGAGGATTGTGGGCCCTTAACCAGGGTAACCCCAACACCAATGGGGCAAAAGTACAGACAGTCACATAAAAGGACAATTTTTCAGAGTGTGTGGCTCCAATAAACAAAGAAATCTGGCTAGTGCAAGAGGTAATTTTACCTTGGGATAATGGTTCCCCGTTTAACCCACAAATCTCAATTTCCGATGCCAAGGGTACTAAGGGAACAGAGTGTTTCAGGGCGAATTGGCGGTCCATAAAAACCCCGTCGGCCCCACTGTCCACAAAGGCCTCAGTCTTGACAGTTTGACCGAGGATCTTCAAGGTCACCGGAATGATAAAAGTCTTCTTGGGAAATTCTGACTTCTGGCCTGACAGGATATTTCCCATCACCCTCAGGCCCTGAAGTTTTCCGGCTTTTCTGGGCATGATACTACCACATGACCTTTATTCCCACAGTACAAACACAACCCCTGCTGTCTCCTCCGCGTCTTCTCACGCGAGGAGAGGCGGGTAGCCCCAATCTGCATAGGCTCCTCGGAAAATTCCTCAGAGTCTGAGGTTTCCTTGGGAAGGAAGGAAATCTCAGTCTCCCTTTCAAGCCTACGCTCTCTCAGCCGTCTATCCACCCGGATGGATAACTGCATGAGCTGATCCAAGCTATCAGGCAAGGGATATTGTACCAGTTGGTCCTTTATCTGGTTAGAAAGACCTCTTCGGTACTGGTGTCTCAGGGCTGGGTCATTCCACTGGGTATCATGGGCCAACCTCAGAAACTCCGTACAGTAAACCTCAACTGGCCTTCGCCCTTGCTTAAGGATCGAAATCTGAGCCTCGGCTGAGGCCGTCTTGTCAGGGTCATCATACAACATGCCCAGTGCCGTAAAAAAAACATCAACACTTTTAAGCGACGGACAGTCAGGCTGCAACCCATATGCCCAGACCTGTGGGTCTCCTTGTAGCAAGGAAATCACTATGCCCACCCGCTGAATCTCCGACCCAGAAGACTGAGGCCTAAGCCGGAAGTATAGCTTGCAGCTCTCCTTGAAACAAAAGAACTGCGAGCGATCTCCAGAAAAACGATCCGGGAGATTTACTTTCGGCTCCTTAACCCCTGCAGGTGCTGCTGCTGCGGGAGCTCCGCCAGCAGCCTGGGAGGTGTGCATTTTAATGGACAAATCATTAAATTGTCGAGTCAGGACCTGTACCTGATCGACCACCCGTTGCAACGTATTTTGAGGGGTATGCTCCATATTCCCACAAAATTTCAACAGGAGTATTAGGCTGCTGAATATGTTATGCACACCAGTGCCTGCAGGAAAGTACTGGTGTCAGGACTGTTATGCACTCCAGTGCCTGCAGGAATGTACTGGTGTTTGAACTGTTATGCAAAACAAATGGACTTACAGACAGACTGGGGAATATGACATAACGTACACAGAAGGTGATAGGGTAACAAAATACACACAAAGTGAACAGAGAAGCCCAGAGGCTAAGGAACTGGGTATCTCCCTTGTATTAGAACTGCTCAGATGGGAAAAGCAAGATGTTGTGTTTTAATACGTAGAGAACCCGAAATGCTGTTGCTAAGGGCAACAGCAAAACCCTAAAGGGTTACCAACGGGTGTGGCAGTAAACTCCTTGGTCAGAGATGGAATGATAGACACAAGGAGAGTCTCCACAATCCTAATTCTCACTTGCAGTGCACAGGTTCAGCTTACTGCCACTAAACTGACCCCTGACACCTAGCACAGTGAGACAGGATTAGACAGGCAAGTCTTAGAATACAGCCGCAAACTTGCTAAGTTCACAGAGTAGTAACAGAACCCCAGCAAGCTAAACGACTGACTCCAGTCTTACTGCTAGGTCTGGATTGGCAGAGTGTAATACCAAATCCCCAGGCCTAATTGCAGTAAGCAACAAACAAATACAAAGCTATACAGTACTGGCTAACTTTCAGAAACTGACTAACCAACAAAGATTCAGCAGCATCTGCTTACCCTGAGAAGAGGCCTTATAAAGCAGGTGCTGTCCACGCCCCACTCAGACCTCACAGACTGTGAGCACAAAAACCAGCACCGGATCCCCTGCTATGCACAGAGCCTATAACCACTGCACAGCAAAAGACCCGAACCGGAGTATCAGCTGCGCTCAGGTCACTCCGCTAGCACTTGTCTCCCGGTTGCCATGGCGACGTGGCAGCACAGGGCAGGAGACCCTAACACAAGGGCAGGGGAAAACAAGGGGAAACAGGTATTTTGGCTGAGCTGCGTAGCTCCGAGGCAGCCATCTGCGGCGCCATCTTAGATTCTAATTGCTATAATCGTTGTTGCTGTAACCCAGAGGTTCTCAAACTCGGTCCTCGGGGGCCCACACAGTGCATGTTTTGCAGGTCTCCTCACAGAATCGCAAGTGAAATAATTAGCTCCACCTGTGGACCTTTTAAAATGTGTCAGTGAGTAATTAATACACCTGTGCACCTGCTGGGTTACCTGCAAAACATGCACTGTGTGGGCTCCCGAGGACCGAGTTTGAGAACCTCTGCTGTAACCTATTGATGCTCCTTAATACAATGGGTATATGAATTATAATCAATTCCTCCGTGTAGACATTCACCATCAATTGCCTCCAGAAAGTACACAGGGACCTGAGATGGTGGATTCCAGTGGGGACGAATTAATACTCTGTGAGTAGGGGGATGTACACAGTGAAAGGGGTGAGGAATCGGAGGATGATGATGAGGTGGACATCTCGCCTCTGTAGAGCCAGTTTGAGCAAGGAGAGATTGATTGCTTCTTTTTTTGGTGGGGGCCCAAACCAACCAGTCATTTCAGCCACAGTCGTGTGGCAGACCCTGTGGCTGAAATGATGGGTTTGTTAAAGTGTGCATGTCCTGTTTATACAACATAAGGGTGGGTGGGAGGGCCCAAGGACAATTCCATCTTCCACCTCTTTTTTTTATTTATCTTTGCATCTTGTGATGTTTGGGGCCAATTTTTTTAAGTGCCATCCTGTCTGACACTGCAGTGCCACTCCTAGATGGGCCAGGTGTTTGTGCCGCCCACTTGGGTCACTTAGCTTAGTCATCCAGCGACCTCGGTGCAAATTTTAGGACTAAAAATAATATTGTGAGGTGTGAGGTGTTCTGAATAGACTGGAAATGAGTGGAAATTATGGTTATTGAGGTTAATAATACTATAGGATCAAAATTACCCCCAAATTCTATGATTTCAGCTGTTTTTGAGGTTTTTTTTTTTTTTAAACACCCGAATCCAAAACAAACCCGAATCCGACAAAAAATTTCAGGGAGGTTTTGCCAAAACGCGTCCGAATCCAAAACACGGCAGCGGAACCGAATCCAAAACCAAAACACAAAAACCGAAAAATTTCCGGTGCACATCTCTAAACGAAATATATACATTGAAACAATGGGAATATCAAGAACAATTAGGCTAGTAGTATTTCTCTGACAACCTCAGAATTTATAGACCATGTGATACATGTAGTTTGATCACCCAGCAAACAGCGTATCCCGGTTGTTCTTAATGAAATAAAATGCTTATGCTACCATACGAAATACACACACTTACTAAGGTAAGTAGGACCAGTTGGATACTCATACAATCTCTCCTTTGAACCAGTGTTCGTATTGCATCAAACCGACCCTGCAAATGAATACAGTTATAACTCTACCTTTTCCTATAGTATTCACTATTACATTACCCCTTATTGTCTATACTGCGCAGTTTACTTTCTGTAAGTGGCCATACCGGTGGTGCACATGAAGTCTCTATAGATCTCTTTGTGGAGTAAGGTAAAAGGAGAAAAAATTGTATAACAACAACGTGAACTAGTTCGCCAACATCCACGAATACCAGAGTTCTAACTGAAGTGCTAGGGGTTGGGGTTCCGGTCTGTAGTGTCCCATACGCACCTGTCGGCAATTGACTGCAACTAGTCTTGCTAGGCTCCACTGCATCGCAATCGACTAACACGCCATAGGTGTAGTTGTTGACTGACGTCCTATCTTTATATCAAGTTTAGCTTGTGGTCACTTCTAGGAGCAAAAGTCTATCGTACTGGCAATAGGATGACAAGCCGGCGGAAATGGGCGTCTTAGGTAACGAGTGGTGGTGGTATCTACACTGCTACAACATTTAGTCTCTCACTCAGGGAGTCAGGAGTACAGTGTTCCTCAGATTAAATATATCTCCTTAGCAGGGAGGGAGGCTATTCTCTTCAGTTCAGGCGGCTTATACCATGGGAGATACTTAATGAAATCCCCTTGCACAGGGTGAGTGCCGCACCAAGCGGAGATGCGCTGAATCGCTTGCTGGGGAATAGTACCCTATGTCACTGCTTAGGAGTTACTACGCGCTCTGCCCTGCTGACGCTCTTTCGGCTGCGGACTGTGCATCCTGGAATGGCCAATTAAGTACTTAGCGGCTTCAGACTATACTGGTGGGTCACACTAGTTCATTTATTAATGCCTGGCAGCTGAGGTGCACTTAATCGGGGTTAAATTGCACTCTGACGTGGCCCAGCTAATGATGATGTCAGTAAAGGGAGCCTTGTCAGGAGAATTTACAGACCTCACCAAGCTGGGCTGTCTGTCCGCGGTTCGACAGCAATGTATAGGGAAACTTTCTCCTCCTCTTTCTCTAACTCCCTCGACTGCCACCAGGAGCTGGGGAAGGGGCTGTCCTTGCTGACTCTAGCTTCGCCTTGGTTGGCCTCCGCCTTCTCCTATCAACTGCCTCCTTCTATGGACCCGGAGAGTAGCACTCGCTCCGCCCCTGACTGTCCCTACTCAATAGAGCCGCCTCTCGTTAGTGGCGTGTCTATCCTGGCGCCTTCTCTCCTTACCAAATCTCCGGTAATTGCCTTGTGGGTGTCTCCACCTCAACCACCTCAGGGACCGCCCCGAGCTGCCTCCTCCGCTCCGCCCAGCATCGGACTTTCCTCAACACCGCTACCTTGTCCTCCTGCCGCGTTTTACCGGGTTCCAATAAAGCTTTTCTTCATAAGAAAATATCACAATACCTTATATCCCTTTTATTAGGGTATATATTAATATATACAGTACATCAATTTTGCTTAGTTATGCTATTACATTGCCTTTCTATCATGTCATGAGTATGAATTAACTATTGCCTATACTCAGGAGGTCTGGCAGGGTACCACAAGCTTGCTTGGGTTTGGGTGTATAGGCTGCATTTGATCGCTGACAGCCACATGAAGGAGACACACACTAGGGGATGCAGCATATCATTGGAGGTCGTTTCTTTCCTGCCTTTCCAGCAAATGCACACAACTCCTGCAGCCAGTCTGGATACAAAACAATGCCCAAAAACAATGGGTCAAAAAGGAAAATCGCAGGATAATAGTACGTCATACATTTAGTAATCAGTTTAGTAGTAGAAAAATTTGTAAGTTCACTCGGAATTCGTATTTAGGACTGAGGCCTAGGTAGGCCTCACATCATGATAGCTCCACAGCATTTAAATTTGCATTAGATAGAAGTAGGGAATTACATGGAGATAACAAGTAGACACAAAATTAGACTCCACAGTGCAATTTTCAGGTGTTATATTTAATTAATTGTAACATTTTCGTGATCAAGCAATTATTGCATACAATTTTGTCACAATGATACTAGAGATGAGCGGGTTCGGTTTCTCTGAAACCGAACCCGCACGAACTTCATGTTTTTTTCACGGGTCCGAGCAGACTCGGATCCTCCCGCCTTGCTCGGTTAACCCGAGCGCGCCCGAACGTCATCATGACGCTGTCGGATTCTCGCGAGACTCGGATTCTATATAAGGAGCCGCGCGTCGCCGCCATTTTCACACGTGCATTGAGATTGATAGGGAGAGGACGTGGCTGGCGTCCTCTCCATTAGAAATTAGATTAGAAGAGAGAGAGAGATTGTGCAGAGTCAGACAGAGTTTACCACAGTGACCAGTGCAGTTGTTGTTAGTTAACTTTTATTTATTTTAATATATATCCGTTCTCTGCTATATCCGTTCTCTGCCTGAAAAAAAACGATACACAGCAGCAGCCAGTCACACAGTGTGACTCAGTCTGTGTGCACTCAGCTCAGCCCAGTGTGCTGCACATCAATGTATAAAAGGCAAAGCTTATAATAATTGTGGGGGAGACTGGGGAGCACTGCAGGTTGTTATAGCAGGAGCCCCCAGGAGTACATAATATTATATTAATTTAAAATTAAACAGTGCACACTTTTGCTGCAGGAGTGCCACTGCCAGTGTGACTAGTGGTGACCACAGTGCCTGACCACCAGTATAGTAGTATATTCATTGTTGTATGTATTGTATACTATCTCTTTATCAACCAGTCTATATTAGCAGCAGACACAGTACAGTGCGGTAGTTCACGGCTGTGGCTACCTCTGTGTCGGCAGTCGGAACTCGGCAGGCAGTCCGTCCATCCATAATTGTATTACAATATATACCACCTAACCGTGGTATTTTTTTTTCTTTCTTTATACCGTCATAGTGTCATACTAGTTGTTACGAGTATACTACTATCTCTTTATCAACCAGTGTACAGTGCGGTAGTTCACGGCTGTGGCTACCTCTGTGTCGGCAGTCGGCAGGCAGTCCGTCCATCCATAATTGTATTATTATTATAATATATACCACCTAACCGTGGTTTTTTTTCCATTCTTTATACCGTCGTCATAGTGTCATACTAGTTGTTACGAGTATACTACTATCTCTTTATCAACCAGTGTACAGTGCGGTAGTTCACGGCTGTGGCTACCTCTGTGTCGGCAGTCGGCAGGCAGTCCGTCCATCCATAATTGTATTATTATTATAATATATACCACCTAACCGTGGTTTTTTTTCCATTCTTTATACCGTCGTCATAGTGTCATACTAGTTGTTACGAGTATACTACTATCTCTTTATCAACCAGTGTACAGTGCGGTAGTTCACGGCTGTGGCTACCTCTGTGTCGGCAGTCGGCAGGCAGTCCGTCCATCCATAATTGTATTATTATTATAATATATACCACCTAACCGTGGTTTTTTTTCCATTCTTTATACCGTCGTCATAGTGTCATACTAGTTGTTACGAGTATACTACTATCTCTTTATCAACCAGTGTACAGTGCGGTAGTTCACGGCTGTGGCTACCTCTGTGTCGGCAGTCGGCAGGCAGTCCGTCCATCCATAATTGTATTATTATTATAATATATACCACCTAACCGTGGTTTTTTTTCCATTCTTTATACCGTCGTCATAGTGTCATACTAGTTGTTACGAGTATACTACTATCTCTTTATCAACCAGTGTACAGTGCGGTAGTTCACGGCTGTGGCTACCTCTGTGTCGGCAGTCGGCAGGCAGTCCGTCCATCCATAATTGTATTATTATTATAATATATACCACCTAACCGTGGTTTTTTTTCCATTCTTTATACCGTCGTCATAGTGTCATACTAGTTGTTACGAGTATACTACTATCTCTTTATCAACCAGTGTACAGTGCGGTAGTTCACGGCTGTGGCTACCTCTGTGTCGGCAGTCGGCAGGCAGTCCGTCCATCCATAATTGTATTATTATTATAATATATACCACCTAACCGTGGTTTTTTTTTCATTCTTTATACCGTCGTCATAGTGTCATACTAGTTGTTACGAGTATACTACTATCTCTTTATCAACCAGTGTACAGTGCGGTAGTTCACGGCTGTGGCTACCTCTGTGTCGGCAGTCGGCAGGCAGTCCGTCCATCCATAATTGTATTATTATTATAATATATACCACCTAACCGTGGTTTTTTTTCCATTCTTTATACCGTCGTCATAGTGTCATACTAGTTGTTACGAGTATACTACTATCTCTTTATCAACCAGTGTACAGTGCGGTAGTTCACGGCTGTGGCTACCTCTGTGTCGGCAGTCGGCAGGCAGTCCGTCCATCCATAATTGTATTATTATTATAATATATACCACCTAACCGTGGTTTTTTTTCCATTCTTTATACCGTCGTCATAGTGTCATACTAGTTGTTACGAGTATACTACTATCTCTTTATCAACCAGTGTACAGTGCGGTAGTTCACGGCTGTGGCTACCTCTGTGTCGGCAGTCGGCAGGCAGTCCGTCCATCCATAATTGTATTATTATTATAATATATACCACCTAACCGTGGTTTTTTTTTCATTCTTTATACCGTCGTCATAGTGTCATACTAGTTGTTACGAGTATACTACTATCTCTTTATCAACCAGTGTACAGTGCGGTAGTTCACGGCTGTGGCTACCTCTGTGTCGGCAGTCGGCAGGCAGTCCGTCCATCCATAATTGTATTATTATTATAATATATACCACCTAACCGTGGTTTTTTTTCCATTCTTTATACCGTCGTCATAGTGTCATACTAGTTGTTACGAGTATACTACTATCTCTTTATCAACCAGTGTACAGTGCGGTAGTTCACGGCTGTGGCTACCTCTGTGTCGGCAGTCGGCAGGCAGTCCGTCCATCCATAATTGTATTATTATTATAATATATACCACCTAACCGTGTTTTTTTTTCCATTCTTTATACCGTCGTCATAGTGTCATACTAGTTGTTACGAGTATACTACTATCTCTTTATCAACCAGTGTACAGTGCGGTAGTTCACGGCTGTGGCTACCTCTGTGTCGGCAGTCGGCAGGCAGTCCGTCCATCCATAATTGTATTATTATTATAATATATACCACCTAACCGTGGTTTTTTTATACCACCTAACCGTGGCAGTCCGTCCATAATTGTATACTAGTAAACTATCCAATCCATCCATCTCCATTGTTTACCTGAGGTGCCTTTTAGTTCTGCCTATAAAATATGGAGAACAAAAAAGTTGAGGTTCCAAAATTAGGGAAAGATCAAGATCCACTTCCACCTCGTGCTGAAGCTGCTGCCACTAGTCATGGCCGAGACGATGAAATGCCAGCAACGTCGTCTGCCAAGGCCGATGCCCAATGTCATAGTACAGAGCATGTCAAATCCAAAACACCAAATATCAGAAAAAAAAGGACTCCAAAACCTAAAATAAAATTGTCGGAGGAGAAGCGTAAACTTGCCAATATGCCATTTACCACACGGAGTGGCAAGGAACGGCTGAGGCCCTGGCCTATGTTCATGGCTAGTGGTTCAGCTTCACATGAGGATGGAAGCACTCAGCCTCTCGCTAGAAAACTGAAAAGACTCAAGCTGGCAAAAGCACCGCAAAGAACTGTGCGTTCTTTGAAATCCCAAATCCACAAGGAGAGTCCAATTGTGTCGTTTGCGATGCCTGACCTTCCCAACACTGGACGTGAAGAGCATGCGCCTTCCACTATTTGCACGCCCCCTGCAAGTGCTGGAAGGAGCACCCGCAGTCCAGTTCCTGATAGTCAGATTGAAGATGTCAGTGTTGAAGTACACCAGGATGAGGAGGATATGGGTGTTGCTGGCGCTGGGGAGGAAATTGACCAGGAGGATTCTGATGGTGAGGTGGTTTGTTTAAGTCAGGCACCCGGGGAGACACCTGTTGTCCGTGGGAGGAATATGGCCGTTGACATGCCAGGTGAAAATACCAAAAAAATCAGCTCTTCGGTGTGGAGGTATTTCACCAGAAATGCGGACAACAGGTGTCAAGCCGTGTGTTCCCTTTGTCAAGCTGTAATAAGTAGGGGTAAGGACGTTAACCACCTCGGAACATCCTCCCTTATACGTCACCTGCAGCGCATTCATAATAAGTCAGTGACAAGTTCAAAAACTTTGGGTGACAGCGGAAGCAGTCCACTGACCAGTAAATCCCTTCCTCTTGTAACCAAGCTCACGCAAACCACCCCACCAACTCCCTCAGTGTCAATTTCCTCCTTCCCCAGGAATGCCAATAGTCCTGCAGGCCATGTCACTGGCAAGTCTGACGAGTCCTTTCCTGCCTGGGATTCCTCCGATGCATCCTTGCGTGTAACGCCTACTGCTGCTGGCGCTGCTGTTGTTGCCGCTGGGAGTCGATGGTCATCCCAGAGGGGAAGTCGTAAGCCCACTTGTACTACTTCCAGTAAGCAATTGACTGTTCAACAGTCCTTTGCGAGGAAGATGAAATATCACAGCAGTCATCCTACTGCAAAGCGGATAACTGAGTCCTTGACAACTATGTTGGTGTTAGACGTGCGTCCGGTATCCGCCGTTAGTTCACAGGGAACTAGACAATTTATTGAGGCAGTGTGCCCCCGTTACCAAATACCATCTAGGTTCCACTTCTCTAGGCAGGCGATACCGAGAATGTACACGGACGTCAGAAAAAGACTCACCAGTGTCCTAAAAAATGCAGTTGTACCCAATGTCCACTTAACCACGGACATGTGGACAAGTGGAGCAGGGCAGGGTCAGGACTATATGACTGTGACAGCCCACTGGGTAGATGTATGGACTCCCGCCGCAAGAACAGCAGCGGCGGCACCAGTAGCAGCATCTCGCAAACGCCAACTCTTTCCTAGGCAGGCTACGCTTTGTATCACCGCTTTCCAGAATACGCACACAGCTGAAAACCTCTTACGGCAACTGAGGAAGATCATCGCGGAATGGCTTACCCCAATTGGACTCTCCTGTGGATTTGTGGCATCGGACAACGCCAGCAATATTGTGTGTGCATTAAATATGGGCAAATTCCAGCACGTCCCATGTTTTGCACATACCTTGAATTTGGTGGTGCAGAATTTTTTAAAAAACGACAGGGGCGTGCAAGAGATGCTGTCGGTGGCCAGAAAAATTGCGGGACACTTTCGGCGTACAGGCACCACGTACAGAAGACTGGAGCACCACCAAAAACTACTGAACCTGCCCTGCCATCATCTGAAGCAAGAAGTGGTAACGAGGTGGAATTCAACCCTCTATATGCTTCAGAGGTTGGAGGAGCAGCAAAAGGCCATTCAAGCCTATACAATTGAGCACGATATAGGAGATGGAATGCACCTGTCTCAAGTGCAGTGGAGAATGATTTCAACGTTGTGCAAGGTTCTGATGCCCTTTGAACTTGCCACACGTGAAGTCAGTTCAGACACTGCCAGCCTGAGTCAGGTCATTCCCCTCATCAGGCTTTTGCAGAAGAAGCTGGAGGCATTGAAGAAGGAGCTAACACGGAGCGATTCCGCTAGGCATGTGGGACTTGTGGATGCAGCCCTTAATTCGCTTAACAAGGATTCACGGGTGGTCAATCTGTTGAAATCAGAGCACTACATTTTGGCCACCGTGCTCGATCCTAGATTTAAAGCCTACCTTGGATCTCTCTTTCCGGCAGACACAGGTCTGCTGGGGTTGAAAGACCTGCTGGTGACAAAATTGTCAAGTCAAGCGGAACGCGACCTGTCAACATCTCCTCCTTCACATTCTCCCGCAACTGGGGGTGCGAGGAAAAGGCTCAGAATTCCGAGCCCACCCGCTGGCGGTGATGCAGGGCAGTCTGGAGCGACTGCTGATGCTGACATCTGGTCCGGACTGAAGGACCTGACAACGATTACGGACATGTCGTCTACTGTCACTGCATATGATTCTCTCAACATTGATAGAATGGTGGAGGATTATATGAGTGACCGCATCCAAGTAGGCACGTCACACAGTCCGTACTTATACTGGCAGGAAAAAGAGGCAATTTGGAGGCCCTTGCACAAACTGGCTTTATTCTACCTAAGTTGCCCTCCCACAAGTGTGTACTCCGAAAGAGTGTTTAGTGCCGCCGCTCACCTTGTCAGCAATCGGCGTACGAGGTTACATCCAGAAAATGTGGAGAAGATGATGTTCATTAAAATGAATTATAATCAATTCCTCCGCGGAGACATTGACCAGCAGCAATTGCCTCCACAAAGTACACAGGGAGCTGAGATGGTGGATTCCAGTGGGGACGAATTGATAATCTGTGAGGAGGGGGATGTACACGGTGATATATCGGAGGGTGAAGATGAGGTGGACATCTTGCCTCTGTAGAGCCAGTTTGTGCAAGGAGAGATTAATTGCTTCTTTTTTGGGGGGGGTCCAAACCAACCCGTCATATCAGTCACAGTCGTGTGGCAGACCCTGTCACTGAAATGATGGGTTGGTTAAAGTGTGCATGTCCTGTTTTGTTTATACAACATAAGGGTGGGTGGGAGGGCCCAAGGATAATTCCATCTTGCACCTCTTTTTTCTTTTCTTTTTCTTTGCATCATGTGCTGATTGGGGAGGGTTTTTTGGAAGGGCCATCCTGCGTGACACTGCAGTGCCACTCCTAGATGGGCCCGGTGTTTGTGTCGGCCACTAGGGTCGCTAATCTTACTCACACAGCTACCTCATTGCGCCTCTTTTTTTCTTTGCGTCATGTGCTGTTTGGGGAGGGTTTTTTGGAAGGGACATCCTGCGTGACACTGCAGTGCCACTCCTAGATGGGCCCGGTGTTTGTGTCGGCCACTAGGGTCGCTTATCTTACTCACACAGCGACCTCGGTGCAAATTTTAGGACTAAAAATAATATTGTGAGGTGTGATGTGTTCAGAATAGGCTGAAAATGAGTGTAAATTATGTTTTTTGAGGTTAATAATACTTTGGGATCAAAATTACCCCCAAATTCTATGATTTAAGCTGTTTTTTAGGGTTTTTTGAAAAAAACACCCGAATCCAAAACACACCCGAATCCGACAAAAATAATTCGGTGAGGTTTTGCCAAAACGCGTTCGAACCCAAAACACGGCCGCGGAACCGAACCCAAAACCAAAACACAAAACCCGAAAAATTTCAGGCGCTCATCTCTAAATGATACACTAGTTGCAAAATCCACCTAAACCAGTTTGGCAATGGAAGACATTTACAAATGCACACCCAAATGCCATTTGAAAAAGCAATTCAGTAGTCAGTAGTATATTTTTGGAGGACGGAATAGGAAAGGTGCATCAGTCACGAAGGTACTGCAATACTGGGTCAATGCGTGGAGTGGACAGGAAAAGTGAAAAGGAAAAGGATCCTGACACCATCATGGATCTACGTACTCCACCTATCTAGATTTGGCAGCTGCAAATAAATTCTAACAAGCAAGCACAGTTTCCCTCCATACCTCACTCACTCACTATCTCACTCACTCCCTTACAAGGGCGTAGCTACCATAGGTGCAGGCAGTGCAGCTGCTATGGGACCCAGAGCTGAGAGGGACCCACCTTCCCTGTCAGAGTTACATGTGTCATATACATTTTTCGACATTGGGTGGTACGTAGGGTTCTTTTCAAACTCTTTCCTTGGGACCTGCAATATATCTAGATATGCCTCTGGACCTGCTCATTGTAGTGTGGTATAAAATGAACTGGAGGGCATTTTAATGTTATATAATATGAACCGGGACACTGTAATGAGGCACAATATGAAGGGGGAGAACTATATATCATAATGTGATTTGAGGGTACTGTGTGGCATAATGTGTACTGGCAGCTCTGAAATGGGACATAGGGTGAACTTAAGCACTACTATGGTTCATAAAAGAAACTAGGGCACTACTATGGTACATAAGAATAAATAAGGCTCTACTATGGTTCAGAAAACGAACTAGGGCACTATTATAGGGCATAAACAAATGCTGCAGAGAAGTGCCTCTCTATAAGCCCTGGGATGGGGGCTCCTTCAAAATGTTGCTATGGGGCCCACAAAGCTCTAGCTACGCCACTACTTACTCACTCACTCACTCACTCACTCCTGCATCATGAGTTTCTCTCTTCTCTTGCTGACAGGATGATGCACAATCATTTGCATGTGCTCAACCTCTGACACACATACCCTTGAGCCAACTGCCATGCCCATCCTGGCTCCATGCTTTTCAAGTTTGCACAATGCTATGCAACCCATCAATCAATCAATCAATCAATCAATCATGCAAGCAAGCAGTTTGACATTCTTCTTCTTCAATAGCAGGTTCTCTGGTTGCGCTGAACCTTCCCATGACATCCAGGTTAATTATGTAAACCGGCCCATGAAAGCTTATTTTCATTTTTTTAAACAGGCAGCTAGTAGTTCCTGCCCCCAGGATGCCTCTTCTATGATGCGTCTTCTGTGATGCTTCTATGATGCATCTTCTGTGATGTCACAATGAACTTGCTTGGGTTTGGATGTATAGGCTGCATTTGTTTGCTGACAGCCACTTGAGGGAGACATAAGCTAGGATATGCAGCATATCATCGATGGTCGTTCCTTTTCTGCCTTTCCAGCAAATGCACGCACCTCCTGCAGCCAGTCTGGACACAAAACAATGTCCAAAAACAATGCGTCGAAAAGGCAAAGATCAGGATAATAGTAAGTCATGCATTTAGGAATTAGTTTATGAAGTAGAAAAATGTGTTAGTTCGCCCGTAATTCGAATTCAGGACTGAGGCCTGGGTAGGCCTCACATCCTTATAGCCCCCCAGCATTAAAATTTGCCTTGGATAGAAGTAGGGAATTACATGGAGATAAGAAGTATACACAAAATGAGACTCCACAGTGCAATTTTCAGGTGTTTTTTTTTTTTTATCAAATGTATCACTTTCGTGACTAAGCAATTATTACATACAATTTTGCAAGAATGTAACCCTGCTTGCAAAATCCACATAAATCAGTTTGGCAATGCAAGACCTTTGCAAATGCACACCCAAAAGCCATTGGAATAAGCAATTCCATAGTCAGTAGCCTACTTTTGGAGGACGTAATAGGAAAGTGCACCAGTCCCGGAGGCACTGCAATAACGGGTCAATGCATGGAATGGACAAAGAAAGGGAAAAGGATCCTGACACCATCATTGGTCTACTTTCTCCTCCTATCTAGATTCGGTCGCTGCAAATAAATTCTAACAAGCAGGCACACATTCCGTCCATTCCTCCCTTCCTCCCTCCCTTCCTCTCTCTCTCTCTCTCTCTCTCTCTCTCTAACTTTCCCTCCTTCCCTCCCTCCCTCCCTCCCTCTGTCACTCACTCACTCACTCACTCACTCACTCTCTCACTCACTCCTTTACTTACTCACTCCTGCATCATGAGTTTCTCTCTTCTTTTCCTGGCGGGATGATGCACAATCATTTGTATGTACTCAAACTCCGACACCCACACCCATGAGCCAACTGTCACACCCATCCTAGCTCCATACTTTTAAAGTTTGCACAATGCTATGCAATCAATCAATCAATCAATCAATCAATCATGCAAGCAAGCAAGTAGTGTGACTTTCTTCTACGGAAGGTTTTCTGGATGCGCCGAACCTCCCCATGACATCCAGATTAATTTTTTCAACAGGCCCATGAAAGTGTAAATTCATTTTTTTAAAAGGCAGCTAGTAATTTGTGCCCCCGGAATGCCTATTCTATGATGCGTCTTTTGTGATGCTTCTATGATGTGTCTTCTGTCATGTCACAATGAGCTTGCTTGGGTTTGGGTGTATAGGCTGCATTTGTTCGCTGACAGCCACTTGAGGGAGACACACACCGGGAGATGCAGCATATCATTGGAGGTCGTTTCTTTCCTGCCTTTCCAGCAAATGCACACAACTCCTGCAGCCAGTCTGGACACAAAACAATGTCCAAAAACAGTTGGTCGAAAAGGCAAAGATAAGGATAATAGTAAGTCATGCCTTTAGGAATTAGTTTAGAAGTAGAAAAATGTGTTAGTTCGCTCATAATTCGAATTCAGGACTGAGGCCTAGGTAGGCCTCACATCATGATAGCTTCAGAGCATTTAAATTTGCATTAGATAGAAGTAGGGAATTACATGGAGATAACACAAAATTAGACTCCATAGTACAATTTTCAGGTGTTATATTTAATCAATTGTAACATTTTCATGATCAAGCAATTATTGCATACAATTTTGTCACAATGATACACTAGTTGCAAAATCCACCTAAATCAGTTTGGCAATGGAAGACATTTACAAGTGCACACCCAAATGCCATTTGAAAAAGCAATTCAGTAGTCAGTAGTCTATTATTGGAGGACGGAATAGGAAAGGTGCATCAGTCACGAAGGTACTGCAATACTGGGTCAATGCGTGGAGTGGACAGGAAAAGTGAAAAGGAAAAGGATCCTGACACTATCATGGATCTACGTACTCCACCTATCTAGATTTGGCAGCTGCCAATAAATTCTAACAAGTAGGCACACATTCCCTCCATCACTCACTCACTCACTCACTCACTCACTCACTCACTCACTCCCTTACTCACAAGGGTGTAGCTACCATAGGTGCAGGCAGTACAACTGCTATGGGGCCCAGAGCTGAGAGGGGCCCACCTACCCTGTCAGAGTTACATGTGTCATATACATTTCTCTTACGTCCTAGAGGATGCTGGGGTCCATTTTAGTACCATGGTATATAGACGGTTCCGCAGGAGCCTTCGGCACTTTAAGACTTTTCAACAGCGGGAACTGGCTCCTCCCTCTATGCCCCTCTTCCAGACTTCAGTTTAGAAAAAGTGCCCGGGAGACTGGCTGCACATCAGTGAAGCTCTACTGAGTTTGACTGAAAAAGACTTTGTTAGGTTTTTTATTTTACAGGGAAGCTGCTAGCAACAGCTTCCCTGCTTCGTGGTACTTCTCAGTTAGTTTAATGGCTCTGCTTCCGCTGACAGGACACCATTAGCTCCTTAAGGGTACTGAACACAGCCCTTGCCTGGCTGCTGCTCACTCCCACAGCACTTCCGCCACCCCCTAACAGAGCCAGAAGTCAGAAGGCTGGTGAGTATTAACCGGAGACCTGCAGAGAGGGGCCCTCCGGTCATCATAGCGGCATAAAGGTACCAGGGCAGCGCGGGACTCTGCGCAGCAACATGTCTCTCAGCACAGGGTGCAGGGCACGGGGGGGGGGGGGGGCGCGCTCTGAGGGACATGATAAATCCTTACTCTCACTGGCAAAATGTACATACATGTGAGCCGCTGATGTACACTACCCCTGCCAGTATAAATATTACTATGGCTGAACCGCGCCATTACAGGGGGTGGGGCTTCACCTCAGAATTGCTTGTAACACTCATTTGGCGCCATTTTCTCCTCACAGAGACGCCGGAGCGCTGATCCTACAGGCTGCTTCTCCTCACACATCGCTGATACAAGTACCAGGGTGTTATAGAAGGGAGGGGAGCACATAATTTATTGAAGTCTGCGTGCTTCACAAAAAGCGCTGTTTTGATATATATGTATATTCATTGTATGTAATACATACAGGGCGCGTGGTGTGTTCTGGCACTTCCCTCTGGGTCCCTCTGACAGACATTAGTGTAGGTCTGTCCCCATTAGCTCCCGTGTTTGTGAGTGGTGTGACTGTACAAGCGTGTACCATGTCTAGAGAAAGTTCTTCCCCAGAGGAACCCATTTTGGAAGCACAAGAGTGTTCTGAGCCTGTGTGGGTGAGAAAGCTGCAGAGTAATATAGCTAAACTGGCAAGGAAATTCTCTCAGTCTGAAGAACAGACAAAGCATTGGAGACAGTCTGTGGAAGATGCTTTATTTGCTGATTCACCTACAACATCCACTCGGGACCCCTCCAGTTCCCAGAAAAGGTCCCTGTCCCAAATTATGCAAAGGGATACTGACACAGATTCCGACACTGTCGTCGACACTGGGGATTTGAGGGGGGTAGATCCCAAACTGGCTAAGAGCATTCAATTTATGATAGTCACTATAAAAGAGGTGTCTGAATTTCCTGACACAACACCTTCACCTGAGGAAAAAGATTATTTTAAATTAAATAAAAAACAGGTGGTGACTTTTACTCCGTCTAAGGACTTAAATACCTTTTTTCAGGAATCCTGGGCTAACCCAGAAAATAAATTTGCTATCCCTAAAAGGTTGTGGGTAGCGTACCCTTTCCCTGAAGAGGATAGGCGTAAGTGGGAGTCACTCCCAATGATATACACCTCAGTCTCTAGGTTGTCAAAGAAAATCGTTTTACCTGCCCCAGGGTCAGCTTCATTAAAAGAACCTGCTGACCGCAAATTAGACGACTTTAAAGTCCATCTATGTTGCTACGGGTACATTACTCAGGCCCACAATTGCTTCTGCGTGGGTAGGTAACGCAGTTGAAAAGTGGGCAGATAACTTGATTGTTAATATTGACACGGTCGATAAAGATGACATGCTGCAAATTCTAGGTCATATCAAAGACTCTGCAGGTTACTTGGTTGAGGCTATGAAGTACGTAGGCTTACTGGGCTCACGGGCCTCTGCTATGGCGATTTCAGCCTGCAGGGCGCTCTGGATCCGACAATGGAATGCTGACGCAGAATCCAAAAGAAATATTGAGGCGCTCCCTTACAATGGTGAGGCCCTCTTTGGAGAGAAACTAGATGCCATGATATCAACTACTACATCTGGAAAGTCAGCATTTCTGCCGTCGGCAGCTGCACCGGCTAAAAAAGTATATCATTCTCATACTATGCAGTCCTTTCGGCCCAAGAAGTACAAAAAGGCTAAAACTACCCCTTTTTCACAGGAAAGAGGAGAGGAAAAGGTAGAAAACCTACAACACCCTCAGGCTCCCAGGAGCAGAAGTCAGCAACTACTTCTGCAAAAGCCACAGCAATACGCTGGGGCTCCTCTGCGGGAGTACGATCGGGTGGGGGCACGTCTAATATTTTTCAGCCAGGTCTGGCTTTGCTCAGACCTGGATCATTGGATTTTACAGATAATGTCCCAAGGTTACAAGTTGGAATTTCAAGACCTTCCCCCATGCCGATTTTTCAAATCAGCCTTGCCAGTTTCTGCTCAGGACAGCACAAATGTCCTGAATGCAATACACAAATTATGTCAAGACAAAGTAATTACCTTGGTTCCTGCCGAACAAAGGAACCAAGGCTTTAATTCAAGCCTGTTTGTGGTACCGAAGCCGGATGGCTCGGTCAGACCGATTTTAAACCTAAAATCTCTGAATCTTTATTTGAAAAGATTCAAATTCAAGATGGAATCCATGAGAGCAGTGATTTCCAGCTTGGAAGAAAAGGAATTTCTGGTGTCAGTGGACATCAAGGATGCTTACTTGCATGTCCCCATGTACCTGCCACATCAAGCATACCTGAGGTTTGCGGTTCAGGATTGACACTACCAATTCCAGACATTACCGTTCGGGCTCTCCACGGCTCCGAAAATATTCACCAAGGTGATGGCGGAGATGATGGTTCTGCTTTGCAAACAAGGAGTACACATAATTCCATACTTGGACGATCTCCTCATAAAAGCGAGATCCAGGGACAAGCTACTACAGAACATAGCATTATCCCTGGAGGTGCTTCAACAGCACGGTTGGATCATCAACTTTCCAAAATCCCAGTTGGAACCGACAATGAGATTATAATTTTTGGGAATGATACTGGACACCGAGGTACAGAGAATATTTCTACCGGTGGAAAAGGCTCAGGAGATCCAGAGCATGGTCAAACAACTTTTGAGAACAAGAACAGTTTCAATTCATCAGTGCATTTGCCTGTTGGGGAAAATGGTAGCGGCTTACGAGGCGCTACAATATGGGCAATTCCATGCCAGGGTCTTCCAGTGGGACCTGCTGGAAAAGTGGTCAGGGTCGCATCTCCACATGCATCAAAGGATAATCTTGTCAGCGAAAGCCAGAATTTCGCTCCTGCGGTGGCTACAAATTTCTCACCTCCTCACACAGGTTCAGGATTCAGGCCTGGATCCTGGTGAAGATGGATGCAAGTCTCCGAGGATGGGGAGCAGTCATGCAAGGAGAAAGCTTCCAAGGAAGATGGTCAAGTCAAGAAACTCGCCTTCACATAAACATTCTGGAGTTGAGAGCTGTGTACAACAGCCTTCATCAAGCGGCACACCTTCTTCAAGGTCGTCCCATACAGATCCAGTCAGATAATGTAACGGCAGTGGCTTACATAAACCGTCAAGGTGGAACAAAAAGCAGGGCAGCAATGGCAGAGGTGACAAAGATCCTCCTCTGGGCAGAAAGACATGCAAAAGCTCTGTCGGCAATTTTCATTCCGGGTGTGGACAACTGGGAAGCAGACTTCCTCAGCAGACACGATCTCCATTCAGGAGAATGGGGCCTCCACCCAGAAGTCTTTGCGGAGGTAACAAGTCGTTGGGGCGTTCCTCAAGTGGACATGATGGCATCTCGTCTCAACAAGAAGCTTCCGACATATTGCTCCAGGTCGAGAGACCCACAAGCAATAGCAGTGGATGCATTGGTGACCCAGTGGGTGTTTCAGTCGGTGTATCCGTTCCCTCCACTTCCACTTGTTCCAAGGGTTCTCAAGATCATCAGAAGAACAAGACTTTGAGCAATTCTCATTGCTCCAGACTGGCCAAGGAGGGCCTGGTATCCAGATCTTCAAGAGTTATTACTGGAAGATCCTCTGCCTCTTCCTCTTCGCGAGGACCTGCTTCAGCAGGGGCCGTTAGTTTATCAGGACTTACCGCATCTGCGTTTGATGGCATGGCTGTTGAGCGCCAGATCCTAGCCCGTAAGGATATTCCCAATTAAGTCATTCCCACACTTATTCTGGCCAGGAAAGGGGTAACGTCCAAACATTACCATCGCATTTGGAGAAAATATGTATCTTGGTGTGAATCCAAGAAGTCTCCTGCGGTGGAGTTTCAATTAGGATGTCTTCTCCTATTTCTACAGGCGGGTGTGGATGCTGGTTTGAGATTAGGATCTATCAAGGTTCAGATTTCGGCCTTGTCAGTTTTCTTTCAAAAACAATTGGCTTCTCTTCCTGAGGTCCAGACGTTCGTAAATGGGGTTCTGCGCATCCAACCTCCCTTTGTGCCTCCTGCGGCACCATGGGATCTTAATGTTGTGTTGCAGTTCCTTAAATCAGACTGGTTTGAGCCTCTACAAGACGTAGAGTTTAAGTTTCTCACTTGGAAAGTGGTCATGCTATTGGCATTGGCCTCAGGCAGACGGGTGTCTCAGTTAGGAGTTCTCTCACACAAGAGTCCTTACTTAATATTTCATGAAGATAGGGCTGAACTGAGAACATGTCAGCACTTTCTTCCGAAGGTTGTTTCTTCTTTTCATATCAACCAACTAACCAGTGGTGGTGCCAGTAGCTTCTGACACCTCAGCCGTCTCAAAATCCTTGGATGTCATCAGAGCGTTGAGGATTTATGTTGCAAGAACAGCTAGAATAAGGAAAACAGAATCTTTGTTTGTCCTCTATGACCCCAACAAGATTGGGGGTCCTGCTTCTAAGCAGACTATTGCGCACTGGATCATGGGTACCATTTAGCACGCTCATTCCATGGCAGGATTGCTGTTACCGACTGTGGCAAAAGCCCACTCTACAAGGAAAGTGGGTTCGTCCTGGGCGGCTGCCCGGGGTGTCTTGGCTTTACAAATCTGCCGAGCTGCTACTTCGTCAGGTGCAAACACGTTTGCTAAGTTTTATAAGTTTGACACCTTGGCTGCTGACGACCTAATATTTGGTCAGTCAGTTCTGCAGGAACATTAGTACTTTCCTGCCCATACTGGGAGCTTTGGTACATCCCAATGGTACTAAAATGGACCCCAGCATCCTCTAGGACATAAGAGAAAATAGGATTTTAATTAACTGCCAGTAAATCCTTTTCTCGTAGTCCGTAGAAGATGCTGGGCGCCCGCCCAGTGCTCATTTTTCCTGCTGATTACGTTAATCTTTTTGCACATTTTTCATGTGTTCAGATGTTAACAGCTGTTGCTGTTGCGCATGCTGGTTGGCATGACTTATGTTAAATGCCATGTTAGCCTACATGTTGTTTATGGATGGTGTGAGCTGGTGTGAATCCCGCCACAAATTTAATAGTAATTCCTCTCTCGAGAATGTCTGTCTCCTCGGGCACAGTTCCTATACTGAGGTCTGGAGGAGGGGCATAGAGGGAGGAGCCAGTTCACACTGTTGAAAAGTCTTAAAGTGCTGAAGGCTCCTGCGGAACCGTCTATACCCCATGGTACTAAAATGGACCCCAGCATCCTCTACGGACTACGAGAAAAGGATTTACCGGCAGGTAAATAAAATCCTATTTTTTTCAACATTGGGTGGTACGTAGGGTTCTTTTCAAACTCTTTCCTTGAGGCCTGCAATATATGTAGATATGCCTCTGGACCTGCTCATTGTAGTGTGGTATAAAATGAACTGGAGGGCATTTTAATGTTATATAATATGAACCAGGACACTGTAATGAGGCACAATATGAATGGGAAGCACTATATATCATAATGTGATTTGAGGGTACTGTGTGGCATAATTTGTACTGTCAGCTCTGAAATGGTACATAGGGTGAACTTAAGCACTACTATGATTCATAAAAGAAACTAGGGCACTATTATGGTGCATAAGAATAAATAAGGCTCTACTATGGTTCAGAAAATGAACTAGGGCACTATTATAGGCAGGGCCGGTGCTAGGGTGTTCGGCGCCCTCCTGCAAACTCTCAATTTTGTGCCTTTCTACAAATACTGATCTCATCCTCAGAGCTGTAACTAGACATTTTGGTGCCCCCCCATCCCCAAGATCTATAACATGGACAGTTCGTGTCTCCATTATAAAAAATTACGCCACACAGTAGTATCACTTATACACACCAGGTAGCGTCCCTTATATACATTACACCAGGTAGAGACCCCTTTTACACATTGCACCAGGTAGAGCCAGTCACATCTTAATCCAGGTAGAGCACCCTTCACAGATTGCGCCAGGTAGAGCCAGTCACACATTATTCCAGGTAGAGCACCTTTTTACACGTTGCGCCAGGTAGAGCCAGTCACACATTATTCCAGGTAGAGCACCTTTTTACACGTTGCGCCAGGTAGAGCCAGTCACACATTATTCCAGGAAGAGCACCCTTTTGCACATTGCGCCAGGTAGAGCCAGTCACACATTATTCCAGGTAGAGCACCTTTTTATACATTGCACCAGGTAGAGCCAGTCACACATTATTCCAGGTAGAGCACCATTTTATACATTGCGCCAGGTAGAGCCAGTCACACATTATTCCAGGTAGAGCACCTTTTTATACATTGCACCAGGTAGAGCCAGTCACACATGTTAGGGTCTCCTGCCCTGTGCTGCCACGTCGTCATGGCAACCGGGAGACAAGTGCTAGCGGAGTGGCCTGAGCGCAGCTGATTCTCCGGTTCGGGTCTTTTGCTGTGCAGTGGTTACAGGCTTTGTGCACGGCAGGGGATCCGGTGCTGGTTTTTGTGCTCACAGTCTGTGAGGTCTGAGTGGGGCGTGGACAGCACCTGCTATATAAGGCCTCTTCTCAGGTTAAGCAGATGCTGCTGAATCTTTGTTGGTTAGTCAGTTCCTGAAAGTTAGCCAGTACTGTGTAGCTTTGTATTTGTTGTTGCTTACTGCAAATAGGCCTTGGGGTTTGGTACTACACTCTGCCAATCCAGACCTAGCAGTAAAACTGGAGTCAGTCGTTTAACTTGCTGAGGTTCTTTTGCTACTCTGTGAACTTAGCAAGTTTGCGGCTGTATTCTCAGACTTGCCTGCCTAAATCCTTTCTCACTGTGCAATGTGTTCAGGTGTCAGTTTAGTGGCAGTAAGCTGAACCTGTGCACTGCAAGTGAGGATTAGGATTGTGGAGACTCTCCTTGTGTCTATCATTCCATCTCTGACCAAGGAGATTACTGCCACACCCGTTGGTAACCCTTTAGGGTTTTGCTGTTGCCCTTAGCAACAGCATTTCGGGTTCTCTACGTATTAAAACACAACATCTTGCTTTTTCCATCTGAGCATTCCTAATACTAGGGAGACACCCAGTTTCTTAGCCTCTGGGCTTCTCTGTTCACTTTGTGTTTATTTTGTTACCCTATGACCTTCTGTGTACGTAATGTCATATTCCCCAGTCTGTCTGTGAGTTCATTTGTTTTGCATCCCTATCCGTTCAGACACCAGTACATTCCTGCAGGCACTGGTGTGCATAACAGTTCAGACACCAGTACATTCCTGCAGGCACTGGTGTGCATAACAGTTCAGACACCAGTACATTCCTGCAGGCACTGGTGTGCATAACATATTCAGCAGTTCAATACTCCTGTTGAAATTTTGTTGGAATATGGAGCATACCCCTCAAAATACGTTGCAACAGGTGGTCGATCAGGTGCAGGTCCTGACTCGACAATTTAATGATTTATCCATTAAAATGCACACCTCCCAGGCCGCTGGCGGAGCTCCCGCAGCAGCAGCACCTTCAGGGGTTAAGGAGCCGAAAGTAAATCTCCCGGATCGTTTTTCTGGAGATCGCTCGCAGTTCTTTTGTTTCAAGGAGAGCTGCAAGCTATACTTCCAGCTTAGGCCTCAGTTTTCTGGGTCGGAGATTCAGCGGGTGGGCATAGTGATTTCCTTGCTACAAGGAGACCCACAGGTCTGGGCATATGGGTTGCAGCCTGACTGTCCGTCGCTTAAAAGTGTTGATGCTTTTTTTACGGCACTGGGCATGTTGTATGATGACCCTGACAAGACGGCCTCAGCCGAGGCTCAGATTTCGATCCTTAAGCAAGGGCGAAGGCCAGTTGAGGTTTACTGTACGGAGTTTCGGAGGTTGGCCCATGATACCCAGTGGAATGACCCAGCCCTGAGACACCAGTACCGAAGAGGTCTTTCTAACCAGATAAAAGACCAACTGGTACAATATCCCTTGCCTGATAGCTTGGATCAGCTCATGCAGTTATCCATCCGGGTGGATAGACGGCTGAGAGAGCGTAGGCTTGAATGGGAGACCGAGGTTTCCTTCTTTCCCAAGGGAACCTCAGACTCTGAGGAATTTTCCGAGGAGCCTATGCAGATTGGGGCTACCCGCCTCTCCTCGCGTGAGAAGACGCGGAGGAGACAGCAGGGGTTGTGTTTGTACTGTGGGAATAAAGGTCATGTGGTAGTATCATGCCCAGAAAAGCCGGAAAACTTCAGGGCCTGAGGGTGATGGGAAATATCCTGTCAGGCCAGAAGTCAGAATTTCCCAAGAAGACTTTTATCATTCCGGTGACCTTGAAGATCCTCGGTCAAACTGTCAAGACTGAGGCCTTTGTGGACAGTGGGGCCGACGGGGTTTTTATGGACCGCCAATTCGCCCTGAAACACTCTGTTCCCTTAGTACCCTTGGCATTGGAAATTGAGATTTGTGGGTTAAACGGGGAACCATTATCCCAAGGTAAAATTACCTCTTGCACTAGCCAGATTTCTTTGTTTATTGGAGCCACACACTCTGAAAAATTGTCCTTTTATGTGACTGTCTGTACTTTTGCCCCATTGGTGTTGGGGTTACCCTGGTTAAGGGCCCACAATCCTCAATTTGACTGGGACTCTGGGGAGATTCTTAGTTGGGGTACTGATTGTTTCAGGAGTTGCTTGAGCCTTCCAGTCAGGCTTTCGCAGCTAAGTTTGCCAGGATTGCCAGGGTGTTATGCAGATTTTGCGGACGTGTTCTCCAAAAAAGTTGCAGAGGTACTGCCTCCCCATCGCCCCTATGACTGTGCCATTGATTTGTTGCCGAATGCTAAGCTTCCCAAGAGCAGGTTGTACTCCCTGTCACGTCCTGCTGAATCTTTGTTGGTTAGTCAGTTCCTGAAAGTTAGCCAGTACTGTGTAGCTTTGTATTTGTTGTTGCTTACTGCAAATAGGCCTTGGGGTTTGGTACTACACTCTGCCAATCCAGACCTAGCGTAAAACTGGAGTCAGTCGTTTAACTTGCTGAGGTTCTTTTGCTACTCTGTGAACTTAGCAAGTTTGCGGCTGTATTCTCAGACTTGCCTGCCTTAATCCTTTCTCACTGTGCAATGTGTTCAGGTGTCAGTTTAGTGGCAGTAAGCTGAACCTGTGCACTGCAAGTGAGGATTAGGATTGTGGAGACTCTCCTTGTGTCTATCATTCCATCTCTGACCAAGGAGTTTACTGCCACACCCGTTGGTAACCCTTTAGGGTTTTGCTGTTGCCCTTAGCAACAGCATTTCGGGTTCTCTACGTATTAAAACACAACATCTTGCTTTTTCCATCTGAGCATTCCTAATACTAGGGAGACACCCAGTTTCTTAGCCTCTGGGCTTCTCTGTTCACTTTGTGTTTATTTTGTTACCCTATGACCTTCTGTGTACGTAATGTCATATTCCCCAGTCTGTCTGTGAGTTCATTTGTTTTGCATCCCTATCCGTTCAGACACCAGTACATTCCTGCAGGCACTGGTGTGCATAACAGTTCAGACACCAGTACATTCCTGCAGGCACTGGTGTGCATAACAGTTCAGACACCAGTACATTCCTGCAGGCACTGGTGTGCATAACAACACATTATTCCAGGTAAAGCACCATTTTATACATTGCACCAGGTAGAGCCAGTCACACATTATTCCAGGTAGAGCACCTTTTTACACATGCCACTTCCCCCCAACACACATTACTATGAACCCCCCTTCTCCAGCACACATTAATGACACCCATCCTTACCAGCACACATTGTATGCCACTCCCCAGCACATTAATGACACGACCCTCCAGAACACCCCCCCCTCCCCAGCACACATTAATTACACCTACCCTCCCCAGCACACATTAATAACACCCCCCCTCCCCAGCACACATTAATTACACCCCCCTACCCAGCACACATTAATTACACCCCCCTCCCCAGCACACATTACACCCCCCTCCCCAGCACACATTAATTACACCCCCCTCCCCAGCACACATTACACCCCCCTCCCCAGCACACATTAATTATATCCCCCCTCCCCAGCACACATTACACCCCCCTCCCCAGCACACCTTAATTATATCCCCCCCAGCACACATTACACCTCCCTCCCCAGCACACATTACACCTCCCCCTCCCCAGCACACATCACCCCCTCTCCCCAGCACACATCACACACCCCCTCCCCAGCACACATCACACCCCCCCTCCCCAGCACACATCACCCCCCCCTACCCAGCACACATCACACCCCCTCCCCAGCACACATTAATTACGCCCCCCTCCCCAGCACACAATTACACCCCTCCTCCCCAGCACACATTCATAACCCCACTCCCCAGTACACATCAATGACACCCCCCCTCCCCAGTACACATCAATGACACCCCCCAGTACACATTAATGAAACCCCCCTCCCCAGTACACATCAATGACACCCCCCTCCCCAGTACACATTAATTACACCCCCCCTCCCCAGTACACATTAATTACAGCCCCCCCCTCCCCAGTACTCATCAATGACCCGCCCCCAGTACACATTAATGACACCCCCCTCCCCAGTACACATCAATGACACCCCACCAGTACACATTAAATACACACACAAACATCCCCAGCACATGTTTATCTGCAGCAGTATTTATTTACCTCAGTCTCTGCTCCTCAGTGTGTGGCTGCTGCTCTTCGAAGTTCTCATGTCTGCTGCTTCCTCCAATGCACGTGACTTTCTGCCTCCTCCACTGATGGGGGAGGGGGGTAAACGGTGCTGAAGACTGCTGTGTCTTCATACAGAGTCACAGGGGAGGGAGGGGCGACGCTGCTGCCTATCTTCATGCAGGACTCTGGACATGTGCAGCGGGAGGAGAGGGGAGAGGGGAGGTTCCTGGCACAGGATATCAGCTCAGCTGTTTTTCCTACCAGCGCTGCTGCTGCCTGTCAGTGTGACAGGCGCAGGGTGCGGCAGCTGGCAGTAACACTGTCCATCAGCAAGAGTGAGGTAGCAGAGCAGGGAGAGCGCCTTTCTAGCCCAGCGCCTCCCTGCTTTGCAGACCTTGCTGAGCGGCCAGCGCCGGGCCTGATTATAGGGCATAAACAAATGCTGCAGAAAAGTGCCTCTCTAGAAGCAATGGGATGAGTGCTCCTTCAAAATGTTGCTATGGGGCCCACAAAGCTCTAGCTACGCCCCTACTTACTCACTCACTCCTGCATCATGAGTTTCTCTCTTCTCTTGCTGACTGGATGATGCACAATCATCTGCATGTGCTCAACCTCCGACACACACACCCATGAGCCAACTGCCATGCCCATCCTGGCTCCGTGCTTTTCAAGTTTGCACAATGCTATGCAACCCATCAATCAATCAATCAATCAATCAATCAATCAATCATGCAAGCAAACAAGCAGTTTGACATTCTTTTTCTTCAATGGCAGATTCTCTGGCTGAACCTTCCCATGACATCCAGGTTAATTATGTAAACCGGCCCATGAAAGCGGATTTTCATTTTTTTAAACAGGCAATTAGTAGTTCCTGCCCCCAGGATGCCTCTTCTATGATGCGTCTTCTGTGATGCTTCTATGATGCATCTTCTGTGATGTCACAATGAGCTTGCTTGGGTTTGGATGTATAGGCTGCATTTGTTTGCTGACAGCCACTTGAGAGAGACATACGCTAGGATATGCAGCATATCATCGATAGTCGTTCCTTTCCTGCCTTTCCAGCAAATGCACGCACCTCCTGCAGCCAGTCTGGACACAAAACAATGTCCAAAAACAATGGGTAGAAAAGGCAAAGATCAGGATAATAGTAAGTCATGCATTTAGGAATTAGTTTAGAAGTAGAAAAATGTGTTAATTCGCTCGTAATTCGAATTCAGGACTGAGGCCTAGGTAGGCCTCACATCCTTGTAGCCCCCCAGCATTAAAATTTGCCTTGGATAGAAGTAGGGAATTTCAAGGAGATAAGAAGTATACACATAATGAAACTCCACAGTGCAATTTTCAGGTGTGTTTTTTTTAATCAAATGTAACATTTTCGTAACTAAGCAATTATTACATACAATTTTGCAAGAATGTAACCATGGTTGCAAAATCCACCTAAATCAGTTTAGCAATGCAAGACCTTTGCAAATGCACACCCAAATGCCATTGGAATAAGCAATTCAGTAGTCAGTAGCCTACTTTTGGAGGACCTAATAGGAAAGGTGCACCAGTCCCGGAGGCACTGCAATAACGGGTCAATGCATGGAATGGACAAAGAAAGGGAAAAGGATCCTGACACCATCATTGTTCTAATTTCTCCACCTATCTAGATTTGGTGGCTGCAAAGAAATTCTAACAAGCAGGTACACATTCCGTCCATTCCTCCCTCCCTCCCTCCCTCCCTCCCTCCCTCCCTCTCTCACTCACTCACTCTCTCCCTCACTCACTCCCTTACTCACTCACTCACTCTTGCATCAAGAGTTTCTCTCTTCTTTTGCTGGCGGGATGATGCACAATCATTTGTATGTACTCAAACTCCGACACCCACACCCATGAGCCAACTGTCACACCCATTCTAGCTCCATACTTTTCAAGTTTGAACAATGCTATGCAATCCATTCATCAATCAATCAATCAATCAATCAATCAATCAATCATGCAAGCAAGCAAGTAGTGTGACTTTCTTCAACGGAAGGTTTTCTGGATGCGCCGAACCTTCCCATGACATCCAGATTAATTATTTCAACAGGCCCATGAAAGTGTAAATTAATTTTTTTTAAAGGCAGCTAGTAATTTCTGCCCCCGGAATGCCTCTTCTATGATGCGTCTTCTGTGATGCTTCTATGATATGTCTTCTGTCATGTCACAATGAGCTTGCTTGGGTTTGGGTGTATAGGCTGCATTTATTCGCTGACAGCCACTTGAGGGAGACACACACTGGGAGATGAAGAATATCATTGGAGGTCATTTCTTTCCTGCCTTTCCAGCAAATGCACACAACTCCTGCAGCCAGTCTGGATACAAAACAATGCCCAAAAACAATGGGTCAAAAAGGCAAATCGCAGGATAATAGTAAGTCATGCATTTAGTAATCAGTTTAGTAGTAGAAAAAATTGTAAGTTCGCTCGTAATTCGAATTTAGGACTGAGGCCTAGGTAGGCCTCACATCATGATAGCTCCTGAGCATTTAAATTTGCATTATATAGAAGTAGGGAATTACATGGAGATAACAAGTAGACAAAAAATTAGACTCCACAGTGCAATTTTCAGGTGTTATATTTAATCAATTGTAACATTTTCGTGATCAAGCAATTATTGCATACAATTTTGTCACAATGATACACTAGTTGCAAAATCCACCTAAATCAGTTTGGCAATGGAAGACATTTACAAATGCACACCCAAATGCCATTTGAAAAAGCAATTCAGTAGTCAGTAGTCTATTTTTGGAGGACGGAATAGGAAAGGTGCATCAGTTATGAAGGTACTGCAATACCGGGTCAATGCATGGAGTGGACAGGAAAAGTGAAAAGGAAAAGGATCCTGACACCATCATGGATCTACGTACTCCACCCATCTAGATTTGGCAGCTGCCAATAAATTCTAACAAGCAAGCACATTTTCCCTCCATACCTCACTCACTCACTCACTCACTCACTCACTCACTCACTCACTCACTCACTCCCTTACAAGGGCATAGCTACCATAGGTGCAGGCAGTGCAGCTGCTATGGGGCCCAGAGCTGAGAGGGACCCACCTTCCCTGTCAGAGTTACATGTGTCATATACATTTTTCGACATTGGGTGGTACGTAGGGTTCTTTTCAAACTCTTTCCTTGGGGCCTGCAATATATCTAGATATGCCTCTGGACCTGCTCATTGTAGTGTGGCATAAAATGAACTGGAGGGCATTTTATTGTTATATAATATGAACCGGGACACTGTAATGAGGCACAATATGAATGGGGAGAACTATATATCATAATGTGATTTGAGATTACTGTGTGGCATAATGTGTACTGGCAGCTCTGAAATGGGACATAGGGGGTCATTCCGAGTTGATCGCTCGCTAGCAGTTTTTAGCAGTCGTGCAGATGCTAAGCCGCCAACCTCTAGAAGTGTATCTTAGCTTAGCAGAAGTGTGAACGATAGGATCGCAGAGCGACTACAAAAAAAAATTGTGAAGTTTCAGAGTAGCTCCAGACCTACTCCTAGCTTGCGATCACTTCAGACTATTCAGTTCCGGATTTGATGTCACAAACACGCCCTGCATTCTTCCAGCCATGCCTGCGTTTTTCCTGGTACACCTGCGTTTTTTTGAACACTCCATGAAAACGGTCAGTTGACACCCAGAAACGCCCCTTTCCTGTGAATCACTCTGCGGCTGCGATTGCGACTGAAAAGCTTCGCTAGACCTTGTGTAAAAATACTTTGCCCGTTGTGAAAGTACATCATGCATGCTCACTGCGCCGCATACGCATGTGCAGAAGTGCCGCTTTTATCTACTGATCAACTCGGAATGATCCCCATAGGGTGAACTTAAGCACTACTATGAGTCATAAAATAAACTAGGGCACTACTATGGTGCATAAGAATAAATAAGGCTTTACTATGGTTCAGAAAATGAACTAGGGCACTATTATAGGGCATAAACAAATGCTGCAGAGAAGTGTCTCTCTAGAAGCACTGGGATGAGGGCTCCTTCAAAATATTGCTATGGGGCTCACAAAGCTCTAGCTATGCCACTACTTACTCACTCACTCCTGCATCATGAGTTTCTCTCTACTCTTGCTGAACGGATGATGCACAATTATTTATTATTATTATTATTATCCTTTATTTATATGGCGCCACAAGGGTTCCGCAGCGCACAATTACAGAGTACATAAACAAATAATCAGGCAGGAAAACAGCAACTTACAGTTGACGACAATATAGGACAAGTACAGGGTAAATAAACATAGCTACATCAGCAGATGACACTGGAATAAGTATCAGGTGGCAGAAGACTGCTGGATTTAGTGCAGTTGAATATTATTAGAGTAAGAAAAGGATAAGCACATGAGGGAAGAGGGCCCTGCTCGTGAGAGCTTACATTCTAAAGGGATGGGGTAGACAGACAGGGGTGAGACAGATGGAGTACATAGAGAGCATGGAACAGAGGTTTAGGATGAGATTTGGCTGGGTTTGGTGAAGAAGTGGGTCTTGAGAGCCCGTTTGAAGTTTTGTAGAGAGGTGGAGAGTCTGAGGGGGAGAGGTAGGAAATTCCAGAGAAGTGGTGCAGCACAGAAAAATCTTGGAGGTAGGAGTGGGAGGAAGTAATCCGTAGGCAGGAGAGTCGGCATGCATTAGCAGAGCGAACAGGACGTGTGGGAGTGTAAAGGGAGATAAGGTCAGAGATGTAGATGGGAGAGGAGTGGGTGAGGGCTTTGTAAGCAAGTGTGAGAAGCTTGAAATGGATTCTGAAAGGGAAGGGGAGCCAATGAAGGTCTAGGAAGAGAGGAGATGTGGACGTAGTGCGTTTGGTGAGGAAAATGAGCCGGGCAGCAGCATTGAGGATAGATTGGAGTGGAGAGAGGTATTTGTCAGGAATGCCAGTCAGGAGGAGATTACAGTAGTCTAGTCTGGAGATGACCTGTGAGTGGATAAGAGTCTTAGTAGCATTCTGGGTCAGAAAGGGTCTGATCCTGGAAATATGTTTTAGATGAAAACGGCAGGTTTGTGAGAGGTGCTGAATGTGTGGTTTGAAGGAGAGGGAGGAGTCAAGGATTAC
The DNA here is from genome assembly GCF_028390025.1 of Pseudophryne corroboree. NCBI lineage: Eukaryota > Metazoa > Chordata > Amphibia > Anura > Myobatrachidae > Pseudophryne > Pseudophryne corroboree. Next base: position 187,396,994 of record NC_086453.1, on the reverse strand, counting down.
TCCAAGACAGCGCACTTGGGGGCTAGAGGAGATAGTAGTGCCATCAATAGATAATGAGATTGTAGGAGGTGAGGTTATGCGGGAGGGAGGGAAGATGATCAGCTCGGTCTTAGATATGTTAAGTTTAAGATAGCGCTGGGACATCCAGGAAGAGGTAGCAGAAAGACAGTTGGAGATACGAGTGAGGAGAGCAGGGGAGAGGTCTGGAGAGGAAAGATAGATTTGAGTGTCATCAGCATAGAGATGATATTGGAAACCAAAAGAACTAATGAGTTTACCAAGTGAGGACGTATAGAGAGAGAAGAGGACCAAGGACAAAACCTTGGGGTACCCCTACAGTTAGTGGAAGTGAGGGGGAGGTGGAGTCATGAGAGGAGACAGAGAATTAACAGTCAGAAAGGTAGGAAGACAGCCAAGAGAGGGCAGTGTCACGCAGACCAATGGAGTGAAGGATTTGCAGTAGGAGAGGATGGTCCACAGTGTCAAAAGCAGCAGAGAGATCAAGTAGAATAAGTAGAGAGTAGTGTCCCTTAGATTTAGCAGTACGTTCAGCAGTACGTGAGCATTTTTGCAGATATCTGGTGCATTTGGTGTGCCAGGGTTGAGGTGTTAATTTGCGAGGGTGAATAGTGGTTGGTGGAGCAACAGAGTCAAGAGCAGAAGTAAGGGATGCATTGTATGTGGAAGTGGCTTGTTCAGGGCAAGAGTGAGAGAGAATAGGAGAGAGAAGTGAGTCAAACAGGGAGGAAAGGAATGTGGTGTCAATAGCTTCAATGTTACGCTTAGGGATGGTAGCTTTAGGAGGTAGAGATGGGGAAGTCGAGAGAGATAGGTTAAAGGAGAGCAGGTGGTGGTCAGAGAGGGGAAATGGGGAGTTTGAAAAATCAGAAATATCACAGCGGTGAGTGAAAACCAGATCCAGTGAGCTCCCATTCACATGGGAGGGTGAGGAGGTCCACTGAGAGAGACCAGGTGAAGAGGTGAGGTTAAGGAGTTTAGAGGCAGGGGATTGTGTGGGGATGTCAATAGGGATGTTGAAATCGCCTAGAATAATGGAGGGAATGTCAGAAGAGAGGAAGTGAGGAAGCCAGGAAGCAAAGTTGTCGATGAATTTGGAAGCAGTGCCAGGGTGGGCGGTAAATGACAGCTACTCTAAGATGTACTGGTTGGAATAGGCGTACGGCATGGACCCCAAATATGGAGAATGTATGGGATGGTTCTGGTGGTATGAGTTGGTAGGAGTAACTAGAAGGTAAAAGGACCCCAACACCACCCCCATGGCGACCCCCAGGTCGGGGTGTGTGTGTGAATGTGAGGCCCCCAACAGAGAGAGCAGCAGGAGAAGTAGTGTCAGAGGGCGTAATACAAGTTTCAGTCATGGCTAGTAGGTGAAGGGACTTGGAAATGAAAAGGTCTTGAGTGGGGACCAGTTTGTTACAAACAGATCTGGCATTCCAGAGGTCACAGGATAGGGGGTATGAGTTTGTGGGAGAGATGTGAATGAGATTATCAGGGTTGCTGTAGCGATGAGGTGAGATTAACTTTGAGGGCAGGGATAATGAGAGAGTAGTGATGGTACGGGTGCCTGAGCTAGGAGGGGAAACTGCAGGAGGTGGGCAGGGAGGGAGGTCAGTGTGATGTGGATGGGGGTGCAGGGAGGTGACAGGGAAGGGAGAGAGGGAGCAGGGTTGAGTTGTGGGGTAGCAGGACCATGGGGCAGAGGTGAATGAAAGTGGGGTAACAGGAAAGGAGGGGGAAGGAAACAGAGAGATGGAGGGGAGACAGAGGAGGAGAGAGAGGAGGATGTGTAGGAGACTAGGGGGGAAGGATAAAGATACATTATTAGGTAGACACTGAGTGATGAGGGGAGTATAAGAAAGCCTTGACATAGTGTTAAGTAGGTAAATAGGTTGAGGGAAAGTGGAAGTAGGAGTGGAGGCTGTAAGGGAATCCGAGCAGAAGAATTGCAGAAATGCAGGTGAGAAAAGCAGTGTAGGCTCAAGGGGTGTAGATTTTGTATGAAATGAGTCAAAAGCGTAGATAAAGTGGGTGCAGAAATGTATTTGGAGTGTAAGAAATGAAAGGATTGTGAGAGGTGTAAGAAGCGATGGTAATTATGGTGGTCATTCCGAGTTGTTCGCTCGCAAGCTGTTTTTAGCAGCTTTGCACACGCTAAGCCGCTGCCTACTGGGAGTGAATCTTAGCTTATCAAATTTGCGAACGAAAGATTCGCAATATTGCGAAAAGACTTCTCTGTGCAGTTTCTGAGTAGCTCGAGACTTACTCTTCCAGTGCGATCAGTTCAGTGCTTGTCGTTCCTGGTTTGACGTCACAAACACACCCAGCGTTCGCCCAGACACTCCTCCGTTTCTCCAGCCACTCCCGCGTTTTTCCCGGAAACAGTAGCGTTTTTTCAAACACTCCCATAAAACGGCCAGTTTCCGCCCAGAAACATCCACTTCCTGTCAATCACACTCCGATCTCCAGAACGAATAAAAAACCTTGTAATGCCGTGAGTAAAATACCAATCTCCATAGCAAATTTACTTGGCGCAGTCGCAGTGCGAACATTGCGCATGCGCAATTAGCGGATAATTGCTGCGATGCGAAGAAAATTACTGAGCGAACAACTCGGAATGAGGGCCTATGTTAGATGTTTTAAGTGTTTGCAGGTAAAATTGCATTGGTGCAGCTGTGTTTCAAAAAACACAATTACAATAATACAAATACAAGCATTTGTAGGTGAAATGGGTGGTTTTTGAATTGTCCAAGTAAGGTAGTTCCATGCTATTTAATCAGATGCAACAATCAGGAGGTGTGTGATCAGAGAAGTGACTCACATTTGTTATTAGTTCTTCAGTTTTCTTTGTTTTGTAAGATTGGTGTGCTTCTGTTTTCCTTCTTTTTCACTTCGATTGAACGCTGATGGAACGCTGCTGTTATGTGTCAATTTTATCACGCTTTGATAAAAATGCACGCTTAGATAATAAATGCACAGCCTACACCATTGAACTTAAGTAGAGGACTACTACAAGTGAAACCAATAATTGAAATCTGTAGCCACACCCCACCCCCTCAAATGCCAAGCAGTAAATTACCTTACAAAAACAACCAGGCATTCCACAAACATTAAACTGGGTCTATATCATTCAAAACTAAACAAAAAAAGTACTTCAGAATCACATACTATGCAATAATGTTTCAATTCTAGCTACCTAGCAGAATTAGCTTTGCATATACAGATATAGTACAGCAGAATATGTGCATTTGCATGTGCTCAACCTCAGACACCCACACCCATGAGCCAACTGCCACGCCCATCCTGGCTCCGTGATTTTCAAATTTGCACAATGCTATGCAATCCATCAATCTATCAATCATAAAAGCAAGCAAACAAGCAAGCAGTGTGACATTCTTCTTCTTCAATAGAAGGTTCTCTGGATGCACTGAACCTTCCCATGACATCCAGGTTAATTATTTCAACAGGCCCATGAAAGCGGATTTTCATTTTTAAACAGGCAGCTAGTAGTTCCTGTCCCCAGGATGCCACTTCTATGTAGTGATGAGCGCCTGAAATTTTTCGGGTTTTGTGTTTTGGTTTTGGGTTCGGTTCCGCGGCCGTGTTTTGGGTTCGACCGCGTTTTGGCAAAACCTCACCGAATTTTTTTTGTCGGATTCGGGTGTGTTTTGGATTCGGGTGTTTTTTTCAAAAAACCCTAAAAAACAGCTTAAATCATAGAATTTGGGGGTCATTTTGATCCCATATTATTATTAACCTCAAAAACCATAATTTCCACTCATTTTCAGTCTATTCTGAATACCTCACACCTCACAATATTATTTTTAGTCCTAAAATTTGCACCGAGGTCGCTGGATGACTAAGCTAAGCGACACAAGTGGCCGACACAAACACCTGGCCCATCTAGGAGTGGCACTGCAGTGTCACGCAGGATGTCCCTTCCAAAAAACCCTCCCCAAACAGCACATGACGCAAAGAAAAAAAGAGGCGCAATGAGGTAGCTGTGTGAGTAAGATTAGCGACCCTAGTGGCCGACACAAACACCGGGCCCATTTAGGAGTGGCACTGCAGTGTCACGCAGGATGTCCCTTCCAAAAAACCCTCCCCAAACAGCACATGACGCAAAGAAAAAAAGAGGCGCAATGAGGTAGCTGTGTGAGTAAGATTAGCGACCCTAGTGGCCGACACAAACACCGGGCCCATCTAGGAGTGGCACTGCAGTGTCACGCAGGATGTCCCTTCCAAAAAACCCTCCCCAAACAGCACATGACGCAAAGAAAAAAAGAGGCGCAATGAGGTAGCTGTGTGAGTAAGATTAGCGACCCTAGTGGCCGACACAAACACCGGGCCCATCTAGGAGTGGCACTGCAGTGTCACGTAGGATGTCCCTTCCAAAAAACCCTCCCCAAACAGCACATGACGCAAAGAAAAAAAGAGGCGCAATGAGGTAGCTGTGTGAGTAAGATTAGCGACCGTAGTGGCCGACACAAACACCGGGCCCATTTAGGAGTGGCACTGCAGTGTCACGCAGGATGTCCCTTCCAAAAAACCCTCCCCAAACAGCACATGACGCAAAGAAAAAAAGAGGCGCAATGAGGTAGCTGTGTGAGTAAGATTAGCGACTCTAGTGGCCGACACAAACACCGGGCCCATCTAGGAGTGGCACTGCAGTGTCACGCAGGATGTGCCTTCCAAAAAACCCTCCCCAAACAGCACATGACGCAAAGAAAAAAAGAGGCGCAATGAGGTAGCTGTGTGAGTAAGATTAGCGACCGTAGTGGCCGACACAAACACCGGGCCCATTTAGGAGTGGCACTGCAGTGTCACGCAGGATGTCCCTTCCAAAAAACCCTCCCCAAACAGCACATGACGCAAAGAAAAAAAGAGGCGCAATGAGGTAGCTGTGTGAGTAAGATTAGCGACCCTAGTGGCCGACACAAACACCGGGCCCATTTAGGAGTGGCACTGCAGTGTCACGTAGGATGTCCCTTCCAAAAAACCCTCCCCAAACAGCACATGACGCAAAGAAAAAAAGAGGCGCAATGAGGTAGCTGTGTGAGTAAGATTAGCGACCGTAGTGGCCGACACAAACACCGGGCCCATTTAGGAGTGGCACTGCAGTGTCACGCAGGATGTCCCTTCCAAAAAACCCTCCCCAAACAGCACATGACGCAAAGAAAAATAAAAGAAAAAAGAGGTGCAAGATGGAATTGTCCTTGGGCCCTCCCACCCACCCTTATGTTGTATAAACAAAACAGGACATGCACACTTTAACCAACCCATCATTTCAGTGACAGGGTCTGCCACACGACTGTGACTGATATGACGGGTTGGTTTGGACCCCCCCCCAAAAAAGAAGCAATTAATCTCTCCTTGCACAAACTGGCTCTACAGAGGCAAGATGTCCACCTCATCATCATCCTCCGATATATCACCGTGTACATCCCCCTCCTCACAGATTATCAATTCGTCCCCACTGGAATCCACCATCTCAGCTCCCTGTGTACTTTGTGGAGGCAATTGCTGCTGGTCAATGTCTCCGCGGAGGAATTGATTATAATTCATTTTAATGAACATCATCTTCTCCACATTTTCTGGATGTAACCTCGTACGCCGATTGCTGACAAGGTGAGCGGCGGCACTAAACACTCTTTCGGAGTACACACTTGTGGGAGGGCAACTTAGGTAGAATAAAGCCAGTTTGTGCAAGGGCCTCCAAATTGCCTCTTTTTCCTGCCAGTATAAGTATGGACTGTGTGACGTGCCTACTTGGATGCGGTCACTCATATAATCCTCCACCATTCTTTCAATGGTGAGAGAATCATATGCAGTGACAGTAGACGACATGTCCGTAATCGTTGTCAGGTCCTTCAGTCCGGACCAGATGTCAGCATCAGCAGTCGCTCCAGACTGCCCTGCATCACCGCCAGCGGGTGGGCTCGGAATTCTGAGCCTTTTCCTCGCACCCCCAGTTGCGGGAGAATGTGAAGGAGGAGATGTTGACAGGTCGCGTTCCGCTTGACTTGACAATTTTCTCACCAGCAGGTCTTTCAATCCCAGCAGACTTGTGTCTGCCGGAAAGAGAGATCCAAGGTAGGCTTTAAATCTAGGATCGAGCATGGTGGCCAAAATGTAGTGCTCTGATTTCAACAGATTGACCACCCGTGAATCCTTGTTAAGCGAATTAAGGGCTCCATCCACAAGTCCCACATGCCTAGCGGAATCGCTCCGTGTTAGCTCCTCCTTCAATGTCTCCAGCTTCTTCTGCAAAAGCCTGATGAGGGGAATGACCTGACTCAGGCTGGCAGTGTCTGAACTGACTTCACGTGTGGCAAGTTCAAAGGGCAGCAGAACCTTGCACAAAGTTGAAATCATTCTCCACTGCGCTTGAGACAGGTGCATTCCACCTCCTATATCGTGCTCAATTGTATAGGCTTGAATGGCCTTTTGCTGCTCCTCCAACCTCTGAAGCATATAGAGGGTTGAATTCCACCTCGTTACCACTTCTTGCTTCAGAAGATGGCAGGGCAGGTTCAGTAGTTTTTGGTGGTGCTCCAGTCTTCTGTACGTGGTGCCTGTACGCCGAAAGTGTCCCGCAATTCTTCTGGCCACCGACAGCATCTCTTGCACGCCCCTGTCGTTTTTTAAATAATTCTGCACCACCAAATTCAAGGTATGTGCAAAACATGGGACGTGCTGGAATTTGCCCATATTTAATGCACACACAATATTGCTGGCGTTGTCCGATGCCACAAATCCACAGGAGAGTCCAATTGGGGTAAGCCATTCCGCGATGATCTTCCTCAGTTGCCGTAAGAGGTTTTCAGCTGTGTGCGTATTCTGGAAAGCGGTGATACAAAGCGTAGCCTGCCTAGGAAAGAGTTGGCGTTTGCGAGATGCTCCTACTGGTGCCGCCGCTGCTGTTCTTGCGGCGGGAGTCCATACATCTACCCAGTGGGCTGTCACAGTCATATAGTCCTGACCCTGCCCTGCTCCACTTGTCCACATGTCCGTGGTTAAGTGGACATTGGGTACAGCTGCATTTTTTAGGACACTGGTGACTCTTTTTCTGAGGTCTGTGTACATTTTCGGTATCGCCTGCCTAGAGAAATGGAACCTAGATGGTATTTGGTACCGGGGACACAGTACCTCCAACAAGTCTCTAGTTGGCTCTGCAGTAATGATGGATACCGGAACCACGTTTCTCACCACCCAGGATGCCAAGGCCTCAGTTATCCGCTTTGCAGTAGGATGACTGCTGTGATATTTCATCTTCCTCGCAAAGGACTGTTGGACAGTCAATTGCTTGGTGGAAGTAGTAAAAGTGGTCTTACGACTTCCCCTCTGGGATGACCATCGACTCCCAGCAGCAACAACAGCAGCGCCAGCAGCAGTAGGCGTTACACGCAAGGATGCATCGGAGGAATCCCAGGCAGGAGAGGAATCATCAGAATTGCCAGTGACATGGCCTGCAGGACTATTGGCATTCCTGGGGAAGGAGGAAATTGACACTGAGGTAGTTGGTGGGGTGGTTTGCGTGAGCTTGGTTACAAGAGGAAGGGATTTACTGGTCAGTGGACTGCTTCCGCTGTCACCCAAAGTTTTTGAACTTGTCACTGACTTATTATGAATGCGCTGCAGGTGACGTATAAGGGAGGATGTTCCGAGGTGGTTAACGTCCTTTCCCCTACTTATTACAGCTTGACAAAGGGAACACACGGCTTGACACCTGTTGTCCGCATTTCTGGTGAAATACCTCCACACCGAAGAGCTGATTTTTTTGGTATTTTCACCAGGCATGTCAACGGCCATATTCCTCCCACGGACAACAGGTGTCTCCCCGGGTGCCTGACTTAAACAAACCACCTCACCATCAGAATCCTCCTGGTCAATTTCCTCCCCAGCGCCAGCAACACCCATATCCTCCTCATCCTGGTGTACTTCAACACTGACATCTTCAATCTGACTATCAGGAACTGGACTGCGGGTGCTCCTTCCAGCACTTGCAGGGGGCGTGCAAATGGTGGAAGGCGCATGCTCTTCACGTCCAGTGTTGGGAAGGTCAGGCATCGCAACCGACACAATTGGACTCTCCTTGTGGATTTGGGATTTCGAAGAACGCACAGTTCTTTGCGGTGCTACTGCTTTTGCCAGCTTGAGTCTTTTCATTTTTCTAGCGAGAGGCTGAGTGCCTCCATCCTCATGTGAAGCTGAACCACTAGCCATGAACATAGGCCAGGGCCTCAGCCGTTCCTTGCCACTCCGTGTGGTAAATGGCATATTGGCAAGTTTACGCTTCTCCTCCGACAATTTTATTTTAGGTTTTGGAGTCCTTTTTTTACTGATATTTGGTGTTTTGGATTTGACATGCTCTGTACTATGACATTGGGCATCGGCCTTGGCAGACGATGTTGCTGGCATTTCATCGTCTCGGCCATGACTAGTGGCAGCAGCTTCAGCACGAGGTGGAAGTGGATCTTGATCTTTCCCTAATTTTGGAACCTCAACATTTTTGTTCTCCATATTTTAATAGGCACAACTAAAAGGCACCTCAGGTAAACAATGGAGATGGATGGATACTAGTATACAATTATGGACGGACTGCTGAGTGCCGACACAGAGGTAGCTACAGCCGTGGACTACCGTACTGTACTGTGTCTGCTGCTAATATAGACTGGTTGATAAAGAGATGTAGTAGTATGTATGTATAAAGAAGAAAGAAAAAAAAACCACGGGTAGGTGGTATACAATTATGGACGGACTGCCGAGTGCCGACACAGAGGTAGCTACAGCCGTGAACTACCGTACTGTACTGTGTCTGCTGCTAATATAGACTGGTTGATAAAGAGATGTAGTAGTATGTATGTATAAAGAAGAAAGAAAAAAAAACCACGGGTAGGTGGTATACAATTATGGACGGACTGCCGAGTGCCGACACAGAGGTAGCTACAGCCGTGGACTACCGTACTGTACTGTGTCTGCTGCTAATATAGACTGGTTGATAAAGAGATGTAGTAGTATGTATGTATAAAGAAGAAAGAAAAAAAAACCACCGGTAGGTGGTATACAATTATGGACGGACTGCCGAGTGCCGACACAGAGGTAGCTACAGCCGTGAACTACCGTACTGTACTGTGTCTGCTGCTAATATAGACTGGTTGATAAAGAGATGTAGTAGTATGTATGTATAAAGAAGAAAGAAAAAAAAACCACGGGTAGGTGGTATACAATTATGGACGGACTGCCGAGTGCCGACACAGAGGTAGCTACAGCCGTGAACTACCGTACTGTACTGTGTCTGCTGCTAATATAGACTGGTTGATAAAGAGATGTAGTAGTATGTATGTATAAAGAAGAAAGAAAAAAAAACCACGGGTAGGTGGTATACAATTATGGACTGACTGCCGAGTGCCGACACAGAGGTAGCTACAGCCGTGGACTACCGTACTGTACTGTGTCTGCTGCTAATATAGACTGGTTGATAAAGAGATGTAGCAGTATGTATGTATAAAGAAGAAAGAAAAAAAAACCACGGGTAGGTGGTATACAATTATGGACGGACTGCCGAGTGCCGACACAGAGGTAGCTACAGCCGTGAACTACCGTACTGTACTGTGTCTGCTGCTAATATAGACTGGTTGATAAAGAGATGTAGTAGTATGTATGTATAAAGAAGAAAGGAAAAAAAACCACGGGTAGGTGGTATACAATTATGGACGGACTGCCGAGTGCCGACACAGAGGTAGCTACAGCCGTGAACTACCGTACTGTACTGTGTCTGCTGCTAATATAGACTGGTTGATAAAGAGATGTAGTAGTATGTATGTATAAAGAAGAAAGAAAAAAAAACCACGGGTAGGTGGTATACAATTATGGACGGACTGCCGAGTGCCGACACAGAGGTAGCTACAGCCGTGGACTACCGTACTGTACTGTGTCTGCTGCTAATATAGACTGGTTGATAAAGAGATGTAGTAGTATGTATGTATAAAGAAGAAAGAAAAAAAAACCTCGGGTAGGTGGTATACAATTATGGACGGACTGCCGAGTGCCGACACAGAGGTAGCTACAGCCGTGAACTACCGTACTGTACTGTGTCTGCTGCTAATATAGACTGGTTGATAAAGAGATGTAGTAGTATGTATGTATAAAGAAGAAAGAAAAAAAAACCACGGGTAGGTGGTATACAATTATGGACGGACTGCCGAGTGCCGACACAGAGGTAGCTACAGCCGTGGACTACCGTACTGTACTGTGTCTGCTGCTAATATAGACTGGTTGATAAAGAGATGTAGTAGTATGTATGTATAAAGAAGAAAGAAAAAAAAACCACGGGTAGGTGGTATACAATTATGGACGGACTGCCGAGTGCCGACACAGAGGTAGCTACAGCCGTGAACTACCGTACTGTACTGTGTCTGCTGCTAATATAGACTGGTTGATAAAGAGATGTAGTAGTATGTATGTATAAAGAAGAAAGAAAAAAAAACACGGGTAGGTGGTATACAATTATGGACGGACTGCCGAGTGCCGACACAGAGGTAGCTACAGCCGTGGACTACCGTACTGTACTGTGTCTGCTGCTAATATAGACTGGTTGATAAAGAGATGTAGTAGTATGTATGTATAAAGAAGAAAGAAAAAAAAACCACGGGTAGGTGGTATACAATTATGGATGGACTGCCGAGTGCCGACACAGAGGTAGCTACAGCCGTGAACTACCGTACTGTGTCTGCTGCGACTGGATGATAAATAATGATATAAAAAATATATATATATCACTACTGCAGCCGGACAGGTATATATTATATAATGACGGACCTGCTGGACACTGTCAGCAGAATGAGTTTTTTATAGAATAAAAAAAAAAACACCACACAAGTGAAGTCACACGACGAGTGTTTAACTTTTTCAGGCAATCACAATATAGTATACTACTAACTATACTGGTGGTCAGTGTGGTCAGGTCACTGGTCAGTCACACTGGCAGTGGCACTCCTGCAGCAAAAGTGTGCACTGTTTAATTTTAATATAATATGTACTCCTGGCTCCTGCTATAACCTATAACTGGCACTGCAGTGCTCCCCAGTCTCCCCCACAATTATAAGCTGTGTGAGCTGAGCACAGTCAGATATATATACATAGATGATGCAGCACACTGGGCTGAGCAGTGCACACAGATATGGTATGTGACTGAGTCACTGTGTGTATCGTTTTTTTCAGGCAGAGAACGGATATATTAAATAAAACTGCACTGTCTGGTGGTCACTGTGGTCAGTCACTAGTAAACTCTGCACTCTCTACACTTCTACAGTACTCCTAAGCTCCAGTAAATCAGGTCAATCTCTCTCTCTCTCTCTTCTAATCTAAATGGAGAGGACGCCAGCCACGTCCTCTCCCTATCAATCTCAATGCACGTGTGAAAATGGCGGCGACGCGCGGCTCCTTATATAGAATCCGAGTCTCGCGAGAATCCGACAGCGTCATGATGACGTTCGGGCGCGCTCGGGTTAACCGAGCAAGGCGGGAGGATCCGAGTCTGCTCGGACCCGTGAAAAAAACCATGAAGTTCGGGCGGGTTCGGATTCAGAGAAACCGAACCCGCTCATCTCTACTTCTATGATGTGTCTTCTGTGATGCTTCTGTGTTGCGTCTACTGTGATGTCACAATGAGCTTGCTTGAGTTTGGGTGTATAGGCTGCATTTGTTTGCTGATAGCCACTTGAATAAAACACACACTAGGAGATGCAGCATATCATCAGAGTTCCTTTCTTTTCTACATTTCCAGCAAATGCACACACCTTCTGCAGCCAGTCTGGACACAAAACAATGCCCAAAACAATGGGTCGAAAAGGCAAAGCACAGGATAATAGTACGTCATGTATTTAGAAATAAGTTTAGAAGTAGAACTTTTTGTTAGTTCGCTCTTAATTAGAATTCAGGACTGAGGCCTAGGTAGGCCTCACATCCTGATAGCTCCCCAGTATTTCAATTTGCCATGGATAGAAGTAGGGAATTAGATGGAGATAAGAAGTAGACACAAAATGAGACTCCACAGTGCAATTTTCAAGTGTTTTTTTAATCAAACGTAGCATTTTATTGATCAAACAATTATTGTCCAGGTTGAGTATCCCTTATCCAAAATGCTTGGGCCCAGAGGTATTTTGGTCTAGTGATGTGCACCGGACATTTTTCGGGTTTTGTGTTTTGGTTTTGGATTCGGTTCCGCGGCCGTGTTTTGGATTCAGATGCGTTTTGGCAAAACCTCCCTGAAAATTTTTTGTCGGATCGGGTGTGTTTTGGATTCGGTTTTTTTTTTACAAAAAAACCTAAAAAACAGATTAAATCATAGAATTTGGGGGTCATTTTGATCCCATAGTATTATTAACCTCAATAACCATAATTTACGCTCATTTTCAGTCTATTCTGAACACCTCACACCTCACAATATTATTTTTAGTCCTAAACTTTGCACCGAGGTCGCTGGATGGCTAAGCTAAGCGACACAAGTGGCCGACACAAACACCAGGCCCATCTAGGAGTGGCACTGCAGTGTCAGGCAGGATGGCACTTCAAAAAAATTGTCCCCAAACAGCACATGATGCAAAGAAAAAAAGAGGCGCACCAAGGTCGCTGTGTGACTAAGCTAAGCGACCCAAGTGGCCGACACAAACACCTGGCCCATCTAGGAGTGGCACTGCAGTGTCAGACATGATGGCAGATTAAAAAAATTGCCCCCAAACAGCACATGATGCAATGAAAAAAGAGGCGCAATGAGGTAGCTGTGTGACTAAGCTAAGCGACCCAAATGGCCGACACAAACACCTGGCCCATCTAGGAGTGGCACTGCAGTGTCAGACAGGATTGCATTTCAAAAAAATAGTCCCCAAACAGCACATGATGCAAAGAAAAAAATAGGCGCACCAAGGTCGCTGTGTGACTAAGCTAAGCGACACAAGTGGCCGACACAAACACCTGGCCCATCTAGAAGTGGCACTGCAGTGTCAGGCAGGATGGCACTTCAAAAAAATTGTCCCCAAACAGCACATGATGCAAAGAAAAAAAGAGGCGCACCAAGGTCGCTGTGTGACTAAGCAAAGCGACACAAGTGGCCGACACAAACACCTGGCCCATCTAGGAGTGGCACTGCAGTGTCAGGCAGGATGGCACTTCAAAAAAATTGTCCCCAAACAGCACATGATGTAAAGAAAAATGAAAGAAAAAAGAGGTGCAAGATGGAATTGTCCTTGGGCCCTCCCACCCACCCTTATGTTGTATAAACAGGACATGCACACTTTAACGAACCCATCATTTCAGCGACAGGGTCGGCCACACGACTGTGACTGAAATGACGGGTTGGTTTGGGCCCCCACCAAAAAAAGAAGCAATCAATCTCTCCTTGCACAAACTTGCTCTACAGAGGCAAGATGTCCACCTCATCATCATCCTCCGATTCCTCACCCCTTTCACTGTGTACATTCCCCTCCTCACAGATTATTAATTCGTCCCCACTGGAATCCACCATCTCAGGTCCCTGTGTACTTTCTGGAGGCAATTGCTGCTGGTGAATGTCTCCACGGAGGAATTGATTATAATTCATTTTGATGAACATCATCTTCTCCACATTTTCTGGAAGTAACCTCGTACGCCGATTGCTGACAAGGTAAGCGGCTGCACTAAACACTCTTTCGGAGTACACACTGGAGGGAGGGCAATTTAGGTAGAATAAAGCCAGTTTGTGCAAGGGCCTCCAAATTGCCTCTTTTTCCTGCCAGTATACGTACGGACTGTCTGACGTGCCTACTTGGATGCGGTCACTCATATAATCCTCCACCATTCTTTCAATGGTGAGAGAATCATATGCAGTGAGAGTAGACGACATGTCAGTAATCGTTGGCAGGTCCGTCAGTCCGGACCAGATGTCAGAACTCGCTCCAGACTGCCCTGCATCACCGCCAGCGGGTGGGCTCGGAATTCTTAGCCTTTTCCTCGCACCCCCAGTTGCGGGAGAATGTGAAGGAGGAGATGTTGACGGGTCATGTTCCGCTTGACTTGACAATTTTCTCACCAGCAGGTCTTTGAACCTCTGCAGACTTGTGTCTGCCGGAAAGAGAGATACAACGTAGGTTTTAAATCTAGTATCTAGCACAGTGGCCAAAATGTAGTGCTCTGATTTCAACAGATTGACCACCCGTGAATCCTGGTTAAGCGAATTAAGGGCTCCATCCACAAGTCCCACCTGCCAAGCGGAATCGCTCCGTTTTAGCTCCTCCTTCAATCTCTCCAGCTTCTTCTGCAAAAGCCTGATGAGGGGAATGACCTGACTCAGGCTGGCAGTGTCTGAACTGACTTCACGTGTGGCAAGTTCAAAGGGTTGCAGAACCTTGCACAATGTTGAAATAATTCTCCACTGTGCTTGAGTCAGGTGCATTCCCCCTCCTTTGCCTATATCGTGGGCAGATGTATAGGCTTGAATGGCCTTTTGCTGCTCCTCCATCCTCTGAAGCATATAGAGGGTTGAATTCCACCTCGTTACCACCTCTTGCTTCAGATGATGGCAGGGCAGGTTCAGGAATGTTTGGTGGTGCTCTAGTGTTCGGCACGTGGTTGCTGAATGCCGAAAATGGCCCGCAATTCTTTGGGCCACCGACAGCATCTCTTGCACACCCCTGTCGTTTTTTAAATAATTCTGCACCACCAAATTCAATGTATGTGCAAAACATGGGACGTGCTGGAATTTGCCCAGATGTAATGCACGCACAATATTGCTGGCAATGTCCGATGTCACAAATCCCCAGGAGAGTCCAATTGGGGTAAGCATTCTGCGATGATCTTCCTCAGTTTCCGTAAGAGGTTGTCAGCTGTGTGCCTCTACTGGAAAGCGGTGATACAAAGCGTAGCCTGCCTAGGAACGAGTTGGCGTTTGCGAGATGCTGCTACTGGTGCCGCCGCTGCTGTTCTTGCTGCGGGAGGCAATACATCTACCCAGTGGGCTGTCACAGTCATATAGTCCTGAGTCTGCCCTGCTCCACTTGTCCACATGTCCGTGGTTAAGTGGACATTGGGTACAACTGCATTTTTTAGGACACTGGTGACTCTTTTTCTGAGGTCTGTGTACATTTTCGGTATCGCCTGCCTAGAGAAATGGAAACTAGATGGTATATGGTACTGGGGACACAGTACCTCAATCAAGTCTCTCGTTGCCTCTGAATTAACGGTGGATACCGGAACCACGTTTCTCACCGCCCAGGCTGCCAAGGCCTGAGTTATCTGCTTTGCAGCAGGATGACTGCTGTGATATTTCATCTTCCTCGCAAAGGACTGTTGGACAGTCAATTGCTTACTGGAAGTAGTACAAGTGGTCTTCCGACTTCCCCTCTGGGATGACGATCGACTCCCAGCAGCAACAACAGCAGCGCCAGCAGCAGTAGGCGGTACACTCAAGGATGTATCGGAGGAATCCCAGGCAGGAGAGGACTCATCAGACTTGCCAGTGACATGGCCTGCAGGACTATTGGCTTTCCTGGGTAAGGAGGAAATTGACACTGAGGGAGTTGGTGGTGTGGTTTGCAGGAGCTTGGTTACAAGAGGAAGGGATTTAGTGGTCAGTGGACTGCTTCCGCTGTCATCCAAAGTTTTTGAACTTGTCACTGACTTATGATGAATGCGCTGCAGGTGACGTATAAGGGAGGATGTTCCGAGGTGGTTAACGTCCTTACCCCTACTTATTACTGCTTGACAAAGGCAACACACGGCTTGACACCTGTTGTCCGCATTTGTGTTGAAATAATTCCACACCGAAGAGCTGATTTTTTTTGTATTTTGACCAGGCATGTCAATGGCCATATTCGTCCTACGGACAACAGGTGTCTCCCCGGGTGCCTGACTTAAACAAACCACCTCACCATCAGAATCCTCCTTGTCAATTTCCTCCCCAGCGCCAGGAACACCCATATCCTCATCCTGGTTTACTTCAACAGTGACATCTTCAATTTGACTATCAGGAACTGGACTGCGGGTGCTCCTTCCAGCACGTGCAGGGGGCGTGCAAATGGTGGAAGGCGCAAGCTCTTCCCGTCCAGTGTTGGGAAGGTCAGGCATCGCAACCGACACAATTGGACTCTCCTTGGGGATTTGTGATTTAGAAGAACGCACAGTTCTTTGCTGTGCTTTTGCCAGCTTAAGTCTTTTCATTTTTCTAGCGAGAGGATGAGTGCTTCCATCCTCATGTGAATCTGAACCACTAGCCATGAACATAGGCCAGGGCCTCAGCCGTTCCTTGCCACTCCGTGTCGTAAATGGCATATTGGCAAGTTTACGCTTCTCATCAGACGCTTTCAATTTTGATTTTTGGGTCATTTTACTGAACTTTTGTTTTTTGGATTTTACATGCTCTCTACTATGACATTGGGCATCGGCCTTGGCAGACGACGTTGATGGCATTTCATCGTCTCGGCCATGACTAGTGGCAGCAGCTTCAGCACGAGGTGGAAGTGGATCTTGATCTTTCCCTATTTTAACCTCCACATTTTTGTTCTCCATTTTTTAATGTGTGGAATTATATGCCAGTATCAATAGTAATGGCCTACTACTATATATACTGCGCACAACCAAAATGCACCACAGGTATAGAATGTAGATGGATAGTATACTTGACAACACAGAGGTAGGTACAGCAGTGGCCTTCCGTACCGTACTGCTATATATACTGGTGGTCACTGTGTCAGCAAACTGCACAACTGAAATGCACCACAGGTATAGAATCTAGATGGATAGTATACTTGACGACACAGAGGTAGGTACAGCAGTGGCCTACCGTACCGTACTGCTATATATACTGGTGGTCACTGTCAGCAAACTGCAAAACTAAAATGCACCACAGGTATAGAATGTAGATGGATAGTATACTTGACGACACAGAGGTAGGTACACCAGTGGCCTTCCGTACCGTACTGTTATATATACTGGTGGTCACTGTGTCAGCAAACTGCAAAACTAAAATGCACCACAGGTATAGAATGTAGATGGATAGTATACTTGACGACACAGAGGTAGGTACAGCAGTGGCCTTCCGTACCGTACTGCTATATATACTGGTGGTCACTGTGTCATAAAACTGCACAACTGAAATGCACCACAGGTATAGAATCTAGATGGATAGTATACTTGACGACACAGAGGTAGGTACTGCAGTGGCCTACCGCACCGTACTGCTATATATACTGGTGGTCACTGTCAGCAAACTGCAAAACTAAAATGCACCACAGGTATAGAATCTAGATGGATAGTATACTTGACGACACAGAGGTAGGTACAGCAGTGGCCTTCCGTACCGTACTGCTATATATACTGGTGGTCACTGTCAGCAAACTGCAAAACTAAAATGCACCACAGGTATAGAATGTAGATGGATAGTATACGTGACGACACAGAGGTAGGTACAGCAGTGGCCTTCCGTACCGTACTGCTATATATACTGGTGGTCACTGTGTCAGCAAACTGCAAAACTAAAATGCACCACAGGTATAGAATGTAGATGGATAGTATACTTGACGATACAGAGGTAGGTACAGCAGTGGCCTTCCGTACCGTACTGCTATATATACTGGTGGTCACTGTGTCAGCAAACTGCACAACTGAAATGCACCACAGGTATAGAATCTAGATGGATAGTATACTTGACGACACAGATGTAGGTACAGCAGTGGCCTACCGTACCGTACTGCTATATATACTGGTGGTCACTGTCAGCAAACTGCAAAACTAAAATGCACCACAGGTATAGAATCTAGATGGATAGTATACTTGACAACACAGAGGTAGGTACAGCAGTGGCCTTCCGTACCGTACTGCTATATATACTGGTGGTCACTGTCAGCAAACTGCAAAACTAAAATGCACCACAGGTATAGAATGTAGATGGATAGTATACTTGACGACACAGAGGTAGGTACAGCAGTGGCCTTCCGTACCGTACTGCTATATATGCTGGTGGTCACTGTGTCAGCAAACTTCAAAACTAAAATGCATCACAGGTATAGAATGTAGATGGATAGTATACTTGACGACACAGAGGTAGGTACAGCAGTGGCCTTCTGTACCGTACTGCTATATATACTGGTGGTCACTGTGTCAGCAAACTGCAAAACTAAAATGCACCACAGGTATAGAATGTAGATGGATAGTATACTTGATGACACAGAGGTAGGTACAGCAGTGGCCTTCTGTACCGTACTGCTATATATACTGGTGGTCACTGTGTCAGCAAACTGCAAAACTAAAATGCACCACAGGTATAGAATGTAGATGGATAGTATACTTGATGACACAGAGGTAGGTACAGCAGTGGCCTACTGTACCGTAATGCTATATATTATATACTGGTGGTCAGCAAACTGTGCAAAACTGAAATGCACCACAGGTATGGATGGAGAGTATACTTGACGACACAGAGGTAGGTACAGCAGTGGCCTACTGTACCGTAATGCTATATATTATATACTGGTGGTCAGCAAACTGTGCAAAACTGAAATGCACCACAGGTATGGATGGATAGTATACTTGACGACACAGAGGTAGGTACAGCAGTGGCCTTCTGTACCGTACTCCTATATATTATATACTGGTGGTCAGCAAAATTATGCACTGTACTCCTACTATATACTGTCTACAATGCAGCACAGATATGGAGTGTTTTTCAGGCAGACAACGTATACTGGTGGTCACTGGTCAGCAAAACTCTGCACTGTACTCCTCCTATATAATATTATACTGGTGGTCCCCAGTCCCCACAATAAAGCAGCACACTGAGCACAGATATGGAATGTTTTTCAGGCAGACAACGTATACTGGTGGTCACTGTCAGCAAAACTCTGCACTGTACTCCTGCTATATAATACAGCTGCTCCCTAGTCCCCACAATTAAGCAGTATGAGCACAGATATATGCAGCACACTGAGCACAGATAAGGAGCGTTTTTTTCATGCAGAGAACGGATAAAACTGGTGGTCACTGATCAGCAAAACTCTGCACTGTACTCCTCCTATATTAATATACAGCTGCTCCCCAGTCCCCACAATTAAGCAATAAGTACAGCAAGCACAAATATTTGCATCAACAATACACGGAGAGGACGCCAGCCACGTCCTCTCCCTAACATTTCCAATGCACGAGTGAAAATGGCGGCGACGCGCAGCTGCTTATATAGAATCCGAATCTCGCGAGAATCCAACAGCGGGATGATGACGTTCGGGCGCGCTCGGGTTAACCGAGCCATACGGGAGAATCCGAGTATGCCTCGGACCCGTGTAAAAAGGGTGAAGTTCGGGGGGGTTCGGTTTCCGAGAAACCGAACCCGCTCATCACTAATTTTGGATATCGGATTTTTCCGTATTTTGGAATAATTGTATACCATAATGAGATATCATGACGATAGGACCCAAGTCTAAGCACAGAACACATTTATGTTTCATATATACCTTAGACACACAGCCTGCAGGTAATTTTAGACAATATTTTTTATAACTTTGTGCATTAAACAAAGTGTGTCTACATTCACACAATTCATTTATGTTTCATATACACCTTATACACAAAGCCTAAAGGTCATTTAATACAATATTTTTAATAACTTTGTGTATTAAACAAAGTTTGTGTACATTGAGCCATCAGAAAACAAAGGTTTCACTATCTCACTCTCGCTCAAAAAAGTCCGTATTTCGGAATATTTGGATATGGGATACTCAACCTGTATTCACTTTTGCAACAATGTAACCCTGGTTGCAAAGTCCCCCTAAATCAGTTTGGCAATGCAAGACCTTTGCAAATGCACACCCAAATGCCATTGGAAAAAGCAATTCAGAAGTCAGTAGCCTACTTTTGGAGGACGTGAGTAGGATAGGTGCACCAGTCCTGGAGGTACTGCAATACCTGTTCAATGACAGGAGAAGACAGAAAAAGGAAAATGATCCTGTCACAATCATGGATCTACCTTCTCCACCTATCTAGATTTGGTGGCTGCCAAGAAATTCTAACAAGCAGGTACACATTCCCTCCATCCCTAACTCACTCACTCACTGACTCACTAACTCGCTCACTCTCTCCCTTATTCACTCCTGCATCAAGAGTTTCTCTCTTCTCTTGCTGGCTGGATGATGCAAAATCATTTGCATGTTCTCCTCCTCCAATACTCACACCCAAAAGCCAACTGCCACACCCATCCTGGATCCGTGCTTTTCAAGATTGCACAATGCTATGCAATCCATCAATCAATTAATCAATCATGCAAGCAAGCAAGCAAGCAGTGTGACGTTCTTCTTCTTCAACAGAAGGTTCTCTGGTTGCGCCGATCCTTCCCATGACATCCAGATTAATTATTTCAACAGGCCCACAGAAGCGTATTTTCATATTTTAAACAGGCAGCTAGGAATTCCTGCCACCACGATGCCTCTTCTATGATGCATCTTCTTTCATACTTTTATGATGCATCTTCTTTCATGTCACAATGAGCTTGCTTGGGTTTGGGTGTATAGGCTGCATTTGTTTGCTGACAGCCACTTGAGGGAGATACACACCAGGAGATGCAGCATATCATCGGAGATCGTTCCTTTCCTGCCTTTCCAGCAAGTGCACACACCTACTGCAGCAAGTCTGGACACAAAACAATGTCCAAAAACATTGGGTCGAAAAGGCAAAGTTCAGTTTAATGGTAATTCATGCATTTAGGAATTAGTTTAAAAGTAGAATTTTTTTGTACGTTTGCTTATAATTTGAATTCAGGATTGAGGCCTAGGTAGGCCTCGCATCCTGATAAACCCCCAGTAATTAAATTTGCTTTGGATAGAAGTAGGGAATTAGATGGACCTAACAAGTAGACACAAAATGAGACTCCACTGTGCAATTTTCAGGGTTTCTTTTTAATCAAATGAAGGATTTCCGTTATCAAGCAATTATTGCATACAATTTTGAAACAATGTAACTCTTATTGCAAAATCTCCCTAAATCAGTTTGGAAATGCAATACCTTTGCAAATACACACCCAAATGCCATTGGAAAAAGCTATACACTAGTCAGTAGTCTATTTTAAGAGGATGGAATAGGAAAGGTGCATCAGTACCGGAAGTACTACAATACCGGGTCAATGTGTGGAATGGACAGGAAAAGGATCCTGACACCATCATGGATTTACCTTCTCCACCTATCCAGATTTGGTGGCCGCCAAGAAATTCTGACAAGCAGGCACACATCCCCCCCCCCCATCCCTTATGTTCTCACCCACTCCCTTACTCACTTACTCCTGCAACGTGAGTTTCTCTCTTATCTTGCTGACTGGATGATGCACAATCATTTGTACGTGTTCAACCTTTGACACCCACACACACGAGCTAACTGCTACGACCATCCTGGCTCCGTGCTTTTCAAGTTTGCACAATATTATGCAATCCATCAATCATTCAAGCAAGAAAGTAAGCAGTGTGACCTTCTTCATCAGTGTTACATTCTTGTTCTTTTGCACCGAACCTTCCCATGACATCCAGCTTAATTATTTCAACAGGCCCATGAAATCAGATTTTCATTTTTTATACAGGCAGCTAGAAATATCTGCCCACAGGAGGTCTCTTCTATGATGCATCGTCTGTGATGCTTCTATGATGCAACTTCTGTAATTTCACAATGAGCTTGCTTGGGTTTGGGTGTATATACTGCATTTGCTTGCCGACAGCCACTTGAGGGAGACACACACCAAGAGATGCAGCATATCATCGGAGGTTGTTCCTTTCCTGCCTTTACATCAAATGCACATACCTTCAGCCAGTCTGGACACAAAACAATGCCCAAAAGCAATGGGTTGAAAAGGCAAAGCTCAGGATAATAGTAAGTCATGTATTTAGTAATTAGTTTAGTTGTAGAAAATTTTGTAATTACGCTCGTTATTTGAATTCAGGACAGAGGCCTACTTAGGCTTCACATCCTGATAGCCCCCCAGCATTTAAATTTGCTTTGGATAGAAGTAGGGAATTAGGTGGAAATAACAAGTAGACACAAAATGAGACAACACAGTACAATTGTCAGGTGTTATTTTTAATCAAATGTAGCATTTTCTTGATCAAGCAATTATTACATATGATTTGCAAGAATGTAACCCTGGTTGCAAAATCCCCCTAAATCAGTTTGGCAATGCAAGACCTTTGCAAATGCACACCCAAATGCCAATGGGAAAAGCAATTTAGTAGACAGTAGTCTATTTTTGGAGGATGGAATAGGAAAAGTGCACCAGTCCCGGAGGTACTGCAATACCGGGTCAATGCATGGAGTGGACAGGAAAAGTGAAAAGTAAAAGGATCATGACACCATCATGGATCTACGTACTCCCTCTATCCAGATTTGGTAGCTGCTAAGAAATTATATGAAGCAGGCACACATTCCCTCCAATCCTCACTCACTCATTCACTCACTCACTCCCTTACTCACTCACTCCCTTACTCACTCACTCCTGCATCATGAGTTTCTTCTTTTCTTGCTGACTAGATGATACACAATCATTTGCATGTTCTCAGCTTCCGACTCCCACACCCATGAGGCAACTGCCATGCCCATCCTGGCTCCGTGCTTCTCAAGTTTGCACAATGCTATGCAATCCATCAATAATCAATCATGCAAGCAAGCATTGTGATGTTCTTCTTCATCGGAAGGTTCTCTGGTTGCTACAAACCTACAAATGACATCCACATTAATTAGTTCAACAGGAAAGAGGATTTTCATTTTTTTAAACAGGCAGCTAGGAGTTCCTGCCCCTAGGATTGCTCATCTATGATGCTTCTATGATGCGTCTTTTGTGATGTCACAATGAGCTTGTTTGGGTTTGGGTGTATAGGCTGCATTTGTTTGCTGACATCCACTTGAGGGAGCCATACGCAAGGATATGCAGCATATCATCGATGGCCGTTCATTTTCCTGCCTTTCCAACAAATGCACACACCTCCTGCAGCCAGTCTGGACACAAAACAATGTCCAAAAACAAAGGGTCAAAAAGCCAAAGCACAGGATAATAGTAAGTCATGCATTTAGGAATTAATTTAGAAGTAGATAATTGTTTTATTTCCCTCGTATTTCGTATTCAGGACTGAGGCATAGGTAGGCCTCACAACATGATAGGCCCCCAGCATTTAAATTTGCCTTAGAATGAAGTATGGAATTAAATGGATACAAGAAGTAGACACAAAATGAGACTCCACAGTGCTGTTTTAGGGTGTTATTTTTAATCAATTGTAGCATTTTCGTGATTAAGCAATTATTGCTTACAATATGCAACAATGAAAATCTGGTTGCAAAATCCACCTAAATCAGTTTGGCAATGCAAGACCTTTGCAAATGAACACCCAAATACCACTGGAAAAAGCAATTCAAAAGTCAGTAGTCTAATATTGGAGGACGGAATAGGAAAGGTGCAAATTCACTAAGGTACTGCAATACCGGGTCAATGCGTGGAGTGGACAGGAAAAGTGAAAAGTTAAAGGATCCTGACATAATCATGGATCTACATACTCCACCTATCTAGATTTGGCAGCTGCCAAGAAATTCTGACAAGCAGGCACACATTCCATCCAATCCTTAGTCACTGATCACTCACTCACTTCCTCACTCACTCACTCACTTCTGCATCCTGACTTTCTCTCTTCTCTTGCTGACCGGATGATGCACAATCATTTGCATGTTCTCAAACGCCGACACCCACACCCATGAGCCAACTGCCACGCCCATCCTGGCTCCGTGTTACTCAAGTTTGCACAATGCTATGCAATCTATCAATTAATCAATCAATCATGCAAGCAAGCAGTGTGACATTCTTCTTCTTCAATGAAAGGTTCTCTGATTGCTCCGAACCTCCTCATGACATCGAGATTAATTATTTCAACCGGCCCATGAAAGCGGATTTTCATTTTTTAAACAGGCAGCTAGTAGTTCCTGACCACAGGATGCCAATTCTATGATGCGTCTTCTGTGATGCTTCTATGATGCGTCTACTGTGATGTCACAATGAGCTTGCTTGAGTTTGGGTGCATAGGCTGCATTTGTTTGCTGATAGCCACTTGAGTAAAACACACACTAGGAGATGCAGCATATCATCAGAGTTCGTTCCTTTTCTACATTTCTAGCAAATGCACCCACCTTCTGCAGCCAGTCTGGACACAAAACAATGCCCAAAACAATGGGTCAAAAAGGCAATGCACAGGATAATAGTACGTCATGCGTTTAGAAATAAGTTTCGAAGTAGAATTTTTTTTTAGTTCGCTCTTAATAAGAATTCAGGACATCCTGATAGCTCCCCAGTATTTAAATTTGCCTTGGATAGAAGTAGGGAATTAGATGGAGATAAGAAGTAGACACAAAATGAGACTCCACAATGCAATTTTCAAGTGTTTTTTTAATCAAAGGTAGCATTTTCTTGATCAAACAATTATTGTATTTACTTTTACAACAATGTAACCCTGGTTGCAAAATCCCCCTAAATCAGTTTGGCAATGCAAGACCTTTGCAAATGCACACCTAAATGCCATTGGAAAAAGCAATTCAGTAGTCAGTAGCCTACTTTTGGAGGACGGAATAGGATAGATGCACCAGTCCTGGAGGTACAGCAATACCAGGTCAATGACTGGAGAGGACAGGAAAAGGAAAACGATCCTGTCACAATCATGGATCTACCTTCTCCATCTATCTAGATTTGGTGGCTGCCAAGAGAGTCTAACAGGCAGGCACACATTCCCTCCATCCCTAACTCACTCACTCACTCACTCCTTTACTCACTCCTGCATCAAGAGTTTCTCTCTTCTCTTGCTGGCTGGATGATGCACAATCATTTGCATGTGCTCCTCCTCCAATACCCACACCCATGAGCCAACTGCCACACCCATCCTGGCTCCGTTCTTTTCAAGTTTGCACAATGCTATGCAATCCATCAATCAATCAATCAATCAATCATGCAGGCAAGCAAGCAAGCAAGCAAGCAGTGTGACGTTGTTCTTCTTCAACAGAAGGTTCTCTGGTTGCGCCGATCCTTCCCATGACATCCAGATTAATTATTTCAACAGGCCCACAAAAGCGTATTTTCATATTTTAAACAGGCAGCTGATTAATCTGCTCGAGTATCCTCTTGGGTGCCTTATGATTATAGTTTATTTATTTATGTATATATAACTATTGGTATAATGTAAATTTCTATGTAAAGCACCTATGTATATATATATATATATATATATATATATATATATATTAGAGATGAGCGGGTTCGGTTCCTCGAGATCCGAACCCCCCCGATCTTCACCCATTTTACACGCTTCCGAGGCAGCCTCGGATCTTCCCACCTTGCTCGGTTAACCAGAACGCCCCCGAAAGTCATCATCCCGCTGTCGGATTCTCGCGAGATTCGTATTCTATATAAGGAGCCGCGTGTCGCCGCTATTTTCACTCGTGCTTTGGAGATGATAGCGAGAGGACGTGGCTGCGTTCTCTCAGTTTCTGTGTTCACTGTTCAGTGTGCTGCAAATATCTGTGCTCAGTGTGCTGCAAATATCTACGTTCTCTGCCTGAAAACGCTCCATATCTGCTGCATTGTAGGAGAACAGTGCAGAATTTTGCTGACCACCAGTATATATATAACAGTACGGTACAGTAGTCCATTGCTCTACCTCTGTGTCGTCAAGTATACTATCCATATCTGTGCTGCATTGTAGTTGTGCGCAGTATATAGTAGGAGGACAGTGCAGAATTTTGCTGACCACCAGTATATATATAGCAGTACGGTACAGTAGTCCATTGCTCTACCTCTGTGTCATCAAGTATACTATCCATATCTGTGCTGCATTGTAGTTGTGCGCAGTATATAGTAGGAGGACAGTGCAGAATTTTGCTGACCACCAGTATATGTATATAGCAGTACGGTACATTAGTCCATTGCTCTACCTCTGTGTCGTCAAGTATACTATCCATATCTGTGCTGCATTGTAGTTGTACGCAGTATATAGTAGGAGGACAGTGCAGAATTTTGTTGACCACCAGTATATATATAGCAGTATGGTACAGTAGGCCATTGCTATTGATATATTACTGGCATATAATTCCACACATTAAAAGATGGAGAACAGAAATGTGGAGGGTAAAACAGGGAAAGATCAAGATCCACTTCCACCTCGTGCTGAAGCTGCTGCCACTAGTCATGGCCGAGACGATGAAATGCCATCAACGTCGTCTGCCAAGGCCGATGCCCAATGTCATAGTAGAGAGCATGTAAAATCCAAAAAACAAAAGTTCAGTAAAATGACCCAAAAATCTAAATTAAAAGCGTCTGATGAGAAGCGAAAACTTGCCAATATGCCATTTACGACACGGAGTGGCAAGAAACAGCTGAGGCCCTCTCCTATGTTCCTCATGACTAGTGGGTCAGCTTCACATGAGGATGGAAGCACTCATCCTCTTGCTAGAAAAATGAAAAGACTTAAGCTAGCAAAAGCACAGCAAAGAACTGTGCGTTCTTCTAAATCACAAATCCCCAAGGAGAGTCCAATTGTGTCGGTTGCGATGCCTGACCTTCCCAACACTGGATGGGAAGAGGTGGCGCCTTCCACCATTTGCACGCCCCCTGCAAGTGCTGGAAGGAGCACCCGCAGTCCAGTTCCTGATAGTCAAATTGAAGATGTCAGTGTTGAAGTACACCAGGATGAGGATATGGGTGTTGCTGGCGCTGAGGAGGAAATTGACAAGGAGGATTCTGATGGTGAGGTGGTTTGTTTAAGTCAGGCACCCGGGGAGACACCTGTTGTCTGTGGGATGAATATGGCCATTGACATGCCTGGTCAAATTACAAAAAAAATCACCTCTTCGGTGTGGAATTATTTTAACAGAAATGCGGACAACAGGTGTCAAGCCGTGTGTTGCCTTTGTCAAGCAGTAATAAGTAGGGGTAAGGACGTTAACCACCTAGGAACATCCTCCCTTATACGTCACCTGGAGCGCATTCATCAGAAGTCATTGACAAGTTCAAAAACTTTGGGTGACAGCGGAATCAGTCCATTGACAACTAAATCCCTTACTCACTCCTGCATCATGAGTTTCTCTCTTCTCTTGCTGACCAGATGATACACAATTATTTGCATGTTCTCAACCTCTGACTCCCACACCCATGAGGCAACTGCCATGCCCATCCTGGCTCCGTGCTTCTCAAGTTTGTACAATGCTATGCTATCCATCAATAATCAATCATGCAAGCAAGCATTGTGATGTTCTTCTTCTTCATCGGAAGGTTCTCTGGTTGCTAAAAACCTTCAAATGACATCCAGATTAATTATTTCAACAGGCCCATGAAAGAGGATTTTCACTTTTTAAACAGGCAGCTAGTAGTTCCTGCCCCTAGGATTTCTCATCTATGATGCTTATATGATGCGTCTTTTATGATGTCACAATGAGCTTGCTTGGGTTTGGGTGTATAGGCTGCATTTGTTTGCTGATAGCCACTTGAGTGATACACATACCAGGAGATGCAGCATATCATCGGAGGTCATTCGTTTCCTGCATTTCCAGCAAATGCACACACCTCCTGCAGCTGGTCTGGACACAAAACAATGCCCAAAAACAAAGGGTCAAAAAGCCAAAGCACAGGATAATAGTAAGTCATGCATTTAGGAATTGATTTAGAAGTAGAAGATGTTGTTATTTTCCCTCGTAATTCGTATTCAGGACTGAGGCATAGGTAGGCCTCACATCATGATAGCCCCCCAGCATTTAAATTTGCCTTAGAATGAAGTGTGGAATTAAATGGATACAAGAGGTAGACACAAAATGAGACTCCACAGTGCTGTTTTAAGGTGTTATTTTTAATCAATTTTAGCATTTTCGTGATTAAGCAATTATTGCTTACAATATGCAACAATAAAAATGTGGTTGCAAAATGCACCAGAATCAGTTTGGCAATGCAAGACCTTTGCAAATGAACACCCAAATACCATTGGAAAAAGCAATTCAGTAGTCAGTAGTCTATTATTGGAGGACGGAATAGGAAAGGTGCAAAGTCACAAAGGTACTACAATACCGGATCAATGTATGGATTGGACAGGAAAAGTGAAAAGCAAAAGGATCATAATCATGGATCTACATACTCCACCTATCTAGATTTGGCAGCTGCCAATAAATTCTGACAAGCAGGCACAAACTCCCTCCAATCCTCAGTCACTCACTCACGCACGCACATACTCACTTCCTTACTCACTCACTCCTGCATCGTGAGTTTCTCTCTTCTCTTGCTGACCGGATGATGGACAATCATTTGCATGTTCTCAAACTCCGACACCCACACCCATGAGCCAACTGCCACGCCCATCCTGGCTCCGTGCTACTCAAGGTTGCACAATGCTATGCAATCTATCAATTAATCAATCAATCATGCAAGCAAGCAGTGTGACATTCTTTTTCTTCAATGGAAGGTTCTCTGATTGCTCCGAACCTCCCCATGACATCGAGATGAATTATTTCAACCGGCCCATGAAAGCGGATTTTCATTTTTTAAACAGGCAGCTAGTAGTTCCTTTCCCCAGGATTCCACTTCTATGATGTGTCTTCTGTGATGCTTATATGATGCATCTACTGTGATGTCACAATGAGCTTGCTTTAGTTTGGGTGTATAGGCTGCATTTGTTTGCTGATAGCCAGTAAAACACACACTAGGAGACGCACCATGTCATCAGAGTTCGTTCCTTTTCTACATTTCCAGCAAATGCACACACCTTCTGCAGGCAGTCTGGACACAAAACAATGCCCAAAACAATGGGTCGAAAAAGGCAAAGCACAGGATAATAGTACGTCATGCATTTAGAAATAAGTTTAAAAGTAGACATTTTTTTTAGTTCGCTCTTAATTAGAGTTCAGGACTGAGGCCTAGGTAGGCCTCACATCCCGATAGCTCCCCAGTATTTAAATTTGCCTTGGATAGAAGTAGGGAATTAGATGGGGATAAGAAGTAGACACAAAATGACACTACACAGTACAATTTTCAAGTGTTTTTTTAATCAAACGTAGCATTTTCTTGATCAAACAATTATTGTATTCACTTTTGCATCAATGTAACCCTGGTTGCAAAATCCCCCTAAATCAGTTTGGCAATGCAAGACCTTTGCAAATGCACACCCAACTGCCATTGGAAAAAGCAATTCAGTAGTCAGTAGTCTATTATTGGAGGACGGAATAGGATAGATGCACCAGTCCTGGAGGTACAGCAATACCAAGTCAATGACTGGAGAGGACAGGAAAAGGAAAACGATCCTATCACAATCATGGATCTACCTTCTCCACCTATCCAGATTTGGTGGCTGCCAAGAAATTCTGACAGGCAGGCACACATTTCCTCCATCCCTAACTCACGCACTCAGTCACTCCCTTATGCACTCCTGCATCAAGAGTTTCTCTCTTCTCTTGCTGGCTGGTTGATGCACAATTATGTGCATGTGCTCCTCCTCCAATACCCACACCCATGAGCCAACTGCCACACCCATCCTGGCTCCATGCTTTTCAAGTTTGCACAATGCTATGCAATCCATCAATTAATTCATCAATCATGCAAGCAAGCAAGCAAGCAAGCAATGTGACGTTCTTCTTCTTCAACAGAAGTTTCTCTAGTTGCGCCTATCCTTCCCATGACATCCAGATTAATTATTTCAACAGGCCCATGGAAGTGTATTTTCATATTTTAAACAGGCAGCTAGGAATTCCTGCCAACAGGATGCCTCTTCTATGATGCATCTTCTGCTATGCTTCTATGATACATCTTCTTTCGGGTTCACTACGATATGCCGGCGGTCGGGCTCCCGGCGACCAGCATATTGGCGCCGGGAGCCCGACCGCCGGCTTACCAACAGTGTGGCGAGCGCAAATGAGCCCCTTGCGGGCTCGCTGCGCTCGCCACGCTACGGGCACGGTGGCGCGCTATGCGCGCCACACTATTTTATTCTCCCTCCAGGGGGGTCGTGGACCCCCACGAGAGAGAATAAGTGTCGGTATGCCGGCTGTCGGGCTCCTGGCGCCGGTATGCTGGTCGCCGGGAGCCCGACCGCCGGCATACTGAAGACCACCCCTTCTTTCATGTCACAATGAGCTTGATTGAGTTTGGGTGTATAGGCTGCCTTTGTTTGCTGACAGCCACTTGAGGGAGACACACACCAGGAGATGCAGCATATCATCGATGGTCGTTCCTTTTCTGCCTTTCCAGCAAATGCACACACCTCCTGCAGCCAGTCTGGACACAAAACAATGCCCAAAAACAATGGGTCTAAAAGGCAAAGCTCAGGATAATAGTAAGTCATGTATTTAGTAATTAGTTTAGTTGTAGAAAATTTTGTAATTACGCTCGTTATTCGAATTCAGGACAGAGGACTACTTAGGCCTCACATCCTGATAGCCCCCCAGCATTTAAATTTGCTTTGGATAGAAGTAGGGAATTAGATGGAAATAACAAGTAGACACAAAATGAGACTACACAGTACAATTTTCAAGTGTTATTCTTAATCAAAGGTAGCATTTTCTTGATCAAGCAATTATTATATAAGATTTGCAAGAATGTAACCCTGGTTGCAAAATCCCCCTAAATCCGTTTGGCAATACAAGACCTTTGCAAATGGACACCCAAATGCCAATGGAAAAAGCAATTTAGTAGACAGTAGTCTATTTTTGGAGGATGGAATAGGAAAAGTTCACCAGTCCCGGAGGTACTGCAATACCGGGTCAATGGATAGAGTGGACAGGAAAAGTGAAAAGTAAAAGGATCCTGACACCATCATGGATCTACGTACTCCCCCTATCCAGATTTGGTAGCTGCTAAGAAATTATATCAAGCAGGCACACATTCCCTCCAATCCTCACTCACTCATTCACTAACTCCCTTACTCACTCACTCCTGTATCATGAGTTTCTCTCTTCTCTTGCTGACCAGATGATACACAATCATTTGCATGTTCTCAGCTTCCGATTCCCACACCCATGAGGCAACTGCCA
The DNA here is from genome assembly GCF_028390025.1 of Pseudophryne corroboree. Taxonomy (NCBI): domain Eukaryota; kingdom Metazoa; phylum Chordata; class Amphibia; order Anura; family Myobatrachidae; genus Pseudophryne; species Pseudophryne corroboree. The sequence continues at coordinate 187,365,944 of NC_086453.1, read as the reverse complement.
TGCCCAGCCTGGCTCCGTGCTTCTCAAGTTTGCACAATGCTATGCAATCCATCAATAATCAATCATGCAAGCAAGCATTGTGATGTTCTTCTTCTGCATCGGAAGGTTCTCTGGTTGCTACAAACCTTCAAATGACATCCACATTAATTATTTCAACAGGCCCATGAAAGAGGATTTTCATTTTTTAAACAGGCAGCTATTAGTTCCTGCCCCTAGGATTTCTCTTCTATGATGCGTCTTTTGTGATGTCACAATGAGCTTGCTTGGGTTTTGGTGTATAGGCTGCATTTGTTTGCTGACAGCCACTTGAGTGATACACATACCAGGAGATGCAGCATATCATTGGAGGTAATTCGTTTCCTGCATTTCCAGCAAATGCACATATCTCCTGCAGCCAGTCTGGACACAAAACAATGCCCAAAAACAAAGGGTCAAAAAGCCAAAGCACAGGATAATAGTAAGTCATGCATTTAGGAATTAATTTAGAAGTAGAAAATGTTATTATATCCCTCGTAATTCGTATTCAGGACTGAGGCATAGGTAGGCCTCACATCATGATAGCCCCCCAGCATTTAAATTTGCCTTAGAATGAAGTGTGGAATTAAATGGATACAAGAGGTAGACACAAAATGAGACTCCACAGTGCTGTTTTAAGGTGTTATTTGTAATCAATTTTAGCATTTTCGTGATTAAGCTATTATTGCTTACAATATGCAACAATAAAAATCTGGTTGCAAAATGCAGCTAAATCAGTTTGGCAATGCAAGACCTTTGCAAATGAACACCCAAATACCATTGGAAAAAGCAATTCAGTAGTCAGTAGTCTATTATTGGAGGATGGAATAGGAAAGGTGCAAAGTCACAAAGGTACTGCAATACCGGGTCAATGTATGGAGTGGACAGGAAAAGTGAAAAGTAAAAGGATCCTGACATAATCATGGATCTACATACTCCACCTATCTAGATTTGGCAGCTGCCAATAAATTCTGACAAGCAGGCACAAATTCCCTCCAATCCTCAGTCACTCACTCACTCATGCACTCACTACCTTACTCACTCACTCCTGCATCGTGAGTTTCTCTCTTCTCTTGCTGACCGGATGATGGACAATCATTTGCATGTTCTCAAACTCCGACACCCACACCCATGAGCCAACTGCCACGCCCATCCTGGCTCCGTGCTTTTCAAGATTGCACAATGCTATGCAATCCATCAATAAATTAATCAATCATGCAAGCAAGCAAGCAAGCAAGCAGTGTGACGTTCTACTTCAACAGAAGGTTCTCTGGTTGCGCCGATCCTTCCCATGACATCCAGATTAATTATTTCAACAGGCCCACGGAAGCGTATTTTCATATTTTAAACAGGCAGCTAGGAATTCCTGCCACCAGGATGCCTCTTCTATGATGCATCTTCTGCTATGCTTCTATGATGCATCTTCTTTCATGTCACAATGAGCTTGCTTGGGTTTGGGTGTATAGGCTGCCTTTGTTTGCTGACAGCCACTTGAGGGAGATACATACCAGGAGATGCAGCATGTCATTGGTGGTCATTCCTTTCCTGCCTTTCCAGCAAATGCACACACCTTCTGCAGCCAGTCTGGATACAAAACAATGCCCAAAAGCAATGGGTCGAAAAGGCAAAGCTCAGGATATTAGTAAGTCATGCATTTAGTAATTAGTTTAGTTGTAGAAAATTTTGTAATTACGCTCGTTATTCGACTTCAGGACAGAGGACTACTTAGGCCTCACATCCTGATAGTCACCCAGCATTTAAATTTGCTTTGGATGGAAGTAGAAAATTAGATGGAAATAACAAGTAGACACAAAATGAGACTACACAGTACAATTTTCAGGTGTTATTTTTAATCAAAGGTAGCATTTTCTTGATCAAGCAATTATTACATACGATTTGCAAGAATGTAACCCTGGTTGCAAAATCCCCCTAAATCAGTTTGGCAATGCAAGACCTTTGCAAATGCACACCCAAATGCCAATGGAAAAAGCAATCTAGTAGACAGTAGTCTATTTCTGGAGGATGGAATAGGAAAAGTTCACCAGTCCCGAAGGTACTGCAATACCGGGTCAATGCAGGGAGTGGACAGGAAAAGTGAAAAGTAAAAGGATCCTGACACCATCATGGATCTACGTACTCCCCCTATCCAGATTTGGTAGCTGCTAAGAAATTCTATCAAGCAGGCACACATTCCCTCCAATCCTCACTCACTCATTCACTAACTCCCTTACTCACTCACTCCTGCATCATGAGTTTCTCTCTTCTCTTGCTGACCAGATGATACACAATCATTTGCATGTTCTCAGCTTCAGACTCCCACACCCATGAGGCAACTGCCATGCCCATCCTGGCTCCGTGCTTCTCAAGTTTGCACAATGCTATGCAATACATCAATAATCAATCATGCAAGCAAGCATTGTGATGTTCTTCTTCTTCATCGGAAGGTTCTCTGGTTGCTACAAACCTTCAAATGACATCCACATTAATTATTTTAACAGGCCCATGAAAGAGGATTTTCATTTTTTTTAAACAGGCAGCTAGTAGTTCCTGCCCCTAGGATTTCTCATCTATGATGCTTCTATGATGCGTCTTTTGTGATGTCACAATGAACTTGCTTGGGTTTGGGTGTATAGGCTGCATTTGTTTGCTGACAGCCACTTGAGTGATACACATACCAGGAGATGCAGCATATCATTGGAGGTTATTCGTTTCCTGCATTTCCAGAAAATGCACATATCTCCTGCAGCCAGTCTGGACACAAAACAATGCGCAAAAATAAAGGGTCAAAAAGCCAAAGCACAGGATAATAGTAAGTCATGCATTTAGGAATTAATTTAGAAGTAGATAATTTTGTTATTTCCCTCGTAATTCGTATTCAGGACTGAGGCATAGGTAGGCCTCACATCATGATAGCCCCCCAGCATTTAAATTTGCCTTAGAATGAATTGTGGAATTAAATGGATACAAGAAGTAGACACAAAATGAGACTCCACAGTGCTGTTTTAGGGTGTTATTTTTAAGCAATTGTAGCATTTTCATGATTAAGCAATTATTGCTTACAATGGCCCTCATTCCGAGTTGTTTGCTCGCTAGCCGCTATTCGCAGCATTACACACGCTAAGCCGCCGCCCTCTGGGAGTGTATCTTAGCTTAGCAGAATTGCGAACGAAGTATTCGCAATATTGCGAAAAGATTTTTCTGTGCAGTTTCTGAGTAGCTCGAGACTTACTCTTCCAGTGCGATCAGTTCAGTGCTTGTCATTCCTGGTTTGACGTCACAAACACACCCAGCGTTCGCCCAGACACTCCCCCATTTCTCCAGCCACTCCCGCGTTTTTCCCAGAAACGGCAGCGTTTTTTCACACACACCCATAAAACGGCCAGTTTCCGCCCAGAAACACCCACTTCCTGTCAATCACACTCCGATCACCAGAACGAAGAAAAAACCTTGTAATGCCGTGAGTAAAATACCAAACTTCTTAGCAAATTTACTTGGCGCAGTCGCAGTGCGAACATTGCGCATGCGCAATTAGTGGAAAATCGCTGTGATGCGAAGAAAATTACAGAGTGAACAACTCGGAATGAGGGCCAATATGCAACAATAAAAATCTGGTTGCAAAATGCACCTAAATCAGTTTGGCAATGCAAGACCTTTGCAAATAAACACCCAAATACCATTGGAAAAAGCAATTCAGTAGTCAGTAGTCTATTATTGGAGGATGGAATAGGAAAGGTGCAAAGTCACAAAGGTACTGCAATACCGGGTCAATGCATGGAGTGGACAGGAAAAGTGAAAAGCAAAAGGATCCTGACATAATCATGGATCTACATACTCCACCTATCTAGATTTGGCAGCTGCCAAGAAATTCTGACAAGCAGGCACAAATTCCCTCCAATCCTCACTCACTCACTCACTCACTCACTCACTCACTCACTCACTCTCACTCACGCACTCACTACCTTACTCACTCACTCCTGCATCATAAGTTTCTCTCTTCTCTTGCTGACCGCGTGATGCACAATCATTTGCATGTTCTCAAACGCCGACACCCACACCCATGAGCCAACTGCCACGCCCATCCTGGCTCCATGCTACTCCAGTTTGCACAATTGTATGCAATCCATCAATTAATCAATCAATCATGCAAGCAAGCAGTGTGACATTCTTCTACTTCAATGGAAGGTTCTCTGATTGCTCCAAACCTCCCCATGACATCCACATTAATTATTTCAACCGGCCCAAGAAAGCGGATTTTCATTTTTTAAACAGGCAGTTAGTAGTTCCTTTCCCCAGGATGCCACTTCTATGATGTGTCTTCTGTGATGTTTCTATGATGCGTCTACTGTGATGTCACAATGAGCTTGATTGAGTTTGGGTGTCTAGGCTGCATTTGTTTGCTGACAGCCACTTGAGGGAGATACACACCAGGAGATGTAGCATGTCATCGATGGTCGTTCCTTTCCTGCCTTTCCAGCAAATGCACACACCTTCTGCAGCCAGTCTGGACACAAAACAATGCCCAAAAGCAATGGGTCGATAAGGCAAAGCTCAGGATATTAGTAAGTCATGCATTTAGTAATTAGTTTAGTTGTAGAAAATTTTGTAATTACGCTCATTATTCGAATTCAGGACAGAGGACTACTTAGGCCTCACATCCTGATAGCCCCCCAGAATTTAAATTTGCATTGGATAGAAGTAGGGAATTAGATGGAAATAACAAGTAGACACAAAATGAGACTACACAGTACAATTTTCAGGTGTTATTTTTAATCAAAGGTAACATTTTCTTGATCAAGCAATTATTACATACGATTTGCAAGAATGTAACCCTGGTTGCAAAATCCCCCTAAATCAGTTTGGCATGCACACCCAAATGCCAATGGAAAAAGCAATTTAGTAGACAGTAGTCTATTTTTGGAGGATGGAAAAGGAAAAGTTCACCAGTCCCGGAGGTACTGCAATACCGGGTCAATGCATGGAGTGGACAGGAAAAGTGAAAAGTAAAAGGATCCTGACACCATCATGGATCTACGTACTCCCCCTGTTCAGATTTGGTAGCTGCTAAGAAATTCTATCAAGCAGGCACACATTCCCTCCAATCCTCACTCACTCATTCACTAACTCCCTTACTCACTCACTCCTGCATCATGAGTTTCTCTCTTCTCTTGCTGACCAGATGATACACAATCATTTGCATGTTCTCAGCTTCCGACTCCCACACCCATGAGGCAACTGCCATGCCCATCCTGGCTCCGTGCTTCTCAAGTTTGCACAATGCTATGCAATCCATCAGTAATCAATCATGCAAGCAAGCATTGTGATGTTCTTCTTCTTCATCGGAAGGTTCTCTGGTTGCTACAAACCTTCAAATGACATCCACATTAATGATTTCAACAGGCCCATGAAAGAGGATTTTCATTTTTTTAAACAGGCAGCTAGTAGTTCCTGCCCCTAGGATTTCTCATCTATGATGCTTCTATGATGCGTCTTTTTTGATGTCACAATGAACTTGCTTGGGTTTAGGTGTATAGGCTGCATTTGTTTGCTGACAGCCACTTGAGTGATACACATACCAGGAGATGCAGCATATCATTGGAGGTCACTCGTTTCCTGCATTTCCAGCAAATGCACATATCTCCTGCAGCCAGTCTGGACACAAAACAATGCCCAAAAACAAAGGGTCAAAAAGCCAAAGCACAGGATAATAGTAAGTCATGCATTAAGGAATTAATTTAGAAGTAGATAATTTTGTTATTTCCCTCGTAAATCGTATTCAGGACTGAGGCATAGGTAGGCCTCACATCATGATAGCCCCCCAGCATTTAAATTTGCCTTAGAATGAAGTATGGAATTAAATGGATACAAGAAGTAGACACAAAATAAGACTCCACAGTGCTGTTTTAGGGTGTTATTTTTAAGCAATTGTAGCATTTTCATGATTAAGCAATTATTGCTTACAATGGCCCTCATTCCGAGTTGTTCGCTCGCTATCCGCTTTTCGCAGCATTACACACACTAAGCCGCCGTACTCTGGGAGTGTATCTTAGGTTAGCAGAATTGCGAATGAAGTATTCGCAATATTGCGAAAAGATTTTTCTGTGCACTTTCTGAGTAGCTCGAGACTTACTCTTCCAGTGCGATCAGTTCAGTGCTTGTCGTTCCTGGTTTGACGTCACAAACACACCCAGCGTTCGCCCAGACACTCCCCCGTTTCTCCAGCCACTCCCGCGTTTTTCCCAGAAACGGCAGCGTTTTTTCACACACACCCATAAAACGGCCAGTTTCCGCCCAGAAACACCAACTTCCTGTCAATCACACTCCGATCACCAGAACGAAGAAAAAACCTCGTAATGCCGTGAGTAAAATACCAAACTTCTTAGCAAATTTACTTGGCACAGTCGCAGTGCGAACATTGCGCATGCGCAATTAGTGGAAAATCGCTGTGATGCGAAGAAAATTACAGAGTGAACAACTCGGAATGAGGGCCAATATGCAACAATAAAAATCTGGTTGCAAAATACACCTAAATCAGTTTGGCAATGCAAGACCTTTGCAAATAAACACCCAAATACCATTGGAAAAAGCAATTCAGTAGTCAGTAGTCTATTATTGGAGGATGGAATAGGAAAGGTGCAAAGTCACAAAGGTACTGCAATACCGGGTCAATGCATGGAGTGGACAGGAAAAGTGAAAAGCAAAAGGATCCTGACATAATCATGGATCTACATACTCCACCTATCTAGATTTGGCAGCTGCCAAGAAATTCTGACAAGCAGGCACAAATTCCTTCCAATCCTCAGTCATTTACTCACTCATGCACTCACTACCTTACTCACTCACTCCTGCATCATGAGTTTCTCTCTTCTCTTGCTGACCGCGTGATGCACAATCATTTGCATGTTCTCAAACGCCGACACCCACACCCATGAGCCAACTGCCACGCCCATCCTGGCTCCATGCTACTCCAGTTTGCACAATTGTATGCAATCCATCAATTAATCAATCAATCATGCAAGCAAGCAGTGTGACATTCTTCTTCTTCAATGGAAGGTTCTCTGATTGCTCCAAACCTCCCCATGACATCCACATTAATTATTTCAACCGGCCCAAGAAAGCGGATTTTCATTTTTTAAACAGGCAGTTAGTAGTTCCTTTCCCCAGGATGCCACTTCTATGATGTGTCTTCTGTGATGTTTCTATGATGCGTCTACTGTGATGTCACAATGAGCTTGATTGAGTTTGGGTGTCTAGGCTGCATTTGTTTGCTGACAGCCACTTGAGGGAGATACACACCAGGAGATGCAGCATGTCATCGATGGTCGTTCCTTTCCTGCCTTTCCAGCAAATGCACACACCTTCTGCAGCCAGTCTGGACACAAAACAATGCCCAAAAGCAAAGGGTCGATAAGGCAAAGCTCAGGATAATAGTAAGTCATGTATTTAGTAGAGATGAGCGCCTGAAATTTTTCGGGTTTTGTGTTTTGGTTTTGGGTTCGGTTCCGCGGCCGTGTTTTGGGTTCGACCGCGTTTTGGCAAAACCTCACCGAATTTTTTTTTGTCGGATTCGGGTGTGTTTTGGATTCGGGTGTTTTTTTCAAAAAACCCTAAAAAACAGCTTAAATCATAGAATTTGGGGGTCATTTTGATCCCATATTATTATTAACCTCAAAAACCATAATTTCCACTCATTTTCAGTCTATTCTGAATACCTCACACCTCACAATATTATTTTTAGTCCTAAAATTTGCACCGAGGTCGCTGGATGACTAAGCTAAGCGACCCTAGTGGCCGACACAAACACCTGGCCCATCTAGGAGTGGCACTGCAGTGTCACGCAGGATGGCCCTTCCAAAAAACCCTCCCCAAACAGCACATGACGCAAAGAAAAAAAGAGGCGCAATGAGGTAGCTGTGTGAGTAAGATTAGCGACCCTAGTGGCCGACACAAACACCGGGCCCATCTAGGAGTGGCACTGCAGTGTCACGCAGGATGTCCCTTCCAAAAAACCCTCCCCAAACAGCACATGACGCAAAGAAAAAAAGAGGCGCAATGAGGTAGCTGTGTGAGTAAGATTAGCGACCCTAGTGGCCGACACAAACACCGGGCCCATCTAGGAGTGGCACTGCAGTGTCACGCAGGATGTCCCTTCCAAAAAACCCTCCCCAAACAGCACATGACGCAAAGAAAAAAAGAGGTGCAATGAGGTAGCTGTGTGACTAAGCTCAGCGACCCAAGTGCCCGACACAAACACCTGGCCCATCTAGGAGTGGCACTGCAGTGTCACGCAGGATGTCCCTTCCAAAAAACCCTCCCCAAACAGCACATGACGCAAAGAAAAAAAGAGGCGCAATGAGGTAGCTGTGTGAGTAAGATTAGCGACCCTAGTGGCCGACACAAACACCGGGCCCATCTAGGAGTGGCACTGCAGTGTCACGCAGGATGTCCCTTCCAAAAAACCCTCCCCAAACAGCACATGACGCAAAGAAAAATAAAAGAAAAAAGAGGTGCAAGATGGAATTGTCCTTGGGCCCTCCCACCCACCCTTATGTTGTATAAACAGGACATGCACACTTTAACCAACCCATCATTTCAGTGACAGGGTCTGCCACACGACTGTGACTGATATGACGGGTTGGTTTGGACCCCCACCAAAAAAGAAGCAATTAATCTCTCCTTGCACAAACTGGCTCTACAGAGGCAAGATGTCCACCTCATCATCATCCTCCGATATATCACCGTGTACATCCCCCTCCTCACAGATTATCAATTCGTCCCCACTGGAATCCACCATCTCAGCTCCCTGTGTACTTTGTGGAGGCAATTGCTGCTGGTCAATGTCTCCGCGGAGGAATTGATTATAATTCATTTTAATGAACATCATCTTCTCCACATTTTCTGGATGTAACCTCGTACGCCGATTGCTGACAAGGTGAGCGGCGGCACTAAACACTCTTTCGGAGTACACACTTGTGGGAGGGCAACTTAGGTAGAATAAAGCCAGTTTGTGCAAGGGCCTCCAAATTGCCTCTTTTTCCTGCCAGTATAAGTACGGACTGTCTGACGTGCCTACTTGGATGCGGTCACTCATATAATCCTCCACCATTCTTTCAATGTTGAGAGAATCATATGCAGTGACAGTAGACGACATGTCCGTAATCGTTGTCAGGTCCTTCAGTCCGGACCAGATGTCAGCATCAGCAGTCGCTCCAGACTGCCCTGCATCACCGCCAGCGGGTGGGCTCGGAATTCTGAGCCTTTTCCTCGCACCTCCAGTTGCGGGAGAATGTGAAGGAGGAGATGTTGACAGGTCGCGTTCCGCTTGACTTGACAATTTTGTCACCAGCAGGTCTTTGCACCCCAGCAGACTTGTGTCTGCCGGAAAGAGAGATCCAAGGTAGGTTTTAAATCTAGGATCGAGCACGGTGGCCAAAATGTAGTGCTCTGATTTCAACAGATTGACCACCCGTGAATCCTTGTTAAGCGAATTAAGGGCTGCATCCACAAGTCCCACATGCCTAGCGGAATCGCTCCCTTTTAGCTCCTTCTTCAATGCCTCCAGCTTCTTCTGCAAAAGCCTGATGAGGGGAATGACCTGACTCAGGCTGGCAGTGTCTGAACTGACTTCACGTGTGGCAAGTTCAAAGGGCATCAGAACCTTGCACAACGTTGAAATCATTCTCCACTGCACTTGAGACAGGTGCATTCCACCTCCTATATCGTGCTCAATTGTATAGGCTTGAATGGCCTTTTGCTGCTCCTCCAACCTCTGAAGCATATAGAGGGTTGAATTCCACCTCGTTACCACTTCTTGCTTCAGATGATGGCAGGGCAGGTTCAGTAGTTTTTGGTGGTGCTCCAGTCTTCTGTACGTGGTGCCTGTACGCCGAAAGTGTCGAAAGTATGTGCAAAACATGGGACGTGCTGGAATTTGCCCATATTTAATGCACACACAATATTGCTGGCGTTGTCCGATGCCACAAATCCACAGGAGAGTCCAATTGGGGTAAGCCATTCTGCGATGATCTTCCTCAGTTGCCGTAAGAGGTTTTTAGCTGTGTGCGTATTCTGGAAAGCGGTGATACAAAGCGTAGCCTGCCTAGGAAAGAGTTGGCGTTTGCGAGATGCTGCTACTGGTGCCGCCGCTGCTGTTCTTGCGGCGGGAGTCCATACATCTACCCAGTGGGCTGTCACAGTCATATAGTCCTGACCCTGCCCTGCTCCACTTGTCCACATGTCCGTGGTTAAGTGGACATTGGGTACAACTGCATTTTTTAGGACACTGGTGAGTCTTTTTCTGACGTCCGTGTACATTCTCGGTATCGCCTGCCTACAGAAGTGGAACCTAGATGGTATTTGGTAACAGGGGGCACACTGCCTCAATAAATTGTCTAGTTCCCTGTGAACTAACGGCGGATACCGGACGCACGTCTAACACCAACATAGTTGTAAAGGACTCAGTTATCCGCTTTGCAACAGGATGACTGCTGTGATATTTCATCTTCCTCGCAAAGGACTGTTGGACAGTCAATTGCTTACTGGAAGTAGTACAAGTGGGCTTACGACTTCCCCTCTGGGATGACCATCGACTCCCAGCAGCAACAACAGCAGCGCCAGCAGCAGTAGGCGTTACACGCAAGGATGCATCGGAGGAATCCCAGGCAGGAGAGGACTCGTCAGAATTGCCAGTGACATGGCCTGCAGGACTATTGGCATTCCTGGGGAAGGAGGAAATTGACACTGAGGGAGTTGGTGGGGTGGTTTGCGTGAGCTTGGTTACAAGAGGAAGGGATTTACTGGTCAGTGGACTGCTTCCACTGTCGGCCCAAGTTTTTGAACTTGTCACTGACTTATTATGAATGCGCTGCAGGTGACGTATAAGGGAGGATGTTCCGAGGTGGTTAACGTCCTTACCCCTACTTATTACAGCTTGACAAAGGGAACACATGGCTTGACACCTGTTGTCCGCATTTCTGGTGAAATACTTCCACACCGAAGAGCTGATTTTTTTGGTATTTTCACCAGGCATGTCAACGGCCCTATTCCTCCCACGGACAACAGGTGTCTCCCCGGGTGCCTGACTTAAACAAACCACCTCACCATCAGAATCCTCCTGGTCAATTTCCTCCCCAGCGCCAGCAACACGCATATCCTCCTCATCCTGGTGTACTTCAACACTGACATCTTCAATCTGACTATCAGGAACTGGACTGCGGGTGCTCCTTCCAGCACTTGCAGGGGGCGTGCAAATGGTGGAAGGCGCATGCTCTTCACGTCCAGTGTTGGGATGGTCAGGCATCGCAACCGACACAATTGGAATCTCCTTGTGGATTTGGGATTTCGAAGAACGCACAGTTCTTTGCGGTGCTACTGCTTTTGCCAGCTTGAGTCTTTTCATTTTTCTAGCGAGAGGCTGAGTGCCTCCATCCTCATGTGAAGCTGAACCACTAGCCATGAACATAGGCCAGGGCCTCAGCCGTTCCTTGCCTCTCCGTGTGGTAAATGGCATATTGGCAAGTTTACGCTTCTCCTCCGACAATTTTATTTTAGGTTTTGGAGTCCTTTTTTTACTGATATTTGGTGTTTTGGATTTGACATGCTCTGTACTATGACATTGGGCATCGGCCTTGGCAGACGACGTTGCTGGCATTTCATCGTCTCGGCCATGACTAGTGGCAGCAGCTTCAGCACGAGGTGGAAGTGGATCTTGATCTTTCCCTAATTTTGGAACCTCAACATTTTTGTTCTCCATATTTTAATAGGCACAACTAAAAGGCACCTCAGGTAAACAATGGAGATGGATGGATACTAGTATACAATTATGGATGGACTGCCGAGTGCCGACACAGAGGTAGCTACAGCCGTGGACTACCGTACTGTACTGTGTCTGCTGCTAATATAGACTGGTTGATAAAGAGATGTAGTAGTAGTATGTATGTATAAAGAAGAAAGAAAAAAAAACCACGGGTAGGTGGTATACAATTATGGACGGACTGCCGAGTGCCGACACAGAGGTAGCTACAGCCGTGGACTACCGTACTGTACTGTGTCTGCTGCTAATATAGACTGGTTGATAAAGAGATGTAGTAGTAGTATGTATGTATAAAGAAGAAAGAAAAAAAAACCACGGGTAGGTGGTATACAATTATGGACGGACTGCCCAGTGCCGACACAGAGGTAGCTACAGCCGTGGACTACCGTACTGTACTGTGTCTGCTGCTAATATAGACTGGTTGATAAAGAGATGTAGTAGTAGTATGTATGTATAAAGAAGAAAGAAAAAAAAACCACGGGTAGGTGGTATACAATTATGGACGGACTGCCGAGTGCCGACACAGAGGTAGCTACAGCCGTGGACTACCGTACTGTACTGTGTCTGCTGCTAATATAGACTGGTTGATAAAGAGATGTAGTAGTAGTATGTATGTATAAAGAAGAAAGAAAAAAAAACCACGGGTAGGTGGTATACAATTATGGACGGACTGCCCAGTGCCGACACAGAGGTAGCTACAGCCGTGGACTACCGTACTGTACTGTGTCTGCTGCTAATATAGACTGGTTGATAAAGAGATGTAGTAGTAGTATGTATGTATAAAGAAGAAAGAAAAAAAAACCACGGGTAGGTGGTATACAATTATGGACGGACTGCCCAGTGCCGACACAGAGGTAGCTACAGCCGTGGACTACCGTACTGTACTGTGTCTGCTGCTAATATAGACTGGTTGATAAAGAGATGTAGTAGTAGTAGTATGTATGTATAAAGAAGAAAGAAAAAAAAACCACGGGTAGGTGGTATACAATTATGGACGGACTGCCCAGTGTCGACACAGAGGTAGCTACAGCCGTGGACTACCGTACTGTACTGTGTCTGCTGCTAATATAGACTGGTTGATAAAGAGATGTAGTAGTAGTATGTATGTATAAAGAAGAAAGAAAAAAAAACCACGGGTAGGTGGTATACAATTATGGACGGACTGCCCAGTGCCGACACAGAGGTAGCTACAGCCGTGGACTACCGTACTGTACTGTGTCTGCTGCTAATATAGACTGGTTGATAAAGAGATGTAGTAGTAGTAGTATGTATGTATAAAGAAGAAAGAAAAAAAAACCACGGGTAGGTGGTATACAATTATGGACGGACTGCCGAGTGCCGACACAGAGGTAGCTACAGCCGTGGACTACCGTACTGTACTGTGTCTGCTGCTAATATAGACTGGTTGATAAAGAGATGTAGTAGTAGTATGTATGTATAAAGAAGAAAGAAAAAAAAACCACGGGTAGGTGGTATACAATTATGGACGGACTGCCGAGTGCCGACACAGAGGTAGCTACAGCCGTGAACTACCGTACTGTGTCTGCTGCGACTGGATGATAAATAATGATATAAAAAATATATATATATCACTACTGCAGCCGGACAGGTATATATTATATAATGACGGACCTGCTGGACACTGTCTGTCAGCAGAATGAGTTTTTTATAGAATAAAAAAAACACCACACAAGTGAAGTCACACGACGAGTGTTTAACTTTTTCAGGCAATCACAATATAGTATACTATACTACTAACTATACTGGTGGTCAGTGTGGTCAGGTCACTGGTCAGTCACACTGGCAGTGGCACTCCTGCAGCAAAAGTGTGCACTGTTTAATTTTAATAATAATATGTACTCCTGGCTCCTGCTATAACCTATAACTGGCACTGCAGTGCTCCCCAGTCTCCCCCACAATTATAAGATGTGTGAGCTGAGCACAGTCAGATACGAGTGTTTAACTTTTTCAGGCAATCACAATATAGTATACTATACTACTAACTATACTGGTGGTCAGTGTGGTCAGGTCACTGGTCAGTCACACTGGCAGTGGCACTCCTGCAGCAAAAGTGTGCACTGTTTAATTTTAATAATAATATGTACTCCTGGCTCCTGCTATAACCTATAACTGGCACTGCAGTGCTCCCCAGTCTCCCCCACAATTATAAGATGTGTGAGCTGAGCACAGTCAGATATATACATAGATGATGCAGCACACTGGGCTGAGCAGTGCACACAGATATGGTATGTGACTGAGTCACTGTGTATCGTTTTTTTCAGGCAGAGAACGGATATATTCAATAAAACTGCACTGTCTGGTGGTCACTGTGGTCAGTCACTAGTAAACTCTGCACTCTCTACAGTTCTACAGTACTCCTAAGCTCCAGTAAATCAGGTCAATCTCTCTCTCTCTCTCTTCTAATCTAAATGGAGAGGACGCCAGCCACGTCCTCTCCCTATCAATCTCAATGCACGTGTGAAAATGGCGGCGACGCGCGGCTCCTTATATAGAATCCGAGTCTCGCGAGAATCCGACAGCGTCATGATGACGTTCGGGCGCGCTCGGGTTAAACGAGCAAGGCGGGAAGATCCGAGTCGCTCGGACCCGTGAAAAAAAAATGAAGTTCGTGCGGGTTCGGATTCAGAGAAACCGAACCCGCTCATCTCTAGTATTTAGTAATTAGTTTAGTTGTAGAAAATTTTGTAATTACGCTCATTATTCGAATTCAGGACAGAGGACTACTTAGGCCTCACATCCTGATAGCCCCCCAGCATTTAAATTTGCATTGGATAGAAGTAGGGAATTAGATGGAAATAACAAGTAGACACAAAATGAGACTACACAGTACAATTTTCAGGTGTTATTTTTAATCAAAGGTAGCATTTTCTTGATCAAGCAATTATTACATACGATTTGCAAGAATGTAACCCTGGTTGCAAAATCCCCCTAAATCAGTTTGGCAATGCAAGACCTTTGCAAATGCACACCCAAATGCCAATGGAAAAAGCAATCTAGTAGACAGTAGTCTATTTCTGGAGGATGGAATAGGAAAAGTTCACCAGTCCCGAAGGTACTGCAATACCGGGTCAATGCATGGAGTGGACAGGAAAAGTGAAAAGTAAAAGGATCCTGACACCATCATGGATCTACGTACTCCCCCTATCCAGATTTGGTAGCTGCTAAGAAATTCTATCAAGCAGGCACACATTCCCTCCAATCCTCACTCACTCATTCACTAACTCCCTTACTCACTAACTCCTGCATCATGAGTTTCTCTCTTCTCTTGCTGACCAGATGATACACAATCATTTGCATGTTCTCAGCTTCAGACTCCCACACCCATGAGGCAACTGCCATGCCCATCCTGGCTCCGTGCTTCTCAAGTTTGCACAATGCTATGCAATCCATCAATAATCAATCATGCAAGCAAGCATTGTGATGTTTTTCTTCTTCATCGGAAGGTTCTCTGGTTGCTACAAACCTTCAAATGACATCCACATTAATTATTTCAACAGGCCCATGAAAGAGGATTTTCATTTTTTTTAAACAGGCAGCTAGTAGTTCCTGCCCCTAGGATTTCTCATCTATGATGCTTCTATGATGCGTCTTTTGTGATGTCACAATGAACTTGCTTGGGTTTGGGTGTATAGGCTGCATTTGTTTGCTGACAGCCACTTGAGTGATACACATACCAGGAGATGCAGCATATCATTGGAGGTCATTCGTTTCCTGCATTTCCAGCAAATGCACATATCTCCTGCAGCCAGTCTGGACACAAAACAATGCCCAAAAACAAA
Source organism: Pseudophryne corroboree (assembly GCF_028390025.1). Lineage (NCBI taxonomy): Eukaryota > Metazoa > Chordata > Amphibia > Anura > Myobatrachidae > Pseudophryne > Pseudophryne corroboree. The sequence goes on along the minus strand of NC_086453.1, from coordinate 187,350,320 downwards.
GGGTCAAAAAGCCAAAGCACAGGATAATAGTAAGTCATGCATTTAGGAATTAATTTAGAAGTAGAAAATGTTGTTATTTCCCTCGCAATTCGTATTCAGAACTGAGGCATAGGTAGGCCTCACATCATGATAGCCCCCCAGCATTTAAATTTGCCTTAGAATGAATTGTGGAATTAAATGGATACAAGAAGTAGACACAAAATGAAACTCCACAGTGCTGTTTTAGGGTGTTATTTTTAAGCAATTGTAGCATTTTCATGATTAAGCAATTATTGCTTACAATGGCCCTCATTCCGAGTTGTTTGCTCGCTAGCCGCTATTCGCAGCATTACACACGCTAAGCCGCCGCCCTCTGGCAGTGTATCTTAGCTTAGCAGAATTGCGAATGAAGTATTCGCAATATTGCGAAAAGATTTTTCTGTGCAGTTTCTGAGTAGCTCGAGACTTACTCTTCCAGTGCGATCAGTTCAGTGCTTGTCATTCCTGGTTTGACATCACAAACACACCCAGCGTTCGCCCAGACACTCCCCCGTTTCTCCTGCCACTCCCGCGTTTTTCCCAGAAACGGCAGCGTTTTTTCACACACACCCATAAAACGGCCAGTTTCCGCCCAGAAACACCCACTTCCTGTCAATCACACTCCGATCACCAGAACGAAGAAAAAACCTTGTAATGCCGTGAGTAAAATACCAAACTTCTTAGCAAATTTACTTGGCGCAGTCGCAGTGCGAACATTGCGCATGCGCAATTAGTGGAAAATCGCTGTGATGCGAAGAAAATTACCGAGTGAACAACTCGGAATGAGGGCCAATATGCAACAATAAAAATCTGGTTGCAATATACACCTAAATAAGTTTGGCAATGCAAGACCTTTGCAAATAAACACCCAAATACCATTGGAAAAAGCAATTCAGTAGTCAGTAGTCTATTATTGGAGGATGGAATAGGAAAGGTGCAAAGTCACAAAGGTACTGCAATACCGGGTCAATGCATGGAGTGGACAGGAAAAGTGAAAAGCAAAAGGATTCTGACATAATCATGGATCTACATACTCCACCTATCTAGATTTGGCAGCTGCCAAGAAATTCTGACAAGCAGGCACAAATGCCTTCCAATCCTCAGTCACTCACTCACTCATGCACTCACTACCTTACTCACTCACTCCTGCATCATGAGTTTCTCTCTTCTCTTGCTGACCGCGTGATGCACAATCATTTGCATGTTCTCAAACGCCGACACCCACACCCATGAGCCAACTGCCACGCCCATCCTGGCTCCATGCTACTCCAGTTTGCACAATTGTATGCAATCCATCAATTAATCAATCAATCATGCAAGCAAGCAGTGTGACATTCTTCTTCTTCAATGGAAGGTTCTCTGATTGCTCCAAACCTCCCCATGACATCCACATTAATTATTTCAACCGGCCCAAGAAAGCGGATTTTCATTTTTTAAACAGGCAGTTAGTAGTTCCTTTCCCCAGGATGCCACTTCTATGATGTGTCTTCTGTGATGTTTCTATGATGCGTCTACTGTGATGTCACAATGAGCTTGATTGAGTTTGGGTGTCTAGGCGGCATTTGTTTGCTGACAGCCACTTGAGGGAGATACACACCAGGAGATGCAGCATGTCATCGATGGTCGTTCCTTTCCTGCCTTTCCAGCAAATGCACACACCTTCTACAGCCAGTCTGGACACAAAACAATGCCCAAAAGCAATGGGTCGATAAGGCAAAGCTCAGGATATTAGTAAGTCATGCATTTAGTAATTAGTTTAGTTGTAGAAAATTTTGTAATTACGCTTATTATTCGAATTCAGGACAGAGGACTACTTAGGCCTCACATCCTGATAGCCCCCCAGCATTTAAATTTGCATTGGATAGAAGTAGGGAATTAGATGGAAATAACAAGTAGACACAAAATGAGACTACACAGTACAATTTTCAGGTGTTATTTTTAATCAAAGGTAGCATTTTCTTGATCAAGCAATTATTACATACGATTTGCAAGAATGTAACCCTGGTTGCAAAATCCCCCTAAATCAGTTTGGCAATGCAAGACCTTTGCAAATGCACACCCAAATGCCAATGGAAAAAGCAATCTAGTAGACAGTAGTCTATTTCTGGACGATGGAATAGGAAAAGTTCACCAGTCCCGAAGGTACTGCAATACCGGGTCAATGCATGGAGTGGACAGGAAAAGTGAAAAGTAAAAGGATCCTGACACCATCATGGATCTACGTACTCCCCCTATCCAGATTTGGTAGCTGCTAAGAAATTCTATCAAGCAGGCACACATTCCCTCCAATCCTCACTCACTCATTCACTAACTCCCTTACTCACTCACTCCTGCATCATGAGTTTCTCTCTTCTCTTGCTGACCAGATGATACACAATCATTTGCATGTTCTCAGCTTCAGACTCCCACACCCATGAGGCAACTGCCATGCCCATCCTGGCTCCGTGCTTCTCAAGTTTGCACAATGCTATGCAATACATCAATAATCAATCATGCAAGCAAGCATTGTGATGTTCTACTTCTTCATCGGAAGGTTCTCTGGTTGCTACAAACCTTCAAATGACATCCACATTAATTATTTTAACAGGCCCATGAAAGAGGATTTTCATTTTTTTTAAACAGGCAGCTAGTAGTTCCTGCCCCTAGGATTTCTCATCTATGATGCTTCTATGATGCGTCTTTTGTGATGTCACAATGAACTTGCTTGGGTTTGGGTGTATAGGCTGCATTTGTTTGCTGACAGCCACTTGAGTGATACACATACCAGGAGATGCAGCATATCATTGGAGGTTATTCGTTTCCTGCATTTCCAGCAAATGCACATATCTCCTGCAGCCAGTCTGGACACAAAACAATGCCCAAAAACAAAGGGTCAAAAAGCCAAAGCACAGGATAATAGTAAGTCATGCATTTAGGAATTAATTTAGAAGTAGATAATTTTGTTATTTCCCTCGTAATTCGTATTCAGGACTGAGGCATAGGTAGGCCTCACATCATGATAGCCCCCCAGCATTTAAATTTGCCTTAGAATGAATTGTGGAATTAAATGGATGCAAGAAGTAGACACAAAATGAGACTCCACAGTGCTGTTTTAGGGTGTTATTTTTAAGCAATTGTAGCATTTTCATGATTAAGCAATTATTGCTTACAATGGCCCTCATTCCGAGTTGTTTGCTCGCTAGCCGCTATTCGCAGCATTACACACGCTAAGCCGCCGCCCTCTGGGAGTGTATCTTAGCTTAGCAGAATTGCGAACGAAGTATTCGCAATATTGCGAAAAGATTTTTCTGTGCAGTTTCTGAGTAGCTCGAGACTTACTCTTCCAGTGCGATCAGTTCAGTGCTTGTCATTCCTGGTTTGACGTCACAAACACACCCAGCGTTCGCCCAGACACTACCCCGTTTCTCCAGCCACTCCCGCGTTTTTCCCTGAAACGGCAGCGTTTTTTCACACACACCCATAAAACGGCCAGTTTCCGCCCAGAAACACCAACTTCCTGTCACTCACACTCCGATCACCAGAACGAAGAAAAAACCTTGTAATGCCGTGAGTAAAATACCAAACTTCTTAGCAAATTTACTTGGCGCAGTCGCAGTGCGAACATTGCGCATGCGCAATTAGTGGAAAATCGCTGTGATGCGAAGAAAATTACAGAGTGAACAACTCGGAATGAGGGCCAATATGCAACAATAAAAATCTGGTTGCAAAATGCACCTAAATCAGTTTGGCAATGCAAGACCTTTGCAAATAAACACCCAAATACCATTGGAAAAAGCAATTCAGTAGTCAGTAGTCTATTATTGGAGGATGGAATAGGAAAGGTGCAAAGTCACAAAGGTACTGCAATACCGGGTCAATGCATGGAGTGGACAGGAAAAGTGAAAAGCAAAAGGATCCTGACATAATCATGGATCTACATACTCCACCTATCTAGATTTGGCAGCTGCCAAGAAATTCTGACAAGCAGGCACAAATTCCCTCCAATCCTCAGTCACTCACTCACTCACTCACTCACTCCCTCACTCACTCACGCACTCACTACCTTACTCACTCACTCCTTCATCATGAGTTTCTCTCTTCTCTTGCTGACCGCGTAATGCACAATCATTTGCATGTTCTCAAACGCCGACACCCACACCCATGAGCCAACTGCCACGCCCATCCTGGCTCCATGCTACTCCAGTTTGCACAATTGTATGCAATCCATCAATTAATCAATCAATCATGCAAGCAAGCAGTGTGACATTCTTCTTCTTCAATGGAAGGTTCTCTGATTGCTCCAAACCTCCCCATGACATCCACATTAATTATTTCAACCGGCCCAAGAAAGCGGATTTTCATTTTTTAAACAGGCAGTTAGTAGTTCCTTTCCCCAGGATGCCACTTCTATGATGTGTCTTCTGTGATGTTTCTATGATGCGTCTACTGTGATGTCACAATGAGCTTGATTGAGTTTGGGTGTCTAGGCTGCATTTGTTTGCTGACAGCCACTTGAGGGAGATACACACCAGGAGATGTAGCATGTCATCGATGGTCGTTCCTTTCCTGCCTTTCCAGCAAATGCACACACCTTCTGCAGCCAGTCTGGACACAAAACAATGCCCAAAAGCAATGGGTCGATAAGGCAAAGCTCAGGATATTAGTAAGTCATGCATTTAGTAATTAGTTTAGTTGTAGAAAATTTTGTAATTACGCTCATTATTCGAATTCAGGACAGAGGACTACTTAGGCCTCACATCCTGATAACCCCCCAGCATTTAAATTTGCATTGGATAGAAGTAGGGAATTAGATGGAAATAACAAGTAGACACAAAATGAGACTACACAGTACAATTTTCAGGTGTTATTTTTAATCAAAGGTAACATTTTCTTGATCAAGCAATTATTACATACGATTTGCAAGAATGTAACCCTGGTTGCAAAATCCCCCTAAATCAGTTTGGCATGCACACCCAAATGCCAATGGAAAAAGCAATTTAGTAGACAGTAGTCTAGTTTTTGGAGGATGGAATAGGAAAAGTTCACCAGTCCCGGAGGTACTGCAATACCGGGTCAATGCATGGAGTGGACAGGAAAAGTGAAAAGTAAAAGGATCCTGACACCATCATGGATCTACGTACTCCCCCTGTTCAGATTTGGTAGCTGCTAAGAAATTCTATCAAGCAGGCACACATTCCCTCCAATCCTCACTCACTCATTCACTAACTCCCTTACTCACTCACTCCTGCATCATGAGTTTCTCTCTTCTCTTGCTGACCAGATGATACACAATCATTTGCATGTTCTCAGCTTCCGACTCCCACACCCATGAGGCAACTGCCATGCCCATCCTGGCTCCGTGCTTCTCAAGTTTGCACAATGCTATGCAATCCATCAATAATCAATCATGCAAGCAAGCATTGTGATGTTCTTCTTTTTCATCGGAAGGTTCTCTGGTTGCTACAAACCTTCAAATGACATCCACATTAATGATTTCAACAGGCCCATGAAAGAGGATTTTCATTTTTTTAAACAGGCAGCTAGTAGTTCCTGCCCCTAGGATTTCTCATCTATGATGCTTCTATGATGCGTCTTTTTTGATGTCACAATGAACTTGCTTGGGTTTAGGTGTATAGGCTGCATTTGTTTGCTGACAGCCACTTGAGTGATACACATACCAGGAGATGCAGCATATCATTGGAGGTCATTCGTTTCCTGCATTTCCAGCAAATGCACATATCTCCTGCAGCCAGTCTGGACACAAAACAATGCCCAAAAACAAAGGGTCAAAAAGCCAAAGCACAGGATAATAGTAAGTCATGCATTAAGGAATTAATTTAGAAGTAGATAATTTTGTTATTTCCCTCGTAAATCGTATTCAGGACTGAGGCATAGGTAGGCCTCACATCATGATAGCCCCCCAGCATTTAAATTTGCCTTAGAATGAAGTATGGAATTAAATGGATACAAGAAGTAGACACAAAATAAGACTCCACAGTGCTGTTTTAGGGTGTTATTTTTAAGCAATTGTAGCATTTTCATGATTAAGCAATTATTGCTTACAATGGCCCTCATTCCGAGTTGTTCGCTCGCTATCCGCTTTTCGCAGCATTACACACACTAAGCCGCCGTACTCTGGGAGTGTATCTTAGCTTAGCAGAATTGCGAATGAAGTATTCGCAATATTGCAAAAAGATTTTTCTGTGCACTTTCTGAGTAGCTCGAGACTTACTCTTCCAGTGCGATCAGTTCAGTGCTTGTCGTTCCTGGTTTGACGTCACAAACACACCCAGCGTTCGCCCAGACACTCCCCCGTTTCTCCAGCCACTCCCGCGTTTTTCCCAGAAACGGCAGCGTTTTTTCACACACACCCATAAAACGGCCAGTTTCCGCCCAGAAACACCCACTTCCTGTCAATCACACTCCGATCACCAGAACGAAGAAAAAACCTCGTAATGCCGTGAGTAAAATACCAAACTTCTTAGCAAATTTACTTGGCGCAGTCGCAGTGCGAACATTGCGCATGCGCAATTAGTGGAAAATCGCTGTGATGCGAAGAAAATTACAGAGTGAACAACTCGGAATGAGGGCCAATATGCAACAATAAAAATCTGGTTGCAAAATACACCTAAATCAGTTTGGCAATGCAAGACCTTTGCAAATAAACACCCAAATACCATTGGAAAAAGCAATTCAGTAGTCAGTAGTCTATTATTGGAGGATGGAATAGGAAAGGTGCAAAGTCACAAAGGTACTGCAATACCGGGTCAATGCATGGAGTGGACAGGAAAAGTGAAAAGCAAAAGGATCCTGACATAATCATGGATCTACATACTCCACCTATCTAGATTTGGCAGCTGCCAAGAAATTCTGACAAGCAGGCACAAATTCCTTCCAATCCTCAGTCACTCACTCACTCACTCATGCACTCACTACCTTACTCACTCACTCCTGCATCATGAGTTTCTCTCTTCTCTTGCTGACCGCGTGATGCACAATCATTTGCATGTTCTCAAACGCCGACACCCACACCCATGAGCCAACTGCCACGCCCATCCTGGCTCCATGCTACTCCAGTTTGCACAATTGTATGCAATCCATCAATTAATCAATCAATCATGCAAGCAAGCAGTGTGACATTCTTCTTCTTCAATGGAAGGTTCTCTGATTGCTCCAAACCTCCCCATGACATCCACATTAATTATTTCAACCGGCCCAAGAAAGCGGATTTTAATTTTTTAAACAGGCAGTTAGTAGTTCCTTTCCCCAGGATGCCACTTCTATGATGTGTCTTCTGTGATGTTTCTATGATGCGTCTACTGTGATGTCACAATGAGCTTGATTGAGTTTGGGTGTCTAGGCTGCATTTGTTTGCTGACAGCCACTTGAGGGAGATACACACCAGGAGATGCAGCATGTCATCGATGGTCGTTCCTTTCCTGCCTTTCCAGCAAATGCACACACCTTCTGCAGCCAGTCTGGACACAAAACAATGCCCAAAAGCAATGGGTCGATAAGGCAAAGCTCAGGATAATAGTAAGTCATGTATTTAGTAATTAGTTTAGTTGTAGAAAATTTTGTAATTACGCTCATTATTCGAATTCAGGACAGAGGACTACTTAGGCCTCACATCCTGATAGCCCCCCAGAATTTAAATTTGCATTGGATAGAAGTAGGGAATTAGATGGAAATAACAAGTAGACACAAAATGAGACTACACAGTACAATTTTCAGGTGTTATTTTTAATCAAAGGTAGCATTTTCTTGATCAAGCAATTATTACATACGATTTGCAAGAATGTAACCCTGGTTGCAAAATCCCCCTAAATCAGTTTGGCAATGCAAGACCTTTGCAAATGCACACCCAAATGCCAATGGAAAAAGCAATCTAGTAGACAGTAGTCTATTTCTGGAGGATGGAATAGGAAAAGTTCACCAGTCCCGAAGGTACTGCAATACCGGGTCAATGCATGGAGTGGACAGGAAAAGTGAAAAGTAAAAGGATCCTGACACCATCATGGATCTACGTACTCCCCCTATTCAGATTTGGTAGCTGCTAAGAAATTCTATCAAGCAGGCACACATTCCCTCCAATCCTCACTCACTCATTCACTAACTCCCTTACTCACTCACTCCTGCATCATGAGTTTCTCTCTTCTCTTGCTGACCAGATGATACACAATCATTTGCATGTTCTCAGCTTCAGACTCCCACACCCATGAGGCAACTGCCATGCCCATCCTGGCTCCGTGCTTCTCAAGTTTGCACAATGCTATGCAATCCATCAATAATCAATCATGCAAGCAAGCATTGTGATGTTTTTCTTCTTCATCGGAAGGTTCTCTGGTTGCTACAAACCTTCAAATGACATCCACATTAATTATTTCAACAGGCCCATGAAAGAGGATTTTCATTTTTTTTAAACAGGCAGCTAGTAGTTCCTGCCCCTAGGATTTCTCATCTATGATGCTTCTATGATGCGTCTTTTTTGATGTCACAATGAACTTGCTTGGGTTTGGGTGTATAGGCTGCATTTGTTTGCTGACAGCCACTTGAGTGATACACATACCAGGAGATGCAGCATATCATTGGAGGTCATTCGTTTCCTGCATTTCCAGCAAATGCACATATCTCCTGCAGCCAGTCTGGACACAAAACAATGCCCAAAAACAAAGGGTCAAAAAGCCAAAGCACAGGATAATAGTAAGTCATGCATTTAGGAATTAATTTAGAAGTAGATAATTTTGTTATTTCCCTCGTAATTCGTATTCAGGACTGAGGCATAGGTAGGCCTCACATCATGATAGCCCCCCAGCATTTAAATTTGCCTTAGAATGAATTGTGGAATTAAATGGATACAAGAAGTAGACACAAAATGAAACTCCACAGTGCTGTTTTAGGGTGTTATTTTTAAGCAATTGTAGCATTTTCATGATTAAGCAATTATTGCTTACAATGGCCCTCATTCCGAGTTGTTTGCTCGCTAGCCGCTATTCGCAGCATTACACACGCTAAGCCGCCGCCCTCTGGCAGTGTATCTTAGCTTAGCAGAATTGCGAATGAAGTATTCGCAATATTGCGAAAAGATTTTTCTGTGCAGTTTCTGAGTAGCTCGAGACTTACTCTTCCAGTGCGATCAGTTCAGTGCTTGTCATTCCTGGTTTGACATCACAAACACACCCAGCGTTCGCCCAGACACTCCCCCGTTTCTCCTGCCACTCCCGCGTTTTTCCCAGAAACGGCAGCGTTTTTTCACACACACCCATAAAACGGCCAGTTTCCGCCCAGAAACACCCACTTCCTGTCAATCACACTCCGATCACCAGAACGAAGAAAAAACCTTGTAATGCCGTGAGTAAAATACCAAACTTCTTAGCAAATTTACTTGGCGCAGTCGCAGTGCGAACATTGCGCATGCGCAATTAGTGGAAAATCGCTGTGATGCGAAGAAAATTACCGAGTGAACAACTCGGAATGAGGGCCAATATGCAACAATAAAAATCTGGTTGCAATATACACCTAAATAAGTTTGGCAATGCAAGACCTTTGCAAATAAACACCCAAATACCATTGGAAAAAGCAATTCAGTAGTCAGTAGTCTATTATTGGAGGATGGAATAGGAAAGGTGCAAAGTCACAAAGGTACTGCAATACCGGGTCAATGCATGGAGTGGACAGGAAAAGTGAAAAGCAAAAGGATTCTGACATAATCATGGATCTACATACTCCACCTATCTAGATTTGGCAGCTGCCAAGAAATTCTGACAAGCAGGCACAAATGCCTTCCAATCCTCAGTCACTCACTCACTCATGCACTCACTACCTTACTCACTCACTCCTGCATCATGAGTTTCTCTCTTCTCTTGCTGACCGCGTGATGCACAATCATTTGCATGTTCTCAAACGCCGACACCCACACCCATGAGCCAACTGCCACGCCCATCCTGGCTCCATGCTACTCCAGTTTGCACAATTGTATGCAATCCATCAATTAATCAATCAATCATGCAAGCAAGCAGTGTGACATTCTTCTTCTTCAATGGAAGGTTCTCTGATTGCTCCAAACCTCCCCATGACATCCACATTAATTATTTCAACCGGCCCAAGAAAGCGGATTTTCATTTTTTAAACAGGCAGTTAGTAGTTCCTTTCCCCAGGATGCCACTTCTATGATGTGTCTTCTGTGATGTTTCTATGATGCGTCTACTGTGATGTCACAATGAGCTTGATTGAGTTTGGGTGTCTAGGCGGCATTTGTTTGCTGACAGCCACTTGAGGGAGATACACACCAGGAGATGCAGCATGTCATCGATGGTCGTTCCTTTCCTGCCTTTCCAGCAAATGCACACACCTTCTACAGCCAGTCTGGACACAAAACAATGCCCAAAAGCAATGGGTCGATAAGGCAAAGCTCAGGATATTAGTAAGTCATGCATTTAGTAATTAGTTTAGTTGTAGAAAATTTTGTAATTACGCTTATTATTCGAATTCAGGACAGAGGACTACTTAGGCCTCACATCCTGATAGCCCCCCAGCATTTAAATTTGCATTGGATAGAAGTAGGGAATTAGATGGAAATAACAAGTAGACACAAAATGAGACTACACAGTACAATTTTCAGGTGTTATTTTTAATCAAAGGTAGCATTTTCTTGATCAAGCAATTATTACATACGATTTGCAAGAATGTAACCCTGGTTGCAAAATCCCCCTAAATCAGTTTGGCAATGCAAGACCTTTGCAAATGCACACCCAAATGCCAATGGAAAAAGCAATCTAGTAGACAGTAGTCTATTTCTGGAGGATGGAATAGGAAAAGTTCACCAGTCCCGAAGGTACTGCAATACCGGGTCAATGCATGGAGTGGACAGGAAAAGTGAAAAGTAAAAGGATCCTGACACCATCATGGATCTACGTACTCCCCCTATCCAGATTTGGTAGCTGCTAAGAAATTCTATCAAGCAGGCACACATTCCCTCCAATCCTCACTCACTCATTCACTAACTCCCTTACTCACTCACTCCTGCATCATGAGTTTCTCTCTTCTCTTGCTGACCAGATGATACACAATCATTTGCATGTTCTCAGCTTCAGACTCCCACACCCATGAGGCAACTGCCATGCCCATCCTGGCTCCGTGCTTCTCAAGTTTGCACAATGCTATGCAATACATCAATAATCAATCATGCAAGCAAGCATTGTGATGTTCTACTTCTTCATCGGAAGGTTCTCTGGTTGCTACAAACCTTCAAATGACATCCACATTAATTATTTTAACAGGCCCATGAAAGAGGATTTTCATTTTTTTTAAACAGGCAGCTAGTAGTTCCTGCCCCTAGGATTTCTCATCTATGATGCTTCTATGATGCGTCTTTTGTGATGTCACAATGAACTTGCTTGGGTTTGGGTGTATAGGCTGCATTTGTTTGCTGACAGCCACTTGAGTGATACACATACCAGGAGATGCAGCATATCATTGGAGGTTATTCGTTTCCTGCATTTCCAGCAAATGCACATATCTCCTGCAGCCAGTCTGGACACAAAACAATGCCCAAAAACAAAGGGTCAAAAAGCCAAAGCACAGGATAATAGTAAGTCATGCATTTAGGAATTAATTTAGAAGTAGATAATTTTGTTATTTCCCTCGTAATTCGTATTCAGGACTGAGGCATAGGTAGGCCTCACATCATGATAGCCCCCCAGCATTTAAATTTGCCTTAGAATGAATTGTGGAATTAAATGGATGCAAGAAGTAGACACAAAATGAGACTCCACAGTGCTGTTTTAGGGTGTTATTTTTAAGCAATTGTAGCATTTTCATGATTAAGCAATTATTGCTTACAATGGCCCTCATTCCGAGTTGTTTGCTCGCTAGCCGCTATTCGCAGCATTACACACGCTAAGCCGCCGCCCTCTGGGAGTGTATCTTAGCTTAGCAGAATTGCGAACGAAGTATTCGCAATATTGCGAAAAGATTTTTCTGTGCAGTTTCTGAGTAGCTCGAGACTTACTCTTCCAGTGCGATCAGTTCAGTGCTTGTCATTCCTGGTTTGACGTCACAAACACACCCAGCGTTCGCCCAGACACTACCCCGTTTCTCCAGCCACTCCCGCGTTTTTCCCTGAAACGGCAGCGTTTTTTCACACACACCCATAAAACGGCCAGTTTCCGCCCAGAAACACCAACTTCCTGTCACTCACACTCCGATCACCAGAACGAAGAAAAAACCTTGTAATGCCGTGAGTAAAATACCAAACTTCTTAGCAAATTTACTTGGCGCAGTCGCAGTGCGAACATTGCGCATGCGCAATTAGTGGAAAATCGCTGTGATGCGAAGAAAATTACAGAGTGAACAACTCGGAATGAGGGCCAATATGCAACAATAAAAATCTGGTTGCAAAATGCACCTAAATCAGTTTGGCAATGCAAGACCTTTGCAAATAAACACCCAAATACCATTGGAAAAAGCAATTCAGTAGTCAGTAGTCTATTATTGGAGGATGGAATAGGAAAGGTGCAAAGTCACAAAGGTACTGCAATACCGGGTCAATGCATGGAGTGGACAGGAAAAGTGAAAAGCAAAAGGATCCTGACATAATCATGGATCTACATACTCCACCTATCTAGATTTGGCAGCTGCCAAGAAATTCTGACAAGCAGGCACAAATTCCCTCCAATCCTCAGTCACTCACTCACTCACTCACTCACTCCCTCACTCACTCACGCACTCACTACCTTACTCACTCACTCCTTCATCATGAGTTTCTCTCTTCTCTTGCTGACCGCGTAATGCACAATCATTTGCATGTTCTCAAACGCCGACACCCACACCCATGAGCCAACTGCCACGCCCATCCTGGCTCCATGCTACTCCAGTTTGCACAATTGTATGCAATCCATCAATGAATCAATCAATCATGCAAGCAAGCAGTGTGACATTCTTCTTCTTCAATGGAAGGTTCTCTGATTGCTCCAAACCTCCCCATGACATCCACATTAATTATTTCAACCGGCCCAAGAAAGCGGATTTTCATTTTTTAAACAGGCAGTTAGTAGTTCCTTTCCCCAGGATGCCACTTCTATGATGTGTCTTCTGTGATGTTTCTATGATGCGTCTACTGTGATGTCACAATGAGCTTGATTGAGTTTGGGTGTCTAGGCTGCATTTGTTTGCTGACAGCCACTTGAGGGAGATACACACCAGGAGATGTAGCATGTCATCGATGGTCGTTCCTTTCCTGCCTTTCCAGCAAATGCACACACCTTCTGCAGCCAGTCTGGACACAAAACAATGCCCAAAAGCAATGGGTCGATAAGGCAAAGCTCAGGATATTAGTAAGTCATGCATTTAGTAATTAGTTTAGTTGTAGAAAATTTTGTAATTACGCTCATTATTCGAATTCAGGACAGAGGACTACTTAGGCCTCACATCCTGATAGCCCCCCAGCATTTAAATTTGCATTGGATAGAAGTAGGGAATTAGATGGAAATAACAAGTAGACACAAAATGAGACTACACAGTACAATTTTCAGGTGTTATTTTTAATCAAAGGTAACATTTTCTTGATCAAGCAATTATTACATACGATTTGCAAGAATGTAACCCTGGTTGCAAAATCCCCCTAAATCAGTTTGGCATGCACACCCAAATGCCAATGGAAAAAGCAATTTAGTAGACAGTAGTCTAGTTTTTGGAGGATGGAATAGGAAAAGTTCACCAGTCCCGGAGGTACTGCAATACCGGGTCAATGCATGGAGTGGACAGGAAAAGTGAAAAGTAAAAGGATCCTGACACCATCATGGATCTACGTACTCCCCCTGTTCAGATTTGGTAGCTGCTAAGAAATTCTATCAAGCAGGCACACATTCCCTCCAATCCTCACTCACTCATTCACTAACTCCCTTACTCACTCACTCCTGCATCATGAGTTTCTCTCTTCTCTTGCTGACCAGATGATACACAATCATTTGCATGTTCTCAGCTTCCGACTCCCACACCCATGAGGCAACTGCCATGCCCATCCTGGCTCCGTGCTTCTCAAGTTTGCACAATGCTATGCAATCCATCAATAATCAATCATGCAAGCAAGCATTGTGATGTTCTTCTTTTTCATCGGAAGGTTCTCTGGTTGCTACAAACCTTCAAATGACATCCACATTAATGATTTCAACAGGCCCATGAAAGAGGATTTTCATTTTTTTAAACAGGCAGCTAGTAGTTCCTGCCCCTAGGATTTCTCATCTATGATGCTTCTATGATGCGTCTTTTTTGATGTCACAATGAACTTGCTTGGGTTTAGGTGTATAGGCTGCATTTGTTTGCTGACAGCCACTTGAGTGATACACATACCAGGAGATGCAGCATATCATTGGAGGTCATTCGTTTCCTGCATTTCCAGCAAATGCACATATCTCCTGCAGCCAGTCTGGACACAAAACAATGCCCAAAAACAAAGGGTCAAAAAGCCAAAGCACAGGATAATAGTAAGTCATGCATTAAGGAATTAATTTAGAAGTAGATAATTTTGTTATTTCCCTCGTAAATCGTATTCAGGACTGAGGCATAGGTAGGCCTCACATCATGATAGCCCCCCAGCATTTAAATTTGCCTTAGAATGAAGTATGGAATTAAATGGATACAAGAAGTAGACACAAAATAAGACTCCACAGTGCTGTTTTAGGGTGTTATTTTTAAGCAATTGTAGCATTTTCATGATTAAGCAATTATTGCTTACAATGGCCCTCATTCCGAGTTGTTCGCTCGCTATCCGCTTTTCGCAGCATTACACACACTAAGCCGCCGTACTCTGGGAGTGTATCTTAGCTTAGCAGAATTGCGAATGAAGTATTCGCAATATTGCAAAAAGATTTTTCTGTGCACTTTCTGAGTAGCTCGAGACTTACTCTTCCAGTGCGATCAGTTCAGTGCTTGTCGTTCCTGGTTTGACGTCACAAACACACCCAGCGTTCGCCCAGACACTCCCCCGTTTCTCCAGCCACTCCCGCGTTTTTCCCAGAAACGGCAGCGTTTTTTCACACACACCCATAAAACGGCCAGTTTCCGCCCAGAAACACCCACTTCCTGTCAATCACACTCCGATCACCAGAACGAAGAAAAAACCTCGTAATGCCGTGAGTAAAATACCAAACTTCTTAGCAAATTTACTTGGCGCAGTCGCAGTGCGAACATTGCGCATGCGCAATTAGTGGAAAATCGCTGTGATGCGAAGAAAATTACAGAGTGAACAACTCGGAATGAGGGCCAATATGCAACAATAAAAATCTGGTTGCAAAATACACCTAAATCAGTTTGGCAATGCAAGACCTTTGCAAATAAACACCCAAATACCATTGGAAAAAGCAATTCAGTAGTCAGTAGTCTATTATTGGAGGATGGAATAGGAAAGGTGCAAAGTCACAAAGGTACTGCAATACCGGGTCAATGCATGGAGTGGACAGGAAAAGTGAAAAGCAAAAGGATCCTGACATAATCATGGATCTACATACTCCACCTATCTAGATTTGGCAGCTGCCAAGAAATTCTGACAAGCAGGCACAAATTCCTTCCAATCCTCAGTCACTCACTCACTCACTCACTCATGCACTCACTACCTTACTCACTCACTCCTGCATCATGAGTTTCTCTCTTCTCTTGCTGACCGCGTGATGCACAATCATTTGCATGTTCTCAAACGCCGACACCCACACCCATGAGCCAACTGCCACGCCCATCCTGGCTCCATGCTACTCCAGTTTGCACAATTGTATGCAATCCATCAATTAATCAATCAATCATGCAAGCAAGCAGTGTGACATTCTTCTTCTTCAATGGAAGGTTCTCTGATTGCTCCAAACCTCCCCATGACATCCACATTAATTATTTCAACCGGCCCAAGAAAGCGGATTTTAATTTTTTAAACAGGCAGTTAGTAGTTCCTTTCCCCAGGATGCCACTTCTATGATGTGTCTTCTGTGATGTTTCTATGATGCGTCTACTGTGATGTCACAATGAGCTTGATTGAGTTTGGGTGTCTAGGCTGCATTTGTTTGCTGACAGCCACTTGAGGGAGATACACACCAGGAGATGCAGCATGTCATCGATGGTCGTTCCTTTCCTGCCTTTCCAGCAAATGCACACACCTTCTGCAGCCAGTCTGGACACAAAACAATGCCCAAAAGCAATGGGTCGATAAGGCAAAGCTCAGGATAATAGTAAGTCATGTATTTAGTAATTAGTTTAGTTGTAGAAAATTTTGTAATTACGCTCATTATTCGAATTCAGGACAGAGGACTACTTAGGCCTCACATCCTGATAGCCCCCCAGAATTTAAATTTGCATTGGATAGAAGTAGGGAATTAGATGGAAATAACAAGTAGACACAAAATGAGACTACACAGTACAATTTTCAGGTGTTATTTTTAATCAAAGGTAGCATTTTCTTGATCAAGCAATTATTACATACGATTTGCAAGAATGTAACCCTGGTTGCAAAATCCCCCTAAATCAGTTTGGCAATGCAAGACCTTTGCAAATGCACACCCAAATGCCAATGGAAAAAGCAATCTAGTAGACAGTAGTCTATTTCTGGAGGATGGAATAGGAAAAGTTCACCAGTCCCGAAGGTACTGCAATACCGGGTCAATGCATGGAGTGGACAGGAAAAGTGAAAAGTAAAAGGATCCTGACACCATCATGGATCTACGTACTCCCCCTATTCAGATTTGGTAGCTGCTAAGAAATTCTATCAAGCAGGCACACATTCCCTCCAATCCTCACTCACTCATTCACTAACTCCCTTACTCACTCACTCCTGCATCATGAGTTTCTCTCTTCTCTTGCTGACCAGATGATACACAATCATTTGCATGTTCTCAGCTTCAGACTCCCACACCCATGAGGCAACTGCCATGCCCATCCTGGCTCCGTGCTTCTCAAGTTTGCACAATGCTATGCAATCCATCAATAATCAATCATGCAAGCAAGCATTGTGATGTTTTTCTTCTTCATCGGAAGGTTCTCTGGTTGCTACAAACCTTCAAATGACATCCACATTAATTATTTCAACAGGCCCATGAAAGAGGATTTTCATTTTTTTTAAACAGGCAGCTAGTAGTTCCTGCCCCTAGGATTTCTCATCTATGATGCTTCTATGATGCGTCTTTTTTGATGTCACAATGAACTTGCTTGGGTTTGGGTGTATAGGCTGCATTTGTTTGCTGACAGCCACTTGAGTGATACACATACCAGGAGATGCAGCATATCATTGGAGGTCATTCGTTTCCTGCATTTCCAGCAAATGCACATATCTCCTGCAGCCAGTCTGGACACAAAACAATGCCCAAAAACAAAGGGTCAAAAAGCCAAAGCACAGGATAATAGTAAGTCATGCATTTAGGAATTAATTTAGAAGTAGATAATTTTGTTATTTCCCTCGTAATTCGTATTCAGGACTGAGGCATAGGTAGGCCTCACATCATGATAGCCCCCCAGCATTTAAATTTGCCTTAGAATGAATTGTGGAATTAAATGGATACAAGAAGTAGACACAAAATGAGACTCCACAGTGCTGTTTTAGGGTGTTATTTTTAAGCAATTGTAGCATTTTCATGATTAAGCAATTATTGCTTACAATGGCCCTCATTCCGAGTTGTTTGCTCGCTAGCCGCTATTCGCAGCATTACACACGCTAAGCCGCCGCCCTCTGGGAGTGTATCTTAGCTTAGCAGAATTGCGAACGAAGTATTCGCAATATTGCGAAAAGATTTTTCTGTGCAGTTTCTGAGTAGCTCGAGACTTACTCTTCCAGTGCGATCAGTTCAGTGCTTGTCATTCCTGGTTTGACGTCACAAACACACCCAGCGTTCGCCCAGACACTACCCCGTTTCTCCAGCCACTCCCGCGTTTTTCCCAGAAACGGCAGCGTTTTTTCACACACACCCATAAAACGGCCAGTTTCCGCCCAGAAACACCCACTTCCTGTCAATCACACTCCGATCACCAGAACGAAGAAAAAACCTTGTAATGCCGTGAGTAAAATACCAAACTTCTTAGCAAATTTACTTGGCGCAGTCGCAGTGCGAACATTGCGCATGCGCAATTAGTGGAAAATCGCTGTGATGCGAAGAAAATTACAGAGTGAACAACTCGGAATGAGGGCCAATATGCAACAATAAAAATCTGGTTGCAAAATGCACCTAAATCAGTTTGGCAATGCAAGACCTTTGCAAATAAACACCCAAATACCATTGGAAAAAGCAATTCAGTAGTCAGTAGTCTATTATTGGAGGATGGAATAGGAAAGGTGCAAAGTCACAAAGGTACTGCAATACCGGGTCAATGCATGGAGTGGACAGGAAAAGTGAAAAGCAAAAGGATCCTGACATAATCATGGATCTACATACTCCACCTATCTAGATTTGGCAGCTGCCAAGAAATTCTGACAAGCAGGCACAAATTCCCTCCAATCCTCAGTCACTCACTCACTCACTCCCTCACTCACTCACTCACGCACTCACTACCTTACTCACTCACTCCTTCATCATGAGTTTCTCTCTTCTCTTGCTGACCGCGTGATGCACAATCATTTGCATGTTCTCAAACGCCGACACCCACACCCATGAGCCAACTGCCACGCCCATCCTGGCTCCATGCTACTCCAGTTTGCACAATTGTATGCAATCCATCAATTAATCAATCAATCATGCAAGCAAGCAGTGTGACATTCTTCTTCTTCAATGGAAGGTTCTCTGATTGCTCCAAACCTCCCCATGACATCCACATTAATTATTTCAACCGGCCCAAGAAAGCGGATTTTCATTTTTTAAACAGGCAGTTAGTAGTTCCTTTCCCCAGGATGCCACTTCTATGATGTGTCTTCTGTGATGTTTCTATGATGCGTCTACTGTGATGTCACAATGAGCTTGATTGAGTTTGGGTGTCTAGGCTGCATTTGTTTGCTGACAGCCACTTGAGGGAGATACACACCAGGAGATGTAGCATGTCATCGATGGTCGTTCCTTTCCTGCCTTTCCAGCAAATGCACACACCTTCTGCAGCCAGTCTGGACACAAAACAATGCCCAAAAGCAATGGGTCGATAAGGCAAAGCTCAGGATATTAGTAAGTCATGCATTTAGTAATTAGTTTAGTTGTAGAAAATTTTGTAATTACGCTCATTATTCGAATTCAGGACAGAGGACTACTTAGGCCTCACATCCTGATAGCCCCCCAGAATTTAAATTTGCATTGGATAGAAGTAGGGAATTAGATGGAAATAACAAGTAGACACAAAATGAGACTACACAGTACAATTTTCAGGTGTTATTTTTAATCAAAGGTAACATTTTCTTGATCAAGCAATTATTACATACGATTTGCAAGAATGTAACCCTGGTTGCAAAATCCCCCTAAATCAGTTTGGCATGCACACCCAAATGCCAATGGAAAAAGCAATTTAGTAGACAGTAGTCTATTTTTGGAGGATGGAATAGGAAAAGTTCACCAGTCCCGGAGGTACTGCAATACCGGGTCAATGCATGGAGTGGACAGGAAAAGTGAAAAGTAAAAGGATCCTGACACCATCATGGATCTACGTACTCCCCCTGTTCAGATTTGGTAGCTGCTAAGAAATTCTATCAAGCAGGCACACATTCCCTCCAATCCTCACTCACTCATTCACTAACTCCCTTACTCACTCACTCCTGCATCATGAGTTTCTCTCTTCTCTTGCTGACCAGATGATACACAATCATTTGCATGTTCTCAGCTTCCGACTCCCACACCCATGAGGCAACTGCCATGCCCATCCTGGCTCCGTGCTTCTCAAGTTTGCACAATGCTATGCAATCCATCAATAATCAATCATGCAAGCAAGCATTGTGATGTTCTTCTTCTTCATCGGAAGGTTCTCTGGTTGCTACAAACCTTCAAATGACATCCACATTAATGATTTCAACAGGCCCATGAAAGAGGATTTTCATTTTTTTAAACAGGCAGCTAGTAGTTCCTGCCCCTAGGATTTCTCATCTATGATGCTTCTATGATGCGTCTTTTTTGATGTCACAATGAACTTGCTTGGGTTTAGGTGTATAGGCTGCATTTGTTTGCTGACAGCCACTTGAGTGATACACATACCAGGAGATGCAGCATATCATTGGAGGTCATTCGTTTCCTGCATTTCCAGCAAATGCACATATCTCCTGCAGCCAGTCTGGACACAAAACAATGCCCAAAAACAAAGGGTCAAAAAGCCAAAGCACAGGATAATAGTAAGTCATGCATTAAGGAATTAATTTAGAAGTAGATAATTTTGTTATTTCCCTCGTAAATCGTATTCAGGACTGAGGCATAGGTAGGCCTCACATCATGATAGCCCCCCAGCATTTAAATTTGCCTTAGAATGAAGTATGGAATTAAATGGATACAAGAAGTAGACACAAAATAAGACTCCACAGTGCTGTTTTAGGGTGTTATTTTTAAGCAATTGTAGCATTTTCATGATTAAGCAATTATTGCTTACAATGGCCCTCATTCCGAGTTGTTCGCTCGCTATCCGCTTTTCGCAGCATTACACACACTAAGCCGCCGTACTCTGGGAGTGTATCTTAGCTTAGCAGAATTGCGAATGAAGTATTCGCAATATTGCGAAAAGATTTTTCTGTGCACTTTCTGAGTAGCTCGAGACTTACTCTTCCAGTGCGATCAGTTCAGTGCTTGTCGTTCCTGGTTTGACGTCACAAACACACCCAGCGTTCGCCCAGACACTCCCCCGTTTCTCCAGCCACTCCCGCGTTTTTCCCTGAAACGGCAGCGTTTTTTCACACACACCCATAAAACGGCCAGTTTCCGCCCAGAAACACCCACTTCCTGTCAATCACACTCCGATCACCAGAACGAAGAAAAAACCTCGTAATGCCGTGAGTAAAATACCAAACTTCTTAGCAAATTTACTTGGCGCAGTCGCAGTGCGAACATTGCGCATGCGCAATTAGTGGAAAATCGCTGTGATGCGAAGAAAATTACAGAGTGAACAACTCGGAATGAGGGCCAATATGCAACAATAAAAATCTGGTTGCAAAATACACCTAAATCAGTTTGGCAATGCAAGACCTTTGCAAATAAACACCCAAATACCATTGGAAAAAGCAATTCAGTAGTCAGTAGTCTATTATTGGAGGATGGAATAGGAAAGGTGCAAAGTCACAAAGGTACTGCAATACCGGGTCAATGCATGGAGTGGACAGGAAAAGTGAAAAGCAAAAGGATCCTGACATAATCATGGATCTACATACTCCACCTATCTAGATTTGGCAGCTGCCAAGAAATTCTGACAAGCAGGCACAAATTCCTTCCAATCCTCAGTCACTCACTCACTCACTCATGCACTCACTACCTTACTCACTCACTCCTGCATCATGAGTTTCTCTCTTCTCTTGCTGACCGCGTGATGCACAATCATTTGCATGTTCTCAAACGCCGACACCCACACCCATGAGCCAACTGCCACGCCCATCCTGGCTCCATGCTACTCCAGTTTGCACAATTGTATGCAATCCATCAATTAATCAATCAATCATGCAAGCAAGCAGTGTGACATTCTTCTTCTTCAATGGAAGGTTCTCTGATTGCTCCAAACCTCCCCATGACATCCACATTAATTATTTCAACCGGCCCAAGAAAGCGGATTTTAATTTTTTAATCAGGCAGTTAGTAGTTCCTTTCCCCAGGATGCCACTTCTATGATGTGTCTTCTGTGATGTTTCTATGATTGTCACGATCCGGGTATCTGGACGCCATTTCTTACCCATCAGATGCCTCCTAAGGCTGGCTCAGCGCTCCAGGACCGGATCCCATCTGTTATCCTGATGTGTACATTCCTGTATCCTCTCCTGTCACTCTGGGACGCTGTCACAGTAAACGCCATATTACACCTGGCATGGCGTCTCCCGCGGCCTCCGCCGCCGTCCCTGAACTTCTGCATGCAGAGTGTCTGAGTGGCGATTACGTCAGCCGCGGCCTCCGCTGTGTCCGCGTGGTTGGATGTGCATCTGTCAGCCTGGCGCCTCCTGTCTCCGGTGGCCGGCGCCGCCAATACTGTTTTCATTACCACATGGATTACAAACCAAACTTCCCTCCAAGTGTCTGCATGGGCGCAGCCATCTTGGATTCTGTCAGCTGATCATTTCCACCAATCTGTTCTCAGTATTGATAATCTGCATAATTGCCTAGCCAATCCCTTCCTTGCTGCAGGTATAAATACACTGTGCCTGAGCAAGGAAGGCGTCAGTGCTTTGGTTGTGAAACCTAGTTCCTGTTTGTCTCTCTCCTGTGATTGTCTTCCAGGTTCCAGCTCCTGTCTCAAGACTTCCACCATAGAGACCCGCACCAGCATTCCACCTGCGGTGTAGCCTGACTCTCCAATCCATTGTGGATTCATCTATTTCCAGCTACAACATTACCTGCTTCCAGCTCAGCTTCCAGCAGAGTACAGCTTCCCTTAAAGGGCCGGTGTCCTTTCTACACTTTACCACTCTCCACCGGTATTATTATTTCTCCGCTCTCAAGTTCTACATTTCAGTTCATATTTCATCGCTCCCAAGTTCATTTATTATTTAACTGGTTCCAGCCAGTATCCACTCCATGCTAACAACAGTCTGGTTCCAGCCAGTATCCACAGCAGCTGTTTTATCTTCAGCAACCCAGCTTTTCCTGGAACACCAGCTGGCACAATCCTGGGTTATCTCCATTGCTACAGTCGGGCCTGGTAAGGACTTTCCATCTAGAAGATCATAAGAACTATCTCACACTACCAGTGCCCTGTGGCTCCTGCCATCCTGTAGTACCCAGGAACTGTATTTATTCTTTGCTGACTTTTACGTTTTCTTTTACTGCTGCTGTGTTGCGGAGTTGTCATAATAAACATCATTGACTTTTATCCAAGTTGTCGTGGTCACGCCTTCGGGCAGTTATTATTCATGTTACTTACATGTCCAGGGGTCTGATACAACCTCCCAGGTTCCGGTACATCTCAGCCCCTACAACTGAGGCTGCCTCCCGTCAGCTCAGGCCCTCAGTTGTGACAGTAAGCACTGACCTAATGAATCCAGCCGGAGACCAGGATCAAGCGGCCAGGCCGATGCAAGAACTGGCAGCCCGACTAGAACATCAGGAGGCTGCACAGGGCCACATCATCCGCTGTCTCCAGGATCTCTCTACTCGGCTGGATGGGATTCAGACAACTCTCCGTGGATCAGGCGCGTCTGGTGCGTCAACCACAGTGACTCCAGCTATAACCCCACCCTCCTTACCCATTTCTGCTCCACGTCTTCATCTTCCAACGCCAGCAAAATTTGACGGATCTCCAAGATTCTGCAGGGGATTTCTCAACCAGTGTGAGATTCAGTTTGAGCTACAACCTGGCAATTTTCCCAGTGACCGTACAAAAATTGCCTACATTATTTCTCTTCTCAGTGGCTCAGCCCTTGATTGGGCATCACCGTTATGGGAGAGGTCCGACACCCTGCTATCTTCCTACACTGCCTTCGTGTCAACATTCAGGCGCATCTTCGACGAGCCAGGCCGGGTAACCTCAGCTTCATCCGAGATTCTCCGTTTACGCCAGGGGTCACGTACTGTAGGACAATATCTGATACAGTTCCAGATCCTGGCATCCGAACTGGCATGGAACGACGAGGCCCTGTATGCTGCATTCTGGCATGGCTTATCTGAGCGTATTAAAGATGAGTTAGCTACCAGAGACTTACCTTCTAAGTTAGATGAGCTAATCTCACTCTGCACGAAAGTTGATTTACGTTTCAGAGAGAGAGCAACTGAGCGTGGAAGATCATCTGCTCCAAAATCTTCTGCTCCTCCTCCTCGTCAACTGTCACCATCTAAAGATGAGCCCATGCAACTTGGCCGTTCCCGTTTAACTCCTGCTGAGCGCCGAAGACGTCTCTCCGAGTTTCTCTGTCTCTATTGTGCAGCTCCGTCTCACACCATTAATGCCTGTCCCAAACGTCCGGGAAACTCCAAATCCTAGCTCGCCAAGGAGAGGGCCGGCTAGGAGTAATGATCTCCTCTCCATCTCCTCAAGATTGTAATCTCCCAGTCTCGCTTCAAGTTGCTCAACGTTATCGGAACGTCATTGCCCTCCTTGATTCCGGAGCAGCTGGGAACTTTATTACCGAAGCCTATGTTAAACGGTGGTCCCTACCCACCGAGAGACTTCCTTCGTCCATTTCTTTAACTGCCGTGGATGGCAGCAAAATTTTTGATGCAGTTATTTCTTTAAGGACTCTACCAGTTCGTCTGAGAGTGGGAGTTCTTCATTCCGAACTTATTTCTTTTTTAGTAATTCCAAGAGCCACACATCCTGTGGTCCTGGGCCTTCCATGGCTCCGTCTTCACAATCCTACAATTGATTGGACGACTACGCAAATCCTGGCATGGGGTTCCTCCTGTGCTGAGACATGTTTGTTTAAAGTATTGCCTGTCTGTTCTTCCTCCCCCAGGTCGTCTGATGTTCCACCTCCTCCATATCAAGAGTTCACGGATGTGTTCAGTAAAGCTTCTGCTGATATCCTTCCTCCTCATAGAGAATGGGACTGTCCGATTGATCTCGTTCCAGGGAAGGTTCCACCTCGAGGCCGAACTTATCCGTTGTCTCTGCCTGAGACGCATTCTATGGAGGAATATATTAAAGAGAACCTAGCAAAGGGGTTCATTCGACCTTCTTCTTCTCCAGCCGGCGCAGGCTTCTTTTTTGTAAAAAAGAAAGATGGTGGTCTGCGGCCGTGCATCGACTACAGAGGTTTGAACGACATTACCATCAAGAACCGTTATCCTTTACCCCTGATTACTGAGCTCTTTGACAGAGTTAGCGGAGCTACCATCTTTACAAAGCTGGACTTGCGAGGTGCATACAATCTCATCCGGATCCGTGAGGGTGACGAGTGGAAGACCGCCTTTAACACCCGTGACGGACATTATGAGTACCTCGTCATGCCCTTCGGATTGAGCAATGCTCCAGCTGTCTTCCAGCATTTTGTCAATGAGATCTTCAGAGACATTCTATACCGTCATGTCGTGGTCTATCTAGACGATATCCTCATTTTTGCCAACGATTTAGAGGAACATCGTTTTTGGGTTAAAGAGGTTCTGTCCCGTCTCCGTGTCAATCATCTCTATTGCAAATTAGAAAAATGCGTCTTTGAAGTCAAGTCCATTCCGTTTCTAGGGTACATTGTGTCCGGTTCCGGACTAGAGATGGATCCTGAGAAACTACAAGCAATCCAAAATTGGCCGGTACCCTTAACCCTCAAAGGGGTCCAGAGGTTCTTAGGGTTCGCCAACTATTACCGAAAGTTTATACGAGACTTTTCCACCATTGTGGCGCCTATTACTGCTTTCACTAAGAAGGGTGCTAACCCGTCCAAGTGGTCTGAAGAAGCCATGCAAGCATTTCATCTTTTAAAACAAAGGTTCATCTCTGCGCCTGTTCTGAAACAGCCTGACATCGACTCTCCTTTCATCTTAGAGGTGGATGCCTCCTCCGTTGGAGTAGGAGCGGTGTTATCTCAGAGGGCTAAAGATGGCCATTTACACCCTTGCAGTTTCTTCTCCCGGAAGTTCTCCCCAGCTGAGCGCAACTATGCCATTGGCGACCAGGAGTTGCTAGCCATCAAGCTCGCTCTAGAAGAGTGGAGGTATCTGTTGGAGGGAGCTTCTCATTCAATCACCATACTTACAGACCACAAGAACCTTTTATACCTGAAGGGCGCACAATGTCTCAACCCTCGTCAGGCCAGATGGGCACTTTTCTTTTCCAGGTTCGACTTTAAACTCCAGTTCTGTCCGGGCTCTCAGAATCGCAAGGCCGATGCCCTTTCCCGCTCATGGGAGCAAGAAAATGAGTCAGAGTCTTCAGACAAGCATCCTATTATAAATCCGTTGGCATTCTCCACGGTAGGGATGGACTCTACGCCCCCATCAGGGAAAAGTTTTGTGAAGCCGATGCTAAGGAAGAAGCTCATGCATTGGGCCCATGCTTCCCGTTTTGCCGGACATACAGGTATCCAAAAAACCCTGGAGTTTATCTCTAGGTCCTATTGGTGGCCAACTCTGAAAAAGGACGTCTTGGAGTTTATTGCATCTTGCCCAAAGTGTGCCCAACATAGAGTATCCCGCCAGTCGCCTGCGGGGCAACTGGTTCCACTATCCGTTCCCCGTCGACCATGGACCCACTTGTCGATGGATTTCATTACAGACTTACCCATGTGCAACAAGTTCAATACCATCTGGGTGGTAGTTGACCGGTTCACCAAGATGGCACACTTCATTCCTCTCACCGGTCTTCCGTCAGCTTCCAAGTTGGCTCAAGTATTCATACAAGAGATCTTCCGACTCCACGGTCTTCCTGAAGAAATTATCTCAGATCGAGGAGTTCAATTCACAGCCAAATTCTGGCGAAGTTTATGTCAAGTCCTCCAAGTCAAGCTAAAGTTTTCCATGGCTTACCATCCTCAGACCAATGGTCAAACCGAGAGGGTGAATCAGGACTTGGAGGCCTTCCTCCGCATCTATGTGTCCTCCTCTCAAGATGACTGGGTTCAATTACTTCCCTGGGCCGAGTTCTGTCATAACAACCAGTATCATTCTTCATCTGCTTCAACACCATTCTTCACTAACTTTGGATTCCACCCTAAAGTCCCTGAGTTCCAACCGCTTCCAGCAACTTCTGTTCCCGCAGTGGATATCACCTTGCATCAGTTTGCCAATATCTGGAAGAGCGTACGATCAGCTCTGCTCAAGGCATCGTTCAGGTACAAGAAGTTTGCGGATAAGAAGCGTCGAGCAGTTCCTGCTCTCAAGGTGGGTGATCGGGTATGGTTATCCACGAAGAATTTGAGGTTAAGAGTTCCCAGTATGAAGTTTGCACCTCGCTATATCGGTCCTTTCAAGATTGAACAAGTCATCAATCCTGTTGCTTACAGACTCCAGTTGCCTCCCTTCTTAAAAATACCCAGGACATTCCATGTTTCCCTGTTGAAACCGCTGATCTTGAATCGGTTTCATTCCTCACTTCCTCCAACTCCGAAAGTCCAAACTCAACGAGGCGTTGAGTATGAAGTGGCCAAGATCCTGGACTCACGTCACCATTACGGTCAACTACAATATCTTATTGACTGGAAGGGTTATGGTCCTGAGGAACGTTCATGGACCAATGCTTCTGATGTCCATGCTCCTGCCTTGGTCCGGAGATTCCATTCCAAGTTTCCTCAAAAGCCAAAGAAGTGTCCTGGGGCCACTCCTAAAGGGGGGGGTGCTGTCACGATCCGGGTATCTGGACGCCATTTCTTACCCATCAGATGCCTCCTAAGGCTGGCTCAGCGCTCCAGGACCGGATCCCATCTGTTATCCTGATGTGTACATTCCTGTATCCTCTCCTGTCACTCTGGGACGCTGTCACAGTAAACGCCATATTACACCTGGCATGGCGTCTCCCGCAGCCTCCGCCGCCGTCCCTGAACTTCTGCATGCAGAGTGTCTGAGTGGCGATTACGTCAGCCGCGGCCTCCGCTGTGTCCGCGTGGTTGGATGTGCATCTGTCAGCCTGGCGCCTCCTGTCTCCGGTGGCCGGCGCCGCCATTACTGTTTTCATTACCACATGGATTACAAACCAAACTTCCCTCCAAGTGTCTGCATGGGCGCAGCCATCTTGGATTCTGTCAGCTGATCATTTCCACCAATCTGTTCTCAGTATTGATAATCTGCATAATTGCCTAGCCAATCCCTTCCTTGCTGCAGGTATAAATACACTGTGCCTGAGCAAGGAAGGCGTCAGTGCTTTGGTTGTCAAACCTAGTTCCTGTTTGTCTCTCTCCTGTGATTGTCTTCCAGGTTCCAGCTCCTGTCTCAAGACTTCCACCATAGAGACCCGCACCAGCATTCCACCTGCGGTGTAGCCTGACTCTCCAATCCATTGTGGATTCATCTGTTTCCAGCTACAACATTACCTGCTTCCAGCTCAGCTTCCAGCAGAGTACAGCTTCCCTTAAAGGGCCGGTGTCCTTTCTACACTTTACCACTCTCCACCGGTATTATTATTTCTCCGCTCTCAAGTTCTACATTTCAGTTCATATTTCATCGCTCCCAAGTTCATTTATTATTTAACTGGTTCCAGCCAGTATCCACTCCGTGCTAACAACAGTCTGGTTCCAGCCAGTATCCACAGCAGCTGTTTTATCTTCAGCAACCCAGCTTTTCCTGGAACACCAGCTGGCACAATCCTGGTAGAGATGAGCGCCTGAAATTTTTCGGGTTTTGTGTTTTGGTTTTGGGTTCGGTTCCGCGGCCGTGTTTTGGGTTCGAACGCGTTTTGGCAAAACCTCACCGAATTTTTTTTGTCGGATTCGGTTGTGTTTTGGATTCGGGTGTTTTTTTCAAAAAACACTAAAAAACAGCTTAAATCATAGAATTTGGGGGTCATTTTGATCCCAAAGTATTATTAACCTCAAAAACCATAATTTACACTCATTTTCAGTCTATTCTGAATACCTCACACCTCACAATATTATTTTTAGTCCTAAAATTTGCACCGAGGTCGCTGTGTGAGTAAGATAAGCGACCCTAGTGGCCGACACAAACACCGGGCCCATCTAGGAGTGGCACTGCAGTGTCACGCAGGATGTCCCTTCCAAAAAACCCTCCCTAAACAGCACATGACGCAAAGAAAAAAAGAGGCGCAATGAGGTAGCTGTGTGAGTAAGATTAGCGACCCTAGTGGCCGACACAAACACCGGGCCCATCTAGGAGTGGCACTGCAGTGTCACGCAGGATGGCCCTTCCAAAAAACCCTCCCCAAACAGCACATGACGCAAAGAAAAAAAGAGGCGCAATGAGGTAGCTGTGTGAGTAAGATTAGCGACCCTAGTGGCCGACACAAACACCGGGCCCATCTAGGAGTGGCACTGCAGTGTCACGCAGGATGTCCCTTCCAAAAAACCCTCCCCAAACAGCACATGACGCAAAGAAAAAAAGAGGCGCAATGAGGTAGCTGTGTGAGTAAGATTAGCGACCCTAGTGGCCGACACAAACACCGGGCCCATCTAGGAGTGGCACTGCAGTGTCACGCAGGATGGCCCTTCCAAAAAACCCTCCCCAAACAGCACATGACGCAAAGAAAAAAAGAGGCGCAATGAGGTAGCTGTGTGAGTAAGATTAGCGACCCTAGTGGCCGACACAAACACCGGGCCCATCTAGGAGTGGCACTGCAGTGTCACGCAGGATGTCCCTTCCAAAAAACCTCCCCAAACAGCACATGACGCAAAGAAAAAAAGAGGCGCAATGAGGTAGCTGTGTGAGTAAGATTAGCGACCCTAGTGGCCGACACAAACACCGGGCCCATCTAGGAGTGGCACTGCAGTGTCACGCAGGATGTCCCTTCCAAAAAACCCTCCCCAAACAGCACATGACGCAAAGAAAAAAAGAGGCGCAATGAGGTAGCTGACTGTGTGAGTAAGATTAGCGACCCTAGTGGCCGACACAAACACCGGGCCCATCTAGGAGTGGCACTGCAGTGTCACGCAGGATGTCCCTTCCAAAAAACCCTCCCCAATCAGCACATGATGCAAAGAAAAAGAAAAGAAAAAAGAGGTGCAAGATGGAATTGTCCTTGGGCCCTCCCACCCACCCTTATGTTGTATAAACAAAACAGGACATGCACACTTTAACCAACCCATCATTTCAGTGACAGGGTCTGCCACACGACTGTGACTGATATGACGGGTTGGTTTGGACCCCCCCCAAAAAAGAAGCAATTAATCTCTCCTTGCACAAACTGGCTCTACAGAGGCAAGATGTCCACCTCATCTTCACCCTCCGATATATCACCGTGTACATCCCCCTCCTCACAGATTATCAATTCGTCCCCACTGGAATCCACCATCTCAGCTCCCTGTGTACTTTGTGGAGGCAATTGCTGCTGGTCAATGTCTCCGCGGAGGAATTGAGTATAATTCATTTTAATGAACATCATCTTCTCCACATTTTCTGGATGTAACCTCGTACGCCGATTGCTGACAAGGTGAGCGGCGGCACTAAACACTCTTTCGGAGTACACACTTGTGGGAGGGCAACTTAGGTAGAATAAAGCCAGTTTGTGCAAGGGCCTCCAAATTGCCTCTTTTTCCTGCCAGTATAAGTACGGACTGTGTGACGTGCCTACTTGGATGCGGTCACTCATATAATCCTCCACCATTCTATCAATGTTGAGAGAATCATATGCAGTGACAGTAGACGACATGTCCGTAATCGTTGTCAGGTCCTTCAGTCCGGACCAGATGTCAGCATCAGCAGTCGCTCCAGACTGCCCTGCATCACCGCCAGCGGGTGGGCTCGGAATTCTGAGCCTTTTCCTCGCACCCCCAGTTGCGGGAGAATGTGAAGGAGGAGATGTTGACAGGTTGCGTTCCGCTTGACTTGACAATTTTGTCACCAGCAGGTCTTTCAACCCCAGCAGACCTGTGTCTGCCGGAAAGAGAGATCCAAGGTAGGCTTTAAATCTAGGATCGAGCACGGTGGCCAAAATGTAGTGCTCTGATTTCAACAGATTGACCACCCGTGAATCCTTGTTAAGCGAATTAAGGGCTGCATCCACAAGTCCCACATGCCTAGCGGAATCGCTCCCTTTTAGCTCCTTCTTCAATGCCTCCAGCTTCTTCTGCAAAAGCCTGATGAGGGGAATGACCTGACTCAGGCTGGCAGTGTCTGAACTGACTTCACGTGTGGCAAGTTCAAAGGGCATCAGAACCTTGCACAACGTTGAAATCATTCTCCACTGCACTTGAGACAGGTGCATTCCACCTCCTATATCGTGCTCAATTGTATAGGCTTGAATGGCCTTTTGCTGCTCCTCCAACCTCTGAAGCATATAGAGGGTTGAATTCCACCTCGTTACCACTTCTTGCTTCAGATGATGGCAGGGCAGGTTCAGTAGTTTTTGGTGGTGCTCCAGTCTTCTGTACGTGGTGCCTGTACGCCGAAAGTGTCCCGCAATTTTTCTGGCCACCGACAGCATCTCTTGCACGCCCCTGTCGTTTTTTAAAAAATTCTGCACCACCAAATTCAAGGTATGTGCAAAACATGGGACGTGCTGGAATTTGCCCATATTTAATGCACACACAATATTGCTGGCGTTGTCCGATGCCACAAATCCACAGGAGAGTCCAATTGGGGTAAGCCATTCCGCGATGATCTTCCTCAGTTGCCGTAAGAGGTTTTCAGCTGTGTGCGTATTCTGGAAAGTGGTGATACAAAGCGTAGCCTGCCTAGGAAAGAGTTGGCGTTTGCGAGATGCTGCTACTGGTGCCGCCGCTGCTGTTCTTGCGGCGGGAGTCCATACATCTACCCAGTGGGCTGTCACAGTCATATAGTCCTGACCCTGCCCTGCTCCACTTGTCCACATGTCCGTGGTTAAGTGTACATTGGGTACAACTGCATTTTTTAGGACACTGGTGAGTCTTTTTCTGACGTCCGTGTACATTCTCGGTATCGCCTGCCTAGAGAAGTGGAACCTAGATGGTATTTGGTAACGGGGGCACACTGCCTCAATAAATTGTCTAGTTCCCTGTGAACTAACGGCGGATACCGGACGCACGTCTAACACCAACATAGTTGTCAAGGCCTCAGTTATCCGCTTTGCAGTAGGATGACTGCTGTGATATTTCATCTTCCTCGCAAAGGACTGTTGAACAGTCAATTGCTTACTGGAAGTAGTACAAGTGGGCTTACGACTTCCCCTCTGGGATGACCATCGACTCCCAGCGGCAACAACAGCAGCGCCAGCAGCAGTAGGTGTTACACGCAAGGATGCATCGGAGGAATCCCAGGCAGGAGAGGACTCGTCAGAATTGCCAGTGACATGGCCTGCAGGACTATTGGCATTCCTGGGGAAGGAGGAAATTGACACTGAGGGAGTTGGTGGGGTGGTTTGCGTGAGCTTGGTTACAAGAGGAAGGGATTTACTGGTCAGTGGACTGCTTCCGCTGTCACCCAAAGTTTTTGAACTTGTCACTGACTTATTATGAATGCGCTGCAAGTGACGTATAAGGGAGGATGTTCCGAGGTGGTTAACGTCCTTACCCCTACTTATTACAGCTTGACAAAGGGAACACACGGCTTGACACCTGTTGTCCGCATTTCTGGTGAAATACCTCCACACCGAAGAGCTGATTTTTTTTGTATTTTCACCTGGCATGTCAACGGCCATATTCCTCCCACGGACAACAGGTGTCTCCCCGGGTGCCTGACTTAAACAAACCACCTCACCATCAGAATCCTCCTGGTCAATTTCCTCCCCAGCGCCAGCAACACCCATATCCTCCTCATCCTGGTGTACTTCAACACTGACATCTTCAATCTGACTATCAGGAACTGGACTGCGGGTGCTCCTTCCAGCACTTGCAGGGGGCGTGCAAATGGTGGAAGGCGCATGCTCTTCACGTCCAGTGTTGGGAAGGTCAGGCATCGCAACCGACACAATTGGACTCTCCTTGTGGATTTGGGATTTCGAAGAATGCACAGTTCTTTGCTGTGCTGCTTTTGCCAGCTTGAGTCTTTTCATTTTTCTAGCGAGAGGCTGAGTGCTTCCATCCTCATGTGAAGCTGAACCACTAGCCATGAACATAGGCCAGGGCCTCAGCCGTTCCTTGCCACTCCGTGTGGTAAATGGCATATTGGCAAGTTTACGCTTCTCCTCCGACAATTTTATTTTAGGTTTTGGAGTCCTTTTTTTTCTGATATTTGGTGTTTTGGATTTGACATGCTCTGTACTATGACATTGGGCATCGGCCTTGGCAGACGACGTTGCTGGCATTTCATCGTCTCGGCCATGACTAGTGGCAGCAGCTTCAGCACGAGGTGGAAGTGGATCTTGATCTTTCCCTAATTTTGGAACCTCAACATTTTTGTTCTCCATATTTTAATAGGCACAACTAAAAGGCACCTCAGGTAAACAATGGAGATGGATACTAGTATACAATTATGGACTGCCTGCCGACTGCAGACACAGAGGTAGCCACAGCCGTGAACTACCGTACTGTACTGTGTCTGCAGCTAATATAGACTGGTTGATAAAGAGAAGATGTCTATGTAACTATGTATGTATAAAGAAGACTGAAAAAAATCCACGGTTAGGTGGTATACAATTATGGACGGACTGCCTGCCGAGTGCAGACACAGAGGTAGCCACAGCCGTGAACTACCGTACTGTACTGTGTCTGCAGCTAATATAGACTGGTTGATAAAGAGAAGATGTCTATGTAACTATGTATGTATAAAGAAGAATGAAAAAAATCCACGGTTAGGTGGTATACAATTATGGACGGACTGCCTGCCGAGTGCAGAGACACAGAGGTAGCCACAGCCGTGAACTACCGTACTGTGTCTGCTGCGACTGGATGATAAATGATATAAAAAATATATATATATCACTACTGCAGCCGGACAGGTATATATTATATATTATATAATGACGGACCTGCTGGACACTGTCTGTCAGCAGAATGAGTTTTATTTTTATAGAATAAAAAAAAAAAAACACACAAGTGAAGTCACACGACGAGTGTTTAACTTTTTCAGGCAATCACAATATAAGTATACTACTAACTATACTGGTGGTCAGTGTGGTCAGGTCACTGGTCAGTCACACTGGCAGTGGCACTCCTGCAGCAAAAGTGTGCACTGTTTAATTTTAATATAATATGTACTCCTGGCTCCTGCTATAACCTATAACTGGCACTGCAGTAGTGCTCCCCAGTCTCCCCCACAATTATAAGCTGTGTGAGCTGAGCAGTCAGACAGATATATATAATATTATATATAGATAATAGATGATGCAGCACACTGGCCTGAGCCTGAGCAGTGCACACAGATATGGTATGTGACTGACTGAGTCACTGTGTGTATCGCTTTTTTCAGGCAGAGAACGGATATATTAAATAAACTGCACTGTGTGTCTGGTGGTCACTCACTATATAATATATTATGTACTCCTGGCTCCTGCTATAACCTATAACTGGCACTGCAGTAGTGCTCCCCAGTCTCCCCCACAATTATAAGCTGTGTGAGCTGAGCAGTCAGACAGATATATATAATATTATATATAGATAATAGATGATGCAGCACACTGGCCTGAGCCTGAGCAGTGCACACAGATATGGTATGTGACTGACTGAGTCACTGTGTGTATCGCTTTTTTCAGGCAGAGAACGGATATATTAAATAAACTGCACTGTGTGTCTGGTGGTCACTCACTATATAATATATTATGTACTCCTGGCTCCTGCTATAACCTATAACTGGCACTGCAGTAGTGCTCCCCAGTCTCCCCCACAATTATAAGCTGTGTGAGCTGAGCAGTCAGACAGATATATATAATATTATATATAGATAATAGATGATGCAGCACACTGGCCTGAGCCTGAGCAGTGCACACAGATATGGTATGTGACTGACTGAGTCACTGTGTGTATCGCTTTTTTCAGGCAGAGAACGGATATATTAAATAAACTGCACTGTGTGTCTGGTGGTCACTCACTATATAATATATTATGTACTCCTGGCTCCTGCTATAACCTATAACTGGCACTGCAGTAGTGCTCCCCAGTCTCCCCCACAATTATAAGCTGTGTGAGCTGAGCAGTCAGACAGATATATATAATATTATATATAGATAATAGATGATGCAGCACACTGGCCTGAGCCTGAGCAGTGCACACAGATATGGTATGTGACTGAGTCACTGTGTGCAGTGTATCGCTTTTTTCAGGCAGAGAACGGATTATAAAGTAAACTGCACTGTCCTCACTAGTAAACTCTCTCCACTCAGTCTCTACACTTCTACAGTAACAGTACTCCTCCTAGTCAGCTCCAGTAAATCTCTCTCAGTCTCTTATAATCTAAATGGAGAGGACGCCAGCCACGTCCTCTCCCTATCAATCTCAATGCACGTGTGAAAATGGCGGCGACGCGCGGCTCCTTATATAGAATCCGAGTCTCGCGATAGAATCCGAGCCTCGCGAGAATCCGACAGCGTCATGATGACGTTCGGGCGCGCTCGGGTTAACCGAGCAAGGCGGGAAGATCCGAGTCGCTCGGACCCGTGAAAAAAAACATGAAGATCTGGCGGGTTCGGATTCAGAGAAACCGAACCCGCTCATCTCTAAATCCTGGGTTATCTCCATTGCTACAGTCGGGCCTGGTAAGGACTTTCCATCTAGAAGATCATAAGAACTATCTCACACTACCAGTGCCCTGTGGCTCCTGCCATCCTGTAGTACCCAGGAACTGTATTTATTCTTTGCTGACTTTTACGTTTTCTTTTACTGCTGCTGTGTTGCGGAGTTGTCATAATAAACATCATTGACTTTTATCCAAGTTGTCGTGGTCACGCCTTCGGGCAGTTATTATTCATGTTACTTACATGTCCAGGGGTCTGATACAACCTCCCAGGTTCCGGTACATCTCAGCCCCTACAACTGAGGCTGCCTCCCGTCAGCTCAGGCCCTCAGTTGTAACAATGATGCGTCTACTGTGATGTCACAATGAGCTTGATTGAGTTTGGGTGTCTAGGCTGCATTTGTTTGCTGACAGCCACTTGAGGGAGATACAGACCAGGAGATGCAGCATGTCATCGATGGTCGTTCCTTTCCTGCCTTTCCAGCAAATGCACACACCTTCTGCAGCCAGTCTGGACACAAAACAATGCCCAAAAGCAATGGGTCGATAAGGCAAAGCTCAGGATAATAGTAAGTCATGTATTTAGTAATTAGTTTAGTTGTAGAAAATTTTGTAATTACGCTCATTATTCGAATTCAGGACAGAGGACTACTTAGGCCTCACATCCTGATAGCCCCCCAGCATTTAAATTTGCATTGGATAGAAGTAGGGAATTAGATGGAAATAACAAGTAGACACAAAATGAGACTACACAGTACAATTTTCAGGTGTTATTTTTAATCAAAGGTAGCATTTTCTTGATCAAGCAATTATTACATACGATTTGCAAGAATGTAACCCTGGTTGCAAAATCCCCCTAAATCAGTTTGGCAATGCAAGACCTTTGCAAATGCACACCCAAATGCCAATGGAAAAAGCAATCTAGTAGACAGTAGTCTATTTCTGGAGGATGGAATAGGAAAAGTTCACCAGTCCCGAAGGTACTGCAATACCGGGTCAATGCATGGAGTGGACAGGAAAAGTGAAAAGTAAAAGGATCCTGACACCATCATGGATCTACGTACTCCCCCTATCCAGATTTGGTAGCTGCTAAGAAATTCTATCAAGCAGGCACACATTCCCTCCAATCCTCACTCACTCATTCACTAACTCCCTTACTCACTCACTCCTGCATCATGAGTTTCTCTCTTCTCTTGCTGACCAGATGATACACAATCATTTGCATGTTCTCAGCTTCAGACTCCCACACCCATGAGGCAACTGCCATGCCCATCCTGGCTCCGTGCTTCTCAAGTTTGCACAATGCTATGCAATCCATCAATAATCAATCATGCAAGCAAGCATTGTGATGTTTTTCTTCTTCATCGGAAGGTTCTCTGGTTGCTACAAACCTTCAAATGACATCCACATTAATTATTTCAACAGGCCCATGAAAGAGGATTTTCATTTTTTTTAAACAGGCAGCTAGTAGTTCCTGCCCCTAGGATTTCTCATCTATGATGCTTCTATGATGCGTCTTTTGTGATGTCACAATGAACTTGCTTGGGTTTGGGTGTATAGGCTGCATTTGTTTGCTGACAGCCACTTGAGTGATACACATACCAGGAGATGCAGCATATCATTGGAGGTCATTCGTTTCCTGCATTTCCAGCAAATGCACATATCTCCTGCAGCCAGTCTGGACACAAAACAATGCCCAAAAACAAAGGGTCAAAAAGCCAAAGCACAGGATAATAGTAAGTCATGCATTTAGGAATTAATTTAGAAGTAGAAAATGTTGTTATTTCCCTCGTAATTCGTATTCAGAACTGAGGCATAGGTAGGCCTCACATCATGATAGCCCCCCAGCATTTAAATTTGCCTTAGAATGAATTGTGGAATTAAATGGATACAAGAAGTAGACACAAAATGAAACTCCACAGTGCTGTTTTAGGGTGTTATTTTTAAGCAATTGTAGCATTTTCATGATTAAGCAATTATTGCTTACAATGGCCCTCATTCCGAGTTGTTTGCTCGCTAGCCGCTATTCGCAGCATTACACACGCTAAGCCGCCGCCCTCTGGGAGTGTATCTTAGCTTAGCAGAATTGCGAACGAAGTATTCACAATATTGCGAAAAGATTTTTCTGTGCAGTTTCTGAGTAGCTCGAGACTTACTCTTCCAGTGCGATCAGTTCAGTGCTTGTCATTCCTGGTTTGACGTCACAAACACACCCAGCGTTCGCCCAGACACTCCCCCGTTTCTCCTGCCACTCCCGCGTTTTTCCCAGAAACGGCAACGTTTTTTCACACACACCCATAAAACGGCCAGTTTCCGCCCAGAAACACCCACTTCCTGTCAATCACACTCCGATCACCAGAACGAAGAAAAAACCTTGTAATGCCGTGAGTAAAATACCAAACTTCTTAGCAAATTTACTTGGCGCAGTCGCAGTGCGAACATTGCGCATGCGCAATTAGTGGAAAATCGCTGTGATGCGAAGAAAATTACCGAGTGAACAACTCGGAATGAGGGCCAATATGCAACAATAAAAATCTGGTTGCAATATACACCTAAATAAGTTTGGCAATGCAAGACCTTTGCAAATAAACACCCAAATACCATTGGAAAAAGCAATTCAGTAGTCAGTAGTCTATTATTGGAGGATGGAATAGGAAAGGTGCAAAGTCACAAAGGTACTGCAATACCGGGTCAATGCATGGAGTGGACAGGAAAAGTGAAAAGCAAAAGGATCCTGACATAATCATGGATCTACATACTCCACCTATCTAGATTTGGCAGCTGCCAAGAAATTCTGACAAGCAGGCACAAATTCCCTCCAATCCTCAGTCACTCACTCACGCACTCACTACCTTACTCACTCACTCCTGCATCATGAGTTTCTCTCTTCTCTTGCTGACCGCATGATGCACAATCATTTGCATGTTCTCAAACGCCGACACCCATGAGCCAACTGCCACGCCCATCCTGGCTCCATGCTACTGCAGTTTGCACAATTGTATGCAATCCATCAATTAATCAATCAATCATGCAAGCAAGCAGTGTGACATTCTTCTTCTTCAATGGTAGGTTCTCTGATTGCTCCAAACCTCCCCATGACATCAAGATTAATTATTTCAACCGGCCCAAGAAAGCGGATTTTCATTTTTTAAACAGGCAGTTAGTAGTTCCTTTCCCCAGGATGCCACTTCTATGATGTGTCTTCTGTGATGTTTCTATGATGCGTCTACTGTGATGTCACAATGAGCTTGATTGAGTTTGGGTGTCTAGGCTGCATTTGTTTGCTGACAGCCACTTGAGGGAGATACACACCAGGAGATGTAGCATGTCATCGATGGTCGTTCCTTTCCTGCCTTTCCAGCAAATGCACACACCTTCTGCAGCCAGTCTGGACACAAAACAATGCCCAAAAGCAATGGGTCGATAAGGCAAAGCTCAGGATATTAGTAAGTCATGCATTTAGTAATTAGTTTAGTTGTAGAAAATTTTGTAATTACGCTCATTATTCGAATTCAGGACAGAGGACTACTTAGGCCTCACATCCTGATAGCCCCCCAGAATTTAAATTTGCATTGGATAGAAGTAGGGAATTAGATGGAAATAACAAGTAGACACAAAATGAGACTACACAGTACAATTTTCAGGTGTTGTTTTTAATCAAAGGTAACATTTTCTTGATCAAGCAATTATTATATACGATTTGCAAGAATGTAACCCTGGTTGCAAAATCCCCCTAAATCAGTTTGGCATGCACACCCAAATGCCAATGGAAAAAGCAATTTAGTAGACAGTAGTCTATTTTTGGAGGATGGAATAGGAAAAGTTCACCAGTCCCGGAGGTACTGCAATACCGGGTCAATGCATGGAGTGGACAGGAAAAGTGAAAAGTAAAAGGATCCTGACACCATCATGGATCTACGTACTCCCCCTGTTCAGATTTGGTAGCTGCTAAGAAATTCTATCAAGCAGGCACACATTCCCTCCAATCCTCACTCACTCATTCACTAACTCCCTTACTCACTCACTCCTGCATCATGAGTTTCTCTCTTCTCTTGCTGACCAGATGATACACAATCATTTGCATGTTCTCAGCTTCCGACTCCCACACCCATGAGGCAACTGCCATGCCCATCCTGGCTCCGTGCTTCTCAAGTTTGCACAATGCTATGCAATCCATCAATAATCAATCATGCAAGCAAGCATTGTGATGTTCTTCTTCTTCATCGGAAGGTTCTCTGGTTGCTACAAACCTTCAAATGACATCCACATTAATGATTTCAACAGGCCCATGAAAGAGGATTTTCATTTTTTTAAACAGGCAGCTAGTAGTTCCTGCCCCTAGGATTTCTCATCTATGATGCTTCTATGATGCATCTTTTTTGATGTCACAATGAACTTGCTTGGGTTTAGGTGTATAGGCTGCATTTGTTTGCTGACAGCCACTTGAGTGATACACATACCAGGAGATGCAGCATATCATTGGAGGTCATTCGTTTCCTGCATTTCCAGCAAATGCACATATCTCCTGCAGCCAGTCTGGACACAAAACAATGCCCAAAAACAAAGGGTCAAAAAGCCAAAGCACAGGATAATAGTAAGTCATGCATTAAGGAATTAATTTAGAAGTAGATAATTTGGTTATTTCCCTCGTAAATCGTATTCAGGACTGAGGCATAGGTAGGCCTCACATCATGATAGCCCCCCAGCATTTAAATTTGCCTTAGAATGAAGTATGGAATTAAATGGATACAAGAAGTAGACACAAAATAAGACTCCACAGTGCTGTTTTAGGGTGTTATTTTTAAGCAATTGTAGCATTTTCATGATTAAGCAATTATTGCTTACAATGGCCCTCATTCCGAGTTGTTCGCTCGCTATCCGCTTTTCGCAGCATTACACACACTAAGCCGCCGTACTCTGGGAGTGTATCTTAGCTTAGCAGAATTGCGAATGAAGTATTCGCAATATTGCGAAAAGATTTTTCTGTGCACTTTCTGAGTAGCTCGAGACTTACTCTTCCAGTGCGATCAGTTCAGTGCTTGTCGTTCCTTGTTTGACGTCACAAACACACCCAGCGTTCGCCCAGACACTACCCCGTTTCTCCAGCCACTCCCGCGTTTTTCCCAGAAACGGCAGCGTTTTTTCACACACACCCATAAAACGGCCAGTTTCCGCCCAGAAACACCCACTTCCTGTCAATCACACTCCGATCACCAGAACGAAGAAAAAACCTTGTAATGCCGTGAGTAAAATACCAAACTTCTTAGCAAATTTACTTGGCGCAGTCGCCGTGCGAACATTGCGCATGCGCAATTAGTGGAAAATCGCTGTGATGCGAAGAAAATTACAGAGTGAACAACTCGGAATGAGGGCCAATATGCAACAATAAAAATCTGGTTGCAAAATACACCTAAATCAGTTTGGCAATGCAAGACCTTTGCAAATAAACACCCAAATACCATTGAAAAAAGCAATTCAGTAGTCAGTAGTCTATTATTGGAGGATGGAATAGGAAAGGTGCAAAGTCACAAGGGTACTGCAATACCGGGTCAATGCATGGAGTGGACAGGAAAAGTGAAAAGCAAAAGGATCCTGACATAATCATGGATCTACATACTCCACCTATCTAGATTTGGCAGCTGCCAAGAAATTCTGACAAGCAGGCACAAATTCCTTCCAATCCTCAGTCACTCACTCACTCATGCACTCACTACCTTACTCACTCACTCCTGCATCATGAGTTTCTCTCTTCTCTTGCTGACCGCGTGATGCACAATCATTTGCATGTTCTCAAACGCCGACACCCACACCCATGAGCCAACTGCCACGCCCATCCTGGCTCCATGCTACTCCAGTTTGCACAATTGTATGCAATCCATCAATTTAACAATCAATCATGCAAGCAAGCAGTGTGACATTCTTCTTCTTCAATGGAAGGTTCTCTGATTGCTCCAAACCTCCCCATGACATCCACATTAATTATTTCAAGCGGCCCAAGAAAGCGGATTTTCATTTTTTAAACAGGCAGTTAGTAGTTCCTTTCCCCAGGATGCCACTTCTATGATGTGTCTTCTGTGATGTTTCTATGATGCGTCTACTGTGATGTCACAATGAGCTTGATTGAGTTTGGGTGTCTAGGCTGCATTTGTTTGCTGACAGCCACTTGAGGGAGATACACACCAGGAGATGCAGCATGTCATCGATGGTCGTTCCTTTCCTGCCTTTCCAGCAAATGCACACACTTTCTGCAGCCAGTCTGGACACAAAACAATGCCCAAAAGCAATGGGTCGATAAGGCAAAGCTCAGGATAATAGTAAGTCATGTATTTAGTAATTAGTTTAGTTGTAGAAAATTTTGTAATTACGCTCATTATTCGAATTCAGGACAGAGGACTACTTAGGCCTCACATCCGGATAGCCCCCCAGCATTTAAATTTGCATTGGATAGAAGTAGGGAATTAGATGGAAATAACAAGTAGACACAAAATGAGACTACACAGTACAATTTTCAGGTGTTATTTTTAATCAAAGGTAGCATTTTCTTGATCAAGCAATTATTACATACGATTTGCAAGAATGTAACCCTGGTTGCAAAATCCCCCTAAATCAGTTTGGCAATGCAAGACCTTTGCAAATGCACACCCAAATGCCAATGGAAAAAGCAATCTAGTAGACAGTAGTCTATTTCTGGAGGATGGAATAGGAAAAGTTCACCAGTCCCGAAGGTACTGCAATACCGGGTCAATGCATGGAGTGGACAGGAAAAGTGAAAAGTAAAAGGATCCTGACACCATCATGGATCTACGTACTCCCCCTATCCAGATTTGGTAGCTGCTAAGAAATTCTATCAAGCAGGCACACATTCCCTCCAATCCTCACTCACTCATTCACTAACTCCCTTATTCACTCACTCCTGCATCATGAGTTTCTCTCTTCTCTTGCTGACCAGATGATACACAATCATTTGCATGTTCTCAGCTTCAGACTCCCACACCCATGAGGCAACTGCCATGCCCATCCTGGCTCCGTGCTTCTCAAGTTTGCACAATGCTATGCAATCCATCAATAATCAATCACGCAAGCAAGCATTGTGATGTTTTTCTTCTTCATCGGAAGGTTCTCTGGTTGCTACAAACCTTCAAATGACATCCACATTAATTATTTCAACAGGCCCATGAAAGAGGATTTTCATTTTTTTTAAACAGGCAGCTAGTAGTTCCTGCCCCTAGGATTTCTCATCTATGATGCTTCTATGATGCGTCTTTTGTGATGTCACAATGAACTTGCTTGGGTTTGGGTGTATAGGCTGCATTTGTTTGCTGACAGCCACTTGAGTGATACACATACCAGGAGATGCAGCATATCATTGGAGGTCATTCGTTTCCTGCATTTCCAGCAAATGCACATATCTCCTGCAGCCAGTCTGGACACAAAACAATGCCCAAAAACAAAGGGTCAAAAAGCCAAAGCACAGGATAATAGTAAGTCATGCATTTAGGAATTAATTTAGAAGTAGAAAATGTTGTTATTTCCCTCGTAATTCGTATTCAGAACTGAGGCATACGTAGGCCTCACATCATGATAGCCCCCCAGCATTTAAATTTGCCTTAGAATGAATTGTGGAATTAAATGGATACAAGAAGTTGACACAAAATGAAACTCCACAGTGCTGTTTTAGGGTGTTATTTTTAAGCAATTGTAGCATTTTCATGATTAAGCAATTATTGCTTACAATGGCCCTCATTCCGAGTTGTTTGCTCGCTAGCCGCTATTCGCAGCATTACACACGCTAAGCCGCCGCCCTCTGGGAGTGTATCTTAGCTTAGCAGAATTGCGAACGAAGTATTCGCAATATTGCGAAAAGATTTTTCTGTGCAGTTTCTGAGTAGCTCGAGACTTACTCTTCCAGTGCGATCAGTTCAGTGCTTGTCATTCCTGGTTTGACGTCACGAACACACCCAGCGTTCGCCCAGACACTCCCCCGTTTCTCCTGCCACTCCCGCGTTCTTCCCAGAAACGGCAGCGTTTTTTCACACACACCCATAAAACGGCCAGTTTCCGCCCAGAAACACCCACTTCCTGTCAATCACATTCCGATCACCAGAACGAAGAAAAAACCTTGTAATGCCGTGAGTAAAATACCAAACTTCTTAGCAAATTTACTTGGCGCAGTCGCAGTGCGAACATTGCGCATGCGCAATTAGTGGAAAATCGCTGTGATGCGAAGAAAATTACCGAGTGAACAACTCGGAATGAGGGCCAATATGCAACAATAAAAATCTGGTTGCAATATACACCTAAATAAGTTTGGCAATGCAAGACCTTTGCAAATAAACACCCAAATACCATTGGAAAAAGCAATTCAGTAGTCAGTAGTCTATTATTGGAGGATGGAATAGGAAAGGTGCAAAGTCACAAAGGTACTGCAATACCGGGTCAATGCATGGAGTGGACAGGAAAAGTGAAAAGCAAAAGGATCCTGACATAATCATGGATCTACATACTCCACCTATCTAGATTTGGCAGCTGCCAAGAAATTCTGACAAGCAGGCACAAATTCCCTCCAATCCTCAGTCACTCACTCACGCACTCACTACCTTACTCACTCACTCCTGCATCATGAGTTTCTCTCTTCTCTTGCTGACCGCATGATGCACAATCATTTGCATGTTCTCAAACGCCGACACCCACACCCATGAGCCAACTGCCACGCCCATCCTGGCTCCATGCTACTCCAGTTTGCACAATTGTATGCAATCCATCAATTAATCAATCAATCAATCATGCAAGTAAGCAGTGTGACATTCTTCTTCTTCAATGGTAGGTTCTCTGATTGCTCCAAACCTCCCCATGACATCAAGATTAATTATTTCAACCGGCCCAAGAAAGCGGATTTTCATTTTTTAAACAGGCAGTTAGTAGTTCCTTTCCCCAGGATGCCACTTCTATGATGTGTCTTCTGTGATGTTTCTATGATGCGTGTACTGTGATGTCACAATGAGCTTGATTGAGTTTGGGTGTCTAGGCTGCATTTGTTTGCTGACAGCCACTTGAGGGAGATACACACCAGGAGATGCAGCATGTCATCGATGGTCGTTCCTTTCCTGCCTTTCCAGCAAATGCACACACCTTCTGCAGCCAGTCTGGACACAAAACAATGCCCAAAAGCAATGGGTCGATAAGGCAAAGCTCAGGATATTAGTAAGTCATGCATTTAGTAATTAGTTTAGTTGTAGAAAATTTTGTAATTACGCTCATTATTCGAATTCAGGACAGAGGACTACTTAGGCCTCACATCCTGATAGCCCCCCACCATTTAAATTTGCATTGGATAGAAGTAGGGAATTAGATGGAAATAACAAGTAGACACAAAATGAGACTACACAGTACAATTTTCAG
This sequence comes from Pseudophryne corroboree, assembly GCF_028390025.1. Lineage (NCBI taxonomy): Eukaryota > Metazoa > Chordata > Amphibia > Anura > Myobatrachidae > Pseudophryne > Pseudophryne corroboree. The sequence continues at coordinate 187,305,687 of NC_086453.1, read as the reverse complement.
GTGTTATTTTTAATCAAAGGTAGCATTTTCTTGATCAAGCAATTATTACATACGATTTGCAAGAATGTAACCCTGGTTGCAAAATCCCCCTAAATCAGTTTGGCAATGCAAGACATTTGCAAATGCACACCCAAATGCCAATGGAAAAAGCAATTTAGTAGACAGTAGTCTATTTTTGGAGGATGGAATAGGAAAAGTTCACCAGTCCCGGAGGTACTGCAATACCGGGTCAATGCATGGAGTGGACAGGAAAAGTGAAAAGTAAAAGGATCCTGACACCATCATGGATCTACGTACTCCCCCTATCCAGATTTGGTAGCTGCTAAGAAATTCTATCAAGCAGGCACACATTCCCTCCAATCCTCACTCACTCATTCACTAACTCCCTTACTCACTCACTCCGGCATCATGAGTTTCTCTCTTCTCTTGCTGACCAGATGATACACAATCATTTGCATGTTCTCAGCTTCAGACTCCCACACCCATGAGGCAACTGCCATGCCCATCCTGGCTCCGTGCTTCTCAAGTTTGCACAATGCTATGCAATCCATCAATAATCAATCATGCAAGCAAGCATTGTGATGTTCTTCTTCTTCATCGGAAGGTTCTCTGGTTGCTACAAACCTTCAAATGACATCCACATTAATTATTTCAACAGGCCCATGAAAGAGGATTTTCATTTTTTTAAACAGGCAGCTAGTAGTTCCTGCCCCTAGGATTTCTCTTCTGTGATGCTTCTAAGATGCGTCTTTTGTGATGTCACAATGAACTTGCTTGGGTTTGGGTGTATAGGCTGCATTTGTTTGCTGACAGCCACTTGAGTGATACACATACCAGGAGATGCAGCATATCATTGGAAGTCGTTCGTTTCCTGCATTTCCAGCAAATGCACATATCTCCTGCAGCCAGTCTGGACACAAAACAATGCCCAAAAACAAATGGTCAAAAAGAAAAAGCACAGGATAATAGTAAGTCATGCATTTAGGAATTAATTTAGAAGTAGATAATTTTGTTATTTCCCTCGTAATTCGTATTCAGGACTGAGGCATAGGTAGGCCTCACATCATGATAGCCCCCCAGCATTTAAATTTGCCTTAGAATGAAGTATGGAATTAAATGGATACAAGAAGTAGACACAAAATGAGACTCCACAGTGCTGTTTTAGGGTGTTATTTTTAAGCAATTGTAGCATTTTCATGATTAAGCAATTATTGCTTACAATGGCCCTCATACCGAGTTTTTCGCTCGCTAGCCGCTTTTTGCAGCATTACACACGCTAAGCCGCCGCCCTCTGGCAGTGTATCTTAGCTTAGCAGAATTGCGAACGAAGTATTCGCAATATTGCGAAAAGATTTTTCTGTGCAGTTTCTGAGTAGCTCGAGACTTACTCTTCCAGTGCGATCAGTTCAGTGCTTGTCGTTCCTGGTTTGACGTCACAAACCCACCCAGCGTTCGCCCAGACACTCCCCCATTTCTCCAGCCACTCCCGCGTTTTTCCCAGAAACGGCAGCGTTTTTTCACACACACCCATAAAACGGCCAGTTTCCACCCAGAAACACCCACTTCCTGTCAATCACACTCCGATCACCAGAACGAAAAAAAAACCTCGTAATGCCGTGAGTAAAATACCAAACTTCTTAGCAAATTTACTTGGCGCAGTCGCAGTGCGAACATTGCGCATGCGCAATTAGCGGAAAATCGCTGCGATGCGAAGAAAATTACCGAGCGAACAACTCGGAATGAGGGCCAATATGCAACAATAAAAATCTGGTTGCAAAATGCACCTAAATTAGTTTGGCAATGCAAGACCTTTGCAAATGCACACCCAAATACCATTGGAAAAAGCAATTCAGTAGTCAGTAGTCTATTATTGGAGGATGGAATAGGAAAGGTGCAAAGTCACAAAGGTACTGCAATACCGGGTCAATGCATGGAGTGGACAGGAAAAGTGAAAAGCAAAAGGATCCTTACATAATCATGGATCTACATACTCCACCTATCTAGATTTGGCAGCTGCCAAGAAATTCTGATAAGCAGGCACAAATTCCCTCCAATCCTCAGTCACTCACTCACTCACTCACTCACACACTCACTACCTTACTCACTCACTCCTGCATCATGAGTTTCTCTCTTCTCTTGCTGACCGGATGATGCACAATCATTTGCATGTTCTCAAATGCCGACACCCACTCCCATGAGCCAACTGCCATGCCCATCCTGGCTCCATGCTACTCCAGTTTGCACAATTTTATGCAATCCATCAATTAATCAATCAATCAATCATGCAAGCAAGCAGTGTGACATTCTTCTTCTTCAATGGAAGGTTCTCTGATTGCTCCAAACCTCCCCATGACATCAAGATTAATTATTTCAACCGGCCCAAGAAAGCGGATTTTCATTTTTTAAACAGGCAGTTAGTAGTTCCTTTCCCCAGGATGCCACTTCTATGATGTGTCTTCTGTGATGTTTCTATGATGCGTCTACTGTGATGTCACAATCAGCTTGATTGAGTTTGGGTGTCTAGGCTGCATTTGTTTGCTGACAGCCACTTGAGGGAGATACACACCAGGAGATGCAGCATGTCATCGATGGTCGTTCCTTTCCTGCCTATCCAGCAAATGCACACACCTTCTGCAGCCAGTCTGGACACAAAACAATGCCCAAAAGCAATGGGTCGATAAGGCAAAGCTCAGGATATTAGTTAGTCATGCATTTAGTAATTAGTTTAGTTGTAGAAAATTTTGTAATTACGCTCATTATTCGAATTCAGGACAGAGGACTACTTAGGCCTCACATCCTGATAGCCCACCAGCATTTAAATTTGCATTGGATAGAAGTAGGGAATTAGATGGAAATAACAAGCAGACACAAAATGAGACTGCACAGTACAATTTTCAGGTGTTATTTTTAATCAAAGGTAGCATTTTCTTGATTAAGCAATTATTACATACGATTTGCAAGAATGTAACCCTGGTTGCAAAATCCCCCTAAATCAGTTTGGCAATGCAAGACCTTTGCAAATGCACACCCAAATGCCAATGGAAAAAGCAATGTAGTAGACAGTAGTCTATTTTTGGAGGATGGAATAGGAAAAGTTCACCAGTCCCGGAGGTACTGCAATACCGGGTCAATGCATGGAGTGGACAGGAAAAGTGAAAAGTCAAAGGATCCTGACACCATCATGGATCTACGTACTCCCCCTATCCAGATTTGGTAGCTGCTAAGAAATTCTATCAAGCAGGCACACATTCCCTCCAATCCTCACTCACTCATTCACTATCTCACATACTCACTCACTCCTGTATCATGAGTTTCTCTCTTCTCTTGCTGACCAGATGATACACAATCATTTGCATGTTCTCAGCTTCCGACTCCCACATCCATGAGGCAACTGCCATGCCCATCCTGGCTCCGTGCTTCTCAAGTTTGCACAATGCTATGCAATCCATCAATAATCAATCATGCAAGCAAGCATTGTGATGTTCTTCTTCTTCATCGGAAGGTTCTCTGGTTGCTACAAACCTTCAAATGACATCCACATTAATTATTTCAACAGGCCCATGAAAGAGGATTTTCATTTTTTTAAACAGGCAGCTAGTAGTTCCTGCCCCTAGGATTTCTCTTCTGTGATCCTTCTATGATGCGTCTTTTGTGTTCACAATGAACTTGCTTGGGTTTGGGTGTATAAGCTGCATTTGTTTGCTGACAGCCACTTGAGTGATACACATACCAGGAGATGCAGCATATCATTGGAGGTCGTTCGTTTCCTGCATTTCCAGCAAATGCACATATCTCCTGCAGCCAGTCTGGACACAAAACAATGCCCAAAAACAAAGGGTCAAAAAGCCAAAGCACAGGATAATAGTAAGTCATGCATTTAGGAATTAATTTAGAAGTAGAAAATGTTGTTATATCCCTCGTAATTCGTATTCAGGACTGAGGCATACGTAGGCCTCACATCATGATAGCCCCCCAGCATTTAAATTTGCCTTAGAATGAAGGATGGAATTAAATGGATACAAGAAGTAGACACAAAATGAGACTTCACAGTGCTGTTTTAGGGTGTTATTTTTAAGCAATTGTAGCATTTTCATGATTAAGCAATTATTGCTTACAATATGCAACAATAAAAATCTGGTTGCAAAATGCACCTAAATCAGTTTGGCAATGCAAGACCTTTGCAAATAAACACCCAACTACCATTGGAAAAAGCAATTCAGTAGTCAGTAGTCTATTATTGGAGGACGGAATAGGAAAGGTGCAAAGTCACAAAGGTACTGCAATACCGGGTCAGTGCATGGAGTGGACAGGAAAAGTGAAAAGCAAAAGGATCCTGACATAATCATGGATCTACATACTCCACCTATCTAGATTTGGCAGCTGCCAAGAAATTCTGACAAGCAGGCACAAATTCCCTCCAATCCTCAGTCACTCACTCACTCACGCACTCACTACCTTACTCACTCACTCCTGCATCGTGAGTTTCTCTCTTCTCTTGCTGACCGGATGATGGACAATCATTTGCATGTTCTCAAACTCCGACACCCACACCCATGAGCCAACTGCCACGCCCATCCTGGCTCCATGCTACTCCAGTTTGCACAATTGTATGCAATCCATCAATTAATCAATCAATCATGCAAGCAAGCAGTGTGATATTCTTCTTCTTCAATGGAAGGTTCTCTGATTGCTCCAAACCTCCCCATGACATCAAGATTAATTATTTCAACCGGCCCAAGAAAGCGGATTTTCATTTTTTAAACAGGCAGTTAGTAGTTCCTTTCCCCAGGATGCCACTTCTATGATGTGTCTTCTGTGATGTTTCTATGATGCGTCTACTGTGATGTCACAATGAGCTTGATTGCGTTTGGGTGTATATACTGCATTTGTTTGCTGACAGCCACTTGAGGGAGATACACACCAGGAGATGCAGCATGTCATCGATGGTCGTTCCTTTCCTGCCTATCCAGCAAATGCACACACCTTCTGCAGCCAGTCTGGACACAAAACAATGCCCAAAAGCAATGGGTCGATAAGGCAAAGCTCAGGATATTAGTAAGTCATGCATTTAGTAATTAGTTTAGTTGTAGAAAATTTTGTAATTACGCTCATTATTCAAATTCAGGACAGAGGACTACTTAGGCCTCACATCCTGATAGCCCCCCAGAATTTAAATTTGCATTGGATAGAAGTAGGGAATTAGATGGAAATAACAAGTAGACACAAAATGAGACTACACAGTACAATTTTCAGGTGTTATTTTTAATCAAAGGTAGCATTTTCTTGATAAAGCAATTATTACATACGATTTGCAAGAATATAACTCTGGTTGCAAAATCCCCCTAAATCAGTTTGGCAATGCAAGATCTTTGGAAATGCACACCCAAATGCCAATGGAAAAAGCAATTTAGTAGACAGTAGTCTATTTTTGGAGGACGGAATAAGATAGGTGCACCAGTCCTGGAGGTACTGCAGTACAAAGTCAATGACTGGAGAGGACAGGAAAAGGAAAACGATCCTGTCACAATCATGGATCTACCTTTTCCACCTATCTAGATTTGGTGGCTGCCAAGAATTTCTAACAAGCAGGCACGCATTTCCTCCATCCCTAACTCACTCACTCACTCACTCACTCACTCACTTACTCACTCCTGCATCAAGAGTTTCTCTCTTCTCTTGCTGGTTGGATGATGCACAATTATTTGCATGTGCTCCTCCTCCAATACCCACACCCATGAGCCAACTGCCACACCCACCCTGGATGCTATGCAATCCATCAATCATTCAAACAAGCAAGTAAGCAGTGTGACCTTCTTCTTCAGTGTTATACTATTCTTCTTCTTTTGCGCCGAACCTTCCCATGACATCCAGATTAATTATTTCAACAGGCCCATGAAATCAGATTTTCAATTTTTCAGCAGGCAGCTAGAAATACCTGCCCACAGGAGGTTTCTTCTATGATGCATCGTCTGTGATGCTTCTATGATGCAACTTCTGTAATGTCACAGTGAGCTTGCTTGGGTTTGGGTGTATATACTGCATTTGTTTGCCGACAGCCACTTGAGGGAGACACACACCAGGAGATGCAGCATATCATCGGAGGTCGTTCCTTTCCTTCCTTTCCATCAAATGCACACACCTTCTGCAGCCAGTCTGGACACAAAACAATGCCCAAAAGCAATGGGTCGAAAAGGCAAAGCTCAGGATATTAGTAAGTCATGCATTTAGTAATTAGTTTACTTGTAGAAAATTTTGTAATTACGCTCGTTATTCAAAATCAGGACCGAGGCCTACTTAGGCCTCACATCCTGATAGCCCCCCAGCATTTAAATTTGCTTTGGATAGAAGTAGGGAATTAGATGGAAATAACAAGTAGACACAAAATGAGACAACACAATACAATTTTCAGGTGTTATTTTTAATAAAATGTAGTTTTTCTTGATCGAGCAATTATTAAATACGATTTGCAAGAATGTAACCCTGGTTGCAAAATCCCCCTAAATCAGTTTGGTAATGCAAGACCTTTGCAAATGCACACCCAAATGCCAATGGAAAAAGCAATTTAGTAGACAGTAGTCTATTTTTGGAATACGGAATAGGAAAAGTGCACCAGTCCCGGAGGTACTGCAATACCGGGTCAATTCATGGAGTGGTCAGGAAAAGTGAAAAGTAAAGGATCTTGACACCATCATGGATCTACGTACTCCCCCTATCCAGATTTGGTAGCTGCTAAGAAATTCTATCAAGCAGGCACACATTCCCTCCAATCCTCACTCACTCATTCACTAACTCCCTTACTCACTCACTCCTGCATCATGAGTTTCTCTCTTCTCTTGCTGATCAGATGATACACAATCATTTGCATGTTCTCAACCTCTGACACCCACACCCATGAGGCAAATGCAATGGCCATCCTGGCTCCGTGCTTCTCAAGTTTGCACAATGCTATGCAATCCATCAATAATCAATCATGCAAGCAAGCATTGTGATGTTCTTCTTCTTCATCGGAAGGGTCTCTGGTTGCTACAAACCTTCAAATGACATCCATATTATTTATTTCAACAGGCCCATGAAAGAGGATTTTCATTTTTTAAACAGGCAGCTATTAGTTCCTGCCCCTAGGATTTCTCTTCTATGATGCTTCCATGATGCGTCTTTTGTGATGTCACAATGCGCTTGCTTGGGATTTTGGTTTTTAGGCTGCATTTGTTTGCTGACAGCAACTTGAGTGATACACATACCAGGAGATGCAGCATATCATCGGAGGTCGTTCATTTCCTGCATTTCCAGCAAATGCACACACCTCCTGCAGCCAGTCTGGACACAAATTCTGGCAAGCAGGCACACATTCCCTCCAATCCTCAGTCACTCACTCACTTCCTTACTCACTCACTTACTCCTGCAATGTGAGTTTCTCTCTTCTCTTGCTGACCAGATGATGCACAATCGTTTGCATGTTCTCAAACTCCGACACCCACACCCATGAGCCAGCTGCCACGCCCATCCTGGCTCCATGCTACTCCAGTTTGCACAATTGTATGCAATCCATCAATTAATCAATCAATCATGCAAACAAGCAGTGTGACATTCTTCTTCTTCAATGGAAGGTTCTCTGATTGCTCCAAACCTCCCCATGACATCAAGATTAATTATTTCAACCGGCCCATGAAAGCGGATTTTCATTTTTTAAACAGGCAGTTAGTAGTTCCTTTCCCCAGGATGCCACTTCTATGATGTGTCTTCTGTGATGCTTCTATGATGCGTCTACTGTGATGTCACAATGAGCTTGCTTGAGTTTGGGTGTCTAGGCTGCATTTGTTTGCTGATAGCCACTTGAGTAAAACACACACACTAGGAGATGCACTATGGCCCTCATTCCGAGTTGATCGGTCGCAAGGCGAATTTAGCAGAGTTACACACGCTAAGCCTACGCCTACTGGGAGTGTATCTTAGCTTCTTAAAATTGCGACCGATGTATTCGCAATATTGCGATTACAAACTACTTAGCAGTTTCTGAGTAGCTCCAGACTTACTCGGCATCTGCGATCAGTTCAGTGCTTGTCGTTCCTGGTTTGACGTCACAAACACACCCAGCGTTCGCCCAGACACTCCCCCGTTTCTCCAGCCACTCCTGCGTTTTTTCCGGAAACGGTAGCGTTTTCAACCACACGCCCATAAAACGCCGTGTTTCCGCCCAGTAACACCCATTTCCTGTCAATCACATTACGATCGCCGGAGCGATGAAAAAGCCGTGAGTAAAAATACTATCTTCATTGTTAAATTACTTGGCGCAGTCGCAGTGCGAATATTGCGCATGCGTACTAAGCGGATTTTCATTGCGATACGATGAAAAATACCGACCGATCAACTCGGAATGAGGGCCTATATCATCAGAGTTCGTTCCTTTTCTACATTTCCAGCAAATGCATACACCTTCTGCAGGCAGTCTGGCCACAAAACAATGCCCAAAACAATGGGTCGAAAAGGCAAAACACAGCATAATAGTACGTCATGCATTTAGAAATAAGTTTAGAAGTAGAAATTTTTGTTAGTTTAGAAGTAGGGAATTAGATGGAGATAAGAAGTAAACACAAAATGAGACTCCACTGCAATTTTCAAGTGTTTTTTTAATGAAACGTAGCATTTTCTTGATCAAACAGTTATTGTATTCACTTTTTCAACAAAGTAACTGGTTGCAAAATCCCCCTAAATCAGTTTGGCAATGCAGGACCTTTGCAAATGCACAACCAAATGCCATTGAAAAAAGCTATTCAGTAGTCAGTAGTCTAATTTTGGAGGACGGAATAGGAAGTAGTACAATACCGGGTCAATGCGTGGAATGGACAGGAAAAGGAAAAAGGAAAAGGATCCTGACACCATCATGGATTTACCTTCTCCACCTATCCAGATTTGTTGACCGCCAAGAATTTCTAACAAGCAGGCACACATTCCCCCCATCCCTTATTCTCTCACTCACTCCCTTACTCACTCACTCCTGCAACATGAGTTTCTCTCTTATCTTGCTGACTGGATGATGCACAATTATTTGTATGTGCTCAACCTTCAACACACACACCCACGAGCCAACTGCCACGCTCATCCAGGATCCGTGCTTTTCAAGTTTGCACAATGGGGGTCATTGTGAGTTGTTCGCTCTGTAAAAATCTTTGCATCGCAGCGATTTTCTGCTTAATGCGCATGCGCAATGTCCGCACTGCGACTGCGCCAAGTAAATTTGCTATGCACTTAGGAATTTTACTCACGGCATTTTCATCGTTCTGGCGATCGTAATGTGATTGACAGGAAATGGGTGTTACTGGGCGGAAACAGGCCGTTTTATGGGCGTGTGGGAAAAAACGCTACCGTTTCCGGAAAAAACGCAGGTTGTGGCCGGAGAAACGGGGGAGTGTCTGGGCGAACGCTGGGTGTGTTTGTGACGTCAAACCAGGAACGACAAGCACTGAAATGATCGCAGATGCCGAGTAAGTCTGGAGCTACTCAGAAACTGCTACGAGGTGTGTAATCGCAATATTGCGAATACTTCGTTCGCAATTTTAAGATGCTAAGATTCACTCCCAGTAGGCGGCTTAGCATGAGCAAATCTGCTAAAATCCGCTTGCGAGCGAACAACTCGGAATGACCCCCAATGTTATTAGTGATGTGCACAGGAAATTTTTCGGGTTTTGTGTTTTGGTTTTGGATTCGGTTCCGCTGCCGTGTTTTGGATTCGGACACGTTTTGGCAAAACCTCCCTGACATTTTTTGTTGGACTCGGGTGTTTTTTTTCAAAAACAGCTTAAATCATAGAACTTTGGGGTAATTTTGATACCATAGTATTATTAAATTCATCCATAATTTCCACTCATTTCCAGTCTACTCTAAACACCTCACACCTCACTATATTATTTTTAGTCCTAAAATGTGCACCGAGGTCGCTGGATGACTAAGCTAAGCGACCCAAGTGGCCGGCACAAACACCTGGCCCATCTAGGAGTGGCACTGCAGTGTCAGACAGTATGGCACTTAAAAAATTGGCCCCAAACATCACATGATGCAAAGATAAATAAATAAATAAATAAATAAATAAAAAGAGATGCATTATGGAATTGTCCTTGGGCCCTCCCACCCACCCTTATGTTGTATAAACAGGACATGCACACTTTAACAAACCCATCATTTCAGCGACAGGGTCTGCCACATGTCTGTGGCTGAAATGACTGGTTGGTTTGGACCCCCACCAATAAAGAAGCAACCAATCTGTCCTTGCACAAACTGGCTCTATAGAGGCAAGATGTCCACCTCCTCCTCATCGTCCGATTCCTCACACCTTTCACTGTGTACATCCCCCTCCTCACAGAGTATTAATTCATCCCCACTGGAATCCACCATCACAGGTCCCTGTGTACTTTCTGGAGGCAATTACTTGTAAATGTCTCCACGGAGGAATTGATTATAATTCATTTTGATGAACATCATCTTCTCCACATATTGTGGAAGTAACTTTGTACGCCGATCGCTGACAAGGTGAACGGCTGCACTAAACACTCTTTCGGAGTACACACTGGAGGGGGGCAACTTAGGTAAAATAAAGCCAGTTTGTGCAAGGGCCTCCAAATTGCCTCTTTTTCCTGCCAGTATATGTACGGACTGTTTGACATGCCTACTTGGATGCTGTCACTCATATAATCCTCCACCATTCTTTCAATGGTGACAGAATCATATGCAGTGACAGTAGACGACATGTCAGTAATCATTGGCAGGTCCTTCAGTCCGGACCAGATGTCAGTTTTCACTCCTGACTTCCCTGCATCACCGCCAGCAGGTGGTTTTGGAAATTTGATCCTTTTCCTGGCAGCACCAGTGGCGGTAGAAAATGAAGGAGGAGCTGTTGGCGGGTCACATTCCGCTTGACTTGACAAGTGTCTCACCGGTAGGTTTTTGAACATATGCAGACTTGTGTCTGCCGGAAAGAGAGTTACAACGTAGGTTTTAAAACTAGGATCGAGCAAAGTGGCCAAAATGTAGTGTTCTGATTTCAACAGACTGACCACCCGTGAATCCTGGTTAAGCAAATGAAGGGCTCCAAATACAAGTCCCACATGCCTAGCGGAATCACTCCGTTTTAGCTCCTCCTTCAATCTCTCCAGCTGCTTCTGCAAAAGCCTGATGAGGGGAATGACCTGACACAGGCTGGCAGTGTCTTAACTGACTTGACGTGTGGCAAGTTCAAAGGGTTGCAGAACCTTGCCTAACGTTGAAATCATTCTCCACTGCGCTTGAGTCAGGTGCATTCCCCTCCTTTGCCTATATTGTAGGCAGATGTATAGGCTTGAATGGCCTTTTGCTGCTCCTCCATCCTCTGAAGCATATAGAGGGTTGAATTCCACCTCGTTACCACCTCTTGCTTCAGCTGATGGCGGGGAATGTTCAGGAGTGTTTGCTGGTGCTCCAGTCTTCGGCATGCGGTGGCTGAATGCCGAAAGTGGCCCGCAATTCTTCGGGCCACTGACAGCATCTCTTGCATGCCCCTGTCATTTTTAAAAAAAATCTGCATCACCAAATTCATTGTATCGCAAAACATGGGACGTGCTGGAATTTGCCCACATGTAATGCACGCACATTATTGGTGGTGTTGTCCAATGTCACAAATCCCCAGGAGAGTCCAATTGGGGTAAGCCAATCTGCGATGATGTTCCTCAGTTTCCGTAAGAGGTTGTCAGCTTTGTGCCTCTTATGGAAAGCGGTGATACAAAGCGTAGCCTGCCTAGGAACGAGTTGGCGTTTGCGAGATGCTGCTACTGGTGCCGCCACTGCTGTTGTTGCTGCGGGAGGCAATACATCTACCCAGTGGGCTGTCACAGTCATATAGTCCTTAGTCTGCCCTGCTCCACTTGTCCACATGTCCGTGGTTAAGTGGACATTGGGTATAACTGCATTTTTAAGGACACTGGTGACTCTTTTTCTGACATCTGTATACATTCTCGGTATCGTCTGCCTAGAGAAGTGAAACCTAGATGGTATTTGGTACCGGGGACACACTACCTCAAGAAATTCTCTAAGTCCCTGTGAACTAACGGCGGATACCGGATGCACGTCTAACACCAACACAGCTGTCAAGGCCTGAGTTATCCGCTTTGCAACAGGATGACTGCTGTGATATTTCATCTTCCTCGCAAAGGACTGTTGGACAGTCAATTGCTTACTGGAAGTAGTACAAGTGGTCTTCCGACTTCCCCTCTGGGATGATGATCGACTCCCAGCAGCAACAACAGCAGCGCCAGCAGCAGTAGGCGTTACACTCAAGGATCCATCGGAGGAATCCCAATCAGGAGAGGACTCATCAGACTTACCAGTGACATGGCCTGCAGAACTATTGGTGTTCCTGTCTAAGGAGGAAATTGACACTGAGGGAGTTGGTGGTGTGGTTTGCAAGAGCTTGGGTACAAGAGGAAGAAGGGATTTAGTTGTCAGTGGACTGCTTCCGCTGTCACCCAAAGTTTTTGAACTTGTCAATGACTTCTGATGAATGCGCTCCAGGTGACGTATAAGGGAGGATGTTCCTAGGTGGTTAATGTTCTTACCCCTACTCATTACAGCTTGACAAAGGCAACACACGGCTTGACACCAGTTGTCAGCATTTCTGTTGAAATAATTCCACACCAAAGAGGTGATTTTTTTTTTTGGTATTTTGACCATGCATGTCAATGGCCTTATTCATCCCACGGACAACAGGTGTCTCCCTGGGTGCCTGACTTACATCACCTCTCCATCAGAATCCTCCTTGTCAATTTCTCCCTCAGCTCCAGCAACACCCATAACCTCATCCTGGTGTACTTCAACAGTGACATCTTCAATTTGAATATCAGGAACTGTACTGTGGGTGCTCCTTTCAGCACTTGCAGGGGGCGTGCAAATGGTGGAAGGAACCACCTCTTCCCGTCCAGTGTTGGGAAGGTCAGGCATCGCAACCGACACAATTGGACTCTCCTTGGGGATTTGTGATTTAGAAGAATGCACAGTCCTTTGCTCTGCTTTTGCCAGTTTAACTCTTTTCATTTTTCTAGTGGGAGGATGAGTGCTTCCATCCTTATGTGAAGCTGACCCACTAGTCATGAGGAACATAGGAGAGGGCCTTAGCCGTTCCTCTCCACTCCGTGTCATAAATGGCATATTGGCAAGTTTACGCTTCTCCTCAGACGCTTTTAATTTAGATTTTTGGGGCATTTTACTGAACTTTTGTTTTTTGGATTTTACATGCTCTCTACTATGACATTTGGCATCAGCCTTGGCAGACAACGTTGATAGCATTTCATCATCTCTGCCATGACTAGTGGCAGCAGTTTCAGCACTAGGTGGAAGTGGATCTTGATCTTTCCCTATTTTACCCTCTACATTTTTGTTCTCCATTTTTTAATGTGTGGAATTATATGCCAGTAATATATCTGGAATTAGACGGCAGTAATGTCTGGAATAAGAAATAAGATACCACTAGATAGATACCAGATATCACTGTGACTGGAATGATGATGACCTATGCACAGTGACAGGACACTACCACAGCACCCTACAGCAGCAAGATGCAGCACAAGACACTGGACTTTTAGTCACCACAATGCAGCACTGACACTGAGCACAGATATTAAGCACTGTTCAGGATACTAGAAGAGACTCTGAGCTGCAAGATACAGCAATGGACTACTGTACTGTACTACTATATACTGGTGGTCACCACAATGCAGCACTGTACTACTATATACTAGTCACTACAATACAGCACAGATATTGAGCACTGATCAGGAGAATAGAACTGAGTCTGACACGGAGCTGCAAGATACAGCAGTGGACTACTGTACTGTACTACTATATACTGGTGGTCACCACAATGCAGCACTGTACTACTATATACTGGTCACCACAATGCAGCACAGATATTGAGCACTGATCAGGAGAATAGAACTGAGTCTGACACGGAGTTGCAAGATACAGCAGTGGACTACTGTACTGTACTACTATATACTGGCATTCACCACAATGCAGCACTGTACTACTATATACTGGTCACCACAATGCAGCACAGATAATGAGCACTGATCAGGAGAATAGACCTGAGTCTGACACGGAGCTGCAAGATACAGCAATGGCCTACTGTACTGTACTACTTTATACTGGTGGTCACCACAATGCAGCACTGTACTACTATATATACTGGTCACCACAATGCAGCACAGATATTGAGCACTGATCGGCATACTAGAACAGAGTCTGACACGAAGCTACAAGATACAGCAATGGCCTACTGTACTGTACTATTATATAGTACTGGTGGTCACCACAGTGCAGCACACTGAGCTCAGATATTGAGCATTTCAGGCAGAGAATGTAGCCATGTCCTCTCCGCTCAATCGACAATGCACAAATGAAAATGGCGGCGATGCCGGTTCTTTATATGGAATCCGAATCTCGCAAGAATCCGACAGTGGGATGATGACGTTTTCCCCCGTTCGGGTTTTGCGTGTTAGGCGGGAAGAACCGAGGCTGCATCGGACCCGTATAAACCACGTGGAGTTCAGGAGGGTTCGGATCTTGACGAACCGAACCCACTCATCTCTAAGGGAAACATTTACTAAGCAGCGATAATAGCGGAGAAGTGTGCCAGTGGAGAAATTTCCCCATCAACCAATCAGCAGCTCTGTATCATTTTAAAGTATGCAAATTATAGATGTTACTTCCGTGCTGATTGGTTACCATGGACAACTTTCCCACTGGCTCACTTCTCCACTCTTATCACTGCTTAGTAAATGTACCCCTTAATGTTATGCAATCCATCAATCATTCAAGCAAGCAAGTAAGCAGTGTGACCTTCTTCAGTGTTATATTCTAATTCTTCTTTTGCGCCGAACCTTCCCATGACATCCAGATTAATTATTTCAACAGGCCCATGAAATCAGATTTTCAATTTTTCAACAAGCAGCTAGAAATACCTGCCCACAGGAGGTTTCTTCTATGATGCATCGTCTGTGATGCTTCTATGATGCGACTTCTGTAATGTCACAATGAGCTTGCTTGGGTTTGGGTGTTTAGACTGCATTTGTTTGACGACGGTCACTTGAGGGAGACACACACCAGGAGATGCAGCATATCATCGGAGGTCGTTCCTTTCCTGCCTTTCCAGCAAATGCACACACCTTCAGCCAGTCTGGACACAAAACAATGCCCAAAAGCAATGGGTCAAAAAGCCAAAGCTCAGGATAATAGTCATGCATTTAGTAATTAGTTTAGTTGTAGAAAATTTTGTAATTACGCTCGATATTCGAATTCAGGACAGAGGCCTACTTAGGCCTCACATCCTGATAGCCCCCCAGCATTTAAATTTGCTTTGGATAGAAGTAGGAAATTAGATGGAAATAACAAGTAGACACAAAATGAGACAACACAGTACAATTTTCAGGTGTTATTTTTAATCAAATTTAGCATTTTCTTGATCAAGCAATTATTACATACGATTTGCAAGAATGTAACCCTGGTTGCAAAATCCCCCTAAATCAGTTTGGTAATGCAAGACCTTTGCAAATACACACCCAAATGCCAATGGAAAAAGCAATTTAGTAGTCTGTAGTCTATTTTTGGAGGATGGCATAGGAAAAGTGCACCAGTCCCAGAGGTACTGCAATACCGGGTCAATGTATGGAGTGGACAGGAAAAGTGAAAAGTAAAAGGATCCTGACACCATTAAAAACAAAAATTACCATTAAGTATAACTTTGTCTGCCAGGGGAGTATTTTTATTTGTATATTTCTATGAATACTGTATGTGCAGATTTCTAGTTACACATACTGTAGGGGAGTATTCAGTTAGCTGCAATAACCCATTTCTTGTGTGAAAAACTGCTATTTTACTGCAAATAGTGAAAGAGCACTATTCAATTAGCTGCAATAATTTATTGTTGATAATTCACCGTGAATTTCACTTCACCTGCAGGTGCAAAGTTGTGGAACATCTCTTTTTTAAGGTAAAAATGTCAGGATATGGTTCAGAACCCCCTGGGACACCCCTCCCTCCCCTAATAGTAGGCACTTCGACATTTTTAATTATTTTTAGCTGGCCAATAATGACGTAATTTTGTGGGTGAAAAAGTGCAAAGTGACAGAATTCAGGGTTCAAGGTATGGGACAGGTATATTGGGGTGCTTTATGAGTGGGACAAATGTTTTTAGGCTTGCCGATGGTAATAGTCTTTTTCCACTTTTTTCCATATCTATTAAAATGGGCCAAATATATACTTATACCAATTTTTATGTACCCCAAATTTACTGAGAGTACTTATTTTTCTGAAAAAAATAGCTTTTAGAATTAAAAAAATGCATATAAAAGTCATTTTACTCATTTTAAGTACCCCAAATTGATTTAATATGACCTCTAATACACTTATATATTGTTATCCTATGTTAGTTTGCCATTTTGGGGTGTGCAGACTGAACTTCTTATTTTCACCTACACTTTTTACAGCAAGAATTTTCACGCAAATCCAGTTTTCGCAATTTTTTAATTGGCACCTATTCAATAAAAATTTTTGCGAAAACAGGATTCTTACAGTGAAACGTGTAGGTGAAAATGGGGAAATCATCTTGTACCCAAAAATGACAAACTAACACAGGATAACAGTATAGAGGTGTATTAGAGCTCATATTAAATAGATTTGTGGTACTTAAACTTAGTCAAATGGCTTTTATATGCATTTGAAAGAAATTATAAAAGCTATTATTTATAGCAAAATAAGTGCTCTCATTAAATTCGGGGTACATAAAAATCGGTATAAGTTTATATTTGGGCCATTTTAGGAGACTTTAAAAAAAGTGGAAAAAGACTGACTCCCACCCGCAAGCCTAAAAACATGTGTCCCGCCCATAAAGTACCCTAATATACCTGTCCCATACCTTGAACCCTGAATTTTCTCACTTTGCATTTTTTTACCCAAAAAATTACATGTCATTATTGGCCAGCTAAAAATAATTATAAAACGTCAAAGTGCCTACTTAGTCATTAAGGGAGAGAAGGGTGTCCCAGGGGGTTTTGAACCAAATCCTGCCATTTTCACCTTGAAATAGAGATATTCCCCAACTTTGCACTTGCTCAGAGTAGGTGAAGTGAAATTCACAGTAAAATGATCAAGAATAAATTATTGCGGCTAATTGAATAGGGGTCTTTCACGATTTGCAGTAAAATCACAGTTTTTCATGCAAAAAACGGGTTATTACAGCTAACTGAATACTCCCCTACATTTAATTAGAAATCTGCACATGTACATAGAAATATACAAATGAAAATACTCCCCTGGCGGGCAAAATTATACCTACTGTAATGGTAATTTTTGTTTTTAACAAGAGAATTATAATTAAACATTAAAATACTCATACAGGCAATCAAAATACCATTATTTTTATTTCATAGGCTTTAGCGTATACTTTAATGTTCAATTTAAACAAAATAGGGACACAATAACTCATCTGTCTTAGGCTGATAATGCTGAAATAACCTGCAACTTTATCTCACTCCTACATCAATCTCATTCCTGCACCATTCATGCTTTTTTGAATTTTGATAGGTAACCTGCAGCTTTGTTTATGATTAGTTATTCCTAGCCACTCCTATAGTAGGAAATCACTATGTACTAGTGGGGGATGTACTGGTCTGTTGTTATTCACATCTATAGCTTACCTTTTGTTGTGGGTGGGGTTTCAGAAGGTGGGTGCTGTTATCAATCAAGCCTGTATCAATGTGTGCACTTATATTTAATCAGTACATATTTGGCTGCAAAGCCACTGGCTGCATAGCATCTTAGCTGCAAAGTATGTTAGTGTTAAGTATGAAGATATGACCTTTGGAGATACTTGGCGATAAACAGGAGAGAAGCAGAAGGACAGCAGACTATCTTCCCCACCTGTAAAAGACCTGCAATCAACATCCTACAGAGAGTAACCTAACCCAGTACCACCAATGCCTGCAGCCCACACAGCCTGGACACTGACCTCCCTGTCTGATTAAGTAACAGCCATACTGCTCTCATACATTGCTTTCTGCACCTCATTTATACTCTTTACAACCACTGTGTAACATTCTCATCCTTTCCATTCCTTTCATTATTTTCCAAAAAAATTGTTTGCACTGTCTCTGCTTTTACTACACCCCACTTCTCATTGTTCATTCTATATTACACCCACTCCATTCTATATTATTCCTCTGAACAACACTACTGTACTGGCATTATGGCTCCTTGATCCTGTCCCATACCAATCCTCACTGCTCAGTCACCCCCCACCCAAATTTCCAGCATGCCCACACGCATTCAGAACCCAGCCAACCTAATCCCCATCTCCCCTGTCCCCTCCCTTCCCTTCTCCTGTGCACTCTGGAATGCTAGATCAATCTGCAACAAGCTGCCAACTGTCCACAACCTCTTCATCTCCCACTCTTTTAACCTTCTCGCCATCACTGAAACCTGGCTCTGCTCCTCTGGTACCACTTCCCCTGCTGCCCTCTCCTACACCCACACGGCCTCTCCTTCACCCACATGGTCAGACCTGATGGCCACCTGGGTGGAGGCGTGGGCATCCTTCTCTCCCCTAACTGCACCGTTCATGTCATCCCACCTGAGCCCTCCCTCACCTTCTCCACCTTTGAGGTCCACACTATCAGCCTCTTCTACCTCATTCACCTCCATGTGGCAGTGATCTAACACCCCCCTGGCCACTGTTCACCTTTCCTTGACAACTTTGCTGCCTGGCTTCCCCACTTTCTCTCCTCCGACCTCCCCTCTATCATCCTCGGTGACTTTAACATCCCTATCGACATCACTAATGCAGCTTCCACTAATATTCTAGCCCTCTCCACCTCCTTTGGACTTTCTCAATGGTCCTCCACCCCTACTCACAATCTTGGCCACTCCCTCGACCTTGTCTTCACCCACTGATGTGATCTCTCTGATTTCTCTAACTCTTCCTTCCCTCTCTCTGACCACCATCTACTTTCTTTCACCCTCTCATCTTCCCCTCTCCTCTCCACGCCCAGACCCACCATCACCAGATGCAATCTCGGGTCTCTCAACCCCGTTATCCCGTCCTTGCTCGAGACCTTCCTCTCTCCTCTTTCCACTATGACTTGTCCCAACCAGGCAGCCTCCTTCTATAAATCTTCCCTTACCGCTGCTCTCGACTCTGTGGCCCCCCACTCTCCTCTGTCCTCCTCCGATGCTCCAAACCCCAACCCTGGCACACCAAACCAACACGATTCCTACAAAAATGTTCATGCTCCACAGAACGCTCCTGGAGGAGATCCCACTCTCTGATGGATTTCCTCCATTTCAAGTTTATCCTCTCCTCCTACAGCTCTGCTCTTTCTCTCGCCAAGCAATCCTTTTTTCAAGCAATCATTTCTTCTCATTCCTCCAGTCCACGCTGACTCTTTGAAACTTTCAACACTCTCCTTTGCCCCCCTCCTCCTCCCCTCCCCTCCTCCCTCACTGCCACTGACTTTGCCTCATTCTTCATCTCCAAAATTGAGGATATCCAAAATAACATCTCCTCCCGTCACCCCTATGCTGCCCCCATGCCCCCACCATCCCTCCCCTCCATCTATCCCACCCTGTCCTGCTCCCGTACCACCTATGACAAGGAAGTCCACACCCTCATCTTATCCTCCCCCCTCAACCTGCCCCTTGGACCCCCTACCCTCCCATCTTCTCCACTCCCTCCCCCCACTGCCTGCTCCCACCTTGCTCACCTCTTTAACCTATCGCTCTCTACTGGCATCTTTCCCTCACCATTCAAACATGCTCTGGTGTCCACAATTCTCAAAAAAAACATCCTTGACCCTTCATCACTCACTAGCTACTGCCCCATCTCTCTTCTCCCTTTCACCTCAAACTACTTGAATGACTGGTCTACAGCCATCTCACTAGCTACCTCTATGACAACTCCATCCTTGATCCACTACAATCTGGCTTTCGCCCACTCCACTCCATCGAGACTGCCCTGGTGAAAGTCACCAATGACTTGCTTTCAGCCAAATCCAAGGATACTTCTCTCTGCTCATCCTTCTGGACCTCTCTGCTGCCTTTGACACTGTGGATCACCCTCTCCTCCTCCGTACACTCAAACATTGTCCTCTTTAGCACCATCCTTGACTGGTTTACTTCATACCTCACTAACTGCTCCTTCTCTGTGTCTGCCTCTGGAACCACCTCACACTCTTCCATCCTTCCTGTTGGTGTTCCTCAGGGTTCTGTCCTAGGCCCTGTTATGTTCTCCCTGTACACCTCTTCCCCAGGTGCGCTCATTAACTTTTTTGGCCTTCAATACCACCTCTATGCTGTTCACAGACAACTCTACCTCTCCTCTCCTGATCTGTCCCCCTCTGTCCCCTCTCAGGTCTCCAGCTGCCTCTCTGCCATCTCCTCCTGCATGTCTAAGCGCTCTCTGAAGCTCAACATGGACAAAACTGAACTCATTATCTTTTCCCCAGCCAGAGCAACACCCCCTACAAATATCTCTATCAGTGTTGACAACACAATCATCTCCCCCGTTCCCAAACTCCGCTGCCTGGGCATCACTCTTGACTCCTCCCTCTCCATTGCAACCTACATCCAAGCTCTAGCGCAATCTTGTCGGTTCCAGCTATGCAACATTGCTTGCATCAGGCCATTTCTCTCCCAGAGTGCAACTAAACTTGTCATCCACTCACTGGTCATCTCACGACTCGACTACTGCAATGTTCTCCTCACTGACCTCCACCTCCACCTCGCTCCCCTCCAATCTGTCCTCAACTCCACAGCTAGGCTCATCTTCCTCTCCCGCCGCTCCACTTCTGCCACTCCACTACGACAAAATCTACACTGGCTCCCATTTCCCTATAGAATCTTCTTCAAACTCCTCATGTTCACATACAAGGCCATCTCTAATTCCACTGCTCCCTACAACTCCAACATCATCTCTCTTCATACTCCCTCCCGCCCACTACAGTCGGCCGATGACCGTCGCCTCTCCTCTGCCTTGGTCACTGCTTCACATGCATAAGTTCAAGATTTTACCCGTGCTGCACCCCTTCAGTGGAACGCGCTCCCCTGCTCTATTAGACTCTCCCCGACCTTGCAAAGCTTCAAACAGGCACTGAAAAGCCACCTATTTATCAAAGCGTACCCCTCTGATGCATAACCTTGTACTTAGGCTGCTCCTCCATCCCCCTGCCCCATGCCTTGAACATCTCTGCTTTGCCTGCATACTGCCATCAGGCTTCCTCCTGCTTGCTTGCACCTCATGTCATCTGTCTGTCACCCCTCCCCACTAAATTGTTAGCTCTTCAGAGCAGGGTCCTCTTTCCTCTTGTTGTCTAAGCCCTCTTCTCGACACATTTCACCCAGCGACCATCTTTACCTGCTTTTTCTCCTACTGGTAAAGGCTCCTCTCTATCATTGGCTGCCAGCCCCAAGTAGTACAATGATTACTCCCTCGCTACTTACATCTAAGCTGTCTTATGTTTTGAGAATTGTGGTGCTCTTTGATACCTGCACTCTATTTTTGTTATTTATTTACTGTTATGCTAAGTTTTGTCTTCCTTTACTGTCCTTTGTACAGTGCTGCAAAACACTTGTGGCGCCCTATAAATAAAATGTAATAATAATAATAATAACTCACTTTTTATTTTTGCACCAAGAAAAATATTAAGTATGAAGTAAAGGAATGTATAATGAACTCTGGGAGCCAGGCAAGATTGATAAAACATTTTTACTGTAATCTTTGTATTTTGATTGACAAAGGGTCAAAATTTCAAAGTGATACATGGATTAGGCACTGAGGTGTGATATTTTTTCCTGATACACATTATATAAAACTAAGCATCAGGAGTGGCATTTCCCAGGAAATTTTTCAAAACTTTGACCCCTTATATCTTAAAAACGGGTTCACTACGGCTGGCCGGCGGTCGGGCTCCCGGCAACCAGCATCCCGGCGCCGGGAGCCCGACCGCCAGCTTACCGACAGCGTGGCGAGCGCAAATGAGCCCCTTGTGGGCTCGCTGCGCTCGCCACGCTATGGGCACGGTGGCGCGCTACGCGCGCCACACTATTTTATTCTCCCTCTATGGGGGTCGTGGACCCCCACGAGGGAAAATAAGTGTCGGTATGCCGGCTGTCGGGCTCCCGGCGCCGGTATACTGAGCGCCGGGAGCCCGACCGCCGGCATACAGAAGACCACCCCTTAAAAACGGTTAGGCCTAAAGAGGAAAAATTTGGCATGGGTGAGAAAATCTGAGTTGGTGGGTGTCATGCCTGGGTGAACTGACATAGAATGACATTTAAGCCCTAAAAAGAGGTGAAGTGCATTGGGTTTTGAATATTAAACATGAGAAACATAAAAATTAGACAGTACAGAGAAGCATAAATCAATTAGGATAAGCAACATCGGGATACATAGAACATAGGGGGTCATTCCGAGTTGATCATAGCTGTGCTAAATTTAGCACAGCTACGATCTTCTTCCCTGACATGCGGGGGGACGCCCAGCACAGGGCTATCAGTCTGGCCCCCCCTCGCAGAAGTGCCAAGGTATCGCACAGCGGCAATGCCTTTGCACTTCAAGAGTAGCTCCCGGCCAGCACAGCTTTAGCGTGCTGGCCAGGAGCTACTCATCTCTCCCCGGCCGCAGTGGCTGCATGTGACATCACGCAGCCGCTGCGGTCCGCCCCCCATTTGGTTCGGCCACGCCTGCATTGGCCGGGCCAAACCCACAAAATGGCGGCCAAATGCCGCCGTTCCGCCCCCTTCTGCCCAGCGATCGCCTCTGCCTGTCAATCAGGCAGAGGCAATCGCACCCCTGCCACGGCCTTTGGCCGTCTGGCATGCACCGGAGCACTACGGCGCCGACGCATGCGCAGCAGGGACCCGTTCGCTCTGCTGCGTTAAAATGCAGCGAGCGAATGGGTCAGAATGACCCCCTTACATCGGTAATCAGTATCCTAAATATTATCTCAAATAGATCAATCAGCATATTGACCAAATATCAAATCCTGCCTAGGCATCAACAAGCTTCAACATACAAGGAAGTCAGAAGAACAAAAAGAAGGAAAAAGCAAAAGAAGTCAAAGAAAAGAGATAGAAAGACAAAGGGGGGATTAGGAGGGAATAGGGTTGTGCGGCACTCCAATAGTCCATACAAGTATTCAGTGGGGAAAAAAGTTTGCTCCTATTATCAGTAAACCGTATTGTTCCAATTTATAGGTAAAAGAGAGGGTGATACTATGCTCTCTAAGTGGCAGTGAGTATCCCTGAGAGGTTGTGCTGCTGGGGGCGTGGCTCTACTACATAAACCACAAGGAAGACAATACAAGGCAAAAAGAAAGGTTGCTCCCTGTGCACTCCCTAATGGGAAAGAGTACAATATAAACAATGTGGATACATTTAAATGTTTACTAAGTATAAACGTATGGATTGTGAAAAATTTTCAAATCTGTCTATTGTATATAATGCTCCACAGAAATGTCCGGACTATGGAGGATAAAAAACAGTATAAGAATAACTTAGGAATTATATTCCGTATTGAATTAAAAATTCCTCATATGGAAATTCAAATGTGATGGTATAAAAACTCCTAATACCGGTATACAATAACATACATATAACATATAACTGGTAGAATGACAACACAAGAAGTAATGTAAACTACATGCAGTGAAAGGCGCTGATTGCGTCTTACTTTCACCTGCTAAAGGATTAGTACTGGTATTTCAGTGACGCTCCAATAATCAAAGTGCAAGTAAAAGCTACAATGTAGCCGCGTCCTCTTAAGAATGACAGCTGAAAGTCCCATACGGCACTCTAATGTTATGCTCGTCCGTGATCGCTCCCATGGCTCCGTATTAGGAGTGGGGTGGGATGATTCCTTACCTCCTCCGGGATGTTACACAGGGCTCATAAGATCCGTATAAGAAGATGTCCTTTCCTGAGGCTGGAAATAGTGTCTGCCGGCACACTCCCTGACAGCGCGCCATGTGCCCCTCGCGCCGCTGTATGGGATCAAAGACAAAGACAGAGGTGGTAGAGGCTAAGACTGTAGGGCAATTTAAACATGCTTGGGACAGGCATATGAATATCCTTACAAAGAATTAAGGTTAAAAAAGGGTTGAGATTGCCTAAAGGATAAAATAAAAAAGGGGCAGACTAGATGGGCCAAGTGGTTCTTATCTGCCATCAAATTCTATGTTTCTATGTTTCTATGTTAATTGGTATTCAACATGTTTCACCTACGTGAGGCTTCATCAGGATACCCGATGGTTTGATCCTCTCTCCCGTCCTCAGCTAAATAGCCCCCATGCGTTGCATAAACAGTTACTTTCGGATCCTTACGTTCCAATGGATACAATGTTATTTTAGTGTCCTTTGCCAGTAATTCAGTATCAATTTGTAATAATATTCTCAGTATCTCATCCAAATTTTTAGTATACTATTGATCAAAGGCTTGAAACCAATTTCTCCTGTGTAACCAATTAGTATTTAGATTTCTCGGAGCTGTGTCCTTCCTAATAATTAAATCCAGCATAAACACAAACACACAAAAAACACAAAGACCACAGCGTTTGTGAATGAAATTGTAATTTAAGAAGGGTTTTATGAGTCCTACTTATCCGTTCAAAAATTATATAAATATAGGCATCATAGTACAAATAATTGTCCAGGTCCAGGAAAGACAGACCAAATTGTCTCTCCAGGTCCAGGACGTTCTCTTATAATAGTGAGATGTACACTGTCTACTCTAGTCTGAAAAGGTGCATATATAACCATATATGTGTGGACTTTATTATCCTGAACCTGTCTCAGCTGTTTCTTAGCAATCATCTTTGAGCCAGTGCAATAGGTGACTAGTGTGCCTTTAAAAGCCATAAAGTCTGTGGCAGGTACACATTAAATCTAGCAGGCAGATGAGTTGTGTAACAGCAGTGAAGTAGTCAGGTTTTAAGACTCTGTGATAGTGTAGGACCTGCATGAAGGTGGGGTACCTTGAAAATCGGTATGCAGGCTTCCGTGCATTGGCCAATCCACCAACTAAACCCCCATCATTTATTTATTGAATTGTTGAGGATAAGTGAGTTTACTTTGGTGAGTGCTGGGTTCTTTGTTTGTATATATATATATATATATATATATATAACATAATGGAAAAGGCGCTTATAGGCCCTCATTCCGAGTTGTTCGCTCGCTAGCTACTTTTAGCAGAAATGCAAACACAAAGCCGCCGCCCTCTGGGGGTGTATCTTAGCATAGCAGAACTGCTAACGAAAGATTAGCAATTCTGCTATTAAGTATTTCCTTGCAGTTTCTGAGTAGCTCTAGACCTACTCCTAGATTGCGATCACCTCAGTCCGTTTAGTTCCTGGTTTGACATCACAAACACGCCCAGCGTCCGGCCAGCCACTCCTCCGTTTCTCCAGCCACTCCTGCGTTTTTATCTGGCATGCCTGCGTTTTTTAGCACACTTCCTGAAAATGGCCAGTTTCCACCCAGAAACACCCTCTTCCTGTCAATCACACTACGATCAGCAGAGCGATTGAAAATCTTTGTTTGCTCGTGAGTAAAATAGCATAGTTTTGTGTGAAATTGCTTAGCGCGTGCGCCCTGCTGTGCATACGCATGCGTAGAACTGCCGGATTTTAGCCTATTAGCAATTCTGCTAAAAATAGCAGCGAGCGAACAACTCGGAATGAGGGCCATAGTGCAGACTGATTATTCAATTTAAAAACAGTAACAGGTCCACGGACAAATTGTATAGGACTCGTACCATATAGCACACGCTGTGGGCTGGTTACCACACGGTTCAAAGAAATTCCACTGGCACAAACTGCATACCCGCTGGCCGCCACCCGGGACCACACACTGCACCGCCGGCTATGGTATAGCCGTGACTCATCGGGAAACCTCTCTGGATCAGACAGTGGGAGCAGCTGCACAGGTGGACACAGTGTGTCAGACAGGCCACATCCCAACGCGTTTTGTATCACACTTTGTCAGGAGGCTGGCCTGTCTGACGCTGAGCTCATGTTTTATGTCCCTGGGCCGTGTGTGCGCATCAGCCCACACTGCTCATTTAGTGGCAAGCACAGCTGAGCACTAGTATAGCTCCAGGTAAAAGTGTTTAAGACATGCCAACAAAGCACTTTTTTTCTAAAAACATAACAATAGAACATTTTTAACACTTTTTAGCCTAATAGCAGCAACTTTTAGCTTAAAAGACCATACATAGATCACAGGCAATGAATAGCAAATACTAATGAACATTTCATGACATGTACACAAAACACAT
The DNA here is from genome assembly GCF_028390025.1 of Pseudophryne corroboree. NCBI lineage: Eukaryota > Metazoa > Chordata > Amphibia > Anura > Myobatrachidae > Pseudophryne > Pseudophryne corroboree. Next base: position 187,279,346 of record NC_086453.1, on the reverse strand, counting down.
ACATATAATGCAATATAAAATATATCTATAAAAAATGTTTACTTATAGGAGGGAGATCACAGTAGTTAGATTCAGGGAGTGCACACAGCGAGAAGGTACCAGAAGATACTTCAAAACACTAACTTCTACACAACTGGCAGGAGAACTTTCTCTTAAGCATTTCTTTCAGTTAATCACAGCTAGATCCCTAGTGATGAGCGGGTTCGGTTTTGAGAACCGAGTAAAACCGAGTAAAACCGAGTAAAACCGAACCTCGCTCATCACTAGTTACATGTTGCTTAAAGCAACAGTAACCATTATTCATTGTATCACTTAAGATCGTTCCAGCTATTTTGTTACCTACTGCACATATTTGTAACAGTATTGCTACTATTGCTCAAAACTGCTAGCAGACACAGAAAGACTGATCTTTATCATTCTGGCCTCAAGAGTGTCAGTAATATAAACTATATGTCCCGAATAGCAGCTGTCACAATCAAGGGGAGTAGAGAAAATATCAGGTAGCTAGATTAGACATAAAGGTACTAGTAATAATAAAGAGTAAAATGATGGAGACAGAAAAAACAGCAGAACGAATAGAGGAATTTATCAGTGACTACCAAATCGTGTCTTGATAATTCTGCAGTATAGAGATAGGAATTTTCCTCATATTTTTCTCTCTACCCCTATATTCTCATATTGGAGTACTAGAAGCAGGGAGAAAGTAACTATCCAATTATTTAACCCTACCATGCTTATCTCTATCTGATGAATGGGGTGATCTCATATGTTTCATTTAACCCCTTAGGAATCAGAGTGTCTAGAGACAGGATCCAGAAAGTTTTTTTGTCTCAGCAGTTTTTCCTCTCTGTTTCCTCCGTCCTTATTTTGAGCAACATGTTCAATCCCCATAAACTTCAATAAACTAGGGTCAGCATTGTGGCATTCTGTAAAGTGTCGGGGGACACTATGATTTAGAACCCAGTTTTTTTATGTTCCGGTTATGCTCTAAAATTCTAATCTTCAAAACTCTTTTGGTTTTTCCCACGTATCTTAGTCCACATGGGCAACTCAATACATATATGCAAAAAGGTGTATTGCAGTTAATAAAAGACCTGATGTTATTGGGAGAACTCTGCTTATTATTTCCAGAAAACGTCTTTTTTTCCATTTTCTGCATTATTACATACCTTACATTTCCCACAACTAAAGAAGCCTTTTAGACCATCCAGGAATTTTTTTTCCATATTTCCATGAACCTTTTTTAGTTTGCTCTTAGATATCATGGATTTGATGGTTTTAGCCTCTTTGTAAATGATCTCTGGTTTACTGGTAAGTTCAGGTCCCAGGACTGGGTCTAGCTGGAGGATATGCCAATTTTTTCGAACTATCTTTTCCAGCTCTCTGAATCCTGCACTGAATTGTGTGACTAGGGGGCAAAATAATTTCTTTTGATTCTCCCCTTTCTTATACTGAAGTAGGCCAGTCCTTTCCTTTAGCCTAGCTTTTTCTCTAGCTGTTGATACAAGTTTTTCTGGATAGCCCCTTTCAGTAAATCTATCAGTATACATCTGAGCTTGTTCATCAAACTTAGATACATGGGTGCAATTCCTACGAAGTCTAGTGTATTGGGACAGGGGAATGTTTTCCTTCCATTGCGGAAGGTGACAGCTAGTGTATTCTAAGTAGCTGTCTACCTGTTTGAAATGTGTGGAGGTTTCAATAACACCAGAGCTTTGAAAAATTTCTGTTGATAATACCAGGTCAAGGAACTCAAGACGGTTTCTACTAAAAGTACCCGTAAATTTTAAATTGTATGAATTAATATTAATCTCTTTTAGAAAATCATTCCACTCTGGCTCGGTGCCCTTCCAGACTATTAATACATCATCTATGTACCTTTTGTACATGATGATATTTTCCTTAAGCCTCCCCTGGATTATTTCCTGTTCCCATTCAGCCATATATATATATTGGCTAGGCTTGGAGCACAAATACTGCCCATTGCTGAGCCACAGACTTGTTTATACCAGTCATCTTGAAATGTAAAGTAATTATATCCAAGTACAAAATATAAACATTTAGAAATAAATTCAAGCTTCACATCATTGATTTCAGGATCATGCCTAAGTTTGTTCTCAACTGCATGTACCCCTTTGTCGTGAGGAATAGAGGTGTACAGGGACTGCACATCCACAGAACACCATTTAAATGTATCTTGCCACTTAAGATCACTTATCAGTTGTAGCACATACGTGGAGTCTTGAATATATGACTCAAGAAGGGGAACATACTTCTTTATATAGCTATCAACATATTCAGATATTCTCGATGTCAGAGACCCAATCCCACTAATAATGGGTCTTCCAGGGGGGCGAGATAGACTCTTATGGATTTTTGGGATATGATAAAATGTAGCAATTCGAGGATGCCTATTGAGGAGATAGTTGTATTCATTTAGTGAAATAGGTTTAGAGGAAAGAACCCCCCTTCTAATCGAACTGATATATATATATATATATATATATATATATATATATATATATGCACACACGCATACCTTGAAGCGACTTCTGGAAATAGAGAATTCAAATAATAAATATATAGGTTATAAAAAAATGTATATAAATAAAGGTGAAATTAGGAATATTTCTTTGACCTAAAATTAATCTTATCACTGGTTTTTATCTATGTCCAAAACTTAATTGTAAAGGAGGGGAAAAAGAAAACTGGAAAAATAAAAACCGGGGAAAAAATTATAATAAAAAAATAAATAAGTAAATAAATAAGTAAATAAATAATAAAAAATAAACAAACCAGGAACCCAAATGTACATTAATCTTTTTGGGGCAAGTGTTTTTGGGGCAAGGGAGCCCATCTCATATATATATTTTGTTTCTTTTTTTGTCAGAAGGTCTTCCAAGTCACCTCCTCTCCATGGTACGGTGACTTTCTTAATTCCTATAAATTGCAATACATGTGGGTTTCCGTCGTGCTTCTCCTGAAAGTGGAGCGGGACACTGTGATCCTTCTTTCAATTTTTTTATGTTGCACAGATGTTCTTGAATTCTAATATGGAGTTTCCGCTTTGTTTTTCCTATGTACTAAAGTCCACAGGGGCAGTATAGGAGATAAACCACTCCCATGGTATTGCAACTTATACGTTCTTTTATCTTAAAAATCCTCCTGTTGGGGGGCGTGGCCACGGCGGCAAGGGACTAGGAAGCAGGATCAAGGCGCTCCCTGGACGCAGATCCTGAATAAATCCTGGGGCTCTGTTTGTGGTCCCCCCTGGACTCCTCTCCTGTCTGGCGGCATTGGGGAAGCGGCAGGCACCATCACTGACCCGTGCGAGCGCTCCCTGCTCGCGCCAGTGGCCGCCCGGACTCCGGGCCTAGGCCGCAACCCAATCCCCGGCCTCAATTTCGGAGCTCCGCCGGGCGCGTGTGCGCGCGTACGCGATCGCGCACCCGAGACGGCCACAGCAGCCAGCGGCACCAGAGGACAGCGGCACCCCACTCCTGCACCTCCAGGGCCCCACATATATATAACTCTGCTCCCCTGAAGGCTGGTGCAGGGAGGGAGGAGAGGAAAAATCAGTGTGCTGGGCGGCCATTTTAACATACAGCTTCCTGTGTCTCTCCTCACTACAGGGTGCAGTGTGTGTGAAGATACACTGGGCTGGAGGATTTGGACTGGTCCCAGCTGCCCTGCCTTTTGCCTTTGCACCACCATACTCTGGATATATATATTTGGCACTGGACTCCCCTGGTCCCCCCTTCTCCCTTCAATATAACAGCTGGCTATCCCAGTGCCTGGCGTGCTGCTGATACTGCATTCACCACCCACTGCTATACTTCTTGACACTGAATACCGGGACTCTGAGTACTGCTGGGCCTTGATACGATGGTGAGGGGCGGCCAGAGTGCGGCCGCGGCTAAATTGGAGAAGTTTGCTCGACAGCCTGCAACCCAGTCGATGCAGTCATCCCCCAAGCCCTCCCCCCCTGCCAGAATGGATCCCTCGGCCGGGGCCGACTCAGGGGCGAATGCACAGCCATCTGCTCCTTCCATCCAGCAGGTCTTGGAGGCCATTGCGGCCAGTGAACAACGTCTGTCGGACAAAATGGAGAAGGTGCAGTGTGATTTATCACTGCTGCGACAGGATGTCCAGCGAGTACGAGAGAGGGTGGGCGAAACCGAGACAAGGGTCTCCAACTTGGAGGACCTCAGCGGCCCTTTACAACGATCGGTGTCTGCAGTTACACAACAAGTCACAACGATGCAAACCAAACTCCTGGACATGGAGGGCAGACTCCGCAGAAATAACGTGAGATTTGTGGGCCTTCCCGAAAAGGAGGAGGGGGCACACCCCGAAGATTTCCTGGAGTCCTGGCTAAAAGAGGTATATGGCGCTGAATCCTTCACCTCCCAGTTTGCAGTGGAGCGGGCTCACCGGGTGCCCTTCCGGCCTTTACCCCCAGGCGCCCCGCCACGAACTTTTATAGCAAAATTCCTGCACTACAAAGATCGGGACTCTGTCCTGCGCCTGGGACGCGTGAAGGGCCCCTTGATCCGGAACGGAATTCGGGTGTCGGCATTTCCGGACTTTGCAGTGGACGTTCAGAAAGACCGGGCCCAGTTTCTTCCCATTAAGCGACGTCTTCGCGACCTGAACCTACCCTACTCGATGCTGTTCCCCTCCAGGCTGCGTGTGGTGGCGGACGGGGAGACCAAGTTCTTCAGCTCGCCCAGGGAAGCGGCTTCCTGGTTGGACAGATATGCTCCTGGGGTCCGCCAGCTGGCTCCAGACTGACATTTGGTCGCCCTCCTCTATGGGCCTACATTCCGCAAGTATAAGTCCAGGGAGCTTCCTCTCGTTTAGTGGTTCTGGACTCTGCTGAGAAGTGATACAAACGTAAAAACGTATAAAGGTTTTTGTATTGGGGTTGTTTTGATCTGTACGCCTGGTACAGTGTTGCCGTAGGCTTTGGGATCTCCAGGGCTAAAGTTTGGTTAGGGATATGGGTATGCCACAGTTTGGGGAGGTATACGGGGTGGGGGGATGTTTGGGGGCCACTGTTGGCCTCTCAGCAGTTTTTTTGTTATATGTTTTGAACTTACGAAGCCTATATACTTGTTCTTTAAAGGGTGTGGTGGGGTTGCACTGTTCTCTGGGGTTTGGCTCGGGGTCCGGGGCCTGCGGACGACATGATTATGTGAGCGGAGCGCCGGGTGGACGGGCGGTTGCTAGGGGTGCTGTGCCCCTGTTGATTTCTTGGCCGACATGCCTCCCTTAAAAATCGTGGCATGGAATGTCCGGGGCATCAACAACAAAGTTAAGCGATCCTTAGTATTTAAAATGATCAAGAAATATGGCCCGGACATCATTTGTCTAAGTGAAACCCACTTGGAGGGGAACAGGCTGTTGTCGCTCCGCAGGCCTTGGGTGGGGTGGGCGTATCATTCCTCGCACTCCTCCTATTCCCGAGGGGTGTCGGTAATGATAAAGAGGACTGTACAGTTTGAGATGATCAGGGTAAATACAGATCCACATGGTAGATACGTGTTCCTAGAATGTAAACTGTTTTCACGTAATTTTTTCCTATTGTCTGTGTATGTACCCCCCCCGTTTTCATATGATGTCCTGCAAAAGGCCGCCTCATTTGTTGCCTCCTCCCCTCACACCCCTGTCATCTGCCTGGGGGACTTCAACGCTGTGTTGGATGCCTCTTTAGACAAGTGGAGGGCTCCTCGGGATCAGGGGGCGGGGGGCGGCTTGATTTCATCTAGATCTAAATTCGCAGATTTTCTAGATAGTATGCAGTGGGTAGACGCCTGGAGGATTCGGAATCCTACCCTCCGGCAATACTCCTGTTATTCGGGTACACATGGCTCCTTTTCCAGAATCGACCTGGCCCTGGTCTTGCCTGAGCTTCTGCCTGGCGTGACGGATGTCCGTTACGAGGCACGGGGGGTGTCCGATCATTCACCCCTGGTGCTGACATTGGATGGGGGCTGTCAGAGGGGACAGTCATATTGGCGGTTGCATTCATCTTGGCTGGCCCAGCTGGGCGATTGCCCGGATTTAGCGCCCACATGGGAGGGATTTTTCGCGGATAACACGGGCACGGCCCCGGCCCCGGTCGTTTGGGATGTATTCAAAGCGTATTTGCGCGGTACATTGATTGGCAAAATTGCCTTCTGCAAGGTGGCCCGCAGGGCGACAGAAAGACAGCTTGAGACTGAGTGTAGGGACCTGGAGACACGATACTTGACTGAGGGTACCCCTGCGCTGAAGGCCCGCTGGCTGGTGGCTCAGGAGGCATGGCTGGCTCACCTTTCAGACAAAAATGCACGCTCCCTCTTGTTTAGGGCCACTAATATCTATATGCAGGCGGACAGACCAGGTAGTTTGCTGGCCCACTTAGTGCATTATGACCGACCCGGGACCACGATAACTCAGCTGCTTGGCCCCGACGACTCCACGGTAAATAACACCCCTGACATCGCACAAATGTTCCTCCGTTACTTTAGGGAGGTATATGATAGTCGACTGACATGCTCCATGGAGGACTTAGACTTGTACCTGACAAATATACCACTTTCTAAACTCTCCCCTGAGGCTAGGGACGCCTTGGACGCGCCTCTGACCCTGGAGGAGGTGATATCGGCGGTGGAAGTGTCCCCCAGTGGTAAATCCCCGGGTAGTGACGGTATTCCCACGGAACTATATAAACAATACATTGGGTTTTTTGGTCCCCAGCTGCTTGACACGTATGTTGATATGTTTGCCGCAAGCTGCCTCCCTCCCTCAATGTCCGAGGCGATTCTTATAATGCTTCCAAAACCTGGTAAGGACCCCAAACTATTGGAGTCCTACAGGCCAATCTCCCTTATTCCCACCGATGCCAAGATCCTGGCGAAAATTCTTGCGGTCCGGCTCAACCTAGTAATAGAATCTTTAATTCACCCGGATCAAACCGGCTTCATGCCTGGAAAATCCACATCCATCAATTTGCGCAGGCTGTACACTATTTTGCAGGCTCCTCATGACTTCCCCTCGGACGCGGCTGTGGTCTCATTGGACGCGGCCAAGGCATTTGACAGCGTTGAATGGCCCTACCTGTGCGGAGTCATGGGGAACATGGGTTTTGGCCCAAACTTTATACAATGGATCAAACTGTTATACCAGAATCCACGCGCCAGGGTCCTGGTGAACGGCTACATTTCCTCCTCCTTCCCTTTGACACGGGGCACCAGACAGGGATGCCCCTTCTCTCCTGCCCTGTTTGCCATAGCCATAGAACCCCTGGCTTGTTTGATTAGGTCACACCCGGACATTGGGGGTATAGATACGGGTTCCTGCACTGACAAAATAGCCCTTTATGCGGATGACCTGCTGTTATTCCTCCGAGACTACGCGGCAGATATGCCCACTGTGTTGCGGGTCATCGAGACCTTTGGTGGGTATTCGGGTCTCCGCATAAATTGGTCCAAATCATTTATTATGCCCATTATAGGCCCTATCCCCCAGGTTCCGAAAATATCCCTACCGCTGTGTTGGACAGTCCAGTTTAAGTACCTCGGGATCTTAGTTACTAACGACCCATCAGACTTTGTGCCCTTAAACCTTGACCCTCTTGTACAGACAGTAGTGCGCAAATCGAGAGCTTGGTGTAAGCTTCCATTGACAATGACGGGCAGGGTCGGCCTCATTAAAATGGTAGTTTTGCCTAAACTATTGTATGTTCTCTTGCAGTCCCCTGTATACATCTTTCCAGCCTTCTTCAGGAAATTAAATAGTGTCATGACGTCCTTGATATGGGCCAATAGAAGACCTAGAATAAAATTATCCACCCTTACCAGACAAAAAAGGGAAGGCGGCTTGGCCTTGCCCCACTTCCAATTGTATTACTATGCTGCTCAGTTATCACATATTGGTATGTGGCTCCGAGGAGGGGAGGGGGCGGGACTAGGCTGGGCGTTCCTTAGGTGCTATTACCCGGATCTTTCCCCGGCACAGGTCCTGGTGGGGGGAAACACTTCTAGATTCTCACCTCCTATTGTTTTTCAGGCTATGAAGATTTGGCTAGCATTGAAGGGCCTGCTTGGGTACGAGGGTATGGACCCGGATACCCCCCTATGGCACTCCACACTGTTTAGTGAACTGGGGTCTCTAGTGGGCGAGAAGGTGTGGGCCTCATATTCGATAGTTTCACTGTCCCAGTTATATAGCGATGATTCATTGAAATCATTTCAACAATTGAAGGAGGAGTTTGGACTCCCGAACTCTCACTTTTACAGATTCTTACAGCTCAGGCACGCCTTGCAGGCACAGTTCGGAGATTCTCCCCCGGCGCTCATCCCCTTCCCCATAAAAATACTTCTACACTCACTGGGTCGAGTCAAGGTGATCTCCTTCACCTACTCGTACCATCTTCAAACAGTACATGTAGACCCGCTCTCGAATCTTCGGGAGAGCTGGGAGTGTGATTTGGGTCCCATAGATGGGGAAGATTGGGAGGGCGCTCTGGGCAACCCGAGCCAGGTCACCAAATCGCTGCGGTTTCAGCAGATACATCTTTTCATTCTGCATAGATCATACATGACACCGAGCAGGCTGGCCAGATTTAGGTCTGATAGCGCTGATGTTTGTCCCAAGTGCGGGGTTGCCGGAGGCACATTCTGGCACCTCACATGGGAATGCCCGTTGCTGCAGGTGTTCTGGGCTGGGGTCGGGTCGATTCTGGAACATACGGGGATACCGAGAGGTTTGTTGACTCCGAGATTTTGTATTTTGGGGGTGGGAGATCCTGACTATGGGTCCAGTTGGGAAAACATGTATGCCCGCAGTATGTGCGCTCTTGCAAAGGTGTGTATTGCGCGGACATGGATGGCCCCGCGTCCTCCCACGATACCTGCTTTCAAAGGATTGGTAAACGACACCCTATTAAAAGAACGATATGTATATATGAAATATAATGCCCTTACCAAATACGAGAAGATATGGTCTCCCTGGATCAATTCCACATACTCCTCCCTTGCCCTTCAGATTTAGAGGGCATAGGCCCTCGCTGCTTTGCGCTATGTGGGCCTTGAGGCGCTGGGCCGAACCTTCATCTTTCCTTTAACGTAGTTGTTTAATTATCTAGCTGCCACACCACGCCATACACACCTTGGCTTGACTAGGCTTGAGTTCGTTTTAAGGGGTTTTGTTTGGGTGTAGAGGGGTTGTAGGCTATATAAGGCCTACTAGACGGGGTAATTACAATAAAGGTTAGGGGAGAAAATATCTAAAAAACGTTAAGTATGTGAATTATGATCTGAGTACAGACTTCAGAAAAAATATGTATATGGTGGGGAAACTGCACGGGAAAAGCAATACGGGGAATGTTATTCGTATATGTATACTTTTGGAGACAAATGCGACTCAGAATATTGTGTAATACCACACGTGCTTCCCAGTGTGCACTGAAATGTCTGTATCTTTATTATGCTGTTGAATAAAAAATTACTCTATTAAAAATCCTCCTGTTGGAGTATGATTGAATTGTATCCACTAGTCGTACTGAATTATTTCTTGTTTTTTTACTCACTTGCATATACCACAACGTGAAAAGCCTATTGTTTGCTTTTGAATATTTGGTCCTATCATTTGTGGACAACTTTTAACTACAGTAGTTGTGATTTGATGGTTGGGGCTTTTCTAAAAATTACACATGGGACTGATGGTAAAACCTTATGAAGAACTTCATCTGCCATCAAAATATGCCAGTGTTTTCTGATGCTGTGCTCCAGGAGGGTACTTTGACGCGAGAGTTGGCAATGAAAAGAACATCCTGCTGTGGTTTTATTTTCGTAGGATTATATACAAGGACATCCTTTCTTTTTTTATTTTTTATTCTTTATTTACACGTGGTTAGACATGGTGTACAAACATTGCATGAACAAAAGGGACCGGAGGCCAACAGAGCCAACGTCCAGTATAAACCACAGATTTTCAGGTAAACAACAGAGCTAGTCTAAAAGGACAGAACAGTAACATTGCAGCATGGAATTCTGAGGGGGGGGACCACATTATCCATTATGCTCAATGTATATCCTGGAAATGGTAGAATTAAGAAAAAGAGTGAGAAGGGGGATCAAGGGGGAGACAGAAGAAGAGTAGAAAGAGGGGAGAAGAGAGGGGAGCGGGGGAAATGAAGAGACGGGGGGAAAGATCATGGGGGGAAAGCATTAGACAGTGCCCATGGGTCTACGGAGTAAGTTAGGGGGAAGGGTGGGGGAGTGGGCCTCCACGTTCAGCAGCAAGCCACGGGGCCCAGACCTGTTCAAAGATGTGGCCTCGGTCATGGAGATAGTATGTAATCTTTTCCATTGAGGCAATGTGCCAAATTTTAGTTTTAAGGGACTGGAGAGAGGGTGGTGAGGGGTTCTTCCAGTTAAGAGCTATCAGCGACTTTGCCGCTGCCAGGATGTGCGAGGTCAGTTTCTGTGAAAATTTGTTGGGTAATTGAGGAGGGAGACATAGTAAAAAGATCCAAGGATCTTTTAGGACAGGAGAATCCAAAAGTGAATTGAGGAGGGAGTGGACTAAGTCCCAAAAGGGAGTGATGGATGGACAGGTCCACCATATGTGAAGCATAGTGCCCCTGTCCCCGCAATTTCTCCAGCAATTAGGGGAAGAAGACGGAAAGAATTTGTTAATTCGGTCAGGGGTATAGTACCAGCGGTAGTAAACTTTGTAGGCTGTTTCTTTAAAGGCAGTGGCGATAGAGGATTTAGCAATCCCCAGTCTCATGTCCTCCCAGTCCTCATTCTCCGGTGGGGGTCCAAGATCGCGTTCCCATGCGAGCTCGTGGGGCCGGGAGGGGGAGCGAGAGGCCTCTAGTAGTAGGGAGTAGAGTTGGGAAATTAGGCCTTTGGATAGGTGGGAGTTGGTGCATAGGGTTTCAAAGGGGGTGAGAGCACGGAGCGTGGCGGAGGAGGGGAGAGAAGCTAGGAAGTGGCGTATTTGTAAAAATTGGAAGGGATTAAGTGGGTGTGAAGGGGTCTTTTGTTGGAGGTCAGGTAGGGACAACCATTGGCCCCGATCGGCAAAATTAATCGGGAATTTGAAGCCCAGCGTTATCCATAAACGGAACTTCGAAGTCGATAGTCCAGGAGGAAACATAGGGTTTTGCCAGATAGGGGTCAAGGGTGAGGGAGTAGTGGTGAGACCCTTCTTCTGAGAGAGGGAGTCCCAAGTTTTAAGGTTAAATTTAATAGTGGGGAGAAATTTAGAGGTTGGGGGACGGGAGGTGGGGGGCAGACCCCATAGGGGGGTCAGGTCCGGGAGGCCGATGAAGGCCGCCTCGATGTCCAGCCAAGATACAGATCCCGGAGGGGCATAGGAGGTGACGAATATATGGGACAAGTGGGAGGCAAGATAGTAAAGTTTGATGTCAGGAAGGCCCCTGCCTCCCGCGGGGGTTGGGCTTTTCAGGGTATTGGCGGCGATGCGGGGGGGTCTGTGGTTCCAAATAAAACGTACAAGGGCTCGTTGTATAGTGCGGAGAAAGGAAGCCGGAACTGCCACTGGGAGGGTCTGGAAAAGGTAAAGCCATTTAGGGACTATGGTCATTTTAACCGCTATAATCCTGCAAAGCCACGAAATAAAAAGGCTGTTCCAGGAGGTCAGGGCAGCGAGTGTGTGGGTGAGAAGGGATGGGAAGTTTTCCCGGAAGAGAGAATCATAGTGAGAGGTCAGGTTAATCCCCAAATATTTAATTTTTGTGGGCTGCCATTTAAAATTAAAGGTAGCGCGGAGAGACTCAGCTTCTCGGTGAGGGACATGAAGCAACATAGCCTCGGACTTGGAGCAGTTGATCTTATATCCTGAGATAAGACTATAAGATTGCAGGACTGAGAATAGGTTTGGAAGTGAGATAAGGGGTTGGGTCAGGGAGAGTAAGATGTCATCAGCGAAGAGGGAGATTTTAGGGTCGGTGTGGCCAACTTGTATTCCGTGAATGTCCGGGTGGGCTCTAATTTGGGAAGCGAGGGGTTCAATAATAAGGGCAAATATTAATGGTGAGAGGGGGCAACCCTGTCGTGTACCATTGGATATGCCAAGTGGGGCTGACGGGACACCATTGATTAAGACCGTGGCAGAGGGGGCAGAGTATAATGCCAGGACGCCAGTGAGGAAGCCACCAGACAAACCATAGGCCTCCAGAGCGGCTCTCAGAAAACTCCAGGAGATCCGGTCAAATGCCTTTTCGGCGTCTAAAGAGAGCATGATGGTGGGGGATCCCCTGGAGTTCGAGATGTGGATGAGATCGACAGCACGCCTGGTGTTGTCTCTCGCCTGACGGCCCGGGATAAACCCCACCTGGTCGTAATGAACAAGAGAGGGGAGGTAGGGGTTAAGACGGTTGGCCAGGATCTTAGCGAAGATTTTCAGATCCAGATTCAGGAGAGATATAGGGCGGTAGCTAGCGCAATTAAGGGTATCCTTACCCTCTTTAGGGATCAATACAATTCTGGCTTCCAGCATCTCAGGGGGGAAGGGGTCGCCATGGACAATCCCATTGAACAATGACTGCAGGTGGGGGGCAAGAAGAGCGGAGAATTTTTTATAATAAAGAGCTGTAAATCCGTCCGGGCCCGGGGATTTACCAATTTTTTGCATAAGTATAGTTTGAGCAATTTCTTCCACCGAGATCTCACCGTTAAGATGGTCCATGGCGTCCCGGGGCAGTCTGGGTAGGTTAGAAGCTGTAAGGAAGTGTGAGATTAGATCAGAATGGGGCAGAAGGGAGGAACCAGGCGAGGGGGGCGGAAGGTTGTATAGGTCTGCGTAGTAGGATTGGAAGGCAGCTCTAATGGCTGCAGGGTCTTTGACGAGTTGGCTGAGGGAGTTTCTGATAGAGACAATGTTAGTTTTGGCTCTCGTGGAGCGGAGTCGTGCCGCCAGGATCTTGTCCGCCTTGTCCCCCTTTTCATAAAAGGATTGACGAAGCCATTTAAGATGCCTGGCCACCTGGGCGGAGAGAAGGAGGTCAAGTTCCGCCTGAACAGTGCGAAATTCGGACAAGACAGCCGGGTCGGAGGACGCCTTATGCTGGGTTTCAAGTGCTTGGAGTTTAATAGAGAGATTGTTAAAATGGGTGAGAGATTGTTTTTTAGCTTTGGAAGCCAGGCTGATAATGCGACCGCGAAGAACTGCCTTGTGTGCTAACCAAAGAGTGGACCTAGAGATATCAGGGGTATCATTAAGGGAAAAGTAGTCGGAGATCGTATCCCGAAGTTGGGAACATGTCTCTGGGTTGTGGAGGAGAGAGTCGTTGAGGCGCCATGTCATGGGGCGAGGGCATGAGGCCAGGCCCAAAAGATCGCAGGAGATAGGGGCATGATCAGACCAGATTAGTGGGTGTATGTGCGCTTCGTGGAGATTTAAGGCGAGGTCATGGCTGAGCAGGATCATGTCAATGCGGGAGTAGGAGTTATGAGGGGCAGAGTAGAAGGTGTAGTCACGGACGGAGGAGTCTTTTATCCTCCAGGAGTCATAGAGAAGCTGGGATCGCATGAGACTGAGGAGGGATCTGGAGCGGAGGGAGTCTGATGAGGAGGCAGTAGAGGGAGGAGGGGAGCGGTCTATTTGGGGGTTTAGAACGGAGTTAAAGTCTCCAGCGAGTATGAGATCGCCTTGTCGGACTCGGGTGAGGAGGTTATCTAATTTTGTAAAAAATTGTTCCTGACGTAGGTTAGGGGCATAAACGTTAGCTAGTGTACAGATCTTGTTGTTCAATTTCCCCACCAAGACTAGGAACCGGACATCTTTGTCAGGATACGAGTCTAGAAGTTTAAAGGTGAGATGGCGGGCAAATTAGATCGCGACTCCTCGTTTCTTGGCCGAGTGGTCGCAGGCATGGAAGGAATCTGGGTATTGCCTACATTGCAACGTAGGATGGGAGTCATGTAGGAAATGAGTCTCCTGTAGGAAAACTAGGTCACCTTTATGGAGTTTAAGGGAGGCAAAGAGCTTGCCTCTCTTTTAGGGGCTATTCAAGCCCTTCACATTAAAAGAGAGTACCCGGAGACCCATGGGCAAATGGCGAAGATACAGGCAAAATAGAGAGAGCGGAGAGCACTGAGAGCAAAGGAAGGAGGGAGGAAGAAAGAGAAGAAGGATATAGAGCAAGGGAAAGTGTGGTTATGAGGAGAGAGGAGAAAAAAGAAAAGGGGAGAGACCGGGAGGGGTGGGAGGGTAGTTGGTCATCCGGCAATAAGGGCCAGGACCGGTGGTGCTGACAGGGGAAAGGGAGACTAGGTGTCAGGAGGTCACCTAGGTCAGCAAGAGGGCTCGAAGCCCTAAGGGGGCGCGGCATGGGGTCCGGACAGCAGACTACAAATCACCCAGCAGAGAATATAGGGCGGGCGGGCCTCCCTTGGGAAGGCCTGAGGGAAGAAACTGGAGAGAAGACTGAAACAAAGGATAGGTGGAGCGCCAACTCCAAGAAGGAAGGGGGAGAGAGAGGGGGGGGGGTCAGGTCGGAAACAAAAGACCAGTCTCAGCAGAGTAACATTTTAACAGCATGACTTTTCAGCAAAAAGTAACGACAAAAGGGTCATGAGGTAACTAAAGGGTCGGGAGTTCAGGATATGAGGGGCCTAAAATGGAGCAGCTCCCAGGGTAGGGGAGTGCGACCAGGAGAGGTCGACCCAGTTGGTTAGAGGAAACATGAGGTTAGAGAACTGGGAGTTCATCAGGGAACAGGAGGTGAAGCCTGGGAGGTCGTCAAGGCCGGGACCACGAACCATTCGGATCGAGGGGGTTGAGGTGGATCCCGCTGTGTCCGTGGCGGCTGGTCTTGAGATTGGATATCCTGTTCAGCGGTGTGCATGCCCAGCTTGGAAAGCATCTTCTGAGCCTCAGGTAGGTCCCTGGCCGTGTGGAGTTTCCCTTGATGCCACACCAAGATACGGAAGGGGATGCCCCAGCGGTATTTGACATTATGACGAGAAAGCAGGGAGGTAATGGGCTTGAAATCCCTGAGTCTGGCCAGAGTGAGTGGGGATAAGTCTTGGAAGATTTGGAGAGGGGTATTCTGGAAAGTCACAGAGCCCAGTCGTCGGGCCTCCCTCATGACAGCCTCCTTTGCCGTAAAGTAATGCAGACGGAGAATGACATCTCTTGGCTGGGAGGAGTCCTGGGAGCGAGGTGGAGAGCTTGGACTGAGGTTTTAACATCCCGCATCTCCTTAAGGAGGGAGAGGAAGTCCCTGCGGGTGATAGGCATGAGATCGTCGTCCTCAGTCTCCGAGTCGGAGGGATTATGGGTGGGCGCAGCAGCCTCAGGTCTGCGCTTGGCCGGGGTGTTTTTCCTGGTAAGGAATGGTGTGAGGTCCGACCCCTGCGACTTTTTCCCACCTTTGGGCATCGTTAGCTTATGTAAAGGAGGGTGGTCAGGAGAAAGGGGGTAGGGGTGGCGCTCCAACTTTGAAGCTCAGGACCAGGGGAGGTAAGGCCAGTGCCCTAGAGAGGCATCACGGTGCAGTCAGCCCAGCGGAGGAGAAGACGGGGTAGGTCCAGGGGGCCCCATGAGAGCGATAAGTCCACGTCTTCCTTAAGAGGGGCCACACAGACAGGGGTGGTGTGGGGTGGGGTTCCGTGGAGGACCTCCCTAGCCGACGGGCCCCAGAGACCAGCCCCGGACACGGACCAGCCAGTGACCAGGGTAGTATCAAGGTCAGAAAGCAGGAGGGGCAAGGGTGAACGGCAGATAACGGCAATGGTCCCCAGGGGGCATATGACATGGGCTGCGGAGGGCCACAGCAGCAGGGGGGAGCACTCCCTGGATGCTGCGATGGAGGCGGGTCAGGAGGCCTGCAAGATGGCCGCTGTCGGATTGCTGAGGGTAGAGCCGGAGCCGGCTGATATTCCGGGGTCCTGCCGGAAGATCCCCGCTGTCCAGAGGCGCCAGGAGGGCCAACACCACCAGCAGGTAAGTGGGGAGGAGGGAGAGGTCCGTCAGGCGACAGCCGGAGCCCCCCGCGGGCGTAGGCCGGTCCCGGAGCTCTCGGCCGGGCCGGGGCCAAAATCGAGGTCCCGGCTTCAGGCCAGGGGGGAAGGCCGCAATCCCCGGGTGCCGCCGGAAGCCTTCTGAGCGTGCAGGCTCGGGCCTCAGGGCAGGCGCAGGGGGCGCAGGTGGCCGCTCCTACCTGGGGGATCACCGCCGATTCCGGGCCTCTTTGTCGGCTTCCCGGGTCCCGTCGTCCCGCTCAGATGCGGCCGCTACCCGCAGCACGGTTCTCCGGCCGCGTCCAAAGGCCGGCCGGCCTCGGGTCCCAGGCTTCAGGGGGAGAAGTAGGTAGGAGCAGGCAGGGTGGCTCACAGCAGTGGGGACGCGGCTCCGTTCCGCCGCTCCGGCCCGGCTCCAAACTCGAGCCCCCGGCTTCAGGGGTGGGGGAAGGCCGCAATCCGCAGGAGTGCTGAAAAGCACTCCCCGACTCCGCGGGTCCCCCACTACAGGTGCAGACTCACACTGAGGGTCCCAATCAGGGGTTTGGGGCGGCCCAGAGCAGATCTGGGGAGGAAAAAGGGGTTATATAAAGCCTGGATGTGCAGGAGCTGGGGAGAGCACGTCTTCCTTCCCAGACGACCAGGCCACGCCCAAGGAGATCCTTTCTGTCCACTTTCAGTATTGTTTATTTTGCTTCCTTTAAGATATCCTCTTTATATTCTTTCTTTCTAAATTTCTGGAAAAGGTCTTCTGCCTGAGAATCGAAATCACTTGCTTTAGAACAATTTCTCTTGATATGGCGTAATTGACCACCCAGAATATTGTTGATCCAAGTCTTATGATGATTACTTCTTGCGTGTAGATAGCTATTGCAATTTGTGGGTTTATTGTCGGTCTTGGTCTCTATATGTGTTATGCACACCAGTGCCAGCAGGAATGTACTGGTGTCTGAACGGTGAGGGATGCAAAACAAATGAACTCACAGACAGACTGGGGAATATGACATTACATACACAGAAGGTGATAGGGTAACAAAATAAACACAAAGTGAACAGAGAAGCCCAAAGGCTAAGAAACTGGGTGTCTCCCTAGTATTAGGAATGCTCAGATGGAAAGAAGCGAGATGTAGTGATTTAATACGTAGAGAACCCGAAATGCTGTTGCTAAGGGCAACAGCAAAACCCTAAAGGGTTACCAACGGGTGTGGCAGTAAACTCCTTGGTCAGAGATGGAATAATAGACACAAGGAGAGTCTCCACAATCCTAGTCCTCACTTGCAGTGCACTGGTTCAGCTTACTGCCACTAAACTGACACCTGAACACCTTGCACAGTGAGAAAGGATTTTGGCAGGCAAGTCTGAGAATACAGCCGCAAACTTGCTAGGTTCACAGAGTAGCAAAAGAACCCCAGCAGGTTAAACGACTGACTCCAGTCTTACTGCTAGGTCTGGATTGGCAGAGTGTAATACCAAATCCCAAGGCCTATTTGCAGTAAGCAACAAACAAATACAAAGTTTACACAGTACTAGCTAGCTTTCAGGAACTGACTAACCAACAAAGATTCAGCAGCATCTGCCTAACCTGAGAAGAGGGTTTATATAGCAGGTGCTGTCCACGCCCCACTCAGACCTCACAGACTGTGAGCACAAAAACCAGCACCGGATCCCCTGCCGTGCACAGAGCCTGTAACCACTGCACAGCAAAAGACCCGAACCGGAGTATAGGCTACGCTCAGGTTACTCCGCTAGCACTTGTCTCCCGGTTGCCATGACGACGTGGCAGCACAGAGCAGGAGACCCTAACAGTACCCCCCCTCTGACGAGGGGTCAAAGAACCCCTACCACCGGGTTTATCAGGGAACTGCGAGAAGAAAGAGCGTAACAGTCTGGGGGCATGAAGATCACAACTGCGCACCCACGACCGCTCCTCCGGGCCATACCCCTTCCAGTGCACCAAAAATGACAGCCGACCCCGAACCATCTTGGAGTCAAGAATCCTTTCAACAACAAACTCCCTCTGGCCACGTATCAGAAGAGGGGAAGGTCTTCCACTGGAAGAAGGATTACTAATCGCCCGTTTTAAAAGGGAACAATGAAATGTTTTATTGATACCCAAAGAACGGGGTAGATCTAACTGAAATGCCACTGGATTGATAACCCTAGTGATCTTATAAGGACCGATGAACCGGGGGCCTAACTTATGAGATGGCTGTCTCAACTTCAAATTCTTGGTAGACAACCAGACGAAGTCTCCTAATTTGAAGCTGCAGGGTCTTTTCCGCTTATCAAAAACCCTTTTGGTCACTAATGACACAGACACAAGGGCTTTCTTCACTTTCCTCCAAATACCTCTAAGGACCGAAACCACAGAGGGACCACCAGGCGTGGAGTCCAGGGGGTCAAAAGAATTGGCCTTAGGATGATGCCCATACACACAAAGGAAGGGAGAGATCCCTGTAGCAGAGTGAGCCGCATTGTTATAGGCAAACTCCGCCATGGACAGATGAGCCACCCAGTCAGTCTGACACTTGGAGACATAACACCTGAGGAACAGCTCCAAGGACTGGTTCACCCTTTCAGTCTGCCCATTAGACTGCGGATGGTAGCCTGACGACAAGCTGACAGAAATCTGGAGATCGGAACAAAATGCCCTCCAGAATTTGGCCACACACTGGGATCCGCGGTCAGAGACCACATCAAGTGGCAACCCGTGGAGGCGCACAACATGCAGCATAAATAATTCAGACAGGCGTCTGGCCGATGGCAGCCCAACCAAAGGAACGAAGTGCGCCATCTTCGAAAACCTGTCAACGACAACCCAGATGGCTGTCATCCCCGAGGATTTGGGCAAGTCCACCACAAAATCCATTAAAATGTGGGTCCATGGCTTAGATGGAATAGAGAGTGGATGTAATGGGCCAACAGGAACCCCTCTAGGAGTCTTATTTCGGGCACAGATGTCACATGCCCGAACCCACTGATCCACATCCCTAGCCACCGAGGGCCACCACACCGCCCTAGATAGCAACTCCCGAGTTCTGGCAATACCCGGGTGACCTGCCGACTTCTTGGCATGGAATTCCAGGAACACTCGCTGTCTTAACCTAGGAGGCACAAACAAAAGACCTACCGGAAGGTCTGGAGGAGCCTGCTCCTGTGCTCTAAGGACTAAT
Organism: Pseudophryne corroboree; assembly: GCF_028390025.1. Classification (NCBI taxonomy): domain Eukaryota; kingdom Metazoa; phylum Chordata; class Amphibia; order Anura; family Myobatrachidae; genus Pseudophryne; species Pseudophryne corroboree. The sequence goes on along the minus strand of NC_086453.1, from coordinate 187,260,187 downwards.
GACAAGAGGTCCTGGGTAATGCCCACTTTAATACATGATGGGGACACAATGGGCAATGGCTCCTCGGTGGTCTCCTGGATTGGAGCAAAACTCAGCGAGAGCGCATCAGCCTTGATGTTTTTTGACCCAGGGCGATATGTTATCAAAAAATTAAAGCGAGCAAAAAACAAAGCCCATCGTGCCTGCCTGGCATTGAGGCACTTCGCTGACTCTAAATATGCCAAATTCTTATGGTCGGTGAGAATTGAGACCACAAACTTAGCCCCCTCAAGCCAGTGTCTCCACTCCTCGAGTGCATCCTTAATAGCCAACAATTCCCGGTTACCCACGTCATAATTCATCTCGGCAGGCGAAAATTTACGGGAAAAGTAAGCACAGGGATGAAGGCGATTATCAGACACCCCCATCTGAGAGAGCACTGCCCCAATACCCATCTCAGAGGCATCCACCTCCACCACAAAAGGACGCTCTGGATCTGGGTGTCGCAGCACCTTGGCCGAGACAAATGCCCTTTTGAGACGGGCAAAAGCCGCTTTGGCCTCACAAGACCAGTGAGCAACATCCGCCCCTTTCTTAGTGAGTGCCACCAAGGGCGCCACTAAAGACGAAAATCCAGCGATAAATCGTCTATAAAAATTTGCAAAGCCCAGAAAACGCTGAAGCGCCTTCAAACTAGTGGGCTGCACCCAATCCAGGACTGCCTGTACCTTGGAACCCTCCATTTGGAAACCTTCTGGGGAGATAATATATCCTAGAAATGCGATTTGCTGAACTTCAAATTCGCACTTCTCCAGCTTCGCCCCAAGCCGGTAGTCTCTGAGTTTCTGGAGGACTAAGCGTACATGCTTCCGATGTTCCTCCAGGGAATGGGAGAAGATTAGGATGTCATCTAAGTATACAACTAAGAATCTATCCAAATATTCCCTGAGCACAACGTTCATGAAGTCCTGGAAGACTGCCGGGGCATTACAGAGCCCAAAAGGCATCACCAAATATTCATAATGCCCTGAGTGGGTATTAAAGGCAGTCTTCCATTCATCCCCCTCTCTTATTCGGATTAGATTGTACGCACCGCGTAGGTCAATCTTAGAAAAAATGGTGGCAGTACGAAGCTGGTCAAACAAGACCGAAATGAGAGGCAGTGGGTATGAGTTTTTAATGGTGATACGGTTCAATTCCCTGAAGTCGATGCAGGGTCGCAACGAACCGTCCTTTTTACCCACGAAGAAGAACCCCGACCCAACTGGAGACTGTGAAGGTCTGATAAATCCCTTAGCCAAGTTCTCCTGAATATACTCTGCCATAGCCTGAGTCTCACGACGTGACAGGGAGTACAACCTGCTCTTGGGAAGCTTAGCATTCGGCAACAAATCAATGGCACAGTCATAGGGGCGATGGGGAGGTAGTACCTCTGCAACTCTTTTGGAGAACACTTCCGCAAAATCTGCATAACATCTTGGCAATCCTGGCAAACTTAGCGGCGAAAGCCTGACTGGAAGGCTCAAGCAACTCCTGAAACAATCAGTACCCCAACTAAGAATCTCCCCAGAGACCCAGTCAAATTGAGGATTGTGGGCCCTTAACCAGGGTAACCCCAACACCAATGGGGCAAAAGTACAGACAGTCACATAAAAGGACAATTTTTCAGAGTGTGTGGCTCCAATAAACAAAGAAATCTGGCTAGTGCAAGAGGTAATTTTACCCTGGGATAATGGTTCCCCGTTTAACCCACAAATCTCAATTTCCGATGCCAAGGGTACTAAGGGAACAGAGTATATCAAGGCGAATTGGCGGTCCATAAAAACCCTGTCGGCCCCACTGTCCACAAAGGCCTCAGTCTTGACAGTTTGACCGAGGATCTTTAAGGTCACCGGAATGATAAAAGTCTTCTTGGGAAATTCCGACTTCTGACCTGACAGGATATTTCCCATCACCCTCAGGCCCTGAAGTTTTCCGGCTTTTCTGGGCATGATACTACCACATGACCTTTATTCCCACAGTACAAACATAACCCCTGCTGTCTCCTCCGCGTCTTCTCACGCGAGGAGAGGCGGGTAGCCCCAATCTGCATAGGCTCCTCGGAAAATTCCTCAGAGTCTGAGGTTCCCTTGGGAAAGAAGGAAACCTCGGTCTCCCTTTCAAGCCTGCGCTCTATCAGCCGTCTATCCACCCGAATGGATAACTGCATGAGCTGATCCAAGCTATCAGGCAAGGGATATTGTACCAGTTGGTCTTTTAACTGGTTAGAAAGACCTCCTCGGTACTGGTGTCTCAGGGCTGGGTCATTCCACTGGGTATCATGGGCCAACCTCCGAAACTCCGTACAATAAACCTCAACTGGCCTTCGCCCTTGCTTAAGGATCGAAATCTGAGCCTCGGCTGAGGCCGTCTTGTCAGGGTCATCATACAACATGCCCAGTGCCGTAAAAAAAGCATCAACACTTTTAAGCGACGGACAGTCAGGCTGCAACCCATATGCCCAGACCTGTGGGTCTCCTTGTAGCAAGCAAATCACTATGCCCACCCGCTGAATCTCCGACCACGAAGACTAAGGCCTAAGCTGGAAATATAGCTTGCAGCTCTCCTTGAAACAAAAGAACTGCGAGTGATCTCCAGAAAAACGATCCGGGAGATTTACTTTCGGCTCCTTAACCCCTGAAGGTACTGCTGCTGCGGGAGCTCCGCCAGCAGCCTGCGAGGTGTGCATTTTAATGGACAAATCATTAAATTGTCGTGTCAGGACCTGCACCTGATCGACCACCTGTTGCAAAGTATTTTGAGGGGTATGCTCCATATTCCCACAAAATTTCAACAGGAGTATTTGGCTGCTGAATATGTTATGCACATGAGTGCCAGCAGGAATGTACTGGTGTCTGAACGGTGAGGGATGCAAAACAAATGAACTCACAGACAGACTGGGGAATATGACATTACATACACAGAAGGTGATAGGGTAACAAAATAAACACAAAGTGAACAGAGAAGCCCAAAGGCTAAGAAACTGGGTGTCTCCCTAGTATTAGGAATGCTCAGATGGAAAGAAGCGAGATGTAGTGATTTAATACGTAGAGAACCCGAAATGCTGTTGCTAAGGGCAACAGCAAAACCCTAAAGGGTTACCAACGGGTGTGGCAGTAAACTCCTTGGTCAGAGATGGAATAATAGACACAAGGAGAGTCTCCACAATCCTAGTCCTCACTTGCAGTGCACTGGTTCAGCTTACTGCCACTAAACTGACACCTGAACACCTTGCACAGTGAGAAAGGATTTTGGCAGGCAAGTCTGAGAATACAGCCGCAAACTTGCTAGGTTCACAGAGTAGCAAAAGAACCCCAGCAGGTTAAACGACTGACTCCAGTCTTACTGCTAGGTCTGGATTGGCAGAGTGTAATACCAAATCCCAAGGCCTATTTGCAGTAAGCAACAAACAAATACAAAGTTTACACAGTACTAGCTAGCTTTCAGGAACTGACTAACCAACAAAGATTCAGCAGCATCTGCCTAACCTGAGAAGAGGGTTTATATAGCAGGTGCTGTCCACGCCCCACTCAGACCTCACAGACTGTGAGCACAAAAACCAGCACCGTATCCCCTGCCGTGCACAGAGCCTGTAACCACTGCACAGCAAAAGACCCGAACCGGAGTATCAGCTACGCTCAGGTTACTCCGCTAGCACTTGTCTCCCGGTTGCCATGACGACGTGGCAGCACAGAGCAGGAGACCCTAACAATATGGTTATCTTCAATGAAAATGATCAGATCAAGGAAATTTACTGAATCCTTACTGATGGTGCTAGTGAATTCCAAAGTAACATTGTTGATATTGAGCTCCGAAATAAAACATTCCAGATCCATCTCCTTTCCCTTCCAGGCGATGATAAAGTCATCTATATATCTTGCCCACAATTTGAGTTCTTTCCCATAGGTCGGATTCTTCCATATATTTTCAGTTTCCCACTCTGAAACAAATTTGCATAAGTCGGAGCAAATTTCGTACCCATCGCTGTTCCCCGACGTTGGATGTAATACATCCCATTGTACCAAAAAAATTTGCGGTACAAAATGAATTTGATCAAGTCCATTGTAAAGGTAATTTGGTCTAGTTTTAATTCTGAACCTTTTTCCAATTGTTTTCTCACAAAGTCACATCCTATATCATGATCAATACAGGTATACAGTGCCTTAATGTCGCATGTGGCTAGGAGGAAATCTTCTTCCCACTGCATATCCTTCAGGATGTTCAGAACTTGGGTCGTATCCTTGATATACCGTTTTTTTTTAGATACAATTGGTTGGAGGAATTTATCTACATAGCCTGAAAGATTTGCAGTGAGGGATCCCAATCCAGCCACTATCGGCCTCCCAGGTGGATTGATGGGATTTTTGTGGAGTTTGGGAAGATGGTAAAATACTGGAGTTTTGGAATTTTTGGTGTCTAAAAAATCATGTTCGTGTTTCGTCAGGACTCCTAAGGTTCTACCATTTCTCAAATGGGCTCCAAGTTCTTTCTTAAAGCTTTGGGTTGGGTCTGTCTCTAGTTTGCCATAAGTAAGGTTATCCTGTAACTGATAGAGTGCTTCCTTCGTGTAGTCTTCTGTATCCTGGATAACTACACTGCCCCCTTTATCTGCTAGTTTGATGGTAATGTTCTTATTCTCTTTTTATGCCTTTAAAGCCTGTCTTTCTTTTTTGGTAAAATTCTGTTTTTTGGCTGGTAGTTTCTCTGTGATGGATTCTATATCCCTTTCTACTAGTTTTTGGAACGTCTGTACAAATGGTCCTTTCAGGTATTGAGGGTAGAAAGTGGACTTTTCCCGTAGGTTGGTATGTGTGAATCCATCTTCTGGAGGATCGTCTGACTTTGGTTCTCTGTCATTGAAGAATTTTCTCAAAGTGAGCTTTCTAATAAATCTATGTAAGTCTAGGAAGGTATCGAATTTGCTGAGTGTGTTCGAAGGTGCGTATTTAATGCCCTTATTAAGTACTGCTACTTCCTTTTCAGTCAGAGAGGGTGCTTACTTAGGTTGATGATACCCTTTGTTGTCTCTTTCTCTGCCCTTTCCTCTTTTTGTTCTTTCCATTTGTTCTTACGTCCTCCACGCTTTCCTCGCTTATACTTGTGTTAGGGTCTTCTGCTCTGTGCTGCCACGTCGTCATGGCAACCGGGAGACAAGTGCTAGCGGAGTAACCTGAGCGTAGCTGATACTCCGGTTCGGGTCTTTTGCTGTGCAGTGGTTACAGGCTCTGTGCACGGCAGGGGATCCGGTGCTGGTTTTTGTGCTCACAGTCTGTGAGGTCTGAGTGGGGCGTGGACAGCACCTGCTATATAAACCCTCTTCTCAGGTTAGGCAGATGCTGCTGAATCTTTGTTGGTTAGTCAGTTCCTGAAAGCTAGCTAGTACTGTGTAAACTTTGTATGTGTTTGTTGCTTACTGCAAATAGGCCTTGGGATTTGGTATTACACTCTGCCAATCCAGACCTAGCAGTAAGACTGGAGTCAGTCGTTTAACCTGCTGGGGTTCTTTTGCTACTCTGTGAACCTAGCAAGTTTGCGGCTGTATTCTCAGACTTGCCTGCCAAAATCCTTTCTCACTGTGCAAGGTGTTCAGGTGTCAGTTTAGTGGCAGTAAGCTGAACCAGTGCACTGCAAGTGAGGACTAGGATTGTGGAGACTCTCCTTGTGTCTATTATTCCATCTCTGACCAAGGAGTTTACTGCCACACCCGTTGGTAACCCTTTAGGGTTTTGCTGTTGCCTTTAGCAACAGCATTTCGGGTCCTCTACGTATTAAATCACTACATCTCGCTTCTTTCCATCTGAGCATTCCTAATACTAGGGAGACACCCAGTTTCGTAGCCTTTGGGCTTCTCTGTTCACTTTGTGTTTATTTTGTTACCCTATCACCTTCTGTGTATGTAATGTCATATTCCCCAGTCTGTCTGTGAGTTCATTTGTTTTGCATCCCTCACCGTTCAGACACCAGTACATTCCTGCTGGCACTGGTGTGCATAACATATTCAGCAGCCAAATACTCCTGTTGAAATTTTGTGGGAATATGGAGCATACCCCTCAAAATACTTTGCAACAGGTGGTCGATCAGGTGCAGGTCCTGACTCGACAATTTAATGATTTGTCCATTAAAATGCACACCTCGCAGGCCGCTGGCGGAGCTCCCGCAGCAGCAGTACCTTCAGGGGTTAAGGAGCCGAAAGTAAATCTCCCGGATCGTTTTTCTGGAGATCGCTCGCAGTTCTTTTGTTTCAAGGAGAGCTGCAAGCTATATTTCCAGCTTAGGCCTCAGTCTTCTGGGTCGGAGATTCAGCGGGTGGGCATAGTGATTTCCTTGCTACAAGGAGACCCACAGGTCTGGGCATATGGGTTGCAGTCTGACTGTCCGTCGCTTAAAAGTGTTGATGCTTTTTTTACGGCACTGGGCATGTTGTATGATGACCCTGACAAGACGGCCTCAGCCGAGGCTCAGATTTCGATCCTTAAGCAAGGGCGAAGGCCAGTTGAGGTTTATTGTACGGAGTTTCGGAGGTTGGCCCATGATACCCAGTGGAATGACCCAGCCCTGAGACACCAGTACCGAAGAGGTCTTTCTAACCAGTTAAAAGACCAACTGGTACAATATCCCTTGCCTGATAGCTTGGATCAGCTCATGCAGTTATCCATTCGGGTGGATATATGGCTGAGAGAGTGCAGGCTTGAAAGGGAGACCAAGGTTTCCTTCTTTCCCAAGGGAACCTCAGACTCTGAGGAATTTTCCGAGGAGCCTATGCAGATTGGGGCTACCCACCTCTCCTCGCGTGAGAAGACGCGGAGGAGACAGCAGGGGTTATGTTTGTACTGTGGGAATAAAGGTCATGTGGTAGTATCATGCCCAGAAAAGCCGGAAAACTTCAGGGCCTGAGGGTGATGGGAAATATCCTGTCAGGTCAGAAGTCGGAATTTCCCAAGAAGACTTTTATCATTCCGGTGACCTTGAAAATCCTCGGTCAAACTGTCAAGACTGAGGCCTTTGTGGACAGTGGGGCCGACGGGGTTTTTATGGACCGCCAATTCGCCCTGAAACACTCTGTTCCCTTAGTACCCTTGGCATCGGAAATTGAGATTTGTGGGTTAAACGGGGAACCATTATCCCAGGGTAAAATTACCTCTTGCACTAGCCAGATTTCTTTGTTTATTGGAGCCACACACTGAAAAATTGTCCTTTTATGTGACTGTCTGTACTTTTGCCCCATTGGTGTTGGGGTTACCCTGGTTAAGGGCCCACAATCCTCAATTTGACTGGGTCTCTGGGGAGATTCTAAGTTGGGGTACTGATTGTTTCAGGAGTTGCTTGAGCCTTCCAGTCAAGCTTTCGCAGCTAAGTTTGCCAGGATTGCCAGGATGTTATGCAGATTTTGCGGACATGTTCTCCAAAAGAGTTGCAGAGGTACTACCTCCCCATCGCCCCTATGACTGTGCCATTGATTTGTTGCCGAATGCTAAGCTTTTCAAGAGCAGGTTGTACTCCCTGTCACGTCCTGAGACTCAGGCTATGGCAGAGTACATTCAGGAGAACTTGGCTAAGGGATTTATCAGACCTTCACAGTCTCCAGTTGGGTCGGGGTTCTTCTTCGTGGGTAAAAAGGACGGTTCGTTGCGACCCTGCATCGACTTCAGGGAATTGAACCGTATCACCATTAAAAACTCATACCCACTGCCTCTCATTTCGGTCTTGTTTGACCAGCTTCGTACTGCCACCATTTTTTCTAAGATTGACCTACGCGGTGCGTACAATCTAATCCGAATAAGAGAGGGGGATGAATGGAAGACTGCCTTTAATACCCACTCAGGGCATTATGAATATTTGGTGATGCCTTTTGGGCTCTGTAATGCCAAGGCAGTCTTCCAGGACTTCATGAACGATGTGCTCAGGGAATATTTGGATAGATTCTTAGTTGTATACTTAGATGACATCCTAATCTTCTCCCATTCCCTGGAGGAACATCGGAAGCATGTACGCTTAGTCCTCCAGAAACTCAGAGACCACCGGCTTTGGGGCGAAGCTGGAGAAGTGCGAATTTAAAGTTCAGCAAATCGCATTTCTAGGATATATTATCTCCCCAGAAGGTTTCCAAATGGAGGGTTCCAAGGTACAGGCCAGAGCCGGCCTTAGGTATAGGCAAACTAGGCAAATGCCTAGGGCATTTGGTATGCTAAGGGGCACCAGCAGCTTCTGCTGATTAAAATGATATGCGGCATGCCTATATTCTGTGTGTTACTGCATACGAAATGCTACGTTACAGTGTATTCCTGGAAATCACTTTAATGTATGCAGATACAGCCGCAGTCGCACACAGAATATAGGCATGCTGCATATCATTTTAATCAGCAGAAGCTGCTTGTGCATACTAGACACATAGTATGCAAATAATATGATGCATTTTCATAAACAAAAGGCGCCCGACGTTAGCAGAGCTGCCAGCTGACTCATGCCAGGCATCTCCTGCAGAACTAGCGGCGGTGCTAGGGGGCACCAGCCAAAATCTTGCCTAGGGCATCATATTGGTTAGGGCCGGCTCTGGTACAGGCAGTCCTGGATTGGGTGTAGCCCACTAGTTTGAAGGCGCTTCAGCGTTTTCTGGGCTTTGCGAATTTTTATAGACGAATTATCGCTGAATTTTCGTCTATAGTGGCGCCCTTGGTGGCACTCACTAAGAAAGGGGCGGATGTTGCTCACTGGTCTTGTGAGGCCAAAGCGGCTTTTGCCCGTCTCAAAACGGCATTTGTCTCGGCCAAGTTGCTGCGACACCCAGATCCAGAGCGTCCTTTTGTGGTGGAGGTGGATGCCTCTGAGATGGGTATTGGGGCAGTGCTCTCTCAGATAGGGGTGTCTGATAATCGCCTTCATCCCTGTGCTTACTTTTCCCATAAATTTTCGCCTGCCGAGATGAAATATGACGTGGGTAACCGGGAATTGTTGGCTATTAAGGATGCACTCGAGGAGTGGAGACACTGGCTTGAGGGGGCTAAGTTTGTGGTCTCAATTCTCACCGACCATAAGAATTTGGCATATTTAGAGTCAGCGAAGCGCCTCAATGCCAGGCAGGCACGATGGGCTTTGTTTTTTGCTCGCTTTAATTTTTTGATAACATATCGCCCTGGGTCAAAAAACATCAAGGCTGATGCGCTCTCGCTGAGTTTTGCTCCAATCCAGGAGACCACCGAGGAGCCATTGCCCATTGTGTCCCCATCATGTATTAAAGTGGGCATTACCCAGGACCTCTTGTCATTAGTCCTTAGAGCACAGGAGCAGGCTCCTCCAGACCTTCTGGTAGGTCTTTTGTTTGTGCCTCCTAGGTTAAGACAGCGAGTGTTCCTGGAATTCCATGCCAAGAAGTCGGCAGGTCACCCGGGTATTGCCAGAACTCGGGAGTTGCTATCTAGGGCGGTGTGGTGGCCCTCGGTGGCTAGGGATGTGGATCAGTGGGTTCGGGCATGTGACATCTGTGCCCAAAATAAGACTCCTAGAGGGGTTCCTGTTGGCCCATTACATCCACTCTCTATTCCATCTAAGCCATGGACCCACATTTCAATGGATTTTGTGGTGGACTTGCCCAAATCCTCGGGGATGACAGCCATCTGGGTTGTCGTTGACAGGTTTTCGAAGATGTCGCACTTCGTTCCATTGGTTGGGCTGCCATCGGCCAGACGCCTGTCTGAATTATTTATGCTGCATGGTGTGCGCCTCCACGGGTTGCCACTTGATGTGGTCTCTGACCGCGGATCCCAGTTTGTGGCCAAATTCTGGAGGGCATTTTGTTCCGATCTCCAGATTTCTGTCAGCTTGTCGTCAGGCTACCATCCGCAGTCTAATGGGCAGACTGAAAGGGTGAACCAGTCCTTGGAGCAGTTCCTCAGGTGTTATGTTTCCAAGTGTCAGACTGACTGGGTGGCTCATCTGTCCATGGCGGAGTTTGCCTATAACAACGCGGCTCACTCTGCTACAGGGATCTCTCCCTTCCTTTGTGTGTATGGGCATCATCCTAAGGCCAATTCTTTTGACCCCCTGGACTCCACGCCTGGTGGTTCCTCTGTGGTTTCGGTCCTTAGAGGTATTTGGAGGAAAGTGAAGAAAGCCCTTGTGTCTGTGTCATTAGTGACCAAAAGGGTTTTTGACAAGCGGAAAAGAACCTGCAGCTTCAAATTAGGAGACTTCGTCTGGTTGTCTACCAAGAATTTGAAGTTGAGACAGCCATCTCATAAGTTAGGCCCCCGGTTCATCGGTCCTTATAAGATCACTAGGGTTATCAATCCGGTGGCATTTCAGTTAGATCTACCCCGTTCTTTGGGTATCAATAAAACATTTCATTGTTCCCTTTTAAAATGGGCGATTAGTAATCCTTCTTCCAGTGGAAGACCTTCCCCTCTTCTGATACGTGGCCAGAGGGAGTTTGTTGTTGAAAGGATTCTTGACTCCAAGATGGTTCGGGGTCGGCTGTCATTTTTGGTGCACTGGAAGGGGTATGGCCCGGAGGAGCGGTCGTGGGTGCGCAGTTGTGATCTTCATGCCCCCAGACTGTTACGCTCTTTCTTCTCGCAGTTCCCCGATAAACCCGGTGGTAGGGGTTCTTTGACCCCTCGTCAGAGGGGGGGTACTGTTAGGGTCTCCTGCTCTGTGCTGCCATGTCGTCATGGCAACTGGGAGACAAGTGCTAGCGGAGTAACCTGAGCGTAGCTGATACTCCGGTTCGGGTCTTTTGCTGTGCAGTGGTTACAGGCTCTGTGCACGGCAGGGGATCCGGTGCTGGTTTTTGTGCTCACAGTCTGTGAGGTCTGAGTGGGGCGTGGACAGCACCTGCTATATAAACCCTCTTCTCAGGTTAGGCAGATGCTGCTGAATCTTTGTTGGTTAGTCAGTTCCTGAAAGTTAGCTAGTACTGTGTAAACTTTGTATGTGTTTGTTGCTTACTGCAAATAGGTCTTGGGATTTGGTATTACACTCTGCCAATCCAGACCTAGCAGTAAGACTGGAGTCAGTCGTTTAACCTGCTGGGGTTCTTTTGCTACTCTGTGAACCTAGCAAGTTTGCGGCTGTATTCTCAGACTTGCCTGCCAAAATCCTTTCTCACTGTGCAAGGTGTTCAGGTGTCAGTTTAGTGGCAGTAAGCTGAACCAGTGCACTGCAAGTGAGGACTAGGATTGTGGAGACTCTCCTTGTGTCTATTATTCCATCTCTGACCAAGGAGTTTACTGCCACACCCGTTGGTAGCCCTTTAGGGTTTTGCTGTTGCCCTTAGCAACAGCATTTCGGGTTCTCTACGTATTAAATCACTACATCTCGCTTCTTTCCATCTGAGCATTCCTAATACTAGGGAGACACCCAGTTTCTTAGCCTTTGGGCTTCTCTGTTCACTTTGTGTTTATTTTGTTACCCTATCACCTTCTGTGTATGTAATGTCATATTCCCCAGTCTGTCTGTGAGTTCATTTGTTTTGCATCCCTCACCGTTCAGACACCAGTACATTCCTGCTGGCACTGGTGTGCATAACAACTTGAATCTTGTGTCCCTCTCTTTCTCTTTCCCTTTTCTTTCTTGTTGTAAACGGTCAATTTTGGAATCGCTCCTGGATCTTTTCTTGTGTGGCTGTTGTTGTAGACTAAATGTAAAAAAGTGTCCATAAGATCATTTGTATCAAATTCGTCGTCGTCTTCTTCTTGATCCTCTGATTCTTTTCTCTTAGTTCCATGGAGGATCCCTGCCAAACTTCTTTCATTGAGATGGTCTAGGGTCCTTCTTGCTGTCACATTTGGGTCGACCTCCTAATCTCTCCTCCCTTGCTCAAAACTATCCATTAGTTGTCTATTGCTGGGGTAATGGGTGGATCGAGTCCTTTTATCCTCTGTAGATGTTATGGCATATTTGGAGGTCAGTATCTCGGAGTCCTTTATTCCATGAACCCTTCTTTCATTCTATTTTCCTTCCCATCTGTTCCTAATTGATCTCACAGTCTCATGTCGTCTGTTTCCTCCAAACCGTTGATATTTACCCCGTGGTCTATCTTCTCCCTTCGCGTTGTGGGTCTTTTGTATGTAAGGAGGGTATCTTCCTCTATTAGTGGGTCTTTCTCTTTCAATTGGATTCCGTACATTTTCAAATACCTCTTGATTATGGAAGCGTTCTCTCTTGTCTTTCTCATTGTCATATGTTATCCTCTCTCTCTTCCATTCTCTAGGGCCTACTTTGTAGTCCTCGATGTCCCTTGCAAATTTGTATTTCTTTTGCTCTACAATATCCTCTTCCATTCTTCTCAATTTATTATCCGTCAGGGTCTCCAGATTCTTAAAGTCCTCTAAATCCTTTAGTAGATCCATCTTTTTATAGATTTTATCAATTTCATCTTCTGTTTTCCTCAGAGAGTTCTCTATCCTCTATGATCAATTTCATGAGACTATTGGAGAAATTATCTAGTGTTTGATTCCATCTTCTCATGAATTCTTCTTGTGAGGAATGAAATGTGTTTTTTTTTATGATACGTAATCCTCTAGGGATCATCTGTTGCTCCAAATATTTACTCAAGGTGGTGCTTTCCCACCATTGTTTAATTTCACTCATTTTAAATTTTTCCAAAGAAAGGTACAAATTACAAAAAGTATCTTCCAAATCTGGAATACATTTCTGAGCCACTTCCTTTGAATTTGGTATAGAGAAGGTTTTTAACAATTTAAATCTCTCTTCTCTATTCATTGCCATATTTATGAATTAATTATTATGTGTACCACTATAAAATATAAAATCTTAAAAGAAATGTGCGCTTATATATATGTATGTATATATATAACAAGCAAAAATCTCCGGTACTCCAGATGTCCCATAGGGACCAGCTTGCTCAGGTGCCCTCCTCCGGGGGGTGACCAGAGCCGGATTAAGGGGGGGGCCCGGGGGATACGTACCCCGGGCCCCCCTTTCCAAAAGGGCCCCCTGCTGCACCGCAGATCGGATCTCTCTTCCGATCCGATCTGCGGTGCTGTGCTCCGCTCCCCGGCTCCCTTAGAACAGATTGACATGCGGACGAGCGTCCGCATGTCAATCTGCGGTCTTCTCTCCCTCCCTGCGGTGTTGGAGGGACACTGAGCGCACCGCGCGTCTCTCCTGTGTCCCTCCCTGGCTCTCCCCCGGCCGGTCTAAGGAAGTGCCGTTCGTGAGCTCTGATTGGCTCATGAACCGGCACTTCCTGCATTAGACCAGCCGGGGGAGAGCCAGGAGGGACATAGGAGAGACACGTGATGCGCTCCGTGTCCCTCCAACACATGGGGGGGGAGCAGGCACTGGGGGCATATACCTGGCACTGTGGGGGGCAGATCTGGCACTGGGGGGCATATACCTGGCACTGTGGGGGGCAGATCTGGCACTGGGGGGCATATACCTGGCACTGTGGGGGGGGAGATCTGGCACTGGGGGCATATACCTGGCACTGTGGGGGGCAGATCTGGCACTAGGGGCATATACCTGGCACTGTGGGGGCAGATCTGGCACTGGGGGCATATACCTGGCACTGTGGGGGGCAGATCTGGCACTGGGGGCATATACCTGGCACTGTGGGGGGCAGATCTGGCACTGGGGGGCATATACCTGGCACTGTGGGGGGGAAGATCTGGCACTGGGGGCATATACCTGGCACTGTGGGGGGCAGATCTGGCACTGGGGGCATATACCTGGCACTGTGGGGGGCAGATCTGGCACTGGGGGCATATACCTGGCACTGTGGGGGCAGATCTGGCACTGGGGGCATATACCTGGCACTGTGGGGGGCAGATCTGGCACTGGGGGCATATACCTGGCACTGTGGGGGGGAAGATCTGGCACTGGGGGCATATACCTGGCACTGTGGGGGGCAGATCTGGCACTGGAGGGCATATACCTGGCACTGTGGGGGGGGGAGATCTGGCACTGGGGGCATATACCTGGCACTGTGGGGGAATATCTGGCACTGGGGGCATATACCTGGCACTGTGGGGGAATATTTGGCACTGGGGGGAGCAGGCACTGAGGGGGCATATGTGGGACTGGGGGGGGGAGTATATGTGGCACTGGGGGCATGTACCTGGCACTGTGGGGGAATATCTGGCACTAGGGGCATATACATGGCACTGTAGGGGAATATCTGGCACTGGGGGCATATGTGGCACTGGGAGCATGGCCCTAGCAACAAGCACTACCCCCTAGCAACGAGCATGAAACCCCTGGCAACGAGCATGACACCCTGAGCGTGAAAACCCCTGGCACCGTGCATGGAACCAAGAGCATGAAACCCCTGGCAACGAGCAGGTAATTTAAAAGTAATTAGAAGCCTTACTGTAGAACTTAATGTGTAATGGGCATTACGGTGTGTGGCATAATGTATCACGGACATTGCGGTGTGTGTCATAATGTATCAGGCATTACGGTGTGTTGTATACTATATCACGGGCATTGTGGTATGTGGTATAATGTCTCAGGATCATTGTGGTGTGTGTCATACTGTGTCACAGACATTGTATGTGCTATAATGTATCAGGGGCATTGCAGTGTGTAGCATAATGTATAACGGGCATTGCGATTCCTGTCATAATCTGTCTGGGGCATTACGGTGTGTGGCATAATGTGTCTGGGGCATTACAGTGTGTGCATATTGTGTCATGTGCATTATTGTGTGTGGAATAATGTCTAAGGGCCATTGCAGTATGTGGAATAATGTATACTGGGCATTACTATAAGGAGGAAAAATGACAAATAATGTAAGGGGCATGAATCAGGATTATTTTTCTTTCCTGTGGTGGCCAACGTCTGGGCGTTAAGGTTGCAAAACTGGGGTATAAGGTAGTCTTTTCCTGCAATGCCACGCCCTCCACGCAAAGCCACGCCCATTTCAACAAAGCCACACACCCTTTTTGCCGGCGCGCGCCTGCGGCGTGCACATTTTTCTACCTTTGCTAGTGCCAATTACGGGGGGTATGGGGGGGGCGCCAAAGGATTTTTTGGCTTGGGGGAGAAAAATTTCTAGTTACGCCACTGGGCTCAGCTGTCCAATAATGTATCAATGAAACAGCCTGAGTGCCCAGCCAATGACTGAGCGGCAGGCTGCTTTATTCATACTTTATTGGACAGCTGAGCCGTCCTGTCTGTGCGCCCGCTGCTGCAGTGAGGACGGGATCCGGGGAGCACAGCACCGCAGATCGGATCGGAAGAGAGATCCGATCTGCGGTGTGGCAGGGGGTGTGCTGCTTGGGGAGGCAAATATATATATATATATATATATATATAAATATATGTGTGTATATATATATGTATATGTGTGTGTATATATATGTATATATATATATTTTCTGCCTTCTCTATTAGGGGCCCCACTCTCTTAAGTGCCCCGGGCCCCCCATGGTCTTAATCCGGCTCTGGGGGTGACCCCAATGCATAAACAGGAACAAACGAGGCGACACTCAGAGGCTGTAAATTGCAAGCAAATGTGTATTGGTGCTATCTACTTTTCGGGGACCACCTCCCCTTCGTCAGGATAACTGCACAAGTGAAACAACAAGTTTAAATAACAGTGGACTTACCCCCCTTTGCAAGATTCCCCACGTGCGTTCTCCTCTGGCCACACCAACCGGACATCCCATTCGGCGTCACCGCTCGTACCAACAGAACCGGAAGTGATGTCGTGGCTCCCTTCTGTGTGGCCATGGAGACACTATAAACAGACAGTGACATATCATTTATTAACAACAGTGACTATACAGTGACTATACAGCTCGGAAAAGAATGATCTGCATCAGAATACAAAGTGACAGTGCTTAAACTCTAAAAACATATTCAGACTGAGACAACGTTTAATACATAAGTGCATAATGCTCCTAAAAAACAATCTGTAGAAAATATCTAAAAAATGTGTATACAAAATGTGTATACAAGACATTGCATCCAGTCAGCAACCAGCCTATATTAGTGTGTGCAATACGTAAAAAATGTGTAATTAATGTTACATTGGGAGAGAGGATCAAACCATCGGGTATCCTGACGAAGCCTTGCGTAGGTGAAATGCGTTGAATACCAATTGTCTTTGATCCCCTACAGTGGCGCGAGGTGCCCACGGCACGCTGTCAGGGAGTCTGCTGACAGACACTATTTCCAGCCTCAGGAAAGGACACCTCCTTATATAGATCTTATGAGCCCTGTGTAACATCCCGGAGGAGGTAAGGAATCATCCCACCCCACTCCTAATACAGAGCCACGGGAGCGATCACGGATGGGCATAACATTAGAGTGCCATACGGGACTTTCAGCTTTCATTCTTAAGAGGACGCTGCTACATTGTAGCTTTTACTTGCACTTTGATTATTGGAGCTTCACTGAAATACCAGTACTAATCCTTTAGCAGGTGAAAGTAAGACGCAATCAGCGCCTTTCACTGCATGTAGTTTACATTACTTCTTGTGTTGTCGTTCTACCAGTTATATGTTATATGTATGTTATTGTATACCGGTATTAGGAGTTTTTATACCATCACATTTGAATTTCCATATGAGGAATTTTTAATTCAATACGGAATATAATTCCTAAATTATTCTTATACTATTTTTTATCCTCCATAGTCCAGACTTTTCTGTGGAGCATTATATACAGTAGACCAGGCTTTTTCAACCAGTGTGCCGTGGCACACTAGTGTGCCGCGACCAGTTGCAAGGCGTGCCGCGGAGCCAGAGCAACTTCCTGCACCTTCAGAGTGAACTGTTGGCTTGGGCTCTTCTTAGAGGGTCAGTCGTGTTCCGACCGTGACCTATGCCTTGAAGATGCGGTGGTGTGATATCATAGGTCACGGACGCTGCGTCTCACCACCCAGCCAACCCACCCGCCTGCAAACACATCTTCCAGTTCCTGCCTGCATACACAGCTTTCCTTGCCCACCCACATCCACACCTGCCCGACTGCCCGCTGCTCAGTATTCGCAGTACTCCACTATGAACAACCCCCGCCACTGAGAGACAGGGTGGAGAACAGCTGACCGACCGGTAGAGGCTAATATTTGTTATTTTATTTCTCCTGTGGGGAACAATAGGATTTATGTGGGGAGAATAATCATTTATGGATTTATTAGGGGAAGAATGTGAATAATTCATGCGGGGAGCAATAGGATTTATGTGGGGAGAAATGTGATTGATTTATGTGTGAGCTACATGGATTTATGTGGGGAGCAATGTGATTGTTTTTTCTGTGTAGGCCAATGTGTGTTGTTCTTTTAACTGTGAAAGCCAATGTGTGTTTTTTTTGTTTTTTTCTGTGGAAAACTGATGGTGCGCCTTGGCAATTTTAAAATATTGTCTGGTGTGCCACGAGTTAAAAAAGGTTGAAAATCACTGCAGTAGACAGTGATTTGAAAATTTTTCATAATCCATACGTTTATACTTAATAAACATTTAAATTTATCCACATTGTTTATATTGTACTCTTTCCCATTAGGGAGTGCGCAGGGAGCAACCTTTCTTTTTGCCTCCAGTTTAGAGTACCTGAACAAATTTGGGCCTACTATCAAGTCACATTCAATTGGTATATCTGCATGGACTTAAAATAAAGACAAGGGGTACCATGTAGCTGTAAATCCCTGGTGGTTTTCAGACATCACCCTTAGTTCTACCATTGACATGTACATGTCAATCCTACTAAACCACTCCTACACAGTATGTGGGAAGGTACACCGCCATCAAACAGGAATCACTGCTTTGGCTGCACTATTGAGGAACTTTAGTAGACACTTCTTATAATCTAGTCATGATGTAAATGATTATTTAAGTATGTTTTTATGTGCAAATCCGTGCTGGAACGCAATAAAATGGAAGGTGGAACTCAAACAATAGGTGACCGGAAACAGGAAATAGTCCTGCAGTCCGAGTATCTAAGTTAATCTAATGAGTTAATGTGAAGCATGTCAGATGGGCAATCAGGCACCACATGTGGGCTGACGATTGAGGCAATTAAAGCAGTATAAAAGCGCATCAATTATGACAGAGACCATTCACGTCTGAGGAAGCCGCCGAATACCCGGCAGTGGAGAGGCGGGGAAACGCGTCACGTGGTTAGGCTGCAAACGCTGCTGGATATCGCACACTCGCACTTTAACCTTATCTGTGGACACTGTCTTGCTGGATCAACAGCTGCTGAAAGCAAGTATACTCAGGGAGCGCTCCCTTTTAGCTCTGATTAAATCTTCATTTGGACCCTTCATTGCGTCAGTTACTTATGGACTCCAACTTGTAAAAGCCCCCATAATTTTGCCATATAAGGGAGGTAGGAGTGAAATCAATAGCAACATCTGAGGCAATGTATTGATTGTATTGGATCCAAGTTCAAGTGGACAGTTCTATTAATATACTAACATACTAATAATTATGAGTGACTAATGCCGGCAGTAAGAGAGATTGCATGCCTTTATTGATGCACTAACATCGGATGCTATACACTGGTGATCACTGGATCACATTTTTATTATACTGTTTATTTTATTTTTTATTATTATAAATGGACAGATATGTGTTGTTTGTAAAATAAATATATTTTAACTATAATCACGACTGGACAGCGCCTCCTGTTAAGACTTTTTGTTTTAAAAAAATCTTGTTTTTTTGTTCATTAACTAGGGTCTATGCCAGGCTTTTTCAACCAGTGTGCCGTGGCACACTAGTGTGCCGCGACCAGTTGCAAGGTGTGCCGCGGAGCCAGAGCAACTTCCTTCACCTTCAGAGTGAACTGTTGGCTTGGGCTCTTCTTAGAGGGTCAGTCGTGTTCCGACCGTGACCTATGCCTTGAAGATGTGGTGGTGTGATATCATAGGTCACGGACGCTGCGTCTCACCACCCAGCCAACCCACCCGCCTGCAAACACATCTTCCAGTTCCTGCCTGCATACACAGCTTTCCTTGCCCACCCACATCCACACCTGCCCGACTGCCCGCTGCTCAGTATTTGCAGGACTCCACTATGAACAACCCCCGCCACTGAGAGACAGGGTGGAGAACAGCTGACCGACCGGTAGAGGCTAATATTTGTTATTTTATTTCTCCTGTGGGGAACAATAGGATTTATGTGGGGAGAATAATCATTTATGGATTTATTAGGGGAAGAATGTGAATAATTCATGCGGGGAGCAATAGGATTTATGTGGGGAGAAATGTGATTGATTTATGTGTGAGCTACATGGATTTATGTGGGGAGCAATGTGATTGTTTTTTCTGTGTAGGCCAATGTGTGTTGTTCTTTTAACTGTGAAGGCCAATGTGTGTTTTTTGTTTTTTTTTCTGTGGAAAACTGATGGTGCGCCTTGGCAATTTTAAAATATTGTCTGGTGTGCCACGAGTAAAAAAAGGTTGAAAATCACTGGTCTATGCAATAGCCCTTTTTCCAGGAGGCTGCAGCCCAGTTTTAGATATACGTTTGTCAGTAGTAATTTGATCAGGCGCCAAGTATATTGTGTTTTTGTTTGTGTTACTTCTTATATGTCACTAAAGAGCCAGGGAATAGATTAAGGAGCCAAAGAGTGGGCTCGGAAGGCACGTCCAACCCCACTAATAATCTAGAAATAGAGACAATTTTGTTCCAAAAAGGATGTAGCGATCAACAGTCCCACCAGATATGTATGGGATGTGAGGCGGACTGAGGCGGACTGGAAGCGAAAGCAGAATCGCAAGTGAGGAGCAGTCAGGGAGCCAGGGAAGCGGTGCTAGGCAGAGCGGAGCGGGCAGCAGGAGATCGCCAGGCACCAGCCGGAGCAGAGCGGGCAGTGGGCAGCGTGTTGCTGCTGCTGCTGTGGTCTGTGTGTGTGAGTGGTGTGAGTGTGTGAGCGGCTCGGAGCAGAATACAGTGGAGCAGGCAGAGGGGTATTGCTGCTGCTGCTGCTGTTGTGTGAGTGTGTGGTTGCCGGGTGAGCCACTGCAGGCTACATACAGTGCTGCGTGAGTGTGTGTGTGTGTCTGTGTGTGTGTGTGTGTGTGTGTGTGGGGGGGGGGATTGTGTGAGAGGGCACTGACGGACCACTGCTACTGCGGCTTGTAGATTGTGTGTGTGTGTGAGAAAGAGGGAAAGGTGAGTGCTGCTGCTGGGTAAATGACTGGGGGTTTGCGCTGCTGGGGGTAAAAAACAAAAAACAATAAAAGTGTGAGTGCTGCTGCAGGGAGAGAGGAGTGAGAGAGTGTTGCCAGGGGAGTGAAAGTGTGTGAAGGCTACAGGGAGTGAGTGTGTGCTGCTGCAGCCACAGCCTGCGCAAGTGAGGTCTGCCATCTGTGGACAAAGCAGGAGCCTTAACCCGAGTGAAAAGGAGGTGCAGAGAGCTGGAGCAACTGCAAGGTGGAGTATCGGTGCTGCAGGAGAGGTCTCCTCTCAGATAAGTATTGATTACTTACTTATTGTGTATTAATTGTATTGGCTAGTTGGTTTTTATATTCTTTATTGTTCTTTCAAAAGGTAATAGGGAGTTAGTTTTTCAAACTGATGGGAGGGGCCATGATTGAGAGTCTCACTCAGTGTGCGTGTCGTGCAAGATGTATGCGCACCTGGAGCAGCTGACCCAGGGCGAATACATATGCGTGAGATGTGAGCGAACGGTTGCCCTGGAAGCCCATGTAACTGATCTAGAACAGACTGTTACGCGACTGAGGGATATTCACAATCTCGAGCAAAGTTTAGATAGAACGGTGGAGGAATTGCAACATGGGTCACTGGTAGACGAGGATAACCAGGTAAGCAGTTGGGTCACTGTTAGAAGGAAGAAAAAGGGGAGGCACGACATCTTGGATCTATCAAACCCGAACAAATTTGCCCGATAGGACGAAGATTCGGTGGATGATAGCGACGGAATGATGGAGCCGGAGGAGACTGCTCCCTCTTGCAACTGGAGAAGTGGTCCCTCTGGCTCAGATGGGATGAAAGCTAGAGAGGCGCCCAAGCAGATGGTGGTGGTAGTGGACTCTATCATCAGGAAGGCAGATAGGGCAATCTGCTACCGGGATCGTGATCACTGTATGGTCTGTTGTCTCCCGGGTGCTCGGGTACGGCACATCGCGGACCGGGTAGATAGATTGTTGGGAGGGGCTGGGAAAGACCCGGCAGTCTTGGTGCACATTGGCACCAATGACAAAGTTTGTGGTAGGTGGGATGTCCTTAAGAAAGATTATAGGGACTTAGGCCAGAAACTAAAAAAAGGACATCTAAGGTAATTTTCTCCGAAATATTACCAGTGCCATGCTCTAGCCCAGGGAGACAGAGGGAGATTAGGGAGGTAAATGTGTGGCTCAAGACTGGTGTAGGAAAGAGGGCTTTGTGTTCTTGAAACACTGGGCGGACTTCTCAGTCAGGTGCCATCTTTTTTCTTGTGACGGATTGCACCTGAATGAGAAAGGGGCTGTGGTGCTGGGGGGAAGGATGGTTAGTAGATTGGAGGAGCTTTTAAACTAGGAGCCTGGGGGGAGAGTTTAGCTAGAAACTATGGGTCATGCAGCGAGAATAGTAGGGATGGTGGTAGTGAGATAAAAGGGGGTGGAGAAGGGGGGAGGGAAAGTGCAGCCGGTAAGGGTATTTACATGGGTTCTAATAAGGGTATTAAGAAAGGTATTGCCAAAGCATTAAATAATAACAATTATGTGTCATCATTACAGCATATAGAAAATGATGTATGGGACTTAAGGGAAAATACTTATGTCAGGGCGGTGAATTTAGACGGGAACAATGGGTTGATCAAAAAGAAAAGTAAGGTGGACAATACTAAGTATGGTGGGGTTGGAGAGGGAGCGAGAAGTACAGTCTGTATCAGTAACTCTAGGGATGCACTAGTAAACCAGGATGGGATATCTTTAAAAAAACAAACAAATAAAGGAACCGATAAACTAAAATGTATGCTTGCAAACGCATGAAGTCTAGTAGGTAAAATGGGGGAATTGGAATTGTTAGCATCAAAGGCTGAGTATGACATTATAGGTATTATGGAAACATGGTGGGACGACTTTTACGACTGGGTTGCAAACTTGGAGGGGTATTCTCTATTCATGAGGGACAGGGCAAACAAAAGAGGAGGAGGTGTATGTCTTTATGTTAAACCATCATTTAAACCATACTTAAAGGAGGTTATCTATGAGGAGACTGGCGATAATGTGGAGTCACTATGGGTTGAAATCTCAAGTGGGGGAATTGATGCAAGAAAACTAGTCATAGGCACGTGCTACAAACAGCCGGATATTAGCATACATGAGGAAGAACAACTATTGCAGCAAATCAAAACGGCTGCGGGATTGGGGGACATCCTTGTCATTGGGGATTTTAATTACCCGGATATAAACTGGAGTAACGATTCATGTGCTAAAGCGAGGGGCAACAGGTTCTTAAATATGTTAAAGAATCACTACTTGTCTCAATTAGTCGAGGACTCAACTAGGGGTAAAACTATCCTGGATCTAGTAATTACTAATAATGTGGACATTATATCAAACACTAAAGTTGGGGAGACTTTGGGTAATAGTGATCACTATATGTTCACATTAGACATCAGTTTCAGGAAACATTGCTACAGGGGTTCCACCAAAACTTTTAACTTTAGGAAGGCTAATTTCAGTATGCTTAGATGTGCAGTTAACGACATAGAGTGGGAGGTTCTGTTTAATAACAAGGAATGTTTTAAAAGAGTTGCTGGATAGCAATATTCATACATTTATTCCCATGGGCAGTAAACGCAGGAGTATTAAACTCAAACCGATGTGGCTTAACAAGAAGGTTAAGGCATAAATGGATTTTAAAAAAAAGCGGGCTTTCAAAGCATTTAAATCTAATGGAAAGGTGGAGTCTTTCAAGTATTAGAAGGAATGTAATAAGAAAACAAAAATGCAAAAAGAGCAGCTAAAATGAAAAATGAAAAGCAAATCGCTATAGAGAGTAAAACCAATCATAAAAAGTGTTTTAAATACATAAACAGTAAAAGGTTAAAAAAGTAAAATATAGGTCCATTAAAAGATGAATTAGGAGAATTAATAAATGATGACGAAATAAAAGCGGAAATACTGAACAAATTCTTTTCATCAGTATTCACCAGAGAAGAACTGATGGTGGGAGTACAGCATAACAATTGTGGCAGTAATGATTCATGGTTAGATACTTTAAATGAAGAAGTAGTCTGGGAGAGACTAAGCAAAAGTAAGATTAATAAATCACCTCGTCCTGATGGACTTCACCCGAGGGTTCTTATGGAGCTTAGTTCACAACTAGCACGACCCCTATACTTGAATTTTAACAGTTCAATTAGATCAGGCATGGTACCGAAGGATTGGTTTATAGCTGAGGTAGTGCCATTATTTAAAAAGGGATCCAAAAATCTTCCTGGAAATTACAGAACAGTTAGTTTGACATCTATAGTGGGGAAATATTGGAAGGAATTCTAAGGGACAGCATATAGGAGTATCTACAGTCCACTAGGATTATTAGCAAGAACCAGCATGGGTTTGTGAGGGACAGGTCATGTCAGACTAACTTAATTAGCTTCTACAAGGAAGTGAGCAATAATCTTGATCAAGGAAAAGCAGTTGATTTGTTCTTCCTAGATTTTGCAAAAGCCTTCGATACAGTTCCTCACAGGAGACTGATGATCAAATTAAAGGAGCTTGACCTAGGAAAAACAGGATTTTGATACCTACCGGTAAATCCTTTTCTCCTAGTCCGTAGAGGATGCTGGGTCTACTTCATGACCATGGGGTATAGACGGTTCAGCAGGAGCCATGGGAACTCTTAAGACTTTTCAATGGGTGTGAACTGGCTCCTCCCTCTATGCCCCTCCCCCAGACCTCAGTTATAGGAACTGTGCCCAGGGAGACGGACATTTCGAGGAAAGGATTTACTTTAATACTAATGGTGAGATACATACCAGCTCACACCTCAACCATGCCGCACAACATGGCATTCAACATAACACAAGCCAACAGGAATGAACCAATTACAGCAAACATGCTGAAACTAATAAAACACAACATGTGTAACTCTAATAAACAAAACTGCAGGTAAAGTATGCACTGGGACGGGCGCCCAGCATCCTCTACGGACTAGGAGAAAAGGATTTACCGGTAGGTATCAAAATCCTGTTTTCTCATACGTCCTAGAGGATGCTGGGGTCCACTTCATGACCATGGGGTTTATACCAAAGCTCCAGTATGGGCGGGAGAGTGCGGATGACCCTGCAGCACCGATTGACCGAACTTGAGTTCTTCCTCATCCAAGGTGACAAACTTGTAGAAATTTGCAAATGTGTTTGACCCCGACCAAGTAGCTGCTCGGCAAAGTTGCAATGCCGAGACCTCCCGGGCAGCCGCCCAGGATGAACCCACCTTCCTAGTGGAATGGGACTTCACCGACGTCGGTAACGGCAATCCAGCCGTAGTATGAGCGTGCTGAATCGTACTTCTGATCCAACGCGCAATAGTCTGCTTGGAAGCAGGACACCCAATCTTGTTGGGAGCATACAGGACAAACAAAGACTCTGTTTTCCATATTCGAGCTGTTCTAGCGACATAAATCTTCAAAGCTCTGACCACATCTAGAGACTTTGACTCAGTGAACGTGTCAGTAACTACTGGCACCACAATAGGTTGGTTTATGTGGAAAGATGAAACCACCTTTGGAAGAAAATGTTGACGTGTTCTCAACTCTGCCCTATCTTCATGGAAGATCAGGTAAGGGATCTTGTGAGAAAAGGCCCCCAACTCAGACACCCGCCGTGCGGATGCCAATGCCAAAAGATCACCACTTTCCAAGTGAGAAACTTCAACTCTATCTCTTGTAGAGGCTCAAACTAATCCGATTGAAGAAACTGCAATACCACATTAAGGTCCCATGGTGCCACTGGAGGCACAAATGGAGGCTGGATGTGCAGAACCCCTTTCACGAAGGTCTGAACCTCTGGAGGAGAGGCCAATTGTTTTTGGAAGAACACTGACAAGACCAAAATCTGGACCTTGATTGACCCCAATCGGAGGCCTGCCTCCACACCAGCCTGCAGAAAATGGAGAAAACGTCCCAACTGAAACTCTTCTGTAGGAGCCTTCTTGGATTCACACCAAGACACATATTTTCTCCAAATACGGTGGTAATGTTTCGACGTTACTCCTTTCCTGGCCTGACGAAGGGTGGGGTGACTTCCTTGGGAATACCTTACGTGCTAGGATCCGGCGCTCAACAGCCATGCCATCAAACGTAGCCACGGTAAGTCTTGATACACGCACGGCCCCTGCTGCAGCAGGTCCTCGCGAAGAGGTCGAGGATCTTCTATGAGCAACTCCTGAAGATCTGGGTACCAAGCTCTCCTTGGCCAGTCTGGGGCAATGAGGATTGCTCGAACTCCTGTTCTCCTTATGATCCTGAGCACTTTTGGGCTCAGCGGAAGTGAAGGGAAGACATACACCGACCGGAACACCCACTGGGCCACTAGCGCATCCACTGCTATTGCTTGAGGGTCTCTCGACCTGGAACAATATTTCTGAAGCTTCTTGTTGAGATGAGATGCCATCATGTCTACTTGAGGAACTCCCCAAAGACTTGTCACCTCTGCGAAGACTTCTTGGTGGAGGCCCCACTCTCCTGGATGGAGATCGTGTCTGCTGAGGAAGTTTGCTTCCCAGTTGTCTACTCCCGGAATGAAAATTGCCGACAGAGCCTTTACATGTCTTTCTGCCCAGAGGAGGATCTTTGTCACCTCTGCCATTGCCGCTCTGCTTTTCATTCCACCCTGCCTGTTTATGTACGTGACTGCTGTTACATTGTCCGACTGGATCTGCACGGAATGATCTTGAAGAAGATGTACCGCTTGTTGAAGGCCGTTGTAAATGGCTCTCAATTCCAGCACGTTTATATGAAGGCAGACTTCCTGACTTGACCATTTAACTTGGAAGCTTTCCCCCTGAGTGACAGCTCCCCAGCCTTGGAGACTTGCATCCGTGGTTACCAGGACCCAGTCCTGCATCCCGAACCTGCGTCCCTCTAGTAGGTGAGAACTGTGTAGCCACCACAGGAGCGAAATCCTGGCTTTTGACGACAGGATTATCTTCCGGTGCATGTGTAGGTTGGATCCCGACCACTTGTCCAACAGGTCCCACTGGAATACCCTGGCATGGAACCTGCCAAACTGTATGGCCTCGTAGGCGCCCACCATCTGCCCCAACAACCGAATGCACTGATGAATCGACACACTCGATGGTTTCAATATCTGTTTTACCATTTTCTGGATTTCCAGAGCCTTTTCCACCGGAAGAAATACTGTCTGAACTTCTGTGTCCAGAATCATCACGAGAAAAGACAATCTTGTCGTCGGTTCCAACTGTGACTTTGGATAATTTATGATCCAAACGTGTTGTTGGAGTATTGACAGGGAGAGTGTGATGTTTTGTAACAACTGCTCCCTGGATCTCGCCTTTATCAGGAGATCGTCTAGATAAGGAATTATATTGACTTCTTTTTGATGCATTATCTCCGCCATCACCTTGGTGAATACCCTCGGTGCCGTGGAGAGACTGAAAGGTAACGTCTGGAATTGGTAATGGCAATCCTGAACAGCGAATCTCAGATAAGCTTGGTGAGGAGGATAAATGGGAACATGCAGGTAAGCATCTTTTATGTCTATAGACACCATGTAGTCCCTCTCCTCCAGACTGTAAATCACTGCCCTCATTGATTCCATTTTGAACTTGAATCGTTTCAAGTAGAGATTCAGATTTTTCAGGTTTAGGATCAGTCTTACCGAGCCGTCCGGCTTCGAAACTACAAAAAGGCTTGAATAAAACCCCTCCCCTTGTTGTGACATAGGTACCAGGACTATAACCTGATCCAGACATAATTTTTGGATTGCCGCTGTTACTGCTTCCCTTTCTGGAAGAGAAGCTGGCAAGGTCGATTTGAAAAATCGGCATGGGGGAACGTCTTGAAACTCCAGCTTGTATCCCTGGGACACTATTTGCAACACCCAGGGATCCAGGTCAGACAGAATCCAACCTTGGCTGAATAGTTTGAGACGTGCCCCCACCCGAGCGGACTCCCGCAAAGGAGCCCCAACGTCATGCTGAAGATTTGGCAGAAGTAGGGGTAGACTTCTGCTCCTGGGAACCTGAAGCTGCTGTGGACTTCTTTCCCTTCCCCTTCCCCTACCCGCAAAGAAGGGGGAACCTCTCGCTTTTTTGTATTTATTGGGCTGAAAGGACTGCATGTGCGGGTGATATGTCTTTTTTGCCGGTGCAGGCGCAGAGGGCAAAAATGTCGACTTACCTGTGGTAGCTGCCGAGACTAACGCATCCAGTCCATCGCCAAATAAGGCCTCACCTTTATATGGGAGAGCCTCCATATTTCTTTTGGAATCTGCATCCGCGTTCCACTGGCGAATCCACAAAGCCCGCCGAGCCGATACTGCCATGGTAGCAGCTTGTAAACTCGAGTCCAATATCTTTCATCGCTTCTAGCATGTATGCAGCAGCGTCTTTGATATTCCCTAACTTAAGGAGTATCTCATCTTTATCAATCGTGTCAATTTCTGATGACACATTTTTGACCATTTTTCAATAGTGCGACTCACCCACGCGCAAGCAATTGAGGGCCTGAGCAGCGTACCATTGGCAACATAAATGGATTTCAATGTAGTTTCCATCTTTCGGTCTGCCGGCTCTTTTAGTGAAGCTGTGCCAGGTGCAGGGAGAATTACCTTCTTTGTTAACCTGGACAGTGCACTGTCTAACACAGGGCGTGACTCCCATTTTTTCTTGTCCTCCACCGGGAAAGGATAAGCTATCTGAATTCTCTTGGGATTACGAAATTTCTTTTCGGGATTCACCAACATCCCTTCAAAGAGTGTATTAAGCTCGTAGGAAGGAGGGAAAGTGACCTTAGATTTCTTTTCTTTATAGAAATAACCCTTCTCCTGAGGTACAGGAGTGGCTTCCGTGACTTCCAGAACTTCCCTTATAGCCACAATCATATATTGTATATGTTTTGCCAATTTATGATCTATTTCTCTGGAGTCACTATCGTCGACACAAGAATCAGTGTCCATGTCGGTATCAATATTCACAATATTCGCAAATGGTCTCTTATGTGACCCAGAGGGGTCGCCTGCGGATGGAAGAACAGAGCCATGAAAAATCACATCCTCCAGAGATTTTCTCCAGCACTCAGCATGAGATTCAGACTTATCTAATCTCCTATTGATATGATGCATAGTATCACTTATTTCTTTCACCCATCCAGGCTCTTGGTGTGCTGGCAGCGCCACCACATTACACTTCTGTGTCCCTAAAATGGTTTCCTCCAGGGAGGAACTCCCTGCCTCTGACATGTCTTACACACATGTACAACACACACACAGACACACTGGGACTTATAGGGGACAGACCCGCAGTAAAATCTGTCAGAGGGACACAGTTTAGGAGCAGCCAGTTCACAACCCCAGCACCGGTATCTAATGCCTGTGAACACAGAATGCCCACTGACATGCAGCGCTTTTTACACAGTAAAACACACTTGTAAAGCACCAAAATCGCTTGTGCCCCCCATCCCTGTTTTGCACCCTGATACTTGTAGTCAGAAGTGAAGGAGGTCCAGCGATGTCTCTGCAGCCTGAGGAGAGAGAGCATGGCACTGAGCAGTGTGCTGGCTGCCAGAGGAAGAAGCTCCGCCCTTTTTACCTCAGAAACTTTTCAGAATATTTATACTGGTGGGGGTAGGGCTGTGCCTGGGCATCTTATGCCCCCTTTTTGCCAGTTTATAGAGGTGTTTTTGCTGCCGCGGGTGCCCCCCCCCCACACCCTGCATCCTGCAGTGCCTGTGTGTGTGGGCAGCAATGGCGCGCTACGCTCCCGCCAGCCGTGCTGTACCTCAGCCATCACTTTTCTTGATAGAAGATCTGTCTTCTACTCACCTGTCTTCTGACTTCTGGCTCTGTGAGGGGGGTGATGGCATGGTGTGGGAGTGAGCATCTAGACACGGCTAGCGTTCAGTACCCTTCAGGAGCTAATGGTGTCCTATCAGCCAGAAGCAGAGCCATGAAACTCTTCAGGAAGTTGGTTCCTACTTCTGCCCCCTCAGTCCCACAAAGCAGGGAGACTGTTGCCAGCAGTTCTCCCTGAAAACAAAAAACCTAACATAAGTCTTTTCAGAGAAGCTCAGTAGAACTCCCCTAGAGTGCATCCAGTCTGCCTGGGCACATTTCTAAAACTGAGGTCTGGGGTAGGGGCATAGAGGGAGGAGCCAGTTCATACCCATTGAAAAGTCTTAAGAGTGTCCATGGCTCCTGCGGAACCGTCTATACCCCATGGTCATGAAGTGGACCCCAGCATCCTCTAGGACGTATGAGAAAACTATTTGCACATGGATAAGCAACTGGGTGGATAGCAGAGTACAGCGAGTAGTGGTCAACGGGAAGTCTTCAACCTGGTCCCCAGTAGTCAGCGGAATACCACAAGAGTCCGTACTCGGACCACTACTGTTCAACATATTTATCAATGACCTAGAAATAGGCCTGGAAAGCACAGTGTCAATCTTTACAGATGATACTAAACTGTGTAAGGTAATTAACTCAGAATTGGATGTGGAGTCCTTGCAGAATGATCTATCTAAACTTGAACTCTGGGCGTCTAAATGGAAAATGAGGTTCAATACAGACAAATGCAAGGTTATGCAATTCAGAACTAAAAACAAACTTGCAACCTACATATTAAATGGGGAACGCCTAGGGGAAACAGAGTTGGAAAAAGATTTGGGGGTACACATTGATAATAGGCTTAATAACCATACACAATGTCAAAATGCAGTAAAGAAGGCAAGTAAGGTGCTAGCGTGCATAAAAATGGGAATTGAGACAAGGGACTCAGATGCAATCCTGCCGCTGTATAAGGCATTGGTACGTCCGCACTTGGAATATTGTGTTCAGTTTTGGGCACCATTGTATAAAACAGACATCCGTGAGCTCGAAAGGATTCAAAGGCGAGCTACTAAATTGATTAAAGGCCTAGAGGGATTGGATTATAAGGAAAGGCTTACTAGGTTGAATATGTATACACTAGAAAAGAGGCACCTAAGAGGAGATATTATTAATATCTTCAAATATGTAAAGGGACATCACAAAGAGTTATCAGAGGAATTATTTATTAAAAGAACACAATTTAGGACACGTGGGCACTCCCTGTGGCTGGAGGAGAGAAAGTTCCAAACGCAATGGAGGAAAGGGTTCTTCACTGTTAGGGCAATCAGGATGTGGAATTCCCTGCCAGGGAAGGTGGTAATGGCGGACTCTGTATTTGGATTTAAAAAAGGAATGGATACATTTCGGAATGAAAATGATATCCAAGTTTATAATACATAAAATATCAACGTGGTTAATCCGGGGGTAACATGAGTTATAGTAGCTAACTAGTCATAAAACATTATTCAGTGAGTATGTAGAATCAGCACAACTTAATACAGGTTAAACACGATGGGCAATTTGCCTCTATTCAACCTCAATTACTATGTTACTATGTTACTATCGGGGAACCCGTGTCATTGTTATATTGCCAGCATGTATCCGGTACCCCAGCAAACATTTTAGCCAATGTCAGGGTGCACCTATACCAGTGAGACAGGACTTTGAATTGAATTTCAATTACAGAGTAGCTAAGCGAGCTAACAAAAGTGGCCTGGAAGCTTTTTTCCCAGTCCTCCTCTGCTAAATCGATCTGCAAATCAAGTCCCCTATCCCTCGTGTATTTATGGAGATCTGGGGACCTGTTTTCAATTAAAAGTCTATAGCATTTGGAAAGAAAGTGTGCTGGATGGGAAGATTCTACACACATATTCTCAAAAATTGTCAAAGGTCTAGTAGCGCAAGAACAAACTGTACTTCCCATTACAAAATGCTTCAATTGGAAATACTTCCAAATCTCTGATTGCACGACATTCCATTCTGCCTGCAAAATAGGGAAATGACTCTTACCCCCGTTATCCACCAGTTGGCTGACACGTAGTACCCCATTCAATTTCCATGAGTCAAATCCCCGGCCAGAAACACCTGGAGGGAAATCAGGATTACTGAACAGTAGGGTCAGAGGGGAAAGTTTAGAGGACATATATGGAAGGATCCTTAATCTATTCCAATGTGCAAGTGTAGGGCCAATAGTGGGTTGGGAAATAATAGGAATTTTTGAGCACCAAGGATACTGAGCTATCAATAAGGGAACTGTTGTCTTCTCTATAAGAACCCACTGCTTGATATCAGCAATATGTGACCATTCCATTATTCTATTGAGGATGATAGCATCATAATACAAAGAGAAATGGGGTAGTTGGAGGCCCCCCATACATTTACGTCTAAAGAGAATGGAATGCTGGAAACGCGGCCTCTTATTCCCCCATACAAAGTCTCTAACTGCATTATGCAACTCTCTAAACCAAGTCTTCGGGACATGAACTGGGAGTGTCTGGAGAAGATAGAGATCCCTGGGTTAAAACATTCATCTTAATCACGCTAAGCCTTCCTAGCCAAGAGAGTCTTTTGTTACCCCAGTACCTAAATTCCAAATGCAGTGTAACAAGCAATTTTTTAAAGTTCTCATCAAAGAGGCGTGTAAGTTCAGTGTTTAATACGACACCCAAATATTTAATGCTAGTGGTATGCCAGGTAAATGGGAAATCTTTAATAAGACCCTCTAATGATTGAGATGAAACTGACACATTCACTGTCACAGACTTTGAGAAATTGATTTTAAAGTTCAATAGGGAACCAAACCTATGAAATTCAAGCATCAGGTTGGGGATTGAAATAGTGGTACAGGTATTTGATAGAACAGTCAGTAGGTCATCCACGAATAGTGCAAGTTTATATTCGTCATCACCCACTTTAAGACCTGAGTCATTGTACCAGCCAGAGTCTCCATGCATAAAATGAATATGAGGGGCGAAAGAGGGCAGCCCTGCCTGGTACCATTCTTAATGAGGACCGGTTTAGACAGGCAATTAGGAGTTTAGGAGCATTGGACATATGAAATATCAGTTTGTTCTCTGATTTTGACGCCGAACAGAGGGGTATGTGGAGAAGGAAAACAGCTGGGTCCATAGGCACAGAACAGGAGTTAACACTTGTCGCAAAGGCTACCGCCATGTTCCAGAATTGTTGGATTCCCACCAAATGTTGAAAAAGGTGCCTACCATTCCACAGCCTTGACAACATTGAGCTGAGGAGTGTGGATATTTACGATTCAGTTTATCAGTTTATTATGCTGACATTAATGGAGGCTTTAGCGATCCATTGGCAGATGCGATCTTGTCATCAATCTGTGTTCCAAGGTCATGTTCCCAGGCTGTTTTGAAAGATTCTTTATGAGGGGCTTCGGGGGACAGAATAGAGTGGTATAGCACAGTGATAGCGCCTCTACAACCTACCAAATAGAGGCATTGACGTTAAAAAATTGAGGGTTGGCGAAGGGTTCAGTGAGAGTGAACAAAATGGTGGATCTGCAGATAAGGGTAGTGAAGAGCAGCGGGAAGGTTATAGCGTTCTTGAAAATCTGCAAATGTGGATGGAGCTGCTTGTCCAACAATGTGCATAAAACGATTAACTCTGGCTGATAACCAGGGGGCAGCCTATTTGTCAGAGAACCCTGGTGGAAATAAGGGATGTCTCCATAGAGACGTTAAATGGGAAGGATAAGTCATGAGCGAAAAGCGTTTGTTGATCGTGTCCCATGTTGTCAGTGTAAAGCAGATAGAGTGGTGAGTGAGTATAGGCAGAGGCTGGCCTGTGAATACGGGGCAACCATGGAAGAGAGTCTAGACTGAGATCTGGAGTTAATGCAGTTTCAATGCATTAACATTTTCAATGCACTTTGTCATACTGGGGGGGATGCCAAGAAATAATGTGGCTCAATTGTGTGGCGTAGTAGTAGTTTTGCAGTAGGGGGAGGCCTAGGTCGCCATTATCAGTGGACTTGGACAGTATCAGACAGCTTAATCTCCCGAACACCGCTTGCAGGGATTGAAGGACATGTGCGGGAACCTTAATCGGAAGCATTTGGAATAAATACAAAAATTTAGGAAGAGCAGTTATTTTTACTGCATTGAGCCTGCCAATCCAAGATACTGTATGTACAGTGAATTCCAGGTTGATATGTCTTGTTGAAGCCTTTTGAGAAAGGGGGTGTAATTGGATCAATACAAGTATTGCTTGGTGACATATACACCAAGGTAAAGAATCTGGGTGGGTCGCCATTGAAAATTATATGTGGATTCTAAACTCAATCGTATTTGTCGTGGGATGTGTAGGGACAGTGCCTCGGATTTCCCGTCATTGATTTTTTAACCTGAAAGGGTACCGAATTTTTTAAATTATTGCATCATGGGAGGAAGAGAGACAAAGTCAAAGTAAAAAGAACATTCAGTCAAAGTAAAAAGAACGTCATCTGCAAATAGTCATTAGTGTTACCCAGGGGGACACCAGAGATGCCACTGTTGGCTCTAATGCATGCAGCTAATGGTTCAATACATAGTGTGAAGAGCAAAGGTGAAAGGGGGCATCCCTGCCTAGTACCATTACTCAGTTTAAAGCTCGCTGATCAAACACCATTGGACGTGACCACTGACAAGGGGTTGTGATAGAGAGTCCGGATAGCATGAAAAAAGTGGTCATTAAAGCCAAAAGCTTCAAGGTTATAGAATAAGAATAGCCAAGAAACTCAGTCAAATGCTTTGTCGGCATCCATCGCCAAGCTTACCAAGGGCAGTTTGAGACATTTAATTTGTTGGATCAGATTGATGGTCCTACGGGTCTTGTCTAGCCCTTGGCGATGGAGGATAAAAGCTGCTTGATCCGGGTCGATCAGGGTTGGTAAGATCGTGTTAAGTGTGTCGGCCAGGATTTTAGCAAACAGCTTGAGGTCAGTGTTCAGGATGGAAATGGGTCTATAATTAGAACAGAGAGATTCGTTTTGTCTAGTTTAGGGATGACTATAAGTTTAGATTCATGGCAGAAATAGGATCCATCTAGTATGGAGTTGAACAGCCTGGCAAGACAGGGAACTAAGAGGGCAGCAAAGGATTTGTAATAAATCATGTGAAGGCAATCTGGGCCGGGGTCTTTGGACGGTTTCTGGGATCTAAGGGTCTGCTTTACTTCCTCTTCATAAATATCCTGGGTAAGACCGAGTAGTGTGTGTGAACTAATGATTGGAAGAGTACAGGCAAGATACTCTCTACAGCATTGTGAAAAAGCAGGAGGGTCAAGGGGGGTTGTATACAGTTTCATAGTATTCCTTGAATGTCTGATTGATAATGATGGGGTCATAAGACAGTGTATCAGTTCTATCTCTCAGGGAGACTATTGCTTGTGCTGTACGCTTTGCCCTCAGTTCGTTAGCCAGTAGGGTGTCAGCTTTATTACTCTTGTCATAACATTTTTGACCCAACCAGCATAGGGATTTTTCAGTTTTTTCAGCTAAGATAATGTGTAACTTGCCTTATCAAGCTGTTTTAATAAAGCAGCAGAGTGGGTGCATTTATGGTCAGATTCCAATTGCTGGATTCGGGCTGACAGGGCAGAAATGGTACAGTTGGGCCTTCTTACGGTGAGAGGCATAACTAATAATTTCCCCTCTGATCACTGCCTTGTGGGATTCCCATATCGTGCACAAGGATACATTCGGGATAGTGTTAGTCTCAAACTATTCAGATAGTTTAGTGATCATGGTAGCCTAGAAGTCTGGGAGCTTCAGGAGTGCTCCATTAAGCCTCCAGAAATGCCCTCCTGTGTTTGGGGACAGTAGGTCTATGTGGATCGCTACAGCAGAGTGATAGGACCAGGGAGTGGGATAAATGGTCGAGTCGACAAGGGAAGTAGTCAAAGAGGCACAACAAAGAAGCATATCTATTCTTGAATAGGAGTCATGAGTTCAGGAGTAATAGGTATAGTCCCTGGCTGCGGGATAGAGAACTCTCCTGGTGTCAAACAGGCCAGCCTTGGCCATTTGTCTCCCTAAGGTCTTAGAGCCAGCAGGGCAAGAGGGAAGGTAGGCGCTACTCGAACAATCAAGGGTATGTGAGAGGATAGTATTAAAGTCGCTCCCCCAGTATAACCTTTCCGTGATAAAAATTGTGCAGTCCTAGAAAAAAACTGTGAAAAATACAGATTGACCCGTGTTTGGAGCGAAAACAGACGCCAATGTAATGTCTTTCCTGCCAAGCTGACCTTTTAGAATGAGGAAACGGCCATCATCATCTTGCAGTGAGTCAATTAGTACAAAAGGAACAGAATTACGTATCAGGATTGCTACTCCACAGCGTTTTGACTTGTTGTTTGAATAATAAACAGTTTGGAAGCATCTGGATGACAATGAGTAATGGTCTCTGTGCTTAAGATGATCTCCTGTAGAAAAATAATATCAGCAGAATGAGAGTGGACATAGAAAAACAGCATAGAGTGTTTTTGAGGGGTCTTGAGGCCCCTCATGTTCAGTGTCAAAACACAGAGCAACATAGTGAGTGGGGGAGGTGGAATAGAAGTGGGGAGGAAAGACAGGGGAAAGAGAGAGAGAGAGAAAAAGAACAAAAAAGAACAAAATACAGATAAGGAAAATTAAACAAAATGTGGGTATAGACTTCTCAAAAAGGGAGGTCAGCCACACAGGTAGAGCACCCAGTAAAGACAGGGGGCTGCTCTTGGTAGGGAGCGAGAAAAGGTAAAATAAGCCCCAGTAGGGGATGCTGGGGGGAGAGTCTATAAGACACTGTATGGGAAAATCCTAAAAATATTAAGGGTGTGGCCTGGGGGGGGGGGAGATGGTAGGCTGAGAAAATCACATCCCGAGCCCTAAGTCATATCGTGAAACAGCAAGTGTAAACATAAAGCCAGTAAAAACAGTAAGTTGCAGACACAAAAGGAACATATAAGATACAGTTCCTCAGAATTCCTATAGTATAGCAATGCAAAAAATTGAAACAATGGAAGTATTAGTAAGGCCTGTATGAGGTCATTATATATGAGAGAGCAGGGATACAATAAAATAAACGGTGCAGTGTCTGATCAGGTGACGACATCAGTGCTTATTGCAGCCGAGGAAGAGGCAGGGTGGAGGTCCAGCTTCTGAAGTAATCCATACTTGCCTACCTGGCCCTCTCCATGAGGGAGAAAATGCTCTGTTCCTGGACTTTCCTAGTAATGTATGATTGCCATCACCTGTGGTGAGCTAGTTAATTGATAAGAAAGGTGTTTCACCACAGGTGATGGCAATCATACATTACCAGGAAAGTCCAGGAACAGAGCATTTTCTCCCTCATGGAGAGGGTCAGGTAGGCAAGTATGAAGTAATCCTATACCTTCATCAGGGGTGCAAACAAAATTTTTATGACCATTAACTTCCACCAGAAGGTAAAAAGGAAAACCCCAACAATATTTATTACCATGTTCACGAAGAGTCAATGTAACGTCCCGAAGATCTCTGCATTTGGCTATAGTAATAAGTGCTAAGTCCCAA
Organism: Pseudophryne corroboree; assembly: GCF_028390025.1. Lineage (NCBI taxonomy): Eukaryota > Metazoa > Chordata > Amphibia > Anura > Myobatrachidae > Pseudophryne > Pseudophryne corroboree. Next base: position 187,223,670 of record NC_086453.1, on the reverse strand, counting down.
AAGTTTTGTGCCATCGAAGAGTATTAGAGGGGAGTTATGACTGGCCCTTATGATTTGTTCTTTGATGCGAAAGGACAGTCAATGTAGGACAAGATCCCTAGGAGGCTAAGAGTCCTTAGGTTTGGGGCATAAGGTGCGATGAGCGAGTTCGATGCCCATTTCCAGAGGAGAAAGAGTTGGTACTAGTGCGATGAAGAAGCGAGTATGGTAGGAGGAAAGATTCGCAGGTACTACAGACTCAGGGATGTTCCTGATGCAGATGTTGTTGCGCTTTCCTTGTTCTCCAAGTCCTTGTTCTTCTCTTTTAGGAAGTCGAGTTCACGGCTAAGATACTCCAAGTCTTTATATGTGTCAGATTGAAAGGAGGAATGATGGTAGGAGGTGGTTTCCAGTGCCAGGGTGCACTTATTTAGAGCAGAAATATCTTGTTTCAGTTCTCCTGCCACTTTATGGAGTTTGGTATTGAGAGCGGTGTTGAGAGAAACCAGAAGAGATGTAAGGTCGGAGATATCTTTCTTGGTGGCCAGCACTTCATCCTGATTCATGTCAGAGCCAGCAGGTTTACGGGGAGAGGTTGGTTGGGAATTGAGGGGGCCCGATTTATCGTGCTTAATAAAGTAGTATGTGATATCGGCTTGAGTCCCTTTTGTATTGTTATGTTGAGATTTGCTCATAGTGAAGAGTTGGAAGTTGTTCCAGTGGTACTGCAAAGAGAAGCTTTCTTGCTTAGAGGGAGAAGCTTGGGAAGCAACGCTCAGAAATTAGAAAGGCATTAGGCTAGAGAAGGCATTATGCTAAAGGTGTGCGTGTAATAACAGGAGTGGCATGATCGGGGACACCACTAGTAGGAATCCTCTGCCAATACCAATGATTCTGATGCAAAATTACATGTTGAGGGGCAAAGGACTCTTCCGGGAGAAGAGCGGAGGCCACAGGTAGTGTCCAGGGAGCTGTATTACATGGTGTCAGTTTCCTTGGCGAGAGGGGGGACAGTAGAGATATGCAGGCTCCGGTGGGTGAGATCCCCACAAGATGGTGGTGGGTGTAGACGCAAGGATGGGGCTCCGAACCCCGAGTGGCTTCTGTGAGCTGGGTCTACAGAGAATGATCTGCACTCGTGGAGGCAGGTGACGTGCAGAATCGGAGGTGGCTTTGGATCTGGGAGAGGAGAGTCCGGAGGCACCACCAGGGGAGACGAGGGATGAGCCCATGCAACAAGTCCGCGGCAATCACCGCAACGCAGGTCTCAGGGTGTGGAACTTACTACGACATTTCTCCGGCAGTGGCAGACAGAGCTAAATCCGTGTGGCAGTGTGAAGGAGGCTAAAGTATCTGGAAAGGGATGGGGTATCCCAAGTGTAAATCTTCAGTCAGGGGCTCAGCTGTGGGAGCAGGGGATAAGCGCGTCTTTTATATATGTCAATCAAACCACGCCCCCTAGTCCCCGGCTTTCAAGAAGCATATTGGCCTCAATCCACAGGGACGCAGGAGGCGACCCCTGATTCCGAGAGCCACAAAACCAGGCTCAGATAGGCAGCGGGGATGATGGAGGGTCAGGTTAGGGTTCATAATAGCTCCTAGGTGCCCGGAAACAGGGCCTTGGTCATATAGCAGCTGGGGGTCCCAGAGGAGTGCTTCTGCAACAGTTGCACGCCATGCCACGTCTCCCAGATGGGCTATGTAAAGGGTGAGGGTGCTGCAGTACTAATAAAATGCTCAGATCATGGTGAGCACAGAACACTGGAGTGTACACAGCCTATGGAGGCACAGGGAACAGAGGGAGCCGCAGAGCTCATGAAAGCCCTGAACTTCTGGTTTTGCTGCGACTGGGGAAGCCACGGTCTCCCATACTCACCAGCCAGCGGTCTTGGAGTATGGTTAGCAGGGATCCCAGGCCGCAGGAAACTCTCTGGATCCCACACAGCAGGAAGGTCTGGCCTGAGGTACACCAGCACCGACTACGGGTTCTCGAGAGCTCCACTCTGGGTCTGTGCCAAAATCGAGTCCCCAGCTTCACATGAGGGGAGAGGCCGCAACCTGCAAGGGCTGGGGGGTGGGGGGGTGCTTTTGGCTTCGCAGACTCAATCCCCAATGACTTCCCATCTCCCCAGGAGATCAGCAACAGGTGAGGGAGGCTCAGTGTCTTGTCAGGGGTCTGGATAAAGGGGTTTTGAGCAGGCAGAGACCGAGAGCTCAAGGCAGGCACTACTTGTCAGTCTGCCTGTCAGGTCATGCCCAGACATAAATTTTTTTTTTTATAATTAAGAAACATTTCTTTAAGCTCTTTTCAGGAATTACTATGTATCCCTATGCCAAAGGTATATGTAACTGTTGAATCTCTTTTAGTAAAAATTTTTATTTTCAGAAGTTATCGTTCAGTTTGCCACACCTGTAAATAAAAGAAAAACCAAGACAGATGTTTTGTAAAATTTTACTCTGCTAGGTACACTCAGGTACCCTGCCACACATGGGATCCGGTCTTAAGGTCGACACTGTCTAGGTCGACAATGTTTAGGTTGACCACTATAGGTCGACAGTCACTAGGTTGACAGGGATGGAAGGGCAACAGGGTTTCTAGGTCGACATGTGCTAGGTCGACAGGTCAAAAGGTCGACATGATTTTTTCAAATTTTTCTCTTTTTTTGAACTTTTTCATACTTAACGATCCACGTGAAATGGTAATCCGAAGCATGGCGAGCGAAGCGAGCCATGCGAGGGGACACGGTGCACTAAATGGGGTTCCCGGTCACTCTACAAAGAAAACGACACAAAACCCCCCCTCATGTCGACCTTTTGACCTGTCGACCTACCACATGTCGACCTAGAAACCCTGTCGACCTTCCATCCCTGTCGATCTAGTGACTGTCAACCAATAGTGGTTGACCTAAACATTGTCGACCTAGATACTGTCAATTTGATGATCCACACCCGCCACACGTACCCAGGCACACCTACACTCAATTATGCACACCCGGGTACCCTGCCACACATACCCAGGTACACCTACTTTCACTTATGCACACCCAGGTACCCTGCCACACATACCCAGGTACACCTACTTTCACTTATGCACACCCAGGTACCTGGCCACATATATTCAGGCACACCTACACTCACTTGTGCACACGCAGGTATCCTGCAACACATTCCCTGGCACACCTACACTCACGTATGCACATCCAGGTACCCTGCAGAAATGTCAAATGTTTCCTTGAGTAAACGAACATCATCCTTTGTAAAAAAATAAAAATTGCTGTATTGCAGATGTTTTTTGTTAGAAAATTCTCAGAACGTGATTAAGTGGCCAATTCCATGGTACGCACAATGAAGCAATGTGACATTATTTTAGCAAAGGCATATGTGGAAACATCTGTACATTAGATATGCGGTACATGCTACTGAATTCCCATTAAAAGATATTAGTGTGCCATTGAAAACATTTCAATTGTGTACTTGGTTATTTAGATTGTTTGTCATAATAGGTATACACCCTGATCAATATCAAATTTATGCTTTTGTGTGTGTAGCCCAGTCTCTTAAGAAATGTCTTAATAATCTAATAGACTAGATATTTAAAGGGTATCTATGTTTCTCATCTATGTCATGGTTATTAACAAATTATGGATTGTTTGCATATGTGTGAGAGTGGTTTAATTAAAACATTTTTAAAAAACCGTATCATTATTTGCCACTTGAGGGTTCCTGCTCCTCTTCTGGTCTTGTATCCTTTTCGTGAACTGTTGAAATAGGAGCTAACCTTGAATCTGTTGCAGGGACGTGCAGTCAGGGGAGGCAGGGGAGGCAGTGCCTCTCCTGTCATAATAATTAAAATAATAAAAAGAAGATATTTATAACAGAGTCTGTGATAAATATCTTCTTTTATTATTTTAATAATCTCCCCCCGTGAAAATGTTGGGCTGGGAGGCAGCGGGAGAGGTGCCTCCCGCACCTAACATTAAAGTCCGGGCAGCGGGGGGCGGGCAGGGGGCGGGGCGCTGCAATGGGCTGTGAAAGCCCATTGAGAAAGTACAGGGAAGCGGCACCTATACTGGTGCCGCAATGACAGGGGCGTGCATTCAGCCCCGACGAATGCACTCCCCTGTCACTGCCCCAGATGTGATTGGCCCAGCGGATCCAGTGCTGGATCCGCTATCCAATCACTAGCGAGCCCCCTTCCCGGCTGCAGCAGGCGCCGTGGGCTGTGTGGGCGCCCGCTGCCGCTGACTGACAACAGGGGTCATAATTGACCCCTAGTGTCTGAGCGGCGCTACAGTGGGAGAGACGTCATGAGTCATGACGTCTCTCTCATAGTACAGCAGAGAGGAGCTGGCGGGAGACGGAGGACGGCACTACAGGAGCGGTAAGTATGTTTTTTTTATATATGTGTGTGTTTGAGGTGCAGCTACGGGGGCACAACTACCAAGGGTGCAGCTACGGGGGCACAACTACCAGGGGCGCAGCTACGGGGGCACAACTACCAGGGGCGCAGCTACGGGGGCACAACTACAAGGGCGCAGCTATGGGGGCACAACTACCAGGGGCGCAGCTATGGGGGGACAACTACCAGGGGCGCAGCTACGGGGGCACAACTACAAGGGGCACATCTACGTGGGCACAACTACAAGGGGCGCAGCTACGGGGGCGCAACTACAAGGGGTGCAGGTACGGGGGCACAACTACCAGGGGCGCAGCCAGGGCCGGCTCGAGGCATGTTCGACTCGAGCGGCCGCGCAGGGCACCACCCTTAAAGGGCGCCGCGCGCTGGTGCCGCCATGTCGGAGCCTGGAGCCGGCCCTGATCTCCCCTGCTGTTCTCCCGGCTCCCGCTGTGTGCGCCGCCGCTGTGTGCGCTGTGCGGCGCCGGCGTCTGATGTCAGACACCGGCGCCGCACAGCACGCACAGACAGCGGCGCGCACAGCAGCACTACCAGCAGCACTCCCCCTCCCTCGGCACAGCAGGTACTGGGGGCATATGTGGCACTGTGGGGGGCATTTATCTGGCACTGTGGGGGGCATTCATTTATCTGGCACTGTGGGGGGCATTCATTTATCTGGCACTGCGGGGGGGGACGACATTTATCTGTGCACTGTGAGGGGGCATTAATGTATCTGGCACTGTGGGGGCATTTCTGGCACTGTGGGGGCATATCTGCGCTGTGGGGGCATTTCTGTATCTGGCACTGTGGGGGCATTTCTGTATCTGGCACTGTGGGGGCATATCGGCACTGTGGGGGCATTTATGTATCTGGCACTGTGGGGGTATATCTGCACTGTGGGGGCACTTATTTATCTGGCACTGTGGGGGCATTTATTTATCTGGCACTGTGGGGGGCATTTATTTATCTGGCACTGTGGGGGGCATTTATTTATCTGGCACTGTGGGGGCATATCTGGCACTGGGGGCATTTAATGTATCTGGCACTGTGGGGGCATATCTGGCACTGGGGGCATTAAGATATCTCTCACTGTGGGGGCATATCTGGCACTGGGGGCATTAAGGTATCTGGCACTGTGGGGGCATATCTGGCACTGGGGGCATTAATGTATCTGACACTGTGGGGGGCAATAATGTATCTGGCACTGTGTGGGCACTTATGCATCTGGCACTGGGGGGCATATATGCATCTGGCAATGTGTGGGCATTTATGTATCTGGCACTGGGGGCATTTATGTATCTGGCCCTGTGGGGGCATATCTGGCACTGTGGGGGCATTTTTATATCTGGCACTGTGGGGACATATCTGGCACTGTGTGGGCATTTTTATATCTGGCACTGTGGGGGCACTTATGTATCTGGCACTGTGTGGGCACTTATGTATCTGGCACTGTGGGGGCATTTATGTATCTGGCACTGTGGGGGGCATATCTGCACTGTGGGGGCATTTATGTATCTGGCACTTTGGGTGCATTTATGTATCTGAACTGTGGGTGCATATCTGGCACTGTGTGGCCATTTATGTAGCTGGCACTGCTGGGGGGCATGTCACGTGTAGCTGGCACTGCTGGGGGGCATGTCACGTGTAGCTGGCACTGCTGGGGGGCATGTCACGTGTAGCTGGCACTGCTGAGGGGCATGTCACGTGTAGCTGGCACTGCTGGGGGGCATGTCACGTGTAGCTGGAACTGCTGGGGGGCATGTCACGTGTAGCTGGCACTGCTGGGGAGCATGTCACGTGTAGCTGGCACTGCTGGGGGGCATGTCACGTGTAGCTGGCGTGCTGGGGGGCATGTCATGTAGTGTTCCCGCTAGGCGTCTGTGGCTAGGCAATGTGTCTCAGTGCTCTCCCTGGTGCAATGTGTCTCAGTGCTGTGCCTGGCGCAAAGTGTATAGGAGGTTCTACCTGGTGCAGTGTGTATTAGCTGCACTACTGTGTGGTGTAATGCAAATTGCCACTATTATGTGGCCACGTACCTTCCCCACGAAGTAACTCCCCTTAATTTTTGCTGCGCGCCTTCGGCGCGCACTGTCCATGCTTTGACATATAGGTATGGGAACAACAAGCAGTATGTACATCATTTTGCCCTCCTAACTTAAAAATGTGCCCTCCCTGTGATCAGCACCATGCCCTAAAAAGTGAACACTATCATGTGTAGCTGGCACTGCTGCGGGGCATGTCATGTGTAGCTGGCACTGCTGTGGGGCATGTCATGTGTAGCTGGCACTGCTGCGGGGCATGTCATGTGTAGCTGGCACTGCTGGGGGGCATGTCATGTCTATCTGGCACTGCACATTATGTGTATCTGGCACTATACTGGAGACATTGTGTGTAAGGAACACTACTGTGGCTATGTGTAAGGCTGCTAATTGTGTGAAAATATATTTATAGTTTGATGATATGAAGTTACGAGGCCACGCCCACTTTTCAAGAGGCCAAACCCGCTTTTTCGGGAGCGCGCGCACCTTCGGCGCACGCATGGGGGGGGGGCGCTTTTACATTTTCTCGCTCAGGGTGCTAGTAGGCCTGGAGCCGGCCCTGGGCACAGCTACGGGGGCACAACTACCAGGGGCGCAGCTACGGGGGCACAACTACAAGGGGCACATCTACGGGGGCACAACTACAAGGGGCGCAGCTACGGGGGTGCAACTACGGGGGCACAACTACAAGGGGCGCAGCTACGGGGGCACAACTACCAGGGGCGCAGCTACGGGTGCACAACTACCAGGGGCGCAGCTACGGGGGCACAACTAACAGGGGTGCAGCTACGGGGGCACAACTACAAGGGGCACATCTACGGGGGCACAATTACAAGGGGCGCAGCTACGGGGGCGCAACTACGGGGGCACAACTACAAGGGGCGCAGCTACGGGGGCACAACTACCAGGGGCGCAGCTACGGGTGCACAACTACCAGGGGCGCAGCTACGGGGGCACAACTAACAGGGGTGCAGCTACGGGGGCACAACTACAAGGGGCACATCTACGGGGGCACAATTACAAGGGGCGCAGCTACGGGGGCGCAACTACGGGGGCACAACTACAAGGGGCGCAGCTACGGGGGCACAACTACCAGGGGCGCAGCTACGAGGGCACAACTACAAGGGGCGCAGCTACGGGGGCACAACTACAAGGGGCGCAGCTACGGGGGCACAACTACAAGGGGCGCAGCTATGGGGGCACAACTACAAGGGGCGCAGCTACAGGGGCACAATTACAAGGGGCGCAGCTACAGGGGCACAACTACAAGGGGCGCAACTACAGGGGCACAACTACAAGAGGCACAGCTACAGGTGGCACAGCAACTGGGGACACAGCTACAAGGGGCACAGCAACTGGGGGCAAAACTACAAGGGGCACAGCTACAGGGGGCACAGCAACTGGGGACACAGCTACAAGGGGCACAGCAACTGGGGGCACAACTACAAGGGGCACAGCAACAGGGGGCACAGCAACTGGGGGCACAGCTACAAGGGGCACAATTACAGGGGGCACAGCCACAAGGGGCACAACTACTGGGGGCAATGCTACAGGGGGCACAGTGACTGGTGGCACAGCTACTGGGGGCACAACTACAGGGAGCACAGCTACTGGGGGCACAGCTACAGGGGGCACAACTACTCAGGGCACTGCTATAAGGGGCACAGCTACAGGGGGCACAACTACTGGGGGCACAGCCACAAGGGGCACAGCTACTGGGGGCAAAGCTACAGGAGTCACAACTACTCGGGGCACTGCTACAGGGGGTGCTGCAACAGTGGGGAAAGCTACTGGGGGCACAGCTAGAGGGATCACAACTACTGGGGGGAACAGCTACTGGGCTCATAACTATTGGGGGTGCCTGCTCCATCCTGCCAGCCGGCAGCAGCAACTGGGGGCACAACTACAAGGGGCACAGCTACAGGGGGCACAGCAACTGGGGACACAGCTACAAGGGGCACAGCAACTGGGGGCACAACTACAAGGGGCACAGCTACAGGGGGCACAGCAACTGGGGGCACAGCCACAAGGGGCACAGCTACTGGGGGCAAAGCTACAGGTCAGCCGGCAGCAGCACTCTCCCCTGTCTGTGCTAACGTCTTCCCGCGTCAGCGAGTACATAATGGCCCTCATTCCGAGTTGATCGGTCGCAAGGCGAATTTAGCAGAGTTACACACGCTAAGCCGCCGCCTACTGGGAGTGAATCTTAGCTTCTTAAAATTGCGACCGATGTATTCGCAATATTGCGATTACTAACTACTTAGCAGTTTCAGAGTAGCTCCAGACTTACTCTGCCTGTGCGATCATTTCAGTGCTTGTCGTTCCTGGTTGACGTCACAAACACACCCAGCGTTCGCCCAGGCACTCCCACCGTTTCCCCGGCCACTCCTGCGTTTTTTCCGGAAACGGTAGCGTTTTCAGCCACACGCCCCTGAAACGCCGTGTTTCCGCCCAGTAACACCCATTTCCTGTCAATCACATTACGATCGCCGGAGCGAAGAAAAAGCCGTGAGTAAAAATACTTTCATCATAGTAAAGTTACTTGGCGCAGTCGCAGTGCGAACATTGCGCATGCGTACTAAGAGGATTTTCACTGCGATGCGATGAAAAATACCGAGCGAACAACTCGGAATGAGGGCCAATATTCATTCATTTCTCTCTCTCTCTGTCTCTGTCTCTCTCTCTCTCTCCTCCTGTGGATTACTTCGTTTGTAAGTATAATTTTCATTTTTACAGGTACCCCTATTGGATTCTACTGGACAAGTGGACGTGACCGGCGTGGGATGTAGGTAAGTAATCTCTCTCTCATTTTTACAGGAACCACCTATTGGATTCTACTGGACAAGTGGACGTGACCAGCGTGGGATGTAGGTAAGTATGTGTGAGTGTGTAAGTGTGTTTTAATAAATTTTTACTTTCACGGTGTGTGTGTTGTGTTTTTATTTGGGTATTTTTGTTGTTGTAGAACTACAGGTACCAGCGGGCCCGTTATTTCCCCACATGCTGGTACTTGAGGTTCTCCAAGTACCAGCAAGTGGGGGAGGCTTGCTGGGCCTTGTAGCTCCACAACAAAAAACAATGGGGGTAATTCCAAGTTGATCGCAGCAGGATTTTTGATAGCAATTGGGCAAAACCATGTGCACTGCAGGGGAGGCAGATATAACATGTGCAGAGAGAGTTAGATTTGGGTGGGTTATTTTGTTTCTGTGCAGGGTAAATACTGGCTGCTTTATTTTTACACTGCAAATTAGATTGCAGATTGAACACACCCCACCCAAATCTAACTCTCTCTGCACATGTTATATGTGCCTCCCCTGCAGTGCACATGGTTTTGCCCAATTGCTATCAAAAATCCTGCTGCGATCAACTTGGAATTACCCCCAATATTCTTTTTTTTACACACTTATGGCTATCAGCCCGGCACCCACCGCCCAGGGGTGCTGGGGACAGCCTCGGGCTTCACCCCTAGCCCTTGGGTGCCTGGAGGGTGGGAGACCCCTTGATTTAAGGGGTCCCCACTCCTCCAGGGAACCCCGGCCAGGGGTGACTAGTTGGGGGGGTAATGCCACGGCCGCAGGGACCTACATAAATGTGTCCCCCGGCTGTGGCATTATGTCCCTGGCTAGTGGAGCCCGGTGCTGGTTTTAAAAATACGGGGGACCCCTACATCTTTTGTCCCCCGTATTTTTGGAACCAGGACCGGTCTAAGAGCCCGGTACTGGTTGTCTAAATACGGGGAACCCCTGTCCAATTTTTTCCCAGTATTTAAACAACCAGGACCGGCTCAAAGAGCCCGAGGCTGGTTATGCTTAGGAGGGGGGACCTCATACATTTTTTTTTTTTTAATTTTTTAACCCATTCAGACCCTTCTCCATTAAGTTAATGGAAGCCCTGGACAACAAAATTGCATTCATGTCCTCCTCCCACTCCCTTCCCAAACACTAATTTTTATTTATTTTTCTATAAAAATGTACAATATATCACAAGTATGATGAGCAGGCAGGCAGCGGGCATTGGCGGCATCGGACTGAGATGCAAATTAGTGGCGGAGGGCTGGGTCAGTTGATGGTAGGCAAGTTTGTAAGCCATTGGCAGTGGCAGCAGACATTGGCTCAGAGGCAGTAGTGGGCATTGGCTCGGCGGCGGTAGGGGTCATCGGCAGGATCTGGCGGACATTATGGCTGTAGTGCCTCACCAGCCACTGACCTCACCGCATGCCACTGATCTGTTGATATTTGAGCTGTAGTAGATACAGGATGTGGTGTAGTCAGGGGCATTTTAACAGAGGATGGGAACTGCGTGCAGCCCCCATTGCGGGCCCCCTCCTCTCTGGTAGCAAGTAAATTCTGGCATAATGCTAGAGTCTACTACACATGTGCAGGTACCCGGGAACATGGTGCCCGCGCCTTGTTCCTGGGGACATATCCAGTGCGCATGTGCAAATCACTCGGAAGTGGCCATTTTCCAAGTGATTTGTGTCCGCACTGCAGGGCCGATGCCGTGGGACTCCGGAGGGATAAGTATAATATATGGGAGCTAGGTGTGCAGTGTGGGCCCCCCTGGACCCAGGGGCCCATGTGCACTGCACACACTGCACCCATTATTGAAAAGCCTATAGGTGGAGTTGAAACCAGGGATGGAGGCACTTGCTGATACATATATGGTGTTGGATATCCTCAAAACCTATATAGCGATATACCTATGCATCATCTCATTCATGTTTTTGAATGATGTTGCAATGGCCCTCATTCCGAGTTGTTCGCTCGCAAGCTGCTTTTAGCAGCTTTGCACACGCTAAGCCACCGCCTACTGGGAGTGAATCTTAGCTTATCAAAATTGCGAACGAAAGATTAGCAGAATTGCGAATAGACACTTCTTAGCAGTTTCTGAGTAGCTCCAGACTTACTCGGCAACTGCGATCAGTTCAGTCAGTTTCGTTCCTGGTTTGACGTCACAAACACTCCCAGCGTTCGGCCAGACACTCCTCCGTTTCTCCAGCCACTCCCGCGTTTTTCCCAGAAACTGTAGCGTTTTTTCGCACACACCCATAAAACAGCCAGTTTCCACCCAGAAACACCCACTTCCTGTCAATCACATTACGATCACTAGAACGAAGAAAAAACCTCGTAATGCCGTGAGTAAAATACCTAACTGCATAGCAAATTTACTTGGCGCAGTCGCACTGCGGACATTGCGCATGCGCATTAGCGGCTAATCGCTCCGTTGCGAGAAAAATATAACGAGCGAACAACTCGGAATGACCCCCAATGAGGGATGCATTTGTTGCAGTTTGTTTATAACTGTTCTTCATAAGTTCAATGGAGCTTGACTGACAAGAGGTGTTGTCAACAAATTTGCACAAGCTGGTGGCTATGATTCTGAGCTTTTCATCTAGTTTCTTCAAAAGTTCCTTTGTGGCAGCATTTTCTTCCTGACAAATCTTTTTGTTCCTCCTTAATAGTGTCCAACATGTGGACTAGAGTGTTGTCCAATTGTCTAAGATGTGCATCCACTATATTGAGAAAGGAATTTTGTTTTTGTTCCGTTGTCTTTGCTAGATTGTTGACATTTTGGGCAGAAGACTGAGGTTGATTGATGTTGGACTTCAACCGTGTGAAATTTTGATGCTGTAAACATAAGCCAAATAAAAAAAAATTGATATTAGCATTACTTTACAAAATTCCTTCTGGCTCTAAAGTAGTTATCTTTGTTAATGCTGCCCATACACTAGAACAATTTTCATCTAATCAGTAGACTAGTTGGTTGGTAGGAATTAAAATATGTTAATGGTTTTAAGGCAAAGGGTTTGAGAGCAAATCGCATAATGGGGGTCATTCCGAGTTGTTCGCTCTGTATTTTTTTACGCAACGGAGCGATTAGTCGCTAATGCGCATGCGCAATGTCCGCAGTGCGACTGCGCCAAGTAAATTTGCTATGCAGTTAGGAATTTTACTCACGGCATTACGAGGTTTTTTCTTCGTTCTGGTGATCAGAGTGTGATTGACAGGAAGTGGGTGTTTCTGGGCGGAAACAGGCCGTTTTATGGGAGTGTGCGAAAAAACGCTACCGTTTCCGGGAAAAACGTGGGAGTGGCTGGAGAAACGGGGGAGTGTCTGGGCGAACGCTGGGTGTGTTTGTGACGTCAAACCAGGAACGACAAGCACTGAACTGATCGCAGATGCCGAGTAAGTTTGAAGCTACTCAGAAACTGCTAAGAAGTGTGGATTCGCAATTCTGCTAATCTTTCGTTCGCAATTTTGATATGCTAAGATTCACTCCCAGTAGGCGGCGGCTTAGCGTGTGCAAAGCTGCTAAAAGCAGCTTGTGAGCGAACAACTCGGAATGACCCCCAATGCCATTTGCTTTAAACCATTAACATATTTCCATTACTAACAACAACTAGTTTTGGGGAATTTTTTTTAGCATTAAAGTAATGAAGGAAATAAAAATGACCAATTATTGGGGATGTAATTTATATATCTTCATCCTCAGTGTTTTCATCAACCAGATCAATCAAATCTGGAATGAAGGTGCTTCCCAATACACTGGCCGTCTCCCTACTGTTTAATGGTTCATATTCTGGATCCTCATCTTCTATCCTAGTGTCTTGTTGACTTGTCCGTAAATTTTCTGAACTGTTCTATCCCAGAGTCTTGTTGACTTGTCCGTAAATCTTCTGAACTCTTCTTTGTTGCTGGATAACTTTCTGTTAGAAAAACTTCAGTTCTTTATGTGCTTCTGAGGTCAATGAAAAACAGTCAATGCTTGATCTCCAAGTATTTGCTCTGACTAAACTAGAACCGACTCGCCCAGTGGAGAAAACCTACATTCCTCCAGAATTGAGGAAGAAACTTTTGTTATGGGCACATGCCTCTTGCTTTTCAGGACGTGCAGGAATTCATAAAACATTGGAATTTCTGCAGCAATTTTATTGGTGGCCCTCAATGAGATCAGATGCTTCTAATTGTATTTCCTCTTGTATTAAATGTGTTCAACACAAAATATCACATCAAGCACCTGCAGGCACTCTCAAGCCGTTATCCATTCCCAAATGTCCCTGGTCTAACAAATTGATAGACTACATTACCGACTTGCTGCCCTCCAAGGGCTACAATACTATTGTGGAGTGCTGTTTGTTGCTAAATTCTGGAAATCACTTAGCTTTGCTCTTCGCGTTAAATTGAAATTCTACTTATTACATATACTATACTTATTCTCCCTTCAGCCACTTCCTATATACAGAGTTATTGCCAATATATTCCCCTCTCCCTCCCATCTCCACCCATCCACTTATTACATACTATTCTAATCCTCCCTCCGGCCACTTAGTATATGCACAGTGTTATTGCCCACATATTCCCCTCTCTCGTGTGTCTTCATCCACTTATTACATATTATACTTATCTTCCCTTCAGCCACTTACTATATATAGTGTTATTGCCATATCTCCCCCTCTGCCCTCTCTCTCTAGTCTCCATCCACTTATTACATACTGTATTATACTTATCCTCCCTCCAGCCACTTACTATATAAAACAGTGCTATTGCCATACAGTATATTCCCTTCTCCCTCGTGTTTTCATCAACTTATTACATATTATAATTATCTTCCCTCCAGCCACTTGCTGCTGTATAGTTACTAGAGATGAGCGCCTGAAATTTTTCGGGTTTTGTGTTTTGGTTTTGGGTTCGGTTCCGCGGCCGTGTTTTGGGTTCGAACGCGTTTTGGCAAAACCTCACCGAATTTTTTTTGTCGGATTCGGGTGTGTTTTGGATTCGGGTGTTTTTTTCAAAAAACACTAAAAAACAGCTTAAATCATAGAATTTGGGGGTCATTTTGATCCCAAAGTATTATTAACCTCAAAAACCATAATTTACACTCATTTTCAGTCTATTCTGAATACCTCACACCTCACAATATTATTTTTAGTCCTAAAATTTGCACCGAGGTCGCTGTGTGAGTAAGATAAGCGACCCTAGTGGCCGACACAAACACCGGGCCCATCTAGGAGTGGCACTGCAGTGTCACGCAGGATGTCCCTTCCAAAAAACCCTCCCCAAACAGCACATGACGCAAAGAAAAAAAGAGGCGCAATGAGGTAGCTGTGTGAGTAAGATTAGCGACCCTAGTGGCCGACACAAACACCGGGCCCATCTAGGAGTGGCACTGCAGTGTCACGCAGGATGGCCCTTCCAAAAAACCCTCCCCAAACAGCACATGACGCAAAGAAAAAAAGAGGCGCAATGAGGTAGCTGTGTGAGTAAGATTAGCGACCCTAGTGGCCGACACAAACACCGGGCCCATCTAGGAGTGGCACTGCAGTGTCACGCAGGATGTCCCTTTCAAAAAACCCTCCCCAAACAGCACATGACGCAAAGAAAAAAAGAGGCGCAATGAGGTAGCTGTGTGAGTAAGATTAGCGACCCTAGTGGCCGACACAAACACCGGGCCCATCTAGGAGTGGCACTGCAGTGTCACGCAGGATGTCCCTTCCAAAAAACCCTCCCCAAACAGCACATGACGCAAAGAAAAAAAGAGGCGCAATGAGGTAGCTGACTGTGTGAGTAAGATTAGCGACCCTATTGGCCGACACAAACACCGGGCCCATTTAGGAGTGGCACTGCAGTGTCACGCAGGATGTCCCTTCCAAAAAACCCTCCCCAATCAGCACATGATGCAAAGAAAAAGAAAAGAAAAAAGAGGTGCAAGATGGAATTGTCCTTGGGCCCTCCCACCCACCCTTATGTTGTATAAACAAAACAGGACATGCACACTTTAACCAACCCATCATTTCAGTGACAGGGTCTGCCACACGACTGTGACTGATATGACGGGTTGGTTTGGACCCCCCCCAAAAAAGAAGCAATTAATCTCTTCTTGCTCAAACTGGCTCTACAGAGGCAAGATGTCCACCTCATCATCACCCTCCGATATATCACCGTGTACATCCCCCTCCTCACAGATTATCAATTCGTCCCCACTGGAATCCACCATCTCAGCTCCCTGTGTACTTTGTGGAGGCAATTGCTGCTGGTCAATGTCTCCGCGGAGGAATTGATTATAATTCATTTTAATGAACATCATCTTCTCCACATTTTCTGGATGTAACCTCGTACGCCGATTGCTGACAAGGTGAGCGGCGGCACTAAACACTCTTTCGGAGTACACAATTGTGGGAGGGCAACTTAGGTAGAATAAAGCCAGTTTGTGCAAGGGCCTCCAAATTGCCTCTTTTTCCTGCCAGTATAAGTACGGACTGTGTGACGTGCCTACTTGGATGCGGTCACTCATATAATCCTCCACCATTCTATCAATGTTGAGAGAATCATATGCAGTGACAGTAGACGACATGTCCGTAATCGTTGTCAGGTCCTTCAGTCCGGACCAGATGTCAGCATCAGCAGTCGCTCCAGACTGCCCTGCATCACCGCCAGCGGGTGGGCTCGGAATTCTGAGCCTTTTCCTCGCACCCCCAGTTGCGGGAGAATGTGAAGGAGGAGATGTTGACAGGTCGCGTTCCGCTTGACTTGACAATTTTGTCACCAGCAGGTCTTTCAACCCCAGCAGACTTGTGTCTGCCGGAAAGAGAGATCCAAGGTAGGCTTTAAATCTAGGATCGAGCACGGTGGCCAAAATGTAGTGCTCTGATTTCAACAGATTGACCACCCATGAATCCTTGTTAAGCGAATTAAGGGCTCCATCCACAAGTCCCACATGCCTAGCGGAATCGCTCCGTGTTAGCTCCTCCTTCAATGTCTCCAGCTTCTTCTGCAAAAGCCTGATGAGGGGAATGACCTGACTCAGGCTGGCAGTGTCTGAACTGACTTCACGTGTGGCAAGTTCAAAGGGCATCAGAACCTTGCACAACGTTGAAATCATTCTCCACTGCGCCTGAGACAGGTGCATTCCACCTACTATATCGTGCTCAATTGTATAGGCTTGAATGGCCTTTTGCTGCTCCTCCAACCTCTGAAGCATATAGAGGGTTGAATTCCACCTCGTTACCACTTCTTGCTTCAGATGATGGCAGGGCAGGTTCAGTAGTTTTTGGTGGTGCTCCAGTCTTCTGTACGTGGTGCCTGTACGCCGAAAGTGTCCCGCAATTCTTCTGGCCACCGACAGCATCTCTTGCACGCCCCTGTCGTTTTTTTAAAAATTCTGCACCACCAAATTCAAGGTATGTGCAAAACATGGGACGTGCTGGAATTTGCCCATATTTAATGCACACACAATATTGCTGGCGTTGTCCGATGCCACAAATCCACAGGAGAGTCCAATTGGGGTAAGCCATTCCGCGATGATCTTCCTCAGTTGCCGTAAGAGGTTTTCAGCTGTGTGCGTATTCTGGAAAGCGGTGATACAAAGCGTAGCCTGCCTAGGAAAGAGTTGGCGTTTGCGAGATGCTGCTACTGGTGCCGCCGCTGCTGTTCTTGCGGCGGGAGTCCATACATCTACCCAGTGGGCTGTCACAGTCATATAGTCCTGACCCTGCCCTGCTCCACTTGTCCACATGTCCGTGGTTAAGTGGACATTGGGTACAACTGCATTTTTTAGGACACTGGTGAGTCTTTTTCTGACGTCCGTGTACATTCTCGGTATCGCCTGCCTAGAGAAGTGGAACCTAGATGGTATTTGGTAACGGGGGCACACTGCCTCAATAAATTGTCTAGTTCCCTGTGAACTAACGGCGGATACCGGACGCACGTCTAACACCAACATAGTTGTCAAGGCCTCAGTTATCCGCTTTGCAGCAGGATGACTGCTGTGATATTTCATCTTCCTCGCAAAGGACTGTTGAACAGTCAATTGCTTACTGGAAGTAGTACAAGTGGGCTTACGACTTCCCCTCTGGGATGACCATCGACTCCCAGCAGCAACAACAGCAGCGCCAGCAGCAGTAGGCGTTACACGCAAGGATGCATCGGAGGAATCCCAGGCAGGAGAGGAATCGTCAGAATTGCCAGTGACATGGCCTGCAGGACTATTGGCATTCCTGGGGAAGGAGGAAATTGACACTGAGGGAGTTGGTGGGGTGGTTTGCGTGAGCTTGGTTACAAGAGGAAGGGATTTACTGGTCAGTGGACTGCTTCCGCTGTCACCCAAAGTTTTTGAACTTGTCACTGACTTATTATGAATGCGCTGCAGGTGACGTATAAGGGAGGATGTTCCGAGGTGGTTAACGTCCTTACCCCTACTTATTACAGCTTGACAAAGGGAACACACGGCTTGACACCTGTTGTCCGCATTTCTGGTGAAATACCTCCACACCGAAGAGCTGATTTTTTTGGTATTTTCACCTGGCATGTCAACGGCCATATTCCTCCCACGGACAACAGGTGTCTCCCCGGGTGCCTGACTTAAACAAACCACCTCACCATCAGAATCCTCCTGGTCAATTTCCTCCCCAGCACCAGCAACACCCATATCCTCCTCATCCTGGTGTACTTCAACACTGACATCTTCAATCTGACTATCAGGAACTGGACTGCGGGTGCTCCTTCCAGCACTTGCAGGGGGCGTGCAAATGGTGGAAGGCGCATGCTCTTCACGTCCAGTGTTGGGAAGGTCAGGCATCGCAACCGACACAATTGGACTCTCCTTGTGGATTTGGGATTTCGAAGAATGCACAGTTCTTTGCTGTGCTGCTTTTGCCAGCTTGAGTCTTTTCATTTTTCTAGCGAGAGGCTGAGTGCTTCCATCCTCATGTGAAGCTGAACCACTAGCCATGAACATAGGCCAGGGCCTCAGCCGTTCCTTGCCACTCCGTGTCGTAAATGGCATATTGGCAAGTTTACGCTTCTCCTCCGACAATTTTATTTTAGGTTTTGGAGTCCTTTTTTTTCTGATATTTGGTGTTTTGGATTTGACATGCTCTGTACTATGACATTGGGCATCGGCCTTGGCAGACGACGTTGCTGGCATTTCATCGTCTCGGCCATGACTAGTGGCAGCAGCTTCAGCACGAGGTGGAAGTGGATCTTGATCTTTCCCTAATTTTGGAACCTCAACATTTTTGTTCTCCATATTTTAATAGGCACAACTAAAAGGCACCTCAGGTAAACAATGGAGATGGATACTAGTATACAATTATGGACTGCCTGCCGAGTGCCGACACAGAGGTAGCCATAGCCGTGAACTACCGTACTGTACTGTGTCTGCTGCTAATATAGACTGGTTGATAAAGAGATGTCTATGTAACTATGTATGTATAAAGAAGAAAGAAAAAAAAACCACGGTTAGGTGGTATACAATTATGGACGGACTGCCTGCCGAGTGCAGACACAGAGGTAGCCACAGCCGTGAACTACCGTACTGTACTGTGTCTGCTGCTAATATAGACTGGTTGATAAAGAGATGTCTATGTAACTATGTATGTATAAAGAAGAAAGAAAAAAAAACCACGGTTAGGTGGTATACAATTATGGACGGACTGCCTGCCGAGTGCAGACACAGAGGTAGCCACAGCCGTGAACTACCGTACTGTACTGTGTCTGCTGCTAATATAGACTGGTTGATAAAGAGATGTCGTAGTAGTATGTATGTATAAAGAAGAAGAAAAAACCACGGTTAGGTGGTATATACAATTATGGACGGGCTGCCGAGTGCCGACACAGAGGTAGCCACAGCCGTGAACTACCGCACTGTACTGTGTCTGCTGTTAATATATAGACTGGTTGATAAAGAGATAGTATACTCGTAACTAGTATGTATGTATAAAGAAAGAAAAAAAACCACGGTTAGGTGGTATATACAATTATGGACGGGCTGCCGAGTGCCGACACAGAGGTAGCCACAGCCGTGAACTACCGCACTGTACTGTGTCTGCTGCTAATATAGACTGGTTGATAAAGAGATAGTATACTCGTAACTAGTATGTATGTATAAAGAAAGAAAAAAAAACCACGGTTAGGAGGTATATACAATTATGGACGGGCTGCCGAGTGCCGACACAGAGGTAGCCACAGCCGTGAACTACCGCACTGTACTGTGTCTGCTGCTAATATATAGACTGGTTGATAAAGAGATAGTATACTCGTAACTAGTATGTATGTATAAAGAAAGAAAAAAAAACCACGGTTAGGTGGTATATACAATTATGGACGGGCTGCCGAGTGCCGACACAGAGGTAGCCACAGCCGTGAACTACCGCACTGTACTGTGTCTGCTGCTAATATATAGACTGGTTGATAAAGAGATAGTATACTCGTAACTAGTATGTATGTATAAAGAAAGAAAAAAAAAACACGGTTAGGTGGTATATACAATTATGGACGGGCTGCCGAGTGCCGACACAGAGGTAGCCACAGCCGTGAACTACCGCACTGTACTGTGTCTGCTGCTAATATAGACTGGTTGATAAAGAGATAGTATACTCGTAACTAGTATGTATGTATAAAGAAAGAAAAAAAAACCACGGTTAGGTGGTATATACAATTATGGACGGGCTGCCGAGTGCCGACACAGAGGTAGCCACAGCCGTGAACTACCGCACTGTACTGTGTCTGCTGCTAATATAGACTGGTTGATAAAGAGATAGTATACTCGTAACTAGTATGACTATAAAGAAAGAAAAAAAAACCATGGTTAGGTGGTATATACAATTATGGACGGGCTGCCGAGTGCCGACACAGAGGTAGCCACAGCCGTGAACTACCGCACTGTACTGTGTCTGCTGCTAATATAGACTGGTTGATAAAGAGATAGTATACTACTAATATTATATATACTGGTGGTCAGGTCACTGGTCACTAGTTACACTGGCAGTGGCACTCCTGCAGCAAAAGTGTGCACTGTTTAATTTTAATATAATATTATGTACTCCTGGCTCCTGCTATAACCTATAACTGGCACTGCAGTGCTCCCCAGTCTCCCCCACAATTATAAGCTGTGTGAGCTGAGCACAGTCAGATATATATATACATTGATGCAGCACACTGGGCTGAGCAGTGCACACAGATATGGTATGTGACTGAGTCACTGTGTGTATCGTTTTTTTCAGGCAGAGAACGGATATATTAAATAAAACAAACAACTGCACTGTCTGGTGGTCACTGTGGTCGTCAGTCACTAAACTCTGCACTCTCTTCTACAGTATCACAGCCTCAGGTCAATCTCTCTCTCTCTCTCTCAACCCTAATCTAAATGGAGAGGACGCCAGCCACGTCCTCTCCCTATCAATCTCAATGCACGTGTGAAAATGGCGGCGACGCGCGGCTCCTTATATAGAATCCGAGTCTCGCGAGAATCCGACAGCGTCATGATGACGTTCGGGCGCGCTCGGGTTAACCGAGCAAGGCGGGAGGATCCGAGTCTGCTCGGACCCGTGAAAAAAACATGAAGTTCGTGCGGGTTCGGATTCAGAGAAACCGAACCCGCTCATCTCTAATAGTTACAGTGTTATTCACCATATATTCACCTCTGTCTTCATCTACTTATTACATATTATACTTATCTTCACTAGAGACACTTACTATATACACTGTTATTGCCCATATATTCCCCTCTCCCTACCATCTCCATCCACTTATTACTTATTATACGTATCCTCCTTCCAGCCACTTACTATATACACAGTGCTATTGCCCATAAATTCGCCTCTCCCTCTTGTCATCCTTTTTCTGCAGCGGGGTACACTGGTATTCCACAGGGAATAACATTGGGGTGTAGAGTAGGATCTTGATCCAAGGCACCAACAGGCTAAAGGCTTTGACTGTTCCCAAGATGCTCAGCACCACCTCCTCTATAACCCCACCTCCGTGCACAGGAGCTCAGTTTGTAAGTTGGTGCCTGCAGTGCAGGCAGCTAACAGGCAGGGCTGCTCCAGCAGCCCTAAGAAGAGCTATTTTAAAAAAGATAGAAGACTTCAAGGGATGCAGCAGAGGCACTTTAGTGCTAGATATCATTCTGATATCTCCTGCTGCAGCTCCATCCCCTTCCCCAGCGGCGCTGTATACTCCAGTGTCCCTGGTTGGCGGGTACTTACAACAGAGGCTCCAGTTCTTCACCCAGGGCACACACACTAACCGAAGTTCTCCGGGATCGTGTGTCCGCACTCATGGAGGAGGTAAAAGGCTCACCCAGGTAGGACCCGCTGGAATTCGCGATCCAGCGCGGCCATTAGGAGGCGGGACGCGCATGTGCTGGCATGGACACTGTAGCCATACAGGGACCCCACTAGACCACCAGGGCAAGGGCACAGGTCGGATTAGGCTGTAATCCATTTTATTAAGGCTTGGAGCACCCGGTGGTGAAGTCCAGCAAGGGGCAAAGGCTCTGGCCTGTAGCCCCTCCCCCAGCCCCTGGGCGCCATTTAGAGTAAATGTGCCCGCCCTGAAGCTGCATCTCTGTCTCCCTCACTCCCTATCAGCGTTTGGGCGCCATTACACACAGCTGCACTGATTCTGGGACTGCTGGGTGATGCCTCCTCTGTAAAGCCACCTGCATCATCAGTGCTGTGCATTTACAGGACACTTAAGTATTTTACATGTCATTTCGACAGTGTTAGTTAAGAACAAGTGCATACTTCAGGGTTATTTAGTACAAGTACCCTGTGATATTCATCCAGTTTTTACTGTGTATTGATATATCTGTTTATATACATAGCCTCAGGGGCAGATCCAGAAGAAAATTAAAGGGGGGCACCATGATAGGGGAATGATAATAGTTATATTTACAAGCACCTAAGACACGCGTGCTCCCAGATAAGGGGTTTAGTATCACAGGGGGCGTAGCCTCACAGAATACGCCATCAGGTAATGATTGGCTGTAGGAGCTCATCCTGGTTTATTGCCAATGTTTCACCCTGATGAAAAGGCTGATTGGGCCTTGAAATGTTGGTCACCTGTTCCATTAGTTATTAGTTGGAGGTGGCAGGTGCAGCATACCTTGTTTTGGGCACTGACTTGATTAGCAGAAGCAGCCAGCTGGATCTCCAACAAGCAGCATAAGACATCTGCAGGACAGCCCTGTCACAATCACACGGGCCGCCTTCTCAAAGCTGAGACTGAGTTTGACTGCACCTAGCATGGTGGTAAAGGAAGTGGAGGAGGAAGTGCTGGGATACTGTGCAGTGCAGTGAGGGCTAATGAAGCCTTTTGCGCCGTCATAAGTAACAGTCTTACTCGATGCTGGCATTTGAACCCTGCGCCTGGGCTGGACTCTGGCCGGCTGGCAGTTGGGGAGGTAGGTTGCGGTGTGAGTAGGGGGAGGCTGGAGTTGCAGCCCCAGCCTCCCCATTGGTTACCATACGGACTTGCTATTAGATCCACGATGGGTCCTAGTGCCTGCCGACTCTTTTATCAAATCTGACTGACGAAAATAGCAGTAATGCTGCTGCTGTTCTCCTTTTGAAAGACAAAATAAGTCAGAAACGACAGGGGGGCACGGGCCCGAGTGCCCCCCCCCCCCCCGGATCCGCCTATGCATAGCCTTACTAAGTAATAGTATTGATAGTTGTTGAAGTCGAAAAACATTGCAGTACACACATCACAAACAAACTACACACAGATGGCCTCCATGCACGTACTTGCTCTGCCGTGCGTGCGCATATTCGCAAATTTGCGTATGGTCGCTCCCGCCGTCCTGCGTGGTATGAGTAATTACGGTAGTGTTTGTAATCGCATGGAAAAGCCATAAAAACACATTACATATTTCATCCAAATAGTGCACAATGTATACATAGTCTCCCTGCACCACACCAGTGAGTTACACATGTTTAAATGGTATAAGAACAAAGGGATTCAACTTTACAGGACAGGAGGGGACAGAACTAGGTTATAAGGAGGTGTTTGCTATCCAGCTGTAGGGTATTTTAAGAGCAATATTCCGGTGTTAGTTTGCAGAAGATCGCACGCTCCTGCGAATAGTTATGCGCAGGAGCAGAATATAAATATTAACTGTATTTACTGTACACTTGATATGCGGCGGGAACCCAGAGGAGACCATCTGCAAGTGCACCTGGAACAGACATCGCCCACCTATTCAAACTGACCTATGACCTCTCCTGTACTGTAAATGACCATCCCTGTGTCCAATGGATAAAGAGATTACAGTTCTCATTGTGTTAGGTTTTGGACAAATGTATAAATAGCTAGCTGCAGGCCAGGTCACTCACTCAATCTCTGAAGATCATCAACCTTGATTGAGGACCGGACCGGGAAGCGCAGGCGAAACCAAAACGTACGTACCATTGACTGTAGCCATTTTCTTATAGTATTGTATTGTTGTTATTGTAACCCCCTGCTAGTAAAGAACCATTGGTGGGTCAGATCCCAACATAGTCTTTGAAATACAAATTGGTGTCTCTTTCCCTGCTAGTGTTATATAAGTGTAATCTAGTCACACGTGTAGCTGCAAAGTGCTCACGGCGTGTCTTTGTGTGTGTACGCACCGCGTGTACTTTGTACGACCATCGTGGCGTTTGTACACAAAGTGCGTACACGGTACGGGGCTTTGTACGCAAACTGGGTAAAAAGTACGTAAGCTAAGGATTGATTACAGCGGCCGCAGTGGCTCCCTTTAAAGTGTATTGAATGTCTTTTTAAAGTGTTGCTTTTAGTCCTGTAAGTAAATCAACATTTACAATTGGGAGCTCAATTCGTTTTTTTCACATACTCAAAGGCTAGCAGGTCATAGCAGACTTTTATCTATCAGCAAAGGGTGGAAAGATATCTACGTTAAACCTTTTCCTGGTTGTTGGATGTTCTAAAAACCCTATTTGTGTGCTGATTAGATTGCGTCTGCTCTGTCTGGTCTATAGAGGTGCTGATAGAGCCCGGAGGTAAACAGGAAAAAAGCTATTTAAAAGTCTGTGTAATTTTGGAGCCAAGAGCGTACACAAAGCGTACCAATAGTTTGCAGACTCTCCCATACATTGTTGCCATAGGGTAGTAATCATTCTTAAACCTGTGTGAAATCAGATACATTTGTTTGCTATATAGATAAATTTGAAATAAATGTATTTAAGGGTGTAATTATAAGAAAACACAAAACGCAGTTCTGGCCCAGTCGTAAAGGGTTATACGGAACAAGTGTGGGGAGTATTCAGTGAGTAATTATAGTTTGCATTGCTCACATTTATAGAGATTGTGTGATTTGTTTTATTTCAGATGCACGTTTGTACACGTGGTCCGGACAAAGTACAGGAGAGCACTCGTAGGGTAAAAGGCACGCTGGTTGCGTGTTTACGCAACGTTGCATAGGAATACGGACGCTAAGTTCAAAGCACACGATATTTGTTCAATTAAGGTGGGATAGTAGACATTTAATACAATAGCACATAACTATCCGGTTTTAAAAGCAGGTTACTTTAAAATAGTAAAATATTTTATGTACAGAAAAGAAAAATAAGGTGTATTTGAGTGAGTGAAAGTGGAGTGAGAGGATTTGAACCCCGGAAATTTGGGTCC
Organism: Pseudophryne corroboree; assembly: GCF_028390025.1. Lineage (NCBI taxonomy): Eukaryota > Metazoa > Chordata > Amphibia > Anura > Myobatrachidae > Pseudophryne > Pseudophryne corroboree. The sequence continues at coordinate 187,198,849 of NC_086453.1, read as the reverse complement.
CGTGGGTACACCAAGTGAGTGGAGACTTGGTGGCGTGAGGCGGCTGATTCACGTTAATAAAGGTAAAGGTAATACGCAAATCGTGAAGAGATTTGTAGAGGAGCGTAATATAGGATTGTGCATTGTGCAGAAGTATAAAATTGTGAATTGAAGTTTAAAGGTTTTGTATTACGCTCCGGCTGAGGTTTCGCAGCTTGTGATTCGATTCCAGTGATCGTAGGGCGGATAGGTAACAAGTACCTATACGCTGTGCGATTGGACCGCATGTTTGTGGGTGCGATACATAGTGCAACTTGATATCCCTTTTACAAGCTTTTGCGTAAAATCATGGTATTATCGCTGCTTAGAGCATACGAAAGCGTGATTTGTGTAAGTCAAAAAGGGAAGTTTTCGCTGGTCTCTCTCAGGAAAACCTTCAACGGTGGATATTCGCTGGAAGAGGTAAGTTAATCCTAAAAACTTCCAGTGAATAGAAGCCAGTTAGGGCCTCACTGGGTACGCGGTGTTCACTATTGGAGTGAGTTGTGGTACGTCAGCGGAGAAGGAGCGAGTGAAAGCGTTAGGTGTCTTTCACTGTCTATTATATTGTGCATTTGGGGATTGCGTTTATAGGCAAAAAGTCCGCGAAGGGATCCAATTGCACAAGCAGTGGGCGTTTGGTAGCTAGGGTTCAGGCAGAAGAGTTGGGACCAAGAAGGTCAGAATTGCGTCTGAAAGGGTCAGCAAGGTTTATTATGAGTGAAAAATATGGTTCACACACAGAGGCTTTTTGCAATGAGTGGGTACGTATGACTGCGGAAGATAGGGCCCCATTCCCAAAGGTTGGTAGCTTTGAATCAGAAGTGTTACAGAACATAAGGATTAAAGTATGTCTGATTAAATCCAGAAAACAAAGGGTCAGATATACAAATTGAACCTGCGGCAGCAAGAGGGGGCGATGCAAAAGGAACTGGCATGCACAGCAAGTTCCAAATCTAGCGGGAAAGCAATTGCGAGCGCACCACCACCATATATTGATGGGGAGAAATTGGCTACAAACAATGGTACATCAGTAAAGGATAGGAAAATGATTGATAAATGTGTTAACCCTAACCTTAACCCTTGCCAGTTGTTTCCCGTTCTAAATTTTCCTCAGGACTGTGAGCAGGAAGATGAGCCAAGCACGATATCGGCACTCTCTATAGCAGCCACCATACAGGACACCCAGGTGGGCATGGCCCAACCACCAAGAGTTGTAGCAATGCCCCCTAGTGGAGGGATAAGTGAGGTCGTATCCTCAGGGAAGTACGGCACCATACACTATGCAGAGACAATAGCTCCCCACATTATAGAGTCAAGCAAGAATGATGTAGTTGAATTAAATCCTGTCAGGGTGATTGCAGTTCCCAACGGGAAAACTGACACTCAGGGGGTGACTCCCATCAGGAACATTGCCATGCATTGTCCCTGGTCCTGGGCAGAGTTAAGGTCAATTATGTCAGAATTTCCCGATCCCAGAAAAGATCTAGTCGGATGCCAGAGGTTCATTAAAGAGTTAGGTAACGTCCACGAGCCCACAAATAAAGATTGTCGAACAGTGCTATGGGTGTGTTTACCCTCAAATATTGACATCCCGAAATCCATAACGGATTGTAAGTTAGATGCAGAGGTACCTCTCACTGATGAATACAATCAGGAGAATGTACGGCAAATCCACCTGCAATTAGGAGTGTATTTCCCTACTGTTGTTAAATGGAAAAAAATCTTCTCCATAAGACAAAAGGAAGGTGAAATGGCATCTGAATATTTTCATCGAGCACTGCAGGAAATAGCTAGATACACTGGGATCGAGGATATTAAGGATAATGCACATCATAGGGAGGTAGCTGTTTCTGTATTAATGGACGGGTTAAATGAGGCACTGAGGACAAGGGTGCAAACCTTTCTACCAAATCGGAGAGGTATCTCGTGGCTGCATTGAGAGAGTCCGCTGTTGAGCACAATCGGAACATCAGTAAGCACAGAGAGTCGCAACGGGATAAGCTGATGACGGTGAGTATACAGGCTCTTACAGGAAAGTCTCATCAGCCAAAACCCCAGACCCCTGATGGTAAGTCACGGTCAATTGTATGCTTCTATTGTAATAAGGAAGGACATTTTGCAAGGGACTGTAGGAATAAAGGGACACATAACGTATACAGACGCCCTAGACCTGAATACGAGCCATACTACAATTCACATAATTGGGATCAGGGACCATATAGAAGAGATTATTAGCCACATAGAGGGGAAACAAGGAGGTACCCACCAAGGAGGGACCCACCAAGGAGGGACTGGCAGGCCTCCGAAAAATCACAGCTACCCCCCTCACATATTGTAGCTGCCAATGCGCTGCGGGAGGGTCCCACTACACAATAGGGTTTGGGCCACACCTGTAGTCTGCAGCCAGTGAAGTTGATTGCTAGCCTTGGTAGTGCACCTGAGGTCATGGTTGATGTAGCTGGTGTACCATTACCTTTCCTTGTAGATACAGGGGCGGCCAGATCAGTGTTGATTTCCACATCAGGTGTAAAAACCACGGGTAAAACGATTTCGGCAATGGGAGTAACAGGAACGGTGCAACAATACCCTTTGAGTAGACCTGCAGAGATTACGATAGGGCCCTTGTAAACCAAACATTCTTTTCTGTTGGCTGCATCGGCTCTGACTAATCTACTCAGCAGAGACTTATTGTGTAAAATGCGGTGTGTCATATACTGTACTCCTGAGGGTGTCTTCTTGGATATACCTGAGAACCATGCTCAAGAAGTGCAAGATATACTAGACACCCCTCAAAGGCTAATATCGCATTCTACTGTTATAGACACGTGTCCATCAAAGGTAGAGGAAATGATCTCGCAAATACTGGGTTCCCTTTGGACCAAAGATGGACAGGACACTGGATTGATGGCGAATGTAGCTCCAGTAGCAGTACAAGTAAAAGATGGTAGGATAGCTCCAAAAATCCCTCAGTATCCTCTGAAGCCAAAGGTAGAATTAGGAGTGTACCCCGTCATAGAGCGGCTCCTACAGCAGGGCATCCTAGTCAGGACGTCCAGCACCGCCAATAGTCCCATCTTCCCTGTGAAAAAGAGTGGGGGGAGGGGTTACAGGCTAGTGCAGGATCTAAGGGGGATAAACAAAATAGTTGAGAGCCAATTCCCCGTAGTGCCCAATACAGCTGTCATCCTCATGCAAATTCCCTCTACACCAAAATTCTTCACTGTCATTGACCTATGTTCTGCTTTCTTTTCTGTCCCTCTTCACCCTGACAGCCAATACCTCTTTGCCTTTATGTACAGGGGAGTACAGTACACCTGGACTCGTCTCCCCCAAGGTTTCATTGACAGCCCAAGTATTTTCTCCCAGGCCTTACATGACTGTTTACAATCCTTTCAACCTGAGAGTGGATCAGTGCTAATACAGTATGTCGATGACTTATTGTGTTCTGACTCACTCGAATCGTCCTTGAAAGATACGAAACAGCTTCTGTTTCATCTTTCCCATACAGGACACAAGGTTTCAAAGGATAAGTTGCAGTTGTGCCGGACCAGGGTCAAATATTTGGGACATTGCTTGACACAAGGACTTAGACACCTCACTGCTGATAGAATACAGGCGATTCGCGACATGACTCTGCCACAAACTCAGCAACAGATCCGCACTTTCCTTGGAATGTGTGGGTACTGTCAAAACTGGATTCCAGGATTCTCTATACTGGCTTTACCTTTGCAAGAAATGGTCTCTTCGATCAAACCGTAACGGATCTTTCACACAGATGAGTCCAAACTGGCGTTTGAGAGACTCAAACAGTGTCTATCGCAAGCACCTGCATTAGGTATGCCAGATTATGAGAAGCCCTTCGAATTGTACGGTACTGAAAGTGCTGGGTGCGTGGCAGGAGTCTTAACACAGTGACATGGTGATGCCAGCAGACCGGTAGCTTACTACAGTGCACAGTTGTACACTGTAGCACGGTCTCTCCCCACTTGCTTGCAAAGTGTTGCAGCAATAGCTTTGCTGGTAAGTAAAAGCGAGGACGTAGTGTTAGGACACGACTTGACCATCCATACACCTCATGCAGTATCAGCCTTACTAAACTCTGCCCAAACCAGACATGTCTCATCTGCTCGGTTTACAAAGTGGGAATTATCACTGATGGCCCCTGTAAACATCACCATTAAGAGATGCAGCTCACTAAATCCTGCAACTTACTTGCCAAGTGTGCCTGGACAGGCACTAAGGGTGGAGGATGAGAATGATGGTGAAGGAGGATTTAGTGCAGAAACTGATACACATGATTGTATGGAATACAATAACTTTCACTGCGAGACTTGACATCAGTGACAACCCACTGCAAGGAGTAGACTTTACCTTCTACACTGATGGTAGTTGCCACAGACAGACGGAATCAGGAGACTTGTGTACTGGATATGCAGTTGTAGATGACGAAGGTATCATAGAAGCTAAACCCCTTGGCCCACCGCACTCAGCACAAGTTGCTGAGCTGGTCGCCCTAACCAGAGCATGTGAATTGGCCAAGAGTAAGTCAGCTAATATATACACAGACACTAGGTATGCCTTTGGAGTGGTGCATGATTTTGGGGCCCTGTGGCACCTCAGAAATTTCATGACGGCAGATGGCACACCTGTAGCGCATGCGTCCCACATCAAAAGGCTTTTGACAGGAATACAGGAACCAGACAGAGTGGCTGTTATCAAGTGCAAAGCACACACTTACAACCAAGACGCAATTTCACTTGGTAACAGCCGGGCAGATGAAGCTGCTAAATCAGCAGCAAGCACCCTCATGCAGACGAACATCACATCACTGATGACATTTAACACTGTCAACGCACAACAGCTAATTGAAATGCAAAATTTGTGTTCCCTACAGGAAAAGGCGGTCTGGAAATCGAAGGGGTATGGTCAGGCGTCCTCAGGACTTTGGACAGGTGGACACGGTAAGCCAGTGGCCCCCAGAGCATATCTTCCAAGTCTAGCTGAGGCGGCACACGGTCTGACTCATCTGGGCAAAGAGGGTATGTGCAAGCTGGTAAGAGCCTACTGGTGTGCGCCAGGATTCTCTTCTCATGCAGGTAAGAGAGTAATGACATGTTTTACTTGGTTGAGGAAGAATATTGGTAAGACAATACCAATAGAGCCATCCCATATCCCTCTGACAGACGGACCTTTTCTGGTAATACTGTACAAATCGATTTCATACAGTTACCACCCTTTAGGAATTTGAAATATGTGTTAGTATGTATTGATGTGTTTTCCAACTGGGTAGAAGCGTTCCCTGCTGCCACAAATACTGCTACGTTCACTGCAAAGAAAATTGTGCAGGAATTTGTGTGTAGATATGGTATCCCTAGAGTGATTGAGAGTGACAGGGGTACCCATTTTACAGGTGAAGTCTTTCAGGTCATGTCCAAACTGATGGGAATTAATAACAAGCTACATACTCCGTACCGACCACAGGCGAGTGCGAAGGTAGAGAGAGTGAACAGCACTATTAAGAACAAGCTGAGCAGAGTGATAGCTGAAACTGGATTGCTGTGGCCAGAAGCTTTTCCACTAGTGTTGTACAGCATCAGAACCACTCCCAGGTCTCTGTTTAACTTATCACCCTTTGAAATTCTTTTTGGTTGACAACCTCATGTAATGATAGACCCCCAGGATGATTTGAAATGCAATAATGAAATAACTGTGAAATATTTGGCTAGGATGAGCCGACAGCTGAGAAATCAACAAAGAAATCTAAAGCTGGTGATTCCTGACCTACCGAACAGTAATTGTCATGACATTGAGCCTGGGGATTATGTGATGATTTCTTACGCTCAGGTTGCCTCATAGACAGGTGGGAAGGACCATACCAAGTCTTGTTAACCAGCACGACAGCACTAAAGGTCGCCGAAAGAGAGACTTGGGTCCACTCGTCCCACTGCAAGAAGGTCGCTGACCCGGAGAGAACTCGTGTCAAAGAGCAAGGTGAAGAGAACCTCGTATCACTAGAGTGTTTGTTCCGGGAAAGTTGAGAGGCAGGACTGTTGAAAGGCACCTGAGCACGGAGAGCAACAAGACCAAGGCAGTTGTTGCACCATTTTCTTTTTTCACCCCCCCCCCCTGCATTTTCCTTTCTTTTCTCCTCCTTATTTTCCTTCTTTCCCCTAACGAAATGGATCTATCACAAGAGACTGCGTTTCGGGTTCTGCTAGTAATTCTGATTTTGATCAGGACAATTTGTTTTGGTGAGGGTCCCAGAGAGGTCGAGCGGGGATCTGGAATGGGTTCTGAAGGCGAGTACGAATTTGTAGGATCGCAGGAGCAGCACATCACTCGAGTAAAGGCTGGTATCAGTAAGCCCTCGGGTAGTCATGGAGCTCGGAGGTGAAGGGTTATTGTCTGATGAATATTGTATTTGTAGGAATTGTGAGAACATAGTTGAAGATGGGTGCATCCAGAGATGTCAGTCCAACATTAATATCGACATGGACCGACATCCGTTGAGTGATTACCACTCACTAGTGGGTAAGGTCTTAAACCAGACAGAATGTTGGGTGTGCTCACAGGTACCTCAAGGACAGAGTAAATCAGGATTAGTACCATACCCTTTATCAATAGATGAGGTACTCGAATTATGGGGTGGGAGACCGGTGGACAAGAAATTCAATATCTCTAGGCCCCCTAACTTGAAGCTCCACCAGTACAATGTAGATAGGTCCCTGTTGTGTTTCAATATTTCCAATTACCGAAAACCCGGAAATTGGGAAGTGACTTGGAATAACCAGACAATTACTTTTTCACACAGAGCTGATAGGATTCCTATTGACTCTGAACTTGTACGCCAGATAGCCAACAGTGGGAGGTATTTTCGGTATAGGTATACCCGTGGAAGCAAGACCATGTGGGTTGGAAAAGTATCATCAGGGTATTGTGCCCATATCATCCAGCCTGATACTTGTACTGAGCAGATAAGAGAACTAGGGATTGGTTTCTTCACATGGAAAGTTTTCAATATGGTGATGTTACATTTTGTCCCCTATGTTCTCCTAGATGATGCCTATTTCATATGTGGGAGGAAAGCGTACAAGTGGCTTACTCCGAGCTCTGAGGAATTGTGTTATATTGGGAGAGTACTACCAGAGGTCATGACCATAACCCACGATAAAATGAAAGACGTTCACCGCAGTGCTCAGACTCCTTATACTCATACCCACTATGAACACATCATCAAGAGACACCTCATAGATAGGGCAGAGTACGCAGCCTCTGATTTGATCCATGAATCCACCGGGATTCAGTTCCTTCTCGCATTAGATTTCACCCGTACTGCCAGAGGAACTATAAATTATAGGTACATCCATGCGCTAGCGAACTTGATAGACAATATCACCGAAATGTATGATGACGCCTTCAGGTATACGGGAAGGGAGTTACAAGCCTACAAGAAGGAACTGATCCAGCACAGGATGGTCCTTAATTATGTTACAGCCGTGACAGGTGGGTACTGTGTTACCCTGGCAACTCAATATGGCGTGAAGTGTTGTACGTATATCATGAATAGCACTGACGACCCCACGGAGATCATCAATCAGAAGATGGACGAGATCTTACAGTTTTAGTGGGAGTTCAGGAGGAAGCACAACCTTACCTTAGCGACTGTGGGTAATGAACTGACTGGCTGGGTCTCATGGTTGAACCCACGCAAATGGTTCTCAGGGTTAGGAGAGTGGGCACAGAATGTCATTATGAGTGTGGGGAAGTTTCTCCTTTGTATCCTGGGAATCATCATAATTATTGGTCTGATATTCAGGTGTGTTCAAATTCTAACGCGACGCAAGTGCAGCACAAATTTGATGAGTCTAAGGAGTGAGGGCGCTGTTACAGCAGCAGATTTAATTTATGACCCCTCAATAGAAACTGTGATATGATAAGGATTGTAAAAATGAATTTCATTGCCTGTTTCTTTTACCCGTTTTTCTCTGTCTCCCCCTCTGCCCAGATGCATCCAACCGAAAAAGACGTCAACCCTACCCAAAATGTTTATGTGAATGTATTTTTTTTATATATGTGTCTTCTATTCATCTCTGCAACCTCCAGTTAATGGCACACATAGTTGACAGGTGTTATACACATGTACTAGCACTCACATATGTTCCCCCTCCATGTATCATCAACTAAATGTGCTCCCCATTTGTTGGAATAAGAAGCCGAAAAGAGCTTGGTAGTGTTTGTTTGCCCATTTACAGACCCTTAATACGGGATGAGAAGGATTTAGTGTATACTTCGCAATACCTCAAAGCTTATTTAGAACATATACGGCACGATGATACATGCCCCTCAGACATTGATTCATACATACATGTTTTTTACTATCCCACTAGGTCATGCATTTCCCACCTACAACTCTCCCCCGATCATCCAAGCTTCTGTATATATTGTATAGGTAATATTTTTCTGTTTATTGATTAGTTAGTGGCAGTTATTGATGACTGCCAAAGGGTGGACTGTCGAAGTCGAAAAATATTGCAGTACACACATCACGTACAAACTACACACAGATGGCCTCCGTACGCGTACTTGCTCTGCCGTGCACGCGCATATTCGCAATTTGCGTATGGTCGCTCCCGCGGTCCTGCATATTAGCGTGTGGTATGAGTACTTTCGGTAGTGTTTGTAATCGCATGGAAAAGCCATAAAACACATTACATATTTCATCCAAATAGTGCACAATGTACACATAGTCTCCCTGCACCACACCAGTGAGTTACACATGTTTAAATGGTATAAGAACAAAGGGATTCACCTTTACAGGACAGGAGGAGACAGAACTAGGTTATAAGGAGGTGTTTGGTATCCAGCTATAGGGTATTTTAAGAGCAATATTCCGGTGTTAGTTTGCAGAAGATCGCACGCTCCTGCAAATAGTTATGTGCAGGATCAGAATATAAATATTAACTGTATTTACTGTACACTTGATATGCGGCGGGAACCCAGAGGAGACCATCTGCAAGTGCACCTGGAACAGACATCGCCCACCTATTCAAACTGACCTATGACCTCTCCTGTACTGTAAATGTCCATCCCTGTGTCCAATGGATAAAGAGATTACAGTTCCCATTGTGTTAGGTTTTGGACAAATGTATAAATAGCCAGCTGCAGGCCAGGTCACTCTCTCAATCTCTGAAGATCATCAACCTTGATGATTGAGGACCGGACCGGGAAGCGCAGGCGAAACCAAAACGTATGTACCATTGACTGTAGCCATTTTCTTATTGTATTGTATTGTTGTTATTGTAACCCCCTTCTAGTAAAGAACCGTTGGTGGGTCAGATCCCAACATAGGCCAGTATTTACTAAAAATCCGAGTTTGGCCGATTTGTGGGTTTTTTTTCTAAGTCTCAATACGGGAATTCACTAAGCACAAATCTCGGCAGTGTTTGGTACATTCGTAATGGTTTGAACGGCAAAGTACACAAATACGAATGAATAGACCATCGGTCAAACGTGCCTCTTATTTCATACAATACGGGAATTCACTATTCATTCGTATTTGGGTGTTAGTCTCTGAGTGCTCAATTGTGGTCGTATTTGTTTGCGATTCGTTAAAAAATGCAGCAAAAAAATAGACCTGCTTTTTTCAGCCATGTTTACATTTGTTGACACTTACAAATCATTCTAACCTGCATTAGGATGCCTATAAAAGGGACACAAACTTCTCTCATGCAAAATAATTTATTTCCTTATGTTTGCTGGCCAAAACTTGTAGATTTGTAAGGCAATACACATTTTTCAACATATATCCATTATTACACACATTTGTGTTCAACTTTCAAATATTTCAAATGTTGTTGTTTCTGCATCATGTTTTTAAATCTGATTACTTACTTATAACACACACAAACATGGCACAACAATAATGTCAGTCATTTTCGGACTGAATTATCTAAATATTACCCCCAACATATTAGGACACTTTTAGCCAGCTCAATTGTGTTTTTCTTGTCAATTCGTCTAGAGAAGAAATGTAAAACAGTTACAATTCACATTGTAAGTTGTATTGGTCATAGATGAATCTGCCTGGCTGCCAATTAGTCTGTTTGCTGGCTCAAAGAATGATTAGAATCTAGAAAGAGTAATGATTAGAAAAAAATCAAGTGGTCTTCTTTCTGCCTGCTTAAGACAATCTGCCTGGCTGCCAATTAGTCTGTCTGCTGGCTAAAAGAATGATTAGAATCTAGAAAGAGTAATGATTAGAAAAAAATCAAGTGGTCTTCTTTCTGCCTGCTTAAGACAATCTGCCTGGTTGCCAATTAGTCTGTCTTCTGGCTCAAAGAATCTAGAAAGAGTAATGATTAGAAAAAAATCAAGTGGTCTTCTTTCTGCCTGCTTAAGACAATCTTCCTGGCTGCCAATTAGTCTGTCTGCTGGCTCAAAGAATGATTAGAATCTAGAAAGAGTAATGATTAGAAAAAAATCAAGTGGTCTGCTTTCTGCATGCTAACATCTATGTGCAGCTCAAACAACAGTTTCCTGCTACCAAAAAATACAAAGATGATAAAGAAGAAATGTGCGTACAAAATTCCTGTTGTTGTTTGTACCAGTTATAATTAATGATGTACAAATTGTCAAGGAGCTAAGTGTTATATATATTCTGTTAATCATACACTTGGTAAGTGTTTTGTTTCTCTTCTCTTTAAAGAAATGGGTGTGTGTTTTTAATGTTTATTTGGGTGGTTGCTTGTCCTGGCCTTTGCCTTTACCACTGTCGTGTTGGCGTGTTCTGGTGGAGCGCCTTGGTGGTGATGACACTGGTGTTACATTTGGAGTAGTCGTACCAGAACTGCTGATTGTTTGCTGTTGCTGCAGGGATCTGAGTGTTTCATTGAGGTTAGTGAGGGTGGCATTGAGTTCGCGTGTTGCAGCATTTTGATTGTCTACAATTCTGGACATGGATTCATTGATCATTTGATTGCTTTCTAAAATGTTGATATAGCTTTGCTGTCGTCTGTGCTGTTCTTCCATTATGCGCTGTAAGTTGCCCATGACATGTGTAATGTCTGCACGCATGATTTCCATGGTATTTGCAATTCTTGTGTTTGTTTCATTTTGTCTACTCAGATTTCTGCTGATTCGTCTGAGGTGAGATGGTAGGCTTGCAAACATTTGGGTCTGCCTATGCAGGCAATCTTCATTAGTGGCCTGCTGTCTAGCCCAAATGGTCCAGAACACTTGATCAGGGCCTTGTGTTACTGGTGTTGTTGGGCTGTGTTGGGGTGGTGGTGTGCTTTGCTGTGGTGGAGTACTCACAGGTGCTGGGGGGCTGATTCCTTTGATTACTGGATGCATTTCTAACATGATTGTGTCATCCATGCCACTGTGTTGCTGTTGTTGTGGAGGGATGCTGTTACCAGGACTAGAAGCTAAAATTAAAAACAATTATCCATTACTTATCCATATGTTTAATACATTGGTACAAAGCACTAAACATGGAACACATGTAATGGACTGGTGCTTTCAGATATCCGGCCTAGCAACATCATCACTCATTACTTAAATACATAAATATGCCTGTTTGTGGCAAATGTGTCTGGTTACTTCATTCTGAAAGCAAACACATGAGTTGTATGGTACATCAGACATACTCCTGCCTAAAAACACATTGTAATCCATAATGTGTTGCCTTATAGTGTGTCCAACCAAAACATAGTAATGTTTTTGTATGCAGTTGGCAATGTTAGGACAAACACACGTGTAAATGATTCTAACAACCTTACTATTTGCAAAGCTTACACATGAGTTTCTGTTGCAGCATCTTCCACACAATGTGCTACTGTATGGCTGAAGTGGACATACATATCTTTACTGGATGTTGTGAAGGCCATTTTGTTAGGTTTCCATTTCATGTTTTACTGACTTGGGTAAGTATAGCAGATTTTGATGGGTATTTACTTAATGAGTTTAAGTAAATGGTTTTTTAAAGATCTGACATTTTTAATTGTTATCACAGTTTGTTACTCACAATCAAGATGAGGGGAGTGTGGTTGGCGTCTTGGAGGTGTGTCCAAAATTTGGAGTGGGGGCACCGAACAAACAGTAGATAATCTTCGTGGCGGGGTAGCCTGCTGTGGTTGGCCCTGGACATCAGACCTTGCTTTCTTTGCTGGCAGATGTTTTTTGTGGTGTGTTCTAGAAGTGCGCCTTCTGCTGCTTAAGACTTCTTTGGATGGACCTAGTATTGAAAGTGACATTTTGTTATAGCCATTCATTTACAAACCTAACCTATACTACAATGGACACTTTACCAAACCTAACCTCTAATTGTAAAGCGCAACGAAATATGGTGCGCTATATAAGAAACTGTTAATAAATAATACCTGCTTCCGCAGCGTCATCATCATCAGATGTGATGGGAGTGACTGTAGGACGACCAGTACTGCTTTTTTTCAACACTGTAAATCCCCCCCAAAAAAATAAAAATATTCATGCTATTGTTAATACATCCACCCATTATGCTTATAAACATTACATCTTAAAAAAATGGATGTTTTATTATGAATCTAAAAATAAGGACATTAAACACAAAAAGCACAACATCAAACCCAAAACATTGTCCAATAGCCATATGCACTATGGAAAGTGCAACACAGGGAATCATATACAGGACACAGACATAGGACACAATTCCAAAAACATACACTAACACGCCAAAACACACACAGCTTCATTTTCTAATAAAAGGAAAAAAATTACAGATGCAATATAGAAATAGGTCTGTGATGTGGCACTCCAAACACACATTACCACAATATGAGGCCAAAAAAATACAGTAAGGTAACTAAGTCTGCAGTTGTTGTGTCAGTGTACAAATACAGACTCAAAATGAACCAGCAAATAGTGGCCTTGACTTAAACAATATTACATTGAGTACTAATGAAATTACACATGTAACTGCATTCAAAGACACTTTGCACTACTCCAGCCTCTAACATATCAACCACTAATTTGGAAACATTGCACATGGATAACTGAAATACAAAACATAGGGGGTAATTCCAAGTTGATCGCAGCAGGATTTTTGATAGCAATTGGGCAAAACCATGTGCACTGCAGGGGAGGCAGATATAACATGTGCAGAGAGAGTTAGATTTGGGTGGGGTGTGTTCAATCTGCAATCTAATTTGCTGTGTAAAAATAAAGCAGCCAGTATTTACCCTGCACAGAAATAAAATAACCCACCCAAATCTAACTCTTTCTGCACATGTTATATCTGCCTCCCCTGCAGTGCACATGGTTTTGCCCAATTGCTATCAAAAATCCTGCTGTGATCAACTTGGAATTACCCCCATAGTCCAACTTTCAAAATGTACAATGTGCAAAAGTAAAACATTATTGCTGGACAATTCAATGACACACCAAGTCCAAACTACACATGGAAAATGTACTGTCCAAAAACCACATGACATACAAGCAAGTAAGACGTTACATTGACTTTTGTATGAAACATGACCCAAAACAATGTATTTGATGACGCACACTTGAAGATGGGAGTAATATGCAACGTCACATGACACACATTTAAAACATGCAGTAAGCCAGAAGTAATGTCATAGAATGTTAAGGCAAATGCACATGCTCACCATCCTTCCTGGGGCGATCGGAATCCCGGACATGGGTTGCAGACACTACTTCTGGAGGGATAATAGTCCGCATGGGCTCCTCATAGTCCAGATATGTGGCAATAAAGGGTGGACCACCACCGGTTTTGCGAGCCGACTTCGCCTCCTTGGCCATTTTGGACTTGACACGTCGCTTTATGTCATAGTACCGTTTGCGGCACGTGTCCTCCGTCCGCTTCACCACCCCCTCACTATTTACAGCAGCAACAACTTTCGCCCACAACACCGTCTTCTTCCGTGTTGGCACCTTGGCGGACTCAGGCCCAAATAGCTGCCACTGATACTTCATCAGCTCCCGCACCAATGCCACATTTTCTGCATAACTAAACTTTACATTACGCCCAGTCTTAGTAGTGGTGCGTGGCTGCGGAGCTGTCTGACTGTCACTATCACTGTCACTTGAGGCTGCTGCAGCAACCTCACCAACCTCCTCCACCTCACTAACCTCACTAACACTCACCTCCTCCACCTGACCGACCTCCTCCCCCTCACTAACACCCTCCACCTCACTCACCTCAGCCACCTCTGAGTCACACATAATTGTGTGGCTAAACAATTAACACAAAAAAAGACAAACAAAACACTCCTCCACTACCACTACACTAATCACACACACACACACACACACACACACACACACTGACAAGGGACTATAAATAAAAAAAAACTTGGACAAAAATTGAGACAAAACCAAAAAATACAAGACAACAAGAATGACAAAACTACTTTCAAACACAATACAACACTCAATACAACACTCAGAACTCACAAAAAATACTCCTCCAAACAAACACTACTCACCAAACTCCACTGCACAACCTCTCTCCTCACCACTAACTAAACCCACGAGGTGTGGACGGTTTGGGGCGTATTTATATGGTTGCGCACAGACACTCCTACATCTGAAACACAACCAATCACGAACGGGGATGAAAACCGAAACTAAAAGTGAAAATGGTCTAAAAAAAACACTGCCGCGTTTAACATAGAAAAAAAAACAAGTACAAACAATAAAAACCCGTACGCAAACGTTAATGTCGGCCGTAAATGACCCCAAAAAATACATTGGAAAACACAAAAACAAATAAGACGACAGCTTCGTAAATTAGCGTATCTCAATTCAAAAAGTTGCATGAAAATGCACCCGATAACAAAGGATTTTATTCACTCCACAAACCGACTCAAACACGAATATTAGTAAATACTGGCCATAGTCTTTGAAATACAAATTGGTGTTGTGTCTCTCTTTCCCTGCTAGTGTTATATAAGTGTAATCTAGTCACACGTGTAACTGCATAGTGCTCACGGCGTGTCTTTGTGTGTGTACGCACCGCATGTACTTTGTACGACCGTCGCAGCGTTTGTACACAAAGTGCATACACGGTACGGGGCTTTGTACGCAAACTGGGTAAAAAGTACGTAAGCTAAGGATTGATTACAACGGCCGCAGCGGCTCCATTTAAAGTGTATTGAATGTCTTTTTAAAGTGTTGCTTTTAGTCCTGTAAGTAAATCAACATTTACATAGTCCAGTGCAGTTTTATTGTTTGTCATAATTCCTGCATTGTATATGTGACTGTGTGTGTTCATATAGCTGCTGGGTGATCTCTACTCCGTGTATCTCACTCCTACTGATATCCCTATATTCTGTAACCTGAGGGGGCTCCGTGCGTCAGGGTTATTAGATAATATAGGTATTTCACAGGATATACGTATTTTGTATTTTTCTCTGTGTTTTTCAGTCACATTTTACCTCAGAAATCCTCTGTTTGTGATGTCACACTGCACAAGGGGTTTGTGTTAGGTATTCTATCTCCTGACATTGTACTGTGTCGCCCGTGTTTTACGCTTTCATATTATGTCAGCTACAGGGGGCGATGGGTCTGGGACTGATTCCGCCGTGCGCAGTTATGATGTCCCAGATGCTTTTGAGGGTAATATGGCTGCGGAGGGTTCAGGTTTTGGGGGTTCTGTACCCCCCAGTCAGTTTGTAACAACGGGGGCACATCAGGGCCCGCCTTGATCTGCCTTTTTTAATTTACTGACTACACTGGTAACCAGACTTGCGCCTCCTGCCTTATATGGTCCCTGCGGTTACTCCGCCATGGATAGATACTCTGTCCACTCAGTTACAGCACTTAAATAACTCTTTGGATAAACGTATTCCTGACCCTCGCCAGTCTAAGACTAAACCTAAGAAGTCCTCTAAGCGAGCTGTTACTTCCTCTTAATCCACGCATGTCCCGGATACCTCGTCCGATGAAGATGGCGTGTATACTGACCCTACAGACTCTGATCATGACGTTTCTGATGGGAAATCTGTTTCACAGGTGGATGTTCTTGATCTCTTAGAGGCTATCAGGCTCATTCTTCAGATTGATGATGATCCTGAGCCTACTACTACATCTAAGAAACCGGACAGGATCAAACGTCAGAAGGTTACTAAATTGGTTTTACCTCATTCTGACCACTTGGTAGACATATGTCAGGAATCCTGGGAGAACCAAGGAAAGAAATTCACCCTGCACAAGAAGATGCTAGCCCGCTATCCCCTAGCAGCAGAATTGAGTAAAAATTGGGAAACGCCACCGCCGGTGGACTCGAAAATCGCTCGGCTGGTGGTGTCATCTGCTCTGCCTGTCACTACCATCACTTCTCTCAAGGAGCTGATGGATAAGCGTGTGGAGGGCTGTTTAAAAGCTATCTATACCCTTGCAGGGGCTGCGCATAGGCCCACCATTGCGGCTACTTGGGCCGCAGAAGCTATTGAGGCGTGGGCTCAGGAAATGGAGGCTGAATTTCTGTCCAATTTTCCTGAACATACCAGACAATGTCTCTCTTATATTGTCACGGCATCTCATTACATTAAAGAAGCAGTTTCAGATGCCGGAGTTCTGGCGGCCAAGGCTGCTACGACATCCATTTTGGCTCGCCGTATACTCTGGTTATGGTCCTGGTCGATGGACTTGGACTCTAAGAAAACCCTGGAGGTGCTCCCATTTAAAGGAAACATCCTCTTTGGTGCGGATCTGAACAAGATTGTCGCTGACTTGGCATCTACTAAGACTGCATGTCTACCCAGTACTACTCCTTCAGCCCCGAAGGCTAAGAGTACTTCCTTTCATTCCTTCTGCTCTCTGGGTAAAGCAAAGGGTCAGGTGTACTCGAAACAGTCTTGCACTTCCAAAACCACCAAGCCCAAGCCTAAACGAGCCTGGGCTGCCCGTCAGCCTGCTTCCAAATCTGACAAGCCTGCGGCATGATGGGGTGGGCCGACTTCTACAGTTCACCCAGGTATGGTTGAAGACCACTTCAGATGCTTGGGTATGGGAAGTCGTCACTCACGCATACGCTATATCCTTCAAGACACATCCCCCTCCTCGCTGTTGCCTGACGGACATCCCTTCAGATCAGGTGAGGGCAACAATTCTCCGTTTAGTGGTACAATCCCTCCTGGACACTGGAGTGGCAGTGCCGGTGCCTCTGGCTCAGAGGGGCAGGGGGTACTATTCAACACTGTTCCTAGTCCCCAAACCGAATGGTTCCTCCAGGCCCATTCTCAACCTCAAATCTTTGAACAAGTTTGTGAGGGTCTCCAAGTTTCGTATGGAGACCCTTCACTCTATTGTCCTGACCTGGTGGCTGCAGGACCAATGATTGAGCAGGGGTCGTCCCTTCTGGATCTCCAACTGGGTCCTTCTGATGATGGATGCCAGTCTGAGGGGTTGGGGCGCGGTTTTGGAGCAACACTTTCTTCAGGGTCAGTGGACCAGGGAGGAGTCTCTCCTACCGATAAACATTCTGGAATTGCGGGCACTGTTCAAATCTCTGAAACTGGCCTAGCATCTGATACTGAACAGGCCAGTTCAAGAACAGTCAGACAACGCCACCACGGTGGCGTACATAAATCATCAAGGTGGCACTCAAAGCCGCATGGCAATGATGGGAGTGTCAAAGATTCTTTAATGGGCGGAACGCCATCTGCCAGCCATATCGGCAGTGTTCATTCAGGCGGTCCTAAACTGGGAAGCGGACCTCCTCAGTCGTCAGGATGTACATGCCGGAGAGTGGAGCCTTCATCTAGAAATATTTCAACTCCTAGTGGACAAGTGGGGTCTACCAGATGTAGACCTGATGGCGTCTCGACACAATCACAAGGTTCCGGTCTTCGGAGCAAGAACAAGGGATCCTCAAGCGGCGATCGTGGATGCACTGGCAATTCCATGGAACTTTTGGCTGCCGTACATGTTCTCTCCGGTGTCACTCCTGCCCAGAGTAGTGAGGAAGTTCAAGCAAGAAGGAGGAAACTGTCTTTTAATAGCTCCAGCGTTGCCCAGATGGCATTGGTTCTCAGACCTACAGGGTCTCTCACTACAGCATCCTTTTCTGCTTCCGCAACGACCAGACCTCCTTGTTCAGGGCCCTTGTGTTTACCAGGATTTGGCCTGACTGGCTTTGACGGCGTGGCTCTTGAAGCTTGCATACTGAGGGCCAAAGGATTTTCTGAAGTGGTCATTCAAACTATGCTGAAGGCCCGTAAGCTGGCTTCTGCTCGGATTTACCATAGGGTCTGGAATTCTTACTTTGCTTGGTGCACATCTAACGATCATGATGTTTACAAGTTTAGTACGGCCAAACTTTTGGCCTTCCTACAACAGGGCCTGCTCTTGAACCTTCGGCTGGCCTCCCTCAAGGTTCATAATTCTGCCTTGTCGGTATGGTTTCAGAGAAAAATTGCGACTCTGCCTGATGTTCATAAATTCACTCAGGGTGTTTTACAGATTCAACCTCCCTATGTCCCACCTGTGGCTCCTTGGGATTTGTCGGTGGTTCTGGAGGCTTTGCAAGAGTCTCCATTTGAACCTCTTGAATCTGCGGACCTTAAGTGGCTTTCCCTCAAGGTCTTGTTTCTGCTGGCTATTGCCTTTGCTAGACGGGTATCAGATTTGGGTGTCTTGTCTTGTAGGTCCCCCTTTCTGATTTTTCACCATGACCGGGCAGTTCTTAGGACGCGCCTTGGTTATCTAACTAAGGTGGTGTCTTCTTTCCACCTTAATCAGGAGATCGTGGTTCCGGCCTTTGTCTCTCCAGATTTATCCTCCAAAGAGTGGTCTTTGGATGTGGTACAGGCTCTCAGTATCTATGTGAAGAGGAAAGCCTCCATTAGGAAGTCTGATTCTCTCTTTGTACTGTTTGGTTTTCACAAATGTGGCTGGCCTGCTAGCAAGCAGACCTTGGCCAGATGGATTACAATGGTGATTGTACATGCTTATGTACAGGCTGGCCTTCCAGCTCCTGCTACCATCAAAGCCCATTCTACTCGCTCTTTTGGACCTTCTTGGGCGGCCCGCCGTGGTGCGACCCTTGAACAATTGTGCAAAGCGGCTACGTTGTCCTCCATGAACACGTTCATAAGGTTCTATGCCTTCGATACTTCCGCCTCCCAGGATGCATCCTTTGGACGCCGGGTTCTTGTGCCCGCCACGGTGCGTCCATGTCACTGACCTAGGTTGGGGGTGTTGTGAACTCGGGGGTTCTCCCGATGGTAGGGGAGAGGAACCACAGTTGGGTCGGAACAGGGATGGCTTAATATAGGTCTTCCTCATACAGGACTCTGACAGTAAAGCTTGGTGAAAGTATTAAAGAACTTTATTGCAGGAAGGGAGCAACACAATGTCACATAGCAGAGAAGGAACGTATGGGGAAATGTCCAGGCCTATAGGAGAACTTGTAAACAATGCTGAGGATTCCAGGAAAAGAAGTACTTGTGAGTGTTGGTACAAGATAATAATGACTGAAGAACTTGTAAGTGATGTTTTGAAAGATACTGGTGATTTGAAGAACTGGTGAACTGTGGTTAAAGACTCTGACGATTCGAAAGACTTGTGAGCGGTGGTTAAAGACACTGATGATTTGTAGAACTTGATAACGGTGGTTAAAGACACTGATAATTTGTGGAACTTGAGAACGGTGGTTAAGGACACTGATGATTTGTAGAACTTGAGAACGGTGGCTAAAGACACTGATGATTTGTATGACTTGAGAGTGGTGATTAAAGACACTGATGATTTGTAGAACTTGAGAGCGGTGGTTAAAGACACTAATGATTTGTATGACTTGAGAGCGGTGATTAAAGACACTGATGATTTGTAGAACTTGAGAGCGGTGATTAAAGACACTGATGATTTGTAGAACTTGAGAGCGGTGATTAAAGACACTGATGATTTGTATGACTTGAGAGCGGTGATTAGCCCGCAGCACACGCTGACTCCGAGAAGCACTAGTGACTGGATTGCAGAGAAACACACCAGCCGCAGTATACGCTGAACTGTGCAGCAACTGGCACCTGGAAGCGCCGGAGACACTGGGGTACGACTGCAGAGAGATACGTCGGGAACAAGAGCACTGGCATCCACGTCAGGGGAGAAGACAATACTCAGGCGCCGAGGCTCTGCCCGGCGTCTGACTTTGAATCTCGCGCCTCCGCTGGATTGGCGGAACAGTCTGATGACGTCACCTGCTCCCTGCCCACGTGATGCCAGGTTTCATGGCAGCGCCCCTGCCCCGGGGAACCGCCGGGACCCGCGCCAGCCCGACGCCGGAGCCCGTGGTCCACCAAAGGCGGAGGCCACAACACAGACCAGCAGGCACGCAGGGGTAAGCGTGGTGAACGCCGCCTATGGCGTGTGACAGTACCCCCTCCTCCAGGAGTGGTCCCCGGACACTTTCCAGGTTTTGTTGGATGTCTGGAATGGAAAATCCGCACCAGTTGGGGAGCCATAACTTCAGTAGCCTTGACCCAGCTCCTCTCCTCAGGGCCAAAACCTTTTCACTCCACTAAATACTGTAAATTCTTGTGAAGATAACGAGAGTCAAGAATAGCTTTGATTTCAAAGTCCGTTCCAGCTTCAGACTCTGCAGAGGTTGGCCTCGGGGACTTTAAATGGAACCGGTTTAAAATAAGGGGGCGAAGTAGAGAAACATGAAAGGAGTTTGGTATCCGGAGGTGGGAAGGCAATCCCAATTTGCAGACAACCGGATTCAGGACTTGTAACACGGGGTAAGGACCAATAAACTTTGGGGCGAACTTCATAGTGGGCACTCTTAACTGGAGGTTGCTGGTGGAGAGCCATACCCTGTCACCAACCTTGTATTGGGGAGCTGCTCGTCGATTCCTATCCGCAAAGAACTTATAGCGGCCGGAGACTCTCTTGAGATTAGCATGAACTCGACTCCAAATTTGACTGAAGTGCCGAAGAGTAGAGGCTGCAGCAGGAACATCCTCCGGAGGACAAATGGGTAATTCAGGAACTTGAGGATGGAACCCATAATTAATGAAAAATGGGGACTCACCAGTCGAAGAGTGGTACAGATGATTATGGGCAAACTCGGCCCATGGCAACAGTTCCACCCAATCATCTTGCGAGGGAGAGAAAACACGGAGAAAAGTCTCTAAATCTTGATTGACGCGTTCAGTTTGCCCGTTGGTCTGTGGATGGTAAGCGGATGAAAACTTGAGTTTTATTTGTAAGGCCGTACAAAGAGCTCTCCAGAATCTTGCAGTGAATTGTACCCCCCGGTCAGAGACGATTTCCTGAGGTAAACCATGCAGGCGGAAATGTTCTCGGATAAATAACAAAGCCAACTTGGGCGCTGATGGTAACCCGGTCAAAGGTACAAAATGTGCCATCTTAGAGAAACGGTCGATAATTACCCAGACAGTATTGTGACCCTTGGAGAGGGGCAATTCAGTGACAAAGTCCATAGAGATATGGGTCCAAGGCCTCTGAGGAATGGACAGTGGATGCAACAACCCCGCAGGAGGCAAACGAGGAATTTTGTGCTGAGCACACTGAGGACATGAGTTGACATAATCTTGAATATCCTTCTTCATAGTGTCCCACCAGTAAGACCTTCGTAGAAACTCCCACATCTTGTGAACTCCAGGATGACCGGAAAACTTGGAAATATGAGCCCACTGCAACAAGCTTGGTCGAAATTTAGCTGGCACAGACATTCTCCCAGGAGGAGGACCCAGAGCGGTGGGAGCCGCCGACATAGAAACTGGACTGAGAATCAAAGCCTTCTCAACGGAATTCTCCTCATCCGAAGCTGTTAAGGAACGGGATAAAGCATCAGCCTTGGTGTTAAAAGTCCCAGCCCGGTACTTAATGACAAACGAAAACCGAGTAAAGAAGAGCGCCCATCTAGCTTGACGGGGATTCAAGCACTGGGCCGTCTTGAAGTACAGCAAATTCTTATGATCAGTGAAAATTGTAATTAGGTGTTTAGCACCTTCCAAAAGATATCTCCATTCCTCCAAGGCAGATTTTATTGCCAAAAGTTCTTTGTCTCCAATGGTGTAATTCTGTTCCGCAGGAGAGAATTTGCGAGAATGGAAACCACATGGATGGAACTTCCCATCTGGAGCGTACTGCGAAAGCACGGCACCTATGCCTACCGTGGAAGCATCAACCTCCAAAAAGAATGTTTTTGAAAAATCTGGTTGCTGAAGTACTGGAGCGGACATAAAGGCTGCCTTTAACTGAGCGAACGCTGCTATAGCTTCGGAGGACCAATGACTTGGGTCAGAACCCTTCTTGGTTATGGCAGTAATAGGTGCCACAATGGTAGAGAATCCCTTTATGAATTTCCGGTAGTAATTTGCAAAGCCCAGAAATCATTGTACTGCTGTCAAAGAAAGAGGCTGAGTCCAGTCCCGGATGGCAGTGAGTTTCTCTGGATCCATACAAAGCTCCGTGTCCGAAATGATGTAACCAAGAAATGGAATAGAAGAAACCTCAAAGGTACATTTGGAAATCTTGCCATAAAGATGATTCTATCGTAATCGAAGAAGTACCTCTTTGACCTGTATTCTGTGCTCTGTGAGATTTTTAGAAAATATCAGAATGTGATCCAAATATACCACGACACTTAGGTATAGCATATCCCGAAAGACTTCGTTAATGAAACCCTGGAAGACGGCAGGAGCATTGCTGAGGCCAAACGGCATTACCAGGTACTCGTAATGCCCGTCCCTGGTATTGAAGGCCGTCTTCCATTCGTCTCCCTGTCGGATACGTATCAAATTATAAGCTCCCCTTAAATCAAGTTTGGTGAAAACTCGGGCTCTGCGAACTCTATCAAAGAGCTCCGTAATGAGCGGCAAAGGATACTTATTCTTAATGGTGACTTCATTTAGACCACGATAGTCAATACATGGTCTTAGCCCTCCGTCCTTCTTCTTCACAAAAAAGAAACCCGCCCCCGCCGGGGAGGTAGAGGGCCAGATGAATCCTTTCTGTAGATTAGACTTGATATAGTCTGACATAGCTTGGGTCTCGGGTAATGATAAGGGATAAGTGCGACCTCAAGGTGGCATTTTCCCCGGAATGAGCTTAATGGGACAGTCCCAGGGTCTATGCGGTGGTAGCAGATCGGCCGCTTGCTCCGAGAACACGTCAGAAAACTCCCGATAGGCCTCCGGAATGAGCCCTTCATCTGACTTGGAAGATACACGGAGCAGATAGACAGGGGTGAGACAATTTGAATGACAAAAAGGGCTCCAAGATGTTATTTGTGTCGAACTCCAGTAGACGTGAGGGTTGTGAAGTTTAAGCCAAGGAAAGCCAAGAACCAGATCGTGGGGCATTGTCACAATCCTGACTGTAGGTTTCTTATTTGGTGACTTACCCCTGCCATTTGTCCCGGATCCTGTGTCTTTTACTCACTGAGTTAAACAGCTTGTCAGCACTATGAGTTTTCCTGAGTTCTCTGCCTGAAAGGTAATAGTTAATTAGCTCCACCTGTGGTGATCTCCTGTGTGAGGCTGAATTCAGTAATATGAAGTTCAGGCTTCAGTGTTCTCTCGGCCTGCTAGGCCTCATTCTACATCACAGCCTAGTCTGGAGTAGTCACATGACAGTGACTGTTCACCTGATCCAGAGTTGTCCAATCCTCTGCCAGCCTGAGACTCTCTGCATCACCTAATCCTGCTCACCAATCACCAAGGACCAGGAAGTATAAGTCAGGAGGCTGAGTTAGAAACTGGGCCAGTTCCTTGTGTCACACTCACAGCTATGTGTGAGTCTTCAAGCTGAGCTCCCTAAAGGTAACCTTTATACTCTAGTTCCTGTGAAAACTCTGTTCCTTGTTACCCTGTTTGGTTTACTTTTGTGTTGCCACTGATGATCACTATTTCCACGAGTCTCAAAGTAAAGGCACAGCTGCAGTGGTTCATCTTAAAGGCACAGTATTATATTCCATAGTCTCAACTGAAAACCACAGCTGCCGTGGTTCATCTTTACTGCTGTTGTAGTTGTGATCTCCAGAGCTCCCGTATCCCTGCAGCATCTCGGTGCCTCAGCATCTCGGTGCCTCAGCATCTCCGTGCCTCAGTATCTCCGTGCCTCAGCACCTCCGTGCCTCAGCGCCTCTGTGCCTCAGTACCTCCGTGCCTCAGTGCCTCAGCACCTCCGTGCCTCAGTAACTCCGTGCCTCAGCACCTCAGCAACTCCGTGCCTCAGTACCTCCGTGCCTCAGTATCTCCGTGCCTCAGCACCTCGTGCCTCCAGCATCTCCGTGCTTCCAGCATCTCCGTGTCTCGGATCCTCGTGCCTCCGGTGCCTCCGTGTCTCAGCATCTCTGTGCCTCAGCACCTCCGTGCTTCCAGCATCTCCGTGTCTCAGCACCTCGTGCCTCCAGTACCTCCGTGCCTCAGCGCCTCCATGCTTCCAGCACCTCGTGTCTCAGTACCTCCGTGCCTCAGTACCTCCGTGCTTTCGGCACCTCCGTGCCTCAGTACCTCCGTGTCTCAGCACCTCGTGCCTCCAGCACCTCCGTGCCTCCAGCATCTCCGTGCCTCTACGCACCCCAGTGTCTCTACGCACCCCAGTGTCTCTACGCACCCCAGTGTCTCTACGCACCCCAGTGTCCTCCAAGCACCTCAGTGTGCTCCAAGCGCCTCAGTGTCTCCAAGCATCCGGTGCACTTTAGTGCAGTTGTACCTGGTATTCTTCACTGATTCATCAGCGCCTTTCCAGTTCTGTCTTTCAGGAGACCTTCAGCGTCCACACGTGCCTCCTGTCTGCCGACCTAATCCTGCATGAGGAGAACCTAGATTCAGCCATCTCTGCTGCGGTTCCTCTTCCCAGTCACCGGAAGAAACCCAGAGTCCACAATACTCCCAAACCAGGTCAGTGGTAGTATTCATATAATTCTCCAGTAGCCCGCACAGACTTCACTAACACCGGGTTCACAAAACCTCAGTCATGACAGGCATCTCCCGAATCACTAGGAACTCCAGATGTTCTTGATGCAGAGCTCCCACTTGCAGTTTGACTGGTACTGTACAACTTGAAATCAGACCGTTAGAAATTTGGGTACCATTGATAGCAGTCAATAGTCGTTCAACCGACCGTAGCTAAAAACCCCAGATTCTGAGCACAGGAAAGGGAAATAAAATTTCCTGCAGCCCCAGAGTCCAGCAGAGCCTTAACGGGTTTGGCTATTGACTCGGAGAACAAAGACACGGAGAGTAAACAGTCCACTGACGGAGAAGGTTTAGAAGAAACCCCTAGCTCGACTCCTCCGGAACAAGCTAGGACTGCCCGTTTCCCGGACGAGACTTGCAAAACTTGAGAAAATGATCCGCGGCTCCACAGTAGAGGCAGAGTCTACCCTCACGACGACGCTGACGTTCCTCTGGGGACAGCCGAGATCGATTAATCTGCATGGGTTCATCAGGACTTGGAATAACCACAAAAAACAGAATTTTGAAAACTGTAATACATCACAAGCGCTAAAAAACATTAGTGCAACATCACCAGAACGTTCCTTTTAGGTTGGATGGGATGTTCTCTTTATCTGATGTTCTCCTTTGGTTCAGACCATTTAGGTATAGAGACTCCAACAGAGGTAATATGGAATAAAACAGACGTAATAAAAACCAATGTGTAGTAAGTCTTGTGAAAAAACAAGGTAAGTATTAGTGCCTTTTGAGAGGCTTTTTATTCTTCTAGAAGACTATACAGAATCCAAAGCGTACCCCACTCACACTTTAAGCGGGGATATATAAGCACATCAAGGTTTCTTTCATAGGGATGGTGGCTTCTACCGTTTTTTATACACCCAGTGTGGATCTCAAGGGGTTCAACCAAGCAAAGCTGTGAATTATTTAGAGGTCAGAAGTTGATGCGTACCCCAACACTCACACTAGGAGGGCAGATGTGAAGCCTATCAAGGTATCTTTTTCTTCTTAGAGTGGAAGTGGCAGTCCTGATGTAGTGTATTTCAAATCACAGATCAACCCACGACAACTCCAAACAGGATAACATGAAAGAAATGGCAAAAAACAACCAATGTGTAGTACGTTCTATTAACCCTATTGGAAGTTGGTGAGGTGTGGCTTAAGTACCTCTAACTAACTAAAATGATTCCAAAGCGTACCCCACTCACACTTTGAACGGGGACCATAAGGCACATCAAGGTTTCTTTTAGAATACAGACTTTTGCCACTTGTGTTACACCCGGTGTGAGTCTAAAGCAATACAACCAATCAAAGGTGTGATGAGCAATACAGATGCGTACCCCAACACTCACACTCAAAAGGAAGGTGGAAAACCCATCAAGGTATCTTTCTCTCCTTAAGATAAACAAATGATTTATCAAATATGGCGTACCCCAACTCACAGTTTGAGATACTAGATGACTCCCGTAAAGGTATCTTTAAGGTTCCAAATAGGGAATAGTATTTCCTGCTTGGGTCTAGTAGTTCTCCATTGTTCCCCCCAAAAAAATTTGCAACTCCCACAACAAAAATGGAGGAAGGGGGTTACAGATGTTTATTCACAGTACATGGGAAACAAGGTGACGGGGAACATATAATACGGAAAAAACATATGCAGCCGCACATGAAACAATGGGATAAAAATGGCAAAGAGGAATTTTGGAAAACCACTTGCACAGAGGTAGATAAAAATGCAAAGATAAAAAAGAAAATAAAAATCCAGATAGTGGCAAGCTACTCACACTCCTGCTGTCAGGAGTGTGAGTAGCTTGCCACTATCTGGATTTTTATTTTCTTTTTATCTTTGAAGAAAAAGATACCTTGATAGGCTTCACATCTGCCCTCCTAGTGTGAGTGTTGGGGTACGCATCAACTTCTGACCTCTAAATAATTCACAGCTTTGCTTGGTTGAACCCCTTGAGATCCACACAACATCAGATAAAGAGAACATCCCATCCAACCTAAAAGGAACGTTCTGGTGATGTTGCACTAATGTTTTTTAGCGCTTGTGATGTATTACAGTTTTCAAAATTCTGTTTTTTGTATGTATAGCTAAATGTGGTGACATTTATTTGAAATCTGTTGCATCTAAGCTGCTTGGCGCCAGTAAGGACTACTCCCTAAACACATTTATTCAGCTACTTGGAATAACCGTTTGCTTAGACGGAAAAGATCGGACCCTTGAACGATCTGACCGACTACGTTCGTCACCTCATTCCTGCATGCGAAGATCCACCTTTACACAGAGCGAGATCAACTGTTCCAAAGAATCCGGCAAATATCTAGTGACCAACTCGTCCTTTAGACGATCGGAGAGCCCGTTCCAAAAGGCAGCCCGAAGGGCATCATTATTCCAACGCAGTTCTGAGGCTATGGTCTGAAAATTAATCACATACTGTCCCACTGAACGAGAGCCTTGTCGGACACGAAGCAAGTCTGCAGAGGCAGTCGTCCTGCCTGGCTCATCAAAGATCCTCCGGAATGACGCAATGAAATTGGTGTAACTAGAAACCAATGGATCAGATCGCTCCCATAAAGTAGACACCCAATCCAACGCTGAACCCTCGAGCAAAGAAATAATGTATGCCACCTTGGACTGATCAGTAGGGAAGTTGTGTGAAAGAAGTTCAAAGTGTACCTCGCACTGATTGAGAAAACCACGGCAATTCTTAGGATTCCCATTATAGCGAGAAGGAGTAGGGAGCTGAAGGCATGACCTGGTTCCAGAGGAGGATGGAACATTGCTAGAAACAACCACTGGAGCAGGTACTGGAGCTGGGACTGGTACTACTGAAGCCAGAGAAGTCTGAATTTGATCCAGCCAGCCAGACAATTCCTGGAGATAATGCATCACCTGGCCCTGTGCTGCTTCCTGACTTTGTACTCGAGAAATCAAGTCCTGGATGGTACTTGCCTCTGGGCTCCGATCCCCCGGGTCCATGAGGCCTGAGTATACTGTCACTGACCTAGGTTGGGGGTGTTGTGAACTCAGGTGTTCTCCCGATGGTAGGGGAGAGGAACCACAGTTGGGTCGGAACAGGGATGGCTTAATATAGGTCTTCCTCATACAGGACTCTGACAGTAAAGCTTGGTGAAAGTATTAAAGAACTTTATTGCAGGAAGGGAGCAACACAATGTCACATAGCAGAGAAGGAACGTATGGGGAAATGTCCAGGCCTATAGGAGAACTTGTAAACAATGCTGAGGATGGACTTCCGGTTCCGGGTTCATGCTGTGAACAGCGTGTCCGTGCAGCTCCCGGGACGAACCCACTGTAACCTGCATATAAAAGCTCACCGGAGCCCGCACCCATCAGGGAAGAACCTCCACTCCACTCCCCAGTGCATGGAGAAATTCCTCGCTCCGTCCACCGCCGTCCGCAAGCAGCTGTTTCGACAGGAGAAACGTCGAGCGGAATCAAAGATGGCGCCGGACACAGACTCCCCGCCAGCGTCTCCGGCACACAAGAAAGCGGCTCCTGAAACAGATAAGTCTGCCTTACAAAGACACCTTGATTCCCCCATTACACACTCTGATTTGGCCCAAGCTATAACGGCCACGATGGGACCCCTTCTGTCACAGGCTGTAAATGACATTTCCACACAGCTCCAAAACCTTACTCACAGAGTGACCACAAACGAGACACATATGGGGAAAATAGCACATGACATGGCTGATGTGCAGCACGATATAATTCGCTTACAAAAGGAAAATTATCACCTTTTAAACAAGCTAGATAATATCGAAAATCGATCCAGGAGAAACAATCTAAGAATAATAGGCATTCCTGAATCAGTGAAAGATGCCGCACTGGAGAGATTTGTTAGCATCACATTACCACAGCTGCTCCATGTCTCAGATGCTTGCAAAGATATTGTCATAGAAAGGGTACATAGAATAGGCCCTAACCTGCGACCAACAGACACCCGTCCCAGAGTGGTTATTCTACGCTGCTTAAACTACCTTCACAAGCAAGCCATATGGACAGCCTCTAGAAAAATACGTCCTTTGCTATGGGAAAAAAATAAATTGCTAATATTTCAAGACTTCTCCCCTGAACTCACACGGGCCAGGGAGGCCTTTTCACCTATTTGTGCTCAGCTGGTGCAGATGAAACGTAAATTTGCCCTTCAATATCCAGCAAAATTACGTATATTCATAGGAGATTCCTTTTATGACTTCTCCACCCCTGGCGACGCTGATGCATTCTTGAAAGATGAAGCTCAGGGGCATCATGAAGACATTTCGGACAATTCATAACAATTTAAATGGGTTTCAGAAACAGCCAAGACCCTCCTGAGTTTACTTTTTAGCTAACTGCTTGACTGTTTTCTAACATTGAAGATTGAGATGCATAATGGTGGATGGGCGCTATTGTTTGATATACAAGCCCAACATCTGTAATCTAATCATAGTTAGTCTACTCAGGCGGAGACGCCTCCTTGTTATATTTGTTCTTTATTTTTTATTTTTTCTATATTACCACTAGTAATATTTTTCCCTTTGTTTTTATTTTTTACTCTTTTTCACTGATGCTTTTTTTTTTTTCTGACACTAAGATATGAGTGGCGGAGTATATTGCAGATGGATGCGTGACTTCTTGAAGTCACAGATGATGTATAGATTTTTGCTTTAGAGTTTAAGAATAATTCCTGCTCATTAGCGGCTTATTATGTTCATAAAAGGTTCGTTCCCTCCCTATTGATTTTATCAGGTGGGTGGTCCCGGGTAGCTAGGATTCATCCAAAGCTAACTCCCCCCCCCCCCATTATGATGAATCGGAAGTTGGTATGCTGGTCATGCCGTCAAACACCTAGGCTAACCCCTAGCGAGGTCCTAAGAAGGACATTATTGTTATATGTTTTCTTTTACACAATTATATCCTCTCTTCTCTTTCCCATCTATCCCCTCTTCTATCATCCACTCTCTGCTACATACGTGAAATATGACTCACATAGAACCTTCTCTCTGTCCCCTCATTACTTGATGACTTACACTTATGACAACCTCACACCTTAAGGTGGGCTCTCTGAACGTGGGCGGCATAAACTCCCCAGCCAAGCGTCGAAAAATCCTGCAATACCTAACTAAGCAACACTTAGATTTAGCATATCTACAAGAAACACACCTGACAGAACTGGAGTCGAATAAACTCGGCACCATGGGCTGGAAGATTGTGGCGACAGCTCCTTTCTCTTCTAAAGCCCGTGGAGTTATAATTTTAGCACGTCTATCCCTACCATTAAAAGTGACCAGGGTTATACCTGACCCCAATGGTAGATTTATCATAGCCCAAGCTACATTACATGACATACCATATACATTATGTAATATATACGCACCCAACACCTTCAAAAAGTCATTTTTCTCCACTCTGATAACAAAACTATCCCCCAACCTTCATGATAGACTACTGATTGGTGGGGACCTCAATCTAATCTCATCCCCGCTCCTTGACCGATCCAATACTAATTCTAAACCCATCTCATTACCAAAATTTGGTATACCACACTTTGCTACATCCCTCCAAACCACTGATGTATGGAGAGCCTTTAACCCCATCGGCAGAGAGTACACCTGCCTCTCAGCCGCTCATGGCACCATGTCACGCATAGATTACCTCTTAATCTCCCATACCCTAATCCCCGACATCATTTCTACCAATATAGAATCCATCTCTCTCTCAGACCACGCCCTCATCTGGTTTGACCTCCAACTCACACATGACCCCTCAGTCACAAAAGTCTGGAGATTCCCCACACATCTAACACGCTCACAATCGTTCTGCAAAACACTGATAGAGAAATGGGATGAACTTTTAGCCGATAACATATCACACCTCACTTCAAACCCTCCAATCTTTTGGCAAACTGCCAAATCAATATTACGGGGCACGATCATTTCATACGCTTCCAGATCCAAAAAACATATAGCCTCACGCTACTTACAACTACAGTCAGACCTAACATCCGCATTCCAACTATTCAAGACAACACCCTCTCCTGAAAACAAAGAACTATATACAAAAGCAAAAACCAAATTTGATGACCATCTTCAATCCCTAGGTGACAAACATCTGTTTAATATCAATTATAGATATCACAAATTTGGCAACAAAACTGGAAAGCTCTTGACCAACTTACTACATGGAACTAGATCCTCTGCGCTCGTACATCCTCTACAAACACAACATGGCCAAATAACAACCTCTAACCAACAAGTAACAGAGGTAATGAGATCATTTTATGAATCGCTATACTCAGCCCCTACTCCCCCCTCTCCTACAGACACCCCTCCCCAGGACACATCCTTCACTCCGCACATTTGGGAATATCCCACACTCCCTACCATTCCGCAATCTCTTGCTGATACCTTGATGACTCCCATAACGGAAACAGAGATCCTCTCAGTTATTAATCAGCTCCAACGAGATAAAGCCCCAGGACCAGACGGATTTTCAGGCGAATTTTACAAACTACTAGCCCCCAAAATTATTCACACCTTAGTATTGTTTTATAACCATCTCCTCACAAACCTAAATCCCCCACTTTACTTCACATCAGCAATAATAAAAACTCTCCCCAAACCAAATCGTGACCTATCCTTACCTAGCTCTTATAGACCCATATCTTTACTCAATCTCGACTACAAAATCTTGACAAAGATTCTATCCAAGCGCCTCCAACCGATTTTACCCCATATAATCCACCAAGATCAAACTGGCTTTGTATCAGGCCGCCACTCCGTGATCAATTTGAGGAAG
Source organism: Pseudophryne corroboree (assembly GCF_028390025.1). Lineage (NCBI taxonomy): Eukaryota > Metazoa > Chordata > Amphibia > Anura > Myobatrachidae > Pseudophryne > Pseudophryne corroboree. The sequence goes on along the minus strand of NC_086453.1, from coordinate 187,167,097 downwards.
GTCTTCTCGGCTGTCCAGTGCATGAATGTTTCCCCTCCCACCACACCAGCTATCATTCTTTCGCTGGATGCCGAGAAGGCCTTTGATCTAGTACTATGGCCTCACTTACAATACACGCTACATAAATTTGGTTTCCCTAAGAAATTCATTGATATAATAACAGCCCTATATTCAAATTCTACTTCCCAAATCTCATGCAATGGAACCCTCTCCTCTTCCTTCCCTATAGCTAGAGGCACCAGACAAGGGTGCCCGCTGTCACCCTTACTATTCAACATAGCCATTGAACCTCTGGCTATAGCCATCCGTGAATCGTCCAATATACCTGGAATTGTTATCGGATCCACGGAATTAAAGATTTCTCTGTTCGCAGACGATATGATTTTATTTCTTTCAGATCCCTCTTCCTCAGTCCCACATGTTATGTCCCTTATATCAGCTTTTGGCCAAATTTCAGGCCTCAAAATAAACATATCCAAATCTGAAATCCTACCTATCAAAGGCCCCCCCCCCCTATCACACAAAAGATCACATCTCTCTCTACCTTTCATTTAGCAAAGGAAGGTATAACATACTTAGGGATAAAAATTCCACCTTCCACTACCAACATCTATAAACTCAACTACACCCCCCTACTAACAAAAATAACCTCTCTTTACGAGAACTGGAAAGATCTCCCATTATCACTCTTGGGCCGCCTTGCTGCGGTGAAGAGTATTATTTTCCCCAAAATCTTCTACCTCATTCAAATGCTACCGCTTTCTCTGAAACCCTCTGACTTTAACACCTTCGACAAATTAACCTCCAAATTCCTTCGGAAACATAAAAAATCCAGAATCTCTCTAAGCAAATTACAAAACCCCATCAAACAAGGAGGCCTCAAAGCCCCCAATTTACGCATGTATACACATTCAGTCATGTTCCGCTACATCTCAGACTGGATCTTGGAAACCTCCACATATACAGACGTCAATCTTGACATGGCCATGTTCGCACCCTACTCCCCGGGAGCACTACTACATTCAAAAAAGCAAGAAATCCCAACACATATTTACAATAACATCATTTTCACAGACACATACAAAACCTGGATCTCCATCAACAAAATCCTACACCGAAATCACTCCTCATCCACACACATTCCACTATGGGGCAATCCGGGGTTCCCCCCATCCTTAACAAACTGCCTCTTCCTTGAATGGAAAGCTAAGGGACTATCGACAACTGCAAAAGTCTTTGACCCAGGGGGAATACCTCTCTCTTTCTCCACTCTCCAACAAAAATACCATCTTCCTAACAACCAATTCTTCATGTTCCTTCAAGCTCGCCACTTTGCAATATCTCTTCATACACACACTTTCTGTCCTGACAAGCAAGATCTTATACTCTCACTACTCAAATTATTAACATACAGACCATACAAGACTAACCTTCTTTATCCCAAACTAATGCAAGCCAGACGTTCGGCTCTCGCCCCATTAAACATTACTAGTTGGTCACAAGATTTGCCAACGATTTCTGAAATCGCTGATTTATGCCCTACTTTCACCTTAACCATGCGATGGCTTAACTCCTCATATTTACAGGAGGTCCACTTCAGAACTATCCATAGGGCCTATATATCCCCAGCACAGAGAAGGCACATGGTTTTGGAAGAATCGGGAGATTGCCCAAAATGCTCGGCACACAATGCCAAATTTCTACACTCCTTTTGGTCATGTGGAAAGATCAAAAAATTCTGGTACAAAGTAATAGCTTACATCAATAAATTATTCAATGCGAGGGTACAGCCCGACATACTAGCATGTCTATGCGCAAATTTCACAAATTGGAGAATTGGCCCACATTCATCACAGATACACCCTCTACTCACTATTATAGTGACTATAGCAAAAAAGATAATCCTCATTCACTGGACTTCGAAATCCACACCATCCCTTAATGAGGTAGTGCAGAAACTTAAACAGATCTTTCTTTTTGACAGAAGATCATTGACCTTGGCTGGGGGTGAGAATCTCTCCAAGTTTATGAACAAATGGCATTTCTATATGCTATCATTACCAGTAGAAATGAAAACCTCGCTAACTGAAATGTTTGACATCACTCAGTGGTCTCACCATTAAAATACGGCGAACATTTTGATCCCTGCCCTTTAAAGGGTCAAATTAATTGGAGGTTGAAGGGATCTTTACTTTACTTTATTCACGACACCCATCCTCTCTTCCTCTAAAGTGACGCCCAGGTTCGGAGAGCTCGCCCCTCCCCCCCCCCCCCTCTCAACCACCTTTTTATCTCCCCTCAGTCACCAACTCCCGAAATAAATGGTCCGACAGAGATGAAACAGTTTCTTGCGCATTTTATATGATGTCAATAGGACTTTCCTCAAGCGCAAATATGCCTAGACAGAGTCATATTTCCTCCTTGATCTCTCCTTCTTCTCCCCCCCCTTCATACTACTCCTCCCCTCTTCTCATTCTTTCTTCCTTCTATATAATCCTATTCTCACAGGTACTTTATACCTATCTATTCTTTTAGCTCGTGTTCAGTATATATGGGGATACTCCTTTACATTTAATTATATGGAGCAACACTCCAAGGTTACTAACTAATACATAAGGTATTTATCATATGGCATCCTCTTCCTCTAAGATCTAATTCATTATCAGTTCCTTCGCAGAAACGGACAACAACATCGCAACAAGTGGGTCTCCTTTGGTGACTAGTAAAGAGCTAATAACAATGACATGTTCTTTTTGTTTTTTATATTTTTTTTTTATTATATTACTTTCTTTGTGTTGTTGGGCTCTTAATATAAAAAGAGCTCCAGTCTCTGATGTCATGTCATAACATGCCTGTTCGGATATGCCAGCAATGCCTTAGATATTACAATACTTTATTGTCATATATGGATATTAAGTTTTATGTTCATTCCAAAAACAATGAGACAAGACTAGCCTAAAGAGTTATGTTTGAATATTTTATGCTCCATGTCTCACTGAATACAAATGTTGTATAATGGATGTATACCATTAATAAAATAAAAAATTGTTATATTAAAAAAAAAAAAAAAACAATGCTGAGGATTCCAGGAAAAGAAGTACTTGTGAGTGTTGGTACAAGATAATAATGACTGAAGAACTTGTAAGTGATGTTTTGAAAGATACTGGTGATTTGAAGAACTGGTGAACGGTGGTTAAAGACACTGATGATTTGTAGAACTTGATAACGGTGGTTAAAGACACTGATGATTTGTGGAACTTGAGAACGGTGGTGAAGGACACTGATGATTTGTAGAACTTGAGAACGGTGGTTAAAGAGACTGATGATTTGTATGACTTGAGAGTGGTGATTAAAGACACTGATGATTTGTAGAACTTGAGAGCGGTGGTTAAAGACACTGATGATTTGTATGACTTGAGAGCGGTGATTAAAGACACTGATGATTTGTAGAACTTGAGAGCGGTGATTAAAGACACTGATGATTTGTAGAACTTGAGAGACACTGGGGTACGACTGCAGAGAGATACGTCGGGAACAAGAGCACTGGCATCCACGTCAGGGGAGAAGACGATACTCAGGCGCCGAGGCTCTGCCCGGCGTCTGACTTTGAATCTCGCGCCTCCGCTGGATTGGCGGAACAGTCTGATGACGTCACCTGCTCCCTGCCCACGTGATGCCGGGTGTCATGGCGGCGCCCCTGCCCCGGGGAACCGCCGGGAGCCGCGCCAGCCAGACACCGGAGCCTGTGGACCACCGAAGGCGGAGGCCGCAACACAGACCAGCAGGCACGCAGGGGTAAGCGTGGTGAACGCCACCTATGGCGTGTGACAGTCCCCTCCCATAAGGAACTGCTTTAGGACATCCCCAATGCTATTCCCTGTGGAATACCAGTGTACCCCGCTGCAGAAAAGGAGATTTATGGTAAAAATTTACCTTTGTTAAATCTCTTTCTATGAGGTACACTGGATTCCACAGGGCGCCCACCCTGACGCACTTAGCTTCTTTGGGTTGGTATGGCATTAGCTGCTGATAGGTTCTCCTGTCGTGAGAATGTGGTGTCTGTGGCTACTAACCGTTGTCATCTCTTTTACCTGCTGCTGCATTGGACTGGTTAATAAAACTGAGCAACTGTGCATGGAGGCGTGGTTATAGAGGAGGTGGCGCCGAGCATCTTGGGAACAGTCAAAGCTTTTAGCCTGTTGGTGCATTGGATCAAGATCCTACTCTACACTCTGATGTTATTCCCTGTGGAATCCAGTGTACCTCGCAGAAAGAGATTTAACAAAGGTAAGTTCTTACCATAAATCTCCTTTTTTTACATATTATACTGTACTTATCCACCCTGCAGCCACAATGATTATGCAGCATATAAACATTGTTATTGCCCATATATTACACTCTTCCTCTCTCTCTCCTATCTCCATCCACTTATTGCATAATGGCCCTCATTCCGAGTTGTTCGCTCGCAAGCCGCCGCCTACTGAGAGTGAATCTTAGCTTAGCAAAATTGCGAACGAAAGATTCTCAAAATTGCGAATAGAAATTTCTAAGCAGTTTCTGAGTAGCTCGACACTTACTCTGCCACTGCGATCAGTTCAGTCAGTTTCGTTCCTGGTTTGACGTCACAAACACACCCAGCGTTCACCCAGACACTCCCCCGTTTCTCCAGCCACTCCTGCGTTTTTCCCAGAAACGGCAGCGTTTTTTCACACACACCCAAAAAACGTCCAGTTTCCGCCCAGAAACACCCACTTCCTGTCAATCACACTCCGATCACCAGAACGAAGAAAAAACCTCGTAATGCCGTGAGTAAAGTACCAAACTTCTTAGCAAATTTACTTGGTGCAGCCGCAGCGCGAACATTGTGCATGCGCAGTTTGCGGAAAATCGCTGCAATGCGATGAAAAATAACGAGCGAACAACTCGGAATGAGGGCCATTATCCTTATCCTCCCTCCAGCCACTTCAAATATACCTAGTGCTATTGCCCATATAATCCCCTCTCCCTAGTTTCTTCATCCACTTCTTACATATTATACCAGTGGTTCTCAAACTTTTTGGAATCACGGCGCCCTAGTGTATCAGAATTTTTTTCACGGCACCCCTAGACTAAAATTTTCTTATTGAGAAATGTAGAAAGAAATATTAAATTAAGTAAATTGTGTTTATATGACATCCTTAGGTTCAGTTATGTTGTGAGGGACAGGACTTGCTTCTGTTTGTCAACATATATTATGATTAGCAGCCACCAGCACTGGTTTTGCCTATTACATTGACCATAAATAATTTGAATTGGTCCTCGACCACCAATCCTAGGCACCCCTGCAAGTGTTCTGAGGCACCCCAGGGTGCCACGGCACACAGTTTGAGAACCACTGTATTATACTAATCTTCCCTCAAGCCACTTACTACTTTATATACACAGTGTTATTGGCCATTCTCTCCCATATTACATATTATACTTATTATATTAACCCTCCAACCACTTACTATATACACAGTGTGATTGCCCATATATTTCCCTCTCCCTCCTACCTCCATCCACTTAATACATATTATACTTATCCACTATCCAGCCACTTACCATATAACAATGTTATTGCCAAAAGCTGCTCTGCCCATTGCCCAAGTCTCAATTACCACTTGGCCCAACCCCAGTACTGACTCATCCAACCAAACCAGCATCTTTATTCAGTCACCACTGACCACGCTGATCGGAATACCTCCAACCAGTGCTGAAGGGACCCAGGTCCAACCCAGATGGTATTCCAGGCCCAATAAAAATAGTGATCACCAGCGCTAGGTTGTATAAAGTATATATATAATACACTAATTATAAAAAATCCAGGATGGTAGGTTATGTTGAAAAAGTATATATAGTAAATTTAATAAGAGTAATATCTTAAAATCACAGATGCCTCTACAACACAATTAGAAGTTAATTAATCATATAAAATGACACATCCACATATCTCCTCAATAAGTAGTAATTCATACCCCGGCTAGGACTCCCTCTGGAATTATGTCCATATAAATTGTTGGAGAATTGATGAAAGCAATGGAGTTAAGAATGTCCCTTTTAAGCATACCAATGCAAGCGTTTCCAAGCAGATAGGGAAGACTCCAATTTCTCCACAGATGGAGATGTCCAAGGGAAATGCTGTCCAATTAGTGCCGTATGGGTAGTGGAAATGAGGATATCCAGCAATGTTGAGGTGATTTTTTGAAGATGTGTCCGGCAGTCTCTAACTCAACGCGTTTCGCTGGTGTTAGCACCCAGCTTCCTCAGGAGTGAATGGTAGAGTACTGACCCTGGGCTCCTTATAAACCCTGAGCAATTAGTAAAATTCTAGACACCAGAAATACAATTACTCAACAAACCTAACCGTCCAAATAAAAGTATGAAAATAATATACCATTCATATTGGTATTGGTCTCACATGTGTAAATATCATTTTACATCCAAAAACGAGTTTTAGAAAGTGTTTAAAATATACCTTTAATTTCTATATAGTTTCATCAAGTCCGGTCATGTGACTATACATCGTCACATGATCCGTTTACTTTGGAATAATTGGTCTATATGGGTCAGGTGACTAGTCTGACCCGAATCTGAATCCCACCCTGCTGGTGCGCCTGCGCCAGCCACGCGCACGTCCGCACTCACCAGGAGAATCCAGCGGCCCCCCACCATGCCGTGCGACCCGTGACATCGATACGCGCGACTGGTCACGTGATCGAAGTCGGGACGCCGCACCATGGCAACAGGCCGCAGGGAGCCCAGCGAGCACGGACCGCACACGGCTCGTGTGTGCGCACCAGCCCGGCGATCCCCATGTATTCACATTCTAAGTGGATATGGAGACATAAACATATAATAAATCCACCAACATAAGAGGCGGCCTGTTGCCATGGTGCGGCGTCCCGACTTCGATCACGTGACCAGTCGCGCGTATCAACGTCACGGGTCGCACGGCATGGTGGGGGGCCGCTGGATTCTCCTGGAGAGTGCAGACGTGCGCGCGGCTGGCGCAGGCGCACCAGCAGGGTGGGATTCAGATTCGGGACAGACTAGTCACCTGACCCATATAGACCAATTATTCCAAAGTAAACGGATCATGTGACGATGTATAGTCACATGACCGGACTTGATGAAACTATATAGAAATTAAATGTATATTTTAAACACTTTCTAAAACTCGATTTTGGATGTAAAATGATATTTACACATGTGAGACCAATACCAATATGAATGGTATATTATTTTCATACTTTTATTTGGACGGTTAGGTTTGTTGAATAATTGTATTTCAGGTGTCTAGAATTTTACTAATTGCTCAGGGTTTATAAGGAGCCCAGGGTCAGTACTCTACCATTCACTCCTGAGGAAGCTGGGTGCTAACACCAGCGAAACGCGTTGAGTTAGAGACTGCCGGACACATCTTCAAAAAATCACCTCAACATTGCTGGATATCCTCATTTCCACTACCCATACGGCACTAATTGGACAGCATTTCCCTTGGACATCACCATCTGTGGAGAAATTGGAGTCTTCCCTATCTGCTTGGAAACGCTTGCATTGGTATGCTTAAAAGGGACATTCTTAACTCCATTGCTTTCATCAATTCTCTAACAATTTATATGGACATAATTCCAGAGGGAGTTCTAGCCGGGGTATGAATTACTAATTATTGAGGAGATATGTGGATGGGTCATTTTATATGATTAATTAACTTCTAATTGTGTTGTAGAGGCATCTGTGATTTTAAGATATTACTCTTATTAAATTTACTATATATACTTTTTCAACATAACCTACCATCCTGGATTTTTTATAATTAGTGTATTATATATATACTTTATACAACCTAGCGCTGGTGATCACTATTTTTATTGTACATATTCCTTTGGGGAATTACCACCCCCTACACCAGCAGCTTTTTGACAGCGCACTCTTTCTATTCTCTTTTAGGTATTCCAGGCCCTCCTAGTGGAGCTGTCACGACCTACTTTCCAGTTCAGCCTCCTCCATATATGGAAAGTGACTCAGCCAAAATGTTTCATGCTTTCTAGTCTGCAATACAGCCCAGTTCCTCAAACCTACAGTTCAAGTTATTGAGAGCTGACTAGGCCTCTGCCTTATCTGTGTATGCAACTATTGCTCCTAAGTTTGCTGTTGTATTCATGTCATGGAACTTCATTAAACCTGCTTGATTCAACCCTGAAGAACCTGTATTTGCTGTAGTCTCTGAACCCAGTCCGGTGATAAAGCTAAATATTTATCTTATAACATTCACTATATTTTGGTAAGAGACTCAGTACGCAATGGGCGTACGGGGTACCGTAAGGGTACGCACTTAGCGTAGCAGACGCTAGGCCGTGGTCGAGACTCATGAGCGGCACGTTCGCTCACGGCTTACGCTGGGTATCGAGCACGCTATAGGCGGTCCGAGTACCATAATGCTACGCTACTAGCGTAGCGGACGCTGTGCCCACAAGAGGAACACGAGCGGCGCAGACGTTCACAGGATGACACACAGTAAACCTTGTATGCAACACAATGTAACGCTGATTAACCTCTATTATGTAAAAGCCGCTTGAGCGATTGAGACACTCCGAATACCCTGAGCAATGTAATGATAAACACACAATACCTTGTAAGGTTCCAAAACCTTTATCTAGATGATTTTAGTATGTAAAAGGGGAAAACAGTTACAGCTTATACACTACAGCACTAACATAACACACCTAAACAGAATAACTGAACTTATACAATATACAACAGCGTAACAATAACAGAGAGAGAGAGAGAGAGAGTATGGCAAATACAAACAGAGAATAAGTTGGTTACAGAGAAAAACTTACACACTGGGAATGACTTCGCCAGCGCAACCTGGACCAGGGCTCTAGCCTTCAGCGTGAAAACCTTGCAGAGTCTTGTGTCACCAAGCCTATTGCAAGCTATATTTATTTACTAACTCAAGACATACTACAATAGATACTGTGTGCTCTCTTTCCATTGGTTAGGGGGTGGGACATGTACTGCACCTGGGATCATTGGTTAGTTCAAGAAGTGGGCGATGGCTAGGACTTGTTAGTATTCTAAATTCCTCTTTGTCTGATTATATTGAGGAAAGCTATTGTTTTGGATCTTCCAAACAAACTCTTTCTCTGGACTTTGTTTACCCCACCTTCAGTTGAGACAATTGACTACTCAGCACTCATTATTCTGGAGAGAAACCTGGTTCTATTCATAAACAAAGGTGTAAGCCCTCTTCATAGAATCTCAAAGCTTAGTGTAAATAAGGCTATTGTATTCAGTCTGTGGGAAAGAAATGACTGAATTCCATTCACCTACCCTGCACTATTGTGTAATTTATTCGGAATGCAATTAATCTTATTTCCTACTTCTGTGCATAACCATGAGCAGGAACTATGCGAATCCCTCCCAATTATCATAGGCACAACACCCCTTCAATACCCCACAGCTGGACACCATACACTACCCTCCAACCTTTGTCTGAGCCCTCCCAGCATGCAAAGAGGAATCTCTCTGTCCCTGAACCAGTTACACTAATCATACTTACAGATATTATTAAAGGGAATATTACCTATAAAATACATTATTTGGATTAAATATGTAACGATCGAGTCGCCCACCAGACGCACACAAACTCTACCGTAAATGCACATACCACGCGCCTGAGCGCACGACCGTGGAGGCGCCGTCACGCAACTGCGAATATGCGCACGCACGGGAGAGAATGTGCACGTGCAGTGGGAAAGCGCATGGGGTTAGTACAAGGCATCATAGGTCGCTATATTTTTCGACTTTGACAGTCCACCCTTTGGCAGTCACCAATAACTGCCACTTCCTAAACAATCTCACAAACAGAAAAATATATGTCATCATGTAAACACCTTTTTATGATTGGGTAAGGGAAGAGAGGAGAAGGTTAGAAAGATATGACCTAGTGAGACAGTAAAAGCATGTGTGTATGAAATCCATGTTTGAGGGGTCATGTATCATCGTGCCGTACGTGTTTTAAATCAAGCTTCGAGGTATTGCAAAGTATACATTGAATCCTTCTTATCCCTTATCAAGGGTCTGTGGATGGGCTGTCAAACTCTACCGAGCTCTTTTTGGCTTTTGGTTGCAACAAATGGGGGAGCACATTTAGTTGATGATACATGAAGGGGGGGAACATGTGAATGCTGATATATGTGTCTATATTCCCTGTCGATATGTGTGTCATTACCTGGAGGTTGTAGAGATGAAGATAAGAAACAATCGTTATAAATGCAGTCGTAAACTATGTGAGTTTAAATAAACAGTCGCCGATTGAGGTCTTGTCTGATGTCTTGTCTTGATGTACATGTTGTCAGATGTCTCTCGGTGCTTTTGTTGTAAATAGCGAGCAAAAGCTTTTCCATTGTCCATAAAATTACAGTTTTTAAAGTATTGGGCTTTCGTAAAAAGTTAAAGTCACTAGGGATATTGGGGGCTTGGGCATAGTTCATCAATGGTCTGTATAAAAGAGGTTGTCAAATTCTTCTTCCAAGCGGATGTCTTTGTACCTTGGAGGAAAACAAAGGAGAAACGGGTGAAAGAAACGGACCGTGGAATCACATTTTCATCACAACATTGTCTCTATCGTTGGGTCATAAATCAAATTAGTTGTCGTTATTACAGTGTCCTCGCTCCTCAGACTCATCACTCTAGTACTACCTTTACACTTAGTTAAAGCCCGAACGCATCTAAATATCAGACCAACCAATATGACGACTCCCAGGATACACAAGAGAAATTTCCCTACGTCCATTATAATACCTTGGGCCCATTCTCCTAAACCAGAGAACCAATTTCGTGGGTTCAACCATGACACCCAACTGGTCAGCTCATTACCCACAGCAGCGAGTGTGAGATTGTGTTTCCTTCGAAACTCCCACTTCAATTGCAAAATGTCATCCATCTTTTGGTCTATGACCTCGGCCGGGTCCTCAGTGCTGTTTGTAATACACGTGCAGCACTTTATTCCATACTGAGTTGCTAGGGTAACACAATACCCGCCTGTCACTGCTGTGAGATAATTGAGAATCATCCTATGCTGAACCAGCTCTGTTTTGTAGGCTTGTAACTCTTTCCCAGTGTACCTGAACGTGTCGTCATACATTTCGGTGATATTGTCTAACAAGTTTGCTAGCGCAGATATATATCTATAATTTATCACTCCTCTGGCGGTACGAGTGATATCTAACGCGAGTAGGAATTGAATCCCGGTGGATTCATGGATCAGATCAGAGGCCGGATGCTCTGTCCTCTCTATCAGGTGCCGTTTAACGACGTGCTCGTAATGAGTGTGAGTGTAAGGAGCTTGGGCACCGCGGTGAATATCTTTCATTTTTAAATGGGATACAGTCATTACTTCAGGCAGTACTTTTCCAATGTAACACAATCCCTCTGAGTTTGGGGCAAGCCACTTATACGCCTTTCTCCCGCATATAAAATATGCATCATCGGGGAGAACATATGGGACGGAGTATGACATAACCATGTTACAAATTTTCCATGTGAAATCTCCTAACCCTAACTCTCCCATCTGTCTAGTACACGTATCAGGTTGTACGATATGTGCACAGTATCCTGGTGATACTTCTCCAACTCGCATGGTCCTACTTCCTAGAGTATACCTATACCGGAAATATTTTCCACTGTTGGCTATCTGGCGTATAAGCTCTGTGTCTATGGGCATTCTATCGGCTCTATATGAAAATGTCATGGTTTGATTACTCCATGACACTTCCCAATTTCCCGGCTTTCGGGGATTGGAAATGTTAAAGCATACTAAGGACTTATCCACATGATATTGGTGGAGCTTCAAACTAGGAGGACTAGAGATATTAAACCTCTTGTCCACCGGCCTCCCACCACTTAACTCAAGTACCTCTCCTACAGTTAAAGGGAATGGTACTAGTCCTGATTTGCTATGACCTTGAGGTACTTGAGAGCATACCCAACAGTCTGTCTGGTTTAACACTTTACCCACCAAGGAGTGATAGTCACTCAATGGATGCCGGTCCATGTGGACATTAAAACTGGACTGACATTTCTTGATGCACCCATCCTCAACTATATTGTCACAATGCCTACAGATGCAGTTCTCTTCAGCTAACAATCCTTCACAATTCCTTCTATTGTCAATGCTACCAGATCGTTTTCTGATACTCGCCTTTACTCGATGATTATGTTGCTCTTGGAAAACTACGCCTCCATCCTGGTCATCAGAACCCATTCCAGATCCTTTCTCGACCTCCATGGTACTCTCACCGAAACAGACTGCTCTGGTCAACATCATGGTCAACAGGAAAATCCGGATCACAGTCTCTTGGGGCAAGTCCATCTTATAGGAGGAAAAGGAGAAAAATAATAAGGGGGGAGGAGAATAGGAGGGAGATGGGAACTGGAGAAAATAACAAAAGGGAAAAAGAAATCTGGCTCGACAAATGCCTCCGGTCTTATTATTCTCAGCGCTCAGGTGTCGTCTCAACCTTCCCGGAACAGACACTCTAGTGATACAACCTCTACTGTCTGTTCTTTATCACGGGACCTCTCTGGGTCAGCAACCTTTTTACAATGAGACGAATGGACGCAAGTCTCTCTCTCGGCAACCTTCAATGCTGTCGTGCTGGTCAATAAGACTTGATATGGTCCTTCCCATCTATCAATAAGGCAACCTGAGCGTAGAAAATTCTGTATCATTACATAATCCCCAGGTTCAATGTCATGACAATTACTGTCTGGCAAATCAGGAATCACCAACTTTAGATTATCATTCTGATTCCTCAATTGCTTACTCATCTTTACCAAATACTTTACAGTTACTTCATTGTTACATTTCAAATCGTCCTGGGGGTTAATCATAACATGGGGTTGTCGACCAAACAGAATTTCAAAAGGAGACAGATTAAGGAGGGACCTGGGAGTGGTTCTGATGCTGTATAATACGATTGGCAAAGCTTCGGGCCACAACAATCCTGTTTCAGCCATTACCTTGCTTAATTTGTTTTTAATAGTGCTGTTTACTCTTTCCACTTTCGCACTCGCCTGGGGGCGGTACGGAGTGTGTAGCTTACTATTAATTCCCATCAACTTACACATTACTTGAAAAACTTCACCTGTAAAATGGGTACCCCTATCACTCTCAATGATTCTAGGGATACTGTACCTACACACAAATTCCTGCACAATTTTCTTTGCAGTAAACACTGCGGTATTTGTGGCCGCGGGAAATGCTTCAACCCAATTTGAGAACACGTCAATACAAACCAATACATATTTTAAATTTCTACAAGGTGGCAATTGTATGAAATCAATTTGTATTACCTGGAAAGGACCATCTGTAGGAGGGATATGGGATGGCTCTGTTGGTATTGCTTTTCCGATATTCTTCCTCAAGCAGGTGAGACATGTCATCGCTCTTTTACCCGCATGGGAAGAAAAACCTGGGGCGCACCAATAAGCTCTTACCAACTTACACATTCCTTCTTTGCCTAGATGAGTCAGCCCATGTGCCGCTTCCGCTAGACGTGGAAGGTATGCTCTGGGTGCCACTGGCTTACCCTGACCATCTGTCCAGAGTCCTGAGGACTCCTGGCCATATCCTTTTGACCTCCAAACTGCCTTTTCTTGTGGTGGACACAAATTTTGCATTTCATACAATTTCTGTGTGTTTACAGTATTAAATACCATCAGTTGTGTACTGTCTGTCTGTATGGGGGTACTGGCTGCTGATTTAGCAGCTTCGTCTGCTCGGCTGTTACCAAGTGATACCGGGTCTTGGCTATACGTGTGAGCTTTACACTTGATAACAGCCACTCTGTCGGGTTCCTGTATCGCTGTTAGAATTCTTTTGATGTGGGCTGCATGTGCTACGGATGTGCCAGCTGCCGTCATGAAATTTCTGAGGCGCCATAGGGCACCGAAATCATGGACTACTATGAAGGCGTACCTAGAATCTGTGTAGATATTGGCTGACTTGCCTTTAGCCAATTCGCATGCTCTGGTTAGGGCAACCAGTTCAGCAACTTGTGCTGAGTGTGGTGGGCCTAGGGGTTCCGCTTCTATGGTACCTTGGTCATCTACGACTGCATATCCAGTACACAAGTCTCTCGAGTCCGTCTGTCTGTAACAACTGCTGTCAGTGTAGAAAGTGAAATCTACATCTTCCAGTGGGTTGTCACTGATGTCAGGCCTTGCCGTGAAATTTTGGGTCAAATATTCCATACAATCATGTGTGTCATTTTCCTTACTAAATCCTCCTTCACCATCACTCTCATCCTCCACCCTTTGTGCCTGTCCAGGCACACCTGGGAGATATGTTGCAGGATTTAATGCGCTGCATCTCCTTATGGTGATGTTTACCGGGGCCATTAATGCCAATTCCCATCTTATAAACCGCGCTGATGAGACGTGTCTGGTTTGGGCAGAATTCAGTAAAGCTGACACTGCATGTGATGTATGAATTGTGAGGTTGTGTCCTAGCACTACATCTTCGCTTTTACTTACTAGCAATGCTATTGCTGCAACACTTCGCAAGCATGTGTGGAGGGATCGCGCTACCGTGTCTAGCTGAGCGCTATAGTAGGCTACCGGCCTGCTGGCATCACCATGCTTCTAGGTTAAGACACCTGCCACGCACCCAGCACTCTCTGTTCCGTACAGCTCAAAGGGTTTTCCATAATCTGGCATGCCTAATGCTGGTGCCTGCGTTAGGCACTGTTTAAGTCTCTCAAATGCCATCTCAGACTCGTCTGTGTGCGAAATCCGATCAGGTTTGTTTGATGAGACCATCTCCTGCAAAGGCAGGGCCAGTATGGAAAAACCTGGGATCCAGTTACGGCAATACCCACACATTCCTAAAAACGTTCTAGTCTGTTGCTGGGTTTGTGGCAGGGTCATGTCACGAATTGCTTGAATTCTATCAGCGGTGAGGTGTCTCAGTCCTTGTGTCAGACAGTGTCCCAAATATTTTACCTTGGTCTGGCATAATTGTAACTTGTCTTTGGAAACCTTGTGTCCGGTGTCTGAAAGATGAAACAGGAGTTGTTTCGTATCTCTCAGGGACGATTCAAGTGAATCTGAACACAGCAGTAAGTCATCTACGTACTGTATTAATATTGATCCACTCTCAGGTTGGAAAGACTGTAAACAATCATGCAAGGCCTGTGAGAAAATACTTGGACTGTCAATGAAACCTTGTGGTAATCGAGTCCAGGTGTACTGAACTCCTCTGTATGTAAATGCGAATAAGTATTGACTGTCAGGGTGCAGAGGTACCGAGAAGAAAGCGGAGCAGAGGTCAATCACAGTGAAAAATTTGGCAGTGGGAGGGATTTGCATAAGGATGACAGCTGGATTTGGCACTACGGGGAATTGACTCTCAACTATTTTGTTGATCCCTCTTAGATCCTGCACTAATCTGTAACCCCTCCCCCCACTCTTTTTAACAGGGAAGATGGGACTATTGGCAGTGCTGGACGTCCTTACCAGAATGCCCTGTTGTAGCAAGCGCTTTATTACAGGGTAAACTCCTAACTCCACCTCTGGCTTCAGAGGGTATTGTGGGATTTTTGGAGCTATCCTACCATCTTTTACTTGTACAACTACTGGGGCTACGTTTGCCATTAATCCAGTGTCTTGTCCATCCTTGGTCCAAAGTGATTCCGGTATCTGGGAAATCATTTCCTCTACCTTGGACGGACACCTATTTACAATAACAGTGTGTGACATTAATCTTGTTGGGGAGTCTAGCATATCCTGCACTTCCTGAGCGTGGTTTTCGGGTATGTCCAAGAACACACCTTCAGGAGTACAATATATGACACATCCCATTTTGCACAGTAAATCTCTCCCTAGGAGATTAGTCGGAGCCGTTGCAGCCAGCAGAAAAGAATGCTTGGTATGCAAAGGCCCTATCGTAATCTCTGCAGGTTTGCTTAAAGGGTAGTGTTGTACTACTCCTGTTACTCCCATGGCTGGAATTGTTTTACCAGTGGTTCTCATGCCCACGGTCGAATTTATCACTGACTTGGCCGCCCCCGTATCTACAAGGAAATTTAGAGATTTTCCAGCTACATCAATTGTGACCTCGGGTTCACTTCCAAGGCTCGCAATTAATTTCACTGGCTGCAGACTACAGGTGTGGCCCCACCCCTATTGTATGTGGTGACCTCCCTGCGTTGCGCTGGCAGCTATTACCTGTGAAGGGGGCAAATGGGAACTATCAGAGACTTTCCAGTCTCTTCTTGGGGGATACCTTTTTGTTTCCCCTGCGTGTGGCTCATAACTCCGTCTCTGCGGTCCTTGATCCCAATTTCGTGTGTCATGTCGTTGTCTAGGGGGTTGATATGATTTTTGTGCACTTTTCAATCTACAGTCTCGTGCAAAATGTCCCTCTTTATGACAGTAATAACAAGTTACCACATTTGACTTACCCACAGGGGTCTGAGACTTATGCTGAGTTGGCCTTGTGGTAAGGGCCTGTATACTTACAGCCATCAGCTTATCACTCTGCGACTCCCTGTGTCTGGTGATGTTCCGATCATGATCAATAGCGGCCTCTCTCAAAGTAGCCACCGACAAACCTCGCCAACATGGTTGGGTGGTCTGTACCCTCGTCCTCAATACTTCCTTTAAACCATCCATTAACACAGATACTGCTACTTCTCTATGATTCACATTTGTCTTAATGTCTTCTATCCCTGTATACTTAGCCATTTCCTGCAGTGCCCGATGAAAATAATTAGCAGCTATTTCTCCCTCCTTTTGCTTGATGGAGAAAATTTTGTTCCATTTAGCAACAGCTGGGAAATATACTCCCAGCTGCAAATTAATTCTTTTCACATTATCTTGATTGTACTCCTCAGTAAGGGGTACCTCTTCATCTAGTCTACAGTCAGCTATAAATCTCGCTGAGTCGACATTGGAGGGTAAACATGCCCTCAGCAATATCCGACAATCTTTGTTATTGGGCTCCACAGTATTTCCTAGCTCCCTAATGTACTTCTGGCTTGCAACTAGATCTTTCCTAGGATCAGGCAATTCAGACACCATTGATCTTAATTCCGTTCGGGAAAAGGGGCAGTGCATGGCGATGTTTCTGACAGGAGTGACTCCTGAAGTGTCAGTTTTCCCATTTGGTACTGCAATTACCCTAACAGGATTAAGTTCAATAACATCATTCTGAGTAGATTCTACAACATGTGGTGTAATGGTTTCAGTATAGTGTACAGTGCCGTACTTACCAGTTGATACGACCTCACCTGTCCCTCCACTAGGGGCCTTTGATACTGCTCTTACTGGTTGGGACGTGCCCACTGTTGTTTCTGCTATGGTGGCTGCTAGAGAGAGTGCCGATATTGTTGTGGGCTCATCCTCTTGGTCACAATCCTGGGGAAAGTTTAAAACAGGGTACAGCTTGCACGAGTTAGTATTAGCATCAACAATCTTAGTTACATTATTCTTAACATCTATACAATTACTAAGTGCATGTTTATCATACACCAGTGTGCCATTCTCTGTAACCACTTTCTCTCCTGTTATGTATGGTGGTGGTGGTGCGGTGGCTATCAGTTTCCTGATAGGGTTAGATCCAGCCGCTTGAGCCAATCCTCTTTGTATTTCACCTTCCTGTTGCCATAATTGTAAATAATCATAATGTTTGATCCGTCTCTTTGCAGATTTAATGAGACATATCCTTCTCCTTAGATTTTGTAACACCTCGGGGCTGAAACTGCCTACCTGTGGGAACTTTTCCCCGTCATGCACAGTCATTCTTTCCCATTCATCGCACAAAACCTCTGTGTGTGAACCGTATTTCTCACACATGATATACCTTGCCGACCCTATTGGCCGGTTTACTAAATCAACCTGAACCAGGGTTGATCGCCCCCTACCTGAACAACTGGCCCCCATCTTTGCAGGTGTTGCTTTCACTACCTCTGACCTTCAAATCAGGGTCTTCAGCGAACCCTTACAAAAACCAAGATGTCCGGGGTAGGCCGATGGTGAAAGTTTACCGAGTACCTTCACTCACTCGCCCACGTCGACCAATACGCCCACACACTGCCTTAGCGCTGGCGTACTCAACCTAGGGCCCCTGCGACCTGAACCTCTATTTACTGGAACGTGTGGGTGTGATCCGAAGAGCACTTAACCCTTCCCAGTAAATATCAGTTGCTGGAGAATTCCTGAGTGACCAGCGAACCTCCCTTAAAATAAAAAAAATTACACAAATCACGTTAGAATGTACAAATAGCGTTTATGACCCCTCTAGCATACGCAAATGGTACTGGGTCAAGTTACAAACTAATGCACACAATTACATGCGGTACAATCGTTCTGCACATAAGCAACTAATCTTATGTGCGGAACGACCAGTGGAATCGAAAATTGTGGCTGCGAATTCCTTCAGCCAGAGCTTAATGGCCTATATGGGTACCGCACCAACCCTCCTGGGGTTGTGCTTCTTGACTCTATCTATAGCGGACTTCCTAGTCCGCTGTACCTAGACCTCCTGGTCTGTCTCTGGACCTCCTGGTCCGTGACCTCCTGGTCTGCTATACTCTAATGCTCTTATTTTAATATGTTAACAAGGGATGCCTCCCAAGCCACCGCGCTGTCACTTTCACGTATGTACCTCACGAGAACTCGATTTCCTGTGGTTCCACCCAAAAATGAGAAACTTATATATATATATATACACACTCTTTCACCTCATATACTCTTTACTTTCGTTTCTGCGCAGAAATCCCTTTCATTCAGTATCGCAGTCTTAGTCCCAAAGGAGTTACAACTAGAGAAGGATTATTTACGCTAAAATTTAGGACACTGAGATTGACTTGCGCTATTATCGCGTTGCTTCTGTATCACCTACTAAAACAATACTGTCGTGCGATTTGTATTACGTGGGCGTACCCATACGCTCCGTTGCGTAATATACGCTACGTGTGTAAGCCCTTGCATCGCGTATGCTTGTCCCGCCCTTTGCTAGGGACACGTGTACACAGGCCAGACACGTCCACAGTAACACAAGTAACACGTTTCTATCAATGCAAATGATATTTAACTGTAATCATTTACTGAACACCACACAGAACTTCCTTGTATCTTAGGCAAGCCGTGTGCGTGTTTTACAAATTACTCCCTTACGTATTAATTTTTACTTTTAACTACCAATAGCAACAAATCTTTCTCAGAACGTTATCAATGATAAATGGCAAACAGGAAGGCGAGATGTGAAATTACACAAATGACAAATGCAGGTGTGTGCGTGTGTTGCGTACGCAATGTGTATCAAACCGAAATAAACAGTTTTAAAAGACAAAAGCGTACTGTTTTTACCTTCCGGTTCCGGATTCCACCAGCACTCCTACAGCGTAGCGATGCAGACGCTTATCTAGTCAGCACTACCGTATCCCTCACCACCAACACGGATACGAAGGGATACGCCTCCTGCCCTTTGCTGACAGATAAAGTCTGCTTGTGTTCGCTAGAGCGGATATGTGGAGGACGGATGAGTCACTAATTGATAAAGCTAAATATTTATCTTATAACATTCACTATATTTTGGTAAGAGACTCAGTACGCAATGGGCGTACGGGGTACCGTAAGGGTACGCACTTAGCGTAGCAGACGCTAGGCCGTGGTCGAGACGCACGTTCGCTCATGGCTTACGCTGGGTATCGAGCACGCTATAGGCGGTCCGAGTACCATAATGCTACGCAACTAGCGTAGCGGACGCTGTGCCCACAAGAGGAACACGAGCGGCGCAGACGCTCACAGGATGACACACAGTAAACCTTGTATGCAACACAATGTAACGCTGATTAACCTCTATTATGTAAAAGCCGCTTAAGCGATTGAGACACTCCGAATACCCTTAGCAATGTAATGATAAACACACAATACCTTGTAAGGTTCCAAAACCTTTATCTAGATGATTTTAGTATGTAAAAGGGGAAAACAGTTACAGCTTATACACTGCAGCACTAACATAACACACCTAAACAGAATAACTGAACTTATACAATATACAACAGCGTAACAATAACAGAGAGAGAGTATGGCAAATACAAACAGAGAATAAGTTGGTTACAGAGAAAAACTTACACACTGGGAATGACTTTGCCGGCGCAACCTGGACCAGGGCTCTAGTCTTCAGCGTGAAAACCTTGCAGAGTCTTGTGTCACCAAGCCTATTGCAAGCTATATTTATTTACTAACTCAAGACATACTACAATAGATACTGTGTGCTCTCTTTCCATTGGTTAGGGGGTGGGACATGTACTGCACCTGGGATCATTGGTTAGTTCAAGAAGTGGGCGATGGCTAGGACTTGTTAGTATTCTAAATTCCTCTTTGTCTGATTATATTGAGGAAAGCTATTGTTTTGGATCTTCCAAACAAACTCTGTCTCTGGGCTTTGTTTACCCCACCTTCAGTTGAGACAATTGACTACTCAGCACTCATTATTCTGGAGAGAAACCATGGTTCTATTCATAAACAAAGGTGTAAGCCCACTTCATAGAATCTCAAAGCTTAGTGTAAATAAGGCTATTGTATTCAGTCTGTGGGAAAGAAATGACTGAATTCCATTCACCTACCCTGCACTATTGTGTAATTTATTCGGAATGCAATTAATCTTATTTCCTACTTCTGTGCATAACCATGAGCAGGAACTATGCGAATCCCTCCCAATTATCATAGGCACAACACCCCTTCAATACCCCACAGCTGGACACCATACACTACCCTCCAACCTTTGTCTGAGCCCTCCCAGCATGCAAAGAGGAATCTCTCTGTCCCTGAACCAGTTACACTAATCATACTTACAGATATTATTAAAGGGAATATTACCTATAAAATACATTATTTGGATTAAATATGTAACGATCGAGTCGCCCACCAGACGCACACAAACTCTACCGTAAATGCACATACCACGTGCCTGAGCGCACGACCGTGGAGGCGCCGTCACGCAACTGCGAATATGCGCACGCACGGGAGAGAATGTGCACGTGCAGCGGGCAAGCGCATGGGGTTAGTACAAGGCATCAAAGGTCGCTATATTTTTCGACTTTGACACCGGATACACAAACCAACGATAGTGTGACACTTACTATAAAGACAGTGTTATTGCCCATACTGTGTATTCCGCTCTCCCTCATATCTCCATCCACTTATTATATACATTATACTTATCCTCCCTCCAGCCACTTACTAGATACAATGTTATTGCCCACATATTCCCCTCTCCCTCATGTCTTCATGCACTTATTACATATTATACTTTTATTTCCCCCAGCCACTTACTATGTATACAATGTTATTGCCCATATAATCCCCTCTTCCCTCTTTCTTCTGCCTCTATTAACTGTATTTATTACTAGGGATGAGCGGGTTCGGTTCCCTGGGAACCGAACCCTGCTGAACATCATGTCATGAGCCCGGATCCGAGTCCAGCTCGGGACTTCCCACCATAATCGGAAAACGGAAAGAAGCAAAACGTCATCATCCCACTGTCGGATTCTCATGGGCTTTGGATTCCATATAAGAAGCCGCGCGTCGCCACCATTTTCACTCCAGTCCTGGAGAGTGTAGTGAGATGACATGTCTCCTCAGTGTCTGTGCGAGAAAGTGGTGTGGGGCGTGGGGTGGCGACCTGCTCTTTTGTGTCATTCCAGTGCTGTCAGTGCTTGTGCTGCATCAGTCCACTGGTGGTGTCTTGTGCTGCATCAGTCCAGTCACAGTGGTGGTGTCCTGTGCTGCCAAAAGTCCAGTGCTGCTGTATAAGTCCAGTCCAGTGCAGTGGTGCTGTCTTGTGCTGCATCAGTCCAGTGGTCATGTCCTCTGCTGCCATAAGTCCAGTGGTAGTGTCCTGTGCTGCCATAAGTCCAATGGTGCTGCTGTATATGTCCAGTCCAGTTGTGGTGTACTGTGCTGCATTAGTCCAATGGTGGTGTCCTGTGCTGCCATAACTCCAATGGTGGTGTCCTGTGCTGCCATAAGTCCATTGGTGCTGCTGTATAAATCCATGGGTACTGCCGTAGAAGTCCAGTGGTACTGCCATATAAGTCCAGTGGTGCAGCCGTATAAGTCCAGTGGTACTACCGTATGAGTGCAGTGGTACTGCCGTATAAGTCCAGTGGTACTGTTGTATAAGTTCAATCCAGTGGTGCAGCCATATAAGTCCAGTGGTACTGTCGTATAAGTCATGGGGTACTGCCGTAAAAGTCCAGGGCTACTGCCGTATAAGTCCAAGGATACTACCATATAAGTCCAGGGGTACTGCCGTATAAGTCCAGGGGTACTGCTGTATAAGTCCAGGGTTACTGCCGCATAAGTCCAGTGGTACTGCTGCATAAGTCCAGTGGTGCAGCCGTATAAGTCCAGTGGTACTGCCGTATAAATCCAGTGGTACTGCCGTATAAGTCCAGTGGTACTGCCGTATAAGTCCAGTCCAGTGGTGCAGCCATAGAAGTCCAGTGATACTGCCGTATAAGTCCAGTCCAGTGGTGCAGTCATATAAGTCCAGTGGTAATGTCATATAAGTCCAGGGGTACTGCTGTATAAGTCCAGAGATACTGACTTAGGTATAAGTCCAGGGGTACTGCCGTATAAGCCCAGTCATGTAGCCATAGAAGTCCAGTGGTACTGCCATATAAGTCCAGTGGTACTGCCATATAAGTCCAGTGGTGCAGCCGAATAAGTCCAGTAGTACTACCGTATGAGTGCAGTGGTACTGCCGTATAAGTCCAGTGGTACTGCCGTATAAGTCAATCCAGTGGTGCAGCCATATAAGTCCAGTGGTACTGCCGTATAAGTCCAGTCTGTGGTGCAGCCGTATAAGAGCAGTGCTACTGCTGTATAAGTCCAGTCCAGTGGTGCAGCCATATAAGTCCAGTGGTACTGTCATATAAGTCCAGGCGTACTGCTGTATAAGTCCAGTGGTACTGCTGTATAAGTCATGGGGTACTGCCATATAAGTCCAGTCCAGTGATGCAGCCATAGAAGTCCAGTGTAACTGCCATATAAGTCCAGTGGTACTGCCGTATAAGTCCAGTGGTACTGCCGTATAAGTCCAGTCCAGTGGTGGAGCCATATAAGACAGTGGTACTGTCATATAAGTCCAGTCCAGTGATGCAGCCATAGAAGTCCAGTGGAACTGCCATATAAGTCCAGTGGTACTGCCGTATAAGTCCAGTGGTACTGCCGTATAAGTCCAGTGGTGCAGCCGTATAAGTCCAGTGGTACTACCGTATGAGTGCAGTGGTACTGTCGTATAAGTCCAGTGGTACTGTCGTATAAGTCCAATCCAGTGGTGCAGCCATATAAGTCCAGTGTTACTTCCATAGAAGTCCAGGGGTATTGCCGTATAAGTCCAGGGTTACTGGCGTATAAGTCCAGGGGTACTGCTGCATAAGTCCAGTGGTGCAGCCGTATAAGTCCAGTGTACTTCCGTATAAGTCCAGTGGTACTGCTGTATAAGTCCAGTCCAGTGGGGCAGACGTATAAGCTCCAGTGGTACTGCTGTATAAGTCCAGTGTAACTGCCATATAAGTCCAGGGGTACTGCCATATAAGTCCAAGAAAACTGCCATATAATTCCAAGGGTACTGCCATATAAGTCCTGGGGTACTGCCATTTAAGTCCAGTGGTACTGCCGTATAAGTCCAGGAGTACTGCTGTATAAAGTCCAGGGGTTCTGTTGTATAAGTCCATTGGTACTGCCATATAAGTCCAGTCCAGTGGTGCAGCCGTATAAGACCAGTGGTACTGCCATATAAGGTCTGGTCAGTGGTGCAGCCATAGAAGTCCAGTGGTGCAACCGTATAAGTCCAGTGGTACTGCCGTATAAGTCCAGTCCAGTGGTGCAGCCATATAAGTCCAGTGGTACTGTCATATTAGTCATGGGGTACTGCCGTTTAGTCCAGTGGTGCAGCTGTAGAAGTCCAGGGGTACTGCCATATAAGTCCAGTCCAGTGATGTAGCCATAGAAGTCCAGTGGCACTGGTGTATAAGTCAAGTGGTGCCGCCATATAAGTCCAGTGATACTACCGTATGAGTGCAGTCGTACTACCGTATGAGTGCAGTGGTATTGCCATATAAGTCCAGTGGTACTACCGTATAAGTCCAATCCAGTGGTGCAGCCATATAAGTCCAGTGGTACTGCCGTATAAGTCCAGGGTTATTGCCGTATAAGTTCATGGGTACTGCCATATAAGTCCAAGGATACTACCATATAAGTGCAGGGGTATTGCCGTATAAGTCCAGGGGTACTGCCGTATAAGTCCAGGGGTACTGCCGTATAAGTCATGGGGTACTGCCGTATAAGTCTAGGGGTACTGCCTTATAAGTCCAGGGATACTGCTGCTTAACACCAGTTGTGCAGCCGTATAAGTCCAGTGGTACTGCCGTATAAGTCCAGTGGTACTGCCATATAAGTCCAGTCCAGTGGTGCAGCCATATAAGTCCATTTTTACTTCCATATAAGTCCAGTGGTACTGCCATATAAGTCCAGTCCACTGGTGCAGCCATATAAGACCAGTGGTACTGCCGTATAAGTCCAGTGGTGCAGCAGTGTAAGTCCAGTGGTACTGCCATATAAGTCCAGTGTTACTGCCATATAAGTCCAGGGGTACTGCCATATAAGTCCAGGGGTACTGCCATATAAGTCCAAGAAAACTGCCGTATAAGTCCAGGGGTACTGCCGTATACGTCCAGTGGTATTGCCATATAAGTCCAGGAGTACTGCCGTATAAGTACAGTGGTACTGCTGTATAAGTCCAGGGGTACTGTTGTATAAGTCCAATTGTACTGCCGTATAAGTCCAGTCAAGTGGTGCAGCCGTATAAGACCATTGGTACTGCCGTATAAGTGCAGTCCAGTGGTGCAGCCATAGATGTCCAGTGGTACTGCCGTATAAGTCCAATGGTGCAGCCGTATAAGTCCAGTGGTACTGCTGTATAAGTCCAGTCCAGTGGTGCAGCCATATAAGTCCAGTGGTACTGTCATATAAGTCCAGGCATACTGCCGTATAAGTTCAGTGGTACTGCTGTGTAAGTCCAGGGGTACTGCCGTATAAGTCCAGTCCAGTGATGCAGCCGTAGAAGTCCAGTGGTACTGCTGTATTAGTCTAGTGGTACTGCCATATAAGTCAAGTAGTGCCGCCGTATAAGTCCAGTGGTACTGCCGTATGAGTGCAGTAGTACTGCCATATAAGTCCAGTGGTACTGCCGTATAACTTCAATCCAGTGGTGCAGCCATATAAGTCCAGTGGTACTGCCGTATAAGTCCAGGCGTACTGCCATTTAAGTTCAGTGGTACTGCTGTATAAGTCCAGGGGTACTGCTGTATAAGTCCAGTCCAGTGGTGCAGCCATATAAGTCCAGTGGTACTGTCATATAAGTCCAGGCATACTGTCATATAAGTCCAGTGGTACTGCTCTATAAGTCCAGGGGTACTGCCATAAAAGTCCAGTCCAGTGATGCAGCCGTAGAAGTCCAGTGAAACTGCCGTATAAGTCCAGTGGTACTGCCGTATAAGTCCAGTGGTGCAGCCGTATAAGTCCAGTGGTACTACCGTATGAGTGCAGTGGTACTGCCA
Organism: Pseudophryne corroboree; assembly: GCF_028390025.1. Lineage (NCBI taxonomy): Eukaryota > Metazoa > Chordata > Amphibia > Anura > Myobatrachidae > Pseudophryne > Pseudophryne corroboree. The sequence continues at coordinate 187,141,433 of NC_086453.1, read as the reverse complement.
TATAAGTCCAGTGGTACTGTCGTATAAGTCCAATCCAGTGGTACAGCCATATAAGTCCAGTGGTACTGCCGTATAAGTCCAGGGGTACTGCCGTATAAGTCCAGGGCTACTGCCGTATAAGTCTAAGGATATTACCAAATAAGTCCAGGGGTACTGCCGTATAAGTCCAGTGGTACTGCCGTATAAGTCCAGGGTTACTGGCGTATAAGTCCAGGGGTACTACTGCATAAGTCCAGTGGTGCAGCCATATAAGTCCAGTGGTACTACCATATAAGTCAAGTGGTACTGGCGTATAAGTCCAGTCCAGTGGTGCAGCCATATAAGCTCCAGTGGTACTGCCGTATAAGTCCAGTGTTACTGCCATATAAGTCATGGGGTACTGCTATATAAGTCCAAGAAAGCTGTCGTATAAGTCCAGGGGTACTGCCATATAAGTCCAGGGGTACTGCCGTATAAGTCCAGGGGTACTGCCGTATAAGTCCAGGAGTACTGCTGTATAAGTACAGTGGTATTGCTGTATAAGTCCAGGGGTACTGTTGGATAAATCCAGTGGTACTGCAGGATAAGTCCAGTCCAGTGGTGCAGCCGTATAAGTCCAGTGGTACTGCCGTATAAGTCCAGTCCAGTGGTGCAGCCATAGAAGTCAAGTGGTACTGCCGTATAAGTCCAGAGTTGCAGCCATATAAGTCCAGTGGTACTGCCGTATAAGTCCAGTCCAGTGGTGCAGCCATATAAGTCCAGTGGTACAGTCATATAAGTCCAGGGCTAATGCCGTATAAGTCCAGTGGTACTGCCATATAAGTCCAGGGGTACTGCCGTATAAGTCCAGTCCAGGGATGCAGCCATAGAAGTCCAGTGGTAGTGCCATATAAGTCCAGGGGTACTGCCATATAAGTCCAGGCGTACTGCCGTATAAGTCCAGGGGTACTGCCGTATAAGTCCAGGAGTACTGCTGTATAAGTACAGTGGTATTGCTGTATAAGTCCAGGGGTACTGTTGGATAAATCCAGTGGTACTGCCGTATAAGTCCAGTCCAGTGGTGCAGCCGTATAAGTCCAGTGGTACTGCCGTATAAGTCCAGTCCAGTGGTGCAGCCATAGAAGTCAAGTGGTACTGCCGTATAAGTCCAGAGTTGCAGCCATATAAGTCCAGTGGTACTGCCGTATAAGTCCAGTCCAGTGGTGCAGCCATATAAGTCCAGTGGTACAGTCATATAAGTCCAGGGCTAATGCCGTATAAGTCCAGTGGTACTGCCATATAAGTCCAGGGGTACTGCCGTATAAGTCCAGTCCAGGGATGCAGCCATAGAAGTCCAGTGGTAGTGCCATATAAGTCCAGGGGTACTGCCATATAAGTCCAGGGGTACTGCCGTATAAGTCCAGGGGTACTGCCGTATAAGTCCAGGAGTACTGCTGTATAAGTACAGTGGTATTGCTGTATAAGTCCAGGGGTACTGTTGGATAAATCCAGTGGTACTGCAGGATAAGTCCAGTCCAGTGGTGCAGCCGTATAAGTCCAGTGGTACTGCCGTATAAGTCCAGTCCAGTGGTGCAGCCATAGAAGTCAAGTGGTACTGCCGTATAAGTCCAGAGTTGCAGCCATATAAGTCCAGTGGTACTGCCGTATAAGTCCAGTACAGTGGTGCAGCCATATAAGTCCAGTGGTACAGTCATATAAGTCCAGGGCTAATGCCGTATAAGTCCAGTGGTACTGCCATATAAGTCCAGGGGTACTGCCGTATAAGTCCAGTCCAGGGATGCAGCCATAGAAGTCCAGTGGTAGTGCCATATAAGTCCAGTGGTACTGCCGTATAAGTCCAGTGGTGCAGCCGTATAAGTCCAGTGGTACTACCGTATGAGTGCCGTGGTACTGCCATATAAGTCCAGTGGTACTGTCGTATAAGTCCAATCCAGTGGTGCAGCCATATAAGTCCAGTGGTACTACCATATAAGTCAAGTGGTACTGGCGTATAAGTCCAGTCCAGTGGTGCAGCCATATAAGCTCCAGTGGTACTGCCGTATAAGTCCAGTGTTACTGCCATATAAGTCATGGGGTACTGCTATATAAGTCCAAGAAAGCTGTCGTATAAGTCCAGGGGTACTGCCATATAAGTCCAGGGGTACTGCCGTATAAGTCCAGGGGTACTGCCGTATAAGTCCAGGAGTACTGCTGTATAAGTACAGTGGTATTGCTGTATAAGTCCAGGGGTACTGTTGTATAAATCCAGTGGTACTGCAGGATAAGTCCAGTCCAGTGGTGCAGGCGTATAAGTCCAGTGGTACTGCCGTATAAGTCCAGTCCAGTGGTGCAGCCATAGAAGTCAAGTGGTACTGCCGTATAAGTCCAGAGTTGCAGCCATATAAGTCCAGTGGTACTGCCGTATAAGTCCAGTCCAGTGGTGCAGCCATATAAGTCCAGTGGTACTGTCATATAAGTCCAGGGCTAATGCCGTATAAGTCCAGTGGTACTGCCATATAAGTCCAGGGGTACTGCCGTATAAGTCCAGTCCAGGGATGCAGCCATAGAAGTCCAGTGGTAGTGCCATATAAGTCCAGTGGTACTGGCGTATAAGTCCAGTGGTGCAGCCATATAAGTCCAGTAGTATTACCGTATGAGTGCAGTGGTACTGCCGTATAAGTCCAGTGGTACTGCCGTATAAGTCCAATCCAGTGATGCAGCTATATAAGTCCAGTGGTACTGCCATATAAGTCATGGGGTACTGCTGTATATGTACACGGGTACTGCCGTATAAGTCCAGGGGTACTGCTGCATAAGTCCAGTGGTGCAGCCGTATAAGTCCAGTGGTGCAGCCGTATAAGTCCAGTGGTACTGCCATATAAGTCCAGTGGTACTGCTGTTTAAGTCCAGTCCAGTGGTGCAGCCATATAAGTCCAGTGTTATTGCCATATAAGTCCAGGGGTACTGCCGTATAAGTCCAGTGGTACTGCCGTATAAGTCCAGTGGTACTGCCGTATGAGTGCAGTAGTACTGCCATATAAGTCCAGTGGTACTGCCGTATAACTTCAATCCAGTGGTGCAGCCATATAAGTCCAGTGGTACTGCCGTATAAGTCCAGGCGTACTGCCATTTAAGTTCAGTGGTACTGCTGTATAAGTCCAGGGGTACTGCTGTATAAGTCCAGTCCAGTGGTGCAGCCATATAAGTCCAGTGGTACTGTCATATAAGTCCAGGCATACTGTCATATAAGTCCAGTGGTACTGCTCTATAAGTCCAGGGGTACTGCCATAAAAGTCCAGTCCAGTGATGCAGCCGTAGAAGTCCAGTGAAACTGCCGTATAAGTCCAGTGGTACTGCCGTATAAGTCCAGTGGTGCAGCCGTATAAGTCCAGTGGTACTACCGTATGAGTGCAGTGGTACTGCCATATAAGTCCAGTGGTACTGTCGTATAAGTCCAATCCAGTGGTACAGCCATATAAGTCCAGTGGTACTGCCGTATAAGTCCAGGGGTACTGCCGTATAAGTCCAGGGCTACTGCCGTATAAGTCTAAGGATATTACCAAATAAGTCCAGGGGTACTGCCGTATAAGTCCAGTGGTACTGCCGTATAAGTCCAGGGTTACTGGCGTATAAGTCCAGGGGTACTACTGCATAAGTCCAGTGGTGCAGCCATATAAGTCCAGTGGTACTACCATATAAGTCAAGTGGTACTGGCGTATAAGTCCAGTCCAGTGGTGCAGCCATATAAGCTCCAGTGGTACTGCCGTATAAGTCCAGTGTTACTGCCATATAAGTCATGGGGTACTGCTATATAAGTCCAAGAAAGCTGTCGTATAAGTCCAGGGGTACTGCCATATAAGTCCAGGGGTACTGCCGTATAAGTCCAGGGGTACTGCCGTATAAGTCCAGGAGTACTGCTGTATAAGTACAGTGGTATTGCTGTATAAGTCCAGGGGTACTGTTGGATAAATCCAGTGGTACTGCAGGATAAGTCCAGTCCAGTGGTGCAGCCGTATAAGTCCAGTGGTACTGCCGTATAAGTCCAGTCCAGTGGTGCAGCCATAGAAGTCAAGTGGTACTGCCGTATAAGTCCAGAGTTGCAGCCATATAAGTCCAGTGGTACTGCCGTATAAGTCCAGTCCAGTGGTGCAGCCATATAAGTCCAGTGGTACAGTCATATAAGTCCAGGGCTAATGCCGTATAAGTCCAGTGGTACTGCCATATAAGTCCAGGGGTACTGCCGTATAAGTCCAGTCCAGGGATGCAGCCATAGAAGTCCAGTGGTAGTGCCATATAAGTCCAGGGGTACTGCCATATAAGTCCAGGCATACTGCCGTATAAGTCCAGGGGTACTGCCGTATAAGTCCAGGAGTACTGCTGTATAAGTACAGTGGTATTGCTGTATAAGTCCAGGGGTACTGTTGGATAAATCCAGTGGTACTGCAGGATAAGTCCAGTCCAGTGGTGCAGCCGTATAAGTCCAGTGGTACTGCCGTATAAGTCCAGTCCAGTGGTGCAGCCATAGAAGTCAAGTGGTACTGCCGTATAAGTCCAGAGTTGCAGCCATATAAGTCCAGTGGTACTGCCGTATAAGTCCAGTCCAGTGGTGCAGCCATATAAGTCCAGTGGTACAGTCATATAAGTCCAGGGCTAATGCCGTATAAGTCCAGTGGTACTGCCATATAAGTCCAGGGGTACTGCCGTATAAGTCCAGTCCAGGGATGCAGCCATAGAAGTCCAGTGGTAGTGCCATATAAGTCCAGGGGTACTGCCATATAAGTCCAGGGGTACTGCCGTATAAGTCCAGGGGTACTGCCGTATAAGTCCAGGAGTACTGCTGTATAAGTACAGTGGTATTGCTGTATAAGTCCAGGGGTACTGTTGGATAAATCCAGTGGTACTGCAGGATAAGTCCAGTCCAGTGGTGCAGCCGTATAAGTCCAGTGGTACTGCCGTATAAGTCCAGTCCAGTGGTGCAGCCATAGAAGTCAAGTGGTACTGCCGTATAAGTCCAGAGTTGCAGCCATATAAGTCCAGTGGTACTGCCGTATAAGTCCAGTACAGTGGTGCAGCCATATAAGTCCAGTGGTACAGTCATATAAGTCCAGGGCTAATGCCGTATAAGTCCAGTGGTACTGCCATATAAGTCCAGGGGTACTGCCGTATAAGTCCAGTCCAGGGATGCAGCCATAGAAGTCCAGTGGTAGTGCCATATAAGTCCAGTGGTACTGCCGTATAAGTCCAGTGGTGCAGCCGTATAAGTCCAGTGGTACTACCGTATGAGTGCCGTGGTACTGCCATATAAGTCCAGTGGTACTGTCGTATAAGTCCAATCCAGTGGTGCAGCCATATAAGTCCAGTGGTACTACCATATAAGTCAAGTGGTACTGGCGTATAAGTCCAGTCCAGTGGTGCAGCCATATAAGCTCCAGTGGTACTGCCGTATAAGTCCAGTGTTACTGCCATATAAGTCATGGGGTACTGCTATATAAGTCCAAGAAAGCTGTCGTATAAGTCCAGGGGTACTGCCATATAAGTCCAGGGGTACTGCCGTATAAGTCCAGGGGTACTGCCGTATAAGTCCAGGAGTACTGCTGTATAAGTACAGTGGTATTGCTGTATAAGTCCAGGGGTACTGTTGTATAAATCCAGTGGTACTGCAGGATAAGTCCAGTCCAGTGGTGCAGGCGTATAAGTCCAGTGGTACTGCCGTATAAGTCCAGTCCAGTGGTGCAGCCATAGAAGTCAAGTGGTACTGCCGTATAAGTCCAGAGTTGCAGCCATATAAGTCCAGTGGTACTGCCGTATAAGTCCAGTCCAGTGGTGCAGCCATATAAGTCCAGTGGTACTGTCATATAAGTCCAGGGCTAATGCCGTATAAGTCCAGTGGTACTGCCATATAAGTCCAGGGGTACTGCCGTATAAGTCCAGTCCAGGGATGCAGCCATAGAAGTCCAGTGGTAGTGCCATATAAGTCCAGTGGTACTGGCGTATAAGTCCAGTGGTGCAGCCATATAAGTCCAGTAGTATTACCGTATGAGTGCAGTGGTACTGCCGTATAAGTCCAGTGGTACTGCCGTATAAGTCCAATCCAGTGATGCAGCTATATAAGTCCAGTGGTACTGCCATATAAGTCATGGGGTACTGCTGTATATGTACACGGGTACTGCCGTATAAGTCCAGGGGTACTGCTGCATAAGTCCAGTGGTGCAGCCGTATAAGTCCAGTGGTGCAGCCGTATAAGTCCAGTGGTACTGCCATATAAGTCCAGTGGTACTGCTGTTTAAGTCCAGTCCAGTGGTGCAGCCATATAAGTCCAGTGTTATTGCCATATAAGTCCAGGGGTACTGCCGTATAAGTCCAGTGGTACTGCCGTATAAGTCCAGTGGTACTGCCGTATGAGTGCAGTAGTACTGCCATATAAGTCCAGTGGTACTGCCGTATAACTTCAATCCAGTGGTGCAGCCATATAAGTCCAGTGGTACTGCCGTATAAGTCCAGGCGTACTGCCATTTAAGTTCAGTGGTACTGCTGTATAAGTCCAGGGGTACTGCTGTATAAGTCCAGTCCAGTGGTGCAGCCATATAAGTCCAGTGGTACTGTCATATAAGTCCAGGCATACTGTCATATAAGTCCAGTGGTACTGCTCTATAAGTCCAGGGGTACTGCCATAAAAGTCCAGTCCAGTGATGCAGCCGTAGAAGTCCAGTGAAACTGCCGTATAAGTCCAGTGGTACTGCCGTATAAGTCCAGTGGTGCAGCCGTATAAGTCCAGTGGTACTACCGTATGAGTGCAGTGGTACTGCCATATAAGTCCAGTGGTACTGTCGTATAAGTCCAATCCAGTGGTACAGCCATATAAGTCCAGTGGTACTGCCGTATAAGTCCAGGGGTACTGCCGTATAAGTCCAGGGCTACTGCCGTATAAGTCTAAGGATATTACCAAATAAGTCCAGGGGTACTGCCGTATAAGTCCAGTGGTACTGCCGTATAAGTCCAGGGTTACTGGCGTATAAGTCCAGGGGTACTACTGCATAAGTCCAGTGGTGCAGCCATATAAGTCCAGTGGTACTACCATATAAGTCAAGTGGTACTGGCGTATAAGTCCAGTCCAGTGGTGCAGCCATATAAGCTCCAGTGGTACTGCCGTATAAGTCCAGTGTTACTGCCATATAAGTCATGGGGTACTGCTATATAAGTCCAAGAAAGCTGTCGTATAAGTCCAGGGGTACTGCCATATAAGTCCAGGGGTACTGCCGTATAAGTCCAGGGGTACTGCCGTATAAGTCCAGGAGTACTGCTGTATAAGTACAGTGGTATTGCTGTATAAGTCCAGGGGTACTGTTGGATAAATCCAGTGGTACTGCAGGATAAGTCCAGTCCAGTGGTGCAGCCGTATAAGTCCAGTGGTACTGCCGTATAAGTCCAGTCCAGTGGTGCAGCCATAGAAGTCAAGTGGTACTGCCGTATAAGTCCAGAGTTGCAGCCATATAAGTCCAGTGGTACTGCCGTATAAGTCCAGTCCAGTGGTGCAGCCATATAAGTCCAGTGGTACAGTCATATAAGTCCAGGGCTAATGCCGTATAAGTCCAGTGGTACTGCCATATAAGTCCAGGGGTACTGCCGTATAAGTCCAGTCCAGGGATGCAGCCATAGAAGTCCAGTGGTAGTGCCATATAAGTCCAGTGGTACTGCCGTATAAGTCCAGTGGTGCAGCCGTATAAGTCCAGTGGTACTACCGTATGAGTGCCGTGGTACTGCCATATAAGTCCAGTGGTACTGTCGTATAAGTCCAATCCAGTGGTGCAGCCATATAAGTCCAGTGGTACTACCATATAAGTCAAGTGGTACTGGCGTATAAGTCCAGTCCAGTGGTGCAGCCATATAAGCTCCAGTGGTACTGCCGTATAAGTCCAGTGTTACTGCCATATAAGTCATGGGGTACTGCTATATAAGTCCAAGAAAGCTGTCGTATAAGTCCAGGGGTACTGCCATATAAGTCCAGGGGTACTGCCGTATAAGTCCAGGGGTACTGCCGTATTAGTCCAGGAGTACTGTTGTATAAGTACAGTGGTATTGCTGTATAAGTCCAGGGGTACTGTTGTATAAATCCAGTGGTACTGCAGGATAAGTCCAGTCCAGTGGTGCAGGCGTATAAGTCCAGTGGTACTGCCGTATAAGTCCAGTCCAGTGGTGCAGCCATAGAAGTCAAGTGGTACTGCCGTATAAGTCCCGAGTTGCAGCCATATAAGTCCAGTGGTACTGCCGTATAAGTCCAGTCCAGTGGTGCAGCCATATAAGTCCAGTGGTACTGTCATATAAGTCCAGGGCTAATGCCGTATAAGTCCAGTGGTACTGCCATATAAGTCCAGGGGTACTGCCGTATAAGTCCAGTCCAGGGATGCAGCCATAGAAGTCCAGTGGTAGTGCCATATAAGTCCAGTGGTACTGGCGTATAAGTCCAGTGGTGCAGCCATATAAGTCCAGTAGTATTACCGTATGAGTGCAGTGGTACTGCCGTATAAGTCCAGTGGTACTGCCGTATAAGTCCAATCCAGTGATGCAGCTATATAAGTCCAGTGGTACTGCCATATAAGTCATGGGGTACTGCTGTATATGTACACGGGTACTGCCGTATAAGTCCAGGGGTACTGCTGCATAAGTCCAGTGGTGCAGCCGTATAAGTCCAGTGGTGCAGCCGTATAAGTCCAGTGGTACTGCCATATAAGTCCAGTGGTACTGCTGTTTAAGTCCAGTCCAGTGGTGCAGCCATATAAGTCCAGTGTTATTGCCATATAAGTCCAGGGGTACTGCCGTATAAGTCCAGTGGTACTGCCGTATAAGTCCAGTCCAGTGGTGCAGCCATATAAGACCAGTGGTTCTGCCGTATAAGTCCAGTGGTGCAGCCATATAAGTTCAGTTTTACTGCCATATAAGTACAGTATTACTGCCATATAAGTCCAGGGGTACTGCCGTATACGTCCAGTGGTATTGTCGTATAAGTCCAGGAGTACTGCCGTATAAGTACAGTTGTACTGCTGTATAAGTCCAGGGGTACTGTTGTATAAGTCCAGTTGTACTGCCGTATAAGACCAATGGTACTGCTGTATAAGTTCAGTCAATGGTGCAGCCATAGAAGTCCTGTGGTACTGCCGTATAAGTCCAGTCCAGTGGTGCAGCTGTAGAAGTCCAGTGGTACTGCCGTAGAAGTCCAGTGGTACTGTTGTATAAGTCCAGTCCAGTGGTGCAGCTGTATAAGTCCAGTGGTACTGCTGTATAAGTCCAGTCCACTGGTGCAGCCATATAAGCCCAGTGGTACTGCCATAAGTCCAGGGGTACTGCCATACAAGTCCAGTGTTACTGCCGTATAGTACAGTGGTTCTGCCGTATAAGTACAGTGGTACTGCTGTATAAGTCCAGGGGTACTGTTATATAAGTCCAGTGGTACTGCCGTATAAGTCCAGTCAATGGTGCAGCCGTATAAGACCAGTGGTACTGCCGTTTTAATCCAGTGGTACTGCCGTATAAGTCCAGTCCAGTGGTGCAGCTGTATAAAACCAGTGGTACTGCTGTATAAGTCCATTGGTACTGCTATATAAGTCCAGTCTAGTGGTGCAGCTGTATATGTCCAGTGGTACTGCCATATAAGTCCAGTGGTACTGCTGTATAAGTCCAGTCCAGTGGTGCAGATGTTTATGTCCAGTAGTACTGCCATATAAGTCAAGTGGTACTGCCGTACAGATCCGGCCCTAACCAATATAATGCCCTAGGCAAGATTTTGGCTGGTGCCCCCTAGCACCGCTGCTAGTTCTGCAAGAGATGCCTGGCATGAGTCAGCTGGCAGCTCTGCTAACGTCAGGCGCATTTTGTTTATGAAAATGCATCTTATTTGCATTGCTGTGTGACTAGAATGCACAAGCAGCTTCTGCTGATTAAAATGAAATGTGGCATGCCTATATTCTGTGTGTGACTGCGGCTGTATCTGCATACGAAATGCTACATTACAGTGATTTCCAGGAATACACGCAACGTAGCATTTCGTATGCAGATACAGCCGCAGTCACACACAGAATATAGGCATGCCGCATATCGTTTTAATCAGCAGAAGCTGCTGGTGCCCCTAAGCATACCAAATGCCCTAGGCATTTGCCTAGTTTGCCTATGCCTAAGGCCGGCTCTGCTGCCGTATAAGTCATGGGGTACTGCTGTATAAGAGACAGCAAAGTTTGGGTGGTGGCAAGCTGCGCTCAGCTCTTTCTAGGTGTTGGATACAAAGTAGCTGCTATTGGAAATATAGGGTTGTCAGGGGTACTCCTTCCCCTAAACGGTTTGTGCACTATAAAAAGAAGAAAATTTCCAGCGCTTTTCTTTGTATGAACCCAATAAACTTTATGTTATAAGCAGATTTATAAATATATTTATTTTATTGTTGTCACAAATTATAAACACTTTTACAAATAAAAATAGTTTTAAAATTGTGCTTGTGATCACAAGAAAGTATTTGTTTAAATATTTTGTCAATACTTTATAAAATACTTTGTAAAAATATCGGTACATCTGTTTAACTCACATACACAATACATATACACATACAGACATTTAGACACATGTATCTATTACTGGTAACTGTTTCTGATTCAGAGGGAGTTGACACACTTTGTAGCGGTTTACACTACTCCCCTGTCTTATTAAGGATGTTTCCAGCTTCCAATTGTCAATTGTTTGGAACCATTGTTGCTGGTTTCTTTGGTGTTGATATCCTAATTAACAGTCTATTTATAGGCAGGTTCGGGAAAAGCGTCCCGTGATAATTATAGTATCAGTTCAAAGTCTCATTTGCTGTTCCGCAGCTGTCCGGCGTCAGGCGAGGATTTGCGGGCTCAGCGGTGGTCCGTGCTCTCTACGATCTACGCGTTTTGCCTTACAGGCTTCGTCAGGATGGTCGAGACCACCGCTGAGCCCGCAAATCCTCGCCTGACGCCGGACACCAAAAACGGGGAGCCCAGGACCAAGGAGGAGGACGACGCGGTAAGCGAAAGTAAAAGTCTGCCGGCAGACTAAGACTAATTGCATTGCGGAACAGCAAATGAGACTTTGAACTGATACTATAATTATCACGGGACGCTTTTCCCGAACCTGCCTATAAATAGACTGTTAATTAGGATATCAACACCAAAGAAACCAGCAACAATGGTTCCAAACAATTGACAATTGGAAGCTGGAAACATCCTTAATAAGACAGGGGAGTAGAGTAAACCGCTACAAAGTGTGTCAACTCCCTCTAAATCAGAAACAGTTACCAGTAATAGATACATGTGTCTAAATGTCTGTATGTGTATATGTATTGTGTATGTGAGTTAAACAGACGTACCGATATTTTTACAAAGTATTTTATAAAGTATTGACAAACTATTTAAACAAATACTTTCTTGTGATCACAAGCACAATTTTAAAACTATTTTTATTTGTAAAAGTGTTTATAATTTGTGACAACAATAAAATAAATATATTTATAAATCTGCTTATAACAAAAAGTTTATTGGGTTCATACAAAGAAAAGCGCTGGAAATTTTCTTCTTTTTACAGTACTGCTGTATAAGTCCAGTGGTACTGCCATAAAGTCCAGTTGTACTGTCATATAAGTCCAGTCCAGCGGTGCAGCCATATAAGTCTAGTGGTACTGCCATATAAGTTCTGTGATACTGCCGTATAAGTCCAGTGGTACTGCTGTATAAGTCCAGGGGTACTGCCGTATAAGTCCAGGGGTTCTTCCGTATACGTCCAGTGGTACTGCAGTATAAATCCAGGGGTACTGCCGTATAAGTCCAGTGGTACTGCCGTATAAGTCCAGTATAGTGGTGCAGCTGTATAAGTCTCGTGGTACTGCCCTATAAGTCCTGTGATCCTGCCGTATAAGTCCAGGGGTACTGCCGTATAAGTCCAGGGGTTCTTCCGTATACGTCCAGTGGTACTGCAGTATAAATCCAGGGGTACTGCCGTATAAGTCCAGTGGTACTGCCGTATAAGTCCAGTGGTACTGCCGTATAAGTACAGTATAGTGGTGCAGCTGTATAAGTCTCGTGGTACTGCTGTCTAAAGTCCAGGGGTATTGCCGTATAAGTCCAGGGGTACTACCGTATAAGTCCACCAATATTATGCATGCATTACATCTGGATAAATCCAAGCAAGTACCATGTTTTGCACATACAATTAATTTGGTGGTGCAGAATTTTTTGAAAAATGACAGGGGCGTGCAGGAGATGCTGTCAGTGGCCCGTAAAATTGCGGGCCACTTTCGACATTCAGCCACTGCATGCCACTCCTAGATTGGCTAGGTGTTTGTGCCACACACTTGTGTCGCTTAGCAAAGTCATCCAGCTACCTTATTGCACCTCTTTTTCTTCTTTGCATGATGAGCTGTTTGGGGCCTAGTTTTTTAAGTACCATCCTGTCTGCCACTGCAGTGCCACTCTTAGATTGGCCAGGTGTTTGTGCCGCACACTTGTGTCGCTTAGCAAAGTCATCCAGCTACCTTATTGCACCTCTTTTTCTTCTTTGCATGATGAGCTGTTTGGGGCCTAGTTTTTAAAAGTGCCATCCTGTCTGACACTGCAGTTCCACTCCTAGATGGGCCAGGTGTTTGTGCCGCACACTTGTGTCGCTTAGAAAAGTCATCCAGCTACCTTGGTGCAACCTTTTGGCCTAAAAACAATATTGTGATGTGTGAGGTGTTCAGAATAGACTGGAAATGAGTGAAATAAATGCTATTGAGGTTAATAATACCGTAGGATCAAAATTACCCCAAAATTCTGTGATTTTAGCTGTTTTTGTGGGGGGGTTTTCAAAATCCTCCAGCTCCAAAACCAGAACCCGAAAGGGTGATTTTGGCAAAACTTATCTAGATCCACAACACGACGGAGGATCTAGAGATGAGCGCCGGAAATTTTTCGGGTTTTGTGTTTTGGTTTTGGGTTCGGTTCCGCGGCCGTGTTTTGGGTTCGACCGCGTTTTGGCAAAACCTCACCGAATTTTTTTTGTCGGATTCGGGTGTGTTTTGGATTCGGGTGTTTTTTTCAAAAAACCCTAAAAAACAGCTTAAATCATAGAATTTGGGGGTAATTTTGATCCCAAAGTATTATTAACCTCAAAAAACATAATTTACACTCATTTTCAGCCTATTCTGAACACATCACACCTCACAATATTATTTTTAGTCCTAAAATTTGCACCGAGGTCGCTGTGTGAGTAAGATAAGCGACCCTAGTGGCCGACACAAACACCGGGCCCATCTAGGAGTGGCACTGCAGTGTCACGCAGGATGGCCCTTCCAAAAAACCCTCCCCAAACAGCACATGACGCAAAGAAAAAAAGAGGCGCAATGAGGTAGCTGACTGTGTGAGTAAGATTAGCGACCCTAGTGGCCGACACAAACACCGGGCACATCTAGGAGTGGCACTGCAGTGTCACGCAGGATGTCCCTTCCAAAAAACCCTCCCCAAACAGCACATGACGCAAAGAAAAAAAGAGGCGCAATGAGGTAGCTGACTGTGTGAGTAAGATTAGCGACCCTAGTGGCCGACACAAACACCGGGCCCATCTAGGAGTGGCACTGCAGTGTCACGCAGGATGTCCCTTCCAAAAAACCCTCCCCAAACAGCACATGACGCAAAGAAAAAAAGAGGCGCAATGAGGTAGCTGACTGTGTGAGTAAGATTAGCGACCCTAGTGGCCGACACAAACACCGGGCCCATCTAGGAGTGGCACTGCAGTGTCACGCAGGATGTCCCTTCCAAAAAACCCTCCCCAATCAGCACATGATGCAAAGAAAAAGAAAAGAAAAAAGAGGTGCAAGATGGAATTATCCTTGGGCCCTCCCACCCACCCTTATGTTGTATAAACAAAACAGGACATGCACACTTTAACCAACCCATCATTTCAGTGACAGGGTCTGCCACACGACTGTGACTGATATGACGGGTTGGTTTGGACCCCCCCCAAAAAAGAAGCAATTAATCTCTCCTTGCACAAACTGGCTCTACAGAGGCAAGATGTCCACCTCATCTTCACCCTCCGATATATCACCGTGTACATCCCCCTCCTCACAGATTATCAATTCGTCCCCACTGGAATCCACCATCTCAGCTCCCTGTGTACTTTGTGGAGGCAATTGCTGCTGGTCAATGTCTCCGCGGAGGAATTGATTATAATTCATTTTAATGAACATCATCTTCTCCACATTTTCTGGATGTAACCTCGTACGCCGATTGCTGACAAGGTGAGCGGCGGCACTAAACACTCTTTCGGAGTACACACTTGTGGGAGGGCAACTTAGGTAGAATAAAGCCAGTTTGTGCAAGGGCCTCCAAATTGCCTCTTTTTCCTGCCAGTATAAGTACGGACTGTGTGACGTGCCTACTTGGATGCGGTCACTCATATAATCCTCCACCATTCTATCAATGTTGAGAGAATCATATGCAGTGACAGTAGACGACATGTCCGTAATCGTTGTCAGGTCCTTCAGTCCGGACCAGATGTCAGCATCAGCAGTCGCTCCAGACTGCCCTGCATCACCGCCAGCGGGTGGGCTCGGAATTCTGAGCCTTTTCCTCGCACCCCCAGTTGCGGGAGAATGTGAAGGAGGAGATGTTGACAGGTCGCGTTCCGCTTGACTTGACAATTTTGTCACCAGCAGGTCTTTCAACCCCAGCAGACCTGTGTCTGCCGGAAAGAGAGATCCAAGGTAGGCTTTAAATCTAGGATCGAGCACGGTGGCCAAAATGTAGTGCTCTGATTTCAACAGATTGACCACCCGTGAATCCTTGTTAAGCGAATTAAGGGCTGCATCCACAAGTCCCACATGCCTAGCGGAATCGCTCCGTGTTAGCTCCTTCTTCAATGCCTCCAGCTTCTTCTGCAAAAGCCTGATGAGGGGAATGACCTGACTCAGGCTGGCAGTGTCTGAACTGACTTCACGTGTGGCAAGTTCAAAGGGCATCAGAACCTTGCACAACGTTGAAATCATTCTCCACTGCACTTGAGACAGGTGCATTCCATCTCCTATATCGTGCTCAATTGTATAGGCTTGAATGGCCTTTTGCTGCTCCTCCAACCTCTGAAGCATATAGAGGGTTGAATTCCACCTCGTTACCACTTCTTGCTTCAGATGATGGCAGGGCAGGTTCAGTAGTTTTTGGTGGTGCTCCAGTCTTCTGTACGTGGTGCCTGTACGCCGAAAGTGTCCCGCAATTTTTCTGGCCACCGACAGCATCTCTTGCACGCCCCTGTCGTTTTTTAAAAAATTCTGCACCACCAAATTCAAGGTATGTGCAAAACATGGGACGTGCTGGAATTTGCCCATATTTAATGCACACACAATATTGCTGGCGTTGTCCGATGCCACAAATCCACAGGAGAGTCCAATTGGGGTAAGCCATTCCGCGATGATCTTCCTCAGTTGCCGTAAGAGGTTTTCAGCTGTGTGCGTATTCTGGAAAGCGGTGATACAAAGCGTAGCCTGCCTAGGAAAGAGTTGGCGTTTGCGAGATGCTGCTACTGGTGCCGCCGCTGCTGTTCTTGCGGCGGGAGTCCATACATCTACCCAGTGGGCTGTCACAGTCATATAGTCCTGACCCTGCCCTGCTCCACTTGTCCACATGTCCGTGGTTAAGTGGACATTGGGTACAACTGCATTTTTTAGGACACTGGTGAGTCTTTTTCTGACGTCCGTGTACATTCTCGGTATCGCCTGCCTAGAGAAGTGGAACCTAGATGGTATTTGGTAACGGGGGCACACTGCCTCAATAAATTGTCTAGTTCCCTGTGAACTAACGGCGGATACCGGACGCACGTCTAACACCAACATAGTTGTCAAGGACTCAGTTATCCGCTTTGCAGTAGGATGACTGCTGTGATATTTCATCTTCCTCGCAAAGGACTGTTGAACAGTCAATTGCTTACTGGAAGTAGTACAAGTGGGCTTACGACTTCCCCTCTGGGATGACCATCGACTCCCAGCGGCAACAACAGCAGCGCCAGCAGCAGTAGGCGTTACACGCAAGGATGCATCGGAGGAATCCCAGGCAGGAAAGGACTCGTCAGACTTGCCAGTGACATGGCCTGCAGGACTATTGGCATTCCTGGGGAAGGAGGAAATTGACACTGAGGGAGTTGGTGGGGTGGTTTGCGTGAGCTTGGTTACAAGAGGAAGGGATTTACTGGTCAGTGGACTGCTTCCGCTGTCACCCAAAGTTTTTGAACTTGTCACTGACTTATTATGAATGCGCTGCAGGTGACGTATAAGGGAGGATGTTCCGAGGTGGTTAACGTCCTTACCCCTACTTATTACAGCTTGACAAAGGGAACACACGGCTTGACACCTGTTGTCCGCATTTCTGGTGAAATACCTCCACACCGAAGAGCTGATTTTTTTGGTATTTTCACCTGGCATGTCAACGGCCATATTCCTCCCACGGACAACAGGTGTCTCCCCGGGTGCCTGACTTAAACAAACCACCTCACCATCAGAATCCTCCTGGTCAATTTCCTCCCCAGCGCCAGCAACACCCATATCCTCCTCATCCTGGTGTACTTCAACACTGACATCTTCAATCTGACTATCAGGAACTGGACTGCGGGTGCGCCTTCCAGCACTTGCAGGGGGCATGCAAATAGTGGAAGGCGCATGCTCTTCACGTCCAGTGTTGGGAAGGTCAGGCATCGCAAACGACACAATTGGACTCTCCTTGTGGATTTGGGATTTCAAAGAACGCACAGTTCTTTGCGGTGCTTTTGCCAGCTTGAGTCTTTTCAGTTTTCTAGCGAGAGGCTGAGTGCTTCCATCCTCATGTGAAGCTGAACCACTAGCCATGAACATAGGCCAGGGCCTCAGCCGTTCCTTGCCACTCCGTGTGGTAAATGGCATATTGGCAAGTTTACGCTTCTCCTCCGACAATTTTATTTTAGGTTTTGGAGTCCTTTTTTTTCTGATATTTGGTGTTTTGGATTTGACATGCTCTGTACTATGACATTGGGCATCGGCCTTGGCAGACGACGTTGCTGGCATTTCATCGTCTCGGCCATGACTAGTGGCAGCAGCTTCAGCACGAGGTGGAAGTGGATCTTGATCTTTCCCTAATTTTGGAACCTCAACTTTTTTGTTCTCCATATTTTATAGGCAGAACTAAAAGGCACCTCAGGTAAACAATGGAGATGGATGGATTGGATACTAGTATACAATTATGGACGGACTGCCACGGTTAGGTGGTATAAAAAAACCACGGTTAGGTGGTATATATTATAATAATAATACAATTATGGATGGACGGACTGCCTGCCGACTGCCGACACAGAGGTAGCCACAGCCGTGAACTACCGCACTGTACACTGGTTGATAAAGAGATAGTAGTATACTCGTAACAACTAGTATGACACTATGACGACGGTATAAAGAATGGAAAAAAAACCACGGTTAGGTGGTATATATTATAATAATAATACAATTATGGATGGACGGACTGCCTGCCGACTGCCGACACAGAGGTAGCCACAGCCGTGAACTACCGCACTGTACACTGGTTGATAAAGAGATAGTAGTATACTCGTAACAACTAGTATGACACTATGACGACGGTATAAAGAATGAAAAAAAAACCACGGTTAGGTGGTATATATTATAATAATAATACAATTATGGATGGACGGACTGCCTGCCGACTGCCGACACAGAGGTAGCCACAGCCGTGAACTACCGCACTGTACACTGGTTGATAAAGAGATAGTAGTATACTCGTAACAACTAGTATGACACTATGACGACGGTATAAAGAATGAAAAAAAAACCACGGTTAGGTGGTATATATTATAATAATAATACAATTATGGATGGACGGACTGCCTGCCGACTGCCGACACAGAGGTAGCCACAGCCGTGAACTACCGCACTGTACACTGGTTGATAAAGAGATAGTAGTATACTCGTAACAATTAGGATGACACTATGACGGTATAAAGAATGAAAAAAAAAACCACGGTTAGGTGGTAGGTATATAATAATAAATAATACAATTCTGGTCGGACGGACTGCCTGCCGTGTGCCGACACAGAGGTAGCCACAGCCGTGAACTACCGCACTGTACACTGGTTGATAAAGAGATAGTAGTATACTCGTAACAATTAGGATGACACTATGACGGTATAAAGAATGAAAAAAAAAACCACGGTTAGGTGGTAGGTATATAATAATAAATAATACAATTCTGGTCGGACGGACTGCCTGCCGTGTGCCGACACAGAGGTAGCCACAGCCGTGAACTACCGCACTGTACACTGGTTGATAAAGAGATAGTAGTATACTCGTAACAATTAGGATGACACTATGACGGTATAAAGAATGAAAAAAAAAACCACGGTTAGGTGGTAGGTATATAATAATAAATAATACAATTCTGGTCGGACGGACTGCCTGCCGTGTGCCGACACAGAGGTAGCCACAGCCGTGAACTACCGCACTGTACACTGGTTGATAAAGAGATAGTAGTATACTCGTAACAATTAGGATGACACTATGACGGTATAAAGAATGAAAAAAAAAACCACGGTTAGGTGGTAGGTATATAATAATAAATAATACAATTCTGGTCGGACGGACTGCCTGCCGTGTGCCGACACAGAGGTAGCCACAGCCGTGAACTACCGCACTGTACACTGGTTGATAAAGAGATAGTAGTATACTCGTAACAATTAGGATGACACTATGACGGTATAAAGAATGAAAAAAAAACCACGGTTAGGTGGTAGGTATATAATAATAAATAATACAATTCTGGTCGGACGGACTGCCTGCCGTGTGCCGACACAGAGGTAGCCACAGCCGTGAACTACCGCACTGTACACTGGTTGATAAAGAGATAGTAGTATACTCGTAACAATTAGGATGACACTATGACGGTATAAAGAATGAAAAAAAAACCACGGTTAGGTGGTAGGTATATAATAATAAATAATACAATTCTGGTCGGACGGACTGCCTGCCGTGTGCCGACACAGAGGTAGCCACAGCCGTGAACTACCGCACTGTACACTGGTTGATAAAGAGATAGTAGTATACTCGTAACAATTAGGATGACACTATGACGGTATAAAGAATGAAAAAAAAAACCACGGTTAGGTGGTAGGTATATAATAATAAATAATACAATTCTGGTCGGACGGACTGCCTGCCGTGTGCCGACACAGAGGTAGCCACAGCCGTGAACTACCGCACTGTACACTGGTTGATAAAGAGATAGTAGTATACTCGTAACAATTAGGATGACACTATGACGGTATAAAGAATGAAAAAAAAAACCACGGTTAGGTGGTAGGTATATAATAATAAATAATACAATTCTGGTCGGACGGACTGCCTGCCGTGTGCCGACACAGAGGTAGCCACAGCCGTGAACTACCGCACTGTACACTGGTTGATAAAGAGATAGTAGTATACTCGTAACAATTAGGATGACACTATGACGGTATAAAGAATGAAAAAAAAACCACGGTTAGGTGGTAGGTATATAATAATAAATAATACAATTCTGGTCGGACGGACTGCCTGCCGTGTGCCGACACAGAGGTAGCCACAGCCGTGAACTACCGCACTGTACTGTGTCTGCTGCTAATATAGACTGGTTGATATTTAAAGAGATATTAGTAGTATACAACAATACTATACTGGTGGTCAGGCACTGGTCACCACTCCTGCAGCAAAAGTGTGCACTGTTAATTAATATAATTGTACTCCTGGCTCCTGCTAACAACCTGCAGTGCTCCCCAGTCTCCCCCACAATTAATTATAAGCTTTTAATTTATACATTGATGACTGTGCAGCACACTGGGCTGAGCTGAGTGCACACAGACTGAGTCACACTGTGTGACTGACTGTGCTGTGTATCGTTTTTTTTTTCAGGCAGAGAACGGATATAGCAGAGAGAAGTGAACGGATATATTATATTAAATAAAAGTTAACTAGCAACTGCACTGGTCACTGACTGTGGTAAACTAACTCTGTCTGCGACTCTGCACAATCTCTCTCTCTCTATCTAATCTATCTCTATTCTAATGGAGAGGACGCCAGACACGTCCTCTCCCTATCAATCTCAATGCACGAGTGAAAATGGCGGCGACGCGCGGCTCCTTATATAGAATCCGAGTCTCGCGATAGAATCCGAGCCTCGCGAGAATCCGACAGCGTCATGATGACGTTCGGGCGCGCTCGGGTTAACCGAGCAAGGCGGGAAGATCCGAGTCGCTCGGACCCGTGAAAAAAAACATGAAGTTCGGGCGGGTTCGGATTCCGAGGAACCGAACCCGCTCATCTCTAGGAGGATCCAGATCCAAAACCAAAATACAAAATACGAAAAGTGCTCGCCGTACATCTCTACTTATTACATACATTATACTTATTTTTCCTCCAACCACCTACCATATACACAGTTATTGCCCATATATTCCCCTCTCCCTCCTGTCTTCATCCACTTATTACATATTATACTTTTCTTCCCTCCAGCCATTTACTATATACACAGTGAAATGGGATCAACCAAGGTTGGAATCTGGCGCAAATTGGTGTTGTTCTAATGCTGCTGCTACAAAATTAGGACTAGTCCATCCCAATTAAACAGGAAATCCAAGAAACAACGGGGATAGCAGCGCTAATATTTAGATAGTTAAAAATAAATGGATAGAAGAAAAGTTGCACATTTAATATACAAACATATAAAAACAACAGTTTAAAATATTAATAAAGGGTCTCAAATTTAAGCTGCTCAAATGATAGTGTCCGTTCCTTTTAGTATGAACTGGACTGCAGATAGGTGGACAAGAAAGAGTCAAAAAGGACTGATGGCACAGTCCAAAAAGTACAACGTTGCCACAGTTTCACCGCTGGAGGTATACTCCCCTGTATAATCCCCGGTGTGTGTTAGCAATGTCCAAGGTCCAGGGTCCTCACCAGAGTACGGTGTCTTTAGTGTGGGATAGGTGCTGAGTAAGCGCTAAGAGGCAATCTGTCCACCAAAAGTCAGTTCTATAGAGTGGTTGTTAAGTCCGGCATTGGTCCGGGCATGTGAAAAGCAGTGTCCAATCTTGTATATGTGACCAGGAGTACCAACTGAAACGTTTCGCTGCAGGTACTGTAGCTTTTTCAAAGGTGACATAGCATGTGTCCTATTTGAGGTATTTATACCCTTAGTGGCTACCAATTAGCTGGCACCTGTTCATTCACTTCATTATAATATATAAAATACACAATAAAACATATAAATCAACACTCATAATTGTCCCTACTGGGATTGCAGCATGGACTCAATTGTGATAATCATGATTTATT
The DNA here is from genome assembly GCF_028390025.1 of Pseudophryne corroboree. NCBI lineage: Eukaryota > Metazoa > Chordata > Amphibia > Anura > Myobatrachidae > Pseudophryne > Pseudophryne corroboree. Next base: position 187,120,108 of record NC_086453.1, on the reverse strand, counting down.
ATTTTGTTTATATAGAGATGCTCATTATAAAAGATTTTGCTTTACTAAAATGAGGAGTTACTTCCGGGTTTGGGATGCCGGTGCGGTCACGTGACATCCTTCTGGGACCCGCATCACAGGACAACTTCCGGACTGTGGAACGCATCAATAAAGCATTACTTCCCACACAGCAGAATGCCTGTGTAGACACGTGACCTCTTACTCGTGATCCGCATGGGTAAGAGGTCCCATGACCCATATCGCAGGACAGCTTCTAGGCCGTGGAACGCATCAATATAGCGTCACTTCCCCATATCAGAATGCCGGTGAGGTCATGTGACCTCATACTCGTGAACCGCACTGCACGTTCAATAAGGACTTAGCACTTCCGGACTTTGGAGCGCATTAGTGGTCATGTGATTCTAAATCAATGGACCACACATCGTAATTCATACAAATCAGGTCGTTTTAAGATATATTTACAACCAAAAGTTATATTGAATGAATTAGAAAATCTTTAGTTGTGTCCAGTTGAAATATTCATTGTCACATGATTTTAAAGAAAATATCAGCCAGAGATATATCTGTGCGGAGACCTAAATATTTTCTCTTCTTCTATATTGGTAGCAGGGTCTTCCAAATATTTCTACACTTAGATTAATAGTCATTATTCGTTATTTATATTAGATTCCTCTTCAAAATACATATGTACATAGTATAAACATACAGTATATGTAAAAATTATAATTTCCATGTAACTGAAACATAACATCATTATTAAATAATGATCTAAACATATTTAATAAAAAGGTATATATATATATATATATATATATATATATAGTAAAAAGGTTCCTTATGCGCTAATAATTGGTCTATGTTTTAATTCCAAAGACTTTGAAGATTTTGTTATTAAATGTTTAACTAGCCTTAGGCAACATCCCCAAAAAGTCCCTTGCCAATACGGGACTACAGGATTTAATATAAATATTATTTTGAGGAGCATGCTAATTCAATACTTTCTACCAATATGGATATGAACTGAGTATACTTTATTAACACCTTATATATCACACCCAAAGATCATAAAAACTCTCTTTTATTTTATTAAATGTATATATAAAACATTTTCCAGTAAAATTTGTTCACACAAACATTCTGTCAGACATATAAAGTATCAATTTGTCAAGGTTTTTTTTCTCTTTGTCAGGGCCGGTTCTTAGTCTTGTGGCGCCCCGGGCAAAATATGGGGGTGTGGCTTCGAATGGGGGCGTGGTCACGACGCTGAAAGAAAAAAAAAGTATACTTACAATCCCCGTTCCTGATCCAGACCGCTGCAGACCCCCATCTGCCGGCGGCGCCGCTCTTCTCCTCTCTTTGATCTATGGGAGAGACGTTATTACGTCTCTCCCATAGAACAGCATAGACACTAGAGGTCAATTATGACCCCTAGTGTCTGTGCCACTATGCTGTGCGGTGCGCGATGACGTCATCGCGCACCACACAACTAAAGTCCTCTCAATGAAGGGAAACTAGACGCTACGCCTCTGGTTCCCTTCAAAGCGGGGGGGGCACAGCAGGGCACTGCGGGGGGCACAGTGGCGGATCTTGCCCTTGTGCGGCGCCCTCCGGAAGGCGGCGCCCCGGGCAAAAGTACCACTTGCCGTGGCAAGAACCGCCACTGCTCTTTGTATATAACCCTTTGCTTCTTGTTAATACAAGGTTAATACAATAAAATGTCTGTAGCGACTTCTTCAGGGGTTTCTTTGGGTGTGGAAAAAGGAGAAAACATATATAAATATCTTATTCACAGTACGTTCATCAAATAATTGTATGTACAACAAATTGCACATTAGTACCCCACTTGGGAAACAATACACAGTTGAGAAAATGTTATATACTGCACTTAGGGGAGTGTGAGTGCCAAATTGTTTCCTCACAAATATTTAAAATGCCCGCTCTAATATATATTGTAAACACCTGCACTTCTTATTACCATGTGCCATGAATGTGCACTATACATAGCAAAACACTGCATCCCATAAGAGAAAAACAATACACCCACACATTATCTGAGTTCCAAAGCTCATTGATGTATATATTAGTTATTAAAAGGATATGGATTCAATATATTACAAAGTACAGTATACCTATAGTTACATGGTTACACTCACACAGTAAGCAGTTAAAACATACAGTCACATACAGTTACATACAGTTACATGCCAGCATACAATACCATTATCCTTAAGTTATATAAATTCGTCTTTCCATATCACTCTCTCTCTCTCTGTAAAGTAATGCTGGGACTCCATCTTTCTCTGAGACCAAAACAGGAACTAACCTCCTGTGTGGTCAGCAGTGTGTTATCTAGTTTCTGGGGGAGGGGACTCATGATGAGTCACTAGTCTTTGTATATGCTAATCAGGTTCAGCCTTGAAGACATCCAAAGGGCTGGCCTGAGTTTCCTGTCCACTACCTGTTTGGAATATGTATTGTTCTAATAAAAGTGATTTTAGCTTTTATACATTTAATCATAATTATCCGCTGCAATGTCCCACAACTTCACAACAAGCATCAAATGAATCTACACATCAATCTGGTTGCTTCAATAGTAAACATGACCGGTCTATCTGGTTTCTTTCAAATAATACACATATATGACACCACTCCATCATATACAATTCTAAATCATCATGATGTTTGACGTTTGATACCACCACAATTATGTACTGCATGAAATAAGTGTCGAATCCATCTCTGTGGCATGTCAGTGTAAATGCGTGTGTTACCATATATTGCTGTGCTCGCTGCGCGTATTTGCAAGTATAGCAACTTATAATGTGTGTAGTTTGCATGTTCTCTTTATGTAATATTTTATTTTTACTTCGACAGTAGTATGACAATATATAATTATAATCCATAAGTGCACATAGGGATATATTACAATGTGTGTCCCCATATGCCATTCGTGGATATATATTATAGTATACATGAACACAATATTGAATAATGGCTGCTGATTAAAAGACTCCAACTTAATTAATTAAACCAATTTAAATAATTAGAATGAATGTACTTACTAGCTGTTAAACTAATGAGAGTTCAGAGAAGTGTCAGGAATAGTTCTCATTCTCAGATGACAACACCATATCAATTATTTTTACCTAGTTAGATGACAATTTTAATTTTACTTTATTTATTTATTTCTTAAAGATAATAAACTTTCAACATTTGAATAGAATACTTACTGGAAGCATATATAAAGTTCTCTCATTTAGATTGATTGGTAGTGTTTAACATCATTTCTTACTTTTAGGAATTCTACAATAGAGATTTCTTTGATCAATTATTTTCTTTATTAAATATTTGGCCTTTTTACATACCATAAAGATTTTTATATTATTTATTTATTTGTTATTTATATCAATAAACAAACAAACAGAATCAATACTTACTAGTGACTTTAATTGATCTCTATACCTACCACGGATTCACACAGAATTTTTATTCTTAATGGTAGTCCAAATTGTTCTAGAGACCTATCAAAGTATTGTTATATATTAATTAATTAAACCCCTAATATATTTCATTCAAAACTGGGATTAAATTATATGCTTACCAGCAGCAGTTAGTCTCATCTGTATAGTCTGGAGTCCAATTGCAGAATGACTGATAGTCTCTAGGGATCTCTATTTAAACCCATTGAGGGGTTGCATCACTTCCTGTTTGGTAATTACCTTAGTTTTATGTTAAAACCTCTCAAAACCTATTTTATATAATCTAAACCATTCTACTCCTAATGTACTTTTACTACAGACTTCATTATTTTCATTAGTGGTCAGTGCGGTATGTGCAACATGAAAAAATGAAAAATGAAATGAAGAATGAAGGACATTTAAAGGACACTACCACCTTCCTAAGTCTTTTGGAAGCATTTGGCACAGTTCTGAAGGGTACAGTCGATATTTGCAGCCTGTACATGAGCATCCCTCATACGGGTGGCTTGGAGGCGATGAGGACCTTTTTAATTGAGGAGAAATGGTTGATATGGACCTGGACTTATTCATGACCCTGCTGGAGCTAACACTAACGAGGAATTATTTCCTATTCGATGGTCAATTTTACCAGCAGAAATCAGGTTATGCCATGGGGAGTAACGTGGCCCCTTCCAATGCCAACGTGTACATGCTGAAGGAAGAATCTTCGATGTTCTTCCAGGATTAAACTGTTTGCGCTATTTACAAGATATATCGATGATGTATTCATCGTATGGACGGGTGGGGAATTTGCACTTAAACAACTGTTAGAGTCCATTAACAACAGATCTTCTCTGATTCAAATATCTTCCCAATGGTCTACGTCATCTATTAATTACTTGGACGTCCAGGTGACCATCTCTGAGGGTAAATTACACACAAGCATGTATAATAAACCAACGGATAAGAACACCCTTTTATGGGCTAACAGTCACCATCCCCGTTCATTGAAGCAGGGACTCCCGAGGTCCCAAATGATTAGGGCGGCCCGGATCAACAGCCAACCGGAATCTGTGGAGGAAGAATTGGACAAAATGGTCCTTAAATTCATCACCAGAGGTTATGAATGTACTGCTTTAGAAGCCGTCAAAAAAGAGGTTCTGCAGATACCACGGAGTACCTTGATGTGAACAAAAGAAAGGACTATGGACAATAGAATCCCATGGACCACAACCTTTCACACCTCAAGTCCCGTGTTGAATAGAGCTAATAGAGCTCTATGGCCCATAGTTTCTACGGACCCTAATTTGCCTTTTTTTTTTTTAAACAAAACTCCAATGATGTGTTATAAGAGGGGTTGAAATATCAAGGATATGGTGGTCCGTACCGACATAACCAATATGTCCAAAGTCTCAGCTACATCACAGAAAGAAACATTCTTATCCAAAAAACCCGGCTGCTCCTGTTGCTTGGGCTGCACGATATGTTGACAGGTTCTGTCTCTACATTACCCTTAATGGAGAAGAGGATAGTTATCCGACATACAGTGTCTTGTACATCCACCCACATCATCTCTTTGATTATTTGTCCTTGCAGACTATGCTACATGGGAAAAACCATAAGATCCCTACGTGAATGCATGGCGTTGCACCGCTCCGCAATTAAGGCAGCCATTGCAGGAACCCCCTCAGAGCAACCAGTGGCCAGACACTTCCATGAGGCACAGCATTCACTTTCCGGATTAAAGCACATTATTATAGACCATATTCCCAAATCACTCCAGGAAGGTGACAGGGATGGCCAACTTCTTCAAAGAGAAGCTCAATGGATATTAAATTTGAATACCATCCATCCAGCAGGACTAAACAAGAGGATCATTTGGAGTACTTTTGCATAATAAACATTTGGGATTAGTAGCAAGTTTTTCTACAGCATCAATGAACTTTATAACCAGGTGTAAACATCTGTCTGCAATAGTGATGGATCGGTATTCATCCAGCATGGACATTCTGATCTGACACGGCTATTTCTTCTTCCCTATCTATTTACTATACTACCTCTATCCTGACGATTTTTCTTTTATATAGCTATTGTCTCCATTTTAAGTTTTCTCTTCCCTCTAATGTCCCTAATTCTGGATTTTGACAACTTTTTTTTCTTTTTTTTCAGTTTTTTATTTTAGTAGCATGATGTATTGTATACATGTATGGGAGGGGTTCATCCCCTTTTGGTTTATTTGTACACCTGGTTCCCGCAATCTATTAAGGGATAACATCTTATAGCCTCTACTGGGTTAAATCCCCGGACACCTATATTTTTTCTGCCTGTATGTCTTCCCTCACTCTAGCAATGCTAGCATTCAGAACCTTGACAATCAGAATGTTGACATGGTGTGAATATCAGCATTCAGAATGTTCACATGGGTGTTATGCATTTCGACTAGAGATGTCCGTATTTTTTGTTTGGTTCTAATCCATCATTGTGTTTTAGTTTTGTCAAAGTGACAAGTGTTATTGGTTCGGATTTGGATTTCGTTTCAATTTAAAATTGCTAAAAATTGTTAATCATTAAAATTTTTTTATAAAAACAGCTAAAATCATGTAATTTCTGCAATCCAAAGCCTGAAATTCTGAACCGCAGGAAGATTTGAAGTGGGGCAATCAGATCTCCTTGGGGGATCTGGACCAGGTTTTGATTCGGTTCAGAGCCACAAAATTTTGGTGGATTTGGATTTCTGGTCTCTACTTTCAACAAAGCATTTTTTTGTGCATTTAAGCACTATCCCTAACCCTACCCTAACTGCAGCCTAACCCTAAACCTAACACTAAACTGAGCTCGTCACAGCTCTAGCATACAGTATATAATTAGGAAGAGGTTGGCTTTAGCAGGCCTCATTCTATTGGTCAGGTCAGGTTTAAATACCAGAGCTATCCCTTCACATGTATTAGTTTCTCTCTTGCTGTAAAACTAACCTACTGTACTTTATCTGTACCATCTTGCATCTGTATTTGGACTTCTAATTTAGTATCCTGTCAATACTAAACCTAGAAAATACCTTGTGGTGATAACTCTCTATTACTTGTCTATTCATATTTCTCTGTCATCAACATTGTCCCATACTGCCTTATCGTATCTGCCTTTTGGCTGCTAGTCCTACCTATCTATTCATATCTGCCTGTCTGTGGCCAGCCATGACCCTGCCAGTCTTTTCATTCCCGTCTGTCCATTTCCTGCCTTGAAAAGGCACTTAACTATTTGCGTGTTTGCTGGCTACCAATCCAGCATTTGGTTTGGATCTAACTGATACTGGGGGTTATTCAGAGATGGACGCAGATCTTGCTTCCCGCAGGCTGCACTGTCAGGCGGTCCGGCGCCATTTAGGCAGTGTGTGATGTCCTACAGCCACCCCGAAAATGCTCCCGACATGCCCCGTTTTGCCCACCACACCCCTGTAATGCCATGTTGCCGCCTCCCCGACGGCCGCCACCCTCAATCGCCTTGCGGCTGCATCCTTCCAGCATGCGGCTGCAAGGTGTAGGGTCGTGCACGCACACTGAGGCCAGTGCGCATGTGTAGACCCTCTAAATGCAGCTGCTGCATACAGACACATGGCTGCGTTCGGGTCTGAATAGACCCCACTGTCTCATCTCTTTGTCAAGTTACTAGTACACTTTTACAAATTTAAACCTAGGCACTAGTTTGCAGTGATTAATCTTTATTTCTTGCAGTGAAAGACCCAGAGGCATCAGACCACCTATGCAATTTAAGGGCTGATTTCTGTAGTCTAAGACCTTACAAAGTGGTTATCACCATTCTACTGGTATTGCTCTAACAGGAGGGAGAACTTGCATCTGTCCTGTAGCAGGTGCAAATGACACTCTAGGGGAGGTTTCTGTCCTTACATGCTGATCTGCATGAGCTTCATTTTCTTGAACGCGCTTTTGGTAATTTCAACCCTATTTGTTCCTTAGTTCTTTGTAAGGATATTCTTATGTCTATCCCAAGCATGTTTAAATTGTCCACTGTCTTAGCCTCTACCACCTCTGATTCAAGACTAATAGAAACATACAATTTGAAGGCAGATAAGAATCTCTTGGCCCTTCTATTCTACCCTGTTTTTATTTTCTCTTGCTGAACTCTGTCTACATGAGAATGCCATTTCCCTATTACACCCTTCAGCCATAAGATTTGATATGGGCAAAATGGGGTAAGGTCTGCATAGTTACATATGTGTGCACTTGCTTTCTGAGATCACACAAGATACTGTATGCTACACATACTGGCATAGTACTCACTATACATCAGACCCGTTGTGTCTCAGCTTTTTGCAGTACCATAGCCTTCAAAAAATTATAATTGTAAATAAAATTTAGTAAAGGTGCACATAAATACTATTGCACAAGTGAACCATACCATACCATACCATACCATACCATACCATACCATAGTGTTGAACACTTTCATCAACATATCTTTGACATCATGAGACTTGTGCTCTTCTGTCTTATGGCAGATGGAACAAATAACTTGTTGCTCATCATTACAAAAATATTCCAAAGGCATTTTGTGCTGTTCACATTTTGTGGTCTCTTCCAGTTTCTGCATAATGTGGTCTACCAGCCTACATATTCTTGCCTGTTCTGTAAGACGCCTATTAGGAATGAAGTCTATTTCCTCAAGGATCTCCTGGCATTCTGGACAGGGGTATTCCTTCTTTCCTTCTTGCCATCACTGAATTAAGCACTTTTTGCAGAAATTGTGCCCACATTCTATAGTAATTGGGTCTTCGTTGAATTTGGTACAGGTTGGGCAGCAAGGCAGTTTTATTTATTTTGCTTCAGCCATGGCTCTACGAGACAGAAATGGAATATATATGAGAATATTCTAATGTTAGCTGTCATTGGCATCTCTTTTTCAATTAATATTTTTCCTTATTTCAGCATTCAGGGGTATACCAGAAAATAAAAGGGGCCAAAAAAGTAAGATTGGCTTTAAACTATCATACTTCAAAACAGTTATAACACCCCCACAGCTTCATGGGAGGAGGGGGGAGGGGGAGCTGGACTGCAGACCTGATATTTAAACATAAGAGGTGCTACCATGGTGAGACTTGAAGTGCCACACAGAAAAAAAAGAGAAAATGCAGGTGCACCCGTTAAACACTAAAAACACTGCCAATCAGAACAATTATAATAAACTCTGCAATTTAACATGGAGTAAAATTTAGGCATACTTTTGGGCCAAAAAAAGGGCCCACCTACCATGACCAGGTGACCTTATCAGGTGGTCACCTATGCTGTTGTTTTTTCTTATTTTTGGATGCTTTTTGTGTTTTTACCTTTATGATACTGTTTTGTGGCCCCCCTCCTCCCTCATCCTGCCCTAACCCCAAAACTTCCCTCTCCCTTCCATTAGTCACCTGACTTTTGTTTTCAATTTGCTTACCACTGTATTTAAAATGTGGTCTTTATTGGGCTCTCTTTGCCCTTTTTCTGTGTTAATTCCTATTTTGCCTGACCATTTAAAAGAAAGAATGGCATTATAAGCCCTTTTTACTTAGCACTCAGGTGATTGACTCTTCCTAATGATCTTCACCTGTATCAATCAACATGTATACTTTCCCAGCCATTTCCTTTCCTAAAAGGATAAACCTTGGGTTGACTTGGAAAGAGCTGTTTTGTTGGGGTTTCCTAGTCAGGACCTATTGTGGACTCCTGAACAGTACCATTCTACACAGACCCTGTCTTACAGCGATCTCTGATGCCCATTGTTTGTAAGATATTAACCTCCATATTAACCGGGTTCTGCCTGGGTACAGCCCACTAGGCATCTATCTCTTATAGCACTTAGTTGCTTGTTTCATCATTTATATTAAACTGGCTGGAGGGATGTCACCTCGTTAAAAGACATTTTATCCTCACAAGACCTTGTTCTCTTTGCTCATCTTCAGAGTGACTTTGATCTCTTCCCCTCTGAAAGGTATTGCCAAGGGCATTGCTTCTGAGCTGGCTAACTAGTAGTTCCTCTAAAGGGGAGATTACCTAATGGTATCAGTATCTATAACTAGAGGTCTCTAACAAATCTATTGTTCAAATCTCGCCTCCCCTCAGTAGTGGGAAAGTATCTATCTTAACACCTTCCGCATTTCAAAATATTCAAATCATACTGAAATGCACATAAAAATGTTCCATCAGCTGTATCTTACTCTTGTTAAACTCCATAAAACGTAGCTGTCCTGTTCAAAATACTATTTTCTTCTTTTATTTTTTTTTCTGTCCTAAGTACTGTTGGAACCAATGAATTGTTATTGTGGGTATTTTTTTATATATTTTGGGATTGCCCCATTGTACATCGATTGTGGTTTAATATCTAAGGTTATCCTGGTTATTGTGGTCCCAGATCCTGCTCTTACTCTTAATGGTCTAATATAACTGTCTCAAAGTCTGCATGATATATTGTGGGTCAAATACTACTAGCTGCTAGGGCTACTCTGGCACAAATTTGGAAATCCCCCTCCCTTCTGTATTTCATTTCTTAAATCCAATTTAATATTGATATGGAAATCTTTTGAGGTATGTAATTCCATTGCTGCTTCATCTCATGTTTGTGCATTGCATTAGCAATTAAAATTCTATAAAAAAAATTAGTGAAATCTGAGCTTACTGCCTCTATATCCAGTGCTGCAAGTGTGGCTATACGGGGCGGTATGGCGTACCTGTAAGAAAATCCCAGCAGGTGCGCAGTACCTCCACCTTGCAGACACCGGGTGTTGGAGAAAGGAGAGCAGCGCAGCATGCGCCTCTCCTCTTCTGCCTGCCCAAGTCCCCTGAGTCCAGCAACAGCGGAGGCATGCACTGAGTCGGTTCGTGAGCCAATCAGAGCTCGCAGAGCGGCAGCCAATCAGAAGCTGCTGCTGCCAGATTGCGAGCCCTGATTGGCTTGCAGACCAGTGCCAGTTCTAATATGCAGGAGACCAGACTGAGGGCAGGAGGAGTGCATGCTGCACTCTCCTCTCCCCAGCAGCAGGCCAGCAGCAGAAGTTAGTGCCAGCCCCAGGCAGCAGCAACAATGGTGAGTTTCACTGCTGGGGCATATCTGGCACTCTGGGGGGCATGTGTATCTGGCACTGTGGGGGCATATCTGGCACTATGGGGGCATATCTGGCACTATGGGGGCATATCTGGCACTGTGGGGGCATATCTGGCACTGTGAGGGCATGTATATCTGGCATTGTGGGGGCATATCTGGCACTGTGGGGGCATATGTGTATCTGGCACTGTGGGGGCATATCTGGGACTGTGGGGACATATCTGGCACTGTGGGGACATATCTGGCACTGAAGGAGCATATCTGGCACTGAATGAGCATATCTGGCACTCTGGGGGCATATGTGTATCTGTGGGGGCATATGTGTATCTGACACTCTGGGGCAATGTGTATCTGACACTCTGGGGCAATGTGTATCTGACACTGTGGGGAAATGTGTATCTGGCACTGTGGGGGCATGTGTATCTGGCACTGTGGGGGCATATCTGGCACTGTGGGGGCATGTGCATCTGGCATGTAGGGGCATATCTGGCACTGTGGGGATATATCTGGCACTCTGGGGGCATATGTGTATCTGGCACTGTGGGGGCATATGTGTATTTGGGCAGTGGGGGCATATCTCGCACTGTGGGGGCATATGTGTATCTGACACTGGGGCAATGTGTATCTGACACTATGGGGCAATGTGTATCTGGCACTGTGGCGGCATATATGGCACTACTGGGGGCATTTGTGTATACAGCACCATGGGGCATTTGTGTATCTGGCATTATGGGGCATTTGTGCATCTGGCACCATGGAGCATTTGTACATCTGGCACCGTGGAGCATTTGTGCATCTGGCACTGTAGGAGCATATCTGGCAGGGTGGGGGTGTATCTGGCCCTGTAGGGGCATATGTGTATATGGCACTATTGGAGTCATAAGTGTATCTGGCCTCCTATATGTGTATCACACCCTCATTTTCATTGGCCACACCCCATGTGGCATTTGGCCACACCCATTTTTGGGGCGTGCGCTCACAGAACCTGTATGGCATTTTTTATACTTGCACCACTGTCTATATCCCCTTAACCATGAAGACCTATATTACTGGACTAGCAAAGCCCCCCAGCAAGTGGGAAAATAAAATTTTGAGTGGGCAGTGAGGGCAATAAACTTTCCTGAACAAAAACAACATGTCAAATAAGAGACACAACATAACGAAAAGGGACCGTATCAAGAGTCCCACAAGTAAAGGGTTTAAGAAAAGTTTAAAAATCCTGCATCCATTGGGGAACACTGGAATGAAAGGAAGACACCAAAGTGTTCTGAAAAAGAACACTACAGACAAAAGCTTTTTTTTTTGTCCAGAAGAAGCATAATCATCAAATTTATAAAACTTGGTAATGTATGGACTGATGTCCAGGTAGCAGCTCTGCACAGCTGCTTTACCGAGACCCTTTACGATACCACTCAGGAGGCACTCAATAATTTGTTGCAAGATTGCGAAATTACAGATCTAATCCATCTGGCAATAGATTGTATTGATTGCCATTTTAGTCATCAAATAATGCAAGAATATTATCCATTTTCCAGAAAATCCATTGTTCTGTGTAAATACTGTATATCTTAAGAGCTCTAATCTATATATCTCTGCTTTTGAGTAGATACGTCAGTAGAAAACGTAAGTACTGTATGACAAAATCCCAATTTATATGGTATTTCAAGACAACCTTAGGCTGAAATGAAGGGGAGGCAATCATGAGACCACCTGTCAGGATCCCGGTAATCACAATGCCGATGCCGGAATCTCGACAGGTGGTGAAATGCCGCCACTGGAATACCAGCACCACAGGCTTTTCTTCCTCTGTGGGTGTCCTCGACACTCATAGAGGGAGAATATAACCTGTGGCGAGCATAGCGAGCCACCATGCCCGCAGTGTGGTAAGCGCAGCCTGCAAGGGGCTTTCTAGCATTCGCCCCGCTGCCGTCATACTGGCGGCCAGGATGCTGCTGTCAGTATCTTGACAGCCGGTAAATAGTATGTATTCCAAATGAAGGATTAGTTTGAAGCACCATTCTTCCATCATGGGAAACAATAAAGGGACGACAATATAAAAGAGCTCCCAATTACAAAACTCTTCTAGCAGCAGAATTGGAAAGAAAAAGAAAAAAAAAATTTCCAACAAAGTAACTTTGTTGGCAGAGCTAAAGAGGTCAAAGGAAGATTTGTGTGACATCAACAAGACATATTTTAAGATCCCTGTAGCAGGTAAATTCCAAACAACCAATGAGAGGTGACGGTATTGCAAACAAGTAAGCTTTTATTTCCGGCTGACAGACATAGCCACTGTAATAGCTTCTTACAATTGTACCATCAACAGTTCAAAAATAACACATCAGCTTACTTGAAGACAGCAGGGTAAACAGGTAGAGTATTCACAGCAGTTTCAGGGTGCAGATTTCTCCAGGACAGAGAGAGTTGCCAAAGGTGCAGCATCTCCCACACAACCCCCTACTAACTTATCTGGCCTGGTTTTTATACCTTAGCTGGTCCTAATTAAGGAAAGGGTGTGGATCCTCCCTAAGCTGCAGGTGATTAACCCCTTTCCGTAGAAATGTGGGAGAGAGCCACTCTGCCACATACCGCCCCCGTTAAAGGGCAAACCTACACTCCCCGTGGCCGAAGCCAGGCTTTCCAGCCCTGATCAGGACAAAAAAAAATCTGCTTTCATGTTTAGATATCCGGTCAATGCCAAACTTCAAAAGAAAATGGCTGGAGAGCCAGGAACCACCTTGTCAATCTTGCAATAGAATCTTCCATAGAATGCAACCATTTTAATGGTGCATGATCTATGACCATGGTGAACTTGATCCCAAAAAGATAATATCTCAAAGCCTCAAGAGCCCATTTTATAGCAAGGTATTCTTTTTCTACTACAGAATACTTAGTCTCCCATGGAAACTATTTTCTACTCAAATACAGAATGGGGTGTTCAATGCCATCAAACTCTTGACACAAAACTGCCCACAAATCAACATCTGAGGTGTCTGTTTGTACCACAAATGGCTTTGCAAAATCTGGAGACTTTAAATCCAGGCCTTTACACAAAAGGACTTCTTGTGAATGCAGACTGACACTCCTTAGACCATTCAAGTTTATTTGGGGCAGAATTTTTCAAACGCTCTGTTAATGGAGCCATTAAGGTAGAAAAGTCAGGCAAAAACCTCCTGTAATATCTTGCCAAACCCAAGAAGGATCTCAACTCTTTTTTGGTAGTTGGAACTGGGGCATCAGCTAGGGCCTGTAACTTACAAGAGGCTCAGACAACCATTTCCCACTACATAGCCTAAGTATTTAGTTTAATTTTTACCCAGAACACATTTCTTTAAATTAGCAGTTAAACCTGCTTTGAGCAAAGATTGAAGAACAGCCCTAAGCCTGTTAACATGGGTGCTCCAATGCTGAATATATTAACATTATCGTCCAAATAGGCGGCAGCATAATTTTGATGAGGACGAAGCACCTGGTCCATTAACCTCTGAAAAGAGGCTGGGGCACCATGCAAGCCGAAGGGCATTGTTTTGAACTGGAAAAGGCCTAGCGGAGAGGAGAAAGCACTCTTCTTCTCAGCTTCCTCCGACAACTCAGTCTGCCAATACCCCTTCGTAAGGTCAAGGGTAGAAATATATCTGTCCGAACCTAATCTTTCAAGGAAATTGTTGACCCTTGGCATTGGGTAGGCATCAAATTTTGAAACTGCATTCACTTTTCAGAAGTCTACACAAAACCTTGTAGAGCCATCTGGCTTCGGGACCAACACAAAAGGGCTACACCAGTCGCTAAACAACTCAATTACCCCTAATTTCAACATCTCTTGTTCTTCCTTGATTACTTGTGCTTGTTTCCCCTTTGGAAGTCTATACGGTCTTTGTCTAACAACTACCCCTGGTGGGGTTATGATGTCACGTAAGACTAAACTGGTTCTCCCCAGTTTATCTGAAAAAAACTTCTGAGAACTCCTTAAGAAGGTTCCCCAAGGAAGATTTCAAACTGTCTGAATCTAGAGGTTCAAGGGTAGAAGCGACCCCTTCCAACTGGGGAACCTGCGGACCTAGGTCAGTATGGAACTAGCAGGATCTACAAAAAAACCTCTTGGTCCTTCCATGCTTTCAACAAATTAACTTGATAGATCTGCCAACGTCTATGGGAGTCAGATTGAGAGGCTGCATAATTTACATCCCCAACCTTTCTAATCACTTTACATGGCCCCTGCCACTTTGCTAGTAGATTACCACCCTGACTAGGCAGCAACAAAAGAACTTTATCACCTAGTGAAAAAACTCTAGTTCGGGCATTGCGATTATAGAGAATTTTTTGAGCCTCCTGGGCATTTTCCAAATTCTCCTGGGACAGCTGACCTAGTAGGTTCATGTGATTACGCATCTGAACCACATATTGAAGGACACTTTCACCCTCTATTGGCTGTTTTTCTCATGCCTCATGCAAAAAAGATCAAGAATAGCATGTGGTTTCCTCCCATACAGAAGCTCAAAAGGGGCAAAGCCAGTAGAAGCCTGGGGGATTTCCCTGATTGCAAACAATAAATAGGGTAGAAACTCATCCCACCTTTTTTCTGTCTTCATAAACTTCTTTAACATAGATTTTAATGTACGATTGAACCTTTCCACTTAGCTATCAGCTTGGGGATGATATACTGAGGTTGTGACAGATTTAAATTTTAACAACTTTAACACCCCCTGCATTAATTTGGATATAAGGTTTGTTTCCTGGTTGGTAAGGATTTCTTTAGGTAACCCAACCCTGGAAAACAGCTCCAACAATTTAGTTGCAACCTGTTTGGCTGTGGCAATCCTCAAGGTAAATGCTTCTGGATAACGTGTGGCGGAATCCACTACAACTAAAATGAATTTATAACCTTTAGAAGGTGGTTCAAATGGACCAACTAAATTAACCCCTATTTTTTCAAAAGGCACCCCTACACTTGGAAAAGGTATCAGTGAAGCAGGAGACGGTCGATTTACCGCTGTTTTTTGACACTCTGAACAAGCATCATAAAACCGAGAGACTTCAGCATAAACACCCGGCCAAAAGTAACCAGGAATTTATTCTCTTCACAGTCTTATCACATCCCAAATGACCACCCCAGGAAACTGCATGAGCCAAAATCAATACTTGTCTTCTGAAAGGGCCTGGGACCACCAACTGTCACATCACCTCCCCCATTTGTTTGTGCTTGTCCAGCAGTGCCGTAACTAGACTTTTTAGCGCTGTGTGCAAGTAACCGCAACTGCGCCCCCCCTGTCATGTTTTGAAATGAATGCTACCTCTCCCCCCTCCCCATCCCTTCCTATAATTCACACACCGCTAGTTACGCCACTGCCAGAGCGGCAACTAGACATTTTGGTGCCCTCTGCCAGAAAGAGAATTGCCCCCCCTCCGTTGGCCACATTACACTGCATGGTCACATTACACAGCACGGTAGCGTCCGCCAGTTACATTACACAGCACGGTTGCGTCCGCCAGTTACATTACACAGCACATTAGCGTCCATTAGTTACATTACACCGCACGGCAGCGTTCATTAGTCACATTACACCAGACAGTAATACTCCAAATATATATATATATAGTTTTATACCATAGCAGAAAAATATTTACACACAATCTTATGTATTCAATTTACAGGGGACATTACATAAATGTATATGCAGTTTATCTTTTTTTCTTTATTATAGATAAACTACACAGTAGTTTATCTAATAAGTCACTGAGAGAAAGTCCAGAATTTCCAAACACAAGAAAAGTAGTTTGTTGTTGTATTTATGTTGTTTTACTGGAATAAGTAGTAACTAGCAGCACATACCTGCAATATAAGGAGCACTTGCACGAGGGGTGGGAGGGAATGGAGGGAGAGACTTCACTTGCTGTGATAAGCAGCAGCTGCAGCCGTCGTCTCTCCTGTACCCGGAAGTCAGTGTACAGTGCAGGAGAGCAGGAGGATGGGGGGCGGAGCAGAGCCCAGCAGCACACGGAGGACGGAGAGACTCTCACACACAGATTGCCCAGCGCTGCCTGCTCTGCCTGTGATCTATATTAGCAGCGCTGCCTCCGGCGGGGAAGGAGCCGGGCGCAGCGCTACTAATATACTGTACACTACAGCGGGCAGCGCAGCAGCTAATCAGTGTGGATGCTGATGGTGCGCCCACAGCGCGATTGCGCTGTGTGCAATGCCCCCTCAGCACACACCTAGTTACGGCACTGTTGTCCAGACAATATAAAATCTCTCCAAGCAACACAAAATGGGGATATTTTAACTTTGTTACATGTGACAACATAACACCACCCACTGAAAGAATATTTTCAAAGGCCCTTTTTGAAGCAGGATCTTCCCATTAAGCCTTTCTTAAATCAGGCTGAGGTGCAAGGGGAAGTGAGACTCTTCATTAATACTACTTAACTGGACCTCAGCATGTCTAGGTACAATAGCATTGACAGGTAGCACGAGCAGGCACATCAACATTTACAGGCAAATTACGATCAGTATTGTTAAGGGAAGGGATCTTTTGTCCCACCAAAACATGATGAGTAAGCCAATCTCTGTGATCCCTTCTCCTTAGTTTCATAGAGATTTAGGAGCCATCACTTGGGATAGAAACAAATCTGGGGGATAAGGAAATGTCTCTCCAAGGGTCGCTGCAGGCACCTGTTCCTCTGGCAAAACAAGAGCCCGGAAGTGAGGCCAGTCCTGACCTACTGGTAACCATGTACAAACACTCACACATAATTTGGCAGTCTTTCCCCTAATCATCAAAAGGAACATGGCGGTAGGAAAGTCCCGAACATCTCCATGTACACAACAAATGTGGACTAGTTCATGGGGCAACAATAACTCTGGGAACAACAGATCCCTTTGTATCAGGGTAGTAGCAGAGACAGAGTCTACCAAACCCTCAAGCAGTCTTTTTCCGACTTGTACACGTACCTGTATCCTAGGTGGGAGAGGACAGGTCTCTACAGCTGTAAAGACACTGGAAAAAGAGCAATCCATCTGCAGACATACCCACTCTTTGTGCCCATCTTTTCCACATGAGGAACAAACCTGCACTGGAGTTGTTGGGGAAGTCACCAGCTCTGGACCTCCAATTTCTGGGAAACGAGTGGCAAACACCTTCCCTGTAAAACCACCTCTCGGCTGATCACCCTCTATACATCTATCTGGATCCTGATGTGGGGACACCTTACCCCGAGACAATGGTTGTTGTGAGGACTGGCGTGGACAGTCCAGTGTAATTAAAGTAGAAAGGTTCTCCATATATTCCTGTGCCAGCGATGCATTTTCCACTAACCGGACAGCGGAGTCTAAAGTGTCAACCCGATGCAGCTGGACCCAGCGAGCAATCTTGGCAGGAAGGAGAGCTGTAAATTGTTCCAAGGTGTTCAACTCCACAAGCCGAGCATAGTTATTTTGGTCTGGCTGGAGCCACTTAACTGCAAGGCTGGCTAGCCTCTGGGCCACAACACACGGCCTCAGATTAGGGTCATAGGAAACAGACTTAAATTTTTGCTGGTACGCTTCAGGAAACTGGTCAAATCTGTTGGCCACAGCAGCCTTCACGCTGTCATAATCTTTTGTATCTTCCAGCGACAGGGCGGCATATGCAGCTTGGGCCTCCCCTGTTAGCAGAGGGGCAATCCGTAGTGCCCAGTGTTTTTTGAGCAATGCTTGCAAGGTAGCAATCCTTTAAAAGGTTGTAAAAAAGGTCTCCACATCATCTGAGGCCTGCATTTTGGGGAGTACTGGAGCATTCACTACTGCTTGCTGCTGTTTAAAGAAGTCCAACATCTGTTGCATAACGGCTTCCATGGTCGCCTGTTCAGGATCCTTTGCACAGGTCGCACTTATCCCACTGCTGACATCACAATGTAGTGGGTAAGTTCCAAATGACCAATGAGAGGCAGTGGTATTGCAAACAAGTAAGTGGGTTCTACTGGACGTGTAATACTCCATGTATACAAAAATGTATTGATCGTGAATTAAAGCCAAATTTTTCTGAAAAAATACAGACAGTAAGATAAGTCTCAATTCCGTGTCCATCTGACCATCTTGTTAAAAGAGGAAACACTAAATGAAGAGATGGATGACCTATTCTTCTTTCATCAGGAGATATACATTATTTGAATTTTTCATAATTTCTTGTTGGAGATAGCTTTTCAATAATGGGCTTAATGCTAAAATCAGGAAAACCCTAAAACCATGGCTAACCACTTAACTGGCATGGTCCGTTTTTGACTAGGAGATCCGTACTGCAGATGTGCATAATATAATGTTTAAATATTTAAAAAAAAGACTTTTTCACCTTTATTAAATAAAATACATATCTTCTGGACCGATATATCTTATGAAAAGTGTCACATCATATGTGTTTTCCATCCGATACGATACGATGCGCGTTCCCGCGAGTGTCGTGTCAGATCCCCTAGGTCGCTAGTGCTGCACTCGTGATATATCGTAATCGCATTGAATCTTATGGAAAAAAGTGTGTTTTTTGTGCCTGCGATATATCTCATGCAATATATCGTAGGAAGTTTGACTGGTATTCTCAGGACACTCCCATCAGTGGCAGCAGCAGCAGCGACACAGCAGGAGGAGAGCTCTACTCTGTATATCCGATTTGATTGGATTTCCATTGCCCCAATTATGTACTGTATTTAGTCCACACTGACCACCAATATCACTGTCCACCTAGCACACTGTCCACCAATGTAATCACACTGACCACCAATGTATTCTATCGTTCACATTTTATTCATTTCTGTGGGCCCAAAGTCATTTAAAAAAAACCTAATGGCCATGTGTTTTCCCCACCACTGTACCCCAATGCTGAACCTTGGGTTTCTTTGTCCCCAAAGTAATTTTAACCCCTAAATGGCCATGTGTTTTCCCCGCCACTGTACTCCAATGCTGCACCTTGTGTTTCTGTGTCCCTAAAGTCATTTTAACACCCTAATGGCCATTTGTTTTCACTGCCACTGTACCCCAATGCTGCACCTTGCAGTTCTGTGGCCCCAAAGTTATTTGAACCCTCTAATGGCCATGTGTTTTCACCGCCAATGTACCCCAATGCTGCACCTTGTTTTTCTGTGTCCCCAAAGTCATTTTAACCCCCTAATGCCCTTGTGTTTTCACCACCACTGTACCCCAATGCTGCACCTTGTTTCTGTGTCCCCAAAGTCTTTTTAACCCCCTAAAGGCCATGTGTTTTCACCGACACTGTACCCCAATGCTGCACTTTGTGTTTCTGTGTCCCCAAAGTCTTTTTAACCGCCTAATGGCCATGTGTTTTCCCTGCCACTGTACCCCAATGCTGCACCTTGTGTTTCTGTGTCCGTAAAGTCATTTTAACACCCTAATGGCCAGGGCTGTAACTACGTGTGTGCCAAGTGGGCTTGGCACACAGCGCAGTTGCCCTGATGGCGCACGGCCAGCGGCATGTAATGAGTCAAATTGACTCATTACATGCCTCTGAAGTCTGCGCTGTGCGCCTCCGCCACGCTGTGGAGGAGAGCTACAGCGCCAGGCAGGTGAGAAGGAGGAGGAGGGAGGGGGACTGGAGCCACAGCAGTGCTATTTCATTGGTAGTAAGCGCCGCTGCAGCATCCCCCTCTCCTTCCGTATTGGCTGCCCGGCGCTGCTGTGGATGCTGGGATGCGGTTCCTCCATCCCAGCATCCACAGCAGCGCCGGGCAGCCAATACGGAAGGAGAGGGGGATGCTGCAGCGGCGCTTACTACCAATGAAATAGCGCTGCTGCGGCTCCAGTCCCCCTCCTCCTCCTTCTCACCTGCCTGCACCGAGGGAGCTGCACGAGAAGCCTGTCAGCGGGGAGATGGTAAGTATGTATCTCTCTCTCTCTGGGGGACACCGTCTGCCATAATGTGTAAAAAGGGGGCCTGGCTGCCGCACTGTGTAAAAAGCGGGCCTGGCTGCTGCAATATGTAAAAAGGGGGCCTGGCTGCCGCAATGTGTAAAAAGGGGGACTGGCTGCCGCAATGTGTTAAAAGGGAGACTGTCTGCTGTAATGTGTAAAAAGGGGGACGCTGTCTGCTGTAATGTATAAAAGGGGCTCTACCTGGTGTAGGGGCGCTACTGTGCAGCGTAATTTGAATAATGTAGACTACTGTGCACAGTAGTATGAATTGCTATTATTTTGTGGCCACGCCCCTTCCCCATGAAGCCACGCCCCTATATATTTTTTGCGCACCTACGGCGCGCACTGCCCCTATCTTACATGGGCGGGGGGGCACCACTGTCGTTTCTTGCACACAGCGCTAAAATGCCTAGTTACGGCACTGCTAATGGCCATTTGTTTTCACCGCCACTGTACCCCAATGCTGCACCTTGCAGTTCTGTGTCCCAAAAGTCATTTTAACCCCCTAATGGCCATGTGCTTTCACCGACACGTACCCCAATGCTGCACCTTGTGTTTCTGTGTCCCCAAAGTCTTTTTAACCCCCTAAAGGCCATGTGTTTTCACCAACACTGTACCCCAATGCTGCACCTTGTGTTTCTGTGTCCCCAAAGTCTTTTTAACCGCCTAATGGCCATGTGTTTTCCCTGCCACTGTACCCCAATGCTGCACCTTGTGTTTCTGTGTCCCCAAAGTAATTTTAAACCCCTAATGGCCATGTGTTTTCACCGCCACTGTATCCCAATGCTGCACCTTGTGTTTATGTGTTCCAAAAGTCTTTTTAACACCCTAATGGCCGTGTGTTTTAACCGCAACTGTACCACAATGCTGTACCATTGATGTTTCGGTAATGAGGAAACTATTTTCCAAAAAATAACTTTATTTTAAAACCATATATTATCCAAATTGAACCATATATCAAAACATTTTGAAAGTATATTTTTAAACTTAAGTAATACCATGTTGAAATGTAAAAAATAAAATAATTTTAAAACCGTATTTTAACCAAATTGAACCATATAGCCATTTAACCATATAACCATTTAATCATATAACCATTTAACCATATACCTTAAGTAAAACCATTTTTAAATACAAAATATATAACCGTTTGTGGACCACTTTTTTTTCATTATAGATATGTCTCTGGATCAAGATATAGACTTCATCACCGGCCTACTAGAAATGCACTGTGGCCATGAATGTCTGTGGAAGATAAAAGCCAAGGGGTATTTGGATAAAGTCCTGTGGAATGCGGCCTTGGACGAGCTAGTGGAGTACAGCAGGGCCTTTGTGTCTGGTGCTGATAAGGACTGGGTAAAGAAAAAAGATACAGAACCTGTGTATGGTGTTCCTCATAGAACACAAAAAAATGTAACAGTCCAAAAGATCTGGAGCAGGTTCCTCCCAGGTTTACAAGGCCTCGCTCTGGTACTACCCCATGCTGGAGTTTGTCCTGGACCAGGAGGCTACCCGAACAGGTTTCACCTCCCTCCCTCAGACTGCCACACCAGAGCCTGAAGAGGGGGAGCTATCTTTGTCTGCATCGGTAAGTATATTTATTTAAATACGTTTTTGCAAGTTCCATCATCAGTCCAACACAGTACACTTAAATGTGGTCCTCCTGCCAATCGACTGCACCCACCCTGTTAAAATAGGCCAGGTACTCATCCCTGACCTGACCTGTTTTGCCCATAGACTCGCTCTAGAATAGAGTGGAGGTGGTTCCACAAAGAGAAATGGTGAAATCTCCTGTGGGTGTTCAGGGTCTGGGTCTCCTGGCGCTGATCTGGGCAGTGTCCTATGCTGGGTGGTTTTGCTGCGCAAATACACAGCATGCATTCCCAGAAACGGTAGCGTTTTTTCAAACACTCCCATAAAACGGCCTGTTTCCGCCCAGAAACACCCACTTCCTGTCAATCACATTACGATCACCAGAACGAAGAAAAAACCTCGTAATGCCGTGAGTAAAATACCTAACTGCATAGCAAATTTACTTGACGCAGTCGCAGTGCGAACATTGCGCATGCGCAGTTAGCGGAAAATCGCTGCGATGTGAAGAAAATTACCGAGCGAACAACTCGGAATGACCACCATTGTTCAGAAAAACCAAACAAAGCAAAACACAGTAGCAATGTGGAACGCTCAGAAGGTATAAACCAGCCTCGCTATTCACAGAGCAGCAGTGTGCACATGGCTAAATTGGCTGCTGCTATTTATATGCCTATTTGGCCCAGCCCCAGTAGCACCCTAATCCAACCCATCATCCATCCCATCAGATATATCTATGGTACATGGGAATGCATTGCAATAAATCGCGTGCAAAAAAAGCCACACATGTACCGAATCGTATGGAATCGTATGGAACCACTCCCGGGAAGCTCCTGGGAGAGTTCAAGGCAAATTGCCTCCGACTTCAGCCTCAGGCATATCGTTGTAATGTGTGGGGCCCTTTAGAATTTCCATGCATCATATTTTAGTTCAATCTTGGGTAAGAAAAATCTTCTGTATCTGTTCTTGCTTTTTATTAGAACTCTGGATAACTTTGAAATATCTAAACTAAATAGAATTTCCACAAAACTTGCACAGTTTTTTGTCAGACATACTTACAGAACACTTGCCTTATGCAGTATTAATTTCCCTTGAAGTACAACCTGGATGTCATTATATCGATGTCTAGTTGACCACACCTGTGTATTATGGGCTTTATTCAGGTCGCATCGCGATGTGACCACAATTTGCCCGAGTAGGCACCAGTGCACAATCGCAGGTCCTGTCCTGCTCACCCGGCCAATGCAATCGGATTGCGTTGGCTGCGAACGCCTCTGCCTGATTGACAGACAGAGGCATTTGTAGGGCGGCATTGTGGGGGGGATGCTTCAAACTGTGGCGGCATCTTTGGGGAGGCTGCGTGACATCACACATAGCTGCTCAGAAAGAAAAGATGCCGGCGGTACGTCTGCCTTCGCAACCAGGCTGTGAAGGCAGGGGGTCATCTACAGTTGCTGTGACCACAATCAAATTGCGGTCGCAGCCGTCGGACAGGATGATCAGCAGTCTGGGCAGCCTTACCCTGTGCTGGGCGACCCCCAGCATGCAATAGAAATGATTGCAGATTCAGCTTTTTAGCAGGATCTGCAATCCAACCTAAATACCCCCTATGTGCTGTAATATTTCCAGATGAAACAAGCATTATTGTGGATGAAGTTTATTTCTTCTTAGAAATCATACTTCCCAGTTCCTCAGTCCTGAAGTAAACACTGCAGAAAGTGCTAGTACATGAAGCTCTGTCCGGTGCACGATTCTTCTGACTTCCTTGATGACTTCCCTTATGATTTATGTATGCTTCTAACATATCATTGTTGGACTTATTTTGATTGGACTGCTCTTCAACAGATGTTAAGCATGTATAGTAGTAGACCATTTAAGATTGCCAATGTCCTTGAAATTGATGATGATGTATTTCAGCTCCTTATCTAAAGGAAACTTCCATTTGTAGTCTTAATTAACCTGCTATAAACCAACAAGGGATTACAACTATTGAGAATGCCTTTCTTTAATCACAAAAGAAGGGACTTTCTTGTGATTGGGAACAAACTGACAAGGGATGACCTAGATATTGTGGCAATTACAGAGTCATTGTCTAATGAGAATCATTACTAGGACATAGCTATACCAGGATAGAACGTGTTTAGGAATGGCAGAATGGTAAGAATCAGAGGAGGGGAAGCAATGTATGTTAAAAAAAACAACTGCTTTTTGATTAGAAAATATTGTAGATAAAACTGAGGCCCTTTGTGTCACCATAGAAACCAGGCAGAAGGATATTATTCGCATTGGGGTGATCTATAGATCACAAGGGCAGGATTTGGACAGGAACATATTGCTGGACATCACTGAAATGGCTTTAAAGGGAGAAGTCATAATCATGGGAGACTTGAATCTACCTGATGTTAATTGGGAGGGGTATTTTGCAAGTTCAACGACAAGTGGCAAATTTCTAAATTCCTTACAAGGAGCATCTCAAGCAATTGGTGAGGGAGCCCACTAGCAAAGACTCAATATTAGATTTAATTATCACCAACAGTAACAGAATATCAGACATATATGTGGGTGAGAACCCATGATCCAGTGATTATCAAGCAGGATGACTTAGTATAAGGACAGGGTCTAACTCCTGTCACACAAAAACAAAGGTGTTGGATTTTAGAAAGGCAAAACTGGGGAGATGTTTCAGTGATTCATTGGCGGATTGGAGGAACTTGAAAGGAGTGCAGGAGAGGCAGTAAAAACTAAAAAGTGCACTACTAAAGGCAACAGATTAGGAAATGCACCATTAAAAGGAAGCCATTGTGGTTCACAAAAGAGGTGACAACTAGTGTGAAAGCAAAAGATATGGCCTTTAGGAAATACAAACAGACTCAAAATAATAATGACAAAGAGGTGTATCTTGCCAGATGTAAGGAAGCTATAAAAAGTGATCAGGCGTGCAAAGGCAGAAACTAAGGATAAAATGTAGATTATGGGCCAAACTTTTTTAAAGTATATAAGTGAAAAGAGAAAATCAAATGGATGTATAATAAGACTTAAGACAGAGAGTGAGAATTTGGTGGAGGGAGACAAGGCAATAACAGATCATCTAAATAATAATTTTTGCTCAGTATTTACTACAGAAGGAGAAGGGAAGGGGCCACAGTTAAGTTGCAAGGACATTCATCCATAAAATGAAGCTAGATGAAAGTACATTTACAGAGAAAGGCCTAACAGAACTCTCAAAATTGAAAGTGGATAAATCAATGGGGACAGATGGGATACAACCAAGGATACTAAAAGAGCTAAAGGATGTGCAGGCAGCACCATTAACTTATTATTTAATCAGTCACTAGATACAGGTGCAATTCTAGAGGAAAAGAGCAAATATAGTTACACTGCACAAAAGTGGAAACAAGGAAGAAGTTTCCAATACCAGTGGCACATGCAGGAAAGCAGCATACTCTGAGGGCAGCCCGTGTGTCTTTTATCTATATCTTTTCTGACACTCTATCATCTTTTACGTCGGTGCTCTCTCATTGTGGGTAATGATTTACTGAGTCCCCTGCGCTGAATACAACAGGGCACTCAGGTCGTTACACTATAACAGCAGAAGCACCATATTAGCATCATTCTAAACCCTGAAACCTTTACAGACTGTCAGACTTCAGACAGGAGCCGTTGTAAAGACAATGCACCCAGTAAATCTTTGCTTTGGAAACTGGACAATTGTTTTTTGGGGGGCACTCATTGAAAGATATTACATAAAATATAACTTTTATTGATTATCATTAAAAAAAATGTTGCCACAAACCAAGACTAGGACATGAACATGTACACATAAATACCAGAATTCACAAAAAAAAAAAAAAAAAAAAACAGAAAACCACGCCTAAATTTACGCGTGGTATGAACACACCGTGGGGAGATACACGTGACCTGGTCAGGGTCAATGTTATTGATCCTGACAATAGTTCCTGCAATAATAAGCACTGACAGTCCCCTAACAAGAGGAGACAAATTGTAGGATGATATAGTCGGCTGAAACAAGAAGCGGTAGCCCTATAGATAGATTTACCATAAATTTCAGCCTGTTGTAATGGATGCTACTGGCGTAGAATATAAGTAACAATAACAGTGTTGATTAGTATGTGTCCAAACTTCATAGCACATACAATCTCCCCATCGATTGCATATCATATGTTCCCTTAGAGAGGTAGTAGCGAAATATTCTAATAACTATTCAAGATCTAGGATATAAATCTCCATAATATGAGTAAAAAATTATCCTGTAATTGTCTTAGTGCAAATACTATTGTGTGTGTGTGTGTGTGTGTGTGTGTGTGTGTGTGTGTGTGTGTGTGTGTGTGTGTGTGTGTGTGTGAGTTGTGTAGTGGTAGCGGAGGAGTGTGTTGTTTGTCTTTTTTTTCCCTGTGTTAACTGTTTAGACACACAATTATGTGTGACTCAGAGGTGGAGGGTGTGAGTGAGGGGGAGGAGGTTGGTCAGGTGGAGGAGGTGAGTGTTAGTGAGGTTAGTGAGGTGGAGTAGGTGGGTGAGGTTGCTACAGCAGCCTCAAGTGATAGTGACAGTCAGAGTGCTCCGCAGCCACGCACCACTACTAAGACTGGGCGGAATGTAAAGTTTAGTTTTGCTGAAAATGTGGCATTGGTGCGTGAGCTGATGAAGTATCAGAGGCAGCTATTTGGCCCTGAGTCCGCCAAGGTGCCCACACGGAGGAAGACGGTGTTGTGGGCGAAAGTTGTTGCTGCTGTCAATAGTGAGGGGGTGGTCAAGCGGACGGAGGACACGTGCCGCAAACGGTACTATGACATAAAGCGACGTGAAAAGGGGGGTGTTGTAGGTGCACTGTCTCTAGCATTACTGATATCATATAGCTTAGCATATAATAAATAGTGGAGTTTAGTTATGAATTGATCAATGCATGAAGCTGCAGCCCCGCGGCAAGGGACTCCACTCTGCTGCAGTACCTAACACTATAGGGGTTCAAACATAGGGCACGGGACCCCCCAAAAAACCACAGCCAAGCAACCCTAGGGCATCGCAGGGAATAATTATGTGTAGTGAGAAAGATTAAGGGATAGGTGAGAAAAAAAGGGTGTTATGGGGTGAATTAATATAAGTGAAAAAAATGTGTAACATGTATAATAAACAAACGGTGAAAGTGCCAAATTAAATGTAATGCTGCGATGCCCTGTTGTCGCCCAGCCACGGCAGTCCAGGAGGCCCCGTACCCCAGGAGCCACCCCATTTCTGACCTATTGTGCTGAATAATTGGACTTACCTAGAATTGTGCCATATTCACAAGTGCAGTCATGCTAGGTACCCTAGTTAAAATAAATGAGGGTCACCTTCATTCTTAGACTTGCACCCACCCGCACCTGACCCTCATTTATTTTAACTAGGGTACCTAGCATGACTGCACTTGTGAATATGGCACAATTCTAGGTAAGTCCAATTATTCAGCACAATAGGTCAGAAATGGGGTGGCTCCTGGGGTACGGGGCCTCCTGGACTGCCGTGGCTGGGCGACAACAGGGCATCGCAGCATTACATTTAATTTGGCACTTTCACCGTTTGTTTATTATACATGTTACACATTTTTTTCACTTATATTAATTCACCCCATAACACCCTTTTTTTCTCACCTATCCCTTAATCTTTCTCACTACACATAATTATTCCCTGCGATGCCCTGGGGTTGCTTGGCTGTGGTTTTTTAGGGGGTCCCGTGCCCTAGGTTTGAACCCCTATAGTGTTAGGTACTGCAGCAGAGTGGAGTCCCTTGCCGCGGGGCTGCAGCTTCATGCATTGATCAATTCATAACTAAACTCCACTATTTATTATATGCTAAGCTATATGATATCAGTAATGCTAGAGACAGTGCACCTACAACACCCCCCTTTTTTCTTCTGTAGAACTACAAGTCTCAGTAGGTAGCACCTCACATTACTGGCAGCTATAGGTGTGCAGTCTAAGGCCCCTCCCTAGCATAAAGCGACGTGTCAAGTCCAAAATGGCCAAGGAGGCCAAGTCGGCTCGGAAAACCGGTGGTGGGCAGCCCTATATTGCAAGATATCTGGAGCATGAGGAGCCCAGGCGGAGTGTAATCCCTCCAGAAGTTGTCTCTGCAACCCATGTCCTGGATTCAGATAGGCCCAGGAAGAATGGTGAGCATGTGTATTTGCATTTACATTCTATGTTTTTTTGTTTTTGTTTTTTTAAATGTGTGTCATGTGACGTTGCATATTACTCCCATCTTCAAGTGTGTGTCAGCAAATACATTGTTTTGGTTAATGTTTTATACAAAAGCCAAGGTAACATCTTACTTTATTGTATGTCATGTGTTTTTCTGACAGATATTTTGCATGTGTAGTTTGGACTTGGTGTGTCTCTGAATTGTCCTGCAATAATGTTTTCCTTTTGTCCGTTTTTTTATTAAAAATTGTGACTATGTTTTATATTTAAGTGATCCATGTGCAATGTTTAAAAAACAGTGGTTGTCATGTTAGAGGCTGGAGTACTGGAAAGTGGTTTGGAAACCACTTACATGTGTAATGTCATTATTAGATAATGTTAATTAATTAATTACAATAACACTATTTTTTTTTTTTTGCTTGTATTTGTACCGTGACACCACACTGCAGTGTAATTTTTAAAAAAATGGCTACATTTTGTTTTGGATCATATAGTGGTAATGTGTCTTTGGAGTGCCACATCACAGAGCAATTTATATATTGCATCTGTAATATTTATCCTTTCAATACAAAATGAAGATGTGTGTGTTTTTTTTTGTTTGTTTTTCTTTAACTTGTGGCCTATGTCAGTGTCCTGTACATGTTTTCCTGTGTTGATGTTGCCATAGTGCTTATGTGTTTTGGTCAATGTTTTTACTTTTTTTTTTTACTTTTTGTATTTCCGGTCCTTATGTTTTTTATAAATAAAAACCAAGCATTTCTAAAAGAATAAATATTTATAAGCATAATGGGTGGATGTATACACAATAGCATGAAAAATGTTTTATTTTTTATTTTATACAGTGTTAGAAAAAGCAGTACTACTCGACGGCCAGTAACTCCTATCACATCTGATGATGATGACGACGCTGCGGAAGCAGGTAAAGTGTCCATTGTAGTATAGGGTATGCTTGTAAAGGAATGGCCATAACAAAATTGTACTTTCATTAAAAGGTCCATCAAAAGAAGTATGGAGCAGCAGAAGTGGCACTTCTGAAAGACATCACCACAAAAAACCTGTGACCGAAAAGAAAGCAAGGTCGTATGTCCCGGTCCAAACACAGCAGGCTACCCCTCCATGAAGATTATCATCCGTATGTTCTGTCCCCCCACTCCAAATTTTGGACACACCTCCAAGACGTCATCCACACTCTCCTCATCTTGATTGTGAGTATCAAACTGAAATAAATGTGTAAAATTTCAGAACATCATCAAAATATTTCATAACCGCATTAAGTCAAAACACATCAAAAACTTAAATACTTACCGCAGTAAGTAAAAGCTGAAATGGAATCCAAGCTAAATGGCCTTGTCCACATCCAGTAAAGATATGTATGTCCACTTGAGCCATGCAGTATGACATTGTGTGTAAGATGCTGCAACAAAAAAGCATGTTGGTTTTATTGCAAAAAGTAAGGTTGTTTTTCCAAATTACACATGTGTGTTTGAGGTAACATGGCAAAATACATATAAAAACATTACTATGTTTGTTTGAACAAAGCTATAAGGTAACACATTATGTATTCCAATGTGTTTTTATGGTGGAGTATGTGTGAGCTACAATAAAACTAAAGTGTTTGCTTTCACAATTAAGCAACCAGACACATTTGCCACAAACAGGCATATGTATGTATTTAAGCTATGAGTGATGATGTTGCTAGGCAGAATAGTGGACAGCAACAGTGAATGACATGTGTTCCATGTGTAGTGATTTGTTTTCATTTCTCAAACATATGGATAGCTAATGGAGATTTGTTTAACATTTCAGCTTCTAGTCCTGGGAACAGCATCCCTCCGCAACAACAGCAACACAGTGACATGGAGGAGACAAACATCTTAGAAATGCTGCCATTAATGCAAGGAATGAGCCCCCCAGCACCTGTGAGTACACCACCACAGCAAAGCACACCACCACCACAGCACAGCCCAACAACACCAGGAACACAAGGCCCTGATCAGGTGTTTTGGTCCATTTGGGCTAGACAGCAGGCCACTAATGAAGATTGCCTGCGTAAGCAGACACAAATGTTTGCAAGCCTACCATCTCACCTCAGAAGAATATCAAGAAATCTGAGTAGACAAAATTAACAAACAACCAGAATAGGCAATACCATGGAACTCATGCATACAGACATTACACAGGTCATGGGCAACTTTCAGCGCATAATGGAAGAACAGCACAGGCAACAGCAAAGTTATATGAGCATTTTTCAAAACAATCAAAAGATTAATGAAAGTTTATTCCGAATAGTAGACAATCAAAATGCTGCTACACGTGAACTCAATGCCACCCTCACTAACCTGAATGAAACACTCAGATGCATGCACCAACAGCAAACAAGCAGCAGTTCTGGTACGACTACTCCAAATATCACGCCAGTGTCATCACCACCAAGACACTCCACCAGAGCACGACAACATGACAGTGCTAAAGGCAAAGGGCAGGACAAGCAGCCACCAAAAAAATGTGAAAAAAATTAAAGTTAGACATTTGTGATAAGTAACTCAAAATAGTTATTAAGTGTATTTTTGGCAAAAAATATATAACACTTAGCTCCTTGACACTTTTTTCAACATCATTAATTATAAGTGGTACAAACAAAAACATAAAATTTGTACGCACATTTATTCTTTACAATTTTTTTGGGGTATTGGAGGAGGGAAATGTTGATGGAGCCACACATACATGTTAGCAGGAAGTAAACTGACCACTTGATTTTTTTCTAATCATTACTCTTTCTAGATTCCAATCATTCTCAATCCCTGCAGACAACCCAAATTACAATGTTATTGATACATATTTTAGCTTTATTCTCTATACAACATTACAAGAAGAACACAATTGAGTTGCGTAAAAAGCTTGTAATATGGTGGCTTTGTTTTGTTTTAAAAACATTGACAAAATGAATGTCAGTATTGTTGGGACATGTTTGTGTGTGTTAAAAATTAGTAAGAAAGTTTTTACACATGATGCTGAAACAAAAAAATATGTACTTTTACAACAAAAATCAAAGAATGTGTATAATAATGTATATGTGTGGCAAACTGTGTATTTACTTACACATCATCAAGTTTACAGCATCAAACATTAGGAAATAAATTAATCCAGATTACAGTAAATTTGTGTGTCTCAAATATGATGGTGCATCACACATAGGGACACACGTATTCCTCAAGGCTAACATATTATATGTTGAGGAGTGTTTTTTGGGAACACAGGTTCTCAAACTCGGCCCTCAGGAACCCACACAGTGCATGTTTTGCAGGTCTCCTCACAGAATCACAAGTGACATAATTAGCTCCACCTGTGAACCTTTTAACATATGTCTGTGAGTAATTCATACACCTGTGCTTCTACTGGGTTACGTGAAAAACATGCACTGTGTGTGGTCCTGAGGGCCGAGTTTGTGAACCTGTGCATTAGGACGTTGCACACAATGATAAAGTGAAATACTAAATGGATTATGTGGCCTTGTAATAAATTAGCACTGCAAGTTTACGATCACTTATCCAGACTTAATGCATGCCACTAATAATCTGTTGTTTTGAGAATAAAAATACACACAATACACATGCGACATTTGTTTTTCATAAAGCGAGGGTATGTTTGTATGTGTCAAGGAGACACATTCTGAGTAATGGTTTTGGGGGGAAAAGGCAAAACATCTATTTATGATTACACAACAAATGAAATAAGCAAACCAAGCTTACCTTAGAAATAGCGATTGATGATCTCTTGCCTAACCTGCCTCCCTACATCTGTACTCCAAGTATCACCAGATGTCTCTAATTCCTCTGCTTGCTGGCTGCTTTCTTCCTCCTCCTCCTCCTCCTCCTCCTCCTCAACATGTGGCAGATGTTGTTGCAAACACATGTTATGAAGAAAGCAGCAGCAGAACACAATTTGAGTCACCTTGGAGGGACTATACAACAAAAGGCCACCAGACTTATCCAGACACCGAAACCTAGATTTCAGCACACCAAAACATCTTTCTATCACATTCCGCGTGGACTTATGTGCATGATTGTAATTGTGTTCAGCAGGGGTATCAGGTCGGGACAATGGAGTTAGAAGCCAAGAGAAACAGCCACATCCTCCATCACCTAAAAGACAGATATAGTAACGTGATTCATGTTAAGATACAGCAACACATAAGTAACACACTGTGGGGCAGATGTATTAACCTGGAGAAGGCATAAGGAAGTGAAAAACCAGTGATATGTGCAAGGTAATAGAGGCAGCAGACAATCTGTTCCTAAATGTTCATTTACATATTGGAGCTGATTGGCTGGTGCCTTTATCACCTTGCACAGATCACTGGTTTCTCACTTCCTTATGCCTTCTACAGGTTAATACATCTGCACCTGTATTTGGACAAAGTATACGCAGGCCTACACATATCAAATTACATACCTAGCAGCCATCCATCTGGCATTTGTCCGTCCTCAAACTTATCAAAGAGGGATGACTGACTGAGGATGAAGGAGTCATGGCAGCCCCCAGGGTAACCAGCACCAACACTCATTATTTTGAGATTTGCATCACAAACCACCTGCACATTTGTGGAGTGTTCAAAATGGCGGTTTGTATATATGTGCTGCCTGCCCCTAGGTGGTCTCAGCTGAATGTGTGTGCAATCTATGGCTCCAAGCACATTGGGCATGCCAGCCAGCTCATAGAAATCTACCCTGATGGCATGCCACTGAGACTCCTGGGTAGGGAAGCAGATTGAGGCCTCGATGTGGGGCTGCAAAACAGCCAACACCTGTGTGTATATTTTAAAGAACAATAAACATGAGATTTTAGGACAGAACTGGCCACCGAGAAATTAAAACAAACACAAAACAGAAGAGGTAGTTAGGTATACATCACCTGTGTTAAGATTCTGGAAAATGAGGGCTGTGAGATTCCTAAGACATTCCCAGACACAGCCTGAAAGCTGCCAGTAGCCAGAAAGTGCAACACAGCCAGGAGTTTGTGCAGGCCTGAGACAGAGCGAGAGCCTGCTGTCTCAGGGTTTAGCGCAGTTTGACAAGGTCATACAGACGGAAAATGATGTTAC
Source organism: Pseudophryne corroboree (assembly GCF_028390025.1). Lineage (NCBI taxonomy): Eukaryota > Metazoa > Chordata > Amphibia > Anura > Myobatrachidae > Pseudophryne > Pseudophryne corroboree. The sequence goes on along the minus strand of NC_086453.1, from coordinate 187,086,780 downwards.
GATTTAGACGGAACATCTGTATGACCTTATCATCGGACAATGAGTTCAAGTTTAAACGCCCCCTAAAAAACTAGGCCTGCGCAGCCTCCGCGGAACCTGTACAACCTGCTGACCATGTTCAGTTTCTTAGCCCTGGTTACTTACAGGCTGATGTCTGAGTCTGAGGAATCCCACAGCACACAAAAGATCACTGGCCCACAGTCCTGCTGCCATTTCTGAGTGTAGGTGTATTGAAATGGGCCTAACATCCTTTTATAGGCATCCTAATTCAGGTGTGAGTGTTTTTTTATTTGCAACACATGTAAACACGACTGGAAAAAGCATGTCTATTTTTTTGCCGCTTTTTTTAACGAATTGCAAAAAAATACGACCGCATTTGAACACTCAGAGACTAACACCCAAATACGAATGAATAGTGAATTCCCGTATTCTATGTAATAACAGCCGCGTTTGACCGATGGTCTATTAATTCGTATTTGTGAACGTTGTCATTCAAACCATTACGAATAGTCCAAACACTGCCGAGATTTGTGCTTAGTGAATTCCCGGATTGGGATCTTTTTTCGATGCTCTCTCATTGTCATAAGGAGAACTCAGAGGACCCCCTGCGCTGTTACATCAGGGTGCCCGAGGGTGAACTTTTCAAAAGTAGAAGCATTCTCTCTGTTTCCAACCCTTAGGTGCAGGAGGGACACGCTCATTTACTGTATTAATGCATGTCACACAGTAAACAGAAGCCACCCCACTGCATCAATGATGGGAGTGCCTTTTCTTCCCCTTTTCTGCAATTTATACCAGCTCATTCATATGCTCCTTACCTCTTTAAGCCATCTTTTTACATACATGTATTAGAGGATATGTTAGATGTATACCCTGTTATACTGATTTCTTAATATCAATATGATGGTTACATATGAGGAGCAAGACTGATACATTTATTGCTACAGTGTTGAGGCATACTAGATATTTCTGCCCAGACAACAAATTCAATCAGCAATAACCTGCCAATACCTGAGACGCGGATCAGGGTGTTATATATAGTGGACATTTTTTACCAAGAAATTACCAATTCTACTAATAATAGGCTTACCGGTACACTGCACTGAGAAAATCAATAGTATTTGCACTAAGACAATTACAGGATCATTTTTTACTCATATTATGGAGATTTATATCCTAGATCTTGAATAATTATTAGAATATTTCGCTACTACCTCTCTAAGGGAACATATGATATGCAATCGATGGGGAGATTGTATGTGCTATGAAGTTTGGACACATACTAATCAACACTGTTATTGTTACTTATATTATACGCCAGTAGCATCCATTACAACAGGCTGAAATTTATGGTAAATCTATCTATAGGGCTACCGCTTCTTGTTTTAGCCGACTATATCATCCTACAATTTGTCTCCTCTTGTTAGGGGACTGTCAATGCTTATTATTGCAGGAACTATTGTCAGGATCAATAACATTGACCCTGACCAGGTCACGTGTATCTCCCCACGGTGTGTTCATACCACGCGTAAATTTAGGCGTGTTTTTTTTGTTGTTTTTTGTTGTTTTTGTTTTTTTTGTGAATTTTGGTATTTATGTGTACATATTCATGTCCTAGTCTTGGTTTGTGGCAACATTTTTCTAATGATAATCAATAAAAGTTAGATTTTATGTAATATCTTTCAATGAGTGCCCCCCAAGAAACGAGAGTCTATTTTTCTTCTTTTTTGGGACACTATTGCTTACTCTCAGGGGTGCACCTCCACATGAGTTATTGTTATAGTACCCTTCATTGAAGGACGTAATTTCAAACTATTGTGGTTTTTCCAATTCATTCAGTGGTATATTATATCTCACCACCAGTGCTCAAGTTTCCCCCATCCCTTTCCTCCCCCCATATTGAAACTGGACAATTGTCAAGCCTATGTGGATGGTTGCTGACATGGTATCTATATGGACAGTTGCTGACATGGAACATGCTCACATGCACGCCTATATCTTGAATGGCGTACAGACACAATAACTGAGGGTGTCATTTGGACCCGATCGCACACTGCAGCTTTTTGCAGCAGTGCGATGGGTCAGAACAGTGCATGCGCCGGCGCTGCAGTGCACCGGCACATGCCAGATGGCTGATGGCCATCGTTGCCTAGTGATCGCCACTGCCTGATTGACAGGCAGAGGCAGTCAGTGGGTGGGAGGGGGCGGCACGGTGGCATTTGCCCACCATTTTCGGGGTGCGGTCCGGCCAACGCAGGCGTGCAGCACATTCAATCTGGAGGATCTGATCCGATGCTCATGGGGACATGCATCAGATCAGATCGGATCGGAAACGCCTCCAAAATGCCCGATTTCATCCGATATATCAGGCCAAATGCCCCAAATCGGATGAAATTGGGCATTATCATCCTAGTGTATGGGGCCCTTTATATTTGGGTGGGTTATTTTGTTTCTGTGCAGGATAAATACTGGCTGCTCTATTTTTACACTGCAATTTAGATTTCAGTTTGAACACACCCCACCCAAATCTAACTCTCTCTGCACATGTTATATCTGCCCCTCCTGCAGTGCACATGGTTTTGCCCAACTGCTAACAAATTTGCTGCTGTGATCAACTCTGAATTAGGCCCACTGACTATTGTTCTCAAGCCAATAGGCTAATTTCTTCTACACTGGTTGAAAGAGGAGATGAGAGGACTTCATTCGAGATGTGCCTGTAATGACAATGGCTAGAGAGAAGGTTTTTGTACAAGAAAGAGCCCATGTAGATAACACATTTGCACAAGATGGATGGCACAGCATTTCTATTTACATTATTATGGGAAATTGAACTCGAAACATATACAGTATTGCTTGGATACATACATTAAGCAATATTCCAAGACTTTATTGAACTAGACTTTACAGACATTATTGACCCTATAACGGCCCATATCAAGCAAATACTGAAGTTAAAGGAGGAGTAAAGGAAATTTCATAATGATCCAGAATATGATATACTGGTTTAATACAACAAATTGTTTCTCTGGATTAAAAGGGTTGCTCATAGGAATCCTACACCTAATAGGATATGCTTTGCTTATGTTTTCAACAAAATATTTGGTGAATAAATGTGGTATATGGTTAATAGGTAAATTTTGTTCTAGTTTAGAAAATGTTAAGATGATTACTGATACAGGATATAACTTGGCAAGGTATATGGTTCAAAACCACCTGAGAGCAGAGGGTGGAGTCTCAAGAGTGATACAAAAATAAGTATCACTATTATCAATCTCATGCTTTCAGGTGTTTTAGCACCAATGCAAAGTATAACTTAAACATACTGAAGATAGTACTAGTTACCTATTACATGTCAGGTTGTATACTGACTATACACAATTCATGTTTTTAACTTCATTTGATTATTATATCAGTGTTGTATTTTATATCTTTATAAAGGTGGTTGGTGTTTGTTATGAATATAATATGTTTTTAATAGGACAAGAAGGGGGAATATATACTGTATATTTAATGCAGGGAAGAAAAAAAATATATATATTTATTACAAACTGATATGTTTCTGTGCGTGTCAGTATTTCTGACAAAGGTATATTTTACAAGCAAGGGCAATGTCCATTGCCTGATTATATGAGACCAGACAAGACAAGTGTTTGGAGTTGGACATACAGTATGTCAACATAGGAATCCTTGCTCTCTAATCCTGGAACAATTGTTCACCTTGAATATTAAATCCATATGATTCACGTTAAACATTGTATATATGTTATTTCTAACACTCAAAATTGAGGCAACAGTGCCCCCTACTGTTTCTTAGCATTTATGTATATTTCCTAATTGACCTTTGTACCCATGAAATTGCTTATTCAGGAGTTTTCCAACCTATATAAGCTAGAAATTGTCAATGTTAAATCAGCCTGGATGAAACACGGACTGCAGAAGTGCCAAGATGATCTGAATATAACTCAGCCTCTAGACGCAGAGGGCAAGGCTCCTGAGTATGCTGATGTGATTGCTGCATTGAACATCTGCTGAATTGATCAATAACCTTAGCTAAGTATACAATAAATTCATATTTATATATTCAAGTTATTTGTTGAAGTACTTTTCTGGGAATCCACCCATCTGGGTCTCCTCAAACTTAACCCACCTGTAACAATTAGCAACACTGGTCCACTCCAGCCGATCAGGACAATGTTTTTAGCAAGTCTATTAATGGAGCTGCTCTAGTCACAAAGTGACTTATAAAAAGCCTTTAGTAATCTAAAAAACCCAGAAAAATTCTTTGTATATTGGGGGTCATTCCGACACGATAACTCGCTGCAGTTTATCGCAGCACAGTGATCGGGTCGGATCTGCGCATGCACCGGCGCCGCAGTGCGCCTGTGCATGCTAAATGGCCGAAGGCCATTGTTCCCTAGCGATCGACTCTGCCTGATTGACAGGCAGAGGCGGTTGCTGAGCAGGAGGGGGCTGGACGGCAGTGTTAAGCTGCCATTTAGGGGGCACGGCCCAGCCAACGCAGGCATGGCCGGACCATTGGGGGGGCGGGCCGTGGCGGCTGCATGATGTCACACGCAGCCGCTGCGACCCAGGCAGTGAAGAGGTTCTCCCAACCAGCCACAGAAGCTGCGCTGGCCGGGAGTTACTCCTCAAATGCAAAAGCATCACTGCTGTGTGATGCTTTTGCAATTCTGCAGGGGGAAGGCTGGCACTGACATGCGGGGCAGACTAGCCCTGTGCTGGGTGTCCCCTCGCATGTCTGAGTACCTGATCATAGCTGTGCTAAATTTAGCACAGCTACGATCAACTCGGAATGACCCCCATAGTCAGGAGACACAATACAGCTCACATTACCAGGTACTGGTAATTTACATTCCTCTTTTGATCACAAAGATTCAAAGCATCTATATAGTTTATGCAGTAATAATGTCTGCATTTGACGAACAAATGGTACAGGAAAACAACTTGAAAATATACAAATTGTTTTCCCTGTTCTATTCATGTATCTGTAACGAATATACAGGAAATCATTAAAAACAAACTGGATTCCCAAAAAGTACAGACACACAAGTGGTGCCGAAAGCAAGCCCAGAATGGAGCCATCACAAGGGAAGTAGTGACCTGGGAGCAGGTGCTTCTGTGGGAGGTCCTGATTCCCTCCAGACACGCAAGTATCATTACTGTTTTACATTGTCACACTCTTACACATTCCATTGGGGTACACTGCTACACGTAGGAGAATTATAGTGCTATAAGGGGATTGTTGTACTACAATACCAGTCAAAAGTTTGGACACACTTTCTCATTGTCACAACTGAGGGCCTGAGCTGACGGGAGGCAGCCTCAGTTGTAGGGGCTGAGATGTACCGGAACCTGGGAGGTTGTATCAGACCCCATGACATGTAAGTAACATGAATAATAACTGCCCGAAGGCGTGACCACGACAACTTGGATAAAAGTCAATGATGTTTATTATGACAACTCCGCAACACAGCAGCAGTAAAAGAAAACGTAAAAGTCAGCAAATAATAAATACAGTTCCTGGGTACTACAGGATGGCAGGAGCCACAGGGCACTGGTAGTGTGAGATAGTTCTTATGATCTTCTAGATGGAAAGTCCTTACCAGGCCCGACTGTAGCAATGGAGATAACCCAGGATTGTGCCAGCTGGTGTTCCAGGAAAAGCTGGGTTGCTGAAGGTAAAACAGCTGCTGTGGATACTGGCTGGAACCAGACTGTTGTTAGCACGGAGTGGATACTGGCTGGAACCAGTTAAATAATAAATGAACTTGGGAGCGATGAAATATGAACTGAAATGTAGAACTTGAGAGCGGAGAAATAATAATACCGGTGGAGAGTGGTAAAGTGTAGAAAGGACACCGGCCCTTTAAGGGAAGCTGTACTCTGCTGGAAGCTGAGCTGGAAGCAGGTAATGTTGTAGCTGGAAACAGATGAATCCACAATGGATTGGAGAGTCAGGCTACACCGCAGGTGGAATGCTGGTGCGGGTCTCTATGGTGGAAGTCTTGAGACAGGAGCTGGAACCAGGAAGACAATCACAGGAGAGAGACAAACAGGAACTAGGTTTGACAACCAAAGCACTGACGCCTTCCTTGCTCAGGCACAGTGTATTTATACCTGCAGCAAGGAAGGGATTGGCTAGGCAATTATGCAGATTAACAATACTGACAACAGATTGGAGGAAATGATCAGCTGACAGAATCCAAGATGGCTGCGCCCATGCAGACACTTGGAGGGAAGTTTGGTTTGTAATCCATGTGGTAATGAAAACAGTAATGGCGGCGCCGGCCACTGGAGACAGGAGACGCCAGGCTGACAAGTGCACATCCAACCACGCGGACACAGCGGAGGCCGCGGCTGACGTAATCGCCACTCTGACACTCTGCATGCAGAAGCTCAGGGACGGCGGCGGAGGCCGCGGGAGACGCCATGCCAGATGTAATAAGGCATTACTGTGACAGCGTCTCAGAAAGACAGGAGAGGATGCAGGAATGTGAACATTAGGATAACAGATGGGATCCGGTCCTGGAGCGCTGAGCCAGCCTTAGGAGGCATCTGATGGGTAAGAAATGGCGTCCAGATACCCGGATCGTGACAGCACCCCCCCCTTTAGGAGTGGCCCCAGGACACTTCTTTGGCTTTTGAGGAAACTTGGAATGGAATCTCCGGACCAAGGCAGGAGCATGGACATCAGAAGCATTGGTCCATGAACGTTCCTCAGGACCATAACCCTTCCAGTCAATAAGATATTGTAGTTGACCGTAACGGTGACGTGAGTCCAGGATCTTGGCCACTTCATACTCAACGCCTCGTTGAGTTTGGACTTTCGGAGTTGGAGGAAGTGAGGAATGAAACCGATTCAAGATCAACGGTTTCAACAGGGAAACATGGAATGTCCTGGGTATTTTTAAGAAGGGAGGCAACTGGAGTCTGTAAGCAACAGGATTGATGACTTGTTCAATCTTGAAAGGACCGATATAGCGAGGTGCAAACTTCATACTGGGAACTCTTAACCTCAAATTTTTCGTGGATAACCATACCCGATCACCCACCTTGAGAGCAGGAACTGCTCGACGCTTCTTATCCGCAAACTTCTTGTACCTGAATGATGCCTTGAGCAGAGCTGATCGTACGCTCTTCCAGATATTGGCAAACTGATGCAAGGTGATATCCACTGCGGGAACAGAAGTTGCTGGAAGCGGTTGGAACTCAGGAACTTTAGGGTGGAATCCAAAGTTAGTGAAGAATGGTGTTGAAGCAGATGAAGAATGATACTGGTTGTTATGACAGAACTCGGCCCAGGGAAGTAATTGAACCCAGTCATCTTGAGAGGAGGACACATAGATGCGGAGGAAGGCCTCCAAGTCCTGATTCACCCTCTCGGTTTGACCATTGGTCTGAGGATGGTAAGCCGTGGAAAACTTTAGCTTGACTTGGAGGACTTGACATAAACTTCGCCAGAATTTGGCTGTGAATTGAACTCCTCGATCTGAGATAATTTCTTCAGGAAGACCGTGGAGTCGGAAGATCTCTTGTATGAATACTTGAGCCAACTTGGAAGCTGACGGAAGACCGGTGAGAGGAATGAAGTGTGCCATCTTGGTGAACCGGTCAACTACCACCCAGATGGTATTGAACTTGTTGCACATGGGTAAGTCTGTAATGAAATCCATCGACAAGTGGGTCCATGGTCGACGGGGAACGGATAGTGGAACCAGTTGCCCCGCAGGCGACTGGCGGGATACTTTATGTTGGGCACACTTTGGGCAAGATGCAATAAACTCCAAGACGTCCTTTTTCAGAGTTGGCCACCAATAGGACCTAGAGATAAACTCCAGGGTTTTTTGGATACCTGTATGTCCGGCAAAACGGGAAGCATGGGCCCAATGCATGAGCTTCTTCCTTAGCATCGGCTTCACAAAACTTTTCCCTGATGGGGGCGTAGAGTCCATCCCTACCGTGGAGAATGCCAACGGATTTATAATAGGATGCTTGTCTGAAGACTCTGACTCATTTTCTTGCTCCCATGAGCGGGAAAGGGCATCGGCCTTGCGATTCTGAGAGCCCGGACAGAACTGGAGTTTAAAGTCGAACCTGGAAAAGAAAAGTGCCCATCTGGCCTGACGAGGGTTGAGACATTGTGCGCCCTTCAGGTATAAAAGGTTCTTGTGGTCTGTAAGTATGGTGATTAAATGAGAAGCTCCCTCCAACAGATACCTCCACTCTTCTAGAGCGAGCTTGATGGCTAGCAACTCCTGGTCGCCAATGGCATAGTTGCGCTCAGCTGGGGAGAACTTCCGGGAGAAGAAACTGCAAGGATGTAAATGACCATCTTTAGCCCTCTGAGATAACACCGCTCCTACTCCAACGGAGGAGGCATCCACCTCTAGGATGAAAGGAGAGTCGATGTCAGGCTGTTTCAGGACAGGCGCAGAGATGAACCTCTGTTTTAAAAGATGAAAAGCTTGCATGGCTTCTTCAGACCACTTGGACGGGTTAGCACCCTTCTTGGTGAAAGCAGTAATAGGCGCCACAATGGTGGAAAAGTCTCGTATAAACTTTCGGTAATAATTGGCGAACCCTAAGAACCTCTGGACCCCTTTGAGGGTTAAGTGTACCGGCCAATTCTGAATTGCTTGTAGTTTCTCAGGATCCATCTCTAGTCCGGAACCGGACACAATGTACCCTAGAAACGGAATGGACTTGACTTCAAAGACGCATTTTTCTAATTTGCAATAGAGATGATTGACACGGAGACGGGACAGAACCTCTTTAACCCAAAAACGATGTTCCTCTAAATCGTTGGCAAAAATGAGGATATCGTCTAGATAGACCACGACATGACGGTATAGAATGTCTCTGAAAATCTCATTGACAAAATGCTGGAAGACAGCTGGAGCATTGCTCAATCCGAAGGGCATGACGAGGTACTCATAATGTCCGTCACGGGTGTTAAAGGCGGTCTTCCACTCGTCACCCTCACGGATCCGGATGAGATTGTATGCACCTCGCAAGTCCAGCTTTGTAAAGATGGTAGCTCCGCTAACTCTGTCAAAGAGCTCAGTAATCAGGGGTAAAGGATAACGGTTCTTGATGGTAATGTCGTTCAAACCTCTGTAGTCGATGCACGGCCGCAGACCACCATCTTTCTTTTTTACAAAAAAGAAGCCTGCGCCGGCTGGGGAAGAAGAAGGTCGAATGAACCCCTTTGCTAGGTTCTCTTTAATGTATTCCTCCATAGAATGCGTCTCAGGCAGAGACAACGGATAAGTTCGGCCTCGAGGTGGAACCTTCCCTGGAACGAGATCAATCGGGCAGTCCCATTCTCTATGAGGAGGAAGGATATCAGCAGAAGCTTTACTGAACACATCCGTGAAATCTTGATATGGAGGAGGTGGAACATCAGACGACCTGGGGGAGGAAGAACAGACAGGCAATACTTTAAACAAACATGTCTCTGCACAGGAGGAACCCCATGCCAGGATTTGCGTAGTCGTCCAATCAATTGTAGGATTGTGAAGACGGAGCCATGGAAGGCCCAGGACCACAGGATGTGTGGCTCTTGGAATCACTAAAAGTGAAATAAGTTCGGAATGAAGAACTCCCACTCTCAGACGAACTGGTAGAGTCCTTAGAGCAATAACAGTATCAAAAATTTTACTGCCATCCACGGCAGTTAAGGAAAAGGAGGAAGGAAGTCTCTCGGTGGGTAGGGACCACCGTTTAACATAGGCTTCAGTAATAAAGTTCCCAGCTGCTCCGGAATCAAGGAGAGCAATGACGTTCCGATAACGTTGAGCAACTTGAAGCGAGACTGGGAGATTACAATCATGAGGAGATGGAGAGGAGATCATTACTCCTAGCCGGCCCTCTCCTGGGCGAGCTAGGGTTTGGAGTTTTCCCGGACGTTCGGGACAGGCATTGATGGTGTGAGACGGAGCTGCACAGTAAAGACAAAGAGACTCAGAGAGACGTCTTCGGCGCTCAGCAGGAGTTAAACGGGAACGGCCTATTTGCATGGGCTCATCTTTAGATGGTGACAGTTGACGAGGAGGAGGAGCAGAAGATTTTGGAGCAGATGATCTTCCACGCTCAGTTGCTCTCTCTCTGAAACGTAAATCAACTTTCGTGCAGAGTGAGATTAGCTCATCTAACTTAGAAGGTAAGTCTCTGGTAGCTAACTCATCTTTAATAAGCTCAGATAAGCCATGCCAGAATGCAGCATACAGGGCCTCGTCGTTCCATGCCAGTTCGGATGCCAGGATCTGGAACTGTATCAGATATTGTCCTACAGTACGTGACCCCTGGCGTAAACGGAGAATCTCGGATGAAGCTGAGGTTACCCGGCCTGGCTCGTCGAAGATGCGCCTGAATGTTGACACGAATGCAGTGTAAGAAGATAGCAGGGTGTCGGACCTCTCCCATAACGGTGATGCCCAGTCAAGGGCGGAGCCACTGAGAAGAGAGATGATGTAGGCAATTTTTGTACGGTCACTGGGAAAATTGCCAGGTTGTAGCTCAAACTGAATCTCACACTGGTTGAGAAATCCCCTGCAGAATCTTGGAGATCCGTCAAATTTTGCTGGCGTTGGAAGATGAAGACGTGGAGCAGAAATGGGTAAGGTGGGTGGGGTTATAGCTGGAGTCACTGTGGTTGACGCACCAGATGCGCCTGATCCACGGAGAGTTGACTGAATCCCATCCAGCCGAGTAGAGAGATCCTGGAGACAGCGGATGATGTGGCCCTGTGCAGCCTCCTGATGTTCTAGTCGGGCTGCCAGTTCTTGCATCGGCCTGGCCGCTTGATCCTGGTCTCCGGCTGGATTCATTAGGTCAGTGCTTACTGTCACAACTGAGGGCCTGAGCTGACGGGAGGCAGCCTCAGTTGTAGGGGCTGAGATGTACCGGAACCTGGGAGGTTGTATCAGACCCCTGGACATGTAAGTAACATGAATAATAACTGCCCGAAGGCGTGACCACGACAACTTGGATAAAAGTCAATGATGTTTATTATGACAACTCCGCAACACAGCAGCAGTAAAAGAAAACGTAAAAGTCAGCAAATAATAAATACAGTTCCTGGGTACTACAGGATGGCAGGAGCCACAGGGCACTGGTAGTGTGAGATAGTTCTTATGATCTTCTAGATGGAAAGTCCTTACCAGGCCCGACTGTAGCAATGGAGATAACCCAGGATTGTGCCAGCTGGTGTTCCAGGAAAAGCTGGGTTGCTGAAGGTAAAACAGCTGCTGTGGATACTGGCTGGAACCAGACTGTTGTTAGCACGGAGTGGATACTGGCTGGAACCAGTTAAATAATAAATGAACTTGGGAGCGATGAAATATGAACTGAAATGTAGAACTTGAGAGCGGAGAAATAATAATACCGGTGGAGAGTGGTAAAGTGTAGAAAGGACACCGGCCCTTTAAGGGAAGCTGTACTCTGCTGGAAGCTGAGCTGGAAGCAGGTAATGTTGTAGCTGGAAACAGATGAATCCACAATGGATTGGAGAGTCAGGCTACACCGCAGGTGGAATGCTGGTGCGGGTCTCTATGGTGGAAGTCTTGAGACAGGAGCTGGAACCTGGAAGACAATCACAGGAGAGAGACAAACAGGAACTAGGTTTGACAACCAAAGCACTGACGCCTTCCTTGCTCAGGCACAGTGTATTTATACCTGCAGCAAGGAAGGGATTGGCTAGGCAATTATGCAGATTAACAATACTGACAACAGATTGGAGGAAATGATCAGCTGACAGAATCCAAGATGGCTGCGCCCATGCAGACACTTGGAGGGAAGTTTGGTTTGTAATCCATGTGGTAATGAAAACAGTAATGGCGGCGGCGGCCACTGGAGACAGGAGACGCCGGGCTGACAAGTGCACATCCAACCACGCGGACACAGCGGAGGCCGCGGCTGACGTAATCGCCACTCTGACACTCTGCATGCAGAAGCTCAGGGACGGCGGCGGAGGCCGCGGGAGACGCCATGCCAGATGTAATAAGGCGTTACTGTGACAGCGTCTCAGAGAGACAGGAGAGGATGCAGGAATGTGAACATTAGGATAACAGATGGGATCCGGTCCTGGAGCGCTGAGCCAGCCTTAGGAGGCATCTGATGGGTAAGAAATGGCGTCCAGATACCCGTATCGTGACACTCATTCAATGGTTTTTATTTATTTTAATTATTTTCTACATTGCAGATTAATACTGAAGACATCAAAACTATGAAAGAACACATATGGAATTATGTTGTAAACAAAAAAGTGTTAAACAAATCAAAATATGTTTTATATTTTAGATTCCTCAAAGTAGCCCCCTTTTGCATTAATGACAGCTTTGCACACTCTTGGCATTCTCTCAATCAGCTTCATGAGATAGTCTCCTGGAATGGTTTTCCAACAGTTTTGAAGGAGTTCCCAGAGGTGCTGGGCACTTGTTGGCTGCTTTTCCTTCACTCTGCGGTCCAACTCATCAAAAACCATCTCAATTGGGTTTATGTTGGGTGATTGTGGAGGCCAGGTCATCTGACGCAACACTCCATCACTTTCCTTCTTGGTCAAGTAGCCCTTACATAGCCTGGGGGTGTGTGTTTGGGGTCACTGTCTTGTTGAAAAACAAATGATGGTCACAGTCAGCGCAAACCAGATGGGATGGCATGGCGCTGCAGAATGCAGTGGTAGCCATGCTGGTTATGTGTGGCTTGAATTTTGAATAAATCACCAATAGTGTCACCAGAAAAGCACGCCCACACCATCCCCACTCCTCCTCCATGCTTCACAGTGGGAACCACACATGCAGAAATCATCCACTCACCTTCTCTGTGTCTCACAAAGACACGGTGGTTGGAACCAAAAATCTCAAATTTGGACTCATCAGACCAAAGTACAGATTTCCACTGGTCTAATGTCCATTCCTTATGTTTCTTGGCCCAAAAAATTATCTTCTTCTTGTTGTTCATCCTCAGTAGTGGCTTCTTTGCAGCAATTCGACCGATGTTGAGATTTGTCTGCTACTTGAACTCTGTGAAGAATTTATGTGGGCTCTAATTTGAGGTGCTGCTAAGTAGCAGTTTCTGAGGCTGGTAACTCTGATAAACTTATCCTCTGCAGCAGAGGTTACTCTTGGTCTTCCTTTTCTGGGGCGGTCCTCATGAGAGCCAGTTTCATCATAGTGTTTGATGGTTTTTGCAACTGCACTTGAGGATACATTCAAAGTTCTTGAAATTTTCCGTATCAACTGACCTTCATGTCTTAAAGTAATGATGGACTGTCATTTCTCTTTGCTGAGTTGAGTGGTTTGTGCCATAATATGGATGACAACAGTAGTCAAATAGGGGTGTCCACTGTGTACTAACCTTACAAAGAATTAAGGATCAAAAAGGGTTGAGATTACCTAAAGGATAAAAAAGGGCAGACTAGATGGGTCAAGTGGTTCAAATCTGCTGTCAAATTCTGTTTCTATGTTTACCTCTGCACAACACAACTGATGGTCTCAAACTCATTAAGAAGACAAGTAATTACACAGATTGACTCTTGAAAAGACACACCTGTTAATTCAAAACCATTCCAGGAGATTACCTCATGAAACTGATTGAGAGAATGCAAAGAGTGTGCAAAGCTGTCATCAAAGCAAAAGGGGGCTACTTTGAGGAATCTAAAATATAAAATATTTTGATTTGTTTAACTTTTTTTTACAACATAATTCCATATGTGTTCTTTCATAGTTTTGATGTCTTCAGTATTAAATTACAATGTAGAAAATAATTAAAATAAATAAAAACCATTAAATGAGAAGGTGTGTCCAAACTTTTGACTGGTACTGTGTATTGTTCCGGAGGATTGTTGTGCTATAGGGTATTGAAGTACTATATTGTATAGGACAATTTTAGTGCTATAAGGGTATTGTAGTACTATATTGTATAGAAGGATTATAGTGCTATAAGTGGATTGTAGTGTCTGGATAGGTATCTAGTTATAAGAAGGGTCATACTTTGATTAATGGCTAGCTACAGGTTAGAGGGAGCCAGTTTACCCTTTCAGCATGAGTGGGAACAAGATTGGTGATCTCACCTAGTGCATATCTTGTCAGATAAATGCATACCTGGAGCAACCACCCCAGGGTGAGTACCTATGCACAATATGTGAGCAAATGGTCTCTTTGGAGGCCCAGATAACTGATCTAAAGAAGCCCTTTGGAACACTGAGCGATATCATCAATCTTGAGCAAGGTTTGCAGCTCACCGTGGACTCACTGGGGGAAACGGATGGGTCTAGCGAAGAGTAGGAGGAATAGGTAGGTAGCTGGGTTACAGTTAGAAGGGGTGGAGGTGGGAGAAAGAAGCAGGCCAGCTCTGAGCTGCCAAATCCCAGCAGATTTGCTCACTTGGATGAAGATACTGAGCTGGCAGAGACTGTTTCCCCCAACAACCAGAGAAGTGGTCACTCCGGCACAGATGGGAAAGTTGTTAGCAAGGTAACTAATCAGATTGTGGTGGTAGAGGATTCAATTATTAGAGAAGCAGATAGGGCAATCTACTACTGGGAACGCAATCGCCGTATTGCAGATATGGTAGACAGATTGTTGGGAGGGGCTGGGATAGACCCAGTGGTTGTGGTGCACATTGGCACCAATGACAAAGTCAGTGGTAGATGGGATGTTGTAGAAAATGATTTTAGAGACCTAGGTTTCAAACTTAGGGTGAGGACATCCAGGATAATATTCTCTGAAATACTACCTGTGCCACACACAAGTCCAGGGAGGCAGAGGGATATTAGGGAGGTAAATGTGTGGCTGAGAGATTGGTGTAGGAAGGAGAGATTTGTCTTCATGGAACATTGGACAGAATTCTAGGTCAGGTGCCATTTTTGTTGTTGTGATGGATTGCACCTGCATGAGGAGGGGGGTTGCATTGCTTGGGATGGTTAGAGGGGTGGAGGAGATTTTAAACTAGGTGTCTAGGGGGAGGGATTAGTAAGATTTAATAAGACAATCACACAGAGCAGAAAGAAGGGCTCTATAAAGTATAACGTGGGTGGAGGGGAAGAATAGTCAGCAATGGTAAATCAAGAAAACACAATCAACTAAGGAAATGATAGCAACAACAAAATTTACAGACCAGGAAATAACTAAACTAAAGTGTATGCTTGCAAATGCAAGAAGCCTAACAAGTAAAATGGGGGAATTAGAAACTATTGTACTAAAAGATCAATACGATATCATACACATTACGGAGAGATGGTGTGATGATTCTCATGACTGGTCAGCAAATTTGGAAGGATATACTCTTTTCAGGAGAGATAGGATTAACAAAAAGGGATGGGGTGTTTGTCTCTATGTTAAGCCAGTTTTTAAACCGTATTTAAAGAAGGTTATTTACTAGAGGACTGGAGATAACATGAAGTCATTATGGGTTGAGATTTCTACTGGGGAAAAGATACAACAAACGCTACTATTAGGGACATGCTACAAACCGCCATATATTAGTGTGACTGAAGAATTACAACTTTGGCAGCAAATCGATAAAGCTGTAGGACAGGAGGAGGTCTTAATCATTGGGGATTTTATTTATCCGGAAATAAATTGGAACACCGAATTGTTTTTTCTTCCACAGAATTACCCTTCCCTTTTAGCATCTGAGTGAAATTACAATCTGATTGAGCAGCTCACAATCATATTAACACCGAATCAGGTAATACAGCTAGGGGAGACAGATTCTTAAACATGCTAAAAGATCACTACTTGTCTCAAGTAAACGAGGAACCAACTAGACTTAGGACTATACTGGAGCAAGTACTAACCAATAATGTGGTGATCTATCAAATATCAAATATTAAAGTAGGGGAGACCTTGGGAAATAGCGATCATAATACAGTCATATTTGATATCAGCTTTCAAAAACATTATAAGGGTCCAACCAAGACTTTTAACTTTAGAAAAGCTAATTTCAAGATGCTGAAATGAGCACTAAATGACACAGATTGGGAAATTTTGTTTCATGGTAAGAATACGGCTGAAATGTGGGATTCTTTTAAAATGATGTACTGTACACTCATACTGTATGTTCATTCCCATGGGCAGTAAACACATGAGTATTAAATTAAAACTGATGTGGCTTAATAAGAAGGTTAAGGAAAAAATGGATAAAAAGAGGCGTGCTTTCAAAGCGTTAAAATCCTACATGAAGATGAGGTCATTCCAGTACTACTAGGAATGTAACAAAAAATTTAAAAAAGAAATCAGAGCAGCTAAAATAGAAAACAAAAAGCAAATAGGGAAGTAGACTAAACCAAACCCTAAACAGCATATAAATGGTAAAAGGTTAAATAAGGAAAATATAGGACCATTAAAGGTCGAGTTGGGTGTCTTGATAAAGATAAAGCAGATTTATTGAACAATTTTTTTTCATTTGTGTTTACTAGAGAGGACTAGTTGGTGGGAGTAGTGCACAACAAAAGCTGTGATAACGTCCCATTACTATGTACTTGGTTAAATGAGGTAGTGATCTAGGAGAGACTAAGTAAAATAAAGATAAATAAATCTCCTGGTCCAGATGGACTTCACCCAGGGGTGCTTATGGAGCTTAACTCAGAACTAGCAAGGCCCTTATATGATTCAATTACATCAGGCATGATACCAAAGGACTGGCAAATAGCAGAGGTAGTCCCAATATTTAAAGAGGGAATTAAACCTCATCCTGGTAATTATAGACTGTTAAGTTTGACGTCTATAGTGGGGAAAATACTGGATGTATAATAAGGGATAGCATACAGGAGTACATGGAAACCTCCAAGGTTATTTATAGGAACCAGAATGGTTTTGTGAGGGACAGGTCATGTCAAACTAACTTAATAAGCTTCTATAAGAAAGTGAGTGAAAATATTGATCAGGGAAAAGCAGTGGATGTGGTCTATTTAGATTTTGCAAAAGCCTTTGACACAGTGCCACACAGACTGATTTTCCAATTAATAGAGCTTGGTTTAGGAATCACAATTTGTACTTGGGTAAGTAATTGGCTGGATAACAGGGAACAGCAAGTGGCGGTTAATGGGATGTTTTCCGACTGGGCCCCAGTACTCAGTGGAATACCTCAAGGGTCCATACTCGGGTCACTACTGTTTAACATATTTATTAATGACCTAGTGTAAGAGAAGGTCTTGAAAGCACAGTGTCAATTTTTGCAGATAATACTAAACTGTGTAAAATAATTAATTCAGACAAGGATGTTGAGTCTCTACAGAACAACCTATTTAATTTAGAAGTTTGGGCATATAAATGGAAGATGAGGTTTAATACAGAAAAATTTAATTTATGCACTTTGGGACTAAAAACAATCATGCAACCTATAAACTAAATGGGAAAATGTAGAGGATACGGTAGTTGAAAAAGATTTGGGGGTGCTCATTGATAATGAACTTAGTAGCAATACCCAATGTCATAGTGCAGCCTCAAAGGCAAATAGGGTGTTAGCATGCATACAACAGGGAATTGAGATAAGGTATGAGAGTATAATCCTACCATTATATAAATCATTGGCACAGCCGCACTTTGAATATTGTGTTTAGTTCTGGGCACTGCTCTATAAAAAAAAATCTTGGAACTTGAAAGGGTTCAGAGGTGAGCCACCAAATTTAATTGATTAAGGGGTTAGAGGCACTGGATTATGAGGAAAGGCTTACTAGGTTAGATATGTTTACACTCGAAAAGAGGCAGCTAAGAGGAGATATTATTAAAATTTACAAATATATAAAGGGACAAAACAAGAATCTGTCAAGAGATTTGTTATTGAAAAATCTCTCCAAAGGACAAGCGGACACCCTCTGAGGTTAGAGGAGAGAAGAGGTCATACCTAACAAAGAAACGGGTTCTTCACAGTAAGGGCAGTAAGGATTTGGATTTCTCTGCCTGAGAAGGTAGTAAGGTGGACTCAATCATTATGTTTAAAAATGGATTAGATAAATTCCTAACTGAAAGAAATATCCAAGCTATGTAGTGAGAGTAAATTTTTGAAAAAGCATGAATTATAGTTGTTAGTTAATCTTAATAACTAAACTTTATGTGGGTTATTACAGTTAGACTAGTGTTACATGCAGATTAGTGTAAGAATTATAAAAAAAGGTTGAACTCAATGGACATTTTGTATTTTTTCTACTTCAATAACTATGTTACAAGGGACCAACTAAGGGCCATTTCAAAAGAAGTGCTGTAACCAAAGTCTTGGCCATTTCACTCTTAACACCTTCTCATAAGAACTGCAGAATCCAAGCACATTACCTGCAGTGCACAGACCAATATCAAACGGTCTTATCACACTAGGAGGTTAATTATATATCACTTCCTATGTGAGAGTATCCCGTGAACTGTTCCCAAATGGCAATACCTACAGTAAGTGCATTTTTACCTTTTAAATATATTTAAACACTTCTTAGATATATACATTTTAAATGTGCAATTCTACAACTGTACATAGAGCACTAAATATAACATGTTAAAATACATTATTAAACATATATTTAGTCATTTAAAATGCATGGTGCCTAGCGCCGATTTGTCCATTTAGAATACCGGTGAATGTGCCACGAGTTTATCTTGTGTGCCGGGTCTCTGGCCACAGACACCTATTATTCTTTTTGGCTACAGAGTCAAGAAACACTCTCTTTGGGCTCTAGTATACATTTAAATTAAGAATAAGTGGAGAGCATAAAAATACAGGAACTGGTAAGGGAATCTCATCAAAGGGATGGAACAGACAGCAAACTGGATAGTCAAGTTTATATCCAACAGGAACACTGTAGTCATTTTACAAACTTTAGTAAAAGCATTCGACTTAAAAGTCAATAAACTTTTTGTAATTAAAGTTTATTTTCACCTTTTGTTTTACACTATGGGTTTATTGAACAAAGGAATAAACCAAAGGAAATCCAGTGCATTATATGCTATTGAAGAAACACTAGTTGATGAGCCTGCTTTAAACCAGGCAAAGGTTTGCTGGGCGAAACATTTTACTCCTTTTCACCCTCTTAGGAGTCAAAAAATCCATGCTTAGTTGCTGGCTGCAAATAACTGTCACAGCTTCCAGACCACCCAGCAGGTCTGTCACAGTTTCCAGACCACCCAGCAGGTCATATGTTGCAGGTCACCCAACAAGTGCACAGGGAGAGTTTACCAACTGTCACATTTTCAGAGCACAATAATGATGTATTATAAATAGCAAGCAGACGTTTTGCCATGTAACTCCGAAATTAAGCAACCAATTACAACACCGATATAATTCTGCAAATCTGTGGACCAAGATCTTTAATTTGGTCTATGATTCACAGACAATGGCATCATTAAAATAAGTTACTCATTAAAGTCATCCTTCTGCTATTAATATACAGATTATGACTTTATGAAAAGACTAGCTTTTCTTAAGGTTCTTCGCATGGGAGTTTCTGATTTTCATGATTGTGCATATAAATGAGTGTTAAAAATTTGGAAAATCTATCGCTATACACTTGAGATGTCTTAATGTAAGTAAATATTAATCCATGGTTCTTTGCGTAATCCGAGGAGCACCCGTAGCAGATGTGGTAAAAATTGACAGGACCATTTTTATAGTTTATTAAATTCAACACACTGGATGTTCAATCCAAATTGTGATCTGATTGTTCGTTTGGGCGTTATCGTTCTCGCAACATAAGCCACACATCGGTAATGACGTCATTATGCTAACACCCTTTTCATCCCCTTAGTGGAGATTTATTACAATTCTAATTATGTAGTTTTCTTTTTTCCCATCTGAAGAATATCTATGTTACATTTCATGTTCCTAACATATCGGGAAGTAAGAGAATTAGTTATGAGTGAGTGAGTGAGTGAGTGAGTGAGTGAGTGAGTGAGTGAGGCTTTCGCATTTATATATATAGCTGAAGCCCTGCAGTCTGACGTTTATTATAAACTTAGATTTTAATACTACTGTTCAGTAAAACAGAATAGACTTAAAAAGAGGACAGAAGGTCAACAGCAATAACAGTACAGCCAGATAAGACTTCTGTTCTATAATGAAGAGCAATAATTGCAACTTGTGTGAATTTTATTTACTATAGAAATTTGTTTCTGAACCCTATCACTTATAGAACATACAATTTAATTACAAAAGTGCTATAGTTGATCTGTTGTGGTAACCTCTTAATTTGTTTTTGAGAAAAATCTGAGGACATATTGCACCTGATTGTATCATGCAAGAATTAATAGTGTTACGTTTGGGAAGAGGTTGAAATTACCTTGGACTTATCAAGAAGGACTTAGGGGACACTGTGCTGAGACTGGAATTTGAAATTAACACCAAGGGAACATTTCCCAGGCTGATAGCTTTATCATGAAAATACTTAAATGTGGCTAAACGGCACACACAGTCTCTTTAGCGCCTAATGTACAGTATGTTGTAACGGCAAAATTACAAGAAATTCAAATGAAATAATTTCTGGCACTCTAGGTAAGTGATAGCTGATTTTATCCCTTCTCCATGGAAATTTTCAAAGGATTGTTTAAAAAATGTTTTTATTAAAAACTACATATAACTGAAATTAGTCAATAAATGCAAACCTTTGTTTATAATTGTTTAAATAATATAGAGTTTATTTTATTATAGTCTACTATGTTATAGTGTTATTTTTGGATGGAACTACACAGCGTCACTGTCAAATGCTGTGATCACCCATAAATGGCATGCTGTATGGTCCTCTGATATGACTTTCCTTATGCTGTCCTTCACACAGTGGACTATACAGAATAGTGTTGCTTGATGCTTTGACCCTCACAGACCTGCACAGCTTTTCTTTTGTTTCATTATAATTTACTCTTAAAACAGGTTTGGTACCCATTTCTGTGAGAGCCTCTGGCAGTTCCTTATTTTTACCTTACTGCTGCTGGTACTTTGTATTTTTATGGACAAGACCTTTGTGACACCTTGTTAAGTTCTCTTAAGTCTTAATTGGGTATGTTGTTTGTTGTATTATCTTGTTTTAGTTTAGATAAGATTACTATAATAAATTACCTGGATTAAAACAATTTAAAACAAAAGGACGAGAGAAGGATTCAAGTACACATTTTTTGTAAAGCTATACTTGCCACTTCCAAAATGTTGGCTGATCTTGCAGACTCCTGACGGGCTCTGACAATCACCCTGAATCAGCCAGATAGAAAAGCAATGCATGGAAACCAGCAAGATTTATGTTTTCTGCAGTGGGATGGCTATTATGACACAAGTGACACCATTAGGCACTACCTACCTAGACCTCAAAAATCTCTCTACAGTGCATCCGGAAAGTATTCACAGCGCTTCACTTTTCCCACATTTTGTTATGTTACAGCCTTATTCCACAATGGATTAGATTCATTTTCCCCCTTCAAACTTCTACACCCAATACCCCAAAATGACTATGGGAAAACAGTTTTTGTGAGATTTTTGCAAATGTATTAAAAATAAAAAAATAAGAATCACATGTACATAAGTATTCACAGCCTTTGCCAAAATTGAGCTCAGGTGCATCCTGTTTCCACTGATCATCCTAGAGATGTCCTACAGCTTAATTCGAGTCCACCGGAGGTAAATTCAGTAGATTGGACATGATTTGGAAAGGCACACACCTGTCTATATAATGTTCCACATTTGACAGTGCATGTCTAAGCACAAACCAAGCATGAAGTCAAAGGAATTGTCTGTAGACCTTCGAGTCAGGATTGTCTCGAGGCACAAATCTGGGTAAGGGTACAGAAAAATATCTGCTGCTTTGAAGGTCCCAATGAGCACAGTGGCCTCCATCATCCATAAATGGAAGAAGTTTGGAACCACCAGGACTCTTCCAAGAGCTGGCCGGCCATCTAAACTGAGCGATCGGTGGAGAAGGGCCCTAGTCAGGGAGGTGACCAAGAACCCGATGGTCACTCTGTCAAAGCTGGAGCATTCCTCTCTGGAGAAAGGACAACCATCTCTGCAGCAATCCACTAATCAGGTCTGTATGGTAGAGTGGCCAGACGGAAGCCACTCCTTAGTAAAAAGCACATGGCAGCCTGCCTGGAGTTTTCCAAAATGCACCTGAAGGACTCTCAGACCATGAGAAACAAAATTCTCTGTTCTTATGAGACAAAGATTGAACTCTGGTGTGAATGCAAGGCTTCATGTTTGGCGGAAACCAGGCACCGCTCATCACCAGGCCAATACCATCCTTACAGTGAAGCATGGTGGGGTCAGCATCATGCTGTGGGGATGTTTTTCAGCAGCATGAAGTGGGAGACTAGTCAGGATAGAGGGAAGGATGAATGCAGCAATGTACAGAGACACCCTGGATGAAAACCTGCTCCAGAGCGCTCTTGACCTCAGACTGGGGTTACGGTTCATCTTTCAGCAGGACAACGACCATAAGCACACAGCCAAGATATCAAAGGAGTGGCTTCAGGACAACTCTGTGAATATATTTGAGTGGCCCAGCCAGAGTCCAGATTTGAATCCGATTGAACATCTCTGGAAAGATCAGAAAATGGCTGTGCACTGACGCTTCCCATCCAACCTGATGGAGCTTGAGAGGTGCTACAAAGAGGAGTGGGTGAAACTGCCCAAAGATAGGTGTGCCAAGCTTGTGGCATCATATTCAAAAAGACTTGAGTCTGTAATTGCTGCCAAAGATGCATCAACAAAGTATTGAGCAAAGGCTGTGAATACTTATGTACATGTGATTTCTTAGTTTTTTATTTTAAATAAATTAGCAAAAATTACAATAACACTTTTTTTCACGTTATCATTATGGGGAATTGTGTTTAGAATTTTGAGGCAAAAAATAAATGTATTACGTTTTGGAATAAGGCTGTAACATAACAAAATGTGGAAAAAGTGAAGCGCTGTGAATACTTTCCGGATGCACTGTATATGTCCTGTAGTAGAGCAACTATGGGAAAGGCCATACAGGTTGAGGTGGCAAAGTTGCAGGGCCGGCTGGCTTCTCTTGGCTTTATTATCTAACCAAATGTTTCATTTGTTATACATACCAGCAGTGGTCGAAGTGAAAATTTTGAAGTGGAGGTATGCAAAAGTGAAGGATGTAATTATGCGCGCGCGCCCCAGAAAAGGGGCGTGGTCACCCAAAAAGGAGGCGTGGTCACCCAAAAAGGGGCGTGTCCCATGTAGTAGAACCCCCTTATACTATCTAGTACTGGTGCCCCTTTCACATTGTAGCACACTGAATGAGCCGAAATTCACCTTGTAGCACACTGAATGAGCCGAAATTCACCATGTAGCACACTGACTGAGCCGAAATTCACCCTGTAGCACACTGAATGAGCCGAAATTCACCTTGTAGCACACTGAATGAGCAGAAATTCACCTTGTAGCACACTGAATGAGCCGAAATTCCCTTGTAGCACACTGAATGAGCCGAAATTCCCCTTGTAGCACACTGACTGAGCCGAAATTCACATTATAGCACACTGAATAAGCTGAAATTCACCTTGTAGCACACTGAATGAGCCGAAATTCACCTTGTAGCACACTGACTGAGCAGAAATTCACCCTGTAGCACACTGAATGAGCCGAAATTCACCTTGTAGCACACTGAATGAGCCGAAATTCCCCTTGTAGCACACTGAATGAGCCGAAATTCCCCTTGTAGCACACTGACTGAGCCGAAATTCACATTATAGCACACTGAATGAGCCAAAATTCACCTTGTAGCACACTGAATGAACCGAAATTCACCTTGTAGCACACTGAATGAGCTGAAATTCACCTTGTAGCACACTGACTGAGCCGAAATTCACCCTGTAGCACACTGAATGAGCCGAAATTCACCTTGTAGCACACTGAATGAGCAGAAATTCACCTTGTAGCACACTGAATGAGCCGAAATTCCCTTGTAGCACACTGAATGAGCCGAAATTCCCCTTGTAGCACACTGACTGAGCCGAAATTCACATTATAGCACACTGAATGAGCCGAAATTCACCTTGTAGCACACTGAATGAGCCGAAATTCCCCTTGTAGCACACTGAATGAGCCGAAATTCCCCTTGTAGCACACTGACTGAGCCCAAATTCATATTGTAGCACACTGACTGAGCCGAAACTCACATTGTAGCACACTGACTGAGCCGAAATTCACCTTGTAGCACACTGAATGAGCCGAAATTCACCTTGTAGCACACTGACTGAGCCGAAATTCACCCTGTAGCACACTGAATGAGCCGAAATTCACCTTGTAGCACACTGAATGAGCCGAAATTCCCCTTGTAGCACACTGAATGAGCCGAAATTCCCCTTGTAGCACACTGACTGAGCCGAAAATCACATTATAGCACACTGAATGAGCCAAAATTCAC
This sequence comes from Pseudophryne corroboree, assembly GCF_028390025.1. NCBI lineage: Eukaryota > Metazoa > Chordata > Amphibia > Anura > Myobatrachidae > Pseudophryne > Pseudophryne corroboree. Next base: position 187,062,410 of record NC_086453.1, on the reverse strand, counting down.
CTTGTAGCACACTGAATGAACCGAAATTCACCTTGTAGCACACTGAATGAGCTGAAATTCACCTTGTAGCACACTGACTGAGCCGAAATTCACCCTGTAGCACACTGAATGAGCCGAAATTCACCTTGTAGCACACTGAATGAGCCGAAATTCCCCTTGTACAGTAGCACACTGAATGAGCCGAAATTCCCCTTGTAGCACACTGACTGAGCCGAAATTCACATTATAGCACACTGAATGAGCCAAAATTCACCTTGTAGCACACTGAATGAACCGAAATTCACCTTGTAGCACACTGAATGAGCCGAAATTCACATTGTAGCACACTGAATGAGCCGAAATTCACATTGTAGCACACTGAATGAGCCGAAATTCACCTTGTAGCACACTGACTGAGCCGAAATTCACCCTGTAGCACACTGAATGAGCCGAAATTCACCCTGTAGCACACTGAATGAGCCGAAATTCCCCTTGTAGCACACTGAATGAGCCGAAATTCCCCTTGTAGCACACTGACTGAGCCGAAATTCACATTATAGCACACTGAGCCAAAAATCACCTTGTAGCACACTGAATGAACCGAAATTCACCTTGTAGCACACTGAATGAGCCGAAATTCACATTGTAGCACACTGAATGAGCCGAAATTCACCTTGTAGCACACTGAATGAGCCGAAATTCCCCTTGTAACACACTGACTGAGCCGAAATTCACCCTGTAGCACACTGACTGAGCCGAAATTCACATTGTAGTACACTGAATGAGCCAAAATTCACCCTGTAGCACACTGAATGAGCCGAAATTCACATTGTAGCACACTGACTGAGCTGAAATTCACCCTGTAGCACACTGAATGAGCCGAAATTCACCCTGTAGCACACTGAATGAGCCGAAATTCACATTGTAGCACACTGACTGAGCCAAAATTCACCCTGTAGCACACTGAATGATCCGAAATTCACCCTGTAGCACACTGAATGAGCCAAAATTCACATTATAGCACACTGAATGAGCCGAAATTCACCTTGTAGCACACTGAATGAGCCGAAATTCCCCTTGTAGCACACTGAATGAGCCGAAATTCCCCTTGTAGCACACTGAATGAGCCAAAATTCACATTGTAGCACACTGACTGAGCCGAAATTCACATTGTAGCACACTGAATGAGCCGAAATTAACCCTGTAGCACACTGAATGAGACGAAATTCACATTATAGCACACTGAATGAGCCAAAATTCACATTGTAGCACACTGACTGAGCCAAAATTCACCCTGTAGCACACTGAATGAGCCGAAATTCACATTGTAGCACACTGAATGAGCCGAAATTCACCCTGTAGCACACTGAATGAGCCAAAATTCACCCAGTAGCACACTGAATGAGCCAAAATTCACATTATAGCACACTGAATGAGCCGAAATTCACCTTGTAGCACACTGAATGAGCCGAAATTCACCCTGTAGCACACTGAATTAGCCAAAATTCACATTATAGCACACTGAATGAGCCGAAATTCACCTTGTAGCACACTGAATGAGCCGAAATTCACCCTGTAGCACACTGACTGAGCCAAAATTTACATTATAGCACACTGAATGAGCCGAAATTCACCCTGTAGCACACTGAATGAGCCGAAATTCACCCTGTAGCACACTGACTGAGCCGAAATTCACCCTGTAGCACACGGAATAAGCCGAAATTCACCTTGTAGCACACTGAATGAGCCGAAATTCCCCTTGTAGCACACTGAATGAGCCGAAATTCCCCTTGTAGCACACTGACTGAGCCGAAATTCACATTATAGCACACTGAATGAGCCAAAATTCACCTTGTAGCACACTGAATGAACCGAAATTCACCTTGTAGCACACTGAATGAGCCGAAATTCACCTTGTAGCACACTGACTGAGCCGAAATTCACCCTGTAGCACACTGAATGAGCCGAAATTCACCTTGTAGCACACTGAATGAGCCGAAATTCACATTATAGCTCACTGAATGAGCCGAAATTCCCCTTGTAGCACACTGACTGAGCCGAAATTCACATTATAGCACACTGAATGAGCCAAAATTCACCTTGTAGCACACTGAATGAACCGAAATTCACCTTGTAGCACACTGAATGAGCCGAAATTCACATTGTAGCACACTGAATGAGCCGAAATTCACCTTGTAGCACACTGACTGAGCCGAAATTTACCCTGTAGCACACTGAATGAGCCAAAATTCACCCTGTAGCACACTGAATGAGCCGAAATTCACCCTGTAGCACACTGACTGAGCCAGAATTCACATTATAGCACACTGAAAGAGCCAAAATTCACCTTGTAGCACACTGAATGAACCGAAATTCACCTTGTAGCACACTGACTGAGCCGAAATTCCCCCTGTAGCACACTGAATGAGCCGAAATTCACCTTGTAGCACACTGAATGAGCCGAAATTCACCTTGTAGCACACTGAATGAGCCGAAATTCCCCTTGTAGCACACTGACTGAGCCGAAATTCACATTATAGCACACTGAATGAGCCAAAATTCACCTTGTAGCACACTGAATGAACCGAAATTCACCTTGTAGCACACTGAATGAGCCGAAATTCACATTGTAGCACACTGAATGAGCCGAAATTCACCTTGTAGCACACTGAATGAGCCGAAATTCACCTTGTAGCACACTGACTGAGCCGAAATTCACCCTGTAGCACACTGAATGAGCCAAAATTCACCCTGTAGCACACTGAATGAGCCGAAATTCACCCTGTAGCACACTGAATGAGCCGAAATTCCCCTTGTAGCACACTGAATGAGCCGAAATTCCCCTTGTAGCACACTGACTGAGCCGAAATTCACATTATAGCACACTGAATGAGCCAAAATTCACCTTGTAGCACACTGAATGAACCGAAATTCACCTTGTAGCACACTGAATGAGCCGAAATTCACATTGTAGCACACTGAATGAGCCGAAATTCACCTTGTAGCACACTGAATGAGCCGAAATTCACCTTGTAGCACACTGACTGAGCCGAAATTCACCCTGTAGCACACTGACTGAGCCGAAATTCACCCTGTAGCACACTGAATGAGCCGAAATTCACCCTGTAGCACACTGAATGAGCCGAAATTCACATTGTAGCACACTGACTGAGCCGAAATTCACCCTGTAGCACACTGAATGAGCCGGAATTCACCCTGTAGCACACTGAATGAGCCGAAATTCACATTGTAGCACACTGACTGAGCCGAAATTCACCCTGTAGCACACTGAATGAGCCGAAATTCACCCTGTAGCACACTGAATGAGCCAAAATTCACATTATAGCACACTGAATGAGCCGAAATTCACCTTGTAGCACACTGAATGAGCCAAAATTCCCCTTGTAGCACACTGAATGAGCCGAAGTTCACCTTGTAGCACACTGACTGAGCCGAAATTCACCCTGTAGCACACTGAATGAGCCGAAATTCACCTTGTAGCACACTGAATGAGCCGAAATTCACCTTGTAGCACACTGAATGAGCCGAAATTCCCCTTGTAGCACACTGACTGAGCCGAAATTCACATTATAGCACACTGAATGAGCCAAAATTCACCTTGTAGCACACTGAATGAACCGAAATTCACCTTGTAGCACACTGAATGAGCCGAAATTCACCTTGTAGCACACTGACTGAGCCGAAATTCACCCTGTAGCACACTGAATGAGCCGAAATTCACCTTGTAGCACACTGAATGAGCCGAAATTCACCTTGTAGCACACTGAATGAGCCGAAATTCCCCTTGTAGCACACTGACTGAGCCGAAATTCACATTATAGCACACTGAATGAGCCAAAATTCACCTTGTAGCACACTGAATGATCCGAAATTCACCTTGTAGCACACTGAATGAGCCGAAATTCACATTGTAGCACACTGAATGAGCCGAAATTCACCTTGTAGCACACTGAATGAGCTGAAATTCACCTTGTAGCACACTGACTGAGCCGAAATTCACCCTGTAGCACACTGAATGAGCCAAAATTCACCCTGTAGCACACTGAATGAGCCGAAATTCACCCTGTAGCACACTGAATGAGCCGAAATTCCCCTTGTAGCACACTGAATGAGCCGAAATTCCCCTTGTAGCACACTGACTGAGCCGAAATTGACATTATAGCACACTGAATGAGCCAAAATTCACCTTGTAGCACACTGAATGAACCGAAATTCACCTTGTAGCACACTGAATGAGCCGAAATTCACATTGTAGCACACTGAATGAGCCGAAATTCACCTTGTAGCACTCTGAATGAGCCGAAATTCACCTTGTAGCACACTGACTGAGCCGAAATTCACCCTGTAGCACACTGACTGAGCCGAAATTCACCCTGTAGCACACTGAATGAGCCGAAATTCACCCTGTAGCACACTGAATGAGCCGAAATTCACATTGTAGCACACTGACTGAGCCAAAATTCACCTTGTAGCACACTGAATGAGCCGAAATTCACCCTGTAGCACACTGAATGAGCCAAAATTCCCCTTGTAGCACACTGAATGAGCCGAAATTCACCTTGTAGCACACTGAATGAGCCGAAATTCACATTGTAGCACACTGACTGAGCCGAAATTCACATTGTAGCACACTGAATGAGCCGAAATTAACACTGTAGCACACTGAATGACCCGAAATTCACATTATAGCACATTGAATGAGCCAAAATTCACCTTGTAGCACACTGACTGAGCCGAAATTCACATTGTAGCACACTGAATGAGCCGAAATTCACCTTGTAGCACACTGACTGAGCCGAAATTCACCCTGTAGCACACTGACTGAGCCGAAATTCACCCTGTAGCACACTGAATGAGCCGAAATTCACCCTGTAGCACACTGAATGAGCCGAAATTCACATTGTAGCACACTGACTGAACCGAAATTCACCCTGTAGCACACTGAATGAGCCGAAATTCACCCTGTAGCATACTGAATGAGCCGAAATTCACATTGTAGCACACTGACTGAGCCGAAATTCACCCTGTAGCACACTGAATGAGCCAAAATTCACCCTGTAGCACACTGAATGAGCCAAAATTCACATTATAGCACACTGAATGAGCCGAAATTCACCTTGTAGCACACTGAATGAGTCGAAATTCCCCTTGTAGCACACTGAATGAGCCGAAATTCCCCTTGTAGCACACTGAATGAGCCGAAATTCACATTGTAGCACACTGAATGAGCCGAAATTAACCCTGTAGCACACTGAATGAGCCGAAATTCACATTATAGCACACTGAATGAGCCAAAATTCACCTTGTAGCACACTGAATGAGCCGAAATTCACCTTGTAGCACACTGAATGAGCCGAAATTCACATTGTAGCACACTGAATGAGCCGAAATTGTGACAGCAGGGACAGCCAGAGTGACGACAGGGAGAGAGACAGTGATGACAGGGAGAGAGACAGTGATGACAGGGAGAGAGACAGTGACGACAGGGAGAGAGACAGTGAAGACAGGGAGAGAGGCAGGGAGAGAGAGTGACGACATGGAGAGAGACAGGGAGAGAGAGTGACGACGGAGAGTGACGACAGGGGGAAAGAGTGACGACAGAGAGAGTGACGACAGAGTGACGAGAGTGACGACAGAGAGAGTGACGACAGAGTGACGAGTGACGACAGAGAGAGTGACGACAGAGAGAGTGACGAGAGTGACGACAGAGAGAGTGACGACAGAGAGAGTGACGACAGAGATGACAGAGAGAGTGACGAGAGTGACGACAGAGAGAGTGACGAGAGTGACGACAGAGAGAGTGACGAGAGTGACGACAGACAGAACGACGACAGAGAGAGCGACGACAGAGAGAGCGACGACAGAGAGCGCGACGACAGAGAGCGCGACGGGGAGCGAGAGAGATGGGGAGCGAGAGAGACGGGGAGCGAGAGAGACGGGGAGCGAGAGTGACAACAGGGAGAGAGTGACGACAGGGAGGGAGTGACGACAGTGACGACAGGGAGAGAGTGATGACAGGGAAAGAGTGACGACAGGGAGAGAGTGACGACAGTGACGACAGGGAGAGTGACGACGGAGAGAGTGACGACGGAGAGAGTGACAACAGGGAGAGAGTGACGACAGTGACGACAGGGAGAGAGTGACGACAGGGAGAGAGTGACGACAGAGTGAGCGACGACAGAGTGAGCGACGGGGAGAGTGTGACGACAGGGAGAGAGTGTGACGACAGGGAGAGAGTGTGACGACAGGGAGAGAGTGTGACGACAGTGACGACAGGGAGAGAGTGTGACGACAGGGAGAGAGTGACGACAGGGAGAGAGTGACAACAGTGACGACAGGGAGAGAGTGACGACAGGGAGAGAGTGATGACAGGGAGAGAGTGACGACAGGGAGAGAGTGACGACGGAGAGAGTGACGACAGTGACGACAGGGAGAGAGTGACGACAGGGAGAGAGTGACGACAGAGGGACAGTAATGACAGTGGGACAGTGACGACAGGGAGAGTGACGACAGGGAGGGTGACAACTGTGACGACTGGGAGGGTGACGACAGGAACAGCAGGGAGAGAGGTGACAGCAGGGGAACATTACCTGATGTTGTTGCTGGCAGCAGTGAGCTGGCGCCGGGCGGCTGGTGAGTGGAAGCGGGTCCGGCGGCCGGCTGGTGAGTGGAAGCGGCGGCCGGCTGGTGAGTGGAAGCAGCGGGCGGCTGGTGAGCGGTGTGCGCGGGTGGCTGGCGGCGGGGAGAGCTGTGAGCTACAGCGCTTTACACAGCCGCCGGCCGCCGCGCAGGCACGGGGAGCACCATGTGCAGCAGGATGCCGCTTCCCTCGCCTCCTGCTGCACTTTCTGGGCTCATTTCCGGGTCAGTGGAAGAAGTGGCGGTATACCATACCGCCGTATACCGCCCCACTCATTACATAAGTAGGATTTATATATAAAAGAATAAATAACAAGAGTAGTACACAATTCTAGAACAAATGTTATTTAATGCGATTCCATCTTGTTTTCTAGTAAAGAGGTAAAGTAAAAGAAGATGAATTCTACAAACCAACACAAGATTCTGGAATTTACCCTCCTTGGCCTGGCCAGCTTTCCTAAACTAAGTATCCCATTGTTCATTCTCTTGCTCATTGTCTACATTCTGATACTGCTTGGGAATCTACTGATCATAGTAACGGTACATTTTGAGGCACGTCTCCATTCAGCCATGTATTATTTCCTTAGTAAGCTATCTGTTGTAGACCTGTGCTATGCAACAGTGACTGTTCCTAAAATGTTAGTCGATTTTCTTTCAAAGAGAAACACCATCTCCCCCAATGCCTGTATTACACAACTTTTTTTTTTACACTTCTTTGCAGGAACAGAGTGCATCCTTCTTACAGTAATGGCATATGACCGCTACGTTGCCATATGTAACCCACTACGATATTCTAGTATTATGAACAGCACTGTCTGTCACTTGCTTGAAGCTGTTTGCTGGGCTGCAAGTTTCATTCACTCCATTATCCAAACAATTTTAACATGTCAATTGAAGTTCTGTGGCCCAAACACAATAGACCATTTTTTCTGTGATATCCATCCTTTGTCTGTATTAGCCTGCTCAGATATTTTTCTTATTGAAGTAGTATTTGTTGCAAACAGTGGGATGATCTCTGCAGTTTGTTTTATTGTGTTGCTAATATCCTACGTGGGAATTATCAACACCATAGTAAAAACTCGAAGTGAAGGAGGGCTGGGAAAAGCATTTTCCACATGTGCCTCTCATCTAATTGTAGTCACTCTGTTTTTTGGACCTTGCGTTTTTATCTATTTGAGACCCGCTGTATCATACGCAGCAGATAAAACGGTGTCAATATTTTATACAGTTGTAACACCCCTATTAAATCCTATTATTTATACTCTAAGAAACAAAGAGGTAAAAACAGCCATTAGATCATTCCTGGAGAAAAAAATATTTCGAAGAAAAAAATAATAACATCAAGCTTCAAATGTTGAACACTATCTACTTTCATTTAATAGTTCCAATAAACAAGTGAAATACATGTAGCAAAATGACATGATACTTTTGTAGTTTCTTTCTAGATCTGCATAAACTTTTACATCCTAATTGTCATCAACCAAAATTGGTGGGGTTTGACTGGGGCTGTACAGTAGCGTAATTTATATTTTAATATGGTGGGTGTTTTGGTGGATCCCATTCCTCCAAGCAATGGCAGCAGATCAATGTTAGATGGAACCCCTAAAATCCCAGCCTGTCAATACACCCCTGAAGTTGTATCTCCAGGAACATTCCCTGTCTCTGCACATATGAATGAATAGCCACCCATTCTGCTTTTGATTTTGTATAAACTTGCTAGAATGTGGCTATAATTTAGGGTTTGAGGTAATGGTTAAGTTACATTTTGGTGTTTTGGTAACAGTTTGTGGTCCTGCTAACAACTGTGTTTTTGCTTGAGGATGAGGGTAAAATCCAAAATAGCAACCAAGACACCACACGCTATCCTATCCCCACATTCTTGTCTAAACTTCATCCCAAATTATAGCCTACACTTAATCCCAAATTCTATCTTAACCTTAAAACCTAACTGATTTTCAAACCCTAGCCTAACACTAACCCAGAACTATGCCAGTATAATTTAGGGATTGAGCTAAGACATACCTGTAGGTTACAGTTTGGAGTTTTGGTAGCAGTTAGGGGAATTGCAATAAACTGTGTCTTCTTGTGGTTGAGGGCAAGATCCTAAATAGTAACCAAAACACAAAACTTACTCTTACTCCATATTCCAGCCTTCCATTAAACTCTAGCCTACTCTTACTATAGCTTCTATTTCTACCCTAGTCCAAAACACTAGCCTAACTCAAACTGTAGCCTAACAGTGCAATAGAAGGGAAGTGCTGGCATCAGGAGCACACAGTTGTTATTCAAGAAATACCAGCACTACATAGAAACAAAACTTCCATTTTCCTCTGTATACTTAATAAATACAAAACCAAGTATACTAGCCTATAAAAGCCTGGCCACATCTTGGCTTTCATGCCTGAATAATCCCTTATTGTGTGCTGCTTGGAACGGAAGAGGCAAGTGCTTGAGAAGCCAGTGAACAGGGTAAGATGACAATATTTCCTACATATGGTAAGGTAATGTACAAGAGACTAAGGGGCAAATGTACTATTTGTCTCTTTTCGAAGCCACAATTTTTTGGTGCTTTTTAATTACTTGATTTAATGGGGAAATATTATTAAAAACAAGTGTGTTTTTTATTATTATTAGTATTATTATTATTGCCCATTTAAATCCAGTAGCCAAAATGAAGGTGGTTATGGTACAGCTAGCCATACAGCTAGAGATTTATCTGTCCAATCTGGCTGGTTGGAATGAAAACCTGGTAATGGATGAGAGCAAATGGTAATTGACCGTTTGCTACTAAATGCCGTAAAACTGACAAAAAGTTTGTTCACACAAATTGGTTAAATCAAATGGATTAAACCAATTTGTCTGATTGACCATTTTTGACTGTTTTCCAGTGTTGGGGAGCAAATGATAATTGTCATTTGCTCTCATCCATTACCAGATTTTAATTCCAACCAGCCAGATTGGACAGATAAATATTTAGGTGTATGGCCAGCTTAAGTGATGTATAGTAAATTTACTCCTGAATGTCAAAAATAATTCTCTATGTATATATAGCTAACACCAGGGCCGTAACTAGGTGTGTGCGAGAGGGGCCTCGCACACAGCGCAGAGCCCTGGGGAGCGTACAGTAACGGTCCTGATTTAACACTGTACGGAGCATCAGAGCTCCGTACAGCACCATTGCCCAGCCGTAGCCCGCCCCAGCACAGCAAGCCGCCTCAGCTCCACTGTACGGAGCATCAGAGCGGGGAGGCAGCTGTGTAACCCTGCGCAGAGTAGAGGCCGGCAGTGACCTGCACAGCACTCACCTCCGCAGCGCAATTATACAGCAGCGGCGCCGGTGACAGCATCACCACTCAGTGGTTGATGCTTCTGCTCCTCTCACGGGTGGCAGGGGCTGCCAGTATATTCCCCACTGCGCTGATTGCTTGTCCGGGCAGGGCCACCCACCTCCCCACCCCCTTCCCCCATGCCTGATACATATCTGCAGCCTGCCAGCAATCGGAGCTCAGCTCCGTTCAGGCAGCGTTCAGAGCATCTGCGCCTGTGCAGAAGATCATTGCAGGGGAATGCCAGCGGTGCAGCTTGTCAGCTGACAGCTGTGCACGGATCAGCCCCTCCTCTTCCTGCTCTTCGGTCTCTGCAAGTGCTGCTCACTCCTCTCAGAGCACTCTGACTGTCCCGGCACCCTGCTTTTTTTAACTGAAGCAATAAAACTCAGGTAGTACTATGGGGACACTGTCACATGTGTGTACTGGGGGGGTGATATGGGGGAGGGTGTCTGTGTATACTGGGAGGGATGTGATGGAGGAGGTTTGTCACATGTGTGTATTGGGGGAATATTGGGGAGGGGATCTGTTTATACTGGGGGGATGTGATGGAGGGGGGTATGGGGGAGGAGGTTTATGTTTACTGGGGTGTAATATGAGGAAAGGGGGCTGTCATGTCTGTACTGGGGGGAAATATAGGGGAGGGGGTTTGTGTATGGAGGTGTAATTTGGGGAGGAAGTCTGTCACATGTCTGTACTTCTTGTTTTGTTTAATATTTTCCATTGTTTATTTTATCTTTTATTTTTTATTTGTATTTTGATATTTTTACTTTTTGATACAGTGCGGGGTAATGTGAATAAGGAGCAATATTTTGTGGGGTAATTTGAATAAGGAGCAATATGGGGCGGTGTAATGTATATAGGCAGCGATACAGTGCGATGTAATGTGTATAAGGAGTGATACAGTATGGTGTAATATGTATGAGGGGGAGGAGTCAGTATTAATTCTTAAACCGCCCCCCCTAAAAGAAAAGTCTAGATCCGCCCCTGCCAGTGTCACAGAGGACAGCGGGGAGAGATGGTAAGTGTCTGTCTGTCTGTGTCTCTCTCGCTCTCTCTCAACGCTGTCTGCCGTAATGTGTTAAAGGGGGACTGGCTGCCGTAATGTGTAAAAGGGGACACTGTCTGCCATACTGTGTAAAAAGGGGGACGCTGTCTGCCGTAATGTGAAGAAGTGGACACTGCTTGCCGTAATGTGTAAGAAGGGGGACGCCATCTGCCGTAATGTGTAAAAAGGAGGAAGCCGTCTGCCGTAACGTGTAAAAGGGGGGAGCTGTCTGCCATAATGTGTAAAAAAGGGGACGCTGTCTGTCGTAATGTGTAAAAAGGGATGCTGTCTGCCGTAATGTGTAAAAACGGGGACGCTGTCTGCCGTAATGTGTAAAAAGGGACGCTGTCTGCCATAATGTGTAAAAAGGGGACGCTGTCTGCCGTAATGTGTAAAAAGGGGGACGCTGTCTGCCGTAATGTGTAAAAAGGGGACGCTGTCTGTCATAATGTGTAAAAAGGGGGACTGTCTGCCGTAATGTGTAAAAGGGGCTCTACCTGGTGTAGTGGCGGTACTGTGCGGTATAATTTGAATAATGGAGACTACTGTGCATCGTAGTATGAATTGGAATTATTTTGTGGCCACACCCTTTCCCATGAAGCCACGCCCCTAATTTTTTGCACGCGCCTACGGCGCGCACTGCCCATATTTTACATAAGGATGGGGGGCGCCAATGCCATTTCTTGCACACAGCGCTAAAATACCTAGTTACGGCACTGGCTAACACTATCTACACAGTAGAAAATGTGTAACACTTTCAAGAGCTAAAGAAATTAAATAAAAATATGCTACTATAGTAAATGCCAAAGGACAAAGACCCAAGAGGAAAGAAGACCCTGCTCCCAACCAATTTATTTCACAGAATACACATTTTGGACCTTATTCAGACTTGGGCATAATTTAAATTTGCATCTACTGTAAGCACAAATTTAAAATGTGCTCAGGAAACAAATTGCATTTCGCTACAAGATGCAACAAGCTTTTCATAGGTAGAAAATGTACCTCCAACCATATGCAACTAAGAGGAGCAGATGCACCAGGAATATGACAGACTTCACAGTGAGTACAAACATTCGCAAAAACACACTACACAAGTCATATACACAACAATGTATGGCAGTAAAGTCTAGATAAGAAGTACCCAAGTTGCTTGTTCATATTAAATAGTAATTGAACAAGTATAAAATTTATATTATTTTAAAGCCCACAAACAGAGACAAATAAGACCATAATCCTGCTACAGTATTATAACGCAGCTTCAACAGTTTTACTTGATTTGCATATTTGGGAGTGTCTTAGATGCATTTGGCGAATCGGGTGCAGCCCGCAGATCTCAAAATCATCAGCTGGCAACTTGCACTAGGGTTTGAGTACACACAAGTCCTTTTAGGATGGATATTGGCCACATACTAACTGTACTTTGGCATCATCTACATGATCCCCCAAACTCCATCCCAACACCCTTGGCTCAGGGAGTCTTTGTGAAATCCAGCCATGGCAACAAGATTAAAGATGTACATCACCAAAAGATGTGCATGCATAATATAAAAAGTGCAAGTTGCTTTTACATCCAACAACCAGCATAAATATTTTTTGGAAATACCATGCCTAATGTAGCCTTTTACTGGCACGCTGGTAAACATTACATATTATAGGGCCTATTTGTCAAATAATAATTGTGGTATAGCTCATGAAAATATCCATTGAGTAGCATTGCGGAATCCTGAAACATAAGTGAAGTGATTGTAACTTCAGTTCTAACACATTGCAGGGCCAACTAACACAGAGTGTGGTTTTTAATATATTTAAGTGGTACATCATTTCTTATTGCCACGAATAGCAGCAATAAGAAATTACAATTATCAGGTTGAAAACTTGATAATTGATAAATATGCACCTAATATGGAAGGCTTATACGATTTTATCATGGGAAAATAGTTTAAATGACAAATTTGGATATATACTGCACACACTTATATACTGTATATATATATATATATATATATAAAGCACTAATCCACGGTACTCACCATTCCTAGATCTAGATTGTGGGGTACAACATGGTATGTGACCACATTGTTTGCATAGAAATCACAGGGGCTCTGCACTCACTATATTAACTAACAATAATAAACAGTGGAGTTTTAGTTCATGTATTGATCAATGCACTTAAGCCTGCAGCCCCGGCAGGGAACACCACTACACTGCGGGTCCTACTCTATTGCTCAAAATAATTACCATGAAAGTAGCTATCACATTAGAGTTAAACTTTATGTAAGTTATCTGGTCTAAAGCTCACAGCAACTTTGTTTTTATAGGTGAGACAGTTACCAACACCCCTATATAACATATCTATCTATCTATCTATCTATCTATCTATCTATCTATCTATCTATCATCTATCTATCATCTATCTTTATACATACTGTATGCTTTTAGATGGGGTGTGGTATGGCTGACCGAGGGTCAGGAGACCGGCGGTCAGCATACTGACGTCGGGATCCCGGCAGCATACAGATGCCGGGATCCCAGCGGGGTGAGGCGAGTGCAGCAAGCCCCTTGCGGGCTCGGTGGCGAGTGGAAATAGTCCCTGTTGGTCGGCATGCCAAACGTAGGGATAGTGAGGGGACGGGATGCTGTGGGAGGTCATGTGACCGTCGGTCTCCTGACCGCCGGTCACATGAATACCACCCTTTAGATATGACCCTCCTATATTACTGGCACCTTAGGCCAAAGCCTACCACAAATACAAAATGTAAGCCAAACAATTATTTAATACTAGTTACCAGCCCGTCAAAATAATGGAACATATCAATAATGTCAGCACCAGTGGCTGTGCACGCCCGAATGGAGCAACACTTGAATTGCTCTGTCGGGCGCCATCTAGTGAATTCCCTTGAATTCCCCACTTGAATTCAACTTGAGGCGCACCATTAGTCTTTTATTATATAAGATTAAGTGATTTGTTCTGGCTCATAGGAAGCCTCAGCATAACTATCAATGGTCTTTCTTATAGCTGTGGTACAGATGTGTTCTCCTAAGTACGCCATGTAGCGCAAGGTGCCTGGCATGAGTGAACTGGCAGTTCCCGTGCAACTCTGCTAATGTCAGGAGTCTTTTTGCTGAAATGAGTCTTATTCGCATCGCTATGCGAATAAGATACTCAAGCAGACTCTGCTAATTAAAATTATATATGGCATGCCAATATTCTGTGTGTGACTTGGGCTGTATCTCATATGTCTTTCCTGGAAAACACTGTAATGTAGCATTTCATATGCAGATACTGTACAGCCACAGTCACAGAATATAGGCATGCTGCATATCATTTTAATCATCTGCTTGTGTGTCTTATTCACATAGCAATGTGAATAAGATCCATTTTGGGGGAAAGTGCACAATAAAATGCCCAGCATTAGTAAATGTGCTCACAACTAGACGCGACTAGAAGGGCTGTTCAACATGACTGCAGCAATGATGAAGGAGGACTCATCTGTATGGCAGTCCTCCTCAGCTATGGGTTGTAGGAACTATGGAATCCTGAATCAGCTCCTATGAAAATGGGTTAATTGTCCAGGATGTGTCCAAGAGGCACAGATACTGTAAGAAAAAACATCACAGAATTCCCACAGTACACTATGATAGACCTGTAAATGAGATTTACATCCTATATGACAGTAGAAACACAGTCTCAGTTACATATATATGCAAAGATATGATTAACACCAGGGTGACATGTAATAGAATGAGATTTTGAGACTTTTAGACAAAAAACGGCCGAAATCACCTGTTTTGAGTAGATCAGAAATGTAATAGGATGCAAATTGCACTCTAATTCGCCTTTTTTCCCAGGGAAAATCGCATCTTTTCTTCTGTCGATTTCATTTTGCACTTCAAATCGCATCCAGATGTTTTCCCATTCAAAAGTGTACAACTCGCAAATGTAATAGGATGCGATTTTGGAAATCGCACTTAAAAATTGACTAGAACTGCACACAAAACAGACCAGGTAGAGATAGGCGATTTGGAGTACTTCCACCATCCAAAAAAAACAAAGGGTTACATTTTGCACAGGTGAGCCATACTTTCATCAGAAACACCCTTACAAATACCACTACATCATCCAGGGCACCTGTGAGGGATTGAGCAATGGAGTTTTTGCAGTCAAGAGTTGAGCTGTGTGTATGTGATATTGCACGTTTGGAGGAGCTGCGCAGAAGGAGGGCGCAGGCTGCGCACCAGATCCAGGTCCCCAGACCACTTTGTGCTTCCTGTAGGTACCATACGAGGGTGTACCTGGACTCCCTCTCAGATCAAGAGGTGGTGGAGATGTTTCGGCTGAACCGCACAAACCTGTTGAGCTTATATGAGCAGGTGAGACATGATTTGGAGCCATATGGCTCTGCCAACTATGCAGTGTCTGAGCTGCAAAAATGAATGTGTGCCCTGCACTTTTTTGCCACAGGCACCACTCAGTCTGTGGGCTCTTGGTTGCTGGGGGTTGCACAAGCCACTTTCTCAAGGCATTTAACTCAAGTGTTAAATGCCTTGAAGAAGCTGTGGTGCACATATATCACATTCCCAAGTTCTGAATCCGAGTGGCAGGACCTGAAGGTGACATTCTATCGGCTCTCAGCATTCCCTAATGTGCTGGGGGACATAAACTGCACCCACATTGGGATTCAGGCACCACATTGGGATTCAGGTATGTCTTTTTCAATTGACATGGGCATCACTCCCTCAATGTGCAGGTGGTGTGTGACGCTCACCTTAGAATTCTCAGGTTGCAGGTTACCCAGGGTCTTGCCATGATGCCTATATCCTGCATCACTCATCCCTTTGGGAACGCTTCCAGCGGCACACCATGCCTGAGGGATGGCTACTTGGTAGGTACATTCAAGTTATCTTTTAATGCATTTCCTAATACTGTATGTCCTTTTAAAAGTACTGTTTTAATGCCTAACAATGCAGCATGACCCTGACCCATAATGGTGTGCTTATTTGGTCAGTAACACACTTATTTGTGCCATGAAGTCAATTTACATTCCTCTAATGATTGTGCTTATGTGTAGTAATAACTGACTGTTAGGGTCTGGAATTAACTATACCTTAGTGTGTAACAAATACCTGAAAACAACTGTAATTAATCATTCACAACCACAACTTATGTTTTGCAGGGGATTCAGGGTATGGGTATCTACCATGGCTCATGACACCTCTGCATAATCCACAAGGCCCTTCACAGCACCAATATAATGATGCACACCTTGCCACCCGCAATGTTGTGGAACATACTTTTGGGGTGCTGAAAAGTCATTTTAGGTGTTTGGACCGGTCATCAGGTACACTACTTTATCAACCACCCAAAGTAGTGATGATCGTCCAGGCGTGCTGCATGCTGCATAACATTACCCTGGGTCAAGACAATTATGCAGAGGAAGGCATTGCAGCAGTCGTGGAGGAAGTTGATCCTACATGAGTTAGGGCAAATAGGATTACACAGAGGGGAAATGTGATTCGGAATGAGATAATACGGCTGTATTTTCAGGTAATTTGCTTAAATTTCCTTGCTTCATTTTAAAAACAAAAACCCCATATTCCTTACAATCAATGCCCATTAACATATATTTTTTCCCCCTCTAAATGTTTAGGGTAATGTGGCCCACCCCTAAGAAGTTCACCCATATCTGCGGCTTCCTTGTATACATACATGCTGGTGAGTTATTGTATTTACATATGTAAATCTAAAACATAGATTAAATGTCAGTATTTACATGGATTTTAACCAATACTCTGTTATATATGTGCTTCCACATTGGCCTTGCTTTTTTCAGTAAGAAACAACCTACATTTGCCACATGTACCACTAAAATTACTTAGTCCAAATGCATATGTGTGGTTTTCAAAACTTTTTACTGTAAAGTAATTGTTGTGTATAAGCATGGGTAAAAAGATTACAATCAGTCCCAAATTTCAAACATTACAAATATAGAAAAACACAATACAAAAAGACAGAAACCTTAATCTTAAATGTTGAGTAACATTATTTTTTGCTTTGTGACCTGCTGCAAGCAGACTTGCCTACTTTTGGGACCCTACCCCTTGTTCTTACACTACAGCATGGGGGAGTAGTAGGAGAGATACTTATAGGTGTACTTGAGACACTACTTATAGTTGAAGGTGCATTCTGAATTATTGGTTGGCCTTCAGCAGTAAGGTGTGTGTGTGTAGGGACACTAATGCATTTGTTTGTGACCTTATGGCATCTTTTTGGGCCCCAATTGTTTAAATTTCTGCCCTAATGGCATCTGTTTGGGCCCTTAGTGCATTACTAATTTCAGATAGCCTTATATATAGAGATGCTGCCATCTGTATTCTGGTACCCTCAGCTACTCTTTCAGTGTGTGCTACTTTACGTAGTTGCTGGCACATATTTTTAAGGTAGCCCTGCATATGGAGCATTTGCTGGCTTTGGGTGGCCATGAAATCAAGCTGTTTTGTTATAAAAGTGTCTAATGACCTTGCAAGTTGGTCGGCAGTAGGGGGTGGTGGCAGGTATGCCATCAGAAATTATGGGGCCCGGGACTGACAAAATAGACACGGCCCCTCCCTCCCAAAAAAAAGGATTCTGCCACACTGCTCCTTCCCTATGTGATGACATACATTGTGACATTACATATAGGTGAAGTGTTGCGGACCTACAGGAATGGTTTACAGAGAGCGTCATGTTTTAAGTAGAGATGAGCGCCGGAAATTTTTCGGGTTTTGTGTTTTGGTTTTGGGTTCGGTTCCGCGGCCGTGTTTTGGGTTCGACCGCGTTTTGGCAAAACCTCACCGAATTTTTTTTGTCGGATTCGGGTGTGTTTTGGATTCGGGTGTTTTTTTCAAAAAACCCTAAAAAACAGCTTAAATCATAGAATTTGGGGGTAATTTTGATCCCAAAGTATTATTAACCTCAAAAAACATAATTTACACTCATTTTCAGCCTATTCTGAACACATCACACCTCACAATATTATTTTTAGTCCTAAAATTTGCACCGAGGTCGCTGTGTGAGTAAGATAAGCGACCCTAGTGGCCGACACAAACACCGGGCCCATCTAGGAGTGGCACTGCAGTGTCACGCAGGATGGCCCTTCCAAAAAACCCTCCCCAAACAGCACATGACGCAAAGAAAAAAAGAGGCGCAATGAGGTAGCTGACTGTGTGAGTAAGATTAGCGACCCTAGTGGCCGACACAAACACCGGGCACATCTAGGAGTGGCACTGCAGTGTCACGCAGGATGTCCCTTCCAAAAAACCCTCCCCAAACAGCACATGACGCAAAGAAAAAAAGAGGCGCAATGAGGTAGCTGACTGTGTGAGTAAGATTAGCGACCCTAGTGGCCGACACAAACACCGGGCCCATCTAGGAGTGGCACTGCAGTGTCACGCAGGATGTCCCTTCCAAAAAACCCTCCCCAAACAGCACATGACGCAAAGAAAAAAAGAGGCGCAATGAGGTAGCTGACTGTGTGAGTAAGATTAGCGACCCTAGTGGCCGACACAAACACCGGGCCCATCTAGGAGTGGCACTGCAGTGTCACGCAGGATGTCCCTTCCAAAAAACCCTCCCCAATCAGCACATGATGCAAAGAAAAAGAAAAGAAAAAAGAGGTGCAAGATGGAATTATCCTTGGGCCCTCCCACCCACCCTTATGTTGTATAAACAAAACAGGACATGCACACTTTAACCAACCCATCATTTCAGTGACAGGGTCTGCCACACGACTGTGACTGATATGACGGGTTGGTTTGGACCCCCCCCAAAAAAGAAGCAATTAATCTCTCCTTGCACAAACTGGCTCTACAGAGGCAAGATGTCCACCTCATCTTCACCCTCCGATATATCACCGTGTACATCCCCCTCCTCACAGATTATCAATTCGTCCCCACTGGAATCCACCATCTCAGCTCCCTGTGTACTTTGTGGAGGCAATTGCTGCTGGTCAATGTCTCCGCGGAGGAATTGATTATAATTCATTTTAATGAACATCATCTTCTCCACATTTTCTGGATGTAACCTCGTACGCCGATTGCTGACAAGGTGAGCGGCGGCACTAAACACTCTTTCGGAGTACACACTTGTGGGAGGGCAACTTAGGTAGAATAAAGCCAGTTTGTGCAAGGGCCTCCAAATTGCCTCTTTTTCCTGCCAGTATAAGTACGGACTGTGTGACGTGCCTACTTGGATGCGGTCACTCATATAATCCTCCACCATTCTATCAATGTTGAGAGAATCATATGCAGTGACAGTAGACGACATGTCCGTAATCGTTGTCAGGTCCTTCAGTCCGGACCAGATGTCAGCATCAGCAGTCGCTCCAGACTGCCCTGCATCACCGCCAGCGGGTGGGCTCGGAATTCTGAGCCTTTTCCTCGCACCCCCAGTTGCGGGAGAATGTGAAGGAGGAGATGTTGACAGGTCGCGTTCCGCTTGACTTGACAATTTTGTCACCAGCAGGTCTTTCAACCCCAGCAGACCTGTGTCTGCCGGAAAGAGAGATCCAAGGTAGGCTTTAAATCTAGGATCGAGCACGGTGGCCAAAATGTAGTGCTCTGATTTCAACAGATTGACCACCCGTGAATCCTTGTTAAGCGAATTAAGGGCTGCATCCACAAGTCCCACATGCCTAGCGGAATCGCTCCGTGTTAGCTCCTTCTTCAATGCCTCCAGCTTCTTCTGCAAAAGCCTGATGAGGGGAATGACCTGACTCAGGCTGGCAGTGTCTGAACTGACTTCACGTGTGGCAAGTTCAAAGGGCATCAGAACCTTGCACAACGTTGAAATCATTCTCCACTGCACTTGAGACAGGTGCATTCCATCTCCTATATCGTGCTCAATTGTATAGGCTTGAATGGCCTTTTGCTGCTCCTCCAACCTCTGAAGCATATAGAGGGTTGAATTCCACCTCGTTACCACTTCTTGCTTCAGATGATGGCAGGGCAGGTTCAGTAGTTTTTGGTGGTGCTCCAGTCTTCTGTACGTGGTGCCTGTACGCCGAAAGTGTCCCGCAATTTTTCTGGCCACCGACAGCATCTCTTGCACGCCCCTGTCGTTTTTTAAAAAATTCTGCACCACCAAATTCAAGGTATGTGCAAAACATGGGACGTGCTGGAATTTGCCCATGTTTAATGCACACACAATATTGCTGGCGTTGTCCGATGCCACAAATCCACAGGAGAGTCCAATTGGGGTAAGCCATTCCGCGATGATCTTCCTCAGTTGCCGTAAGAGGTTTTCAGCTGTGTGCGTATTCTGGAAAGCGGTGATACAAAGCGTAGCCTGCCTAGGAAAGAGTTGGCGTTTGCGAGATGCTGCTACTGGTGCCGCCGCTGCTGTTCTTGCGGCGGGAGTCCATACATCTACCCAGTGGGCTGTCACAGTCATATAGTCCTGACCCTGCCCTGCTCCACTTGTCCACATGTCCGTGGTTAAGTGGACATTGGGTACAACTGCATTTTTTAGGACACTGGTGAGTCTTTTTCTGACGTCCGTGTACATTCTCGGTATCGCCTGCCTAGAGAAGTGGAACCTAGATGGTATTTGGTAACGGGGGCACACTGCCTCAATAAATTGTCTAGTTCCCTGTGAACTAACGGCGGATACCGGACGCACGTCTAACACCAACATAGTTGTCAAGGACTCAGTTATCCGCTTTGCAGTAGGATGACTGCTGTGATATTTCATCTTCCTCGCAAAGGACTGTTGAACAGTCAATTGCTTACTGGAAGTAGTACAAGTGGGCTTACGACTTCCCCTCTGGGATGACCATCGACTCCCAGCGGCAACAACAGCAGCGCCAGCAGCAGTAGGCGTTACACGCAAGGATGCATCGGAGGAATCCCAGGCAGGAAAGGACTCGTCAGACTTGCCAGTGACATGGCCTGCAGGACTATTGGCATTCCTGGGGAAGGAGGAAATTGACACTGAGGGAGTTGGTGGGGTGGTTTGCGTGAGCTTGGTTACAAGAGGAAGGGATTTACTGGTCAGTGGACTGCTTCCGCTGTCACCCAAAGTTTTTGAACTTGTCACTGACTTATTATGAATGCGCTGCAGGTGACGTATAAGGGAGGATGTTCCGAGGTGGTTAACGTCCTTACCCCTACTTATTACAGCTTGACAAAGGGAACACACGGCTTGACACCTGTTGTCCGCATTTCTGGTGAAATACCTCCACACCGAAGAGCTGATTTTTTTGGTATTTTCACCTGGCATGTCAACGGCCATATTCCTCCCACGGACAACAGGTGTCTCCCCGGGTGCCTGACTTAAACAAACCACCTCACCATCAGAATCCTCCTGGTCAATTTCCTCCCCAGCGCCAGCAACACCCATATCCTCCTCATCCTGGTGTACTTCAACACTGACATCTTCAATCTGACTATCAGGAACTGGACTGCGGGTGCTCCTTCCAGCACTTGCAGGGGGCATGCAAATAGTGGAAGGCGCATGCTCTTCACGTCCAGTGTTGGGAAGGTCAGGCATCGCAAACGACACAATTGGACTCTCCTTGTGGATTTGGGATTTCAAAGAACGCACAGTTCTTTGCGGTGCTTTTGCCAGCTTGAGTCTTTTCAGTTTTCTAGCGAGAGGCTGAGTGCTTCCATCCTCATGTGAAGCTGAACCACTAGCCATGAACATAGGCCAGGGCCTCAGCCGTTCCTTGCCACTCCGTGTGGTAAATGGCATATTGGCAAGTTTACGCTTCTCCTCCGACAATTTTATTTTAGGTTTTGGAGTCCTTTTTTTTCTGATATTTGGTGTTTTGGATTTGACATGCTCTGTACTATGACATTGGGCATCGGCCTTGGCAGACGACGTTGCTGGCATTTCATCGTCTCGGCCATGACTAGTGGCAGCAGCTTCAGCACGAGGTGGAAGTGGATCTTGATCTTTCCCTAATTTTGGAACCTCAACTTTTTTGTTCTCCATATTTTATAGGCAGAACTAAAAGGCACCTCAGGTAAACAATGGAGATGGATGGATTGGATACTAGTATACAATTATGGACGGACTGCCACGGTTAGGTGGTATAAAAAAACCACGGTTAGGTGGTATATATTATAATAATAATACAATTATGGATGGACGGACTGCCTGCCGACTGCCGACACAGAGGTAGCCACAGCCGTGAACTACCGCACTGTACACTGGTTGATAAAGAGATAGTAGTATACTCGTAACAACTAGTATGACACTATGACGACGGTATAAAGAATGGGAAAAAAACCACGGTTAGGTGGTATATATTATAATAATAATACAATTATGGATGGACGGACTGCCTGCCGACTGCCGACACAGAGGTAGCCACAGCCGTGAACTACCGCACTGTACACTGGTTGATAAAGAGATAGTAGTATACTCGTAACAACTAGTATGACACTATGACGACGGTATAAAGAATGAAAAAAAAACCACGGTTAGGTGGTATATATTATAATAATAATACAATTATGGATGGACGGACTGCCTGCCGACTGCCGACACAGAGGTAGCCACAGCCGTGAACTACCGCACTGTACACTGGTTGATAAAGAGATAGTAGTATACTCGTAACAATTAGGATGACACTATGACGGTATAAAGAATGAAAAAAAAAACCACGGTTAGGTGGTAGGTATATAATAATAAATAATACAATTCTGGTCGGACGGACTGCCTGCCGTGTGCCGACACAGAGGTAGCCACAGCCGTGAACTACCGCACTGTACACTGGTTGATAAAGAGATAGTAGTATACTCGTAACAATTAGGATGACACTATGACGGTATAAAGAATGAAAAAAAAAACCACGGTTAGGTGGTAGGTATATAATAATAAATAATACAATTCTGGTCGGACGGACTGCCTGCCGTGTGCCGACACAGAGGTAGCCACAGCCGTGAACTACCGCACTGTACACTGGTTGATAAAGAGATAGTAGTATACTCGTAACAATTAGGATGACACTATGACGGTATAAAGAATGAAAAAAAAAACCACGGTTAGGTGGTAGGTATATAATAATAAATAATACAATTCTGGTCGGACGGACTGCCTGCCGTGTGCCGACACAGAGGTAGCCACAGCCGTGAACTACCGCACTGTACACTGGTTGATAAAGAGATAGTAGTATACTCGTAACAATTAGGATGACACTATGACGGTATAAAGAATGAAAAAAAAAACCACGGTTAGGTGGTAGGTATATAATAATAAATAATACAATTCTGGTCGGACGGACTGCCTGCCGTGTGCCGACACAGAGGTAGCCACAGCCGTGAACTACCGCACTGTACACTGGTTGATAAAGAGATAGTAGTATACTCGTAACAATTAGGATGACACTATGACGGTATAAAGAATGAAAAAAAAACCACGGTTAGGTGGTAGGTATATAATAATAAATAATACAATTCTGGTCGGACGGACTGCCTGCCGTGTGCCGACACAGAGGTAGCCACAGCCGTGAACTACCGCACTGTACACTGGTTGATAAAGAGATAGTAGTATACTCGTAACAATTAGGATGACACTATGACGGTATAAAGAATGAAAAAAAAACCACGGTTAGGTGGTAGGTATATAATAATAAATAATACAATTCTGGTCGGACGGACTGCCTGCCGTGTGCCGACACAGAGGTAGCCACAGCCGTGAACTACCGCACTGTACACTGGTTGATAAAGAGATAGTAGTATACTCGTAACAATTAGGATGACACTATGACGGTATAAAGAATGAAAAAAAAAACCACGGTTAGGTGGTAGGTATATAATAATAAATAATACAATTCTGGTCGGACGGACTGCCTGCCGTGTGCCGACACAGAGGTAGCCACAGCCGTGAACTACCGCACTGTACACTGGTTGATAAAGAGATAGTAGTATACTCGTAACAATTAGGATGACACTATGACGGTATAAAGAATGAAAAAAAAAAACACGGTTAGGTGGTAGGTATATAATAATAAATAATACAATTCTGGTCGGACGGACTGCCTGCCGTGTGCCGACACAGAGGTAGCCACAGCCGTGAACTACCGCACTGTACACTGGTTGATAAAGAGATAGTAGTATACTCGTAACAATTAGGATGACACTATGACGGTATAAAGAATGAAAAAAAAACCACGGTTAGGTGGTAGGTATATAATAATAAATAATACAATTCTGGTCGGACGGACTGCCTGCCGTGTGCCGACACAGAGGTAGCCACAGCCGTGAACTACCGCACTGTACTGTGTCTGCTGCTAATATAGACTGGTTGATATTTAAAGAGATATTAGTAGTATACAACAATACTATACTGGTGGTCAGGCACTGGTCACCACTCCTGCAGCAAAAGTGTGCACTGTTAATTAATATAATTGTACTCCTGGCTCCTGCTAACAACCTGCAGTGCTCCCCAGTCTCCCCCACAATTAATTATAAGCTTTTAATTTATACATTGATGACTGTGCAGCACACTGGGCTGAGCTGAGTGCACACAGACTGAGTCACACTGTGTGACTGACTGTGCTGTGTATCGTTTTTTTTTTCAGGCAGAGAACGGATATAGCAGAGAGAAGTGAACGGATATATTATATTAAATAAAAGTTAACTAGCAACTGCACTGGTCACTGACTGTGGTAAACTAACTCTGTCTGCGACTCTGCACAATCTCTCTCTCTCTATCTAATCTATCTCTATTCTAATGGAGAGGACGCCAGACACGTCCTCTCCCTATCAATCTCAATGCACGAGTGAAAATGGCGGCGACGCGCGGCTCCTTATATAGAATCCGAGTCTCGCGATAGAATCCGAGCCTCGCGAGAATCCGACAGCGTCATGATGACGTTCGGGCGCGCTCGGGTTAACCGAGCAAGGCGGGAAGATCCGAGTCGCTCGGACCCGTGAAAAAAAACATGAAGTTCGGGCGGGTTCGGATTCCGAGGAACCGAACCCGCTCATCTCTAGTTTTAAGAAGTCCTCCATGCACAGCAGACTGCTGTTGATTACTGGTGCAGCTCTACAGATATTGGTGGTAGGAGCCAGGTGTGGGCCCCCCTCCTGTAAGGGCCCGGGACACCAGTCCCCCCCTGATGGCTGCCCTGGGTGGTGGTGTGCTTTGTATATGTTGGTTTTCCAGGACAGTGGGTTGACTTTCTGTAATGGATGCCTGTGTTGTTTGTTCTTATGCAGGAAATGCCTCCACTGGCTCCAAAATAATTTCCAAGTCCTCTTCACTCCAGTGTACCTGAACCTGTGCCTGCTGGCATTGCTGTGTTGTTCCTGTGAATATGTTGAGATAGGCAAATATATGTTACATTTGCAAATTTGGGTGTAAGTTAGCAATTATGGTGACATCTTCCCATGGCCATCTACACAACCATGCTTTCATTTAGCACATTAACATGAACACATGTTTTGGGAGTATGTGATGTCTTTTTATCAAGATGTGATACATTTGTATTTTAACCCAAAAAAAAGAGTACAAGTTATCTGCAAAGCATAGGGCTGCTTTGCGTAAATACGTAATGATATACGGTGCCAGATTTGGCCAGTATTAATGTGACAATCTCTGTAAATAAGGAAAATAACCCAGTCCCTTTGCTAGGGTCTAAATTTATAAATTACAGGTTGAGTATCCCATATACAAATATTCCGAAATACGTAATATTCCGAAATACGGAATTTTTTGAATGAGAGTGAGATAGTGAAACCTTTGTTTTCTGATGCTCAATGTACACAAACTTTGTTTAATACACAAAGTTATTAAAAATATTGTATTAAATGACCTTCAAGCTATGTGTATAAGCTGTATATGAAACATAAATGAATTGTGTGAATGTACACACACTTTGCTTAATGCACAAAGTTATTAAAAATATTGGCTAAAATGACCTTCAGGCTGTGTGTATAAGGTGTATATGAAACATAAATGCATTCTGTGCTTAGATTTAGGTCACATCACCATGATATCTCATTATGGTATGCAATTATTCCAATATACGGAAAAATCCGATATCCAAAATACTTCTGGTCCCAAGCATTTTGGATAAGGGATACTCAACCTGTACTATGTTTTTGGACATTTAGGGGTCTTTAAGTGGTGTTTCCAGTATGATTCTTCCTGCTACCATAATGGTATGAAAGTTATGGTGTGTTTTGTGCCTTTTTGACAGGAGAAACTCACCAGCAGCTTCTACATCCAGACAAACACGTTGGTGCCTCTGTGTAGCAGGACCCCTTCTCTGATGTGGTGATATAAAGACATAGGAGGAAACAGATTAAATACATGCCATTATCCATACTTATTTGCAGCATGCAGATTCAGATGTGAAAATGTTTAATTAAAAATGTTCAACATGTTTACAATCTTAAAAAAAACATTTATGGTCAATCTTATCTGTAATGTATTTTGTGAAAAGAAAATATGTTTTTTTTGTTCCAAACATGATTAATGTAGCTTATTAGGTCATGTCTAAGAAAAAAAGACTACAAAGACTACATTATAATTTTATACACCACTGCAATGTGTAGTTCTTGACTAATAAAAACATGCTGCTGTGGAACTACAAGAACCAGCTAAAGAATTAAACAAATATTTTCCAGCATAGGTTCACATTACAGCACCTTGCTGGGATGTGCAATGCCACAGCACCATTACATTGTAAAACACATAGCAAGAGTACCTAGCATAGGGGGTCATTCCGAGTTGATTGCACATAGCAACTTTTTGCTGCCCATGTGATCAACTAGACTCCGCCTATATTGGAGTATATTTCTGCATAGCAGGGTTGCACATCCATGTGCAGCCCTGCGATGCAAAAAAAGTTTCCTGTAAAAGAAGACCAGGGTAAGAGTTACTTACCCTGTGAGATCGATCCAGCGATGCAGGTCCCGGAATTGACGTCAGACATCCGCCCTCCAAATGCCTGGACACGCCTGCGTTGGACTCACCATTCCCAGAAAACAGTGAGTTGCCGCCCGGTTCCGCCTTCCTCCTGTCAATCTTCTTGCAGTTGCTGCTGCGACTGCTTTCCTCGCTAGCGGCATTGCTGACTGGCGACTGCCGTCGCCAGGCAATGACGCGCCTGCACAATGTGGCCACCGCGCATGCGCAGTTTTGAACCGATCGCATGGCTGCGATGAAGCGCAGCATACGATCGGGTCGGAATGATTTCCATAGTTTGTTAGTGTAACTGTATTTTTATTTGCAAAAAATATGTGATGACTTACCAGCTTGTGGGGGTGATGCAGGCTGATCAGTATCAGCTATGTGTCGCCCGGGAAGTATCTCTGGTGGTATTATTCGCTTAAGTAGTTCCTCGTAGGCTGTAAACTCTATGGGTGCACTGGTTCCTCCCCCTGTGCGTCTGGCCTCCTTTCTCTCTGCAGCCATCTTCATTTTGAGCAGTCTTTTTATGTTGTTAAATCTTTTTTAACATTCACCACTTTTCACTTGAAAATGCTAACCGCATTGACTGCGTCTGTAATGTCCTCCCACATTTTGCTCTTGCGCACCATATTAGTGCGGTGGTTATCCTTCCCCATAAGCCGATTAAAAACTGGCACCATTGCCCTGACTAGGGCACAGTTTTCCTCATAGGAGAAATGCACATCGTGACCACTGGGAGTATGCCCTGGCATAGGTCCTTCCTCACCCTCCTCTGCAGCCTCCTCCTCCTCAAACTGGCCCCCATCACCCTCCTCCTCCTGCCAGTTGACATCACTAAGGAGAGGCTCCTCCAGCTCTTCCTCCTGCTCCCTCTCAAAATCCTCCTCCTCTGTGTCAGTTTGCCTGCTTCCAGCACCAGCCTCCTTCTGCTCCTCATGCTGAGCCTGCTCCTCCTGACTCCTCCCAGCTACTGCCCTCCTTGCCACCATGCTGCCTCTCTCCATGCTGCTCTCTCTGCCTCTCTTGGTCACTCTCCTCTCCATCTTACACTCCTCCCAGCCTAACAAAGGGCAAAATGGTGCTGGAGCCCTTTATATAGGGTGTGTGATGCAGATTCCAGGGGACTTAGCTCGGCCAATAGGTGGGGTTCTTTGCTTGTCTGTAATGGTGGTGTTGTAAATCGCATTCTGGTTGGTCAGAAAAGCGCACATTACCGGGTCATAATATTGCGCCAAATCACATGACATCGCATGTTTCACTCCCAAATTTGCATTCTATTATATTTGCGATTTCAACAAAAAATGAACGCTGTCAAAACATGCGATAGCGAGCGATTTCTGAATCTTACTAAAAATTGCATCCTATTACATGTCACCCTATAAGTCAAAGTAGATAGACCAGGTTCTCCTATTTTATACAGAAGGAGTTGTAGGAACTACTCCTTCCGTATAAAATAGGAGAACATACAGCACTTTTTTTGTTTATCCACTTTGAGTTATAGTGGTATTGTATAAAAGGCATGGTGTGGAACTAAGCAGCTGGGGGGGAGCACGAGTTACAAATATTGGGGTCAATCCCATTAGGTGCGAGTTGCAAGATGTTTCATGAAACTCACAGTCATTCGAACAAATGCGCGCTCCCAAGAATTCTCCAATTAAAAATGCCTATTCACAGTACTTGCAGCGAAGGTTTGTAAATTGTCAGTCATATGTGATGTGAGAGAAGTGCATTAAAAAGTGGAGTGACCTTCCTGGACCCCCAAAAAAATTACAATTTAGTTTGCAGAATCATACAGAAGGCTGTTATTGGTTATAAGGAAAGTACTGCAAATTATTGATTTGTGTATTTTTTTAAAAAAAGTAAAAAAAAATATATAAAAAGCACATTTTTAACATTCATCTGAAAAAAACTGAAAAAAAGTAGGAACAAAGATGCTTAAGGGGTTCTTTGAGGTGACTTAAAAAAATTATAAAAAGCAATAATTTAAAAAAAATTGGGGTGCATAAAGTAATGAAAGAATGATTTTGAGGCACTATGAGGCCACTTTTTTAAACCTCCCAAAATGACATGTAATTATTGGACTAATTAAGCTAATTGGAAGCTTCTAGTTGCCTAATTACAGTAGTCATTGAGGGGGATGTCCAAGGGGTTCTGCACGATGTCACACATATTAACCTTAAAATAAATCATTTCCACATCATCTCAGTTAGGTGCAAATGGAAAAATGCGTGTTTACTCAGCCTGGTTCAGTGTGAGTTTCTTTTTGGATTGCAAAATGCGAATTTGCAGAGAATATGGCAACTCGCACTTCGTATCTTGGATTGACTCCATTCTCTTATTCCAGATTTGTGTTAAACCTTTTTGAGTCTTGTGATCCTAAAAATGTATTCCTATAGAAACAAAAGAAAGTACTCCTTCCATTTAAAATAGTATGAGAACCTACAGCACTTTTTTGGTTTATCCATTTTGAGCTATAGCGTTTTTGTGTATACATCATGATGTGTTTTAGGGTGGAACTAAGCAGCTGTGGGGGGAGTGTAAATTACAAATATTCTCTTGTTCCAGAAAGATAGAATTAAGCTATAAGCCACTTCACAGTATCTCCACAGTGGGTCATACATTTGTGTATTGTGACTAGAGATGTGCACCGGAAATGTTTCGGGTTTTGTGTTTTGGTTTTGGATTTGGTTCCACGGCCGTGTTTTGGATTTGGACACGTTGTGACAAAACCTCCCTGAAAATTTTTTGTCGGATTCGGGTGTGTTTTGGATTCGGGTGTTTTTTTCAAAAACACCTCAAAAACAGCTTAAATCATAGAATTTGGGGGTAATTTTGATCCTATAGTATTATTAACCTCAATAACCACAATTTCCACTCATTTCCAGTCTATTCTGAACACTGAACATCTCACAATACTATTTTTAGTCCTAAAATTTGCACCAAGGTCGCTGGATGACTAAGCAAAGCGACCCAAGAGGGCGACACAAACACCTGGCCCATCTAGGAGTGGCACTGCAGTGTCAGACAGGATGGCACTTAAAAAAATTGGCCCCAAATAGCACATGATGCAAAGAAAAGAGAAAAAAAGGTGCACTGTGGTGGCTGGACGGCTAAGCTAAGCAACACAAACACCTCAATATCACAGGAATTATTCGTTCTAATCAATGGTATTATTGGTCCAAATCACTGGAAGAAAATGACAAAATCACTGGAATTATTTGTTCTAATTAATGGTATTATTGGTCCAAATCACTGGAAGAAAATGACAAAATCACTGGAATTATTTGTTCTAATCAATGGTATTATTGGTCCAAATCACTGGAAGAAAATGATAAAATCACTGGAATTATTCGTTCTAATCAATGGTATTATTGGTCCAAATCACTGGAAGAAAATGACAAAATCACTGTAATTATTCGTAAACATTTGTAGAAAGTCGTTGTTTTCTGATTACAGAAATGCTCAGATATTCCTGTGAATCCACAATCCCTTCCCAGAGGAAAAAGAAATTGAGAAACCGTTGTTTGAGAACGTTTGTTCTCTTTCCCTTACAAAGGAACAAACCACTTTCCAAAAAGACTGACTTTTTTGGGATTATAGAAACATAATGTTTTTGAATATAAATCCTAAAGCAGGTGGTGTATTAGAGCAAAAGAGTGCAAGAGACCAGCCATGCAGTTTCTGAAATATTATGACAAAATGTTACTGTATTGCATAAGCACTCATTCCTAACTCTGCTAAGTACTGTTTGGTATACTGTATCTGGCTTCCATGAGGTAGTTGTCCATTATTTCCGCTTCCATTGACCTTTTTGAAAGCGGTAGAAGTTATCGATTCTTTTTTTCCCCCCTATTTTTAATTTTCTCCTGCATAGCCCAGTAAAATGTTGCAATGTTAAGTATTGACTTGTGCCTTCTGGCGGTCCACTTCTTCACCAAACCCAGCCAAATCTCATCCTAACCCTCTGTTCCACGTTCTCTATGTACCCCATCTGCGTCACCCATGTCTGTCTACCCCTCCCCTTTAGATTGTAGGCTCTCACGAGCAGGGCCCTCTTCCCTCATGTGCTTATCCTTTGTCTTACTTTAATAATCTTCAACTGTACCACGTCCAGCAGTCTTCTGCCACCTGATACTTATTCTAGTGTCATCTGCTGATGTAACTATGTTTATTTACCCTGTACTTGTCCTATACTGTCATCAACTGTAAGTTGCTGTTTCCTGTTTGATTATTTATGTACTCTGTAATTGAGCACTGCAGAACCCTTGTGGCACCATATAAATAAAGGATAATAATAATATTATTAATAATAATAATAATAA
Organism: Pseudophryne corroboree; assembly: GCF_028390025.1. Taxonomy (NCBI): domain Eukaryota; kingdom Metazoa; phylum Chordata; class Amphibia; order Anura; family Myobatrachidae; genus Pseudophryne; species Pseudophryne corroboree. The sequence continues at coordinate 187,031,171 of NC_086453.1, read as the reverse complement.
TAATAATAATATAGGGTGTATAATCCCCAGGTGTATCTCACACATCACACAGTACAGTATATAGGGTGTATAATCCCCAGGTGTATCTCACACATTGCTCAGTACAGATTACAGGATGTATAATCACTAGGTGTATAACACACATCGCACAGTACAGTATATAGGGTGTATAATCCCCAGGTGTATCTCACACATTGCTCAGTACAGTATACAGGGTGTATAATCACCAGGTGTATCACAAACGTTGCACAGTACAGTATACAGGGTGTATAATCCCCAGGTGTATCTCACACATCGCTCAGTACAGATTACAGGATGTATAAAATCACCAGGTGTATAACACACGTCGCACAGTACAGTATACATACTGGTCACAACAATGCAGCAGATATTGAGCACTGAGCAGGATACTAGAAGTGACACAGAGCTGCAAGATACAGCAATGGCCTACTGTACTTTACTATATGTATACTGCTGGTCACCAAAATCTTGCACTGTCCTACTATATACTGCTCACAATAATGCAGCACAGAGACAGTATACTTGACACAGAGCTGCAAGATACAGCAATGGCCTACTGTACTGTACTGTACTATATGTATACTGCTGGTCACCAAAATGCTGCACTGTCCTACTATATACTGCTCACAATAATGCAGCACAGAGATAGTATACTTGACACAGAGCTGCAAGATACAGGAATGGCCTACTGTACTGTACTATATATATACTGCTGGTCACTAAAATGCTGCACTGTCCTACTATATACTGCTCACAATAATGCAGCACAGAGATAGTATACTTGACACAGAGCTGCAAGATACAGCAATGGCCTACTGTACTGTACTATATGTATATTGCTGGTAACCAAAATGCAGCACAGTCCTACTATATACTGCTCACAATAATGCAGCACAGAGATAGTATACTTGACACAGAGCAGCAAGATACAGGAATGGCCTACTGTACTGTACTATATGTATACTGCTGGTCACCAAAATGCTGCACTGTCCTACTATATACTGCTCACAATAATGCAGCACAGAGATAGTATACTTGACACAGAGCTGCAAGATACACTAATGGCCTACTGTACTGTACTATATGTATACTGCTTGTCACCAAAATGCTGCACTGTCCTACTATATACTGCTCACAATAATGCAGCACAGAGATAGTATACTTGACACAGAGCTGCAAGATACAGCATTGGCCTACTGTACTGTACTGTACTATATGTATACTGCTGGTCACCAAAATGCTGCACTGTCCTACTATATACTGCTCACAATAATGCAACACAGAGATAGTATACTTGACACAGAGCTGCAAGATACAGCAATGGCCTACTGTACTGTACTATATGTATACTGCTGGTCACCAAAATTCTGCACTGTCCTACTATAAACTGCTCACAATAATGCAGCACAGAGATAGTATACTTGACACAGAGCTGCAAGATACAGCAATGGCCTACTGTACTGTACTGTACTATATGTATACTGCTGGTCACCAAAATGCTGCACTGTCCTACTATATACTGCTCACAATAATGCAGCACAGAGATAGTATACTTGACACAGAGCTGCAAGATACAGCAATGGCCTACTGTACTGTACTATATGTATACTGCTGGTCACCAAAATGTTGCACTGTCCTACTATATACTGCTCACAATAATGCAGCACAGAGATAGTATACTTGACACAGAGCTGCAAGATACAGCAATGGCCTACTGTACTGTACTATATGTATACTGCTGGTCACCAAAATGCTGCACTGTCCTACTATATACTGCTCACAATAATGCAGCACAGAGATAGTATACTTGACACGGAGCTGCAAGATACAGGAATGGCCTACTGTACTGCATTATATGTATACTGCTGGTCACCAAAATGCTGCACTGTCCTACTATATACTGCTCACAATAATGCAGCACAGAGATAGTATACTTGACACAGAGCAGCTAGATACAGCAATGGCCTACTGTACTGTACTATATGTATACTGCTGGTCACCAAAATGCTGCACTGTCCTACTATATACTGCTCACAATAATGCAGCACAGAGATAGTATACTTGACACAGAGCTGCAAGATACACTAATGGCCTACTGTACTGTACCATATGTATACTGCTGGTCACCAAAATGCTGCACTGTCCTACTATATACTGCTCACAATAATGCAGCACAGAGATAGTATACTTGACACAGAGCTGCAAGATACAGCAATGGCCTACTGTACTGTACTATATGTATACTGCTGGTCACCAAAATGCTGCACTGTCCTACTATATACTGCTCACAATAATGCAGCACAGAGATAGTATACTTGACACAGAGCTGCAAGATACACTAATGGCCTACTGTACTGTACTATATGTATACTGCTGGTCACCAAAATGCTGCACTGTCCTACTATATACTGCTCACAATAATGCAGCACAGAGATTGTTAGGAATATTTGTGTTTTGTTTTGCCTTGCATTACCTCATTCCTGCCTCTAGGGGTCTCACTTGTTGCCTCAGGTTTGAATGGCAGTTGCACACTGCCTCTGCAGGGTAATTACCTGATTGTGTGCACCTGGAGCCCAACACCCTGCTGCTATTTAACTCCAGCTCACAGGCACTTAGTTGCAGATCATTGCGGTTCCGTATGGAGTGAGACTGGGCTCTCTCCAGTAACCCTGTCCAGATTCTGCCTTATTTGCTTCTTGGAGACTTCCCTGCAGTTTGCTAAAACGCATGTGCCTTGCTTCTGGACTTCTTACCCTGCCAGTTCAACATCTACATTTCTGGACTATTATTTGCAGTTTGTTTCCATTCCTGCCTGATCACTTCATTTTTGGTATGTTATTTTTCCCCTGCTTGATTTAAACCCGAATTTCTTCATGTTTATTTTGCATCTATGTTTAACCTGAAATATTCCATTTATCGTGTTTTGTTCCATGTAATCAAGCATCCAGTTTATATTTATTTTTACCACCACTTTTTCCACAATAAACTTTACTTAATTTTCACCTGGCTTCAGCTGACATCTTTCCAAGCACGCACACACAGAGAACTCTAGAAATCGTTACAGAATGATCTGCCAAAATAAACGTGTGCAGGAGTTTTGTTTTGATTCAGCTGAATCTCATAAAATGGCTTCACTTCAGAAAGGTTCCCTGCCTCTCAAGTTTTTGCCGTTTTTGAGTTCTGCATTGCTGGTGGATTTCAGAGAGAAACTGGAGGGTATTCAAATCCTATCTTCAGAGATACTGTCTGCTCTGCCTGAAGATTCAGTAAGGTTACCTGCTCCCTTTAAGGAGACGCAGGAAAAAAGGGGAAAAGATCAGTCTGGTACTCTCAATTCTGGCTGCTGTTTTTCTAGCGTAAGCAAAGGCAAGTTTTGGAGTTTTCCACGACCCAGTCTCTCTGAGGAAGAAAGGAGACATAGAAGGGATAAGAAGCTCTGTTTTTATTGCGGCAGGTCGGGACATTTTATTCAGTTATGTCCTGCTCGCAAACATAAAAAGAGCTTTCCTCATTCTGCCATAGTGCCAAATTCTGCTCAGTTATGCCACTGTGGTGCTCAAATTTCGAAAGGAGGGGTGTACGGCCAAGCGACCCCAGGAGGGGTGTCCGGCCAAGCGACCCCAGGAGGGGTGTCCGGCCAAGCGACCCCAGGAGGGGTGTCCGGCCCAGCGACCCCAGGAGGGGTGTCCGGCCCAGCGACCCCAGGAGGGGTGTCCGGCCCAGCGACCCCAGGAGGGGTGTCCGGCCCAGCGACCCCAGGAGGGGTGTCCGGCCCAGCGACCCCAGGAGGGGTGTCCGGCCCAGCGACCCCAGGAGGGGTGTCCGGCCCTGCGACCCCAGGAGGGGTGTCCGGCCCTGCGACCCCAGGAGGGGTGTCCGGCCCTGCGACCCCAGGAGGGGTGTCCGGCCCTGCGACCCCAGGAGGGGTGTCCGGCCCTGCGACCCCAGGAGGGGTATCCGGCCCTGCGACCCCAGGAGGGGTGTCCGGCCCTGCGACCCCAGGAGGGGTGTCCGGCCCTGCGACCCCAGGAGGGGTGTCGGTCCCTGCTGCCCTTGCCTTCGGGCATGAGGTCCCTGCTGCCCTTGCCTTTGGGCATGAGGTCCCTGCTGCCCTTGCCTTTGGGCATGAGGTCCCTGCTGCCCTTGCCTTTGGGCATGAGGTCCCTGCTGCCCTTGCCTTTGGGCATGAGGTCCCTGCTGCCCTTGCCTTTGGGCATGAGGTCCCTGCTGCCCTTGCCTCACGGCATGAGGTCCCTGCTGCCCTTGCCTTCGGGCATGAGGTCCCTGCTGCCCTTGCCTTCGGGCATGAGGTCCCTGCTGCCCTTGCCTCACGGCATGAGGTCCCGGCTGCCCTTGCCTCACGGCATGAGGTCCCCGTTGCCCTTGCCTCACGGCATGAGGTCCCCGTTGCCCTTGCCTCACGGCATGAGGTCCCCGTTGCCCTTGCCTCACGGCATGAGGTCCCCGTTGCCCTTGCCTCACGGCATGAGGTCCCCGTTGCCCTTGCCTCACGGCATGAGGTCCCCGTTGCCCTTGCCTCACGGCATGAGGTCCCCGTTGCCCTTGCCTCACGGCATGAGGTCCGAGAGGTGCCCGCTTCGCCAGAGGTCCGAGAGGTGCCCGCTTCGCCAGAGGTCCGAGAGGTGCCCGCTTCGCCAGAGGTCCGAGAGGTGCCCGCTTCGCCAGAGGTCCGAGAGGTGCCCGCTTCGCCAGAGGTCCGAGAGGTGCCCGCTTCGCCAGAGGTCCGAGAGGTGCCCGCTTCGCCAGAGGTCCGAGAGGTGCCCGCCTTGCCAGAGGTCCGAGAGGTGCCCGCCTTGCCAGAGGTCCGAGAGGTGTCCACCTTGCCAGAGGTCCGGCCAAGGCCTGTCCAGCCCCAGGAGGGGGCTCTGCCTGTCCAGCCCCAGGAGGGGGTTCTGCCTGTCCAGCCCCAGGAGGGGGTTCTGCCTGTCCAGCCCCAGGAGGGGGTTCTGCCTGTCCAGCCCCAGGAGGGGGTTCCGCCTGTCCAGCCCCAGGAGGGGGTTCCGCCTGTCCAGCCCCAGGAGGGGGTTCCGCCTGTCCAGCCCCAGGAGGGGGTTCCGCCTGCCCAGCCCCAGGAGGGGGTTCCGCCTGCCCAGCCCCAGGAGGGGGTTCCGCCTGCCCAGACCCAGGAGGGGGTTCCGCCTGCCCAGCCCCAGGAGGGGGTTCTGCCTGCCCATCCCCAGGAGGGGGTTCCGCCTGTCCAACACCAGATAGAGGTGCCTGCCATGCCCGAGATCCAAGATTTGCCCGAGGATCTGCCTTACTTTTATGGAAATATCTCTCACTGTTTAGCTCTCTTCAGATATTATCTGAGTTTTGATGACTTGTCCCCTATTGATATCATTGCTAACGTATGTATGAGATTCAGAGGGAGGGCCTTGAAGTGGGTAAATGGTCTTATAGATAAGGGAGATCCAGTGTTACAAGATTTGCCCGGTTTCCTCAAGGCTGTGACCGAAAGATTCAGTCCACCAACTGTCCTCACGCTCCTAGATGAATCTACTAAGGTGTGCCCCTCTGAGAACCTGCCTTTGCAGTCTGGGGAGCACCCTCAGTTTTTCAGATGTGGGCAGGTATCTCTAGGTGTTCACGCAGATTGCTCGGCAAGTTTAACATCTACAAGTTTACTATCCGCTCTTGATTCCATCCAGGAAAATAAGAGGTCAGTTCTACCGCTGGGTGGTGGCTCCGACTCTGAGAGTGAGCTTCTGGATGATCCGAGACTCGTTTTTGATGGACCTGTATTGCCTAATAGTGTCTTTGTGACACCTTCAAATAGGGTTAGGCTACCCAGAAAGAAAAAAGGAAAAAAGAAGAGAAGGTGAACTTTGAGGCGTCTGGAATCCGCCTGTTTAAGGGGGGGGATAATGTTAGGAATATTTGTGTTTTGTTTTGCCTTGCATTACCTCATTCCTGCCTCTAGGGGTCTCACTTGTTGCCTCAGGTTTGAATGGCAGTTGCACACTGCCTCTGCAGGGTAATTACCTGATTGTGTGCACCTGGAGCCCAACACCCTGCTGCTATTTAACTCCAGCTCACAGGCACTTAGTTGCAGATCATTGCGGTTCCGTATGGAGTGAGACTGGGCTCTCTCCAGTAACCCTGTCCAGATTCTGCCTTATTTGCTTCTTGGAGACTTCCCTGCAGTTTGCTAAAACGCATGTGCCTTGCTTCTGGACTTCTTACCCTGCCAGTTCAACATCTACATTTCTGGACTATTATTTGCAGTTTGTTTCCATTCCTGCCTGATCACTTCATTTTTGGTATGTTATTTTTCCCCTGCTTGATTTAAACCCGAATTTCTTCATGTTTATTTTGCATCTATGTTTAACCTGAAATATTCCATTTATCGTGTTTTGTTCCATGTAATCAAGCATCCAGTTTATATTTATTTTTACCACCACTTTTTCCACAATAAACTTTACTTAATTTTCACCTGGCTTCAGCTGACATCTTTCCAAGCACGCACACACAGAGAACTCTAGAAATCGTTACAGAGATAGTATACTTGGCACAGAGCTGCAAGATACAGCAATGGCCTACTGTACTGTACTATATGTATACTGCTGGTCACCAAAATGCTGCACTGTCCTACCATATACTGCTCACAATAATGCAGCACAGAGATAGTATACTTGACACAGAGCTGCAAGATACAGCAATGGCCTACTGTACTGTACTATATGTATACTGCTGGTCACCAAAATGCTGCACTGTCCTACTATATACTGCTCACAATAATGCAGCACAGAGATAGTATACTTGACACAGAGCTGCAAGATACACTAATGGCCTACTGTACTGTACTATATGTATACTGCTGGTCACCAAAATGCTGTACTGTCCTACTATATACTGCTCACAATAATGCAGCACAGAGATAGTATACTTGACACAGAGCTGCAAGATACAGCAATGGCCTACTGTACTGTACTATATGTATACTGCTGGTCACCAAAATGCTGCACTGTCCTACTATATACTGCTCACAATAATGCAGCACAGAGATAGTATACTTGACACAGAGCTGCAAGATACAGCAATGGCCTACTGTACTGTACTATATGTATACTGCTGGTCACCAAAATGCTGCACTGTCCTACTATATACTGCTCACAATAATGCAGCACAGAGATAGTATACTTGACACAGAGCTGCAAGATACAGCAATGGCCTACTGTACTGTACTATATGTATACTGCTGGTCACCAAAATGCTGCACTGTCCTACTATATACTGCTCACAATAATGCAGCACAGAGATAGTATACTTGACACAGAGCTGCAAGATACAGCAATGGCCTACTGTACTGTACTATATGTATACAGCTGGTCACCAAAATGCTGCACTGTCCTACTATATACTGCTCACAATAATGCAGCACAGAGATAGTAAACTTGACACAGAGCTGCAAGATACAGGAATGGCCTACTGTACTGTACTACATGTATACTGCTGGTCACCAAAATGCTGCACTGTCCTACTATATACTGCTCACAATAATGCAGCACAGACATAGTATACTTGACACAGAGCTGCAAGATACAGCAATGGCCTACTGTACTGTACTACTATAATTATATACTGGTGGTCCCCAGTCCCCACAATGCAGCACACTGAGCACAGATATTTGCAGCACACTGAGCACAGATATGGAGCATTTTCAGGCAGAGAACGTAGATATTTTCAGCACACTGAGCACAGATATTTGCAGCACACTGAGCATAGATATTTGCAGCACACTGAGCACAGATTACGGATCTTTTCAGGGAGAGAACGCAGCCACGTCCTCTCTGTTCAATCTCCAATGCACGAGTGAAAATGGCGGCGACGAGCGGCTCTTTATATAGAATACGAATCTAGCAAGAACCCGACAGCGGGATGATGACGTTCGGGCACGTTCGGGTTAACCGAGCAAGGCGGGAAGATCCGAGGCTGCCTCGGAACCGTGTACAATAGGTGAAGTTCGGAGGGGTTCGGATCTCGGAGAACCGAACCCGCTCATCTCTAATTGTGACATGATAATAGCACATACAGGTGAAATTCAGAAACTTAGAATATCATGCAAAAGATCCTTTATTCCAGTAATTCAACTTAAAAGGTGAAACTAATACATTACATGCAAAGTGAGATATTTCAAGCCTTTATTTGTTATAATTTTGATTATAACAAATAAAGGTTTATAGCTTAAGAAAACCCCAAATCCCAAATCTCAGAAAATTAGAATATTTCATAAAACCAATAAAAAAAGGATTTTAAATACAGAAATGTCAGCCCCCTGTCAAAGTCGAAAAATATTGTAATGCATATGCCCTGTACTAACCTCATGCACATGCCCGCTGCTCGTGCACTCAGTCCGCCGTGTGTGCACATATCCGCAATTTGCGTAGGATCGCTCCTGCGATCATGCGCGTGATATGGGTATTTACGGCGGAGTTTGTGAGCGCGTAGAGGGTTATTAGAACATTACATATTTAACCCAATAGTGCATTTTGTACCCATAGTTCCCCTACACCACATCAGCGAGTATCCACAGTTTAAACAGTTCCAGGACTAAGGGATTCGTCTTTGCATGATAGGAAGGGTCAGATAAAGGTTGGAAGGTGATGTCTAGTATCCAGCTGTAGGGTATTTTAAGGGTAACATTCCGGTGTTGGTTAGAGAAAGATCGCATGTTCCAGCGTATAGTTATGTGCAAAAGTAGAATATAGATATTAACTGTATTTACTGTATATTATGTATGCGGCGGGAATCCAGAGGATACTACCCACCAGAGCAGTTGGGGAAAGACAGCGCCCATCTTTTCAAATCAACATATGACCTCTCCTGTAATGAAAAGACACATCTCTGTGTCCAATGGACAATGAGATTACAGTGACCATTGTATTGTGTATGTATGTTGTGTATAAAAAGCCCATTGTTGCCTGGCCGGTCAGAAGACTCTGAACGCTTTCTATCTGACTAGCGGAGGACCGGCCGGGTTGCGCTTGCGAACATTCTCACGTATGTACATTCTCTGTAGCCATTACTCTGTTTTAGATTTATCTTGTTAGCCTGTAGTGTATGATTTGTACTGTTTTACCTTTTGAAATAATCCACGGTGGCCTTAGAACCCTGTGGTTTCAACTACAAATCGGTGTTGTGTCTTCACTTTCCTGCAAGGGTTTAAAGTGTATTTTAACTGTATAAGGTTTATAAGTATTGATAAGGTGTACGCACTGCGGGTACTTTATACCGTCAGCGCTACTTAAGGTTTAAGGTATAACATCGTTGCAGTACTTTGCTGCTAAGGGTTTAAAGTGTAATCATATCATTGCATTGTATCATTAACAAGGTTTAAAGGTTATCAATTGTGTGTGCGCACGCTGTGTGTACTCTGTACACTCAGCGCGGCGTGTGTACGCCAAGTACGTACCACGTGCGGGACTCTGTACGCAAATAGCATACAAAGTGCGTAGCACGTGTATTCAGTCTAGCGGCCATAGCGGCTCCACGGTAATAGTGTATCTAGAAGTATAGCTTTATGGTTTAAGATAATATCGACATTATCAATTGGGGCATCGTCCGGTTCTTCCTCATACCCGCAGCCTAGCAGGTTTACGCAGACTTTATCTATCAGCAAAGGGCGGAAAGGTATCCCCCATAAGCCTTCTCTTGGTTGGTGGATACACTAGTGCTGATTAGATAAGCGTCTGCCCTGCATGGTTTGTAGGGATGCTGGAGGGATCCGTAAGGTAAGAACGTAAAAGCTATTTTTAAAATCTGTGAAATTTCTGTTTTGGCGCCAAATGCGCACACAACACACACACATACACCTGTATTTTGTACTTTGCATATCTGCTCGCATTATTGCCATAAGTATTGATTATTAGATTCATTTTGACCTGTACTGAGAAAATGTGTTACTATTTAGTCAAAATATAGAGTTAATAGTTAAGGAAGTAAGTGTAAGACGCACACGCAGCCTGGCCTAGTTGTAAAGGTTTATACAGAAGAAACTGTGTGTTGTGTTAAGTGAACGATTATAGTTAAATATCGTTTACATTTATAGAAGTGTGGGATTTGTAGTACTGCGGACGTACAGCCTTTGTACACGTGTCTCGGCCAAAGTACGGGACTGCGTATGCAACGTAAAGGTATACACACGTAGCGTGTTTACGCAACGTGCGTAAAAGTAGGACCGCTATGTACAAATCACACAATAGCATTGTTTTAGTTTAGGCGTGAGACGGTAGCCACACGATAATAGCACAAATTAATCAGTTTCCAATATTTAGTTTAAAAACCTTTTTTACTGTATTACCTCTGGAACAAAGGCTGTTTTATCTGAATGAAAGTTAATTTTCTGTACAGAAAAACCAAAGTGTATATGAGTGAATGAGCCTGAGTGTGCAAACAATAAAGGTTTTGTGGACCCAGGGAATTCGTGATCCCGTAGGAGACCACACCAGGTGAGTGGACACTTGGTGGCGTGAGAGTGGCTTGCTCACGTTAACATTGATTAAAGTACAAAGGAGCAAAGTAGTAGATATCGCAGACCAAAGGTCAGCGAAGGTATAGAGTACCGCAGACCAAAGGTCAGCGAGGTTTTTGTTTAGAGAGCGTAGCCCAGGTGGTTGGCGTAGGTTGGTAGGCCCGTTCAGATACGCTCCGGCTGAGGTTTCGCAGCCTAAAAAACAATTCCATTGGTCATACGGCGAATAAGTAACAGTTACCTATATGCTGTGCGATTGGACCGTGCGTTCGTGGGTGCAAAACTTAGCTCAACGTGATACCCTTTTACAAGCTTTGCGTAAAATCGCGGGATCATTAGCGCTGGGTGTAGCATACGCAAACGTGATTTGTGTAAAAAGTTTTTTTGTTTTAAGGGAGTTTCGCTGGTCACTCAGGAAATCTCCAACAACCAATATTAACTGGGAAGGGTAAGTCACTCCCATATACTTTCAGTAAAGAGAGGTTACACAGGGGCCCTAGGTTGGGTACGTACCGGCGCTGACGACAGTGTTTAGGTGTATTGGCCAACGTGGGCGTGAGTGGGTGAGAGCACTCGTTGAACTTTCACCGTTGCCTTATATTGAGTATTTTGTTTTTTTGTAGGAATTAGCTGAGAAGGCAATACCTGCAAAAGATGGGGGCCAGTTGCTCAAGTAAGGGACGATCAACCAGGGTTCAGGTTGATATTCCGCGGCCCAAGGGGTCGGCGAGGTACATGATGTGTGAAAAGTATGGATCACACTCAGAGGTTTTATGCAATGAATGGGAACGTATGACTGCGGAAGATAGGGAACCATTCCCTAAGGTAGGCAGTTTTAATCCAGAGGTGTTGCAGAATTTAAGGATTAGGATGTCTGTTAAAATCCCGAAAACAAAGGATCAGACACTCAAACTGTTTACATTTATGGCAACAAGAGAGTGATATGCAGAGGGAACTAGCTCACGCAGCCAGTTCCAACCCTAGCAGGAAACTGATAGCAACTGCACCACCACCACCGTATATTACAGGGGAGAAAGTGGCTACAGACAATGGCATACTAATATATGATAAGAGTGAACTTGATAAATGTATTAATGTTAACCCGTGCAAGTTGTATCCCATCTTAAACTTCCCTCAGGACTGCGACCAAGAAGATGAGCCCAGCACGATATCGGCACTCTCTCTAGCAGCCACCATACAAGACACACAAGTGGGCACGGCCCAACCAGTAAGAACAGTAGCAAAGGCCCCTAGCGGAGGGACAGGTGAGGTCGTGTCCACAGGTAAGTACGGTACAGTACATTATGCAGAGACAATTGCACCTCACATTGTAGAAGCAACTCAGAATGATGTAATTGAACTAAATCCTGTCAGGGTGATCGCAGTCCCCAATGGGAAGACTGACGCTCAGGGAATCACTCCTGTCAGGAACATTGCTATGCATTGTTCTTGGTCCCGGACAGAAATGAGGACAATTATGTCTGAATTTCCCGATCCCAGAAAGGATCTAGCCGCATGTCAGAGGTTTATTAGAGAACTAGGTAACGCCACCGAACCCACAAATAAAGATTGGCGGACAGTGCTACGGGCATGTTTGCCCTCAAATATTGACCCTGTGAAATTCATTGCTGATTGTAAATTAGACGCAGAAGTACCTCTCACTGATGAGTACACTCAGGAGAATATACGACAGATCAATCTGCAGTTAGGAGTATATTTCCCTACTGTTGTCAAGTGGAATAAAATCTTTTCCATAAGACAAAAAGAAGGTGAAACTGCTTCTGAATATTTCCATCGAGCACTGCAGGAAATGGCTAGATACACTGGGGTCGAGGACATTAAGGAAAATGTACATCATAGAGAGGTAGCTGTGTCCGTATTAATGGACGGCTTGAAAGAAACATTGAGAACAAGGGTACAAACCACTCAACCTAACTGGAGAGGTATCTCGGTGGCTGCATTAAGAGAGTCCGCTATCGAGCCCGATCGGAACATCATTAAGCACAGGGAGTCACAGGGGGATAAGCTGATGACAGTAAGTATAAAAGCCCTGACAACGAAGCCACATCAGCCAAAACCCCAGACCCCTGATGGTAAGTCCTATGTAGTAAAATGTTATAATTGCCAGAGGGAAGGACATTATGCACGGAACTGTAATTATAAAGGCACACATAACGTATATCGACCCCCTAGACCAGAACATGACTCACAGCATAACACACGTAATTGGGATCAGGGATCGCATAGGAGGAATTATAAGCCACACGCAGGGGAAACAGAAAGGTACCCACCTAGGAGGGACTGGCAGACCTCTGGAAATTCTCAGCTACCCCCCTCACATATTTTAGCTGCCAGCGCACTGCGGGAGGGTCACAACATACAATAGGGGTTAGGCCACACCTGTAGTCTGCAGCCAGTGAAGTTGATTGCTAGCCTTGGAAGTGAACCCGAGGTTACAGTTGATGTAGCTGGTAGATCACTACCTTTCCTTGTAGATACAGGGGCAGCCAGGTCAGTGTTAAATTCAATGGTAGGTATGAAAACCACGGGTAAAACAATTTCAGCAATGGGGGTAATAGGAGTAGTGCAACACTACCCTTTAAGTAGACCAGCAGAGATTATGATAGGGCCTTTGCAGACCAAGCACTCCTTTTTGCTAGCTGCATCGGCTCTGACTAATCTACTTGGGAGAGATTTATTGTGTAAGATTAGGTGTGTCATATATTGTACTCCTGAGGGTGTCTTCTTAGATATACCCGAGAATCACGTTCAGGAAGTGCAGGATATGTTAGACACCCTACAAAGGTTAATGTCACACTCTGCTGTTATAGACAAGTGTCCATCAAGGTAGAGGAAATGATCTCCCAGATACCGGAATCCCTCTGGAATAAAGATGGACAAAACACTGGATTGATGGCAAATGTAGCTCCTGTAGTAGTGCAAGTAAAAGATGGTAGGATAGCTCAAAAAAATCCCACAGTATCCTCTGAAGCCAGAGGTGGAATTAGGAGTGTACCCAGTCATAGAGCGCTTGCTACAACAGGGCATCCTAGTTAGGATGTCCAGCACTGCCAATAGTCCCATCTTCCCTGTGAAATAGAGTGGGGGGAGGGGTTACAGGCTAGTGCAGGATCTAGGGGGGATAAACAAGATAGTTGAGAGCAAATTCCCCGTAGTGCCAAATCCAGCTGTCATCCTCATGCAAATTCCTCCTACTGCGAAATTTTTCACTGTCATTGACCTCTGTTCTGCTTTCTTTTCAGTCCCTCTGCACCCTGACAGCCAATATTTGTTTGCATTTACATACAGGGGAGTACAGTACACCTAGACTCACTACCCCAAGGTTTCATTGACAGCCCAAGTATTTTCTCCCAGGCTTTGCATGACTGTTTACAATCCTTTCAACCTGAGAGCGGATCAGTATTAATACAGTATGTAGATGACTTACTGCTGTGTTCTGATTCACTCAAAGCATCCTTGAAAGACACGAGACAGCTTCTGTTTCACCTTTCTAATACGGGACACAAGGTTTCAAAGGATAAGTTACAGTTGTGCCAGACCAAGGTAAAATATTTGGGATATTGCTTGACACAAGGACTAAGACATCTCACCGCTGATAGAATACAGGCGATTCGCGACATGACTCTGCCACAAACCCAGCAGCAGATCCACACTTTCCTTGGAATGTGTGGGTACTGCCGAAACTGGATCCCAGGGTTCTCCATACTGGCTTTACCTTTACAGGAAATGGTCTCCTGGAACAAACCAGATCGGATCTCTCACACAGATGAGTCCGAACTGGCATTTGAGAGACTTAAACAATGCCTATCACAGGCACCTGCATTAGGCATGCCAGATTATGGGAAACCTTTTGAGTTGTACGGTACGGAAAGTGCTGGGTGTGCGGCAGGTGTCCTAACCCAGAGACATGGTGATGCCAGCAGGCCGGTAGCTTACTACAGTGCACAGTTGGACACCGTAGCACGGTCTCTCCCCACATGCTTGCGAAGTGTTGCAGCGATAGCCTTGCTAGGGAGGAAAAGTGAAGATGTAGTGTTGGGACACAACCTGACCATCCATACACCTCATGCAGTATCAGCCTTACTGAACTCTGCCCAAACCAGACATGTCTCATCAGCACGGTTTACAAGGTGGGAATTAGCACTAATGGCCCCTGTAAATATCACCATAAAGAGATGCAGCGCACTAAATCCTGCAACTTATCTCCCAGGTGTGCCTGGACAGGCACTAAGGGTGGAGGATGAGAATGATGGTGAAGGAGGATTTAGTACAGACACTGACACACATGATTGTATGGAATATCTGAACCAAACTTTCACTGCAAGACCCGACATTAGTGACAACCCACTGGAAGGTGTAGATTTTACTTTTTACACTGACGGTAGTTGCCACAGACAGACGGACTCGGGAGACTTGTGTACTGGATACGCAGTCGTAGATGACAGAGGTATCATAGAAGCTGAACCCCTGGGCCCACCGCACTCAGCACAAGTTGCTGAGCTGGTCGCCCTAACCAGAGCGTGTGAATTGGCTAAGGGTAAATCAGCCAATATCTACACGGATTCTAGGTATGCCTTTGGAGTAGTGCATGATTTCGGGGCCCTATGGCGCCTCAGAAATTTCATGACGGCAGCTGGCACACCTGTAGCGCATGCATCCCATATAAAAAGGCTTCTAACAGCGATACAGGAACCTGACAGAGTGGCTGTTATCAAGTGCAAAGCCCACACTTACAGTCAAGACCCAGTGTCACTTGGTAACAGCCGGGCAGACGAAGCTGCTAAATCAGCAGCCAGCACCCCCATACAGACAGATATCACACAACTGATGGTATTCAATACCGTTAACACACAAAAATTAAGTGAAATGCAACATTTGTGTTCTCCACAGGAAAAGGCAGTCTGGAGGTCAAAAGGATATGGCCAGGAGTCCTCAGGACTCTGGAGAGATGGGCAGGGTAAGCCAGTAGCCCCCAGAGCATATCTTCCAAGCTTAGCTGAGGCGGCACACGGTCTGACTCATCTGGGCAAAGAAGGTATGTGTAAGCTGGTGAGAGCCTACTGGTGTGCACCAGGATTCTCTTCTCATGCGGGTAAGAGAGCAATGACATGTCTTATCTGCTTGAGGAAGAATATTGGAAAGTCAATACTAACAGAACCATCCCATATCCCGCAGACAGACGGCCCTTTTCAGGTAATACAAATTGATTTCATACAGTTGCCACCTTGCAGAAATTTAAAATATGTGTTAGTTTGTATTGACGTGTTTTCAAATTGGGTAGAAGTGTTCCCCGCTGCCACAAATACTGCAAAGAAAATAGTGCAGGAATTTGTGTGCAGATATGGTATCCCTAGGATAATTGAAAGCGATAGGGGTACCCATTTTACAGGTGAAGTCTTTCAGGTTATGTGCAAACTGATGGGAATTAATAGTAAGCTGCATACTCCGTACCGCCCACAGGCGAGTGCGAAGGTGGAAAGAGTAAACAGCACTATTAAGAATAAGCTGAGCAAAGTGATGGCTGAAACTGGATTGTTATGGCCAGAAGCTTTGCCACTTGTATTGTACAGCATCAGAACCACTCCCAGGTGCCCCCTTAACCTATAACCCTTTGAGGATGATTTGAAATGCAATAATGAGGTAACTGTAAAATATTTGGTTAAGATGAGCCAGCAGTTGAGGAATCAAAACAGAAATCTAAAACTGGTGATTCCTGACCTACCAAACAGTAATTGTCATGACATTGAACCTGGGGATTATGTAATGATTCAAAATTTTCTACGCTCAGGTTGCCTCATTGACAGGTGGGAAGGACTGTACCAAGTCTTACTAACCAGCACGACAGCATTAAAGGTTGCAGAGAGAGAGACTTGGGTCCACTCGTCCCACTGTAAGAAGGTCGCTGACCCAGAGAGAGCCCGTGACAAAGAGCAGAGTGTAGAGGAAATCGTATCACTGGAGTGCCTGTTCTGGGAAGGTTGAGAGGCAGGACTGGTGTCACGGCACCTGAGCACGGAGAACTACAAGACCAGAGGCGGTTGTCACACCAAAATTTCTTTTTCCTTTTTATTATTTTCTCCATCTCCCATTACCCTCCTTTTCCCCCCCTTCTTGCTCCCTTTTTTTCTCCCCTTAACAAGATGGACTTACCCCAAGAGACTGCATTCCGGGTTTTCCTGTTGACCCTGTTGTTGACCAGAGCAGTCTGTTTCGGTGAGAGTACCAGAGAGGTCGAGAAAGGATCTGGAATGGGTTCTTATGGCAAGGACGGATTTGTAGAATTCCAAGAGCAACACATCCACCGAGCAAAGGCGAGTATCAGAAAACGATCTGGTAGTCAAGAAACTAGGAGGCACTGTGAAGGGTTATTGGCTGAGGAAAATTGTATTTGTAGAAACTGTGAAAACATAGTTGAGGACGGGTGCATCCAGAGATGTCAGTCCAGCCTTAATATCAACATGGACCGTCATCCATTGAGTGATTATCACTCATTAGTGGGTAAGGTTTTAAACCAAACAGAATGCTGGGTGTGCTCACAAGTACCTAAAGGTCAGAGCAAGTCAGGACTAGAACCGTATCCTTTAACAATAGATTAGGTACTTGAATTACGGGGTGGGAGACCGGTGGACAAGAAATTTAATATTTCTAGGCCCCCTAGTTTGAAGCTCCACCAATATCAAGTGGATAGATCCTTAGTATGTTTCAACATTTCCAATTCCTGAAAGCCGGGAAATTGGGAAGTGACATGGAATAACCAAACCATGGCATTTTCACACAGAGCCGACAGAATACCCGTAGACACTGAACTTATACGCCAAATAGCCGACGGTGGAAGGTATTTTTGGTACAGGTATACTCTAGAAAGTAGGATCATGCGGGTTGGAGAAGTATCACCAGGGTACTGTGCGCATATCATACAGCCTGATACATGTACTGAACAGATGAGAGAGTTAGGGATAGGATTTTTCACTTGGAAGGTTTGCAATATGGTAATGTCATATTCTGTCCCATATGTTCTCCCCGATGATGCATATTTCATATGCGGGAGGAAGGCGTATAAGTGGCTTGCCCCAAACTCAGAGGGATTGTGTTACATTGGAAGAGTGTTGCCAGAAGTAATGACCATAACCCATGATAAGATGAAAGACGTTCACCGCAATGCTCAAGCTCCTTACACTCAAACTCACTATGAACATATCGTTAAGAGATACCTTATAGATAGGACAGAGCACGCAGCCTCTGATTTGATCCGCAAATCCACCGGGATTCAATTCCTACTCGCGTTACATATCACCCGTACCGCCAGAGGAATTATAAATTATAGGTATATCCACACGCTAGCGAACCTAATAGATAATATCACCGAGATGTATGATGACACCTTCAGGTATACAGGGAGGGAGTTGCAAGCTTACAAAACGGAAATGATCCAGCACAGGATGGTTCTCAATTATATCACAGCGGTGACAGGCGGGTACTGTGTCACCTTGGCAACTCAGTATGGTTTGAAGTGCTGCACGTATATTACAAACAGCACTGATGACCCAACCGAGGTCATAGATCAAAAGATGGACGATATCTTGCAGTTAAAGTGGGAGTTCCGGAGGAGACACAACCTTACCCTTACTGCTGTGAGTAATGAACTGACCGGCTGGGTCTCATGGTTGAACCCACGAAATTGGTTCTCAGGTTTAGGAGAATGGGCTCAAAATGTTATTGTGAGTATAGGAAAGTTTCTCCTTTGTATCCTGGGAGTTGTCATAATGATTGGTTTGATATTTAGGTGTGTTCGAATTTTAACGCGGCGCAAGCACGGTACCAAAGTGATGAGTTTGAGGAGCGGGGGCATTGTTACAGCAACTGATTTAATTTATGACCCATCAATAGAGACAATGTTGTGATAAGACGTGATTCCACGGTCCGTTTCTTTCACCCATTTCTTCTTTGTTTTCCCTCAGCAAAAATACACCCATCCGGAGAAGACTTCAATCAACACCCAAGAATGATTACGCAAATGTTATGTAAATGTATTTTTGATATGTTTCTTATCTTCATCTCTACAACCTTTAGGTAGTGACACACATAGTCGACAGTTGATATCCACATATTAGCATTCACATGTGTTCCCCCTCCATGTATCATCAACTAAATGTGCACCCCATTTGTTGGAACCAGAAGCCGAAAAGAGCTCGGTAGTGTTTGTTGGCCCACTTACAGACCCTTAATACGGGATGAGAAGGATTTAATGTATACTTCGCAATACCTCAAAGCTTATCTAGAACATATAAGGCACGATGATACATGCCCCTCAGACATGGATTTTATACATACATGCTTTTACTATCCCACTAGGTCATACATTTCCCACCTACACCTCTCCTCCTACCATCCAACCATATATGGATAATGTATTGTATATTGTTATCCAATCATCTGTAGATATTGTATTGTATATTTTTCTGTTTAATGTTTAGATAGTGGCAGTTATTGTTGACTGCCAAAGGGTGGACTGTCAAAGTCGAACAATATTGTAATGCATATGCCCTGTACTAACCCCATGCACATGCCCGCTGCTCGTGCACTCAGTCCGCCGTGCGTGCACATATCCGCAACTTGCGTAGGATCGCTCCTGCGATCATGCGCGTGATATGGGTATTTACGACGGAGTTTGTGAGCGCGTAGAGGGTTATTAGAACATTACATATTTAACCCAAATAGTGCATTTTGTACCCATAGTTCCCCTACACCACATCAGCGAGTATCCACAGTTTAAACAGTTCCAGGACTAAGGGATTCGCCTTTGCATGATAGGAAAGGTCAGATAAAGGTTGGAAGGTGATGTCTAGTATCCAGCTGTAGGGTATTTTAAGGGTAACATTCCGGTGTTGGTTAGAGAAAGATCGCATGTTCCAGCGTATAGTTATGTGCAAAAGTAGAATATAGATATTAACTGTATTTACTGTATATTATGTATGCGGCGGGAATCCAGAGGATACCACCCACCAGAGCAGTTGGGGAAAGACAGCGCCCATCTTTTCAAATCAACCTATGACCTCTCCTGTAATGAAAATACACATCTCTGTGTCCAATGGACAATGAGATTACAGTGACCATTGTATTGTGTATGTATGTTGTGTATAAAAAGCCCATTGTTGCCTGGCCGTTCAGAAGACTCTGAACGCTTTCTATCTGACTAGCTGAGGACCGGCCGGGTTGCGCTTGCGAACATTTTCACGTATGTACATTCTCTGTAGCCATTACTCTGTTTTAGATTTATCTTGTTAGCCTGTAGTGTATGATTTGTACTGTTTTACCTTTTGAAATAATCCACGGTGGCCTTAGAACCCTGTGGTTTCAACTACAAATCGGTGTTGTGTCTTCACTTTCCTGCAAGGGTTTAAAATGTATTTTAACCTTATAAGGTTTATAAGTATTGATAAGGTGTACGCACTGCGGGTACTTTATACCGTCAGCGCTACTTAAGGTTTAAGGTATAACATCGTTGCAGTACTTTGCTGCTAAGGGTTTAAAGTGTAATCATATCATTGCATTGTATCATTAACAAGGTTTATAGGTTATTAATTGTGTGTGCGTACGCTGTGTGTACTCTGTACACTCAGCGCGGCATGCGTACGCCAAGTACGTACCACGTGCGGGACTCTGTACGCAAATAGCGTACAAAGTGCGTAGCACGTGTATTCAGTCTAGCGGTCATAGCGGCTCCACGGTAATAGTGTATCTAGAAGTATAGCTTTATGGTTTAAGATAATATTGACATTATCACCCCTGAAAAGTATAATCATGCATATGTACTCAGTACCTAGTTTG
The DNA here is from genome assembly GCF_028390025.1 of Pseudophryne corroboree. Taxonomy (NCBI): domain Eukaryota; kingdom Metazoa; phylum Chordata; class Amphibia; order Anura; family Myobatrachidae; genus Pseudophryne; species Pseudophryne corroboree. The sequence goes on along the minus strand of NC_086453.1, from coordinate 187,010,809 downwards.
GGACCCTTTTGCATTAATTGCTGCCTCAATCAGTGTGCATGGATTCTATCAGCCTGTGGCACTGCTGAAGTGTTATGGAAGACCAGGATACTTCAATAGTGGCCTTCAGCTCTACTGCATTGTTCGTCTCATGTCTGCACAACTGTCAGGTCAGTAGTCTTCCCTATGATTGTGAATTTGGGTGTAGTATGGTATGCTGGCGGCCGGGCTCCCGGCAACCAGCATACCGGCGCCGGGAGCCCGACCACCGGCATACCGACAGCGTGGCGAGCGCAAATGAGCCCCTTGCGGGCTCGCTCCGCTCGCCACCCTGTGCTCACCACGCTGCGGGCACGCTATTTTATTCTCCCTCCAGGGGGGTCGTGGACCCCCACGAGGGAGAAAAAGTGTCGGTATGTCTGCTGTCGGGATTCCGGCACCGGTATACTGTGTGCCGGGATCCCGACAGTCAGCATACTGAAGGCCACCCGTGAATTGTACTGAACCAGACTGATAGACCATTTAAAGGCTCAGGAACCCTTTGCAGGTGATTTGGATTAATTAGCTGATTAGGGTATGACACTTTGAGCCACAATATTGAACCTTTTCACAATATTCTAATTTTCTGAGATTTTGGATTTGGGGTTTTCTTAAGCTGTAAATCACAATCATCAAAATTATAACAAATAAAGGCTTTAAATATCTCACTTTGCATGTAATGAGTCTATATAATATATTAGTTTCACCTTTTAAGTTGAATTACTGAAATAAATGAACATTTGCACAATATTCTAATTTTCTGAATTTCATCTGTATTTATTTCTAAATTGAGAGCTCACCTGGAGGCACCCCAAGATCCTCCAAATGGCACTACATTGACCAACATGCCCTCCAACTACTGATCCTATACATGCCTCCCGGAACAGTGATATACAAAAATGTACAGTAAAGTTGCTCAAATTAATTTATTATAATTAGTCCATTACAGGTGCTTGCAAGAAAGGGGCTGATCTAGATAAGGAAAAAAAACAACAGATAATTTGCCCCCAGTACACTATAATAGACCAGTAAATTAGATTTACATCATAAATGATAGTAGAAATGCAGAGACCTCAGTTATAATAAAATTTCCACATATATGATTATGCTACCAGCCATTTTGCAACATCTTGATATGGTGGACGGAACACTGCATGGGTCATACATTTGTGTAATGCTACATAATAGCACCCTCTCACTTATTCCTCTCTCTACCACCCCATCCCTCTCCTTCCCTATGACTCCAGATTCCTTAAGCAGGTTGTCAACCGACTAATGTGCTTCAGCTCCTAGTCTCACTCCAATTCAGCTTTCATTTGATTTCAACAATAATGCTCTCAGGTGTCGGATGGTGAAAAGCTTTAGCTAGAAGCAAAGGGAATTAAGTGACAATAGTACAATCATTTTACAGGTGATATAAATGTAAAGATTCTAGCAAGAGGAAGATTAAACAATATGGGCCATACAGTATGTAATGAAGCCTGGGTTGGCTGAAGGTGCGGTTCCCGACCACACTCAGATGAATTTCTAAAGCACCAATCATTTACAAGGCATGGTTTTGCCTTGTATATGATTGTCGTTTTAAAATAACGTCCGTCGGACTTCATTATATCCGTCCAAAAGAATGTTTTCAACAATAGAAGTGTTAATAATAAGAGTTATGGTAAAACTTACTTTAGTTTATACTTTTTCTTTGAGGTTCAGCATCCACAGGGATTACGCTGGGTAAGACGGTAGAGGCCAGGATCAGGGCACCAAACAGTTTAGTGTTATGCTGCCAAGATGCACTGGTCCTTCTCCCCTCATACTCCACCCACAGCTCAGGCTCTTCAGTTTTAGTTAACAAGACCAAAACAGGAGCCGGAGAGGAGAGAAGGAAGAAGGGTACACCCAGAAACACACTCTCACAACAAGGAGATAAGAACTGGTGACTAATGAGATTAACCCTTTGAAGCTAGGTAAGTCAGAGTGGGTGCCCTGTAGATGCTATGAACCTGAAAGAAAAAGAGTTAACCAAGGTAAGTTTTACCTCAACTCTTATTTTCTTCTTCAGGGTTCATAGTACTCCACAGGGATTACACTGGGATGTCCCAAAGCAGTAGAAATAGGGAGGGAATGAGCCTAAACTGAGAGGAGAATGCTGCGACCAAAAGAGGCATCCTGAGAGGCAAATGTATCAAAGGCATAGAACCTAAGAAACGTAGGGACAAAATATCACATGGCTGCCTTGCATAGTTGTTCAGCAGACGCGCCACTACGGGCTGCCCACAAAGATCCCACAGATCGAGTAGAGTGAGCAGAGACTGTATCCAGTACAGGGAGGTTAGCCTGCGTAAGAAAAAAAGAAGAAAGAAGCATTTTCTTGGACGCACTCAACCACTATTTGTTTACTTAAATGTTTATTCTTTATTGGATATGCATTAAAATTTTTAAGGAATTGGTGAAATATTAAAATATAGTGTGAATAAGAAAAACAGAATGTGATAATAAAAACTACTAGTTTCCGAATGGTGATCCCTCAAAGTGTTAATTCAATAAAGGCTATATTGCCTGTAACATGGTATCCGTGTCTTTTATTGATATTGTCCTGTAAGTTGCTTTTTAATGGGTACAACAGGCTAGCAGTATTATTGCTTATCTTTTGCAATACTTTCAAATATGCTCTTATACATTGTAGCTACTTTGCTGTTCTTATAGATTGTAGCTTTTAAATGTTGTTGGCTTAATTCCAAGGATGTGTCACTGCTAGTCTTTCATATAGGGGAAATGATTCCTCCACTGATTATCCTTGCAACACTTGCAGATTTGTTCTTATATGTTATAGCTACTTAATATTGGCTTGATTTTAATATGTTTTGCCCAATTATCTGTGATTAACACACCATCCTTTCTACATTACCCAAGGGATATCTTTCCCACCATATCTAGTGTGTTATCTTTTAAGCTATAATCAGTCTGTTAGCCTGTATATATTTATTGTCACAATTCCATCCCATCAGATAAATTATCTATATTTTATGCAGCCGTGCACATCACTGTTATTCCATTACAATCCCTCAGCATCAATAATATTTCCTTTCAATTCTTTCAATTCACTTATTATCCTGTCTAATGATACTGATTGGTTGTAGGTATTGATTGAATTTATTATTTGTCTAATATGTATTGTGATCACAGCACCATATAACTTTGTAGGCTGTGATCACTGATATTGCAGGAGAGCACTAAAAACCCGGCCGCCCGTCTTAATACCGCTGGCCGCACTGAGCTCAGCATGTGTGCGGGCTGACGCCGGGACTCCCCGCTCTCTCTTTCCGTCTGACGGCTTCACACACGGAGCCGCTGCCGGCAGCGGAGATCATGAGAGGGAGCAATCTTATGGTCAATTGCTTATCACGGTGGGAGGACAACACAGTTTCAATACAATTATAGACACATTATTTTCTTTAGTTAAACTTTGAGTTTCAACACCATTCGGAAGCAGCCGACGGCCGTTTCACCTTAGGCTTCCTCAGGGCGCTAAAAACATTTGGAGGGCACCTGCATACAGAGTTATATAGGGTCGAGAAAACCCAAGATATTTGCAGTAACGCAGAAGTTACCACAATACATTTGAACTGTATACACAAAAAAATTATAATTAAAAAACTGGTGCGGGATTACAAAAATGTTTTATGTAGGTTAGCCTGAGTGTATGTCTGTGAGATAGCTATGTGAAGCCATCTGGCCAGAGTCTGATTGTTAGCTGGCAGGCCCCACTTGTGCAATCCATAGAGAACAAAGAGGATATCCGTTTCCTGATGGAGCTAGTACGGTCCACATAGATGCAAGAGCATGATCCACATCCAGAGAGGCCTTCTCTGCCAAAATATCTGGAGATTGAAAGGCCGGCACTACAATTTCCTCATTAAGATGGAAGCTGGATATCACCATTGGGAGGTAACCGTGTTTGGTCTGCAGGACTGCTCTGTCATGATGAAAGATCAGAAATGGAGAGTAGCAAGAAAGTGCTACCAAGTCTGACACTCGTCTTGCTGAGGCTATTGGCAAAAGAAAAAGAGTATTTGCCGTTAACCATTTGAGATTACCGAATCCAGAGGTTCAAATGGATACTGCTGCAAGGCATGGAGAACTATAAATAAATCCCATGGGGCAACTGGAGGCACAAAGTGAGGCTGGATCCTCAGTACTCCCTGGAGGAAGGTATGAATGCCTGGTAATGAAGCAATCCGCTTTTGGAACCAAACAAAGCCAAGACCTGTACCTTAAGAGAAGCAAGGCGAAGGGCAAGGTCCAAACCGCCTGGATCTTATTGCGGATGGGAGATGCGGGTCCCGGCACTTAACTGATAACCAGGATGCTGCGTCTTCACTGACTGCTGGGGTTGTTGGCCCCCGCTCAGTGCCTAGCAACAGGCTGATGCCGGGCACTTTGCATCCTGGTCCCCTCCCGGTGCTAAGCAACATGATGACGCAGGGTGCTGGGAGCCACCAGACTCCTAGCAATGGGGATGCCGGAGGCAGATGGTATTCCCCATTGCTTAGGGTATAGGCTACGTGCAGCAGGACAACTGCACTGACTTGTGTTAATTAGCTTCATGATTGGGTCAAGCTAATTTATATTCACTTACAGTTCACTCCCAAATCGCTGGTTATAGTTCCTGCTACATGTGAGAACCTATTAGTGCAGTGTATACCTGAAATTCGGTTACCCGGTCTTGATCATATTGCTGATCGGATCCAGCTCACCATGAATTCAGGTTTTGTGTGGACCTTCCACACAGATTCTTATCTTTTTGCTCTTATTCATTCTGTTGTTATTTCCCATCCTGTGCATTGTTGCATTTATATAGTTTATACTTAGTCACTTATACCACCTTGTGCATTGTTGCATCCACATACAATTCTTCTTTAGTTGCTAATACCATCCTGTGCATTGTTGCATTCACATACATTCAGTTCAAATTGTGATTGGGCAGCTTAATTAATGTTGTATCCAGTCTGCGTCTCTTTACACTTGTATTTTATTCTTGCCCAGCCTCCAATAGTCACCTTGTCCATCCATAAGACCTGGGTCTGAGTATGGGGTGGACCTAATTCACCCTGGAAAGGTGGCTGCTAAAGGTGAAGCCTAGCATTGCAGGAGGCTAAAAGACTGCTGGGCAAGTGTAAATTGCATGAGTGCCACCTGGTAGCTCCCATAACAGAGTAATCCATGTAACATTGCAGAAAGGCAAGGAGCCTGGGAATCTGAAAAACCAATGATCATAGTGATGTTGAACACACCACTGGTAGTAAGAATTCCACACTTTGTAATAGATATGGGCAGAAGCAGGCTTGAGGGCCCACAGCATGCTCTACACAACAAAATGGGAGAAACCTTTAGATCTTAAGTTGGATGACGCAAGAGCCATGCCATCAAAGACAGTCGAGCCAAGTCCAGGTGCAGACAGGGACCTTGAGACAAAAGGTCTGGTCACAGAGGTAGTGGAAAGGGGACATCTATGGAGAGACTGTGGAAATCCATGAACCAATGGCACCTGGGCCAAACCGGGGCTACTAAGATCACAGTGCCACCTTCCTGCTTGAATTTGCACAGAACCTGGGAAGGAGGGAAACTGGAGGGAAGAGGTATGCCTGATGGAAGGTCCATTTGACTGGACAGTGTTTCCACAAAAGTTGAGTTGGGATCTCTTGTCCTGGACCCATAGAGGGAAGCTTGTAGTTTTGCTTTGAGGTCCACCTCTGGGATTCCTCAATTGTGCACCAGAAGCTGGGGATGTCTGGACGCAGATACCACTCTCCGGTGTGCACGTCATAGTGACTGAGAAAGTCTGCCTCACAATTGAGAATCCCCGGGATGAAGACTGTGGAGATTGCCTGGAGATTGAGTTCTGCCCATTGAAGAATACGCGCCACTTCTGTGAGTGCCTCCCTGATGATTGAGATAAGCCACTGCTGTGGCATTGTCTGACTGGACTTGGACCAGACAATCCTGAAGTATGACCTGGACCCGATTGAGTGCTTAGTAGACAGCACAAAGCTCCAGAATTGTCTAGCATAGTTTGTATTGTTTTGTTAAAGGTAACAGGGAGTTAGCATTTCATTTAAAAAAAAATGGGAGGGGCAGTGATTGAGTAGCTCACTCAGTGCATGTCGTGCAAGATTTATGCGCACCTGGAGCAACCGTCCCAGTGTGAATATATCTGCACCAGGTGTGTGCGAACGGTTGCCCTGGAAGCCCAGGTAACTGATCTAGAGCAAACCGTCACGCGTCTGCCTGAGATTTACAGTCTCGAGCAAGGCTTAGATAGAATGGTAGAGGAGTTACAAGAGGGGTCACCGATAGATGAGGATGACCAGGCAGCTAGCTGGGTCACAGTTAGGAGGAAGAAAAAGAAGGAGAGGAACGTCATCTCAGAACAAACAGACTCCAACAAATTCACCTGATTGGATGTAGTTTCGGTGAATTGTAGTGAGGAAATGATGATGCCGGAGGAGATTGTTCCCTCTAGCAACCAGAGGAGCAGTGCCTCTGGTGCAGTTGGGATAAAAGATAGTGAGGTACCTAGGCAGAATGTGGTGGTAGGGGATTCTATTATCAATAAGACAGATAGGGCAATCTGCTACCGGAACTGTGATCGCCGTACAGTCTGTAGTCTCCCGGGTGCTCGGGTGGGGCACATCGCGGACCGGGTAGATAGAATGTTGGGAGGGGCTGGGAATGACCCAGTGGTCTTGGTGCATGTTGACACCAATGACAAAGTTAGTGAAAGGTGGGTTGTCCTTAAGAAAGATTATAGGGACTTAGGTAAGAAACTTAAGTCAAGGACATCTAAGGTAATATTCTCCGAAATTTTACCCATGCCACGCGCCAGCCCAGCGAGGCAGAGGGAGATTAGGGAGGTAAATGTGTGGCTTAGGGACTGGTGTAGGAAAGAGGGGTTTCTGTTCCGGGAACACTAGGTGGACTTCTCACAGTCAGGCGCCATCTTTTTTGTTGTGATGGATTGCACCTGAACGAGGAGGGGGCAGTGGTGCTAGGGGGAAGGATGGTTAGAAGGTTGGAGGAGATTTTAAACTAGGTGTCTGGGGGGAGAGTTTAGTTATAAACTACTGGTCATGCAGTGAGAATAGTAAATATGGTGGTAGTGAACCAAATGGGGGTGGAGAAGGGGGGGAGGGAAAGAGCAGAATCCACAGCCATTAATATGGGTACTAATAAGGGTATTACCAAATCACTGACTAGTGACGATTATGGGTCACCGCTACTGCATACAGAAAATTATGTCCCTAGCGCAAGGGGAAACACTTATCTTAAGTGTATGTAAACGCTATAAGCCTAACAGGTAAAAAAGGGAAACTAGAAATCCTTGCCGCAAGCAATCGGTATGATATTATAGTCATTACTGAAACCCGGTGGGATGAATATCACGACTGGTCAATTAATATGGAGGTTTATATGCTGTTCAGGAGAGACAGATCAAACCAACGGGGTGGAGGGGTATGTCTTTACGTAAAGCCGTTTTTAAAACCTGATGTATGGGAGGATATTCATGAGGAAACTGTAAACACTGTTGAGACATTATGAGTTGAAATTACATGCGGTGGAAAGGGAAAGAAAAAGATAGTAGTGGGGCTATGCTACAAGCCCCCTGGCATTAATATATCTGACGAGAGAAAAGTTGCTGAAGCAAATTGATAAAGCGGCAGGAGTAGGTGACGTAATAGTGATGGGATATTTTAACTATCAAGATAAATTGGACAAATGATTTATGCTATAATGCTAGGGGTATTATGTTTTTAAACACACTAAATGATAACTACTTACTTTAACTAATCGAGGAACTAACTAGGTACAATGCAATATTAGACCTGTTATTGACAATGGGGATTTGATATCAAATATTATAGTTGGGGAGCTCAAAGGAAACAGCGACCACAATATGGTCACATTCAATATCAATTTTCATAAGCAGCCCTATATAGGTTCAAGTAGGACTCTGAACTTCAGCAAAGCCAACTTTTACATGATGAGAGAAGCTTTAAAGGACACTGAATGGGAAATTGTGTTTCAAGGAAAAAACACTACATAGAAATGGGGTGATTTAAAATCACTGCTCGATGAGATTACTTGTAAATTTATTCCCATGGGCAGCAAAGGACTAAAAACTCCAAAACATAGTGGCTTAACAAAAATATTAAGGAATTAATGGGCAGAAAAAGGCGAGCATTCAGAAAATACAAATCAGACGGGAAGGCCGGAGTCATTCCAGTGCTAAAAGGTTTGCAACTAAATATGCAAAAAAGAAATAAGAACGGCTAAAGAAAAAACTGAAATGCTAGTAGTAAAGGAAAGTAAATCAAACCCCCAATATTTTTTTAAATATATCAACAGCAAAAGATTAAAGAAGGAGAGTATATGCCCTTTAAAGAACAAACTGGGAGGCTTAATAAAAAATTATAATGACATAGCGGATACATTAAACAATTTTTTTTAATCGGTATTTACAATAGAGGACCAGATGCATGAACTAAGATCCAACCCCAATAAGGATAATGTCCCACTGCTAAATGCTTATTTAAGTGAGGAGGAAGTCTGTGACCGATTGAAAAAAATTAAGACTAATAATTCACCTGGTCCAGACGGTATTCATCCAAGGGTTCTCATGGAGCTACACTCCGAATTAGCAAGACCTCTATTTTTAATATTCAATGATTCACTTACATCAGGCATGGTTCCTAAAGACTGGCATATAGCGGAAGTAGTGTCAATCTTCAAAAAGGGAAGTAAATCTGAACCAGGCAATTATAGACCAGTTAGTCTTACATCTATAGTGGGGAAAGTGCTAGAAAGCATTCTGAGGGATATGCTTTTTGAAGCCAAAAAGATTATTATTAGGAACCAACACGGATTTGTGAAGGATAGATCATGTCAAACAAACTTACTAGGCTTTTATGAAACAGTTAGTGCGAACCTTGATCAAGGTAAGGTGGTGGATGTAATACTTTTAGACTTTGCTAAAGCTTCGACACAGTGCCACATGTGTGAATTATCTATAAGTTACATGAACTAGGGAGCACAATAAGCACTTGGGTTAGTAACTGGTTAGATAATAGAGAGCAACGCATTGTGGTAAATGGAACTTTCTCAAATTGGACTGAAGAACTAAGTGGTGTGCCACAAGGATCTGTTCTCGGGCCATTATTGTTCAACATTATCATTAACGATCTAGCAGGAGATCTAGAGAGCATGGTGTAAATTTTTGCAGACGATACCAAACTATGTATGGTTATAAATTCGGAGGGAGCTGCTGAGTGTCTCCAGAATGATTTATTTAAACTAGAATCATGGGCAGCAAAATAGAGAATGAGTTTCAATACAGACAAGTGTAAGGTAATGCACTTTGGTAGCAAGAACAAAAATAGCACCTACATACTAAGTGGGGTGATTTTAGGGGACTCCGTACTGGAAAAAGATTTAGGTGTTCACATAGATAACAAACTTAGCAGCAGCAATCCATGTAGGATAGCAGCAAAAAAGGGATGACAGTGTTATACTCCCACTATATAAAGCCCTAGTGAGGCCCCATCTGGAATACTGCACAGAATTTTGCACACCTTACTACAAAAAGGATATCCTGGAAATAGAAAAGGTTCAGAGGCGGGCGACCAAACTAATTTAGGGGATGGAGACGCTGGAATACCAGGAAAGACTTGCAAGGCTCAACATGTTCACACTGAAAATGAGACTCGGCTGGGTAGGATGCATATCCCCAGTGTACACAGGACGTGTGAGATACCCGATACTACAATAATCATGTTTTACTAATTGCTGAATTTGCACAATTAACCCGTTTGTGATGGCACAAATTGCTGAATTTGCACAGAGAACCAGTTTGTGATGTGTTATTAAATGGCATAAAAACTTTTGACTATATCTGGAGTGCTGGTCTCATCTACAACATAGCCCCAGCTGGAGCCTCATGGTGTGGTTGTATCCGTATTGAAAAGTCTTCGACCGAGCACCCCCCCTCTTTGGAATTTGTTAGTGTTGTGCGGTCCACGCTGTCTACTATATATATGTGTGTGTGTGTGTGTGTGTGTGTGTGTGTGTGTGTGTGTGTGTGACAACAGAGCATCACAACTTCAGTGAAATGTGGAGCATAGTAAACCTAATACACACCAGTACTCAAAGGTTTACAATAAGAGAGTGAATGGAAAGAAATAATCTGACAGAAGCAAAGTCTAGTAGAACTAGAATAAGTCACATACAATGCAGAATATAAAATGGGCACAATAATCAGCTACTCAATCGCAGTGGTTGATAGGAAATAGCATTGTATAACTATACTCCTGGGAGAGGTATACAGGGAGACCAGACTCATTGTTCCCGGAGACCTGTGCTGAGAAGATGGCTGCCTGGTGTCTCACAGAGGGTGGAGGGGGAGCAGCTCAGAGGCAGGAAAACCACTGTGGAATCATACCTTGGACTGGGGGATGGGCTGCTAGGGAATCGCTTACCTCCCCTTGCTGACATAAGTCACCAGTACTGCCTGTTTAAATGGTCCTAAGCACCAGAATAGTTGTGCCCTGGTGGTCTAGTGTAGTATGCTGCCAGAGCCCAGGTACACATCAACGTCTACGGTCTGTCTCTCAGGAACAGAGGTATGGCCCGCTAGTGCATGGATCCCGCAAGCGGTAGCCCGCCTTACCTGCCCCATGTGTCCGGCTGCAGTCCAGAGCTGTCCAGGTGCCCATTCTAGTGAAGGCATTCACCAAAAGTACATCACCGGAGCTGGTGTTTCGACGCCGGCAGGAGTGTAGGAGTAGCAGCTCAGGCGTCCAAGGTACTGCGAAACACTTGTGGTGCCTTATAAATAAAATGTAGTAATAATAATAATACTGCCTAGAGCTGTCTTCTTAAGAGAATAAAAGTTAAAGAAAAATAAAGAATCAAAAGAAAGCTTGGGCTGTTTAAAAGCAGCCCCACTGTTACAAGAGGTGCAGCTCTTGCTGGCACCAAAACTAAACTGAAGGGAGAAGGACCAGTGCACCTTGGGAGCAAAAAGCCTAACTGTTTGGTGCCCTGATCCTGGTCTCCACCATCATACCCAGCATAATCCATGTGGATGGCTTTGAACCCTGAAGAAGAAAATGTATTTTTATCACTTTACAAAATGCAGAGTGAATGAACAAAAGAGAAATCTAAATCAAATCAATATTTGGTGTGACCACACTTTCCCTTCAAAACAGCATCAATTCTTCTAGGTACACATGCACAAAGTCATGGATTTTGCTGAATTATAGTCAGTTGTATGATTAACCAATCATACCAAACAAGAGATAATGATCATCATTTTAATATGTACATTGAAACACAGTCATTAACTGAAACAAAAACAGCTGTGTAGGAGGCTTAAAACTGGGTGAGGAACAGCCAAACTCTGCTACTAAAGTGAGGTCGTAGAAGACCGTTTCATGTCACACATCATACATCATGGCAAAACTGAGCACATCAACATCAGCAAGTTCTCTCCCAGGCAAAGATTTCAAAGCTGACTGGGGCTTCAAGATGTGCTGTTCAAGCTCTTTTAAAGAAGCACAAAGAAACGGGCAACATTTAGGAACGTAGATGCAATGGTTGGCCAAGGAAACTTAGTACATCAAATGAAATACACATCTTGCTGACTTCCCTTCAAAATTGGAAATCAGAAGATGTCCAGCAGTGCTATCAGCTCAGAACTGGCAGAAACCAGTGGGACCCAGGTACACCCATCTACTGTTCAGATAAGTCTGGCTAGAAGTCTTCATGGAAGAATTGCAGACAGAAAGCCATACCTTCGACGGGGAAACAAGGACAAATGACTCATCTATGCACAAAAACATAGGAACTGTGGTGGCAGCAGGCGCTCTCAACTGATGAGTCAAAATTTGAAATATTTGGATGTAACAGAAGGCAGTTTGTTTGCCGGAGGGCTGGAGAGCAGTACAATAATGAGTGTCTGCAAGCAACAGTGAAGCATGATGGAGGTTCGTTGCAAGTTTGGGGCTGAATTTCTGCGAATGGAGTTGGGGATTTGGGACCTTATTCGGTAGGAATTGTAAAATTTGCGATTCGCAACTTGTCCAAATATCTAATGACTGCGCAAGTGCAGCATCCACATTGCGCATGTGTGAGCAAAATTGCAACAGAAATTGCGTACAGATCGCGATCGCAATGCAGCCGCTGTTTGACTGACAGGAAGACGGTGTTTCTGTGTGGAAAACTGACGTTTTCTGGGTTTGTTTGAAAAAAAAACCACAGGAGTGCCCAGGTGTTTTTAAGGAGGGCCTCTAACTTCAGTGATGACCACTTCCAGCCTCTTGTGTTGCAAGAATTGTGGACGACCTTGCCTGATGCAGACAGCAAAAATCTTTGATGTTCCAGTAATTGCGTATGGTTTTGTGATTAGTTCGCATATTGCAATGCTTTCACAATTTCTGCAACGGGCATTTTTTCTCTATTTCTGGGCGGCAACTATTTGATTGCAGCAACTGCTTTTTAGTAGAAATTGCAATCCTTACTGAAGGGTCATTCAATGTCAGTTCAACCAGTGGTGTCCCCAACCTATCTTAGATTTCTACAAAAAAAAATTAGTAAAGAGAGGATGGCAAAACAACTATTTCTGCCAAATATGTTGACTGTCTGACAATTAGTTGAATAAATATTGATTTTTCAATTTATTAAATAATTTACTAATCGTGGCTTTTTTATCCAGTTTATTTGAAGTATCATGGGTGTTTATTAAGGAATCACAATGAAAGTTGGACCCCTAAGGTAACTCTTTTCCCGACTCCAAAATCAAAACCAAATTACCTTATTTGCCTCATGTTTTGCGTTACGGCAACGATGTAAGTTTTTCGAATAGAATTAAAAACGCTGGGTTCAATTGACTGTAGGGATCCCATTTTTGTTGGGGTGCTTAAGAAAAGGTATACATTACTACCTCCAAAAAAAATCGGCATGGTACTCTGTTTAATAGAGGAGAGAAAAAAATAATGAAGGAAGGTCCCTCTGCCTCCCTGCATTTCCCCTACTGATTGCCGTGCTGCTGATCGCTGCTGATTGGTCAGCATAGCAGGACCCCCCCTCCAGTGGCTGCAGACAATAGCAGCTGCTTGGGAGTGTAAATGACCCCCCCCCCCCACAAGCCCCCCCTGTGTACCTGGAGCCTATCTCGTCTTTCATAATAAAAGCCGCAATGGTCAGGAAGTTTCCGATGTTCCGATGGTCCAATGTTCCTGATCAATGTTTCGATGTTTGAGAGGGGGATTTATTTTTTTAAATAAAAATTTTTTTTTCAATTTTTTTTTAACTAAAATCATTTTGGATATTGTTAAATTCATGTTCTTCACCTAATTCACTCATACAGAAAAAAAAAACCTGACAATTTCGGAGCGGTTTTTTTGGAAAAATTTTAAGTGGTTAAAGTGTCAGAAGAAAGTGTATACTGCCTTCCAGTACTTCCTTGGATAGTAGGCACTTCCATTACACAGAGGACGTGAATAAAAGGACCAAAACACTTATCATCTCTTGAAGGTCAGGGCAGCACATTTGTTGATTGGTTTCATTTCATGTAGTGTACCAGCACATCTTGTTCCTCCTCATTACATTGAATGATATACCCAATGTACCAGATGTTATCATACACTGCTGCTATGTATGTTCCAGGTTGCAGGTCACTTTTGTCTACATTTTTTGTGACTGTGGTCATAGTGACACTTACTGTGGTTCCTGCTGTCTTCATGTCGTCTGATGACAATCAATATATGTGTAGCTCATTGTTACTAATAGGCCGAAATCTGTGATGAGTACGTGTTACTGTCACAGTCTTTGTTGTTTCTAAAACTTTCATTCAGCACATCTATTTCTGCAGGTCCGATTACACCATCCACCGGGGATTCAACTTCTTCTGTTGGTATATCTATGTCTGCTTGTTCTTTACAGTGTGTGACAGTTGAATTGCATTTTGGACAAAGTTTCTGTCCTCGCTTAATAACACCATGAAGATGACAGTCACCATGTTCTTTGGCTCACTTCAGTCACATAACTTTTAGGCTTTTTCTGGCTCCTTTTTTGTGAGACAAGAAAGGATTACAGCATGTTTTCTAAAATTCTTCATATCTTAGCAGCAGTAACTTTTTATGACGGTAGCAGACTGAGGCTCCAGGATCATTGTACTGCATTTGAAACTTCAGTTCTCAGAATCAAAAGTTATTTTTCCTCATCTTTAAAGTGGTCTCACCTATGTAATCCAATGGTTTTTGAGTAGATAGTAATATGGCAGTCCGTATTTAAAAGACTACCAAATGTGCACTTTGGAAGAGCAGCTTCTATGATTGACTATCTTTCTGTGTCTCCCTCTCTCTTGATCTGGAAAGTTTCAGTTTTGGTTTCACTAAAGGGAATACCCCTCCCATCAATTTCTGTTAAGTTTCATTTTCTGAATGGGAGTGTTATCCCTATGCCTCAGTTTAGTTCCCGTTTTTGGTATGGTTTTTTAACAGTGTGTAAATTATGTATGTGGTACACCAGTGGTACACCAGTGGTGAGGTTACTCGCGGTCAACCGCTGACCGCAAAGTTCCCACCATTGGATACAATGGAGCGCCTATGCGCTACATTGTATCTCTGCCGTGCACAGCCTGACTGACAGCTCAGGAGCGCACAGGCAATCAGGAGAGTGCCACGACGTGGCGCTCCCTAATTGGCTGAAGGGACCCTCTGTGACAGGAGTCACGGGGGGTCTCGGCAGTCGGGTAAAGGGGTCCCATGTGTAAACATGGGACCCCTTTCAGTGCGTGGTTCGTGTTTTTCGGTTTGTTTTTTTTGCCAAGTACGTGGATTACAAGCTCAGAAGAGGACCAATCTACACTGGATTTTTGTGAGTATAATTTTATTTTCAGATACCCCATGGATTCTACTTGGAGAAGTGGACCTAGCCACGTGTGAACATAGGTAAGTATGTGTGAATGTAGGTGTGCATGTATGTAATAAAGTTTTACTTTCAAAGTGTGTGAGTTCTGTTTTTATTTGGGTATTTTTTTGTAGTAGTACTACAGGTACCAGCGGGCCCGTTTTTCCACCGCATGCTGGTACTTGTGGTTTTCCAAGTACCAGCTTGCGGGGGAGGCTTTCTGGGACTTGTAGTACTGCTACAAAAAACAATATTCTTATTTTTACACATGCTATCAGCCCCCCATCCGCAGCCCTTGGATGGGGGGACAGCCTCGGGCTTCACCCCTGGCCCTTGGGTGGCTGGAGGGGGGGACCCCTTGATTTAAGGGGTCCCCACTCCTCCAGGGTACCCCGGCCAGGGGTGACTAGTTAGTGATTTAATGCCAGGGCCGCAGGGACCGATATAAAAGTGTCCCCCGGCTGTGGCATTATCTGACTAGTGGAGCCTGGTGCTGGTTCAAAAAATACGGGGGACCCCTACGTTTTTCGGCCCCCGTATTTTTTGCACCAGGACCGGACACAGAGCCCGGTGCTGGTTGTTTAAATATGGGGGAACCCCAGTCATTTTTCCCCCCATATTTTTACAACCAGGACCAGCTCAAAGAGCCCGAGGCTGGTTTTGCTTAGGAGGGGGGACCCCACGCATTTTTGTAAAATTTTTTTAACAGTTTCCCACCCCTTCCCACTGATAAACATGCACGGATCTCATGGATCCGTGCATGACTATCAGAACACGGTAAAAAAAAGCAGGTCTGTTTTAAAACTGCATTTTTTTTTACGAATTGTATTTTTTCACGGCAGTGTTTGGCTATTGCCGGCAGTGTTTGGAAATACAATTTTTAATAAATGACCGAGTTGCATACCTAAACAGCCGCGTTTGACCGATGGTGTATTGATTCGTATTTTTTTTCTTTGACTACCAAAAAAATACGAATGGCCTCATCACTGCCGAGATTTTAGTTTAGTTTATTCCCGAGATGACACTGATCAAAAAACACCAAATCGGTCAAAATCGGGAGCTTAGTAAATATACCCCATTGTGTTTATATTTTGCAGAATTTACTACTACTACTAAAGATTATTACAAGTCACACTTGACAAGTAAAATGCTGGTATGTCTTGAAGTATTGGGCTGTTAATTTAACTATTGTTTAATTATTTATTAGTAAGCACAAATGATCATGTTAATAGCTGGATTATTTATTTATTAGTAAACACAAATTATCATGTTAAAAACTGGATTATTTATTTATTAGTAAGCATGAATGATTGTGTTAAAACTGGATTATTTTATAATGTAAGCCATGATAGCATAATAATATTGTATTGTTTAAAAAGGAAATTAACAGTAATATACACTGAAACATTTAAAAATTAATGACTGTAAAAGATGTAAATTGTGTAAAAATAAAAAGGTTAATGAGACAGCAACTGATTTGAGTAGAATTTACTAATAAAGTTAATACGTGTCATTAAATTGTATATCATAATACAGTTATGCCTTTAAGAGACGTACATGGTGTAGAATAAATACTATACTGTATATTAATTATTGTTCAGTATCTACTGCATATTTAATTTGTGCCTCTCTTGTATGCTGTGTAGATTAAATATCATATTCATTATTGTGCTGTATCTACTTTATATTTAATTTAGGCCTATTTTATTAATGGTTATGTAATATGTCAAGCCATGTAATTGCATAAAGAAAAAAGAAAATAATATTTATTTGTTTACATCTGTATACATCAGCTTATATATTTTACAAATATATTTTAAAGGTATTTAAATGTATATTGCGTTAACTGCGGAACGTTTGAAAAGTATACGGTCATTAATCCTTTCGCATTATACTTTTTTATAGAGACCTACAAATCAGGACGTCTTTGATCATAATAGCACTGCGCATCTTCCAGATTATGCAGATTTAACAAGTTTTCAACCTATAAACAGTAAGATCAATGGCATAATACATATTTGTTATTTATTTTAAAAGTTTGAAATGCATGATCATAACTTACTAACAAGATTTTAATTTATTATTAAAAAAATAATTTTTCCATAATTATCCATATGTAGGGTCTGTAAATAATGAGGTCTATGATAATATGGTGACAACCGAACAGACTGACGCTGATTACGTGTTTGGGTGTGACATAGATACATTTCTGAATCCTTACCCAACATACAGTGGACAGCCAGAATCAGAGAACAACTGTGAGCCAGCATACAGTGGACAGCCAAAATCAGAGAACAGATGTGAGTAAATACTGCAGATGAAAAAATTATTTTATCTTTTTAAAAGGTACTCATACTCAATTGTAGATAGCCCTACTATACCAGCGGACAATCAGACAGCCGGAGCTTCAAAATGATGTACTAAATGATGTACTAAATCCACCACAGCAAAAACAGGAGTCTGAAATGGAACAATCACATTTTATACAAAGTAAGTTAATCAAACAAAGCTATAGTCATAATAGTCTCAAACAATGTTTTTTCCAAAGCACAAATGTAAACACAATTGTATATCTAACTTTTTTTTTTTTATTATTACAGCTTTCAGGACATCCAATGTAGCGACATGTTATGAGCCATCTATATCAGAGGACGATGGGTCTGCTGAGGAGGTGAACATGGTCAGAACATCAGTACAACACCCGGTCGACAATGATGAAAATCAACAAGTCACAACGCCCCTAAACAATCATCATCTAGATATTTCTAACCCAATGTTAGAATATCAGCTATATTGTAAAATCTAACCAAACAAACAGGAGAGGTATGTCACTCATAACACGATAGGGAAATGATCTAGCTTCTAACCAGGCAGCAGAATGTTTAAAGAGAAAGCTATGCTATTCAGACTTTACTGAGCCAAAATGACGCAAGTTGATGCCATTGTATGACATTTCAAACCTCTGCAATGGTGCCAAAATCAGTGAGTCTGCAGAGTGTCTAAAGAGAAAGCTATCCTATGCAGCTTGTGTAGAACATAAAAAACATAGGTTACAAAATCATTAGCATTACTGCCTCACAGCACTGAGGTCATGGGTTCGATTTCCACCATGGCCCTAACTGTGAGGAGTTTGTATATTATCCCCGTACTTGCGTGGGTTTCCTCCGGGTACTCCGGTTTCCTCCCACAATCCAAAAATATACATATATATAGGTTAATTGGCTCCCAACAAAATTAACCCTAGAGTGAATGTGTGTGGGTACATGTGATAGGGAATATAGCTTGTAAGCTCCACTGGGGCAGGGACTGATCTGAATGGGCAAATATTCTCTGTACAGTGCTGCAGAATATGTGTGCACTATATAAATAACTGGTAATAATAATAATAATAACACAATGCGCAGAAACTAAGAGGGTGTCCAAACTCTCAAAAAGTGGTGAAGGAGTCATAATCACAAACACCTGTACAAGCAGTAATGAAGACAGAGAGATTATCATGATCCCAGATACACAGGTTAATGAACAAACAGCCAATACTAGTGTTAAAATTACAGAGCCTGCAAAAGCTATGAAATTGTGGTGCCTCTCAAGAAGGTGAGTTAACAAAGAGATTACACAGGTGGTGCACCCCAACATAATTATAATACCGGACACACAGACTAGCCCGATAATTATAACTGAAAAACAACAATTTATGCATAGTGATGATCCTGTAACCAATGGTGATCAAGACATAAATGCACAAGAATTTTATACAGAGTGAATAGAGACACAATCCACACACGACAACCAAGGCGATTCAGCATCGCAGAACAACACGGCAATGCGCAGACAGCAGAACATGATTTGGTAATGACTGAAGTGGTCGATGCAGAAGCATCAGGCCTGGTAATGACAGAGGATGTTGCAACAACGTCATTAGACATAGCAGGAGGGTGAAAAATTACAATGGACAAAGCCACAATGACAGAACACAATCACAAAGCGAAAGAAATACAACATTACGCATTGATAGGTGCAAGCTTTGGGAGGATATAAGTTGCATGGAACAGGTAGCAAATGATATGTCAACGCGATTCAAGGAGTTAATGCGCAGCAGCGTTAGAGATCTGTACATCCTTATAAGTTTTATTAAAGATTATGCTGTGGCATCAATGAAATACAGCGATCAGTCAGATGAAACATGGACATCCATAAGGGAAAATTTATTTGCAAAAAAAAAGACTAGGGCCCTCATTCCGAGTCGTTCGCTCTGTATTTTTCTTCGCATCGCAGTGAAATTCCGCATAGTGCGCATGCGCAATATTCGCACTGCGACTGCGCCAAGTATCTTTGCTATGAAGATAGTATTTTTACTCACGGCTTTTTCCTCGCTCCGGCGATCGTAATGTGATTGACAGGAAATGGGTGTTACTGGGCGGAAACACGGCGTTTTATGGGCGTGTGGCTGAAAACGCTACCGTTTCCGGAAAAAACGCAGGAGTGGCCGGAGAAACGGGGGAGTGGTTGGGCGAACGCTGGGTGTGTTTGTGACGTCAAACCAGGAACGACAAGCACTGAACTGATCGCACTGGCAGAGTAAGTGTGGAGCTACTCTAAAACTGCTAAGTAGTTTGTGATCGCAATATTG
Organism: Pseudophryne corroboree; assembly: GCF_028390025.1. Classification (NCBI taxonomy): domain Eukaryota; kingdom Metazoa; phylum Chordata; class Amphibia; order Anura; family Myobatrachidae; genus Pseudophryne; species Pseudophryne corroboree. Next base: position 186,991,203 of record NC_086453.1, on the reverse strand, counting down.
CGAATACATCGGTCGCAATTTTAAGATGCTAAGATACACTCCCAGTAGGCGTAGGCTTAGCGTGTGTAACTCTGCTAAATTCGCCTTGCGACCGATCAACTCGGAATGAGGGCCTAGATATTATTGGACGTGGATTGAACATGTTGAAATTAAGTCATGCCGGCAGAAAATAAAAGCTGATGTAATTAGAAGTTCTGTTGTAATGGGGAATTTGTCACGCGATAGGAAATTAAAAGTGAAACATTTGAACAACATCACACCAATTTCAGAGCATCTGAATTCCATCATCATTTCCTGTTTGTCAATCTGGACAGGGTAACATCATTAGTAGATGCTCTGCGGTCAATACACAAAGCTATACAGGCTATGCTCGATAGTTATCATGTGCAGTTAAGGCTGGAGGGTGGGGGGCTACATAACGCCATCTATTCACACCGTAAGCCGCACAATGCATTGGACTCTATCAGTTTTTTTAATCAGATAACAAACATGCTGCAAAGTAATGCTGAATGCTTATTTGCCGATGATGGCTTGAAATTCGTAATCTCCATTTTCAAGAATCACCTAGGAGGAGCTCACACATGGCACAGATTACGTAAAATACCACATCCTTATTATTGAGAAACGCAGACGTTTGTTATGTGATATCAATAACATCGGTAACAACCTGTGTCTGGCCACAAGTGTCTGCAAAATTCTGAACAAAGATAATGCCATGTACCACATTATCCATGAGAGGTCTCTCGAGCTTAATAAAGCTTTGAAGATACCTCTTGATAAAGCTATCGGACTTAGCACCGTTGATTTTTTTAAAAACACTTAAAAGCAACTATTAAAATTCTATATCATAATAATGATGACTGGCGTTATGTTTGCACAGGAAGTCAGTACAATGAAATTCTTTTCATATTATGGCATGATGACGATTTCTACAGGATATTAGATATTAAGGCTTTTGTAGGAGCCCGTTTTTTCTGTGCATATTGCCATGGAGTGTACTACCATAGAAATAATCACTCTTGCCTTTTCTTTTGTAAGGCGTGTCTCAGACAGGATTGTGTTGAAACGTGTGCTGCTGCTCTAAGACGTTCGGTGTGTAAAGTGTTCTGCAGGTCAACTAAATGTCTAGAGGTGCACAAGTCTCTAGCCTTGTCTCTCAAGATTCCATTTCTTAACAAAATCTATTGTATATCTGTAGCTACAACCATGCACAGCTGTGCGTTCAGCTGTGCTTTCCAATACTCAAAGCGTTCCTATCTCTAAGCGTTTTGAAAATTAACAGTTAAAAAACAGGATTTTAATACCTACCGGTAAATCCTTTTCTCCTAGTCCGTAGAGGATGCTGGGGTCCACTTCAGTACCATGGGGTATAGACTGTTCCGCAGGAGCCACGGGCACTTTAAAACTTTTCAAGGGTGTGAACTGGCTCCTCCCACTATGCCCTTCCTCCAGACCTCGGTATAGGAACTGTGCCCAGGTAAATGGACATTTCGAGGAAAGGATTTACTTTTAAACTAAAGGTGAGATTCATACCAGCTCACACCTCAACCATGCCGCACAACATGGCATTCAACTTAACACACGCCTACGGGCATGAACAATTGCAGCAACATGCTGAAAATAATCATAACATAACACTCGTGTAACAACAACTAACAACTATGTATGGGCTGGAGAGTGCGGATGACCCTGCAGCACTGATTGACCAAACTTGAGGTCCTCATCGGCCAAGGTGTCAAACTTGTAAAACTTTGCAAACGTGTTTGCCCCTGACCAAGTAGCTGTTCGGCAAAATTGTAAAGCCAAAACCCCCCGGGCAGCCGCCCAGGATGAGCCCACCTTTCTTGTAGAATGGGCATTTACTAACATCGGTATCGGCAATCCTGCCGTGGAATGAGCATGCTGAATCGTCCCTCTGATCCAGCGCGCAATGGTCTGCTTAGAAGCAGGACACCCAATCTTGTTGGGAGCATACAGGACAAACAGAGCCTCTGTTTTCCGTATCCGAGCTGTTCTAGCGACATAAATTTTCAAAGCTCTGACCACATCAAGAGACTTTGACGCAGTGAAAGTGTCAGTAGCCACTGGCACCACAATAGGTTGGTTTATATGGAAAGACAAAACCACCTTCGGAAGAAATTATTGATGAGTTCTTAACTCTGCCCTATCTTCATGGAAGATCAGGTAAGGGCTCTTGTGAGACAAGGCCCCTAACTCAGACACCCGCCTTTCAGATGCCAAGGCCAACAGCATGACCACTTTCCAAGTGAGAAACTTCAACTCTATCTCCTGTAGAGGTTCAAACCAATCCGATTGAAGGAACTGCAACACCACATTAAGTTCCCATGGTGCCACCGGAGGCACAAATGGAGGTTGGATGTGCAGCACCCCTTTCATGAACGTCTGAACTTCTGGAAGGGAGGCCAATTGTTTTTGAAAGAAAACTGATAAGGCCGAAATCTGAACCTTGATTGAACCCAATCATAGGCCCACATCCACACCTGCCTGCAGAAAATGGAGAAAATTTCCTAACTGAAACTCTTCCGTAGAAGCCTTCTTGGATTCACACCAAGACACATATTTTCTCCAAATACGGTGGTAATGTTTGGACGTTACTCCTTTCCTGGCCTGACAAGAGTGGAAATGACTTCCTTAGGAATTCCCTTTCAGCTAGGATCCGGAGCTCAACAGCCATGCCGTCAAACATAGCCGCGGTAAGTCTTGATATACGCACGGCCCCTGCTGTAGCAAGTCCTTGCGAGGAGGAAGAGGCCGAGGATCTTCTATGAGTAACTCCTGAAGATCTGGATACCAAGCACTCCTTGGCCAGTCCGGGGCAATGAGGATTGCTCGAACCCTTGTTCTTCTTATTATCTTTAGAACTTTGGTATTAGTGGAAGAGGAGGGAAGACATATACCAACCGAAACACCCACTGGGTCACCAGTGCATCCACTGCTACTGCTTGAGGGTCTCTCGACCTGGAACAATATCTCTGAAGCTTCTTGTTGAGACGAGATGCCATCATGTCTACTTGAGGAACTCCCCAAAGACTTGTCACCTCTGCGAAGACTTCTTGGTGGAGGCCCACTCTCCTGAATGGAGATTGTGTCTGCTGAGGAAGTCTGCTTCCCAGTTGTCCACTCCCGGAATGAAAATTGCAGACAGAGCTGTCGCATGTATTTCTGCCCAGAGGAGGATGTTTGTCACCTCTGCCATTGCCACTCTGCTTTTCGTTCTGCCCTGACGGTTTATGTATGCGACTGCTGTTACATTGTCCGACTGTATCTGCACTGGCCGATCTTGTAGAAGATGCACTGCTTGTAGGAGGCTGTTGTACATGGCTCTCAATTCCAGAATGTTTATGTGAAGACAGGATTCCTGACTTGACCATTTTCCTTGGAAGCTTCTTCCCTGTGTGAAAGCTCCCCAGCCTCGGAGACTTGCATCCGTGGTTACTAGGACCCAGTCCTGAATCCCGAATCTGCATCCCTCTAATAGGTGAGAACTGTGCAGCCACCACAGGAGTGAAATCCTGGCTTTGGATGACAGGATTATCCTCTGGTGCATGTGTAGGTGGGATCCGGACCACTTGTCCAACAGATCCCACTGGAAAACAGTATGGCCTCGTAGGCTGCTACCATCTTTCCCAACAACCGAATGCATTGGTGTACTGACACTCTTGTCGGTTTCAAAACTTGTTTGACCATTTTATGGAACTCCAGACCTTTTTCCACTGGAAGAAATACCCTCTGAACCTCTGTGTCCAGTATCATCCCCAGAAAAGACAATCTTGTCGTTGGTTCCAACTGTGACTTTGTAAAATTCATAATCCAACCATGTTGTTGGACCACTGATAGGGAGAGTGCAATGTTCTGCACCAACCGTTCCTTGGATCTCGCTTTTATCAGGAGATCGTCCAGGTAAGGAATTATATGGACTCCTTGTTGTCGAAGGAGGACCATCATCTCTGCCATCACCTTGGTGAATAGCCTCGGTGCCGTGGAGAGTCCGAACGGCAATGTCTGGAACTGGTAATGGCAATCCTGTATCACGAACCTCAGATAAGCCTGATGTGGAGGATAAATGGGAACATGTAAGTAGGCATCTTTTATGTTTACCGACACCATGACATCTCCTTCCTCCAGACTGGAAATCACTGCTCTCAGATATTCCATCTTGAACTTGAACCTTTTCAGGTAGAGATTCAGAGATTTTACGTTCAGAATTGGTCGGACCGAGCCGTCCGGCTTCGGAACTATGAAGAGGCTTGAATAAAAACCTCCTCCCTGCTGTGACAAGGGTACCAGGACAATGACTTGATCCTGACATAATTTTTGAATAGCAGCCTTTACTACTTCTCTGGAAGAGAAGCTGCCAAGGTAGATTTGAAAAATCGGCATGGGGGGACGTCTTGAAACTCCAGCTGGTATCCCTGGGACACTATTTGCAAAACCCAAGGGTCCAGACCAGAATGAGCCCAGATCTGACTGAAAAGTTTCAGACGTGCTCCCACCCGAGCAGACTCCCGCAAGGGAGCCCCAGCGTCATGCTGCAGATTTGGCAGAAGCAGGGGTGGACTTCTGCTCCTGCGATCTGGGAGACGCTGTGGACTTTTTTCCTCGTCCTCTCCCTCTACCTGCAAAGAAGGGGGAACCTTTGGCCTTTTTATATTTGTTGGGCCGAAAGCACTGCATCTGAGAGTGATGTGTCTTTTTTGTCGGTGCTGGAGCATAAGGCAAGAATGTTGACTTACCTGCGATAGCTGCAGAGACCAACGCATCCAACCCATCTCCAAACAAAGCCTCACCTTTATACGGGAGAACCTCCATATTTCTCTTGGAATCTGCATCAGCATTCCACTGGCGAATCCACAACGCCCTCTTAGCCGAGACTACCATGGTAGCAGCTTTTGAACCTAAAAGCCCAATATCCTCCATGGCCTCTAGCATGTATGCAGCAGTGTCTTTGATATGACCTAACTTTAGGAGAATCTCGTCTCTCTCTATCGTGTCAATTTCAGATTACAAGTTATCTGACCATTTTTCGATAGCCCTACTCACCCACGTGCAAGCAATGGTGTGCCTGAGCAGCGTACCATTGGCCACATAAATAGATTTTAACGTAGTCTCCAACTTGCGGTCTGCCATCCCAGGTGCAGGGAGAATCACCTTTTTTGTTACCGTGACAGGGCACTGTCTAAAACTGGGGGTGACTTCCACCTTTTCCTGTCCTCTACCGAGAAAGGATAAGCAACCTAAATCCTTTTGGGAATCTGAAATTTCTTTTCAGGGCTTATCCAGACTCCCTCAAAAAGAGTATTTAGCTCATGAGAAGGAGGGAAAGTTACATTAATTTTCTTTTCTTTATAAAAAATAAGCCTTCTCCTGAGGTACGGGAGGGGCTTCCATAACTTCCAAAACCTCCCTTATAGTAACAATCATGTATTCAATGCTTTTTGCCAATTTAGGATCTATTCCCCTGGAATCACTAGTGTTGACACAGGAATCAGAGTCTGTGTTGGTATCTGTTTGTACTATTTGTGCAAATGGTCTTTTATGTGACCCAGAGGTGACGCCTGTGGATGAAAAAGCAGAACCACTAAACATCACATCTTCCACTGATTTTTTCCAGCTTTCTGCATGAGACTCAGACTTATCTAATCTCTTACTGATATGATTTACACTATCACGTAATTCTTTCACCAATTCAGGCTCATGGTGTGTCAGCAGTGCCACCACATTACAACTCTGTGTCCCTAAAATGGCTCCCTCAGGGGAAGAGCTCCCTGCCTCAGACATTTTATTTTTATTTATTTATTAGCAGTTTCTTATATAGCGCAGCATATTCCGTTGCGCTTTACAATTAGAACAACAATTATAGAACAAAACTGGGCAAAGACAGACAGACAGAGGTAGGAAGGCCCTGCTCGCAAGCTTACAATCTATAGGGAAATAGGCATTGATACACAAGGATAGATGCTACCTGTCACATAATGGTTCCCCAGGTTGCTAGGTTCTTAATGGGTTGTATATGATATGATCACCCAGCAATGTTGGAAGACAAAATGTGAGTTTATGTGGACTGTACAGAGGGGATGTAACTTGATAGGGAAGCTGTGAAGGTTATGTGTGTGGGTCTGAAATTTGGTAGGCTTGTCTGAAGAGATGAGTTTTCAGAGAACGTTTAAAGGTTTGGAGACTAGAGGAGAGTCTTATTGTGCGTGGGAGTGCATTCCACAGAGTGGGTGAAGCCCGGGTAAAGTCCTGTAATTTTGAGTGGGAACAGGTAATACATGTGGATGAGAGACGCAGATCTTGTGCAGAGCGGAGAGGTCTGGTAGGGAGATATTTTGAGATGAGTGAGGAGATGTATGATGGTGCAGTTTGGTTAATAGCCTTGTATGTAAGTAAAAGTATTTTATATTTGACACGGTAGAATACCGGTAACCAATGGAGGGACTGACAGAGCGGATCAGCAGATGAAGAACGTCTGGCGAGGAAGATTAGCCTCGCAGCTGCATTTAAAATGGATTGAAGTGGTGATAGCCTATGTTTGGGAAGACCAGTAAGGAGACTATTACAATAATCAATGCGGGAGATGATGAGTGCATGGATTAGAGTTTTTGCAGTGTCTTGTGTAAGATAAGGGTGTATTTTGGATATGTTTTTAAGGTGCATGTAACATGATTTAGAGACAGATTGAATGTGTGGAACAAAGGACAGTTCAGAGTCAAGGGTGACACCTAGGCAACGAGCTTGTGGGGTGGGGTGGATAGTTGCATTGTCAACAGTTATAGAGATATCAGGTTGGTAACTACTCTTAGCTGGTGGGAAAATAATTAATTCGGTTTTGGAAATGTTGAGTTTGAGGTGGCGAGATGACATCCAGGATGAAATGGCAGACAGGCATCCAGTGACACGAGCCAATACTGGTGGTGACAAATCTGGGGAGGATAGGTAGATTTGAGTATCATCAGCATACAAATGATACTGAAATCCAAAGGAGCTGATTAGTTTACCAAGAGAGGAGGTATAGATTGAGAAAAGCAGAGGAACTAAGACTGAGCCTTGCGGTACTCCAACTGATAGAGGTAGAGAAGAGGAGGTAGAATCAGAGAAGTAAACACTGAAAGAGCGATTAGATAGGTAGGATGAGAACCAAGAAAGGGCTGTGTCCTGAAGACCTAGGGATTGTAGTGTTTGTATGAGAAGAGAGTGGTCAACAGTGTCAAAAGCAGCAGAGAGATCTAGAAGAATAAGTAGTGTGTAATGGCCTTTTGATCTAGCAGTGACCAGATCATTCACTACTTTGGTCAGTGCCGTCTCTGTGGAGTGTTGAGCACGAAAGCCTGACTGAAGTGGATCCAATAAGTTGTGCGAGTTAAGAAAGTGTGTAAGGCGAGTGTAGGCAAGCCTCTCAAGTAGCTTGGAGGGACTGGGTAGCTGAGAAATGGGACGGTAGTTAGAGAGTGTGTTTGGGTCAGAGTTGTGTTTTTTTAGAATGGGAGTAATGACTGCATGTTTAAACAGAGAGCGAAAGATACCAGTAGAGAGAGAGAGATTACAGATTTTAGTTAAGGTTGGGATAAGCACAGGAGACAAAGTTTTACTGACCTGTGAGGGTATAGGATCAAGAGGAGAGGTAGTGGAGTAGGAGGATGAAAAGAGTGTTGATACTTCATCTTCACTTGTGGGATCAAATGAAGAGAAAGTTCCAGAGGGTTCAGGTAGGGGATTGAGCAGGTCACTGGCTGAGTTAGAGCATACTATTTCATCTCGGATTTTATCAATCTTATCTTTGAAGTAGGAAGCAAGTTCTTGTGCACGGATAGTAGCTAGTGGGGGAGGTGAGGGAGGGTAAAGAAGTGATTTAAATGTATTAAAAAGTCGCTTGGGGTTGTTGGCATGATAAGAGATGAGAGATTGGAAATATGTTTGTTTGGCAGTGTCCAGGGCCTGACGATAGGAGTGGTAGGTAGTCTTATATGTGAGAAAGTCACTTGGATTCTGAGATTTCCGCCACTGACGTTCTACTTTACGTGACAGTTTTTGTAGGTGTCTTGTTGATTTAGAGTGCCATGGTTGGCATCTAAGCCTACGTGGAGTGTGATGGGTAGCTGGAGCCACTTCATCAAGGGCACTCTCTAGGGTCTGGTGCAGGTGTGATACAGCAGTGTCAGGTGTAGTAAATGTAGAGATTGGTGAGAGCAGTTGTTGCAGAGAAGTGGAAAGTTGTTGAAAATGTATATTGTTAGTATTTCTGCGGGTTAGAGGAGGCTTGCTTGGTTTTAGTGTCCTAGAATTTAAAGTAATAGAAGAGATTGTGAAGGTGATCAGGTTGTGATCAGAGAGAGGGAAAGGAGTGTTAGTGAATTCGGAAACTGAGCAGAGCCTGGTGAACACAAGATCAAGGCAGTGGCCCTCATGGTGAGTAGAGGAGTCGGACCATTGGGTTAGGCCAAGAGAGGAGGTTAGAGAGAGGAGTTTGGATGCATGAACAGATTGTGGACTGTCAAGAGCTATATTGAAATCACCCATAATGATGGTGGAGATGTCAGAGGATAAGAAATGTGGGAGCCAGGCAGAGAAATCTTCTAGAAATTGTTGTTTAGGTTGCCCAGGAGGGCGATAGATAGCTGCAACACGCAGAGAGAAGGGGGTGAAAATCCTGATAGAGTGAACTTCAAATGAGGTGAATGCGAGTGATGGAACCTGAGGTAGAACAGTGTATGTGAAAAACTGTGACAGTAAGATTCCGACCCCACCACCTTTACTATTAGGCCTAGGTGTGTGTGAGAAGTGGAAACCACCATGTGACAGTGCTGCAGGGGAGGCAGTGTCTGATTGTGTGAGCCATGTTTCTGTTATAGCCAGCAGATTAAAGTTGTGAGATATGAAGAGGTCATGGATGGATGTTAATTTGTTACAAACAGAGCGTGCATTCAATAAGGCACATTTTACTGATTTGGAGGGGGATGGGAGACACGTGATATTTATGAGGTTAGATGGATTTCTATGTTGTTTTGAGACAGCAGAGTGTGAGAGGGAAAGGTGGCTGGGGCCTGGATTTGGTGATATGTCACCAGCTAATAAAAGCAGAAGAGTGAGATAAATCTTGGTGGATGTTTGCGAGTGTTTGTACTGGTGGCCAATTGCGGTTGTCAAAGTACTTGCAGAGAGGAAAGTATAAATCTCATGAGTGTTTAGAAGAGGGGAGTGGAGAATAGAAGCTGTAATGTGTACAGAGGGGTGATTTTCAGGGTGAGTGTAGAATGTGTTAAATTTGGTGAGAATTCCATGAATTGAAATTAGACACAGTAGTGTGATGAGCATGCTGAGGTTGTTTGTGTATTATGGGTTAAGTGGAGGTAGAGTAAGTTGTTAAAGTAAGTTACCTTTTCTTGATGTTTTTCAATGTTTGTGCAACTGTTTTTTTTAACTGTTCGGATAACACACTTATTAATTCCACACTTAAAAAATTCCAGCAAGCTACCCCCAGCAAGCTGACCCCTTACCTGTCTCTAAGGAAATACTGTCTCTGATTAGGAACAGGCCTACCTCTGAACATTTGGTCACCTGATTGAAATGCTAATTGATCATCAAACAAATTGCACAGGGTGGGTCAACAGACTAAAACTACTCTAGCTATTCACAATAAATTCAATCACATACATAGGAAATTACAAGAAAAACATCACATACATTCAAATATAAGATGTGGTTTGTACGCAGCATGTGTGTCAGTCTGAGCCTGGTAGCATAGTAGCAATGAATTCACATACATTCAAATATAAGATGTGGTTTGTACGCAGCATGTGTGTCAGTCTGAGCCTGGTAGCATAGTAGCAATGAATTCACATACATTCAAATATAAGATGTGGTTTGTACGCAGCATGTGTGTCAGTCTGAGCCTGGTAGCATAGTAGCAATGAATTCACACACATGCACAATCACACCACAGACACTCCGGGACTTATAGGGGACAGACCCACAATAAAGTCTGTCAGAAGGACACAGATAGGATTTGCCAGTTCGCAACCCAGCGCCAGTAATAAAATGTCTGTAACACAAAATGCCCACAGACCTGTAGCGCTTTTATAATCACACAATATTATATGTATAGCACCAAATTTCACTGTGACCCCCCCTGTTTAGCACCCTGATACTTAGTTCAGCAGTGGAGGAGGACCAGCGTTCTTCTCTGTAGCCTGGAGGGAGAGAAAATGGTGCTGAGCAGTGTGCTGGCTGACTGAGGAGGAAGCCCCGCCCCCTAATGGTGCGTTTCCCCTCAGATCTTTTGATCTAATATTTTTACTGGCGGCGGTAGGACTGTGCCTCAGCATCTTATGCCCCTTATTTTTGCCAGTTTTAGTAGGTTTCATGCTGCCCAGGGTGCCCCCCCGCGCCCTGCACCCTGCAGTGCCTGTGTGTGGGTAGCATGACGCACAGCATTCCCACCCGCTGCGCAGTACCATTCAGCCATCACAAAGTCTGAAGATCCTTTTCTTCTTACACTCACCTGTCTTCTGACTTCTGGCTCTGTAAGGGGGGTGACGGCGGGCTGTGGGAGTGAGCACATAGCCGCAGCTAGCATTCAGTACCCTTCAGGAGCTAACGGTGTCCTGTCAGCCAGAAGCAGAGCCATGAAACTATTCAGGAAGTTGGTTCCTATTTCTGCCCCCTAAGTCCCACAAAGCAGGGAGACTGTTGCCAGCAGTCCTCCCTGAAAATAAAAAACCTAACATAAGTCTTTCAGAGAAACTCAGTAGAGCTCCCCTGGAGGGTATCCAGTCTGCCTGGGCACATTTTCTAAACTGAGGTCTGGAGGAGGGGCATAGAGGGAGGAGCCAGTTCACACCCTTGAAAAGTCTTAAAGTGCCCATGGCTCCTGCGGAACCGTCTATACCCCATGGTACTGAAGTGGACCTCATCATTCTCTAGGATGTATGAGAAAAACAGTTATCCTGTATTGGTCTGGACATAACCATTTCCTTTTTCTTCTCATCCTCAGGTATGTTCATATTTTACCCTGTAATATGGCTACTGCAATCTGAACCTCTGCAACCCATTTCTATACTAAATGTATGTTTATATGTTACCCTGTAATCTGGCTACTGCAATCTGAACCTCTGCAACCCATTTATATACTAGATGAACACTATGCAAACAATTTGTTAGATAGATTTGTGATTGCAGGATGTGTTTGTAATTTAAAACACCTGTGTTTGTAATTTTGGTCAGTGTTGCATATTTAATGAAGACAGACTGGGCTGGTGTTTGCAAAGTCAAAAGGGCCCTACACACTCGGCGATGCGCCGCCGAGGTGCCCGACGGCCGATACGGCCGACGAGCAACCCGGCGGCGGGGGGGCAGTGACGGGGGGAGTGAAGTTTCTTCACTCCCCCCGTCACCCGGCTGCATTGAAGTGCAGGCAAATATGGACGAGATCGTCCATATTGGCCTGCATGCACAGCCGACGGGAGATCAGCGATGAACGAGCGCGGGGCCGCGCATCGTTCATCGCTGGAGTCTCCACACTGAAAGATATGAACGAGTTCTCGTTCATTTATGAACGAGATCGTTCATATCTTTCAGAATATCGGCATGTGTGTAGGGCCTAAAACACTGCAATTTAACACCTTTGATTAGTGGGACATTTGCCTCAGCTGTAGTTGTGTCAATTTACCATAGTATATCTGTAGCTTCAACCATGCACAGCTGTGCATTCAGCTGTGCATTCAAATACTCCAAGTGTTCTTATCTCTAAGCGTTTTGAAAATTAACAGTTAAAAAAACAATTGAACAAACGTTTAACACATCAAGAAAGAATTCAAAAACATTATGTTTACTCACCAAACCTCTGCAATGAAAACACCAGGATCAGGCATACTAATGCTCTGGCAGAGAACATCAGTAGTGCCTTACAGGCCTACCCCTCAAGGTAAGTAGGAAGCATGGGGGTGGGGGGGGGAGCACCAAGGTCAGGCCCAGCAGGCTTATTTTCATTGAATGTTGGTGTGCTCCCCACATTCTCATACCCCCCTCCCCGTACTGCTCCTAGTAGACCAGGATAATTTCCCTCTTTTCATTGTTTACCTGCAAAGGTATTCTCACCATGTGCTTTCTTTTAACAAAAACTTAAACTGCATACTTCCACCCCACCGTGTGGCATTCCTGTGAGGTGTACCTCCACTGATTGCACACCCTGCCAGCAGCATCTAACACAGTGCACCCCAAATTGGGGCCTCTGATGGTTCCTCTGTGGGCAGGATGTGCATCTGGTACGCTTGTGGATGGGATGAAAATACATGGCCCTGATAGTTTTGTTTGTACCCTACTCTGAACATTAGGACGCTGCAATCACCCCCATTTTGTGTCATCTCTTCTAGAGGTGGACTCTTCCACCCAGGGTAATCCTATGCACTGCGCCTAAAATGGCTGCTGCACCTGGTACCCTGTGAGGGTGGAATACACAGCCCATGGAAGTTATTACCCAAAATGCCTACACCAATCCTGCATTATGCTTACTTTATGCATTCTAGGTTTTCATTTTTATGTCTGTGTGGCCTGTGTATTGCTGTACTAATCTTCTGTATTATGTTTATTGTTTTGATGTCTGTAAAGCGACTTGAGTCCTCTTTGGAGAAAGAGCGCTATATAAATAAAATTATTATTATTATTATTATTATTATTATTATTATTATTTTTATGATAAATGGGGCCAATTTACAACCCCAAAACACAAATGTGAAGGAATGATTTGTCCCATTTACAAGACAGTAGTTGCTGGTTTTGTGGGTCATTTGTGTTACATACAAAATATAAAATCTGTCAAACTCACTAAAAATTAAATTTGTTACGATTTTGAGTGCAGCCAAGAAAGCAATATTCATGTGCCAAATTACTGTTACGCCCTAACACTAGCGGATGATGAATCCTGGGAGTTTAAGGGTGTGCTTGTATCAAGGATCTTGTAAAAACATTCAAAGAGCAAAATTTGAGGGGTAGAAATTCATAGCCCATAATTCCAGTCGTTATGATGCATACTTTGTTATACGACAACTGATTCAGGAGAGTTTTAAGATCGATGTGCTGGTGCAGGGTGGTAAACTGATGTTTATAACTGTGACAGATTTAAAGACAAGATTTATCAACTCTTTACATTTTTTGCCCATGCGCCTCAGTCGATTACCAAAAGCAATGGGTTTTGAGGTTTTCAAAGGCCATTTCCCACATTTTTTTTTAACACGGCCACTAACCAAAATTATATAGGTTCTATGCCCTCAATAGAGTATTTTGGTATACAATACATGATGGCTGTAGATAAAACGGAGTTTACCGAATGGTATAAAAAACACAAGCAATCCCCATTTAATTTTCAGGATGAACTCTCACGCTATTGTAAGGCAGATGTCAAAATTTTACAAAAAGTGTGTAGCCCTTTCAGAGATGCTGTTACAGCTACAGATGGGTCCACGGTTATCTTGACTAGTTTTCTGCGCCTAGGCACAACATGACTTATTAGCATAAACCATTCATCTATTGTTCTAAGCTGCAATACAATACAGAGAACAATACAGCAGGGGATTAAGTTCGATTGGCTAGTCTCAGTTAATACTATTAAAGGTCAAGATAAACGTGGACCCATCTGTAGGTTGGAACAAGAATTTTTAATAACTAAGAAGAAAGGTGACGTCGTTGCTAAGATACATGTAGACCCCTTTTCAACTGATGACATCAGCATCGGTTTGCATGGCTATGTACCGATGCAGGTTTTTACAGGAAAAATACTTTGGCGCTTGTACTGTGGGATAACTTTCCCAAAACTCAGAAGCGTTATTCAACACCAGCCATACAATGGTTGATGTACATAGAACACAAAGAAGGTATAGAAATAAGACATGCTTTACAAGGTGGTTAAAAGAAAGTTGGTAACTATTGCCTTGATGGTTATGCCTTGATTAATGGCATAACCTCGGCGTTTGATTTCCAAGGTTGTTTTTATCACAGCTGTGGTGCGTGTTACAACGGCAATGATAAAAACAAACTGACTAAAACGACCAACGGTCAACTGCGTCACAAGACGCAAGTGAGAATGAACTTTCTTAAACTATGCGGTTTTCACTTACGTGTCATTTAAGAATGTGAATGGAAAAAAATGTTAAACTCTGATGAGAGTCTACAGGACTTTCTGAAGGATAAAGAATTACCCAAACCCTTGGACCCCAGAGCAGTGCTTTACGGCGGCCGTAAAAATGCCATAAAGCTGTATCACAAAGCACAGCAGGATGAACAGATACACTACTATGATTTTACCAGTCTGTACCATCTGTCAACAAAACCAAAATGAACCCAATAAACCATCCAAGTATAATCTATTGAAATTTTGGGGATGTTACAAAGTATTTCGGTATTGCCAAAGTAAAAGTGTATCCACTTTCCTGCTCTACCTGTTAAAATGTGTGGAAAACTGATGTTTCCTTTATGTCACACATGTGTTGAGTCTGGACAGACAGAGCCTTGTGTCCATAATAAGGAAAGCAGGGAAATCGCGGGTACATGGTATACTCCTGAGTTAAAACTGGCTGTAGACAAGGGGTACAAAGTGTGTAAAATCTATGAGGTGTGGCATTTTGATGAACGATTTGACAATTTGTTTTCAGATTACATTAAAATGCATTTTAGTGATAAACAAGAGGCTTCTGGTTATCCCGATTGGTGTACAGACTCTGAGAAACGCCAATCATATGTAGACGCCTATCAAAAAAATTAAGGTGTGTCTTTACGACCCGATCACATAGAAATCATCCCCGCAAAAAGAGAAATTTCAAAATTGTTCAATGTAATAACATGCCCAACACTTGCTAGTGTCTGATTAGCTTTTTAAATACATGTTTCTCATACGTCCTAGAGGATGCTGGGGTCCACTTCAGTACCATGGGGTATAGACAGTTCCGCAGGAGCCATGAGCACTTTAAGACTTTTCTAGAGTGTGAACTGGCTCCTCCCTCTATGCCCCTCCTCCAGACCTCAGTTTAGAAAATGTGCACAGGCAGACTGGTCGCACTCTAGTGGAGCTCTACTGAGTTTCACTAAAAGACTTTATGTTAGGTTTTTTATTTTCAGGGAGACTGCTGGCAAAAGTCTCCCTGCTTCGTGGGACTTAGGGGGAAGAAGAAGGAACCAATTTCCTGAATAGTTTCATGGCTCTGCTTCTTCCTGACAGGACACCGTTAGCTCCTGAAGGGTACTGAACACTGGCTGCGGCTATGTGCTCACTCCCATAGTACGCCGTCACCCCCCTAACAGAGCCAGAAGTCAGAAGACGTGTGAGTATTATTACGAGAAATCTGCAAGAGGGACCTCTGGTCATCGTGATGGCTCAAGGTACCGCGCAGCGAGCGGGAACGCTGCATGGACAGGCTACCCATACACAGCGCACAGCAGGGTGCAGGGCGTGGGGGGGCGGTGCCCTGGGCAGCATGAAAACCTAATCTTACACTGGCAAAAGTAGCATATTATGCCGTGCCACAATCCTACACCCCCGCCAGTATAAATATTACCTCATGTTTGCTGAGGAAAAACACGCCATTGCAAGGGGCAGGGCTTCTTCCTCAGGCAGCCAGCACACTGCTCAGAGCCATTTTCTTCCAGCAAAAAGCAAGGGAAGAAACGCTGATCCTCCTCTCAACTTATGATTTTAGTATCAGAGTGCAAATAGGGTGGGAAAGTCTAAATTGTGGTATTACAACCTATTATTGACAATATATATAGAGCGGAAAGTCTCTGTGTACAAAGTACACAACACAGGGATTTTGGACTGGCAATGTTTTTTCTGTGTCCCTCTGACAGACTTTACTGTGGGTCTGTCTCCTATAAGCCCTGGAGTGTCTGTGGTGTGATTGTGCACGTGTGTGACATGTCTGAGGCAGGGAGCTCTCCCACTGTGAGAGCCATGTTAGGGACACAGAGTTGTAATGTGACACCATGAGCCTGACTGGGTGAAAGATTTACGTAATAGTGTGAATCATATCAGTAAAAGATTGGATAAGTCTGAGTCTCATGCATAAAACTGAAAATAATCTGTTGAAGATGTGATTTTTAATAGTTCTGCTTTTCATCCACAGGGGACGCCTCTGGGTCACATAAACTTTTGCACAAGTAGTATGAACTGATACCGACACGGACGCTGATTCCTGTGTTGACACTAGTAATTCCAGGGGAATAGGTCCTAAGTTAGCAAAAAACATTCAAAACATGTTTTTAGCTATAAAGGAGGTATTAGAAGTTACAGGGCCCCCTCCTTTACCACAGGAGCAGGCTTACTTTAGTAAAGAAGTAATGTAACTTTCCCTCCACCTCATGAGCTGAACAGTCTCTGGGAGAGAGTCTGGTTAACCCGAAAAGAAACTTCAGATTCCCAAAAGAAGTCAGGCAGCTTAGCTTTTTCCATGCAGAGAACAGAAAATGTGGGAGTCACCCCCATTTTAGACAGTGCCCTGTCACGGTTATAGGAAAAAGGTGTTTCTCCCTGCGCCTGGGACGGCTTCACTTAAGGAGCTAGCAGACCGCAAATTGGAGTCTACATTGTAATCTATTGATGTGGCCAATGGGACACTACTCAGGCCTACCATTGCATGTGCGTGGGTGAGTGGTGTTATTGAAAAGTGGTCAGAAAACTTGTCATTAGACATTGACATAATAGATAGAGACGAGATACGCCTAACGTTAGGTCATATCAAAGACGCTGCTGCGTACATGCTAGAAACCATGAAATATATTGGTCTCTTGGGATCAAGAGCCGCTACCATGGCAATCTCAGCACGGAGAGCATTGTGGATTCGCCAATGGAAGGCTAAAGCAGATTCCAAAAGGAATATGGAGGCTCTCCCGCATTAAGGTGAGTCCTTATTTGGAGATGGGCTGGATGCTTTTCGTTTCTGCGGCTACCGCAGGTAAGCCGACATTCTTGCCTATTGCTCCTGCGCCGGCGAAAAAGACACATCACTCTCAGATGCAGTCATTTCGGCCCAAAAATTACAACAAAGGGTAAAGGTTCCCCTCCCTTTGTGGGTAAAGAAAGGGGGAAAGGAAATAAAGTCCACAGCGTCTCCAGGATCACAGGAGCAGAAATCAACTTCTGCTTCTGCCAAATCTTCAGCATGACGCTGGGGCTACCTTGCGGGAGTCCGCTCAGGTGGGGGCACGTCTGAAACTCTTCAGTCAGTTATGGGTTCAATCTGGCCTAGACCCGTGGGTCATACAAAAAGAGCCCTCATTCTGAGTTGATCGCTCGCTGCCATTTTTCGCAGCTCAGCGATCAAGTGGAAAAGCAGCATTTCTGCGCATTCGCATGGTACGCAGCGCGCATGCATTAAGTACTTTCACACAAAACTTTGTAGTTTTACCCAAGCCTGAGCCACATTTTTCAGTCGCTCGAGAGTTCGTAGTATGATTGACAGGAAGTGGGTGCTTCTGGGTGGCAACTCGGCATTTTCAGGGAGTGTGCTAAAAACCGCAGGCGTGCCAGGCAAAAATGCAGAAGTGGCTGGAGAAATGGGGGAGTGGCTGGCCAAACGCAGGGCGTGTTTGTGACATCATACCAGGAACTAAACAGACTGCAGTCATCGCAAGATAGGAGTAGGTCTGGAGCTACTCAGAAACGGCATGAAATTTTTCCTGTGCAGTTCTGCTATCCTTTCTTTCGCACTTCTGCTAAGCTAAAACACACTACCAGAGGGCAGCGGCTTAGCGTTTGCACTGCTGCTAAAAGCAGCTAGCGAGCGATCAACTCGGAATGAGGGCCAGAGTCCCACGGGTACAAACTGGAGTTTCAATACATTTCCCCAGGCCATATTTTCAAATTGACCTTACCAGCTTCTATCCTAGTCAGGAAAGTGGTTGCAGCAATTGTGTCAGGATCAAGTTTTTGTCCTGGTTCCCTTGTTACACAAGCAGAAGGGTTTATTGCAACCTTATTCGTGGTTCCGAAGCCGGACGGCTCAGTCATACCGATTCTAAACTTGTATACTCTGAATCTCTACCTGAAAAGGTTCTAGTTCAAGATGGAATCTCTGAAGGTAGTGGTTTCCAGTCTGGAGGAGGGGGACTTCAGGGTGTCAGTAGACATAAAAGATGCCTACAGTACTTACACGTTCCCATTTATCCTCCACATCAAGCTTATCTGAGATTCGCAATACAGAATTGTCATTACCGATTTCAGACGTTGACGTTCGGACCTTCCATGGCACCGAGGGTTTTCACCAAGGTGATGGCAGGAGATGATGGTCCTCCTTCGACAGCAAAGACTCAATATAATTCCTGACCTGGAAGATCTCCCGATAAATGCGAGATCCAGGGAAAAGTTGGTGCAGAACATAGCACTCTCCCTGACAGTACTTCAACATCAGGGTTGGATCATAAGTTTTCCAAAGTTACAATTGGAACCGACGACAAGATTGTCTTTTCTGGGGATGATACTGGACACAGAAGTACAGAGTGTATTTCTTCCAGTAGAAAAGGCTCTGGAAATCCAGAGAATGGTCAAACAAATTCCGAAACCATACAATTTGGCCGATTCCATGCCAGAGTATTCCAGTGGGACCTGTTGGACAAGTGGTCCGGATCCCACCTACACATGCACCGGAAGATAATCCTGTCATCCAAAGCCAGAATTTCGCTCCTGTGGTGGCTACACAGTTCTCACCTACTAGAGGGACGCAGGTTCGGGATTCAGGACTGGGTCCTAGTAACCACGGATGCAAGTCTCTGAGGCTGGGGTGCAGTCACACAGGGAGAAAGCTTCCAAGGAAGATGGTCAAGTCAGGAAACCTGTCTTCACATAAACGTTTTGGAGTTGAGAGCCATTTACAAAGGCCTTCTACAAGCGGGGCATATTCTTCAAGATCAAACCGTACAGATCCAGTCGGACAATGTAACAGCAGTCGCGTACATGAACCGTCAGGGCAGAACGAAAAGCATAGTGACGATGACAGAGGTCTCAACAAGAAGCTTCAGAGATATTGTTCCAGGTCGAGAGACCCTCAACCAATAGCAGTGGATGTACCGGTGACCCAGTGGGTGTTTCGGTCGGTGTATGTCTTTCCTCCTCTTCCACTAATTCCAAAAGTGCTCAAGATCATAAGGAGAACTGGGGTTCGAGCGATCCTCATTGTCCCAGACTGGCCAAGGAGTGCTTGGTATCCAGATCTTCAGGAGTTGCTCATAGAAGATCCTCGGCCTCTTCCTCTTCGCGAGGACCTGCTGCAGCAGGGGCCGTGCGTGTATCAAGACTTACCGTGGCTACGTTTGACGGCATGGCTGTTAAGCGCCGGATCCTAGTCCGAAACGGTATTCCCAAAGAAGTCATTCCCACTCTGATTCAGGCCAGGAAAGGAGTAACGTCTAAACATTACCACCGTATTTGGAGAAAATATGTGTCTTGGTGTGAATCCAAGAAGGCTCCTATGGAAGAGTTCAGTTAGAACGTTTTCTCCATTTTCTGAAGGCAGGTATGGATGCTGGCCTAAGATTGGGTTCAATCAAGGTCCAGATTTCGGCCTTGTCCATTTTCTTTCAAAAACAATTGGCCTCCCTTCCAGAAGTTCAGATGTTCGTGAAAAGGGGTTCTGCACATCCAACCTCCATTTGTGCCTCCAGTGGCACCATGGGATCTTAATGTGGTGTTGCAGTTCCTTCAATCGGATTGGTTTGAACCTCTACAGGAGATAGAGTTGAAGTTTCTCACTTGGAAAGTGGTCATGCTGTTGGCCTTGGCAACCGCAAGGAGGGTGTCTGAGTTAGGGGCCTTGTCTTACAAGAGTCCTTACTTGATCTTCCATGAAGACAGGGCTGAGTTAAGAAATCGTCAGCAATTTATTCCGAAGGTGGTTTCTTCTTTCCATATAAACCAACCTATTGTGTTGCCAGTGGCTACTGACACCTTCGCTGTGTCAAAGTCTCTTGATGTGGTCAAAGCTTTGAAAATTTCTATCGCAAGAACACCTCAGATACGGAAAACAGAGGCTCTGTTTGTCCTGTATGCTCCCAACAAGATTGGGTGTCCTGCTTCTAAGCAGACCATTGCGCGCTGGATCAGAGGTACGATTCAGCACGCTCATTCCACGACAGGATTGCCGATACCGAATTCGGTGGATGCCCATTCTACTAGAAAGGTGGGCTCATCCTGGGCGGCTGCCCGGGGGGGTTTTGGCATTACAACTTTCCCGAGCAGCTACTTGGTTGATGAGGACCTCAAGTTTGGTCAATCGGTGCTGCAGGGTCATCCGCACTCTCCCGCCCATACTGGATCTTTGGTATAACCCCATGGTACTTAAGTGGACCCCAGCATCCTCTAGGACGTATGAGAAAACAGGATTTTAATACCTACCGGTAAATTGTTTTCTCCTAGTCCGTAGAGGATGCTGGGCACCCAACCCAGTGCGTACTTTACCTGCAGTTGTTATTTGGTAAAAATGTTTTCAGCACGGTTGCTGTACTGTTCATGCCCATTGGCATGTGTTTTGTTGAATGCCATGTGTGCAGCATGGTTGAAGTGTGAGCTGGTATGAATCTCACCGTTAACTTAAAAGTAAATCCTTTCCTTGAAATGTTCGTCTCCCTAGGCACAGTTCCTATACTGAGGTCTGGGGGAGGGGTATAGAGGGAGGAGCCAGTTCACACTCTAGAAAAGTCTTAAAGTGCCCATGGCTCCTGTGGAACCATCTATACCCCATGGTACTGAAGTGGACCCCAGCATCCTCTATGGACTAGGAGAAAAGAATTTACCGGTAGGTATTAAAATCCTGTTTTTTCCGCACTATGAGGTGTCTGATTTAGACTTCATAGATATAGTACCGCCATGGTGATTGGAGATATGCAAAAGATCATTACTCCAAGGTTTACAATACAATTATTTTAATTGCTGCAATACCCAACAGCCCAAGCTAGGATTGAATTGTACAAACTATTGGATAGATTACAAAATCGTTGTCTTTACCATGATACACACTCTGTGGGGGAGATTCAAATGTTTGAAAAGTCAGTTGGGAGTCTGTTTTTTCTTATTTAATAGACTGGAAAAAACAGACACCCAACTGACTTTTCAAACATTTGAATTCCACCCTATGATTTTTGTCAGCAGGTCCGGTAATAGGAATCGATCATTGGGTGATTATCTAGGCGAGCTGACTAGCAAGCTGCCACCCATATAACCGAGTTTGTCTCGTCAGGCCCCAAATCATATGGCTGTCGTCTAAACAATGAAAATACAATTTAAAAGTTAAAGGTATATCGCTCAATGTTGATAATGCGCAATGCTTTAACTTTGACAGTCTGGAAGACCTGGTCTTAGATTATCCTTTAAAGCCCGAAGGCGACGATCAGAAAAAAAAATTGTAATCCATCAACCTGATTTAGTCCAGTTTAAAAAGTACTGGTAGAATGAAATACGCATGCTGCAGAAAATGCAAAAGTGCGTTCACACTAAATGGAGACTTAAAGATAACTTTGCAACAGTCCTGTTCGGGTATTAAGATGGATGTCCAGTTACAACACCCCTTCTCATGTATTTTAGCAGGCCCCTCTAATTCGGGAAAAAGTTATTTTGTGAAAATGCAGCTACGCACATGTCACACGTGCCTGATAATATTTGGTTTGGTTTTATGGCTGTTGGCAACCTATGTACAATCAGCTTCTGCGTGATTAGTAAGGCATGTGTTTCATAGAGGGTCTACCTGAGACTTTTAACGATGACCAACTTTTCCCCCTCAATAGTATTAATTTAGCGCGTTGTTGATGATCTGATGGAGTCGGGTAGTAATAATTCTGAGATTTAGAAAGCGTTCACAAAGTTTGTACACCATAGAAACCTCAGCATCATGTACCTAGTGAAAAAAAGTATTTTGCCAAGGTAAAAAGAGCTGGACGATACATCTAAACACAAAATATATGGTCCTTTTCAAAAATCCCTGGGATAAATTGCAAGTGATGACGCTGGCTAGACAGATGCATGCTGGCAATAGTAAATTCTTTGTAGAGGCATTTCAAAATGTGACAAGCTCACTGTATGGTTATTTACTGGTTGATTTAAGAACCAATACACTTGATGAGTATCGTTTTACGAAGCAATTTATTTCCACCAGATGAGCCGGTCGCTTATCTCATTAAAAACCATGGTTCTAAAAAGCTATAAATGCACAACTTTAAGTCATTTGTCATAGTCCCGTGAACATGTCAGCCCGGATACGTCATAATTGGATGCTATTAAAGACGCTAATAAAGATGACACCGACCCAAAGAAGTGCTATTTTATCCAACACTTCAAACAATTTGGTGACAGCCATTTGTGAGATAACCCTCAACACACTTAAAGGTAAAATACCAAAGTCACAATGACAGTTGAAGTACCTTAAAAAGAAGCGGGCCCTTATAAAATCGCTTTGCAATTAGAAATGCGCCGTAGGTAAAAAGAAGCATTTGGTGAAGCAATCGAGCGGGTTTATTGGGTTGTTGCTTGGTTTTGCTATTCCGTTAATAACAGGGCTTCTAACTAATCGCTGATGGAATACGCTGAGAAAATGTACCTGGTGCCTCAGCGGCAGATAGAACGTTTACAAAACAAACCCAGCACCGATGACATATGTAAAACAGCCACACAAGGTCTAGATGTAGAGATCATAAACATACTACAGAATAACAATTCATCAGAATATGAAAAGGCAAAACGCTACAAAGCTGATTTGCAGAGGTATCTGGTACTGAGTAAACAGACTGATAGAGAAATGTAAATTTTAACTCTTTTATCACCTGGTTCAAATGTCATTGATGAAACAATTAACCCTGCACAGCCGGATGGTACCGATGTCATTTATCATGAAATTTTGCGCTGTGTTAAATAAAATGACATGCTCTAAGCACATAACAAACTGGAATGCTAAAGGCAAGTTTCTGTATAAAGGTACCGCTGTACCAGGGTCCAACATGCTGGATTTAATAAGAAGCATCACATAAAACCATAGCATGTCGAGTCGTAAAATGCCGAATGGTTGGCCTGAATTTATGCGTGCTTTTTCTGAATTAAATGTGCCATCCACATTTGTTAGTAATGCGAGAAATATAATGTACCTAGACAGTTTAAAAAGAAGAGGCGTCCGATGACTCTGATGGTGCTGTAACATCGCCCAGCTCACTGCAACCCCTTGAAAAAAGATGCATAAATGTTTTAAGTTTCCCCGGCTTAACAACGCCGCATTGCTACTTACTGCCTAGAAAAGAGCCATAGATCTGTTTCAGGAATCACAGTGGTTGACTCTATAACGTATAACTAATGTTTGTTTATTTTTATTTTTGTTACTTAGAATTTGTGTGATTATTTTGTACCACGATATATGTTTTGTATTTTTACTAAATTATATAAAGAATTCCACATATTTGTAGTTTTTATGCGTAGAAATGTAAATAAATGACATATTATAATAATGCATCGACTATGTATCTGTAAATAAACTTTATGATCTAATAAAAACAATATTTTATATACCTACTGGTAAATCCTTTTCTCGTAGTCCATAGAGGATGCTGGGGTTCCATTTAGTACCATGGGGTTTAGACGGGTCCACTAGGAGCCACTGGCACTTTAAGAGTTTAACAGTGTGGGCTGGCACCTCCCTCTATGGCCCTCCTACCAGACTCAGTCTAGAAACTGTGCCCGAGGAGACGGATATACTTCGAGAGAAGGAAATACACAGATAGTGGTAAGATTCACACCAGCTCACACATAATAAAAGGAAAACCAAGCTAACCAACTTGAAACAATTCAGCAATGATCGAACCAATAATACTTAACCAAGTAACAAGCAGGAATATGAAGCATTGGGCAGGTGGCCAGCATCCTCTACGGACTACGAGAAAATGATTTACCGGTAGGTATATAAAATCCTGTTTTCTCTTACATCCTAGAGGATGCTTCCATCCATGGGGATGTACCATATCTCCCAGGAAGGAAGAAAGAGTGCTGAGTGCCCTGCAAAACTGATAGACCAAACTGTAGGTCCTCAGAGGCCAAAGTATCGAACTTGTAGAACTTAGCAAATGTGTTTGACCCAACCAAGTAGCTGCTCGGCAAAGCTGAATGGCCGAGACACCTCGGGTAGCCGCCCAGGAAGAACTCACTTTACGAGTAGAGGGAGCCTGTATAGAACTTGGAACCGGCAATCCTGCCATAGAATAAACATGCTGGATAGAAAGCAGGACACCCAATTTTGTTGGAATCATAAAGGACAAATAGTGTGTCCGACTTTCTGTGACGAGCAGTTCTCTTCACATAAATTTTTAAAGCCCTCACAACATCAAAGGACTTTGAAGTAGTCGAGGTGTCACTAGCTACTGGCACCACAATAGGACAATAGGTGGTTGATATGAAAAGCCGACACAACTTTTGGAAGAAATTTCTGACGCATTCTGAGCTCAGCTCTATCCTCATGGAAAGTCAAGTAGGGGCCCTTGTGTGACAATGCACCCAATTCTGACACACGTCTTGCAGAAGAAAATGGCAAGAGTGTGACCACCTTCCAAGTAAGAAATTTTACGTCCACCTTCTGTAAAGGTTCGAACCAATCCGATTGCAGGAACTGCAGCTCCACATTAAGATCCCAAGGTGCCGTAGGAGGCACAAAGGGTGGTTGTATGTGCAGAACCCCTTTTAAGAATGTCTGAACCTCAGGGAGAGCAGGCAATTGTTTCTGGAAGAAAATGGACAAGGCCGAAAACTGGACCTTTATGGAGCCTAAGCGTAAGCCAACATCCATACCAGCTTGCAGAAAGAGGAGAAAACGTCCAAGTTGAAACTCCATCGCAGGAAACTTCTTGTATTCACACCAAGACACATACTTTTTCCAAATCCGATGGTAATGTTTAGACGTTACTCCCTTACTAGCTTGGATCAGAGTAGGAATGACTTTGTTTGAAATGCCCTTCAAACTAAGATCTGGCGTTCAACCTCTATGCAGGCATTCCCAACCACGGTCCTCAAGGCACACCAACAGTGCATGTTTTTGTGATATCCAGGCTTCAGCACAGGTGACTTAATTAGTACCTCAGTTATTTTGATTTGACCATCTGTGCTGCAGCCTGGATATCACTAAAACCTGCACTGTTGGTGTGCCTTGAGGACCGTGGTTGGGAATGCCTACTCTATGCCATCAAACGTAGCCATGGTAAGTCTTGCTAGGCGAATGGCCCCTGTTGTAGAATGTCCTCGTGAAGAGGAAGAGGCCTCGGATCCTCCAGCAGTAATTCAAGAAGATCTGCGTACCAAGCCCTTTTTGGCCAGTCCGGAGCAATAAGGATCGCCTGAACTCTTGTTCTTTTTATTAGTTTGAGAATCCTTGGGATGAGTGGAAGTGGAGTGAGCACATACGGAGTTACCAGGGTATCCACCGCCACTGCTTGTGGGTCTCTTGACCTGGAACAGCACCTCCGAAGCTTCTTGTTGAGGCGAGAGGCCATCATGTCTATCTTAGAAATACACCATCAGCTTGTTACCTCTGCGAACACCTCCGGGTAGAGGCCCCATTCTCCTGGATGGAGATCGTGTCTGCTGAGGAAGTCTGCCTCCCAGTTGTCCATTCCTGGAATGAAGATCACTGAGTGCCACCGCGTGCCTTTCTGCCCAGAGGAGGCTTCTTGTTACCTTAGACAAGGCAGCTCTGCTCTTCGTTCTGCCCTGTCGGTTTATGTAGGACACTGCTGTTACATTGTCTGACTGAACCTGAATGGCCTGATCTTGCAGATGATATGCCGCCTGTAGAATACCATTGTATATGGCCCTTAGTTCCAGAATGTTTATTGGAAGGCTGGTTTCCAGAAGTGTACCCCTGGATGACTGCTCCCCAACCTCTGAGACTTGCATCCGTGGTTAGAAGGATCCAATTCTGAATCCCGAATCTGCGTCCCTCGAGTAGGTGAGAAGATTGCAGCCACCAGAGGAGTGAAATTCTGGCTTTCAGCGACAGGCATATCCGCTGGTGCATGTGAAGATGTGATAGTGAACACTTGTCCAAGAGATAAAGCTGGAAGAAACATGCATGGAATCTTCTGTACTGCAGAGACTCGTACGAGGTTACCATCTTTCCCAGAAGGTGAATGCACTGATGAACTGATACCCGGGCTGGCTTCAGGACCTCCCAGACCATTGATTGGATCACCAATGCTTTCTCCACTGATAGAAACACCCTCTGGACTTCTGTGTCGAGTATCATCCCCAGGAAGGGCAGTCTACTTGTCGGCTCCAAATGTGACTTTGGAAGCTTCAGGATCCACCCTGAGTTGAGAAAGCAATACTCTACAACAGCCTCTCCCTGGAAGATGCCTTTATCAGCAGATCGTCCAGATATGGAATAATGTTCACTCCCTGCTTGCGGAGGAGTAGCATCATCTCTGCCATGACCTTGGTGAACACCCTCGGTGGTGTGGAGAGGCCAAATGGAAAGGTCTGAACTGACAGTGACAGTCCTGTAGTGCAAACCTTAGATAGGCTTGGTGAGGTGGCCAGATCAGAATGTGAAGGTACGCATCCTTGATATCCAGGGAAACTAGAAATTCCCCCTCCTCCAGCCCTGAGATCACAGCTCTCAGAGACTCCATCTTGAATTTGAATACCTTTAAGTAGGAGTTCAATGACTTCAGGTTCAATATTGGTCTTACCGAACCCTCCAGTTTCGCTACTACAAACAGGTTTGAGTAGTAAGCCTTGTTTTTTTAGAGAGGTGGAACTGGAACAATGACATTTGTTTGTGCCAATTTTTGAATGGCTTCCTGCAGGATTGTACTTTCTGTCAGCAAAGCTGGTAAGCTTGACATGAAGAATCTGTGAGGTGTGAGTTCCTGAAACTCCAGTCTGTACCCCTGGGCAACAATATCTTTTACCCAGGGGTCTAGGCATGATGACGCCCAGATGTGACTGACATTTTTTAGTCTTGCTCCCACCTGCCCAATCTCCCGGCTGGGAAGTCCACCATCATGCTGAAGATTTTGAGGACGCAGAACCTGGTTTCTGTTCCTGGGAACCTGTTGGTGCAGGTTTTTGGATTTTCCCCGACCTCCCCTAAAGAAGGTGGGGGCACCCTTGGATTTTTTTTCATTTTGCAGTCCGAAAGGACTGCAGTGTAGGTGTAGGATATGGTTTCCTAGCCGGTGCAGCTGCGGAAGGAAGAAAGGTTGACTTAACCCCAGTTGCCTTGGATATCCACGTATCCAGTGCATCCCCAAACAGGGCCTCATCTGTGAAGGGTAGGTTCTCCACACGTTTCTTGGATTCTGCATCCGCAGTCCATTGGCGCAGCCACAAACCTCTGCCATGGTTGTGGCTTTTGTGTTAAGCAGGCCCAGGTACTTCATGGCTTCTACCATGAAGCCTGCGGAATCCTGTATGTGACGCAAAAACAAGTCACTCCTATCCATGGAATCTAATTCATCAAGTAAGGTGCCTGACCACTTTACTATGGCCCTAGAAATCCACACACAAGCAATAGTTGGTCTTAGAGCCACTCCCGTAGCAGTGTATAATGATTTCAGTGTAGTCTGAAATTTGCGGTCAGCCAGATCCTTAAGGGAGGCCGCACCAGGGACAGGTAAGACAACCTTTTTTGACAATCTAGATACAGAAGCGTCCACTATAGGTGGGCTTTCCCACTTCTTCCTATCATCTTCAGGGAAAGGGAAAGAAATGAGTAATATTTTAGGATTTGGAATTTTTTCTCTGGGTTCTCCCAGGTTTTTTCAAATAGGGAGTTCAACTCCTTAGAAGCAGGGAATGTAAACGAGGATTTCTTATTTAAATTAAAATAATTATCTTCCAGAACAGGTACCTTCTCAGTAATATGCAAAACATCTCTAATGGCTTCAATAATCAGTTGTACCCCTTTGGCAAGGGCTGCATCCCCCCCCTTTCCCTGCATATCCCCATCACCGTTCCCTGTATCAGAGTCGGTATCAGTGTCAGCTTGCATTATCTGTGCAAGTGTACATTTTTGTTGGTATGTAGGTGGGTTGAGGGGCGCAGCAATGTGTTAGGCGCCGGGGTCCGCTCGTCTGCGCGGCCCGGCGCCTAGCAACCAGGGACGCCGTGCGCGTACAGCCGCCGGCTCCCTGGCAACGCTAGACGCCGGGCGCGCTGAGCCGCACGGACCCTAGCAACGGGGACGCCACTGGCGGACCGCGTTCCCCGTTGCTGGGTCCATTTGAAATTATAGTGCATCTGTTCTCTGGCCGTGCAGCAAGGCAGCTGCACGGCATTTATGCTAATCAGCTCTGTCAGCAGCTGATTGGAGGACTCCTGTTTTTATACACTCTCAGGGCTTCTCACAGACGCCGGTAATAGCTTCCTGCATGCTGTCTTTGTTGCTGAGAGTCTGTTTCCAGTCCTGCTGTATCCGGTCGTTCCAGTCTTCTGAAGTCCTGTACTCGGGAGTTGTCATCTCGTCCCTGGAGTCCTGACTGATCACCGTTTAACATCCAGTGGTGTTCGTGAGTCGTGGCTTTGCCGTGTGTAGCAGCTTGGCCGCTTTACCCTTTATTATTTGTGTTTGGAGCATTTTGCGAAGGGTTCCGCTTCCACAGGTCCACTCTGGTATCCGGCGGTGCTGGGTAGGAGTATTGGACAAGTGGATTTTGGTTGTCTTTTTCCCTGGCGGTTTTTCCGCACATACTTTAGGTTTTGTTAGTTAGCTCGTAGCCCCTGGCCTGTTTGTTAGTTAGAGGTCCTCTTGTTATCATCCTGCCTCGGATTTCCCTTTGTCTCTCATTAAGACCGGGGGGCACCGGAGTTGGGCAGACATAATCCGCCCTTCAAACGTGGCTGCCAAGGGCTCAAGAAACCATAGTCTCGCAAGGGATTTCCGATAGCACGGGTGAGACAACAGAGTTAGGGCGCCAGGGGCTATTATTCTTTCCTGCTCCCGTTACCAGCATTCCATTCCAGTGCTCCGGTCATTGTCATAAGATCTCCTCTGGCCAGGAGTGCTGGAATCATAACATTATTACCGGCCAATACCAAAACTTAAAATTAAACGGGGTTAATTTTTTCTCATTCAGTTTTGTGAGAGTTTATCGGCCTCATGAATCCAACAGGTTTAGGGCCAAATCCCGGTCAGCTCTTAGTCAGTCAGATTCAAGAACTTACTCAGATGGTTCAGGATCTTTCTCTTCGGGTGAAGTCGCAGGAAGATCTTTTGCGAGCTTCCCCGAGGGTAGTCCCTGAACCAAAGATGCATTTGCCTGACCGTTTTTCTGGTGATAGGAAAGAGTTTTTTAATTTTAAAGAATCCTGTAAACTTTATTTTCGTTTAAGACCAATTTCCTCGGGTACTGAATCTCAGCGGGTCGGGTTTGTTGTTTCTTTGCTCCAGGGGGATCCTCAGACCTGGGCATTTGGTTTGAAGGCAGAGGATCTGGCATTGTTGTCAGTGGACACTTTTTTTGGGTCTTTAGGGCTCTTGTATGATGACCCTGATAGAGAGGCATCCGCTGAAAGTCAGTTGCGCGCTCTCAGACAGGGTAGAAATCCTGCAGAGGTTTATTGTACGGAGTTTCGCCGTTGGTCGAACGACTGTGGCTGGAATGACCCAGCCCTGCGCAGTCAGTTTCGCCTCGGCTTATCGGAGTCTATAAAAGACAGTCTCCTTCAGTACCCCGTTCCTGAGACTCTCGATAAACTCATGGAGCTTTCTATTAAGATTGATTGTCGTCTCAGAGAGCGGAGGGCTGAAAAAGGAGCACCTGTAAGGTCAAGTCCATGTGTATATTCCATTCCTGAGGACGTAGAGGAGCCCATGCAGATGGGTCTCTCCCGGCTGTCTCCTGAAGAAAGAGCCAGAAGGCAAAATTCTGGTCTTTGTCTGTACTGTGGGGGTAAGGGACATTTTGCTCGTAATTGTCCGAACAAGTCGGGAAACGCCTTGACCAGGTGAATTGTGAGGGGGTTCACCTAGGTCTGCAGCTTATCTCCTCGAATAACTCCCTTTTAGTCCCAGCTAAGGTTTCCTTTGGCAGCCTCAGTTCTTCGGTGTCGGCTTTTGTTGACAGTGGAGCTGCAGGAAATTTTATGGATTTAACTTGGGCTAAGGCCTTAGGCATTTCTCAGTTACACCATGCATGGCTTAGATGGGAGTCCACTGTCCAATGGGGTTATTTCTCTCTGTACACCCCCTGTATTACTTACAGTAGGAGCTCTACATTCTGAAAAAATCGAGTTCTTCCTTACTCATTGCCCAGCAGTTCCAGTAGTTCTGGGTCACCCTTGGCTGGCCTTTCATAATCCCACCATTGATTGGCGGTCGGGGGAGATTTCACAATGGGGTACCTTTTGTGATAAGGAATGTATTACGTTTCCAGTCAGAATAGCAGCTGCCATTCCTGAACTCATTCCTGTGGAATACCAGGAGTTTGCTGATGTGTTCTCCAAGGGCAATGCGGACATTCTGCCTCCCCATCGGCCTTATGATTGTGCTATTGAGCTAATTCCTGGTGCCGCATTGCCAAAGGGAAGGTTATATGCTTTATCCGGGCCAGAAACTGCGGCCATGAATGATTATGTTAAGGAGAGCCTAGGGAAAGGATTTATTAGACCATCAAAATCTCCTTTAAGTGCAGGCTTCTTCTTTGTGGAGAAAAAGGATGGCTCGCTTAGACCTTGCATTGACTTTAGAGCCCTGAATAAGATCTCAGTTAAAAATACTTATCCTTTGCCGCTGATTTCTGTCCTCTTTGATCAGTTACGTTCGGCTGTGATTTTTTCTAAAATTGACCTAAGAGGAGCATACAACCTCATCCGAATCAAATCTGGAGATGAGTGGAAGACAGCCTTCAGTACTCAGTCGGGTCACTACGAGTACCTGGTGATGCCGTTCGGCTTGTCTAACGCTCCAGCAGTTTTTCAGGACCTCATTAACGATGTGCTCCGTGATTTCCTAGGGAAATTCGTGGTCGTTTACTTAGACGACATCCTGATTTATTCTGAGTCAATGGAACAACATGTTACCCAGGTGCGTCAGGTTCTTCAAAAGTTGCGTGAGAATCATTTATATGCCAAGCTAGAGAAATGTGAGTTTCATGTCACGGAGGTATCTTTTTTAGGGTACATTATTTCCCCTCGGGGATTTTTCATGGAACCTAAGAAGCTCCAGGCCATCCTTAGTTGGGCGCAACCCACCAATTTAAAAGCAATTCAGCGCTTTTTAGGGTTTGCGAATTATTATAGGAGGTTCATTCATTCTTTTTCTGACCTGGTTGCTCCCATTGTAGCTCTGACAAAGAAAGGAGCAGATCCTACCAACTGGTCGCATGAAGCTGAGTTGTCCTTTCGGGCCTTGAAACAAGCCTTTGTCTCGGCTCCAGTCCTCAGACATCCCAATCCGGAATTGCCCTTTGTTGTGGAGGTTGATGCTTCGGAGGTTGGAGTGGGGGCTATCCTATCTCAAAAGGATCCGGAGTCTCTGGAACTACATCCTTGTGCCTTTATGTCCAGGAAATTCTCCTCCGCTGAATCCAACTATGACGTTGGTAATCGGGAGTTACTGGCAATAAAGTGGGCTTTCGAGGAGTGGAGGCATTGGCTGGAGGGAGCAAAACATACTATTTCAGTATTGACTGACCATAAAAACCTGCAATACATCGAATCAGCTAAACGGCTGAATGCCCGGCAGGCTCGTTGGGCTTTATTTCTTACTCGTTTCAAATTTATTATCACTTTCAGGCCTGGTTCCAAGAATACCAAGGCTGATGCCCTGTCACGCAGCTTTCTTCCGGTTCACAATAACAGTCCTGTTACTCCCATACTTCCATCTTCAGTCATTTGGGCAGGCCTCACACAAGATTTATTTACCCAGTTAAAACAGCTTCAACACCAAGCTCCTGGTAATACTCCTGCTGGTCGTCTTTACGTCCCTGAGTTTTTGAGAGCTACTGTTTTGACTGAATTCCATGATAACAAAGTTTCCGGGCATCCGGGGATCTCTAAGACTTTGGAGTTAGTCTCCCGCTCGGTGTGGTGGCCTGGTCTTTCTAAAGACGTTAAGGAGTTTGTTTTTTCATGTCAGGTTTGTGCACAGCATAAGGTTCCCCGTTCCTTGCCTATCGGGCAACTTATGCCCTTAAATGTCCCTCTCAGGCCATGGTCTCATATTTCCATGGATTTTGTGGTAGACCTTCCCCTTTCAGCCGGATTCCGAGTCATATGGGTGGTAGTGGACCGTTTTAGCAAGATGGCTCATTTCATTGCTCTTCCCCGACTGCCATCTGCCCAAGGATTGGCAGTTTTGTTTCTCCGCCATGTTTTCAGACTTCATGGGTTGCCCACTGATATTGTTTCTGATCGGGGTCCACAATTCATCGCACAATTCTGGAAGTGTTTTTGTGCTTCATTTAAGATGAAATTGTCGTTAACATCCGGTTACCACCCACAATCCAACGGGCAAACCGAGCGAGTTAACCAATCATTGAAACAGTATTTGCGTTTGTATTCAGCCAAACTCCAGAATGATTGGTCCGAGTTTCTTCCGTTGGCGGAGTTTGCTTACAATAATTCTTGTCATTCCTCCACTAATGTGTCTCCATTCTTTTCAGTTTTTGGTTTTCACCCCAGAGCTAATTCTTTTTTTCATCATTCCTCAGTTTCCTCGCTAACCTTAACCTCCCATCTCAGAGCCATTTGGAAAAAAGTGCACCTTGCTCTCAGAAAAGCGGCCTTTCGAGAGAAAAAAATTTCTGACAGGCTCCGACGTCCTTGCACTTTTAAGGTGGGAGATAGAGTATGGTTGTCGACTCGTAACATCAGGCTTCGACAATCCTCGGTTAGATTGGGACCCAAATTTATTGGACCATTTCTTATTATTAAAAAAGTCACCCCAGTTGCTTTCTGGTTACGTTTACCAAGATCTCTCAGGATTGGAAATACGTTTCATTGCTCCCTGTTGAAACCATACGTTTCTTCCAGTAGATTTCCTCGGAGGATCTCTCAGGGTAGATCTCCGGTGGATGTACAGGGACAACAGGAGTTCTTGGTGGAGAAGGTTCTCGATTCCAAATTGTCCCGGGGCCGACTTTATATTCTGGTTCACTGGAGAGGCTATGGTCCGGAGGAATGGTCTTGGGTCCTGGATAAGGATCTTCATGCCCCGAGGCTCAAGAGGGCATTTTTCGGGAATTTCCTCGGAAACCTGGCTTTAGGGGTTCCTTGACCCCTCCTCAAGGGGGGGGTACTGTTAGGCGCCGGGGTCCGCTCGTCTGCGCGGCCCGGCGCCTAGCAACCAGGGACGCCGTGCGCGTACAGCCGCCGGCTCCCTGGCAACGCTAGACGCCGGGCGCGCTGAGCCGCACGGACCCTAGCAACGGGGACGCCACTGGCGGACCGCGTTCCCC
This sequence comes from Pseudophryne corroboree, assembly GCF_028390025.1. Taxonomy (NCBI): domain Eukaryota; kingdom Metazoa; phylum Chordata; class Amphibia; order Anura; family Myobatrachidae; genus Pseudophryne; species Pseudophryne corroboree. Next base: position 186,957,789 of record NC_086453.1, on the reverse strand, counting down.
GTTGCTGGGTCCATTTGAAATTATAGTGCACCTGTTCTCTGGCCGTGCAGCAAGGCAGCTGCACGGCATTTATGCTAATCAGCTCTGTCAGCAGCTGATTGGAGGACTCCTGTTTTTATACACTCTCAGGGCTTCTCACAGACGCCGGTAATAGCTTCCTGCATGCTGTCTTTGTTGCTGAGAGTCTGTTTCCAGTCCTGCTGTATCCGGTCGTTCCAGTCTTCTGAAGTCCTGTACTCGGGAGTTGTCATCTCATCCCTGGAGTCCTGACTGATCACCGTTTAACATCCAGTGGTGTTCGTGAGTCGTGGCTTTGCCGTGTGTAGCAGCTTGGCCGCTTTACCCTTTATTATTTGTGTTTGGAGCATTTTGCGGAGGGTTCCGCTTCCACAGGTCCACTCTGGTATCCGGCGGTGCTGGGTAGGAGTATTGGATAAGTGGATTTTGGTTGTCTTTTTCCCTGGTGGTTTTTCCGCACATACTTTAGGTTTTGTTAGTTAGCTCGTAGCCCCTGGCCTGTTTGTTAGTTAGAGGTCCTCTTGTTATCATCCTGCCTCGGATTTCCCTTTGTCTCTCATTAAGACCGGGGGGCACCGGAGTTGGGCAGACATAATCCGCCCTTCAAACGTGGTTGCCAAGGGCTCAAGAAACCATAGTCTCGCAAGGGATTTCCGATAGCACGGGTGAGACAACAGAGTTAGGGCGCCAGGGGCTATTATTCTTTCCTGCTCCCGTTACCAGCATTCCATTCCAGTGCTCCGGTCATTGTCATAAGATCTCCTCTGGCCAGGAGTGCTGGAATCATAACACAATGGGGGCTGAATACATCATAACCTCCATAGATTTTCTCAAAAACTGTGTCTTCTTCTCAGTATGGGACAATTTTGTAGAGATACTGGATATCATCCCCCTTATGGATCCACCCAGGTGGGTTTGGACCCAAAAGGTTGAGCATTTGTACACTCTTGAGTACATGGTATAGAGTCTTCAAGTGAAGATATACATTCTGCAATACAGGACCCACAGTCCCAAGACATGGTAATGTGAGATATATGCACCCTTTCACACACACACAGGAAATTGTCAGACACAGTTTCCCCCAGAGTACTTTCAGAGAGTCACAGAGTATGAGGAGCCAGCACACCGCGTCCTTTCAGGCTGTTAATATGATAACAGTCTGGCGCTGACTAACTATCCTTAACGGGGTAGCAAGTAGTATTATCACACTTCCACCCCCTAATCTATAACCCCCTGGTACCGCAGAGGTGCTGGAGTTATGTGGAGGGACAGCGCTTCCCTGTCAGCGTCTTGTGGAGATCTGCAGGGAGAAAATGGCGCCGGTGAGCCGCTGGTCCGCTCTGAGAGGAAGCCCCGCCCCCTGCAATGGCGCGCGGCTTCCCGCATTTTGTTATTTATACTGGCCTGAGGTATTACTGTTAACAGTGGAATTAACCCTTTGTTAGCTCTTGACCAGTGTAGGGTTTATCGTGCTGACTCAGGACGCCCCTCAATAGCGCCTTCATACTATGCATGTTGCTGAGCCTTCCTGGAGCGCAGCCATCAGAACTGCACTCCCACCCTTTTGCCACCTTGTATACCCACCGGCGACCCGCTAACCGGGACGCCAGTGCTGTACTCACCACTCTTCTATCTTTTGGCTCTGTTAGGGGTGCCGGCGTGCTGCGGGAGTGTGCGGTCGCCTCGTGGGCTTGCGGACATTTCCCTCAGGAGCTCAGTGTCCTGTCAGCGGAGTAATGTACCATTAACTCTTTATTAAGTTGGTTCATTACTCTCCCCCAAGTCCCACGAAGCAGGCAGACTGTTGTAAAACAGCCTCCTGTATACTAACAAACTCTAGAAAATTATAAAACTAAGAAAACTCCTAGGAGCTCCCCTAGCTGTGACCAGTTCCTCCGGGCACATTTTCTAAACTGAGTCTGATAGGAGGGGCACAGAAGGAGTGGCCAGCCCACACTGTTAAACTCTTAAAGTGCCAGTGGATCCTAGTGGACCCGTCTAAACCCCATGGCACTAAATGGAACCCCAGCATCCTCTAGGATGTAAGAGAAATATGTTCATGATTTAGAAAGGCCCCACCACACCATTTTTTCTTTATTCTAATCAGTGTATTTGAAAGAAACTTACAAACACACAAAAGCATAAAGATTAAAAACGTTGTTTATTTTAAAATCATCATAGTTATGGCGCATTGTACATAAAATGCATCAAATACATCAGTTATTACAACAAGTTACACAATTCTGAATATATCTATCCATATAATGACTCAAACAATGGCTTCTTGGCATGCATCTTACAAAGTTTGAAACTAAATGGTCATTACGTTATGTATCATCATATTTGTAGTTTTTACACATAAAAAATATAAAGTAAATACAATATTGACTGCACACATCGTTTGAAAAGTCTTGCAACTTGCGTTTTTGGTGATAAATATTTTTTGAATGAAAATGTAAAAAAATGGTTATAGTCTTTGGGAAAATGTCACTGGCTGGTGAGAGACCGTAAGAATAAAAAAAAAACAAATGCCGTATTCATTAATATAAACGGCCAACCAGTGTTTGCCCGGCTGTTCGGTACTATGCGTATTGATTACATACGCGAAAGGGTAATTTGTCAGTTTACTAGCCGGCAACATATCACATGGATAAGTTCCTTTAAAAACATGCCGCATGCTTGACGCAGCATACAGAATACAGTTTATCTGTAATGAGTTAATTTTTCAGCATCGTAGTGTTAGTTTATTTCATTTTATAGATAACCGTACAGCGCATCACGCCTTTGATTAATCTCGATGATGTTATCAAATAGAGCGTATATTATCACATTGACCATCCAATCCAGCGTCTCTGCAAAGCAGAATTCGGTGCGTAGATTTCTGGTTCTTAGTGATAGGTGCTCAACACATTCCTGTTCAGGTGATAGCTCAAAAGCGAATAGCGTGTAACCATTGAGGTACTCTTCGCGGTCAATCAGTATACCGGAATCTGTTGTCTGCTTATTTGTGATCTATATGAGCGACATGTACTCATGCACTGCATTACCGTGTTCAAAGTCCAGTTGAAACGGTTTGACTGGGTGAGGTGATCCGTCCAGGTACAGGGAAGCAAAGTTCACGTTTATGTTCAAAATGTAGCGGGTTCTGATCATAGGTTCCTGAAAATGCTTAGTTGTCTACAAACGCTACTATGACTGTTTTTGGTATTTGACCTAAAAACAGATTTTCTAAATTAAATACTACAGCCTGCAGGCATGCTGTAGATTTTCATCCCCACACGGTCGATGGCGTATTTTGCATTGCCATTCAGTAAAGCCTGCGCTCGTCCGATCCGGATGGCTGGCGAGACCTGTACTCTTTTCACAAACAGTGATGCTGCGACGATCTGTATTTAAAGGTGTCTGTCTCAGGTGACATTAAGCAGAATGAGTCTTTGGGCCAAATGTAATAGAGTGAGAGTTTCAGAAAGTGAGAGATTTGGTAAGGTTTTTAATTTTTTTAAAAAGTGGCAATCATTTTCACTGCAAAACCAGGTTGATCTTGACCTGTAAATGATTGTCACTTTAAAAAAAACCTGCAAAACCTTACCAAATCTCTCACTTTCTGAAACTCTCACTCTATTACATTTGGCCCTTTGTTTCTGGTGAGTTATATTTTCAAATCAATGGCGTTTAAAATTAGTTTCTGTTGATGAAAAAGGTCGCAGTGTACCGGTCCCAGTAGTTCAACAGTGCGACTCTGCGCCGTTGCTTTTGCCCGTTTTATTAAACCTGTATTTGCTCCATCCAGAGCCCTGGTGTTATGTTCTTCAGCCACATCTTTGTAAAGTAAGCCTGTGGTATGCTTTGTGGACAAATCGTCAGAGCTATAATTCAATATAGTCTCAATATAGGCTCGATAGGCATACAGATTGTTGGATTGTGATATGAGTCTGTTGCCCATAGAAACGTCCACCTAACTAAATAAAGTTGCTATGAGATAATTAATAAGGGCCATCTGTGTCCCTTGGGCAATCAGATTGTTATCGGGCCATATGATCTTACACGGCACTTACAGCAGGGTGTTATTCAGATCATAGTAGTGTTCTCCGCTGGCCGCTATATAAAATTCAAGCGGCGCTGTCTCGGATAATGCTGCTAAAAGTTGAACTTCGACGTATAGACTTTTCTCCACACTAGTTTGCATTGGTGGTACGTCAAAAAGATCCAGCTCCGATTTTGCGCATTCAACGGATTCTTTGTATATAAGAGACATGCATGAAAAATATCACCACCCCATCATGTCGGTTTTCTTTCTTATTTATGTTGCGATGTCTCACTTTTTTGTTTAAAAGGGGCACACACCAAGGCGGAAGTGCTGTCGACCGCTTCTGTTTTCTTTTAGCCGACCCTTTCCTTGTATATATTAAACCCAAACCCTCTTGTTTTGTTTGATTCGACTCATGCAGTTTATTCATAGCGGCTGCCGTGGCTTGGCCAATGACGTCTTTTGCAATGTTAAGTGCTGCACTCTTTACATGCAGTTTAGCTAACTCTAGACCCCTTCGGAAAAGAGGCACTGCTTTTCTCAACAGGCTTTGAAATATGCCGCCTAAACCGCATCCGTTCATGTACGCACTGCCGTTTTGCATTGTGTAAAATATAGTTTCACGATCGCTTTCCTAAACTTAAATGAGATGTTCTTGTTCTGGTCGTTCTTTATCTCTATGATGATCGTGTCAAAATGCGCTTTGCACAAAGGGACGTAGGGGGTCATTCCGAGTTGTTCGCTCGTTGCTGATTTTCGCTATGCTGCGATTTGTTGCAAAATGCGCAAGGCACGCAGGGCGCATGCGCTTAGTTATTTAACTAAAAACTTAGTAGATTTGCTGTGGATCCTGCAGCGCTTTTCAGTCGCACTGTTAGTCGGTGAATGATTGACAGGAAAGGGGCGTTTCTGGGTGGTAACTGAGCGTTTTCCGGGAGTGTGCTAAAAAATGCAGGAGTGTCAGGGAAAAACGCGGGAGTGTCTGGAGAAACGGGGGAGTGGCTGGCCGAACGCAGGGCGTATTTGTGATGTCAAACCAGGAACTAAACGGACTGAGCTGATCGCAATCTGTGAGTAGGTCTGGAGCTACTCAGAAACTGCAAAGAATTATTTAGTAGCAGTTCTGCTAATCTTTCGTTCGCTATTCTGCTAAGCTAAGATACACTCCCAGAGGGTGGCGGCCTAGTGTGTGCAATGCTGCTAAAAGCAGCTAGCGAGCGAACAACTCGGAATGAGGGCCGTAATTGGGTTTCTCGTATCGAATTGTTACCATGTCAATGTTATGACCCTTACTTTCAACAGTGCGAAGTAGCAGTACATAACTATCCCCGACCCTCTGATGTTTGATAATCTCTGTGCACAAGTACAATGTATATTGCCCCCATTGATGTCGGCGTATGATTTAAAAATCTTACCTTTATGTTGTAAGCCCAGTATCCTTGTCAGTTTAGTGCCGGCGGCAAGTTGATAACCCTGCTTATTGTTGTATGATACAAAACGTTCAAATGGGTTGTATGTTAGTCTTAATTCAACCTCCAGACTATGGGTCTAATTCAGAGTTGATCGCAGCAGCACATTTGTTAGCAGTTGGGCAAAACCATGTGCATTGCAAGGGGAGCAGATATAACATGTGCAGAGAGAGTTAGATTTGGGTGGGGCGTGTTCAAACTGAAATCTAAATTACAGTGTACAAATAAAGCAGCCAGTATTTACCCTGCACAGAAACAAAATAACCCATCCAAATCTAACTCTCTCTGCAAATGCTATATTTGCCCCACCTGGATTTGCCCAACTGCTAACAAATTTGCTACTGCGATCAACTCTGAATTATCCCCTATGTTTCGCAATTTCTGCATTGATTACATCCAGTAGCGATTCAATTGTGTCATAAAAGCCGGGTTTAATGTACACGCTCATAACTCTACAGCTCAATGCTTCTGACGTTGTTTGTTGTCCAGGAGCGGCTTGGCAAGAGGAATACGACATTTGAAGCCCATGCCCAGCCTCAGTCCACTCTTTGTGAAGCTCCCCCATACTTCTGAATGGCCTTTTCCTGACAATCCTCTCCAGGCTGCAGTCACCCCTGCTGCTTGTGCACCTTTTTCTTCCACACTTTTCCCTTCCACTTAACTTTCTATTAATGTGCTTTGAGAACATCCAACTTCTTTTGCAATTTTCTTTTGAGGCTTTCCCTCCTTGTGGAGGGTGTCAATGATGGTTTTCTGCACAACTGTCAGGCAGGGACGTGCGATGAGCTAAATAGCTCAGGAGGCACTTACTAGCACCAGAGCCAGATTTACATGCACTATATGAGCCAAAACGTACATGTGGGCATTATACACAGGTGCAACAGTATAAACTCCTGGAAATTTGGCGAGTTTTGATCAGAGATGTGCAGAAAAGTCAGCCAGGTGAAGCACTGCCTCACCTGCCATAGACTTTTTACTCCAGAGTTTTGGCTATAAAAATTATTAGAATAATGCAAAGAAGATATTTCTAACATATTCTTTGTATTTTTCATATACTTTATACAGTCAAAACTCTGGTACAAACGTTAGTATGACAGGAAAGGCTCTGCCTCACCTGCATTACCCCACCGCATACACTGATTGTGTATTGTACTGAACCAGACTGATAGACCATTTAAAGGCTCAGGAACCCTTTGCATGTGGGTTCGATTAATTAGCTGATTAGGGTGTGACATGTTGAGCCTACAATATTGAAACTTTCACATTATTCTAATTTTCTGAGATTTTGGATTTGGGGTTTTCTTAAAATGTAAGCCACAATCATCAAAATTATAACAAATAAAGGCTTGAAATATCTCACTTTGCATGTAATGAGTCTATATAATATATTAGTTTCACATTTTAAGTTGAATTACTGAAATAAATGAACTTTTGCACAGTATTCTAATTTTCTGAGTTTCACCTGTATGTATAAAGTGACAATCTCTTCTCTGCCAAATCCAAGGGTTAATTCTCTAAATTTATCCTACCATGACACTATTGACCATCTCCTCCTTCATCAAATCCTACTGTCCAGCATCTCATATTTCCCATCCTGCTTGTCCCTCCCTCAGTCCTGCCACTTCCACCATCATAATGTCTGTCCCTTTCTCCTCCTGGAAGTAATTAAAGCTATATTTTGTGCCTTTATGATGTCTTGCATAGATTGCTGTAATCTATTGCTCAGCGCAGAGGGGGTTTTCATAGAGTAGGGGTCCATATGCAGACTCCGTGCAGGCCACCTTCTCTCAGGGGTACAGTAGTCTCTGGCACTACTGCACATACACGGGTCTCTGGGAACATGGCAGAAATGCCTTGTTCCCAGAAACATCTCTGCTACGCATGCGCAAATCTCCATGAAAAGGGCTACGGTGCCATTTTCGCTGTGATTTGTGCTGCGTCGATGCGGAACTTCGGAGAGAGAAGTGTTTAAATACAGGTGCAGAGTGTGCGATATGGGCCTCCCGTGGACCCAAAGGCCTATGTTCAACACACAATGTGTTGACCTTTTGACCTTATTGCCAATATGGGGTCGCCCTAATGAGTGTCTATCTTTCAACTGTCTAACTTCTATACCACACCCCTATTAGAGACACACGGAAACAAGGCCACCGGCACCTCTCTAAAGCAGTATATCTCGCGCTAAAGGAGCTGGGCAACCGCAAGAATATTACAGTGAGAGGAGCTGAGAACGGCGGGTCCATCCTCATCATGGACACAGACAAACATAAAGCTGAATGTACTAAATTCTTTTTACATGAGGCAACATATACGACGCACACAGCAGATCCTGCTTCTTTTTACAAACGTGAACTTGACAGCCAATTGATTTCAGCAGTCTTTATGGGCATTATTCCAACTTCAGTCAGTGAAGCACTCATGAAAGAGTTCCCTATAGTACCGTTATTCTATATACAGATGAGTCCATGTTTATCTTGACCTTTAATAGGATTAAATGAGACTGGGCAGTCAGACTTAATCCCCTGCTGTATTGTTCTCTGTATTGTATTGCAGCTGAGAACTATAGATGAAGGGTTTATGTTAATAAACCATGTTGTGCCTAGGTGCAGCAAACTAGCAAGATAACCATGGACCCATCTGTTGTATCTAAAGCACATATGGATGCTAAGACCCCCCCCCCCCCCCTACTGGCAGACCAAATATATATCGGCCAAGGGGACTGTGTGATCCTATCGCGACATATCTTGATGCTTTTTTACGACCGTGCATCCAACATAAAGTTTACGCATCTCAAAGTTACATCTACACTGTTAAGGAAACCGGCAGCTATTGAGATTGTGCCTTCTGAAATTCATATGGCTAGTATTGAGGTTACTAGCTTATTATTATCATTTATTTATATGGTGTCCCAAGGGTTCCGCAGCACCTAATAAAGGCCCTCATTCCGAGTTGATCGGTCGCAAGGCGATTTTAGCAGAGTTGCTCACGCTAAGCCGCCGCCTACTGGGAGTGTATCTTAGCATCTTAAAATTGCGAACGATGTATTCGCAATATTGCGATTACAAACTACTTAGCAGTTTCAGAGTAGCTCCACACTTACTTGGCATCTGCGATCAGTTCAGTGCTTGTCGTTCCTGGTTTGACGTCACAAACACACCCAGCGTTCGCCCAGACACTCCTCCGTTTCCCCGGCCACGCCTGCGTTTTTTCCGGAAACGGTAGCGTTTTTTCCCGCACGCCCATAAAACGGCCTGTTTCCGCCCAGTAACACCCATTTCCTGTCAATCACACTACGATCGCCGGAGCGATGAAAAAGCAGTGAGTAAAAATACTATCTCCATTGTAAAATTACTTGGCGCAGTCGCAGTGCGAATATTGCGCATGCGTACTAAGCGGAATTTCACTGCGATGCGATGAAAAATACCGAGCGAACGACTCGGAATGAGGGCCAAAGTGCCTAAACAGCTGAGCAAAACAAGAAAACAACGACTTACAGCACAAGACAATGTAGGACAAATACATGGTACATAAACATTTCTGCATCAGGGACAGGACACTGAAAAATTCAGCATGGTAGCAGAAAACAAAACGATTAGGTGCCTTTGTAGGGAGTATGGAGTAGACAATAGTCTAAGAGAGAAAAAACCACATGAGCGGGGAGGGCCCTACTCATGAGAGCTTAAATTCTGAAGGGAGGCGCAGACAGTCAGGGCTGACACAGATGGGGTAAAACTGATCATGTAGCAGAGGGTTAGGATGAGAGATGGCTGGGTTTGACATGCAGTCCGGCAGTGGCATGCTGCACTGACTGCAGCATCCTGTACCACCTACGCTCTGCCCCTCCCGAGTCCCAATGTCCACAGTAGGAGAAGAACAGTGCAGTTGAAAGGCCGGCAGCCAGGTGGAAGCAGCTGCTCTGGAGGCTGAAGTAAGAAAAACACACACACGGGGGCATGGCCTGGATGCATAGTGGAGCAGACGTGCCTTCATAGAGCTCCTCTGCTTTCCACCTTTACAAGGAGCTTTGCCCTGCTGATCGGCATCTCCCAGGGCTGGATCGCTGCCCACTGCTCACCGCACCTGCCAGCGTGTTTTGACAGCCGTACCTGAGCTCCCGGCCGGCCAATTACCGGTGCGGCCTACCCGTGATCACGGAGCCGCGGGCTAAATTTGGTGACCAGGGCCGGACCGGAAGCTCCGCGAATCGCGGGTCCCGCAATTATGCTTCAGCAGAGACAGCACTTCAAGTAAAGGCTCCCTCCTAGCTACGGAGACCCCAGTGGCAACGCGGAACCTCCCTGCTGAGGACTCTGTTTGAATTTGGGCCACATTGGCTGCAGCATTGGTGAGTGCACAGTCTCCCCTCACTAGCTGTGGTGGCCATCTTGCTTTATCCTGCTGCCGCTCCTCATATTGCCGCCGGCCGCGGCTGGGAGACGCTGCCGCCGGCCGCGGCTGGGAGACGCTGCCCGCTGCTTACCTCCGCTGCCTGGGGACTCCGGGACTCGCTACGGGAGACGGGGCCGATAGTCGCCCGGCGGCCATCTTTGCTACACGCCAGCTCCCTGCTGTTTCTCTCCCGCTGGGCCCCAGAAGTGAGTACGATCCTCAGATTTGCAGTCTGTGGGGCTCCAGCGATGGGAGAGGGGGTGACCATAAGGCTGTGTTCTGTATTAGAGGTGGTGACCTCACTGCCGCCCGCACACTGCTTACAGCCCTGGTGCGTTCCCCATTTGCTTCAGCCAGCTCCCTGCTCTTATCGGAGCTCTCACAAAATTATTGCCCGCTGCTGCCATTCATAACCAGTTTGACCCCTCTGGTCAGGGGGGGGGGCGCAGAGCCTGGGGAGCAGTGTTGCAGCCGCATGCTTTCTGGCGCACGGTGTCCCTTATCTACATCCAGACTGGACCGAGCCTTGCTGCTATGTTGCTGTGATCAGCCGTATAGTTCCCTAACTATGTGTCTGCCTGCCTGATGTCGCCCTAAGGCCGCGTGGGGGATTTTGCACAGCGACGACCCACATGTTTTTATATTGCCAAAGTCATGTGAAAGTGTAACCCTGCACTGCCTTATTTGAAGACCGATCTCATGGTGAGAGGCATAAAGAAAAAAAAGGCCAAGACCAAGTCGGACGTGATCCCGTCCCCTGCAACCCGACATTCGTCGGATCTACGTCAGTTCTTAACTACACCGACATTAAACCCTGCTGCTCCCTCTGCTGTCCCAACCTCCCCGATTCTGCACGGTTTGGTGGATGACATGTCGTCCCCTGGGAACCCGCAGCCTCCACAGGCCCTCCTCTTTGTCTGCAGAGATTAGCGAGATCCTATCTCATGTTAAATCACTTCCCACGAAACAGGATTTTTCGGCCTTGGAGACCCTCTTACTTTCCACCATCACTCAGGAAGTAGCAGCGATTCGACAAGACATGTCTCAAATTGCGGTCCGTGTAGATATATTGGAACGACATGAGTCATCTAGCATTGATACCCTAACTAAATTTCGGGAGGTTCTGTCTCAGCAAAGGGGTAATATCTCCTTTCTCAAATCACGTATTGAAGATATGGATAATCGCGGCCGGTGAAATAATATCAGGGTCAGAGGTCTGCCCGAGAGCGTCCAACAGGCTGACTTGACGAATGCTTTAACCACCATATTTGGAGAACTTATTGACCTGGACCCAAACAAGGACATTATATTTGATAGAGCACACCGTGCCCTCCGTCCTCGCGGCTTGTCGTCTGACAGGCCACGCGATGTGATTTGCAAGCTCCACTATTATGTCCAAAAAGAGGAAATAATGAGGGTGGCCCATCAGCTGGATAGTATTGACTTTCAAGGAGACAAGATTCAGTTATTTCCTGATCTCGCCTGGTCAACCTCGCAGCAGCGTCGAGCCCTGAAGCCCCTCACTGATTCCCTTAGGAAACTTGAACTGAAATACAGATGGGGCTTCCCTTTTTCCCTTCAGGTTTCTCACGGTGGCAAAGTCGTGAGTCTCTCCAGACCTTCGGACTTACAGGCCTTCTTCACAACCTTGGGAATACCTCCAGTGCCGCTACCTGACTGGGAAGCTTTTCACCATCTGCCGGATTTGCCTGTTGTGACCCCTCCAGACGACGCGTGGCAACAAGTGCGCTACCCGCGGACGCGGGGGAATACTCCTGCTAGTTCACGTTCCTCTGAGCCTCCTTGAAGGGGAGATTTCGTCCTGTGCTGACGTGAATTCTCCTGTTACTCTTGTCATACACTTGGTTCTTTTTCTTAAATGTTGCTACGTGTTGCTCACGTGAGATCGGTTTTTGTAATGTTGTAATGGTTTCATAGATAAGTGATGGGGTATCGTTGGTGTCGATGATCATTTACATATTTGCTTAGCTTTCATGTAAATTTGCTAAAAGGTTTATGCGTTTTATACTGTGCCTATGCGCACTCCTTGGTAATACTTCATTTTGATTAGCTTCTATATCGTGGGTGGTCGCTGTCCTTGGCCCCCCGTAGGACCCCATTATGCTGCATCCCTTGTTTCTTTGGGTTAGGAGTTGGCAGGATTCCGCTCCTGTCCTTTTTGCAGCTGTCCTTTTTCTGATATTGCTATCGACTTTGTTAAATATCGTGGTACTTTGCGGAGTGGCTTTCCACACTGCATCTTCTTTTCTTCCTTTCTCTGATTTCCTTCTCTTTCTATTTCCTATCTTTGCTGTTCTTTCTTTCTCCCCTCAAGTATCTGTTGGAGGGATGTCCATTGCGAATCTCTAAGGTCTGATGTAATAATGGGGTTGGATGATTTACATGTCACTACCCTTAATGTTAAGGGATTGAATGTTCCTGAGAAAAGGTCTAAACTCTTCAAATGGCTTAGAGACGAGAGAGTTGACGTTGCTTTTATTCAGGAAACACATTTTAAGATGGGACATGTGTCGTCTCTGAAATGTCACTACTATCCTCATGTTTTCCTGTCTAATAATCCTTCCGGTAAGACATTAGGTGTGGCTGTTTTATTGGCTCGCCACCTGCCTATCCTTAATGTTACTTCCCATAGACTAGATGAAGGTAGGGGGTTGCTGGTAAAATGCGATATACATGTCCAACGCTTTTCTTTTCTGAATGTATATGCTCCCAATGCTAAACAGCCTTCCTTTTTGTCCTCGGTTTTTGGTGGTAGTGATGGGTGGTGACTTAAATTGGACTCTTGACCCCCTTCATGACAACTCTAAAAAAGTTCCTGTAGGCCAGAGAAGGAGTATGGGGGGGTGAGATGCACCTTGCTCGACCACCAGCTGATTGACACATGGAGACTGACACATCCTGCCGAGGTAGATTATTCCTTTTTTTCACACCCACATCAGACATACTCCAGAATTGATTACTTATTTTTGAGCCACCAACACCTACATCTTCTTTCTGACGCCTCTATAGGACAAATTGTGTGGTCAGACCATGCCCCTATTAACCTCACACTACGCCTTCCACCCTGTACACATCGCCAATGGTCCTGGCGTTTTAACGACACTTTTCTACAGGACGCGGAATGTCGGTCTCGAATTGACACCGCCCTAGACTCCTATATCTGTACTAATGACCTAGATGATATTTCTAAGGTTTCGGTCTGGGAAGCACATAAATGTGTCATTAGAGGGGTCTGTGTCCAGATAGGCTCTTTCCGTAAAAGGCAGAGGGAGAAACTCAGAGGTGACTTATTATCTAGGATAAAATCTCTCGAGCTTTTACATAAGAAATCCCAAACCCCACAACATTATGCAGATCTTGAGGCTGCCAGGACCGATCTGAATAAACTACTCTCTGATAGGGTCAAATTTTCATATCGGAAGTGCCGTAGCAGTTATTATCAATGGGGTAACAAACCCGGGAAATTGCTGGCCAAAGCCCTTAGAGAACAACGTGCACTCACTTTTATTCATACAATTAAAAATGGTCATGGTCAGCCCCAACATGAGACACCTCATATTGCTAGGGCCTTTTGGGCGTATTATTCCACCTTATACAATCTTTCTGGTCCGACTGGAAGAGTTGATAAGCTGTCCCATCGAACAGCCATAGCTGACTATTTACAGGCCTTAGACTTTCCTACGCTGTCCACAAAGGAGGTAGAAGATCTGGACACCCCTTTCTCTGCTGAGGAGGTTCTGAAAGTCATCGACTCTTCTCCCAACGGCAAAAGTCCAGGCCCTGATGGGTATACCATTGCATATTATAAAGCTTTCAAGGAGAAATTGGTACCTCTCCTCTCGAGAGCCTTTAACACTGTATCAGAAAATTCACACTTTTCCCCGCAATCTCTCGAAGCCCATATTGCAGTCTTACCTAAGGAGGGTAAAGATCCCAGTATTTGCTCTAGATTATTTGCTCTCTTTCTGATTCCTTTTCGATTACCAACGTCACACGACAAGGATGCCCATTATCCCCGTTGCTTTTTGTCCTTTGCATGGAAGCATTAGCTCGAAGCATCAGGGCCAATCCAAATATTTCTGGTCTGCTGATAAGGGGGACTGAATATAAATTAGCTTTATACGCCGACGACTTACTCGCAATAATTTCAAAACCGGTCACCTCACTACCAAACCTGATGGTGGAATTTGAGAAATTCGGAGCCCTCTCTAATTTTAAGATAAATTATTCCAAATCTATTGCTATGAACTTAACTACTACTCCTGATGTAGTAGAGGGTTTGAAACGCTCCTTCCCTTTTACTTGGCACAACCACAAATTAAAATATTTGGGGGTACTACTATCCAACGACTTATCCAAATTATTCTCCCTGAATTTTAGCCCCCTGTTGGCGAAGCTTCGCCTCGACTTCCAGAAATGGAGGAAATTGCGATTATCGTGGTTTGGCAGGATTAATGTTGTCAAATTGAATGCCCTCCCTAGGATATTATTCTTCCTCCAAACCCTTCCTATACACATCCCCCTACTTTGGTTCCGAGACGTCCAGACTCTTATTCGGGCATTTGTTTGGGGATGCAACACACCTAGATTTAAGCACGATATTTTATTTAGGAGAAAACATCAAGGCGGGCAACAACTTCCACATATTTCTAGTTACTATCATGCCGTACATTTGAATAGGATTCTGGAATGGTCACGGGCATAAGATCGCAAACAATGGGTTCTATTGGAGGAAGGTGGCCTCCCACATTATATCGAAATTGTACCCTGGCTTCCTACCTGTCACGATCCGGGTATCTGGACGCCATTTCTTACCCATCAGATGCCTCCTAAGGCTGGCTCAGCGCTCCAGGACCGGATCCCATCTGTTATCCTGATGTTTACATTCCTGTATCCTCTCCTGTCACTCTGAGACGCTGTCACAGTAAACGCCATATTACACCTGGCATGGCGTCTCCCGCGGCCTCCGCCGCCGTCCCTGAGCTTCTGCATGCAGAGTGTCTGAGTGGCGATTACGTCAGCCGCGGCCTCCGCTGTGTCCGCGTGGTTGGATGTGCACCTGTCAGCTTGGCGCCTCCTGTCTCCGGTGGCTGGCGCCGCCATTACTGTTTTCATTACCACATGGATTACAAACCAAACTTCCCTCCAAGTGTCTGCATGGGCGCAGCCATCTTGGATTCTGTCAGCTGATCATTTCCACCAATCTGTTCTCAGTATTGATAATCTGCATAATTGCCTAGCCAATCCCTTCCTTGCTGCAGGTATAAATACACTGTGCCTGAGCAAGGAAGGCGTCAGTGCTTTGGTTGTCAAACCTAGTTCCTGTTTGTCTCTCTCCTGTGATTGTCTTCCAGGTTCCAGCTCCTGTCTCAAGACTTCCACCGTAGAGACCCGCACCAGCATTCCACCTGCGGTGTAGCCTGACTCTCCGATCCATTGTGGATTCATCTGTTTCCAGCTACAACATTACCTGCTTCCAGCCCAGCTTCCAGCAGAGTACAGCTTCTCTTAAAGGGCCGGTGTCCTTTCTACACTTTACCACTCTCCACCGGTATTATTATTTCTCCGCTCTCAAGTTCTACATTTCATTCATATTGCATCGCTCTCAAGCTTCATTTATTATTTAACTGGTTCCAGCCAGTATCCACTCCGTGCTAACAACAGTCTGGTTCCAGCCAGTATCCACAGCAGCCGTTTTATCTTCAGCAACCCAGCTTTTCCTGGAACACCAGCTGGTACAATCCTGGGTTATCTCCATTGCTACAGTCGGGCCTGGTAAGGACTTTCCATCTAGAAGATTATAAGAACTATCTCACACTACCAGTGCCCTGTGGCTCCTGCCACCCTGTAGTATCCAGGAACTGTATTTATTCTTTGCTGACTTTTATGTTTTCTTTTACTGCTGCTGTGTTGCGGAGTTGTCATAATAAACATCATTGACTTTTATCCAAGTTGTCGTGGTCACGCCTTCGGGCAGTTATTATTCATGTTACTTACATGTCCAGGGGTCTGATACAACCTCCCAGGTTCCGGTACATCTCAGCCCCTACAACTGAGGCTGCCTCCCGTCAGCTCAGGCCCTCAGTTGTGACAGTAAGCACTGACCTAATGAATCCAGCCGGAGACCAGGATCAAGCGGCCAGGCCGATGCAAGAACTGGCAGCCCGACTAGAACATCAGGAGGCTGCACAGGGCCACATCATCCGCTGTCTCCAGGATTTCTCTACTCGGCTGGATGGGATTCAGACAACTCTCCGTGGATCAGGCGCGTCTGGTGCGTCAACCACAGTGACTCCAGCTATAACCCCACCCACCTTACCCATTTCTGCTCCACGTCTTCATCTTCCAACGCCAGCAAAATTTGACGGATCTCCAAGATTCTGCAGGGGATTTCTCAACCAGTGTGAGATTCAGTTTGAGCTACAACCTGGCAATTTTCCAGTGACCGTACAAAAATTGCCTACATTATTTCTCTTCTCAGTGGCTCAGCCCTTGATTGGGCATCACCGTTATGGGAGAGGTCCGACACCCTGCTATCTTCCTACACTGCCTTCGTGTCAACATTCAGGCGCATCTTCGACGAGCCAGGCCGGGTAACCTCAGCTTCATCCGAGATTCTCCGTTTACGCCAGGGGTCACGTACTGTAGGACAATATCTGATACAGTTCCGGATCCTGGCATCCGAACTGGCATGGAACAACGAGGCCCTGTATGCTGCATTCTGGCATGGCTTATCTGAGCGTATTAAAGATGAGTTAGCTACCAGAGACTTACCCTCTAAGTTAGATGAGCTAATCTCACTCTGCACGAAAGTTGATTTACGTTTCAGAGAGAGAGCAACTGAGCGTGGAAGATCATCTGCTCCAAAATCTTCTGCTCCTCCTCCTCGCCAACTGTCACCAACTAAAGATGAGTCCATGCAAATTGGCCGTTCCCGTTTAACTCCTGCTGAGCGCCGAAGACGTCTCTCCGAGTCGCTCTGTCTTTATTGTGCAGCTCCGTCTCACACCATTAATGCCTGTCCCAAACGTCCGGGAAACTCCAAATCCTAGCTCGCCAAGGAGAGGGCCGGCTAGGAGTAATGATCTCCTCTCCATCTCCTCAAGATTGTAATCTCCCAGTCTCGCTTCAAGTTGCTCAATGTTATCGGAACGTCATTGCCCTCCTTGATTCCGGAGCAGCTGGGAACTTTATTACCGAAGCCTATGTTAAACGGTGGTCCCTACCCACCGAGAGACTTCCTTCGTCCATTTCTTTAACTGCCGTGGATGGCAGCAAATTTTTTGATGCAGTTATTTCTTTAAGGACTCTACCAGTTCGTCTGAGAGTGGGAGTTCTTCATTCCGAACTTATTTCTTTTTTAGTGATTCCAAGAGCCACACATCCTGTGGTCCTGGGCCTTCCATGGCTCCGTCTTCACAATCCTACAATTGATTGGACGACTACGCAAATCCTGGCATGGGGTTCCTCCTGTGCTGAGACATGTTTGTTTAAAGTATTGCCTGTCTGTTCTTCCTCCCCCAGGTCGTCTGATGTTCCACCTCCTCCATATCAAGATTTCACGGATGTGTTCAGTAAAGCTTCTGCTGATATCCTTCCTCCTCATAGAGAATGGGACTGCCCGATTGATCTCGTTCCAGGGAAGGTTCCACCTCGAGGCCGAACTTATCCGTTGTCTCTGCCTGAGACGCATTCTATGGAGGAATACATTAAAGAGAACCTAGCAAAGGGGTTCATTCGACCTTCTTCTTCCCAGCCGGCGCAGGCTTCTTTTTTGTAAAAAAGAAAGATGGTGGTCTGCGGCCGTGCATCGACTACAGAGGTTTGAACGACATTACCATCAAGAACCGTTATCCTTTACCCCTGATTACTGAGCTCTTTGACAGAGTTAGCGGAGCTACCATCTTTACAAAGCTGGACTTGAGAGGTGCGTACAATCTCATCCGGATCCGTGAGGGTGACGAGTGGAAGACCGCCTTTAACACCCGTGACGGACATTATGAGTACCTCGTCATGCCCTTCGGATTGAGCAATGCTCCAGCTGTCTTCCAGCATTTTGTCAATGAGATCTTCAGAGACATTCTATACCGTCATGTCGTGGTCTATCTAGACGATATCCTCATTTTTGCCAACGATTTAGAGGAACATCGTTTTTGGGTTAAAGAGGTTCTGTCCCGTCTCCGTGTCAATCATCTCTATTGCAAATTAGAGAAATGCGTCTTTGAAGTCAAGTCCATTCCGTTTCTAGGGTACATTGTGTCCGGTTCCGGACTAGAGATGGATCCTGAGAAACTACAAGCAATCCAAAATTGGCCGGTACCCTTAACCCTCAAAGGGGTCCAGAGGTTCTTAGGGTTCGCCAACTATTACCGAAAGTTTATACGAGACTTTTCCACCATTGTGGCGCCTATTACTGCTTTCACTAAGAAGGGTGCTAACCCGTCCAAGTGGTCTGAAGAAGCCATGCAAGCATTTCATCTTTTAAAACAAAGGTTCATCTCTGCGCCTGTTCTGAAACAGCCTGACATCGACTCTCCTTTCATCTTAGAGGTGGATGCCTCCTCCGTTGGAGTAGGAGCGGTGTTATCTCAGAGGGCTAAAGATGGCCATTTACACCCTTGCAGTTTCTTCTCCCGGAAGCTCTCTCCAGCTGAGCGCAACTATGCCATTGGCGACCAGGAGTTGCTAGCCATCAAGCTCGCTCTAGAAGAGTGGAGGTATCTGTTGGAGGGAGCTTCTCATTCAATCACCATACTTACAGACCACAAGAACCTTTTATATCTGAAAGGCGCACAATGTCTCAACCCTCGTCAGGCCAGATGGGCACTTTTCTTTTCCAGGTTCGATTTTAAACTCCAGTTCTGTCCGGGCTCTCAGAATCGCAAGGCCGATGCCCTTTCCCGCTCATGGGAGCAAGAAAATGAGTCAGAGTCTTCAGACAAGCATCCTATTTTAAATCCGTTGGCATTCTCCACGGTAGGGATAGACTCTACGCCCCCATCAGGGAAAAGTTTTGTGAAACCGATGCTAAGGAAGAAGCTCATGCATTGGGCCCATGCTTCCCGTTTTGCCGGACATACAGGTATCCAAAAAACCCTGGAGTTTATCTCTAGGTCCTATTGGTGGCCAACTCTGAAAAAGGATGTCTTGGAGTTTATTGCATCTTGCCCAAAGTGTGCTCAACATAAGGTATCCCGCCAGTCGCCTGCGGGGCAACTGGTTCCACTATCTGTTCCCCGTCGACCTTGGACCCATTTGTCGATGGATTTTATTACAGATTTACCCATGTGCAACAAGTTCAATACCATCTGGGTGGTAGTTGACCGGTTCACCAAGATGGCACACTTCATTCCTCTCACCGGTCTCCCGTCAGCTTCCAAGTTGGCTCAAGTATTCATACAAGAGATCTTCCGACTCCACGGTCTTCCTGAAGAAATTATTTCAGATCGAGGAGTTCAATTCACAGCCAAATTCTGGCGAAGTTTATGTCAAGTCCTCCAAGTCAAGCTAAAGTTTTCCACGGCTTACCATCCTCAGACCAATGGTCAAACCGAGAGGGTGAATCAGGACTTGGAGGCCTTCCTCCGCATCTATGTGTCCTCCTCTCAAGATGACTGGGTTCAATTACTTCCCTGGGCCGAGTTCTGTCATAACAACCAGTATCATTCTTCCTCTGCTTCAACACCATTCTTCACTAACTTTGGATTCCACCCTAAAGTCCCTGAGTTCCAACCGCTTCCAGCAACTTCTGTTCCCGCAGTGGATATCACCTTGCATCAGTTTGCCAATATCTGGAAGAGCGTACGATCAGCTCTGCTCAAGGCATCGTTCAGGTACAAGAAGTTTGCGGATAAGAAGCGTCGAGCAGTTCCTGCTCTCAAGGTGGGTGATCGGGTATGGTTATCCACGAAGAATTTGAGGTTAAGAGTTCCCAGTATGAAGTTTGCACCTCGCTATATCGGTCCTTTCAAGATTGAACAAGTCATCAATCCTGTTGCTTACAGACTCCAGTTGCCTCCCTTCTTAAAAATACCCAGGACATTCCATGTTTCCCTGTTGAAACCGCTGATCTTGAATCGGTTTCATTCCTCACTTCCTCCAACTCCGAAAGTCCAAACTCAACGAGGCGTTGAGTATGAAGTAGCCAAGATCCTGGACTCACGTCACCGTTACGGTCAACTACAATATCTTATTGACTGGAAGGGTTATGGCCCTGAGGAACGTTCATGGACCAATGCTTCTGATGTCCATGCTCCTGCCTTGGTCCGGAGATTCCATTCCAAGTTTCCTCAAAAGCCAAAGAAGTGTCCTGGGGCCACTCCTAAAGGGGGGGGGGTGCTGTCACGATCCGGGTATCTGGACGCCATTTCTTACCCATCAGATGCCTCCTAAGGCTGGCTCAGCGCTCCAGGACCGGATCCCATCTGTTATCCTGATGTTTACATTCCTGTATCCTCTCCTGTCACTCTGAGATGCTGTCACAGTAAACGCCATATTACACCTGGCATGGCGTCTCCCGCGGCCTCCGCCGCCGTCCCTGAGCTTCTGCATGCAGAGTGTCTGAGTGGCGATTACGTCAGCCGCGGCCTCCGCTGTGTCCGCGTGGTTGGATGTGCACCTGTCAGCTTGGCGCCTCCTGTCTCCGGTGGCCGGCGCCGCCATTACTGTTTTCATTACCACATGGATTACAAACCAAACTTCCCTCCAAGTGTCTGCATGGGCGCAGCCACCTTGGATTCTGTCAGCTGATCATTCCCACCAATCTGTTCTCAGTATTGATAATCTGCATAATTGCCTAGCCAATCCCTTCCTTGCTGCAGGTATAAATACACTGTGCCTGAGCAAGGAAGGCGTCAGTGCTTTGGTTGTCAAACCTAGTTCCTGTTTGTCTCTCTCCTGTGATTGTCTTCCAGGTTCCAGCTCCTGTCTCAAGACTTCCACCATAGAGACCCGCACCAGCATTCCACCTGCGGTGTAGCCTGACTCTCCGATCCATTGTGGATTCATCTGTTTCCAGCTACAACATTACCTGCTTCCAGCCCAGCTTCCAGCAGAGTACAGCTTCTCTTAAAGGGCCGGTGTCCTTTCTACACTTTACCACTCTCCACCGGTATTATTATTTCTCCGCTCTCAAGTTCTACATTTCATTCATATTGCATCGCTCTCAAGCTTCATTTATTATTTAACTGGTTCCAGCCAGTATCCACTCCGTGCTAACAACAGTCCGGTTCCAGCCAGTATCCACAGCAGCTGTTTTATCTTCAGCAACCCAGCTTTTCCTGGAACACCAGCTGGTACAATCCTGGGTTATCTCCATTGCTACAGTCGGGCCTGGTAAGGACTTTCCATCTAGAAGATTATAAGAACTATCTCACACTACCAGTGCCCTGTGGCTCCTGCCACCCTGTAGTATCCAGGAACTGTATTTATTCTTTGCTGACTTTTATGTTTTCTTTTACTGCTGCTGTGTTGCGGAGTTGTCATAATAAACATCATTGACTTTTATCCAAGTTGTCGTGGTCACGCCTTCGGGCAGTTATTATTCATGTTACTTACATGTCCAGGGGTCTGATACAACCTCCCAGGTTCCGGTACATCTCAGCCCCTACAACTGAGGCTGCCTCCCGTCAGCTCAGGCCCTCAGTTGTGACACTACCCTTCCCAAGATTACCCACCCCACGGTCTCCCCCACGCTTAAACTATGGGCCACGCTGAGGTCTAAGAGTCATATATCCTCCAAATGGTCCCCTTTAACTTCTTTTCTCCATAATCCCGAATTTGTTCCAGGTCTCCATGGGACAGCCTTTGGGCGGAAGTCGGGATTTTCAGGGTCGGTCAGCTGGTGAGCTCGGGTGGGGTGCGCTCATTCTCAGATATTCAGTCTCATTGGAATATACATAGTTCCGATTTTTGGAAGTTCCTGCAGGTTCATCATTTCATAACATCTTCGAAGAACCTTTCTAATATAACTAGGACTCTCACCGTATTTGAAAAAATGTGCGTCTCTCCTAGTTCTCCTACACATACTATCTCCCAAATGTATGCGCTTATCATGGAAGACTTGTTTCCGCAACCTCCTACCTTTATGGCTTCCTGGGAGAGGGAACTGCCAGGGCTACCTACACAGATCAATTGGGATTCTGTATTTAGTAACGCCCAGGCGAGCTCTTTATGTTTATCAACATTAGAGACTCTCTATAAACTCATATATAGGTGGTATAGGACTCCTCTTGTTCTTAATAAAATGTTTCCCTCTCTCTCAAATCTTTGCTGGAGATGTAGAAATGCCCCAGGGAGCTTTGTGCACATATGGTGGGATTGCCCTCTTATAACTCCGTTCTGGACAGAGGTATTTAAATGTTCCGAACTGATAGTGGGGGATGTAGTCCCAAGAGACCCGGGATTCTGGCTCCTCAATCACACCTCCGCGGGCGCACATTCCTACAAATGCGACATCTTAGCAATGCTGCAAAAGCGGTTATCCCAACTCTTTGGAGATCCACCTCACCGCCCTCGATTAAATTATGGTTTAAAAAGATTGATTACTTTTTGGATATGGAAGACCTTATCTCCTTCTCATCAGGGAAAACTATTGACTTCACAGCCATCTGGTTTCCCTGGTATGACTTCAAGGAGTCACCTGTGTATCAGTCTTATATAACTACTTAGTTCTACTCCCATTATGTATACTGTGTCTTTCTAGCATGTTTCAGCTTTCTAATTGAATGGGCCCTCCCCCTTATCTCCCGAAGGACTCATCCTTTCTATGCAGATGCTCTTACCTACCTCTACATTTCACAACTTTCCCTTTTTCTTTTTCCCTCTCCTTCCCTCTCTTTCTATTCTTTCCTATATTTTCCTAAGCTGTTTTATTAGAATGTTCCCCTTTTACATGTTTTGATGTTGGAAAATAAGCAGACAACCTTTTTTCCATGCTTTGGGTGCTCGAATGTTTTATATTGACGTATATGATATGCGATGATCTTGTCCCCTTCTTTTGGAAATGTACTGTTGTGATGATTTGTCTGCTGCCTTAATAAAAAACAGTTTAAATTAAAAAAAAGAATAACACACACACACAAACCAGGGCTGTCTTAACAGCAGTGTAGGCCCCTGAGCACAGCAATGCACTGGGGTCCCTATCCATCCTGCAGCAGTAGGGGTGGGTGGTGCTCACAGCGGAAGCTTTGATGTCCCGTAGGCGGTAGGGGGTGTTCTATGGGCCCGATTCAGGTTGGATTGCAATACTCGATCAAACTGCAGAAAATGTAAATATCTCTGCCTGTCAATCAGGCAGGAGGCTTCCTTAATTTTAGCCGGAGGCTTCCTTAATTTTAACGGTCAAGCAGAAATTGTGGTGAGATTGCAATTTTCACTTGATCAAGGGGAAGGAAGGGGGGGGGGGGGGGGGGTCTGTGTGTGAAACCTGAATCAGGTCCTATGCTACGCTCAGCATGTAGGACCTGGAGCAGTAATTTCTGCTAATTACTCATCTACTGCACAGATGGGAAGGGAGGGAGAACACTAAACTCTAGATTGGGCTGAATGAAGGTGACCTGGTACATGACTTCCAGGGTGGTAGGTGGTGTTTAATACATAGGGGAGGGGTGTATATTGGAGTGGGCTTAATAATCATCATTTTCTGGTGGGAGGGCAGCTTGCTTGACTGCAGATATCTCAAGTTCCTGGAAATGGATTTCTTAGCTTTGGGATTAAAAAAACTGGAGATTCCCACCTTTCAGGAGGTACTGGGGACTTGGGGATCAGAGTTCAGGAGCCAGAGCAATCCACCAATGAAAATAATAAGATTTTACTTACCGGTAAATCTATTTCTCGTCGCTTCTGCCATGGCCACTCTGCTCCTTGTTCCACCTTGGCGGTTTATATGAGCCACTGCCGTGACATTGTCTGACTGAATCAGAACCGGTTTTTCCCGAAGCAATTCCTCCGCTTGACGCAGGGCGTTGTATATGGCCCTCAACTCCAGGACGTTGATGTGGAGACAAGTCTCTAGATTTGACCAGAGACCTTGGAAATTTCTTCAAAGTGTGACTGCTCCCCAGCCTCGGAGGCTTGCGTCCGTGGTCACCAGGACCCAGTTCTGAATGCCGAACCTGCGACCCTCTAGTAGGTGAGCACTGTGCAGCCACCACAGGAGAGATACCCTGGTCCTGGGAGACAGGGTGATCCTTCGATGCATTTGTAAATGGGACCCGGACCACTTGTCCAAGAGGTCCCATTGAAAAGTCCTCGCATGGAACCTGCCGAAAGGGATGGCCTCGTATGAAGCCACCATCTTCCCCAGGACCCGCGTGCAATGATGCACTGAAACCTGTTTTGGTTTTAATAGGTTCCTGACCAGGGCTATGAGCTCCTGAACCTTTTCGATCGGAAGAAAAACCTTTTTCTGGTCTGTGTCTAGAATCAGGCCCAAAAAAGTCAGACGCGTTGTAGGGACTAGCTGGGACTTCGGTATATTGAGAATCCAGCCGTGTAACTGCAACGTCTTCATAGACAGAACCACGCTGTCCAGCAACTTCTCCCGAGATCTCGCCTTTATGAGGAGATTGTCCAAGTATGGGATAATTGTGACCCCCTGCCTGCGCAGGAGCACCATCATTACCGCCATTACCTTGGTGAAAATTCTCGGGGCCGTGGAAAGCCCAAACGGCAAAGTCTGAAATTGGTAGTGACAGTCCTGCACTGCAAATCTCAGGAATGCCTGATGAGGGGGGAATACCGGAACATGAAGGTAAGCATCCTTTATGTCCAGGGACACCATCCAATCCCCCCCCTCCAGGCTGGCGATGACCGCCCTGAGTGATTCCATTTTGAACTTGAACCTCTTCAAGTACAGGTTCAGGGATTTTAGGTTTAAAATGGGTCTGACCGAACCGTCCGGTTTCGGGACCACAAACAGGGTTGAGTAATATCCCTCTCCTTGCTGGAGATGAGGAACTGTGACAATCACCTGTTGAATATACAATTTTTGGATTGTTGCCAACACTAGCTCCCTCTCTGACGGGGAAGCCTGCAGAGCCGATTTGAAAAACCGGCGAGGAGGCAAGTCTTCGAATTCCAGCCTGTATCCTTGAGAAACAATCTCTAATGCCCAGGGATCCACCTGCGAGTGAACCCAGACGTGGCTGAAAAACCGAAGACGAGCCCCCACTAGATCTGCCTCCCCCCGGGAAGCCCCAGCGTCATGCGGTGGACTTTGCAGACGCAGGGGAGGACTTCTGCTCTTGGGAACTAGCTGTGTGCAGCTTCTTTCCCCTGCCTTCCCCTCTGGCAACAAAGGACGATCCCCGTACATTTTTGTTTTTATTGGAACGAAAGGACTGCATTTGATAATGAGGTGCCTTTTTTGTATGCTGCGGGGGGACATAATGTAAGAAATTCGACTTACCAGCAGTAGCAGTAGAGACAAGGTCCGAGAGGCCGTCTCCAAACAACTCCTCCCCTTTGTAAGGCAAGGACTCCATATGCCGCTTTGAATCGGCGTCTCCCGTCCACTGTCGGGTCCACAAGAGCCGCCTAGCAGAAATAGACATAGCATTTATTCTGGAGCTTAATAAACAAATGTCTCTCTGAGCATCTCTCATATACAAGGCAGCATCTCTGATATGCTCTATGGTCATTTGAATGGCATCCCTATCTAAGGTGTCAATCTCCGTAGATAAGGAATCTGCCCATGCCACCACCGCACTACAAACCCAGGCCGACGCCATAGCCGGTCTAACAATAGTACCTGAATGAGTGTAAATGTGCTTCATGGTAATTTCCTGCCTGCGATCAGCAGGATCCTTGAGGGAAGCCGTATCCTGAGAAGGCAGTGCCACCTTTGTCAGCGCATTGTCTACTTTAGGCGAAGATTCCCACCGTATCCTATCCATTTGTGGAAAAGGATATGCCATAAGAATCCTTTTGGGAACTTGTGGTCTCCTATCCGGAGATTCCCAAGCCTTTTCGCACAATTCACTCAAATGAGGACGGAAAGGTGACTTCAGGCTTTTTCCTTTATACATGTGTACCCTCGTGTCAGGGACAGGGGGTTCCTCAGTAATATGCAAAACCTCTTTAATGGCAATAATCATGTACCGAATACCTTTTGCCACCCTCGGCTGTAATTTTGCATCTTCATAGTCGACACTAGAGTCAGTATCCGTGTCGTTATCTGTGTCATCGATCTGGGATATGGTGCGCTTCTGAGACCCCGAAGGGCCTGGCGCCACAGGGACAGGCATGGACTGGCTACCTGACTGATCCCTAGCTTCAGCCTTGTCTAACCTTTTATGCAATAGATTGACATTTGCATTCAAGACATTCAGCATATCCACCCATTCCGGTGTCGGCGTTGCCGACGGCGACATGACATTCAAGCACTCCCCCTCCACATTAAGCGAGCCTTCCTCGTCAAACATGTCGACACACACGTATTGACACACTTCACACACACAGGGAACCTCTTTTTTTCTGAAGACAGTATCCCCTTCAAGGCCCTTTGGAGATACAGAGAGAGAGTATGCCAGGACACACCCCAGCGCAATGACCTTGGAGACCAACACAAAATGTTTTTCCCCCAGCCGCGCTGTATAATATGTTATCCGCCAATTATGTGCCCCCCCCTCTTTTAAACACCCCTTCACCGTGTGTAAGCAGGGGAGAGTCCGGGGAGCTTCCTCTCAGCGGTGCTGTGGAGAGAAAATGGCGCTGGTGAGTGCTGAGGGAGAAGCCCCGCCCCCTCGGCGGCAGGCTTCTGTCCCGCTCAAACTTACTAAAATATGGCGGGGGCTCTTTTATATACATGTACAGTGCCCACCTGTACATGTATATCGTCTTTTGCCATAATAGAGGTGTTATATTGCTGCCCAGGGCGCCCCCCCCCCCTGCGCCCTGCACCCTTACAGTGACCGGAGTATGTGAGGTGTATGGGAGCAATGACGCACAGCTGCAGTACTGTGCGTTACCTCAGTGAAGCTGAAGGCTTCTGCCGCCTGACGTCTTCTGACTTCGGTTCTTCTGGCTCTGTGAGGAGAACGGCGGCGCGGCTCTGGGGGTGGACGCCCAGTAAGAACCTGTGTTCACCCCCTCTGGAGCTAATGGTGTCCAGTAGCTGAGGAAGCAGAGCCTATCTTAGACAAGAAGGTCTGCCCCTCTGATAAAGCTGAATATTTATCTTATATAAAACCCTTTATGAGGTCTAAGAACACTGTACGCTATTTACGTATGGAGTACCGTAAGGGTACGCACGTTGCGTAGCAATCGCTTAGCCGTAGTCGAGACGCTCAAGCGTCACGTTCGCTCACGGCCAAGAGATCACAGGCAGGCACGCTATTGGCTGCTGACTAACGTAATGATTCGCTATAGCGTAGCGGACGCTCGGGACCACGAGGAGATCACCAGCGGCGCTGACGCTAACAATGTTAAACCTTTGTATCTAAAACATAAACAGTGTATTGTGCAGTAAAACCTTAGTGTAATGATAGAGTGTAAATGCAACACAGTATAACCTTATTAACTCAAAAGCTGTTTGAGCGTCACTGACGCTCTGAGAATACTAAACACTATAAGAAATACACAGATACCTGGGCTTAGGGTCCAACGCCTAATAAATATATATTATGAATGATATACTTGCAAAAGAATTAACACAATACAAGTCATACACTACAATATAACATAGACTACCTAACCAGATAACTACACAGGAAATACAATACAATACAATTACGTGTTAAGGGAAAAATAAGAGAGCAAGAGGAGAAGAGAGAGAGAGAGAGAGAAATGGCCCACAATAACAGTAAGAACAATATGGTTGCGGAGAAAACTTACGCACAAAGGAAACGATCGCATGCGCCTCTGGACATCCAGCTCCCGATTTTCAGCAATGATAACCGTTGAAGAGTGAGAGCTGGATGTGATCGGCTTGTCTATTTATGCCCCACACACAATACAATTCAATGGTCCCTACAATCTCATTGTTCATTGGACACAGGAATTCCTCCTCGCATTATAACAAAAGGTCATAGGTTGATTCATACAGGTGGGCCGTGACTATTTCCAACAGCTCAGGTGGGAGGGAAACTGGGTTTCCCGCCGCATGGATAAGTAAGTGCAAATACAGTAAATGTTCATAAACTTCTTATGTCCATAACTATTCGCACGAGCGATTAATCCGCTTCAAACCAACACCGGAATATTGCTAATTAAATACTCTTCCGATGGGTACTAAACACCACTGTATTACTCCTGTCTGACCCTTCGTATCAAACAAAGAGGGATTTCTCTGTTCATGAACATTCTATATTAACCAAACTTTCAGAATCTATCAAAGGGACCATGATCTACAAAATACATTATATAGTGAAAATATGTAACGATTGAGTCGCACGCTACGATCACATAAACTCTACCGTAAATACGCATACCGTGCGCCTGCGGGTGCCCGCGACTGTGAGTATGCGCACGTACGGGAGAGCGTACGCATGCGCAGCACGGACCTGTGTGAGGTGCAAATATGGTAGTGTGCATAGAGATATTTTTCTGACTTTGACAGTCCACCCTTTGGCAGTCAACAATAACTGCCACCTTCTAAAACATTTCAAAAAGAGAAAAATATATGTCAGGGGTTAATACATTTACATGGTTGGGTAGGGGAGGAGAGGAGAAGGTAGGAAAAAGGGTATGACCTAGTGAGATAGCAGGAGCATGTGTGTATGAATCCGTGCTTGGGGGTCATGTATCATCGTGCCGTACGTGTTTTAAATCAAGCTTCGAGGTATTGCGAAGTATACATTTGAATTCCTTCTTATCCCGTGGTACGGGTCTGTGGATGGGCTGTCAAACTTTACCGAGCTCTTTTCGGCTTTGGTTGTAACAAAATGGGGGAGCACATTTTAGTTGATGATACATGAATGGGGGAGATATGTGGTTGCTGATATCTGTGCCTGTATTCCCTATCGACTATGTGTGTCATTACCTGAGGGTTGTAGAAATGAAGAAAAGACATAATTACGGTAAATGCGGTGGTATTCTATGTCAGGTAAATGTACATTCGTCGATTGAGGTCTTGTTTGGTGTCTGTTGAATGCAGTCTTCTTTGTGCTTTTGCCCATAAGGTGCGAGCAAAAGCTGTCAATGTCCATAGATTTACAAAAGTGTAGGGCTAGCGTAATTTTAAAATTTCTAGGGAAACTGGGGATCCATGGCATAGTTCATCAAAAATCTGTGTATCAGGTTGTCAAAACTTCTTCTTTAATCCATCTGTTGTCTGTATATCGGCTCATCAAATTCCTCGTCTAAGTGGGTCTTTTTACCTTGGAGGAAACGGAAAAACAGGTGAAAGAAACGGACCGTAGAAATCGCATTTTCATCACATCATTGTTTCTACATTTGGGTCATAAATCAAATCCATTGGAATTACAGTTTCCTCACTCCTTAAACTCATCACCCTGGTACTTCGTTTACACTTCGTTAAAGCCTGACCGCATCTAAATATCAAGCCAATCGTTATGATAACACCTAAGATACATAGGAGAAACTTCCCAACATCCATTATGACTCCTTGAGCCCAGTCTCCTAAACCAGAGAACCAATTTCGCGGGTTCAACCATGACACCCAACCAGTTAGCTCATTACCTACAGCAGCAAGAGTGAGATTGTGTCTCCTGCGAAATTCCCACTTCAGTTGGAGAATATCGTCCATCTTTTGGTCTATGACCTCGACCGGGTCCTCGGTGCTATTCGTAATATATGTGCAACATTTCACGCCGTATTGTGTTGCCAGTGTGACACAATATCCGCCTGTCACTGCTGTGAGGTAATTAAGAACCATTCTATGCTGTACCAGTTCTGTTTTATAAGCTTGAAGTTCTCTTCCAGTATACCTAAACGTGTCATCATACATTTCAGTGATATTATCTAACAAATTTGCAAGTGCGGATATGTATTTATAATTCAACACTCCTCTGGCGGTACGAGTGATATCTAACGCGATTAGAAACTGAATCCCGGTGGATTCATGGATCATGTCAGAGGCCGGATGCTCTGTTCTTTCTATCAGGTGCCGTTTAACTATGTGCTCGTAATGGGTGTGAGTATAAGGAGTTTGGGCAACACGGTGTATGTCTTTCATTTTGTCATGTGATACAGTCATTACTTCAGGCAGTACTTTTCCAATATAACACAATCCTTCAGAGTTTGGGGCAAGCCACTTATACGCCTTTCTCCCGCATATGAAATATGCATCATCGGGGAGAACATATGGGACGGAGTAGGACATAACCATATTACACACCTTCCATGTGAAATCTCCTAACCCTAATTCTTCCATCTGCTTAGTACACGTATCAGGTTGTACGATATGTGCACAGTATCCTGGTGATACCTCTCCAACTCTCGTAATCCTATTTCCTAAGGTATACCTATACCGGAAAGATTTTCCTCTACTGGCTATGTGGCGTATAAGCTCTGTATCTGTAGGCATTCTATCTGCTCTATGCGAAAAGGTCATGGTTTGATTACTCCATGACACTTCCCAATTTCCCGGCTTTCGGGGATTGGAGATGTTAAAACATAATAGGGACCTATCCACATGGTATTGGTGGAGCTTCAAACTAGGAGGGCTGGAGATATTAAACCTCCTGTCCACCGGTCTCCCACCACTTAACTCAAGTACCTCCCCTAACGTTAAAGGAAATGGTACTAGCCCTGATTTGCTATGACCTTGAGGTACTTGAGAGCATACCCAACAATCTGTTTTATTTAACACACTACCCACTAAGGAGTGATAGTCACTCAATGGATGCCGGTCCATATGGATATTAAAACTGGATTGGCATTTCTTTATGCACCCATCCTCAATGACATTGTTACAGAGCCGACAGATACAGTTTTCTTCAGCTAATAATCCTTCACAATTCCTTCTATGGTCAATGCTATCGGATCGTTTTCTGATACTCGCCTTTGCTTGTTGATTATGTTGTTCTTGGAAAACTACGCCTCCATCTCTGTCATCAGAACCCATTCCAGAACCTCTCTCGACCTCCATGGTACTCTCGCCGGAACAGACTGCTCTGATCAACATCATGGTCAACAGGAAAATCCGGATCACAGTCTCTTGGGGCAAGTCCATCTTATAGGAGGAAACGAAGAAGAATGAGAAGGGGGAAAAAAATAATTGAGGGAGATGGGATGGGAAGTTGGAGAAAAGCAATAAAAGGGAACAGGGGATCGACAACTGCTTTTGGTCTTGTGATTTTCAATGCTCAGGTGCCTCCTTAGTCCTCCTGGAACAGACACTCCAGTGATACAACCTCTACCGTCTGTTCCTTATCACGGGACTTCTCTGGATCAGCGACCTTCTTACAGTGGGACGAATGAACCCAAGTCTCTCTCTCAGCAACCTTCAATGCTGTAGTGCTAGTCAATAAGACCTGGTATGGTCCTTCCCATCTGTCAATAAGGCAACCTGAGCGTAGAAAATTCTGTATCATTACATAATCCCCAGGTTCAATGTCATGACAATTACTATCTGGTAAATCAGGAATCACTAACTTCAGATTATCATTTTGATTCCTTAACTGTTTACTCATGTTAATCAAGTATTTTACAGTCACTTCATTGTTACACTTCAAATCATCCTGAGGGTTAATCATAACATGCGGTTGTCGACCAAACAAGATTTCAAAGGGAGACAGATTAAGAGGGGACCTAGGAGTGGTTCTGATGCTGTACAGTACAATGGGTAAAGCTTCTGGCCATGTCAGTCCTATCTCTGCCATCACTTTACTCAGTTTATTTTTAATAGTGCTGTTCACCCTTTCCACTTTCGCACTCGCCTGTGGACGGTATGGAGTATGCAGCTTGCTATCAATTCCCATCAATTTACACATTCCTTGAAAGACATCACCTGTAAAATGGGTACCCCTATCACTTTCAATTATTCTAGGGATACCATATCTACATACAAATTCCTGCACAATTTTCTTAGCAGTAAACATAGCGGTATTTGTGGCCGCCGGAAATGCTTCGACCCAATTTGAGAAAACATCTATACAAACAAGTACATATTTCAAATTTCGACACGGGGGTAATTGAATAAAGTCAATCTGTATTACCTGGAAAGGGCCGCCGGCAGGTGGGATATGAGATGGTTCTGTAGGTATTGCCTTTCCGATGTTCTTTCTCAAACAGGTAAGGCATGACATTGCTCTTTTACTCGCATGAGATGAAAATCCTGGGGCACACCAATATGCTCTTACCAACTTGCACATCCCTTCCTTGCCCAGATGAGTCAGCCCGTGAGCTGCCTCAGCTAAACATGGAAGGTATGCTCTGGGGGCCACTGGTTTACCGTGTCCATCCGTCCAGAGTCCTGAGGACTCCTGGCCATATCCTTTTGCCTTCCAGACTGCCTTTTCCTGTGTGGAACACAAATTTTGCATTTCACACAACTTCTGTGTGTTGATGGTATTAAATACCATCAATTGTGTGGTGTCTGTCTGTCTGGGGGTACCAGCTGCTAACTTAGCAGCTTCGTCTGCTCGGCTGTTACCAAGTGATACTGGGTCTTGGCTATATGTGTGTGCTTTACATTTGATAACAGCCACTCTGTCGGGTTCCTGTATCGCTGTTAGAAGCCTTTTTATGTGAGCTGCATGCGCTACCGGTGTACCAGCTGCTGTCATGAAATTTCTGAGGCGCCATAGGGCTCCGAAATCATGGACTACCCCGAATGCGTATCTAGAGTCTGTGTAGATATTGGCTGATTTGCCCTAAGCCAATTCACATGCTCTGGTTAGGGCGACCAGTTCAGCAACCTGGGCTGAGTGAGGTGGGCCTATTGGTTCCGCTTCTATGGTGCCTTGGTCATCTACGACTGCGTATCCAGTACACAAGTCTCCCGAGTCTGACTGTCTATGACAACTACCGTCCGTGTAGAACGTAAGTTCTACATCTTCCAGTGGGTTGTCACTGATGTCAGGCCTTGCGGTAAAATTTTGGGTCAAATATTCCATACAATCATGTGTGTCTTCCTTTGTATTAAATCCTCCTTCCCCACCACTCTCATCCTCCACCCTTTGTGCCTGTCCAGGCACACCTGGGAGATATGTTGCAGGATTTAATGCACTGCATCTCCTTATGGTGATGTTTACGGGGGCCATTAGTGCCAATTCCCATCTTGTAAACCGCGCTGATGAGACGTGCCTGGTTTGGGCAGAATTCAGCAAGGCTGACACTGCATGTGGTGTATGAATTGTGAGGTTGTGACCTAGCACTACATCTTCGCTTTTTGTTACTAGCAATGCTATCGCAGCAACGCTTCGCAAGCATGTGGGGAGGGATCGCGCTACCGTGTCTAGCTGAGCGCTGTAATATGCTACTGGCCTGCTGGCATCACCGTGCTTTTGGGTTAGTACGCCTGCCGCGCAACCAGCACTTTCTGTTCCGTATAGCTCAAAGGGTTTCCCATAGTCTGGCATACCTAATGCTGGTGCCTGCGTTAGGCACTGTTTAAGTCTCTCAAATGCTGTCTCAGACTCGTCTGTATGCGAAATCCGATCAGGTTTGTTTGAGGAGACCATCTCCTGCAAGGGTAACGCTAGAATGGAAAACCCTGGGATCCAGTTACGGCAATACCCACACATTCCTAAAAACGTTCTGATCTGTTGCTGGGTTTGTGGCAGAGTCATGTCTCTAATTGCTTGAATTCTATCAGCGGTCAGGTGTCTCAGTCCTTGTGTTAGACAGTGTCCCAAATATTTTACCTTAGTTTGGCATAATTGCAACTTGTCTTTGGAAACCTTGTGTCCTGTGTCTGAAAGATGAAACAGGAGCTGTTTCGTATCCTTCAGGGATGCTTCCAATGAATCAGAACACAGTAGTAGATCATCCACGTACTGTATTAATACTGATCCACTCACTGGTTGGAAAGACTGTAAACAATCATGCAAAGCCTGGGAAAATATACTTGGATTATCTATGAATCCTTGTGGTAATCGAGTCCATGTGTATTGGACTCCTCTGTATGTAAATGCGAACAAATATTGGCTGTCAGGGTGCAGAGGTACCGAAAAGAAAGCGGAGCAGAGGTCAATAACAGTGAAAAATTTCGCAGTGGGAGGGATTTGCATTAGGATGACAGCTGGATTTGGCACTACGGGGAACTGACTCTCAACTATTTTGTTAATCCCCCTTAGATCCTGCACTAGCCGGTAACCCCTCCCCCCACTCTTTTTCACAGGGAAGATGGGACTATTGGCAGTGCTGGACGTTCTTACCAGAATGCCCTGTTGTAGCAAGCGCTCTATTACTGGGTAAACTCCTAACTCCACCTCTGGCTTCAGAGGGTACTGTGGGATTTTTGGAGCTATCCTACCATCTTTTACTTGTACAACTACCGGAGCTACGTTTGCCATTAATCCAGTGTCCTGTCCATCTTTAGTCCAAAGTGACTCTGGTATCTGAGATGTCATTTCTTCTACTTGGGAGGGAGTCCTATTTGTCATAATGGTATGTGACATTAATTTTGATGGGGAGTCTAACATGTCTCGCACTTCCTGAGCGTGATTCTCAGGTATGTCCAAGAATACACCTTCAGGAGTACAATAAATGACGCACCCCATTTTACACAGTAAGTCTCTTCCCAGGAGATTAGTTGGTGCCGATGCAGCCAGCAAAAAGGAATGCTTGGTATGTAACGGCCCTACTGTAATCTCGGCTGGTTTGCTAACAAAGTAGTGCTGGACTACTCCCGTTACCCCTATGGCTGGAATTGTCTTACCAGTGGTTCTCATGCCCACTGTCGAATTTATCACTGATTTGGCCGCCCCTGTATCTACAAGAAAGTTTAATGATTTACCAGCTACATTGATTGCAATTTCTGGTTCACTCCCAAGACTTGCAATCAATTTTACTGGCAGTAGATTACAGGTATGGCCACACCCCTATTGGGTATGGTGACCTCCCTGAATCCCGCTGGCAGCAACTACTTGTGATGGAGTTAATTGGGAGCTACCAGAGGCTTGCCAGTCTCTGTTCGGGGGATATCTTTTTGTTTCCCCTGCATGTGGCTCATAACTCCGTTTCTGCGGACCCTGATCCCAATGTCGTGTGTCGTGTCGTTGTCTAGGGGGTTGATAAGATTTTTGTATATTTCTCGATCTACAGTCTCGTGCAAAGTGTCCCTGTTTGTGACAAGAATAACATGTTACCACATTTGACTTACCCACAGGGTTTGGTGATATTAACACAGGCTGTTTTGTGGTCAAGGCCTGTATACTTACTGCCATTAACTTATCACCTTGTTGTTCCCTGTGTCTGGTGATATTCCGGTCGTGATCAATAGCAGCCTCTCTCAAAGTAGCCACAGACAGACCTCGCCAACATGGTTGTGTGGTCTGTACCCTAGTCTTTAATGACTCTTTTAAACCATCCATCAGTACCGATACTGCTACTTCTCGATGGTTTATGTTTGTTTTAATGTCCTCTATGCCTGTGTATTTTGCCATCTCTAATAATGCTCTGTGAAAATATTCTGTAGCTGTTTCTGACTCCTTTTGTTTAATGGAGAATATCTTGTTCCATTTAACTACCGCTGGGAAATACTCTTTTAACTGTAAGCTTATTCTTTTTACATTGTCTTTGTTGTACACTTCTGTAAGAGGTACATCCTGATCTAATCCACAGTCAGTTAAAAATTGAGTTGCGTCAACATTGGAGGGTAAACATGCTCTCAGCAATATCTGCCAGTCTTTGTTGTTGGGCTCTAACGTGTTACCTAGGTCTCTGATGTATTTTTGGCTGGCAACTAAGTCTTTTCTAGGGTCAGGGAATTCAGACACTATGGTCCTTAATTCCATTCGGGAAAATGGGCTATACATGGCAATGTTCCTAACAGGAGTGACTCCTGAAGTGTCTGTTTTCCCATTTGGAACTACTATTACCTTAACAGGATTAACTCTAACAACCTCATTCTGTGTAGATTCTACAGGCTGTGGTGAAATAGTTTCAGCATAGTGTATGGTGCCGTACTTACCCGTTGATACGACCTCACCTATCCCTCCGCTAGGGGCCTTTGTTACTAATCTCGGGGGTGGAGCTGTGCCTACTGTGGTCTCTGCTATGGTGGCTGCTAGAGAGAGCGCTGAAATTGTTGCCGATTCGTCCTCTTGATCACACT
The DNA here is from genome assembly GCF_028390025.1 of Pseudophryne corroboree. Classification (NCBI taxonomy): domain Eukaryota; kingdom Metazoa; phylum Chordata; class Amphibia; order Anura; family Myobatrachidae; genus Pseudophryne; species Pseudophryne corroboree. Next base: position 186,921,680 of record NC_086453.1, on the reverse strand, counting down.
CCTGAGGAAAGTTCAAAACAGGGTACAACTTGCACGGGTTAATACTTGCATTGGTTAATTGGTTAACATTATCTTTAACATTTACACAGTTGCTAAGTGTTTGTTTGTTACACCTTAGTGCGTCATTCTCCGCAACCAATTTCTCTCCCGATATGTATGGTGGCGGTGGGGCCGTGGCTATCAGTTTCCTGATCGAGCCAGATCCCGCCGCCTGAGCCAATCCTCTCTGTATGTCACCCTCCTGTTGCCACAGCTGCAAATAATCATAATGCTTGATTCGTCTCTTTGCTGATTTAATGAGACATATCCTTCTCCTTAAATTCGTTAACACTTCTGAGCTGAAGCTACCTACTCTTGGGAATTTCTCCCCGTCATGTGCTGTCATTCTCTCCCATTCATCACATAAAGCTTCTGTGTGACTTCCGTACTTTTCACACATTACGTACCTTGCCGACCCGACTGGTCGGTTTATGGAATCAACCCGAACCGAGGTTGATCGCCCCCTTCCTGAACAACTGGCCCCCATAATTTGCAGGTGTTACGGACCCTTACAAAAAACCAAGATATTCACGATAGGTTGACGGTAAGGTTTACCGAGCACCTTACTCACTCTGCCCACGCCGACCAATACGACCTGATCACACCGATATGGTGCTGGCGTACTCGACCCAGGGCACCTATTAACCTTTGTTTACTGGAACATGCGAGGGATATCCGCAGAACACTTACTCTTTCCAGTAAAGGTGAGGTTGTTGGATAATTCCTGAGTGACCAGCGAACTTCCCTTTGTAAAAATAAAAAATTACACAAATCACGTCAGAATGTACAAATAGCGTTTATGACCTTCGTACTCAAATAGTACCGGTCAGGTTTACTAATGCACACAATTACGTGCGGTACAATCGTTCAGCACATAAGCAACTAATCTTATGTACGGAGCGACCAGCGGAATCGAAAATTGCGGCTGCGAATTCCTTCAGCAAGAGCTTGTATGCCTATATGGGTGTTGCACCAACCCTTTTTGGTGTTGTGCCTGTGGACTGTATAGCGGACTTCCTTGTCTGCTGTACCTAGACCTCCTGGTCTGTTATGACCTCCTGGTCTGCTACAGTATGACCTCCTGGTCTGCTATACTCTAATGCTCAAATTTTATGTTTAACCAAGGATGCCTCCCTAGCCACCGTGCATGTCACTTACACGTATGTACCTCACGAGAACTCGATGATTTCTTTTGGTTCAACCTCAAAATTGTATGTAAAAACACTCACTCACCACATGTACACTTTTGTTTCTATTTCTATTTCTGCGCAGAAATTTCTCTTTAGACCAGATGTGTTACAAATTAGGAGAAGGATCTGTTAATTTAAATTTCGAATTTAAAGTAGATTTGCGCTATTTATCGCCTGTTGCGTTACTTAAAAATCCACACTATCGTGTGACTTAAGTTACGTGGGCGTACCCAGACGCTCCGTTGCGTAATTTACGCTGCGTGCGTCGGCCTTTGCGTACGCGAGTCTCCCTTTGTTAGAGACACGTGTACACCAGTCTTTGTCTACCGTAACACAACTAACACGTTTTATCAATGTAGATGATCCTCGATCATCTACCGCACACCACACCAATCTCTCCTTTTACCTTTAGGTAGAGCTGTGTGTATTTCTATACCTTAACTGTATTACCTTTACTCTTTAACTATGGAATAGCGGCAAATCTCTCTTAGTACGTTTATCAATTATACAATGGCAAACAGGAGAGTGATATATGAAAATACACGAATGAAAAGAAATGCAGATATGCGTGCGTGTGTACGCAAGACAGAAATAAACAGTTTTAAAAAGACACTATCGTTTTGTTCTTACCTCCGGTCCCGGATTCCTTCAGCACCCTTTACTAAGCGAAGCAGACGCTTATCCAAACAGCACTACGAGGAATATGACCTCCCGCCCTTTGCTGCTGGATAATGTCTGCTGAAATTACCTAGTGCAGATATGTGAAGGACGGGCGAGCCGCCAATTGATAAAGCTGAATATTTATCTTATATAAAACCCTTTATGAGGTCTAAGAACACTGTACGCTATTTACGTATGGAGTACCGTAAGGGTACGCACGTTGCGTAGCAATCGCTTAGCCGTAGTCGAGACGCTCAAGCGTCACGTTCGCTCACGCCCAAGAGATCACAGGCAGGCACGCTATTGGCTGCTGACTAACGTAATGATTCGCTATAGCGTAGCGGACGCTCGGGACCACGAGGAGATCACCAGCGGCGCTGACGCTAACAATGTTAAACCTTTGTATCTAAAACATAAACAGTGTATTGTGCAGTAAAACCTTAGTGTAATGATAGAGTGTAAATGCAACACAGTATAACCTTATTAACTCAAAAGCTGTTTGAGCGTCACCGACGCTCTGAGAATACTAAACACTATAAGAAATACACAGATACCTGGGCTTAGGGTCCAACGCCTAATAAATATATATTATGAATGATATACTTGCAAAAGAATTAACACAATACAAGTCATACACTACAATATAACATAGACTACCTAACCAGATAACTACACAGGAAATACAATACAATACAATTACGTGTTAAGGGAAAAATAAGAGAGCAAGAGGAGAAGAGAGAGAGAGAGAGAGAGAGAGAGAGAAATGGCCCACAATAACAGCAAGAACAATATGGTTGCGGAGAAAACTTACGCACAAAGGAAACGATCGCATGCGCCTCTGGACATCCAGCTCCCGATTTTCAGCAATGATAACCGTTGAAGAGTGAGAGCTGGATGTGATCGGCTTGTCTATTTATGCCCCACACACAATACAATTCAATGGTCCCTACAATCTCATTGTTCATTGGACACAGGAATTCCTCCTCGCATTATAACAAAAGGTCATAGGTTGATTCATACAGGTGGGCCGTGACTATTTCCAACAGCTCAGGTGGGAGGGAAACTGGGTTTCCCGCCGCATGGATAAGTAAGTGCAAATACAGTAAATGTTCATAAACTTCTTATGTCCATAACTATTCGCACGAGCGATTAATCCGCTTCAAACCAACACCGGAATATTGCTAATTAAATACTCTTCCGATGGGTACTAAACACCACTGTATTACTCCTGTCTGACCCTTCGTATCAAACAAAGAGGGATTTCTCTGTTCATGAACATTCTATATTAACCAAACTTTCAGAATCTATCAAAGGGACCATGATCTACAAAATACATTATATAGTGAAAATATGTAACGATTGAGTCGCACGCTACGATCACATAAACTCTACCGTAAATACGCATACCGTGCGCCTGCGGGTGCCCGCGACTGTGAGTATGCGCACGTACGGGAGAGCGTACGCATGCGCAGCACGGACCTGTGTGAGGTGCAAATATGGTAGTGTGCATAGAGATATTTTTCTGACTTTGACACCTCTCTCCTCAGTCCCTCGATGCAGGGAGCAGGGAGCCTGTTGCCAGCAGTGCTCCCTGTAAAAAAGTAGAAAAAAATCCAAACAAAAATGCTTCTAGGCAGAGAACTCAGGAGAGCTCTCTGCAGTGCACCCATCCTGCTCTGGGCACAGTGTAAAACTGAGGTATGGAGGAGGGGCATAGAGGGAGGAGCCAGTGCACACCCAGAGTCCAAAGCTTTCTTAAAGTGCCCTATCTCCTGCGGAGCCCGTCTATTCCCCATGGTCCTTACGGAGTCCCAGCATCCTCAAGGACGTTAGAGAAATAAAAATATATTATAATATATATTAAGCATCTGGAGCTGGAGCCAGCTGATTGAAGGCTGATATCTCTGGATCTGGGCATAGTAGAGACAAGCTGCCAGTGTCCTCCAAAAGGGAGAGTCCCAGCTTTTGGGGTATACTATCAGAAAACTGAAAGTCAGACCGAACCCGAGATATCTGGCTGGCAAAAGCAATTAATAAGCTTGGATGGGGACCACTGTTTTGAAGTCGGATATCTCAGTTTCCCCAGAGCCGATTTTAAAAAATCTGGTACCACTGGAAAGAGGGGACCCTCAGCTATCAGCCCAGGGCCCTTATAAACCTGGTGCAATGTGTAAAAGGAAAGGGGGATCTATCTGGCGCAATGTGTAAAAGGGGGCTCTACCTGGTGCAATGTGTAAAAGGAATGGGGGCTCTTCCTGGCGCAGTGTGTAAAAGGGAGCTCTGCCTGGCGCAGAGTATATGAGAGCTCTCCCTGGTGCAATGTGTATAAGTGGGACTACTGTGTGGCATAATTTGAATAATGGAGACTACTGTGCGGCATAATATGAATTGGTATTATTTTGTGACCACGCCCCCTTCCCCCTGAAGCCATGCCCCTAAATTTTCCTGTGCACCTTCGGGGGAACACCAATTTTATTTCTGGCACAGGGTACCAAAATGTCTAGTTACAGCTCTGGGGTGCAGTATTATATGCCAGCGGTCAGAATACCGATGCCGGCATACCAATTTTCTAAATCCCGATGGGGGGATGTCAGTATATTCCCCACTGTCCCCTACCCCTCCGTGCCCGAAGCCTAGCCCTATCCTCCCCTTTAGTGCCTAAACCTAACCTCCCTCCGGTGGTGCCTGCCTAAGCAGTCTAACCCTAACCCACCCCCCACATACCTAAACCACCCAGGAGGCACCTAAACCTAACCCCCTCATACTGGCCCTAACCTGCCAGCTATACATATGGTCGGGAATCCAGGATCGGTCTCCTGATCCTGTTGGGATTCTGGCACCGAGATTCTGACAGCTGTTGGGATTCTGATGTCTGTCGGAATTCTGGCTGCTGTGATCCCGACAGCAGGCACCTTGACCGCATCCGCCTTAGACAGCATGTGTCATATACTAGTGTAACTAATGTTCTTGATCATGAAACATAGCTGAAAGAGGAGATTCAACAGTGTTTTACACTACCATAAAATTTGGAGGCCATGGCCAATCCCTTCCTTCTGTAAACCAATCATAGGCTATTGTACAATTAAATCATATTAATAACAAATAGTGCATGTGTTCACATCAATGAGACTTAAGGGGCATATTCAATTAGGTGTGAGAATAGACTTCCTTCATTTCACTGTGCCCAGCTCCAGAGCCTGCAGCCACCACTAGATACCTGTGCAGTCTTCTTGGGCATGCACTTCCTCATCCTCCGCTGCTGGTCCAACCCCCCTGTCTCATGGTACTGCACTGTGCTGCTAGAGGAAGTGAGCTGGGCCACGCAAGGAGGAACTGGTGACTGCTGCTGCCTAGGAACCGGGAGGAGTGGTACAGTCCATCATCCATGACCTGAGAAGCTGCTGTCAGAACGAGCGGCGGCAGTGACCCGGGAGCTATGGAGAAGAGGTGACATACTTGTTCAGTTTCCACTCCCACCCTGGCTGCTTCTTCCCAGCTACCACCACTACCTCCCAGTCTGTTCCCTGCTCCCCACTACTACCACTCCCAGCCTGCCCCTATTCCCCACCACTACTACTCCCAGACTGCCCCCCACTCTGCACTACAACTACTCCCAGCCTGCCCCCACTCTGCACTACTACTACTCCAAGCCTGACCCCACTCTGCACCTCTACTACTCCCAGCCTGCCCCCTGCTCTCCATCACTACTACTCCCAACCTGCCTCCCGCTTTGCACTGCTACTCCCAACCTGCCCCTCCTGCTCTGCACTACTACAACTCCCTATGCATGTAACATGATTTTGAGACAGATTGAATGTGGGGAGCAAAGGACAGTTCTGAGTCAAGTATGACACCTAGGCAGCGAGCCTGTGGTGTAGGGTTGATTGTAGAGTTCTCAACGGTGATAGAAATATCAGGTTGGTAACTGCTATTGGCCGGTGGAAATATAATTAACTCTGTTTTGGAAATATTAAGTTTGAGGTGGCGAGACGACATCCAAGACGAAATGGCAGATTGGCATTCAGTGACCCGACCCAATACAGATAGAGACAAATCAGGGGAGGATAGGTAGATTTGAGTATCATCTGCATACAGATGATACTGAAATCCAAAAGAACTGATTAGTTTCCCAAGAGATGAGGTATCGATTGAGAAAAGCAGAGGACCTAAGACCGAGCCTTGTGGTACTCCAACTGAAAGAGGTAGCGAAGAGGAGGTGGATTCAGAAAAATGGACACTGAAAGTGCGATTAGACAGGAAGGATAGGAACCAAGATAGGGCCGTGTCCTGAAGACCCAGGGACTGCAGTGTTTGTATGAGAAGAGAGTGGTCAACAGTGTCAAAAGCAGCAGAGAGATCTAGAAGAATGAGTAGTGAGCAATGGCCTTTAGACTTCGCAGTGACTAGATCATTCACTACTTTAGTCAGTGCTGTCTCTGTGGAGTGTTGGGAGCGAAAGCCTGATTGATGTGGGTCCAATAAGTTGTACGAGTTAAGAAAGTGTGTGAGACAAGTATAGGCAAGTTTCTTAAGTAGCTTGGAGAGACATGGGTACTGAGAGATGGGACGGTAGTTTGAGAGAGAGTAAGGGTTAGAATTTTGTTTTTTCAGAATGGGAGTAATCACTGCATGCTTGAACAGTGAAGGAAAGATACCAGTAGAGAAAGAGAGATTACAGATGTTAGTTAAGTTTGGGATGAGCACAGGAGACAGAGCTTTACTGATCTGTGAGGGTACAGGATCAAGAGGAGAGGTAGTAGAGTAATAGGATGAGAAGAGTGTTGATACTTCATCTTCATTAGTGGGATCAAATGAATAGGGAGTGCCAGAGGGTTCAGGTAAGGAATTGAGTAGATCACTGGTTGAGGAAGAGCATACCATTTCATCTTGGATCTTGTCAATCTTGTCCTTGAAGTAGGAAGCAAGATCTTGCGCCTTGATAGTGGCTGGCAGGTTGGGTGAAGGAGGGTTGAGAAGTGATTTAAATGAATTAAAAAGTAATTTGGGGTTAGAGGCTTGAGCAGAGATGACAGTTTGGAAATATGTTTGTTTGGCAGTGTCCAGAGCATTACGATAAGAATGGTAGACAGTCTTATATGTGAGGAAGTCACTTGGAATACGAGATTTATGCCACTGGCGTTCAACTTTACATGACAGTTTTTGTAGGTGTCTTGGTACTTTAGAGTGCCCCGGTTGAAATCTTGGTCTACGTGGTGTATGATGGGTAGATGGAGCCACTTCGTTAAGGGCTATCTCTAGAGTCTGGTTCAGGTGTGACACAGCCATCTCAGGAGAAGTGAATGCAGAAATAGGTCAAAACTGTTGTTGCAGTGAGGTGGAAAGTTCTTGAAGATTAATTGCATTAATATTTCTGTGGGTTTGAGGAGGATTGGAGGATGTCAGTGGCACTGAGTTTGAAGAATTAGAGGAGAGCATGCAGGTGATTAGGTTGTAAACTGAGTGAGGGAAAGGAGTTAGTGAGTTCAGGAATGGAGCATAGTCTAGTGAATACTAGATCAAGGCAGTGGCCCTCCTGATGAGTAGAGGCGTCAGTCCATTGTGAGAGGCCAAGAGAAGAGGTTAGAGAGAGTAGATTGGAGGCATGAGCAGCAGATTTTGGACTATCAATAGCAATACTGAAATCTCCCATGATAATGGTGGAGATGTCAGAGGATAAGAAGTGAGGGAGCCAGGCAGAAAAATCATCTAGAAATTGTTTGGGTTGCCCAGGTGGGCGATAGCTGCAACACGCAGAGAAAAAGATGTGTCAGTTTTGATAGAATGTACTTTAAATGATGTAAATGTGAGTGATGGTACCTGTTGTAGAACTGTGTATGTGAAAGATTGGGATAGTAATAATCCAACCCCACCTCCTTTACTGTTACCAGGCCTGGGGGGGTGTATAAAGTGGAGACCACCGTGTGACAGTGCCGCAGGGGAGGCCATGTCTGGTTGTGTGAGCCATGTTTCTGTAATAGCCAGCAGGTTGAAGTTGTTAGATATGAAGAGGTCATGAATAGATGTTAGTTTGTTACAGAGTGTGCATTCCATAAGCCACATTTTAGTGATTTGGAGGGTGATGGGAGACATGTGATGTTTATGAGGTTAGCTGTATATCTATATTGCTGTGAATCAGGTGAATGGAGTGGGGCAGGTGTTTGGGGCCTGGATTAGGTGAAATATCACCAGCTCATAGTAGTAAGAGAGAGAAGTAGATATAGTTGTATGAGGTTTGTGAATGTTTTTTATGGTGTCCAGTTGTGGATGTTATTGTTAAAGTACAAAGATGAGTAAAAAGCACATGAGTGTTAATAAGAGGTGTGTGGATAATTGAGGTTGCAATATGTACAGAGGGGTGGGTTGCAGGGAGAGTAGACAATGCATTTGCTTTGATGAGAATACCATGGAGTGAAATGAAGTACAACAATTTGAGGTGCATGGTGTGTTTGCGAAAGAAGGTATTGAGTCTAGAGCATGAATGTATGTTCAAGTTTTTAAGTTGATTACTGGTGTTGGTCAGCTGTTCATTTACAAATACCTTGTTAATGTGGATGCACGTTGACCAGCACAGCTGAACCTAGATTGCATGTAATGAAATCTATGGCTAATTAATAGATTACACAGACTAGTCAAACAGCCATATAGACCTTCATGAAGTATGGATAAATATTTAAAATTTGAAGTAAAAATAGGATTTTAATTACCTGCCGGTAAATCCTTTTCTCGTAGTCCGTAGAGGATGCTGGGGTCCATTTTAGTACCATGGCGTATAGACGGTTCCGCAGGAGCCTTCGGCACTTTAAGACTTTTTAACAGTGTGAACTGGCTCCTCCCTCTATGCCCCTCCTCCAGACCTCAGTTTAGGAACTGTGCCCGAGGAGACGGACATTCTTGAGAGAGGAATTACTATTAAAATTGTGGCGAGATTCACACCATACATAAAAAACATGTCGGCTAACATGGCCAATAACATAACTCATGTCAACCAGCATGTATAACGCAACAGCAACAGCTGTCAACATCTGAACACGTGTGCAAAAAAATAAACGTAATCAGCAGGAAAAATGAGCATTGGGCGGGCGCCCAGCTTCCTCTACGGACTACGAGAAAAGGATTTACCGGCAGGTAATTAAAATCCTATTTTCTCTTACGTCCTAGAGGATGCTGGGGTCCATTTTAGTACCATGGGGATATACCAAAGCTCCCAGTACGGGCGGGAAAGTGCTAATGTTCCTGCAGAACTGACTGACCAAATTGAAGGTCGTCAGCAGCCAAGGTGTCAAACTTATAAAACTTAGCAAATGTGTGTCAAAGTCGGAAAAATATCATGCTACACGTTGCCATATATTCACCCCATGCGCTTGCCCGCTGCACATTCTCTCCCGTGCGTACACATATTCGCAGTTGTGTGATGGCGCCTCCACGGCCATGCGCTCGAGCGCGTGGTTTGTGCATTTACGGTAGAGTTTGTGTGCGTCTAGCGGGCGACTCAATCGTTACATAGTAAATCCAAATAGTATGTTTTATAGGTAATGTTCCCCTTAATAATAACTGTAAGTCTGTTTAGTGTAACTGGTCGCTGGACAGAGGAATTCCTCTTTACATGATACGAAGGGTCAGACAGGGTTTGAGCAGTTGTGTTTGGTACCTAACTAAAGAACATTTTATTAGAAACAATCCGGTGCTGGTTAGGTAAAGATTAATCGCTCCTGCGTATAGTTATGTCTATTAGTAGTTTCTGGACATTTACTATATTTGCGGTTCATTATCCATGCGGCGGGAATCCTGAGATTCCCTCCCACCTGAGCAGTTCGATATAGTCACAGCCCACCTGTTCAAACTAACCTATGACCTTTTGTTATAATGCGGGGAGACATTCCTGTGTCCAATGAACAATGAGATTATAGGTCCCTTTGTAGTGTACTGTACTCAGTGTATATAAGAACAGCCAGCCTGGCCAGCTCAGTCTTCTCTCTACAACGGTTTTCATCATTGACTAACCAGGAGCTGGTACCAGGACTGCGCAGCGAATCATTCCCCAGTGTGTAAGTTCTCTCTGTGACCATTCTTAAATCTCTGACTGTATTTTGCCACGTTCTCTCTCTCTCTCATTGTATGTTATTGTTTGCGATTGTGTCGCTATTGTATATTTATGTGTAGTTATTCTGCTTAGATATTGATGTTAGTCTGTAGTGTATGAACTGTTAACTGTTTTCCCCTTTTTACATAGCTAGATATTGTTAGTAAAGGTGTTGGAACCTTAGCAAGGTATTGTGTGTTTATTACATTGCAGAGGGTAATCGGAGCGTCTCAATTGCTCGAACAGCTTTAGTATTAACAAGGTTAAGCAGCGTTATATCGCTACAGTATTTCAGTAGTAAGATTTACAGTACAAACTCAATCTTTCAGTGTGTTGCATACAAGGTTTACGGAGTGTCATCCCGTGAGCGTCTGCGCCGCTCGTGTTCCCCTCGTGGTCACAAGCGTCCGCTACGCTAGTAGCGTAGCGTTACGGTAGTCGGCCGCCTATAGCGTGCTCGACACTAAGCGTTAAGCTGTGAGCGAGCGTGCCGCATGTGCGTCTCGACCACGGCTAAGCGTCTGCTACGCTAAGTGCGTACCCTTACGGTACCCCATATGCCAATTGCGTACTGAGTCTCTTACCCATATATATTGAATGTTATAAGGTAATAAATCGGCATTATCATGTGTTTGCATCCGACCAAGTAGCAGCTGGGCAGATTTGCAAAGCCGAGACCCCCGGGGCAGCCGCCCAGGACGAACCCACTTTCCTTGTAGAGTGGGCTTTTACCGAAGTCGGTAACGGCAATCCTGCCGTGGAATGAGCATGCTGAATGGTATTCCTGATCCAGCGCGCAATAATCTGCTTAGAAGCAGGACCCCCAATCTTGTTGGGGTCATAGAGGACAAACAGAGATTCTGTTTTCCTTATCCGAGCCGTTCTTGCAACATAAGTCCTCAGCGCTCTGACGACATCCAAGGACTTTGAGACGGCTGAGATGTCAGAAGCTACTGGCACCACCACTGGTTGGTTGATGTGAAAAGAAGACACAACCTTCGGAAGAAAGTGCTGACATGTTCTTAGTTCAGCCCTATCTTCATGAAATATCAAATAAGGACTCTTGTTTGACAGAGCTCCTAACTCAGACACTCATCTGCCCGAGGCCAAGGCCAAGAGCATGACCACTTTCCAAGTGAGAAAACTTTAACTCCACCTCTTGCAGAGGCTCAAACCAGTCCGATGTAAGGAATTGCAACACCACATTTAGATCCCATGGCGCTGCAGGAGGCACAAAGGGAGGTTGGATGCGCAGAACCCCCTTCACGAACGTCTGGACCTCAGGAAGAGAAGCCAATTGTTTCTGAAAGAAAACAAGGCCGAAATCTGAACCTTGATAGATCCTAATCTCAATCCAGCATCCACACCTGCCTGCAGAAATAGGAATAGGAAAAGTCGTCCTAATTGAAACTCCACCGCAGAAGACTTCTTGGATTCACACCAAGATACATATTTTCTCCAAATATGATGGTAATGTTTGGACATTACCCCTTTCCTGGCCAGAATAAGTGTGAGAATGACTTCACTGGGAATACCCTTATGGGCTAGGATCTGGCGCTCAACAGCCATGCCGTCAAATGCAACCACGGTAAGTCCTGATAAACTAACAGCCCCTGCTGAAGCAGGTCCTCACGAAGAGGAAGAGGCCGAGGATCTTCCATTAATAACTCTTGAAGATCTGGATACCAAGCTCTCCTTGGCCATTCCAGAGCAATGAGTATTGCTCGAACTCATGTTCTTCTGATGATCTTGAGAACTTTTGGAATAAGTGGAAGTGGAGGGAACCGATACACCGACTGAAACACCCACTGGATCACCAGTGCATCTATCGCTATTGCTTGTGGGTCTCTTGACCTGGAACAATATTTCTGAAGCTTCTTGTTGAGGCGTGATGCCATCATATCCACTTGAGGAACACCCCAACAACTTGCCACCTCCGCAAAGACTTCTGGGTGGAGGCCCCATTCTCCTGGATGGAGATCGTATCTGCTGAGGAAGTCTGCTTCCCAGTTGTCCACTCCCGGAATGAAAATTGCCGACAGAGCTTTTGCATGTTTTTCTGCCCAGAGGAGTATCTTTGTCACCTCTGCCATTGCCGCTCTGCTTTTTGTTCTGCTTTGACGGTTTATGTAAGCTACTGCCGTTACATTGTCTGACTGGATCTGTATGGGACAACCTTGAAGAAGGTGTGCCGCTTGATGAAGACTGTTGTACACAGCTCTCATCTCCAGAATGTTTACCATCTTCCTTGGAAGCTTTCGCCTTGCGTGACTGCTCCCCATCCTCGGAGACCTGCATCCGTGGTCACCAGGATTCAGGCCTGAATCCCGAACCTGAATCCCTCCAGGAGGTGAGAAATTTGTAGCCACCACAGGAGCGAAATTCTGGCTTTCGCTGACAAGGTTATCCTTTGATGCATGTGGAGATGCGACCCGGACCACTTGTCCAGTAGGTCCCACTGGAAGACCCTGGCATGGAATCGGCCATATTGTAGCGCCTCATAAGCCGCTACCATTTTCACCAACAGGTGAATGCACTGATGAATTGATACTGTTCTTGGTCTCAAACGTTGTTTGACCATGCTTTGGATCTCCTGAGCCTTTTCCACCGGTAGAAATACTCTCTGTACCTCGGTGTCCAGTATCATTTCCAAAAATGATAATCTCATTGTCGGTTCCAACTGGGATTTTGGAAAGTTGATGATCCAACCGTGCTGTTGAAGCACCTTCAGGGACAATGCTATGTTCTGGAGTAGCTTGTCCCTGGATCTCGCTTTTATGAGATCGTCCAAGTATGGAATTATGTTGACTCCTTGTTTGCGAAGGAGAACCATCATCTCTGCCATCACCTTGGTGAATATTCTCGGAGCCATGGAGAGCCCGAACGGTAATGTCTGGAATTGGTAGTGGCAATCCTGAACCGCAAACCTTAGGTATGCTTGATGTGGCGTGTAAATGGGGATATGCAAGTAAGCATCCTTGATGTCCACTGACACCAGAAATTCCTTTCCTTCCAAGCTGGAAATCACCGCTCGCAAGGATTCCATCTTGAATTTGAACCTTTTCAAATGAAGATTCAGAGATTTTAGGTTTAAAATCGGTCTGACCGAGCCATCTGGCTTCGGCACCACAAACAGGCTTGAATAAAAACCTTGGTTTCTTTGTTCGGCTGCAACCAAGGAAATTATTTTGTCTTGACATAATTTGTGTATTGCGTTCAGGACATTTGTGTAGTCCTGAGCAGAAACTGGCAAGGCTGATTTGAAAAATCGGCATGGGGAAGGTCCTGAAATTCCAACTTGTAACCTTGGGATACTATCTGTAATATCCAAGGATCCAGGTCTGAGTGAAGCTAGACCTGGCTGAAAAATAATAGACGTGCCCACACCCGATCACACTCCCGCAGAGGAGCCCCAGCGTCATGCTGTGGCTTTTGCAGAAGTAGTTGCTGACTTCTGCTCCTGGGAGCCTGACGGTGTTGTAGATTTTCTACCTTTTCCTCTCCCTTTTCCTGTGACAAAAGGGGTACTCTTAGCCTTTTTGTACTTGTTGGGCCGAAAGGACTGCATAGTATGAGAATGATATACTTTTTTAGCTGGTGTAGCTGCCGATGGCAGAAATGCTGACTTGCCAGATGTAGTAGTTAATATCATGGCATCTAGTTTCTCTCCAAAGAGGGCCTCACCATTGTAGGGAGCGCCCCAATATTTCTTTTGGATTCAGCGTCAGCGTTCCATTGGCGGATCCAGAGCGCCCTGCGGGCTGAAATCGCCATAGTAGAGGCCCTTGAGCCCAGTAAGCCTACGTCCTTCATAGCCTCAACCAAGTAACCTGCAGAATCTTTGATATGACCTAGAATTTGCAGCATATCATCTTTATCGACTGTGTCAATATTAACAATTAAATTGTCTGACCACTTTTCCACTGCGTTACCTACCCACGCAAAAGCAATTGCGGGCCTGAGTAACGTACCCGTAGCAACATAGATGGACTTTAAAGTCGTTTCTAATTTGCGGTCAGCAGGTTCTTTTAATGAAGCTGACCCTGGGGCAGGTAAAATGATTTTCTTTGACAACCTAGAGACTGAGGTGTCTATCATTGGGGGTGACTCCCACTTACACCTATCCTCTTCAGAGAAAGGGTACGCTATCCTTAGACGGAGGAAAAGTCACCATCTGTTTTTTTATTAAATTTAAAATAATCTTTTTCCTCAGGTGGAGTTGTTGTGTCAGGAAATTCCAACACCTCTTTTATAGTGACTATCATACATTGAATGCTCTTAGCCAGTTTGGGATCTACCCCCCTCAAATCTCCAGTGTCGACTTCAGTGTCGGAATCTGTGTCAGTGTCCCTTTGCATAATTTGGGTCAGAGACCTTTTCTGGGAACAGGAGGGGTCCCGAGTGGGTGACGTGGAGGAATCAGCAAACAGAGCATCCTCCACAGACTATCTCCATTGCTTTGTCTGTGGTTCAGACTCAGAGAATTTACATATTACTCTGCAGCTTTCTCACCCACACAGGCTCAGAACACTCTTGTGCCTCCAAAATGGGTCCCTCTGGGGAAGAACTTTCTCTAGACATGTTACACATGTGTATAGTCACACCTCTCACACACACAGGGGAGCTATTGGGGACAGATCTACCTAAAGTCTGTCAGAGAGATCCAGAGGGGATTGCCAGTCCACACCACGCGCCCTATATGTATTGCATACAATAAATACACAACCAGAGCGCTTATTTATCCAATATGAAGCCCACAGACTTCAATAACTATGCGCTCCCCTCCCCTTCTATAACACCCTGGCACTTGTATCAGCGATGTGTGAGGAGATGCAGCGTTCAGGATCAGCACTCCAGTGTCTCTGTGAGGAGAAAATGGTGCCAAAGTGTTACTACCAATTATGAGAAGCCCCGCCCCCTGTAATGGCGCGGTTCCGCCTCAGGAACACAATATTTATACTGGCATGGGTATGTACACCAGCGGCTCCCTTGTGTGTACTTTGTCGCCAGTGAGAGTAAGGATTTTATTTTTCATGTCCCTCAGAGCGCGCCCCCCCCCCCAGCGCGCCCTGCACCCTGTGCTGAGAGACATGTTTGTGCACAGCGTCGCGCACTGCGCTGGTACCTTAATGCCACCATGACCGGAGAGCCCCTCTCTGCAGGTCTCCGGTAAATACCAGCCTTCTGACTTCTGGCTGTTAGGAGGTGGCGGCAGTGCTGTGGGAGTGAGCAACAGCCAGGCAAGGGCTGTGTTCAGTACCCTTCAGGAGCTAATTGTGTCCTGTCAGCGGAAGCAGAGCCATTGAACTAATTGAGAAGTTGGTTCCTACTCCCCCCACCTAAGTCCCACGAAGCAGGGAAGCTGTTGCCAGCAGCTTTCCTGTAAAATAAAAAAAACTAACAAAGTCTTTTCCAGCAGAACTCTGTAGAGCTCCACTGGTGTGCATCCAGTCTCCTGGGCACATTTTCTAAACTGAGGTCTGGAGGAGGGGCATAGAGCGAGGAGCCAGTTCACACTGTTAAAAGGTCTTAAAGTGCCGAAGACTCCTGCGGAACCGTCTATACCCCATGGTAATAAAATGGACCCCAGCATCCTCTAGGACGTAAGAGAAAGTATTATAATTGCATGCAAATCACTACTACTCCCAGCCTGCTGCCTGCTCTACACCACTACTACTCCCAGCCTTCCCCCCGCTCTGCATTGCTACTCTCATCATACCCCTCCTACTCTGCACTACTACTACTCCCAACCTGCCTCCTGCTCTGTACTACTTCTTCTCCCAGCTTTTGCCCCTGCTCCCCCCAACTACTACCCTCAGCCTACCCCCTGTTCTGCACAACTACTGCTACTCCTAGCCTGTCCCTCCTGCTCTGCACCACTACTTCCAATCTGCCCCCTGCTCTGCATTACTTCTTCTCCCAGCCTGCTCCCCTGCTCCCCACACTACTACTTCTGTCCTGCCCCCTTCATCCTACTACTACTTCTCGCAAAGAAAAATGGAGGTAGGGCTAATTAATGAATAGATGGATAATCTGTTAATAACACATTTAATATATTAGGTTTAAAAATTAATTCATATAAAATGCATAGAATTACAGAATAATTCACATGAAATTTGGACATAAAAAAAGCTTTAAGGCACCACATATGTTAAGCATTCCACATCTCACCTGTTCCTACTGTTCACATAGGACCCTGTAAATTGTGCAAGTGGATGATAATACATTTCTTAGGACTGACAGCGCAGTCACAGGAATGGTAAACCTCACTTCCACCGCAGGAGGAATAACAGTCCCAATGATGTACATTTCAAAATAGGGGGTCCTCACCAGGATTACGGTGGTTGTGATGGGCGTCTGATCCTTTGGGTCAGAAAATAGTCCAACTCAGTCTCATCCGGCCTCCCGGAAATGATGTGGCGCGGTCCGAATACTGGGGAGTGCGAGCTGCAGGTCCCCGTTCACGTCCAGTAGCCAGAAAGTTAATTCTAGTAAATATAGGAGGGCATCGGCTGCGGTTCACGGATGTGCCTCAGGTGTGCCCGGCAAAGCTGTAAAGCCGAGACACCCCGGTCAGCTGCCCATGAAGAACCCACTTTACGAGTAGAGTGGGCTTTAACAGATTTTGGACACGGCAAGCCTGCCGTAGAATAAGCATGCTGGATAGTAAAACAGATCCAACGAGAAATCGTCTGCTTAGAAGCAGGACACCCAACCTTGTTGGGATCATAAACGACAAACAAAGCATCCGACTTCCTGTGACGAGTTCTCTTCACATAAATCTTCAAAGCCCTCATTATATCCAAGGACTTTGAGGAAATTGAGGAGTCAGTAGCCACTGGCACCACAATAGGTTGGTTGATATGAAAAGCTGACACAACTTTTGGAAGAAACTGCTGACGCATTCTAAGCTCAGCCCTATCTTCATGGAAAATCATATAGGGGCTCTTGCATGACAATGCCCCTAATTCCGACACACATCTAGCAGATGCCAATGCCAACAGTGTGAACGCCTTCCAAGTAAGAAACTTGACGTCCACCTACTGCAAAGGATCGAGCCAATCCGATTGCAGGAACTGCAGCACCACATTAAGATCCCAAGGTGCCGTAGGAGGCACAAAGGATGGTTGGATATGTAAAACCCCTTTCAAGAATGTCTGAACCTCAGTGAGGGCAGCCAATTGTTTCTGGAAGAAAATGGACAAGGCCGAAAACTGGACTTTTATGGAGCCCAAGCGTAAGCCCACATCCACACCTGCCTGCAGAAAGAGGAGAAACCGTCCATGTTGAAACTCCACCGTTGGAAACGTCTTGGATTCACACCAAGACACATTTTTTCCAAATCCGATGGTAATGTTTAGACATAACTCCCTTCCTAGCCTGAAGTAAGGTAGGAATTACCTTCTTTGGAATGCACTTCTGAGCTAAGATCTGGCGTTCAACCGCCATGCCATCAAACGTAGCTGCGCTAAGTCTTGATAAGCGAACGGCCCCTGTTGAAGGTCCTCACGAAGAGGAAGAGGCCTTGGATCCTCCAGGAGTAATTCCAGAAGATCCGCATATCAAGCCCTCCTTGGCCAGCCCAGAGCAATGAGGATCGCCTGAACTCTCGTTCTTTTTATTAGTTTGAGAATCCTTGGAAGAGTGGAAGTGGTGGGAACACATACAGTGACTAAAACACCCACGGAGTTATCAGTGCGTCTACTGCCACTGCCTGTGGGTCTCTCGACCTGGAACAGTACCTCCAAAGCTTCTTGTTTAGGCGAGAGGCCATCATGTACACCCCATCGGCTTGTCACCTCTGCGAACACCTCTGGGAGGAGGCCCCATTCTCCTGGATGCAGATCGAGTCTGCTAAGGAAGTCCGCTTCCCAGTTGTCCACTCCCGAGATGAAGATTGCTGACAGCGCCATCGCATGTCCTTCTGCCCAGAGGATGATTCTTGTTACCTCTGACATTGCAGCTCTGCTCTTCGTTCCGCCCTATCTATGTAGGACATCGCTGTGACGTTGTCGACTGAACCTGAATGGGTTGATCTTGCAGAAGATGTTCCGTTTGTAGAAGGCCGTTGTAAACGGCTGTTAATTCCAGAGCATTTATTGGAAGGAGAGATTCCTGACTGAACCACCTTCCTTGGAAGTTTTCTCTACTGGTAGCAACACCCTCTGCACTTCCGTGTCGAGTATCATCCCCAGAAAAGGCCATCTCCGTGTCGGTTCCAAATGTGACTTTGGAAGGTTTAGGATCCACCTATGATCCTGAAGTAGTCGAGCTGAGAAAGCAATACTCTGCAACAACTTCTCCCTGGTTGATGCCTTTATCAGCAGATCGTCCAGATATGGAATTATGTTCACTCCTTGCCTGCGAAGGAGAAGCATCATCTCTGCCATGACCTTGGTGAATACCCTCGGTGCTGTGGAGAGGCCAAAAGGCAATGCCTGGAACTGATAGTGATAATCCAGTAAAGCAAATCGGAGATAAGCCTGGTGAGGTGGCCAGATCGGAATGTGAAGGTATGCATCCTTGATATCCCAGGATACCAGGAAATCCCCCTCTTCCAGACCTGAGATCATCGCTCTCAGAGACTGCATCTTGAATTTGAACTCCCTCAAGTAGGGGTTCAAGGACTTTAGGGTTAATATCGGCCTTACTGAACCGTCCGGTTTCGGCACCACAAATAGGTTTGAGTAAAAACCGTTGTGTATTAGTTGAGGTGGAACTGGAACAATAACATTTGTTCAGACCAATTTTTTTAATGGCTTCTAGCAGGATAGCACTTTCTGTCAGCGAAACTGGTAAGCTTGACATGAAGAATCTGTGAGGTGAGAGTTCCTGAAACTCCAATCTGTAGCCCTGGGTAACAATATCTGTCACCCAGGGTTCCAGGCATGATGACGCCCAGATGTGACTGAAATATTTTAGTCTGGCTCCCACCTGCCGGATCCCCAGGCTGGGAGGTCCACTATTATGCTGAAGATTTTGAGGAAGCGGAACCTGGTTTCTGTTCCTGAGAACCTGTTGGAGCAGGGTTTCTGGATTTTCCCCGACCACCCCTGCCGAAGGTGGATGGGGATTTGGAATTTTTAAAGTTTGTGGTCCAAAAAGACTGCAGTGTAGACGTAGGATAAGATTTCCCAGTCGGCGGTGTTGCTGATGGGAGAAAGGGTGACTTACCCATGGTTGCCGTGGAGATCCACGCATCCAATGCATCCCCAAATGGAGCCTGACCTGTGAAGGGTAGGTTCTCCAAACTTTTCTTAGATTCTGCATCCGCAGTCCATTGGCGTAGCTAGAGTCCTTTGTGTACTGAGACCGCCATGGAAGTAGCCCTTGCATTCAGCATTCCAAGGTCTTTCATGGCCTCCACCATGAACCCAGCAGAATCCTGTACGTGATGTAAAAACAAATCAATGTCACTCCTATCTATAGTATCTAAGTCCTCTAGTAATGTGCCTGACCACTTTACTATGGCTTTAGAAATCCACGCACAAGCAATAGTGGGCCTTAAAGCCTCGCCTGTAGCAATGTATAGAGATTTGAGCGTAGTCTTAATCTTGCGGTCAGCCGGCTCCTTTGGGGCGGTTGAACCAGGGACATGTAAAACCACCTTTTTAGACAACCTAGATACCGAAGCGTCTACCATAGGTGGGTTTTCCCATTTCTTTCTATCCTCTTCAGGGAAAGGAAGAGCAATGAGAATTCTTTTAGGGATCTGGAATTTTTTCTTTGGGTTTTCCCAGGATTTTTCAAATAAAGAGTTCAGCTCTTTAGAAGCAGGGAAGGTGAGGGAGGATTTCTTATTTTCTGTAAAATAAGATTCCTCTTCTGGCTCAGGTACCTTCTCAGTAATATGCAAAACATCCGTAATGGCTTCAATCATCAACTGCACCCCCTTAGCAAGGGATGTATCCCCCCCCTGCATATCCCCATCACCGTCCCCTGTATCAGAGTCGGTATCAGTGTCAACTTGCATTATTTGGGCAAGCGTACGTTTTTTAGGGTATGAAGGTGGGGTATTTGAGGGAGTAGGAGCTGAATGCTTCAAACCCTCTACAGACTTTCTCAAAAACTATGTCTCTTTCTCATTATGTGACATCCTTGTTTAAATATGTGATATCATTCCCCTTAAAGAATCCACCCATATGGGGTTCAGATTCGGCAGGTTGGAAAAGCACATTGCAGTCCTGAGTACATGGGATAGACTCTTCAGGGGAAGATACACACTCTGCAGCACATTATACAGAGTCTTTAGACATGGTAATGTGGATATATACACATAAACACACACATACAGGAAAATGTCAGACACAGTTTCCCCCAGAGTACCTTCAGAGAGTCACAGAGTATAAGGAGCCAGCCACACTGCGCCCCAGTGAGCAGTTATTATGATAACAGCCCGGCGCAGACTAAATAACCTTAATAGGTTAAATAGTACTAACTACACTCTCCCCCCCTGTCTACAACAACCAGGTACCGCAGTAACTGGAGTTATGTGGAGGGTCAGTGCTCCCTGTCAGCGTGTCTCAGCATTCTGCAGGGAGAAAATAGCGCTGGTGAGTGCTGGAACCGCTCTGAGAAGCCCCGCCCCCTGAAATGGCACGCGGCTTTCCGCAGATTATGTTTATACTGGCCTGAGGTTTTTAATGCTAACAGCAGGATTAGCCCCTGTTAGCTACATTACCAGTGTCAGGGTGATCACGCTGGCGCAGGACGCCCCTCAGCCGCGTCCACAGTAACCTGTTGCTGAGTCTTCATGGAGCTCAGCCTGACAGAGCTGCGCTCCCACCCTTGTGCCGCTAACCGGGCCGTCGGTGCCGAACTCACCACTCTTCTTTCTTTTGGCTCTGTTAGGGGGTGGCGGCCGTGCTGCAGGAGTGAGCGGTCGCCTCGTGGGCTTGCGATCAGCACCCTCAGGAGCTCAGTATTCTGTCAGTTGAGATAGAGATCAATTAACTTCAAGAGTTGGTTCCTACTCCCCCAAGTCCCACGAAGCAGGGAGGCTGTTGCCAGCAGCTTTCCTGTACCTAACAACTCTTAGAAAACCAAAAAAAACCTAGAAAAACTCCTAGGAGCTCCCCCAGCTGTGACCGGCTCCTCTGGGCACATTTTCTAAACTGAGTCTGGTAGGAGGGGCATAGAGGGAGGAGCCAGCCTACACTATTAAACTCTTAAAGTGCCAGTGGCTCCCAAAGGACCCGTCTATACCCCATGGTACTAAATATATTTTTATATTTTCATTGGTGGATTGCTCTGGCTCCTGAACTCTGATCCCCAAAGGTGGGAATCTCCAGTTTTTTAATCCAATTCAAAGCTAAGAAATCTATTTCCAGGAACTTTAGATATCTGTAGTCAAGCAAGCTGCCCTGCCACCAGAAATCTTTTGTCAGGCAGCATAGCGTCTTCATTATACACTGCTCAAAAAAAATAAAGGGAACACTAAAATAACACATCCTAGATCTGAATGAATGAAATATTCTTATTAAATACTTTGTTCTTTACATAGTTGAATGTGCTGACAACAAAATCACACAAAAATTATCAATGGAAATCAAATTTATTAACCCATGGAGGTCTGGATTTGGAGTCACCCTCAAAATTTTGCAGGGCTCTGGCAGTGCTCCTCCTGTTCCTCCTTGCACAAAGGCGGAGGTAGCGGTCCTGCTGCTGGGTTGTTGCCCTCCTACGACGTCCTCCACATCTCCTGATGTACTGGATTGTCTCCTGGTAGCGCCTCCATGCTCTGGACACTACGCTGACAGACACAGCAAACCGTCTTGCCACAGCTCGCATTGATGTGCCATCCTGGATGAGCTGCACTACCTGAGCCACTTGTGTGAGTTGTAGGGAGGTCATACAGGCACGTGGAGGCCACACACACTACTGAGCCTCATTTTGACTTGTTTTAAGGACATTACATCAAAGTTGGATCAGCCTGTAGTGTGTTTTTCCACTTTAATTTTGAGGGTGACTCCAAATCCAGACCTCCATGGGTTAATAAATTTGATTTCCATTGATAATTTTTGTGTGATTTTGTTGTCAGCACATTCAACTATGTAAAGAACAAAGTATTTAATAAGAATATTTAATTCATTCAGATCTAGGATGTGTTATTTTAGTGTTCCCTTTATTTTTTTGAGCAGTGTATATTCTACTATGCTGCCGGGAGCCAGGAACCGGCGCTGCTATATCAGTGCATATTTCTGCCGGGGCAACGGCAATACACCACTGGCTAGTATGTGGGACACACAAGGGAACAATGTGGCTGGCTCCCAGTTCCGACCATGTAAGCAAGCTCGCCGAATAACTCCCCCGGCACATACCCCACTCGCCCCACCCTTTTTACGCCTCTAATTGCTGTAGGCTGTGGGGGCTATTCAGAGTTGGTCGCAGATTTATTTCACACACACCAAAATCTGTGACAATAGACTCACATGCTGGGGGCCACCCAGCATGTGTGGCACCAAACTGCGATGCGTTCACAATTTATTTGTAAACACATCGATTAGAGGTCGACCCGTTTGTGTAGCATGGCTGCATAGACAAGGGTACCGCTACCATTTTTTCATATACAGGAAATGCAGGCGACATCATAGACCTGCCTCCAAAACGTCCATGACACGCCTGCGTTTCCCGATATCTCTCCCGTCTCCTGTCAATCACCTAGCGATCGCATCCTGCTCGGTGAAGGGTCGCACCCGCGCATTATGGCAGCTATGCAGGCGCAGACCCTATGGACGTGGCTGCTGCATGTAAATGCAGTGGCTGCGCACATCTCTGAGTAAGGCCCAGTGATCAATCATAGCTGCACATGGAGGGCTGACAGCAGGAGCCACATCCTGGTGATACCTGTGCTATAATGGAAGTTAAAAAAAACAGGATGTTAATACCTACCAGTAAATCCTTTTCTCCTAGTCCGTAGATGATGCTGGGGTCCACTTCAGTACCATGGGGTATAGACGGTTCCGCAGGAGCCATGGGCACTTTAAGACTTTTCTAGAGTGTGAACTGGCTCCTCCCTCTATGCCCCTCCTCCAGACCTCAGTATAGGAACTGTGCCCAGGGAGATGGACATTTCGAGGAAAGGATTTACTTTAAAGTTAACGGTGAGATTTACATCAGCTCACACTTCAACCATGCCGCACAACGTGATATTCAACAAAACACATGCCAACGGGCATGAACATTACATCAAACGTGCTGAAAACATTTTCAACAAAATAACAACTGCAGGTAAAGTACGCACTGGGTTGGGTGCCCAGCATCCTCTACGGACTAGGAGAAAAGGATTTACCGGTAGGTATTAAAATCCTGTTTTCTCATACGTCCTAGAGGATGCTGGGATCCACTGCAGTACCATGGGGTTATACCAAAGCTCCAGTACAGGCGGGAGAGTGCGGATGACCCTGCAGCACCGATTGACCAACCTGTAGGTCCTCATCGGCCAAGGTGTCAAACTTGTAAAACTTAGCAAACGTGTTTGCCCTTGACCAAGTAGCTGCTCGGCAAAGCTGTAATGCAGAGACCCCCCGGGCAGCCGCCCAGGTTGAGCCCACCTTTCTAGTAGAATGGGCAGTCACCAAATTCAGTAACGGCAATCCTGCCGTAGAATAAGCATGCTGAATCGTACCTCTGATCCAGCGCGCAATAGTCTGCTTAGAAGCAGGACCCCCAATCTTGTTGGGAGCAGACAAACAGAGCCTCTGTTTTCCTTATCCGAGCTGTTCTAGCGACATAGATTCACAAAGCCCCAACCACATCTAGGGACCTTGAAGCAGCGATGGTGTCAGTAGCCACTGGCAACAAAATAGGCTGGTTTATATGGAAAGAAAAAACCACCTTTGGAAGAAATTGTTGACGAGTTCGTAACTCAGCGCTAGCTTCATGGAGAACCAAAGTAAGGCTCTTGTGAGACAAGGCCCCTAACTCGGACACCATTCTTGTGGATGCCAAGGCCAACAGCATGACCACTTTCCAAGTGAGAAATTTCAACTCAATCTCCTGGAGAGGTTCAAAACAGTCCGATTGAAGGAATCGCAACACCATGTTAAAATCCCATGGTGCCACAGGAGGCACAAATGGAGGTTGGATGTGTACACCCCCTTCACGAATGTCTGAACTTCTGGAAGGGAGGCCAATTGTTTCTGAAAGAAAACGGACAAGGCCGAAATCTGGACCTTGATTGAACCCAATCGTAGGCCCGCATCCATACTCGCCTGGAGAAAATGGAGAAAACTGAAACTGTTCCGTTGGAGTCTTCTTGGTTTCACACCAAGACACATATTTTCTCCAAATACGGTGTAATATTTAGACGTTACTCCCTACCTGGCCTGAATAAGAGTGGGAATGACTTCTTTTGGAATACCCTTTCGGGCTAGGATTCGGCGCTCAACAGCCATGCCGTCAAATGTAGCCGCGGTAAGTCCTGATACACGCACGGCCCCTGCTGCAGCGGGTCCTCGCGGAGAGGAAAAGGCAGAGGATCTTCTAAGAGCAACTCCTGAAGATCTAGATACCAAGCCCTCCTTGGCCAGGTCTGGGACAATGAGGATTGCTCGAACTCCTGTTCTTCTTATGATTTTGAGAACTTTCGGAATGAGTGGAAGTGGAGGGAAGACATATAGCGACCGAAACACCCACTGGGTCACTAGTGCATCCACTGCTATTGCTTGAGAGTCTCTTGACCTGGAACAATATGTTTGAAGCTTCTTGTTGCGACGAGACGCCATCATGTCTATTTGAGGAATTCCCCAAAGACCTGTCAACTCTGCGAAGACTTCTTGGTGGAGGCCCCACTCTCCTGGATGGAGATCGTGTCTGCTGAGGTAGTCTGCTTCCAAGTTGTCCACTCTCAGAATGAAAATTGCTGACAGAGCTTTTGCATGTCTTTCTGCCCAGAGAAGGATCTTTGACACCTCTGCCATTGCCGCTCTGCTTTTCGTTCCACCCTGACGGTCGGTTTATGTACGCGACTGCTGTTACATTGTCCGACTGGATCTGTACGGGTTGATCTTGAAGAAGATGTACCGCTTGTAGAAGGCCGTTGTAAATGGCTCTCAACTCCAGAACGTTTATGTGAAGACAAACTTCTTGACTTGACCATCTTCCTTGGAAGCTCTCCCCCTGTGTGACTTCTCCCTAGCCTCGGAGACTTGCATCCGTGGTCACCAGGATAAAGTCTTGAATCCCGATCCTGCGTCCCTCTAGGAGGTGAGCACTGTGTAGCTACCACAGGAGCGAAATTCTGGCTTTGGATGACAGGATTATCCTCTGAAGCATGTGCAGATGGGATCCGGACCACTTCTCAAATAGGTCCCACTGGAATACTCTGGCATGGAATCGGCCAAACTGTATGGCCTCGTAGGCCGCTACAATCTTCCCCAACAACCGAAAGCATTGATAAATCGACACTCTTGTTGGTTTCAGAATTTGTTTGACCATTCTTCTGTGTCCAGTATCATCCCCAGAAAGGACAATCTTGTCGTCGGTTCCAATTGTAACTTTGGAAAACTTATGATCCAACCGTGATGTTGAAGTACTGTCAGGGAGAGTGCTATGTTCTGCACCAGCTTTTCCCTGGATCTCGCTTTTATCAGGAGATCTTCCAGGTCAGGAATTATATTGACTCCTTGCTGTCGAAGGAGGACCATCATCTCCTGCCATCACCTTGGTGAAAACTCTCGGTGCTGTGGAAGGTCCGAACGGCAACGCCTGAAATTGGTAATGACAATTCTGTATTGCGAATCTCAGATAAGCTTGATGTGGAGGATAAATGGGAACGTGTAAGTACTGTAGGCATCTTTTATGTCTACTGTGACACCCTGAAGTCCCCCACCTCCAGACTGGAAACCACTGCCTTCAGAGATTCCATCTTGAACTAGAACCTTTGCAGGTAGAGATTCAGAGTAACAACTTAACAAAAATAAATAAACCTGCACAGGATATAACAATTATTATTCAGTGAATTAGAAGTAATTAATATTAGACCAACGTGAAAGCCTACTTAAATGATAAGTTCAGCAAATGGTTGGTGGTGCTCCCGGAAGATAGTTATAACAACTATGAAACAACAGGTATGGTCCTTTGGAGAGAACAAAGAACCAAAAAAAGCAACTATAGGCCTTTTCCTGGGCACACTTGAAAAATTGAAATGATGAGATTAAAAAATATCTTTTATTAATGAATACTTTAAGAAAAGACGAGAGCTGGCATCAATGATTAAAGAGATTCAGAGTATACAGGTTTAGAATCGGTATGACCGAGCCGTCCGGCTTCGGAACCACGAATAGGGTTGCAATAAAACCCTTTTCCTTGATGTAACAAGGGAACCAGGACAAAAACTTGATCCTTACACAATTTTTGTATTGCTGCTGCCACCAGTTCCCTGTCTGGGATAGAAGCTGGTGAGGTCGATTTGAAAATATGGCCTGGGGAAATGTCTTGAAACTCCAGTTTGTACCCGTGGGACTTTATTTGTATGACCCACGGGTCTAGGCCAGATTAAACCCAGAACTGACTGAAGAGTTTCCGACGTGCCCCCACCTGAGCGGACTCCCGCAAGGGAGCCCTAGCGTCATGCTGAAGATTTGACAGAAGCAGAGGTTGATTTCTGCTCCTGTGATCCTGGAGACACTGTGGACTTCATTTCCTTTTCCCCTTCCTTTTACCCACAAAGAAAGGGGAACCTTTACCCTTTTCTGTAATTTTTGGGCCGAAATGACTGCATCTGAGAGTGATGTGTCTTTTTCGCCGGCGCAGGAGCAATAGGCAAGAATGTCGACTTACCTGCAGTAGCCGCAGAAACTAAAGCATCCAGCCCATCTCCAAATAAGGACTCACCATAATACGGGAGAGCCTCCATATTCCTTTTGGAATCTGCGTCAGCATTCCATTGGCGAATCCACAACGCCCTTCGTGCCATGGTAGCGGCTCTTGATCCCAAGAGACCAAAATCTTTCATGGTTTCTAGCATGTACGCAGCAGCGTCTTTGATATGACCTAACGTTAGGAGTATCTCGTCTCTATCTATTGTGTCAATGTCTGATGACAGGTTTTCTGACCACTTTTCAATAGCACCACTCCCCCATGCACAGGTAATGGTAGGCCTGAATAGTGTCCCATTGGCCACATCAATAGATTACAACGTAGTCTCCAACTTGCGGTCTGCCGGCTCCTTAAGGGAACCCGTCCCAGGCGCAGGGAGAAACACCTTTTTTCTTTAACCGTGACAGGGCACTGTCTAAAATGGGGGGTGACTCCCACTTTTTCCTGTCCTCTGCATGGAAAAAGCTAAGCTGCCTGACTTCTTTTGGAAATCTGAAAATTTCTTTTTGGGTTAAACCAGACTCCCTCCAAGAGACTGTACAGCTCATGAGGTGGAGGGAAAGTTACATTACTTCTTTACTAAAGTAAGCCTGCTCCTGTGGTAAAGGAGGGGGCCCTGTAACTTCTAATACCTCCTTCAGAGCTAAAAACATGTTTTAATGTTTTTCGCTAACTTAGGACCTATTCCCCTGGAATCACTATTGTCGACACAGGAATCAGTGTCCGTGTTGGTATCATTTCATACTACTTGTGCAAATGTTTATGTGACCCAGTTGGGTCCCCTGTGGATGAAAGGCAGAACTCAGAGGTTTCCGAACTGTGTGCCGTGGCTCCCTAGGGTGCCTCGGGACACTTGCAGGGGTGCCCTGGGTTGGTGGTCCAGGACCAATTCAAATTATTCATGGTCATTATAATAGGCAAAACCAGTGCTGGTGGCTGCCAGTCATAAAATATGTGGCCAAACAGAAGCAAATCTTGTCCCTCACCACACAACTGACCCTAAGGATGACATGTAAACGCGATCTACTTAATGTAATATTTCTTTCTAAGTTTCTTATTAAGAAATTTTTGGCCTAGGGGCGCCGTGAAAAAAATTCTGATATTCTAGGGCGTTGTGATTCAAAAAAGTTTGGAAACCACTGGCAGAACTATTAAAAATCACATCTTCAACAGATTATTTTCAGTTTTCTGCATGAGACTCAGACTTATCCAATCTCTTACTAATATGATTCACACTATCACGTAATCTTTCACCCAGTCAGGCTCTTGGTGTCACATTACAACTCTGTGTCCCTAACATGGCTCCCACAGAGGAAGAGCTCCCTGCCTCAGACATGTCACACACGTGCACAATCATACCAGACACTCCGGGGCTTATAGGGGACAGACCCACAGTAAAATCTGTCAGAGGGACACAGAAAGGAATTGCCAGTCCACAAATCAGCGCTTAAATAAAAAATCCCTGTGTCATGTACTTTGTACACAGAGACTTTCCGCTCTATATATATTGTCCATAATAGGTTATTATACCACAATATACACTTTTCCCCCCTTTTTTCACTCTGATACTAAAATCATAAGTTGAGAGGAGGATCTTCCCTTGCTTTCTCTGGCTGGGTCCACAAGATTATCCACAGGATAACATTGGGATATGGTTGAGCGACAGCGGAAATGGCACCAACACGGTCACAAGCTTTCTGGCCTCCCAGGATGCATCGGGGCTTCCCCATATAATCCCGCCCACTGACTCAGTCAGATCAGTTTTTTGCTTGGTGCGGCAGGAAGCCGCATGGTCACAGGGCTGCTGTAGATAAAGTAGCCTAACGCCTTTTATTGTTTTATTTTTATAGACTTACTATGTTTTTTTTGAGCAACTCTTCTTAACAGCGTCTTAAACGCATACTGGAAAGAATCGCTCCAACAACTCCCCACCGGGTCGCAACAACGCTTACCTTCGCGGTACAGTGCTGTCTCGACGGGCGTCTGTGTCGGATGTTCTAGCAGGTCCAGCAGACGTTACCAGGCTGTGGCCGGAGCATGGGGGAAGGTAAGTCTATGGATTTTCTCTTACAAGAGGAGTCCGGACACAGCTACACTGATTTGGTGGAGACTACAGTGTGTTGATGCGCCGAACATCTCGAGTGCGACAGCGCTACGCTCTAGGGATTATAGGCGCCAGGACTAGGTAGAGCCCGCGATCCTTAGAGTTTATGTCAACGGGGGGATTCAGACGCTCTCCTGGCCGCCCCTCCTCCGAGTTCATGACCAGTTTCCGCGCGTCTCCCGTCCATGAACTGAATGACCTCACTTCTGTCTCAGACGCTACCACGAGGGTACTCGGTCGCAGCTTAGACGCTGCGGTTGTGTACCATAGAAATCCCGCCTAGACCGAGTCGCAGGCCTTAGCGTCTGCATACACGTGAAAGTCGCTGAGCGTCCGTGTCCGCAGGGAGCGACTGTGTCCGTTATCAGTTATACAAGAGCGGTAGTGTACATCAGTAGCGTCTGAATCCACTCAGCGTCTTACGAGCGTATTTGCTTGGATATGGAAGTGTGGTGACTCTCCCTGTATACCGCTCTACAGAGGAAGGGTATACAGTACTAAATATTCTCTCTACTTGTTAGTATGAATTGTTAATTTTTAGTACATATTGCATATGGGGTCTGTGTATTACGGTGTTTTCTGCATGTTATGTTGAAAAAGAATCAGTTAAAAACAGAAGTACAATTTTCCTACTTACTTGTAAGTTGTTATGGGGGTTGTATTCTCATATGACAATGTCTAATGCCTTAACATGTGACTGACTGCTAGTATGTGTGCTGACTTTTCTATGTAACGTCAGTCCTGTTCTGACCCTCAATTCAGGTCAGTGGTCAGATTGATCTCACTTCTATATACTCATATATAGGTGATTTTCAGTCACAAATTGTGTAGTCATTTACAGATTATTACCATGTCTGTGAGCGGCAAAAGTGACGAGGACAATTTATCAAGCACTCCTACATCCCTAAAATGCTTATCTTGTAAGACAGGGTTAATTGGTATGGACCAATTACTCACTTATGAGGGGTTGTGTTCGAACTGTTTTGCTTTTCAGCAAAGTAAAAAACAGGAGTTGGTTCAACTACAAACAGAGCCACCATGGAATATGTTCACAAAGACTTTATCCTCAATAGCGGACAGGTTAACTCCGGTAGCACCACCTCAAGGGTTAGGTTACACTATTAACCCATACATGCAGCTCCTTTCCTACGGCTTGGTTCCAGTAGCCTCTACAAGCAACCAATGGACAGGTAAGACTAAGACAGATACGTCTATGTGGCAGACTGCACAAGATGATACAACAGATGATGATACAGTATATTCAAATACTCCGTATGATGATCAGTCGCAGAGTTTTAGTTCAGAGGATGTAGCTGAACTTATTGATGCTGTGAAGGCTGTTCTCTCTTTGAAAGAGCCAGCCAAGACAGTGTTAAAATCTAAAGCACCTGTGTTTAAACGAACAAAATCAGTGGGAACTCAATTCCCAGCGTCAGATGAGCTGACGGAAATGATGGATGAGTCTTGGGCGACGCCCAGTAAGAAATATGAGATTCCGAAAAGATGGAATTCTTATTATCCATTTCCAGCTGCGGATTGTTCGAAAAGAGAAGTTCCTCCGAAAGTAGATGCACGTGTACTGCGACTTGTGCATAAATCTGCTTTACCACTGTCATCTACCTCACTAAATGATGTAACAGACAGAAGGGTAGTTTCTTGAAAAATTTATTTTCTCTAGTAGGAGCAGTGGTAAGACCTGCTATGGCTTCGGCCTGGGTAGCAAAGGCAATGGGCGAATAGATAGAGGAACTAGAGAATGACATCTCTTCTCCTAATAGGGAGCAAGAGTATCATTTAAGCCGTTTAAGACAATCTGCCCAATACTTAGAAGTAGCAGCAATTGATATGGGTACAGTTGCTTCTAAAGCTTCAGCCTTGACAGTAGCCGCTCGCAGAGCAGTTTGGCTACGTACCTGGAAGGCAGATGCGGAATCCAAGAAGGAATTTGAAGCATTGCCTTTCATTGGTAATATATTGTTTGGGAAACCATTATCTGATATCCTAGAATCAGAGGCTGAATCAAAGGTCAGATTTCCGGCTACTTATAACTCTAAGTCTAAGGGTTCAAAGTTTTGCTAATTTCGTTGGCAAAGCAAAGCAATAGTTAAAGAGGAGTCGTAGGAAGCAGTGGGCTAGCAAAAAGCCAGCTTCCAAGCCTGAACAGAAACCATCAGCCTGAAGAGACGGGCCTCCGCCTGGAGGATTCCAGGGTTGGGGGCCGACTCTTTCATTTTGCACACATATGGCAGCAGTCAACAACAGATGCTTGGGTGCAGAAGGTGGTATCTCAGGGGTATGGGTTCCCATTCAGGAGGCAGCCTCTTCAAAGATTTTTTTGCACCAGCCCGTCTCGTATAGAGTCGAAGGCCAATGCCCTGCAAGAAGCAGTCCAAAAATTACTGCAGTCAGGTGTGATTGTCCCAGTACCTCCATCCCAAAGGGGACAGGGGTTTTACTTCAATCTGTTTCTGATACAGAAACCAAATGGGTCATATCGACCAATTCTCAAGCTGAAAAATAAGATTTTACTCACCGGTAAATCTATTTCTCGTAGTCCGTAGTGGATGCTGGGAACTCCGAAAGGACCATGGGGAATAGCGGCTCCGCAGGAGACTGGGCACAACTAAAGAAAGCTTTTAGGTCACCTGGTGTGCACTGGCTCCTCCCACTATGACCCTCCTCCAAGCCTCAGTTAGGACACTGTGCCCGGACGAGCTGACATAATAAGGAAGGATTTTGAATCCCGGGTAAGACTCATACCAGCCACACCAAACACACCGTATAACTCGTGATACTATACCCAGTTTAACAGTATGAAAACAACTGAGCCTCTCAACAGATGGCTCAACAATAACCCTTTAGTTAACAATAACTATGTACAAGTATTGCAGACAATCCGCACTTGGGATGGGCGCCCAGCATCCACTACGGACTACGAGAAATAGATTTACCGGTGAGTAAAATCTTATTTTCTCTGACGTCCTAGTGGATGCTGGGAACTCCGAAAGGACCATGGAGATTATACCAAAGCTCCCAAACGGGTGGGAGAGTGCGGATGACTCTGCAGCACCGAATGAAAGAACTCAAGGTCCTCCTCAGCCAGGGTATCAAATTTGTAGAATTTTGCAAACGTGTTTGCCCCTGACCAAGTAGCAGCTCGGCAAAGTTGTAAAGCCGAGACCCCTCGGGAAGCCGCCCAAGATGAGCCCACCTTCCTTGTGGAATGGGCTTTTACTGATTTAGGATGCGGCAGTCCAGCCGCAGAATGCGCCAGCTGAATTGTGCTACAAATCCAGCGAGCAATAGTCTGCTTAGAAGCAGGAGTACCCAGTTTGTTGGGTGCATACAGGATAAATAGCGAGACAGTTTTCCTGACTCTAGCCGTCCTGGAAACATAAATTTTCAAGGCCCCGACTACGTCCAGTAACTTGGAATCCTCCAAGTCCCTAGTAGCCGCAGGCACCACAATAGGTTGGTTCAAGTGAAAAGCTGATACCACCTTAGGGAGAAACTGGGGACGAGTCCTCAATTCCGCCCTATTCATATGGAAAATCAGATAAGGGCTTTTACATGACAAAGCTGCCAATTCTGACACACGCCTGGCTGAAGCCAAGGCCAATAACATGACCACTTTCCACGTGAGATATTTTAGATCCACGGTTTTAAGTGGCTCAAACCAATGTGATTTTAAGAAGCTCAACACCACGTTGAGATCCCAAGGTGCCACTGGAGGCACAAACGGGGGCTGAATATGCAGCACTCCTTTCACAAACGTCTGAACTTCAGGTAGTGAAGCTAGTTCTTTCTGGAAGAAAATCGACAGAGCCGAGATCTGTACCTTAATGGAGCCTAATTTCAGGCCCATAGTCACTCCTGCTTGTAGGAAATGCAGAATCGACCTAGTTGAAATTCCTCTGTTGGGGCCTTTTTGGCCTCACACCAAGCAACATATTTCCGCCATATGCGGTGATAATGCTTTGCAGTTACATCTTTCCTGGCTTTAATCAGCGTAGGAATGACTTCCTCCGGAATGCCCTTTTCCTTCAGGATCCGGCGTTCAACCGCCATGCCGTCAAACGCAGCCGCGGTAAGTCTTGGAACAGACAGGGCCCCTGCTGCAGCAAGTCCTGTCTGAGCGGCAGAGGCCCTCTGAGATCATCTCTTGAAGTTCCGGGTACCACGCTCGTCTTGGCCAATCCGGAACCACGAGTATTGTTCTTACTCCTCGTTTTCTTATTATTCTCAGTACCCTTGGTATGAGAGGCAGAGGAGGGAACACATAAACTGACTGGTACACCCACGGTGTCACTAGAGCGTCCACAGCTATCGCCTGAGGGTCCCTTGACCTGGCGCAATATCTCTCTAGTTTTTTGTTTAGGCGGGACGCCATCATGTCCACCTGTGGCCGTTCCCATCGATTTACAATCAGCGTGAAAACTTCTTGATGAAGTCCCCACTCTCCCGGGTGGAGGTCGTGCCTGCTGAGAAAGTCTGCTTCCCAGTTGTCCACTCCCGGAATGAACACTGCTGACAGTGCTAGTACGTGATTTTCCGCCCATCGGAGAATCCTTGTGGCTTCTGCCATTGCCATCCTGCTTCTTGTGCCGCCCTGTCGATTTACATGGGCGACTGCCGTGATGTTGTCTGACTGGATCAGTACCGGCTGGTGTAGAAGCAGGGATTTTGCCTGACTTAGGGCATTGTAAATGGCCCTTAGTTCCAGAATATTTATGTGTAGGGAAGTCTCCTGACTCGACCATAGTCCTTGGAAGTTTTTTCCCTGTGTGACTGCCCCCCAGCCTCGAAGGCTGGCATCCGTGGTCACCAGGACACAGTCCTGTATGCCGAATCTGCGGCCCTCTAGAAGATGAGCACTCTGCAGCCACCACAGCAGAGACACCCTGGTTCTTGGAGACAGGGTTATTAGGCGATGCATCTGAAGATGCGATCCGGACCATTGGTCCAACAGGTCCCACTGAAAGATTCTGGCATGGAACCTGCCGAAAGGAATTGCTTCGTAAGAAGCCACCATCTTTCCCAGGACCCGCGTGCAGTGATGCACCGATACCTGTTTTGGTTTCAGGAGGTCTCTGACTAGAGATGACAGCTCCTTGGCTTTCTCCTCCGGGAGAAACACTTTTTTCTGGACTGTATCCAGAATCATACCCAGGAACAGTAGACGTGTCGTCGGAACCAGCTGTGATTTTGGAATATTCAGAATCCAACCGTGCTGGTGTAGCACCTCCTGAGATAGTGCTACTCCCACCAACAACTGCTCCTTGGACCTCGCCTTTATTAGGAGATCGTCCAAGTACGGAATAATTAAAACTCCCTTTTTTCGAAGGAGTATCATCATTTCCGCCATTACCTTGGTAAACACCCTCGGTGCCGTGGAGAGTCCAAACGGCAGCGTCTGGAATTGGTAATGGCAATCCTGTACCACAAATCTGAGGTACTCCTGGTGAGGATAGTAAATGGGGACATGCAGGTAAGCATCCTTGATGTCCAGGGATACCATGTAATCCCCCTCGTCCAGGCTTGCAAAAACCGCCCTGAGCGATTCCATCTTGAACTTGAATTTTTTTATGTATGTGTTCAAGGATTTCAAATTTAAAATGGGTCTCACCGAACCGTCCGGTTTCGGTACCACAAACAGTGTGGAATAGTAACCCCGTCCTTGTTGAAGTAGGGGCACCTTGATTATCACCTGCTGGGAATACAGCTTGTGAATTGCCGCTAGCACAGCCTCCCTGTCTGAAGGAGTAATCGGCAAGGCAGATTTTAGGAACCGGTGGGGTGGAGACGCCTCGAATTCCAGTTTGTACCCTTGAGATACTATTTGCAGGATCCAGGGATGCACCTGTGAGCGAGCCCACCGATCGCTGAAATTTTTGAGGCGGCCCCCCACCGTACCTGGCTCCGCCTGTGGAGCCCCACCGTCATGCGGCGGACTTGGAAGAAGCGGGGCAGGACCTTTGCTCCTGGGAACCTGCTGTTTGTTGCAGCCTTTTTCCCCTACCTCTGCCTCTGGACAGAAAGGACCCGCCTTTTCCACGCCTGTTTTTCTGAGTCCGAAAGGACTGTACCTGATAAAACGGCGCCTTTTTAGGCTGTGAGGGAACATGGGGTAAAAATGCTGACTTCCCAGCAGTTGCTGTGGAAACTAGGTCCGAGAGACCATCCCCAAATAACTCCTCACCTTTATAAGGCAAAACTTCCATGTGCCTTTTTGAATCTGCATCCCCTGTCCACTGGCGAGTCCATAAGCCTCTCCTAGCAGAAATGGACAATGCACTTATTTTAGATGCCAGCCGGCAGATCTCCCTCTGTGCATCTCTCATGTATAAGACTGAGTCTTTTATATGCTCTATGGTTAGCAGAATAGTGTCCCTGTCTAGGGTGTCAATATTTTCTGACAGGGAATCTGATCACGCAGCGGCAGCACTGCACATCCATGCTGACGCAATAGCTGGTCTAAGTATAATGCCTGAGTGTGTATATACAGACTTCAGGATCGCCTCCTGCTTTCTATCAGCAGGTTCCTTGAGGGCGGCCGTATCCGGAGACGGTAGTGCCACCTTTTTAGACAAACGTGTGAGCGCTTTATCCACCCTAGGGGGTGTCTCCCAACGTGACCTATCCTCTGGCGGGAAAGGGAACGCCATTAGTAACTTCTTAGAGATTACCAATCTTTTATCAGGGAAAGCCCACGCTTCTTCACACACTTCATTTAATTCTTCTGATGGGGGAAAAACTACGGGTAGTTTTTTCTCCCCAAACATAATACCCTTTTTAGTGGTACCTGGGTTTATATCAGAAATTTGTAACACCTCTTTCATTGCTTCAATCATGCAACGAATGGCCTTAGTGGACATTAGACTAGACTCATCGTCGTCGACACTGGTGTCAGTATCCGTGTCGACATCCGCGTCTGCCATCTGAGGTAGCGGGCGTTTTAGAGCCCCCGATGGCCTTTGAGACGCCTGGACAGGCACGAGCTGAGAAGCCGGCTGTCCCGCATTTGGCATGTCGTCAAATTTTTTGTGTAAGGAGTCGACACGTGCACGCAATTCCTTCCATAAGTCCATCCACTCAGGTGTCTGCCCCGCAGGGGGTGACATCCCTTCTATAGGCATCTGCTCCGCCTCCACATCATTATCCTCATAGAACATGTCGACACAGCCGTACCGACACACCGCACACACACAGGGAATGCTCTAACAGAGGACAGGACCCACAAAAGCCCTTTGGGGAGACAGAGTGAGAGTATGCCAGCACACACCAGAGCGCTATATAATGCAGGGACTAACTGAATTATGTCCCCTATAGCTGCTGTTATATATACTGCGCCTAAATTTAGTGCCCCCCCTCTCTTTTTTACCCTTTTCTGTAGTGTAGACTGCAGGGGAGAGCCAGGGAGCTTCCTTCCAGCGGAGCTGTGAGGGAGAAATGGCGCCAGTGTGCTGAGGGAGATAGCTCCGCCCCTTTTTTCGCGGACTTTTCTCCCGCTTTTTTATGGATTCTGGCAGGGGTAATTATCACATATATAGCCTCTGGGGCTATATATTGTGGTATTTTTGCCAGCCAAGGTGTTTTTATTGCTGCTCAGGGCGCCCCCCCCTAGCGCCCTGCACCCTCAGTGACCGGAGTGTGAAGTGTGTATGAGGAGCAATGGCGCACAGCTGCAGTGCTGTGCGCTACCTTGGTGAAGACTGATGTCTTCTGCCGCCGATTTTCCGGACCTCTTCTTGCTTCTGGCTCTGTAAGGGGGACGGCGGCGCGGCTCCGGGACCGAACACCAAGGCCAGTTCCATGCGGTCGATCCCTCTGGAGCTAATGGTGTCCAGTAGCCTAAGAAGCCCAAGCTAGCTGCAAGCAGGTAGGTTCGCTTCTTCTCCCCTTAGTCCCTCGCTGCAGTGAGCCTGTTGCCAGCGGGTCTCACTGTAAAATAAAAAACCTAATTATATACTTTCTTTTTAGAAGCTCAGGAGAGCCCCTAGTGTGCATCCAACCTCGGCCGGGCACAAAATCTAACTGAGGCTTGGAGGAGGGTCATAGTGGGAGGAGCCAGTGCACACCAGGTGACCTAAAAGCTTTCTTTAGTTGTGCCCAGTCTCCTGCGAAGCCGCTATTCCCCATGGTCCTTTCGGAGTTCCCAGCATCCACTAGGACGTCAGAGAAATGTTGAATACATTTGGATTCCAAGGTTCCACATGGAGACGTTACGCTCCATAATGTTGGCTATGGAACCGGGAGATTACATGGTTTCTCTGGATGGACGGGATACTTACCTACATGTGCCTATAGCACTGTCTCATCAGTGTTACCTCAGGTTTGCCATCCTCCAGGAACATTTTCAGTTCCAAGCTTTGCCCTTCGGGCTAGCAACAGCACCTAGGGTGTTTACCAAAATTATGGTGGTTATGGCAGC
Source organism: Pseudophryne corroboree (assembly GCF_028390025.1). NCBI lineage: Eukaryota > Metazoa > Chordata > Amphibia > Anura > Myobatrachidae > Pseudophryne > Pseudophryne corroboree. The sequence continues at coordinate 186,884,355 of NC_086453.1, read as the reverse complement.
TTGTCTGCGCAAACAGGGGATAAGAATATTCCCATACCTCGACGACCTGTTAATCTTAGCACATTCGCAAGATTTGCTTTTGAGCCATCTTCAACAGACAGTAGTTTGTTTACAGAGACACGGGTGGCTCATAAATTGGGAAAAGTCATCTCTGAATCCGTCACAGCGGATGGTTCATTTGGGGGCCATATTGGATTCAGACCTACAGAAAGTTCTCTTACCAGAGAAAAAGATAGTCAAGGTGCAGGTCATGGCTCAGGAAGCGATGCACACCCAGACAATGTCAGTCCATGCAGCAATGCGACTGTTGGGTCTGATGGTATCAACCTTCGACATGGTGGAATATGCGCAATTCCACTCCAGACCATTGCAGCACCTTATTCTGACCAAATGGAATGGAAATCATCAGACGATAAAAAAGCAGATGATAAAGTTTCCAGTAAACGTAAAAAGGTCTCTAGCGTGGTGGCTATAGACAGACCATTTAAACAAGGGGAGACCCTTTTGGATAATAGAATGGCAAGTCCTGACGACAGATGCCAGCCTGCAAGGCTGGGGTGCGGTACTCGGAAGCCTTTGGTTCCAGGGAAAATGGACCGCAAGGGAAAGTCGCCTGCCGATAAATCTGTTGGAAATAAGGGCCATTTACTTGGCTCTAGTTCAGGCAAAGGACAGTCTGCAGTAGCGTACCTCAATCATCAAGGAGGAACTCACAGCAAGATTGATGGAGGAAGTAACTCCCATTCTAAGATGGGCAGAGCTCCATCTCCCAGCATTGTCAGCAGTGTTTGTCCCAGGTGTTCTGAACTGGGAAGCGGATTTTCTCAGTCGACACACCATTCAGGAAACCGAATGGGCATTACACCCAGAAGTGTTTCAGACATTAATGAACAGATGGGGTCTACCAGAGATAGACCTCATGGCGTCTCATCTAAACAACAAGGTTCCAAGGTACGGATCGAGAACAAGGGACCCAGGAGCGGTCCTTGTAGACAGTGCATCAGTAGAATGGAAATTTAATCTGGCATATCCGTTCCCTCCAATATCTCTGTTACCCAGAGTAGTGAGAAAAATAAAGCAAGCAAAGGGAGCGATAATTCTAATAGCTCCAGCTTGGCCAAGAAGGCATTGGTACACAGATCTGTTAAGAATGTCCGTGGAAGCACCGATACTGCTCCCTCAACGTCCAGATCTGTTAATACAGGGTCCTTGTTGCCACAGTCATCTCGATCGTCTGTCTTTGACGGCGTGGCTGTTGAAACCTCTATCTTAGAAGCTAGAGGATTTTCAAAACAAGTAATCCAAACTATGCTTAGAGCAAGAAAGCCTTCTTCAGCTTGTGTTTATCACAGAATATGGCAAGCCTATATTCATTGGTGTACTGGAAAAAGTTTGAATCCAAGATCTTTTAAAGTATCCAGGATTTTGGATTTCCTTCAAGCAGGATTGGATAAAGGTTTCAAAGTTGCTTCCTTGAGAGTTCAAGTATCAGCATTAACTGTATGGTTTCAGCGAAAGATTGCTGATTTACAGGATGTACGTACTTTCTTTCAGGGAGTTGTACATATTCAACCTCCATTTGTTCCTCCTGCAGCTCCCTGGGATTTGAATTTTGTTCTTAGATTCCTTCAGGGACCTCCGTTCGAACCACTTAAGAGAGCAGATCTTAAATGCTTAACGGCTAAAGTACCTTTTCTACTGGCAATGGCGTCAGCCAGAAGAGTGTCAGATTTAGGAGCGTTATCGTGTAAGTCTCCTTTCCTAAGTTTTTTTCCAGACAGAGCAGTTCTCAGAACGAGATCTGGTTATCTTCCAAAGGTGGTGTCAAAGTTTAACCTGAATGAAGAGATTGTAGTCCCAGCTTTTCAGGTATCGGGACTATCTGCGGGAGAAGCGTCGCTGGCCGTAGTCCGAGCTTTAAGAATCTACATAGATCGTACTAGTGCCATCAGGAAAACAGATTCTCTCTTCATCCTCTACGGATTCCATAGAAGAGGATGGCCTGCTAGTAAACAGACGCTGGCGAGATGGCTACGAATGGTAATATCAGAAGCTTATTCTCATGCAGATCTCCCTACTCCGGCTAATGTCTCTGCTCACTCTACACGTAAGGTACGTCCTTCATGGGCAGCACAACAGGGTGCTTCAGCAGAACAGATTTGTAAGGCAGCCACATGGTCTTCCATAAACACATTCATTAGACATTATGCCTTGGATACTTTTGCCTCTCATGACGCAGACTTCGGTTGAAAGGTCCTCCTGTGTAATCAGGAGCGTCCCCACCACTAAAATTGGCTTTGGGAATCCCAATGTTATCCTGTGGATAATCTTGTGGACCCAACAGACGTTATGGTAAGAACTTACCGTTGATAACGTGATTTCTCTTATGTCCACAGGTATCCACAGGGATCCCACCCTGACGCACCTGATTTCAGGATCTTGCCAATCACTAAACCTCTTCCCTCTTGTATAAAAGGGTGTGCATGTGTGTTCTTATCGCCTAAATAGGTTTCTACCTGATGCTCCTGCCTAAATCGCTGTGGAAAGAACTGATCTGACGGAGTCAGTTGGCGGGATTATATGGGGAAGCCCCGATGCATCCTGGGAGGCCAGAAAGCTTGTGACCGTGTTGGTGCCATTTCCGCTGTCGCCCAACCATATCCCAATGTTATCCTGTGGATATCTGTGGACATAAGAGAAATCACGTTATCAACGGTAAGTTCTTACCATAACGTCTATTTTTGCTGGAAGAAAATGGCGCTGAACAGTGTGCTGGCTGCCTGAGGAAGAAGCCCCGCCCCCTGCAATGGCGCATTTTTCCTCAGCAAACATGAGGTAATATTTATACTGGCGGGGGTGTAGGATTGTGCACGGCCCAATATGCTACCTTTTTGCCAATCAGAGTAGGTTTTCATGCTTTCCAGGGCGCCCCCCCGCGCCCTGCAGTGCGCTGTGTATGGATAGCATGTCCGCGCAGCGTTCCCACTCGCTGCGCGGTACCTTGAGCCGTCACGATGACCGGAGGTCCCTCTTGCAGATCTCCGGTAATAATACTCACGCGTCTTCTGACTTCTGGCTCTGTTAGGGGGGTGACGGCGTGCTGTGGGAGTGAGCGCATAGCCGCAGCTAGTGTTCAGTTCCCTTCAGGAGCTAATGGTGTCCTGTCAGGAAGAAGCAGAGCCATGAATTATTCAGGAAGTTGGTTCCTACTTCTTCCCCCTAAGTCCCACGAAGCAGGGAGACTTTTGCCAGCAGTCTCCCTGAAAATAAAAAACCTAACATAAAGTCTTTTAGTGAAACTCAGTAGAGCTCCACTAGAGTGCGACCAGTCTGCCTGGGCACATTTTCTAAACTGAGGTCTGGAGGAGGGGCATAGAGGGAGGAGCCAGTTCACACTCTAGAAAAGTCTTAAAGTGCCCATGGCTCCTGCAGAACCGTCTATACCCCATGGTACTGAAGTGGACCCCAGCATCCTCTAGGACGTATGAGAAATAAAACTGTTTTAAACAACATGAGGGGAGGTGGGTTGCGACATGTGCCTGTGTGCAGCAAGTGGCTATGTAAGACTTGTATGTATAACAGCACGTTTGTTTAAGCACCTCACTGTGCTGCTCCCCCCTCCATTCATCCCTCTGTCCGGGGCCAGCAGCAGCGGGGTAGGAAGCTATATGTCTCCCGCTCACAGCAGCGCACGGACCCCTCCGCTGTGTGTGCAGGCCTGACAGTCTCCCGGGAGCAGCAGCCGCAGCTTCGTGATGGAACAGAGGAGCCGGCTCTAAGCTCTCGCTCCCCGCTGACAGCTCGTCAGACAGGTCCCCATGACGGACACGCGCATAGAAAGCTCCTCAGCGGCAGGCGTCGCTGCAGGGAGCAGGTCACGTTCGACGTTCCCTCCACAGTAGTCATTACAGCATTACTGTCACTAGAGCGATATTAGTGCTTACCATACTGTCTCACTTGCCAGGAATTCGGCGCCATTTTAAAAATGACCAAGGTTGCTGCGGGTTTCAGGAAGCTTTCACAGTAAGCAACTTTAAACATTTTTTACTTAAACATAACGTCCTCGTCCACCAGCATAAACTGAGATGCAAACCTCGGTCACTGTCCACCGCAGAGTGATCTGAGTGTGTACGGTTATTGCGCTGAATATAGAGGTGAATCATGTGAAAGGGGCTGTTACTGTAGCTACAAAATGTCTCAGCTTGTGCTAGTACACTGACAGCAGCTATAAAATACACACAGTGTACACCCTTATCCTTATAAAATACCACGCATTATGGCTAATAGTGATAACCTGTTCATTGGCAGATTTTATATGTGCATGTAGTCTGTGTGTAAAACCGAATGTGAGAATCAACCATGGTATTTTATGTCACTCTTGCATTCAGTATACTTTATTACACTGTTGCATGTTTTCTGTCTGTTATACAGAACATGGTCACACTGACCTGGAATTGGTCGTGTGTAGATTATAGCATGTAGCCATGCATGGAGTAATTTTAATTTTGTCCAGAAATCTAGGCCCTCCCTTACAGCTATATTTATTATATTGTATATAGTATTATGATACCTCCCAACAGGGGCGTTTCTACAGAGGAGAGGACCCGCGTGCACCTCCGGGTGGGCCCCCTTCTCTGAAAAGCCGGAGTCTACAGCGCATGCGCAGGTCTCCGGAAACATGGCGCCCGCCCAGTTCATGACGTCAGTCCCCGACGGATCGGGCAGTGTGTATGCTCAACACACTGCCCGATCCGTCCATAGATATATCTGCAGATCAATTGATCTGCAGATATATCTTTCTAGTGTGTACCCACCTTAAGAGAAAATTGCAATCTTAACTTGTGTTTGGTGCCGCTGACTTATACCCCTTATCCACTAGAAGTCTCGGGTCTGACCCGGAATTTGGAACACGGTTCCAAGCCAGGTCAGACCCGAGATGGACCCCTTTTCCATTACGACGCCGACCTGGGAATATCCCGTGTACGCGCCGTTTACACTGAACCCGGGTACAGTGTCTTCTGGCCGGCACTTGGAGATGACGTCATCTCCAAGCGCCGGGAAAACCGGCAGATCGAGACCCCCAGGGCATGGCCTCGGTCCCGTTAGGCCACGCCCCCAATTCCACGCTGCCCACCGTCACGCGGGGGGCAAGCCCAGCACTCTGGAAGCTGCTGGGCTGCCTCCAGCCTCCGGCAACCGCTTTCCCGGCCGGCGCTGCTGTCTGCATAGCAGGAGAGACAGCATGCGCTGTGTTCCCCCAACCTCCCGACCGCCCGCGAGACCCTGCAGTCAGGGAGGTATGGGATCTTCACATGCTGTAAACGGGTCCCGTGTCGGCTGACACGGGTAACCCGTTTACACTACACCTTACCTGAGTCATTTCCGTGTCCTACCCAGTGATAAAGTCAGTTATTACCTAAAAACATTAAGCTATATTCTATTATGGACTAAGTACGCTATTGGCGCACTGAGTACCGTAAGGGTACGCACTTAGCGTAGCAGATGCTAGGCCGTGGGCGAGACGCACGAGCGACACGCACGCTCACGGAATGTTACACAGTAACCCTTAGTAACAACACACCATAAGGGTACGCTTTACACTTTAAACCTTGGCAATGAAATACTAAAACGATGTAATGCTTATTAACCTTGATTATATGAGAAGCTGCTTGAGCGATTGAGACGCTCAGAAACCCCTTTACAGTAACTAGTGAAAACACAAGACCTGGTTAGGATATAAAAACCACTTAGGCTCTAACACCCAGTGGATAATTCTATTTGAGTAAAAAGGGGAAAAACAGTACAGCTTATACACTACAAAACTAACATAAAATCTAAACAGAATAACGAGGAATAATATGAACAATAGCGAACGATCGCAAACACAAGAAAACAGAATGAGTACACAATGAGAACAAATGGCAAACACAGAGGATAACAAAATGGCTACAGAGAACTTACACACGTGGGAATGATTCGCAGGCGCGTCCTGAATCCAGCCCTCAGCCTTCAATGTGAAAACCTTGCAGAGAGAGTGAGTGACTGGACAGGCAATGGTGGTCTTTATATACACAACATACAGTAACAATACAATGGTCCCTATTATCTCATGGTTCATTGGACACAGGAATGTGTCTCTGCATTATAACAAAAGGTCATAGGTGGGTTCGAACAGGTGGGCTGTGCCTTTCTCCAACTGCTCAGGTGGGAGGTATCCTTTGGATTCCCGCCGCATGGGTAATGAACAGCAAATACAGTAAATATCTATAAACTACTTTTGTACATAACTATGCGCAGGAGCGAGCATTCTCTTCCTAACCAACACCGAAATGTTACTAATAAAATACTCTACAGCTGGATACTAGTCACCACCGTTCTACCTTTATCTGACCCTTCCTATCATGCAAAGAGGAATTTCCCTGTTCAAGAACCGTTTAAACTAAACATACTTTCTGACATTGTTAAGGGGAATATTCACTATAAAACACACTATGAAGGTAAAATATGTTATGATCGAGTCGGCCGCTAGACGCTTACAAATTCTACCGTAAATGCGCATACACCGCGCGTGATCGCCGGAGCGATCTTACGCAAATTGCGGATATGTGCACGCACGGCAGAGCGTGTGCACGTGCAGCGGGCATGTGCATGAGGGGTTAGTACAAGGCATATGAAAGAGGATATTTTTCGACTTTGACAGTCCACCCTTTTGTTAGTCAACAATAACTGCCACTATCTAAACAAGCAGAAAAATATATTTCTCTGACGTCCTAGTGGATGCTGGGAACTCCGTAAGGACCATGGGGAATAGCGGCTCCGCAGGAGACTGGGCACATCTAAAGAAAGCTTTAGGACTATCTGGTGTGCACTGGCTCCTCCCCCTATGACCCTCCTCCAAGCCTCAGTTAGATTTTTGTGCCCGACCGAGCAGGGTGCAATCTAGGGGGCTCTCCTGAGCTTCTTAGATAAAAGTTAGTTTTAGGTTTTTTATTTTCAGTGAGACCTGCTGGCAACAGGCTCACTGCATCGAGGGACTAAGGGGAGAAGAAGCGAACCTGCCTGCTTGCAGCCAGCTTGGGCTTCTTAGGCTACTGGACACCATTAGCTCCAGAGGGATCGAACACAGGCCCAGCCTCGGAGTCCGGTCCCAGAGCCGCGCCGCCGGCCCCCTTACAGAGCCAGAAGCAAGAAGAGGTCCGGAAAATCGGCAGCAGAAGACATCAGTCTTCATCAAGGTAGCGCACAGCACTGCAGCTGTGCGCCATTGCTCCTCATGCACACCTCACACTGCGGTCACTGATGGGTGCAGGGCGCTGGGGGGGGGCGCCCTGAGCAGCAATATTAACACCTTGGCTGGCAAAAATACATCACATATAACCCCCAGGGCTATATGGATGTACATTAACCCCTGCCAGAATCCATAAAAATGCGGGAGAAAAGTCTGCGAAAAAGGGGCGGAGCTATCTCCTTCAGCACACTGGCGCCATTTTTCCCTCACAGCTCCGTTGGAGGGAAGCTCCCTGGCTCTCCCCTGCAGTTAATACACTACAGAAAGGGTTAAAAAGAGAGGGGGGGGCACAATTTAGGCGCAGTATACAATATATATGCAGCTATAAGGGAAAACACTTTTTTATAGGTGCTATCCCTGTGATATATAGCGCCCTGGTGTGTGCTGGCATACTCTCCTTCTGTCTCCCCAAAGGGCTTTGTGGGGTCCTGTCCTCTATCAGAGCATTCCCTGTGTGTGTGCTGTGTGTCGGTACGGCTGTGTCGACAGGTATGTGGAGGATAATGAGGTGGAGGCGGAGCGAATGCCTGTAAATATGTTGTCACCCCCTGCGGGGTCGACACCGGTGTGGTTGAACTTATGGAAGGATTACGTGAAAGTGTCAACTCCTTACATAAAAGGTCGACGACACGGAACAGCCGGCTACTCAGCTTGTGCCTGTTCCAGCGTCTCAAATGTCATGGGGGGCTCTAAAATCGCCCGCTACCTCAGATAACAGACACAGATGTCGACACGGATACTGACTCCAGTGTCGACATCGATGAGACTGGTGTACCCTCCAAATAGGTCCACCCGTTACAGGATTGAGGCAATGAAAAATGTATTACACATTTATGATTATACCCCAGGTACCACATAAAAGGGTATTGTGTTTGGTGAGAGAAAACTATTAGTAGTTTTTCCTGCATCTGAGAAATTAAATGAGGTGTGTGAGGAAGAGTGGTCTTCCCCCGGTAAGAAATTGATAATTTCTACAACGGTTATTGGCAGCGTACCCTTTCCCGCCAGAGGATAGGTCACGCGGGGAAACACCCCATAGGGTAGATACAGCGCTTACACGCTTATCAGAAAAGGTGGCACTACCGTCTCCGGGTACGGCCGCCCTGAAGGAACCTGCTGATAGAAAGCAGGAGGTTACCCTATAAGATATGGTCACACACTAGGGCATTATATTGCGACCAGCCGTTGCTTCGGCATGGATGTGCAGTGCTCCCGCTGCGTGGTCAGATTCCCTGTCGGAAAATAACTATGGATAGGGACAATATTTTGCTGAAAATAGAGCATATAAAAGACGTGGTCTTATACATGCGTGATGCACAGAGGGATATTTGCCGGCTGGCATCAAAAATAAGCGCTAGGTCCATTGCCGCCAGACGGGGGTTATGGACTTGGCAATGGTCAGGCGATGCCGACTCGAATCGGCACATGGAAGTTGCCCTATAAGGGGGTAAAACTGTTTGGGGATAGTTTTTCAGACCTCGTTTCCACAGCTACTGCTGGGAAATTGATTTTTTTGCCACAGGCTACCCCACAACAACAGAAAGCACCGTATCATCAAGTACAGTCCTTTCGGCCCCTGAAAAGCAAGAGGGCTAGAGGCTCATCCTTTCTGCCGAGAGGCAAAGGTAGAGGAAAAAGCTGCAACACACAGCTAGTTCCCAAGAGCAGAAGTCCTCCCTGCGTCCGGTAGGTCCACAGCATGGTGCTGGGGCTGCTCAGGCGGACCCGGGTACGGTGGGGGCCCGTCTCAGATATTTCAGCGGACAGTGGGCTCTCTCACATGGATCCCTGGGTCCTTCAAGTAGTATCTCAGGGGTACAGGCTGGAGTTCGAGACGTTCTTCTCCCCGCCGTTTCCTAAAATCTGCCTTACCGGCACCTCCCTCTGCCAGGGAGACGGTGTTGGTGGATATTCAACACTATAATCACAACAAGTGATTGTCAAGGTGCTCCTCCTTCAGCAAGGAAGGGGTTACTATTCCACAGTGGTTGTGGTACCGCAACGGTTCGGTGAGACCCATCTTGAAATTAAAATACTTGAACTTTTATATCAGAAGATTCAAGTTCAAGATGGAATCGCTCAGGGCGGTTATTACGAGCCTGGACGAGGGGGATTACAGGGTCTCCCTGGACATCAAGGATGCGTACCTGCATGTCCCCATTTACCCCCCTCACCAGGAGTACCTCAGATATGTGGTACAGGACTGTCACTATCAGTTCCAGACGCGGCCGTTGGAGTTGTCCACGGCACCGAAGGTCTTTACCTAGGTAATGGCCGAAGTGATGATACTCCTTCGCAAGAAGGAAGTTTTTATTATCCCGTACTTGGACGATCTCCTGATAAAGGCGAGGTCCAAAGAACAGTTGGTAGTGGGGGTAGCACTCTCTCGGGAAGTGCTACGACAGCACGACTGGATTCTCAATATTCCAAAGTCACAGCTGGTCCCGACGACACGTCTTCTGTTCCTGGGAATGTTTCTGAACGCAGACCAGAAAAGAGTGTTTCTTCCAGTGGAAAAAGCCGAGGAGTTGTCATCTCTAGTCAGAGACATCCTAAAACCAGGACAGGTGTCGGTACATCAATGCACACGAGTCCTGGGAAAAATGGTAGCTTCGTACGAAGCATAATTCCATTCGGAAGACTCCACGCACGTTCCAGTGGGACCTGTGGGACTAATGGTCCGGGTCCCATCTACAGATACAACAGCGGATAACCCTGTCAGCAAGAAACAGGGTGTCGCTGCTGTGGTGGCTGCAGAGGGCTCATCTACTAGAGGGCCGCAGATTCGGAATACAGGACTGGGTCCTGGTGACCACGGATGCCAGCCTTCGGGGCTGGGGTGCAGTCACACAGGGAAGAAATTTCCAAGGAGATTTCGCTTCACATAAATATTCTGCAGCTAAGGGCCATTTACAATGCCCTAAGCCAAGCAAGGCCCCTGCTTCAGAACCAGCCGGTACTGATCCAATCAGACGACATCACGGCGGTCGCCCATGTAAACAGACAGGGCGGCACAAGAAGCAGGATGGCGATGGCAGAAGCCACAAGGATTCTCCGATGGGCGACCTACACCCAGGAGAATGGGGACTTCATCCAGAAGTTTTCCAAATGCGGGTAAACCGTTGGGAATGACCACGGGTGGACATGATGGCGTCCCGCCTCAACAAGAAGTTGAAAAGATATTGCGCCAGGTCTAGGAACCCTCAGGCGATCGCTGGGGACGCTCTAGTGACACCGTGGGTGTACCAGTCGGTTTATGTGTCTCCTCCTCTACCTCTCATACCCAAGGTACTGAGAATAATAAGAAGGCGAGGAGTGAAAACCATACTCGGGGTTCCGGATTGGCCATGAAGAGCTTGGTACCCGGAACTTCAAGAGATGCTGGCAGAGGACCCTTGGCCTCTGCCGCTCAGACAAGACCTGCTGCAGCAGGGACCCTGTCTGTTCCAAGACTTACCGCGGCTGCGTTTGACGGCATGGCGGTAGAACACCGGATCCTAAAGGAAAAGGGCATTCCGAAGGAAGTCATCCCTACCCTGATCATAGCCAGGAAGGATGTCACCGCAAGACATTATCGCCTCGTTTGGCGAAAATTTGTTGCTTGGCGGGAGGCCATGAAGGCCCCGACGGAGGAATTTCAACTATGTCGATTCCTGCACTTCCTGCAAGCAGGGGTGACGTTTGGGCCTCAAATTGGGGTCCATCAAGGTCCAGATTTCGGCTCTGTCGATTTTCTTCCAGAAAGAACTGGCTTCACTGCCTGAAGTTCAGACTTTGGTTAAAGGAGTACTACATATTCAGCCTCCTTTTGTGCCTCCTGTGGCACTTTTTGGATCTCAACGTGGTGTTGGATTTCCTAAAGTCGCATTGGTTGAGCCACTTAAAACCATGGAGCTAAAGTATCTCGCGTGGAAAGTGGTCATGCTGTTGGCCTTGGCCTTGGCCAGGCGTGTGTCAGAATTGGCGGCTTTGTCATGTAAAAGGCCTTATCTGATTTTCTATATGGATAGGGCAGAGTTGATTACTCGTCCTCAGTTTCTCCCGAAGGTGGTCTCAGGTTTTCACTTGAACCAACCTATTGTGGTGCCTGCGGCTACTGGGGACTTGGAGGATTCCAAGTTGCTGGACGTAGTCAGGGCCCTGAAAATTTTATTTTTCCAGGACGGCTGGAGTCAGGAAAACTGACTCGCTGTTTATCCTGATGGCACCCAACAAGCTGGGTGCTCCTGCTTCTAAGCAGTCTATTGCGCGCTGGATTTGTAGCACTATTCAGCTGGCGCATTCTGCGGTAGGATTACCGCAGCCTAAATCAATAAAAGCCCATTCCACAAGGACGGTGGGCTCATCTTGGGCGGCTGCCCGAGGGGTCTCGGCTTTACAACTTTGCCGAGCAGCTACTTGGTCAGGGGCAAACACGTTTGCAAAATTCTACGAATTTGATACCCTGGCTGAGGAGGACCTGGAGTTCTCTCATTCGGTGCTGCAGAGTCATCCGCACTCTCCCGCCCGTTTGGGAGCTTTGGTATAATCCCCATGGTCCTTACGGAGTTCCCAGCATCCACTAGGACGTCAGAGAAAATAAGAATTTACTTACCGATAATTCTATTTCTCGTAGTCCGTAGTGGATGCTGGGCGCCCATCCCAAGTGCGGATTGTCTGCAATACTTGTACATAGTTATTGTTAACTAATCGGGTTCTTGTTGTGAGCCATCTATTCAGAGGCTCCTCTGTTATCATGCTGTTAACTGGGTTTCATATCACAAGTTGTACGGTGTGATTGGTGTGGCTGGTATGAGTCTTACCCGGGATTCAAAATCCTTCCTTATTGTGTACGCTCGTCCGGGCACAGTATCCTAACTGAGGCTTGGAGGAGGGTCATAGGGGGAGGAGCCAGTGCACACCAGATAGTCCTAAAGCTTTCTTTAGATGTGCCCAGTCTCCTGCGGAGCCGCTATTCCCCATGGTCCTTACGGAGTTCCCAGCATCCACTACGGACTACGAGAAATAGAATTATCGGTAAGTAAATTCTTATTATTACCATGAAATACCTTATTATGATTGGGAGTAGGGAGAAGAGGAGGAGGTGGGAAATGTATGACCTAGTGAGATAGTAAAAAGCATGTATGTATGAAATCCATGTCTGAGGGGTCATGTATCATCGTGCCGTACATGTTCTAAAATAAGCTTAGAGGTTTTGCGAAGTATACATTGAATCCTTCTTATCCCGTATTAAGGGTCTGTAAGTGGGCTAACAAACTCTACCGAGCTCTTTTCGGCTTTTAGTTCCAACAAATGGGGTGCACATTAATTGATGATACATGAAGGGGGAATGTATGTGAGTGCTAATATATGTGTCTATATCACCTGTCGACTATGTGTGCCACTACCTGAAGATAGAAGAGATGAAGATAAGAAACATGCGTTATAAATGCATTCGTATGAATATATATGTGTGGTCGTCCTTGGGCGTCTGTTGGAGCCTTGTTGATGTCTTGTCCGGATAGCTGTATCTTTGCTGTGTGGCAAGCAAAGCTCTTCAAGTGTCCATAAAAATTAAAGTCTCTAACAGTTCATCAAATGGCTGTGACAAAGTTCATCAATGGTCTGTATAATGGGTCATCAAAATCTTCTTCCGAGTCGGTGTCTTTTTACCTTGGAGAAAAACAAAGGAGAAACGGGTGAAAGAAACGGACCGTGGAATCACGTCTTATCACATCATTGTCTCGATTGCTGGGTCATAAATTAAACTAGTTGTTGTTACAATGTCCTCGCTCCTCAAACTCATCAATTTGGTACTTCGCTTGCAATTCATTAAAATTCGAACACATCTGAATATCAAACCAATCATTATGACAACTCCTAGGATACATAAGAGGAATTTCCCTACAGCAACGATAACATTTTGAGCCCATTCTCCTAAACCTGAGAACCAATTGCGTGGGTTCAACCATGATACCCAGCCGGTCAGTTCATTACCCACAGAAGCAAGGGTAAGGTTGTGTCTCCTTCGGAACTCCCACTTCAATTGCAAGATATCGTCCATCTTTTGATCTATGACCTCGGTTGGGTCCTCAGTGCTGTTTGTGATATACGTACAACACTTCACTCCATACTGAGTTGCTAGGGTGACACAATACCCTCCTGTTACTGCTGTGAGGTAATTGAGAACCATCCTGTGCTGGATCAGTTCCGTTTTGTAAGCTTGCAATTCTCTCCCAGTATATCTAAAGGTGTCATCATACATCTCGGTGATATTGTCTATCAGGTTCGCTAGCGTGGTAATATACCTAAAATTTATAATTCCTCTGGCGGTCCTCTGGCGGTACGGGTGATATCTAGCGCAAGCAGGAGTTGAATCCCGGTGGATTCGTGGATCAAATCAGAGGCTGCATGCTCTGTCCTATCTATAAGGTGTCTCTTTACAATGTGTTCGTAATGGGTGTGAGTGTAAGGAGCTTGAGCATTGCGGTGAACGTCTTTCATTTTATCATGGGTAATGGTCATTACTTCCGGTAACACTCTTCCAATGTAACACAATCCCTCTGAGTTTGGGGCAAGCCACTTATACGCCTTCCTCCCACATATCAAATATGCATCATCGGGGAGGACATATGGGACAGAATATGACATCACCATATTACATACCTTCCAGGTGAAAAATCCTATCCCTAGTTCTCTCATCTGACTAGTACACGTATCAGGTTGTATGATATGCGCACAGTATCCTGGTGATACTTCTCCAACTCGCATGGGCCTACTTCCTAGAGTGTACCTATATTGGAAATATCTTCCACTGTTGGCTATTTGGCGTATAAGTTCTGAGTCAATGGGCATTCTATCGGCTCTGTGTGAGAATGTCATGGTTCGGTTGTTCCATGTCACTTCCCAATTTCCCGGCTTTCGGGGATTGGAAATGTTAAAACATATTAAGGACCTATCCACATGATATTGGTGGAGCTTCAAACTAGGAGGCCTAGAAATATTAAATTTCTTGTCCACCGGTCTCCCACCCCTTAATTCAAGTACCTCATCTATCGTTAAAGAGTATGGCACTAGTCCTGACTTTCTATGACCTTGAGGTACTTGTGAGCACACCCAGCATTCCGTTTGGTTTAAAACCTTACCCACTAATGAGTGATAGTCACTCAATGGATGACGGTCCATATTGATATTAATGCTGGACTGACATCTCTGGATGCACCCATCCTCAACTATGTTGTCACAATTCCTACATATACAATTCTCTTCAGCTAACAATCCTTCACAATGTCTGTTAGTGTCATGGCTACCAGATCGTTTTCTGATACTCGCCTTTGCTCGGTGATTGTGTTGCTCTTGGAATTCTACGAATCCATCCTGGTCATCAGAACCCATTCCAGATCCTTTCTCGACCTCACTGGTACTCTCACCGAAACAGACTGCTCTGGTCAACAACAGGGTCAACAGGAAAATACGGACTGCAGTCTCCTGGGGCGAGTCCATCTTAGGAGGAGAAAGAAAGAGTTGTAATGGGGGAAAGAAAACAACTAGAAGGGAAAGAAAACTTTGCGCGACAACCGCCTCCGATCTTGTGGTTCTTTGTGCTCAGGTGCCGTGACAACAGTACTGCCTCTCCGCCTTCCCGGAACAGACACTCCAGTGATATGGTTTCCTCCACACTCTGCTCTTTGTCACGGGCTCTCTCTGGGTCAGCGACCTTCTTACAGTGGGACGAGTGGACCCAAGTCTCTCTTTCGGCAACCTTCAATGCTGTCGTGCTGGTCAATAAGACTTGGTACGGTCCTTCCCAACGGTCAATCAGGCAACCTGAGCGTAGAAAATTCCGAATCATTACATAATCCCCAGCTTCAATATCATGACAATTTACTGTCTGGCAGATCAGAAATCACCAGCTTTAGATTTCTATTCTGATTCCTCAACTGCTTGCTCATCTTAACCAAATACTTTACAGTGACTTCATTGTTACATTTCAAATCATCCTGGGGGTCAATCATTACATGGGGTTGTCGACCAAAAAGAATTTCAAAGGGGGACAGATTAAGAGGGGACCTGGGAGTGGTTCTGATGCTGTACAATACAAGTGGCAAAGCTTCTGGCCACAACAATCCAGTTTCAGCCATTACTTTGCTCAACTTGTTCTTAATAGTGCTGTTTACTCTTTCCACTTTCGCACTCGCCTGTGGGCGGTACGGAGTATGCAGCTTACTATTAATTCCCATTAATTTGCACATTACCTGAAAGACTTCACCTGTGAAATGGGTACCCCTATCACTTTCAATTATCCTAGGGATACCATACCTGCACACAAATTCCTGCACAATTTTTTTTGCAGTAAACGTAGCGGTATTTGTGGCAGCAGGGAACGCTTCAACCCAATTTGAAAACACATCAATACAAACCAATACATACTTTAAATTTCTACAGGGTGGCAATTGTATGAAATAAATTTGTATTACCTGAAAAGGGCCGTCCGTTGGCGGAATATGGCATGGTTCTGTTGGTATCGCCTTTCCAATGTTCTTCCTCAAGCAGGTGAGGCATGTCATCGCCCTCTTACCCGCATGGGAAGAAAATTCTAGTGCACACCAGTAGGCTCTTACCAACTTGCACATACCTTCTTGACCTAGTTGAGTCAGCCCATGTGCCGCCTCCGCTAAACTCGGAAGGTATGCTCTGGGTGCCACTGGCTTACCCTGTCCATCTGTCCAGAGTCCTGAGGACTCCTGGCCACATCCTTTTGACCTCCAGACTGCCTTTTCCTGTGGAGAACACAAATCTTGCATTTCACTCAATTTCTGTGTGCTGACTGTATTGAATACAGGTTGAGTATCCCATATCCAAATATTCCGAAATACGGAATATTCCGAAATACGGACGTTTTTGAGTGAGAGTGAGATAGTGAAACCTTTGTTTTCTGATGGCTCAATGTAACAAACTTTGTTTAATACACAAAGCTATTAAAAATATTGTATTAAATGACCTTCAGGCTGTGTGTATAAGGTGTATATGAAACAAAAATGAATTGTGTGAATGTACACACACTTTGTTTAATGCACAAAGTTATAAAAAATATTGGCTAAAATTACCTTCAGGCTGTGTGTATAAGTTGTATATGTAACATAAATGCATTCTGTGCTAAGATTTAGGTCGCATCACCATGTTATCTCATTATGGTATGCAATTATTCCGAAATGCGGAAAAATCCGATATCCAAAATACCTCTGGTCCCAAGCATTTTGGATAAGGGATACTCAACCTGTACCATCAATTGTGTGATGTCTGTCTGTCTTGGGGTACTGGCTGCTAGTTTAGCAGCTTCGTCTGCCCGGCTGTTACCAAGTGACACTGGGTCTTGGTTGTATGTGTGGGCTTTACACTTGATAACAGCCACTCTGTCAGGTTCCTGTATTGCTGCTAAAAGTCTTTTGATGTGGGTCGCATGCGCCACGGGTGTGCCAGCTGCCGTCATTAAATTTCTGAGGCGCCATAGGGCCCCGAAATCATGCACTACTCCAAAGGCATACCTAGAATCCATGTAAATATTGGCTGACTTACCTTTAGCCAATTCACACGCTCTGGTTAGGGCAACCAGCTCAGCAACTTGTGCTGAGTGAGGTGGGCCCAGGGGTTCCGCTTCTATGGTGCCTTTGTCATCTACGACTGCGTACACAAGTCTCCCGAGTCCGTCTGTCTGTGGCAACTACCGTCGGTGTAGAAAGTAAAATCTACACCTTCCAGTGGGTTGTCACTGATGTCAGGCCTTGCAGTGAAATTTTGGGTCAAATATTCCATACAATCATGTGTGTCAGTGTCTGTACTAAATCCTCCTTCACCATTACTCTCATCCCCCACCCTTTGTGCCTGTCCAGGCACACCTGGGAGATACGTTGCAGGATTTAGTGCGCTGCATCTCCTTATGGTGATGTTTACAGGGGCCATTAGTGCTAATTCCCACCTTGTAAACCGTGCGGATGAGACGTGTCTGGTTTGGGCAGAATTCAGTAAGGCTGACACTGCATGAGGTGTATGGATTGTCAGGTTGTGTCCTAGCACTACATCTTCGCTTTTACTCACTAGCAATGCTATTGCTGCAACACTTCGCAAGCATGTGGGGAGGGATCGTGCTACTGTGTCTAGCTGAGCGCTGTAGTAGGCTACCGGCCTGCTGGCATCACCATGCTTCTGGGTTAAGACACCTGCCGCACACCCAGCACTTTCTGTACCGTACAGTTCAAAGGGTTTCCCATAATCCGGCATACCTAATGCTGGTGCCTGCGTTAGGCACTGTTTGAGTCTCTCAAATGCCAGTTCGGACTCATCTGTGTGCGAAATCCGATCTGGTTTGTTTGATGAGACCATCTCTTGTAAAGGTAAGGCTAGTATGGAAAACCCTGGGATCCAGTTACGGCAGTACCCACACATTTCTAGGAAAGTGCGAATCTGTTGCTGGGTTTGTGGCAGAGTCATGTCGCGAATCGCCTGTACTCTATCAGCAGTGAGGTGTCTCAGTCCTTGCGTCAAGCCATGTCCCAAATATTTTACCTTGGTCTGGCATAATTGCAACTTATCCTTTGAAACCTTGTGTCCCGTATCAGAAAGATGAAGCAGAAGCTGTTTCGTGTCTTTCAAGGATGAGTCGAGTGAATCAGAACACAGCAGTAAGTCGTCTACATACTGTATTAATACTGATCCGCTCTCAGGTTGAAAGGATTGTAGACAATCATGCAAAGCCTGTGAGAAAATACTTGGGCTGTTAATGAAACCTTGTGGTAAACGAGTCCAGGTGTACTGTACTCCTCTGTATGTGAATGCAAACAAATATTGGCTGTCAGGGTGCAGAGGTACCGAGAAGAAGGCGGAGCAGAGGTCAATAACAGTAAAAAATTTCACAGTGGGAGGGATTTGCATAAGGATGACGGCTGGATTTGGCACTACGGGGAATTGGCTCTCAACTATTTTGTTGATCCCCCTTAGATCCTGCACTAGCCTGTAACCCCTCCCCCCGCTCTTTTTCACAGGGAAGATGGGACTATTGGCAGTGCTGGACGTCCTAACCAGAATGCCCTGTTGTAGCAAGCGCTCTATTACTGGGTAAACTCCTAACTCCACCTCTGGCTTCAGAGGATACTGTGGGATTTTTGGAGCTATCCTACCATCTTTTACTTGAACTACTACAGGAGCTACATTTGCCATTAATCCAGTGTCTTGTCCATCCTTGGTCCAAAGTGACTCCGGTATCTGGGAAATCATTTTCTCTACCTCGGGCGGACACCTATCTGTAACAGCAGTGTGTGACATTAGCCTTTGTGGGGAGTCTAGCATATCCTGTACTTCCTGAGCATGATTCTCGGGTATATCTAAGAACACACCTCCAGGAGTACAATATATGACACACCCCATCTTGCACAGTAAATCTCTCCCAAGTAGATTAGTCGGAGCCGATGCAGCTAGCAGAAAGGAGTGCTTGGTCTGCAAAGGCCCTATCGTAATCTCTGCTGGTTTGCTTAAAGGGTAGTGTTGTACTACTGTTACTCCCATGGCTGGAATTGTTTTACCAGTGGTCTTCATACCCACTGTTGAATTTAACACTGACTTGGTCGCCCCCGTGTCTACAAGGAAAGGTAGAGATCTACCAGCTACATCAATTGTGACCTCGGGTTCACTTCCAAGGCTCGCAATTAATTTCACTGGCTGCAGACTACAGGTGTGGCCCCACCCCTATTGTATGTGGTGACCTCCCCGCAGCGCGCTGGCAGCTACAACAAGTGAAGGGGGTAACTGGGAATTTTCAGAGACTTGCCAGTCTCTTTTTGGTGGGTACCTTCTTGTTTCCCCTGCATGTGGCTCATAACTCCGTCTCTGCGGTCCCTGATCCCAATTACGTGTGTCATGTCGTTGTCTAGGGGGTTGGTATACCTTATGTGGGTCGTTAAACATACAATTCCGTGCATAATGCCCTTCCCTCTGGCAGGTATAACATTTTATCACATTTGACTTACCCACAGGGGTCTGGTGCTTAGGCTGAGGTGGCTTCGTTGTAAGGGCTTGTATACTTACTGCCATCAGCTTATCGCCCTGTGACTCCCTGTGTCTCATGATGTTCCGATCATGTTCAATAGCGGTCTCTCTCAAAGCAGCCACCGACATACCTCTCCAGTTGGGTTGAGTGGTCTGTACCCTTGTCCTCAACACTTCCTTTAAACCATCCATTAATACAGAAACTGCTACTTCCCTATGGTGCACATTTGTCTTAATGTCTTCTATTCCAGTGTACCTAGCCATTTCCTGCAGTGCCCGATGGAAATACTCAGAAGCAGTTTCTCCTTCTTTTTGTCTTATGAAGAAGATTTTGTTCCACTTGACAACAGTTGGGAAATATACTCCTAACTGCAGGTTGATACGTTTTACATTGTCCTGATTGTATTCATCAGTGAGAGGTACCTCTTGATCTAACCTACAATCAGTGATAAACTTTGCAGAGTCGATATTGCGGGGCAAGCATGCCCTCAGCAATGTCCGCCAATCTTTGTTATTGGGTTACCTAATTCTCTAATGAACCTTTGGCTTGCAACTAGATCTTTCCTAGGATCAGGGAATTCAGACATAATTGTTCTTATTTCTGTCCTGGAAAAGGGACAATGCATTGCAATGTTCCTGACGGGAGTGACTCCTGTAGCGTCAGTTTTTCCATTTGGGACTGCAATTACCCTGACAGGATTAAGTTCAATCACATCACTCTGGGTTGATTCTACAATGTGTGGTGTAATTGTTTCTGCATAATGTACAGTACCGTACTTACCTGCGGACACGACCTCACCTGTCCCTCCACTTGGGGCCTTTGCTACTCCTCTTACTGGTTGGGCCGTGCACACTGTAGTCTCTCTTATGGTGGCTGCTAGAGAGAGTGCCGATATTGTGGTAGGCTCATCTTCCTGGTCGCAGTCCTGAGGGAAGTTTAAGACAGGATACAACTTGCACGGGTTAACATTAACATCAATACACTTATCTACTTTACTCTTATCATTTATACATTTATTAAGTGCACTTTTATCATATACCAGTATGCCATTCTCTGTAGCCACTTTCTCTCCTGTTATGTATGGTGGTGGTGGTGCGGTAGCTATCAAGTTTCCTGATAGGATTGGAACCAGCTGCTTGAGCTAATCCTCTTTGTATCTCGCCTTCCTGTTGCCATAACTGTAAATAATCATAATGTCTAATCCGTTGCTTGCCGGACTTTATTAGACATATCCTTCTCCTTAAATTTTGCAAAACCTCAGGATTAAAACTGCCTACCCAGGGAAACTTCTCCCCATCGTTCACAGTCATA
Organism: Pseudophryne corroboree; assembly: GCF_028390025.1. Classification (NCBI taxonomy): domain Eukaryota; kingdom Metazoa; phylum Chordata; class Amphibia; order Anura; family Myobatrachidae; genus Pseudophryne; species Pseudophryne corroboree. The sequence continues at coordinate 186,863,737 of NC_086453.1, read as the reverse complement.
CGTTCCCACTCATTGCATAAAACCTCTGCGTGTGATCCATATTTTTCACACATTATGTACCTCGCTGACCCGACTGGCCGCGGAATAATATCAACCTGAACCTTGGTTGATCGTCCCTTACTTGAGCAACTGGCCCCCATTCTTTGCAGGTATTGCCTTCTCAGCGAATTCCTACAAAAACCACGTTCCCAGAGGTAAGGCGACGGTGAAAGTCCAACGAGTGCCTTCACCCACTCTCGCCCACGTCGACCAATATGCCCACACACTGCTTCAGCGCTGGTGTACTCAACCCAGGGCCCCTATGTGACCTCTACTTACTGGGGTGTGTGGGAGTATGCTACCCTCCCCAGTAAGTATCAGTTGCTGGAGAATTCCTGAGTGAACAGCGAACCTCCCTTAAAATTAAAAAAAAAACCTACACAAATCACGTTAGAATGTACAAATAGTGTTTATGATCCCGCAAAGCGTACGCAAATTGCGTAATGGGTATCAAGGTAACCAACTAATGCACACAATTACATGCGGTACAGTCGCAATGCGTATAAGTAACTATTACTTATCCGCAGAATGACCAGCGGAATCGGTTGTTTAGGCTGCGAAACCTTCAGCCGGAGCGTATTCTCAAAACGGGCCTATATGGGTATTGCGCCAACCCCCAGGGCTGCGCTCACTACCTCTGACCTTTCTTAAGTCAGGGTCTTCAGAAGCTTCGTATAGGTACTTTTAACGGCTTTCTGACTTTCGCGGACCTTCTGGTCTGCTGTAACACTAATTGCTCCTCTTACCTTATTCACTTTAAACGTGAGATGGCCTTCTCCCACGCCACCACGTGTTCACTTCACGGGTATCCTTCTACGAGATCTCGAATTCCGGGGTTCACACCAAAGAAAACTTTACTTGCATACACATGCTCTTTCACTTCATACATACTTTGATTTTTCTGTACAGAAAATTTCTTTCATTCAGGTAACACAGGCTAATCCCAGAGGTAATGCAACGAGAGGAGGATCTTTTTTTTTTTTTTTAAACTAAATTTTGGAAACTGAACAAATTTGTGCTATTATCTCGTGGCTTCCGTATCTACTACTAAATCAATGCTATCGTGTGATTTGTATTTAGTGGGCGTATCCGTACGCACGTTGCCTAATGTACGCCACGTGTGTAGGCCTTTGCGTTGCGTACGCTGTCTCGCACTCGGTCAGAGACACGTGTACACAGGCCGGATACGTCCGCAGTAACACAAATAACACGCTTCTATAAATGCAAACGATATTTAACTATAATCGTTTACCAAACACCATACAGTATCTCCTGTATAACCTTTATAACTGGGTCAGGCTGCGTGAGTGTTTTACAATTACTCCCTTAAGTATTACTTTTACTTTTAACTAAATAGCAACAAATTTTCTCAGCACGTGATCAATGCTAATGGCAAACAGAAAGGTAGATATGTGAAAATACGCAAATGGAAATACAAGTGTGTGCGTGTGTTGCGTGCGCAATTTTCACCAATACAGAAATTTAAACAGATTTAAAAGACAATAGCTTAACGTTCTTACCTTTCGGTTCCGGATCCCACCAGCATCCCTACAAACCAAGCGGAGCAGACGCTTATCTAATCAGCACTTTACCGTATCCCCAACCACCAAACGGCTAACAGGGGATACTACCTTCCCGCCCTTTGCTGATGGATAAAGTCTGCCTGGTTCCGCTTGGCTGCGGATATGAGGAGGCCCGGACGGAGCCCCCAATTGATAAAGTCAGTTATTACCTAAAAACATTAAGCTATATTCTATTATGGACTAAGTACGCTATTGGCGCACTGAGTACCGTAAGGGTACGCACTTAGCGTAGCAGACGCTAGGCCGTGGGCGAGACGCACGAGCGACACGCACGCTCACGGAATGTTACACAGTAACCCTTAGTAACAACACACCATAAGGGTACGCTTTACACTTTAAACCTTGGCAATGAAATACTAAAACGATGTAATGCTTATTAACCTTGATTATATGAGAAGCTGCTTGAGCGATTGAGACGCTCAGAAAACCCTTTACAGTAACTAGTGAAAACACAAGACCTGGTTAGGATATAAAAACCACTTAGGCTCTAACACCCAGTGGATAATTCTATTTGAGTAAAAAGGGGAAAAACAGTACAGCTTATACACTACAAAACTAACATAAAATCTAAACAGAATAACGAGGAATTATATGAACAATAGCGAACGATCGCAAACACAAGAAAACAGAATGAGTACACAATGAGAACAAATGGCAAACACAGAGGATAACAAAATGGCTACAGAGAATTTACACACGTGGGAATGATTCGCAGGCGCGTCCTGAATCCAGCCCTCAGCCTTCAATGTGAAAACCTTGCAGAGAGAGTGAGTGACTGGACAGGCAATGGTGGTCTTTATATACACAACATACAGTAACAATACAATGGTCCCTATAATCTCATGGTTCATTGGACACAGGAATGTGTCTCTGCATTATAACAAAAGGTCATAGGTGGGTTTGAACAGGTGGGCTGTGCCTTTCTCCAACTGCGCAGGTGGGAGGTATCCTTAGGATTCCCGCCGCATGGGTAATGAACAGCAAATACAGTAAATATCTATAAACTACTTTTGTACATAACTATGCGCAGGACCGAGCATTCTCTTCCTAACCAACATCGAAATGTTACTATTAAAATACTCTACAGCTGGATACTAGACACCACCGTTCTACCTTTATCTGACCCTTCCTATCATGCAAAGAGGAATTTCCCTGTCCAAGAACCGTTTAAACTAAACATACTTTCTGACATTGTTAAGGGGAATATTCACTATAAAACACTATGAAGGTAAAATATGTTATGATCGAGTCGCCCGCTAGACGCTTACAAACTCTACCGTAAATGCGCATACACCGCTGGGGCGATCTTACGCAAATTGCGGATATGTGCACGCACGGCAGAGCGTGTGCAGCGGGCATGTGCATGAGGGGTTAGTACAAGGCATATGAAAGAGGATATTTTTCGACTTTGACACCAGGTAGGATTCCCGGATCACTTAACCTGGATTTCTCTAACGTCCTAGTGGATGCTGGGGACTCCGTCAGGACCATGGGGATTAGCGGCTCCGCAGGAGACAGGGCACAAAAATAAAGCTTTAGGATCAGGTGGTGTGCACTGGCTCCTCCCCCTATGACCCTCCTCCAAGCCTCAGTTAGGTTTTTGTGCCCGTCCGAGCAGGGTGCAATCTAGGTGGCTCTCCTAAAGAGCTGCTTAGAAAAAGTTTTTAGGTATTTTATTTTCAGTGAGTCCTGCTGGCAACAGGCTCACTGCATCGAGGGACTTAGGGGAGAGAAGTCAACTCACCTGCGTGCAGGATGGATTGGCTTCTTAGGCTACTGGACACCATTAGCTCCAGAGGGATCGAACACAGGCCCAGCCATGGAGTCCGGTCCCGGAGCCGCGCCGCCGACCCCCCTTGCAGATGCCGAAGATGGAAGAGGTCCAGAAGCAGGCGGCAGAAGACTTTTCAGTCTTCCTGAGGTAGCGCACAGCACTGCAGCTGTGCGCCATTGTTGTCAGCACACTTCACACAGCGGTCACGGAGGGTGCAGGGCGCTGGGGGGGCGCCCTGGGCAGCAATGTATAATACCTTTTTATGGCTAAAAAATACATCACATATAGCCCTTGAGGCTATATGGATGTATTTAACCCCTGCCAGATCTCACAAACTCCGGAGAAGAGCCCGCCGAAATAGGGGGCGGGGCTTATTCTCCTCAGCACACAGCGCCATTTTCCTGCTCAGCTCCGCTGTGAGGAAGGCTCCCAGGACTCTCCCCTGCACTGCACTACAGAAACAGGGTAAAACAGAGAGGGGGGGCACTTTTTTTGGCGATATTACTATATTTAAGCTGCTATAAGGATACAACACTTATATAGGGTTGTTCCCATATATATTATAGCGCTTGGGTGTGTGCTGGCAAACTCTCCCTCTGTCTCCCCAAAGGGCTAGTGGGGTCCTGTCTTCAATAGAGCATTCCCTGTGTGTCTGCTATGTGTCGGTACGTGTGTGTCGACATGTATGAGGACGATGTTGGTGTGGAGGCAGAGCAATTGCCGGTAATGGTGATGTCACCCCCCAGGGAGTCGACACCGGAATGGATGGCTTTGTTTATGGAATTACGTGATAATGTCAGCACATTACAAAAATCAGTTGACGACATGAGACGGCCGGAAAACCAGTTAGTACCTGCCCAGGCGTCTCAGACACCGTCAGGGGCTGTAAAATGCCCTTTACCTCAGTCGGTCGACACAGACCCAGACACGGACACTGAATCTAGTGTCGACGGTGAAGAAACAAACGTATTTTCCAGTAGGGCCACACGTTATATGATCACGGCAATGAAGGAGGCTTTGCATATCTCTGATACTACAAGTACCACAAAAAGGGGTATTATGTGGGGGGTGAAAAAACTACCTGTAGTTTTTCCTGAATCAGAGGAATTGAATGATGTATGTGATGAAGCGTGGGTTAACCCAGATAGAAAAGTGCTAATTTCAAAAAAGTTATTGGCATTATACCCTTTCCCGCCAGAGGTTAGGGCGCGCTGGGAAACACCCCCTAAGGTGGATAAGGCGCTCACACGCTTATCAAAACAAGTGGCGTTATTGTCTCCTGATACGGCCGCCCTCAAGGATCCAGCTGATAGGAGGCTGGAAACTACCCTAAAAAGTATATACACACATACTGGTGTTATACTGCGACCAGCCATCGCCTCAGCCTGGATGTGCAGTGCTGGGGTGGTCTGGTCGGATTCCCTGACTGAAAATATTGATACCCTGGATAAGGACAGTATTTTACAGACTTTAGAGCAATTAAAGGATGCTTTTCTTTATATGCGAGATGCTCAGAGGGATATTTGCACTCTGGCATCGAGAGTAAGTGCGATGTCCATATCTGCCAGAAGAAGTTTATGGACACGACAGTGGTCAGGTGATGCGGATTCCAAACGGCATATGGAAGTATTGCCGTATAAAGGGGAGGAATTATTTGGCGTCGGTCTATCGGATTTGGTGGCCACGGCAACTGCCGGGAAATCCACCTTTTTACCTCAGACCCCCTCCCAACAGAAAAAGACACCGTCTTTTCAGCCGCAGTCCTTTCGGTCCTATAAGAAGCGGGCAAAAGGACAGTCATATCTGCCCCGAGGCAGAGGAAAGGGTAAGAGAGGGCAGCAAGCAGCTCCTTCCCAGGAACAGAAGCCCTCCGCGGGTTCTGCAAAGCCCTCAGCATGACGCTGGGGCTTTACAAGCGGACTCAGGAACTGTGGGGGGTCGACTCAAGAATTTCAGCGCGCAGTGGGCTTGCTCACAGGTGGACCCCTGGATCCTGCAGGTAGTATCTCAGGGTTACAGGTTGGAATTCGAGAAGTCTCCCCCTCGCCGGTTCCTAAAGTCTGCTTTGCCAACGTCTCCCTCAGACAGGGCGACGGTATTGGAAGCCATTCACACGCTGTTTTCTCAGCAGGTGATAGTCAAGGTACCCCTCCTACAACAGGAAAAGGGGTATTACTCCACGCTATTTGTGGTACCGAAGCCGGCCGGCTCGGTAAGACCTATTCTAAATCTGAAATCTTTGAACCTGTACATACAAAAATTCAAGTTCAAGATGGAATCACTCAGAGCAGTGATAGCGAATCTGGAAGAAGGGGACTTTATGGTGTCCCTGGACATAAAAGATGCTTACCTGCATGTCCCAATTTGCCCTTCACATCAAGGGTACCTCAGGTTCGTGGTGCAAAACTGTCATTATCAGTTTCAGACGCTGCCGTTTGGATTGTCCACGGCACCTCGGGTCTTTACCAAGGTAATGGCCGAAATGATGATTCTTCTGCGAAGAAGAGGCGTATTAATTATCCCTTACTTGGACGATCTCCTGATAAGGGCAAGGTCCAGAGAACAGCTGGAGGACGGAGTAGCACTAACCCAAGTAGTGCTGCAACAACACGGGTGGATTCTGAATTTTCCAAAATCTCAGTTGACCCCGACAACACGTCTGCTGTTCCTGGGAATGATTTTGGACACGGTTCAGAAAAAGGTGTTTCTTCCGGAGGAGAAAGCCAAGGAGTTATCCGAACTTGTCAGGAACCTCCTAAAACCAGGAAAAGTGTCTGTGCATCAATGCACAAGAGTCCTGGGAAAGATGGTGGCTTCTTACGAAGCAATCCCATTCGGCAGATTCCACGCACGAACTTTTCAGTGGGATCTGCTGGACAAATGGTCCGGATCGCATCTGCAGATGCATCAGCGGATAACCTTATCGCCACGGACAAGGGTGTCTCTTCTGTGGTGGTTGCAGAGTGCTCATCTGTTAGAAGGCCGCAGATTCGGCATACAGGACTGGGTCCTGGTGACCACGGATGCCAGTCTGAGAGGCTGGGGAGCGGTCACACAGGGAATAAACTTCCAGGGAGTATGGTCAAGCCTGGAGATGTCTCTTCACATAAATATACTGGAGCTAAGAGCGATTTACAATGCTCTAAGCCTGGCAAAACCCCTGCTTCAGGGTCAGCCGGTGTTGTTCCAGTCGGACAACATCACGGCAGTCGCCCACGTAAACAGACAGGGCGGCACAAGAAGCAGGAGAGCAATGGCAGAAGCTGCAAGGATTCTTCGCTGGGCGGAAGATCATGTGATAGCACTGTCAGCAGTGTTCATTCCGGGAGTGGACAACTGGGAAGCAGACTTCCTCAGCAGACACGATCTACACCCGGGAGAGTGGGGACTTCATCCAGAAGTCTTCCACATGATTGTGAACCGTTGGGAAAAACCAAAGGTGGATATGATGGCGTCTCGCCTCAACAAAAAACTGGACAGGTATTGCGCCAGGTCAAGAGACCCTCAGGCAATAGCTGTGGACGCTCTGGTAACACCGTGGGTGTTCCAGTCAGTGTATGTGTTTCCTCCTCTGCCTCTCATACCCAAAGTACTGAGAATTATACGGCAAAGGGGAGTAAGAACGATACTCGTGGCTCCGGATTGGCCAAGAAGAACTTGGTACCCGGAACTTCAGGAGATGCTCACGGAAAATCCGAGGCCTCTACCTCTAAGACGGGACCTGATTCAGCAGGGACCGTGTCTATTCCAAGACTTACCGCGGCTGCGTTTGACGGCGTGGCGGTTGAACGCCGAATTCTAAGGGAAAAAGGCATTCCAGAAGAGGTCATTCCTACACTGGTTAAAGCCAGGAAGGAGGTGACAGCACAACATTATCACCGCATTTGGAGAAAATATGTTGCGTGGTGTGAGGCCAGGAAGGCCCCCACGGAGGAATTTCAATTGGGTCGATTCCTACATTTCCTGCAAACAGGATTGTCTATGGGCCTCAAGTTGGGGTCCATTAAGGTTCAAATTTCGGCCCTGTCGATTTTCTTCCAGAAAGAATTGGCTTCAGTTCCTGAAGTCCAGACTTTTGTAAAAGGAGTACTACATATACAGCCCCCGGTTGTGCCCCCAGTGGCTCCGTGGGACCTTAATGTAGTTTTGGATTTTCTCAAATCCCATTGGTTTGAGCCACTCAAATCGGCGGATTTGAAATATCTTACATGGAAAGTAACCATGCTACTGGCCCTTGCTTCAGCCAGGAGAGTGTCAGAATTGGCGGCTTTATCGTATAAAAGCCCATATCTGATTTTCCATTCGGACAGGGCAGAACTGCGGACGCGTCCTCATTTTCTGCCTAAGGTGGTGTCAGCGTTTCACCTGAACCAGCCTATTGTGGTGCCTGCGGCTACTAGCGATTTGGAGGATTTCAAGTTGCTGGACGTTGTCAGGGCATTGAAAATATATATTTCAAGGACGGCTGGAGTCAGAAAATCTGACTCGCTGTTTATACTGTATGCACCCAACAAGCTGGGTGCTCCTGCTTCTAAGCAGACGATTGCTCGTTGGATTTGTAGCACAATTCAACTTGCACATTCTGTGGCAGGCCTGCCACAGCCTAAATCTGTCAAGGCCCATTCCACAAGGAAGGTGGGCTCATCCTGGGCGGCTGCCCGAGGGGTCTCGTGGTCGGGGGAGAACACGTTTGTAAAATTCTACAAATTTGATACCCTGGCTAAAGAGGACCTGGAGTTCTCTCATTCGGTGCTGCAGAGTCATCCGCACTCTCCCGCCCGTTTGGGAGCTTTGGTATAATCCCCATGGTCCTGACGGAGTCCCCAGCATCCACTAGGACGTTAGAGAAAATAAGATTTTACTTACCGATAAATCTATTTCTCGTAGTCCGTAGTGGATGCTGGGCGCCCATCCCAAGTGCGGATTGTCTGCAATACTTGTACATAGTTATTGTTACAAAAAAATCGGGTTGTTTCTTGTTGTGAGCCGTCTGTTCAGAGGCTCCTACGTTGTCATACTGTTAACTGGGTTCAGATCACAAGTTGTACGGTGTGATTGGTGTGGCTGGTATGAGTCTTACCCGGGATTCAAAATCCTTCCTTATTGTGTACGCTCGTCCGGGCACAGTATCCTAACTGAGGCTTGGAGGAGGGTCATAGGGGGAGGAGCCAGTGCACACCACCTGATCCTAAAGCTTTATTTTTGTGCCCTGTCTCCTGCGGAGCCGCTAATCCCCATGGTCCTGACGGAGTCCCCAGCATCCACTACGGACTACGAGAAATAGATTTATCGGTAAGTAAAATCTTATTTTTTTCAGAGGGAGCCGTTTCCACTAGCAAAAAACACGGGTAAATGCGTGCCCCTGTGCAAAAACCTGTTGTTTTTTTTGAGCTAGTGGAAAAGGGTTATAATCGGTTAATTCAGTTAGATAATTCTACTTTGGAGATCTTCGTTCACTCCCCATAGAGGTGTGCGCAAAAATCTTTGATTTTGCAGCAGTGCTGGGGGTGCCATTTATGGCAAATATATGCACACAGCCACATCGTCATCATTGCACCCACTAATTGTCACAACCCCTTAGGGGGGATTGTAATACTGGCGACGTGCAGCCATGTTTGCTTGCACGCATCATGCCAGTTACAGTAGTCCTGACACCATATGTTTTCCTGCGCTCCTCTGTAGGGTGCAAGGCATAATCTGAGATGTAGATGGATGCAATTTCCTGTTTCTGAATTGCAATTCCTCCCCATTGTGCTAATTAGAATTTCCCCCAAGACTGTTATATCTTTAAAGGAAGGACCTCTTCTGTTTTTGTTGTTGTTGTTGTTTATGCTGCCTAAACATCTGTGTTTATATTCCTATTTCTCTAACGTCCTAGTGGATGCTGGGGACTCCAAAAGGACCATGGGGAATAGCGGCTCCGCAGGAGACTGGGCACAAAGTAAAAGCTCAGTTAAGATTTTGTGCCCGAACGAGAAGGGTGCAATCTAGGTGGCTCTCCTGAGCTGCTTAGAGTAAAAGTTTAAATAGGTTTTTTATTTTCAGTGAGACCTGCTGGCAACAGGCTCACTGCATCGAGGGACTAAGGGGAGAAGAAGCGAACTCACCTGCGTGCAGAGTGGATTGGGCTTCTTAGGCTACTGGACATTAGCTCCAGAGGGACGATCACAGGCCCAGCCATGGATGGGTCCCGGAGCCGCGCCGCCGGCCCCCTTACAGATGCTGAAGCAAGAAGAGGTCCATAAATCGGCGGCAGAAGACTTTCCTGTCTTCATAAGGTAGCGCACAGCACTGCAGCTGTGCGCCATTGCTCTCAGCACACTTCACACTTCGGTCACTGAGGGTGCAGGGCGCTGGGGGGGGCGCCCTGGGAAGCAATGAATTTACCTTATTTGGCAAAAAATACATCACATATAGCTCCTGGGCTATATGGATGTATTTAACCCCTGCCAGTTTTCCAGAAAAAAGCGGGAGAAGAGCCCGCCGTGAAGGGGGCGGGGCCTATCTCCTCAGCACACAGCGCCATTTTTCCCACACAGCTCCGCTGGTAGGAAGGCTCCCAGAATCTCCCCTGCATCCTGCAACTACAGAAACAGGGTAAAAAAGAGAGGGGGGCACTTATTTGGCAAAATAACAGATATAAGCAGCTATAAGGGATAGACACTTATTGTAAGGTTGTCCCTATACATATATAGCGCTCTGGTGTGTGCTGGCAAACTCTCCCTCTGTCTCCCCAAGGGGCTAAGTGGGTCCTGTCCTCTATCAGAGCATTCCCTGTGTGTGTGCTGGGTGTCGGTACGTGTGTGTCGACATGTATGAGGAGGAAAATGATGTGGAGGCGGAGCAATTGCCTATAATGGTGATGTCACCCCCTAGGGAGTCGACACCTGAATGGATGGCCGTAATTAAGGAATTACGTGACAGTGTCGGCACGTTACAGAAAACTGTTGACGACATGAGACAGCCGGCAGCTCAGTTAGTGCCTGTCCAGGCGTCTCAAACACCGTCAGGGGCTATTAAACGCCCGTTACCTCAGTGGGTCGACACGGACCCAGACACAGACACTGACTCCAGTGTCGACGGTGAAGAAACAAACGTATTTTCCAGTAGGGCCACACGTTACATGATCACGGCAATGAAGGAGGTTTTGCACATCTCTGATACTGCAAGTACCACAAAAAGGGGTATTATGTGGGGTGTGAAAAAACTACCCGTAGTTTTTCCTGAATCAGATGAATTGAATGAAGTGTGTGATGAAGCGTGGGTTACCCCCGACAAAAAACTGCTAATTTCTAAAAAATTATTGGCACTATATCCCTTCCCACCAGAGGTTAGGGCTCGTTGGGAAACACCCCCTAGGGTGGATAAGGCGCTCACACGCTTATCAAAACAAGTGGCGTTACCGTCTCCAGAAACGGCCGCCCTTAAGGAGCCAGCAGATAGGAGGCTGGAAAATATCCTTAAAAGTATATACACTCATACTGGTGTTATACTGCGACCAGCAATCGCCTCAGCCTGGATGTGCAGTGCTGGGGTGGCTTGGTCGGATTCCCTGACTGAAAATATTGATACCCTGGACAGGGACAATATATTATTGACTATAGAGCATTTAAAGGATGCATTCCTATATATGCGAGATGCACAGAGAGACATTTGCACTCTGGCATCAAGAGTAAGTGCGATGTCCATTTCTGCCAGAAGAGGATTATGGACGCGACAGTGGTCAGGGGATGCGGATTCCAAATGGCATATGGAAGTATTGCCGTATAAAGGGGAGGAGTTATTTGGGGGCGGTCTATCGGACCTGGTGGCCACGGCAACGGCTGGGAAATCCACCTTTTTACCCCAAGTCACCTCGCAGCAGAAAAAGATACCGTCTTTTCAGGCTCAGTCCTTTCGTCCCCATAAGGGCAAGCGGGCAAAAGGCCACTCATATCTGCCCCGGGGCAGAGGAAGGGGAAAAAGACTGCAACAGACAGCTTCTTCCCACGAACAGAAGCCCTCCCCCGCTTCTGCCAAGTCCTCAGCATGACGCTGGGGCCTTACAAGCGGACTCAGGCACGGTGGGGGCCCGTCTCAAGAATTTCAGCGCGCAGTGGGCTCACTCGCAAGTGGACCCCTGGATCCTGCAGGTAGTATCTCAGGGGTACAAATTGGAATTCGAGACGTCTCCCCCTCGCCGGTTCCTGAAGTCTGCTTTACCAACGTCTACCCCCGACAGGGAGGCGGTATTGGAAGCCATTCACAAGCTGTATTCCCAGCAAGTGATAATCAAGGTACCCCTCCTACAACAGGGAAAGGGGTATTACTCCACGCTGTTTGTGGTACCGAAGCCGGACGGCTCGGTGAGACCCATTTTAAATCTGAAAGCCTTGAACACTTACATAAAAAGGTTCAAGTTCAAGATGGAGTCACTCAGAGCAGTGATAGCGAACCTGGAAGAAGGGGACTACATGGTGTCTCTGGACATCAAGGATGCTTACCTCCATGTCCCAATTTGCCCTTCTCACCAAGGGTACCTCAGGTTTGTGGTACAGAACTGTCACTATCAGTTTCAGACGCTGCCGTTTGGATTGTCCACGGCACCCCGGGTCTTTACCAAGGTAATGGCCGAAATGATGATTCTTCTTCGAAGAAAAGGCGTCTTAATTATCCCTTACTTGGACGATCTCCTGATAAGGGCATGGTCCAGAGAACAGTTAGAGGTCGGAGTAGCACTATCTCAAATAGTACTACGACAGCACGGATGGATTCTAAATATTCCAAAATCGCAGCTGATTCCGACGACACGTCTGCTGTTCCTAGGGATGATTCTGGACACAGTACAGAAAAAGGTGTTTCTCCCGGAAGAGAAAGCCAGGGAGTTATCCGACCTAGTCAGGAAACTCCTAAGACCAGGCCAGGTGTCAGTGCATCAGTGCACAAGGGTCCTGGGAAAGATGGTGGCTTCTTACGAAGCGATTCCATTCGGCAGATTCCACGCAAGAACTTTTCAGTTGGATCTGCTAGACAAATGGTCCGGATCGCATCTTCAAATGCATCAGCGGATAACCCTGTCTCCAAGGACAAGGGTGTCTCTCCTGTGGTGGTTACAGAGTGCTCATCTCCTAGAGGGCCGCAGATTCGGCATTCAGGATTGGGTCCTGGTGACCACGGATGCCAGCCTGAGAGGCTGGGGAGCAGTCACACAGGGAAAAAATTTCCAGGGCTTGTGGTCAAGCATGGAAACGTCACTTCACATAAATATCCTGGAACTAAGAGCCATTTACAATGCCCTAAGTCAGGCAAGGCCTCTGCTTCAGGGTCAGCCAGTATTGATCCAGTCGGACAACATCACGGCAGTCGCCCACGTTAACAGACAGGGCGGCACAAGAAGCAGGAGGGCAATGACGGAAGTGGCAAGGATTCTTCGCTGGGCGGAAAATCATGTGATAGCACTGTCAGCAGTGTTCATTCCGGGAGTGGACAACTGGGAAGCAGACTTCCTCAGCAGACACGATCTTCACCCGGGGGAGTGGGGACTTCACCCAGAAGTCTTCCACATGATTGTAAACCGTTGGGAAAAACCAAAGGTGGACATGATGGCGTCTCGCCTCAACAAAAAACTGGACAGATATTGCTCCAGGTCAAGGGACCCTCAGGCAATAGCTGTGGACGCTCTGGTAACACCGTGGGTGTACCGGTCAGTGTATGTGTTCCCTCCTCTTCCTCTCATACCAAAAGTACTGAGAATCATAAGAAGGAGAGGAGTAAAGACTATGCTCGTGGCTCCGGATTGGCCAAGAAGGACTTGATACCCGGAAATTCAAGAGATGCTCACGGAAGACCCGTGGCCTCTACCTCTAAGACAGGACATGCTCCAGCAGGGACCATGTCTGTTCCAAGACTTACCGCGGCTGCGTTTGACGGCATGGCGGTTGAACGCCGGATCCTGAAGGAAAAAGGCATTCCGGATGAAGTCATCCCTACCCTGATCAAAGCCAGGAAGGATGTAACCGTACAACATTATCACCGTATTTGGCGTAAATATGTTGCGTGGTGCGAGGCCAGGAAGGCCCCTACGGAGGAATTTCAACTGGGTCGATTCCTGCATTTCCTGCAAACAGGACTGTCTATGGGCCTCAAATTAGGGTCCATTAAGGTTCAAATTTCGGCCCTGTCGATATTCTTCCAAAAAGAACTAGCTTCTGTTCCTGAAGTTCAGACGTTTGTCAAGGGAGTACTGCATATACAGCCTCCTTTTGTGCCTCCAGTGGCAACTTGGGATCTCAATGTAGTGTTGGGATTCCTAAAATCACATTGGTTTGAACCACTCACCACTGTGGACTTGAAATATCTCACATGGAAAGTGGTAATGCTGTTAGCCCTGGCTTCAGCCAGGCGTGTATCAGAATTGGCGGCTTTATCCTATAAAAGCCCTTACCTAAATTTTCATACGGACAGGGCAGAATTGAGGACTCGTCCTCAATTTCTCCCTAAGGTGGTTTCAGCATTTCACTTAAACCAACCTATTGTGGTGCCTGCGGCTACTAGGGACTTGGAGGATTCCAAGTTGCTGGACGTAGTCAGGGCCCTGAAAATATATGTTTCCAGGACGGCTGGAGTCAGAAAATCTGACTCGCTGTTTATCCTGTATGCACCCAACAAGCTGGGTGCTCCTGCTTCTAAGCAGACGATTGCTCGTTGGATTTGTAGTACAATTCAGCTTGCACATTCTGTGGCAGGCCTGCCACAGCCAAAATCTGTAAAAGCCCATTCCACACGGAAAGTGGGCTCATCTTGGGCGGCTGCCCGAGGGGTCTCGGCTTTACAACTTTGCCGAGCAGCTACTTGGTCAGGGGCAAACACGTTTGCTAAATTCTACAAATTTGATACCCTGGCTGAGGAGGACCTGGAGTTCTCTCATTCGGTGCTGCAGAGTCATCCGCACTCTCCCGCCCGTTTGGGAGCTTTGGTATAATCCCCATGGTCCTTTCGGAGTCCCCAGCATCCACTAGGACGTTAGAGAAAATAAGAATTTACTTACCGATAATTCTATTTCTCATAGTCCGTAGTGGATGCTGGGCGCCCATCCCAAGTGCGGATTGTCTGCATTACTTGTACATAGTTATTGTTACAAAAATCGGGTTATTGTTGTTGTGAGCCATCTTTTCAGAGGCTCCTTCTGTTATCATGCTGTTAACTGGGTTCAGATCACAAGTTGTACGGTGTGATTGGTGTGGCTGGTATGAGTCTTACCCGGGATTCAAAATCCTTCCTTATTGTGTACGCTCGTCCGGGCACAGTATCCTAACTGAGGCTTGGAGGAGGGTCATAGGGGGAGGAGCCAGTGCACACCAGCTAGTCCTAAAGCTTTTACTTTGTGCCCAGTCTCCTGCGGAGCCGCTATTCCCCATGGTCCTTTCGGAGTCCCCAGCATCCACTACGGACTATGAGAAATAGAATTTTCGGTAAGTAAATTCTTATTTTTACTCTGAAAAAGCATTGCATCACAGTGGCTTTATCAACATAATTTATTAATAACGTATTCTAAAACTAAATAGCATGGATGAATCAGTTTTTTTTTTCTCATACGTCCTAGAGCAGAGGTTCTCAAACTCGGTCCTCGGGGGCCCACACAGTGCATGTTTTGCAGGTCTCCTCACAGAATCGCAAGTGAAATAATTAGCTCCACCTGTGGACCTTTTAAAATGTGTCAGTGAGTAATTAATACACCTGTGCACCTGCTGGGTTACCTGCAAAACATGCACTGTGTGGGCTCCCGAGGACCGAGTTTGAGAACCTCTGTCCTAGAGGATGCTGGGGTCACCATTAGAACCATGGGTTATAGACGGGATCCGCAGGAGACATGGGCACTTTAAGACTTTCAAAGGGTGTGAACTGGCTCCTCCCTCTATGCCCCTCCTCCAGACTCCAGTTTTAGAATTGTGCCCAGTGAGACTGGACGCACTACAGGGGAGCTCTACTGAGTTTCTCTGAAAAAAGACTTATTGTTAGGTTTTTTATGTTCAGGGAGACTGCTGGCAACAGTCTCCCTGCTTCGTGGGACTTAGGGGAGAGAAGTATGACCAACTTCCAGTGAGTTCAATGGCTCTGCTTCTGGCTACAGGACACCATTAGCTCCTGAGGGTGCTGATCGCTGGGTACGCCTAGATGCTCACTCCCGCAGCCGGCCGTCACCCCCTTACAGAGCCAGAAGTCAGAAGACAGGTGAGTAGCAGAAGAAAAGAAGACTTCAGTGATGGCATTTCTGAGGTACCGCGCAGCGGTCGGACGCTGCATGCCTGGCTCCCACACACGCACACAGCATTACAGGGTGCAGGCCAAGGGGGGGGGGGGGGCGCCCTGGGCAGCTAAAAATCCTTAGTGTACACTGGCAAGAAGGGACATTAGTGCCAAGGCACTGTCCTAACCCCCGCCAGTATATTCATTTATTGAAATAAGCAGGACAGAAGCGCGTCATTAAGGGGGCGGAGCTTCGTCCTCACAGCTCACTCGGCGCCATTTCCTCTCCTCAGGCTGCAGAGAAGCCGGTCCTTCCTCACACTGTGCAAAACGGCACAGGATAATTGCAGCAATACACTTAATATTAAAAGCGCTACAGGTCTGGGGCATTTTTTAGTGTTTTCAGACCCGTCAATTTGGCGCTGGGTTGTGAGCTGGCAAATCCCTTCTGTGTCTCTCTGACAGACTTTACTGTGGGTCTGTCCCCTATATGCCCGGTGTGTCTGTGGGTGTTTGGTACACGTGTGTCGACATGTCTGAGGCTGAGTGCTCTTCCCAGGAGGAGGCTGTATTAGGGACACAAACGGCTCTGGGGGTGACCCTGTCGGCACCGCCGACTCCTGATTGGGTAAATGTTTGAATGCTTTGAATCCTAATGTGTCTCTTATTAGTAAGAGATTAGATAAGTCTGAGTCTCAGACCCAGGCATGCAAGAAATCTGTGGAGGATGTGTTATTACAAGTTCAGGACCCCTCGGGGTCACAAAAACGTACTTTTGCCCAGTTGGCAGACACTGGTACCGACACGGACACTGATTCCAGTGTCGACTATAGTGATTCCAGATTAGATCCAAAATTGACAAAGAGCATTCAGTACATGATTGTGGCGGTTAAAGATGTATTACATATCACTGAGGACCCTGCTGTTCCTGATAAAAGGGTCTGTTTGTATAAGGAAAAGAAACCTGAGATAACATTTCCTCCCTCTGATGAACTGAACACACTATTTGAAAAAGTCTGGGAAAGCCCTGACAGAAAGTTTCAGATTCCCAAAAGGATTCCGGTGGCTTATCCGTTTCCCTCTGAGGATAGGGACAAGTGGGAGTCACCCCCCCATTGTAGACAAGGCCCTATCACGTTTGTCTAAAAAGGTTGCTCTCCCGTCACCTGGCACGGCAGCCCTTAAGGATCCTGCAGATCGTAAGCAAGAAACTACGTTAAAATCCATTTATGCGACCACAGGCACGCTACTCAGACATGTCATTGCATCTGCGTGGGTGAGTAGTGCTATCAAAAAGTGGGCAGATAACTTGTCATCTGATATAGATACCCTAGATAGGGATAGCATCCTCTTGACGCTGGGTTATATCAAGGACGCTGCAGCGTACCTAAAGGAAACTGTGAGAGATATTGGCCTTTTGGGATCAAAGGCCAATGTCATCGCAGTCTCAGCTAGGCGAGCATTGTGGATTCACCAATGGAATGCTGACACTGACTCCAAGAAAAATATGGAATCTCTACCATATAAAGGTGGTGCCTTGTTTGGTTTCGGCCTCGCTGATTTGGTATCTATGGCTACCGCGGGTAAGTCATCTTTTTTGCCTTATGTTCCTCCACTACAAAAGAAAACCCACCACTATCAAATGCAGTCCTTTCGGCCCAATAAATACAGAAAAGGGCGAGGTTCTTCCTTCCTTGCTACTAGTGGAAGGGGAAGAGGTAAAAGATCACCAGCCTTGTCTGGTTCCCAGGAGCAGAAGTCCTTCCCAGCTTCTGCCAACTCCACCGCATGACGCTGGGGCTCCTCTGCAAGAGTCCGCACCGGTGGGGGCACGTCTAAAACTCTTCAGTCAGTTCTGGTTTCGTTCTGACCTGGACCCATGGGTTTTACAAATAGTATCCCAAGGGTACAAATTGGAGTTTCAAGACGTTCCCCCTCTCCGATTTTTCAAATCGGCCTTACCAGCTTCTCTTCCGGACAGGGAGGTAGTATGCGACGCAATACAAAGTTGTGTCAAAATCAGGTCATTGTCATGGTTCCCCCGTCACAACAGGGAGAAGACTTTTATTCAAGCCTGTTCTTGGTCCCGAAGCCTAAACCTAAAATCCCTCAATTTCTACTTAAAAAATTTCAAATTCAAGATGGAGTCTCTCCGAGCAGTGATCTTTAGTCTGGAGGAAGGGGATTTTATGGTGTCGGTGGACATAAAGGATGCCTATTTACATGTTCCCATTTATCCTCCGCACCAGGCTTACCTGAGGTTTGCAATTCAGGATTGTCATTATCAATTTCAGACGTTGCCGTTTGGTCTGTCCACGGCTCAGAGGATTTTCACCTAAGTGATGGCGGAAATGGTGGTTCTCCTTCGCGAGCAAGGAGTCACGATTATCCCGTACTTGGACGATCTCCTGATAAAGGCGAGATCCAAGGACCAGTTGGTGCAAAACCTTGCTCTCTCCCTGACAGTTCTTCAACAACATGGTTGGCTCCTAAACTTGCCAAAATCACAGTTGATTCCGACGGCACGGTTGTCGTTTTTGGGAATGATACTGGACACAGAACTACAGAGAGTTTTTCTTCCAGTGGAATAGGCTCTGGAACTTCAGAATCTGGTCAAACAAATTCTGAAACCAGCAAGAGTGTCAATCCATCAATGCACTCGGTTGCTGGGGAAGATGGTTGCGGCCTACGAGGCCATTCAGTTTGGCAGATTCCATGCCAGAGTGTTTCAGTGGGACCTGTTGGACAAGTGGTCCGGATCCCACCTGGACATGCACCGAAGGATAATCCTGTTTACCAAGACCAGAATCTCACTCCTGTGGTGGCTGCACAGCTCTCACCTCCTAGAGGGGCGCAGGTTCGGGATCCAGGGCTGGATCGTAGTAACCACGGATGCAAGTCTCCGAGGCTGGGGAGCAGTCGCATAGGGGGAAAACTTCCAAGGAAGATGGTCAAGCCAGGAAACTTGTCTCCACATAAACGTTCTGGAGTTAAGGGCCATTTACAACGGCCTTCTACAAGCGGAACATCTTCTTCGCAATCTGCCTGTACTAATACAGTCGGACAATGTAACAGCAGTAGCGTACATAAACCGCCAGGGCGGAACAAAAAGCATACAAGCGCTCTGTCAGCGATCTTCATTCCAGGAGTGGACAACTGGGAAGCAGACTTCCTCAGCAGACACGATCTCCATCCAGGAGAGTGGGGCCTCCATCAAGAGGTCTTCACAGAAGTGACAAGTCCTTGGGGAATTCCTCAAATAGACATGATGGCATCTCGTCTCAACAAGAAGCTTCAGAGATATTGTTCCAGGTCGAGGGACCCTCAAGCAATAGCAGTGGATGCACTGATGACACCATGGGTGTTTCAGTTGGTGTATGTATTCCCTCCACTTCCTCTCATTCCGAAAGTTCTAAAGATCTTAAGAAGAACAAAGATTCAAGCAATCCTCATTGTCCCAGACTGGCCAAGGAGGGCTTGGTATCCAGATCTTCAGGAATTATTCATAGGAGATCCCTGGCCTCTTCCTCTACGCCTGAGGACCTGTTACAGCAGAAGCCGCGTGTGTATCAAGACTTACTGCGGCTACGTTTGACGGCATGGCGGTTGAACACCAAATCCTAGCCCGAAAGGGTATTCCCAGTGAAGTCATTCCCACACTTATTCAGGCCAGGAAAGGAGTAACGTCTAAACATTACCACCGTATTTGGAGAAAATATGTTTCTTGGTGCGAATCCAAGAAGGCTCCTACGGAAGAATTTCAGCTAGGACGTTTTCTCCATTTTCTACAAGCAGGTGTGGATGCGGGCCTAAAGTTGGGCTCAATTAAGGTACAGATTTCAGCCTTATCGGGTTTTTAAAAAAAAAACAATTGGCCTCCCTTCCAGAAGTTCAGACTTTCGTGAAAGGTGTGTTACACATCCAACCTCCATTTGTGCCCCCAGTGGCACCATGGGATCTTAACATGGTGTTGCAGTTCCTTCAATCACATTGGTTTGAACCTTTACAGAAGGTGGGGTTGAAATTCCTCACTTGGAAAGTGGTCATTCTGTTAGCCTTGGCACCCGCAAGGCGGGTGTCTGAGTTAGCGGCCTTGTCTCACAAGAGCCCTTATTTGATCTTCCATGAAGATAGAGCAGAGTTGAGGACTCGTCAGCAATTTCTGCCGAAGGTGGTTTCATCTTTCCACATGAACCAACCTATTGTGGTGCCAGTGGCTACTGATGCCTTAATTGAATCAAAGTCTCTGGATGTGGTAAGAGCTTTGAACATTTATGTCGCCAGAACGGCTCAGGTTAGGAAAACGGAGGCTCTGTTTGTCCTGTATGCTCCCAACAAGATTGGGTGTCCTGCTTCCAAGCAGACCATTGCACGCTGGATCTGTAATACGATTCAGCATGCTCATTCCACGGCTGGATTACCGTTACCGAAATCGGTGAAGGCCCATTCTACTTGAAAGGTGGGCTCGTCCTGGGCGGCTGCCCGGGGGGTCTCGGCATTACAACTTTGCAGAGCAACTACTTGGTCGGGTGCAAATACTTCTGCAAAGCTTTACTAGTTTGATTCCCTGGCCGTTGATGACCTCAAGTTTGGTCAATCGGTGCTGCAGAGTCATCCGCACTCTCCCGCCCGTTCTAGAGCTTTGGTATAACCCCATGGTTCTAATGGTGACCCCAGCATCCTCTAGGACGTATGAGAAAATAGGATTTTAATACCTACCGGTAAATCCTTTTCTTAGCCTGTAGAAGATGCTGGGCACCCCTCCCAGTGCGTACTGTATCTGCAGTTATTAGTTGTGGTTACACACATGTTGTGTTACGTTTATAGTCAGCCTGCTGCTGAAATTGTTCATGCCGTTGGCTTTTGTTCTGTTGAATGCCACGTTGTGCGGCATGCATGAGGTGTAATAAATCCTTTCCTCGAAATGTCCGTCTCCCTGGACACAGTTCCTATAACTGGAGTCTGGAGGAGGGGCATAGAGGGAGGAGTCAGTTCACACCCTTTGAAAGTCTTAAAGTGCCCATGTCTCCTGCGGATCCCATCTATACCCCATGGTTCTAATGGTGACCCCAGCATCCTCTACGGACTAAGAGAAAAGGATTTACCGGTAGGTATTAAAATCCTATTTTTTTTTTAATTGTAAACATCACAGATACCCATATATTATTTGTAGTAGTGCTCCCGGGTTGCAGTAAAACTAGGCAGATGCCCAATGATACTCACAAATGGTGACATAATATCTGACATAAATGAGACTGAGAACCTAGGAACCAGTGATCATCATCAGTATGATTTAATATAAAGATAGAGACGGAATCATGGCGTACAAAGACGGACTCATGCCGTGTTAGATTGTAGGAAGGCTGATTTTGTTGAGATGAGATGTGTAAGTGATTCATTGGTGTCGATAAAAGAGTGCAGGAGAGTTGTGAATAATTAAAAAGTGCAATACTAAAACCAGCAGACCTTTGTATCAAAAGGAAAAATGGCATGGAAAAGAAGGCCAGTGTGGATTACAAAAGAAGTATACACTAGTGTGAAAGCAAAAAATATGGCTCAAAATAATGCATGCAAAGTGGTGTATCTTGTTAGACTAAAGGTACCCGCACACTAGGACAATATTGTGCCTTTTAGCAAGAAATCGATGCATCGGACCGACGTATCGTAAGTGGATCACATTGTGTGTGGTCCACTTACTATCTGAGGCGAGCTCCCAGGGGTCGTAAGTAGGGTTTTCAGATCTCACCTTCAGTAGGTAAGATCTGGCCCTGTCACTTGCGATGAGGTGCTGTAACGCTAAATTGCATGTGATCTGGCAGTAGCACATTGTGAGTATAAACACCTGGACTTGCAATATCGTGAGTCCAGGAGCTTCTGGGAGCAAGCGAGGAGTTGGGGGTATTGCATGTGACAGAGTGCATGTGATACCTGTTCCTGGTGTATGGGCACCTTGAAGGAGGCTAATACCCCTTTCACACTGCCAATGCCGGATCCCACCCTGGAATTGGAAATGGGTCCTTCCCGGGTGGGATTCGACATTGGACACTGCTGCTGGTTTCCCCGACCCGGCTATATGCCGGGCGGGTTGCCATAGCAGCGGGGCGGAGGCGGCGCTGGGAGATAAGATCATGTCCGCGCCGCCTCTCCCTGTTGTAGTGAACCCGGGAGCCCGTTTACGCTGCCATTGACCCGATATTCAACCCGGGTATAACACTCCTTTTAGATACCTAGCGTCTCAGACGGAAGCGGGAACTCAGTTCATGGTGGGAAACTCGTAGGAAACTGGTCATGAACCAGGGGCAGGGGTGACCAAGGGAGCGTCTTACTCCCCACTGCTGACCTCAACTCCAGGGACCGCGGCCTCATATTACCCCTGGAGCCCATGATCCCTGAGGCCTAGCGCTGGTGCACCCGAGGTGGCAGCTGTGTCAGCGACTGTTCGTAGTCTCCATCCCGAAACAGTGCAGCTGTGTCTAGGGTTTCCCCTACTAAGCGGAACCTATGCCTTCTCCCCGTTCTCCAGCCACAGCCTGGTATCGTCTGCTGGACTTGCTAGTACATCCTACACAGATGCCCGCTAAAACAGCACTGTACACGTGGGTAAGCGTTGTCGCGACCCGGCGGGGAGTTGTTGGATCGACTCTTTCTAAGGTACGTATAAGACGCTTTTAAGAAAGATCGCTAAAAAAAAACTAGTAAGACTATAAAAATAAAAAAGCTTATGGCTGCTAAAAACCAGCGACCCATTTACCATGGTCCGGCTCCTGCCGCACCAAACAAAAAACTGATTTGCCTAAGCCAGGAGGCGGGGATATAGGGGCAGTCCTGTTGCATTCTGGGAGGCCGAAAGCTTTGATCGTTTGGTTACATTATGTAATGACCTTAGCTTACACCTATTTATTTTTGATGTATGTTGTATGATCAGTTCATGTCTCTTCATTGGCTGTTACGGTCTTCAGTTCTATAGCCAATTTTATAGCTCTCCTGACCATATTAATGTCTCTTCTGTAGCTCATCCATTCAGTACCCTATTTAGTAGGGTGACACATACTTATGCCATTAGGTGGTGAGGTATCTTAACCACTTGACTTGCATAGTGCTTGGGCTATATGTCCCGATCCCATAACGATATTTGGTTTGTTTCTGTAAGGATGCATTCTTTTGTTAGATGTGAGGCCTAAAATATAATTAGGTCACCTACCATTTTTCCTTTTGCTGTTAATGCGGCACCAAGGCCAATGGGGCTAATTCAGCATGGAACACTGCTGTGACAGCATTCGTATGCTGATGCCCTGTGAAGTATGCGCAGAAGCTGCACTCCGTGTGCGCACACTGTAAAATGCGATGGCATCTCACATATGCAAACTCCTCTGCCTGACTTACAGGCAAAGGTGTTTGCGGGGCAGGAGGAGGCATTGTCCGGACCGTCTGCAAGTATTTGTAGTCACATAAACAAATTTTGGGTAAATTTATATTTTCAACTATTGCACAGAAGTGTGTTCTTATCCATTTCATTTTGGAAACTACACCACAAAAATGACAGCTCTACTCTGATTGCTTTTCCTATGCATCAAGTTTCCTAAATGTCTCTAGTTTGTAATTTACATAATTAATCTGTTTTGTTATTTCAATTTAGTGTGTACAGTTAATGACTACAAAACCTATATGCTTAATCAGTGTACGGAGTGATCTTGGAGGGCGCCAGAATGTCTTGTCAGGTGAGAACGCTGCCTTCAGTTTTTTGTACTTTGCACTTAGTTTCCAATTTAAAAAGAAACATACATGAAAATACCAGTATTATGTTGGAACATTTAGATTGAGGATGCTAAACCATTTGTGGTACGAGGGACACATGGATTGAGATGATAATCACATTGTGTCTCGCTTGTAGTAATTAGAACTGCGCACTACAGTGAATCAGACTGCAGCAGATTTAACTTGATTCGATGTTGGCGTTGCTGATTTCTCTTACGTCCTAGAGGATGCTGGGGTCCACATTAGTACCATGGGGTATAGACGGGTCCAATAGGAGCCATTGACAATTTAAGCGTTTAATAGTGTGGGCTGGCTCCTCCCTCTATGCCCCTCCTACCAGACTCAGTTTAGAAAATGTGGCCGGAGGAGCCGGTCACAGCTAGGGGAGCTCCTAGAGCTTCTTTTAGTTTTATTTTTTCTTATATATAGGCACAAGGAGGCTGCTGGGGGGGAGGGAAGGGGGGAGTAGTGTCCGCCCTGAGGGGTTCGAGCCACTATCTCCGCTGACAGGACACTGAGCTCCTGAGGGTGATGATCGTTAGCCGCCCCAGGCGACCGCTCACTCCCGCAGCATGCCGCCACCCCCTTACAGAGCCAGAAGGCCCTCCCCTTTAGAATGTAAGCTCTCACGAGCAGGGCCCTCTTCCCTCATGTGCTTATCCTTTCTTACTTTAATAATCTTCAACTGCACCAAATCCAGCAGTCTTCTGCCACCTGATACTTATTCCAGTGTCATCTGCTGATGTAACTATGTTTCTCTATCGTCCTAGTGGATGCTGGGGTTCCTGAAAGGACCATGGGGAATAGCGGCTCCGCAGGAGACAGGGCACAAAAAGTAAAGCTTTAGGATCAGGTGGTGTGCACTGGCTCCTCCCCCTATGACCCTCCTCCAAGCCTCAGTTAGATTTTTGTGCCCGGCCGAGAAGGGTGCAATCTAGGTGGCTCTCCTAAAGAGCTGCTTAGAAAAGTTTAGCTTAGGTTTTTTATTTTACAGTGAGTCCTGCTGGCAACAGGATCACTGCAACGAGGGACTTAGGGGAGAAGAAGTGAACTCACCTGCGTGCAGGATGGATTGGCTTCTTGGCTACTGGACATTAGCTCCAGAGGGACGATCACAGGTACAGCCTGGATGGTCACCGGAGCCTCGCCGCCGGCCCCCTTGCAGATGCTGAAACGAGAAGAGGTCCAGAATCGGCGGCAGAAGACTCCTCAGTCTTCTTAAGGTAGCGCACAGCACTGCAGCTGTGCGCCATTTTCCTCTCAGCACACTTCACACGGCAGTCACTGAGGGTGCAGGGCGCTGTGAGGGGGGCGCCCTGGGAGGCAAATGAAAACCTTTTTTGGCTAAAAATACCTCACATATAGCCTCCGGGGGCTATATGGAGATATTTAACCCCTGCCAGAATCCGTTAAGAGCGGGAGACGAGGCCGCCGAAAAAGGGGCGGGGCCTATCTCCTCAGCACACAGCGCCATTTTCCCTCACAGAAAGGCTGGAGGGAAGGCTCCCAGGCTCTCCCCTGCACTGCACTACAGAAACAGGGTTAAAACAGAGAGGGGGGGCACTAATTTGGCATTAGAAATATATAAAAAAGATGCTATAAGGGAAAACACTTATATAAGGTTGTCCCTATATAATTATAGCGTTTTTGGTGTGTGCTGGCAAACTCTCCCTCTGTCTCTCCAAAGGGCTAGTGGGTCCTGTCCTCTATCAGAGCATTCCCTGTGTGTGTGCTGTGTGTCGGTACGTGTGTGTCGACATGTATGAGGACGATGTTGGTGAGGAGGCGGAGCAATTGCCTGTAATGGTGATGTCACTCTCTAGGGAGTCGACACCGGAATGGATGGCTTATTTAGGGAATTACGTGATAATGTCAACACGCGCCAAGGTCGGTTGACGACATGAGACGGCCGACAAACAATTAGTACCGGTCCAGACGTCTCAAAAACACCGTCAGGGGTTTTAAAACGCCCGTTTACTTTAGTCGGTCGACACAGACACAGACACGGACACTGAATCCAGTGTCGACGGTGAATAAACAAACGTATTCCTTATTAGGGCCACACGTTAAGGGCAATGAAGGAGGTGTTACATATTTCTGATACTACAAGTACCACAAAAGAGGGTATTATGTGGGATGTGAAAAAACTACCGTAGTTTTTCCTGAATCAGATAAATTAAATGAAGTGTGTGATGATGCGTGGGTTCCCCCCGATAGAAAATATGGGCGGTATACCCTTTCCTGCCAGAAGTTAGGGCGCGTTGGGAAACACCCCTTAGGGTGGATAAGGCGCTCACACGCTTATCAGAACAAGTGGCGGTACCGTCTATAGATAGGGCCGTCCTCAAGGAGCCAGCTGACAGGAGGCTGGAAAAATATCATAAAAAGTATATACACACATACTGGTGTTATACTGCGACCAGCGATCGCCTCAGCCTGGATGTGCAGAGCTGGGGTGGCTTGGTCGGATTCCCTGACTAAAAATATTGATACCCTTGACAGGGACAGTATTTTATTGACTATAGAGCATTTAAAGGATGTATTTCTATATATGCGAGATGCACAGAGGGATATTTGCACTCTGGCATCAAGAGTAAGTGCGATGTCCATATCTGCCAGAAGATGTTTATGGACACGACAGTGGTCAGGTGATGCAGATTCCAAACGGCACAAAGGTGTATTGCCGTATAAAGGAAGAGGAGTTATTTGGGGTCGGTCCATCGGACCTGGTGGCCACGGCAACTGCTGGAAAATCCACCGTTTTTACCCTAAGTCACATCTCTGCAGAAAAAGACACCGTCTTTTCAGCTTCAGTCCTTTCGTCCCTATAAGAGTCATATCTGCCCAGGGATAGAGGAAAGGGAAGAAGACTGCAGCAGGCAGCCCATTCCCAGGAACAGAAGCGTTCCACCGCTTCTGACAAGCTCTCAGCATGACGCTGAGACCGTACAGGACCCCTGGATCCTACAAGTAGTATCCCAGGGGTACAGTTTGGAATGTCGAGACGTTTCCCCTGCGCAGGCTCCTGAAGTCTGCTTTACCAAGGTCTCCCTCCGACAAGGAGGCAGTATGGGAAACAATTCACGAGCTGTATTCCCAGCAGGTGATAATTAAATTACCCCTCCTACAACAAGAAAAGGGGTATTATTCCACACTATATTGTGGTACTGAAGCCAGAAGGCTAGGTGAGACCTATTCTAAATCTAAAAAAATTTGAACACTTACAAAGGTTCAAATCAAGATGGAGTCACTCAGAGCAGTGATAACGAACCGGGAAGAAGGGGACTATCTGGTGTCCCGAGACATCAGGGATGCTTACCTCCATGTCCCAAATTTGCCCTTATCACTAAGGGTACCTCAGGTTCGTGGTACAGAACTGTCACTATCAGTTTCAGACGCTGCCGTTTGGATTGTCTACGGCACCCCGGGTCTTTACCAAGGTAATGGCCGAAATGATGGTTCTTCTTCGAAGAAAAGGCGTTTTAATTATCCCTTACTTGGACGATCTCCTGATAAGGGCAAAGTCCAGGGAACAGTTGGAGGTCGGAGTAGCACTATCTCGGATACTGTTACAACAGCAGGGGTGGATTCTAAATATTCCAAAATCGCAGCTGATCCCGACAACAAGTCTCCTGTGCTTAGGGATGATTCTGGACACAGTCCAGAAAAAGGTGTTTCTCCCGGAAGAGAAAGCCAGGGAGTTATCCGAGCTAGTCAGGAACCTCCTAAAATCAGTGCATCATTGCACAAGGGCCATGGTAAAAAAATGGTGACTTCCTTCGAAGCAATTCCAGTCGGCAGATTTCATGCAAGAACTTTTCAGTGGGATCTGCTGGACAAATGGTCCGGATCGCATCTTCAGATGCATCAGCGGATAACCCTATATCCAAGGACAAGGGTGTCTCTCCTGTGGTGGTTACAGAGTGCTCATCTTCTAGAGGGCCGCAGATTCGGCATTCAGTTTTGGATGTTGGTGACCACGGAGGCCAGCCCGAGAGGCTGGGGAGCAGTCACACAAGGAAAAAATTTCCAGGGAGTGTGATCAAGTCTGGAGATTTTTCTCCACATAAATATAGCTAAGGGTAAATTTATAATGCTCTAAGCTTAGCAAGACCTCTGCTTCAAGGTCAGCCGGTATTGATCCAGTGGGATAAAACATCACGGCAGTCGCCCACGTAAATAGACAGGGCGGCACAAGAAGCAGGAGGGCAGTGGCAAAAACTGCAAGGACTTTTCGCTGGGCGGAAAATCATGTGATAGCACTGTCAGCAGTGTTTCATTCCGGGAATGGAAACTGGGAAGCAGACTTCCTCAGTAGGCACGACCTCCACCCGGCAGAGTGGGAACTTCATGGGGAAGTTTTCCACATAATTGTAAACCGTTGGGAATTACCAAAGGTGGACATGATGGCGTCCCGTCTGAACAAAAAACGGGACAGGTATTGCGCCAGGTTAAGAGACCCTCAGGCAATAGCTGTGGACGTTCTGGTAACACCGTGGGTGTACCAGTCGGTGTATGTGTTCCATCCTCTGCTTTTCATACCTAAGGTACTGAGAATTATAAGACGTAGAGGAGTAAGAACTATACTCATGGCTCCGGATTGGCCAAGAAGGACTTGGTACCCGGAACTTCAAGAGATGCTCACAGAGGACTTATGGCCTCTGCCGCTAAGAAGGGACTTGTTTCAGCAAGTACCATGTCTGTTCCAAGACTTACCGCAGCTGCGTTTGACGGCATGGCGGTGGAACGCCGGATCCTAAGGGAAAAGGCATTCAGGAAGAGGTCATTCCTACCCTGGTCAAAGCCAGAAAGGAGGTGACCGCACAACATTATCACCACATGTGGCGAAAATATGTTGCGTGGTGTGAGGCCAGGAAGGCCCCACGAAGAAATTTCAACTCGGTCGATTCTTGCATTTCTTGCAAACAGGAGTGTCTATGGGCCTCAAATTGGGGTCCATTAAGGTTCAAATTTCGGCCCTGTCAATTTTTCTTCCAGAAAGAATTGGCTTCAGTTCCTGAAGTCCAGAAGTTTGTCAAGGGAGTATTGCATATACAACCCCCTTTTGTGCCTCCAGTGGCACTGTGGGATCTCAACGTAGTTCTGGGATTCCTCAAAACACATTGGTTTAAAACCAGTCAAATCTGTGGATTTGAAGCATCTCACATGAAAAGTGAACATGCTCTTGGACCTGGCCTGGACCAGGCGAGTGTCAAATTGGTGTTTTTTTTTTTTTTTCTCAAAAAAGCCCATATCTGTTTGTCCATTCGGACAGGGCAGAGCTGCGGACTCGTCCCCAGTTCTCTCCCTAAGGTGGTGTCAGTGTTTCACCTGAACCAGCTTATTGTGGTGTCTTGCGCCTACTAGGGACTTGGAGGACTCCAAGTTGCTAGATGTGGTCAGGGCCCTGAAAATATAGGTTCCAGGACGGCTGGAGTCAGGAA
This sequence comes from Pseudophryne corroboree, assembly GCF_028390025.1. NCBI lineage: Eukaryota > Metazoa > Chordata > Amphibia > Anura > Myobatrachidae > Pseudophryne > Pseudophryne corroboree. Next base: position 186,834,917 of record NC_086453.1, on the reverse strand, counting down.
AACTGACTTGCTGTTATCCTGTATGCACCCAACAAACTGGGTGCTCTTGCTTTTAAGCAGACTTTTGCTAGTTGGATGTGTAATACAATTCAGCTTGCACATTCTGTGGCAGGCCTGCCACAGCCAAAATATGTAAATGCCCATTCCACAAGGAAGGTGGGCTCATCTTGGGCGGCTGCCCGAGGGGTCTCGGCTTTACAACTTTGCCGAGCGGCTATTTAGTCAGGGGCAAACACGTTTGTAAAATCCTACAAATTTGATACCCTGGCTAAGGAGGACCTGGAGTTCTCTCATTCGGTGCTGCAGAGTCATCCGCACTCTCCCGCCCGTTTGGGAGCTTTGGTATAATCCCCATGGTCCTTTCAGGAACCCCAGCATCCACTAGGACGATAGAGAAAATAAGAATTTACTTACCGATAATTCTATTTCTCGGAGTCCGTAGTGGATGCTGGGCGCCCATCCCAAGTGCGGATTATCTGCATTACTTGTACATAGTTACAAAAATCGGGTTATTATTGTTGTGAGCCATCCTTTCAGAGGCTCCGCTGTTATCATACTGTTAACTGGGTTCAGATCACAGGTTGTACAGTGTGATTGGTGTGGCTGGTATGAGTCTTACCCGGGATTCATAAATCCTTCCTTATTGTGTACGCTCGTCCGGGCACAGTACCTAACTGAGGCTTGGAGGAGGGTCATAGGGGGAGGAGCCAGTGCACACCACCTGATCCTAAAGCTTTACTTTTTGTGCCCTGTCTCCTGCGGAGCCGCTATTCCCCATGGTCCTTTCAGGAACCCCAGCATCCACTACGGACTCCGAGAAATAGAATTATCGGTAAGTAAATTCTTATTTTATTTACCCTGTACTTGTCCTATACTGTCATCAACTGTAAGTTGCTGTTTTCCTGTTTGATTTTTTAATGTACTCTGTAATTGGGCGCTGCGGAACCCTTGTGGCACCATATAAATAAAGGATAATAATAATAAAAAGATTCCGGTGGCGAGTGATTCATCGGCCCCCACACCAAGCGGGGAGCCGGTATGAAGATGGCGGCAACAGGGTGGGAGCGCAGTACTAACTGCGCTCCGGAGGCTCAGTGGTACACAGTGCGGCACTTTGAGGGGTGCCCGGAGCCAGTGCCTATACCCTACACTGGTCACCAAGGCTGTCAGGGATCTTGGTAATGCTGCCAGCACCATTCCTCAGGCCAGTATAAAGAAGTGAAGAGCGGGAAGCAGCATTGCCATGGTCAGGGGGCGAAGCTTCTCCTCAGAGCAGACCCAGCAGCGTTCAGCTCCATTTTCCTGCCTTCAGATCCAGTACAGAGATGCTGACAGGGAGAGCTGTCCCTCCACGCAACTCCAGCTATCCTGTGCGGTACCAGGGGGTTGTAGAAGGGGGGAAGGCTGTGTAAATACTGTGCAGTCTATTAAGGTACACAGGCAGCACCAGGTAGTTATATTATATCTACCTAGGGTAGCGCTGTGTGTGGGTTGGCTCCAATCTCTGTGTTTATCTGTGGCATACTTGGGGGGAAACTGTGTCTGACATTTTTCTGTGTGTGTGTTGGTGTTTGTTTCTCACAAAGCCATGTCTAGGGACTCGGTGTCTTATGCTGCAGAGGACATTTCCTCTCAGGAGGAATCCATTCCATGTACACAGGACTGTAATGTTTTGTCTCAGATCCCTATTACTGAGCCTGAGTGGTTGAACTCTATTAAGGGAATGATCTCTCAGATCTCTACTAGGGTAGCTCATACTGGGACTGAAACTCAGGTACTAAAGAAGTCTATGGCAGTTTGGTCGGGTTCTGTCCCTATTCCTTCAAAACACCCTAGCATATACCCACAAAAACGTGCACTTGCCCAGATTATGCAAGATGACACGGATACCGACTCTGACACTGCTGACGGTGATGGGGATGTGCTGAGGTGGGCGGTATCCCTGGCTAAGGGGGTGCAGCTCATGATTGAGGCTATTAGAGATGTGTTAAACATTTCTGACACAACACCTGAGCAGGTTGAGGAGGCTTACTTCACAGATAATAAGAAAGCCTCGCTAACTTTCCCTGTGTCTGAAGAATTAAACGCTTTATTTGAAAAATCCTGGGAGAACCCGGGGAGAAAATTCCAGATCCCCAAAAGGGTTTTGGTTGCTTTTCCTTTCCCTGAGGATGATAGAAAAAAATAGGAAAATCCACCCATAGTTGACGCATCTGTTTCCAGACTGTCAAAGAAGGTGGTCTTACCTGTCCCTGGATTTACCGCATTAAAAGAACCGGCTGATCGTAAGTTTGACACTACGCTCAAATCCATATACACTGCTTCAGGGGTGGCGTTGAGACCCACTATTGCCTGTGCATGGATTTCTAAAGATATAGTAAAGTGGTCAGGCACGTTACTAGAGGATTTGGATTCAATGGATAGAAGTGACATTGAATTATTTTTACGTAACATACAGGATTCTGCGGGGTTCATGGTGGAATCCTTCAAGGACCTGGGTACGCTGACTGCAAGGGTATCTTCCATGTCGGTCTCAGCTTGCAGGGGTCTCTGGCTACGCCAATGGATGACAGACGCGGAATCCAGGAGAAGTGTGAAGAACCTAGCCTACACAGGTCAGGCTCTATTTGGGGAAGCATTGGATGCCGGATTTCCACGGCAACCGCGGGTAAGTCACCTTTTCTTCCATCAGCTACGCCTTTCTACGAAGAAACACTTTTCTTCATTTGCATGGCAGTCCTTTTGGACTGCTAAGACAAAAAAAAGTCCAAGCCTCCTACCACCTTCTTTAGAGGTGGTCGTGCAAAATCCAAAAAGCCTGCACCCGCAGGCTCCCAGGACCAGAAACCGGCTTCTGTTTCCTCAAAATCCTCAGCATGACGGTGGTCCGCGAAGCCTGGAAGATGGGCTGGTGGGTGCGAGGCTCAGACGTTTCAGCCACGTCTGGGTGTCGTCCGGCCTGGATCCCTGGGTATAGGATATTGTGTCCCAAGGGTATAGACTGGAGTTTCAAGACCTTCCGCCGCACCGATTCTTCAAATCAGGCTTTCCAGTTTTGCTGGCAGACAGGGCTATCCTACAGGAAGCCATCCAAAAATTGGAAAACTCACAGGTCATTGTCCCTGTTCCACCTCATATGCAAACCAAGGGTTATTATTCAAACCTTTTCGTGGTACCGAAACCAGATGGTTCGGTCAGACCGATTTTGAACTTGACATCGTTAAACCCTTATCTGAGGGAGTTCAAATTCAAAATGGAGTCTCTGAGAGCGGTGATCTCCGGTCTGGAGGAGGGAGAGTTTCTGGTATCCCTGGATATCAAGGATGCGTACCTCCACATTCCCATTTCGCCGCCACACCAGGCTTATCTCAGATTTGCACTGTTGTACTGTCACTATCAGTTCCAGGCGCTGCCATTCGGCCTCTCCACGGCACCGAGGGTGTTCACCAAGGTGATGGCAGAGATGATGGTTCTCCTCCACAGACAGGGGGTGAACATAATTCCATATCTGGACGACCTGCTGATAAAGGCATCGTCCAGGGAGAAGTTGTTACAGTCCATTGCTCTCATGACTCATCTACTCAGGGAGCACAGTTGGATCCTGAAACTTCCGAAGTCACATTTGGAGCCGACAAGGAGATTGTCGTTCCTGGGAATGATCCTCGACACATAGGTGCAGAGGGTGTTTCTACCGGAGGTGAAAGCTTTGGTGATTCAAACAATGGTCCGGGATGTCCTGAAATCAGCCCGAGTATTGGTTCATCAGTGCATTCGCCTTCTGGGGAAGATGGTTGCCTCTTACGAGGCTTTACAGTACGGAAGATTTCATGCTCTGTCATTCCAGCTGGATCTCCTAGACAAGTGGTCGGGATCTCACCTACACATGCACCAGAGGATACGTCTGTCGCCGAAAGCAAGGATTTCACTCTTCTGGTGGCTTCAACTGCCTCACCTTCTGGAGGGCCGCAGGTTCGGGGTTCAGAACTGGATCCTTCTAACCATGGATGCAAGTCTCAGAGGTTGGGACGCAGTCACCCAAGGGGAAACCTTCCAAGGAAGGTGGTCAAGTCTGGAATCCCTTCTTCCAATAAACATCCTAAGGGCCGTGTAAAACGCCCTTCTGCAAGCTGCTCATCTTCTACAGGATCGGGCTGTTCAGGTGCAGTCGGACAACGTGACCACAGTGGCCTACATAAACCGACAAGGCAGAACGAAGAGCAGGGCTGCCATGTCAGAGGTGTAAAAAATCCTCCTCTGGGCAGAAAGGCACAGGGTGGCGATGTCGGCAATCTTCATTCCGGGTGTAGACAACAGGGAAGCAGACTTCCTCAGCAGACACGATCTCCATCCAGGAGAGTGGGGCCTCCATACGGAGGTGTTCGAGGAGGTAACCGGTTGGTGGGGGGTTCCTCACATAGACATGATGGCTTCAACAAGAAGCTGCGGAGGTACTGTTCCAGGTCGAGAGACCCACAGGCAGTGGCGGTGGATGCACTGGTTACACCGTGGGTGTTCCCGTCAGTGTATGTGTTCCATCCACTTCCTCTGATACCAAGGTTTCTTCAGCTGATAAGAAGAACAAAGGTTCTGGCAATCCTCATTGCTCCGGACTGGCCAAGGAGGGCTTGGTACGCGGATCTACTGGATCTTCTGCTAGAAGATCCAAGGCCGTTACCTCTTCGGGAGGATCTGCTACTGCAGGGGCCATTCGCTTATCAAGACTTACCACGGCTATGTTTGACGGAATGGCGGTTGAACGCCAGATCTAGGCTCAGAAGGTTATCCTGAGTGAGGTCATTCCTACCCTGATACAGGCTAGGAAGGGGGTAACGTCTAAACATTACCATCACATTTGGAAAAAATATGTTTCTTGGTGCGAGTCCAAGAAGTTTCCTGCGGTGGAGTTTCAACTTGGATGTTTTCTCCTTTTCATGCAAGCAGGGGTGGATATGGGACTGAGATTGGGCTCAGTCAAGGTCCCATATCTCTGCTTATCCATTTTCTTTCAAAAACAATTGGCTGTACTCCCTGAGGTTCAGACCTTTTTGAAAGGGGTTCTGCACATCCAGCCTCCCTTTGTGTCACCAACGGCACCCTGGGATCTTGATGTGGTGTTGCAGTTCCTGCAGTCTGCTTGGTTTGAGCCTCTACAGGAGGCTGATCTCAACTTTCTCACGTGGAAGGCGGTCACTTTGTTGGCCTTGGCTTCTGCACGACATGTGTCGGAATTGGGGGCTTTATCTTGTAAAAGTTTTGGGACTCATCCGCAGTTCCTGCCTAAGGTTGTATCGGCTTTCCATATCAACCAACCTATTGTGGTGCCAGTGGCTACTGACTCCTCAATTGCTTCAAAGGCCTTGGATGTAGTTAGGACTTTGAAGATTTATGTGAAGAGAACAGCTCGTCATAGGAAAAGTGACTCTCTGTTTGTCCTCTATGATCCCAAGAAACTTGGGTGTCCTGCTTCTAAGCAGTCGATTTCACGCTGGATCAGGTTCACTATCCATCATGCTTATTCCATGGCAGGATTGCCGTGTCCGAAATCTGTAAAGGCTCACTCTACTCGTAAGGTGGGCTCTTCCTGGGTGGCTGCCCGGGGTGTCTCGGCTGTACAACTCTGCCGAGCAGCTACTTGGTCTGGGTCGAACACGTTTGCCAAGTTTTACAAGTTCGATACTTTGGCTCTGATGACCTCAAGTTTGTTCAAGCAGTGTTGCAGGACCCTCCGCGCTCTCCCTCCCGTACTGGGAGCTTTGGTACATCCCCATGGTACTAATATGGACCCCAGCATCCTCTAGGACGTAAGAGAAAATAGGATTTTAATTACCTACCGGTAAATCCTTTTCTCATAGTCCGTAGTGGATGCTGGGCGCCCACCCAACGCTGCGTTTTCCTGCATTGGTTTTATAGTTCAGTACTGCCTGGTTCCTAGGTAAGTTTTGCGTTATTTACTATTTCAGCTGTTGCTGTGTTATTCTGGCATGTTAGCCGGTTTTGCCTGTTGTGTGAGCTGGTATGAATCTCGCCACTATCTGTGTAATTCCTTCTCTCGAAGTATGTCGTCTCCTCGGGCACAGTTTCTAGACTGAGTCTGGTAGGAGGGGCATAGAGGGAGGAGCCAGCCCACACTATTAAACTCTTAAAGTGCCAATGGCTCCTGGTGGACCCGTCTATACCCCATGGTACTAATATGGACCCCAGCATCCTCTACGTACTACGAGAAAAGGATTTACCGGTAGGTAATTAAAATCCTATTATAACCCATCACCACTTATATGCCATCATACTTCTCCACATGCCGCTTATATGCTATTAAACCCCTCATGCCCCCAGTATGCCATCAGACCCCTCCACATCTCCCTTATATGCCATCAAACACCTCCACATTCCTATTTTATCAGACTTCTACACATGCCACTAATGCACCATCCGATTTATCCACATGCCCTTTATATGCTATCATACTTCTTCACATGCCCTTATATGCCATCAGACTCCCCATATTCGAAGAATAGTCATATTTCATTGTTCAGTGTTGTAGTGATGCAAAGTCAGGGATAATTATTCTAAAGTTGCATGATTTCTGTTTTCTTATAGTAATTTAGTGTTTTCCTAATGCATAATCTCTATTAAAGTACATGATAAAAGTCTGGCATTGCTTCAAGGAGGCAGGTAAGGAAAAGCCAGGCAGTTACATCACTTGAGACACCATAGAGCAGGCATGTCCAAACTGCGGCCCTCCAGCTGTTGAGAAACTACACATCCTAGCATTCCCTGACACAGCTTTAGCATTCTCTGACAGCAAAACGGTGTCAGGGCATGCTGGGATGTGTAGTTTCACAACAGCTGGAGGGCCGCAGTTTGGACATGCCTGCCATAGAGTGTTACTGGAACCTAGTGAATCGACAGACCAACTGTTTGTGAATACAATTGGTTCTACTGTGCACAGGTCATAGGAACTGTTTAAACTTTGAAAGATAGTGCAAAATATCAATGTTACCTTTTCTTAACAAACTTCTAATAGTTCACTTAAAGTACTTCTGATTTTATTTGTATCTGCTGCCTGTTATAAGTTTTTGTGATTTTTTTTTTTTTTGTCATGTCATTAATTTAAATTGTGTTTTTGTGGCATTCTAATTGCTATGGTTCTAAGATTTGTTTGTTTCACAGGTTCCCATTATATTCCATGATGTTGCAGCTTCTTTTACAGAGGAACAGTGGATGCGTCTGGACAACTGGCAGAGAGACATTTACAAAAACGTCATGATTGAAATCCATCGAGCCCTAACAACATTAGGTGAGAAGCTTATGGCTTAACACCTGCCACATCGACTTAGCAGTTTTTGAGTGGTGGATGTTAGTGAGCCGGGGCAAGCGATCAGAGGAGGAGCAGTGGCATTAGGTTCAACAATACCTATCTTTGCTCTTTTCTTGGTGTGCTCATAGGGAAACTTGGGGCCAATGCCTGATCTAGCCATCAATGTAAACGATTCAGCCAAAGATGTGGTCAATATGAGTATGCTAGGTGGTCATGCTCTGCCCAATTTGCAAAAAAATAGAAACACAGGCAGAACTTCACATTTTAAGTTCGTGTTCTGGTACACATTGTTCATTAGCTTAACATTGCCCTTTACCAACCAATATACTACTTTTACGAAAGCTTACTTTGCAATGTAAACTCAATATTAGTACATTACATAACTGTTCTGAAGCTTGCCATGAAACACAGTTAACAAACCAGAAAGGATAGCAGCCACAGCAAGTTAGTAAACATACGCTGTATTAAGATAATTAAAGAATAGTACAAAGCACTATATGCACCTGGCTCCTCCTGGAGTAAACAGTAGTATATGCAACTGGTTTACGCCACAGTGGTAGTGGTAAATGCTAAATAAACAGTACACAATTCATATGCAATATAGTTCTTGACAGTGTTATTAATAACAAATAAAATCACATCTACCATGCAAAAAGAAATTACAACGGATGCCATATCAAAATGAAAGTATTACATTAAAATCAATACACACATCCATTATCTTCCCCTTTAAAATTAAATGGAAATATGCTTTATTGCTGTGGACCATTCACAAGTGGGAGGTATTTAGATGCAGTCAGACAGTCAGAAGCGGCTGTCAGTTGTCATGATCAGTTTTGCATTTTGCATCAGTGGTCAAGCAGCAGCAAATGATCTGTCTCCTAACAGGCGCATATGAGATTTATTGTGGTCAGAATTGGTCACATTTTGCTCAGACATGTTCTTTTTTTAAATAACTGATTTTTATTGAGGTTTTTCATATATAAGAAATATATAAGACATATGCGTTTGACAATATGACATCAGCATTATAATGTGACGAACCTTAGAACATAGGGAACGTATGAAAAGTGGATCAATACAAGTATATCTAAGCCAAACAACAATATGTAATAAGAAAATACAGTCAAACAAGGGGGGGGGGGAGGGGGGTGAAAGATCAGAGCGCTGTCGGCCCATCAAAGGCAGAAACACCAAATTAGGGTGGGGTCATGAACATACAACCATACATCGTTATACATAGTTCCCAATTAAGTTATTGTAACTAAACTGATGTAATATTACATTAATAAAAATAATAACAAGCTAGGCATGTAGAAGATATGAAAAGACAAGAGAGAAGATGACATCTAGAAGATTGACGAGGAGATAAAGAGGAGGATAGGAGTAGAAGAAGAGAGAAGCCAGATTATCTGGACATTGTCCACTGAGAATTTTCAAAGGTTGCAATTATCGCGGATTGGGTGGTCTGGTCTAGAGTAGCCATATAGGGGCCCCATTTTTTGTAGAACCTGGCAAGGTCAGAGGGACCCGTAAGGAGAGTGGACCTACGATCAAATTACAAATATTGTAACATAGTTTTCAGAACTTCAGCTAGGGAGGGGGTCGATCTAACAACCCAATGTTTCAGAATTGCTTTTTTGGATATGGTAAACAACATGGTCAGCATGGGGAAAAGTAGGTTAATCCCTCTCTCCAATCTCCAGGTAGAAAAATTAATGCAAAGACAGGCCAACGGGTCCGGTCTCAATGCCGTATGGAAATGGGTATTTATGAATACAAATAGTTTATTCCAAAAGCGTTGGATCCTAGTACAGCTCCAAAGGCAGTGGTAGAAAGTGGCTCTAGCTCCTTTACATTTAGGGCATCTATTAGGGAATGCAGGATCAATGGGTATCTGTTCATAAGGAGGTAAGTATGCCCTATGGATGGATTTTATATGTACCTCCTGTAGGTACGCAGAACTAAGAATTGACATGGTCCGGTGATGGTTGTCTAAGAGGAGGTCACAGGAGGTCACGCTTGGAATGTCTGCTTGCCAGGAGGCAACCAGTCTGGAAATGAATGGCTTGGATGGGATATTTACAATGAGTGAGTAAATTTGCTTTAATTTGTAGGGATGGGATTCCCAGTGCTTTAGAATCTTAGCTAGTGGGGAAGAAGGAGATGAGAGGATAGAGTCGAGGCGCAGTGAATGGAGATAGTGTCTCACTTGTAGATACATATAGAAGTGGGAGGACGGAATAGAGTACCTGTCTCTTAGTGTTGCAAATTGGGCGATATGGCCACCCGGGTCAAATACTTGTGAAGCAGCGCACAGCCCCCTCTCCCGCCATCGGACAAAAAGAGCATTGTGATGGGAAGGAGGAAAAGAAGGGTTTCCCCAGAGGGATACATAAGAAGAAACAGTGTGGTCAGATTTGAGTTTTCTATGTAATTTCACCCAACTAAAGTAAGTGTCTCGAAATAAAGGATGTTTCAGGATTGATGGAGGTATGTCAGCTTTTTTGGTGTGTAGAAGTGCGCATGGGGAATAAGGTCGAAAAGCGTCAGTATCTAGAGCCAAGTCAGTATACGTGCTTTTTCCTAAGAGCCAGTCAGCAGCATATCGGAGAAAGATTGTAAGTGAGTACGAAAGAAAGTCCGGGACTCCCAGTCCACCCATTGATTTGTCCATTACTAGTTTGGCAAAGGCCACTTTTGGTTTCTTCCCGTGCCATATAAATCGAGTCATAGCCTTGCGTAATGTAGAGCCATCCGCTTCTCTGAGGCTGAATGGAAAAGACTGCATAATATAAAAGATTTTGGGAAATATTACAGATTTAAGGACTGCAATCCTTCCTAGCAATGAGAGCGGTAGGGTAGCCCAACCCTCTAGTTTAGAAAGCACGGCCTTAATGGCCGGGGAGAAATTAATCTCGTAGGTACGCGAAATATCACGTGTAATATTAACTCCTAGGTATTTAAAGTGAGACTGAGTGATCGTGAAGGGTGAAGCCTGGGTAAGAGAAGATAGTGTGGAAGGGGGGACGTATATAGGAAGCAATTCTGATTTAGTGACATTGATCTTATAGCCAGCCTTTTCACCAAAGTCCGAAATCAAACGCAGGATTTCCGGGACTGACGTGAGAGGGTTTGAGACAAATAATAACATGTCGTCAGCGAACAGGGCGACTTTAAGCTCAGTGTTGCCTATGGAGATGCCAGTAAAGGAAGGGGAAAGCCTAAGAGCCACTGCAAGAGGTTCTAGAGCGATGGCAAAAAGGAGTGGGGAGAGAGGGCAGCCCTGTCTAGTGCCTTTTTCTATATAGAAGGGGTCGGAAAGGAAACCGTTGCAAGAAATTTGAGTGGCCGGGGATGAATATATTGCACGGATAGCCTTAATAAACGCATCAGGGAATTTAAATTGTGTCATGGTTGCGTAAAGGTGTGGCCATTCGACGAGGTCGAAGGCCTTTTCCGCGTCTAAGGATATGATGGCATATCCTGAAGAAGACATGTTACCGTGGCAGGAATGCATGGCCGCTAACACCCTTCTCACGTTGACCACCGAGTGTCTGCCTGCAATAAAGCCTGTCTGATCGGGGTGGACAATGTGGGGGAGTATGAGTTTCAGACGATCGGCAAGTATCTTGGTGAATAACTTGTAATCTAAGTTTAACAAAAATAGTGGTCGATAGGAGCCTGGAAGGGATAAATCTCTGCCTGGTTTAGGGAGCAATTTGAGGAGTGCCGAATTAAAGTGGGGTGGGGGGGTCTTAGCTAGCAGTAAGGAGTTGAAAATGTCCACCAGAATGGAGTCGAATTTATGGGAGAGGAGTCTATAGAACTCTCCACTATAGCCGTCAGGACCTGGGGCCTTATTGGGTTTTAATTGTTTGATCGCTGACCGGACTTCAGTGATAGTGATCGGGGATAGCAGTTGAGAGGCCATATCATCTGTAAGAGCAGGGTAAGGTAGGGCTTCCCAAAAGAGAGGAGTGTTGGAGGAATTGTCAGCGGGGGTAGGGGGAGGGTATGGTGGTTGAGAGCAGGGTGTCGGGGAATGTAAAGCAGGCGAAGGTGGCTGCGGGGTGTTTGGAAGGGTGGATGAGTATAATTGGGAAAAGTAAGACTGCATGATATGTGCAATCTGCTTGTTTGTGGAAGTCAGTGTGCCTTGTTGTGTGCGGAGAGGGTGAACCACTGCAGATGAAAATGTGTCACGAAGCAAGTTGGAGAGTAAGCGGCCAGATTTGTTCCCGAATTTGTGGAACTTGTAGTGGACAGAAAAAAGGTATTTATTTCCCATTTCGGAGATGTGTTCGTCAAAGTGGGTTTTAGTAAGCAGATATGCTTGCTTAGTGGCTGGTGAAGGTGCATGTTTGTACGCCTGAAAGGCCACAGTGAGAGCGTTCTGGAGCGTCAGATATTGCTTTGAGAAATTCTTGTTGGAGGCTGCGGTGAAGGACATAATCGCCCCTCTGAGTACGGCTTTCGCCGACATCCAAAACAGAAAGGGATTCGTCTGGAGGTGTTCAGAATTGGTAGTGCAATAGTCGTCCCAAGCAGCCTCCAAGAAGGACTTGAAAGTAGCAGAGCGACAAAATCTAGTTGGGAATTTCCATAACCTAGTCGTGTCCCTGTCATCTGGAAAGTGGATAGTCAATGAAATCATAGCGTGGTCTGACAGTGAGATGGGGGCAATAGAGCAGTCCGTGACCTGAGGGAAAAGAGCATGAGAGATGAAGAAATAGTCGATGCGAGAGAGAGAGCCGTGCGCCGCCGAGAGACAGGTGTATTCTCTTTCTGTTGGGTACAGGGCTCTCCACAGGTCTATAACCTGCAGGGTGGAGGTGAAGAGGGGGATGCCAACCTTAGGGAGTGGAGGGGGGGTCCCACGGGTGTTTGATCTGTCTAATATGGAGGAAGAGATCAGGTTAAAATCGCCACCAATAATCAAATTGTCACCCATGAAGGGGGTCAGGAGGGTAATCAAGTACTGGAAGTATGACTTAGAATAGGGAGGGGGGATATATACATTTGCCAGCGTGAGCCTTTTGCCCAGTATATCCACCGAAACCACCACATATCTACCAGTATCGTCAGTAACAACACTGTGAACCTCATGAGCCAGAGTGCGTTTTACCAGGATAACCACTCCTCTTGCCTTGGAGCTGTAGGAAGAGGATGCCAATACAGACCAGCCCAGCATTCCCAGTTTTGCAGATTCAGAGGTAGTCAGATGAGTTTCCTGGAGCAATGCCACGTCCACACCAGACTTTTGTAAGAAAATCAAAATTTTCCTGCGTTTCGCCGGAGAGTTGATACCTCCAACGTTCCAGGTTGCGTAGCGTAGACTAGGCATCCCTGCAGGAAACAGGGAAAAAAAGGAACAGCAGTTTAAAGCATAAAAAGACAAAAAGGGGAACTTTTAGTATAGCGATGTCAAAGGATATCATACATTTTGGCAAAGTTATATAGGGTAGGACAGCGCCCACAGGAGTTGGAGGAGGGTACCAGTCAGTGAGTGAGGGGAGGAGTGTACGGGAGGGGAGGTAGGGAACACAAATGAAAAGAGGCATACAAACGCTAGCATTTGATGCCAGACTTCCAAGCAAAAGCACATAAAGTATCATAACAAAAAGGATAAACATCCAGCACGGAGGGGCGTGTCCGCCCCCCGATCCTCAAAGTGCAGCAAAATATTAACGTATAGCTGTAAAACTGTAAAACTGGGGCCCGTAGGTCCCGGCAGTGCGCCACACATAAGAACAATAAAATATCATGTAGTTTAGAGAGAATGAGCCACTAAATGTGAAAACAAAAGGTAGCGGTGTAAACTCAGAAATCACGGAACAGACATGAAATCATGCAAAACAGAGAGAACTTAATGAGACAATTTAGAACATGGAGCACAGTCCTTCATTTAGTTGAATCAGAGATGTCTGCATCTTTGGCCTGGGACAGCTCCTGGAGGTAAGCCAAAGCGTCAGGCGGGGTAGAAAAGTCCTTAAATGAAGACCCGTCATAAATGAGAAGCCTGGCAGGATATAGCAGGCCAAATTTGCGCCCTTCAGCGACTAATTGAGAGCAAACAGGGGAAAAGGATTTCCTGGCTCGTGACAATTCAGCGGAGTAGTCTTGAAAAATATGAAGCTTATGTCCTTCCCATGACAAAGATTTTGCTTTGCGAGAGGCCGACCATATCTCCATTTTGTGTAGGTAATTTAAGCAGCGGAACAGGGTAACGCGGGGTCTCGGCCTGTTGGGGGTCGGAGTCGGGTCCACCCTATGGACCCTCTCTATTACCATGTCCTGGCAAACCGCTTCTATGCCTAAAAGCGAGGGTAGAGTGTTGCGGACAAAATGGGCCAAAGCGGGCCCCTTGATAGATTCAGGGAGGCCGACCAGCCTAATATTGTTTCGACGCGATCTGTTCTCAATATCGTCTATCTTGTTCCATAGCTGGTAGGAATCGTTAGTGAGGCGCTTCACGGTGTGTTGCAAATCTCCTATATCATGGGAGGCTATATTGATCTGCTGCTCTGTATTAGAAACCCTGTGGGTCAGATGTTGCAGCTGGCTGGTGATATCAGCCACTGCTTTGGATAGAAGGGGGGTCATGGTAGCTGTAATGGCCGCCACCACCTCTGAGTAAGTCACAGGGGCATCGCAGCCTGCACTCACGTGTCCCCCAGGTCCTTCGGCCGCGGTTTTCTTATGCAGGGGGGGTGCACTCTCCACTGCAGAGTCTGCCTGCATGGTCCCTGCAGCCCGCCGCTTCTCCTGGCGTGGAGGCTGCGGCTGCTGCTGGTCCGTCTGGGGCTGCGGCGTCAGCAGCGCTAAAAAGCGGTCCATGTCGGCTGCGGGGAATGTAAGGTCACTGCGGGAGAGCTCCGGGCGCCAAACGAGGCTTTAAAAGCCTAATTAAAAGTGTCTGAAGAGGAGCGGGGGACCGAGCTCAGAACGGAGCTCAGGTCTCCATGAAGCCGGAACCGGAAGTCCCCCACTCAGACATGTTCTTACTGTACATTTGCCACACCTACACTCCCTCCAACCCTGTTTCGTCCTCATTAGTGCAAGAGGTAATAGGTGTAAAATGCATCAGCATTGGAAATGTTGGTGCAGTATGTGGGATAAAACACACAAATTGCGTTTCCGTTGTCAAAGTCAGAAAAATATCTCTATACACACTGCCATATTTGCACCTCACACTGGTCCGCGCTGCGCATGCGTGCGCTCTCCCGTGAAGGCGCATACCCGCTGTTGCGTGCACCCGCTGGTGCACGGTATGCGTATTTACGGTAAAGTTTGTGTAGTCGTAGCGTGCGACTCAATCGTTACATATTTTCACAAATAATGTATTTTATAGATCATGGTCCCTTTGATAGATTCTGAAAGTTTGGTTAATATAGAATGTTTATGAACAGAGGACTCCCTCTTTGTTTGATACGAAGGGTCAGATAGGAGTAATACAGTGGTGTTTAGTATCCATCGGAAGAATATTTAATTAGAAATATTCCGGTGTTGGTTTGAAGCAGATCAATCGCTCGTGCGAATAGTTATGGACATAAGAAGTTTATGAACATTTACTTTATTTGCACTTTATTACCCATGCGGCGGGAAACCCAGTTTCCCTCCCACCTGAGCAGTTGGAAATAGTCACAGCCCACCTGTATGAATCAACCTATGACCTTTTGTTATAATGCGAAGCCGAATTCCTGTGTCCAATGAACAATGAGATTGTAGGGACCATTGAATTGTATTGTGTGTGGGGCATAAATAGCAGGCCGACCATATCCAACTTCACTCTCTTCAACGGTTCTCATTGCTGATAATCGGGAGCTGGATATCGAGGCGCATGCGATCGTTCCCCTTGTGCGTAAGTTCTCTCCGTAATCATATTGTCTTACTGTGAGCCATTTCTCTCTCTCCCTCTCTTCTCTTTCTCTCGTATTTTTCCTTGATTAGACTTAAATTGTATTGTATTGTATTTCCTGTGTAGTTATCTGGTTAGTTGGTTTATGTTATATTGTAGTGTATGCTTTGTACTGTGATTCCTTTTGCAAGTATAATAGTCATAATACACATAATAGGTTTCGGACCCTAAGCCCAGGTATCTGCGTATTCTTTATAGTGTTAAGTACTCCCTGAGCATCGGTGACACTCAAGCAGCTTTGTAGTTAATCAGGTTACACAAGGTTGCACTTACACTTTGTCTCTACATTAAGGTTTGCTGTGTATTTCATTGCTAAAGGTATAGATATAAAGGTTTAACGTTGTGAGCGTCTGCATCACTGGTGATCTCCTCGTGGTCCCGAGCGCTGCTACGCTATAGCGAATCATTACGATAAGTCAACAGCCAATAGTCTGCCTGCCTGCGATCACTTGGCCGTGAGTGAACGTGACGCCTGAGCGTCTCGATCACGGCTAAGCGATCGATACGCAACTTGCGTACCCTTACGGTACTTCTTACGTAGATAGCGTACATTGTTCTTAGACCTCATAAAGGGTTATATACACGATAAATATTTAGCTTTATCAATTGGGGGCTCGTCCTGTCCTTCACATATCTGCACTAGGTAGATCAGCAGACATTATCCCTCAGCAAAGGGCGGGAGGTTGTCTCGTAGTGCTGACGGGATAAGCGTCTGCTTCGCTTAGATAAAAGAGTGCTGAAGGAATCCGGGAACCGGAGGTAAGAACAAAACGCTAGTGTCTTTTAAAACTGTATTTTTCTGTCTTGCGTACACACGCACGCACACATATATATCTGCATTTCTTTTTCTTTTTCATTTTCGTATATCACTCTCCTGTCTGCCAGTTTTATAGTCGATAGAAGTGCCAAAAGAGATTTGCTGTTATTTCATAGTTTAAGAGTAAAAGTAATATAGTTAAAAGATAGACAAACACACAGTTTTGCCTGGGAGATAAGGCGAAGTCAGTGTGTTGTGTGGTAGATGACCAGGGATCATCTACATTGATAAAAATATAAATTGTGTTACGGTGGATCTTTGCTTTGCGTACACGTGTCCCTAACAAAAGACTTGTGTACGCAATCCAAAGGCAGACGCACGCAGCGTACATTACGCAACGGAGCGTCCGGTTACGCCCACGTAGCTCAAGTCACGATAAGTTGATTTTTAACGCAACGCGATAAGTAACGCAAAGCGGTAAATAGCGCCACAGGCGATAAATAACGCAAGTCTATTTTTGGAAATCCAAAATTTAAATTAACAGATCCTGCTCCTAATTGGTAACACAGCTGGGCTAAAGAAAAATTTCTGCGCAGAAATAGAAATAGAAGCAAAAGTGTACATGTGATGAGTGAGTGTTTTTGTATTACATAAGTTTATATAACTTAAAGGTTGAACCACAAGAAAAGTCGAGTACTCGTGAGGTACACGCGTGTAAGTGACGTGCACGGTGGCTAGGGAGGCATCCTTGGTTAAACATAATATTTGAGCATTAGAGTATAGCGGACCAGTATAGAACAAGACCAGGAGGTCAGACCAGGAGGTCGTACAGAACAAGACCAGGAGGTCATAGTAGACCAGCAGGTCCAGGTACAGTAAACAGGGAAGTCCGCTATACAGTTCAGAGGCACAACACCAAGAGAAGGGTTGGTGCAAGACCCATATAGGCCGTACAAGCTCTGGCTGAAGGAATTCGCAGTCGTAAGTTTCGATTCCATTGGTCTTTCCGTACACAAGCTTAGTTGTTTGTGTACTGAACGACTGGACCGCACGTAATTGTGTACAGTAGTTAGTAATCTGACCTAGTACCATTAGAGTAAAGGGGTCACAAACGCTATTTGTACATTCTGACGTGATTTGTGTAATTTTTTATTTTTCAAGAAGGGAAGTTCGCTGGTCACTCAGGAACTATCTGACAAACCTCACCTTTACTGGAAAGAGTAAGTGTTCTGCGGATAACCCTCGCATGTTCCAGTAAACAACGGTTTT
Source organism: Pseudophryne corroboree (assembly GCF_028390025.1). Taxonomy (NCBI): domain Eukaryota; kingdom Metazoa; phylum Chordata; class Amphibia; order Anura; family Myobatrachidae; genus Pseudophryne; species Pseudophryne corroboree. The sequence continues at coordinate 186,817,652 of NC_086453.1, read as the reverse complement.
TATAGGTGCCCTGGGTCGAGTGCGCCAGCACCATATCGGTGTGATCAGGTCGCATTGGTCGGCGTGGGCGAGTGAGTGGGGTACTCGGTAAACCGCCACCGTCAGCCTATTGTGAACAATCTGGTTTTCTGTAAGGGTTCGCTGAAGACTTTGATATAGAGATCAGAGGTAGAGCAAGCAACGCCTGCAGAGTTATGGGGGCCAGTTGTTCAGGTAGGGGGCGATCAACCTCGGTTCAGGTTGATTCAGTGGTCCGACCAATTGGGTCGGCCAGGTATATCATGTGTGAGAAATATGGAAGTCACACAGAGGTTTTATGTGATGAATGGGAGAGAATGACGGTACAAGACCGGGAGAAATTCCCAAGAATAGGTAGCTTCAGCCCAGAGGTGTTACAAAATTTAAGGAGGAGGATATGTCTCATAAAATCAACAAAGAGACGAGTTCAGCATTATGATTATTTACAGTTGTGGCAACAGGAAGGTGAGATACAGAGAGGTTTGGCTCAGGCGGCGGGATCTGGCTCTAACAGAAAACTGATTGCCACGGCCCCGCCGCCACCATATATATCAGGAGAGAAGTTGATTACGGAGAAAGACGCACTAAAGTGTAACACAAAATCACTTAGTAACTGTGTAAATGTTAATGATAATGTTAACCCATTAACCCATGCAAGTATTAACCCGTGCAAGTTGTACCCTGTTTTGAACTTTCCTCAGGAGTGTGATCAAGAGGACGAAGCGACAACGATTTCAGCGCTCTCTCTAGCAGCCACCATAGCAGAGACCACAGTAGGCACAGCAACACCCACGAGATTAGTAAAGGCCCCTAGCGGAGGGATAGGTGAGGTCGTATCAACTGGTAAGTACGGCACCATGCATTATGCTGAGACTATTTCACCACAAGCTGTAGAATCTACACAGAATGAGGTTGTTAGAATTACTCCTGTTAGGGTAATAGCAGTTCCCAATGGGAAAACAGATGTATCAGGAGCCACTCCCATAAGGAACATTGCCATGTACAGCCCATTTTCCCGAATGGAATTAAGGACCATAGTGTCTGAATTCCCTGACCCTAGAAAAGATTTAGTTGCCAGCCAAAAATACATCACAGACTTAGGAAACACTTTAGAGCCCAATAATAAAGATTGGCAGATATTGCTAAAAGCTTGTTTACCCTCCAATGTCGACTCAGCTCAATTTTTAGCTGATTGTGGACTAGATCTGGATGTACCTCTTACAGATGTGTACAACAAAGATAACGTAAGAAGGATAAACTTACAGTTAAAGGAGCATTTCCCAGCAGTTGTTAAATGGAACAAAATATTTTCCATTAAACAAAAAGAGTCAGAAACAGCTGCAGAATATTTTCACCGGGCACTATTAGAAATGGCAAAGTACACTGGTATAGAGGACATTAGGACAAATCCAAACCATCGAGAAGTAGCAGTATCTGTACTAATGGATGGTTTGAAGGAAACATTAAAGGCAAGGGTACAGACCACGCAACCATGTTGGCGAGGTCTGTCAGTGTCCACTTTGAGAGAGGCTGCTATTGATCACGACCGAAACATCACCAGACACAGGGAGTCGCAGAGTGATAAGCTAATGTCAGTAAGTATACAGGCTCTGACCACAAAGCAGCCTGCGTATGTACCATCCAACCCTGTGGGTAAGTCAACTATGATAACATGTTATTCTTGTCAAAGACAGGGGCACTATGCACGAGACTGTAGAGCGAAAAATTCGCAAAGATCATACCAACCCCCTAGACAACGACACGACACACGACATTGGGAGCAAGGTCCGCAGAAACGGAGTTACGAGCCACATACAGGGGAAACAAAAAGATATCCCCCAAACAGAGACTGGCATGCCTCTGGTAGTTCCCAACTATCTCCCTCACAAATAGTTGCTGCCAGCGGGATTCAGGGAGGTCACCATACCCAATAGGGGTGTGGCCATACCTGTAATCTGCAGCCAGTGAAATTGATTGCCAACCTTGAAAGTGAACCCGAGGTCACAATTAATGTAGCTGGTAAAACTTTAAACTTTCTTGTAGACACAGGGGCGGCCAAGTCAGTGATAAATTCGACAGTGGGCATGAGAACCACTGGTAGGACAATTCCAGCCATGGAGTAACAGGAGTAGTCCAGCACTACCCTGTTAGCAAACCAGCCGAGATTACAATAGGGCCTTTGCATAACAAGCATTCCTTTTTGCTGGCTGCATCGGCACCAACCAATCTCCTAGGAAGAGACTTACTGTGTAAAATGGGGTGCGTCATTTATTGTACTCCTGAAGGTGTATTCTTGGACATACCTGAGAACCACGCTCAGGAAGTGCGAGACATGTTAGACTCCCCATCAAAATTAATGTCACATACCATTATGACAAATAGGAATCCATCCCAAGTAGAAGAGATGACATCTCAGATACCAGAGTCACTTTGGACAAAAGACGGACAGGACACTGGATTAATGGCAAACGTAGCTCCAGTAGTTGTACAAGTAAAAGATGGTAGGATAGCTCCAAAAATCCCACAGTATCCTCTGAAGCCAGAGGTGGAGTTAGGAGTTTACCCAGTAATAGAGCGCTTGCTACAACAGGGCATTCTGGTAAGAACGTCCAGCACTGCCAATAGTCCCATCTTCCCTGTTAAGAAGAGTGGGGGGAGGGGTTACAGGCTAGTGCAGGATCTAAGGGGGATTAACAAAATAGTTGAGAGTCAGTTCCCCGTAGTGCCAAATCCAGCTGTCATCCTAATGCAAATCCCTCCCACTGCCAAATTTTTCACTGTTATTGACCTCTGCTCCGCTTTCTTTTCGGTACCTCTGCACCCTGACAGCCAATATTTGTTTGCATTCACATACAGAGGAGTCCGATACACGTGGACTCGATTGCCCCAAGGTTTCATAGATAGTCCAAGTATATTTTCTCAGGCTTTGCATGATTGTTTACAGTCTTTCCAACCAGACAGTGGATCAGTATTGATACAGTATGTGGACGATTTATTACTGTGTTCAGATTCACTGGAAGCATCTCTGAAGGATACGAAACAGCTCCTGTTTCATCTTTCAGACACCGGACACAAGGTGTCCAAAGACAAGTTGCAATTATGCCAAACTAAGGTAAAATATTTGGGACACTGTCTAACACAAGGACTGAGACACCTGACCGCTGATAGAATCCAAGCAATTAGAGACATGACCCTGCCACAAACCCAGCAACAGATCAGAACGTTTTTAGGAATGTGTGGGTATTGCCGTAATTGGATCCCAGGGTTTTCCATTTTAGCGTTACCTTTGCAGGAAATGGTCTCCTCGAACAAACCTGATAGGATTTCGCATACAGACGAGTCCGAAACAGCATTTGAGAGACTCAAACAGTGCCTAACGCAGGCACCAGCACTAGGTATGCCAGACTATGGGAAACCCTTTGAACTATACGGAACAGAAAGTGCTGGTTGCGCGGCAGGCGTACTAACCCAAAAACACGGTGATGCCAGCAGGCCAGTTGCATACTACAGCGCTCAGCTAGATACGGTAGCGCGATCCCTCCCCACATGCTTGCGAAGCGTTGCTGCGATAGCATTGCTAGTGACAAAAAGCGAAGATGTCGTGCTAGGCCACAACCTCACAATCCATACGCCACATGCGGTATCAGCCTTATTGAATTCTGCCCAAACCAGACACGTCTCATCAGCGAGGTTTACAAGATGGGAATTAGCACTAATGGCCCCCGTAAACATCACCATAAGGAGATGCAGTGCATTAAATCCTGCAACATATCTCCCAGGTGTGCCTGGTCAGGCACAAAGGGTGGAAGGTGAGAGTGCTGGGGAAAGAGGATTTAATACAAAGGAAGATACACATGATTGTATGGAATATTTGACCCAAAATTTTACCGCAAGGCCTGACATCAGTGACAACCCACTGGAAGATGCAGAACTCACGTTCTACACGGACGGTAGTTGTCACAGACAGTCAGACTCGGGAGACTTGTGTACTGGATACGCAGTCGTAGATGACCAAGACACCATAGAAGCGGAACCGCTAGGCCCACCTCACTCAGCCCAGGTTGCTGAACTGGTCGCCCTAACCAGAGCATGTGAATTGGCTAAGGGTAAGTCAGCCAATATCTACACCGATTCTAGATACGCATTCGGGGTAGTCCATGATTTCGGAGCCCTATGGCGCCTCAGAAATTTCATGACGGCAGCTGGTACACCGGTAGCGCATGCAGCTCACATAAAAAGGCTTCTAACAGCGATACAGGAACCCGACAGAGTGGCTGTTATCAAATGTAAAGCACACACATATAGCCAAGACCCGGTATCACTTGGTAACAGCCGAGCAGACGAAGCTGCTAAGTTAGCAGCTGCTACCCCCATACAGACAGACACCACACAACTGATGGTATTCAATACCATCAACACACAGAAGTTGTGTAAAATGCAAAATTTGTGTTCCACACAGGAAAAGGCAGTCTGGAAGGCAAAGGGATGTGGCCAAGAGTCCTCAGGACTCTGGACGGATGGACATGGTAAACCAGTGGCCCCCAGAGCATATCTTCCATGTCTGGCTGAAGCAGCTCACGGGCTGACTCATCTAGGCAAGGAGGGAATGTGCAAATTGGTAAGAGCCTATTGGTGCGCCCCAGGATTCTCCTCTCATGCGAGTAAAAGAGCAATGTCATGCCTTACCTGTCTGAGAAAGAATATTGGAAAGGCAATACCTACAGAACCATCCCATATCCCACCTGCCGGCGGCCCTTTCCAGGTAATACAAATTGACTTCATTCAATTACCCCCTTGTCGGAATTTGAAATATGTACTTGTTTGTATAGATGTTTTCTCGAATTGGGTCGAAGCATTTCCTGCAGCTACAAATACCGCTATGTTTACAGCTAAGAAAATTGTACAGGAATTTGTATGTAGATATGGTATCCCTAGAATAATCGAAAGTGATAGGGGTACCCATTTTACAGGTGATGTCTTTCAAGGAATGTGTAAGTTGATGGGAATTGATAGCAAGCTGCACACTCCGTACCGTCCACAGGCGAGTGCGAAGGTCGAAAGAGTGAACAGCACTATTAAAAATAAATTGAGTAAAGTGATGGCAGAGACAGGATTGACATGGCCAGAAGCTTTACCCATTGTACTGTACAGTATCAGAACCACTCCCAGGTCCCCTCTTAATCTGTCCCCCTTTGAAATCTTATTTGGTCGACAACCGCATGTCATGATTAACCCTCAGGATGATTTGAAATGTAACAATGAAGTAACTGTAAAGTACTTGATTAACATGAGTAAACAGTTAAGGAATCAAAATGATAATCTAAAGTTGGTGATTCCTGATCTACCTGATAATAGTTGTCATGACATTGAACCTGGGGATTATGTAATGATACGAAATTTTCTACGCTCAGGTTGCCTTATTGACAGATGGTAAGGACCATACCAGGTCTTATTGACTAGCACTACAGCATTGAAGGTTGCTGAGAGAGAGACTTGGGTCCATTCATCCCACTGCAAGAAGGTTGCTGATCCAGAGAAGTCCCGTGATAAGGAACAGACGGTAGAGGTTGTATCACTGGAGTGTCTGTTCCAGGAGGACTGAGGCGGCACCTGAGCCTTGAAGACCGAGAGCTGTTGTCGACTCCCCACTCCCTTTTATTGTTTTTCTCCACTTCCCATCCCCTATCCCTCAAATGTATTTTTCCTCCTTCTCATTCTTCTTCGTCTCCTCCTCAAAGATGGACTTGCCCCAAGAGACTGTGATCCGGATTTTCCTGTTGACCATGGTGTTGACCAGAGCAGTCTGTTCCGGCGAGAGTACCATGGAGGTCGATAGAGGTTCTGGAATGAGTTCTGATGATAAAGATGGAGGCGTAGTTTTCCAAGATCAACCTAACCAACTAGCAAAGGCGAGTATCAGAAAACGATCCGATAGCATTGACCATAGAAGAAATTGTGACGGATTGTTAGCTGAAGAAAATTGTATCTGTAGGCTCTGTAACAATGTCATTGAAGATGGGTGCATTAAGAAATGCCAATCCAGTTTTAATATCCATATGGACCGGCATCCATTGAGTGATTATCACTCCTTAGTGGGTAATGTATTAAACAAAACAGATTGTTGGGTATGCTCTCAAGTACCTCAGGGTCATAGCAAATCAGGGCTAGTACCATTTCCTTTAACGATAGGGGAGGTACTTGAGTTAAATGGTGGGAGACCGGTGGACCGGAGGTTTAATATCTCCAGCCCTCCTAGTTTGAAGCTCCACCAATACCACGTGGATAGGTCCCTATTATGTTTTAACATCTCCAATCCCAGAAAGCCGGGAAATTGGGAAGTATCATGGAGTAACCACACCATGACCTTTTCACATAGAGCAGATAGAATGCCTACAGATACAGAGCTTGTACGCCACATAGCCAGTAGAGGAAAATCTTTCCGGTATAGATACACCTTAGGAAATAGGATTACTAGAGTTGGAGAAGTATCACCAGGATACTGTGCACATATCGTACAACCTGATACGTGCATTAAGCAGATGGAAGAATTAGGGCTAGGAGATTTCACCTGGAAGGTGTGTAATATGGTAATGTCTTTCTCCGTCCCATATGTTCTCCCCGATGATGCATATTTCATATGCGGGAGAAAGGCGTACAAGTGGCTCGCCCCAAACTCGGAAGGATTGTGTTATATTGGAAAAGTATTGCCTGAAGTAATGACTGTAACACATGACAAAATGAAAGACATACACCGTGGTGCCCAAGCTCCTTATACTCACACTCATTATGAGCACCTCGTTAAAAGACAACTGTCAGAAAGGTTAGAGCATCCGGCCTCTGATCTGATCCATGAATCCACCGGGATTCAGGTTCTGGTGGCGTTAGATTTCACTCGCACCGCTCGAGGAGTGATGAATTACAGATACATTTCCGCACTCGCCAATTTGTTAGATAATATCACTGAAATGTATGATGACACGTTTAGATATACTGGAAGAGAACTTCAAGCTTATAAAACAGAACTGGTACAGCATAGAATGGTTCTTAATTACCTCACAGCAGTGACAGGCGGATATTGTGTTACATTGGCAACACAGTACGGCGTGAAGTGTTGCACGTATATCACAAATAGCACCGAGGATCCGGTAGAGGTCATAGACCAAAAGATGGACGATATTCTCCAATTAAAGTGGGAATTTCGCCGAAAACACAATCTCACTCTTGCTGCTGTAGGTAATGAGCTGACTGGTTGGGTGTCATGGTTGAACCCGCGAAATTGGTTCTCTGGTTTAGGAGACTGGGCTCAAGGAGTCATAATGGATGTTGGGAAGTTTCTACTATGTATCTTAGGTGTCGTTATATCGATTGGATTGATATTTAGATGCGGGCAGGCTTTAATGAGGTGCAAACAAAGTACCAGAGTGATGAGTTTGAGGAGTGAGGAAACTGTAATTAACCTGGATTTGATTTACGACCCAACGATAGAAACAATGATGTGATGAAAATGCGATTTCTACGGTCCGTTTCTTTCACCTGTTTTTCTGGTTTTTCTCCAAGATAACAAGACCCCCTTGGACGAGGAAGTTGATGAGACGCTATACAGACAACGGATAGACCAAAGAAGAAGTTTTGACCACTTGAGATATGGACATTTGATGAACTTTGCCATGGATCCCCAGTTTCCCTAGAATTCTTAAAATTACGCTAGCCCAACATTTTTTGTAAATCTAATGGCATTGACAAAGCTTATTGCTCACGCTTAATGAGCAAAACAGCGCAAAGAAGACGACTTTCAACTGATACCGAACAAAACTTCAACCGACAGATGTACATTAACCTGACATAGAATACCACCGCATTTACCGTAATTATGTCTTTTCTTCATTTCTACAACCCTCAGGTAATGACACACATAGTATAGGGAATACAGGCACAGATATCAGCAATCACATATTCCCCCATTCATGTATCATCAACTAAAATGTGCTCCCCATTTTGTTCAAAATCCGAAAAGAGCTCGGTAAAGTTTGACAGCCCATCCACAGACCTGTACCACGGGATAAGAAGGAATTCAAATGTATACTTCGCAATACCTCGAAGCTTGATTTACAACACGTACGGCACGATGATACATGACCCCCCAAACATGGACTCATACACACATGCTTCTGCTATCACACTAGGTCATACCTTCTTCACACCTACTCCTCTCTCCTCCCTCACCCAACCATGGAAATGAATTAACCCCTGACATATATTTTTCTCCTTTTTGAAATGTTTTAGAAGGTGGCAGTTATTATTGACTGCCAAAGGGTGGACTGTCAAAGTCAGAAAAATATCTCTATACACACTGCCATATTTGCACCTCACACTGGTCCGCGCTGCGCATGCGTGCGCTCTCCCGTGAAGGCGCATACCCGCTGTTGCGTGCACCCGCTGGTGCACGGTATGCGTATTTACGGTAAAGTTTGTGTAGTCGTAGCGTGCGACTCAATCGTTACATATTTTCACAAATAATGTATTTTATAGATCATGGTCCCTTTGATAGATTCTGAAAGTTTGGTTAATATAGAATGTTTATGAACAGAGGAATCCCTCTTTGTTTGATACGAAGGGTCAGATAGGAGTAATACAGTGGTGTTTAGTATCCATCGGAAGAATATTTAATTAGAAATATTCCGGTGTTGGTTTGAAGCAGATCAATCGCTCGTGCGAATAGTTATGGACATAAGAAGTTTATGAACATTTACTTTATTTGCACTTTATTACCAATGCGGCGGGAAACCCAGTTTCCCTCCCACCTGAGCAGTTGGAAATAGTCACAGCCCACCTGTATGAATCAACCTATGACCTTTTGTTATAATGCGAAGCCGAATTCCTGTGTCCAATGAACAATGAGATTGTAGGGACCATTGAATTGTATTGTGTGTGGGGCATAAATAGCAGGCCGACCATATCCAACTTCACTCTCTTCAACGGTTCTCATTGCTGATAATCGGGAGCTGGATATCGAGGCGCATGCGATCGTTCCCCTTGTGCGTAAGTTCTCTCCGTAATCATATTGTCTTACTGTGAGCCATTTCTCTCTCTCCCTCTCTTCTCTTTCTCTCGTATTTTTCCTTGATTAGACTTAAATTGTATTGTATTGTATTTCCTGTGTAGTTATCTGGTTAGTTGGTTTATGTTATATTGTAGTGTATGCTTTGTACTGTGATTCCTTTTGCAAGTATAATAGTCATAATACACATAATAGGTTTCGGACCCTAAGCCCAGGTATCTGCGTATTCTTTATAGTGTTAAGTACTCCCTGAGCATCGGTGACACTCAAGCAGCTTTGTAGTTAATCAGGTTACACAAGGTTGCACTTACACTTTGTCTCTACATTAAGGTTTGCTGTGTATTTCATTGCTAAAGGTATAGATATAAAGGTTTAACGTTGTGAGCGTCTGCATCACTGGTGATCTCCTCGTGGTCCCGAGCGCTGCTACGCTATAGCGAATCATTACGATAAGTCAACAGCCAATAGTCTGCCTGCCTGCGATCACTTGGCCGTGAGTGAACGTGACGCCTGAGCGTCTCGATCACGGCTAAGCGATCGATACGCAACTTGCGTACCCTTACGGTACTTCTTACGTAGATAGCGTACATTGTTCTTAGACCTCATAAAGGGTTATATACACGATAAATATTTAGCTTTATCACCGTCCACTTTTATATTAGCATCTTTAGATATAAGAAGAAAAGCCTGCACCCAGGAGTTCTGGGTAGAATTAGCCACCGTATCATCTAATATATTAATTTGATTTTTGAAAAACAATTAAATGCTTTCACATAAAGATGCAGAGCCATGGCCAACTTGTAGAGTGCTGCTGTTAGTCGATCAGATTTGTAACATAGTTAATGAGGTTGAAAAGAGGCAAAGTGCCCATCGGGTTCATCCTGTATTCTATACTAAGCTATGCGCATTATAATGTACCTGCTGAAGTACTGATTTTAGTACCAATTGACAACTATAATTTGTATCACTCCCAGATATTTAATGTCAATATATTAAATCCTATAGCCTTGGATACCTTTTTCAGTTTGAAATTTGTCCAATCCGCTTTTAAATGCATTTACAGAGTCCGCCATTAATCACCTTCTCCGGCAGGGAGTTCCAAATCTTTATTGCCCTTACCGTGAAGAACCCTTTCCTACGTTGTATATGGAATTTTCACTTCTTTAGCCTCAGCGAGTGCCCACATGTCCTAAACAGAGTTCTTTTAATAAACAAATTGTTATGCACACCAGTGCCTGCAGGAATGTACTGGTGTCTGAACTGTTATGCACACCAGTGCCTGCAGGAATGTACTGGTGTCTGAACTGTTATGCACACCAGTGCCTGCAGGAATGTACTGGTGTCTGAACGGATAGGGATGCAAAACAAATGAACTCACAGACAGACTGGGGAATATGACATTACGTACACAGAAGGTGATAGGGTAACAAAATAAACACAAAGTGAACAGAGAAGCCCAGAGGCAAGAAACTGGGTGTCTCCCTAGTATTAGTAATGCTCAGGTGGAAAAAGCAAGATGTTGTGTTTTAATACGTAGAGAACCCGAAATGCTGTTGCTAAGGGCAACAGCAAAACCCTAAAGGGTTACCAACGGGTGTGGCAGTAAACTCCTTGGTCAGAGATGGAATGATAGACACAAGGAGAGTCTCCACAATCCTAATCCTCACTTGCAGTGCACAGGTTCAGCTTACTGCCACTAAACTGACATCTGAACACCTTGCACAGTGAGAAAGGATTTAGGCAGGCAAGTCTGAGAATACAGCCGCAAACTTGCTAAGTTCACAGAGTAGCAAAAGAACCCCAGCAAGTTAAACGACTGACTCCAGTCTTACTGCTAGGTCTGGATTGGCAGAGTGTAGTACCAAACCCCAAGGCCTATTTGCAGTAAGCAACAACAAATACAAAGCTACACAGTACTGGCTAACTTTCAGGAACTGACTAACCAACAAAGATTCAGCAGCATCTGCTTAACCTGAGAAGAGGGTTTTTAAAGCAGGTGCTGTCCACGCCCCACTCAGACCTCACAGACTGTGAGCACAAAAACCAGCACCGGATCCCCTGCCGTGCACAGAGCCTGTAACCACTGCACAGCAAAAGACCCGAGCCGGAGTATCAGCTGCGCTCAGGTTAATCCGCTAGCACTTGTCTCCCGGTTGCCATGACGACGTGGCAGCACAGGGCAGGAGACCCTAACACAAATCCCCTGCTAACTCCTTGTATGGAGATCATTTGTGAGGGATCATTTATGTGCAAGGCCAGCAGTGACAAGATAAAACAATGACCAATGAAACTAGATACATTTTCTTAATTCTCATGGATCAAAATTCTTTGTGTGCACCAAATGAGTCTTACTCACTAAATAAGCTATATTAATTTTCTTCCTGTAACTGGCTATACAGATATGCCTAGTCTTTCTTAAGTGAATTATGATTAACTGCTTATGATTAGTTTATTAAAGGTGAAGTACAACAGCTATACCTTTATAATAAATTACTTTAGTGTATGTATCATACACTAGAATAATTTACTATAAAGGTATAGCTACTTCACTGCCATGACAGCATTTGGCCCAATATCTGTGTGGGTAATGCTGCACAAGGAGCTATACATTATGACATAATATATTTCATATGGGACTGCTTTATATAGAGGACACCAGTCCATTTTATATGCTGGTCATTTCTGCGTATGATATTTGCCAAGTTTTCAATGTAATATTATATTCTAAAATCATCCATTGGATGACTCTAGTAGAAGATTCATGGGGTATGATGAGTGGTGGATGGAGCCTGTGTGCCTCCTCTCCTGAGGGCACTTTTTTCTAAACTGCCTGTGGGAGGGGGCATAGAGGGGAGGAGCCAGCACACCCAGTGAAGAAATTTAAAGTTCACCGGCTCGCCGAATTCTGTGGTTGAGGTCCTGGAAGGTGGACTTAGACTCCAAAAAGACCTTGGAGGTTAAAGGAGACATCCTATTTGGGGAGGATCTGAATAAGATTGTGACTGACTTGGCGTCTGCTAAGACTGCGTTCCTCCCAAGTACTAATCCTTCTGCACGTAAGGCAAAGAGTACTACTTTTCGTTCCTTTCGACCTCCAGAGAAAGCAAAGGGTCAGGCATATCCGAGACAGGCTCGTACTTCCAAAACCACTAAGCCCAAACCTAAACAATCCTGGGCAGCCCGTCAGCCTGCTTCCAAGCAAGACAAGCCTGCTGCATGACGTGGCGGGTTTTCCCCTGGGGGATCCGAGGGTGGGAGGCGGACTTCTACAGTTCGCCCAGGCCTGGGTGCGGGAAGTTGTCTCTCACGGATACGCAATCTCTTTCAAGAGATGTCCCCCTTGCCAGTTCTGCTCGATGGTTATCCCTTCAGATCCATTGAAAGCGCAAGCTCTACACTTGGTTGTGCGATCCCTCCTGGGCACAGGAGTGGTAGTGCCGGTACCCCTATCCCAGAGAGGCAGGGGATACTATTCGACCCTGTTTCTCATTCCGAAACCCAATGGATCCTTCCGGCCTATACTCAACCTCAAATCATTGAACAATTTTGTGAGAGTGTCCAAATTCCGGATGGAAACTCTGCGCTCTATTGTACTGGCCATGGAACCCGGAGATTATATGATATCCCTAGACATACAGGATGCTTATATCTGCAATGCAATATCTTTGGTTTGCTATTGGCAACCTACATTACCATTTCCAGGCTCTGCCATTTTGACTGGCCACGGCCCCTCGGATCTTCACCAACGTCATGGCCGTAATGACGGCCCTTCTCTGCCGTCAGGGAATCGGGATCCTGCCGTATCTGGATGACTTGCTGATCCTGGCGAACTCCAAAGAGGTTCTCCTCAGTAATCTGGAACGGACGGTCCAATTCCTACAAGCCCACGGATGGCTCATCAACTGGAAAAAATCCTCGCTGTCCCGCTCTGAGCATGGTGCACCTGGGGACACTGCTAGACACACACAGCCAAAGACTGTTTCTGTCTCCGGAGAAAGTCCTGAAACATCAGGACAGGATCAGATGCTTCCTTTCTCGCCCAAGAGTGTCGATACACTCGTTGATGCAAGTACTAGGCCTCATGGTGTCGGCTTTCGACATGGTGGAGTTCGCTCAGTTTCATTCCCGCCCTCTGCAAATGTTAATCCTTTCCAAGTGGGACGGCCTACCTCATCGAAGCAGGTCTCAAATGATACTGACTACAGAGGTTCGTCTGTCACTGCGCTGGTGGCTACAGGACCAACAGTTGAGCAGGGGCCGTCCCTTCTGGATCCCCAATTGGGTCCTACTGACAACGGTCGCCAGTCTGCGAGGTTGGTGCTAGAGCAACACTCTCTCCAGAGTCGGTGTTCCAAGGAGGAATCTCTCCTCCCGATTAACATTCTTGCCCTGCCTCTGATACAGAACAGGCCTGTTCAAGTACAAACCGACAACGCCACACGGTGGCATACATAAATCATCAAGGCGGCACTCGAAGCCTCATGGCAATGATGGAAGTGTCAAAAATTCTTTGTTGGGAACGCCATCTGCCGGCAGTATCGGCAGTGTTTATTCCGGGAGTCCTCAACTGGGAAGCGGATTTCCTGAGTCGTCAGGACGTGCACGCCGGAGAGTGGAGTCTTCATCCGGAAGTCTTTCAACTCCTAGTGGACAAGTGGGGCCTACCAGATGTAGACCCGATGGCGTCTCGACACAATCGCAAGGTTCTGGTCTTCGGCTCAAGGACAATGGATCCTCATGCAGCGTTCGTGGACGCACTGGCAATTCCATGGAACTTTCGGCTGCCATACGTGTTCCCTCCAGTTATGGATTGTTTTGCAACAGAGAGCGCTGTGTAATGAGTATAATAGTGGCACCTGCAAAAGTAAATTTTGTTAGTAAAAAAATGTTTACAGCCCTATTAGGCTAGGTAAGGGGATAAACAGTCCACTTTTATAGATGTTTCCAGACTTTACCAGGATGTTAGTGTCCTACCTGTCCCTGTCTAACCGCGGCACTTCCAGAAGATGGTGTACGGCTGGCCGCAGCTGTCCGTCTCTGTCCGTCTTTACTCCGCTGCGTCCAGCGGGTTGTAGCCGATGACGTCACCGGGTATTTGCCGAGACGGCTCGTGGAGCGGCGTGGAACAGCTGGTAAATTTTTTGATAGAGCCAGTCTGTAGTAGCGTGGCTGGTCAGCTTGAATGTAGTCCAACGCGTTTCATGTGACATGCACACTTTTTCGAGGATGAATGATTTATTTCATAAAAATAAAGTCTTTTATATGTTTAAAATACCGGAACTTCCAGCCGGAAGTGTTTTTTTTTTTTATTTGTCCCCGCAAAAAAAAATCGTCACTTCCGGCCGGAAAAATTTGCGCACGGCATTGCCAGAGTGTACCCTCCTTCTTAGGCTTGCATTGGGATGTCCTATCCTCTACCAGGTAGGACAAAAGAGGAAACAGGAGTTTTTACTCCGTGTAAAATCAATTCCTCCGAGTTCATCTGGGGTACACTGGGTACCTTCCCTGTTTTTATTATTATTACGTTTTATTATTTTTCTTGTGCTTAGTGCAAAAATTTAATTGCATGTTGATATGGAGAGGTTAATAGGGACGGAGTTTTAGCTCCAATAGATTTAACTATTTGGTGCCTACTCTTCACCGTTCCCTCTCAATCCATATTCTACCAGTGTCACCCAAATGGACTCACTGTGAGCACTTTTTTTAATTTTTCAGAAATTACCAACTATTTGGAAATGTTCTGATTTCTGCTAAGTTTAATGTCTTTCACTTGCTCTTTTCGGATCAGTATGAGATCCTGGCAGTCAGGAGACCGACGCCGGAATCCTGACAGAGAGCGTAGTGTCCCCCCTTGTGGACTCACTGCGCTCGCTATGCTTCGGGCCCGGTGGCAACCTTCGGTCACCAAAGGGTTCTGTTCCCCTTCGGGTTGTGGGGTGGTCCACCACCCCCAAGTTGGGGAACTAGCCGGCGGTCGGGACTCCGACCGCCGGCATTGCAGCCTGTGTCGGGATTCCGGCGTCGGTATATTGACCACAGGGATCCTGTCCGGCGGTTAGATGACTGCCTCGCGCTCTTTTCTCTTACGTCCTAGAGGATGCTGGGGTCCACATCAGTACCATGGGGTATAGACGGGTCCACTATCATGGATCTTTGGGGCTTACTTTAAACAGACATGATGGCCTCTCGTCTCAACAAGAAGCTTTGGCGTTATTGTTCCAGGTCGAGGGACCCACAGACAGTGGCAGTGGATGCCCTGGTGTCTCCGTGGGTGTTCCAGTTAGTGTACATGTTTCCACCACTCCCACTCATCCCTAGATTCCTAAAACTCATAAGGAGAACAAGGGTTTAAGCGATCCTCATTGCCCCAGACTGGCCAAGAAGGGCTTGGTACGCGGACCTTCTGCATCTACGGCAAGAGGAGCCGAGGCCTCTTCCTCTTCGGGAGGACCTGCTGCAGCAGGGGCCGTTCGCCTATCAAGACTTACCGCGGCTACGTTTGACGGCATGGAAGTTGAGCGCCTAATTCTTGCTCAGAAGGGCATTCCGAAGACGGTTATTCCTACCCTCATACAGGCTAGGAAAGGGGTAACGTCTAAACATTGCTATCGTATTTGGAAGAAATATGTCTCTTGGTGTGAGTCCAAGAAGTTTCCTATGGTGGAGTTTCAACTGGGACGTTTTCTCCTCTTCCTGCAAGCAGGAGTGGATATAGGTCTGAGGTTGGGATCTGTGAAGGTCCAGATTTCAGCCCTATCCATTTCCTCTCAGAAACAATTGGGTGCCGTCCCTGAGGTTCAGACCTTTTTGAAGGGAGTTCTGCATATCCAACCTCCCTTTCTAACGCCTACGGCGCCCTGGGAACTTAACGTGGTGTTGCAGTTCCTCCAGTCGGATTGGTTTGATCCTCTACAGGAGGTAGAGGTCAAATTTCTTACATGGAAGGCGGTCACTTCGTTGGCCTTAGCTTCTGCTAGACTGGTGTCCGAGCTGGGGGCTTTATCCTTTAAAAGCCCTTACTTGATCTTCCACGAAGATAGAGCTGAGCTCCGGACTCGTCAGCAGTTTCTTCCGAAGGTTGTGTCGGGTTTTCATATCAACCAACCTATTGTGGTGCCAGTGGCTACTGACTCCTCAATTACATCAAGGTCCTTGGATGTCGTAAGGGCTCTGAAGATATATGTGAAGAGAACTTTTTGTCACAGAAAGTCGGACTCTGTTTGTCTCTCGCTGGATTAGGTTCACTATCCAGCACGCTTATTCTACGGCAGGACTGCCGTGTCCAAAATCTGTTAAGGCCCACTCTACTCGTAAGGTGGGGTTTTCCTGGGCGGCTGCCCGGGGTGTCTCGGCAGTGCAACTTTGCAGAGCTGCAACTTGGTCTGGGTCGAACACGTTTGCAAAGTTTTACAAGTTCGATACTTTGGCCTCTGATAACCTGAAGTTCAGTCAATCAGTTCTGCAGGAGCCTCCGCGCTCTCCCTCCCGTTCTGGGAGCTTTGGTACATCCCCATGATACTAATGTGGACCCCAGCATCCTCTAGGACGTAAGAGAAAATAGTATTTTGGTACCTACCGGTAAATCTCTTTTCTCGTAGTCCGTAGAGGATGCTGGGCGTCCGCCCAGCGCTTAGTTTTCCTGCAAATGTTGTTTGGTTCAGTACCACTTCATTTTGGTTGAGTACTGTGTTGTTACTTGGTAAGTAATGTTTCAGCTGTTGCTGAGTAGTTCAAGCTCATTGGCTTGACGTGCCTTGTATGTGTGAGCTGGTATGAATCTCACCACTATCTGTGTATAATCCTTCTCTCGAAGTATGTCGTCTCCTCGGGCACAGTTTCTAGACTGAGTCTGGTAGGAAGGGCATAGAGGGAGGAGCCAGCCCACACTATTAAACTCTTAAAGTACCAATGGCTCCTGGTGGACCCGTCTATACCCCATGGTACTAATGTGGACCCCAACATCCTCTACGGACTATGAGAAAAGGATTTACCGCTAGGTACCAAAATCCTGTTTTTCTTTAGGCAACACTGGTTTGAACATATTTTTGATGATTGGTCTGCTTTAATATAGATCACATAATGACTAATTGTTTTTAACTGGTAGGATTTATTTATACTTTTTGGTTAACCAATTTAAAGTGCTAATTTATTCTTTTACATTTATGTTGACAGGTTATGCGATCGCTAACCCAGATGTTTTATTTAGCATTAAAAAACCACATGAACCATGTGTGCGAATTGATTGTAGTTCTGGAGAAACTAAAGAGATTCCTGTTGGAGGTAACTTGATTTTATATTTACAATGAGGCATGTTTTATGACTTTGAAAGTTTTTACTTTTTAAAGCTACAGTTTAATTTAGGTGCCAGCTCCGGCCCCAACCTGTAATCCCATGGTCCACTGTCCCACAAGCCTTGCTAAAATAGAATGTATATAATTTATGGTATTATTCATAATTCTACTTTGTTGCTTAGTTAAAAGCCTGCCAGCCAGCAGGTTAAAGTTGTTGCTGTGTTTTTAAGGTGCATGTGACGGGTGTGGTTCATCAAATCGACAGTGTCTAGGTCGACCACTATAGGTCGACAGTCACTAGGTCGACATGGATGGAAGGTCGACAGGGTTTCTAGGTCGACATGTGCTAGGTCGACAGGTCTAAAGGTCGACATGATGATTTTTTTTTTTTGTGTCGTTTTCATCGTAGAGTGACCGGGATCCCAAATTAGTGCACCGCGTCCCCTCGCATGGCTCGCTTCGCTCGCCATGCTTCGGACATGATGCCTTCGCTCCGCTACCGCTTCGCTCGGCACACTTTACCGTTCCAATCGTAGTCCACGTGGATCGTTAAGTATGAAAAAATAAAAAAAAATAAAAAAAATTTGAAAAACTCATGTCGACCTTTAGACCTGTCGACCTAGCACATGTCGTCCTAGAAACCCTGTCGACCTTCCATCCATGTCGACCTAGTGACTGTCGACCTATAGTGGTCGACCTAAACATTGTCGACCTAGACACTGTCGATCTTCAGACCGGATCCCGCATGTGGAGTCTGCTAATTTGTTTGGGCTTGACTAATATTCCTTGACAATGTCACCATAAACTTCTCTATGAACCAGTGGTAACATGCCCCAATAACGTTGCTGGTGTTAAAAGAAATAAAAAGTGCATTTATTACTGTGTAGTTGAGCTGAAATGCAAGACCACTTGAATCTTACATTTTATGGTTGATGAACTTTGTTAAATGAGTATCTGGTCCTAAACTAATTCAGATCTTAATCTTAATTATCTTTATAATTTAATATTTCTACTTGTGGAAGGGTGTTTTCTGTATGTAGAACTATTACTCTGAATGGTGGTTTTCTTTAAATGCAATTAATGTATATGAGATACTACTTTAGCTATTTAACGTTGAGGTTGTATTTTTTAATTATTTTCTTTAGACCATCCTGACATTTTAATAAGGATAAAGGAAGAAGACGGCGAAGACCAAATAGAAACTTTTGTTGAATCATCGAATTGTGAGTGTTAGACATGTAATGCTTAGTATGGACTGTGGTAGACACAATGCTTAGACCTGTGCTGATGGTATGCAATTCAGGACTCCATTGCTGTTTGCAGAGTAGCTATGCAGCTAACTAATATTTGGGGTTCCTGATCAAAACGAATGCAAAGGTTTTTTTCTGCAGCGGGGTACACTGTGTTCCAGAGGGAATACATCGGGGTGTAGAGTTGGATCTTGATCCAGAGGCACCAACAGGCTAAAGCTTTGACTGTTCCCAGGATGCATTGCATGGCCTCCTCTATAACCCCGCCTCCGGACACTGGAGCTCAGTTTGTAAGTTGGTGCTGGCAGAGCAGGTCACTTAACAGGGGGGCTGCGCTAGGCAGCCCTGAAAAGAGGTTTTCTTAGAAGATTCTTCAAAGGCTGCAGCACTTTTATGTCCTAGTGACATACTGTGCTGTGGCTCAACACCTCTCCAGCGGCGCAGCATATTCCCGCTGGCCGGGTTCCCGGGTACTTGCGGAGGCGCTCCGGTTTCCAGGCACACGCCGCTGGTACTCTGCAGAATCGCGTGGCTGCTCATTTGGGAGGAGGTAAAAGGGTCCCCCAGGTGGGACCCGCTGAAATCGCATTCCGGTCACGGTCTTAGGAGACGGACCGCGGCGCTGGCGTGGACACTGTTACCGTGCAGGGACCCCACTATATCCACCAGGGCAGGGAGCACATGTCTGATTACACAAAAATCCTTTTTAACAAGGCTCACAGTGCCCGGTGGTGAGGACCAGCATAGGTGATAAGATGCTTGACCTGTAGACCCTCCCCAGCTATGGTCGCCATCTACTGCTGGTGTTCCCGCCCTGGAGCTGCTTCTCACTCTCCCTCACTCCCTGACATAGAATTTGGCGCCATGTTTACACAAGTAGCTACGGCTGATCTACGGGACTGCAGGGCTCTGTTTCCTCTGTAAATCCGCCTGCCTCATCAGCGCTGTGCATTTACAGTCACTTAGATATTCTACATGTCATTTTAGACAGTGTTAGTTAAAACAAGTGTACTTCTACCTGAATATTTAGTATAAGTATTCTGAGATATACATCCTGTATCTGACTGTGCACCAAATCTTATTGACTTTTTTTGACTGTGACTAAAGTGATGCATAAAGGTGGAGCCGTGGATATAGCTTATCTAGACTTTAGTAAGGCATTTGACACTTTTCCACATCGCAGACTGCTAAATAAACTTGGAAGTTTGGCATTGGATACTAGGATTATTGATTGGATAAGATCTTGGTTGCAGGATAGAAAACAGAAAGTTGTGGTAAATGGAGTGCACTCACAGGAGGGAAATGTTACCAGTGGAGTACCCCAGGGATTTGTACTTGGACCAGTGCTTTTTAATATCTTTATTGGTGACATTGCAAATGGCATTAAAGGGAAAGTATGCCTTTTTGCAGATGACGCAAAGGTATGCAACAGGGTAGACACACCAGGTGGGGTAAAACAAATGATTGAGGATCTAGGTAGACTAGAGGAATGGTCAAGAGTGTGGCAATTATAGTTTAATGCCAAAAAATGCTAAATCATGCACTTGGGTCTCAAAAATCCAAAGGCTAAATATAGTATTAATGGCACTATACTGGAAACTACTGAGGAGGAAAGGGATCTAGGAGTCACTATTTTAGGTGACTTAAAGGCAGGTAAGCAATGTAACAAAGCAATGAGGAAGGCTACTCAGATGGTTGGCTGCATTGGGAGAAGAATAAGCAGCAGCAGAAAGAAAGAAAAGTAATAATGCCATTGTATAGGTCATTGGTACGGCCTCATCTAGAATACTGTGTTCAATTCTGGATGCTATATCTTCAAAAGGATATTATTACATTAGAGACTGTACAAAGAAGTGCAACTAAAATGGTGCATGGCCTACATCACAAAACATACCCAGAAAGACTAAAAAATCTCAATATGTATAGTTTGGAGCAGAGAACGGAAAGGGGGGACATGATAGAAACTTTCAAATATACCAAGGGTTTTAACAAAGTCCAGGAGGGAAACATTCTCCAAATGAAGAGAATCAATAGGACACGAGGACATGCACTGAGACTGGTGGGGGAGAGGTTCAGGGGAAATATGAGGAAAAATTACTTCACAGAAAGGGTAAAGTGGGATAGCCTCCCATCAGAGGTGGTAGAGGCTAAGACAGTAGAGCAATTTAAACATGCATGGGATAGGCATAAGGATATTCTTACAAGGAAATAAGGATCAAATAAGGTTTGAGATAAAAATATGGTTAAAAAAAAAAGCAGCAGACTAGATGGGCCAAGTGGTTCTCATCTGCCGTCAAATTCTATTGTTATATCTATATATACATATTGATATGTAGTTTTACTGGTCCAGTGCAGTTTTATTGTTTATTTGAAATAACTACTGCATTGTAACTGTGACTGAGTGTGCCTGTAGCTGCTGTGTGGATTTTATATATATATATATATATATATATATATATATATATATATATATATATATATATAATATATACAGTGGTCGAAGTGGGGCGGTATACGGTACACTTCTTCCACTGACCCGGAAATGAGGAACTGAAAGTGCAGCAGGAGGCGAGGGAAGTGGCCATCCTGCTGCACATGTTGCTCCCTATCCCTGCGCGGCGGTCGGCGGCTGTGTAAAGCACTGTACTAGCTCACAGCAGCCAGCAGCCCACCGATCACTGCTGCCAGCCACCAGCAACAAATGAGGTAGTGTTCCCCTGCTGTCACCTCTCTCCCTGTCGTTCTCCCTGTCCCTACTGTCACTCTCTCTCTCCCAGCTGTCACTGTCGTCACTCTCTCTCTCTCTCCCTCTGCTGTCACTGTTGTCACTCTCTCTCCCTGTTGTCACTCTCTCTCCCTGTTGTCACTCTCTCTCCCTGTCGTCACACTCCCTCCCTGTCGTCACTCTCTCTCCCTGTCGTCATTGTCTTCACACTCTCTCCCTGTCGTCACTCTCTCTCTCTCTCTCCCTGTCGTCACTCTCTCTCTCCCTGTCGTCACTCTCTCTCCCTGTCGTCACTCTCTCTCTCCCTCCCTGTCGCCACTCTCTCTCTCTCCCTCCCTGTCGTCACTCTCTCTCTCTCTCTCTCTCTCTCCCTCCCTGTTGTCACTCTGGCTGTCCCTGCTGTCACAATTTCAGCTCATTCAGTGTGCTACAATGCGAATTTCGGCTCATTCAGTGTGCTACAATGTGAATTTCGGCTCGTACCGTGTGCTATAATGTGAATTTCAGCTCGTACCGTGTGCTATAAGGTGAAAGGGGCACCAGTACTAGATGGTATAAGGGGTTCTACTACACTGGACACGCCCCCTTTTGGGTGACCACACCCCCTTTTCTGGAGCGCGCACATAATTATGTCCTTGACTTTCGCATACCCCCACTCACATCTCCCAGTAAGCCTGCAGCACCTGTGGCCAATCAGGATCCACCTTGGGCAGCATTCTCAAGTATGCTGAATACGCTTGTGACACGCCTTGCGCCCCCTGTGGGGCCTCCTGTGCCATTGCCATTGCTGCCTCATATTGTACCTGTAGTCAATCCGCCCTGGGCGAACACTCTGTCTACTCAGATACAACAATTAAATCAATCTTTGGTTAGACAAAAGTCTACCCCACGCACCCTCTGGAGTCAAGGGGTCATCTAAGCGGGCCGCTTCCTCCTCACAATCCACTAATATTTCAGATAATTCTTCTGATGAGGATAGGGAATATACTAATCCGTCAGATACTGATACAGTTGCTTCTGACGAGGAACCTACAACTCGGGTTTATGTTCCTGACCCAGTGGAGGCTATTAAGCTGGTTCTACATATTGATGATGAGGTAGATCCCACCACTGCGTCTAAGAAACCTGATAAATTCAAACGTCAGAAGGTTACTAAAGTAGTCTTACCACATTCTGACCATTTAATTGACATACGTCTGGAATCCTGGTCATCTCCAGAAAAGAAATTCTCCCTGTCTAAAAAGATGCTAGCTCATTATCCTGTCCCTGTAGAGTTGAGTAACAAGTGGGAAACTCTGTCTTGTGGTGTCATCTACTCTGCCTGTCACCACTGTCACCTCATTAAATGAACCGACTGATAAGCGTGTGGAGGGATGCCTGAAGTCTTTTTACTCCCTTACCGGTGCTGTACATAAACCCACTATAGCAGCCTCCTGGGCAGCAAAAGGAATTGAAGCATGGGTTCAGGCATTGGAGGATGAGCTGCATCAGGATATTTCTGACACTGCCAGACAATACCTGTCGCATATTATCACAGCCTCCCACTATATTTAGGAGGCGTCCTCTGAGGCAGGTGTAATGGCGGCCAATGCGTCTACTACGTCTGTACTGGCTCGCCGAATTCTGTGGTTGAGGTCCTGTAAGGTGGACTAGACTCCAAAAAGACCTTGGAGGATAAGGGAGACACCCTATTTGGGGAGGATCTGAATAAGATTGTGACTGACTTGGCGTCTGCTAAGACTGCATTTCTCCCAAGTACTAATCCTTCTGCGCCGAAGGCAAAGAGTACTACTTTTCGTTCCTTTTGACCTCCAGAGAAAGCAAAGGGTCAGGCGTACCCGAGACAGGCTGGTACTTCCAAAACTACTAAGCCCAAACCTAAACAATCCTTGGCCGCCCGTCAGCCTGCTTGCAAACAAGACAAGCCTGCTGCATGACGTGGCGGGCCTCCCCCTTGGTGATCCGAGGGTGGGAGGCTGACTTCTGCAGTTCGCCCAGGCCTGGTTAAAGACCACTTCAGATGCCTGGGTGCGGGAAGTTGTCTCTCACGGGTACGCAATCTCTTTCAAGAGACGTCCCCCTCGCCAGTTCTGCTCGACTGTAATCCCTTCGGATCCGTTAAAAGCGCAAGCTCTTCACTTGGTTGTGCGATCCCTCCTGGACATAGGAGTGGTAGTGCCGGTACCCCTATCCCAGAGAGGCAGGGGATACTATTCGACCCTGTTTCTCATTCCGAAACCCAGTGGTTCCTTCCGGCCTATACTCAGGTGGCTCATCAACTGGAAAAAGTCCTCGCCGGTCCCTGCTTGGAGCATGGTGCACCTGGGGGCACTGCTAGACACACACAGCCAAAGACTGTTTCTGTCTCCGGAGAAAGTACTGAAACTTCAGGACAGGATCAGATGCTTCCTTTCTCGCCCAAGAGTGTCAATACACTCAGCGATACAAGTACTAGGCCTCATGGTGTCAGCTTTCGACATGGTGGAGTACGCTCAATTTCATTCCCGCCCTCTGCAGAGGTAAATCCTTTCCAAGTGGGACGGCCTATCTCATCGGATCAGGTCACAAATGATCTCCTTGACTATGGAGGTTCGTCTGTCACTGCGCTGGTGGCTACAGGACCAACAGTTGAGCAGGGGCCGTCCCTTCTGGATCCCCAACTAGGTCCTACTGACAACGGACGCCAGTCTGTGAGGTTGAGGCGCGGTGCTAGAGCAACACTCTCTCCAAGGTCTGTGGACCAAGAAGGAATCTCTCCTCCCGATAAACATTGCCCTGCCTCTGATACAGAACAGGCCTGTTCAAGTTCAATCAGACAACGCCACCACGGTGGCATACATAAATCATCAAGGCGGCACTCGAAGCCTCATGGCAATGATAGAAGTGTCAGAAATTCTTTGTTGGGCGGAACGCCATCTACCAACAATATCGGCAGTGCTCATTCCGAGGGTCGTCAACTGGGAAGCGGATTTCCTCAGTTTTCAGGACGTGTATGCCGGAGAGTGGAGTCTTCATCCGGAAGTCTTTCAGGTCCTAGTGGACAAGTGGAGCCTACCAGATGTAGACCTGATGGCATCTCGACACAATCGCAAGGTTCCGGTTTTCGGATCACGAACAAGGGATCCTCAAGCAGTGTTCGTGGACGCACTTGCAATTCCATGGAACTTTCGCCTGCCATACGTGTTCCCTCCAGTGTCACTTCTGCCCAGGGTACTGCGGAAGTTCAAGCAAGAAGGAGGAATAATACTTCTAGTCGCTCCAGCGTGGCCCAGACGGCATTGGTTCTCAGACCTGCAGAGTCTATCGATAGAGCGTCCTCTTCTACTTCCTCAACGCCCAGACCTCCTCGTTCAGGGATCTTGTGTCTACCCAGGCCTAGCAAGACTGGCTTTGACGGCGTGGCTCTTGAAGCTTCACTCTTGAGGGCCAAAGGATTCTCCTGGGCGGTTATCCAAACTATGCTAAAGGCCCGCAAACCGGCTTCTGCTCGGATTTATTACAGGGTCTGGAATTCTTACTTCACCTGGTGTGCTGCTAAGAATTATGATGCATACAATTTCAGAACGTCCGTACTTTTTGCTTTTCTGCAACAAGGCCTAGACTTAGGCCTTCGTCTGGCCTCCCTCAAGGTTCATATTTCTGCCTTGTCGGTGTGATTTCAGAGGAAGATTGCGTCTATTCCTGACGTTCATACTTTCACTCAAGGCGTTTTACGGATTCAGCCTCCCTATGTCCCTCCTGTGACTCCATGAATCCCCTTGAATGCCCTACACGAGTCTCCATTTGAACCTCTTGAGGCTGTGGTACTTTACATTTCTTACGCTTAAGGTCGTTTTTCTGCTGGTTATTGCCTCTGCTAGGAGGGGGTCAGACTTAGGTGCTTTGTCCTGTCGTCCACCCTTTTCTGATTTTTCACCATGACCGAGCAGTTCTCAGAACTCGTCCCGGTTATCTACCTAAGGTGGTGTCTTCTTTCCATCTTAACCAAGAGATTGTGGTTCCGGCTTTTATCTCTCCTGGTTTGTCCTCCAAAGAGCGGTCTTTGGATGTGGTACGGGCTCTCCGTATTTACATGGAGAGGACTGCCTCTCTCAGGAGGTCCAATACCCTTTTTGTACTTTTTTGGTTTTCACAAACGTTGCTGGCCTGCGAATAAGGAAACCTTGGCCAGATGGATTAGAATGGTGATTGCACAAGCTTATGCTTAGGCTGGTCTCCCAGCTCCTGCTGCTATCAAGGCCCATTCTACTCGGTCTGTTGGACCTTCTTGGTCGGCCTGCCGTGGCGCGTCCGTTGAACAATTGTGCAAGGCGGCTATGTGGTCATCTGTGAACACATTCATCAGGTTCTATGCCTTTGATGCTTCCGCCTCCCAGGATTCCACAGGGCGCCCATCCTGACGCACTTAGCTTCTTTGGGTTTATATGACATTAGCCGCTGGTCCCTTCCCCTGTCGTGAGTACGTGGTTCTATGTGACTAACATCTGCCTTCTCTTTTACCTGCTACTGCATTGGACGGGTTAACGAAACTGAGTTCCAGTGTCCGGAGGCGGGGTTATAGAGGAGGCGGTGCGGTGCATCCTGGGAACAGTCAAAGCTTTTAGCCTGTTGGTGCATTGGATCAAGAGCCAACTCTACACCCCGATGTATTCCCTGTGGAACCCAGTGTATCTCGCAGAAAGAGATTTAACCATGGTAAGTCTTACCATCAATCTCCTTTTGTTTACCCATAATATGTATAATAAAATTAATCACCAGTTTATAAAATCTTAATCTCTTGACTTCAAATTGTTGATTTTTTTTCAGCCAAATTGGTAGTATCAGAGTTGTCAGTGCCTAGTCCTATCACAATAAGTACAGCATGGAGAAGGCACATTCCATTTCCTGTTTTTTCCTAATTGTAAAATGGACCTGAATTCTCTGGCTGATCAGAGGTGTTGGGTACAGAGCCTCATTTCTCCAACGTCCTAGGGGATACTGGGATGGTCTGGTATCATGGGGTATAGATGGGGTCCATTGGAGCCTGGCCCTGTACATTTCTTCAGAGTGTGCCTTCTCCTCCCCCCTATGCCCCTCCCGCAGACTCAGTTTAGTAAAATGTGCCCAAGGAGTCGATGCATTCTCTGGAACTCCAGAGAGATTGCTTCAAAAATTTGTTTTAGTTTATTCTTTTCTTAGGAGATGGGACGAGTACCAACCTCTTGAAAGGTTAATGGTTCGGATCCACGCTGACAGGACATAGCTCCTGAAGGGGGTTGTTTCACTCACACACTGCGGTGAGCGCTCTCCCCCACAGCATTCCCCCACCCCTAATTGCTAAGCTGAAGACGATGGCGGTGAGTACAAAGCCGGGGTCTCGGTTGGCGGGTACCCGGTTCTGATGGCGGCGTTAGGGTGGCAGGCACACAGGTTAAGTGCTGCTGTTGTCCCTCCATGTAAGCCCAGACTGGCCCTGATGCTAGATAGGGGTTTTAACCCCATTTTCTCTAGCATCCATAAGGTATTTTGGGGTAATCTAGTACGATGGGGTATAGACGGGATCCAAAGGAGCAGGTGCACTTTAAATTTCTTCAACTGGCTGTGCTGGCTCCTCCCCTCTATGTCCCCTCCCACAGGCAGTTTAGTTTAGAAAAAAGTACCCTCAGGAGAGGATGCACACACTGCAAGTTCCAGAGAGTTTTCTTCAGTTAATTTTAAATCTTTGTTTTTTTTTGGTATGCGCTGTTTGGGCAACAGCATACCTGCACCGTGGGAGTTAGGGGGGCGCAACTTTACACATACAGTGATATTAGGATTAATTTACACAATAATGATGTATCAGAAATTCCATACTTCAGATAGATAGTGATACACTTTCCCTTGGGCAATGAATACTAAAAATGGAGAGGAACACAAAACATAGTGCAATTCTATTGATAAAACATATATGTCTTTATTAGTTATTGGTCCCACTCACATAGCGAAGCTGACAATTTTGCATGTAGAAATCAGAATTCTGAACATACACGATTCCACTTCATAAAAATGTTGGACACATATTCTCCATTGGGCACTGGAAATAAGAGATAGTGATAGTGCAATACCGTCTATGAATGTGGTTAAATAGCTTTAATAAATACACTCACAAACACAAATTAAAATCGGCATGTAACAAGGATGTGCTGCATAGACATCAGGGAAGCAAGAAATCGCAAACAGCAGCATAGGAGTATAGTCACCAAGAGTCCCGGTTACTAAAGGTGTCCCCAGACTGTTTGTCACGTCCTCCGGATCCCCGGTCAGAGCAGCACACACAGTCCCCTGCTTAAGCGCTTTTGGATGAATATCCTTCATCAGAAGCCTAGGGGACAGCCACGCTAGCATCTTAAAATACTACCCTAATTACAAAATGAGAAACAGC
This sequence comes from Pseudophryne corroboree, assembly GCF_028390025.1. NCBI lineage: Eukaryota > Metazoa > Chordata > Amphibia > Anura > Myobatrachidae > Pseudophryne > Pseudophryne corroboree. The sequence goes on along the minus strand of NC_086453.1, from coordinate 186,789,910 downwards.
TGTAACAACGCGTCACTGGCATCCTCCCAGCCCGCTCCCAGCTCCTCCCCATCCATACTACAAGAACTTCCTAGTAGGCCATAAAGAGATTGGCATAGCTTGGGACGAACCTGGTGGCCATAGCAGTCCCCACACGCTGGAAGTAATAGGTACCATTGAAAAAAAAAAATATTTCTTAATATGAACTTAATTCCATCTACAATATTGTATGTTTTGGCACCTATGGATTGCCTTGTGTGAGGCATGGACTTTTAATATGTTGTGGAACGCAAGCTTCGAGAACTGGAATGCATATCTTGCTGGCTATGGTACACAAACGTCACTTCCGGTGACGCGCCTGTCGGGAATAGGAATGAAACGCAAACGTCACTTCCTGTGATGCGGATCCGATCGCCGGGAGGATGCCAGTGACTCGTCCAGTTACAACTGTTTCTCATTTTGTAATTAGGGTAGTATTTAAAGCTGCTAGGGTGGCTGTCCCATATGCTTCTGAAGAAGGATATTCATCCGAAAGCGCTTAAGCAGGGGACTGTGTGTGCTGCTCTGACCGGGGATCCGGAGGACGTGACAAACAATCTGGGGACACCTTTAGTAACCGGGACTCTTGGTGACTATACTCCTATGCTGCTGGTTGCGATTTCTTGCTTCCCTGATGTCTATGCAACACGTCCTTGTTACATGACAATTTTAATTTGTGTTTGTGAGTGTATTTATTAAAGCTTTTTAACCACATTCATAGACGGTATTGCACTATCACTATCTCTTATTTCCAGTGCCCAATGGAGAATATGTGTCCAACACTTTTATGAAGTGGAATCGTGTATGTTCAGAATTCTGATTTCTACATGCAAAATTGTCAGCTTCGCTATGTGAGTGGGACCAGTAACTAATAAAGACACATATGTTTTATCAATAGAATTGCACTATGTTTTGTGTTCCTCTCCATTTCTCTATCGTCCTTGTGGATGCTGGGGTTCCTGAAAGGACCATGGGGGAATAGCGGCTCCGCAGGAGACAGGGCACAAAAAGTAAAGCTTTCCGATCAGGTGGTGTGCACTGGCTCCTCCCCCTATGACCCTCCTCCAGACTCCAGTTAGATTTTTGTGCCCGGCCGAGAAGGGTGCAATCTAGGTGGCTCTCCTAAAGAGCTGCTTAGAGAAAGTTTAGCTTAGGTTTTTTATTTTACAGTGAGTCCTGCTGGCAACAGGATCACTGCAACGAGGGACTTAGGGGAGAAGGAGTGAACTCACCTGCGTGCAGGATGGATTGGCTTCTTGGCTACTGGACATCAGCTCCAGAGGGACGATCACAGGTACAGCCTGGATGGTCACCGGAGCCGCGCCGCCGGCCCCCTTGCAGATGCTGAAGTAAGAAGAGGTCCAGAATCGGCGGCTGAAGACTCCTGCAGTCTTCTAAAGGTAGCGCACAGCACTGCAGCTGTGCGCCATTTTCCTCTCAGCACACTTCACACGGCAGTCACTGAGGGTGCAGGGCGCTGGGAGGGGGGCGCCCTGGGAGGCAAATGAAAACCTTTTTTGGCGAAAAATACCTCACATATAGCCCCCAGAGGCTATATGGAGATATTTAACCCCTGCCAAGATTCACTAAATAGCGGGAGACGAGCCCGCCGAAAAAGGGGCGGGGCCTATCTCCTCAGCACACAGCGCCATTTTCTCTCACAGAAAGCCTGGAGAGAAGGCTCCCAGGCTCTCCCCTGCACTGCACTACAGAAACAGGGTTAAAACAGAGAGGGGGGGCACTGATTTTGGCGATATTGAGATATATATAAAGATGCTATAAGGGAAAACACTTATATAAGGTTGTCCCTATATAATTATAGCGTTTTGGTGTGTGCTGGCAAACTCTCCCTCTGTCTCCCCAAAGGGCTAGTGTGGGTCCTGTCCTCTGTCAGAGCATTCCCGGTGTGTGTGCTGTGTGTCGGTACGTGTGTGTCGACATGTATGAGGACGATGTTGGTGAGGAGGCGGAGAAATTGCCTGTAATGGTGATGTCACTCTCTAGGGAGTCGACACCGGAATGGATGGCTTATTTCGGGAATTACGTGAGAATGTCAACACGCTGCAAGGTCGGTTGACGATGTGAGACGGCCGACAAACTATTAGTACCGGTCCAGGCGTCTCAGAAACACCGTCAGGGGCGTTAAAAACGCCCATTTACCTCAGTCGGTCGACACAGACACAGACACGGACACTGAATCCAGTGTCGACGGTGAATAAACAAACGTATTTCTCATTAGGGCCACACGTTAAGGGCAATGAAGGAGGTGTTGCATATTTCTGATACTACAAGTACCACAAAAAAGGGTATTATGTGGGAGTGAAAAAACTACCTGTAGTTTTTCCTGAATCAGATAAAATAAAATGAAGTGTGTGATGATGCGTGGGGTTACCCCGATAGCAAATATTGGCGTTATACCCTTTCCCGCCAGAAATTAGGGCGCGTTGGGAAACACCCCTTAGGGTGATAAGGCGCTCACACGCTTATCAAGTGGCGTTACCGTCTCCAGATACGGCCGCCCTCAAGGAGCCAGCTGATAGGAAGCTGGAAAGATATCCTAAAAAGTATATACACACATACGGTGGTTATACTGCGACCAGCGATCGCCATCAGCCTGGAGATGCAGTGCTGGGTTGGCTTGGTCGGATTCCCTGACTGAAAATATTTTATTCATATAGAGCATTTAATAGGATGCATTCTATATATATATGTACGTGAGATGCACAGAGGGATATTTGCTCTCTGGCATCAAGATAAGTACGTTGTCCATATCACCCAGAAGATGTCATGGACACGACAGTGGTCAGGTGATACAGATCCCATACGGCACATGGAAGTATTGCCGTATAAAGGGAAGGAGTTAGTTGGGGTCGGTCCATCGGACCTGGGGACCACGGCAACAGCTGGGAAATCCAACCTTTTTACCCCAAGTTACATCTCAGCTGAAAAAGACACCGTCTTTTCAGCCTCAATCCTTCCTTTCCCATGAGGGCATGCAGGCAAAAGGCCAGTCATATCTGCCCAGACATAGAGGTAAGGGAAGTAGACTGCAGCAGGCAGCCCCTTCCCAGGAAAAGAAGCCCTCCACCGCGTCTGCCAAGTCCTCAGCATGACGCTGGGGCCATGCAAGCGGACTCAAGGTGGGGGGGTAGTCTCAAGAGTCTCAGCGCGCAGTGGGATCACTCGCAGGTTGACCCCTAGATAGTACAAGTATTATCCCAGGGGTACAGATTGGAGAGTCGAGACATCTTCTCCTCGCAGGTTTCTGAAGTCTGCTTTACCAACGGCTCCCTCCGACAGGGAGGCAGCATTGGAAACAATTCACAAGCTGTATATCCAGCAGGTGATAATCAAAGTACCCCTCCTACAACAAGGAAAAGGGTATTATTTTTCCACACTATATTGTGGTACTGACGCCAGACGGCTTGGTGAGACATAGTCTAAACTGAAATCTTTGAACACTTACATAAAAGGTTCAAATCGAGATGGAGTCACTCAGAGCAGTGATAGCGAACCGGAAAAAAGGGGACTATATGGTGTCCCTGGACATCAAGGATTACCTCCATGTCCAAATTTGCCCTTCTCAACAAGGGTACCTCTGGTTCGTGGTACAGAACTGTCAATATCAGTTTCAGACGATGCCGTTTGAATTATCCACGGCACCCCGGGCCTTTTTACCAAGGTAATGGCCGAAAAGATGTTTCTTCAAAGAAAAAAGGCATCTAAATTATCCCTTACTTGGACGATATCCTGAAAAGGGCAAGTTCCAGAGAACAGTTGGAGGTCGGAAGAGCACTATCTAAAGTAGTTCTACGACAGCACGACTGGATTCTAAATATTCCAAGAATCGCAGCTGTTTTCCGACGATACGTCTGCTGTTCCTAGGAATGATTCTGGGCATAGTCCAGAAAAAGGTGTTCCTCCGGGAGGAAAAAGCCAAGGAGTTATTCGACCTAGTCAGAAACCTCCTAAAACCAGGCCAAGTATCAGTGCATCAATGCACAGGAGTCCTGGGAAAAATGGTGGCTTCTTACGAAGCGATTCCATTCGGCAGATCTCAGGGGATTTGCTGGACGAATGGTCCGGATCGCATTTTCAGATGCATCAGCGGATAATCCTGTCTCCAAGGACAAGGGTGTCTCTTCTGTGGGGGCTGCAGAGTGCTCATCTTTTAGAGGGCAGCACACTCAGCATTCAGGACTGTGTTCTGGGGACCACGGATACCAGCCTGAGAGGCTGGGGAGTAGTCACACAGGGAAAAAATTTCCAAGGAAGTGTGGTCAAGTCTGGAGACTTCTCTCCACATGAATATACTGGAGCTAAGGGCAATTTACAATGCTCTGAGCCTAGGAAGACTCCTGCTTCAAAGTCAACCGGTGCTGATCCAGTAGGACATCATCATGGCGGTCGCCCACGTTATCAGACGGGGCGACACAAGAAGCAGGAGGGCAATGACAGCAAGGATTCTTCGCTGGGCGGAAAATCATGTGATAACACTGTCAGCAGTGTTCATTCCGGGAGTGGGCAACTGGGAAGATTTCCTTAGCATAAATGAATTCCACCCGGAAAAGTGGAAACTTAATCTGGAAGTTTCCACATGATTGTAAACCGTTGGGAAAGACCAAAGGTGGTTATGATGGCGTCCCACCTGAAGCGCCAGGTCAAGAGACACTTAGGCAATAGCTGGGACGCTCTGGTAACACCGTCGGTGTACCAGTCGGTGTATGTGTTCCATCCTCTGCTTTTCATACCCAATGTATTGAAAATGATAGGAAGGAGAGGAGTAAGAACTATACTCGTGGCTCCGGTTTGGCCAAGAAGGACTTGGTTCCCGGAACTTAAAGAGATACTAAGAAGGGTCTTGATTCGGCAAGAACCGTGTCTGTTCCGGGACTTACCGCAGCTGCGTTGACGCCAAGGCGGGTGAACGCCGGATCCTAAGGGAAAGAGGCATTCCGGAAGAGGTCATCCCTACCCTGGTCAGAGCCAGGAAGGAGGTGACCGCACAACATTATCACCACTTAGGTGAAAATATGTGCCAGGGTGTGAGTCCAGGAAGGCTCCACGGAAGAATTTCAACTAGGTTAATTTCTACATTTCCTGCAAACAGGAGTGTCTATGGGTCTCAAATTGGGTCCATTAAGGTTCAAATTTCGGCCTGTTGATTTTCTTCCAGAAAGAAATTGGCTTCAGTTCCTGAAGTCCAGAAGTTGTTAAGGGAGTACTGCATATACAGCCCCTTTGATGTCTCCAGTGGCACTGGGCGATCTCAACGTAGTTTTGGGATTCCTAAAAAATCACATTGGTTTAAACAACTCAAATCTGTGGATTTGATATATCTCACATGGAAAATGACCATGCTGTTGGTCCTGGCCTCGGCCAGGCGAGTGTCAGAATTGGCGGCTTTATCTCACAAAGCCATATCTGATTGTCCATTCGGACAGAGCAAAGCTGCGGACTCGTCCCCAGTTTCTCCTTAAGGTGGTGTCAGCGTTTCACCTGAACCAGCTTATTGTGGTACCTGCGGCTACTAGGGACTTGGAGGACTCCAAGTTGCTGGATGTTATCAGGGCCCTGAAAATATAGTTTCCAGGTTGGCTGGAGTCAGGAAATCTGACTTGCTGTTTATCCTGTATGCACCCAACAATGCTGGGTGTTTCTGCTTCTAAGCAGTCGATTGCTCGTGGGATTGGTAGCACAATTCAACTTGCACATTCTGTGGCAGGCCTGCCACAGTCTAAATCTGTTAAGGCCCATTCCACAAGGAAGGTGGGCTCATCTTGGGCGGCTGCCCGAGGGGTCTCGACATTACAACTTTGCCGAGCAGCTACGTGGTCGGGGGAGAACACGTTTGTAAAATTCTACAAATTTGATACCCTGGCAAAAGAGGACCTGGAGTTCTCTCATTCGGTGCTGCAGAGTCATCCGCACTCTCCCGCCCGTTTGGGAGCTTTGGTATAATCCCCATGGTCCTTTCAGGAACCCCAGCATCCACAAGGACGATAGAGAAAATAAGAATTTACTTACCGATAATTCTATTTCTCGGAGTCCGTAGTGGATGCTGGGCGCCCATCCCAAGTGCGGATTATCTGCAATACTTGTACATAGTTATTGCTAACTAAATCGGGTTATTGTTGTTGTGAGCCATCTTTTCAGAGGCTCCGCTGTTATCATACTGTTAACTGGGTTCAGATCACAGGTTGTACAGTGTGATTGGTGTGGCTGGTATGAGTCTTACCCGGGATTCAAAATTCCTCCCTTATTGTGTACGCTCGTCCGGGCACAGTACCTAACTGGAGTCTGGAGGAGGGTCATAGGGGGAGGAGCCAGTGCACACCACCTGATCGGAAAGCTTTACTTTTTGTGCCCTGTCTCCTGCGGAGCCGCTATTCCCCATGGTCCTTTCAGGAACCCCAGCATCCACTACGGACTCCGAGAAATAGAATTATCGGTAAGTAAATTCTTATTTTTTAGTATTCATTGCCCAAGGGAAAGTGTATCACTATCTATCTGAAGTTTGGAATTTTCTGATACATCATTATTGTGTAAGCTAATCCTAATATCACTGGATGTGTAAAGTTGCGCCACTTGGTTTCACTATTTTTGGTTTATATTGTCTGTTAAAACCACGGTGAAGGTTTTCTGTGGGACTAAGGGCTGCCACTTACTTTAAGCGCAATAAGGATCTTCACTTGCTATATGTGTGTATGTAAGTGTTGTTACTGTAAACATGGTAAAACACCAATTATGCAGTGTATGTCACACCTGATTCTCTCCTCCTACGTCTGGTTCATTATCATGTGAATAATGTAGTCAGTCCTCACAGCTCTGTGATGTGACTGTGGGGGGGGAGGGTCAAAAGCCTTCCTGGCTGGGTGCCATTAAAAACATTATGTCTGATATATCATCTCAGCTCACTGCTACTTCTCAAAAAACTCAACAATTGCAGCGGGCTGTTGCAGACCTGGCTGCAAGGACTGACCAGCCCCCCTCTCTAATTCAGGGCCCCAAAAACGTGGGTCGCCTGCTTTACTCTCAGATTCAGATGTGGAAATACTGGAGAAGGGGGAGGAATTTTAACCTATTGCTGGGGATTCCCCGTCTACACAGAGTATTGAACCCCTCAGTTTGGCTATATGGGACATGTTAAAACTCCCTCTAGAGGATGCTGCGTCACAGCAGTCGTTTTTCTTCACAAAGAACAAGCCCAATGTCACTTTCCCTGATTCTGCAGAGTTCGCTGACCTATTTAAGTTAGCCTGGAAAAATACAGATAAAAAATACCAAGTGTCAAAACTGTTTTTACACACTTTCCCATTTGATTTTGAAGGCAGAAAATTCTAGGAAGAACCACCGGCTTTGGATGTTTCAGTCTCGTGCCTATCCAAGAAGGCGGTGCTGCCGGACTCGGGCTCCTTCACCATTAAAAGGACCCTGGGGATAGGAAGATAGACTTCAGTGTAGTCTCTATCTACACAGCAGCGGGTATGTCTCAAAGACCGTTCATAGCAGGTTGCTGGATGTCTCATGCCATTCATACATGGGCTAATCAGATTCAGGAGGGCAGGGGATATGCCCCTGGTCACCAAAGTGACTCTCTTGAAGCACATTCAGGACACCGCACGTGTGCTGTGTGACTCTCTCAAGGAGATAGGCAATATTAATGCTAGGACCACTGCTATGGCAGTGTCGGCGCGCAGGGCTTTGTGGTTGCATCAATGGATAGCGGACGCAGAATCCAAGCGCAGTGTAGAGGCTTTTCCCTCTTCGGGGGAATGGCTCTTCGGGGTAGAATTGGATACGTGGATTTCTAAAGTTACTGCGGAGAAATCCATGTTTTTCCCCTCTGGGGCCCCACCGTCTAGGCCAGGCCTGGCCAACCTGTGGCTCTCCAGCTGTTGTAAAACTACAAGTCCCATCGTGCTTTGCCACAGTTTTGCTATTAGGGAATGCTAAAACTGTGGCAAGGCATGCTGGGATGTGTAGTATCACAACATCTGGAGAGCCACAGGTTGGCCAGGCCTGGTCTAGGCGTTCCTACCTGGGGTCGTCTACCCAGTCCTTTTGGTCTAACAGGTTTAGGTCTAGGGCCAGAGGTGCCTCCAACGCGGCTAGAGGCACCAGAGGGAAGACAAAAAATCAGCGATCGCCAGTTCTCAGGAGAGCACCGGTACTGCTTCCACTAAGGCCTCAGCATGACTGTGCCCACCCACCTCAAGGGGATTTCGAGGTGGGAGCTTGGCTGCATCACATCAGCCGCATCTGGGAAAGTTTCTGCCAGGATACCTGGGTCAAGGACCTCATTTCTCAGGGCTACGAGCTGGAGTTCAACAGTCCTCCTCCCAAACGATTTTTCAAATCAAACTTACCAGCTTTGAAAGGTACGCGTGTTACACTGCAACAGGCCATCCTAAGATTGGTATAAACTCCAACTGGTTCGTGGTTCCGAAACCGGACGGTTCAGCGAGGCCCATTTTGAATCTAAAATCCTTGAAGCTCCACCTAAAGTTCAAGATGGAATCCTTGCGAGCAGTGATTGCGGGCCTGGTAGAATGGGAGTTCATGGTCTCCCTGGTATAAAAGACGCCTATCTCCATATCCCGATTTGGCCACCTCATCAGGCTTACTTGAGGTTTGCCTTGCTAAACGATCACTACCAGTTCCAGGCACTACCCTTCTGCCTGTCCACAGCTCCGAGGGTGTTCACGAAGGTGATGGCGGAGATGATGTTCCAACTTTGGGTCCAGGGGGTCAATGTTGTCCCTTACCTGGATGATCTCCTGATCTAAGCAAGAGCTTTTATTGCTTCATATAATCCGCACTATCCAGCTTCTGTCACACCATGGGTGGATCCTCAATTTACAGAAGTCCCACCTGGAGCCCTCTCAGAGACTCCTGTTCCAGGGAATGTTGCTGGTTACTGTGACCCAAAAAAGTGTTCCTCCCAGAGGACAAGCCGAGAACACTTCAGGAGATGGTCCGCATGGTTCTCCGGCCTACTCTGGTATCCATCCATCTTTGCACAAGATTGTTTGGGAAAATGGTTGCCTCGTACGAGGCTATCCAGTATAGAAGGTTCCATGCCAGGACTTTTCAATTGGATCTCCTGAGCAAGTGGTCCGGATCACATCTTCTGATGCACTGGATAATTCGGCTGTCACCTCAGGCCAGGATTTCTCTCCTGTGGTGGCTGCAGTCCTTCAACCTACTAGAAGGCCGAAGTTTCGGGATTCAGGATTGGATCCACCTTACGACAGATGCGAATCTGAGAAGATGGGGAGCTATCACCCAGTGGGCTCAGTTCCAGGGCAGGTGATCAACATTCTGGAACTTCGGGCGATTTACAATGCTCTGCTTCAGGCCTCTCCTCTACTCGGGGATCACGCGATCCAGATGCAGTCGGACAATGCCACGGCAGTGGCGTACATCAATCGACAAGGAGGGACAAAAAGCAGGGCCTGCATGTGAGAGGTGTCAAAGATACTCCTCTGGGCAGAAAGAAGTGCAAGAACAATGTCCGCAATCTTCATTCCGGGAGTAGACAACTGGGAAGCGGACTTCCTGAGTCGACATGATCTCCACCCGGGAGAGTGGGGGCTTCGCCATCAGGTGTTTCAGCAGATCATCGACCGGTGGGGTTGCCCTCAAATCGACATGATGGCTTCTCGACTCGACAAGAAGCTCCGTTGTTATTGCTTACGAACCAGGGACCCTCAGGCGAGGGCAGTAGATGCCCTGACGTCGCCGTGGTCTTACCGGCTTGTCTACCTGTTTCCTCCGATTCTATTGCTCCCAAGGGTGCTCATGCGAATCAGGAATCAAGGAGTCCAGGCAATTTTGATTGCCCCGGATTTTCCTAGGAGGGCTTGATACGCGGATCTTCTGGACATGTCCGTCGAAGACCCTTGGCCTCTGACTCTGAGAAGAGATCTTCTTCAACAAGGACTGTTCGTCTACCCGGACTTACGGCTGCTTCGTTTGACAGCATGGAGGTTGAGCGGAACATCCTAGCTCACAAGGGCCTTTCCAAAAAGGTTTTTGCTACCATGGTTCAGGCCAGAAAGCCTGTGACGTCAAAACACTATATATCTGGAGGAGATATGTCTTTTGGTGCGAGGAACGTACGTATCCGCCTGCAGAGTTTCACTTGGGACGGTTCCCTCGTTTCCTGCAAGCTGGTGTGGATAAGGGCTTGCGTCTGGTTTCCGTTAAGGTCAATTTCAGCGCTTTCGATTTTCTTCCAGAAGAAATTGGCGGTATTGCCAGAAGTTCAGACCTTCTTGCAAGGGGTGCTTCAATTCAACCTCCTTTTGTGCCGCCCACGGCACCATGGGACTTGAATGTAGTGTTGGAATTTCTACAGTCCTCCTGGTTTGAACCTCCGATGACGTTAGAAGACAAGTACCTCACGTGGAAGACGTTGATGTTATTGGTCCTGTCTTCTTCTAGGCGGGTCTCAGAATTGGGGGACTTATCGTGTAAAAGCCCCTATTTGCTCTTTTATGAGGACAGAGCGAAGCACAGGACTTAGGCAGCAGTTCCTGCCGAGTGTCGTCTCTGCGTTCCACTTGAATCAACCTATCGTGGTTCCGTCAAGTTCTGGCACTTCTGCATTGGATGCTGTGCGAGCCTTGAAGATGTATGTCAAGAGAACGGCTCGGATCAAAAAGACTAATTCCTTGTTCGTGCAATATGATGCGCAGAAAAAGGGTTGCCCTGCTTCTAAGCAGTCCATTGCTCGTTGACTTAGGCTTACTGTCCAACAGGTCTGTGTCAGCATCCTTGCCTGTTCCACAGTCTCTTAAGGGCCCACTCTACAAGGTCGGTGGGCTCTTCCTGGGCGGCTGCCTATGGAGTCTTGCAACTATGCAGAACTGCTACCTGGTCGGGGAAGAACACCTTTGTGAAGTTCTACAGGTTTGATACCCTGGCCAAAGAGTATTCCCGGTTTGGGCAGGCGGTGCTGCAGCAGTCTCCGCACATTCCCGCCCATTCTGGAAGCTTTGGTACGTCCCTATCGTACTAAATCTCCCCAGTATCCCTTATGGATGCTAGAGAAAATAGGATTTTAATTACCTACCGGTAAATCCTTTTCTCATAGTCCATAAGGGATATTGGTTGCCTGCCTCAGTGCATTAACTTTTCTGCAGGTTCTCTTTTCTATGGTTGCCTGTTCAGCTGTTGCTGTTTTGTTACCTGCTGTTGCTGGTTGTTTTATGTTAGTGGTGTGCTGGTTTATAATACTCACCACTCGTTTTGTTCTTTCTCATAAGTATGTCTTTTCTCCTTTGGACACTATTTTACCTATAACTGCCTGTGGGAGGGGGCATAAAGGGGAGGAGCCAGCACAGCCAGTTGAAGAAATTTAAAGTGCACCTGCTCCTTTGGACCTTGTCTATACCCCATCGTACTAGATTCTCCCAATATCCCTTATGGACTACGGGAAAAGGATTTACCGGTAGGTAATTAAAATCCTATTTTCTTTGCAATTATAACCCTGACAGTGTAATATGCGGGAACTACCGCATGCCATTAAGGGGGTGGTGCTCCTGTAGAGCAGGACCAACAACTCAAGGCACTATTTCCTGCTGCATCACAGGCACCAGATTGCTGCAAGGAAGCGCTGGTCCTCATAAGGACCCTCCAAAACACCTTGTCTGGTACCATGGAGTTTGTGGTGGGGTGGAGCAATATACTGTGTATATATAATATGTAAAACTAAGTCCCTTATCCAAGTTGCCTAGTTAAACTGCCTGGCAAAGCACTGCCTTGGCTGTAGTGGCAAGGGTGTGCTGGTTTCCCCCCCCTCTCTGTCTTATTCCTTGCAGACTATCTAGGTTAACTGTGTTATTAACGTGTGTGTGTGTGTGTGTGTGTGTGTGTGTGTGTGTGTGTGTGTGTGTGTGTGTGTGTGTGTGTGTGTGTGTGTGTGTGTATTCTGCTGTACAGTATGTCTGGAAAGAAAATAGTATGTTAGTCCTTCAGCACAAAGTTTTTCCCTTCCCCTGGGCGATCTCTATTGTGTGCACAGTGCATTCCCCCTTCACAAGGAAGCGGCACTCAGGAGACAACATGGTTGGACTCTGTAAAAGGGATGATTACAGACATATCCTCTGAACTGGCTACTGCCAGGCAGGAGAGGCAGCATTTGAAAAAAAGTTATGGATGATTTCATGTTACAGAAAGCTGACCATAGACCAGCTTATCAATCCTCTATAAACAGAAAAAAATTAAACAAAAAAAAATTCACCAGCGCTGGCTGCTCATGGATTACAAGGAAAAATAGAATTAATAATTCTGAAGGCTTATATAAAATAAACACATTTATTAGTACTGCATAATTTAAGACCATAAATTAAAAATACATATGATTGACCACATGAAGAGCCTGTGTCTAAAATTTCCACAATACTGGCTAGGGAGCACTCAGAGAGGACCAATGTCACTGGATAGGACCATCATTAATCGGTAGTTCTGCATGTATCCGATATTAGGCAATCATGAGGTTGTTACCAGTGTTCCAGATGCAGATACCGTCCACCTTTAATAGCACTGGAAGAGTGCACTTTGCTCCTGAGGAAGCTGGAATCTATCTACCAGCGAAACGCGTTGAGACGATCAGCCTGCTACTGTCACATACCTTCTACTGGCACTTATTGGTCACTCCTTTGCAAACAAGACGGGACTTTCCTCTGCAGTTTCTACACCTTCCTGGATCTGTCCGATACTCCAAGGACATACAATACACTCTTCCAGTGCTATTAAAGGTGGACGGTATCTGCATCTGGAACACTGGTAACAACCTCATGATTGCCTAATATCGGATACATGCAGAACTACCGATTAATGATGGTCCTATCCAGTGACATTGGTCCTCTCTGAGTGCTCCCTAGGCAGTATTGTGGAAATTTTAGACACAGGCTCTTCATGTGGTCAATTATATGTATTTTTAATTTATGGTCTTAAATTATGCAGTACTAATAAATGTGTTTATTTTATATAAGCCTTCAGAATTATTAATTCTATTTTTCCTTGTAATCCATGAGCAGCCAGCGCTGGTGAATTTTTTTCTGTTTGTTTTTATCTACTTAGGGGAATCACCACCCCCTTACCAGCTGCTATTGTTAGCGCACCCTTATTCTTTTTTCCCACTTATCAATCCTCTATGTTGGTTTCACAGAAACGCACACTGCCCCATTTTCTCCAGTCTGACTCGGATGACAATATGCCAGACCTTGAGGAGGGGGAGGTGGAGGCTGACAAGGGTGAGGGTACTCTGTCTCAGGGAGTAGATGTCCTTATATACTCTATTTGGGATGTTCTGAATAGCCTGAATACAGAGACGGAAATAGTGGAAGAGTCGTATTTTAATGTAAAACCAAAGTCCACTGCTATGTTTCCGGTCTCAAGAGTTAAACACGGTTTTTAAAGAAGCATGGGTTAATCCTGATAAGAAATTTGAGATCCCTAAGAGCTTACTGACATTTCCTTTTCCCACTGAGGATAGGAAGGTGTGGAAAAATCCCCCTACAGTGTTTACTTCAGTGTCCAGGCTGTCACGTAAACTCACGCTGCTAGTACCGGGAGTTATCTCCTTAAAAGACCCTGCTGATTGTAAAATTGAAGCTACACTCAAGGCTATTTACACTGCAGTTGGAGTGGTTCAGTCCGGTTCCTCCAGGCCAGCAACCACCACTTTTAGAGACTCCATCTTGAACTTGAACACTCGCAAATACAGGTTGAGAGTTGAGGTTCAAGATCGGCTGAACCGAACCATCCGATTTCGGTACCACGAACAGGCTGGAGTAAAAACCTTTGTAGAGGTGGGACTGGAACAATGACCTGTATGTGTTGCAGGTGTTGAATGGCTGTTTGCAAAGTAACCCTTGACACAGGTGAAGCTGGTAAGCTTGACTTGAAAAATCTGTGAGGTGGGAGTAACTGAAACTCCAAACGGTAACCCTGGGTGATGAGGTCTCGCACCCAAGGGTCCCGGCAGGATTCCGCCCAAACATCAGAATCAGCTTTATTGGCCAGGCATACTTGCGTATACTAGGAATTTGACTTTGGTTTTCTATACAACAGCCAAGTAGGTAACAGATAAGTGTGTGTGTGTGTGTGTGTGTGTGTGTGTGTGTGTGTGTGTGTGTGTGTGTGTGTGTGTGTGTGTGTGTTAAGTAAAGTCATACAGATAGGTATATTGTAGGGACACAAGTGAGTTACATGTACATCTAGTCAATCAATGTTCAGGAGTTCAGCAGGCAGACCACTTGGGGAAAGAAACTTTTGAGGCTTGGTCTACTTGTTCCCACCGATTCCTCTCATTCCCAGAGTTCTAAAAAGACTAAAAAGGTAACGCGTTCAGGCAATTCTGATTGCCCCAGATTGGCCCCCACAGGGCCTGGTATGCGGACCTCCTGGCCATGTTCCTCGAAGAACCCTGGCCTTTCCTGCTTCAGGAGGATCTTCTTCTGCAAGGGCCATTCATCTATCAAGACTTACCACGGCTACGTTTAACGGCATGGAAGTTGAGAGGGAGATTTTAGCCAGAAAAGGTCTCCCTCGCAAGGTTATCACAACTATGGCCTAGGCTAGGAATGTGGTCACGTCCAAACATTACCATCGCATATGAAAGAAATATGTCTCTTGGTGTGGGGCTCGGCAGTACTCTACTGTGGCCTTCATCTGGGTCGGTTCTTACTCTTCCTGCAGGCAGGTGTGGATATGGGCCTACGCTTAGGCTCCATCAAGGTTCAGATCTCAGCCTTGTCTATTTTCTTCCAGAGACAATTGGCTGTTATCCTAGAAGTCCAGACGTTCGTGAATGGTGTCGTTCATATGCAACCACCCTTTGTGCCTCCCACGCTGCCGTGGGATCTCAATTTGGTTCTGACTTTTCTCCAATCGGACTGGTTTGTACCTTTACATAAGGTGGACATGAAGTATTTGACATGGAAGACTGTCATGTTGTTGGCCTTGGCCTCAGCACGGCGTGTTTCAGAAGTAGGGGCCTTGTCCTGTAAGAACACTTATCTCGTGTTCCACGAGGGTAGAGCGGAGCTTAGAACTCGCCTGCAATTTTTGCTTAAGGTGGTGTCAGCGTTTCACATCAATCAGCCGATAGTGGTTCCTGTGGTGTCTGACACGTCTGTTACGCCTAAGTCCTTGGATGTGGTTCGGGCTTTGAAGGTTTATGTCAAGAGAACAGCACGTCATAGGAAATCTGATTCACTTTTTGTTCTCTATGACGCTACAAAGATTGGTTGTCCTGCTTTGAAGCAAGGTCGGTGGGTTCTTCCTGGGCGGCTGCCCGTGGTGTCTCGGCTTTGCAGTTATGTCGAGCAGTTACTTGGTCTGGTTGGAACACGTTTGTAAAATGTTACAAGTTCGATACCTTGGCTACAAAGGACCTTCAGTTTTGTTGATCAGTTTTGCAGGGGTCTCAGCACTCTCCCACCCGGTCTGGGAGCTTTGGGACTTCCCCATGATACTAAACCATCCCAGTATCCCCTAAGACGTAAGAGAAATTGGGAATTTAATACCTACCGGTAATTCCCTTTCTCATAGTCCGTAGGATACTGGGCGCCCACCTCTGTGCTTCGTTGTTTCTGCTAGTTGTTCTTGTTTGTGTCTGCTGTTGCTGTCCCTAGTTTCAAGTTGTGGTTAGCGTTGCTATCCTCTTGTGTTGTGCGCTGGTTTGTGTCTCACCACTTTCTTATCTATTATCCTACTCTCAAAGTATGTCCGTCTCCTCGGGCACAGCTTTCCTAGACTGGGTCCGCGGGAGGGGCATAGAGGGGAGGAGCCAGCACACTCTGAAGAAATTTAAAGTGCCAGGCTCCAATGGATCCCATCTATACCCCATGGTACTAGAACACCCCAGTATCCCCTAAGGCAGGCATTCCCAACCACGGTCCACAAGGCACACCAACAGTGCAGGTTTTAGTGATATCCAGGCTGCAGCACAGATGGTTAAATCAAAATAACTGAGCTACTAATTAAGTCACCTGTGCTGAAGCCTGGATATCACTAAAACCTGCACTGTTAGTGTGCCTTGAGGACCGAGGTCGGGAATGCCTGCCCTAAGGACTACGAGAAAGGGAATTACCGGTAAGTATTAATTTCTTTTTGTGTACTGTTAATCGGATGTCATTGGCAACTTACAGTTGTACAGTACATTTGCAGGATAGTACATTGTTAGGCAACTAATGCAAACAGAGTATTCAAGTGCACACGCCACGTGTAATAAATATTAAAGTGAACAGTAGTTTAGGAGAAAAAAGGTAAAATGTTATTTAAACTAGGGGTGGTTCTACAGTGATTGATTGAAATTTGCTACTGTGCATGTGCAAAAGTTTAATGTGTTACATATGGTGTACGTACATAGGTGCTGTTAAGGTTGATTAAGATGGTTTTAGAAAGGTAGCGGAAAAGTTAAAGGCTTTCCTGGGCAGTGACTAGGAGTTGGCTACTAGTGCACGCATAAATGGTCTATTCAGTGGGTATGTTATAGGAATGTCGCAGGCGTGATAACACAAGTGGGTGCATTCACAGACTCGCAGCCACAAGCATAGGAGGCTATGGTCTGACAGACTGTACCTTCCGTAGGGATGGTGCGACCGATGGCGGTGTATAAGGAATGTACATAAGGGAAGGAGTTTGCATAACCTCGCAGACAGTCGACTGCTAGTAGACACTGCTGTGTACGACTCAGGCGTAAAGTGCTCTGGGTGGATCATCAGGCTTCACTGATACAAAACCAAAGTGGTGTGCAGTGGGTATTCATTAACAACCATATCACTACTACTTGCTTAAATGTGTCTTCTAATAACTGATCTTGCAGTTATTCACAGAGTTTTTATGATATGTATTGTAATAACAAAATATCAGATTGATTTAACCTTTTCATAATTTTTTTTTAAAAGCGCATAATAAAAGTACAAAAAAACAAAACCTAAGTAAATAAATAAAACCTTGATAAGTTTAATGTAGGGAAAAGGGTGGATCTAAAGTAATAAAGTTGGACTTTGATGTAGCATAATTATGCTTTCTGACATCATTTTTAGGAAAATCTGCCAAACTATAATTGTAAAGACAGTTTGATTTTACTGGGTTGTTTACAAATGCCATAAAGTTGCTGTGCACTATTACAAATACCATAGAAAGACAAGTAGCCGGACTTCCGGTTGGCGGGCCATCCGGCATGATTGCTTTTTAGATGAGCTCCGTCGTGCAGGCTGGGAATACACGGGCATCCTTATTCTCTACAACATATAATCTCCTGGGAGATCCTGTATATCACTCCCCACATCATAGGGAGCCCGTTGGTACCCTGCACAGGTGGGAGCGAGACTGTACCCCCGGAATCCGGCCATCGTTGGGACGGCCTGCATGAAAGCCGGCATCTTGTCTGGCGCGAAACGTTGCTGATCGGTGCTAACCATAGCAGTACTGCCCTGGTTACTGACTATCACGCTGGGATTCTCACTCACCTGCTGCCCCGTGGGCTTGGTGATAATCTGTGCCGGCACCTTGAAGCTGAGTGGACGAGTGGAGGCGAGGGTTCCTCGTGACGGGACTGGACGCCGGCTCCTTCTCCCCTGTGACCTGTGGACGGAGCTGCCGGTGATCACGAGTGGAGGACCCCGCTGCTGACTGCGGCGCTGCGGAGAGATAGCGACGCTCTCTGGTGAAGCTGGCTCTGCGTCTGCCCCTTCTGTCTTCATTTTCCCGGCTTAGCAGAGGAGTCTGGATGACAAGTCGTGCGATGGAGTGGTGTGCAGCGTCCGAGGGTGAAGCCGGGTGAGTGACTGCGGAGTGGTCCGGGTGACATCTGCCTGCGGAGGTGAGGTGTGCAACTTCCTCACTTGAGACCGGGAGGACTCCAAAGGCAGACTGCTTGCGGAGGTGAGGTGTGCGGCATCCGTCTTCAAGACCAGGAGAGCGGCTGTTGTTGCCCCTGCAGCACCTTGGGTTCCCTGTGTATCCACTTCTCTCCTGGAACCTGTGGAGTTAGCGCCTGTGACTGCCTTGGTGACAACCTGAATGCTGGAACCACCTGTTCTTACACTGTTGTCAAGAGGCAGCGGTGTTTGAGGAGGTGGGCTGCATAACTGTCCTAATATATTGGGGTAGCTTTGCGTGCTCCATGCAGTGACTCCCCTATACTAGCCGCAGTTTTGTGGTGGGGGCTGCTAGTGACTGGAAAATAATGCAGAAGGCAGCACATTGGCAACTACAGTACCTGTCTGTGGAGCTGCCTGTTGAAGACCACTGGCTGATTGACTCTGCTGGCTGAAATTGCAACGTTCTCTAGGGACCCTTTGTGGACTTCTACTACATCAGCTGGTGCTTACCTTTTAAATACCTCTCCCCAACTTCTCTCTTACCTACTAGCGTCTTTTCACTGCTGCCTATTTCTTTCTCTTTCTTTCCCCCCTGCCTTGGCCCTTTCACCTCATGGTGTGGGTGCCTCTGCTTCTCCTCTGCTCTTTCTTGCTTATTTCACTAGTTTCTCCCTTCTTTCTTTTTCTACCCACTCCAAGTACTGCCTTCAATACTAATGTTTGGATTTGCCTCATAGGGCTAAGGTAAACTGTCTGATTGAGGTTTGTTGTGTCCCATTTCTGTAACTGCAGTATTTAAGTATATGATGCTGTGTAATGTATGCTAAGTAATAACTGTTAGGTTATATTGCCACCTAGTGGCTACTTGCTGGTATGACGTTCTGATACATATCTTTCATTGACTTTACTAATTCATTGCTGCATAGCTCTGTCACGTCCTCAATCTCGGATTGTATTTATTTCTCTTACGTCCTAGAGGATGCTGGGGACTCCGTAAGGACCATGGGGTATAGACGGGCTCCGCAGGAGATAGGGCACCTAAAAAGAACTTTGACTATGGGTGTGCATTGGCTCCTCCCTCTATGCCCCTCCTCCAGACCTTAGTTAGATCTTGTGCCCAGAGGAGAATGGGTGCACTGCAGAGAGCTCTCCAGAGTTTTCTGTTGAAGAAGAATTTTGTTAGGTTTTTTATTTTCAGGGAGTCCTGTTGGCAACAGGCTCCCTGCATCGTGGAACCGAGGAGAGAGAGAAGCAGAGCTGGCTTGTCAAGTTGGGCACTGCTTCTAAGGCTACTGGACACCATTAGCTCCAGAGGGAGTCGGAACACAGGTCTCACCTGGGTTTCGTCCCGGAGCCGCGCCGCCGTCCTCCTCACAGATGCCGAAGATAGAAGCCGGATGAGAAGGCAGAAGACATCTTAGGCAGCAGAAGACATCAAACCTTCATGAGGTAAGGCGCGCAGCGGTAAGCTGCACGCCATTGCTCCCAGTCACACACACACACACACACACACACACACAGAGCAGCACTGAAGGGTGCAGGGCGCAGGGGGGGAAGGGCGCCCTGGGCAGCAATAAACCTCACATTTGGGCAAATGCAGATTGATTAGGCTGCAGAGGCAGTAAATCTATGATCCCCCGCCATTTTTATTGAAAAATCACTGGGACCGAAGCCCGCCGTCAGGTGGGCGGGGCTTGATCCTCAGCACTAACCAGCGCCATTTTCTCCACAGAAGCTGCATGAGGAAAATGCTGGCTCCCTGGTCTCTCCCCTGCTGAACTTCACAGGCTGGAAACAAGAGGAGGGGGGCACATTAGCGACGCAGTGAGTGGGAATTGGCATATTGTATATAGAAAAGCGCTATCTGGTCATATTTTTTCCAGTGTTTTTAAGCGCTGGTGTGTGCTGGCATACTCTCTCTCTGTCTCTCCTTAGGGCCTGGTTGAGGTTTTGTCCCCTTATAGGTTAATCCCTGTGTGTGGGGGCTGTCGGTACGTGTGTGTCGACATGTCTGAGGCGGAAGGCTTCTCCAAGGAGGAGGTGGAGCAAATGAGTGGTGTGTCCCCGTCGGTTGTGCCGACTCCAGATTCGATGGACATGTGGCATATGTTGAATGCAAGTGTGGCATCTTTACATAAAAGGCTTGATAAGGCTGACTTAGGGGGGACATCAGGGGGTCGATCCTCGGATTGGACCGACTCACAGGGCCCGTCGGGGTCTCAAAAGTGTCCCTTAACACAAGACACTACTACCGACACGGATTCTGATTCCAGTGTCGACTACGACGAAGTAAAATTGCACCCTAGGGTGACTAAAACCATTCAGTGTATGATTGTGGCAATAAGGGACGTGTTGCATATTGAGGATGAACCCTCGGTCCCCGACACAAGGGTGCACATGTTTAAGGAAAAGAAACAGATTATTAACTTTCCCACATCTCATGAATTGAATGATTTCTTTGGAAAAGCTTGGGAGACTCCGGATAAGAGACCGCAGATCCCCAAAAGAATTTATATGGCATACCCCTTCCCTAAGCAGGACAGGGAGATTTGGGAATCACCCCCCACTGTGGACAAGGCCCTGACGCGCTTGTCCAAGAAAGTGGCGCTACCGTCTCCTGACACAGCAGCCCTTAAGGACCCTGCAGATCGCAGGCAAGAAACTACCTTAAAGTGTATTTATTCTCATACGGGTGCTGTGCTTAGACCGACAATTGCGTCGGCATGGGTGTGTAGCGCAATTGCAGCTTGGACAGATGAGCTGATAGATCAATTTGATAATATGGATAAGGATACTATATTCTTAACTCTAGCCCATATTAAAGACGCAGTCTTATTTATGAGGGATGCTCAAAGGGACATTGGATTGCTAGCTTCTAGGGCCAATGCCATGTCTATCTCAGCGAGAAGATCCTTATGGACTCGCCAATGGACGGGTGATGCGGATTCCAAAAAACATATGGAAGTACTACCCTATAAGGGTGATGTATTGTTTGGGGATGGGCTGACGGACCTGGTTTCCACAGCTACAGCAGGTAAATCAAATTTTTTACCATATATTCCCCAACAGCAAAAGAAAGTAACACCCTATCAGATGCAGTCCTTTCGGTCGCACAAGTCCAAAAGAGGTCGGGGATCCTCTTTCCTCGCCAGAGGTAAGGGCAGAGGCAAGAGAGCACCTGCTTCGGCAGGTGCCCAGGAACAAAAGTCCTCCCCGGCTGCTCCAAAACCCACAGCATGACGCTGGGGCTCCCCTGAGGGAGTCCGCACCGGTGGGGGCACGTCTTCGACTTTTCAGTCAGGCCTGGGTCAGTTCGGACCTGAATCACTGGGTGTTGGAAATAGTTTCCCAGGGTTACAAATTGGAATTCGAGGAGGTGCCCCCGCGCCGATTTTTCAAATCGGCCCTACCAGCTTCCACATCGGAAAGGGATATAGTGTTAGCTGCAATTCAAACACTGTGTATACAGCAAGTGATAATCAAGGTTCCCCTGCACCAGCAGGGAAGAGGTTACTACTCAACCCTATTTGTGGTCCCGAAACCGGACGGTTCGGTCAGACCTATTTTGAATCTGAAATCCCTAAACCTGTACATAAAAAGATTCAAATTCAAAATGGAATCTCTCAGAGCGATAATAGCCAACATGGAGGATGGGGAGTTTATGGTGTCTCTGGACATAAAGGATGCGTACCATCAGGAATACCTGAGATTCGCTGTACAGGATTGTCATTACCAATTTCAGACGTTGCCGTTTGGACTCTCCACGGCCCCGAGGATTTTCACCAAGATAATGGTGGAAATTATGGTGGTCCTGTGCAAGCATGGAGTCACAATTATCCCATACTTGGACGATCTCCTGATAAAAGCGAGATCAAGGGAGAAATTGCTGAGCAGTGTGGCGCTCTCTCTGAGAGTGCTCCAGCAACACGGTTGGATTCTAAATCTACCGAAGCCACAGTTGATTCCGACAACTCGACTACCGTTCCTAGGTATGATACTGGATACGGAACAAATGAAGGTCTTCCTCCCAATAGAGAAAGCCCAAGACATCCAGAACATGGTCAGAGACCTGCTAAAACCGAAAAGGGTGTCAGTTCACCAATGCACTCGAGTTCTGGGGAAAATGGTGGCGGCCTACGAGGCCATTACCTTCGGAAGGTTCCATGCAAGGACTTTTCAATGGGACCTTCTGGACAAGTGGTCCGGGTCCCATCTGCACTTACATCGGAAAATAACTCTGTCCCCAGGGACCAGAGTGTCCCTCCTGTGGTGGTTGCAAAGTGCTCACCTCCTGGAGGGTCGCAGGTTCGGAATTCAGGATTGGATCCTGGTTACCACGGATGCGAGCCTCCGAGGATGGGGAGCGGTCACACAGGGAAAAATTTTCAGGGTCTTTGGTCAGACCAGGAGTCCTGTCTACACATCAATGTGTTGGAACTCAGGGCCATTTACAACGGCCTTCGACAAGCGGAGAGTTTTCTTCGAAACCTACCGGTTCTGATTCAATCAGACAATGTCACAGCAGTGGCTCATGTGAACCGCCAAGGCGGGACAAGAAGCAGAGTCGCGATGGCGGAAGCCACCAGGATCCTTCGCTGGGCGGAAAATCATGTAAGCGCTCTGTCGGCTGTCTTCATTCCGGGAGTGGACAACTGGGAAGCAGACTTCCTCAGCAGACACGATCTCCATCCAGGAGAGTGGGTACTTCATCAAGAAGTCTTTGCAGACGTAACTCGTCTTTGGGGAACTCCTCAAATAGACATGATGGCGTCACGCCTCAACAAAAAACTTCGGAGGTATTGCGCCAGGTCTCGGGACCCTCAGGCAGTAGCAGTAGACGCTCTGGTAACACCGTGGGTGTTCAAATCGGTCTACGTGTTTCCTCCTCTTCCTCTCATCACAAAAGTGTTGAGGATCATAAGACGAAGAAGAGTACAGTCGATACTCGTTGTCCCAGACTGGCCTCGAAGGGCCTGGTACTCGGATCTACAAGAGATGCTCACAGGAGATCCCTGGCCTCTTCCTCTGAGGGAAGACCTGTTGCAACAGGGGCCCTGTGTATTTCAAGACTTACCGCGGTTACGTTTGACGGCATGGCGGTTGAACGCCGAATCCTAGCGAAAAAGAGGATTCCGGAAGTGGTCATCCCTACTTTAATAAAGGCTAGGAAGGAGGTGACGGTAAAACATTATCACCGTATCTGGCAAAAGTATGTGTCTTGGTGTGAGACCAAGAATGCACCTACGGAAGATTTTCATCTGGGTCGTCTTCTCCACTTCCTACAGACAGGAGTGGATATGGGCCTGAAATTAGGCTCTGTTAAGGTACAGATTTCGTCCCTCTCGATTTTTTTTCAGAAGGAATTGGCTTCTCTTCTAGAAGTCCAGACGTTTGTAAAGGGAGTGCTGCACATCCAGCCCCCTTTTGTGCCTCCAGTGGCACCATGGGACCTGAACGTGGTGTTGCAGTTCCTAAAATCACACTGGTTTGAACCGCTTAACAAGGTTGAGTTGAAATTTCTTACCTGGAAGGTGGTCATGTTGTTGGCCTTAGCATCAGCAAGGCGAGTGTCAGAATTGGCGGCTTTGTCACACAAGAGCCCCTACTTGATTTTTCATGTGGATCGAGCTGAATTGAGGACACGTCCGCAATTTTTGCCTAAATTGGTTTCTTCGTTCCATATGAATCAACCTATTGTGGTGCCTGTGGCTACAAGTGACCTGGAGGATTCCAGATCCCTGGACGTAGTCAGGGCCTTACAAATTTATGTAGCCAGGGCGGCTAGAATTAGGAAAACAGAGGCTCTGTTTGTCCTGTATGCGGCCAATAAGATTGGCGCTCCTGCTTCGAAGCAGACTATTGCTTGCTGGATTTGTAATACGATTCAGCAGGCTTACTCTACGGCTGGATTGCCGGTACCAAATTCGGTTAAGGCCCATTCCACTAGGAAGGTGGGCTCTTCTTGGGCGGCTGCCCGAGGCGTCTCTGCATTACAGCTTTGCCGAGCGGCGACTTGGTCGGGGTCAAACACTTTTGCTAAATTCTACAAGTTTGATACCCTGGCTGATGAGGACCTAGCGTTTGCTCAGTCGGTGCTGCAGAGTCATACGCACTCTCCCGCCTGATTGGATGCTTTGGTATAAACCCCATGGTCCTTACGGAGTACCCAGCATCCTCTAGGACGTAAGAGAAAATAAGATTTTAAACCTACCGGTAAATCTATTTCTCCTAGTCCGTAGAGGATGCTGGGCGCCCGTCCCAGTGCGGAAACTCTGCAAGACTTGTATATAGTTGTTGCTTACATAAGGGTTATGTTACAGTTGACATCGGTCTTGGACCGTTACTGTCGTTTGTTCATACTGTTAACTGGTTATGTATGTTCCAGGTTACATGGTATGATTGGTGTGGGCTGGTATGAATCTTGCCCTTGGATTGCTAAATCCTGCCTTGTATTGTCCATCTCCTCTGGGCACTGTTCTCTAACTGAGGTCTGGAGGAGGGGCATAGAGGGAGGAGCCAGTGCACACCCATAGTCAAAGTTCTTTTTAGGTGCCCTATCTCCTGCGGAGCCTGTCTATACCCCATGGTCCTTACGGAGTCCCCAGCATCCTCTACGGACTAGTAGAAATAGATTTACCGGTAGGTTTAAAATCTTATTTTTTTACCTACTGGCGCAGTTTACCCATTGTAGAGCCTGTTGACTTTTGCAGTCTACAGTAATTCTCGTAGATTTATTCAAGTTATAGAGCTGTTGTTCTGCCCCCAATTCTACCCCCACCTGGCAGTTAATTGGTGGAATGCTTGTTCCATGTCTTTACGTGCATACTATGTAATTTAATGTTGGTTTTTTTGCTGAGTAGCTCTGACCTATCTTCCACCTGAAGCTCACACGGGAGGTGTTCTTACTTTTCCTGTTTTATTGTGAGCTGACATACGGGTCACCCACTCCCTATTTCTCTAACGTCCTAGTGGATGCTGGGGACTCCGAAAGGACCATGGGGAATAGCGGCTCCGCAGGAGACTGGGCACAAAGTAAAAGCTTTAGGACTAGCTGGTGTGCACTGGCTCCTCCCCCTATGACCCTCCTCCAAGCCTCAGTTAAGATTTTGTGCCCGAACGAGAAGGGTGCAATCTAGGTGGCTCTCCTGAGCTGCTTAGAGTAAAAGTTTAAATAGGTTTTTTTATTTTCAGTGAGACCTGCTGGCAACAGGCTCACTGCATCAAGGGTCTAAGGGGAGAAGAAGCGAACTCACCTGCGTGCAGAGTGGATTGGGCTTCTTAGGCTACTGGACATTAGCTCCAGAGGGACGATCACAGGCCCAGCAATGGATGGGTCCCGGAGCCGCGCCGCCGGCCCCCTTACAGAGCCAGAAGAGTGAAGAGGTCCGGAAAATCGGCGGCAGAAGGCGTCCTGTCTTCAATAAGGTAGCGCACAGCACCGCAGCTGTGCGCCATTGCTCTCAGCACACTTCACACTCCGGTCACTGAGGGTGCAGGGCGCTGGGGGGGGGGCGCCCTGGGACGCAATGAAAATACCTTAAATGGCTAAAAATACATCACATATAGCTCCTGGGCTATATGGATGTATTTAACCCCTGCCAGTTTTCCACAAAAAAGCGGGAGAAAGGCTGCCGAGAAGGGGGCGGAGCCTATCTCCTCAGCACACAAGCGCCATTTTTTCCTCACAGCTCCGTTGGAGGAAGGCTCCCAGACTCTCCCCTGCAGTCCTGCACTACAGAAACAGGGTAAAACAAGAGAGGGGGGGCACTAAATTGGCATATTAATATATACAGCAGCTATACAGGTTGAGTATCCCATATCCAAATATCCGAAATACGGAATATTCCGAAATACGGACTTTTTTGAGCGAGAGTGAGATAGTGAAACTTTTGTTTTCTGATGGCTCAATGTACACAAACTTTGTTTAATACACACAGTTATTAAAAATATTGTATTAAATGACCTTCAGACTGTGTATATAAGGTGTATATGAAACATAAATGAATTGTGTGAATGTAGACACACTTTGTTTAATGCACAAAGTTATAAAAAATATTGGCTAAAATTACCTTCAGGCTGTGTGTATAAGGTGCATATAAAACATAAATGCATTCTGTGCTTAGATTTAGGTCCCATTGCCATGATATCTCATTATGGTATGCAGTTATTCCAAAATACGGAAAAATCCGATATCCAAAATACCTCTGGTCCCAAGCATTTTGGATAAGGGATACTCAACCTGTATTAGGGAAAAACACTTATATAAGGTTATCCCTGTATATATATAGCGCTCTGGTGTGTGCTGGCAAACTCTCCCTCTGTCTCCCCAAAGGGCTAGTGGGGTCCTGTCCTCTATCAGAGCATTCCCTGTGTGTGTGCTGTGTGTCGGTACGCTGTGTCGACATGTATGAGGAGGAAAATGGTGTGGAGGCGGAGCAATTGCCTGTGTTAGTGATGTCACCCCCTAGGGAGCCGACACCTGACTGGATGGTCTTATGGAAAGAATTACGTGATAGTGTCGGCACTTTACAAAAGACTGTTGACGACATGAGACAGCCGGCAAATCAGTTAATACCTGTACAGGCGTCTCAAACACCGTCAGGGGCTATAAAACGCCCGTTACCTCAGGTCGATACAGACACTGACACGGACACTGACTCCAGTGTCGACGGTGAGGAAACAAACGTATTTTCCAGTAGGGCCACACGTTACATGATCACGGCAATGAAGGAGGTTTTGAACATTTCTGATACTACAAGTACCACAAAAAAGTGTATTATGTGGGGTGTGAAAAAACTACCCGTAGTTTTTCCTGAATCAGATGAATTAAATGAGGTGTGTGATGAAGCGTCGGTTTCCCCCGATAAAAAACTGCTAATTTCTAAAAAATTATTGGCATTATACCCTTTCCCGCCAGAGGTTAGGGCGCGTTGGGAAACACCCCCTAGCGTAGATAAGGCGCTCACACGCTTATCAAAACAAGTGGCGTTACCGTCCCCTGATACGGCCGCCCTCAAGGAACCAGCTGATAGGAAGCTGGAAAATATCCTTAAAAGTATATACACACATACTGGTATTATACTGCGACCAGCAATCGCCTCAGCCTGGATGTGCAGTGCTGGGGTGGCTTGGTCGGATTCCCTGACTGAAAATATTGATACCCTGGACAGGGACAATATATTATTGACTATAGAGCATTTAAAGGATGCATTTCTATATATGCGAGATGCACAGAGGGATATTTGCACTCTGGCATCAAGAGTAAGTGCGATGTCCATTTCTGCCAAAAGAGGATTATGGACGCGACAGTGGTCAGGGGATGCGGATTCCAAACGGCATATGGAAGTATTGCCGTATAAAGGGGAGGAGTTATTTGGGGTCGGTCTATCGGACCTGGTGGCCACGGCAACGGCTGGAAAATCCACCTTTTTACCCCAAGTCACCTCGCAGCAGAAAAAGATACCTTCTTTCAGGCTCAGTCCTTTCGTCCCCATAAGGGCAAGCGGGCAAAAGGCCACTCATATCTGCCCCGGGGCAGAGGAAGGGGAAAAAGACTGCAGCAGACAGCCTCTTCCCACGAACAGAAGCCCTCCCCCGCTTCTGCCAAGTCCTCAGCATGACGCTGGGGCCTTACAAGCGGACTCAGGCAAGGTGGGGGCCCGTTTCAAGAATTTCAGCGCGCAGTGGGCTCACTCGCAAGTGGACCCCTGGATCCTGCAGGTAGTATCTCAGGGGTACAAATTGGAATTCGAGACGTCTCCCCCTCGCCGGTTCCTGAAGTCTGCTTTACCAACGTCTCCCCCCGACAGGGAGGCGGTATTGGAAGCCATTCACAAGCTGTATTCCCAGCAGGTGATAATCAAGGTACCCCTCCTACAACAGGAAAAGGGGTATTATTCCACGCTGTTTGTGGTACCGAAGCCGGACGGCTCGGTGAGACCCATTTTAAATCTGAAATCCTTGAACACTTACATAAGAAGGTTCAAGTTCAAGATGGAGTCACTCAGAGCAGTGATAGCGAACCTGGAAGAAGGGGACTATATGGTGTCTCTGGACATCAAGGATGCTTACCTCCATGTCCCAATTTGCCCTTCTCACCAAGGGTACCTCAGGTTTGTGGTACAGAACTGTCACTATCAGTTTCAGACGCTGCCGTTTGGATTGTCCACGGCACCCCGGGTCTTTACCAAGGTAATGGCTGAAATGATGATTCTTCTTCGAAGAAAAGGCGTCTTAATTATCCCTTACTTGGACGATCTCCTGATAAGGGCAAGGTTCAGAGAACAGTTAGAGGTCGGAGTAGCACTATCTCAAGTAGTACTACGACAGCACGGATGGATTCTAAATATTCCAAAATCGCAGCTGATTCCGACGACACGTCTGCTGTTCCTAGGGATGATTCTGGACACAGTACAGAAAAAGGTGTTTCTCCCGGAGGAGAAAGCCAAGGAGTTATCCGACCTAGTCAGGAACCTCCTAAGACCAGGCCAAGTGTCAGAACATCAATGCACAAGGGTCCTGGGAAAGATGGTGGCTTCTTACGAAGCGATTCCATTCGGCAGATTCCACGCAAGAACTTTTCAGTGGGATCTGCTGGACAAATGGTCCGGATCGCATCTTCAAATGCATCAGCGGATAACCCTGTCTCCAAGGACAAGGGTGTCTCTCCTGTGGTGGTTACAGAGTGCTCATCTCCTAGAGGGCCGCAGATTCGGCATTCAGGATTGGGTCCTGGTGACCACGGATGCCAGCCTGAGAGGCTGGGGAGCAGTCACACAGGGAAGAAATTTCCAGGGCTTGTGGTCAAGCATGGAAACGTCACTTCACATAAATATCCTGGAACTAAGGGCCATTTACAATGCCCTAAGTCAGGCAAGACCTCTGCTTCAGGGTCAGCCGGTGTTGATCCAGTCGGACAACATCACGGCAGTCGCCCACGTAAACAGACAGGGCGGCACAAGAAGCAGGAGGGCAATGATGGAAGTGGCAAGGATTCTTCGCTGGGCGGAGAATCATGTGATAGCACTGTCAGCAGTGTTCATTCCGGGAGTGGACAACTGGGAAGCAGACTTCCTCAGCAGACACGATCTTCACCCGGGGGAGTGGGGACTTCACCCAGAAGTCTTCCACATGATTGTGAACCGTTGGGAAAAACCAAAGGTGGACATGATGGCGTCCCGGCTCAACAAAAAACTGGACAGATATTGCGCCAGGTCAAGGGACCCTCAGGCAATAGCTGTGGACGCTCTGGTAACACCGTGGGTGTACCAGTCAGTGTATGTGTTCCCTCCTCTTCCTCTCATACCAAAAGTACTGAGAATCATAAGAAGGAGAGGAGTAAAGACTATACTCGTGGCTCCGGATTGGCCAAGAAGGACTTGGTACCCGGAAATTCAAGAGATGCTCACGGAAGACCCGTGGCCTCTACCTCTAAGAAAGGACCTGCTCCAGCAGGGACCATGTCTATTCCAAGACTTACCGCGGCTGCGTTTGACGGCATGGCGGTTGAACGCCGGATCCTGAAGGAAAAAGGCATTCCGGATGAAGTCATCCCTACCCTGATCAAAGCCAGGAAGGATGTAACCATACAACATTATCACCGTATTTGGCGTAAATATGTTGCGTGGTGCGAGGCCAGGAAGGCCCCTACAGAGGAATTTCAACTGGGTCGTTTCCTGCATTTCCTGCAAACAGGACTGTCTATGGGCCTCAAATTAGGGTCCATTAAGGTTCAAATTTCGGCCCTGTCAATATTCTTCCAAAAAGAACTGGCTTCTGTTCCTGAAGTTCAGACGTTTGTCAAGGGAGTACTGCATATACAGCCTCCTTTTGTGCCTCCAGTGGCACCTTGGGATCTCAATGTAGTTTTGGGATTCCTAAAATCACATTGGTTTGAACCACTCACCACTGTGGACTTAAAATATCTCACATGGAAAGTGGTAATGCTGTTAGCCCTGGCTTCAGCCAGGCGTGTCTCAGAATTGGCGGCTTTATCCTATAAAAGCCCTTACCTAATTTTTCATACGGACAGGGCAGAATTGAGGACTCGTCCTCAATTTCTCCCTAAGGTGGTTTCAGCATTTCACTTAAACCAGCCTATTGTGGTGCCTGCGGCTACTAGGGACTTGGAGGATTCCAAGTTGCTGGACGTAGTCAGGGCCCTGAAAATATATGTTTCCAGGACGGCTGGAGTCAGAAAATCTGATTCGCTGTTTATCCTGTATGCACCCAACAAGCTGGGTGCTCCTGCTTCTAAGCAGACGATTGCTCGTTGGATTTGTAGTACAATTCAGCTTGCACATTCTGTGGCAGGCCTGCCACAGCCAAAATCTGTAAAAGCCCATTCCACACGGAAAGTGGGCTCATCTTGGGCGGCTGCCCGAGGGGTCTCGGCTTTACAACTTTGCCGAGCAGCTACTTGGTCAGGGGCAAACACGTTTGCTAAATTCTACAAATTTGATACCCTGGCTGAGGAGGACCTGGAGTTCTCTCATTCGGTGCTGCAGAGTCATCCGCACTCTCCCGCCCGTTTGGGAGCTTTGGTATAATCCCCATGGTCCTTTCGGAGTCCCCAGCATCCACTAGGACGTTAGAGAAAATAAGAATTTACTTACCGATAATTCTTTTTCTCATAGTCCGTAGTGGATGCTGGGCGCCCATCCCAAGTGCGGATTGTCTGCATTACTTGTACATAGTTATTGTTACAAAAATCGGGTTATTGTTGTTGTGAGCCATCTTTTCAGAGGCTCCTTCTGTTATCATGCTGTTAACTGGGTTCAGATCACAAGTTGTACGGTGTGATTGGTGTGGCTGGTATGAGTCTTACCCGGGATTCAAAATCCTTCCTTATTGTGTACGCTCGTCCGGGCACAGTATCCTAACTGAGGCTTGGAGGAGGGTCATAGGGGGAGGAGCCAGTGCACACCAGCTAGTCCTAAAGCTTTTACTTTGTGCCCAGTCTCCTGCGGAGCCGCTATTCCCCATGGTCCTTTCGGAGTCCCCAGCATCCACTACGGACTATGAGAAATAGAATTATCGGTAAGTAAATTCTTATTATATAGCGGTATAGTGACCGGTGGATGGACAAATATGTCCATAAAACTTCAGCGGTTAGATCTTCCCAATCAGCGAATACAAGAATGAGTAAGAATAAGAATACAGCGGGGAAATCTAAACCCCTCCCTCTACCCCGGCTGTAGAGAGTTCTCGAGCCTCAGAACAGCCTCAGGAAATGGAGGCTCTGCCTGATCAGCCCTCTTTACTGCATATGGCCCAGAATCTTTTGCGGCTTCTCATGCCCCAAATTGACAAGAAGCTTGAAAATATCCCTTTAATTGATAAGAGGTAGGAGCAAATACAAACACTACTTGACTCAACACTTGCAAAAATTGACCACAACACCTCACGGATAACTTCTTTAGAACAGCGGGTTAGTGATGGGGACAATCAGGTACACACATTCCAGCGTTCCGCTGACACTCAAGACTCATCTTTCAAAGCTTTACAGGCAAACATAGATGGTCTTGAAAACAGGGATAGGAGATCAAACCTACGTTTTGTGGGCATCCCTGAATCAATCAGGGACGGGCAGTTGTCAGATTTCATAATGAATGACCTGTTCATGGCTCTGGAAATTACAGATTCCCCACATTTACCACACATTGAAAGAGCGCATAGAATTGGTCCTTTTCGTCCTGACACTGACGTGAGTCCAATGCCAGTCATTGCGAAACTTATGGATTTTCGCATGAAGGAGCATGTCTTGCACTCCTACCAAATTCCCACAGCTGGTAGTGAACGGGCAGGCACATCTTGATTTTTCAGGATATCTCTGCTTCTGTTGCGCAGAAGCGGAGGGAATTCTCTGACGTTTGCAAATTGCTCCATGAGAATAATACCAGATTTGCGTTGATGTACCCAGCTAAACTGCGCATTCATGACAATGGTTGCACACTATTTTTTGTTGATCCTGCTATTGCCAAATCCCATGTTACACATATGTTGAACCCCGGGAGCCCTTCTCACCGGTGATAGCTTTACTATTACTGAATGCTTTACTCCCTGAGTTTGTTTACTTTTCACAGATAGGAGACCATAGGTCTCATTATGAGCTACTCAGCTTCAATATAATTGATACACTAAATAATGATGTGTTCCTCGCCGGTGCTACTGGTTGGTTTAGCACTTGCATTGTCACTGTTTTGGATTGGAAAAAGTGAAAATGGTTATGTGAAGCAATGTGTGTTTTATTTACTTTTTTGTTTTGTTCGTGCCGTACCTCTTTCGACCATTCTGCTGCTGAGCTCTATGGTAGAATATGGATTTTGTTGACCCTCTCCGCTCGCTGGGACTGAGGAGGGCGACTTAGTGTGATAATGTTCAGTTAGGATTACCACCCTCGTGTGGGTGTAGGTTAATAGACTAATGACTGAGTCATTTTTAGTTGCTTCTCCGTTGGATACATGTTTTAAGATTATCTCTTGGAGTGTGGGCTTCCTTAACTCCCCAGTTAAACGTAAAAGAATTGTCACCCATTTAAAATGACTCAAACCTCAAATTATATTTCTCCAAGAGACTCACTGGATGTCAGGGACATCCTCGACTCTTCGTGCACCCTGGTTATACACTTGCATTTCAGCAGACTACACAAGGAAAACTAGGGGGGTGGCGAACTTATTTAGCAAAAATTTACAATACGCTATTCTGAGTTTCGTAATTGATCCAGGTGGTCGTTATTTAATTATCGATGTAGAAATTTGGGGCACTAAGTACACGCTGGTGAATGTCTATTCACCCAATATTGAGACCGCTGCCTTCCTCCAGGAATTAAGCTCTAAGCTGTTGCAGCGCGACAATTTTCAGTTGGTACTGGGGGGTGACTGGAATACGGTTGATGATCCTAATATGGATAAATGTCCTATCCCACGCACTTCAGGGTCTCCTTTTTGGACACAACTTCAAACTTTAAAAGTCTCCCTTCAGCTTACTGATGTTTGGCGTCTCCTCAATCCTTCTTATAAGTCGTTTACTTTTTTTTCTGGGGTTCATCGATCCTGGTCCAGGATTGATTGTTTTGGCTGCTGATTCTCTAGTCACACATGCTGATATCCACAACAGTCTAATATCGGATCATGCTCCTGTGACATTGACGTTAGAAAGAACTCTTCAGTCGGGGGAGGACCAGGAATTGGAGATTTCCAAATTATCTTTACAATTGTGATGATTTTCGGAAATTTCTAATAGCTAATTGGGCCAACTTTTTAGACAATAACTTAGAATACTGGGACCGCCCAACTACTTTATGGGGTGCGGCAAACGCTGTTCTTTGGGGTCAAATTATTGAACATGTTCATAGATTGAAAAAGAAAACTTTGACGACCTATACTGCCTTACAATCTGAGTTAACTGCTGCGCTGCAGCTTCATCTCACCTTACAGACTGACGACTCATTGCAACTTTATTTACAGGCCAAGCAATTATTAAGTGACCATTTGCTAGCACAAGCAAAACACGACTTGGTATTTTCCTCTCATAAGTATTATCAATGGGGAAATAAAACTGGTCGATTGCTAGCAAATATGGCTAGGAAAAAAACAACCCGGAAATTTGTAACGGCTATTAAAAATCAAGATACGGGACAACTTCTTACCAACTCTCCTTCTATAGTGAAATATTTTGAGTCCTATTTTGCCAAATTATATTCTGATCTCCCCTTTAATGAAAACGCACATGATACACTTTTACCTGACACAGTTTTACCTCCCATAACGAGTGCACAGTCAGACTTACTGGTGGGTGCTTTTACAGAGGAGGAACTTGTCTCGGCAATATCCAGAGTCCACCTGCATAAATCTCCGGGGCCGGATGGGCTTTCAAATGAATTTTATAAAATTCTTCAGCCTCACATAATTCCTACTCTGCTCGAATTGTTTAACAACCATTTGCATCATTGTGCCCCTTTTCATAATTTCACAACAGCCCATACCGTTTTAATCCCTAAACCTGTGCAAGACCCACAATTGGTGACCTCATACAGACCCATTACGTTATTAAACACTGACATAAAATTGTTTACTAAAACTTTAGCAGATCGCCTACAGACGATTCTCCCCCACACTTTAACTAGTCACCAGCTTGGCTTTGTTAGCAATACACACTCGGTTAACAGAGTTATTGACTCTGCTCACTCACCCCAATCCAAAAATATACTCCTAAATTTGGACACTACTAAGGCCTTCGATACAGGGTCCTACAACGTAGAAAATTCCATCAGGATTTTATTAATATCATCCGTTATTTATATGATTCCCCTTCCACTACCTTATTACTTAATGGTTATACAAGTGACCCCATTATTATGCATCGTGGCACACGGCAGGGCTGCCCCTTATCTCCCCTGTTGTTCAACTTGCCCATAGATCCCCTCCATCATTTACTATTAAATGACACTCAGTTTCATGGTATTCAAGTCGCCGGGAACTTAAACTCACTGCTTTTGCTGATGATCTTTTGGTATACGTCTCGGATCTGGAGACCTCCTTGACTCACATATTTAATTATGTTGCAGGCGTATGGACGTTTTTCTGGTTTCAATGTTAACTGGTCTAAGTCGGTGGCACTTAGGTTGGGGGGCGGTACTTTTTTGAGAGACGGGGTGGGGGGCTTACCATTACAGTGGAGTTCGGTTCAATTAACGTACCTGGGTATACGAATATCGAGAAGGCCGGAGTGAATGTATGCCCTAAATTTTTCCTCAGTCATTCAAAAAATTGAAACAGAACTTGAAACCTGGAAGTCTATGCCTTTATCATATATGGGGAGGGCTAGCTTGCTTAAAATATCATTCCCCCGTCTGATGTACTTTATCCAAGCCATGCCACATATGCTTTTGCCGAAAGATGTTCAACGTCTCAATTTTATCTTTCGAAGATTTATTTGGCTGGGCAAGGGGCCACGTATAGCACTAATGGTGGCAGGCAGGCGCGGACAATGTCTTTATTTTTATTTTTTATTTTTTCCTCTCCTGTTGATTTCAATAATATTTATTTTTCATTTGTCACCCTGAACTGTGTATGTTTGGGTTTACCGTATGATGGATTTTAGACCAATGGGTCAGGAAGTCTCCATACACACCATGTATGTTTTGTAATATTTTCCAACTGTAATGGTTATGGTTTTTGACTACAGACTCAACTATATTCCTGTATGTTACCCTATCATATTTGCCTTTCTGACATCTGTCTGATCTACTGTGAATATATATGTATGTACTACAGATATTGCTTCAATAAAAACAGTAGAAAAAAAAAAAAGACAAGTAGCCGTGTGTTTGAATTTTGTTATTGTGTACTTTCCCAGACATAGGCATACTCTTGATTACTTAGCAAAGAGAGCATCATATACAATAGTTAATGTTTCAGTGAAATATCTCCTTTAAATTATATTCTCCTTTATATGTTTTATTACAGCCAGTGCTGTGATCACATCTGTTGTTTCCCTGGATTTGAAGGAAACCCATGACCTGCATGATGAAGCCAGTTCTGACGCTCCACAGAACATGATGAGTAAGTCACTACTGGTATAGTATGTATATAGGCCCTCATTCCGAGTCGTTCGCTCTGTATTTTTCATCGCATCGCAGTGAAATTCCGCATAGTGCGCATGCGCAATAGTCGCACTGCGACTGCGCCAAGTATCTTTGCTATGAAGATAGTATTTTTACTCACGGCTTTTTCCTCGCTCCGGCGATCGTAATGTGATTGACAGGAAATGGGTGTTACTGGGCGGAAACACGGCGTTTTATGGGCGTGTGGCTGAAAACGCTACCGTTTCCGGAAAAAACGCAGGAGTGGCCGGAGAAACGGGGGAGTGTCTGGGCGAACGCTGGGTGTGTTTGTGACGTCAAACCAGGAACGACAAGCACTGAACTGATCGCACTGGCAGAGTAAGTGTGGAGCTACTCTAAAACTGCTAAGTAGTTTGTGATCGCAATATTGCGAATACATCGGTCGCAATTTTAAGATGCTAAGATACACTCCCAGTAGGCGTAGGCTTAGCGTGTGTAACTCTGCTAAATTCGCCTTGCGACCGATCAACTCGGAATGAGGGCCATAGTGTTCACTCTAGGATTTTTTTAGAGCAGGGTGCTGAGCATTGAAGAGGGCACATTTTTATTTTGAAGGGCGCATTTTTGATGTGACGCTTTGCGCACAAAGCATAGCGCATATGTTTATAGTTTTAGTACATACATTTTGCCCTTAGTGAATCATATACCCATGCATACATATAAGACACCTAACAGCTGTACTGAGAAACATACTGTATATGTCCAGTCTTCTTGAAAGATCGGCTGTAGCAAATACATAAGTAGATCATTATAAATGTCTCCTCCAGTGCTGAAGTAATTATAATCCTTATGTGTTATAAAACAGAAAAGTTAAACAATGGGTTAAAATATATAGGAAAAAAAATAAGTCTGTTCTACTAGGGAAATACTGTAAGCAGTACATGCTCACTGCTTACCCTGTTCTTTCCCTCTTTATCAGAGTGCTGTGTTATTTACAGTGCCTCCTCTGCCATCCAGTTGGCTTAAGGCCCGTACACACTGGCCGATATATCGCGGGTCCGTCGGCCAGTGTGTACAGCCGATACGTCTGTGAACTCCGTCGTTCACAGACGTATCGCGTCGGCCCCGCAGCACAGTCGACGGCCAATATATCTAACGATATATTGGCGCGTCGCTGTGTGTGTACGGCGGTCGGCCGACCGCCCGTACACATGCTGCGGCGGCCGGTGGTGATTGACAGCTGAACTGGGCGGCGTGTGTACACGCCCGCCCAGTTCATGACGTCAATCCCTGACGGATCGGGCAGTATGTATGCACAGCACACTGCCCGATCCGTCCATAGATATATCTGCAGGTCATTTGATCTGCAGATATATCTATCAGTGTGTACCCACCTTAAGGATAGAAATTGTGTTCCAATTTCAGAGGTGGGCAAGGAAAGGAGTGGACGACAACATTGTAACATGCCCTCTGACTGTTGCATTCTGTATACAAGGGGGTGATTTAAGGTCCTGCAGGGTGCACTGAAATAGGGCAGGGTGCTTTTTCACATTTAAAAAATGGGCAGGGTGCAGCACCCTGCTGAAACAGCCTAGAAGGAACACTATGTATAACCAGCGCGTGCTATTAGTCTGTATTGCCCTGCAGTTCTGTGGTAGTGGATATTCAAGTACAGCATGTTTATTATGTTGTTACTCCTGCATAGTAGAGCATCACTGGTATCCAGAACGGAATGTACAGTAGTTATGTGACACAATACATACCCCTACTGTACATCCTGCCCCCTCACAATTTCGGCGGTCGGCATGCTGACCAACAGGGACTATTCCCACTCGTGCCGGTCACGCATACCACAATCTCCAGAACTTGCCAGAAGATGTAAAGACCATTATGCAGTAACTCTGTGTCTTCTGCTACAAGGTAGCCATTTACTGATTATTTCCTAATTAATTAAAGATAAAAAAAGTATGTCTTATATTTTAACTTCTATCATAGCAGACGAAAATCTTGTTTAACTGTAGGCGTTGTCCATGTAAGCAAATAGGTGGGTCTCCCCGTAGCCCCTAGCTCCGTACCTGAAGCCTAGAGCCAGTTGTATTATTTAGAGTCCTGCTAAAGAACTGTGAGTAGATGTTTGTACTAAGGGCCTAATTCAGAGGCGATCACTGCAATGATTGCCCTCTGGAGCCCTATGTGCGGGTGCACTGCTCATGTGCACCCAGTGAGATGCGAAAGCATCTCGCTGGTGCGATCACCTCTGCCTGATTGACAGGCAGAGGGAGTCGCGGGGTGGGAGGGGTCCTACCAATGGTGTTAGAATGCTGTTGGGGGGCGGAGCGGTCCGGACAACGCAGGCGTGTCCGGACCGTTGCTGGGGCAGGCCGCAATGGCTGCATGACGCCACACGCAGCCGCTGCGACCCAAAAGCATGGCGGGTAGCTGTCTGCCAGCGCAGGTAGGGAGTTACTCGCCGGGTGTAAGAGCATCGCCGCCGTGCGATGCTTTTGCACCTGTGCGTAGGGCTTGACATGCGGGGCGGACTAGCCCTGTGCTGAGCGCCCTCCCGCATGCAAGAGATGATTATCGTAGATGTGCTCATTTTAGCACGTCTACGATCAGCTCTGAATCGGGCCCTAGGACAACACTTCCATGAATACGAGCAGGCTGTTGCATTATAATGCACTCGACTTGCCTATGGGCCTGATTTGGATTTGGAAGCAAGGCACAAAAGTATGTAAGTTTGTATCTGGAACAAACCATTTTGCAATGCGAGGGGAGCAAATGCATTTATATTTTCTCTTACGTCCTACGGGATACTGGGAATCCATATAGTACCATGGGGTATAGACGGGTCCACTAGGAGCCATGGGCACTTTAAGAAATTGATAGTGTGCGCTGGCTCCTCCCTCTATGCTCCTCCCACCAGACTCGGTTTAGAAAATGTGCTCTGAGGAGCCGGTCACATCTCTGAAAGCTCCTGAAGAATTTTCTGCATTTGTTTTCTGTGGTTGTTATTTCTCTAGCATCCATAAGGGATATTGGGGGTCATTCCGAGTTGTTCGCTCGGTATTTTTTTCTCGCAACGGAGCGATTAGTCGCTAATGCGCATGCGCAATGTCCGCAGTGCGACTGCGTCAAGTAAATTTGCTATGCAGTTAGGTATTTTACTCACGGCATTACGAGGTTTTTTCTTCGTTCTGGTGATCGTAATGTGATTGACAGGAAGTGGGTGTTTCTGGGCGGAAACAGGCCGTTTTATGGGTGTGTGCGAAAAAACGCTACCGTTTCTGGGAAAAACGCGGGAGTGGCTGGAGAAACGGAGGAGTGTCTGGGCGAACGCTGGGTGTGTTTGTGACGTCAAACCAGGAACGACAAGCACTGAACTGATCGCAGATGCCGAGTAAGTGTGGAACTACTCAGAAACTGCTAAGAGGTGTCTATTCGCTATTTTGCTAATCTTTCGTTCGCAATTTTGATAAGCTAAGATTCACTCCCAGTAGGCGGCGGCTTAGCATGTGCAAAGCTGCTAAAAGCAGCTTGCGAGCGAACAACTCGGAATGACCCCCATTGGGGACAGATCATAGTGAAGCCCCGCCCCTTCAATGGCGCGCGGTCTTCCCGCTCTTTTTTATACTGGCTGTATGTGTCTAAATGTATAAATGGAGACAGACTCATTTTATGGCTTTGATGCCAGTCTGGGTACTGTGTCCGCTGTTCAGCTTCTGTGTCCTTACACAGCGAGAGACGCAGTCCACCCCGTTTAGAAGCCGTGTGTCCCAGTACCCTCATGCCGACCAGCTAACCGGGATGCCAGCTTAGTACTCACCACTCTTCTTTCTTCTGGATCTGTTAAGGGTGGCGGAGTGCTGCGGGAATGTACGCTCGCTGTGGTGGGGCTTGCGACCATTAACCCTGAGAGAGGTTGGGTCGTCCTTACCACCCCCCCTCCTAAGTCCCACAAAGCAGGCAGGCTGGTGCCATCCAGTCCTGCCTGAAAAATAGGATTTCTCTAACGTCCTAGTGGATGCTGGGGACTCCGTAAGGACCATGGGGAATAGACGGGCTCCGCAAGAGACTGGGCACTCTAAAGAAAGATTCAGTACTATCTGGTGTGCACTGGCTCCTCCCTCTATGCCCCTCCTCCAGACCTCAGTTAGAATCTGTGCCCGGCCAGAGCTGGGTGCTCCTAGTGGGCTCTCTTGAGCTTGCTAGAAAAGAAAGTATTTTGTCAGGTTTTTTATTTTCACAGAGCTTCTGCTGGCAACAGACTCTCTGCTACGTGGGACTGAGGGGAGAGAAGCAAACCTACTCACTGCAGCTAAGTTGCGCTTCTTAGGCTACTGGACACCATTAGCTCCAGAGGGATCGAACACAGGTACCTAACCTTGATCGTCCGTTCCCGGAGCCGCGCAGCCGTCCCCCTCGCAGAGCCAGAAGTACAGAAGCAGCAGAAGCAAGAAGACATCGAAATCGGCGGCAGAAGACTCCTGTCTTCACTTAAGGTAGCGCACAGCACTGCAGCTGTGCGCCATTGCTCCCGCAGCACACCCACACACTCCGGTCACTATAGGGTGCAGGGCGCAGGGGGGGGGCGCCCTGGGCAGCAATTAAGATACCTGATGGCAAAAGTATACATATATACAGTCAGGCACTGTATATATGTGCGAGCCCCCGCCATTTTTATACAGGAGAAGCGGGACAGAAGCCCGCCGCTGAGGGGGCGGGGCCTTCTTCCTCAGCACACCAGCGCCATTTTCTCTTCACAGCTCCGCTGGAAGGACGCTCCCCAAGCTCTCCCCTGCAGTATACAGGTGCAATAGAGGGTTAAAAAGAGAGGGGGGCACATAAATTTAGGCGCAGAGATATATATATATATATAAAACAGCAGCTACTGGGTAAACACTAAGGTACAATGTAATCCCTGGGTTATATATAGCGCTGGGGTGTGTGCTGGCATACTCTCTCTCTGTCTCCCCAAAAGCCTTTGTGGGGTCCTGTCCTCAGTCAAAGCGTTCCCTGTATGTGTGCGGTGTGTCGGTGCGCTTGTGTCGACATGTTTGATGAGGAAGGATACGTGGAGGCAGAACAAGTGCAAATAGATGTGGTGTCGCCCCTGACGGGGCCGACACCTGATTGGATGGATATGTGGAAGGTGTTAAATGATAATGTAAGCTCCTTTCATAACAGATTGGATAAAGCTGTAGCCTTGGGACAGTCGGGGTCTCAACCCATGCCTGCTCCCACAGCGCAGAGGCCGTCGGGGTCTCAAAAGCGCCCAATATCCCAGTTAGTTGACACAGACGTCGACACGGAATCTGATTCCAGTGTCGATGACGATGATGCAAAGTTGCAGCCTAAAATGACTAAAGCCATCCGCTACATGATTGTGGCAATGAAGGATGTGTTACACATTTCTGAGGAAAATCCTGTCCCTGACAAGAGGATTTATATGTATGGGGAGAAAAAGCAAAAAGTGGCTTTTCCCCCGTCACATGAATTGAATGAATTATGTGAAAAAGCGTGGGATTCCCCTGATAGGAAGGTAGTAATTTCCAAGAGATTGCTGATGGCGTATCCTTTCCCGCCAACGGACAGGTTACGCTGGGAATCCTCCCCCAGGGTAGACAAGGCGTTGACACGCTTATCTAAGAAGGTGGCCCTGCCGTCTCAGGATACGGCCGCCCTAAAGGATCCTGCGGATAGAAAGCAGGAAGCTATCCTGAAGTCTGTTTACACACATTCTGGTACGCTGCTGAGGCCAGCAATTGCTTCGGCCTGGATGTGTAGTGCGGTAGCAGCATGGACGGATACTCTGTCTGAGGAGTTAGATACCCTGGACAGGGACTCTGTTCTAATGACCCTGGCACATATCAAGGACGCGGTCCTATATATGCGGGATGCCCAGAGGGACATTTGCCTGCCGGGCTCTAAAGTAAACGCAATGTCCATTTCTGCCAGAAGGGTCTTATGGACTCGGCAATGGACAGGGGATACCGACTCTAAAAAACACATGGAGGTTTTACCTTATAAGGGTGAGGAATTGTTTGGGGACGGTCTCTCAGACCTAGTTTCCACAGCTACGGCTGGGAAGTCAAATTTCTTGCCTTATGTCCCGCCACAGCCTAAGAAAGCACCGTATTACCAAATGCAGTCCTTTCGTTCGCAAAAGAGCAAGAAAGTCAGAGGTGCATCCTTTCTTGTCAGAGGCAGGGGTAGAGGAAAGAGGCTGCACCACGCAGCTAGTTCCCAGGAACAAAAGTCCTCCCCGGCTTCCACTAAATCCACCGCATGACGCTGGGGCTCCACAGGCGGAGCCATGAGCCGTGGGGGCGCGTCTCCGACATTTCAGCCACCAGTGGGTTCGCTCACGGGTGGATCCTTGGGCTATACAAGTTGTGTCTCAGGGATACAAACTGGAATTCGAGGTGACGCCCCCTCACCTTTACATAAAATCGGCCTTGCCAGTTTCCCCCATGGAAAGGGAGGTAGTGCTGGCAGCAATTCACAAGTTATACCTCCAGCAGGTGGTTGTAAAGGTTCCTCTCCTTCAACAGGGAAGGGGTTACTATTCCACTATGTTTGTAGTACCGAAACCGGACGGTTCGGTCAGACCCATCTTGAATTTAAAATCCCTGAACATTTATCTGAAGAAATTCAAGTTCAAAATGGAATCGCTCAGAGCGGTCATTGCAAGCCTGGAAGAGGGGGATTTTATGGTGTCTATGGACATCAAGGATGCTTACTTGCATGTCCCCATTTATCCACCTCATCAGGAGTACCTCAGATTTGTGGTACAGGACTGTCATTACCGATTCCAGACGTTGCCGTTTGGGCTCTCCACGGCACCGAGAATATTTACCAAGGTAATGGCGGAAATGATGGTGCTCCTGAGAAAGCAAGGAGTCACAATTATCCCATACTTGGACGATCTCCTCATAAAGGCGAGGTCCAGAGAGCAGTTGCTGATCAGCGTAGCACACTCTCAGGAAGTGTTGCAACAGCACGGATGGATTCTGAATATCCCAAAATCGCAGCTGATTCCTACGACGCGTCTGCCCTTTCTGGGCATGATTCTGGACACAGACCAGAAGAAGGTGTTTCTCCCGGCGCAGAAGGCTCAGGAGCTCGTGACTCTAGTCAGAGACCTCTTAAAACCGAAACAGGTGTCGGTGCATCACTGCACGCGAGTCCTGGGAAAGATGGTGGCATCAGACGAAGCCATTCCCTTCGGCAGGTTCCATGAGAGGATCTTTCAGTGGGATCTGTTGGACAAGTGGTCCGGATCGCATCTTCAGATGCATCGGCTGATCACCCTGTCCCCCAGGGCCAGGGTGTCTCTTCTGTGGTGGCTGCAGAGTGCTCACCTTCTCGAGGGCCACAGGTTCGGCATACAGGACTGGGTCCTGGTGACCATGGATGCGAGCCTCCGAGGATGGGGGGCAGTCACTCAGGGAAGAAACTTCCAAGGGTTGTGGTCAAGTCAGGAGGCTTGTCTGCACATGAATATACTGGAACTAAGGGCCATATACAACGCCCTGAGTCAAGCGGAGCCTCTGCTTCGCAACCAACCGGTGCTGATTCAGTCAGACAACATCACCGCAGTGGCTCATGTAAACCGCCAGGGCGGCACAAGAAGCAGAGTGGCGATGGCGGAAGCCACCAGGATTCTTCGTTGGGCGGAGAATCACGTGCAAGCACTGTCAGCAGTGTTCATTCCGGGAGTGGACAACTGGGTAGCAGACTTCCTCAGCAGGCACGACCTCCAACCGGGAGAGTGGGGACTTCATCAAGAAGTCTTCACGCAGATTGCAAGTCGGTGGGAACTGCCACAGGTGGACATGATGGCGTCCCGCCTCAACAAAAAGCTAAAAAGGTATTGCGCCAGGTCAAGGGACCCTCAGGCGATAGCTGTGGACGCACTGGTAACACCGTGGGTGTTCCAGTCGGTCTATGTGTTTCCTCCTCTTCCTCTCATACCCAAGGTACTGAGAATCGTAAGGAAAAGAAGAGTGAAAACAATACTCATTGTTCCGGACTGGCCAAGAAGGACTTGGTACCCGGAACTGCAAGAAATGCTCACAGAGGAACCATGGCCTCTGCCTCTCAGACAGGACCTGTTGCAACAGGGGCCCTGTCTGTTCCAAGACTTACCACGGCTGCGTTTGACGGCATGGCGGTTGAACGCCGAATCCTAGCAGAAATCGGCCCTATCCATCTTCTTTCAAAAAGAACTGGCTTCACTGCCTGAGGTTCAGACGTTTGTTAAGGGAGTGCTGCATATTCAGCCCCCTTTTGTGCCACCAGTGGCACCTTGGGATCTTAACGTGGTGTTGGATTTCCTGAAATCCCACTGGTTTGAGCCACTTAAGACCGTGAAACTAAAGTATCTCACGTGGAAAGTGGTCATGCTGTTGGCTTTAGCTTCAGCTAGGCGTGTGTCAGAATTGGCGGCTTTGTCATGTAAAAGCCCCTATCTGGTTTTCCATATGGACAGGGCAGAATTGCGGACTCGTCCGCAGTTTCTGCCAAAGGTGGTGTCATCTTTTCATTTGAACCAACCTATTGTGGTGCCTGCGGCTACTCGTGACTTGGAGGACTCCAAGTTGCTGGACGTAGTCTGGGCTTTGAAGATTTATGTAACCAGAACGGCTGGAGTCAGGAAGACTGACTCGCTGTTTATCCTGTATGCATCCAACAAGCTGGGTGCTCCTGCTTCAAAGCAAACTATTGCTCGCTGGATCTGTAACACGATTCAGCAGGCTCATTCTGCGGCGGGATTGCCGCAGCCGAAATCAGTGAAAGCCCATTCCACAAGGAAAGTGGGCTCTTCTTGGGCGGCTGCCCGAGGGGTCTCGGCATTACAGCTTTGCCGAGCTGCTACTTGGTCGGGTTCAAACACTTTTGCAAAATTCTACATGTTTGATACC
Organism: Pseudophryne corroboree; assembly: GCF_028390025.1. Taxonomy (NCBI): domain Eukaryota; kingdom Metazoa; phylum Chordata; class Amphibia; order Anura; family Myobatrachidae; genus Pseudophryne; species Pseudophryne corroboree. The sequence goes on along the minus strand of NC_086453.1, from coordinate 186,745,553 downwards.
CTGGCTGAGGAGGACCTTGTGTTTGCCCATTCGGTGCTGCAGAGTCATCCGCACTCTCCCGCCCGTTTGGGAGCTTTGGTATAATCCCCATGGTCCTTACGGAGTCCCCAGCATCCACTAGGACGTTAGAGAAAATAAGATTTTACTCACCGGTAATTCTATTTCTCGTAGTCCGTAGTGGATGCTGGGCCAAGTGCGGACTTTCTGCAATACGTGTATATAGTTATTGCTTAACAAAGGGTTATGGTTATGTAGCATCGGTTGAGCGATGCACAGTTGTTGTTCATACTGTTAACTGGGTAAGTTTATCACAAGTTGTACAGTGTGATTGGTGTGGCTGGTATGAGTCTTACCCTGGATTCCAAAATCCTTTCCTTGTAATGTCCGCTCTTCCGGGCACAGTTTCCTTAACTGAGGTCTGGAGGAGGGGCATAGAGGGAGGAGCCAGTGCACACCAGATAGTACTGAATCTTTCTTTAGAGTGCCCAGTCTCCTGCGGAGCCCGTCTATTCCCCATGGTCCTTACGGAGTCCCCAGCATTCACTACGGACTACGAGAAACAGAATTACCGGTGAGTAAATTCTTATTTTTAAATACTCACCAGTAAATCCTTTTCTCGTAGTCCATAAGGGATATTGGGGACAGATTAGCTCCTCCCGTCCATGCCTCCTCCTACAGGTCAGTTTAGAAAAAAGTGCCCTCAGGAGAGGATGCACACTCTGCAAGCTCCAGAGTTTTTCTTCAATTTCTTTTTAAGTTTTATTTCTTTCGGTATGCTGTTTGGTCAACAGCATGCATGCACCGTGGGAGTTGGGGGGGGGGGGGCGGTCACCGGTCTCTTGAGGTGCAGAGCCGCTTCCCCACTGCAGAACCACCGTCCTGAGGGGCTGTTTGTTCATCGGGGCATGGCACACCCCTAACGCTGCCTGAAGGTGATCATCGGTGAGTACTCTCCGGGGACCCCGCTAGGGGGGTCCCCCAGTTCACTATGCAGCTGATGCGTGGTGAGGTGTACGGGTCCCTCCTGGGGGGGGACCCGCTGTATCCGCTGCGTGAGACTAGCTAAAATACATTGTACCAACCATTTATGTGAAGCTACAAACATAGGGAGACATGGCCAGTATAAATATAAATCAGTAGCTCCGGCGCTATGGCGGGGAGCGGAGCTACATGAGAGCGAGCTCAGCTGCATTTTGGCTTTTTCCTCTGCATAGCAGCAGCAGCCTCAACAGCTCCTCCATAACAGTCCCTGGATCACTGGTACCGGGTGTAGAGGGGGAGAGCCGCTATAATGTGCACAAGTAACATTCCTCTGAGGGATTTTTCATAATACAGTCTCACTGTTGTTTACATATATAAAACTCAGACAGCCTCACTGGGGCTGTGCAGCGTTTGGTGCGCTGGTGTCCTCTCTCCTGTGTCTCCTCTCACATGCATTAGGACAGGCTTGTATTGTATTTCAGGCTGTGTTGTATATGTATTGTACCTGTTTTCTTATTCAATATGGTAAAACAGAAGTTATGCAGTTTGTAATGCTAGATTCTCCCCTAGTTCATCTGGTTCAATATCGTGAGCAGTGTAGTCAGTAATCTCAGAATGTTGATAACAATGTGGGGGAGAGTCCAGAGCCCTCCTGGTTGGGGGCTATCAAAACTATGATGTCTGATATGGCATCACGGCTCACTGCAAATGCAAATAAAACTCAGGAACTGCAACAAGCAGTGGCAAGTCTAAGGGCTGTAACACACTGGCCGGTTTCTCCCGGATGGCAAAAAGCCGGACAAAGTTTGTCCGGCTTTTTGCCATCCGGGAGAAACCGGCAGAGTCTCGCACACAGGACGGCTTTGAGCCGTGTGTGATGCTGTGCGCATGCGCAGCATCAGACACGGCTTCAGAAAAAACCGTTGTGTGTGAAAGCTCCCCTTCACACACATGGTTTACTGGCTCCAAAGACGGCCCGGCGGCCGCCCGGCCGCCGGACCTTCCAGTGGTGAGACCCGGCTGCAACCCGGCAGCCGGGCCGGGGCCGTGCAGTGTGAAGGGACCCTAGCCCTCACACTGTTAACTACAATGCCGGCACGGGAAAAAGCCGTCCGGCTTTTTCCCGGCCGGCAAAAGCCGGGTAGTGTGTTTCAGCACTAACTGTTAAACATCCCTGCCTGTCTGCTACAGGTGCACAAAAATGTGCTCTACCTGCACTCCTATCAGATACTGATGATGATATACAGGATGATGAGGATGATGTGGACCCCATAAGTGGGGATTCCACCCCAACCCAGGGTATTAAACCCCTCATCTTGGCTATCCCCCTGGAGGATGCTAATACTCAGCAGTCATTTTTCCTCACACAAGACAAACTGACAGTCACATTTCCTGATTCCAAGGAATCAGATGTCCAAATGGTTTCTGCATACATTCCCCTTTGCCTCTGAAGGCAGAAAATTCTGGGAAGAATCTCCAGCAGTGGATGTCTCAGTATCTAGCTTTTCTAAAAAGGCGGTACTTCCTGCTCCGGGCTCCTTTACGGTGAAGGACCCGGCAGATAGGAAAATTGAGGCCACTCTAAAATCTATCTACACTGCTGCAGGTGTAGCTGAAAGACCAGTCATTGCTGCTTGCTGGATGACACATGCAATTCATTCCTGGGCTTCTCAAATTCAGGAAGGAATTTCGGGTGATATGACCTTAGTTACTACTACTGTAACTTTTCTAAAACACATTCAGGACACGGCAAGAGTCCTCTGTGACTCCCTTAAAGAGATTGGCAATATTAATGCTAGGACCTCTGCTATTGCTGTGTCTGCGCGTAGAGCCATATGGTTGCGTCAGTGGATTGCTGACGCTGACTCCAAATGTAATGTGGAATCTCTTCCCTTTACAGGTAAATGACTCTTTGGAGGTGAATTGGACTAAAGCTACTGCTGGGAAATCCACGTTTCTCCCTTCATGAGCTCCGCATGCTAGACGTACCTACCCGGGAAGTCTATTCGGTCCACTAGATTTCGACCTAGGGCCAGGGGGGCCTCCAACGCAGCTAGAGCCACCAGAGGTAAGCCTAAGAAACCAGCCGTTTCCGGATCTCAGGATCAGAACACCAGATCTGCTTCCGCAAAATCTTCAGCATGATGGTGCCCACCCACCCCGAGTGGATCTCGTGGTGGGAGCTCGGTTACGTCCCTACAGCCACATCTGGGACGGTTTCTGCCAAGATGCTTTGGTAAGGGACCTTAACTCTCAAGCTGGAGTTCGACGGTGCTCCTCCCCAACGATTTTTCAAATCAAGCTAACCAGCTTTGGAAAATATGCGAGGTACGCTGCTACTGGCCATTAACAGGTTTGTCCAGTCCCAGGTCATTATTCCAGTACCCCTACAACAAGGAGGACAAGGTTATTACTCCAGTCTGTTCATAATGCCAAAACCAGACGGGTCTGTGAGACCCATTCTGAATCTGAAGTCCTTGAATCCTTACCTGTAGGTTTTCAAATTCAAGATGGAATCTTTTGAGAGCGGTAATCGCAGGCCTGGAACAACAGGAATTCCTAGTGTCCCTGGATATCAAGGACGCTTACCTCCATATCCCAGTTTGGCCTCCTCATCAGGCCTATATGCTGTTCACCCTACTGAATGATCACTACCAGTTTCAGGAGTTACCCTTCGGCCTGTCTACAGCTCCGAGGGTGTTCACGAAGGTGATAGCGGAAATGATGTTTCAGCTGAGGGTCCAGGGGGTCAACATAATTCCATACCTGGACGATCTCCTGATACAAGCGAGTTCCAGGGAGCTTCTATTGCTCCATATAGGTCGCACTATCCAACTTCTGTCTCACCACGGGTGGATCCTCAACCTGCAGAAGTCCCATCTGGACCCGTCTCAGCGGCTTCTGTTTCTGGTGATGCTACTGGATACTGTAGCCCAGAAAGTGTTCATCCCAGAGGAAAATGTGGGAACTCTTCAAGAAATGGTTCGCTTGGTGCTCTGACCTGCTCGAGTCTCCATTCATCTGTGCATAAAATTGGTGGGAAAGATGGTGGCCTCGTACGAGGCAATTCAGTTTGGAAGGTTTCATGCCAGACCGTTCCAATTGGACATCCTGAACAAGTGGTCCGGTTCCTATCTTCAGATGCACCGGATGATTCGGCTGTCACCCCAGGCCAGGATTTCACTCCTGTGGTGGCTACAGTCTCCCAACCTGCTGGAAGGTCGACGCTTTGGGATTCAGGATTGGATCCTCCTCACAATGGATGCAAGTTTGAGATGATGGGGAGCTGTCTCCCGGGGTGCAGTTCAAGGGCAGGTGGTTTGCCCAAGACGCCCTCCTTCCGATCAACGTCCTGGAACTTCAGGCCATTTACAGTGCTCTGATTCAGGCCTCCCCTCTACTCCGGGATCGGGTGATCCAGGTTCAGTCGGACAACGCCGCTGCCGTGGCGTACATCAATCGACAAGGAGGGACAAAAAGCAGTCCGCATGCGAGAAGTGTTAAGAATACTCCTCTGGGCAGAACGAAATGCAAGAGCACTGTCCACGATCTTCATTCCGGGAGTGGACAACTGGGAAGCGGACTTCCTGAGTCGCCACGACCTCCACCTGGGGGAGTGGGGACTACACCCTCAGGTGTTTCAACAGATCGACAGGTGGGGATACCCACAGATCGACTTGATGGTGTCTCGCCTCAACAAGAAGCTTAGCTGCTATTGGTCACGAACCAGAAACACTAAGGCGAGCACAGCGGGTGCGCTTAGTTCGCCTTGGCCTTATCAGCTGGACTACCTGTTTCCTCCGATTCCGTTGATCCCAAGGGTGCTCAAGCAGATCTGGCATCAAAGAGTGGGAGCAATCTTGATTGCCCCGGGTTGGCCCCGAAGAGTGTGATACGGGAATCTTTTGGACATGTCCGTAGAGGACCCGTGGCCTCTACCACTAAGAAGGGATCTTCTTCAACAAGGACCGTTCGTCTACCCGGACTTACGGCGGCTTTATTTGATGGCATGGAAGTTGAGCAGAACATCCTAACTCACAAAGGGCTTTCCAAAAAGGTCATTGCCACTATGGTGCAAGCCAGAAAACCTGTGACGTCAAAACACTATCATCATATCTCGCGGAGATATTTCTTCTGGTGCGAGTAACACACATATCCCTCTGCAGATTTCCACATGGGAAGGTTCCTACGTTTCCTGCAGCCTGGAGTGGATAAAGGCTTACAGTACGTCTGGGATTCATTAAGGTCCAGATTTCAGCTCTTTCCATCTTCTTCCAGAAGAAGTTGTCTCTCTTGCCGGAAGTTTAGACCTTCTTGCAAGGGGTGCTTCACATACAACCTCCATTCGTGCCGCCTATGGCACCTTGGGATCTGGATGTAGTGTTACGCTTTTCTACAGTCCTCCTGGTTTGAACCTCTGACGACTGTAGAAGATAAGTTCCTCACGTGGAAAACAGTGATGTTACTGGCCCTGGCTTCTGCTAGGTGTGTCTCAGAATTGGGGGCCTTGTCGTGCAAAAGTACGTACTTGGTCTTTTATGAGAACAGTGCGGAGTTTAGGACTAGGCTGCAGTTCCTGCCGAAGGTGGTTTCCGCTTTTCACTTGAATCAACCTATTGTGATTCCGTCCAGTTCTGACACTTCTGCTCCTCCAGAGGCATTGGATGCAGTGCGAGCGTTGAAAGTCTATGTCAAGAGGACTGCTCGGATCAGAAAGACTGATTCCTTGTTCGTGCTGTATGAAGAGCGGAAAAAGGGTTGCCCTGCTTCAAAGCAGTCCATTGCTAGTTGGATTAGGCTTACTATCCAACAGGCCTATGCGTCTGCAGCCTTACCTGTTCCACAGTCTCTGCAGGCCCACTCTACCAGATCGGTGGGCTCTTCCAGGGTGGCTGCCCGTGGAGTCTCGGCCCTACAACTATGCCGAGCTGCTATCTGGTCGGGGAATAACACTTTTGTGAAGTTCTACAAGTTTGATACCCTGGCCAAAGAGGATATCCAGTTTGGGCAGGTAGTACTGCAGATGTATCCGCACATTCCCGCCCGTTCTGGAAGCTTTGGGACATCCCCATCGTACTAATGTGTTCCCCAATATCCCTTATGGATGCTAGAGAAAATAGGATTTTAAATATCTACCGGTAAATCCTTTTCTCGTAGTCCATGAGGGATATTTGGTGCCCACCTCTGTGCGGTGACTTTCTGCAGGTTCTCTGTTTCCTGTTCAGCTGTTGCTGTTGATGTTGCCAGGCGTTGCTGGTTAAGTTAAGGTCCATACACACTTAACGATAAAATGAGCGACGTCGCTCATTTTCCACCTCCTTGAGCGACGTCGCTCATTTTATCGTCAAGTGTGTATGCCTCCAGCGACGACCGATGCGTGGCCCCGCGGGTCGGCAACGATCGTCGCTTTCGGTAGGGCATGCATGAAGGATGTGGACTGTCGTCCATGACCTTCATGCAGGGCTGGCGGAGGCGTGACGTCACTGAGCGATATGAGCGGTCATATCGCTCAGTGTGTACAGTCAGCCGCCGACCGGCCGGCCCGGGAGGGGGAAACATTAGACGATGTCGCTCACAGAGCGACATCGTCTAATGTGTATGGGCCTTTATATGTTGGTGTGCTGGTGTGTAAATCTCACCACACCTTTTGTTGTTATGTTCCTTATGGACTACGAGATAAGGATTTACCGGTGCGTACTTAAAATCCTATTTTTCAGGCAGGACTGGATGGCACCAGCCTGCCTGCTTCGTGGGACTTAGGGGGGGTGACGACCCAACCTCTCTCAAGGTTAATGGTCCCGTTCCCCCCTGACAGGACACTAGCTCCTGAGGGAACTATTCGCAAGCCCCACCACGGCGAGCGTACATTCCCGCAGCACACCGCCACCCCTAACAGAGCCAGAAGAAAGAAGAGTGGTGAGTACTAAGCCGGCGTCCCAGTTAGCTGGTTGCCGGCCATTATGGCGGCATGAGGATACGGAGACGCACGGCTTCTAAACAGGGCGGACTGCGTCTCCCGCTGTGTAAGGACACACAAGCTGAACAGCGGACACAGTACCCAGACTGGCATCAAAGCCATAAAATTAGTCTGTCTTCATTTTATGCATTTAGACACATACAGCCAGTATAAAAAAAAAGCGGGAAGACCACGCGCCATTGAAGGGGCGGGGCTTCACTATGAGCTGATCCAGCAGCTCACCATCGCCGTTTTCCCTCTGCAGCTGACACAGACTGACATGAGAGACTCCGGAGAGACTCCAGATTTCCTCTGCGGTACCAGGGGGTCATAGCAGGTGGGGGGGAGTGCTTATTAGTGTACGAAGTCCCTAATCTAGGTACTTAGTCTGCGACCCGGCTAAGCTTGGCATTATAGTTAAGGGTGGCGTATGCTGGTTCCATACTCCCTGTGTCTCCTTTGAAGGGCTCTTTGTGGGTTAATTGTGCATTTAACCTTTTCCTGTGTGTGTGTGTGTGTGTGTGTGTGTGTGTGTGTGTGTGTGTGTGTGTGTGTGTGTGTGTGTGTGTGTGCTGTCACTATACAGTATGACAGGCAAAGAGTGTGATTCATGTAAGGCACAGTGTTCCTCTTCCCCAGGGGGTTCACTAGTGTGTTCTCAATGTAGTGTCCCTTCCCGGACTATTGGGGCAGAACCAGCATGGCTGGACTCCATTAGGAGGAGGATTTCCACAATCTCTACTAAGTTATCTCGGACCGAGAAAGAGACTCAATACTTAAGACAATCTATGACTGAATTTAAGAAAGAGAGACTCAGTACCCAAACCAGCGTCTCAGTCCCCTGCCATTTGTCCGCAAAAACGCACTTTGGCCCATATCCTGCAGTCTGACTCGGATGATGATGGGTCAGACTTGGAGGAGGGGGAGGTGGACTCAGAGGTGGGGGAAGGTACCGTGTCTCAGGGAATAGAGGCTCTCATAGAAGCTATCAGAGAAGTTCTAAATATCCCTGATAAGGTGACAGAGGAGAGTGAGGAATCTTATTTTAATATAAAAAAGAAATCCTCAGCCACTTTTCCTGTGTCAAAGGATTTTAATACCCTGTTTGAAGAACCATGGGTTAGTCCTGATAGGAAATTTCAAAATTGAGACTACGCTCAAATCCTTGTATACCCACTATAGCATATGGGTGGATTACTAGAGCCATTGCCAAATGGTCGGGTAACCTGATTGAAGGGTTAGACACCTTGCCTCAGGAAGAGGTTATCTTGTTCCTACAGCATATACAGGACTCTACGAATCTTATGGTGGAAGCCATAAAAGAAATAGGCTTGCTTAATGCACGCACTACGACTATAGCGGTGTCTGCATGCAGGGGTCTATGGCTACGCCAGTGGATGGCGGATGCGGACTCCAGGAAAGGCGTGGAAGGCCTACCTTTCACAGGCGAGGCCTTTATTTGGAGATGAACTAGACAAATGGATCTCCAAAGCTACCACGGGTAAGTACACATACCTTCCTTCTGCAGCTCCCTCAGCTAAGAAGGCCTACTCAGGTTCCAATTTACAGTCCTTTCGGACTTCCAAGTTTATGGGCAAACCCAGAGGTTCTACTACAGCCACCAGAGGCGCTAGAGGTAAACCACGCAAACCAGCAACTGCCGGTTCACAGGAACAGGGCTCAAGCTCTGCTTCCTCAAAACTTTCAGCATGACGGTGGACCGCGATGCCTGGAAGACTGGCAGGTGGGGGCCCGATTAAAATTCTTCAGTCACATCTGGACAAGTTCATGCCAGAATCCCTTGGTCATAGATCTTATTTCCCAGGGCTACAGACTGGAGTTCCAGGAGTTCCCACCTCACAGATCCTTCAAATCAGGCTTACCAGTTTCACAAGAGACAAATATAACTTTACAGGACGCCATTCAAAAACTGGTACAGTCTCAGGTCATTGTTTCAGTTCCACCTCATCTGCAAAACAAGGGGTACTATTCCAACTTGTTTGTAGTACCGAAACCGGACGGTTCGGTAAGACCAATTCTGAACCTCAAGTCATTGAACCCGTACTTACGAGTCTTCAAATTCAAGATGGAGTCTCTGAGAGCGGTGATCTCAGGTCTGGAGGAGGGGAAATTCCTAGTGTCTCTAATTATCAAGGATGCGTACCTTCACATACCGATCTGGCCGCCTAATCAGGCTTATCCATGGTTTGCATTGCAGGACTATCACTACCAGTTCCAGGCCCTGCCATTTGGTCTCTCCACGGCACCGAGGGTGTTCACCAAAGTGATGGCAGAGATGATGTTTCTACTCCGCAAACAAGGAGTGAACATAATTCCTTACCTGGATGATCTTCTGATAAAGGCACCGTCCAGGGAGCGGTTGTTGGACAGCATTGGCCTCTCAACCAGACTACTCCTGGATCACGGATGGATTCTGAACCTACCAAAATCTCACCTAGAACCAACACGGAGGCTTCCTTTCCTGGGAATGATACTGGACACAGAGTCTCAGAAAGTGTTCCTTCCCTTGGAAAAGGCGATGGTAATCCAGTCGATGGTTCGGGCTGTCCTGAAGCCAACCCAGATTTCGGTGCATCTGTGCATTCGCCTTCTGGGAAGGTTTCATGCAAGGCCCTTCCAGCTGGATCTGTAGGACAAATGATCAGGATCACATCTTCACATGCACCAGAGGATCCATCTGTCACCAAAATCCAGGCTCTCCCTTCTGTGGTGGATACAGATTTCTCACCTAGTCGAGGGTCGAAGGTTTGGGATTCAGAATTGAATTCTGCTAACCACAGACGCAAGCCTCGGAGGTTGGGGCGCAGTCACCCAGGGGGTGCAGTTTCAAGGAAGATGGTCAAGTCAGGAAGTCGTCCTTCCGATAAACATCCTGGAACTCAGGGCTATATACAACGCCCTTCTGCAGGCCTCATCTCTTCTTCAGAATCAGGCCATTCAGGTTCAGTCGGACAATGTGACGGCAATGACGTACATAAACCGATAGGGTGGAACTAAAAGCAGAACCGCAATGTCAGATGTGTCAAGAATTCTTCTCTGTGCGGAAAAACACGCTGTGACATTGTCAGCGGTCTTCATTCCGGGAGCAGACAACTGGGAAGCAGAGTTCCTCAGCAGATACGACCTGCACCCCGGGGAGTGGGGCCTTCACCCGGAGGTGTTTCGGTGGTTGACATGTTGGTGGGGATAACCACAAATCGACATGATGCCTTCTTGACTCAAAGCGGTATTGTTCCAGGTCGAGGGACCAACAAGCAGTGGCGGTGGACGCTCTGACAACTCACTGGGTCTACCAGCTGGTGTGCATGTTTCCTCTACTTCCTCTGATCCCAAGAATTCTTAAAAGAATAAAAAGGTAAAAGGTTCAAGCAATTCTCATTGCCCCGGACTTGCCACGAAGGGCCTGGTATGCGGATCTTCTCGAGATGCTGTTCGAAGATCCGTGGCTGCTACCCCTTCGCGAGGATCTTCTGCAAGAGGGCCCGTTCGTCTATCAAGACTTACCGCAGCTACGTTTAACAGCATTGAAGTTGAACTGCTGATTCTAGCCAGGAGAGGGATTCTTGACAAGGTCATCCCGACATTACCACCGTATTTGCAAGAAATATGTCTCTTGGTGTGAGAGCAGACAATATTCTGCGGTGGAATTTCATCTGGGACGTTTCCTGCTTTTTCTGCAGTCGGGAGTGGATGTGGGCCTACACCTAGGCTCCATAAAAGTCCAGATTTCGGTCTTGTCTATTTTCTTTCAGAAACAATTAGCTTCTCTCCCTGAGGTCCAGGTGTTCTGCACATCCAACTACCCTTTGTGCCTACCTTGGTGCTGCAGTTCCTCCAATCGGACTGGTTTGAACCGTTACACTTTTGGCCTTGGCTTCAGCAAGACTTGTGTCGGAGCTGGGGGTGTTGTCTCACAGGAGCCCCTACCTAATTTTCCATGAAGACAGAGATGAACTCAGAACTCATCAGCATTTTCTTCCTAAGGTGGTGTCTGCGTTTCACATCAACCAGCCTATTGTGGTTATAGTTGTTACGGACACCTCTGCTACTTCAAAGTCTTTGGATGCTGTGAGGGCTTTGAAGGTGTATGTAAAGAGGACAGCTCGTCACAAGAAATTGGAGTCTCTGTTCGTTCTCTATGATCCCAATAAAATTGGGTGTCCTGCTTCAAAGCAGTCAATTGCACGCTAGATCAGGCTCACTATCCAGCATGCTTATTCCACAGCAGGCTTGCCGGTTCCAAAATCTGCACAGGCCCACTCTGCTAGGTCGGTAGGTTCTTCTTGGGTGGCTGCCCGGGGTGTCTCGGTTTTACAGCTCTGCCATGCAGCTACTTGGTCAGGTTCGAACGCATTTGTAAAGTTTTACAAGTTCGATACTTTGGCCTCTCTGAGGACCTTCAGTTTGGTCAATCAGTTCTGCAGGAACCTCGGCACTCTCCCACCCGGTTTGGGAGCTTCGGTACTTCCCCATGGTACTAAATGGATTCCCAGTATCCCCTAGGACGTAAGAGAAAATAGGATTTTAATTACCTACCGGTAAAAAAATTTCTAGTAGTCCGTAGGGGATACTGGGTGCCCGCCCGGTGCTTCGTTCTTCCTGCACTGTTACTTGGGTAAGTATTTCAGTTTGTTCAGCTGTTGCTGTTCCTGTTTCAAGTTTGGTTAGCATGTCTTTCTCTTACATCCTAGAGGATGCTGGGGACTCCGTAAGGACCATGGGGTATAGACAGGCTCCGCAGGAGACATGGGCACTATAAAGAACTTTTAGTATGGGTGTGCACTGGCTCCTCCCTCTATGCCCCTCCTCCAGACCTCAGTTAGATTTTGTGCCCAGAGGAGATAGGGTGCATTACAGGGGAGCTCTCCTGAGTTTCTCTGAAAAAGAATTTTGTTAGGTTTTTTATTTTCAGGGAGCACTGCTGGCAACAGGCTCCCTGCATCATGGGACTGAGGAGAGAGAAGCAGACCTACTTAAATGATAGGCTCTGCTTTTTAGGCTACTGGACACCATTAGCTCCAGAGGGAGTCGGAACGCAGGTCTCACCCCGCCGTTCGTCCCAGAGCCGCGCCACCGTCCTCCTCGCAGAGCCGGAAGATAGAAGCCGGGTGATTATAAGAAGAAAAGAAGACTTCAAGGCGGCAGAAGACTTCAGTTCTTCACTGAGGTAAGCGTGCAGTGGTAACGCTGCGCGCCATTGCTCCCACACACTACACACACACTGAAGGCACTGATGGGTGCAGGAATGGCACCTCTGGAGTGGCAACAGGGTACATTAGGCTGCGGAGGAGATAAATGAAAAAATCCCCCGCCATTTTTTGTATATTGGAGCAGGACCGAAGCCCGCCGCTGGAGGGGGCAGAGCTTGATCCCTCAGCACTAACAGCGCCATTTTCTCCACAGAACGCTGCAGAGAAGCTGGCTCCCCGGACTCTCCCCTGCTGAACACGGTGACAGAGGGCTGGAAAGAAGGGGGGGGGGGGGCATTTGTAAGGCGCAGTGAGTGTATACACATTTATTATACATATAAAAAGCGCTATATCTGGGTTTTTATTCCAGTGTCAGTTGGCACTGGGTGTGTGCTGGCATACTCTCTCTCTGTCTCTCCAAAGGGCCTTGTTGGGGAATTGTCCCCTTATAGATATATCCCTGTGTGTGGGGGGGTGTCTGTACGTGCGTGTCGGCATGTCTGAAGCAGAAGGCTCGTCCAAGGAGGAGGTGGAGCAGATGAGTGGTGTGTCTCCGTCGGCAACGCCGACTCATGATTGGATGGACATGTGGCATATGTTAAATGCAAGTGTGGCCTCATTACATAAGAGAATGGAAAAAGCAGAGTCCAGGGAAAAAGCAGGGAGTCAATCCACGGATTGGACTGGGTCACAGGGCCCTTCTGGGTCTCAAAAACGTCCCCTATCCCAAATAGCAGACACTGGTACCGACACGGATTCTGACTCCAGTGTCGACTACGATGATGCAAAATTACACCCAAGGGTGGCAAAAAGTATTCAGTATATGATTATTGCAATAAAATATATTTTGCATATCACTGATGACCCCTCTGTCCCTGACATGAGGGTGCGCATGTATAAGGAAAAGAAACCTGAGGTAACCTTTCCCCCATCCCATGAGCTTAACAAGTTATTTGAAAAGGCTTGGGAAACTCCAGATAAAAAACTGCAGATTCCCAAAAGGGTTCTTATGGCGTATCCTTTCCCTGCACAGGACAGGGTACGTTGGGAATCCTCTCCCAGGGTGGACAAGGCTTTAACACGCCTGTCCAAGAAGGTGGCGCTACCGTCTCCGGATACGGCAGCTCTCAAGGATCCTGCTGATTGCAGACAGAAAACTACTTTAAAGTCTATTTATGCGCATACAGGTGCTTTGCTCAGACCGGCAATAGCATCGGCATGGGTGTGTAGTGCAGTTGCAGCGTGGACAGATACCCTGTCAGCTGACCTTGATACCCTGGACAGGGATACCATTTTATTGACCTTAGCCCACATTAAAGACGCAGTCTTATATATGAGGGACGCTCAAAGAGACGTTGGGCTGCTGGGTTCCAGAGCCAATGCCATGGCTATTTCTGCGAGACAAGCTCTATGGACCCGCCAATGGACGGGTGATGCAGACTCAAAGAAGCATATGGAGGTTTTACCTTACAAGGGTGAAGTGTTGTTTGGGGATGGGCTCGCGGACCTGGTTTCCACAGCTACCGCAGGTAAATCTACCTTTTTACCTTTTGTTCCCCAACAGCAAAAGAAAACTCCACAGTATCAGATGCAGTCCTTTCGGTCGCATAAGTCCAGAAGAGGTCGGGGCTCCTCCTTCCTTGCCAGAGGTAAGGGTAGAGGAAAGAGAACGCCTGCTTCGGCTAGTTCCCAGGAGCAGAAGTCCTCCCCGGCTTCTACATAATTCACCGCATGACGCTGGGGCTCCACTGAGGGAGTCCGCACCAGTGGGGACACGTCTTCGACTTTTCAGCCAGATCTGGGTTCTTTCAGACGTGGATCCTTGGGCGATGGAAATTGTTTCCCAAGGCTACAAGCTGGAATTCGAAGAGGTGCCCCCTCGACGATTTTTCAAGTCGGCCTTGCCAGCTTCACCTCCGGAGAGGGAAGTAGTGTTAGCTGCAATTCAAAAGCTGTGTCAACAGCAAGTGATTGTCAAGGTTCCCCTGGTCCAACAGGGAAAAGGGTACTATTCAACCTTGTTCGTGGTCCCGAAGCCGGATGGTTCGGTCAGACCCATTTTAAATCTAAAATCCCTAAACCTGTACTTGAAAAAGTTAAAATTCAAGATGGAATCGCTCCGAGCTGTAATATCCAGCCTGGAAGGGAGGGATTTTATGGTGTCACTAGACATAAAGGATGCATACCTTCATGTCCCCATATATCCCCCTCATCAGGAGTACCTGAGATTCGCTATACAGGACTGTCATTACCAGTTTCAGACGTTGCCGTTTGGGCTTTCCACGGCCCCGAGGATTTTCACCAAGGTGATGGCGGAGATGATTGTGCTCCTGCGCAGGCAGGGAGTCACAATTATCCCATACTTGGACGATCTCCTGATAAAGGCGAGATCGAGAGATCAATTGCTGAAGAGCGTGTCGCTCTCCCTGAGAGTGCTGCAACAGCACGGTTGGATTCTCAATCTGCCAAAGTCTCAATTGGTTCCAACGACTCGGCTATCATTCCTAGGCATGATTCTGGACACGGAACAAAAGAGGGTTTTTCTCCCATTGGAAAAAGCCCAGGACCTCCAGAACATGGTCAGAGACCTGCTAAAACCAAAAAGAGTGTCTGTTCACCAATGCACTCGAGTTCTGGGAAAAATGTTGGCAGCCTACGAGGCCATCCCCTTCGGCAAGTTCCATGCGAAGACATTTCAGTGGGACAAGTGATCCGGATACCATCTACAAATACATCAGAAAATAACCCTGTCCCCCAGGGCCAGGGTCTCTCTCCTGTGGGGGCTGCAGAGTGCTCACCTTCTAGAGGGTCGCAGGTTCGGCATTCAAGACTGGGTTCTGGTGACCACGGACGCGAGCCTCCGAGGATGGGGAGCAGTCACACAAGGAAGAAATTTTCAGGGACTATGGTCAAGCCAGGAGGCTTGTCTACACATCAACATACTGGAATTGAGGGCCATATACAACGGCCTACGACAAACGGAGAATCTTCTTCGCGACCTACCGGTTCTGATTCAATCAGACAAAGTCACAGCCGTGGCTCATGTAAACCGCCAAGGCGGGACAAGGAGCAGAGTGGCGATGGCGGAAGCCACCAGGATTCTTCGCTGGGCGGAAAATCACGTAAGCGCTCTGTCAGCTGTCTTCATTCCGGGAGTGGACACGATCTCCATCCAGGAGAGTGGGGAGTTCATCAGGAAGTTTTGGCAGAGATAACAAGTCTTTGGGGAATTCCTCAAATAGACATGATGGCGTCACGCATCAACAAAAAGCTTCGGAGGTATTGTGCCAGGTCACGGGACCCTCAGACAGTAGCGGTGGACGCCCTCGTGACACCATGGGTGTTTCAGTCAGTCTATGTGTTCCCTCCTCTTCCTCTCATCTCAAAAATATTGAGAATCATAAGACGAAAAAGAGTGCAGACAATACTCATTGTTCCAGATTGGCCTCGATGGGCCTTCAGGAAATGCTCACAGAAGATCCGTGGCCTCTTCCTCTCAGGGAGGACCTGTTACAGCAGGGACCCTGTGTGTTCCAAGACTTACCGCGGTTACGTTTGACGGTTGAACACCGAATCCTAGCTGGGAAAGGTATTCCGGAGGAAGTCATCCCTACTCTGATAAAGGCTAGGAAGGAGGTGACGGCAAAACATTATCACCGTATCTGGTGGAAGTATGTATCTTGGTGTGAAGCCAAGAATGCTCCTACGGAAGATTTCCATCTGGGCCGTTTTCTCCACTTTCTACAGACAGGAGTGGATATGGGCCTGAAGTTAGGCTCCATTAAGGTACAAATTTCGGCCCTATCTATATTCTTCCAGAAGGAATTGGCTTCTCTCCCAGAAGTCCAGACGTTTGTGAAGGGAGTGCTGCACATCCAGCCCCCCTTTGTGCCCCCAGTGGCACCGTGGGACCTTAACGTGGTGTTAAGTTTCCTAAAATCTCACTGGTTTGAACCTCTTCAAACGGTTGAATTAAAATTTCTCACGTAGAAGGTGGTCATGTTATTGGCCTTGGCATCTGCAAGGCGGGTGTCCGAATTGGTGGTCTTGTCCCACAAGAGCCCCTATTTGATTTTCCATGTGGATAGAGCGGAGTTGAGGACTCGTCCTCAATTTTTGCCTAAGGTGGTTTCTTCATTTCATATGAACCAACCTATTGTGGTGCCTGTGGCTACGGGGAACTTGGAGGACTCTAAGTCCCTGGATGTAGTCAGGGCCATAAAAATGTATGTAGCCAGGACGGCTAGGGTTAGTAAAACAGAGGCTCTGTTTGTCCTGTATGCAGCCATCAAAGTTGTCGCTCCTGCTTTTAAGAAGACTATTGCTCGCTGGATCTGTAACACGATTCAGCAGGCTCATTCTACGGCTGGATTGCCGTTGCCAAATTCGGTAAAGGCCCATTCCACTAGAATGGTGGGCTCTTCTTGGGCGGCTGCCCGAGGCGTCTCGGCATTACAGCTTTGCCGAGCAGCTACTTGGTCGGGTTCAAACAATTTTGGAAAATTCTACAAGTTTGATACCCTGGCTGAGGAGGACCTTGCGTTTACTCAGTCGGTGCTGCAGAGTCATCCGCACTCTCCCGCCCGGTTTGGAGCTTTGGTATAAACCCCATGGTCCTTACGGAGTCCCCAGCATCCTCTAGGACGTAAGAGAAAATAAGATTTTAAACCTACCGGTAAATCTTTTTCTCCTAGTCCATAGAGGATGCTGGGCGCCCGTCCCAGTGCGGACTAAATCTGCAAGACTTGTTGTTGCTTACATAAGGGTTATGTTACAGTTGGAATCTGTCTTTGACTGATACTGTTTTTTGTTCATACTGTTAACTGGTTGCGTATTTTCCAGGTTATATGGTATGATTGGTGTGGGCTGGTATGAATCTTGCCCTTAGATTAACAAAATCCTTTCCTCATGTTGTCCATCTCCTCTGGGCACAGTTTCTCTAACTGAGGTCTGGAGGAGGGGCATAGAAGGAGGAGCATGCTTCTCTCTCCTCAGTCCCACGATGCAGGGAGCCTGTTGCCAGCAGTGCTCCCTGAAAATAAAAAACCTAACAAAATTCTTTTTCAGAGAAACTCAGGAGAGCTCCCCTGTAATGCACCCTATCTCCTCTGGGCACAAAATCTAACTGAGGTCTGGAGGAGGGGCATAGAGGGAGGAGCCAGTGCACACCCATACTAAAAGTTCTTTATAGTGCCCATGTCTCCTGCGGAGCCTGTATATACCCCATGGTCCTTACGGAGTCCCCAGCATCCTCTAGGATGTAAGAGAAAGACATGCTAACCAAACTTGAAACAGGAACAGCAACAGCTGAACAAACTGAAATACTTACCCAAGTAACAGTGCAGGAAGAACGAAGCACCGGGCGGGCACCCAGTATCCCCTACGGACTACTACGGAGTCCCCAGCATCCTCTACGGACTAGGAGAAAAAGATTTACCGGTAGGTTTAAAATCTTATTTTCCTCTTGTTTTGTGTGTGCTGGTTCGTAATCTCACCTCTTTCCTTATGTATCCTTCTCTCAAAGTATGTCTGTCTCCTCGGTCACAGTTTCCTTGACTGAGTCTGGTGGGAGGGGCATAGAGGGAGGAGCCAGCGCACACTATCAATGCAATTTTGATATCCGTTTCAACACACCCCACCCAAATCTAAATCTCTCTGCACATGTTACTTCTGCTCCACCTGCAGTGCAGCATGGTTTTGTCCAGTTGCTTGCATTTTTTTATTTTAATCTTAATCTGAATAACCCCCTATATTAGATGGTGGTAAGTTAAAGTGGACATTTTGTTTACGGTACGTCAGTAGAGATAGATTATTTGGGAATAAAATTATCCCCTCCAATAAAATCAATTTGAATCATTCATTTTTCTTTAGCATCCATGAGGGATATTGGGGAATCTAGTATTATGGGGTATAGACGGGGTCCAAAGGAGCTGGTGCACTTTAAATTTCTTCACTGGGTGTGCTGGCTCCTCCCCTCTCTGCCCCCTTCCCACAGGCAGTTTAGAAAAAGTGCCCTCAGGAGAGGATGCACATCTCTGAGCTACAGAGAGTTTTCTTCAATTTCTTTTTAATGTATGTTTGTTTTCGGTATGATATTTGAGCAACAGCATAACTGTACCATGGGAGTTAGGGCGGGGATGGTCACCGGCCTTGCGATGTGCAGAGCGGCTTCCCCGCTGCAGGACCACCATCCTGAGGGGTTGTGATTTAGCGGGGCACTGCGCCTTGGCTGTCACATTCGCAGCACGCCACACACCCCTAACACTGCCTGAAGTTGACGTCTGTGGTGAGTACAAACCGGGGTCCCCCGGTTCAAAGTGCCGCTGAACGCGCGCGAGCGCGTACGGAACACATCTGGGGGGTCCCGCTAGGGTCCCACGTGTAGACTGGCTGACAATCGCTTGAACTAGCACTTGTGTGACGTTTTTAACAGGAGACATTGCCAGTATAAATAATCACTGTAGCTCTGGCGCCAATGGAGGGGGCGTGGCTACCTCAGAGCGGGACCAAAGGCATTTTGGCGCCTTCCTCTGCTTAATGCAACCACAGACAGCACACACAGCACTTCCTGCCTCACAAGACACTCTGGAAAACTGGTACAGGGTGTAGCAAAGGGGGAGAGCCGCTATTGTACACTATCTGGGTCCTCTACAGGACAGACATTATTAGTGTTTACTGTGATATAGTTAGCTGTCATTCTCACTGGGGCTGTGCAGCTAGGGGTGTGCTTATGTCCTTCTCTCTGTGTGTCTCCTCTCACATACAGTGAGGGCAGGCTTGAGATATATTACTGTCTGTGTGTATGTTATTGTGCTTACTGTGAAGCATGGGTAATCACAAGTTGTGCAGTGTATGTCGCACTAGATTATCTCCAGTATTATCTGATTCTGTTTCTTGTGAACAATGCAGCTAAGCTTCACAAATCAGTGAAGTTGCTGAAGGAGAGGGTCCAGAGCCCCGATGGCTAGGGTCTCTGAAAAATATGATGTCTGATATGTGATCTCAGCTCACTGCTAATGTTCAGAAAACTCAGCTACTACAACAGGCTGTTGCAGATTTAGCTGCTTGGGCAGATGTTACACAGCCCCCCTCCTCTCATGCAGGACCACAAAAGCGTGGTTTGCCTGCTCTACTATCTGACACAGATGAGGATATACAGGAGGATGGGGAGGGCTTGGACCCCGTTAGTGGGGATACCGATTCTGCTCAGGGTATTGAACCCCTAATTCTGGCTATACGGGACGTGTTAAAGCTCCCTCTAGAAGACACTGCGTCACAGCAGTCGTTTTTCATTACACAAAACAAGCCTAATGTCACTTTCCCTGATTCTACAGAGTTAGATGACCTATTCAAGTTGGCCTGGAAAATCCAGATAAAAAATTTCAAGTGTCAAAAAAGTTTTTGCGCACTTTCCCATTTGCTCCTGAAGGTAGGAAATTTTGTGAGGAATCCCGGAGGATTGATGTATCAGTCTCTCGACTGTCCAAAAAGGCGGTGCTGCCTGCCCCGGGCTCCTTTACCATTAAGGATCCTGGGGATAGGAAAATAGAAGCTACACTCAAATCTATTTACATGGCAGCTGGTGTATCGAAAAGGCCGGTCATTGCGGGTTGCTGGATGACCCATGCCATTCATTCATGGGCCACTCAAATTCAGGAGGGCCTGTCCGGGGCTATGCCCCTGGTCGCTATAGTGACCCTCCTAAAATACATTCAGGACACTACATGTGCCCTCTTTGATTCCCTCAAGGAGATGGGGAACATTAATTCTAGGACCTCTGCCATGGCAGTATGGGTGCGCAGGGCCTTGTGGTTGCATCAGTGGATAGTGGACGCTGAATCCAAATGCAGTGTGGAATCCCTCCCCTTTTCAGGGAAATGGCTCTTTGGGGTTGAATTGGATACATGGATTTCCAAAGTTACGGCTGGGAAATCCACGTTTCTCCCCTCTGGGGCCCCACCGGCGAGACGCTCCTACCCGGGCCGTCTGTACAGTCCTTTCGGTCTCTCAGATTTCGATCTAAGGCCAGAGGTGCCTCCAATGCGGCTAGAGGCACCAGAGGTAAGTCAAGAAAGCCTGCAAGCACCAGGTCTCAGGAACAGATCACCAGTTCTGCTTCCACTAAGGCCTCAGCATGACGGTGCCCACCCACCCCGAGGGGATCTCGAGGTGGGAGCTCGACTGCGTCACTTCAGCCGCGTCTGGGAGGCTTCCTGCCAGGATACCTGGGTCAGGAATCTCGTTTCTCAAGGCTACAAGCTGGAGTTCGACAGTGCTCCTACAACGATTTTTCAAATCAAGCTTACCAGCTTTGGAAGATATGCAGGTTACGTTGCAGCAGGCCATCCTAAAGTTGGTCCAGTCCCACGTCATTGTTCCAGTACCAATACCACAATGAGGCAGGGGTTATTACTCCAACCTGTTTGTGATACCGAAACCGGATGGTTCAGTAAGGCCCATTTTTAATCTAAAGTCCTTGAATCCTTACCTGAAGGTGTTCTAGTTCAAAATGGAATCCTTGCGGGCAGTGATTGAGGGCCTGGAAGAACAGGAATTCATGGTTTCCTTGGATATTAAGGACGCCTACCTCCATATTCCGATTTGGCCACCTCATCAGGCAAATCTGAGGTTTGCCCTGCTGGACAATCACTACCAATTCCAGGCACTGTCCTTCGGCCTGTCAACAGCTCCAAGGGTGTTCACAAAGGTGATGGTGGAGATGATGTTCCAGCTCCGAGTCCAGGGAGTCAATATTGTCCCTTACCTGGACGATCTTCTGATCAAAGCAAGATCCAGGAAGCTTTTGTTGCTCCATATCGACCGCACTATCCAAGTTCTGTCACGCCATGGGTGGATCCTCAACTTACAGAAGTCCCACCCGGAGCCGACTCAGCAGCTCCTGTTCCTGGGGATGTTGCTGGATACTGTGGCCCAGAAGGTGTTCCTACCAGAGGACAAGGTGAGAAATCTTCAGGAGATGGTCCGTATGGTGCTCCGACCTACTCGAGTGTCCATCCATCTTTGCATCAGATTGTTGGGGAAGATGGTCGCCTCATACGAGGCGATCCAATATGGGAGGTTCCATGCCAGGACTTTTCAGCTGGATCTCCTGAGCAAGTGTTCCGGATCACATCTTCAGATGCACTGGATGATACGGCTGTCGCCTCAGGCCAGGATTTCCCTCCTGTGGTGGCTGCAGCCCTCCAATTTACTGGAGGGCCGGAGTTTCGGGATTCAGGATTGGACCCTCCTCACGACGGATGTGATTCTAAGGGGATGGGAAGCTGTCACCCAAGGGGTGCAGTTCCAGGGCAGGTGGTCAGCCCACGAAAGCCTCCTTCCGATCAACATTCTGGAACTTTGGGCGATCTACAATGCTCTGCTTCAGGTCTCTCCTCTGCTCAGGGATCAAGCGATCCAAGTACAGTTGGACAACGCCACAGCAGTGGCGTACGTCAGTCGGCAAGGAGGGACAAAAAGCAGAGCCTGCATGCGAGAGGTTTCAAGGATACTCCTCTGGGCAGAAAGAAATGCAAGAGCAATGTCCGCAATCTTCATTCCGGGAGTAGATAACTGGGAAGCGGACTTCCTGAGTCGTCACGATCCCCATCCGCGGGAGTGTGGTCTTCACCAGCAGGTGTCAGATAGACATGATGGCTTCTCGTCTCAACAAGAAGCTTCACTGGTATTGCTCACGAACGAGGGACCCTCAGGCGAGAGTGGTAGATGCACTGACGTCGTCTTGGCCTTACCGGCTGTTCTACCTGTTTCCTCCAGTTCCGTTTTTCCCAAGGGTTCTCAAGCGCATCAGAAATCGGGGAGTCCAGGCAATTCTAATTGCCCTCAGAGATCGTGGTACGCGGATCTTCTGGACATGTCCGTCGAAGATCCTTGGCCTCTACCTCTCAGAAGAGATTTTCTTCAGCAAGGACCGTTCGTCTACCCGGACTTCCCAAGGGCTTTTCCAAAAAGGTTATTGCTACCATGGTTCAGGCCAGGAAGCCTGTGACGTCAAAACACTGTCATCATATCTCGAGAAGATATGTTTCTTGGTGCGAGGAACGTGCGTATCCGCCTGCGGAGTTCCACTTGGGACGTTTCTTACGTTTCCTGCAGGCTGGTGTGGATAAGGACTTACGTCTGGGTTCCATTAAGGTCCAGATTTCAGCACTCTCCATTTTCGTTGAGAAGAAATTGGCAGTGTTGCCAGAAGTTCAGACCTTCTTGTAGGGGGTACTCCACATGCAACCTCATTTTGTGCCGCCTACGGCACCCTGGGATTTGAATGTAGTGTTGGAATTTCTACAGTCCTCCTGGTTTGAACCTTTGATGACGGTAGAAGACAAGTACCTCACGTGGACGGTGATGTTACTTGCCCTGGTTTCTGTTCGACGTGTCTCAGAATTGGGGACTTATCATGTAGAAGTCTGTACTTGGTCTTTTACGAGGACAGAGCAGAGCTCCGAACTAGACATCAGTTCTGCCGAAGGTTGTCTCCGCATTTCACCTGAATCAACCTATTGTGGTTCCGTCCAGTTCTGATACTTCTGCTCCTCCGGAGGCATTGGATGCTGTGCGGGCCTTGAAGATCTATGTCAAGCGAACAGCTCGGATCGGAAACACAGATTCCTTGTTCGTGCTCTATGATGCGCAGAAAAAAGGTTTTCCTGCTGCTTCGAAGCAGTCCATTGCTCGTTGGATTCGGCTTACTATCCAACAGGCCTATGTGTCTGCAGCCTTACCTGTTCCTAAGTCTTTGAAGGCCCACTCTACAAGTTCGGTGGGCTCTTCCTGGGCGGCTGCCCGTGCAGTCTCAGCCTTGCAACTATGCCGAGCTGCTACCTGGTCGGTGAAGAACACCTTTGTGAAGTTCTACAAATTTGATACCCTGGCAAAAGAGGATACCCAGTTTGGGCAGGCGGTGCTGCAGCAGTCTTCCCGCCCGTTCTGGAAGCTTTGGGATGTCCCCATCGTACTAGATTCCCCAATATCCCTTATGGATGCTAGAGAAAATAGGATTTTAATTACCTACTGGTAAATCCTTTTCTCGTAGTCCATAAGGGATATTGTCCTCTGTGCGTTGACTTTTCTGCAGGTTCCCTTTTATGTAGTTACCTGTTCAGCTGTTGCTGTTGTTGTTTCCAGCCGTTGCTGGTCGTTGTATGTTAGTGTGCTGGTTTATAAATCTCACCACTCTTTGTTGTCGTGTTTCCTTCTCTCATATATGTCCTTTCTCCTTCGGGCACGTTTTTACCTATAATTGTCTGTGGGAGGGGGCATAGAGGGGAGGAGCCAGAGCACTCAGTGAAGAAATTTAAAGTGCACCGGCTCCTTTGGACTCTGTCTATACCCCATCGTAATAGATTCCCCAATATCCCTTATGGACTACGAGAAAAGGATTTACCGGTAGGTAATTAAAATCCTATTATTTAAATTACATAATTTCAGGATATACTGTATCCGCTAATGCTGCTATTCTTTTCAGCACTTGGCCATTTTTTTCTGTGCATATTTTAGGACTGTTGCCTATCTACATTTTATTGCAGGTTCTACAGAGTCCTTGGGTTCTTGCCCTTTCGTTATTAAAACAGATAAAGGAATTTTTTCAATAGAAGACAATGATGGAGATGGGATTGAAAACCCTGAACGTTTCAAATTAGGTAAGACATCCTGTTAATAAAGAGAGCAGAGAACCCGCAGGTGTTTACATACAGGATACAAAAAATGGAATTGAGACAAAATGAGGCCATAGATGTCAAAGCTTTTGTATTAGCAAGTAACATGCCCGAAGCGTTAATGGTATAGGTTGACCATGGGTAGTGGCAGAGCAAGGTACAGAGGCAGTTGAAAAAAGCTGGGACTTGTACTTCCTGAAAAGCTGAAAACTGACAAGTTGGCTAAACATGGATGCTCTTTTTTAATATCTGTCAGTCTTTTCTCTGGCAGCAAGGCTGGGGGACATTGGACCATATGGTTGTGATGAGGACCACAGGAGATGGCACTTAAACTAAATCTGCAACTTTAAGAAGCCTAAGCTTCCCCATCTGCAACCCCCAGCAGGCAGTGCCATTTAAATGCCCGTCGGAGTGGGAATGGTTTGGGGGTGCTGCAGCTACATTATAGTTTTGTATTTTTGTGTAATGGTTATTTTCTGTTATTAAGTAGATTTCTACTGGCAGCTTTCAGTGGGAGCGCGCCGGCTGCAGGGAGTCCAGGCGGCGATTGCTGTCATGCAGCCACTGGTCAATCCCCCTCTTATGAGACCATCTGGACCCCAGGACTTGTGCGCACCCTCACCCTTTAAGGGGGTACTGGGTGCTAACGTGGCCCCCGGTGGCTCGGCCTTGCTTGGAGGGCCTTTGCATCAGCTTCCTTGCAGTGTGTGTCTTCGAAGGCGGTACCAGTGTATTCTCTACATGGAAAAGGGGCTCTACAAAGTGGTGTGGAGAGTGCAAGCACAGAGTGGGGGTGCAGAGCTTGACGTGGCTGGTGTCCCCCCTGCTGATCTGCATGCCTGTAGTGTGGTCCTGGGAGCTGCGTGTGACATTGGCAGTTGCCCTTACAGGATTAATCTGCACCAGACTCCTTCAAATTCACTGTCTGGACGTTGCCTATGCTCCCCTCCTCTGTGATTTGGTCCGGGCCACTGCCGTGGCTGTGTTTTCAGTGCAGGGTCTGGATTCCCCTACTCCTGTAGGCACATTTTCTCAGTCAGTGTCGGATCGGCACTGGCTGCGTGCCATGGAGTGCATGGTTCTGTATTTGCAAAGGTTTGCTCATGTATGGCACACAAGACGGTTCTTTCGGACGGTGAGGTTTTGGATTTTGGGCGAGAATGCCCACATTTTTAAAGTGGCAATCATTTATAAGGCAAAACCTGGTTGGTTTCCCCTTTAAATGATTGCCGCTTTAAAAATATGGGCATTCTCACCCGAAATCTTGCACGTCCAGCAACTTGAACCCTATTACATTTGCCCCTTTGAGTGAGAAAGCCACATTTGTACTACAGACAGCATTAGTGTCCTTCCATATAACGCAGACATCATTAAACGCCTAGTTACATCACTAAGTCTTACTAAAAAAATAAACAACTGAATCTTAACTAACTCTGTTAAAACATTTACCGCTTACCACCCCTTTATCTTTAATGTTACCTAACACAAGCTAAACCAACCCTCTCCACCCTACCCTCCCACACCTGTTGCCTGTTGATTTCTTCTGTTGAATTTGTCCCTATCCTGTTGCAGACACAAAGCAGTGCTCAGGAAGGAGGAAGCAGCAGCCTGTCAGGCAGGTCCCACTAAGGCTGCTGCTGTCAGTGAGAAGGAAGCGGGGTCATGCAGAGACAGACAGGGAAGACGGGGGCTGACCAGTCTATTGTCACTGAGCATGGCCCCTGGGTGGGATAACTATGTGCTAACTATACCCTCCATCCTCTTTGCCATCGCAGCTTAGACAGCTGTAACTATGCATCCCTTGCTGGAGCCCCCCCCCCCCCCCCCCCCCCGCCCCCCAATTGCATTCCCGACTTGTACTTTACTTTTTACACAACCCTAGTATGCCACAGCCACGTCCCTGTCCTACTTTGGAGACCTCTAGTGTTGGGAGGTATGGTAAAATGGCTACTGCATTGTGCATCATACGTAAAAATGGCGTATGTTTTCCATTTTAACCCATAACTGGAAAAGATTTGCTGCCAAATGTTTTAGTTGCAATAGATAAATGTTCCTGATTTCATAAACGTCCCAACTGTCTACTAAATTTGACATTCATTCTTATACTATTGGATAATTGTGTCTCCTCCACAATAATAGGGGTAATACTTTGTACAAAACAATATTATTACAGAAACCATAACATACTACATATGTTCCTGAGGTTAAGGCTAGAAAAAGATCCAAAACATCTACCTGTTTAATGGCGATGTAGTTATGTGACCGGTGGTCTCACAATACAGACAACTACATCCCGAACCACCACTGTCCCGACAGTCGGCATGCCAACCAGCAGAGACTATTCCCACTTGTGGGTGTCCACGACACCCATAGAGTGGGATCAGAACCTGTGGTAAGCCCCGCAAGGGACTTCGTTGCATTCGCCCACGCCGGGCATCTAAATGCTGGGATCCCGCCGTCGGTAATGTGACCGTTGGTCTCCTGACCGCCGGTCACATATACCTAACACGTTTAATGGGGGAGATTCAATTGTTTGAAAAGTCGATTGGGTGTCTGTGTTTTCCTGTCTATTAAATAGGAAAAAACAGACATCCAACTGACTTTTCAAACAATTGAATCTCCCCCAATGTATTAATGTTAATATGGAATATCAAAGAATGTGTTTATTATCACTTCATTTGGTCATTCTGAAAAAACTAAATAAAAATACATCTGGAGGCCTACTGTCAGTTTATGATATGAATTATTATTTCACTTTCTTGAGCCAAGGGAACTTAGAATCTAGTGGATTTAGAAATTAAGCGAGAAGAAATCCTTTAATAGCAACTCGTTGGGGGGGATTCAAATGTTCGAAAAGTCAGTTGGGTGTTTGTTTTTTCCTGTCTATTTGATAGGAGAAAAACAGCCACCCAACCGACTTTTCAAACATTTGAATCTTTCCTTTTGACTTTCAAATGTATATTTTTATTATTATCAATGCTGTTGCCACTAGGCTTCTTCTGCTGCATCTCAGGTCAAATTAAGCAGGCCGGTTCCATTAACCATGATGTTCAGCTGTTCACATACGGAATATGCCTCTTACAGTAGGAATCAACGTCCCAAGTTTTCCTGCTCACCTGTAAGTGGTATTGCTGGACTTCATGTTGTGTCGGGACATCGTGGTTAATAAAATCGCTGGTGTAAACTGTTTTTAGTTAAATTCTAAGGTAAAGTTAGACCACTATTCTTGTGATGTTTCTATAGTGCAAATTGTGTTTAGTGATTTTCATAAATAAACTTAAGTTTTCCACATTAGTAAGAATAAGTAAGATAATGGTAGTCAACATCGCAAAGGGTTTATCAGGCCTAGGTATCAGCAAATACGTATTAAACCAGTGACTAAGGGAACAGAAAGGATAGAGAGAAGAAAAGATAGAAATGCAAGAGGGGAGAAAATAAAGAAATAGAACAGGGGCGGGTGGTCAACCAAGAGGTGACAATACTAGTATTGCCAGAATTAGGGAACAATAAAAACCGTACTGTCGAGGTCCCGGAGCCAGTAACTAGATACCAGAAATCGTCCTTGGTAGGGTAGCTAATTGTCAGGAGAACTTGTAATATTCCTTTACATGTAACTGTTCATATTGTTTGATATTAAAATCCCACTATTATTACAGACCATTTAATTAAACAAGAAGAGGAGGATATGAGTGGTGACTGCTTGGAGGACAAAGATGCTATCATCTGTCGTAGTCCAAGTAAGTGTCACGTGGATTGTAGTGCTATATGCTTTTCAAACCACCCTCTTCAGGGGTAATACCCTTAATGCTTAACTAGTAATTACTGTTCACAGCGATTGACTGGTGAAGTTGTAAAGCGGGAGGGAGCGTTTTACAGCTGCCTCATGATTGGTTGTGAGCAGATCATCTGTGATATTCCACTCTCTATGGCACTGAACACTATTTAGGCTTGAAGACATGGGCAGGGGAGAAAGAGTCCGAGTATAGTAAGGGGGTGTTCATTAGATCCTCACATAGAAGCTGAAACACCCATGCTTGTGAATAGTCATATGTGTTGTGGGTGCCCGAATTCTGCTACATTAAACACGGTTAATGACATTAGATTGCCAGGACTAGGTAGCCTGTTCTCATTGGCTGTTTGAGAATCCCCCTCCATAGCAAATAAGTGCTTTCTTTATTTTATTATTTTTTTAAAATTATTATTTATTTATTAGGTACCACACAGTCACATATTGGGATCGATTCAGTTAGAGGTGAGCGGAGCACCTCATCTTGTCCCCATCTCACCCCTTACTTGCAGATTTTTGTCTTCAGCCCTAAGGGGCTTCAAACAGAACTGTGAAAGTCCACAGCTACTGTAAGTGTGGCATATGGCTGCACTTTACTCACGCAGCAAACCGACTTGTTGCTTATTAAATTGACCTCTTTATAGTCATTGCAACAAATAACAACCCAAAAGTACGGTACACCATCACACAAGTATGCAGCAAGAAAAGAAAACCACAATAAACCAGGCATAAGAATATCCTAACAAAGAACTAAGGATCAAAAAGGGTTGAGGTTACCTAAAGGTCAGAAAAGAGGCAGACTAGATGGGCCAAGTAGATCTAAGTGGACACATCTGTACTTGTTTAAAACTGATGTTGATTATATTGTTTCTCTAACGTCCTAGTGGATGCTGGGAACTCCGTAAGGACCATGGGGAATAGCGGGCTCCGAAGGAGGCTGGGCACTCTAGAAAGATCTTAGACTACCTGGTGTGCACTGGCTCCTCCCACTATGACCCTCCTCCAAGCCTCAGTTAGATTTCGTGCCCGGCCGAGGTTGGATGCACACTAGGGGCTCTCCTGAGCTCTTAGAAAGTTATAGTCTTAGAATTTGTTATTTTCAGTGAGACCTGCTGGCAACAGGCTCACTGCAGCGAGGGACTAAGGGGAGAAGAAGCGAACTCGCCTGCTTGCAGCCGGATTGGGCTTCTTAGGCTACTGGACACCATTAGCTCCAGAGGGATCGACCGCAGGCCCAGCCTTGATGTTCGGTCCCGGAGCCGCGCCGCCGTCCCCCTTACAGAGCCAGAAGTAAGAAGATGGTCCGGAAAATCGGCGGCATGAAGACTCTGTCTTCACCAAGGTAGCGCACAGCACTGCAGCTGTGCGCCATTGCTCCTCTCACACACTTCACACTCCGGTCACTGAGGGTGCAGGGCGCTGGGGGGGGCGCCCTGAGGCAGCAATAAAAACACCTTGGCTGGATAAAATACCTCAATATATGGCCCCAGGGGCTATATATGAGGTAAATACCCCTGCCAGAATTCCATAAAAAACGGGAGAATAGGCCGCGAAAAAGGGGCGGAGCCTATCTCCTCAGCACACTGGCGCCATTTTTCCCTCACAGCTCGGCTGGAAGGAAGCTCCCTGGCTCTTCCCTGCAATTCTACAGTACAGTAAGAGGGAAAAGAGAGGGGGGGCATTAAAATTGGCACTGTATACAGTATATTATATAAAAAGCAGCTATTAGGGACATAACTCAGTTAGTCCCTGTATATATATAGCGCTCTGGTGTGTGCTGGCATACTCTTACTCTGTCCCCCCAAAGGGCTTTTGTGGGTCCTGTCCTCGTTTAGAGCATTCCCTGTGTGTCTGCGGTGTGTCGGTACGGCTGTGTCGACATGTTGAATGAGGAGGCTTATATGGTGACAGAACAGAGGCCGATATATGTGATGTCGCCCCCTGTGGGGCCGACACCAGAGTGGATGGATAGGTGAAAGGTATTAACCGACAGTGTCAACTCCTTACATAAAAGGGTGGATGACGTAACAGCTGTGGGACAGCCGGCTTCGCAGCCCGCGCCTGCCCAGGCGTCTCAAAGGCCATCAGGGGCTCAAAAACGCCCGCTCTCTCAGATGGCAGACACAGATGTCGACACGGAGTCTGACTCCAGTGTCGACAAGGTGGAGACATATACACAATCCACTAGGAACATCCGTGACGTGATCCCGGCAATAAAAAATGTGTTTATACATTTCTGACTTTAACCCAAGCACCTCTAAAAATGGGTTTTAGGTTTGGGGAGAAAAAACAGGCAGTGTTTTGTTCCCCCATCAGATGAATAAATGAAGTGTGTGAAAGCGTGGGTTCCCCCGTTAAGAAACTGGTAATTTATAAAAAGTTACTGATGGCGTACCCTTTCCCGCCAGGTGGATAAGTTAAACTGGGAGATATCCCCTAGGGTGGATAAGGCGCTCACACGTTTGTCAAAAAAGGTGGCACTGCCGTCTTAGGATACGGCCACTTTAATAGGTACCTGTTGATAAAAAACAGGAGGCTATCCTGAAGTCTGTATTTACACACTCAGGTACTAGACTGAGACCTGCAGATAGTGCTGCTGCAGCGTGGTCGGTGACCCTGTCAAACAGGGATACTAGTTGGCAAACATAAAAACATATTAAAGACGTCGTCTTATATATGGGGGATGCACAGGGATATTTTGCCGGCTGGCATCCAAAATAAATGTAATGTCCATTCTGTCAGGAGGGTATTAGAGACCTGTCACTGGACAGGTGATGCTGACTTAAAAAGCGCATAGAGAGCCTTATAAGGGTGAGGAATTATTTGGGGATGGTCTCTGGGACCTCGTATCCACAGCAACTGCTGGGAAGAAATAATTTTACCTCCGGTTTCCTCACAGACAAAGGTACAGTCCTTTCGGCTTCAGAAAAGCAAGCGGGTCAAATGGCGCTTCCTTTCTGTACAGAGACAAGGGTAGAGGGAAAAAAGCTGCACCAGTCAGTCTGTTCCCAGAATCAAGATTCTTCCCCCGCCTCCTGTGAGGCCACACCATGACGCGGGTGCTCCACAGGTGTAGCCAGGTACGGTGGGGGGCCGTCTACTTCAACAAGGACGGGGTTACTATTCCACACGGGTTGGGGTACCGAAACCGCATGGTTCGGTGTGACCCATTTTATATTTAAAATCCTTGAACACAAAAATTCAAGTTCAAGATGGAATCGCTCAGGGCGGTTATTCCAAGCCTGGACGAGGGGGATTACATGGTATCCTGGGACATCAAGGATGCTTACCTGCATGTCCCCATTTACCATCCTCGCTAGGAGTACCTCAGATTTGTGGTACAGGATTACCATTACCAAGTCCAGACACTGCCGTTTGGACTGTACATGGCACCGAGGGTGTTTTATCAAGGTAATGGCCGAAATGTTGATACTCCTTCAAAAAAAAGGGAGTTGTAATCATCCCGTACTTGGACAATCTCGTTATAAGGGCGAGGTCCAAGGAGCAGTTGGTAGTCGGGGTAGCACTATTTTGGAAAGTGCTACAACAGCATGGTTGGATTCTAAACAGTCCAAAGTCACAGCTGGTTCCTATGACACGTCTACTGTTCCTGGGGATGGTTCTGGACATAAACCAGAAATAGTGTTTCTCCCGGAGGAGAAAGCCAAGGAGTTGTCATCTCTAGTCAGAGACCTCCTGAAGCCAAAATAGGTAGCGGTGCATCATTGCACGCGAGTCCTGGGAAAAATGGTAGCTTCCTACGAAGCAATCCCATTAGGCAGGTTCCATACAAGAACTTTTCAGAGGGACCTGTTGGACAAGTGGTCCGGATCGCATCTTCCGATGCATAGGCTGATACCCTGGTCCTTGGAGACAGGGTTATCTCTACTGTGGTGGCTGCAGAGTGCCCATCTTCAAGAGGGCCGCAGGTTCGGCATACAGGACTAGGTCCTAGTGACCATGGATTCCAGCCTTTGAGGCAGTCACACAGGGAAGAAATTTCCAGGGACTTTGGTCAAGTCAGGTTATTTCCCTACACATAAATATTCTGGACCTGAGGGCCATTTACAATGCCCTGAGGCCGGCAAGGCCTCTGCTTCAAAACCAGCCGGTACTGATCCAATCAGACAACATCACGGCAGTCGCCCATGTAAACCAACAGGGCGGCACAAGAAGCAGGATGGCGATGGCAGAAGCCACAAGGATTCTCCGATAGGCGGAAAATCATGTGTTAGCACTGTCAGCAGTGTTCATTCCCGGAGTGGACAACTGGGAAGCAGATCTTCTCAACAGACACGACCTCCACCCGGGAGAATGGGGACTTCCTCCAGAAGTCTTCCAATAGGATTGTACACCATTGGGAAAGGCCACAGGTGGACATGATGGCGTCCCGCCTCAACAAAAAGCTATAAAAGATATTGCACCGGGTCAAGGGACCCTCAGGCGATAGCTATGGACGCTCTGGTAACACCGTGGGTGTACCAGTCGGTTTATGTGTTCTCCCCTCTGCCTCTCATACCAAAGGTACTGAGAATAATAAGAAGGCGAGGAGTAAGAACGATACTCGTGGATGGCCAAGAAGAGCTTGGTACCCAGAACTTCAAGAATTTATATCAGAGGACCCATGGCCTCTGCCACTCAGACAGGACCTGCGGCAGCAGGGGCCCTGTCTGTTCCAAGACTTACCGCGGCTGCGTTTGTCGGCATGGCGGTTGAACGCCGGATCCTGAAGGAAAAGGGCATTCCGGAGGAAGTCATTCCTACGCTTACTAAAGCCAGGAAAGAGGTTACAGCAACTCATTATCACCGCATATGGCGAAAATATGTTGCATGGTGTGAGGCCGAAAGGGCCCCAACAGAGGAATTTCAACTAGGTCGATTTCTGCATTTCCTGCAAGCAGGAGTGACTATGGGCCTTAAATTGGGTTCCATTAAGGTACAGATCTCGGCTCTGTCGATTTTCTTTCAAAAAGAACTAGCTTCAGTACCTGAAGTTCAGACATTTATAAAAGGAGTGCTGCAGAGTCAGCCCCCGTTTGTGCCTCCTGTGGCACCTTGGGATCTCAACGTGGTGTTGAGTTTCTTAAAATCACATTGGTTTGAACCACTAAAAACCGTGGATCTGAAATATCTCACGTGGAAGGTGGTTATGTTATTGGCCTTGGCTTCTGCCAGGCGAGTATCAAAGTTGGCGGCTTTGTCTTGTAAAAGCCCTTATTTGAGTTTCCATATGGATAGGGCAGAATTGAGGGCTCGTCCTCAGTTTCTCCCAAAGGTGGTGTCAGCGTTTCACCTGAACCAGCCTATTGTGGTGCCTAGGCTACTAGGAACTTGGAGGACTCCAAGTTGCCAGACGTTGTCAGGGCACTGAAAATATATGTTTCCAGAACGGCTAGAGTCAGAAAATCTGACTCGCTGTTTATCCTATATGCACCTAACAAGCTGGGTGCTCCTGCTTCTAAGCAGACTATTGCTCGTTGGATTTGTAGTACAATTCAGCTTGCACATACTGTGGCAGGCCTGCCACAGCCAAAATCTGTCAATGCCCATTCCACAAGGAAGGTGGGCTCATCTTGGGCGGCTGCCCGAGGGGTCTCGGCTTTACAACTTTGCCGAGCAGCTACTTGGTCAGGGGCAAACACGTTTGCAAAATTCTACAAATTTGATACCCTGGCTGAGGAGGACCTGGAGTTCTCTCATTCAGTGCTGCAGAGTCATCCGCACTCTCCCGCCCGTTTGGGAGCTTTGGTATAATCCCCATGGTCCTTACGGAGTTCCCAGCATCCACTAGGACGTTAGAGAAAATAAGAATTTACTCACCGGTAATTCTATTTCTCGTAGTCCGTAGTGGATGCTGGGCGCCCATCCCAAGTGCGGTTTATCTGCAATACTTGTACATAGTTATTGTTAACTAAATCGGGTTATTGTTGAGCCATCTGTTGAGAGGCTCTATTGTTTCATACTGTTAACTGTGTTTCATATCACGAGTTGTACGGTGTGATTGGTGTGGCTGGTATGAGTCTTACCCGGGATTCAAAATCCTTCCTTATTGTGTACGCTCGTCCGGGCACAGTACCTAACTGAGGCTTGGAGGAGGGTCATAGTGGGAGGAGCCAGTGCACACCAGGTAGTCTAAGATCTTTCTAGAGTGCCCAGCCTCCTTCGGAGCCCGCTATTCCCCATGGTCCTTACGGAGTTCCCAGCATCCACTACGGACTACGAGAAATAGAATTACCGGTGAGTAAATTCTTATTTTTTACATCTAATGTCATTTTATCCATGCAGACCAGTAGAATTTATTGTTGATTTATTTTCTAGTTAGACAACTGATCATTTGCAGGTTATAAGAATTATTGTCACATAACACATATTTACCAATATCTACTTAGGATACTGTGGATCACTCACATTGGGGCTCATCACTACCGAAGATACCATAAAAGAAACAAGAAGTTGAGCGCAGCACATCTTCTCCTAGTTTCTGTTTTTATGTTTAAACCACTGACAGGGTGGAACAGTGAGGACAGGGATAACTTATGGCAACTTGCTGTAAGTAGTGGGAGCAGGCAGTGGTCAGTCACAGAGAAAAGTACCAGTTCTCAATAGTCCTGTACCCATCTTATAGATCAGTGGTTCCCAAACTCGGTCCTCAAGGACCCCCAACAGTTCACATTTCCAGGTCTCTTCACAGAATCACAAGTGAAATAATTAGCTCCATCTGTGGATCTTTTAAAATGTGTCAGTGAGTAATGCGTATACCTGTGCACCTGCTAGGTGACATGAAAAACATGAACTATTGGGGGTCCTTGGGGACCGAGTTTGGGAACCACTTGTATAGATGAACAGACAGTATGAATTTTTTTTTTTTTTTTTTTTACATTTTGGTGAAAGTGTGCTTCTAGCACTGGCATGCGATGCTTTATGATACTTGTCAGTGGTTTTGCCATCATTGCTGTGTTTTCAACAGTCTCTAGGCACTATCCAATAATATACAGTACTTGAGGTTGTCTTACAATTTCATGGATGTACTTTGCTGCTGTTGCAGCCCCTGTCATGGCGAAAGAAGAGGAAGATGATTGCCCCTATGAAGAAGATGAATTAACAGACAGTTACAGTACAGGTAAGTACATGTCTATTATTTTTTCAGCTTCCTTAATGGAAATGTGTCATTATAACAGGTATTCAAAAAATTGCTTAAGAGTATATGCCTATAAAAAATAGAAAACTGTATATTTGCCGTTGATCTCTTGCTCATCTAACAGCGAGAATACCAATGGCTGAGCTCACTCAGTGGCAGGGAGCATGCGTTTTTGTAACCGGACATTGATCACAGCTGTCCTGTAACTAGAGTTGTGTCACAGAAGGTAAAGTGTACTTGTTAGTGTTCATGGGTGCTCCTTCAATCAGCAGTTCGCTTTCATCTACAACCTCTGCGCCAGATCTCTCCTGCTAAGACTCAAGCAGTGGGGACAATAAGCAGTAACTCTCAGGGATGTATGTTAAGTGAAAGGATTTTGCTCATTACAAGAAATTATGAAGTTCCAAAGGGGAAGGGATGCCAACAAAATACTGTTTGGTAGGAAGGACAATTCAAAAAATGATATATTTTCAGGTGGCTATACCCTTTAATAAGGCAAATATTTAGTTGAGTTCACCTGTTATTTTTATTGATTCTATTGTCATCTTGTGTAAGGAAAGGAAGTATTGAGCGCTCGCCTTTGTTGTGTGTGTGTACTGTCTAGCTGAAGATAGGTTAGAGGAGAATCTGTTCCACTGTAGTACTGTATATAAAAATTGGTTATCTGCACTTTGGCAGTACAGGTTGAGTATCCCATATCCAAATATTCCGAAATACGGAATATTCCGAAATACGGACTTTTTTGACTGAGAGTGAGATAGTGTAACCTTTGTTTCTCTGACGTCCTAGTGGATGCTGGGAACTCCGTAAGGACCATGGGGAATAGCGGCTCCGCAGGAGACTGGGCACAAAAGTAAAGCTTTAGGACTACCTGGTGTGCACTGGCTCCTACCCCTATGACCCTCCTCCAAGCCTCAGTTAGATTTTTGTGCCCGGCCGAGAAGGGTGCACACTAGGGGCTCTCCTGAGCTTCTTAGTGAAAGTTTAGTTTTAGGTTTTTTATTTTCAGTGAGACCTGCTGGCAACAGGCTCACTGCATCGAGGGACTAAGGGGAGAAGAAGCGAACCTGCCTGCTTGCAGCCAGCTTGGGCTTCTTAGGCTACTGGACACCATTAGCTCCAGAGGGACCGAACACAGGCCCAGCCTCGGAGCTCGGTCCCAGAGCCGCGCCGCCGGCCCCCTTACAGAGCCAGAAGCAAGAAGAGGTCCGGAAAAATCGGCGGCAGAAGACATCAGTCTTCAACAAGGTAGCACACAGCACTTGAAGCTGTGCGCCATTGTTACTCAGGCACACTTCGGTCACTGAGGGTGCAGGGCGCTAGGGGGGGGCGCCCTGAGCAGCAATGTAAACACCTTGGCTGGCATAAATACACCACATATAACCCCCAGGGCTATATGGATGTATTTTAACCCCTGCCAGAACTCACCAAAAAGCGGGAGAAAAGGCCGCCGAGAAGGGGGCGGAGCCTATCTCCTCAGCACACGGGTGCCATTTTCCATCACAGCTCCGCTGGAAGGACGTCTCCCTGACTCTCCCCTGCAGTCCTGCACTACAGATAAGGGTAAAAAAGAGAGGGGGGCACTAATTTGGCGCAGTTTTAATACTAACAGCAGCTATAAAGGGAAAAGCACATTTTATAGTGGTATTCCTGTCTATATATAGCGCTCTGGTGTGTGCTGGCATACTCTCCCTCTGTCTCCCCAAAGGGCTAGTGGGGTCCTGTCCTCTATCAGAGCATTCCCTGTGTGTGTGCGGTGTGTCGGTACGATTGTGTCGACATGTTTGAGGAGGAAAATGAGATGGAGGCGGAGCAATTGCCTATTATAGAGTTGTCACCCCCTAGGGAGTCGACACCTGAGTGGATGAGCTCATGGAAGGAATTGCGTGACAGTGTCAGCTCTTTACGACAGACAGTTGACGTCATGAGACAGCCGGCTACTCAGTTTGTGCCTGTCCAGGGGTCTCAAACGCCATCAGGGGCTTTAAAACGCCCGTTACCTCAAATGGCAGACACGGATACTGACTCCAGTGTCGATGATGAGGAGACAAACGTGACTTCCACTAGGGCCACACGTTACATGATTGAAGCAATGAAAAATGTATTGCATATCTCTGATAATACAAGTACCACTAAAAAGGGTATTATGTTTGGTGAGAAAAAACTGCCTGTAGTTTTTCCTGTATCCGAGGAATTAAATGAAGTTCGTGATGAGGCGTGGGTTTCCCCCGATAAAAAACTGATAATTCCTAAAAGGTTATTGGCATCGTACCCTTTCCCGCCTGAGGATAGGGCACGTTGGGAAACACCCCCTAGGGTGGATAAAGCGCTCACACGCTTGTCTAAACAGGTAGCACTACCCTCTCCTGATACGGCCGCCCTAAAGGAACCTGCCGATAGAAAGCTGGAGAATATCCTAAAATGTATATACACTCACACGGGTGTTATACTGCGACCAGCAATCGCCTCAGCCTGGATGTGCAGTGCGGGCCTGGCGTGGTCGGATTCCCTGACTGAAAATATTGATACCCTAGATAGGGACAGTATATTACTGACTATAGAGCATTTGAAGGATGCATTTCTATATATGCGTGATGCACAGAGGGATATTTGCCGACTGGCATCAAGAGTTAGCGCGCTGTCCATTTCTGCAAGAAGAGGTTTATGGACGCGGCAGTGGTCAGGTGATGCGGATTCTAAAAGGCACATGGAAGTATTGCCTTATAAGGGGGAGGAGTTATTTGGGGTAGGTCTATCAGACCTGGTAGCCACGGCAACTGCTGGAAAATCCACATTTTTACCCCAGGTAGCTTCTCAACCTAAGAAGACGCCGTATTATCAGGCGCAGTCCTTTCGGCCCCATAAGGGCAAGCGGGCAAAAGGCGCCTCATTTCTGCCCCGTGGCAGAGGGAGAGGAAAAAGGCTGCAACAAACAGCCAGTTCCCAGGAACAAAAGCCCTCTCCCGCCTCCGCAAAGTCCTCAGCATGACGCTGGGGCTTTACAAGCGGACTCAGGCACGGTGGGGGCCCGTCTCAAGAAGTTCAGGGCGCAGTGGGCCCACTCGCAAGTGGACCCCTGGATCCTTCAGGTGGTATCTCAGGGGTACAAATTGGAATTCGAGACGTCTCCCCCTCGCCGTTTTCTAAAGTCTGCTTTACCGACGTCTCCCTCAGACAGGGAGGCAGTATTGGAAGCCATTCACAAGCTATATTCCCAGCAGGTGATAATCAAGGTACCCCTCCTACAACAGGGAAAGGGGTACTATTCCACACTATTTGTGGTACCGAAGCCGGACGGCTCGGTGAGACCAATTTTAAACCTAAAATCCTTGAACACTTACATACAAAGGTTCAAATTCAAGATGGAGTCACTCAGAGCAGTGATTGCAAACCTGGAAGAAGGGGACTATATGGTGTCTCGGGACATCAAAGATGCTTACCTACATGTCCCAATTTACCTTTCTCACCAAGGGTACCTCAGGTTTGTGGTACAGAACTGTCACTATCAGTTTCAGACGCTGCCGTTTGGATTGTCCACGGCACCCCGGGTCTTTACCAAGGTAATGGCCGAAATGATGATACTCCTTCGAAGGAAGGGAGTTTTAGTTATCCCTTACTTGGACGATCTCCTGATAAGGGCAAGATCCAGGAAACAGTTGGAAGTCGGAGTAGCACTATCTCAGATAGTGCTGCGCCAGCACGGTTGGATTCTCAATATTCCAAAATCGCAGCTGATCCCGACGACACGACTTCTATTCCTAGGGATGATCCTGGACACAGTCCAAAAAAAGGTGTTTCTCCCGGAGGAGAAAGCCAGGGAGTTATCCGAACTAGTCAGAAATCTCCTAATACCAGGCCAAGTCTCAGTGCATCAATGCACAAGGGTCCTGGGAAAGATGGTGGCTTCTTACGAAGCAATCCCATTCGGCAGATTCTACGCAAGAACCTTCCAGTGGGATCTGCTAGACAAATGGTCCGGGTCGCATCTTCAGATGCATCAGCGGATAATCTTGTTACCAAGGACAAGGGTGTCTCTCCTGTGGTGGTTGCAGAGTGCTCATCTTCTAGAGGGCCGCAGATTCGGCATTCAGGACTGGGTCCTGGTGACCACGGATGCCAGCCTGAGAG
This sequence comes from Pseudophryne corroboree, assembly GCF_028390025.1. NCBI lineage: Eukaryota > Metazoa > Chordata > Amphibia > Anura > Myobatrachidae > Pseudophryne > Pseudophryne corroboree. The sequence goes on along the minus strand of NC_086453.1, from coordinate 186,706,678 downwards.
GCTGGGGAGCAGTCACACAGGGAAGAAATTTCCAGGGCTTGTGGTCAAGCCTGGAGACATCACTTCACATAAATATCCTGGAGCTAAGGGCCATCTACAATGCTCTAAGCCTAGCAAGACCTCTGCTTCAAGGTCAGCCGGTGCTGATCCAGTCAGACAACATCACGGCAGTCGCCCACGTAAACAGACAGGGCGGCACAAGAAGCAGGAGGACAATGACAGAAGTTGCAAGGATTCTTCGCTGGGCGGAAAATCATGTGATAGCACTGTCAGTAGTGTTCATTCCGGGAGTGGACAACTGGGAAGCAGACTTCCTCAGCAGACACGACCTCCACCCGGGAGAGTGGGGACTTCACCCAGAAGTCTTCCACATGATTGTGAACCGTTGGGAAAAACCAAAGGTGGACATCATGGCGTCCCGTCTCAACAAAAAACTAGACAGGTATTGCGCCAGGTCAAGGGACCCTCAGGCAATAGCTGTGGACGCTCTGGTAACACCGTGGGTGTACCAGTCAGTGTATGTGTTCCCTTTTCTGCCTCTCATACCCAAGGTACTGAGAATCATAAGAAGGAGAGGAGTAAGGACTATACTCGTGGCTCCGGATTGGCCAAGAAGGACTTGGTACCCGGAACTTCAAGAGATGCTCACAGAGGACCCGTGGCCTCTACCTCTAAGAAGGGACCTGCTCCAGCAGGGACCCTGTCTGTTCCAAGACTTACCGCGGCTGCGTTTGACGGCATGGCGGTTGAACGCCGGATCCTGAAGGAAAAAGGCATTCCGGATGAAGTCATCCCTACCCTGATCAAAGCCAGGAAGGATGTAACCGTACAGCATTATCACCGTATTTGGCGTAAATATGTTGCGTGGTGCGAGGCCAGGAAGGCCCCTACAGAGGAATTTCAACTGGGTCGTTTCCTGCATTTCCTGCAAACAGGACTATCTATGGGCCTAAAATTAGGGTCCATTAAGGTTCAAATTTCGGCCCTGTCGATTTTCTTCCAGAAAGAACTGGCTTCAGTTCCTGAAGTTCAGACGTTTGTCAAGGGGGTACTGCATATACAGCCTCCTTTTGTGCCTCCAGTGGCACCTTGGGATCTCAATGTAGTTTTGGGGTTCCTAAAATCACATTGGTTTGAACCACTCACCACTGTGGACTTAAAATATCTCACATGGAAAGTGGTAATGCTGTTGGCCCTGGCTTCAGCCAGGCGTGTCTCAGAATTGGCGGCTTTTTCCTATAAAAACCCTTACCTAATTTTTCATACGGACAGGGCAGAATTGAGGACTCGTCCTCAATTTCTCCCTAAGGTGGTTTCAGCGTTTCACTTGAACCAGCCTATTGTGGTACCTGCGGCTACTAGGGACTTGGAGGACTCCAAGTTGCTGGACGTAGTCAGGGCCCTGAAAATATATGTTTCCAGGACGGCTGGAGTCAGAAAATCTGACTCGCTGTTTATCCTGTATGCACCCAACAAGCTGGGTGCTCCTGCTTCTAAGCAGACTATTGCTCGTTGGATTTGTAGTACAATTCAGCTTGCACATTCTGTGGCAGGCCTGCCACAGCCAAAATCGGTAAAAGCCCATTCCACAAGGAAGGTGGGCTCATCTTGGGCGGCTGCCCGAGGGGTCTCGGCTTTACAACTTTGCCGAGCAGCTACTTGGTCAGGGGCAAACACGTTTGCTAAATTCTACAAATTTGATACCCTGGCTCAGGAGGACCTGGAGTTCTCTCATTCGGTGCTGCAGAGTCATCCGCACTCTCCCGCCCGTTTGGGAGCTTTTGTATAATCCCCATGGTCCTTACGGAGTTCCCAGCATCCACTAGGACGTCAGAGAAAATAAGAATTTACTTACCGATAATTCTTTTTCTCGTAGTCCGTAGTGGATGCTGGGCGCCCATCCCAAGTGCGGATTGTCTGCAATACTTGTACATAGTTATTGTTACAAAAATCGGGTTATTATTGTTGTGAGCCATCTTTTCAGAGGCTCCTCTGTTATCATGCTGTTAACTGGGTTCAGATCACAGGTTGTACGGTGTGATTGGTGTGGCTGGTATGAGTCTTACCCGGGATTCAAAATCCTTCCTTATTGTGTACGCTCGTCCGGGCACAGTATCCTAACTGAGGCTTGGAGGAGGGTCATAGGGGGAAGAGCCAGTGCACACCAGGTAGTCCTAAAGCTTTACTTTTGTGCCCAGTCTCCTGCGGAGCCGCTATTCCCCATGGTCCTTACGGAGTTCCCAGCATCCACTACGGACTACGAGAAATAGAATTATCGGTAAGTAAATTCTTATTTTTTTGATTGCTCAATGTACACAAACTTTGTTTAATACACAAAGTTATTAAAAATAATAAGAATTTACTTACCGATAATTCTATTTCTCGTAGTCCGTAATGGATGCTGGGAACTCCATAAGGACCATGGGGAATAGCGGCTCCGCAGGAGACTGGGCACAAAAGTAAAGCTTTAGGACTACCTGGTGTGCACTGGCTCCTCCCCCTATGACCCTCCTCCAAGCCTCAGTTAGGATACTGTGCCCGGACGAGCGTACACAATAAGGAAGGATTTATGAATCCCGGGTAAGACTCATACCAGCCACACCAATCACACCGTACAACCTGTGATCTGAACCCAGTTAACAGCATGATAACAGAGGAGCCTCTGAAAAGATGGCTCACAACAATAATAACCCGATTTTTGTAACAATAACTATGTACAAGTATTGCAGACAATCCGCACTTGGGATGGGCGCCCAGCATCCACTACGGACTACGAGAAATAGAATTATCGGTAAGTAAATTCTTATTTTCTCTGACGTCCTAGTGGATGCTGGGAACTCCGTAAGGACCATGGGGATTATACCAAAGCTCCCAAACGGGCGGGAGAGTGCGGATGACTCTGCAGCACCGAATGAGAGAACTCCAGGTCCTCCTCAGCCAGGGTATCAAATTTGTAGAATTTAGCAAACGTGTTTGCCCCTGACCAAGTAGCTGCTCGGCAAAGTTGTAAAGCCGAGACCCCTCGGGCAGCCGCCCAAGATGAGCCCACCTTCCTTGTGGAATGGGCTTTTACCGATTTTGGCTGTGGCAGGCCTGCCATAGAATGTGCAAGCTGAATTGTACTACAAATCCAACGAGCAATAGTCTGCTTAGAAGCAGGAGCACCCAGCTTGTTGGGTGCATACAGGATAAACAGCGAGTCAGATTTTCTGACTCCAGCCGTCCTGGAAACATATATTTTCAGGGCCCTGACTACGTCCAGCAACTTGGAGTCCTCCAAGTCCCTAGTAGCCGCAGGTACCACAATAGGCTGGTTCAAGTGAAACGCTGAAACCACCTTAGGGAGAAATTGAGGACGAGTCCTCAATTCTGCCCTGTCCGTATGAAAAATTAGGTAAGGGCTTTTATAGGATAAAGCCGCCAATTCTGAGACACGCCTGGCTGAAGCCAGGGCCAACAGCATTACCACTTTCCATGTGAGATATTTTAAGTCCACAGTGGTGAGTGGTTCAAACCAATGTGATTTTAGGAACCCCAAAACTACATTGAGATCCCAAGGTGCCACTGGAGGCACAAAAGGAGGCTGTATATGCAGTACCCCCTTGACAAACGTCTGAACTTCAGGAACTGAAGCCAGTTCTTTCTGGAAGAAAATCGACAGGGCCGAAATTTGAACCTTAATGGACCCTAATTTTAGGCCCATAGACAGTCCTGTTTGCAGGAAATGCAGGAAACGACCCAGTTGAAATTCCTCTGTAGGGGCCTTCCTGGCCTCGCACCACGCAACATATTTACGCCAAATACGGTGATAATGCTGTACGGTTACATCCTTCCTGGCTTTGATCAGGGTAGGGATGACTTCATCCGGAATGCCTTTTTCCTTCAGGATCCGGCGTTCAACCGCCATGCCGTCAAACGCAGCTGCGGTAAGTCTTGGAACAGACAGGGTCCCTGCTGGAGCAGGTCCTTTCTTAGAGGTAGAGGCCACGGGTCCTCTGTGAGCATCTCTTGAAGTTCCGGGTACCAAGTCCTTCTTGGCCAATCCGGAGCCACGAGTATAGTCCTTACTCCTCTCCTTCTTATGATTCTCAGTACCTTGGGTATGAGAGGCAGAGGAGGGAACACATACACTGACTGGTACACCCACGGTGTTACCAGAGCGTCCACAGCTATTGCCTGAGGGTCCCTTGACCTGGCGCAATACCTGTCTAGTTTTTTGTTGAGGCGGGACGCCATCATGTCCACCTTTGGTTTTTCCCAACGGTTCACAATCATGTGGAAGACTTCTGGGTGAAGTCCCCACTCTCCCGGGTGGAGGTCGTGTCTGCTGAGGAAGTCTGCTTCCCAGTTGTCCACTCCCGGAATGAACACTGCTGACAGTGCTATCACATGATTTTCCGCCCAGCGAAGAATCCTTGCAACTTCTGCCATTGCCCTCCTGCTTCTTGTGCCGCCCTGTCTGTTTACGTGGGCGACTGCCGTGATGTTGTCTGACTGGATCAGCACCGGCTGACCTTGAAGCAGAGGTCTTGCTAGGCTTAGAGCATTGTAGATGGCCCTTAGCTCCAGGATATTTATGTGAAGTGATGTCTCCAGGCTTGACCACAAGCCCTGGAAATTTCTTCCCTGTGTGACTGCTCCCCAGCCTCTCAGGCTGGCATCCGTGGTCACCAGGACCCAGTCCTGAATGCCGAATCTGCGGGCCCTCTAGAAGATGAGCACTCTGCAACCACCACAGGAGAGACACCCTTGTCCTTGGTGACAAGATTATCCGCTGATGCATCTGAAGATGCGACCCGGACCATTTGTCTAGCAGATCCCACTGGAAGGTTCTTGCGTGGAATCTGCCGAATGGGATTGCTTCGTAAGAAGCCACCATCTTTCCCAGGACCCTTGTGCATTGATGCACTGAGACTTGGCCTGGTTTTAGGAGATTTCTGACTAGTTCGGATAACTCCCTGGCTTTCTCCTCCGGGAGAAACCCTTTTTCTGGACTGTGTCCAGGATCATCCCTAGGAATAGAAGTCGTGTCGTCGGGATCAGCTGCGATTTTGGAATATTGAGAATCCAACCGTGCTGGCGCAGCACTATCTGAGATAGTGCTACCCCGACTTCCAACTGTTCCCTGGATCTTGCCCTTATCAGGAGATCGTCCAAGTAAGGGATAACTAAAACTCCCTTCCTTCGAAGGAGTATCATCATTTCGGCCATTACCTTGGTAAAGACCCGGGGTGCCGTGGACAATCCAAACGGCAGCGTCTGAAACTGATAGTGACAGTTCTGTACCACAAACCTGAGGTACCCTTGGTGAGAAGGGTAAATTGGGACATGTAGGTAAGCATCCTTGATGTCCAGAGACACCATATAGTCCCCTTCTTCCAGGTTTGCAATCACTGCTCTGAGTGACTCCATCTTGAATTTGAACCTTTGTATGTAAGTGTTCAAGGATTTTAGGTTTAAAATTGGTCTCACCGAGCCGTCCGGCTTCGGTACCACAAATAGTGTGGAATAGTACCCCTTTCCCTGTTGTAGGAGGGGTACCTTGATTATCACCTGCTGGGAATACAGCTTGTGAATGGCTTCCAATACTGCCTCCCTGTCTGAGGGAGACGTCGGTAAAGCAGACTTTAGAAAACGGCGAGGGGGAGACGTCTCGAATTCCAATTTGTACCCCTGAGATACCACCTGAAGGATCCAGGGGTCCACTTGCGAGTGGGCCCACTGCGCACTGAACTTCTTGAGACGGGCCCCCACCGTGCCTGAGTCCGCTTGTAAAGCCCCAGCGTCATGCTGAGGACTTTGCGGAGGCGGGAGAGGGCTTTTGTTCCTGGGAACTGGCTGTTTTTTGCATCCTTTTTCCTCTCCCTCTGCCACGGGGCAGAAATGAGGCGCCTTTTGCCCGCTTGCCCTTATGGGGCCGAAAGGACTGCGCCTGATAATACGGCGTCTTCTTAGGTTGAGAAGCTACCTGGGGTAAAAATGTGGATTTTCCAGCAGTTGCCGTGGTTACCAGGTCTGATAGACCTACCCCAAATAACTCCTCCCCCTTATAAGGCAATACTTCCATGTGCCTTTTAGAATCCGCATCACCTGACCACTGCCGCGTCCATAAACCTCTTCTTGCAGAAATGGACAGCGCGCTAACTCTTGATGCCAGTCGGCAAATATCCCTCTGTGCATCACGCATATATAGAAATGCATCCTTCAAATGCTCTATAGTCAGTAATATACTGTCCCTATCTAGGGTATCAATATTTTCAGTCAGGGAATCCGACCACGCCAGGCCCGCACTGCACATCCAGGCTGAGGCGATTGCTGGTCGCAGTATAACACCCGTGTGAGTGTATATACATTTTAGGATATTCTCCAGCTTTCTATCGGCAGGTTCCTTTAGGGCGGCCGTATCAGGAGAGGGTAGTGCTACCTGTTTAGACAAGCGTGTGAGCGCTTTATCCACCCTAGGGGGTGTTTCCCAAAGTGCCCTATCCTCTGGCGGGAAAGGGTACGATGCCAATAACCTTTTAGGAATTATCAGTTTTTTATCGGGGGAAACCCACGCCTCATCACACACTTCATTTAATTCCTCGGATACAGGAAAAACTACAGGCAGTTTTTTCTCACCAAACATAATACCCTTTTTAGTGGTACTTGTATTATCAGAGATATGCAATACATTTTTCATTGCTTCAATCATGTAACGTGTGGCCCTAGTGTAAGTCACGTTTGTCTCCTCATCATCGACACTGGAGTCGGTATCCGTGTCTGTGTCTGCCATTTGAGGTAACGGGCGTTTTAAAGCCCCTGATGGCGTTTGAGACCCCTGGACAGGCACAAGCTGAGTAGCCGGCTGTCTCATGTCGTCAACTGTCTGTCGTAAAGAGCTGACACTGTCACGCAATTCCTTCTTTAAGCTCATCCACTCAGGTGTCGACTCCCTAGGGGGTGACAACTCTATAATAGGCAATTGCTCCGCCTCCATCTCATTTTCCTCCTCAAACATGTCGACACAATCGTACCGACACACCGCACACACACAGGGAATGCTCTGATAGAGGACAGGACCCCACTAGCCCCTTGGGGAGACAGAGGGAGAGTATGCCAGCACACACCAGAGCGCTATATATAGACAGGAATACCACTATAAAATGTGCTTTTCCCTTTATAGCTGCTGTTAGTATTAAAACTGCGCCAAATTAGTGCCCCCCTCTCTTTTTTACCCTTTTCTGTAGTGCAGGACTGCAGGGGAGAGTCAGGGAGACGTCCTTCCAGCGGAGCTGTGATGGAAAATGGCGCCCGTGTGCTGAGGAGATAGGCTCCGCCCCCTTCTCGGCGGCCTTTTCTCCCGCTTTTTGGTGAGTTCTGGCAGGGGTTAAAATACATCCATATAGCCCTGGGGGTTATATGTGGTGTATTTATGCCAGCCAAGGTGTTTACATTGCTGCTCAGGGCGCCCCCCCTAGCGCCCTGCACCCTCAGTGACCGAAGTGTGAAGTGTGCCTGAGTAACAATGGCGCACAGCTGCAGTGCTGTGCGCTACCTTGTTGAAGACAGATGTCTTCTGCCGCCGATTTTTCCGGACCTCTTCTTGCTTCTGGCTCTGTAAGGGGGCCGGCGGCGCGGCTCTGGGACCGAGCTCCGAGGCTGGGCCTGTGTTCGGTCCCTCTGGAGCTAATGGTGTCCAGTAGCCTAAGAAGCCCAAGCTGGCTGCAAGCAGGCAGGTTCGCTTCTTCTCCCCTTAGTCCCTCGATGCAGTGAGCCTGTTGCCAGCAGGTCTCACTGAAAATAAAAAACCTAAAACTAAACTTTCACTAAGAAGCTCAGGAGAGCCCCTAGTGTGCACCCTTCTCGGCCGGGCACAAAAATCTAACTGAGGCTTGGAGGAGGGTCATAGGGGGAGGAGCCAGTGCACACCAGGTAGTCCTAAAGCTTTACTTTTGTGCCCAGTCTCCTGCGGAGCCGCTATTCCCCATGGTCCTTACGGAGTTCCCAGCATCCACTAGGACGTCAGAGAAATTGTATTAAATGACCTTCAGGCTGTGTGTATAAGGTGTATATGAAACATAAATGAATTGTGTGAATGTACACACACTTTGTTTAAAGCACAAAGTTACAAAAAATATTGGCTAAATGACCTTCCTGCTGTGTGTATAAGGTGTATATGTAACATAAATGCGTTCTGTGCTTAGATTTAGGTCCCATCACAATGATATCTCATTATGGTATGCAATTATTCCAAAATACGGAAAAATCCGATATCCAAAATACCTCTGGTCCCAAGCATTTTGGATAAGGGATACTCAACCTGTATTATAGTCTGAAGAATTAATCAATGAATCAATCAAGAATAAACTTTACTAAGTTGCTTAAAAATAGATACAATGATCCAGTGTTAGAGAAACATATCAATGTAGCACCTCATGTATTTGAGAATGGGAGCTGGATCTCCGGAGAAGGGGAGGAGAGGAGGGGGTGGGGAAGAGAGTAGATGGGACAAGGGGATATGTGGGGTGAAGGGTTGAAACCCCCGACAAATAGAGAAAAAGACAGAAACTAATAAAAATAATAAAATAAAATATAAAACTGAAAAAACTGAGAAAAACTTATAATGATAGAATAATACATCAATACTGTAGATCAATTGAATGATATTTTAGTATGTCAGTTATATTGTTATGGTTTTCCGTGTCTATTAAACAGGTAGAAGTTGCAGGCGTCCCGTTCTCCTGATTGTCAGAGTTTGTGCACAATAAAGTCGGGTACCTTGATGCTCTTATGGGGGTAATTCAGAGTTGATTGCTGCAGCAAATTTGTTAGAAGTTGCGCAAAACCATGTGCACTGAAGGGGGGACAGATATAACATGTGCAGAGAGCATTAGATTTGGGTGGGTTATTTTGTTTCTGTGCAGGGTAAATATGGCTGCTTTATTTTTACACTGCAATTTAGATTTCAGTTTGAACACACCCACCCACATCTAACTCTCTCTGCACATGTTATATCTGTTCCCCCCTGCAGTGCACATGGTTTTGCCCAACTGCTAACAAATTTGCTGCTGCGATCAACTCTGAATTAGGCCCTATGTCCGTGGATGATTTCTTGCTTTCTGGTAATAGGTGCTGGATAGCTGCAGAGAGGGGTCTCAGAGTCTCTGGGCTGGTCATATGGCGGCACTGTCCCGCATTTGGCGGTCCGTCCTCCATGAGGGCTTCCCCCGACCACAAGTCACTTCCTTAGTCTTGCTTTAACCTGGGGAGGGAGCGTTGATGGTTTGGGCTCAATAAACCTGTTGCCACACACTCCCTCCACTGCAGAGATTACCTGATTGTTCCTCCTCTTAATGCTGTGCTTCTGCTTTCTTGCGGTGGTCAGGTGATTCACCGTGCTGTGTGGTGTTGCGGTGCCAATTGCTTCTTCCTGGTAATTTGTATAGATGTCAGCAGTGTTCCAATGAGTAGCGGCCTAAGGGCATTCCTTAGGAGACATCCAGAATGCTGTATCTTTATAACGGGTATGGTATGTTTTGTGACCATTATCATGTCGACATGCATCATGTCTACATGAATGTTATGTTGATATAATAGAATGTCTACAAACTGTTCCTGGTGGTCTAGTAGTGTCTTACCCGCTCGCAGCGGCGTCTCCAGCATGTTCTTCCGGTTCCCTGCGGTCACATGAGAAGCAGTTCCAGTGGTAACATCGGTGGAGCATCAGTGCGGTGAGTATTCTTTCCATGTCCCAGAGTTTACCAGAGTCTACAGTCCAGATTTTAAGGATATCCCTAGCTGACTTAATTAATACCTCAGTCAATTTGATTTAACCATCTATAATCAAGCATGGATATCTTAAAAACCTGGACTGTAATGGCGGAGTTTGGGAAACTCTGCGTGCTACTTAACCCTAACCCCTCCCACTAGTGCCTAGCCCTAACCTTTTCCCACACTCCCCGCAGCCTGTGAGAATGTTGACATTTCACTTGTCAACATAGTGCCTTACAACATGTTGTGCCATGTCGATGTGGTAAGTTTTGGCCTTGTAAAAGGATCACCTTTATAACAGCAACTAATTGCCCTTAACTGCATAAAGTGTAAGAAAATTTGCACTTAGATAATCACTTTGTAGGAAACTAATTTTTTAAAAATCTTTTAATGGATCAGAATTATATCTTCATACTAGTATATTGCATTTCAGACCACTACTTTTTTCTCATATTTGGATATCTCATACAAACATGTCCCGTAACAAAAGCTGAACATATGACAATAAGAAACGAGTGCAGACTTGGTAGACTTTCCTTGAAAAATTATAATAAAAAATGCTTATACAGTATACTGTACATAACATTAAGAATAACAAAAGTATAAAGGATGAGATCTATAATAATGAGTCCATGAGCCACAGAAACACCTTTAGGAGCTAATGTTTAACAGTGAAGGAGAATGAGGAAAAGTGCACGTGGAAATGGTGGAATAGATTTCTCTTGCGTCTCAGAGGATACTGGGGTCCATTTAGTACAATGGGGGTATAGACTGATCCACTAGGAGCCATGGGCACTTTAAGAATTTGATAGTGTGGGCTGGCTCCTCCCTCAATGCCCCTCCTACCAGACTTCATTTAGAAAATGTGTCCGGAAGAGCCAGTCACGCTGAAGGAAGCTCCTGAAGAGTTTTCTGTATTTATTTTCTATGTCTATTGTTTTCAGGCAGGGCTGGTTGGCACCGGCCTGCCTGCTTCGTGGGACTTAGGGAGGGGGACGGCCAAACCTCTTGAAGGGTTAATGGTCCCATTCCCCGCTGACAGGACACTGAGCTCCTGAGGGACCTATTCGCAAGCCCCACAACGGCGAGCGTACAGTCCCGCAGCACACCGCCACCCGTAACAGAGCCAGAAGAATGAGTACTGAGCCGACGCCCTCCTGCCATTATGTCAGCATGTGGGTACGGAGACGCACGGCTTCTACACGGGGCAGAATGTGTCTCCGGACACAGTACGCATCTGCGTCCCCATACACTGTACACTACACAGTACCCATACTGGCACAACAGCCTTAAAACGGTTCTCTCCATTTTAAGCACCAGATTCCTCCGCCAGTATAAAAAAAGTGGGAAGACCGCGCGCCATTGAAGGGGCGGGGCTTCACTATGAGAGGATCCAGCAGATAACCAGCGCCATTTTCCCTCTGCAGTGGACACAGACGCTTACAGGACAGGGACGCACGGCTCCTCCAGTGTTACTCCAGTTTACCTCAGCGGTACCAGGGGTTCATAGCAGGGGGGGAGCGATTATTGGTGTACTAAGTCCCCTATCAGGGTAGTTAGTCTGTGACCCGGCTAAGCTTGGCATTAGCGATAAAGGTGTAGTGGGGGCTTGCTCCAAACAACTCTGGGTCTCCCTGAAGGGCTCTTTGCAGGTTAATTGTGCTTAACCTTTCTTGTGTGTGTGTGTGCTGTCACATTACATTATGTCAGGCAGAGAGTGTGTGTCTTGTACCGCGGAGTGTTCCTCTTCACCAGGGGGCTCACTACTGGGTATTCAGGGTTCACAGGCTAGCGGGGCTGATCCGGAATGAGTTAATTCTCTTAAGGGAATGATCTCAACTCTTTCTACAAAATTGTCCCGCAATGAGAAAGAAACGCGATACTTAAAACAGACTGTGGATGAGTTTATGAACAGAGACTCAGTCCCCAAGACAGCGTCTCAGTCTCCTCCCATTTGTCCGCAAAAGTGATCTCTGGCCCATATCCTGCAGTCTGACACTGACGCTGACAGGTCAGACATGGAGGAGGAGGTGGACTCGGGGGTGGGATGCAGCTCTGTCACAGGGAACAGAGACTCTTACAGAGGCTATCAGAGATGTTCTGCATATTCCTGATTAGGTGTCAGAGGAGTGTGAGGAATCTTATTTCGCTAACGTCCTAGTGGATGCTGGGGACTCCATACGGACCATGGGGAATAGACGGGCTCCGCAGGAGACATGGGCACTTTAAGAAAGAATTTAGATTCTGGTGTGCTCTGGCTCCTCCCTCTATGTCCCTCCTCCAGACCTCAGTTTGAGACTCTGCCCGGACGAGCTGGGTGCTGTTCAGTGAGCTCTCCTGAGCTTGCTGTGAGAAAGTATTTTGTTAGGTTTTTTATTTTTAGGGAGATCTGCTGGCAACAGACTCCCTGCATCGTGGGACAGAGGGGAGAGAAGCAGCCCTACTCTCTGAAGCTAGGTCCTGCTTCTTAGGCTACTGGACACCATTAGCTCCAGAGGGATCGAACACAGGATCTCACCCTCGTCGTCCGATCCCAGAGCCGCGCCGCCGTCCCCCTTGCTGAGCCGGAAGACAGAATCCGGGTGAGTATAAGAAGCAAGAAGACTTCGAAATCGGCGGCAGAAGACTCCGTTCTTCACTGAGGTGACGCACAGCACTGCAGCTGTGCGCCATTGCTCCCACACACCTCACATACTCCGGTCACTGTAAGGGCGCAGGGGGGGGGGGGGCGTCCTGGGCAGCATATGGACCTCTTTTGGCAAAAGTACACATATATACAGTTGGGCACTGTATATATGTATGAGCCCCCGCCAAGAAAATGTATATTTCTCTGACATCCTAGTGGATGCTGGGAACTCCGTAAGGACCATGGGGAATAGCGGCTCCGCAGGAGACTGGGCACAAAAGTAAAGCTTTAGGACTACCTGGTGTGCACTGGCTCCTCCCCCTATGACCCTCCTCCAAGCCTCAGTTAGATTTTTGTGCCCGGCCGAGAAGGGTGCACACTAGGGGCTCTCCTGAGCTTCTTAGTGAAAGTTTAGTTTTAGGTTTTTTATTTTCAGTGAGACCTGCTGGCCTGTTGCTCACTGCATCGAGGGACTAAGGGGAGAAGAAGCGAACCTGCCTGCTTGCAGCCAGCTTGGGCTTCTTAGGCTACTGGACACCATTAGCTCCAGAGGGACCGAACACAGGCCCAGCCTCGGAGTCCGGTCCCAGAGCCGCGCCGCCGGCCCCCTTACAGAGCCAGAAGCAAGAAGAGGTCCGGAAAAATCGGCGGCAGAAGACATCAGTCTTCAACAAGGTAGCGCACAGCACTGCAGCTGTGCGCCATTGCTCCTCAGGCACACTTCACACTCCGGTCACTGAGGGTGCGGGGCGCTAGGGGGGGGCGCCCTGAGCAGCAATGTAAAACACCTTGGCTGGCGAAAATACGTCACATATAACCCCAGGGCTATATGGATGTATTTTAACCCCTGCCAGAATTCACCAAAAAGCGGGAGAAAAGGCCGCCGAGAAGGGGGCGGAGCCTATCTCCTCAGCACACGGGCGCCATTTTCCATCACAGCTCCGCTGGAAGGACGTCTCCCTGACTCTCCCCTGCAGTCCTGCACTACAGAAAAGGGTAAAAAAGAGAGGGGGGCACTAATTTGGCGCAGTTTTGATAATAACAGCAGCTATAAAGGGAAAAGCACGTTATATAGTGGTATTCCTGTCTATATATAGCGCTCTGGTGTGTGCTGGCATACTCTCCCTCTGTCTCCCCAAAGGGCTAGTGGGGTCCTGTCCTCTATCAGAGCATTCCCTGTGTGTGTGCGGTGTGTCGGTACGATTGTGTCGACATGTTTGAGGAGGAAAATGAGATGGAGGCGGAGCAATTGCCTATAATAGAGTTGTCACCCCCTAGGGAGTCGACACCTGAGTGGATGAGCTTATGGAAGGAATTGCGTGACAATGTCAGCTCTTTACGAAAGACAGTTGACGATATGAGACAGCCGGCTACTCAGCTTGTGCCTGTCCAGGGGTCTCAAACGCCATCAGGGGCTCTAAAACGCCCGTTACCTCAGATGGCAGACACAGACACGGATACTGACTCCAGTGTCGACGATGAAGAGACAAATGTAACTTCCAGTAGGGCCACACGTTACATGATTGAGGCAATGAAAAATGTTTTGCATATTTCTGATAATACAAGTACCACTAAAAAGGGTATTATGTTTGGTGAGAAAAAACTGCCTGTAGTTTTTCCTGTATCCGAGGAATTAAATGAAGTGTGTGATGAGGCGTGGGTTTCCCCCGATAAAAAACTGATAATTCCTAAAAGGTTATTGGCATCATACCCTTTCCCGCCAGAGGATAGGGCACGTTGGGAAACACCCCCTAGGGTGGATAAAGCGCTCACACGCTTGTCTAAACAGGTGGCACTACCCTCTCCTGATACGGCCGCCCTAAAGGAACCTGCCGACAGAAAGCAGGAGAATATCCTAAAATGTATATACACTCACACGGGTGTTATACTGCGACCGGCAATCGCCTCAGCCTGGATGTGCAGTGCTGGGGTGGCGTGGTCGGATTCCCTGACTGAAAATATTGATACCCTAGATAGGGACAGTATATTACTGACTATAGAGCATTTAAAAGATGCATTTTTATATATGCGTGATGCGCAGAGGGATATTTGCCGACTGGCATCAAGAGTTAGCGCGCTGTCCATTTCTGCAAGAAGAGGTTTATGGACGCAGCAGTGGTCAGGTGATGCGGATTCCAAAAGGCACATGGAAGTATTGCCTTATAAGGGGGAGGAGTTATTTGGGGTAGGTCTATCAGACCTGGTAGCCACGGCAACTGCTGGAAAATACACATTTTTACCCCAGGTAGCCTCTCAACATAAGAAGACGCCGTATTATCAGGCGCAGTCCTTTCGGCCCCATAAGGGCAAGCGGGCAAAAGGCTCCTCATTTCTGCCCCGTGGCAGAGGGAGAGGAAAAAGGCTGCAGCACACAGCCAGTTCCCAGGAACAGAAGCCCTCTCCCGCCTCCGCAAAGTCCTCAGCATGACGCTGGGGCTTTACAAGCGGACTCAGGCACGGTGGGGGCCCGTCTCAAGAAGTTCAGCGCGCAGTGGGCCCACTCGCAAGTGGACCCCTGGATCCTTCAGGTGGTATCTCAGGGGTACAAATTGGAATTCGAGACGGCTCCCCCTCGCCGTTTCCTAAAGTCTGCTTTACCGACGTCTCCCTCAGACAGGGAGGCAGTATTGCAAGCCATTCACAAGCTGTATTCCCAGCAGGTGATAATCAAGGTACCCCTCCTGCAACAGGGAAAGGGGTATTATTCCACACTGTTTGTGGTACCGAAGCCGGACGGCTCGGTGAGACCAATTTTAAATCTAAAATCCTTGAACACTTACATACAGAGGTTCAAATTCAAGATGGAGTCACTCAGAGCAGTGATTGCAAACCTGGAAGATGTCCCAATTTACCCTTCTCACCAAGGGTACCTCAGGTTTGTGGTACAGAATTGTCACTATCAGTTTCAGATGCTGCCGTTTGGCTTGTCCACGGCACCCCGGGTCTTTACCAAGGTAATGGCCGAAATGATGATACTCCTTCGAAGGAAGGGAGTTTTAGTTATCCCTTACTTGGACGATCTCCTGATAAGGGCAAGATCCAGGGAACAGTTGGAAGTCGGGGTAGCACTATCTCAGATAGTGTTGCGGCAGCACGGTTGGATTCTCAATATTCCAAAATCGCAGCTGATCCCGACGACACGCCTTCTATTCCTAGGGATGATCCTGGACACAGTCCAGAAAAAGGTTTTTCTCCCGGAGGAGAAAGCCAGGGAGTTATCCGAGCTAGTCAGAAATCTCCTAAAACCAGGCCAAGTCTCAGTGCATCAATGCACAAGGGTCCTGGGAAAAATGGTGGCTTCCTACGAAGCAATCCCATTCGGCAGATTCCACGCAAGAACCTTCCAGTGGGATCTGCTAGACAAATGGTCCGGGTCGCATCTCCAGATGCATCAGCGGATAATCTTGTCACCAAAGACAAGGGTGTCTCTCCTGTGGTGGTTGCAGAGTGCTCATCTTCTAGAGGGCCGCAGATTCGGCTTTCAGGACTGGGTCCTGGTGACCACGGATGCCAGCCTGAGAGGCTGGGGAGCAGTCACACAGGGAAGAAATTTCCAGGGCTTGTGGTCAAGCCTGGAGACATCACTTCACATAAATATCCTGGAGCTAAGGGCCATCTACAATGCTCTAAGCCTAGCAAGACCTCTGCTTCAAGGTCAGCCGGTGCTGATCCAGTCAGACAACATCACGGCAGTCGCCCACGTAAACAGACAGGGCGGCACAAGAAGCAGGAGGGCAATGGCAGAAGCTGCAAGGATTCTTCGCTGGGCGGAAAATCATGTGATAGCACTGTCAGCAGTGTTCATTCCGGGAGTGGACAACTGGGAAGCAGACTTCCTCAGCAGGCACGACCTCCACCCGGGAGAGTGGGGACTTCATCCAGAAGTCTTCCACATGATTGTGAACCGTTGGGAAAAACCAAAGGTGGACATGATGGCGTCCCGCCTCAACAAAAAACTAGACAGGTATTGCGCCAGGTCAAGGGACCCTCAGGCAATAGCTGTGGACGCTCTGGTAACACCATGGGTGTACCAGTCAGTGTATGTGTTCCCTCCTCTGCCTCTCATACCCAAGGTACTGAGAATTATAAGACGGAGAGGAGTAAGAACTATACTCGTGGCTCCGGATTGGCCAAGAAGGACTTGGTACCCGGAACTTCAAGAGATGCTCACAGAGGACCCGTGGCCTCTACCTCTAAGAAGGGACCTGCTCCAACAGGGACCCTGTCTGTTCCAAAACTTACCGCGACTGCGTTTGATGGCATGGCGGTTGAACGCCGGATCCTGAAGGAAAAAGGCATTCCGGATGAAGTCATCCCTACCCTGATCAAAGCCAGGAAGGATGTAACCGCACAACATTATCACCGTATTTGGCGTAAATATGTTGCGTGGTGCGAGGCCAGGAAGGCCCCTACAGAGGAATTTCAACTGGTTCGTTTCCTGCATTTCCTGCAAACAGGACTGTCTATGGGCCTAAAATTAGGGTCCATTAAGGTTCAAATTTCGGCCCTGTCGATTTTCTTCCAGAAAGAACTGGCTTCAGTTCCTGAAGTTCAGACGTTTGTCAAGGAGATACTGCATATACAGCCTCCTTTTGTGCCTCCAGTGGCACCTTGGGATCTCAATGTAGTTTTGGGGTTCCTAAAATCACATTGGTTTGAACCACTCACCACTGTGGACTTAAAATATCTCACATGGAAAGTGGTAATGCTGTTGGCCCTGGCTTCGGCCAGGCGTGTGTCAGAATTGGCGGCTTTATCCTATAAAAGCCCTTACCTAATTTTTCATACGGACAGGGCAGAATTGAGGACTCGTCCTCAATTTCTCCCTAAGGTTGTTTCAGCGTTTCACCTGAACCAGCCTATTGTGGTACCTGCGGCTACTAGGGACTTGGAGGACTCCAAGTTGCTGGATGTAGTCAGGGCCCTGAAAATATATGTTTCCAGGATGGCTGGAGTCAGAAAATCTGACTCGCTGTTTATCCTGTATGCACCCAACAAGCTGGGTGCTCCTGCTTCTAAGCAGACTATTGCTCGTTGGATTTGTAGTACAATTCAGCTTGCACATTCTGTGGCAGGCCTGCCACAGCCTAAATCTGTAAAAGCCCATTCCACAAGGAAGGTGGGCTCATCTTGGGCGGCTGCCCGAGGGGTCTCGGCTTTACAACTTTGCAGAGCAGCTACTTGGTCAGGGGCAAACACGTTTGCTAAATTCTACAAATTTGATACCCTGGCTGAGGAGGACCTGGAGTTCTCTCATTCGGTGCTGCAGAGTCATCCGCACTCTCCCGCCCGTTTGGGAGCTTTGGTATAATCCCCATGGTCCTTACGGAGTTCCCAGCATCCACTAGGACGTCAGAGAAAATAAGAATTTACTTACCGATAATTCTATTTCTCGTAGTCCGTAGTGGATGCTGGGCGCCCATCCCAAGTGCGGATTGTCTGCAATACTTGTACATAGTTGCTGTTACAAAAATCGGGTTTTTGTTGTTGTGAGCCATCTTTTCAGAGGCTCCGCTGTTATCATGCTGTTAACTGGGTTCAGATCACAGGTTGTACGGTGTGATTGGTGTGGCTGGTATGAGTCTTACCCGGGATTCAAAATCCTTCCTTATTGTGTACGCTCGTCCGGGCACAGTATCCTAACTGAGGCTTGGAGGAGGGTCATAGGGGGAGGAGCCAGTGCACACCAGGTAGGTCTAAAGCTTTACTTTTGTGCCCAGTCTCCTGCGGAGCCGCTATTCCCCATGGTCCTTACGGAGTTCCCAGCATCCACTACGGACTACGAGAAATAGAATTATCGGTAAGTAAATTCTTATTTTAAGTGGGACAGAAGCCCGCCGTCGAGGGGGCGGGGCTTCTTCCTCAGCACTCACCTGCGCCATTTTTTCTCCACAGCTCCGCTGAGAGGAAGCTCCCCATGCTCTCCCCTGCAGATACACGGTAGAAGAGGGTAAAAAGAGAGGGGGGGCACATAATTAGGCGCAAAAATCAATATAAACAGCAGCTACTGGGTTAACATTAAGTTACTGTGTAATTCCTGGGTTTATAGCGCTGGGGTGTGTGCTGGCATACTCTCTCTCTGTCTCTCCAAAGGGCCTTGTGGGGGAATTGTCTTCAGATGAGCATTCCCTGAGTGTGTGGTGTGTCGGTACGTGTGTGTCGACATGTCTGAGGTAAAAGGCTCCCCTAAGGAGGAGATGGAGCAAATGTGTGTGTGAGTGGTGTCTCCGTCGACAACGCCGACACCTGTTTGGATATGTGAAATTAAGTGCTAAGGTAAATTTATTGCACAAAAGATTAGAGAACAGACAGGGAATCTACCCATGTCTGTCCCTATGTCGCAGAGACCTTCAGAGTCTCTCAATGCTCACTATCCAAAATAATAGACACTGATATCGACACGGAGTCTGACTCCAGTGTCAACTACGATAATGCAAAGTTACAGCCAAAATGGCAGGAAAGTATTCAATATATGATTATTGTAATAAAAAAATGTTTTGCATATCACTGATGACTCATCTGTCCCTGACACAAGGGTACACATGTTTAAGGGGAAGAAAGCTGAGGTAAATTTCCCTCCTCTCATGAAGAAAAAGAGCGGGTATCTCCAGACAAGAGACTGCAGTTTCCCACAAAGAATTCTCAGGGAGTATCCTTTCCCTACTAGGGCCAGGATACGATGGGAATCTTCCCCTAGGGTGTCACGTTTGCCCAAAAGGTAGCGCTGACTTAACAGCTATCCTCAGGGATCCTGCAGATAGCATGCAGTAAAAGTACTTTGAAGTCCATTTACACGCATTCTGGTACACTACTCAGACCGGCGATTGTGTCGGCATGGGTTTATAGCGCTGTAGCAGCGTGGACAGATACCTTATCAGCAGAGATTGAGACCCTAGTATGTATATATATATATATATGTATATATATAGATATATATATATATAAAAGATGCTGTCTTAGATATATATATATATATATATATATATATATAAAACATGCCCAAAGAGACATTAGTCTACTGGGTTCTAGAGTCAACGCTATGTCGATTTCTGCTTGACGTGTCCTGTGGAACATGCAATGGACAGGTGATGCCGACTTAAGAGGCATATGGAAGGTTTACCTTACAAGGCTGAGGATTATGTGGAGAAGGGATCTCGGACCTGGTCTCCACAGCTATGGCTGGTAATTCTGATCTTTTGCCTTATATTCCCGCACAGCCTAGGAAAGCACAACATTATCAAATGCAGTCCTTTCGATCACAAAGAAACAAGAAAGTCCGAGGTGCGTCCTTTCTTGCCAGAGGCAGGGGCAGAGGAAAGAAGCTGCACAACACAGCTAGTTCCCAGGAACAGAAGTCCTCCTTCCCGGCCTCTACAAAATCCACCGCAGGCGGAGCTAGGCCTGGTGGGGGCACGTCTTTGAAATTTCAGCCACAAGTGGGTTCACTCCCTGTTGGATCCCTGGGCAATAGATATTGTGTCTCAGGGATACAAGCTGGTCTTCGAGGAGAATTGTATCTTCAACAGGTGGTGGTCAAGGTGCCCCTCCTTCAACAAGGAGGGGGTTATTATTCGACCATGTTGTAGTCCCGAAACCGGACGGTTCGGTCAGACCCATATTGAATTTAAAATCCCTGAACATATACCTGAAAAGGTTCAAGTTCAAGATAGAATCGCTGAGAGCGGCCGCAAGCCTGGAAGGGGGGGATTTTATGGTGGCTCTGGACATAAAGGATGCATACCTTCATGTCCCCATTTATCCACCTCATCAGGCGTACCTCAGATTTGTGGTACATTATTGTCATTACCAATTTCAGACGTTCCGTTTGGTCTCTCCACGGCACCGAGAATATTTACCAAGGTAATGGCGGAAATGATGGTACTCCTGCGGAAGCAAGGGGTCGCAATTATCCCATACTTGGACGATCTCCTCATAAAAGCGGGATCAAGAGAGCAGTTGCTGATCAGCGTAGCACTTTCTCTGGAAGTGTAACGGCAACACGGCTGGATTCTAAATATTCCAAAGTCGCAGTTGGTTCCTACGGCTTGTCTGCCTTTCCTAGGCATGATTCTAGACACAGACCAGAAAAGGGTTTATCTCCCGATAGAGAGAGCCCAGGAGCTCATGACACTGGTCAGGAACCTATTAAAACCAAAACAGGTGTCAGTGCATCACTGCACTCGAGTCCTGGGAAGGATGGTGGCATCATGCGAGGCCATTCCCTTCGGCAGGTTCCATGCAAGGACCTTTCAATGGGACTTACTGGACAAGTGGTCAGGATCACATCTTCAGATGCATCGTTTAATCACCCTATCCCCCAGGGCCAGGGTGTCTCTCCTGTGGTGGCTGCAGAGTGCTCACCTTCTCGAGGGCCGCAGATTCGGCATTCAGGACTGGGTCCTGGTGACCACGGATGCAAGCCTCCGAGGGTGGGGAGCAGTCACACAGGGAAGAAATTTCCAAGGTCTGTGGTCAAGTTAGGAGACTTGCCTTCACATCAACATCCTGGAACTAAGGGCCGTATACAACGCCCTACGTCAAGCGGGGACCCTGCTTCGCAACCAACCGGTTCTGATTCAGTCAGACACCATCACCGCAGTGGCTCATGTAAACCGACAAGGCGGCACAAGGAGCAGGGAAGCGATGGCGGAAGCCGCCAGAATTCTTCGCTGGGCGGAAAATCACGTAAGCGCACTGTCAGCAGTGTTCATCCCGGGACACGACCTCCACCCGGGAGAGTGGGGACTTCATCAGGAAGTCTTCGCACAGACTGCATGTCGGTGGGAACTGCCACAGGTGGACATGATGGCATCCCGCCTCAACAAAAAACTACAGCGGTATTGCGCCAGGTCAAGAGACCCTCAGGCGATAGCTGTAGACGCCCTGGTGACACCGTGGGTGTTCCAGTCGGTCTATGTATTTCCTCCTCTTCCTCTCATACCCAAGGTGCTGAGAATAATAAGAAAAAGAGGAGTGAGAATGATACTCATTGTTCCAGATTGGCCACGAAGGACTTGGTGTCCAGATCTGCAAAAAATGCTCACAGAGGAACCGTGGCCTCTTCCTCTAAGACAGGACTGGTTACAACAGGGGCCCTGTCTGTTCCAAGTCTTACCGCGGATGCGTTTGACGGCATGGCGGTTGAACGCCGGATCCTAGCGGAGAAAGGCATTCCGGAGGAGGTCATTCCTACGCTGATAAAGGCTAGGAAGGACGTGACAGCTCAACATTATCACCGTATATGGCGAAAATATGTTGCTTGGTGTGAGGCCAGGAATGCCCCTACGGAGGAATTCCAGCTGGGCCGTTTCCTTCACTTCCTACAGTCAGGAGTGAATTTGGGCCTAAAATTGGGTTCCATTATGGTCCAGATTTCGGCCCTATCCATTTTCTTTCAAAAGGAGTGGACTTCTCTACCTGACGTTCAGACGTTTGTAAAGGGAGTGCTGCATATTCAGCCCCCTTTTGTGCCTCCAGTGGCACCTTGGGATCTTAACGTGGTGTTGAGTTTCCTGAAATCCCACTGGTTGAACCACTCAAAACGGTGGAGTTGAAATATCTCACGTGGAAGGTGGTCATGCTATTAGCCTTGGCTTCGGCTAGGCGTGTGTCAGAGTTGGCGGCTTTGTCACATAAAAGCCCCTATCTGGTTTTCCATGCGGATAGAGCTGAATTGCGGACCCGTCCACAATTTATGCCGAAAGTGGTTTCATCCTTTCATATAAACCAACCTATTGTGGTGCCTGTGGCTACTACTGACTTGGAGGATTCCGAGTTGCTTGATGTGGTCAGGGCTTTGAAGGTTTATGTAGCCAGAACGGCTAGGGTCAGGAAAACAGAGTCTTTGTTTATTCTGTATGCTTCCAACAAGCTTGGTGCTCCTGCTTCAAAGCAAACTATTGCTCGCTGGATCTGTAACTCGATTCAGCAGGCTCATTCTGCAGCTGGATTGCCGCTGCCAAAATCAGTTAAGGCCCATTCCACTAGGAAGGTGGGCTCTTCTTGGGCGGCTGCCCGAGGGGTCTCGGCATTACAGCTTTGCCGAGCGGCTACTTGGTCAGGTTCAAACACTTTTGCAAAGGTCTACAAGTTTGATACCCTGGCTGAGGAGGACCTTGTGTTTGCTCAATCGGTGCTGCAGAGTCATCCGCACTTTCCCGCCCGTTTGGGAGCTTTGGTATAATCCCCATGGTCCTTACGGAGTCCCCAGCATCCACTAGGACGTTAGAGAAAATAAGATTTTACTTACCGGTAAGGGATGCTGGGCGCCCGTCCCAAGTGCGGACTTCTTCTGCAATGCTTGTATATAGTTATTGCTTCAATAAGGGTTATGTTATGGTTGCATCAGGGTTGGACCTGTTGCTCTGTTGTTGTTCATACTGTTGACTGGGTATGTTTATCTCAAGTTATATGGTGTGATTGGTGTGGCTGGTATGAATCTTGCCCTGGATTACCAAAATCCTTTCCTTGTACTGTCAGCTCTTCCGGGCACAGTTTCTCTAACTGAGGTCTGGAGGAGGGACATAGAGGGAGGAGCCAGAGCACACCAGAATCTAAATTCTTTCTTAAAGTGCCCATGTCTCCTGCGGAGCCCGTCTATTCCCCATGGTCCTTACGGAGTCCCCAGCATCCACTACGGACTACGAGAAATAGATTTACCGGTAAGTAAAATCTTATTTTTAATGTAAAAAAGAAGTCCTCAGTCACTTTCCTGCGTCAAAGGACTTGAATACCCTGTTGAAAGAACCATGGGTTAATCCTGATAAGAAGTTTCAGATCCCTAAAAGGTTGCTCTCATCTTTTCCTTTTCCTATGGAGGATAGGAAAAAATGGGAAAATCCACCGATAGTGGACGCATCAGTCTCTAGGCTGTCACGTAAAATTTAATTGTATTGCCTGTTCCTGGTGAAGCCTCTCTGAAAGATACGGCTGATCGTAAAATTGAGACTACACTCAAATTACTGTACACAGCTGCTGGGGTGACCCAAAGACCCACTATTGCTTGTGCGTGGATCACTAAAGCCATTGCGAAATGGTCAGGAAACCTAATTGAGGGGTTAGATTCCTTTTCTAGGGGGGGTGTTGTCTTACTCCTGCAGCTTACACAGGAATCTGCAAACTTTATGGTGGAAGCCATAAAGGAAATAGGCGTGCTTAACGCACGCACCGCCGCTATGGCAGTGTCGGCATGCAGGGGCTTGTGGCTATGCCAGTGGACTGCTGACGCGGATTCCAGGATAGGCGTGGAAGGCCTACCATTCACAGGAGAGGCCTTGTTCGGAGATGAATTCGACAAATGGATCTCCACAGCTACTGCGGGTAAGTCTACGTATCTTCCTTCCGCAGCCCCCCCCCCAACCAACCAAGAAGACTTATTCAGCTTCTAAGTTACAGTCCTTTCGGACGGCCAAGTTCAAGGGCAAATCCAGAGGTGCTTCTACGTCCTCCAGCGGCGCAAGAGATAAACCACGCAAACCAGCAACAACAGGTGCTCAGGAACAGAGCTCAGGCTCTGCTTCCTCAAAGACTTCAGCATGAACCGCAATGCCTGGAAGGCTGTCAGGTGGGAGCCCGACTACAATTCTTCAGTCAGATCTGGTCAAATTCGTGCCAAGATCCCTGGGTCATAGATCTTATTTCCCAGGGCTACAGACTGGAGTTCCAAGAGCTCCCACCTCACAGATTCTTCAAATCAGGCTTGCCAGTTTCACAAGAGGCAAGTATAACTTTACAACATGCCATAAAAAACTGGTACAGACTCACCTCATTGTTCCAGTTCCACCTCATCAGCTAAAGAAGGGGTACTATTCCAATTGTTTGTAGTACCGAAACCTGACGGTTCGGTAAGATCAATTTTGACCCTCAAGTCGTTGAACCCGTACTTACTAGTGTTCAAATTCAAGATGGAGTCTCTGAGAGCGGTGATTTCAGGTATGGAGGAGGGGGAATTCCTATTGTCTCTGGATATCAAGGATGTGTTCCTTCACATTCCGATCTGGCCGCCTCATCAGGCTTACCTACAATTTGCACTGCAGGACTGTCACTACCAGTTCCAGGCCCTGCCATTTGGTCTCTCCACAGCACCGAGGGTGTTCACCAAGGTGATGGCAGAGATGATGATTCTACTCCGCAAACAGGGAATGAACATAATTCCGTATCTGGACGATCTCTTGATAAAAGCACCATCCAGGGAAAGGTTGCTGGACAGCATTGCTCTCTCAACCGAACTTCTCCAGGATCATGGGTGGATTCTGAACCTTCCGAAATCTCACCTAGAGCCAACACGGAGGCTCCCATTCCTGGGAATGATACTGGATACGGAATCGCAGAAGGTGTTCCTTCCGTTGGAAAAGGCATTAGTGATCCAGTCGATGGTTCAGGATGTCCTGAAGCCAACCCGGATATCGGTGCATCTGTGCATTCGCCTCCTGGGGAAAATGGTGGCCTCTTACGAAGCTCTTCAATACGGAAGGTTTCACGCAAGACCCTTCAGGTCGATCGTTGGACAAATGTTCATGATCGCATCTTCACATGCACCAGAGGATCCGTCTGTCGCCAACGTCGAGGGTCGGAGGTTCGGAATTCAAAACTGGATTCTGTTAACCACAGACGCAAGCCTCAGTGGTTGGGGAGCAGTCACTCAGGGAGTGCAGTTTCAAGGAAGAAGGTTCAGTCAGGAAGTCGTCCTTCCAATCAACATTCTGGAACTCGGGGCCATATACAACGCCCTTCTGCAGGCCTCACATCTTCTTCAAGATCGGGCCATTCAGGTCCAGTCGGACAATGTGACAGCAGTAACGTACATAAACCGACAGGGCAGAACGAAAAGCAGAGCAGCAATGTCAGGTGTGTCAAGAATTCTCCTCTGGGCAGAGAGAAATGCTGTGGCGTTGTCAGCGATCTTCATTCTGGGAGTAGACAACTGGGAAGCAGACTTACTCAGCAGACACGACCTGCACCCGGGGCAGTGGGGCCTTTACCCGGAAGTGTTCAGGTGCTTGACAAGTCGATGGGGATATCCACAGATAGACGTGATGGCCTCTCGTCTCAACAAGAAGCTCAAGCTGTATTGTTCCAGGTCGAGAGAGCCACAGGCGGTGGCGGTAGACGCCCTGACGACTCCATGGGTCTATCAGAGGGTGTACGTGTTTCCTCCACTTCCTCTGATCCCAAGAATTCTAAAAAGAATAAAAAGAGAAAAGGTTCAAGCAATTCTAATTGCGCCGGACTGGCCAAGGAGGGCCTGGTACGCGGACCTTCTGGAGATGCTCCTCTTCGTCTTCGCGAGGATCTTCTGCAACAGGGCCCGTTCGTCTATCGACTTACCGCGGCTACGTTTGACAGCATGAAAGTTGAACGTCTGATTCTAGCCATGAGAGGGATCCCTAACAAGTTTATCCCGACTATGATCCAAGCCAGGAAAGTGGTAATGTCTAAGCATTACCATCGTATTTGGAAGAAATACGTCTCTTTGTGTGAGAGCAGAAAATTTTCTGCGGTGGAATTCCATCTGGGACGTTTCGTGCTTTTTCTACAAGCAGTAGTGGATGTGGGCCTACGTCTGGGCTCCATAAAAGTCCAGATTTCGGCCTTGTCCATTTTCTTTCAGAAACAATTGGCTTTTCTCCCTGAGGTCCAACCTCCCTTTGTGCCTCCCACGGCACCTTGGTATATCGATGTGGTGCTGCATTTCCTCCAATTGGACTGGTTTGAGCCGTTACAGGAGGTGGACGTAAATATCTTACATGGAAGACCGTCACACTGTTGGCCTTGGCTTCAGCAAGACATGTGTCGAAGCTGGGGGCTTTGTCTCTCAAAAGTCCCTATTTAATTTTCCATGTAGACAGAGCTTAACTCAGAACTTGGCAGCAATTTCTTCCTAAGGTGGTGTCTGCGTTTCACATCAACCAGCCTATTGAGGTTCCAGTTGTCACCGACACCTCTGCTACTTCAAAGTCTTTGGATGTTGTGAGGACTTTGAAGGTGTATGTGAAAAGAACAGCGTGTCACAGAAAGATGGACTCGCTGTTTGTTCCTTATGATCCCAATAAGATTGGGTGTGTCCTGCTTCAAAGCAAACGATTGCACGCTGGATTAGACTTACTATCCAGCATGCTTATTCCACGGCAAGTTTGCCATGTCTAAAATCTGTACAGGCTCACTCTACTAGGTCGGTGGGTTCTACCTGGGCGGCTGCCTGGGGTGTCTTAGCTTTACAGCTCTGCCGAGCAGCTACTTGGTCAGGTTCGAACACGTTTGCTAAGTTCTACAAGTTCGATACTTTGACCTCTGAGGACCTTAAGTTTTGTCAATCAGTTCTGTGGGAACATCAGCACTCTCCCTCCAGGTTTGGGAGCTTTGGTACATCCCGATGGTTCTAAATGGAACCCCAGTATCCTCTAGGACGTAAGAGAAAATAAGATTTTCATTACCTACCGGTAAATCCTTTTCTCGTAGTCCGTAGAGGATACTGGGCGCCCGCCCACTGCTTCGTTCTTCCTGCACTGTTACTTGGTTAAGTAATGTTGGTTCAGCTGTTGCTGTTCCTGTTTCAAGTTTGGTTAGCTTGGCTTTCCTCTTGTTGTGTGTGCTGGTTCGGAATTTCACAACTATGCGTATCTATCCTTCTCTCAAAGTATGTCCGTCTCCTCGGGCACAGTTTCCGAGACTGGGTCTGGTATTAGGGGCATAGAGGGAGGAGCCAGCCCGCACTATTAAATTCTTAAAGCTCCTACTGGACCCGTCTATACCCCCATGGTACTAAATGGACCCCAGTATCCTCTACGGACTACGAGAAAAGGATTTACCGGTAGGTAATTAAAATCCTATTTTTGTCATTGTTGTACTATTGTTGTACAGGTTCTAAAAAATTAAAGCAGTGGTTGTTATAGGTATCGAAGCCGGACGCAGTTTTGTTTGTGCGTTGTAGTGTTACAATTTCTGTAATAGTCGGAAATATTTGCAGCCTTTTAGTACACTGTTTAAGGGGTGGTCTTCTGTATGCCGAATGTCGGGATCCCGGCGCACAGTATACCGGCGCCGGAATCTCGACACCCGGCATACCGACAACTATTCTCCCTCGTGGGGGTCCACGACCCCCCTGGAGGGAGAATAAAATAGTGTGGCGTGCGTATCGCGCCACCGTGCCCACAGCGTGGCGAGCGCAGCGAGCCCGCAAGGGGCTCCTTTGCGCTTGCCACGCTGTCGGTATGCCGGCGGTCGGCCTCCCGGCGCCGGTATGCTGGGCGCCCCAGCGCCGGCATACCGTACGACACCCTGTTTAAGTATGGGTATTGTTATCTGGAATGTTTGTGCTTTTTGTGGTTTTATGATTAGCAATTGTATTTTCATTTTGTAATTTTGACCATTTTTATCTGTATTTAAAAAATGACCCGTCATTTTCCATACTGCTCCTAATATGTCCCTCTTAATTACACTGCTTTAAGCTGACTATAAGTATACATGCCATATAATCATGTCGTTCCTATATATTGCTGACCTGTAACTCGGGTGTACAGCTGTTACTCACATGTGTTTTCCATATCTGTTTCATATTTTTTCAATTCTGCAGATTTACACTGTCAGGATGCAAACACACAGCAAAATGACTTTCTGGAAGAGCAATTAAAAAATTCTGTACGGGGTAAGTTATCAAAGCGAAGATTATACACATGCTCTCAATGTGATAAAAGTTTTCTCTGCAAATCAAGTGTTAGCAGACACAGGAAAATTCATCAGGGGGACCTATATAAATGTTTGGAATGTGGCCAGTGCTTCCCGGGACTCCCATACCTTGTGTTGCACCAGAAGACTCACGACAATGAAAGTCCATATTCTTGTGACGAGTGCCAACAACCTTTCCAAAACCAAACCAGTCTTTATAAGCATAGGACAACCCACACAGGAGAGAGGCCATATGCATGTGAAATTTGTCCAAAAAGTTTCCGAAATCGATCCAGTCTCTATAAGCATAAGAAAACCCACACAGGTGAAAGACCTTTTACTTGTGACGACTGTCACAAAACGTTTAGCCACAACTATGATCTGCTGCGACACCAGCGCGCCCACACCGGAGAGAGACCCTTTGAGTGCAACCTCTGTGGGAAAAGGTTTTATCGTAAAGACACTCTCGAAAAACATCAGGTAGTCCACGCTAAACAGAAGAGCTTTATGATAAAAGCCGGATGGCTGGTTTAAACAACATAATTGTTTATTTATGAAAATGGCTTTAGATATAATATCAGAAACATCCAGACCGGTTGTTTTTAGCGCAATTTGCTTTTTCTTAATTTTCTGTTATGCTGTTTTTTCCATAATGTAATTCATTGTCCTGGATTATGAACCTTTTATTCTGTATTGCGTAGAAATATATAAAAAAAAGCAATATAATCGACATTATTTGTGTGTATGTGTGTATATACAGTATATACCTGATTTAACCTGTATCAGTATAGTAGTTTGGTTGTTGCATTCATTTATGAGTTGAGCTACAGATAAAATATGTTTGGCTTCATTTATTTTTAGATCTTGGTAATGTCCAAATTCCCAATATGTACAAAATAACTGTAGTATGATTGCACGAGTCAGCGACTTAGAGCCTTATTTAGAGGTGGATGCAAGTGTCTCCCCCTCTGTGTCTTTGTATGGCTGTACGAAATTATTCAAATGCCGCTGGAGGCGTCTTGTGGCTTACTGTGAGGCGTCACTGCTGGATTAGCTGATCTGCTGGCTGTTTCAAAAAACGCAGCATCGGATCAACTTCGCGACCCGGCTGCAGCATTAAACATGTGACTAATCTAAAATGAAGGCCCCTATACATATAAGTGCTGATTCCCCGATTCCTCGACTCTGCTGGTACGGCCAATCTGCCAAATGGATCTGTTGATCGCGGCCACCGATGATCGGGGAAATTAAACATCTTAAAAATGCAGGATTTGTTGATCCCAACCGTTTTCGGTCAGAATTGGAGAATCAAAATTTTAAACATATTTTATATTCCCGATTTCCCCGACCTAGCAGGGGGATAAGCAAATAGCAATAATATGTTTTAGATATTTGTGCGCCATTACTCAGAATGTTCACTGTATCTAAGCTGCTGAGTCCAGTGACACTGCTTAAGAAGGCGCTGGCTTGGCCACTCCCACAAAACGGAGGTGACACATCTCTGTTTTGTGCAGCATATCAGTCATGCAGTTGTTAACAGTGAACTGCGACCAACGCATTCTTCAAAACATAACTCATCTGCATAAAAATCTAAACAACGTCCACCTCTAAATCAGCCCCTTTGTGCACTTATGTGAGCTGGGATTGTCTGTTCAGATGCTAACTAGGCCAAGGCTACAGTGTAGAGATGTTAATTGGCTCAGGTTACAGAAACCAATATTACTAGTTTAATTCTTTGTATAATAGTAAAATATAATATATGTCTCTAAAATGGATATAAGGAAATTACTCTGTAACAAGCGCCATTACTCAGAATGTCCACTGCATCTAAGCTGCTGAGTCCAGTGACTCTGCTTAAGAAGGCACTGGCTTGGCCACTCCCACAAAACAGAGGTGACACATCTCTGTTTTGTGCAGCATGTCAGTTATGCAGTTGTTAACAGTGAACTGCGACCAACGCAGTCTTCAAAACATAACCCATCTGCATAAAAATCTAAACAACGTCCACCTCTAAATCAGCCCCTTTGTGCACTTTATGTCTCTCCTTTTAAAGCAATGTTAAGTATTGAAGAAAATTAAAAAACACAATATTTATAGGTGTGCGGCTGAGTCCCGAGGCCAACATGATAAATATTACAATGAATTTGGAGGTTTTATCCCATTTAATAGAAGAATTCATTCTGCCTTTCTATAGGGAATATTTACAATATATGATGGCTTGAATTCTTTCTACATACATGTATTGTTCTATTCCAGAGCTCATCAACAGACTCTTAAAATACAAGCAGCAGGTTATGTGTTAATGGTTAGACAATTACCCAGTGTGATAATTAGTGGAGGGTTTTTTTTGTAGGAGGCCAAAAAAAGAGAAAAACTCTTTTTGGGGAAACACTTAAAATTGTAATGCGAATCATGTTTATTTATTAAAATATTAAAAAAATATTTGAAATAATGATGGGAATGTTCCTTTATGTGAGATAACAGAGTGTTACTAATTAGACACACAATGAAGACACAAAATAAACAGTTTATAAAAATTATAACTGTGTATCCGTTACAACTGATTCCTCACTCTTGCCCTCATTCCGAGTTGTTCGCTCGCTAGCTGCTTTTAGCAGCATTGCAAACGCTAGGCCGCCGCCCTCTGGGAGTGTATCTTAGCTTAGCAGAATAGCGAACGAAAGAGTATCAATACGGCTACTAAATAATTCCGTGCAGTTTCTGAGTAGCTCCAGACCTACTCCTAGACTGCGATCACCTCAGTCCGTTTAGTTCCTGGTTTGACGTCACAAACACGCCCTGCGTTCGGCCAGCCACTCCCCCGTTTCTCCAGCCACTCCTGCATTTTTATCAGGCACGCCTGCGTTTTTTAGCACACTCCCTTGAAACGCCAGTTTCCGCCCAGAAACACCCACTTCCTGTCAATCACACTACAATCACTCGAGCGATGAAAAAACGTCGCTCGAGCTTGTGTAAATCTACAAAGTTTTGTGTGAAAGTACTTAGCGCATGCGCACTGCGTACCATGCGCATTTTTGCCGTTTTTTCACTTGATCGCTGCATTGCGAAAATCGGCAGCGAGCGAACAACTCTGAATGACCACCTCTATTCTTACCACTGTAGTCTGTTAATTAGAGAATCTTTGCTACCAAACCGTACCATCATTCTTCCAGGATTATCCTTATATTAATAACCACTGAGATTTTTAGGAAGGGATCCACAGTTTAAGGGGGGTATTCCATTAAGTGCCATTTTTTTGTCAAATCGACATGGACAAAAATTGCACCAAAAATGGGCTAAAACGCCCGCAAGTTCGCAAAAACACATGTATCGGCAGCGAACTTGCCGATACACGTGGTTTTCGTCGATACCGGATTTTAAATAAACGGCACGGGCAGTGAATAGGTCAGATGTAAATTTGACCTCAAAACGGGTGTAAAGTGAAATTTATTCGACTGGTCAAAAAAAACTAATTGAATACCCCCCTAAGTGTTATATTCACAGAAATATAGATGCTAAACTAGTGTAGGTAACAGTTTGATTTATTTTGTTTATACAGTGGTTTTGGGTATATACAGTAGTAGTAGTTTATGCACATCTTATGAAAATATAGCCTGTGATTCAAGAATAAATAATTTCTTTGGCTGTTAATGAAGTGCCTCGTGCCTCAGTTGCTAGTGATTTCATATTTTGCCTTCTCAACAGCATTGTTCAGCACACAAATTGGCTGCCTGCTTAGCGATTAGGCAATGTATTAAAAGTATGTAATACATGCAATTAAGCCTAACATATTTTGGCTGTAGCTTTGATTTATTTAATGCACTTGTAGAAGAAATAATGATTGACATTATGTAATTTTAAATTACCTGATTGTGTTGGGAATACCTATATTGCTGAATTTGTAGTATTCATTTGTTTAACACCATTTAATATTTGGCTTGATTTGTGTTTTTTGTGCAATTTTAGTTGTACATATTTTATTATTGAATTGTTTAACCCGTTTACAGTAACTTGATACCGTTTTCATAATACATTACCTTCATTCTGCTTCCATTTCATATTATTGCATAATGTTTTGGGTTAGCTTTCGAGCTTTGATACCACCACATAAAGTATGAATCTGTATGAGATTTCTGTGTCATAATTACTTTGCCATTGATTGATTGGTTTATGTTACTAGAATTGTACAAATAAAAGTGCTGTGCAGAATTTCACTGCAGCCATTCAGATATTTACTTTTTGGTTAGTCTTCATTCTAGCACCCTGCACCTAATCAGTGAGGAGGGCATGTTTTAATTTTTAAGGGAAAACTTTTATACATCATGTATCGCTACAGTGATACATCACATCTAAAATGTTGCCATTCAAAATTAAAATATGCCCTCCTCACTGATTAGGTGTAGGGTGTTGAGAATAAACACAAATTGTTTACATGCTGCAAGAAACATCAAAGCTAACTTCTTATTGGTTGCTACCAATAAGCTAAGAATTGTCTAGATGAAGATACAGAATAGTGAAAATCATTTTAGGCTATAGTTTGTCAGTTTGTGGCTTGTTCGTTTATGATGCACATTATGAGGCAGATTTAACTGAACTCAAGATTCCATTTTGTTTGTCCGTTACGGTAGCCTAATTCTGCTTGCAGCCTCTGTCAAATAACAAGCAGACGTTGCCAAAACAGGCCCAATCGGTTTCACTGCATATTTGAATTTTCCCCATAGTACTGTATCATTATTATTATTATAATAATAAGATCAAACATGCCTTTGTAAACAATTCTCCAACTGACAAGTAGGGGCAGATTCAGTTGCTGGCCATCTAAACGAATGGGCATGTCACAGAGCTATTCAATTGTTGCTCCTATCAGATGTCTCCGGAAGTGCATCAAAAAATGTTGAGCTCCCAAACCTGAACTTTGCATGGCTAAATCCAGAGCTGTCAGTCACAGGGCATCTGATAGATGCTTATTCATTTAGACTGCCAGCAGGGGGTGTGCGCCACTATTGAATGGGCCCCATACAGTGGAGACAGCCATAGTCATGAGAATGCAGCTCACTCTCTAAGGCTGTATGTTTGTCAACTTGCACTGTCTTAATATTTGAGCAGGTCAGCCAGTTCTCTTCTTCACTTTAACATTGCCTACATATATTTGTACATATAGCATTATAATATATATACTGTATATATCACCCACTTCTTGGTTGGTAGTCAAAATAATTTTGTAAAAAATTATAGTTAAAAAAAACAAACAAACTTAGCTTATATCCTTTGCTCATAGTTCCTCCTTAAATGATCGGGCAACTAGTATGTCCCTATTGCCATTTACCAACTTAGAAATGTTCTTTCTAACCTGTAGACCACTTAATAAGGCAACTGATATTGGTTTGTAGTTCTTTGAAAAATGTAACTTACATTGTTTACACCACAATATATACTCTACTATTCCCAGGTAGGGAGCAAAAAAATATGTTCCAGTTCAGTTGTTTGGTCCATCAGAAATAAATTGTAATACATGTGCATTAACAAAATACCCCTCCCAAAATAACAAAAAAAACGGGCTCTGGGTACAGTACAGAGAGATATCATTAATCCCAGAGTTTGACTTACCTCTGATTGGTCTGGATGTCTCACATTGCGCTCTGCTGTCTGTTTGGCCTGTATAAAACAAACTATTCCAGTGCCCCTTCCCTGTTTGGGATCCACTTCTAGAAATACATCTATAGAAGAAATTGGGCCTGATTGAGAGGTGGACGCTTGTCTGTTGCCAGAGTCGCTGGTGTGATAATATGCAAAACCTAGGGGTAAATTTACTAAGATTCGTATTTTCCCGTTTCAGGTCAAAGTTCAATCACGAATGACATCGAAAGTGTAAAACTGCAACTTTTTGAATTGATTACGACTAATTTACTAAGCTGTCGTATTCGGGTTTTTCTTTTGTTCCGATGTCGATGTCATTCGTGGTTTTTTTTTCTATTTTTACGGCAGTGATTAGCAAAACACTGCCGACTTTTTTACAATGAATCTCGGCCGGATCTGTGTGATCCGTGCTGGGGTTCATTTTTTTTGTTTTTTTTAAATTAAACACTGTCAAATATTTAAAAAAAAATTGCGTGGGGTCCCCCCTCCTAAGCATAACCAGCCTCGGGCTCTTTGAGCCGATCCTGGTTGCCGAAATATGGGAAAAAAAATGACAGGGGTTCCCCCATATTTAAGCAACCAGCATCGGGCTCTGCGCCTGGTCCTGGTTCCAAAAATACGGGGGACAAAAAGAGTAGGGGTCCCCCGTATTTTTAAAACCAGCACCGGGCTCCACTAGCTGGACAGATAATGCCACAGCCGGGGGTCACTTTTATATAGTGCCCTGCGGCCGTGGCATCAAAAATCCAACTAGTCACCCCTGGCCGGGGTACCCTGGGGGAGTGGGGACCCCTTCAATCAAGGGGTCCCCCCCCCCAGCCACCCAAGGGCCAGGGGTGAAGCCCGAGGCTGTCCCCCCCCCATCCAATGGGCTGCGGATGGGGGGGCTGATAGCCTTTGTTGTAAAAGAAAAGATATTGTTTTTAGTAGCAGTACTACAAGTCCCAGCAAGCCTCCCCCGCATGCTGGTACTTGGAGAACCACAAGTACCAGCATGCGGCGGAAAAACGGGCCCGCTGGTACCTGTAGTACTACTACTAAAAAAATACCCAAAAAAACACAAGACACACACACCGTGAAAGTATAATTTTATTACATACATACACACATACATACATACTTACCTTATGTTCCCACGCAGGTCGGTCCTCTTCTCCAGTAGAATTCAAGGGGTACCTGTTGAAGAAATTATACTCACGAGATCCAGGGGTCCAGGGTCCTCGGGGAATCCAGGTGTAATCCACGTACTTGAAAAAAATAACAAAACGGACACCAGAGCCACGCACTAAAAGGGGACCCATGTTTGCACATGGATCCCCTTTTCCCGACTGCCAGAAACCCACTCTGACTGATGTCTAAGTGGGTTTCTTCAGCCAATCAGGGAGTGCCACGTTGTAGCACTCTCCTGATCGGCTGTGTGCTCCTGTACTGAGTGACAGGCGGCACACGGCAGTGTTACAATGTAGCGCCTATGCGCTCCATTGTAACCAATGCTGGGAACTTTCTGCCCTGCGGTTGACCTAAAGTGACGTCACCGCTGAGCAGAAAGTTCCCAGCATTGGTTACAATGGAGCGCATAGGCGCAACATTGTAACACTGCCGTGTGCCGCCTGTCACTCAGTACAGGAGCACACAGCCGATCAGGAGAGTGCTACAACGTGGCACTCCCTGATTGGCTGAAGAAACCCACTTAGACATCAGTCAGAGTGGGTTTCTGGCAGTCGGGAAAAGGGGATCCATGTGCAAACATGGGTCCCCTTTTAGTGCGTGGCTCGGGTGTCCGTTTTGTTATTTTTTTCAAGTACGTGGATTACACCTGGATTCCCCGAGGACCCTGGACCCCTGGATCTCGTGAGTATAATTTCTTCAACAGGTACCCCTTGGATTCTACTGGAGAAGAGGACCGACCTGCGTGGGAACATAAGGTAAGTATGTATGTATGTGTGTATGTATGTAATAAAATTATACTTTCACGGTGTGTGTGTCTTGTGTTTTTTTGGGTATTTTTTTAGTAGTAGTACTACAGGTACCAGCGGGCCCGTTTTTCCGCCGCATGCTGGTACTTGTGGT
Source organism: Pseudophryne corroboree (assembly GCF_028390025.1). NCBI lineage: Eukaryota > Metazoa > Chordata > Amphibia > Anura > Myobatrachidae > Pseudophryne > Pseudophryne corroboree. The sequence goes on along the minus strand of NC_086453.1, from coordinate 186,670,929 downwards.
TCTCCAAGTACCAGCATGCGGGGGAGGCTTGCTGGGACTTGTAGTACTGCTACTAAAAACAATATATTTTCTTTTTTACAACAAAGGCTATCAGCCCCCCCATCCGCAGCCCATTGGATGGGGGGGGACAGCCTCGGGCTTCACCCCTGGCCCTTGGGTGGCTGGGGGGGGGGACCCCTTGATTGAAGGGGTCCCCACTCCCCCAGGGTACCCCGGCCAGGGGTGACTAGTTGGATTTTTGATGCCACGGCCGCAGGGCACTATATAAAAGTGACCCCCGGCTGTGGCATTATCTGTCCAGCTAGTGGAGCCCGGTGCTGGTTTTAAAAATACGGGGGACCCCTACTCTTTTTGTCCCCCGTATTTTTGGAACCAGGACCAGGCGCAGAGCCCGATGCTGGTTGCTTAAATATGGGGGAACCCCTGTCAATTTTTTCACCATATTTCTGCAACCAGGATCGGCTCAAAGAGCCCGAGGCTGGTTATGCTTAGGAGGGGGGACCCCACGCAATTTTTTTTGAAAAAATAAGCACTTTCCCACCCCTTCCCACTGATATACATGCACGGATCTCATGGATCCGTGCATGCCTATCCAATCACGAATAAAAAAAAAAAGGTCTGTTTTTTTTTAGCACTTTTTTACGAGTTGTAATTTTTCACGGCAGTGTTTGTTTTTTTTTTTGCTTTGCACTTCTTAGTAAATGACCGAGATTCATACTTAAACAGCCGCGTTTTGACCGATGGTGTATTCATTCGTGATTTTTTTCCTAGGACTTCAAAATATTACGAATGCCCTCATCACTGCCGTGATTATTGCTTAGTAAATTACCGAGATGACACTTTGATGAAAAAACGGCATCTCGGTCAAAATCGGGAGCTTAGTAAATTTACCCCCTAGTTTCAGCCTTCCCCATGTCTACTAGCATGCCCTGTATATGCAGGCTCCAAGACGCCCACATTCAGTGCTCATTCACACTAGCACCGCCGGTGGTACTAAACAATCCGCCATCAGCGCACCATCGACACTTGCATCTGGCCTATGGCAGGTGCAGTTTCTCCATCTGAACACGGTCTACGTGGAAGCGGCTGTGCGTCTGCGAGAGCACCTGCTATTACTGACACGTAAATAATCACTCAACTACATGAATCTTTGAATTGCATGCGGTTTGCGTGCGAATCTGAATCATGTCTAGTGCATGTGAGTGCTTACACCTGTTGGAACATGGATCTGTTATAGACAAACAGACAGATAGAGAAATAGATTGATTGATTGATTGATATGGATATATCTATAGGAACTGGAAGCAAAATAAAATAAAAGTAAGTAGGTTTAAGCAAAGACAAACCATATAGCAGTGTAAAAGGTGCAAATACGTTTTCCATGCAGGATAAATACTGTCTGCTTCACATGCTGGACAGCTTTATTTTTACACTTTAATTTAGATTAGAGTGTGGACACGTCCCTCTCACCTCTAAATCTCTCTGCACTTTTTACATCTCCCCCACCAGCAGTGCAACATGGTTTTACCAAGGTGCTTAGTTACTTGCTCTTTTTGCTAAGCTTCCAGCTCAGAATCGGCCCTGTGATGTTCATTGAACTATATAAAGAAAGTGTGGTCGTTACTCACGGGCATTCACAGTAAACACTAGACCGGAGAATGCAGCTCAGGATGAGTGTAACACGTTTAACCTATAACAAAAAATTAGCGCAGTGGTTTCTGTATTTATCGCCAATTATGTGTAAACATTTTTTTTTATCATACGTCCTAGAGGATGATGGGGTCCTCTTCAGTACCATGGGGTATAGACGGTTCCGCAGGAGCCATGGGCACTTTAAGACTTTTCAAGGGTGTGAACTGGCTCCTCCCTCTATGCCCCTCCTCCAGACCTCAGTTTTAGAAATGTGCCCAGGCAGACTGGATGCACTCCAGAGGAGCTCTACTGAGTTTCTCTGAAAAGACTTGTTAGGTTTTTTATTTTCAGGGATAACTGCTGGCTCCCTGCTTCGTGGGACTGAGGGGACAGAAGTAGGAACCAACTTCCTAAAGTGTTTCATGGCTCTGCTTCTGGCTGACAGGACACCATTAGCTCCTGAATGGAACTGAACACTAGCCGTGCCTAGATGCTCACTCCCACCGCACGCCGTCACCCCCCTCACATAGCCAGAAGTCAGAAGACATGTGAGTGCTAAAAGACAGATCTTCAATCAAGAAAGCGACGGCTAAAGGTACCGCGCGGCTGGCGGGAGTGCAGCGCGCCATGTTGCCCACACATACACAGGCACTACTGCAGGGTGCAGGGCGCGGGGGGGGGGGCGCTCTGGGCAGCATGAAACCTATGGAAACTGGCATAAATAAGGGGCATAAGTTGCTGAGGCACAGTCCTACCCCTGCCAGTATAAAAAATTACCTCATAAAAGCTGAGGATAAACACACCATTGAAGAGTGGAGCTTCCTCCTCAGTCAGCCAGCACACTGCTCAGCGCCATTTTCTCTTACGTCCTAGAGGATGCTGGGGACTCCGTAAGGACCATGGGGTATCGACGGCTCCGCAGGAGACATGGGCACTGTAAAGCTTTAGAATGGGTGTGCACTGGCTCCTCCCTCTATGCCCCTCCTCCAGACCTCAGTTATTTCCTGTGCCCAGTGGAGACTGGATGCACTGCAGGGGAGCTCTCCTGAGTTTCTCTGAAAAAGCTTTTGTTAGGTTTAATATTTTCAGGGAGCACTGATGGCAACAGGCTCCCTGCTTCGTAGGACTGAGGGGAGAGAAGCAGACCTACTTAAATGATAGGCACTGCTTTTTAGGCTACTGGACACCATTAGCTCCAGAGGGAGTCGGAACACAGGTCTCACCCTGTAGTTCGTCCCAGAGCCGCGCCGCCGTCCTCCTCACAGAGCCGGTAGATAGAAGCCGGGTGAGTATAAGAAGAAAGAAGACTTCAAAGGCGGCAGAAGACTTCAGATCTTCATGAGGTAACGCGCAGTGGTAACGCTGCGCGCCATTGCTCCCGGCTCACACACACAGGCACCACAGTAAGGGTGCAGGGTGCAGGGGGGGCGCCCTGGGCAGCATTAATATACCTCACATAACACTGGCAAAGTACTTATATACACTAAAAAGGATATATATTTCAGAATCCCCCGCCAGTATAAAGATGTAGAGCGGGAACGAAGTCCGCCGTCGAGGGCCGGAGCTTGTTTCCTCCAGCACTAACCAGCGCCATTTTTTATATTAGGTATCCCTGTGTGTGTAGAGATGTCAGTACGTCTGTGTCGACATGTCTGAGGTGGAAGGCTCATATAGGGAGGAGGCAGAGCAGATGATTGTGGTGTCTCCGTCGGCGCCGCCGACACCTGATTGAATGACTAATGTGACTTTATTACAAAGTTTGGACAAAGCCGAGTCCAAGGATTAAAGCAGGGAGTCAATCCATAGCTTTTACTGTGTCACAGGGCCCTTCGGGGTCGCAGAACCGTCCCTTTTCACAGGTAGTAGACACCAATACCGACACAATTCTGACTCCAGTGTCGACAGTGATGATGCTAAGTTGCACCCAAGGGTGGATAAGTGTATTCAATATATGATTGTAGCAATTAAAGATGTTTTGCATATCACTGAGGACCTTTCTGTCTCTGACACAAAGGTCGGCATGTTTAAGGGAAAGAATCCTGAGGTAACTTTTCCCCCATCTCGCGTGCTGATCGCCCTGTTTGATAAAGCTTGGGAAACTCCAGATAAGAAAATGCAGATTCCCAAGAAAATATTATGGCGTTACCTTTCCACTCCCAGGACAGGTTACGGTGGGAATACTCACCCACGGTGGACAAGGCATTTACGCGCTTGTCGAAAAAGGGGGGCGCTACCTTCCCCTGATACGGCAGCCTTTAAGTGTCCTGCTGATTGCAGACAGAAAACTACCTTAAAATCAATTTATACATACGGGTGCCCTACTAAGGCCGACAGTAGCGTCTGCATGGGTGGGTTGCGCAGTTGCAGCGTGGGCAGATAACTTGTCATCTGACATTGACACCCTACAAAAAGATGCCATTTTGGTGACCTTGGGTCACATTAAAGACGAAGCATAATATATGAGAGAAGCTGCGAGTGATATTGGGCTGTTGGGTTTAAGAGCCAATGCCATGGAGATCTCTGTTAGACTGTCCCTGTGGACCTGCCAAGGGACAGGTATGCTGTTTTAAAAAAAAGAAGAAGGACTTTGCTTTACAAAGGTGAAGTTTTATTTGGGGAGAGCCTCGCGGATCTGGTAACCACAGCGACCGCGAGTAAATCTACTCTTTTGCCTTATGTTCCCCCACAGAAATAGAAAACACGGCAATATCAAATGCAGTCCCTTCGGTCGCATAAGTTCAGAAAGGATCGGGGCTCTTCCTTCCTCGCCAGAGGTGTAGGTAGAGGGAAAAGAACACCAGCTACGGCTATTTCCCAGGGACAAAAGTCCACCCCGTCCTCTACAAAATCCACTACATGACGCGGGGGCTCCGCTGAGGGAGTCCGCGCCGAGGTGGGCACATCTTCGACTCTTCAGACAAGTCTGGGTTCAGTTGGACTTGGATTCTTGGGCGGTAAAAATTGTATCCCAGGAATGCAAATTAGAATTAGAAGATGTGCCTCCTCACCGATTTTTCAAATCGGTCTTGCCAGTTTCCTCCTCAGAGAGGGAAACAGTGGCAGCTACCATACAGAAACTGTATCATCAGTATGTGATTATCAAGGTTCCCCTTCTATAAGGGGAAGGGGTTTTATTTAAGCCTATTTTGTGGTCCCGAAACCGAATGGCTCGGTCAGGCCCATTCTGAATCTAAAATCCCTGAACCTATATCTGAAAAGGTTCAAATTTGAGATGGAATCTCTCCGGGCAGTGATTTCCAGCCTGGAAGTGGAGGTTTTTATGGTGTCACTTGACATAAAGGATGCATACCTTCATGTCCCCATTTATCTTCCTCATCAGGCGTACCTAAGATTCGCTGTACAGGATTGTTATTCCCACGTGCGACACGTTCATTGCGGACATGATGGTGCTCCTGCGTGAGTAAGGCGTCACATTTATCCCATACTTGGACGATCTCCTGATAAAGGCGAGTTCAAGGGGGAAAATTATTACAAAGCGTATCTCTCTCCCTGAGAATACTACAACAACACGGTGGGATCCTAAATCTACCAACGTCACAGTTGTTTCCAACAACTCGACTGCCGTTTTTGGACATGATTCTGGACACAGAAAAACAAAAGGTCTTTCTCCCAGAGGAAAAGGCCCAAGTACTCCAGAACATGGTCAGAGACTAAATGCAAGTGGTCAGGGTCCCACCGTCACATACATCGGAGCCCGGTCCCCCCGGGACAGGGTCTCTCTTTCTCTCCCTGTGGTGGCTCCAGAGTGCTCACCTTCTAGAGGGTCGCAGGTTCGGCATTCAAGATTGGGTTCTTGTGACTACGGACGCGAGCCTCCGAGGATGGGGAGCAGTCACACAGAGAAGCAATGTTCAGAAATTATGGTCAGGCCAAGAGGCTTACCTACACATCAATGTGCTGAAATTGAAGGCCATTTGCAACAGCCTCAAACAAGCGGAGAATTTTCTTCACAATCCTGCCTGTTCTGATCCAGTCAGACAACATCGCGGCAGTGACGCAGGTGAACCGCCAGGGCGGGACAAAAAGCAGAGCAGAAATGGCAGAAGCCACCAGGATTCTTCGCGGGGCGAAAAAGCATGTAAGCGCTCCGTCAGAGGTCTTCATTACAGAGGACACAATATCCATCCAGGAGAGTGGGGACTTCATCAGGAAGTCTTTACAGTGGTGACAAGTCGTTGAGGACTTCCTCATATAGACATGAGGGCATCACGCCTCAACAGGAAGATTTGGACGTATTGTTCCAGGTCGAGGGACCCTCAGGCAGCGGCGGAGGACGCCCTGGTGACACCGTGGGTGTTTTAGTCGGTCTATGTGCTCCCTCCACGTATTCTCATCTCAAAAATATTGAGAATCATATTACAAACTAGAGTGCAGACAATACTCATTGAACCAGATTGGCCTTGAAGGGCCAGGTATGCAGATCTTCAGGGACTGATCTCAGAAGATCCGTGGCCCCTTCCTCACAGGGAGAACCTGCTACTACAGGGGCTGTATGTGTTCCAAGACTTACCGCGGTTACGTTTGACGGCATGGCGGTTGAACACCAAATCCTAGCTGAAAAGGGTATTCCAGAGAAGGTCATTCCTACTCTTATTAAAGCTAGAAAAGATGTTTCGGCGAAGTACCATCACCGTATCTGGAGAAAATATGTGTCTGGGTGTGAAGCCAATGATGTTCCTACTGAGGATTTCCAACTAGGAAGTTTTCTCCATTTTCTACAGACAGAAGTGGATATGGGCCTAAAGTTAGGCTCAATTAAGGTGCAGATTTCTGCCTTATCCATATTCTTTCAGAAGGAATTGGCTTCTCTCACAGAAGTCCAGACTTTGGTAAAAAGAGCGTTACACATCCAACCTCTTTTTGTGCCCCCAGTGGCACCAGGTGACCTTATCGTGGTGTTAAGTTTCCTTAAGTCACAATGGTTTGAACCGCTTCAAACAGTTACATTTAATTTTCTCACTTGGAAGGTGATCATGTTATTGGCCTTGGCATCTGCGAGGCGGGTGTCCGAATTGGCGGCCTTGTCTCACAAAAGCCCCTATCTGATTTTACATGCGGATCGAGCAGAGTTGAGGACTCGTCCTCAAAGTCTGCCTAAAGTTGGTTGCGTTATTGCATGTAAACCAACCTATTGTAGTGGCTACGGGTGACTAGGAGAATACCAGGCCCCTGGTTGTAGTCAGGGCCTTAAAGTTTTGTTTAGCCAGAACGGCTATGGTTAGGAAAACAGATGCACTGTTTGTCCTGTAGGCAGCCAACAAGGTTGGCGCTCCTGCTTCTAAGCAGACTATTGCTAGCTGGATCGGTAACATGATTCAGCAGGTTAATTTTACGGCTGATTTGCCGGTACCAAATTCAGTATAGGCCCATTCCACTAGGAAGGTGGGCTCTTCTTGGGTGGATGCCCGAGGCGTCTCGGCATTACAGTTTTGCCGAGCAGCTACTTGGTCGGGTTCAAACACTTTTGAAAAATTCTATAAGTTTGATACCCTGGCTGATGAGGACCTCCTGTTTGCTCAATCGGTGCTGCAGAGTCATCCGCACTCTCCCGCCGGTTTTGGAGCTTTGGTATAATCCCCATGGTCCTTACGGAGTCCCCAGCATCCTCTAGGACGTTAGAGAAAATAAGATTTTAAACCTACCGGTAAATCTTTTTCTCCTAGTCCGTAGAGGATGCTGGGCGCCCGTCTCAGTGCGGAAACATTCTGCAAGACTTGTATATAGTTATTGCATACTTAAGGGTTAAGTTACAGTTGAGATCGGCCTATGGCTGATGCTGTTTTTATTCATACTGTTAACTGGTTATTGTATACCACGTTGTACGGTGTGTATGGTGTGGGCTGGTGTGTATCTCGCCCTTAGATAACAAAATCCTTTTCCTCGTACTGTCAATCTCCTCTGGGCACAGTCCTGAGCTCTGGAGGAGGGGCATAGAGGGAGGAGCCAGTGCACACCCATTCTAAAGCTTTACAGTGCCCATGTCTCCTGCGGAGCCGTCGATACCCCCATGGTCCTTACGGAGTCCCCAGCATCCTCTACGGACTAGGAGAAAAAGATTTACGGGTAGGTTTAAAATCTTATTTTCTCTCTTTCCTCAGGCTGCAGAGACAACACTGGTCCTCCTCCACTACTGAACAAGTATCAGGGTGCAAAACAGGGGGGGCCACAGTGACTTTGGTGCTATATAATTGTGTGATTAACATTATAAAAGCGCTGAATGTCAGTGGGCATTTTGTGTTCAAAGACATTGTGTTACTGGCGCTGGGTTGTGTCCCTCTGACAGATTTTACTGTGGGTCTGTCCCTTATAAGTCCCGGAGTGTCTGTGGTGTGGTTGTGCACGTGTGTGACATGTCTGTGGCATGGAACTCTTTGGAGACATGTTAGGGACACAGAGGCGTAATATGACACCAAGAGCCTGACTGGGTGAAAGGTTATATGATAGTGTGAATCATATCAGTAAGAAGTTGGACTGAATCTCATACAAATGAAAATAATCTGTTGAAGATGTGATTTTTAATAGTTCTGCCTTTCATCCACAGGGATCTTTCTGGGTCACATACAAATTTGCACAAGTAGTACAAACTGATACCGACACAGACTCTGATTCCTGTGTCGACACTAGTGATTCCAGGGGAATAGGTCCTAAGTTAGCAAAAAAGCATTCAAAACATGTTTTAGCTATAAAGGAGGTGTTAGAAGTTACGAAGCCCCCTCTTTTACCACAAGGAGAGAGTTTACTTTAGTAAAGAAGTAATGTAATTTTCCCTCCACCTCAGGTCTGATTTAACCTGAAAAGAAATTTCAGATTCCCAAAAGGAATTCAGGCAGCTTACCTTTTTCCAAGAAAGCTGGGAGTCACCCCGCATTTTAGACAGGGCCCTGTCATAAAAGAGAAAAGGTGTTTCTCCCTGCACCTGGAATGGCTTCACTTAAGGAGCCGACAGACCGCAAGTGAGTGAGGTGATCTATTGATGTGGCCAATGGGACACTAAGGCCTACCATTGTCTGTGAGTGGGTGAGTAGTGCTATTGAAAAGTGGTCAGAAAACTTGTCATTAGACATTGACACAATAGATGGAGACGAGATACTCCTAACGTTAGCTCATATTAAAGACGCTGCTGCGTACGTACTCTAGAAACCATGAAATATATTGGTTTCTTGGGATCAAGAACCGCTACCATGGCAGTATCGGCTCGGAGGGCGTTGTGGATTCGCCAGTGGAATGCTGATGCAGATTCCAAAAGAAATATGGAGGCTCTCCCGTATAAACGTGAGGCCTTGTTTGGTGATGGGCTGTATGCGTTAGTCTCGGCGGCTACCGCAGGTAAGTCGACATTCTTGCCTTATGCTCCTACACCGGCGAAAAAGACACATCACTCTCACATACAGTCCTTTCGGCCCAACAAATACAAAAAGGCCAAAGGTCTCCCCTTTTTTGCAGGTAGGGGAAGGGGAAAAGGAAAGAAATCTGCAGCGTCTCCCGGATCGCAGGAGCAGAAGTCCACCCCTGCTTCTGCCAAATCTGCAGCATAACGCTGGGGCTCCCTTGCGGGAGTCCGCTCGGGTGGGAGCACGTCTGAAACTTTTCAGCCAAATCTGGATTCAATCTGGCCTGGACCAATGGGTCTTACAAATAGTATCCCATGGGTACAAACTAGAGTTTCAAGACGTCCCCCCATGCCGTTTTTTCAAATCGACCTTGCCAGCTTCTCTTCTGGGAAGAGAGGCAGTAACAACGGCAATTAAAAAATTATGTCAGGATCAGGTCATTGTCCTGGTAACCTTGGCACAGTAAGGAGAAGGTTTTTTATTCAAGCCTCTTCGTAGTTCCTAAGCCGGATGGCTCGGTCAGACCGATTTTAAACCTGAAAAATCTGAATCTCTACCTGAAAAAGGTTCAAGTTCAAGATGGAATCCCTGAGGGTAGTGATTTCCAGTCTGGAAAAGGGGGACTTCATGGTGTCAGTAGACATAAAAGATGCTTATTTGCATGTTCCCCTTTATCCTCCTCACCAAGCTTATGTGAGATTCGCAGTACAGGATTGCCATTACAAGTTTCAGACGTTGCCATTCGGACTCTCCACGGCACCGAGGGTATTCACCAAGGTGATGGCGGAGATGATGGTCCTCCTTCGTTAAAAAGGAGTCAATATAATTCCTTATCTGGACTGATAAAAGCGAGATCCAGGGAACAGTTGGTGCAGAACATCGCACTCTCCCTGTCAATACTCCAACAACACGGTTGGATCATGAATTTTCCAAAGTCGCAGTTGGAACCGACGACAAGATTGTCCATTTTAGGGATGATTCTGGACACACAAGTACGGAGAGTATTTCTTCCAGTGGAAAAGGCTCTGGAAATCCTGAAAATGGTCAAACAAATATTGAAACCAACAAGCGTGTTGATCCATCAATGCATTCGGTTGTTGTGGAAAATGGTAGCGGCCTACGAGGCCATACAGTTTGGCCGATTTCATGCCAGAGTATTCCAGTGGGACCTGTTGGACAAGTGGTTCAGATCCCACCTACACATGCACCGGAAAATAATCCTGTCCCCCAAAGCCAAGATTTCGCTCCTGTGGTGGTTACACAGTTCTCACCTACTAGAGGGACGCAGGTTTGGGATTCACGACTGGGTCCTAATAACCACGGATGCAAGTCTCCGAGGCTGAAGAGCTGTCACACAGGGGGAAAGCTTCCAAGGAAAATGGTCAAGTCAGGAAGCCTGCCTTCACATGAACGTTCTGGAATTGAGAGCCATTTACAACGGCCTTCTACCAGCAGAACATCTTCTTCAAGATCCAGGCCGACAATGTAACAGCAGTCGCGTACATAAACAGGCAAGGCGGAACAAAAAGCAAAGCGGCAATGGCAGAGGTGACAAGGATTCTCCTCTGGGCAGAAAGACATGTTAGAGCTCTGTCAGCAATTTTCATTCCGGGAGTGGACAACTGGGAAGCAGACTTCCTCAGCAGACACGATCTCCATCCAGGAGAGTGAGGCCTCCACCAAGAAGTCTTCGCAGAGGTGACAAGTCTTTGGGGAGTTCCTCAAGTAAACAAGAAGCTTCAAAGATATTGTTCCAGGTCGAGAGACTCTCAAGCAATAGCAGTGGATGCACTGGTGACCCAGTGGGTGTTTCGGTCGGTATATGTTTTCCCTCCACTTCCACTGATTCCAAAAGCTCTCAAAATAATAATAAGAACAAGAGTTTGAGCAATCTTCATTGCCCCAGACTGGCCAAGGAGGGCTTGGTATCCAGATCTTCAGGAGTTGCTCATAGAAGATCCTCGGCCTCTTCCTACTCGAGAGGACCTACTACAGCAGGGGCCGTGTGTGTATCAAGACTTACCGCGGCTACGTTTGACGGCATGGCTGTTGAGCATCGGATCCTAGGCCGAAAGGGTATTCCCAAGGAAGTCATCCCCACTCTTATTCAGGCCAGGAAAGGAGTAACGTCTAAACATTACCACCGTATTTGGAGAAAATATGTGTCTTGGTGTGAATCCAAGAAGGCTCTTACGGAAGAGTTTGAGTTGGGACGTTTTCTCCATTTTCTGCAGGCTGGTGTGGATACGGGCCTTAGATTGGGGTCAATCAAGGTCCAGATTTCGGCCTTATCAGTTTTCTTAAAAAAAAAAATTGGTCTCCTTTCCAGAAGTTCAGACGTTCGTGAAAGAGGTTCTGCACATCCAGCCTCCACTTGTGCCTCCAGTGGCACCATGGGACCTTAATGTGGTGTTGCAGTTCATTCAATCAGATTGGTTTGAACCTCTGCAGGAGATAGAATTTAAGTTTCTCACTTGGAAAGTGGTGATGCTTTTGGCCTTGGCATCCGCAAGGCGGGTGTCGGAGTTGGGGGCCCTTGTCTCACAAGAGCCCTTACCTGATCTTCCATGAAGATAGGGCAGAGTTGAGAACTCGTCAACAATTTCTTCCAAAGGTGGTTTCGTCCTTCCACATAAACCAACCTATTGTGGTGCCAGTAGCTACTGACACTTTCACTGAGTCACAGTCTCTAGATGTGTTTAGAGCTTTGAAGATTTATGTCGCAAGAACAGCTTGATTACGGAAAACAGAGGCTCTGTAAGTCCTGCATGCTCCCAGCAAGATTGGGTGTCCTGCTTCTAAGCAGACTATTGCGCGCTGGATCAGGGGGACAATTCAGCACGCTCATTCTACGGCAGGCATGCCAGTACCGAAGTCGGTGAAGGCCCATTCTACTAGGAAAGTGGGCTCATCCTGGGCGGCTGCCCGGGGCGTCTCGGCTTTACAACTTTACCAAGCAGCTACTTGGTCAGGGTCAAACACATTTGCTAAATTTTATAAGTTTGACACCTTGGCCGATGAGGACCTCAAGTTCGGTCAATCGGTACTGCAGGGTCATCCGCACTCTCCCGCCCGTACTGGAGCTTTGGTATAACCCCATGGTACTGAAGTGGACCCCAGCATCCTCTAGGACGTATGAGAAAATAGGATTTTAATACCTACCGGTAAATCCTTTTCTCCTAGTCCGTAGAGGATGTTGGGCACCCCGACCCAGTGTGTACTTTACCTGCAGTTTGTTCTGGGTCTGGGACTCAGGATCGACAGCAAAAAGGTCGACAAACCGTAGGTCAACGCCAATTGGTCGACACACCTTAGGTCAACATGGACAAAAGGTCGAAAGGAACAAGGTCGACATGGAAAAAGGTCGACATGAGTTTTGTTTTGTGTCGTTTTCTTCGTAGAGTGACCGGGAACCCCAATTAGTGCACCGCGTCCCCTCGCATGGCTTGCTTCGCTCGCCATGCTTCGGGCATGGTGCCTTCGCTCCGCTACAGCTTCGCTCGGCACAGATTACCGTTCCAATCGTAGTCCACGTGGATCGTTAAGTAAGAAAAGGTTCCAAAAAAGAAAAAAATCGTGAAAAACTCGACCAATTGGCGTTGACCTAAGGTTTGTCGACCTTTTTGCTGTCGATCTGGAGTCCGGATACCGTTTGTTCTTTATAGTTACACAAGTTGTGTTTCATTTGTTTTCAGTATGTTGCTGTAAATGGTTCATGCCTGTTGACGTGTGTCATGTTGAATGCCATGTTGTGCAGCATGGTTGAGGTGTGAGCTGGTATGAATCTCACCATTAGTATAAAAGCAAATCCTTTCCTCGAAATGTCCGTCTCCCTGAGCACAGTTCCTATAACTGAGGTCTGGAGGAGGGGCATAGAGGGAAGAGCCAGTTCACACCCTTGAAAAGTCTTAAAGTGCCCATGGCTCCTGCGGAACCGTCTATACCCCATGGTACTGAAGTGGATCCCAGCATCCTCTACGGACTAAGAGAAAAAAAGGATTTACCGGTAGGTATTAAAATCCTATTTTTTGAGACATAGACTAGAATTAGTTTCATAGGCTGAGATACAAGGTTCTTTGGAATATCTCCCACCAAGAAAATTTTCCTTGCCATGAGAGCTACTAAGAACATAAAGTAGTATTAGTATCACAACTGAGGTAAGCCTAATGAATGTGTATGATGACGTTGTATTACACAACAAACTCCACCAACTCTTCTCTTTAAGCCAAAGTAACGGAGTAGAAACTGCTGAAAGACAGTTGCAGATGGAGAACTAAAGAGAAACCGCTACAAGGTCTTAAAGAAAGTTTAAAGAATTGGATTGCTAAAAACTTTGGTGGAATACATTTTGTATCATAAATCATATGTCACATTGTATTGGTCAAGTGTGCAGTGTCTTAAGCCTGGCTGACATCACAGGAAGGTGTGAGCTGCTTACAGTCTATGGTGGTGTAGGATGTGATTACAGCTTTATTTACACATGGATCGTCCCTCTCTTTATTAGTTGTTGCTTCATTCTTACTTTTGTCTGTTATTTGTTACATATCATTGCTCTCTGTAACTATTTTGCAAATAAATAAGAAGTTGATTTCAAGACTTGGCTATCTTGTATAACTGAACATCTTATCACATAAGCAACATGTTCTGGAATTGACAAATGCAAACAGAACAGGAAAATGAATAACAACCACCATCACCACACACAAATGAATAAGATACAACTGAGGGAAACGCACTACGTCAATTTATTTTTTTCTTTGTAAGCCTGAGCTGGAGGCTATTTCCAGAAAAGGGATTTTTGATCTATTTACTTACTACTTTAAGAGACAGTTTCTAGGGCATTTCGGGCAGGGCTATGACACTTCGTATTTACCCCAAAGGGTTGTGTTGAAATTTTTTTCTTTTTTCTTTTTATTAAAAATGCTGATGTATTCAAGTATCTCTCTAAATATTTACTATTCTAACAAATCACAATGGTCGCTCTGAGAGGTTTTGATATAATGGGATAGATGTAAAGCTACTATATGTGTTCCTAACGTTATCGATTTTGTTATTACTCTGTTGGATGTGCTGCAACATAAGATGTAGAGTAGGTTGGCATACATTGTTACATACGCATTCTACATACATTTCATCTGAAGCACTATATCACCTATTATACCTTGTAGGGAATTTTTGTGTCCACTCAGAAGTAAAATGTTATGTGGCCAGCATGAGTATTTTTACATATTTTAACACACAAAATAATGCCCACTCTCATTAAATACAATTTCTGGTATGATTAAAAACAAACTTTTATTTTAATTAAAGCTGACATATGTACAAACAGGAACAAAATACATTTCATCAAAATGTGTTTTTGATGCACAACTGCATTTTCACCCATTACCACCCAGTGAAAATATAATTTGTAATTATTTTTCCTTCAAATTTGAATGCAAATCCTGTTTAGGGTTTTTGTAGAAAATATTTTAGTAAAACCAGTGGATTTTTTTTAAAATCAAAGCTTGGAGAGTGATAAAGTACCAACCATTCAGCTCCTAGCTTTCAAACACAGCCTGCAAAATGACCATTAGAAGCTGATTGGTTAGTACTTTATCTCTCTCCAAGCTGTGATAAATTTTCCCATATATATATATATAATATATATATATATGGTTCTACTGTCATTTCTGAAATACCTTGCCTATGAGGAATTGGATAAATATCAGCTCGCTATACCCTGTTCCTAACAACCACAATTAATCTATATACAGAAAATCTATGGAACTTTGGAACACTGACCCCTTTATTTGTACTTAAATTATATTGTCACCCATCATGGCAATTCGTAAACCTTGTCTAGGGCATAAGATTGTTCCCCATTTTGAGCCATACCTCATCCTTCCATCATATGTCATAGGACATTATAATGTGCCTCACACTAAGAGAGCATAATAAAATGTGACCTCACGTCTTCTTGTGGGTTCCAGCACTGAAAGAAAGCATTGGAGGCTACGTTTGACTTCCATGTCTTTTCAGTGCAGTCAATGGTAAGGAAGATTGTTACCAGAACACATGTCGGCTTATGTATACATTGCTTTGCTGACCTTCTCTTGACTTCAAGGATGAAGAGACACAGGAAGACTTTCTTCTGGTGCTGGAACCCTTGGAGAAACGACGCTGCAGAGGTGTGACATCCAAACGGCCAATGCGACGTTAAGTAAATTTAAAGTTTATCTCAATACTTTTTCATATTGTTTTACAATTTTTGTTCATGTAACAGAGCCCACTGAGGTTAAACAAGATGAAGAAAAGACAACAAAACGGGATAACATGGAGAAAGAGAATATCAATATGTGCCATGACATAAGTAAGTGTGTTTGTTCTCTACTGACTTCAATAGAGACAGCCCAGCTCTGTAAAGGTATGTTACACATTCATGTGACTTAGCAGCTTGTTCATGCCTTCCTGCAGTTTCATCTGAGTACTATTCTTTCTAGCTGCCTTCTGTCCATTTTATCCATGCAGTAATATTACTAGAAAAATTGTACAATTTTCCTAATAATATAATAACAAATATTCTTATCTGCAATCAAATTCTATGTTTAAAAATTAGAAAAATCAGCATTTTAGTTGCAGAACTGCAATTTAAAGTCCTTTGAAGGTGTAAAATCCCTTGAAAGAACATAACTAAAGAACTAAAGAAAAATATATAATTGGGTGGAGTTCAGTAGTTACATTTCAATAAATAGATCATTCATATAGGGTGTTGGGTATGTGGCATGCCGACCGTTGGGATAGTGAGTGTTCGGCATGTAGTTGCCGTTATTATGACCGGCGGTTACATAACTACATCCCTTCCTATCTTGTGTGTACTGATGGACAGATTTTCCTGGGTCCCCAATTCTTTTCTGCTGTGCTCTAGCTTGAAATTGGCCAGACGGGTGTCACAGCCTCTCCCTTAGCAAATTACCATTCTGAATGGGAGGCTCACAGGGGAGGGCTCGGCCTTCTGGATGGATAAGAATTGCATAAAGAGCAGAATGTGGTAGAACCATTACAGGCAACGGGACTCCTGTACATCTAGTGAATAGTATATTCAAGGTAAGTAGGTCTAGATTAACTCATTGAACTCCACATAGTTACTAACGTTTTTTATTAGAGTCCTTCTTTAAAGGACAATTTCACCTTTTCGGGTGGGAAGTATTGAAAAGTGAATTCTACCCCATTAACTGAACTGTAGGGTCTCTGAAGAAAGTAAGGGAGGCCTCTGCGTGCAAAGACGGGAGAACAGGAATATCACTTCAAATGTTTCACCAAACGGTGGGGTTATATACAGTACTTTAAATATTCTTTTCTTCAGTACATTAGGTATGTTTTGTTATAGTAAACTTCCAGCATACGGACAGTGTGCACTTAACATACAACCTATGCTAATAGGTTATAAAATTTTAATGTTTGCAGGCTATACACTGACCAAGAAAAATCTGTAAAGGGCCTACAATGTATTCAGTGCTGCACACAAGTCAGCCGCACTACACTTGCACTGAATGCATGGAACTAAATTTGGATATTCACAAGTATTCTGAGCTGCATGCATCTATGCTGCTGCACTTCCCCAATACTGTATGTCTGCTTGTGCAAATATCCATCATCAATATCAGTGCAGACTTGCACCAGCCCTATAGCTGGTGCAAGAGGTCAGACTGAAATTAGATGAATCTCTGCGTATGCTGATCTCAGAATAGTCTGCTATTCCACCTACATGCCTTCACTCTACTTAGTCTATTTGTGTGCTCCCTATTACCGCCCTTTCATCTGCAAGTGAAGTTACTACAGAGGGCGTACGATTTGTAATCCCCTGTAGATATGCACTACTAAAGGCTACTGTGCTGTGCAGTACTAATAAACACGTGGAGGGGAATGTAATAGCCTGCAAGAAGCAGCAAGTGTGAGACTGTGCGAGTTCTACCATTTTTTTTAAAGCGGCAATCATTTACACAGTGAAACCAGGTTGGTTTTGCCGTGTAAATGATTGCTGCTTTAAAAAAAACCCAGAGAACTCAGACAAAGTCTTGCATCTTGCAGGCTAATACATTTCCCTAATAATCTGCTTGCAGAATGGTTTTACATGTAACTCTGAATAGGCCCACCTGTGCTCCGGCCATCTCTGTATACAATAGATGGCCTATCTAGAGGACTCCTGATTCACTGCAGGAATGAAGCCGATCAGTAGCCTACATCCCTTTTGAAACTCCAACAGTCTGTAATTTAATAATACAGGGGCAGATCTATTAACCTGGAGAAGGCATAAGGAAGTGATAAACCACTGATACGTGCAAGATGATAAAGGCACCAGCCAGTCAGCTCCGTATGTGTAAATTAACAGTTAGGAGCTGATTGGCTGGTGGGTTTATCACCTTGCACATATCACTGGTTTATCACTTCCTTATGCCATCTCCAGGTTAATACATCTGCCCCACAGTATCCACTGTTCTGCTTGCCAGGGTGTGGTGTTTGTGTATTACAAGTAACAAGAAGCCAATTTACAATGTAGCGAGGGTCATATTGTAAATAAGGTGACATATAATGGAATTACTACATTTATTTGCATTTATACCATATAATTCCTGTATATGTTACTGGATATACATTAGCTATAACACATTCTGATTATTGATACAGGATTACACTTTATGCAGTAGTCAGTAAGCAAGAAGCCTGTGTAAATATGGAGCACTGCACAATGCAAGTGACAAGGATATGAAAGGCTGCTATATATGAATATGAGTAGCATTTGATATTTCCTTTATGACTCTCAAATAAAGCGCAGTTTGCTTTTTCTATTTTTTTCCCATAATTATAGAATGTGTAGTAGTGAAGGAAGAAGAGGAAGATGATGAACACATAGAGCACAAGGAGCCAATAGGTATGCATGGTTATATTTACTACCTTCATGTATAGCTTATCTATACTATACTATATTATACCTATGTCCTCATACATCTAGCCTCAATACGCAGCGCAGTGTGAGATGTCTGTGCAATTCTGCTAGCGTTGGGTTTTGTTTGTTTTTTTTGGCAGAACGCACCATGATGTGACGAGGGCGCACCAGGAGACTGTGCTGATTAATTTGATATGAGACATTTGTATATTGTGTATACGGAACACAGCGGAACTTGTTTTAGAAAAAGCTGTGGCTGCTACATTGCAGCACTTGCTGTACAGATTCAGACTCAGTCGCACACAGATATACAAGTGTCACGTATAAAAACAATCAGCACAGTCTCCTGGTGTGTCCTCGTCCCATCATGTTTTCCGCAAAAAACATGCCCGGCGCTAGCAACCTCTCATGGGACCTGGTGCGTTGAGAGGGGCTGTTTAGCGCAGCTGCAGCAATGCAGGGACGGATCTAGACTTTTCTTTTAGGGGGGGGCGGTTTACTGTTTAATCTTGACTCCTCCCCTATCTAGTCCCAACTCCTCCCATCTGCAATCCTAACTCCTCCTCTCTCAATTCCTGAAAAACTGAACTTTTTGAGTGAGACTGAGATAGTGCTTTGTGATTGTTCTATGTACATGTTACTGTGCTGTGGGGTAATTGTATTTATTAGCCCTAGTACCCACACACCTGCAAGTGAGGGGCATATGCTCTATAACCCTTGCTCTCCTGGCTCCTCTGTGCTGCTGTGGTATAGGCTGCAGATGCAGCAGGACAGCGTTCTGCCTCAGGCTCTCCCTGGAGAGCTCTCTTCAGCTCAAAAGTGGGTGTGGCTATGACTGTGTTAGGGGGGGGCGGTCGCCCCCTTCGCCCCCCCCCCCCCCCCCCCCCCCCCTAAATCCGGACCTGCAGCAATGATGTATGAGGATACATCTGTATAAATTAGCCATGTATTGCTCTGAATGATTAGGTAAACTCTATCAGCTTTATTTGGGTGTGGTATGTTAGGTTGACAGTTGTCATGTTGGCAAGCATTAGGTAGACATGAGCATGTTGACCTAGTCATCATGTCTACACAGATGACATTTAGACATAATGTTCCTGGTAGCCCAGCAGCTACTTTCCTGGTCCTATCGTCTCCAGCTTCTTTAAGGTCCCGGTGGTCATATGATGCGCTTGCGTTTTCCAGTAAGGACACCTGCCCTGTTCTCCACATGTACTACCTAACATTACCCACCACTCTCCCTGCAGCCTAACTCTTTCTGTGGTGCCTAAAGGGCCCTACTCATTTCCCGATGCGCCGCCGAGGTGCCCGACGGCCGATACGGCCGACGAGCGACCCGGCGGCGGGGGGGCAGTGACGGGGGGAGTGAAGTTTCTTCAATCCCCCCGTCACGCGGCTGCATTGAAGTGCAGGCAAATATGGACGAGATCGTCCATATTGGCCTGCATGCACAGCCGACGGGAGACCAGCGATGAACGAGCGCGGGGACGCGCATCGTTCATCGCTGGAGTCTCCACACTGAAAGATATGAACGAGTTCTCGTTCATTTATGAACGAGATCGTTCATATCTTTCAGAAAATCGGCCAGTGTGTAGGGCCTATAACCCTGATCAGCATTTCACATTGGGACATTTCAGATGTCAACATTGTCATCATGTCAATATTATAAAAGTCACTATGGTGAATTTCAACTATGTGACTGGATACCGGTTTATTTCTCTATATACGTTAATTATTTATGCTTTTCATCACTTTGAGTCCAGGCACTTACTCAGTTTGAAATAAGACCTAGGAGTAAATATAAGAGCCTGCGGCTTGCAGGCATCAGCTAGATCCAGCCAAGTCTGGCCAATGTTTTACAGTGGTAATCCTTTAAAAGGCTAAAACAACCTAGTTTTGCCTTTTAAATGATTGTCACTGTTAAACATCATCCAGACTCACTGGTTTTGCCGTTTAAATGATTGCTGTGAAATGTTTCTTCCTCTCAGAGTTCTCTCATAGGATTTCAGACTCAGATTTTAGAAAATAGGGATCAATGCATGTATTGTGTTCAAAAGGGCAGCTGGAGAGCCAATAGAAACAGGGATTTCTAGTAATTGTTCCAAGGTCAATCACTCGCTGTTTCCCAAAATAAAACTCTGGAGACAGACTCTATCCTTTTCTGGGTGTTCTTTTGTGTTTTCAATGCAGTACTCCTTCCCACCCTGCATCTGGTGTTATCAGAATGCAGTACCCCCCTAATTTATGTAGTAACAGTTTCTTATATAGCGCAGCACATTTTATTGCTCTTTACAATTGGTAATGAGTCACAATATTCCCAGTTCTTCACAGAATGCAAGATAAATGAAATGATAAAAAAAAATATTTAAAGTAATTGAGATGCACAATCCTACGTTTACATTGCAAACGAATTAGCCCTCACTCAATAATATATTTATAATCATAATAATAAGAAGAAACAAAAAAACAGGAAACTGCTTTAAAAGGTAAGCAATGCCAAACCAATATAAATATAGCCATTGACTCTTTACTGGATATGCATTATATGTCTTGGTAATGTACTAGAAGCTCATTTAGAACACCTTCCTACATATATTAAAATCTTTTTTTCAGGTGTGTTTGACTGTCACATCATGCTTGTGTTAATATGGATTTCTTACACATCTGCATGTCCCTAGTTTTGAAATGGACAATTTTAAACAACCTGCTGTCAAATAGATCTTCCGATTACTCACAGGAGCACAAAGCATTTCAGGAGATGTGTGCTGATTGTATGGTGGCGGTAATCTGTCCATTTGTGTGATTACGTTAGGGAGGACAGGGCTGCATGTGATGGGTGTAGTTTCATGATGTAAGGATGGGAATGGAGGCAATTAAGGCATAATTCTGACAAATAAAGGCTGATAGATTGTGGAAGGAATAGAGTCCCACAACAGCACATTGCAATGATATAAGGCTTAATTCAAACTGTTACAGGAAGATTGTAATGCACTTTTTATATGAAATGATACATACATTTTGATTTTCCATCTCATCAGGTTCTCTGACTGACAAAGCTGTGACCTGCTCCAGAAATGTGCACCAGGAGGGCCAGGCATATAAATGTGTGGAATGTGCTGAGTGGTTTCTTGGAATGACTTCACTCACGTTACATCAGGCAACACACACCAGTGAAAGACCGTTCTCTTGTGACCAGTGTCCAAAAACATACAGATATCAGTCCAGTCTGTACAAGCATAAGAAGACCCACAAAGGAAAGAGGCCATTTGCCTGTGAAGACTGTGATAAGAGCTTCAGTCACAATGTGTACCTCCTGCGACACCAGTTAGTCCACACAAGAAAGAAGCCTTTTGAATGTAACTTGTGTGATAAAAAGTTTTACCGTCAAACTGGGCTCGACAAACATCATCTCGTAAAGCATATGATTACTACAGGAACATAGGGGCCGATTCAAACCCTGACACTGATGTCCAAAAATCTGCACAAGCACTTACGCTGGTACTCGCATGTGCAAGGTCCTAAACTGCGTTCTCTTCATAACGCAGTTTAAGACCTGGAGGGGGGTGACAACATGGTGTCGACACTGTTTTGTGGGCGTCAATGCTTTTTTAGGGGCGCAGTCTGGACAACGCAGGCGTGTCCGGACCGCTTGTGGGGCGGGCCGCGGCAGCAGCATGATGTCACACGCAAACACTGCGAACCTTAACATGGTGGGTAGCCGTCTGCTTTCGCAGCTATGGTGCGCAGGCAGAGCGCTACTCAAAACAAGCAAAAGCATCGCCTCCGTGCAATGCTCTCACATATCTGCAGGGGGGGATGGGTTTGGCATGCGAGGCGGACTTGCCCTGTCTTGGGCGTTCCCTCCGCACGTCAAAGAAATTGATCATAATGTGCGTTTTCTCGCACATCTACGATCATGTCTGAATTAGGCCCCTAGTACTCTAATTATGTTGAGAGAACTCGTTCCGATGATGGGAACATGTACATTTTTTTGTTTTCGATTCCTCAACAGATTTAGGAATCCAATTGTTTGTTTGTTTTTTTGTAATTGCACTTTGACACCGAGCGTCTGCCCTGCTTGTCCATTAATTAGGAGTAACATCTGTAACTAGATGGTGTATTCCTGTGCTTAGCGCAACAAATAAACCACAATAAGATGACAGCTGTGGACGCTATGGCAGTCTATAGCTACAACATCATATAATACTAGTGTTTGGCATATATTTGATAACAGGGAAAGTGTGGCTCTCTAGCTTTTGTGAAATGAATGATGTAATTTCTCTCCTTTACCTGCTCTTTTTTATTTATGCCCGAAACGTACTGATTATCTGTGATTTATTGTTCTTCTTATATTATGAAAAGCATTGCAATTGAAAATCGCATTCGTAAATGTTTATAATCTCTGTATTCTGAAATATGTGCAAAAGAAGTAAAGGCTAAAGTTAGTATTAGTATAGGAGGAAAACTAAACCAACCTACAGTAGTATTCAGTTATTCTGTCATTATCTGTGCCAGTATTAAGCAGTTTTTCTTTATCTATTTCAATAGGTATTTCTGCAGTATAAAATGTCAGTAATTTATTGCACAAAGTATTTGACCTATTGTGTATAATGTAAATAAAAACATATTTTTTTAAAGTGATATTCTGGTTATGTGTTGTGCAAGCTTAAAATGTTCAAATAAAATAAGGAAGACCCGTCTATGCTGCACCTCATAACAGACCTGATACAAAGTGTGTGTGTGTGGGGGGGGGGGGGGGGGGGGTTTGTTTTTTTAAATCTCTTGGTAAACATATTAGTAGATCGGACACATAAGGAGATGAACACGAGATAATGCTAAGGGAATTGGCCCGGAGGAGACCACATTTTTTTTTTTTTTTCCTGAAACTGTCCACTACATTTGTGTGTCAGATACAGAGGGCATACTATTGACTATTTTATATAATATAGAAAGCATTCTAGTGACTGTTATACAATATAGGGAATTCTACTAACAATATACAATGCAGAGAGCATTACTGTGACCAATACAAATAGTGTTTTAGTGTGATAGTTATACAATAGAGAGGACATCCTAGTCACTATATACTGTACAATTCAGATAGCATTCTAGTGACCAATATAGACACAAAAGCATAGTACACAAGGGGAGATGTGATCAGAGATGTGTGCTGAGCGATCAAGCACAAACCGCTCAGCACACATCTCTCCCGCCGCTCAGCGAGGGGGGCGCTCATTTCACCCAGCGGTGAAATGACAGGCCAGTATAGCACCGGCGATAGCAATGCGCGGGGCTGCGCATCGCTGTCGCCGGTACCCCTACACACGGAGTGATGTGTTCTTAATTTCTAAGCAATCTAGTCAGATTGCTTAGAAATTGAGTGAACATCGCTCCATGTGTACCCCCCTAAAGAGTATTCGTAACTTTTATGCAATACAGAGAACATTCTAATGACTTATATACAGTCAGGTCCATAAATATTGGGACATCGACACAATTCTCATATTTTTGGGCTCTATACACCACCACAATGGATTTGAAATGAAACAAACAAGATGTGCTTTAACTGCAGACTTTCCGCTTTAATTTGAAGGTATTTACATCCAAATCAGGTGAACGGTGTAGGAATTACAACGGCTTCTATATGTGCCACCCACTTTTTAAGGTACCAAAAGTAATGGGACAATCGACTCAAAAAAGCTATTTCATGGACAGGAGTGGGCTATTCCCTCGTTATTTCATCATTAATTAAGCAGGTAAAAGGTCTGGAGTAGATTCCAGGTGTGACATTTGCATTTGGAATCTGTTGCTGTCGACTCTCAATATGAGATCCAAAGAGCTGCCACTATCAGGGAAGCAAGCCATCATTAGGCTGAAAAATCAAAACAAACCCATCAGAGAGATAGCAAAAACATTAGGTGTGGCCAAATCAACGGTTTGGACCATTTTTAAAAAGAAAGAACGCATCGGAGAGCTCAGCAACACCAAAAGACCCAGAAGACCACGGAAAACAACTGTGGTGGATGACAGAAGAATTATTTCCCTGGTGAAGAAAAACCCCTTCACAACAGTTGCCCAGATCAAAAACACTCTCCAAGAGGTAGGTGTATACTGTATGTGTCAAAGTCAACAATCAAGAAAAGACTTCACAAGAGTGAATATAGAGGGTTCACAAGATGTAAACCATTGGTGAGCCACAAAAACAGGAAGTCCAGATTAGAGTTTGCCAAACAACATCTAAAACAGCCTTTAGAGTTCTGGAACAACATCCTATGGACAGATGAGACAAAGATCAACTTGTACCAGGGTGATGAGAAGAGAAGAGTATGGAGAAGGAAAGGAACTGCTCATGATCCAAAACATACCACCTCATCAGTGAAGCATGGTGGTGGTAGTGTCATGGCGTGGGCATGTATGGCTGCCAATAGAACTGGTTCCCTTGTATTTACTGATAATGTGACTGCTGACAAAAGCAGCAGGATGAATTCTGAAGTGTTTCGGGCAATATCTGCTCCTATTCAGTCAAATGCTTCAGAAATCATTGGATGGCGCTTCACAGTGCAGATGGGCAAGACCCGAAGCATACTGCGAAAGCAACCAGAGTTTTTTTTAAGGCAAATAAGTGGAATGTTATGCAATGGCCAAGTCAATCACCTGACCTGTATCTGATTGAGCATGCATTTCACTTGACGAAGACAAAACTGAAGGGAAAATGCACCAAAAACAAGCAGGAACTGAAGACATTTGCAGTAGAGGCCTGGAAGAGCATCACCAGGGTTGAAACCCAGCGTCTGGTGATGTCTATGCGTTCCAGACTTCAGGCTGTAATTGACTGCAAAGGATTTGCAACAAAGTGTTAAAAAGTGAAAGTTTGATTTAGGATTGTTTAGTTTGTCCCATTACTTTTGGTCCCTTAAAAAGTGTGCGGCACATTTAGAAACCGTTGTAATTCCTACACCGTTCACCTGATTTGCATGTAAATACCCTCAAATTAAAGCGGAAAGTCTGCAGTTAAAGCACTTCTTGTTTGTTTAATTTCAAATCCATTGTGGTGGTGTATAGAGCCCAAAATATGAGAATTGTGTCGATGTCCCAATATTTATGTACCTGACTGTACAGTAGGAAAGAACATTATATATACAATTCAAAGAAAACTGGGATCTAGTGCTCTGTTAAAGAGCAAAAATATGCAAATGCTAGTTTAAGCATTCCCCACATGTATGAGCATGAGATGGACTGTATCAAAACGTGAAATATTCGTTATGGTAAAACTTACCATTGATAACGTTATTTCTTCTAAGTCCACAGGATCCACAGGGTAACATTGGGATATGATGACGCGACAGCGGATTTGCACCAATCGGTCAAAGCTTTTGGCCTCCCAGCATGCAACGGGCCCGTCCATATATCCCGCCTCCTGGCTCAGTCAAATCAGTTGTTTTTCCAAAGCTCATGGCAGGAGCATCACAGAGAGCCCTAATCAGGCGAGAAGAACACACATGCACACCCTTTCGTACAAGAAGGAAGAGGTTAGTGAGTGAAAGGATACTCAAATCGGGTGCGTCAGGGTAGGATCCCTGTTGATCCTGTGGACTTAGGAGAAATAACATTATCAATGGTAAGATTTACCATAACGAATATTTCTCTGGCAGGGTCCACAGGATAACATTGGGACGTCTCAAAGCAATTTAGTGGTGGGGACGCTCCTGATTGGACAGGAGAATCCATCACCCGAATTCAGTGTCCTGAGAGGCAAAGGCATAATGTCTAATGAATGTGTTAATGGAAGACCATGTGGCTGCCTAACATATATCTATTCTGCTGAAGGACCACGCTGTGCTGTCCATAATGGACCTACCTTACGAGTAGAGTGAGCAGAGACATTAGCCGGAACAGGGAGATCAGCTTGAGAGTGTGCTTCTGAATATTTAATCCGAAGCCACTTTGCCAGAGTGTGCTTATCAGCAGGCCATCCTCTCGTGAAATCCGCAGAGAATGAAAAGATTGTCTTTCTGATGGCACGGGTATGATCCACGTAGATCCTTAAGGCACAGACTATGTCCAACAATGCATCTCCCGCAGAAAGGTCCGGCCCCTGGAAGGCCGAGGCTACAATTTTTTCATTAAGGTGGAATATAGACACCACTTTAGGAAGATACCCAAATTTGGTTCTGAAAACCGCTCTATCTGGATAAAAAAAATCAAATGGAGGGTGACACAACAATGCCCCTAAATCTGAAACTTTTCTAGCTTGAAGCAATAGCCAGTAGAAAGAGAACTTCAGCTGTCAACCATTTAAGATTCACTCATTTTAATGGTTCAAATGGGGCAACTTGAAGGACCTTTAAGACTAAACTGAAGTCCCAAGGCACTGTAGGAGGAACAAAAGGAGGTTGAGTGTGCAGCATTCCCTGGAAAAAAGTGCGCACATCCTGTAGGTTAGCAATTTTCTTTTGGAACCATGCAGTCAATGCTGACACTTCCACTCTCAAGGAAGCCACCCATAAACATTTATGCATTCATGCTTGAAGGAATGCTAAGACTCTGGAAACTCTGAAAAACCTAGGGTCAAATTTTTGATCACTGCACCATTGAATGTAGGCTTGCCATATTCAGAGATAAATGTGAGGTGAGGAAAGTTTCCTTGCTCTGATCATAGTTTGAATTACCTGTTGTGAGAATCCTCTTGCCTTCAGGATGGAAGTCTCAAGAGCCACGCCGTCAAAGACAGTCGATCCAGTTGTTTGTGATAACAAGAACCCTGAGACAGTAGATCTGGACGTTGAGGGAGTAGGAATGGAGCATCCATTGACATCCTCTGCAGATCTGTGTACCAATGTCTTCTGGACCAAGCCGGAGCTATTAATATCACGGCACCCTTACCTTGTCTTACCTTTCACATCACCCTGGGTCACAGGGCAATTGGTGGAAGCACATGAGCCAGACGAAAGTTCCATCTCATTGACAGGTCATCCACAGAGGTCGCTCCGGGATCCTCTGTTCTTGACCCGTATGTGGAAACTTTGTTGTTCTGACGGGACGCCATGAGATCTATCTCAGGTAACCCCCATTGTCTATCAGAATTTGTAAGACCTTGGGCTGTAAACCTATTTGTGTATGAATGTCGTGATGGTTGAGGTACGCTACTGCCATTGCAATGTCCGAGCAGATTTTAACTGGTTTCCCCTGAAGGATGTTCTTTGCCTGAATAAATACCATATGTGTATTACTGTTTTCCTTGGTCCACTGCCCCTGGAAACAACTCCTTCCTGACAATGCTCCCCAGCCCTGCAGGCTGGCATCCATTGATAGAGTTTCCCAATCTGATATCCAAAGAAGTCTCCATTTGTCCAGATAGGATGTCTGTAACCACCAGGCTATTGACTTCCTAACTTCCAGAGGAAGACCATAATCTGCGCTTTTATTGTCCGGTGAAAACCATTCCACTTGGAAAGGATCAGACGTTGCAGATCTATCAAGTGGAACTGAGTATACTCCATCATGTCGAATGTCTACTCCAGGGGTGGCCAACCAGTCAGTGACAAAGAGCCAAAAACCCTTGTTAGGTACGTCAAAGAGCCAACATCGAGCGGATGGCGCGCATGCAAAAATGGAATGTGGCCTTGTGCCTGCTAGACCACACCCCTGGTATAAAATACATTGAAACAGCCAGAACGCCATAAAATTATTTTTTTAAAGCCAGATCCATTGAAAAAGCCACTTTCACATAAAATAATTGAAAAAGCCAGATTCACATAATAAACTTCTGCTCCCCATGTGTCACTACAGCCAACACCCTCCTGTCACTCCAGCCAGCTGCCCCATGTGTCACTCCTGCTAGCACCCTCCTATGTCACTCCAGCCTGCTCCCCCGTGTCACTCCAGCCAGCTCCCCCTTGTCACTCCAGCCAGCTCTCCCATGTATCACTACTGCCAAGACCCTGCTGTGTCACTCCAGCCAGGTCTCCCATGTGTCACTACTGCTACCACCCTCCTATATCACTCCAGTCAGCTCTCCCATGTGTCACTACTTCCAGCACCCTCCCGCGTCACTCCTGCCAGGACCCTCCTGTGTCTCTCTAGCCAGCTCTGCCATGTGTCACTCTAGGCCACCCTCATGTATCACTACAACCCCCCCCCCCCATCAACTTATGCCATTGCAGTAGTCCCTAATGTGTCCTCTGTTTGCTGGTGGGTGTCTCACCTCTAGTATCTGACTCCTTCAGTTTTCAGTCCTTATGGTACTGCTGCGTGTCTGGCTGGAGTGCAGCGGTTTCTGTATCTGTTGTGGTCACATGATTTAGAGTGTTGTGAGCCACATTTGAATAAAGAAAGAGCCACATGCGGCTCAAGAGCCACAGATTGGCCACCACTGGTCTACACCATCAAACCCATCACACGTATTGCTGCATAAATGGATACCGTTTGACTGTGTAGCAACTCCTGAATCCTTAAATGAATTTTGGATATATTGTTCAGAGGTAAATTTACTCTCTGAATACCCAATTCCAACACAGATCCAAGTGAGTCATCCGTTGTGACGGAACCAGAGATGACTTTGCCCAATTTATGAGCCAACCGTATCTCTGTAATAAGTTGTCTGTTGCAGATGACACTGAAACAATTCCTGAGAATGTGCCAGGATTAATAGGTCATTGAGGTATTGAAATGTCCTTATTCCCTACTAACGGAGATAAGATGCCATCACCACCATAATATTGCTGAATACTCTGGAAGCTGTGGTCAGTCCAAATGGTAGGGTCTGAAACTGAAAATGATGCTGGAGGATAGCAAACCTGAGATAGCACTGATGAGACAGTACTATAGGAACATGTAGGCAAGCATCCTGGATATCCAGGGATACCATAAAATCCCCAGACTCCATGGTCAAAATAATGGAACGTAAAGTCTCCATATGAAAACCAAGGCACCCAAATGTACTTGTTCAGCACTTTAAGATTGAGTATGGGCCGGAACAACCCATTTGGCTTCTGGGCTAAAAACAGGTTGGAATAAAACCTTGTCCTTGTTGTGCAGAGGAACTGGAATTATCACTCCTGACTGAAGCTACTCCTGAACTGCCTCTTGCAAAGTCTTGGCCTTCGTTTCCACTAAAGAAGGGCTGGTACAAAACCTCTGATGAGGGTGTTTCTTGAAAGTACCTACAGCATCTAGTATTCCCAGGTGGTCTATAATCCAAGTACTAACCAGGACCAACACTGCTTAGCTTCCAAGATCAGATAAGATTGGGCCTGTCCAGTGTGGTGTGGCTATAGATCATAACCGTGAGATACCGCTTCTTACACCCAGGCATCTGTAGTAGACTGCTGCCATATCTGTGCAATCTGAAGAAGTTGGCCTCCCACCCTGGGCTCTTCCAGGCGGAGGCTCGCACCATCAGGCTGATGGCTTATCTTCTGATTTGAAAACCGGTCCTCTGGTAGCCCAATACTTTTTAGTCTTACCAGACTTGTTGGATTGGGACTGTTTACCATCACCCTTTCCTTTTGCTTTTCCTTGAATCCGAAAGGGCCAAAAAGCTGGAAATCTAGGCTTGAATTTGTGTGTGGAAGGAAAACTTCACTTTCTTGGAGTCTGATTCTGACTCCAAAATACTGTTTAATTCTTTACAAAAAAAGAATATCTCCAGTAAAAAAGGCTAAGACTCCAGAACCTTCCTGGATTCTGAGTCTGCTTTCCATGTACATAGCTAACCCACTCTGCGAGCTACTACTGCTGAAGCTGATGCCTGAGAGGCAATTGGTCCCCTATCCAAAGCTGCTTTCATAAACGTCGCTGCCTGTTTGATATGTGCAATATGGGATAATTGCTCTCTAGATGCCATTGAAAGATCCTCCTCCAATGCATCACCACAGGCTACCACTGCTTACGCCATCCAGGCTGAAGGCATGGCTGGTCTAATGATTGCCCAAGACAAGGAAAAAAAAATTTTTAGAAAACGAGCATCTCTCCGATCCGTGACATCATTTATTTATGTTGAAAGCAGAAGTAATGTAGATTTTTCGCACCAAACTAATGACATGCGTATCTACTTTGGGAGCCACCTCCCTTTTTTAAACAGTCCCCAGCCGGAAGAGGATAATTGGAATTCCATTTCTTGGAATTCTAACTCCTTACTGGGCGTAACTCAAACCTCTTGCATAATTTCCATGAGCTGATCTGACCCAGGAAATCAGTCCTAACTGTTTTGGGACGTTTAAACACAGGTGCCTTAGTTTTTATCCAAGGCTCTGCTGCCTCTTCTAAGGATAGAATGGCTTACATAGCACTAATTAGCTCAGGTATGTCAACTGAGCTGAGGCCTTCCTCCTTGTCTCTGTCTGCAGACCCGCAGTGCGATGAGTCCTCATCCTCCGATGAGTTCTCATCTGAAACGTGTAGACTGTGAAGTATCATGTCTATGTGATTTACTTACCACTGGCCTTTCAGCCTGCTTTTGTTGAGAGGCTGCCAATTCCCAAAGTGGATATGATAAACATCAGGATGAATGTTGCATGTAAGGGTTAATAGGGTAACCTATCCCTGATATAGGAGCTGGCATTAACTCCTCAGCTATATTGGATAATGTCTGTGCAAAAGTAGCCCATAGGGCAGGCATGTCCAAACTATGGCCCTCCAGCTATTGTGAAACTACATATCCCAGCATGCCCTGACACAGTTTTGCTGTCAGAGAATGCTAAAGCTGTGTCAGGGCATGCTGGGATGTGTAGTTTCTCAACAGCTGGAGGGCCGTAGTTTGAACATGCCTGCCATAGGGGTTCAACTAGAACCTGTGCTTGCCACAGATTATTTAAGAGGCTTCGGTGACAGCTAAAACATTTTGCACATAATCCCTTTTGAACCAGATCCTGAGAGGTAAACCCAGCTTCGCAAGACCAAGATGAAATGAGTATTGGTGCTGCTGTGGAAAGTGTGTTTTCCTCACCCTTGCCGCTCTTAGACATGATAAATAAACCAATCACACACCTGTACAGTGTTACTACACAATTTGTGACTGTAATCACTTTCAAATGTGTTAAAGTGACACACAATCTGACCCTACCCTGCTTTGCACCAGCATTGAGGAGCGGGATACACAGAAAAACTGGCAGAATTATAGTAAAGTCAGCAATCGCACTAGCAGTCACATGTTATACATTCGTATAATAAGCAATATAAGCACACAATCAACTACAAATACATTTCAAGTATGTAGGAGAAACATATTTACTGCATTACCTTATACAGGAGTTTTAAACATATTCAGTCACACAGCGAAAGAAACAGCAGCAATATTTATCAGACACTTTTCAGGTGCATCAGGCACTTATCCAACTATTCGTACTCAAAGATAGATAGGGACTTAGTGCTGTATCACCCGGCTCAGGAGAGTGGATACAGGGAGACTTTACCCCGCTTCCAGGATCGATCAATTATGTTAGCGAACACTGAGTGGATCCAGACGCTAATAGTGTACACACTCGCCCCGTGAACCTATAGTGAACACAGACGCCCAAGTGAACACTGACGCACCAGTCACAAAGACGCCTAAGCTGCGACTTGGTCCTTTTATATACACAGCGTCTCAGACGGAAGTAGGAACTCAGTTCATGGGGGAAACTGGTCATGAATCAGGGGGAGGGATGACCAAGAGAGCGTATGACTCCCCACTGCTGATCGCGGCCTCATACTACCCCTGGAGCCTATGATCCCTAGGGCCTAGCGCTGGTGCACCCTAGGTGGCAGCCGCGTCAGTGACTGGTAGTCTCCTCCCAAAACGGTGCGGTTGCGTCCGTGTTCCCCCTCTAAGCAGAACCGATGCCTTACCTTCTTCCCGTGCTCTGGCCACAGCCTGGTAACATCTGCTGGACTTGCTAGTACATCCGACACAGATGCTCGCCGAAACAGCACTGTACTCATGGGTAAGCGCTGTGGAGTAGTTGAAGCGACTCTTTCCAAGATACGTATAAGACGCTTTTTAGAAGGATCGTTCAAAAAGTTGTAAGACTATTAAAAAAAAAAAAACTTATGGCTGCTAAATAACTAGCAGCCCTCTTGACCATGGTCCGGCTCCTGGCGCACCAAACAAAAAATAGGATTTTAAATACCTACCGGTAAATCCTTTTGTCGTAGTCCTTAAGGGATACTGGGGTTCACTTAGTACGATGGGGTATAAACGGGGTCCAAAGGAGCCAGTGCACTTTACATCAACTGGGTGTGCTGGCTCTTCCCCTCTATGCCTCTCCCACAGGAAGTTATAGGTAAAATAGTGCCAGAAGGAGAATGGACATACTTGAGAGAAGAAATATAACATGAGTGGTGAGATTCACACACCAGCACACCACAACATAAACTGACCAGCAACGGCTGGCAACCAAACAGCAACAGCTGAACAGGTAAACTTATATAGAAGAAACAACCTGCAGAAAAGTCAACGCACTGAGGCGGGCACCCAGTATCCCTTATGGACTTCAACAAAAGGATTTACCGGTAGGTATTTAAAATCCTATTTCTCTAGCATCCATAAGGGATATTGGGGACAATGTAGTACAATGGGGTATAGACTGGGTCCAAAGGAGCTGGTGCACTTTCAATTTCTTCAACTGGGTGTGCTGGCTCATCCCCTCTAAGCCCCCTCCCCCAGACAGTTTAGAAAAAAGTGCCCTCATGAGAGGATGCACATTCTGGAGCTCCAGAGAGTTTTCTTCAGTTTCTTTTAAAACTTTTATTATTTTCGGTATGCTGTTTGAGCAACAGCATACCTGCACCATGGGAGTTAGGGGAGTGAGCGGTCACCGGCCTCTGTAAGGTGTCAGAGCCGCTTCCCCGCTGCAGGACCACCATCCTCAGAGGTTGTTGTACAGCGGGGCACTGCGCCTTAGCGGTCACAATCGCAGCACGCCGCACACCCCTAACAGTAGCCTGAAGGTGACAACAGTGGTGAGTACAAACCGGGGGCCCCACTAGGGGTTCCCCCAGTTCTTGATGCGGCAAAAACGCAGGGGAGGCATACGGGACCCTCCTGGGGGGACCCGCTATAGACCCCTGTGTACATTGGCAGCGGTAGTGAAAACTAGCACTTGCTGTGATGTTTTACACTTATAGGGAGTCTTTGCCAGTATAAATATAACTGAAGCTCCGGCACCATTACAGGGGGCGGAGCTTACTCAGAGCGGGACCAGCAGCGTTTTGGCGCCTTCTTCTGCTTACAGCTGCAGCAGCAAGCACACACAGCTCCTCAGACACTCAGGATACCGCTAGAAACTGGTACAGGGGTGTAGCAAAGGGGGAGAGCCGCTGTTGTACACAATCTGTGTCCTGAAAATAACAAATACTCCGGTGTTACACCATGATATATCAGCTTGCAGCCTCACTGTGGCTGTTTAGCTTGGGTGTGCTGTTCCCTTCTCTCTGTCTCCCTCCTCTCACATACAGTAAGGCAGGCTTGCTATTGTATTACTTGCCTGTGTGTATGTGTATATAAGTGTTGTTTACTGTAAACATGGTAAAACACCAATTATGCAGTGTATATCACACCAGATTCTTTCCCTCTACATCTGGTTCTATATCATATGAACAATGCAGCCAGTCCTTACAACTCAGTGAGGGGCCTGGGGAGGAGGGTCAAGAGCCTTCCTGGCTGGGTGCCATAAAAACCATGATGTCTGATATGTCATCTTAGCTCACTGCTAATGCTCAAAAAAACTCAACAACTGCAGCAGGCTGTTGCAGACCTAGCTGCAAGGGCAGATGTTCTACAGCCTCCACTCTCTACATCAGGACCACAAAAGCGTGGGTTACCTGCTTTACGCTCAGACTCTGATGAGGAGACAAAGGAGGAGAGGGAGGAATCATTCTAGCTATATGGGACGTTTTAAAACTCCCTCTAGAGGATGCTGTGTCACAGCAGTCATTTTTCTTAACACAGAACAAACTCAGTGTCACTTTCCCTGATTCTGCAGAATTAGATGACCTGTTTAAGTTAGCCTGGAAAAATCCAGATAAATAATACCAAGTGTCAAAACGGTTTTTACACACTTTCCCATTTGCTCCTGAAGGCAGGAAAATCTGTGAAGAACCCTTGACTGTTGATGTATCAGTCTTTCGCCTATCAAAAAAGGCGGTACTGACAGCTGCGTGCTCCTTTACCATAAAGGACCCCGGGGATAGAAAAATAGAGACTACACTGAAGTCTATGTACAGTGCAGCAGGTATATCACAAAGACCGGTCATAGCAGGTTGCTGGATGACTCATGCCATTCATATGTGGGCTACTCAAATTCAGGAGGGCCTCTCAGGGGATATGTCCCTGGTCACTACAGTTACTCTCCTAAAGCACATTTAGGACACTGCATGAGTCCTGTGTGACTCTCTCAAGGAGATAGGCAATATTAATGGTAGGACCACTGCTATGGCCATGTCGGTGCGCAGAGCTTTGTGGTTGCGTCCGTGGATAGCGGATGTAGAATCCAAGTGCAGTGTAGAGTCTCCCTTTTTCAGAGGTTTGGCTCTTTGGGGTGGAATTGGATACGTGGATTTCAAAAGTTACTGCGGGGAAATCCAAGTTTCTCCCCTCTGGGGCCCCGCCGCTAGACGTTCCTACCCTGGGCCGTCTACTGAGTCTTTTCGGTCTAACAGATTTAGATCTAGGGCAAGAGTTGCCTCAAATGCGGCTAGAGGCACCAGAGGTAAGACAAGAAAACCAGCAATCGCAGGTTCAAAGGAGAGCACCAGTTCTGCTTCCACTAAGACCTCAGCATGATGGTGCCCACCCATCCTGAGGGGATCCTGAGGGGGGGGGGGACTGTGTCACTTCAGCCGCATCTCAGAAAGCTCCTGTCAGGATACCTGGGTAAAGGACCTCATATCTCAGGGCTACAAGCTGGAGTTCGACGACGCTCCTCCCCAACGATTTTTCAAATCAAGCTTACCAGCTTTGGCGGATATGCGCGTCACGCTGCAACAGGCCATTAAAAAATTGGTCCAGTCCCAAGTCATTGTTCCAGTGCCACTGCAACAACAGGGAGAGGGTTACTACTCCAATCTGTTCGTGGTACTGAAACCGGGCAGTTCAGTAAGACCCATTTTGATTCTAAAATCCTTGAACGCTTACCTAAAGATTTTCACGTTCAAGATGGAATCCTTTCGAGCAATGATTGCAGGCCTGGAAGAACGGGAGTTCATGGTCTCACTGGATATAAAGGATGCTTATCTCCATATTCCGATTTGGCCACCTCACCAGGCTTACCTGAGGTTTGCCCTGCTAAACTATCACTACCAGGTCCAGGCGCTACCCTTTGGCCTGTCCTCAGCTCCGAGGGTGTTCACGAAGGTGATGGCAGAGATGATATTCCAACTCCGGGTCCAGGGGGTCAATATTGTTCCTTATCTGGATGATCTCTTGACAAAAGCGAGATCCAGGAAGCTTTTATTGCTCCATATAAACCGCACTATCCAACTTCTGTCACACCATGGGTGGATCCTCAATTTACCAGTCCCACCTGGAGCCAACTCAGCGACTCCTGTTCCTGGGAATGTTGCTGGATACTGTGGCCCAGAAAGTGTTCCTCCCAGAGTACAAAGCGAAAACACTTCAGGAGATGGTCAACAAGGTTCTCCTGCCTACTCAAATATCCATCCATCTTTGCATAAGATTGTTGGGGAAGATGGTAGCCTCATACAAGGCAATACAGTATGGAAGGTTCCATGCCAGAACATTTCAATTGGATCTCTTGAGCAAATGGTCCAGATCACATCTTCAGATGCACCGGATAATACGGCTGTCACCTCAGGCCAGGATTTCCCTCCTGTGGTGGCTGCAGTCCTCCAACCTACTGGATGGTTGCAGTTTCGGTATTCAGGATTGGATCCTCTTCATGACCGATGCCAGTCTGAGAGGATGGGGAGCTGTCACCCAGGGGGCTCAGTTCCAGGGCAGGTGGTCAGCCCACAAAGCCCTCCTTCCGATGAACATTCTGGAACTTCAGGCGATCTACAATGCTCTGATTCAGGCATCTCCTCTACTCAGGGATCACGCGATCCAAGTTCAGTCGGACGATGCCACGGCAGTGGCATACACCAATCAACAAGGAGGGACAAAACGCAAAGCCTGCATGCGATAAGTGTCAAAGATACTCCTCTGGTCAGAAAGAAATGCAAGAGCAATATCCGCAATTTTCATTCCAGGAGTGGACAACTAGGAAGCGGACTTCCTGAGTCATCACGATCTCCACCCGGGAGAGTGGGTGCTTCACCATCAGGTGTTTCTGCAGATCATCGACCGGTGGGGCTGCCCACAAATAGGCATGATGGCTTCTCGACTCAACAAGAAGCTTCGTTGGTATTGCTCAAGAACCAGGGACACTCAGGCAAGGGCAGTAGATGCACCGACGTCGCCTTGGCCTTACCGACTGGTCTACCTGTTCTTCCGATTCCGTTGCTCCCAAGGGTGCTAAAGCGAATCCGGAAACAAGGAGTCCAGGCAATTCTGATTGCCCCAGATTGGCCTCGGAGGGCATCGTACGCGGATCTTCTGGACATGTTCGTTGAAGAACCTTAGCCTCTGCCACTGAGAAGAGATCTTTTTCAACAAGGACCATTCATCTACCCGGACTTACGGTGACTTCGTTTGACAGCATGGAGGTTGAGCGGAACATCCTAGCTCACAAGGGCATTTCCAAAAAGGTTATTGCTACCATGGTTCAGGACAGGAAACTTGTGATGTCAAAACACTATCATATCTGGAGGAGTTATGTCTCTTGGTGCGAGGAACACACGTATCTGCCTGCGGAGTTCCACTTGGGACGTTTCCTGCAGGCTGGTGTGGATAAGGGCTTACATCTGGGTTCCATTAAGGTCCAGATTTCACCTCTCTCATGTTTCTTCCAGAAGAAATTGGCAGTGATGCCAGAAGTCCAGACCTTTATGCAAGGGGTACTTCACATACAATCTCCTTTTGTGCCTCCCACAGCACCCTGGGCTTTGAATGTAGCGTTGGAATTTGTGATGACGGTAGAAGACAAGTACCTCATATGGAAGACGGTGATGTTATTGGCCCTGGCTTTTGCTAGGCATGTCTCATAATTGGGGGCCTTATTGTGTAAAAGACCCTACTTGGTCTTTTACGAGGACAGAGCGGAGCTCAGGACTAGGCAGCAGTTCTTGCCGAAGGTTGTCTCTGCGTTTCACTTCAATCAAGCTATTGTGGTTCTGTCACTTCTGCTCCTCCGGAGGCATTGGATGCTGTGCGAGCCTTGTAGATCTATGTCAAGAGAACGGCTCGGATCAGAAAGATGGATTCCTAGTTTATGCTATATGATGCGCAGAAAAAAGGGTTGCCCTGCTTCAAAGCAGTCCATTGCTCATTGGCTTAGGCTTACTATCCAACAGGCCTATGTGTCGGCAGCCGTACCTGTTTCACAGTCTCTGAAGGCCCGCTCTACAAGATCGGTGGGGTCTTCCTGCTGCAGAAGTCTCAGTACATTCCCCCCCATTCTGGAAGATTTGGGACGTCCCCATCATACTAAGTTGTCCCCAATATCCCTTATGGGTGCTAGAGAAAATAGGATTTTAATTACCTACTGGTAAATCCTTTTCTCGTAGTCCAGGGATATTGGGCGCCCGCCTCAGTGCGTTGACTTTTCTGCAGGTTGTCTTTTATATGATTACCTGTTCAGCTGTTGCTGTTTTGTTACCAGCTGTTGCTGGTCGTTTTATGGTATTGGTGTGTAAATCTCACCACTCATTGTTGTTATGTTCCTTCTCTCAAGTATATCATTTCTCCTTCGGGCACTGTTTTACCTATAACTGCCTGTGGGAGGGGGCATAGAGAGGAGGAGCCAGCACACCCAGTTGAAAAAATTTAAAGTGCACCTGCTCCTTTGGACCCCGTCTATACCCACATCGTACTAAGTTGTCCCCAATATCCCTTAAGGACTATGAGAAAAGGATTACCGGTAGGTAATTAAAATCCTGTTTTTCTCTAGCATCCATAAGGGATACTGGGGTTCACTTAGTATGATGAGGATGTCCCAAAACTTCCAGAACGGGCGGGAATGTATGGGGACGTCTGCAGCACCGCCTGCCAAAACTGGGTATCCTCTTTGGCCAGGGTATCTAACCTGTAGAACTTCACAAAGGTGTTCTTCCCTGACCAGGTAGCAGCTCGGCATAGTTGCAAGGCTGAGACTCCACGGGCAGCCACACAGGAAGACCCCACCGATCTTGTAGAGTGGGCCTTCAGAGACTGGAACAGGTAAGGCTCCCGACACATTGGCCTGTTGGATAGTAAGCCTAAGCCAATGAGCAATGGACTTCTTAGAAGCATGGCAACCCTTTTCTTGCGCATCATATAGCACAAACAGGGAATCCATCTTTCTGATCCGAGCCGTCCTCTTGAGGTAGATCTTCAAGGCTCACACAGCATCCAAAGCCTCCGGAGGAGCAGAAGTGCCAGAACTAGACGGAACCACAATAGGTTGGTTTAAATGGAATGCAGAGATAACTTTTGGCAGGAACTGCCGCCGAGTCCTGGGCTCTGCTTTGTCCTCGTAAAAGACCAAGTGAGGACTTTTACATGATAAGGTCCCCCAATTCAGAGACACGTCTAGCAGAAGCCAGGGCCAATAACATTACTGTCTTCCACGTAAGGTACTTGACTTCTACTTTCATCAGTGGTTAAAACCAGCAGAATTGTAGAAAATCCAAAACCACAGTTAAATCCCAGGGTGCCATTGGTGGCACAAAGGGAGACTGTATGTGAAGCACTCCTTGCAAGAAGGTTTGAACCTCTGGCAACATAGCCAGCTTCTTCTGGAAGAACAGCTTCTTCTGGAAGAAAACAGAAAGGGCTGAAATCTGGACCTTAAGGGAGCCCAGACGTAATCCCATATCCACACCAGTCTGCAGGAAACATAAGAAACATCCCAGGCCGAATTCCACAGGAGGATATGTGCGCTCCTCGCACCAAGAGACATCGTTTCCAGATATGATGATAGTGTTTTGATGTCACAGGCCTTCTGGCCTGAACCATAGTTGTAATAACCTTTTTGGAATGGCCCTTGTTAGCTTGGATGTTCCGCTCAAGCTTCATGCAGTCAAGCGAAGTCGCCGTAAATCCGGTTAGACCAGTGATGGCTAACCTTGACACTCCAGCTGTTGTTGAACTACACATCCCAGCATGCCCTGCTACAGTTTTGCTATTTGACCATGCTAAAACTGATGTAGGGCATGTTGGGATGTGTAGCTCAACAACAGCTGGAGTGTCAAGGTTAGCCATCACTGGGTTAGACAAACGGTCATTGTTGAAGATCTCTTCTCATTGGCAGAGGCCAAGGGTCTTTTACAGACATGTCCAGAAAGTCCACGTACCATGCCCTTCGAGGGCAATCTGGGGCAATCAGAATTGCCTGGACTCTGATTCCTGATTCGCTTTAGCACCCTCGGGAGCAGAGGAATCGGAGGAAACAGGTAGACCAGCCGGTATGGCCTAGGCGTCATCAGTGCATCTACTGCCCTCGCCTGAGGGTCCCTGGTTCTTGAACAATACCATGGAAACTTCTTGTTGAATCAAGAAGCCATCATGTCTATCTGTGGACAGCCCCACAGATTGATGATCTGTTGAAACACCTGCTGGTGTAGGCCCCCTTCCCCTGGGTGGAGATCGTGACGACTCAGGAAGTCCGCCTCCCAGTTGTCCACACCCGGAATAATGATGGCCGACATTGCTCTTGCATTTCTTTCCGCCCAGGGGAGTATCCTTGACACCTCTCACATGCAGGCTCTGCTTTTTGTCCCTCCTTGTGAATTGATATAAGCCGCGGCTGTGGCGTTGTCCGACTGAACCTGAACAGCTCAATCCCGGAGCTGAGGAGAGGCCTGAAGCAGAGCGTTGTAGATCACCCGAAGTTCCAGAATGTTGAGCGGAAGTAGCCACTGATTAGGCTCCAGGTGGGACTTCTGCAAATTGAGAATCCACCCATGTTGTGACAGAAGCTGAATAGTGCGGTCTATACGGAGCAATAGAAGCTCCTGAGATCTCCTTTTTATCAAGAGATCGTCCAGGTGAGGGATGATGTTTACTCCCTGGACTCTGAGCTGGAACATCCTTTCCGCCATTACCTTCGTAAAGCTGTGGACAGTCCAAAGGGTAGCGCCTGGAACTGGTAGTGATCATTCAGCAGGGCAAACTGCAGGTAAGCCTGGTGAGGTGGCCAAATTGGAATATGGAGATAAGCGTCCTTTATATCCAGCGAGCTCATGAACTCCTGTTCTTCCAGACCGGCAATCATTGCTCACAAGGATTCCATCTTGAACTTGAAAACCTTTAGGTAAAGTTTCAAGGATTTTAGATTCAAAATGGGCCTTACCGAACCATCCGGTTTCGGTACCACAAACAGGTTGGAGTAGTAACCCTTTCCCTGTTGTTGTAGTGGCACTGGCATAATGACTTGGGACTGGACCAACTTTTGGATGGCCTGTTTCAGCATAACTTGTGAATCCTCCAAAACTGGTAAGCCTGATTTGAAAAATCATTGGGGAGGAGCACCGTCAAACTCCAGCTTGTAACCCTGAGAAATTAGGTCTCTTATCCAGGCATCCTGGCAGGAGCTTTTCCAGACTCAGCTGAAATGATGCAGTCGATCTCCCACCTTGAGGTTCCCTCAGGGTGGAGAGGCACCATCATGCTGAGTCCTTAGTGGAACCTGAACTGTTGCTTTGTTCTTGAGAACCTGTGGCGGCTGGTTTTCTTGTCCTACCTCTGGTGCCTCTCACCATGATGAAGGTGCCTCTGGCTCTTGATCTGAACCTGGCAGATCGAAATGACTGAGTAGGCAGCCCCGGGTAGTCTCTGATGTATAATAAGGTGTGATTTCCTTGTGCAGGGAGGAATGTGGATTTTCTCGCACTAACCTTGGAAATCCATGTATCCAACTCAACCCCAAACAGCCAATCCCCTGAAAAAGGAATTGACTCTACACTGCACTTGAACTCTGCATCCGCTATCCACTGATGCAGCCACAAAGCTCTGCGCACCGACATAGAAACATAGAAACATAGAATTTGTCAGCAGATAAGAACCACTTGGCCCATCTAGTCTGCCCCTTTTTTTTTTATATTATTTTTATCTCTAACCTTATTTGATCCTTATTTCTTTGTAAGGATATCCTTATGTCTATCCCATGCATGTTTAAATTGCTCTACTGTCTTAGCCTCTACCACCTCTGATGGGAGGCTATTCCACTTGTCCACTACCCTTTCTGTGAAATAATTTTTCCGCAAATTTCCCCTGAACCTCCCCCCCTCCAGTCTCAGTGCATGTCCTCGTGTCCTATTGCTTCTCTTCATTTGGAGAATGTTTCCCTCCTGGACTTTGTTAAAACCCTTGATATATTTGAAAGTTTCTATCATGTCCCCCCTTTCCCTTCTCTGCTCCAAACTATACATATTGAGATTTCTTAGTCTTTCTGGGTATGTTTTGTGATGTAGGCCATGCACCATTTAGTTGCCCTCCTTTGTACAGTTTCTAATGTATTAATATCCTTTTGAAGATATGGCCTCCAGAACTGAATACAGTATTCTAGATGAGGCCGTACCAATGACCTATACAGTGGCATTATTACTTCTTTCTTTCTGCTGCTGATTCCTCTCCCAATGCAGCCAAGCATCTGACTAGCCTTCCTCATTGCCTTGTTACATTGCTTACCTGCCTTTAAGTCATCTGAAATAGTGACTCCTAGATCCCTTTCCTCCTCAGTAGTTTCTAGTATAGTGCCATTAATACTGTATTTAGCTTTAGGATTTTTGAGACCCAAGTGCATGATTTTGCATTTTTTGGCATTAAACTGTAATTGCCAGACTCTTGACCATTCCTCTAATCTACCTAGATCCTCAATCATTTGTTTTACCCCACCTGGTGTGTCTACCCTGTTGCATACCTTTGTGTCATCTGCAAAAAGTCATACTTTCCCTTTAATGCCATTTGCAATGTCACCAATAAAGATATTAAAAAGCACTGGTCCAAGTACAGATCCCTGGGGTACTCCACTGGTAACATTTCCCTCCTGTGAATGCACTCCATTTACCACAACTCTCTGTTTTCTATCCTTCAACCAAGATCTTATCCATTCAATAATCCTAATATCCAATCCCAAACTTTCAAGTTTATTTAGCAGTCTGCGATGTGGAACTGTGTCAAAAGCCTTACTAAAGTCTAGATAAGCTATATCCATGGCTCCACCTTTATCCATCACTTTAGTCGCACAATCAAAAAAGTCAATAAGATTTGTTTGACATGATCTCCCCCCAGTGAATCCATGCTGTTTGGGATCCAGTAAATTGCCGGATTTGAGATAATCTACAACTCTTTCTTTTAAGAGTGTTTCCATCAATTTCCCTACTACTGATGTAAGACTCACTGGTCTGTAGTTGTTTGCCTCTTCCTTGCTTCCACTTTTGTGCAGTGGGACTACGTTTGCTCTTTTCCAGTCCCCTGGAATTACTCCTGTAGCTAATGACTGGTTGAATAATTCTGTCAATGGTGCTACCAGCACCTCTTTAAGTTCTTTTAGTATCCTTGGATGAATCCCACCTGGCCCCATAGATTTGTCCACTTTCAGCTTTGAGAGTTCTGTTAGGACCTTCTCCTCTGTAAATGTACTTGTTTCATTTTCCTGAATATCCCTGCAACTTAACTGTGGCCCCTTCCCCTCTCTTTCAGTAGTAAATACTGAGCAAAAATAATCATTAAGATGATCTGCTATTAAATTGTCTCCTTCAACAAGACTCCCAGTGTCCGTCTTTAGTTTTATAATTCCACCTTTTGTTTTTCTCCTTTCGCTTATATACCAAAAAAAAAGTTTTGCCTCCTTTACCCACTGACTGGGCCATTTTCTCCTCAGCTTGTGCCTTTGCACATCTGATTACCTTCTTTGTCTCCTTCTGTCTAACAAGATATATCTTTTTGTCTTCATTATTTTGTGTCTGCTTATATTTCCTAAAAGCCATCTTTTTTGCTCTCACAATATTTGCTACTTCTTTTGCAAACCACACTGGCTTCCTTTTCCTTGTGTTTTTCCTAACAGTTTTGATACAAAGGTCTGTTGCCTTCAATATTGCACATTTTAATGTTTCCCACCTCTCCTGCACTGTTTCCAAGTTCCTCCACTCTGCCAAAGAATCGCTTACACATTTTCCCATCCCTACAATATCAGCCTTCCTAAAATCCAACACCTTTGTTTTTGTATGGGACAAGTCAGTCTCTGTCTTAATGCTGAACCATACTGCTTGATGGTCACTGGATCCCAGGTTTTCACCCACTTTTACGTCCGATAATCTGTCTCCATTTGTAAGTATTAAGTCTAATATTGCGTCTTTCCGAGTGGGCTCCCTCACCATTGGTGGAGGGATGCTCCCTGAAGGGAATTTAAAATGTTCCTACTTCTAGTGGAACTAGCAACAGACACCTCCCAGTTTACATCTGGAAGATTAAAGTCTCCCATGATTATTACCTCTCCTTTTAATGCCATTTTAGTTATGTCCTGCAATAGGTTCTTGTCAAGTTCCTCTTCCTGACCTGGTGGCCTGTATATCACACCAATACGAATCATCAACTTTTCCCCTGTTTCTATGGTCACCCAAAGGGCCTCAGTTTTTTCTTCAATACTTTGTATTAATGTAGTATTTATGGCATTTTTTACATACATTGCTACCCCTCCTCCGATTTTTCCAATTCTGTCCTTCCTAAATAAAGTATATCCCGGTATAGCTATGTCCCAGTCATGATTTTCATTGTACCATGACTTTAATTGCCACAATGTCTAGATCATCCCTTGTCATTATTGCAGTTAGTTCTGGGATTTTATTTCCTAAGCTCTTAGCATTTGCACACATAGCTTTTAGAGTTTTGTTTGTGCTTTTTCTGCCATAGCAGTGGTCCTAGCATTAATATTGCTTATCTCCTTGAGAGTCACACAGGACGCGTGCAGTGTCTTGAATGTGTTTTAGGAGAGTCACCGTAGTGACCAGGGATATATCCCCCCGAGAGGTCCTCTTGAATTTGAGTAGCCCACATATGAATGGCATGCATCATCCAGCAACCCGCTATGACCGGTCTTTGTGATATACCAGCCGCTGTGTAAATAGACTTCAGTGTAGTCTCTATTTTCCTATCCCCAAGGTCCTTTATGGTAAAGGAGCCCGGAGCTGGTAGTACTGCCTTTTTAGATCGGTGAGAGACTGATACGTCTACGACCAGGGGTTCGTCCCAGATTTTCCTGCCCTCAGAAGCAAATGGGAAAGTGTGTAAAAACCGTTTTGTCACTTGGTATTTCTTATCTGGATTTTTCCAGGCTAACTTAAACAGGTCATCCAATTCTGCAGATTTAGGGAAAGTGACACTGAGTTTGTTCTGTGTTAAGAAAAACGACTGCTGTGCTGCAGCGTCCTCTAGAGGGAGTTTTAACACGTCCCGTAGAGGAAGTAAGAGGGTCTCAATACCCTGTGCAGAAGGGGAATCCCCAGTAACAGGATCCAATTCCTCTCCCTCCTCCTGTATCTCCTCATCAGAATCTGAGAGTAAAGCAGGCAACCCACATTTTAGTGGCCCTGATCTAGAGAGGGGGGGCTGTTGCACATCTGCCCTTGCAGCTAGGTCTGCAACAGTATGCTGCAGTTGTTGAGTCTTTTGAGTATTAGCCATGAGCTGAGGTGACATAGCTGACATCATGGATTTTATGACACCTTGCCAGGAAGGCTCTTGACCCTCCC
Source organism: Pseudophryne corroboree (assembly GCF_028390025.1). Taxonomy (NCBI): domain Eukaryota; kingdom Metazoa; phylum Chordata; class Amphibia; order Anura; family Myobatrachidae; genus Pseudophryne; species Pseudophryne corroboree. The sequence continues at coordinate 186,626,253 of NC_086453.1, read as the reverse complement.
CCCCAGGCCCCTCACTGGGTTGTGAGGACTGGCTGCATTGTTCACATGATATGGAACCAGATGTAGAGGGAGAGAATCTGGTGAGACATACACTGCATAATTGGTGTTCTACCATGTTTACAGTAGACAACACTTATATACACATACACACAGACAAGTAATATAATAGCAAGCCTGCCTTACTGTATGTGAGCGGGAGACACAGAGGAAGGAACAGCACACTCGAGCTTAGCATCGCCAAAGTAGAAGGCGCCAAAGTGCCGCTGGTCCCGCTCTGAAGGAAGCTCCACCCCCTGTAATGGCACAGGAACTATGTAGATTTTTGTACTCGCAATGTCTCCCACAGAGTGTAAAACTAAGTAAAGATACCTGTTTTCACTACCGCTGGCCAGTGTACGCAGGGGGCTATAGCGGATCCCCCCAGGGAGGGTTCCGTATGCTGCCCCTGCATTTGCGTTGCACCTGCATTTGCGTTGCACCAAGAACCGGGGCCCCCGGTTTGTACTCACCACTCCTCACCTCCAGGCATCTGTTAGGGGTGTGCGGCGTGCTGCATTTGCGACAACTAAGGCGCAGTGTCCCGCTGTACAACAACCTCTCAGGATGGTGGTCCTGCAGCGGGGGAGCGGCTCTGATGCCTGAAGAGACCGGTAACCATACCACCCTAACTCCCACGGTGCAGGCATAACGAAAATAATAAAGTTTTAAAAGAAACTGAAAAAAACTCTATGGTGCTCCAGAGTGTGCATCCTCTCCTGAGGGCACATTTTTCTAAACTGCCTGTGGGAGGGGGCATAGAGGGGAGGAGCCAGCACACCCAGTTGAAGAAATTTAAAGTACACTGGCTCCTTTGGACCCCGCCTATACCTCATCGTACTAGATTCCCCCAATATCCCTTATGAATGCTAGAGAAATAACTATACTGGGTATACCTAACCAGTTAGATTATTACCTTAAGATTTTAACATGATATAAAAAATAATATTTTCAATTAGTATTAGGGGCCTATTTTGTCAGTCCCTCCCAAGCCCTACAATTTCTGACAGAAGCCCTGAATATTACCGAGGGAAATCTTTTTGTTACTTTGAGCTATTTGCTGCAATTCCAGAAACCAGAGATCATAGGTAGGGATGCCATTTGGGTGATTCGCATTGATGGAAATCAGAAGAGGAACCATCAATGGTATGTAACAGGGATGGCCAGCGGTGGCTACCATCAATGGTATAAAAACATTCACAGGGAAATATTGATGGTATCACCCACCGAATGTCATCCCTGCTCTATGACATACTGGGCTGCCGGGAAATCAGTACTGGGTGGCAGGTCTTCATGGGTGCGTTGAGGAACACAGAAAGGCTCCGTGTCCCAACATTATGTAAAAAAACTAAACAAACAACAAACACTGGAGGCCCTTGATGGTGGAGAACCATTGGTTCTCCATTATTGATGGCAAAACTATCGGACATCGGCTGTCAACAATTGATGTTTTGCAAACAACAATGGTGGATGTCCATCCCTATTAAGTGACTATTTGATATTATACCTTTGAGGGTTCCTGCCATCAAAGTTTTGCATGCCGCAGATTCCTAGCATGCAGCCGAGTGAGCGGCAGATATTCACTCAGATATATGATCCGCAAAGGAGTTGTCTACTTACACAAGATGCCTCCAGCGGCATTAGCATATTATCGCACAGCAGCTGCGTACAAAAATGCAGCAGCTGTGTGAACTGCATCCATCTGAATCAGGCCCTGTGCTCAGTTTTCTGCAATGTCAATAATAATAAAAATTAAAATTGTGACTTTTTTTTGTTTATCATTATGTTTTCAGACCCTTCACTAAAGCATTCCGATTTATTCCTTATAAAAGCTGAAGGTAAAGGTTACATAATAGATGATTATAGTAAAGGCTCCCAGCCACAGAAAGGGTAATTGTCTTTTATACAGTATTTCCTGTTGTAGTGAATCTACTTGCATTAATATTTTGTTATTCTTATGGGCAGATTCAATTCCCAGCAGGTAAAGCTCCGGGTTTAACGCCCCAAGCTTTTCAATAATTGTGTGGTAAACCCACGAACAACCGCTGTTGCATTAAGTACCGTAATCTACCGTTTTTCTTGCGCATTAAGCCCCATAGGGTGCATTTTGATATAACACTGATTTTTCCTTTCCTTTTGCACAGTCTTAAGTAGTATACAGGTCTATTATTAAAAAATGTGTCATTTTTTAATTACTTATAACAAAAAATAGGATTTTAATTACCTACCGGTAAATCCTTTTCTCGTAGTCCGTAGAGAATGCTGGGGTCCACTTTAGTACCATGGGGTATAGACGGGTCCACCAGGAGCCATTGGCACTTTAAAAGTTTGAGAGTGTGGGCTGGCCCCTCCCTCTATGCCCCTCCTACCAGACTAAGTCTAGAAACTGTGCCCGAGGAGACAGACATCTTCAAGAGAAGGATTATACACAGATAGTGGTGAGATTTATACCAGCTCACACATACAAGGCAAACTAAGCTAACTAGCCTTAAACTCAGCAACTGCTGCAACATTACTTACCAAGTAACAATGCAGGACTTAACTAAGAACAAAGTTGTACTGAACCAGATAACCCCTGCAGGAAAACGAAGTGCTGGGCGGGCGCCCAGCATCCTCTACGGACTACGAGAAAAGGATTTACCGGTAGGTAATTAAAATCCTATTTTCTCTAACGTCGTAGAGGATGCTGGGGTCCACTTTAGTACCATGGGGATGTACCAAAGCTCCCAGAACGGGAGGGAGAGCGTGGAGGCTCCTGCAGAACTGCTTGACCAAACCGTAGGTCCGCAGAGGCCAAATTATCGAACTTGTAAAACTTGGCAAATGTGTCTGACCCAGACCAAGTAGCCGCTCGGCAAAGCTGCAAAGCCGAGACACCCCAGGCAGCCGCCCAGGAAGTGCCCACCTAACGAGTAGAGTGGGCCTTAATAGATTTAGGACACTGCAATCCTGCCGTAGAATATGCATGCTGGATAATGAACCTGATCCAGCGAGAAATTGTCTGCTTAGAAGCAGGACACCCCATTTTCTTGGGGTCATACAGAGAGTCTGATTTTCTGTGACGAGCCGTCCTCTTCACATAGATCTTCAAAGCCCTCACAACATCCAAGAACTTTGATGTAATTGAGGAGTCAGTAGCCACTGGCACCACAATAGGTTGGTTGATATGAAAAGCCGACACAACTTTTTGAAGGAACTGCTGACGTGTCCTGAGCTCAGCTCTATCTTCATGGTAGATTAAGTAGGGGCTTTTACAGGACAAACCCCCAATTCCGACGCACGTCGAGCCGAGGCTAAGGCCAACAAAGTGACAGCCCTCCATGTGAGAAACTTGACCTCAGCCTCCTGTAAAGGCTCAAACCAATCCGATTGCAGGAAATGCAACACCACGTTAAGATCCCAGGGTTCCGTCGGCGCCACAAAGGGAGGCTGGATATGCAGAACCCCTTTCAAAAAGGTCTCAACCTCAGGGACGGCAGCCAATTGTTTCTGGATGAAAATGAAAAAATCCAAAATTTTAACCTTTATGGATCCCAAACGCAGGCCCATATCCATACCTGCTTGCAGGAAGAGGAGAAAACTGTCCAAGCTGAAACTCCACCGTAGGAAATTTCTTGGATTCACACCAAGACACATTTTTTCCAAATGCGATGGTAATGTTTAGATATGACTCCTTTCCTAGCCTGTATCAGGGTAGGAATAACCTTGCTCGGAATACCCTTTCGGTCTAAGATCTGGCATTCAGCCGCCATGCCATCAAACGTAGCCGCGGTAAGTCTTGATAAGCGAACGGCCCCTGTTTCAGAAGGTCCTCGCGAAGAGGAAGGGGCCTTGGATCCTCCAGCAGTAAGTCCAGAAGATCCGCATTCCAAGCTTGCCTTGGCCAGTCCAGAGCAATGAGAATTGACTGAACCCTTGTTCTCTTTATGAGTTTTAGAATTCTTGGAATGAGTGGAAGTGGAGGAAACACATACACTGACTTGAATACCCACGGAGTTACCAGGGCATCCACCGCCACTGCTTGTGGGTCTCTCAACCTGGAACAGTACCTCCAAAGTTTCTTGTTGAGACGTGAGGCCATCATGTCTATGTGAGGCACGCCCCACCGACTGGACACTTCTGTGAATACTTCCGGATGGAGGCCCCATTCTCCTGCATGGAGATTGTGTCTGCTGAGGAAGTCCGCTTCCCATTTGTCCACTCCTGGAAGAAAGATCGCTGACAGCGCCAATGCATGCCTTTCCACCCAGAGGAGGATTCTTGTCACCTCTGACATTGCAGCTCTGCTTTTTGTTCCTTCCTGTCGGTTTATGTAGGCTACCGCCGTTACATTGTCTGACTGTACTTGAATGGCCCGATCTTGTAGATGTGCCACTTGGAGAAGACCGTTGTACACTGCTCTCAGTTCCAGAATGTTTATTGGAAGAATGGCTTCCAGGTTTGACCATCTTCTTTGGAAGGTTTCCCCCTGGGTGACCGCTCCCCAACCTCTGAAACTTGCATCCGTGGTTAGAAGGATCCAGTTCTGAATTCCAAACCCACGGCCCTCCAGAAGGTGAGTCATTTGCAGTCACCAGAGGAGCGAAATCCTTGCCTTCGGTGAGAGACGTGCATGTGCAGATGAGATCCCGACCATTTGTCTAGGAGATCCAGTTGGAAGGGTCGAGCATGGAATCTTCCATACGGTAGAGCCTCGTAGGAGGCAACCATCTTCCCCAGAAGGCGAATGCTCTGGTGAACCGATACCCGGGCAGGCTTCAAGACATCCCGGACCATTGTTTGTATCACCAACGCTTTCGCCACTGGTAGTAACACCCTCTGCACTTCCGTGTCGAGGATCATTCCCAGGAATGACAATCTCCTTGTCGGTTCCAAGTGTGACTTTGGAAGATTCAGGATCCAACCATGATTCCTGAGCAGTCGAGTCGTGAGTGCAATGGACTGCAGCAACTTCTCCCTGGCCACTGCCTTTATCAGCAGATCGTCCTGGTATGGAATTATGTTCACTCCCTGCCTGCGGAGGAGAACCATCATCTCTGCCATCACTTTGGTGAACACCCACGGTGCCGTGGAGAGGCCGAATGGCAGCGCCTGGAACTGATAGTGATAGTCTAACAGTGCGAATTGGAGATAAGCCTGATGCGGCGGCCAAATTGGAATGTGAAGGTATGCATCCTTGATATTCAGGGATACCAGGAACTCCCCCTCCTCCAGACCTGCGATCACCGCTCTCAAATACTCCATTTTGAATTTGAATTCCCTCAGATAGGGGTTCAACATTTTCAAATTCAAAATTGACCTGACCGAACCATCTGGTTTCGGAACCACGAAAAGATTTGAATAGTAACCCTTGTTTAGCATCTGAGGTGGAACTGGGACAATGACCTGTGACTTCTCCAATTTTTGGATGGCTTCCTGTAGGACAGCCCTGTGCCAGTAAAGCTGGTAAGCCTGACTTGAAGAATCTGTGAGGCGGGAGTTCTTGAAACTCCAGCCTGTACCCCTGGGACACAATATCTTGCACCCAGGGGTCCAGGCCGGACAACACCCACATGTGGCTGAACCATCTGAGCCTCGCCTCCACCGGCCCTTCCTCCAGGCCATGCGGTCCACTGTCATGCTGAGGATTTTGATGTACCAGAAACAGGCTTCTAATCTTGGGAACTTGCAGTAGCAGATTTTTTGGAATTTGCACGACCTCCTCTAAAGAAGGTGTTAGAAGGCTTGGCCTTTCTTGTTTTTGCTGTCCGAAAGGACGGTGATGGGAATGAAGAATAGAGTTTCTTCGTAGCAGGTGCAGCTGAGGGAAGAAAAGGTGACTTATCCGCAGTTGCCGTGGAAATCCACGCATCCAACGCTTCCCCAAATAGAGCCTGACCTGTCTATGGTAGGTTCTCCACACCTCTCCTGGATTCCGCGTCGGCAGATCATTGGCATAGCCAGAGTCCTCTGCGAGCCGAGACAGACATGGAAGATATCCCTGCAGCCATCGAACCCAGGTCTTTCATGGATTCCACCATAAATCCTGCAGAATCCTGTATGTTACGTAAAAACAATTTGTCACTTTTATCCATTGAATCCAATTCCTCAAGTAACGTGCCTGACCACTTTACTATAGCTTTAGAGATCCATGCACAGGCAATAGTAGGTCACAATATCGCCCCTGAAGCCGTGTATATGGATTTGAGCGTAGTGTCAATTTTGCGATCAGCCGGTTCCTTTAACGCTGTAGATCCCGGGACAGGTAAAACCACCTTCTTTGACAGTCTGGAAACATTTCTTTCTATCCTCCTCAGGAACGGGAAAAGCAACCAGAACCTTTCTGGGGATCTGAAAGTTTTTTCTCCGGGTTTTCTCCGGATTTTTCAAATATAGCGTTTAATTCTTTAGACGCAGGGAAGGTTAGCGAGGCTTTCTTATTAACCGTGAAGTAAGCCTCCTCAACCTGCTCATGTGTTGCGTCAGTAATATTCAACACATCTCTAATGGCTTCAATCAACTGCACCCCTTTTGCAAGAGATGCTGCTCCCCTCAGCACATCCCCCTCACCGTCTGCCATGTTAGAATCGGTAACTGTATCATCTTGCATAATCTGGGCAAGAGCACGTTTTTGAGACTGTATGCTAGGGGGCCCTGGAGGAACAGAACCGGACCATACAGCCATAGAGTTTTGTAAAAACCAGAGTTGCTGTCTCAGTTTCGCTACCCTAGTAGAAATCTGAGAGATCATACCCTTAAGAGAGGCTAACCACTTAGGCTCCTTAGCAGGAACCTGTGCTTAAACAGTGCAGTCCTGATTACATGGAAAGGGGTCATCCTGAGAGGACATATCCTCTGTAGCATATGACACAGAGTCCCTAGACATGGCCAGTTGGGGACAACAAACACTACACACACACACACACACACACACACACACACACACACACACACACAAGGCAGACAGAGTTTCCCCCCAAGAATGCCAAGAGAGCCTCAGAGATTGGAGCCAACCCACACACAGCGCTTTTTAGATATAGGAAATATACGTTATGGTAAGAACTTACTGTTGATAACGGTATTTCTCCTAAGTCCACAGGTTCCACAGGATAACAATGGGTTATGATGGAGCGACAGCGGATTGGCACCAAATGATCAAAAGCTTTCAGGCCTCCCAGGATGCAACGGGCCCGTCCACATATCCCCGCCCACTGGCTCAGGCAAATCAGTTGTATTCCAAATCACTAGGCAGGAGCATCATGTAGAGCCCTAACCAGGCGAGAACACACAAGCACATCCTTCCATACAAGAAGGAAGAGGTTAGTGAGTAGAAGGATCCTCAAATCAGGTGCGTCAGGTGGGATCCTTGTGGAACCTGTGGACTTAGGAGAAATACCGTTATCAACGGTAAGTTCTTACCATAACGTATATTTCTCCGGCAGGGTCCACAGGTTATCCACAGGATAACAATGGGATTTCACAAAGCAATTTAGTGGTGGGGATGCTCCTGATTGAACAGGAGAACCTTGCGCCCGAATTCAGAGTCATGAGAGGCAAAAGTATCCAAGGCATAATGTCTAATGAATGTGTTAATGGAAGACCATGTGGCTGCCTTACATATCTGTTCTACTGAAGCACCATGTTGTGCTGCCCATGAAGGACCTACCTTACGAGTAGAGTGAGCAGAGACATTAGCCGGAACAGGGAGGTCAGCTTGAGAGTATGCTTCTGCAATCATCATTCAAAGCCATCTTGCCAGTGTCTGTTTAGTAGCAGGCCATCCTCTCTTGTGAAATTCGTAGAGAATGAAGAGAGAATCTGTCTTTCTGATGGCACTGGTACGATCCACACAGATCCTTAATGCCCGGACCACGTCCAGCGACGCATCTCCCGCAGAAAGTCCCGATACCTGAAAAGCCGGGACTACAATTTCTTCAAAGAAAGAAGAGGAGGAAAGTATGTCTCTTTGCTGGCGCACAAATAAGGATTAAAAATTAACCTTTAATAAATTCATTAAAATGTCTAACCACGAAATAAGAAAAGTACAATAAACCTATGTAACAGAATTACCATATATAGTAAATGGAAATAAATTTATTTATTAAAAGACCAGCTACCTGTATCGTGTCTTTATTGGTCCAAATTGAATGTATCCTAGACAGACTGTACTCAGTTTATATAATTCATTATGTCAATCATTAACTTGTTAATTAGCAACAATTAGCCTAATGTAGAAATGCTGAGTATTGTATAATATTTATTAATTATGTATTGGTAATTTGCCAATATGTATCATAAATCTGGCAGTAGTTTTAGATATCGTTCACTGCAACACTCCCTCACTTCAGGCCAATCAATATAATCTCATACAGCAGCTGTTGTTGTTATAATAGACGCAATGTAGCTAATATAAGGGTATTTAATAGTTCCCCCACTATTCAATAGTCATTGCACATCTATACATTTATAATTAGTACAGGCTATATGCTATTCTTATATGCCCATTATAGCAGTTGTATATGTGTAGTGAGCACGTGCCTGTATATTTATTAAGTGGGGCTGCTGATAAGCACAGTTGTTTTGCTAGAAGAATTGCTTTGAGTAAAGAGTATTGTATCCTTCCACAGTAACTGCATTTGTTACAGTGAATGCTATGTAGCTATTAGATCGCTCATGTAGCAATAGCTACCTTTGTTGCAAACCCATCAGTGTAATCACCGACAGTGACTATTGTTGTTATAATAAGATACAATGTAGCTAATGGAGAGAGCTTTTCATAAGAAGGGAAAGAGCATCAGATGTGTCTTCTTATGAGAGGAAATGTTTATGAGCTAAATTGTTTTTAAACCGCTCTATAATGCATACTGTGTACTATATTCATGAGTCCCCACTATATTAGTTCTGAATGTGCATCAGGTGTATACCTGTGTAAAGTAAGTGGGGTACCAGGAGTAAAAATAAATATCAAATAATTAACAAGTCACATTATTATGTGCAATCCCTATAGCTGAATAACTGTACAGTGATTGTGTTTCAAATATTTAATTTACCACTGATAGTTTAGTGCATATAGGAGCACTGAATTCTAGACAGTAAATAAATCTTTGTCTAGTATGTCAGAATTGTAGTTAATACACTCTGCAATTGCTGATAGCTGTATATTATGTTGTATCAAACTACTGGGTAAGCCTGCTGAATGCACAATTATTGCAGCTCCCAATAGATCTTCTATTAGCCAAATAACTCCTTGTTCTCAGAGAGATTTATCTATTACTGTGTCAATCTATGACTTGTTAGCTAGCAACACAGTGCATAGGGGGGGTCATTCCGAGTTGTTCGCTCGTTATTTTTTTCTCGCAACGGAGCGATTAGTCGCTAATGCGCATGCGCAATGTCCGCAGCGCGACTGCACCAAGTAAATTTGCTATGCAGTTAGGTATTTTACTCACGGCATTACGAGGTTTTTTCTTCGTTCTGGTGATCGGAGTGTGATTGACAGGAAGTGGGTGTTTCTGGGTGGAAACTGGCCGTTTTATGGGTGTGTGTGAAAAAACGCTGCCGTTTCTGGGAAAAACGCGGGAGTGGCTGGAGAAACGGAGGAGTGTCTGGCCGAACGCTGGGTGTGTTTGTGACGTCAAACCAGGAACGACAAGCACTGAACTGATCGCAGATGCCGAGTAAGTCTGAAGCTACTCAGAAACTGCTAAGAAGTGTCTATTCGCAATTCTGCTAATCTTTCGTTCGCAATTTTGATAAGCTAAGATTCACTCCCAGTAGGCGGCGGCTTAGCGTGTGCAAAGCTGCTAAAAGCAGCTTGCGAGCGAACAACTCGGAATGACCCCCATGATTCGAATAATGCCAGTCTAATCTCCCCAACAAATCCCCATTATCATAACAATCTGTATTCAGTAATATATTTGTTAATATGGCAACATTGAAGGTTAAATCAGGCTAATGCTAATCTGATGCAGTATCTCCCATATGCAGTGCTACACATTCATAGCAGTGATAGTGCAGCAGCGTTCATTATTCAGCATTCTTTTTCTACAGGACATAAATTATATACCATTGAACATTGACATTGGTACTGCTTTGTATCAAGATACATTCTTTTATATTAGATATAGTAAAGCCAGGTAGCGGCCATGACACCACCGACACGTGTTTCGTGCAGTTTAGACTTTTTCAGGGCTGCATCAGATTAGCATTAGCCTGATTTAACCTTCAATGTTGCCATATTAACAAATATATTACTGAATACAGATTGTTATGATAACGGGGATTTGTTGGGGAGATTAGACTGGCATTATTCGAATTCTATGCACTGTGTTGCTAGCTAACAAGTCTTAGATTGACACAGTAATAGATAAATCTCTCTGAGAACAAGGAGTTATTTGGCTAATAGAAGATCTATTGGGAGCTGCAATAATTGTGCATTCAGCAGGCTTACCCAGTAGTTTGATACAACATAATATACAGCTATCAGCAATTGCAGAGTGTATTAACTACAATTCTGACATACTAGACAAAGATTTATTTACTGTCTAGAATTCAGTGCGCCTATATGCACTAAACTATCAGTGGTAAATTAAATATATGAAACACAATCACTGTACAGTTATTCAGCTATAGGGATTGCACATAATAATGTGACTTGTTAATTATTTGATATTTATTTTTACTCCTGGTACCCCACTTACTTTACACAGGTATACACCTGATGCACATTCAGAACTAATATAGTGGGGACTCATGAATATAGTACACAGTATGCATTATAGAGCGGTTTAAAAACAATTTAGCTCATAAACATTTCCTCTCATAAGAAGACACATCTGATGCTCTCTCCCTTCTTATGAAAAGCTCTCTCCATTAGCTACATTGTATCTTATTATAACAACAATAGTCACTGTGGGTGATTACACTGACTGAAGGTAGCTATTGCTACATGAACGATCTAATAGCTACATAGCATTCACTGTAACAAATGCAGTTACTGTGGAAGGATACAATTCTCTTTACTCAAAGCAATTCTTCTAGCAAAACAACTGTGCTTATCAGCAGCCCCACTTAATAAATATACAGGCACGTGCTCACTACACATTATTATAACAACAACAGCTGCTATATGAGATTATACTGATTGGCCTGAAGCGAGGGAGTGTTGCAGTGAACGATATCTAAAACTACTGCCAGATTTATGATACATATTGGCAAATTACCAATACATAATTAATAAATACTAGGCGATTCATCGCGCCCTACGGGCGCTCTTCACACCGTCGTTTGTGGCTACGCCCCGTTAACCCCTGCACTCCTTTGAACATACGCAGGCCGGTAGAGAACAGATGCAGAAATGCAGGGCAATATAGAGGGCATACAGAAGAGAGAGAGGCGTAGGGGGGAAGGGGGGGGGGGGGGGGAATGTACAGAAACGCTGTGCGATGGGTAAAGGATAGGGTGAGGCAGGGTGGTAGGGAGAGGATAAAGAGAGGCAAGGTGTTACAAAACAAAATACCGGTGGGTGCTGTGGGTGCCACGGGTGGGGAAGGGGTGTTGCGGTTGGGGGAGGGAGTGCTGCGGGTGGTGGAGGTGAGGGTGTGGGTGCTATGAGTGGGGGAAGGGGCAGGAGTGCCGGGGGTGGGGGAGGGACGTGTGCCGCGGGAGGGGGGCGGATGTGAAGGATGCTGTGGGTGTTTAGGTGGGGGAGGGGTGTGTGGCACGGGTGGGGGGCGTATGTGGTGGATGCCGCGGGGAGGGTGGTGGGTTGCAGGGGGGAGAGGTGGGTATGGGGGTGGGCCGGTGGCTTTTGCTGGTTGTGGGTGTTACGGGAGGCGGCAGGAGTGCCGTGGGTGGGGGAGGGGTGTGTGCCGCGGGTGGGGGGCGAATGAGGTGGGTGCTGTGGGTGGGGGAGGGGTGGGGGGTGCGGATGTGGTGGATGCTGTGGGTGGGGTGGAGGGAGGAGGGTGCAGGGGGGGGTAGGTAGAGGTAGGTGTGGGGTGGGGGAGGTGGGGGGGGGGTGCTGCGGGTGGGAGAGGGGTGGGGGGGGGTGGAGGGTGTAGCGGGGGGAGAGGTTGGTATAGGGGTGGGGGTGGTGCGGGTGGGGGAGGGGCATGGGGTTTTGCGGGGTGTGGGTGTTACGGGTGGGGGAGGGGGCGGGAGTGCAGCGGGTGGGGGAGGGGTGTGTGCTGCGGGTGGGGGAGGGGGCGGGAATGCCGTGGGTGGGGGAGGGGGTGGGAGGGCCGCGGGTGGGGGAGGGGTGTGTGCGGGGGGTGGGGGCGGGAATGGCGCGGGTGGGGGAGGGGTGCGTGACGCGGGTGAGGTGCGTGGTGGGGGAGGGGTGCGTGTTGCGGGTTGGGGATGGGTGCGTGCCGCGGGTGGGGGAGGGGTGCCGTGGGTGGGGGAGGGGTGCGTGACGCGGGTGGGGGAGGGGTGCGTTCTGCGGGTGGGGGAGGGGTGTGTGTCACGGGTGGGGGAGGGGTGCGTGTCACGGGTGGGGGAGGGGTGCGTTCCGCGTGTGGGGGAGGGGTGCCGCGGGTGGGGGAGGGGTGCATGCCACGGGTGAAGGAGGGGTGTGTGCCGCGGGTGGGGAGGGGTGCCGCGGGTGGGGGAGGGGTGCGTGTAGCGGGTGGGGGAGGGGTGCGTGCCGCGGGTGGGGGAGGGGGCGGGAGTGCCGCGGGTTGGGTGGATGCCTCGGGTGGGAGGGTGCGGGATGCCGCGGGCCGTGTGCCGTGGTTGGGTGGGGTGGATTCTGAGGTTGGCGCGGGCCGTGTGCGGCGGGTGGAGGTGTTGGGTGGTGTGTGCGCCGCGGGTGCGGCTGTCAGCGTTGGTTCTCCTCCACACTGTGCGGCAGGCAGCGGTGAGAGCGCCGCTTACAGTCCTCGGCTGCAGTGTCACCACCAGGTGCAGCAGGGAGTGTACGGGGAAGGGGGAGAGAGGGGAAGGGGCGGAGATGGGGAGGGGATTGGGCGGGGATGGGTGGACAGAGGGAGGGGACTGTTCCTGCCCTGCATCCAGCCGCCCAGGTCTGTGCCTGTGACTCCGCCCAGCGTTACGGGCACAGAGTCACAGACTAAGGCAAATATATAGGAGATTATACAATACTCAGCATTTCTACATTAGGCTAATTGTTGCTAATTAACAAGTTAATGATTGACATAATGAACTATATAAACTGAGTACAGTCTATCTAGGATACATTCAATTTGGACCAATAAAGACACGATACAGGTACAGTAGCTGGTCTTTTAATAAATACATTTATTTCCATTTACTATATATGGTAATTCTGTTACATAGGTTTATTGTACTTTTCTTATTTCGTGGTTAGACATTTTAATGAATTTATTAAAGGTTAATTTTTAATCCTTATTTGTGCGCCAGCAAAGAGACATACTTTCCTCTTCTTCTTTCTTCGTACAATTCAATTGTCTCTGGTAACACCCCCGAACGTCCAATTATGAGTCTTCAACCAAATTGATGGACATTTATCGGGGTTCTCTTTTCTAAATAGCAAAAATTTAGGATTTAATAGCTGGTGCAGAACATATCCCCTCTCCCCCCATTCCTTGTATACTACAATTTCTTCATTAAGGTGGAATTTAGACACCACCTTAGGAAGATATCCAGACCTATTTCTAAGAACTTCTTTATCTGGATTAAAAATCACACTCTTCTTTCTGATGCCATAGTCAGTAGAGAGAGAACTTTAGCTGTCAACCATTTAAGATCCACTTTATTAAGTGGTTCAAACGGAGCAACTTGCAAAGCTTTGATGACTAGACTTAAGTCCCAAGATGCTGTGGGAGGAACAAAAGGAGGTTGAATGCGCAGCATTCCCTGGAAAAAAGTACGCACATCCTGTAAATTGGCAATTTTCTTTTGGAACCATACAGTCAATGCTGATACTTGAACTCTCAAGGAAGCCACCTTCAAACTTTTATCCATTCCTGCCTGAAGGAAAGCTAAGGCCCTGGAAATTCTAAAGGATTTCGGGTCCATACTTCTCTCACTGCACCAATGAATATAGGCCTGCCATATTCTGTGATAAATGCGAGCTGAGGAAGGTTTTCTTGCTCTAAGCATTGTTTGAATTACCTGTTGTGAGAATCCTCTTGACTTCAGGATAGAGGTTTCAAGAGCCACGCCGTCAAAGACAGTCGATCCAGATGCCTGTGATAACAAGGACCCTGCATTAGTAGATCTGGACGTTGAGGGAGCAGAATTGGAGCATCCATCAACAATCTCTGCAGATCTATGTACCAATGCCTTCTGGGCCAAGCCGGAGCTATTATACTCACGGCACCCTTTGCTTGCTTTATTTTCCTCACCATCCTGCGTAACAGGGTGATCGGGAGGATCGGGGGGAAACAGATATGCCAGATGAAAGTCCCATTTCACTGACAAGGCGTTCACAAAGCTTGCTTTGGGATCCTTTGTTCTTGACCCGTATGCGGGCGCTTTGTTAACCTCCGGGTTTAGAGCCCATTCACTTGCCTGAATGGCGTGTCGACTGAGAAAGTCCGCTTCCCAGTTTAGGACTCCCGGAACGAATACTGCGGACAAGGCTGGGAGATGGAGTTCTGCCCATTTTAGAATGTGACTTACCTCCCTCATTGCAGTTTGGCTGCGGGTCCCTCCCTGATGGTTGAGGTACGCTACTGCCATTGCATTGTCCTAGCAGATCTGGACCGGTTTTCCTTGAAGAGTGTCCTTTGCCTGAATCAGTGCCATGTATATGGCCTGGAGTTCTAACAGGTTTATTGGCAGGCAACTTTCTCCTGTGGTCCATTGTCCCTGGAACCATAATTTTCCGGACACTGCTCCCCAGCCCTGAAGACTGGCATCTGTTGTCAGGATCTCCCAATCTGATATCCAAAAGGGTCTCCCCTTATCTAGACGGGATGTCTGTAGCCACCAGGCCAATGACTTTCTTACCTTCACTGGAAGTACCATCGTCTGTTTCTTTATTGTCTGATGTGCTCCATTCCATCTGGCCAGAATCAGACGCTGCAGAGGCCTCGAGTGGAATTGCACATACTCCACCATGTCGAATGTTGACACCATCAAACCCATCACTAGCATTGCTGCATGAATTGATACTGTTTGACTGTGTAACAACTCCTGAATATTTGACTGTACCTTGGATATCTTGTTCCGAGGTAACATTACCTTCTGCAGACTTGAATTCAGTACAGCCCCCTAGTGAGTCATACGTTGTGACGGAACCAGAGACGACTTTGCCCAATTTATGAGCCACCCGTGCCTCTGCAGACACGTTATTGTCTGTTGGAGATGGCACAGGAGCAATTCCTGTGATTGTGCCAGGATTAATAGGTCGTCGAGGTATGGAAAAATTCTTATCCCCTGCTTGCGGAGATAAGCTGCCATAACCACCACGATCTTGGTAAAAACTCTGGGTGCTGTGTCTAACCCAAAGGGCAGGGCCTGGAACTGAAAATGCTACTGGAGGATGGCAAACCTGAGATAACACTGATGGGACAGTGCTATAGGAACATGTAGGTATGCATCCTGTATATCCAGGGATACCATATAATCCCCTGGCTCCATGGCCAAAACTATGAAGCGCAAGGTCTCCATGTGGAACTTCGGCACCCAAATATATTTGTTTAGCATTTTGAGATTGAGAATGGGCCGAAATGACCCATTTGGCGTCTGAACCAAAAATAGGTTGGAGTAAAAACCCTGCCGCCATTGTGCCGGGGGTACTGGAATGACTACTCCTGACTAAAGCAATTTCTGAACTGCTTTTTGCAAAGCCTTGGCCTTCGTCTCTACCCGAGACCGGCTCGTGCAGAAGAACTTTCGAGGAGGATGCTTCTTGAAGGGGAAAACATAACCTAGAGATACCGCGTCTTGCACCCAGGAATCTGTTGTAGACTGTTGCCAAATCTGTGCAAGCTGAAGAAGCCGGCCACCTACTCTGGGCTCCCCCATGTGGAGGCCCGCACCATCAGGCTGATGGCTTATCATCTGGGTTGGAAGCTGGCCCTCTGGTAGCCCATTGCTTTTTTGTTTTACAAAACTTATTGTATTGGGGCTGTTTGCAATCACTTTTCCCTTTGGTTTTCCTTGAGACTGAAAGGGCCGGAAGCTCGGACCCCTAGGCTTGGGGTTATATGTGGAAGGAAACTTGACCTTCTTGGAGTCTGCTTCTGACTCCAGAATATCTGTCAATTCTTTTTCCAAACAGCATATTTCCCGAAAAAGGCAAAGATTCCAAAACTTTCTTGGATTCTGAATCAGCTTTCCATGTACGTAACCAAACTGCTCTGCGAGCAGCTATCGTTGAGGCTGATGCCCTAGAAGCAATAGTACCCATATCTAATGCAGCTTCTTCCAAGAATACTGCTGCTTGTTTAATATGGGCTATAGAAGATTTTTGCTCTTTAGAAGCTGATGAAAAATCACCTTCCAATGCATCAGCCCAGCAGCCACTGCCTTTGCTATCCAGGCTGAAGCCATAGCTGGCCTCATGACTGCTCCAGACAGGAAAAATATAGTTTTTAGAAAACCATCCACTCTCCTATCTGTGACAGGGCCGGTTCTATGTTTTGTGGCGCCCCGGGCAAAATATGGGGGGCGTGGCTTCAATAGGGGGCGTGGTCAACGCGCTGAAAGAAAAAAGAAAAAGAAATAAAAAGTATACTTACCATCCCCGTTCCTGATCCAGACCCCCTCCGCCGGCGGCGCCGCTCTTCTGCTCTCCTCTTCGATCTATGGGAGAGACGTTATTACGTCTCTCCCATAGAACAGCGTAGACACTAGAGGTCAATTATGACCCCTAGTGTCTGTGCCACTGTGCTGTGCGGTGCGCGATGACGTCATCGCGCATCGCACAGCAAAGGTCCTCTAGACGAAGGGAAACTAGACCGTAGCATCTAGTTTCCCTTCATGGAGAGGACCTTTGCTGTGCGGTGCGCGATGACGTCATCGCGCACCGCACAACTAAGGTCCTCTCAATGAAGGGAAACTAGACGCTACGCGTCTGGTTCCCTTCCAAGCGGGGGGCACAGCAGGGCACTGCGGGGGGCACAGTGGCGGTTCTTGCCCTGGTGCGGCGCCCTCCGGATGGCGCCAGCGCCCTCCGGAAGGCGGCGCCCCGGGCAAAAGTACCGCTTGCCCGTGGCAAGAACTGCCACTGATCTGTGACATCAATTAAAGATGTCGATGGCAAAGGCAATATAGATTTTCGCACTAATTGAATCATGGCCCTCATTCCGAGTTGTTCGCTCGCAAGCTGATTTTAGCAGCTTTGCACACGCTAAGCCGCCACCTACTGGGAGTGAATCTTGGCTTATCAAAATTGCGAACGAAAGATTTGCAATATTGCGAAAAGACTTCTCTGTGCAGTTTCTGAGTAGCTCGAGACTTACTCTTCCAGTGCGATCAGTTCAGTGCTTGTCGTTCCTGGTTTGACGTCACAAACACACCCAGCGTTCGCCCAGACACTCCTCCGTTTCTCCAGCCACTCCCGCGTTTTTCCCAGAAACGGTAGCGTTTTTTCACACACTCCCATAAAACGGCCTGTTTCCGCCCAGAAACACCCACTTCCTGTCAATCAAATTACGATCACCAGAACGAAGAAAAAACCTCGTAATGCCGTGAGTAAAATTCCTAACTGCATAGCAAATTTACTTGGCGCAGTCGCACTGCGGACATTGCGCATGCGCATTAGCGACTAATCGCTCCGTTGCGAGAAAAAAATAACGAGCGAACAACTCGGAATGACCCCCCATGTGCGTATCTACCTTAGGAGCTACCTCCCTTTTTAAACAGTCCCCAGCTGGAAAAGGATAATTTGAATCCCATTTTTTGGGAATTCTATATTTTTTGTTGGGTGTTGCCCAAGCCTCTTCCATAATTTCCGTCAGCTGGTCTGACCCTGGAAACTCCTTTTTAACTGTTTTGGGACGTTTAAACACAGGTGCCTTGGTTTTTAACACAGGCTCTGTAGAATCTTCTAAGGACAGAATGACCTTCATCGCTCGAATTAATTCAGCTACATCCCCTGAGCTGAGAACTTCTTCCTCCTCTTCGTATACTGAAGTAGAGTAAATAGAGCTTTCATCATCCGATGAATCATCATGTGTAGCCGGTGAAGGTGAAGATTTACTTACTATCGGTTTATCAGCTTGTTTCATTTGAGAAGCTGCTGGGGGAAATGATATACCATAGGTAGGGAGCTGCATGTATGGGTACCCTATACCTGGTACCAAAGCTGTAGGAATTATCCGTTCAGCTATACTGGACAAAGGGGGTCATTCCGACCAGATGGCTTGCTGCAGTTTCTCGCAGCGATCGGGTCGGGACTGCGCAGTGCACCTGCCAGCCGTCATTGCCTAGCGATCGCCTCTGAGGCAGAGGCGGTCGCTGGGTAGGAGGGGGATGGATGGAAGCGTTAAGCCGCCATTTAGGGGGCGCAGTCCGGCCAACGCAGGCGTAGCCAGACCATTGGGAGGGCGGGCCTCAGCGGCTGCATGTCGTCACACGCAGCCGCTGCGGGCCGGGGAGCGACGAATAGCTCCCAGCCAGCACGCTAAAGCTGCGCTGGTCGGGAGCTACTCTTGAAGTTCAAAGGCATCACCGCTGTACGATGCATTTGCACTTCTGCGGGGGGAGGCCGGCACTGACATGCGGGGCGCATGTCAGTGTGAATGATCCCGCATGTCAGTGTGAATGATCGTAGCTGTGCTAAATTTAGCACAGCTACGATCAACTCGGAATGACCCCCAATGTCTGTACAAACATAGCCCAAGGTGGATCCATCTGTACCTGATTTATGTACAGGGATCTGCCTTGTGTTCTGCTGAAAAGCAAAACAATTTGCACATAAACTATCGTGAACCAGATCCTGAAAGGATAATACAGTTTTGCAAGACAAACATGATATGAGTGTTGCTGTAAGTGTACCTTTGTCACCTTTGCTGCTCTTACGACGTGATAATCAGCACTTTCACAGTGTACTACACAATTTGTGCCTGTAATCACTTTAACCTTCTAAAGTGATATCAATCTGACCCTACCCATGCACCAGCATTGAGAATCAGAAGAAACTGACAAACATATATTTAAGTCAGCAATCACACTAGCAGTCACACATATATATATATATATATATATTAGTCATATGAGCATATCATCAATTACAGACACTTTTTTAAAGTATGTAGGCGAACATTTACTGAATCCTATATAAACAGATCTAACGTATTCAGACGCCATGCAAAGAAAGCCACAGTAAATGTACGCAGACTCATATGCAATAGGCACTTAACTTAACTATTCGTACTTGACAAAGTAGATAGAAATTTAGTGCTGTATAGCCCGTACTCAATAGAGTGGGATACAGGGAGACTCACCTCGCTTCCAGTGATCGATCAATACATTAGCGAACGTTGAGTGGATCCAGACGCTACTAGTGTACACTGCTGCTCCAGGAACCTATAGCGGGGACAGACGCTCAGTGAACACAGACGCACTGGTCTTATGGTAACGTTCAGTGAACACAGACGCAGTGATCACACAGCCGCCTATGCTGTGACCGGATCTCTTGTGGTTGCGCTTAGTGAACACTGATGCAGCAGCCTATGCTGCGACCGAGTCCCCTCTGGTAGCGTCTGAGACAGAAGCGAGGACACAGTTCATGGCGGGAGACTCGACGGAAACTGGTCATGAACCGGGGGGAGGGGCGACCAGGAGAGCGTCTGACTCCCCACCGCTGACATCAACCCTAGGGATCATGGCCTCATACTATTCCTGGTGCCTCTGATCCCTAAGGCCTAGCGCTGGAGCACCCGTGGTGGCGGCGCGTCAGCTACTGGCGGAGAGTTGTTGGAGCGACTCTTTCCAATATGTGTATAAGACGCTGTTTGGAAAGATCACTAAAAAAAAAACGTAAGACTATAAAAATAAAATAAGAAAGCTTGGGCTGCTAGTGAAACAGCAGCCCTCTGACCATGGTCCGGCTCCTGCCGCACCAAACAAAAAACTGATTTGCCTGAGCCAATGGGCGAGGATATATGGACGGGCCCGTTGCATCCTGGTAGGCCTGAAAGCTTTTAATCGTTTAGTGCAAATCCGCTGTCGCTCTATCATATCCCATTGCTATCCTGTGGATAACCTGTGGACCCTGCCGGAGAAAAACACTATCCAGCGCTTACTGTGCACCTTAATAAGTTACACATTATATATACCGCGCCCCCCCCCTTCTACAACCCCATGGTACCGTACAAGATAGCTGGAGTTTATGAGGAGGAACAGCTCTACCTGTCAGCATCTCTGCATGCAGGAAAAATGGCGCTGAACGCTGCTGGGTCCGCTCTAAGCTCCGCCCCCTTCCATGGCGCTGCTTCCCACTCTCTGGTTCTTTATACTGTCCTGAGGAATATTTGCTGGCAGTGATCTGGGGTCCTTGACAGGCTTCTGACCAGTGTAGGGTGGAGGCGCTGGCTCAGGGCGCCCCTCACAGCGCCGCACAATATACCGCTGAGCCCCAGAGCACAGTTAGTACTGTGCTCCTACCCTGTTGCCGCCATGTTCACACCGGCTCCCCGATTGCCAGGGGACCGGTGACTCACTCGCCACTGAAGTCTTCTGGCTCTGTAAGAGGGTGGCGGCATGCTGCGGGGTGAGCGATCACCTGTGGCGGCGAACGTTCATTCCCCTCAGGAGCTCAGTGTCCTGTCAGCGGAGATAGTGGCTCAGACCCCTTAGGGCGGACACTACTCCCCCCCTTAGTCCCACGAAGCAGGGAGTTGCCAGCAGCCTCCCTGTGCCTAAACTCTATTTAAATAAAAAAAAAAACACAGAAACTCCTTTGGAGCTCCCCCAGCTGTGAGCGGCTCCTCTGGGCACATTTTCTAAACAGAGTCTGGTAGGAGGGGCATAGAGGGAGGAACCAGCCCGCACTCTCAAGCTCTTAAAGTGCAAATGGCTCCTGGTGGACCAGTCTATATCCCATGGTACTAAAGTGGACCTCAGCATCCTCTAGGGCAGAGGTTCTCAAACTCGGTCCTCGGAGGCACACACAGTGCATGTTTTGCAGGTAACCCAGCAGGTGCACAGGTGTATTAATTACTCACTGACACATTTTAAAAGGTCCACAGGTGGAGCTAATTATTTCACTTGCGATTCTGTGAGGAGACCTGCAAAACATGCACTGTGTGGGCCCCCGAGGACCGAGTTTGAGAACCTCTGCTCTAGGGTGTAAGAGAAATTATTGAAATCAATAAGAATATGCGTACAAAGATTTTTTTGTTATATAGGTTAATTAAAAATTCTTAATTTTTTTATATTGAGAGACTTTTTTACTACTTGAGATTGACCAGCATCAGTGAAGACACACGTGAAACTGATGCCCCTCAGATTGTCGTATTCTTTAGCAAATTAGTGGTCTAGGACAGGGGTATTTAACATGCGGCCATCCAGCTGCTACGGAACTACAGATCCAGCATGCCCTAATAGCAAAACTGTGGCAGATATTTGAGCAGGAGAGATCACATGACCATAGAATTACTACAATGTTTTGTTGCACTGATCGGAGGTTAATAAAGTAGATTGTGTGTTGTGTAGGTGACATAATATCCTTGGGAACTAGCTGCAAACGTTTGTGAATCATAAATGGAGTGATCAGGGTGTGTGAGAGAAACGATTATATTACGTATGAGCTTCGCTTTAAGTTTCCATGGTCTCCGCTCTTGTAAAAATGTCTGATGGGGCCACTAAAGAGATTCATCAGCCTCCACCTCTATTATTGGGTTGTGCAGATCTCTAAGAGCAGGCAATAAATAATGTTTTTAATTTGGACAATCTGTGGTGACAAATAGTTGATTCGTTTACATGTGTCTCTAGTCTAGAGTTTCGAATCTCATATGGAGCCAGACTCTGATTGTCTGTACCATTCGCTTGTGATACACTGATACAGGTTGAGTATCCCATATCCAAATATTCCGAAATACGGAATATTCTGAAATACGGACTTTTTTGAGTGAGCGTGAGATAGTGAAACCTTTGTTTTCTGATGGCTCAATGTACACAAAATTTGTTTAATACACAAAGTTATAAAAATATTGTATTAAATGACCTTCAGGCTGTGTGTATAAGGTGTATATGAAACATAAATGAATTGTGTGAATGTACACATATTTTGTTTAATGCAGAAAGTTATAAAAAATATTGTCTAAAATTACCTTCAGGCTGTGTGTATAAAGTGTATATGTAACATAAATGAATTCTGTGCTTAGATTTAGGTCCCATCACCATGATATCTCATTATTGTATGCAATTATTCCAAAATACGGAAAAATCCGATATCCAAAATACCTCTGGTCCCAAGCATTTTGGATAAGGGATACTCAACCTGTATTGTTAAATATCCCCTTGTGTGGTCTAGAGACCCAGCTAACGTCTTCAGACAGCCCCTGTTCATTCATATGGCAGAAACAATCATTTTATTATTTTACATTTATAAATGTATATTTCTTACAAGGCAGCATACAGCAGACAAGAAGCTTTAAATGCAATTGTTTAATTAGAAATATTTTAAATCAAATATTATTTACAAAGATTACAGGAGTATTTATTTAGTAAAAACTGTGACATCATCTAGTTCTGCATGTAATAAAAATATCTAGCAGCATGATCACCCCAACATGAAAGGAAGGTTAGAAACATTTAAATATATTCCTCAATAAAACAAATTTGTGGTAACAGATATTTTGCTAATTAAAACAGTATGGACTCTAAAATCATATACTGACAAGAACATGAAAATAGGGCTTACAAATGTTGATTCAGGATTGTTTAGTGCAGTGGTTCTCAACATCCTCTCTCATGTATCCCCAACAGGTTATTTTATGAGGATTTATGTCTGTGCGGTAATTACTGACCCAGCAAAATGGATTAATTAACCTAAGCATGATTAAAGAAATACACAAAACATAACCTGCTGGTGGCACTTGAGAAGCACTGGTTTAGTGTAGCACTACGCACGTTGTAACCATAGAAACCACATATAACGTAACATAGGTTGGAAATTATGAAAATCTGGGATTTTGTCTATAGAAACAAAGTTATCACGATAATTTTCCTAATGCAATTTAGAAAACAACTGCAAACATCTAGTTGATTTTTGGTTTTTTTGTAACACTTTTCAGAAAAAATAGGATTTTGGTACTTACCAGGTAAATCCTTTTCTTTGAATCCATAGGGGGCACTGGAGTACTCTTGGGGGATATGGACGGCTTCCACCGGAAGAAGGCACTGAATAAATTAATTTTTGAGACTACTCCTCCCCTCCATATCCTCGAGCACTTCAGTGTTTTTTACTGAGCCGAACAGGATCGATAGAGAGATTGACCAAAGGAGAATTACATATAATCTCACGGACAACAATAAAGTTGACACAAAACGTAACAGACAACTAAACAGTTGACACCATAACTGATTAACCCTTGTTAAATTTAAACCAGTCGTGAAAGTGTGTTACCATAAGAACCACTGAACTTCCTAAAACAGGTAAACTGCTCTGGGTGGGCGTCCAGTGCCCCCTATGGATTCAAAGAAAAGGATTTACCTGGTAAGTACCAAAATCCTATTTTCTTTATCATCCACTAGGGGTCACTGGAGTACTCTTGGGATGTACCAAAGTTTCCTCCGTGGTGGGAGAGCTGTTTGGCACTTGTAACACTAAACGGCCAAAGCTAGATGCTGATGCCGCGAAAGTATCAAACTTGTAAAAGCGCACAAACGTGTGCACTGAAGACCAAGTAGCCGCACGGCAAAGCTGTGTCGTAGAAGCCCCACGACTCGCTGCCCATGACGTTCCCACAGAACGTGTGGAATGAGCTGTTACTGAAGTAGGTGGCTGTAACCTAGCATAAAGGTAAGCCTGACGTATGGTCAGTTTGATCCATCTGGATAAGGTTTGCTTAGAGGCTGGCCAACCCCTCTTAGCCGCATCATAGAGAACAAACAACGTATCCGTTTTACGCACAGTAGACGTTCGGGATACATAGATGCGCAATGCGCGAACCACATCCAACGTTCCAGAATCTCCTGTTAACACAGGAACTACTATTGGTTGATTGATGTGAAAAGACGACACTACCTTTGGTAGAAAAGCGGGATTCGTCCGAAGTTCCGCTCTGTCATCATGAAAAACTAAATACGGTGACTTGCACGACAAGGCACCCAGATCTGAAACACGCCTAGCCGAAGCTAAGGCTAAAAGAAAAATCGTTTTCCAAGTGAGAAATTTAATATCCACTTGTCGTAAAGGTTCAAAGTAATCGGACTGTAAGAAATCTAAAACCAGATTCAAGTCCCATGGTGCTGTAGGTGGAATGAAAGGAGGCTGTATCCTCTTTACACCCTGTAAAAACGTATGTATTGACGGCAACGAGGCCAATTTCCTTTGAAAGAAAATTGACAACGCAGATACCTGCACCTTTAGTGTGGAAAGACGTAGTCCTCCATCTAACCCCATCTGTAAAAATAACAAAAGACGGGATAAATTAAAAGATGATGTCGGAAATTTCCGAGCTTCACACCAACTTATATAAGTACGCCAGATTCTGTAATAATGAGCTGCCGTAACCGGCTTCCTAGCTCGTACCATGGTTGGTATAACAGACTCAGGAATGCCCTCTCTTCTTAAGATGGCCTTTTCAACAGCCACCCCGTCAAACGCAGCCGCGCTAAATTGGGGTAAAGGAACGGACCCTGTTGTAACAGGTCCGGACGTAGTGGGAGTGGCCACGGATCGTCTGCGAGTAACCCGAGGAGATCCGAGAACCAAGCCCTCCGAGGCCAATGAGGCGCTATTAGTATGACTGTGACGGACCCTCTCTTGATCCGTTTTAGCAACAGCGGGAGCAGCGGAAACGGTGGAAACAGATACACAAGGCTGTACGGCCACGTGGCTGTGAGAGCATCCACCGCCACTGCCCCTGGATCTCTTGTTCTGGACACATATCGTGACACCTGATGATTGTGGCGGGATGCCATCAGATCCACCTGAGGGTACCCCCACTTCTGGATCAACATCTGAAATACTTCTGGATTTAATGCCCACTCTCCTGGATGAAAAACCCGACGACTGAGAAAATCTGCCTCCCAGTTGTCCACTCCCGGAATGAACACTGCCGACAATATCACCTGGTGATATTCGGCCCATCTGAGGATCCGAGCTACTTCCCGCATTGCCATGCGGCTTCTCGTTCCTCCTTGTTTGTTTATGTATGCGACTGCCGTCGCATTGTCTGACTGCACCTGAACAGTCTGAAAACGAAACATGTACACTGCTTGTCTTAGAGCATTGTAAATCGCCCTGAGTTCCAGAACATTTATGGATAGCGATCTTTCGTGATTTGCCCAGAGGCCCTGGAGCCGATGACTCTGAACTACAGCTCCCCAACCTCTGAGACTTGCGTCTGTTGTCAGAATTATCCAATTCACGACGCCGAATCGTCTCCCTGCAGATAGATTGTGTATTTTTAACCACCAGAGAAGAGACACCCTGACTTGTGGCGACAATCTCACCCTGTGGTGCAACTGCAGATGTGATCCCGACCATTGCGCTAACACCTCCAGTTGAAACGGACGTGAGTGAAACCTTCCGAACTGAAGTGCTTCGAAAGCCGCCACCATTGTGCCTAAAAGGCGAATGCACAAATGTACTGAGACTGTGCGTGGCCTGAGCACTAATTGCACCAGATGACGAATGACCTGTACTTTCTGTTGTGGCAGGTAAACCTTTTGTTTTACTGTATCGAGAATCATCCCTAGGAATTGAAGTCGCTGACACGGAATTAGATGTGATTTCTTTAAACTGACTATCCAACCGTGCTGAACTAGTACATTGTACGTTAGCAAAGCATGCTGGAGAAGCAATTGTTGAGACGGAGCCTTTATGAGTAGATCGTCCAAATACGGAACAATTATTACCCCTAGGGACCTGAGATGAGCTATCATCACGGACATTACCTTGGTGAATACCCGAGGCGCTGATGAGAGGCCAAACGGGAGAGCCTGAAACTGGTAATGGTCTCGCCTTATCGCAAACCTTAAGAAACTCTGGTGAGGTGGCCAAATCGGAATGTGTAAGTACGCATCCTTGAGATCCAGTGCAATCATGAATTCCTGCGGCTCTAACCCTGCAATTACTGACCTGAGAGATTCCATCTTGAATCTGTGGTAAGTGACGTAATGATTGAGACCTTTTAGGTTCAATATTGGCCTGACTGAGCCATCTGGTTTTGGTACCAGAAACAGACTGGAATAATAACCCTGCCCCTGTTCCTGCACGGGGACCGGAATTACAACTGCAGCATTCAGCAGAGACTGAATGGCAACCTGCAGAACTGCTTTCTTGTCGTCCGACACAGGCAGTCCTGTCGTGAAAAATCTTCCTGTCGGAAGATAATCGAACTCTATTTTGTAACCCTCTAATACTAACTTGCGGATCCACCCATCTGTGGACGTCTGCAGCCACGCCCCCTGAAAGCTCTGAAGGCGTGCTCCCACAATTGGAGATCCGAGATGGGCTGGGAGCCCGTCATGCCACTGGTTTGTTAGTGGTCTTAGTGTCTTGACGACGTGCATTGGATTGTCGAGCACTACGTCCCCGACCTCTTCTACCAGGCGTGACTGCTCCTGTGCCCTGCCCACGAAAGGGCTGAGTTCTAAAGGATTTGAACGCCGGACCAGAATATTTCCGTTTAGGTATAGTTGTAGGCGATGGAAGAAACACAGACTTTCCTCCAGTAGCCTCAGAAATCCATTTGTCCAATTCAGGACCGAAAAGCTTCTCGCCATCATAAGGCAATGCCTCTATACCTTTTTTAACCTCCGTCTCCGCCTGCCAAGAACGCAGCCAAAGTGCTCGTCGTACTATGACTAGCGATGAGGACAGGCGAGAAGTAAGCTGACAGACGTCAGTAGAAGCTGTACATAGATATTCAGCAGCTTCCCAGATTTGATCCGCGAGAAGTATAAGATGGTCATCTTGCAGAGCCGACTTGAGCTCTTTTATCCATACCATTAAAGCTTTAGTAACCCAAATGCCAACCAACCCAGGTCTCAGCAGCACTCCAGCTGCTGTATACATGGACCTTAGCATAGCCTCTATTTTACGATCTGCAGGGTCTTTCAGCGTAGTAGCAGTTGGTACTGGTATGGTTAACTTCCTTGTAAGTTTGGATACGGATGAATCCACCAATGGTGGGTTCTCCCAAGTAGCTGTCATGGACTCTGGAAACGGGTAACTCGATTTAAATCTACGAGGAATAGAAAACCGTTTATCCGGATTTTTCCGTGATTCCAGTAACATTTTATTACGAGATTCCGAAATAGGGAAACACATCGGAGATCTCTGTCGTTTAGTAAAAACTACCTCATCATTCGTCAGGGGCTCCTCAGTTTCCGTAAACTCCAGCGACTGACGTACTGCTCTGATGAGATTGTCAATACCTGGGCTGTCAAAATCGTCACTATCTGACTGTTGCCCTATTTCGCCCTCCTCATACTCCTGTTCAGTGAGGTCTAGTATCCCAGAGACTGGAGAATTATTAGGAAAAGGAAATTTATCTTTTCCACTCAAGGTGGGCCTCTGACCAGATTGAGACTCTGGTAACTCAAATGGTCTCATTTTAAACTCAGATCTTGCCGCCTCTCTTTCTTCACGAGAGGCGGCCAGCTCTGATTGTAAACCAACTAATACATCTGCAAGTAAAGCCCATGGAGGGTCCAGAGATGGTGGTTTTACTTCTGAAATCGTATTTATGGCTGTATTAACAACACATGCTGTACATGTGGTGGATCCATCAGGCAACACACTCTTACAGACATGACATGAAAAATGTTTCTTAGATTTTGCTGGTGTCTTACTCATTATAAAAGACAGACAATACAAACTACACACAGACAGACTGCACGACTCAGTAATAACACCAAAGTTCCTGGTATATATCAGGCAAGTGCAGTGCCTGCCAGCAATAAGAAAACTGACCCCAGAATTCCCCTAGTACCACTCTTAGCCGAGATGTAATAAAGGAAACCTGGAACAGACAGGAGAACATTAACATATTAAGCATGCCAAATACTGCCAATGTCTCCCCCCCCCCACTCCCACGACCTCCGTGTACAGCACCGGGTCGGGGCCTGTGGAAGTCTGCATAGGGCCGTGTGAGCGGCCTGTACCTGTAGGCCCAGGCAGCGGGAACTCCTCGGCTGCTGCGGGCGGATAGCGGAAGCAGCGAGCGTGCTGCATAGAGCCCTGGAGCGGCCTATGCACACGCGCTCCCGCCCGCCACACACATTTTGCGGAGTGTCTGTGTAGCCAGGCAGCGCTGCTGCGGCGCCGGGGAGCAGCGGTCTGGTATTTAAGATGCTGGGAGCGGAGAGTGAGAGCGCGCCGCATGGAGCCGTGATGCGGCCCATGCACACGCGCTCCGGGCAGCGGTGAGTACCCAATACAATCCCCAACAGTGGAGCGGCAGCAAGAGCTGACCGCCCCTAACATACCTGGACCGTGACCAAAGTCTATGACGGGGCTTCTCATCCAAGCTCCGTCCAGCTTTTTGCAGGCAGCCTGCAGGTGGAGTGAGGGAGCTCTTTACAGAGAGGTCCGACACTCACGGCTGTTTTCAGCCGCTTCCACTGTCCCTGACCCACGCCTGTTAGAAGGGGGGAAAGGACGTGGAAATCCTTGAAAAGAAGAAAAACTTAGGAACTAAAAAAAAAAAATTCCAATACTTCGTGGACGAGCTCCACTATGCCTTCTAACTGTGTCGAGCACAGAAAAAACACTGAAGTGCTCGAGGATATGGAGGGGAGGAGTAGTCTCAAAAATTAATTTATTCAGTGCCTTCTTCCGGTGGAAGCCGTCCATATCCCCCAAGAGTACTCCAGTGACCCCTAGTGGATGATAAAGAAATTCACAGCCTTACTTACACTAAACTGGACAGAGCTGACATTCAGTGGGTTGTTCCTGGTTACAGCGTATTTGAGCGGTAGGGACTATATTCTTGCAAAAGCCATTCGTATTTTTTTGTTCTCTGGGAGGTACAGTATGTGCCCTATACATAAATTCTACAAACCTGTGGAAGTAACTTAACCAGTTTAGCACCACTGATTGCAAGCTTAGACCAGTCATCTTTTGAGCGGTTACCAAAATACAAGTCCTAGGCATAGCCTATTTGTGCCCTTATTTATCAATGAGTGATAAATTTCACTGTGAGTGAAAAATTGCACCAGCCAATCAGCTCCTAACTGCCATGTTACAGACTGTTTGAAAAATGACAGTCAGGAGTTGATTTGCTGTGCAATTTATCACTCAGAGTGACATTTATCACACATTAATATTTTATTGCGCTACAAGTTAGCTCTATTTTTATCTAAAAGTGACTTGAGTTGCGGGGTAAATATTTGTAGAAATATGGCAGGACACAATGATCTATGTCATTATTTCCCAAGTAATCAGGGTACGATGTTCTAGGCAAGGTAGGAGTATACTGTAGTTCATCGCTGAAAATTGAATTGACTTCAAAGTTTGGGAACTTTTACAGACATATTTCTAAATGTCACAAAGTGTACTTTCAAAGTAGAGAATATGTTATAACGAGATCATGTCTAGAATGAGGAGATCTGGTGAAAGCTGGACTGGTCCGTTTCTTTTCATTTTGACAGATCATATATATACTGTAAAAATACAGAGGAAAAAGGGTTCATTGTACTTTGTAAATATGTATACATTTGGTCTTCACATGGCAGTACTTTTTCAGTGCGATTAAGAGAAATAATTTCATATCATTAAAAAGAACAATCAGTAAAACAGTGCTGCTCATACAAAGTTTGGTTTTCCACTCCTGTGCACAGATTACCTGAGTTAAACTTCAGCACCCCATTCACTATCGTCTTATACAATATAACTGTCCTCAAATATCCACTCAAAGGTACAGTATAATAGGCCCCATGGAAGTTACTGTGGCTGAGATCGATTATCAGAAACCACAGCAGAATATTTGAATTGGTCACATAAAAGGTGATGCTTTAAAAATTGGAAAACTTGTTTATAAAAATCTATCCTCTTTCTGAGCAATTTCCAGGTACATCCTCTGCTAGATTTAGTAACCAACTGGAGAGGATAGACAGAGGGATCTATCAATAGGATCAGGAAGCTGGGCTATTCAAAAATATATTTCTAGTGTTATTTTATCATTACTAATAAAAACTTTACACAGAAATAGACCCATCACGGAAATTGGTTTTCCCTATTAGCACATTAATAAGAGCAGATTTTCCTTTTTTTGTTGCTTCTTGTGCTTCCTTGATGATGTCGGTTATTCGGTCTTCATCTTGCCGAGTGACCAAGAAACCTTTCCCTCCAAAACCTTCTGCCACAGTATGATAATCTGCAGAAAACATCAGAAACAAAATAATCATGCAAATACATACACAGCCAACACAAGTTACATAAATATATGTAAAAATAGGATTTTAATTACCTACCGGTAAATCCTTTTCTCGTAGTCCGTAGAGGATGCTGGGATCCACATTAGTACCATGGGGTATAGACAGGTTTACCAGGAGCCATTGGCACTTTAAGAGTGACTCAGTCTAGAAACTGTGCCCGAGGAGACGGACATCTTCGAGAGAAGGATTATATACAGATAGTGGCGACATTCATACCAGCTCACACATACAAGGCACATCAAGCTAACGAGCTTGAAAAACTTCAGCAACAGCTGAAACATTACTTACCTAGTAATAATGCAGTACATAATTAACAACAAAGTTGTACAGAACCAGATAACAACTGCAGGAAAACGAAGCGCTGGGCGGGCGCCCAGCACCCTCTACGGACTACGAGAAAAAGGATTTACCGGTAGGTAATTAAAATCCTATTTTCTCTTACGTCCTAGAGGATGCTGGGGTCCACATTAGTACCATGGGGATGTACCAAAGCTCCCAGAACGGGAGGGAGAGCGCGGAGGCTCCTGCAGAACTGATTGACTGAACTTCAGATAATCAGAGTCCAAAGTATCGAACTTGTAGAACTTTGCAAACGTGTTCAACCCAGACCAAGTAGCTGCTCGGCAAAGTTGTAACACCGAGACACCCCGGGCAGCCGCCCAGGAGGACCCCACCTTACGAGTAGAGTGGGCCTTAACAGACGTAGGACACGGCAATCCCGCCGTAGAATACGCATGCTGGATAGTGAACCTGATCCAGCAAGAGATAGTCTGCTTAGAAGCAGGACACCCAATTTTCTTGGGATCATATAGGACAAAAGGAGAGTCCGATTTTCTGTGATGAGTACTCTTCACATAGATCTTCAGAGCCCTTATCACATCTAAGGACTTAGATGAAATTGAGGAGTCAGTAGCAACTGGCACCACAATAGATTGGTTGATATGAAATGCCGACACAACCTTCGGAAGAAACTGCTGACGTGTCCGGAGCTCAGCTCTATCTTCATGAAAGATCAAGACAAAAGCCCCCAACTCCAACATACATCTAGCAGAAGCGAAGGCCAACAAAGTGACAGCCATCCACGTAAGAAACTTGACCTCTACCTCTTGCAGAGGCTCAAACCAGTCAGACTGGAGAAACTGCAACATCACGTTAAGATCCCATGGCGCCGTTGACGGTACAAAGGGAGGCTGGATGATGTGCCGAACACCCTTCAAAAAGGTCTGAACCTCAGAGCGGGCAGCCAATTGTTTCTGGAAGAAAATGGATAGGGCCGAAATCTGGACCTTCACAGATCCCAACCTCAGGCCCATATCCACTCCTGCCTGCAGGAAGAGGAGAAACCATCCCAGTTGAAACTCCACCGTAGGAAACCTCTTGGACTCACACCAAGACACATATTTTTTCCAAATACGATGGTAATGTTTAGACGTTACTCCTTTCCTAGCCTGTATCAGGGTAGGAATAACTTTGTTCGGAATGCACTTCCGAGCTAGAATCAGGCATTCAACCTCCATGGCGTCAAACGTAGCCGTGGTAAGTCCAGATAGGCGAACGGCCCCTGCTGCATCAGGTCGCCCCGAAGAGGAAGGGGCCTCGGCTCTTCTTGTAGTAGATCCAGAAGGTCCGCGTACCAAGCCCTTCTCGGCCAGTCTGGCACAATGAGGATCGCTTGAACCCTTGTTCTCCTTATGAGCTTTAGGATTCTTGGGATGAGTGGGAGTGGTGGAAACACATACACCGACTGGAACACCCACGGAGACACCAGGCGTCCACTGCCTGTGGGTCCATTGACTTGAAACAATAATGCCGAAGCTTCTTGTTAAGACGGGAGGCCATCATGTCTATTTGGGGTAATCCCCAAAGGTCTGTTATGTCTTTGAACACCTCCGGATAGAGACCCCACTCCCCCGGATGGAGATTGCGTCTACTGAGGAAGTCTACTTCCCAGTTGTCTACTCCCGGAATGAAGATTGCTGACAGCGCCAACACGTTTTACCTCCGCCATGGCAGCTCTGCTCTACGTTCCGCCCTGTCGGTTTATGTAAGCCACTGTTGTTATGTTGTCTGACTGCACTTGAATGGCCAGATTTCTTAGAAGATGGGCCGCCAGAAGAAGACCGTTGTAGACGGCTCTTAATTCCAGAATGTTGATCGGAAGGCCGACTTCCAGAACTGACCACCTTCCTTGGAAGGTCTCCCCTTGAGTGACTGCGCCCCAGCCCCGGAGGCTTGCATCCGTGGTTAGAAGGATCCAGTCCTGAATACCCAACCTGCAGCCCTCAAGAAGGTGAGGTAGTTGGAGCCACCAGAGGAGCGAAATCCTGGCCTTTGGCGACAGACGAATTCTCAGGTGCATGTGCAGATGAGATCCTGACCACTTGTCCAGGAGATCCAGTTGGAAGGACAGAGCATGAAACCTTCCGTACTGGAGAGCCTCGTAAGAGGCCACTATCTTTCCCAGAAGGCGAATACATTGATGAATCGACACCCGGGCTGGCTTCAGGACATCCCGGACCATTGTTTGTATCACCAACGCTTTTTCCAGTGGAATAAATACCCTCTGTACTTCCGTGTCGAGGATCATCCCCAGAAAGGACAACCTCCTGGTTGGTTCCAAGTGTGATTTTGGAAGGTTCAGAATCCAACCGTGGACACTGAGAAGATCGGTAGAGAGCAATGGACCGCAATAGTTTCTCCATGGACGATGCTTTTATCAGCATATCGTCCAGATATGGAATAATCTTCACCCCCTGTCTGCGAAGGAGAACCATCATCTCTGCCATCACCCTGGTGAATACCCTTGGTACCGTTGAGAGGCCGAATGGCAGGGCCTGGAACTGGAAATGACAGTCCAACAAGGCAAAGCGGAGATACGCCTGATGCGGTAGCCAGATCGGAATGTGGAGGTACGCATCCTTGATATCCAGGGATACCAGGAATTCCCCCTCTTCCAGACTTGATATCACCGCTCTTAGAGACTCCATTTTGAACTTGAACTCCTTCAGAAAGAGGTTCAGTGACTTTAGGTTCAGAATGGGCCTGACCGAACCATCGGGTTTCGTTATCATGAAAAGGTTCGAATAGTAACCCTTGTTATATGAGGTGGTACGGGCACAATGACTTGTGACTCCACCAACTTCTGGACGGTGGCTTGTAGGACCGTCCTGTCTGCCAGCAGAGCTGGTAAACCTGATTTGAAAAATAGGTGAGGGGGGAGATTTTGAAACTCCAGCCTGTACCCTTGGGACACAATATCTTGCACCCAGGGATCCAGGCCGGACGACATCCAGACGTGACTTTACTGCCTGAGTCTCGTTCCCACCGGCCCCACCTCCGGGACCAGCAGTCCACCGTCATGCGGAGGACTTTGGTGTACCTGAAATAGGTTTCTGTACCTGGGAACCTGCCGTAGCGGGTCTCTTGGACTTGGGCCTACCTCCCCGAAAGAACGTGTTGGACAGCCTGGCCTTTTTGGGCTTCGTAGTCCGAAAGGGCTGTGATGTAGCTGAAGAAAACGGTTTCTTCGGAGCAGGAGCAGCTGAGGGAAGAAAGGGAGACTTACCCACTGTAGCCGTGGAAATCCACACATCTAGCGCTTCCCCAAAGACAGCCTGGCCTGTATACGGTAGGGACTCCACACTTTTCCTGGATTCTGTGTCGGCAGACCATCGACGTAGCCACAGTCCTCGCCGCGCTGAGACCGACATGGAAGAAATTCCTGCAGCCATGGAACCCAGATCTTTCATGGATTCCACCAGAAATCCCGCTGAATCCTGAATGTTGCGCAAAAATAAGCCAACATCGTCCTTATCCATAGTATCCAAATCTTCAAGCAAGGTGCCAGACCACTTTACTATAGCTTTGGCAATCCAAACACTGGCAATAGTGGGACGCAGTATAGCTCCTGAAGCCGTGTACATGGATTTGAGCGTATTATCAATCTTAGGATAAGCCGGCTCTATCAAGGCGGTAGATCCCGGAACAGGCAACACCACCTTTTTTGACAGTCTGGATACTGACGCGTCAACAATAGGCGGGTTTTCCCATTTTTTTTCTATCCTCAACAGGGAAAGGAAATGCGACCTGAACCCTCTTAAGGATCTGGAATTTTTTGTCAGGGTTTTCCCAAGCCTATTCAAAAATAGCATTTAATTCTTTTGACGCAGGGAAGGTTAGCGAGGCTTTCTTATTCTCAGTGAAGTAAGCCTCCTCAACCTGCTCAGGTGGTGTATCATTAATATTCAACACATCCCTAATAGCCTCTATCATCAACTGCACCCCTTTAGCAAGAGCTGCTGTCCCCCGTACCCCATCATCATCATCAGAATCTGTATCGGTGTCATCCTGTCACGCTCGGCGTAAGTTGGGGTTCCAACAACCGAGTTTTGGCTAAAGGGACAACTACCTGTGAGGAGAGTAAACGAGGGTGGCTGAATGTAATTCCTCCTCATGGGGTGGAAGCCTTACTAAGTGTTAACGTTGGCCGGAGGGCGTAAAGAAAAGGAGGACTTCGTAGGAAGATAACTGTAGATTTAATGAATAATCAGGCTGTACATGAATATTGGAGCAATTGAAGAAACTGGAAGAATTATAGTCTATGGTTAAATGACTTGAAGAGTGAAGCTGAAGAACTCCAGTAAAGAAGAACTGAAGAGTGTGCTTTGTAATTGAAAGACGAGGCTGAAAAACTTGGACTTTAAAGAAATGAGGACCGGTTTGTGATTGAAAGACGAGGCTGAAGGACTTGGACTTTGAAGAAATGAGGACTGTGGTTTGTGATTGAAAGACGAGGCTGAAGAACACACACACACACACACACACACACACACACACACACACACACACACACACACACACACACACACGGGATACAGACAGAGTTTCTCCCCAAGAATGGCAAGAGAGACACAGAGATTGGAGCAAACCCACACACAGCGCTTTTATACATATAAGGGAGACCCCCTATGAGCGCTGTGTACCTTAATAGGTTACACAGCCATTTTGCAGCCCCCCCCCCTTCAACAACCCCCTGGTACCGTGAGATAGCTGGAGATTGCTGTGGAGGAACTTGCTTCTTTCCTGGACAGCGCTGTGCAGGCAGGAAAATGTCACTGAACGCTGCTGGGTCTGCTCTGAGGAGCTCCGCCCCAAAATGGCGCAGTCTTCCTGCTCTTCATAGGATTATACTGGCCTGAGGATTGATGTTGGCTGAGATCCGAGGACCCCGACAGGCTGAGTGACCAGTGTAGGGTGCAGGCGCTGGCTCAGGGCACCCCTCACAGCGCCGCACAATGTACCGCTGAGCCTCCCGGAGCGCAGTTAATACTGCGCTCCTACCATGATGCTGCCATCTTCACACCGGCCCCCCGCTTGCCTGGGAAGTCGGTGCCTCACTCGCCACAATCTTCAGCTCTGCAAGGGGGTGGCGGCATGCTGCTGGGGTGAGCGATCCCCTGTGGCGGGGAAGGACCTATCCCCTCTGGAGCTGTGTCCAGTCAGCGGAGACAGTGACTCAGACCCCGCAGGGCGGACACTGCTCTCCCCCTAAGTCCCTCGCTGCAGTGAGGCTGTTGCCAACAGCCTCCCTGTAAAAATAAGAATTTACTCACCGGTAATTCTATTTCTCGTAGTCCGTAGTGGATGCTGGGGACTCCGTAAGGACCATGGGGAATAGCGGGCTCCGCAGGAGACTGGGCACTCTAAAGAAAGATTTAGTACTATCTGGTGTGCACTGGCACCTCCCTCTATGCCCCTCCTCCAGACCTCAGTTAAGGAAACTGTGCCCGGAAGAGCTGACATTACA
This sequence comes from Pseudophryne corroboree, assembly GCF_028390025.1. Taxonomy (NCBI): domain Eukaryota; kingdom Metazoa; phylum Chordata; class Amphibia; order Anura; family Myobatrachidae; genus Pseudophryne; species Pseudophryne corroboree. The sequence goes on along the minus strand of NC_086453.1, from coordinate 186,589,937 downwards.
AGGAAAGGATTTTGGAATCCAGGGTAAGACTCATACCAGCCACACCAATCACACTGTACAAATTGTTAACAGTATGAACAACAACTGAGCATCACTCAACCGATGCTACATAACCATAACCCTTTGTTAAGCAATAACTATATACACGTATTGCAGAAAGTCCGCACTTAGGACGGGCGCCCAGCATCCACTACGGACTACGAGAAATAGAATTACCGGTGAGTAAATTCTTATTTTCTCTAACGTCCTAGTGGATGCTGGGGACTCCGTAAGGACCATGGGGATTATACCAAAGCTCCCAAACGGGCGGGAGAGTGCGGATGACTCTGCAGCACCGAATGAGCAAACACCAGGTCCTCCTCAGCCAGGGTATCAAACTTGTAGAATTTTGCAAATGTGTTTGAACCCGACCAAGTAGCAGCTCGGCAAAGCTGTAATGCCGAGACCCCTCGGGCAGCCACCCAAGAACAGCCCACCTTCCTTGTGGAATGGGCTTTCACTGATTTTGGATGCGGCAATCCAGCCGCAGAATGAGCCTGCTGAATCGTGTTACAGATCCAGCGAGCAATGGTTTGCTTTGAAGCAGGAGCACCCAGCTTGTTGGATGCATACAGGACAAACAGCGAGTCAGTTTTCCTGACTCCAGCCGTCCTGGCAACATAGATCTTCAAAGCCCTGACTACATCAAGCAACTTGGAATCCTCCAAGTCACGAGTAGCCGCAGGCACCACAATGGGTTGGTTCAAATGAAAAGTTGACACCACCTTTGGCAGAAACTGCGGACGAGTCCGCAATTCTGCCCTATCCATATGGAAAACCAGATAGGGGCTTTTACATGACAAAGCCGCCAATTCTGACACACGCCTAGCTGAGGCTAAGGCCAACAGCATGACCACTTTCCACGTGAGATACTTTAGCTCCACTGTCTTAAGTGGCTCAAACCAGTGGGATTTCAGGAAACCCAAGACCACGTTAAGATCCCAAGGTGCCACTGGTGGCACAAAAGGAGGTTGAATATGCAGCACTCCCTTAACAAAGGTCTGAACCTCAGGCAGTGAAGCCAGTTCTTTTTGAAAGAAAATGGATAGGGCCGAAATCTGGACCTTTATGGACCCTAATTTTAGGCCCATAGTCACACCTGACTGTAGGAAGTGCAGGAATCGACCCAGCTGGAATTCCTCTGTAGGGGCCTTCCTGGCCTCACACCAAGCAACATATTTTCGCCATATACGGTGATAATGTTTTGCTGTCACGTCCTTCCTAGCCTTTATCAGCGTAGGAATAACTGCATCCGGAATGCTCTTTTCTGCTAGGATCCGGCGTTCAACCGCCATGCCGTCAAACGCAGCCGCGGTAAGTCTTGGAACAGACAGGGCCCCTGTTGCAACAGGTCCTGTCTGAGAGGCAGAGGCCATGGGTCCTCTGTGAGCATTTCTTGCAGCTCCGGGTACCAAGTCCTTCTTGGCCAATCCGGAACAATGAGTATTGTTCTCACTCCTCTTTTTCTTACGATTCTCAGTACCCTGGGTATGAGAGGAAGAGGAGGAAACACATAGACCGACTGGAATACCCACGGTGTCACCAGTGCGTCCACAGCTATCGCCTGAGGGTCCCTTGACCTGGCGCAATACCTCTTTAATTTTTTGTTGAGGCGGGACGCCATCATGTCCACCTGTGGCAGTTCCCATCGATTTACAATCTGCGTGAAGACTTCTTGATGAAGTCCCCACTCTCCCAGGTGGAGGTCGTGTCTGCTGAGGAAGTCTGCTTCCCAGTTGTCCACTCCCGGAATGAACACTGCTGACAGTGCTTGCACGTGATTCTCCGCCCAACGAAGAATCCTGGTGGCTTCCGCCATTGCCACCCTGCTTCTTGTGCCGCCCTGGCGGTTTACATGAGCGACTGCCGTGATGTTGTCTGACTGAATCAGCACTGGTTGGTCTCGAAGCAGAGGCTCCGCTTGACTCAGGGCGTTGTATATGGCCCGTAGCTCCAGAATATTTATGTGCAGACAAGTCTCCTGACTTGACCACAGCCCTTGGAAGTTTCTTCCTTGAGTGACTGCCCCCCACCCTCAGAGGCTTGCATCCGTGGTCACCAGGACCCAGTCCTGTATGCCGAATCTGCGGCCCTCGAGGAGGTGAGCACCTTGTAGCCACCACAGAAGAGACACCCTGGCCCTGGGGGACAGGGTGATCATCCGATGCATCTGAAGATGCAATCCGGACCACTTGTCCAGCAGATCCCACTGAAAGATCCTCGCATGGAACCTGCCGAAGGGAATGGCTTCGTATGACGCCACCATCTTTCCCAGGACTCGTGTGCAGTGATGCACCGACACCTGTTTTGGCTTTAGGAGGTCTCTGACCAGAGTCACGAGCCCCTGAGCCTTCTCCTCCGGGAGAAACACCTTCTTCTGGTCTGTGTCCAGAATCATGCCCAGGAAGGGCAGACGCGTCGCAGGAATCAGCTGCGACTTTGGAATGTTCAGAATCCAGCCGTGCTGACGCAACACTTCCTAAGAGTGTGCTACGCTGATCAGCAACTGCTCCCTGGACCTCGCCTTTATGAGGAGATCGTCCAAGTATGGGATAATTGTAACCCCTTGTTTTCGAAGGAGCACCATCATTTCCGCCATCACCTTGGTAAAAACTCTCTGTGCCGTGGACAGGCCAAACGGCAACGTCTGGAATTGGTAATGACAGTCCCGTACCACAAACCTGAGGTACTCCTGATGAGGCGGATAAATGGGGACATGCAAGTAAGCATCCTTGATGTCCAGAGACACCATAAAATCCCCTCTTCCAGGCTTGCAATGACCGCTCTGAGCGATTCCATTTTGAACTTGAATTTCTTCAGATAAATGTTCAGGGATTTTAAATTTAAAATGGGTCTGACCGAACAGTCCGGTTTCGGTACCACAAACATAGTGGAATAGTAGCCCCTTCCCCGTTGAAGGGGGGGAACCTCTACCACCACCTGCTGGAGAAAAAGTTTGTGAATTGCCGCCAACACTATCTCCCTTTCCATGGGGGAAGTTGGTAAGGCCGATTTTAGGTAACGGTGAGGGGGCGTCACCTCGAATTCCAGCTTGTATCCCTGAGACACAATTTGTATAGCCCAAGGATCCACCTGTGAGCGAACCCACTGGTGGCTGAAATGTCGGAGACGTGCCACCACGGCTCCTGGCTCCGCCTGTGGAGCCCCAGCGTCATGCGGTGGATTTAGTGGAAGCCAGGGAAGACTTTTGTTCCTGGGAACTAGCTGCATGGTGCAGCTTTTTCCCTCTACCCCTGCCTCTGGCAAGAAAGGACGCACCTCTGACCTTCTTGCTCTTCTGAGAACGAAAGGACTGCATTTGGTAATACAGCGCTTTCTTAGGCTGTGGAGGGACATAAGGCAAGAAATTTGACTTCCCAGCCCTAGCTGTGGAAACTAGGTCCGAAAGACCGTCTATCCGTCCCTGCAGCTACCGCACTACACATCCAGGCCGAAGCAATTGCTGGCCTCAGCAGTGTGCCAGAATGTGTATAAACAGACTTCAGGATAGCTTCCTGCTTTCTATCCGCAGGATCCTTTAGGGCGGCCGTATCCTGAGACGGCAGGGCCACCTTCTTAGACAAGCGTGTCAACGCCTTGTCTACACTAGGGGAGGATTCCCAGCGTAACCTGTCCGTTGGCGGGAAAGGATACGCCATAAGTAATCTCTTGGAAATTATCACCTTCCTGTCAGGGGAATCCCACGCTTTTTCACATAATTAATTTAATTCATGTGAAGGGGGAAAAGTCACTTCATGCTTTTTCTCCCCATACATATAAATCCTCTTGTCAGGGACAGGATTTTCCTCAGAAATGTGTAATACATCCTTCATTGCTACAATCATGTAGCGGATGGCTTTAATCATTTTAGGCTGCAACTTTGCCTCATCGTCATCGACACTGGAGTCAGCTTCCGTGTCGACATCTGTGTCAACTATCTGGGATAGTGTGCGCTTTTGAGACCCTGACGGCCTCTGCGCTGTAGGATCAGGCATGGGTTGAGACCCTGACTGTCCCAAGGTTACAGTTTTATCCAATCTGTTATGCAAGGAGTTTACATTATCATTTAACACCTTCCACATATCCATCCAATCAGGTGTCGGCACCGTCGGCGGCGACACCACACTCAGCTGCACTTGTTCTGCCTCCACGTATCCTTCCTCAAACATGTCGACACAGGCGTACCGACACACAGCACACACACAGGGAATGCTCTGACTGAGGACAGGACCCCACAAAGGCTTTTGGGGAGACAGAGAGAGAGTATGCCAGCACACACCCCAGCGCTATATAACCCAGGGATTACACTGTACCTTAGTGTTTACCCCGTAGCTGCTGTTAAATATATCTCTGCGCCTAAATTTATGTGCCCCCCCTCTCTTTTTTACCCTCTATTGCACCTGTATACTGCAGGGGAGAGCCTGGGGAGCGTCCTTCCAGCGGAGCTGTGAAGAGAAAATGGCGCTGGTGTGCTGAGGAAGAAGGCCCCGCCCCCTCAGCGGCGGGCTTCTGTCCCGCTTTAATGTGTAAAAAATGGCGGGGGCTCGGCCATATATACAGTCCCAGACTGTATATATGTCTATTTTTGCCAAAAAGGTAATTAATTGCTGCCCAGGGCGCCCCCCCCTGCGCCCTACAGTGACCGGAGTGTGCGGTGTGCTGTGGGAGCAATGGCGCACAGCTGCAGTGCTGTGCGCTACCTTAAGTGAAGACAGGAGTCTTCAGCCGCCGATTTCGATGTCTTCATGCTTCTGCTGCTTCTGTTCTTCTGGCTCTGCGAGGGGACGGCGGCGCGGCACCGGGAACGGACGATCAAGGTTAGGTACCTGTGTTCGATCCCTCTGGAGCTAATGGTGTCCAGTAGCCTAAGAAGCGCTACCTAGCTGCCGTGAGTAGGTTTGCTTCTCTCCCCTCAGTCCCTCGTAGCAGAGAGTCTGTTGCCAGCAGAAGCTCTCTGAAAATAAAAAACCTGACAAAATACTTTCTTTTCTAGCAAGCTCAGGAGAGCCCACTAGGAGCACCCAGCTCTGGCCGGGCACAGATTCTAACTGAGGTCTGGAGGAGGGGCATAGAGGGAGGAGCCAGTGCACACCAGATAGTACTAAATCTTTCTTTAGAGTGCCCAGTCTCCTGCGGAGCCCGCTATTCCCCATGGTCCTTACGGAGTCCCCAGCATCCACTAGGAAGTTAGAGAAACAATAAATGCTAAAAAATAACTTTTACTAAGGAAACTCTGGAGAGCTCCCCTAGCTGTGACCGGCTCCTCCGGGCACATTTTCTAAACTGAGCCTGGTAGGAGGGGTATAGAGGGAGGAGCCAGCCCACACTCTCAAACTCTTAAAGTGCCAATGGCTTCTGGTGGACCCGTCTATACCCCATGGTGCTAATGTGGACCCCAGCATCCTCTAGGATGTAAGAGAAATATCTTTATTTAGGCAGTAGCATTCTCATCACTTGGAGACTTGTGAGGGCACACCCATAAAATCTAACATACATACAGATGTAGCCACGCTCAGTACGCCGGTACATTGCCCATGTATTCCCTATGAGAACGCATACTTAGACACACGCACATGTTCTAGTCGTGGGCATACTTGCTGTGCCTGGCTTGCCGCGAATACAGCAAGCTCAACGCTAGATGAGCGTGCCTACGTCTGTATTTGGAGAGTAGGTCTGTCACATGATCTATACAGCAGAGCTGTCACTGCAGGTAAAACACCTGAAAATGAGGATCACCTCTTATAGGTACCACATATTTACAATTGGAGCATATGCATGACAATAATGGACCCAATACTGTAAAATATAGTTGGTGAGTAGTGATGTCATTTATCTTTAACAGAGTTCTATGGTGCCTAAGTTTCAGAGCTGAAATCACACACGCCTACCTATTGGTCTCATCATACACTATTTCATTTTCAACTGAAACTTGTGTCATTTATGGGAATAATTTGGCCACTGTATAATAAAAGTGACACTGGAGATTTGGGATTGCAGCACAGAGTATTTAAAGAGATGACGTGCAATAATCTTGTGACGACAGTGACCTGTTTGTTTTTGTGATTGTGAGGACACGGCTGCACATGACAGGGACAGCATCATATTGGGTGGAATGGGGATAAATGTGAAGCCAAAGAGTGGAAAGGAGTAGTGCGAGTAACAGAGTAGAGGAGATTCCTTTCACAATGCAGATCATGGTGTCCAACTCACGTATTAGGAAATCATTTTGACAAATTACTTGACTTTGATAAAAATGAAGTACACACTAGAGATGTGTGCTGAGCGATCTATCACAGACCGCGAGGGGGGAGTGAGATGACGACGGGGTGGGGGGGGGGAGGGGCGCGCACTTCACACAGCGCTGAAGTGAGCGACCTGCTAGATTGAGGGGGGCATACACACGAGAGATCTGTGCTTAATTCCTAAGCAATCTAGTCAGATAACAAGTTGGTAAACAAAATTAAAAAAAAATAGGATTTTAATTACCTACCAGTAAATCATTTTCTCGTAGTACGTAGAGGATACTGGGGTCCACATTAGTTCCATGGGGTATAGACGGGTCCACTAGGTGCCCTGGGCGCTTCAAGAAATCAATAGTGTGCACTGGCTCCTCCCTCTATGCCCCTCCCACCAGACTCAGTCTAGAAACTGTGCCCGAGGAGATGGACATATCCTGAGGAAGGATGTAACAGAACAGTGGTGAGATTCGAACCAGCACACACAAACAAGAGGAAAGCCATACTAACCAACTTGAACAGGAACAGCACCAGCTGAACCAACACATTACTCAACAAAGTAACAGTGCAGGAAAAACGAAGCACTGGGCGAGCGCCCAGTATCCTCTACGGACTACGAGAAAAGGACTTACCGGTAGGTAATTAAAATCCTATTTTCTCTTACGTCCTAGAGGATCCTGGGGTCCACATTAGTACCATGGGGATGTACCAAAGCTCCCAAACCGGGTGGGAGAGTGCTGAGGTTCATGCAGAACTGATTGACCAAACTGAAGGTCCTCAGAGGCCAAAGTATTGAACTTGTAGAACTTAGCAAACGTGTACGAACCTGACCAAATAGCTGCTCGGCAGAGTTGTAAAGCCGAGACACCCCGGGCAGCCACCCAGGAAGAACCCACCGACCTAGTAGAGTGGGCTTGTACTTTAGGAACCGGCACTCATGCCGATGAATAAGCATGCTGGATAGTAAGCCTGATACAGCGAGCAATAGACTGCTTTGAAGCAGAACATCCAATTTTCTTGGGATCATAGAGAACAAACAGCGAGTCAGATTCCTGTGACGAGCTGTCCGCTTCACATAGATCTTCAAAGCCCCTCACAACATCCAAAGACTTTGGAGGTAGCAGAGGTGTCAGTAAGCACCGGAACCACAATAGGTTGGTTGATATGAAACGCAGACACCACCTTAGGAAGAAATTGCTGACGAGTTCTGAGTTCAGCTCTATCTTCATGAAAAATCAAATAGGGGCTATTGTGAGACAACGCCCCCAGTTCGGACACACGCCTTGTAGAAGCTAAGGCCAATAGTGTAACAGTCTTCCATGTAAGAAACTTTACGTCCATCTCCTGTAAAGGCTCATACCATTCCGATTGTAGGAACTGCAACACTACGTTCAGATACCAAGGTGCCGTGGGAGGCACAAAGGGCGGTTGGATGTGCAGATCCCCCTTCAAGAACGTCTGAACCTCAGGGAGGGAAGCCAATTGTTTCTGGAAGAAAATGGATAAGGCCGAAATCTGGACCTTCAAGCAGCCCAAACGGAGGCCCATATCCACACCCAACTGTAGAAAAAGGAGAAAACGTCCCAGCTGAAATTCCACTGCAGGAAATTTCCTGTTTTCACACCACGAGACATATTTTATTCCAAATACGGTGGAAATGTTTAGACGTTACCCCTTTCCTGGCTTGGATCAAGGTAGGGACAACCTTGTTCGGAATGACGTCAAACGTAGCCGTGGTAAGTCTTGATAGACAGGCGGCCCCTGTTGTAGAAGATCCTCTCGAAGAGGAAGAGGCCACGGGTCCTCTAGGAGCATCTCCAGTAGATCCGCGTACCAGGCCCTTCTTGGTCAATCCAGAGCAATGAGAATTGCTTGAACCTTTTCCCTTTTAATTCTTTTGAGAATTCTTGGGATCAGTGGAAAAGGTGGAAACACGTAAACCCATTTGGTAGACCCATGGAGTCACCAGAGCGTCAACCGCCACTGCTTGCGAATCCCTCGACCTGGAACAATACCACTTTAGCTTCTTGTTGAGACAAGAGGCCATCATGTCTATCTGTGGAATTCCCCACCGACGTGTTAAGGACTGGAACACCTGCGGGTGAAGGCCACACTCCCCCCGGTGGAGGTAGTGTCTGCTGAGGAAGTCCGCTTCCCAGTTGTCTACTCCCGGACTGAAGATTGCCGACAGCGCCACCGCGTGTCTTTCTGCCCAGAGCATAATTCTGGTTACCTCCGACATTGCTGCTCTACTCTTCATTCCGCCCTGTCGGTTTATGTACGTTACTGCTGTCACATTGTCCAACTGAACCTGAATGGCGTGATTTTGAAGAAGATGCGATGCAAGTAGCAGGGCGTTGTATATGGCCCTTAGTTTCAGAATGTTGATTGGAAGGACGACTTCCTGACTTGACCATCTTTCTTGAAACTGCACCCTCTGGGTGACTGCTCTCCAACCTCTGAGGCTTGCGTCTGTGATTAGCAGAACCCAATTTTGAATCCCGAACCTTCGACCCTCGGTCAGGTGAGAAGTCTGAAGCCACCACAGAAGACAAATCCTGGCTTTTGGTGACAGACGTATCTTCTGCTGCATGTGAAGATGCGATCCGGACCATTTGTCTAGCAGATCCAGCTGGAAGGGCCTCGCATGAAACCTTCCGTACTGTAGAGCCTCGTAAGAGGCAACCATCTTCCCCAGAAGGTGAATGCATAGATGCACCGATATCCAGGCTGGTTTTAGGACATCCCGCACCATCGACTGGATTATCAATGCCTTTTTCAATGGAAGGAATACCTTCTGTTCCTCCATATCCAGTATCATCCCCAGAAACAGAAGCCTCCGTGTTGGTTCCAGGTGGGATTTTGGTAGGTTCAGAATCCATCCGTGATCCTGGAGAAGCTGGGTTGAGAGGGCAATGCTGTCCAACAACCTCTCCCTAAAAGGCGCTTTTATCAGCAGGTCGTCCAGGTACGGTATTATGTTCACTCCCTGCTTGCGAAGAAGAAACATCATCTCTGCCATTACCTTGGTAAATACCCTCGGTGGCATGGAGAGGCCAAATGGCAGGGCCTGAAACTGGTAGTGACAGTCCTGTAGTGCAAACCTTAGATAAGCCTGATGAGGCGGCCAAATCGGAATATGAAGGTATCCATCATTAATGTCCAGAGACACCAGGAATTCCCCCTCCTCCAGACCTGAGATCACCGCTCTCAGAGACTCCATCTTGAACTTGAACACCCTTAAATACGGGTTCAGTGATTTGAGGTTTAAAATGGGCCTTAACGAACCGTCCGATTTCGGTATCACAAACAGGTTGAAGTAATAACCCTTGTTTTGTAATTGAAGTGGAACTGGGACAATGACCTGAGTCTGTGCCAGTTTTTGAATTGCTGCCTGTAAAGTCATACTTGCTTCCGGAGAAGCTGGTAAGCCTGATTTGAAGAATCTTTGAGGTGGGAGTTCCTAAAACTCCAGTCTGTATCCCTCGGTGATAAGGTCTGTGACCCAGGGATCCTGGCAAGATGTTGCCCAAACGTGACTGAAATCACGTAACCGAGCTCCCACCTGCCTGTCTTCCAGGCAGTGCAGACCACCGTCATGCTGGAGGTCTGTTCCTGAGAACCTGCAGCTGCTGGTTTCCTGGGTTTACCGCTATTAAATTGAAGGCGGTAGAAGAACCTTTGAATTTGCCTTTGAATTTCGTTGTCCGAAAGGACTGCAGAGTTGGAGCAGAGTAGGTTTTCCTAGCTGGGGGTGCTGCGGAAGGAAGGTACGTATACTTACCCGCCTTGGATATCCACTTATCCAGTTCATCCCCAAAAGGGCCTCAACTGTGAATGGTAGGTTTTCCATGCCTTTCCTGGAATCCGCATCCGCAGTCCACTGGCGTAGCCACAAGCCCCTGCGTGCTGACACTGCCATGGCAGTGGTGTGTGCGTTGAGCAAACCAATTTCCTTTTTGGTCTCCACCATAAAGTTAACAGAGTCTTGAATATGCTGCAGGAGTAAAACTATCTCCCCCCTGGGTACGGGATCCAATCCATCAATTAGGTTACCTGACCACTTTGCAATGGCTTTAGTGATACATGCGCAAGCAATAGTGTGTCTCTGGGCCACCCCAGCAGCAGTGTATAATGATTTGAGAGTGTTCTCAGTCTTGCGGTCAGCTGTGTTCTTTAAGGATGCTGCCCCAGGAACAGGTAAGACTATCTTGCGTGACAACCTAGATACTGATGCGTCCACAATCGGCGGGTTTTCCCCATTTCTTTCTATCTTCCAGAGGAAAGGGAAAGGATGTAATTAATCTTTTAGGGATCGGACATTTTTTGTCAGGTATAGCCCAAGTTTCTTCAAACAGTGCATTTAATTCCTATTATGCAGGAAAAGTAGCTGTGGATTTCTTTTTTACATTAAAATAACATTCCTCCTCTACCGCCGCCGTCTTGTCAGGAATGTGCAGGACATTTCTGATAGCCTCTATCAGGGCCTGTATTCCTTGTGACAGGACCGCATCCCCCCACTCGCATCCACTTCATCCTCCTCTGGATCTGATGTATCGTCATCAGTATCATCCTGCATGAGCTGGGCCAGAGTAGGCTTTTGTGGGCAAATGGCGGGGGTTTGAGACGCTGGTATGGGAACTGAATCTTTATTCATCAGGTCCATCCATAGACTGTCTTAAGAATTGTGTCTCTTTCTCATTATGGGATAATTTAGTAGAAATATTAGATATCATCCCTTTAATGGAAGCTAACCATGGGGGTTCTGCCCCACTAGCCTGAGAATGTGCACTATCCTGAGTACAGGGTAGTGAGTCTCCGGGGGAGGAAAGACACTCAGCTGTGCAGGAAACACAGTCCCTGGACATGGTAACAAGAAGGGACACACCCACAGACAGAAGGTAAAAACAGAGTTTAACACACACAGAGCCCTCAGGGAGACACAGAAATTGGAGCCAGCCACACAGCGCCCTTGTAACCAAGTGAAATTTAGCTGGGTCGCCACACTAAGTCCCTTAATAGGGCTTAGTATACTACAATACTCCCCCCTTCTAAGACCCCCTGGTATTGCTGAAGAGACGTGGAGTCTTTGTGGAGGAGCTGCGCTTCCCTGTGATTCCTGTCAGTGTAAGCTGCAGAGGGAAAATGGCGCTGGTGAGCTGCTGGATCCGCTCATAGTGAAGTCCCGCCCCCTTAATGGCGCTTGGCTTCCCGCTTTTTTATACTGGCCTGAGGTAATTTTTATGCCTAACAGAGGGTTAAAACCCTTGTTAGGTATGATAGCCAGTGTGGGTATGCATTGGTGGCTCAGCACGTCCCTCACAGCGGAACACACGTCTGTGTATGTCCTCTGAGCCCTCTGGAGCGCGGCCTGCACTCAGAGCTGCGCTCCTACCCTTGTGCCGCCATTCCCGCCAGCAACCCGCTAACCAGGACGCTGGCGCTGTACTCACCACTCTTCTATCTTCTGACTGTTAGGGGTGGTGGCGTGCTGCGGGAGGGTACGCTCGCCATGGTGGGGCTTACGAATGACTCGCTCAGGAGCTCAGTGTGCTGTCAGCGGTGAAACGGGACCAATAACTCTTTAGGAAGTTGGGCCGTTCTCCCCCCTAAGTCCCACGAAGCAGGCAGTCTGGTGCCAATCAGACCTGCCTGAAGGCAACAAACAGAAAATAAATGCAGAAAACTCTTCAGGAGCTTCCCTAAGTGTGACCGGCTCCTTCGGGCACATTTTCTAAACTGAGTCTGGTGGGAGGGGCATAGAGGGAAGAGCCAGTGCACACTATTGATTTCTTGAAGTGCCCAAGGCTCCTAGTGGACCCGTCAATACCCCATGGTACTAATGTGGACCCCAGTATCCTCTAGGACATAAGAGAAACAGAGATACCATCATTTTCCATTGAAACATACAGAGGCTGCAGAGTACATAGTCAGGAGAAGAATAGACACTAAAATAACTCACCATTATATGCCAGACTGCAGGCAACATTGCTTCCCAGCATGGGGACTTGTTCTCGAGAAATCTGACTCCAGCAGGCATCGTTTCCAACCAGAGCAATCACTGGAGTCTGAGAGAGAACATTACAGACAGTAACGTAAAGGTTGCATACAATTAAAGCAAGCAGCTCACAAGTATCACACTAAGGAGTATTAATAATAGTGGAAGTATTATAACCACAATTAGTAACAGTGTCTATTGACAGACTTTTACATTTTTCCCCAAAAATGCCTGGGCTATGTACTAACATGCAGGGACAGCAGTAGAGATAACCACTGTCCCAGCGAGTTACAACCCTGGCTTACTGGAGGAGTTGTGAAAGACTTCTCCTTAGAAGCATATGCAGTGTTCGTGTCAGACTCCGGAGCCAGACGGAGACTCCATAGGCATAAAGTGGTTTGCACCATGTGATGATGGTGTAAACCAACGGGACCAAACTCCAAAAGGCAAAGCTTAGGAGGCGTGGGTGGTTTGGGGGAGGTTAGGGTTAAACACTAGGCGGGGTGGTTAGCCCTAGCCGTCACCCTCCCTCCCGTTCCCAAGGATTAGCCATAGACGCCACTCTGGGGGGTTAACCCTAGCCACCACCCTCCGGAGGGTTAGGGGAGGGTTAAAATCATTACCCCTCTAGTGTCGGGATGCTGCTGTTGGTCACGTGACTGCCGGCATCCCAATCACCTGTATATTGAATTGCCGAACTTGGTATATTGAATTGCATTGTTTCAAAATTGAACTTATGGTATATGTATCATTTATTTTTTACAAGACCAGCTGCATACACTAAAGGCCCATAGACACTGGGCGATATTGAGCTGAAAGCAGCTCACTTTTGGTGTGTTGAGCTGCTTTCAGCTCAAAGCCGCCCAGTGTGTATGCTCAAGCGGAGCGGTGAACGCTGATGCGCGCTCCCGCTTCATCGCTGGCGGCCGCCGTTCATCTACTGGTATTACCAGTAGATGAACAGCGGGGTGAGCTGCTTTCCATAGCATCCTGCTATGGAAAGCCGCTCACCCCCGCTGATATCGCTGGGCAGGGGAAAAAAGCGATCAGTGTGTATGCACGGAGCGCTTTTCAGCCGAGCGATGTCAGCGATCATCGCTATGCATACACACTGGGCAAAAACACCCAGTGTGTATGCACCTTAACTGTCCAGATTACAGTAGTGCATAGAACATATATGTGTAAGTTAGATAGCAAAAAAGAGTCAGTACATCCACTTATATGCAAAAAGTTAAAAATATTTATCAGGTAATAAGCAGCATAATGAAGTCCAACATAGCAAAGAGCATTTTCAATAATCAAGAATTACGTAGCAATACGCATGAATACTTAGCATAAAGATAGCCAGAGTGGTACACATATACTGTCAATAAGTCATCCCATGAAAAATGGACTATGCCATGGCACAGTGCATTTTTCATGGGATGATGGGTGCGTTCTAGACCGACTTGTGTTGTGGTTGGTCATTGTACTTAAGGCGGAATGGAAAAACATACCACCTGCTGTTGTCCAGGAACTTGTGGACTGTTTGCCAAGAAGGGTGTCTGCAGTAATCACTGCATGTGGTGGGCCTAAAAAGTACTGACGTCAATAAAATCTCATTGATCTTTTTGCTTTCAGTGTCCAATCACTTGTGTCCACATAGTTCTGTATGTATGTATGTATATATATATATATATATATATATATATATATATATATAATATTATATACAAGTATGTTAATGTCTGTTCTACGTTCATAACACTGCAATAGAAAATATTAGTTACAAAGCAAATTTTATTTTTAAACTAAAAACTACCTTGTGGCGTGTATATGTATCAAACTCTACAATGCTGTATCCTAATGAACCATCTCCATATATTATCCAAACCTAAAAGGAAAAAAAGGAAAAAAAGAGAAGATTTTTCATGTAAGAATTACTCAACAGTGTATACTGTACAAAAAAAGTGCGAGAGTGTTTTGGAGTGTAATAAAATATATAGCATTTTGTGCACTACACTGCAAGTAGCAGCTATGCATGTACCTACCAATCTCCTTCCTCAATTTTACAAAAAAACAACTGTATTTTACAAATAGAATATATTAAAAGTTACTTTTGGTAGAAAACGAAGGTGCATTACAGTAACGGACTTTTAATAAATACTCCGTCTTCTTCTGAATAATCTATGGCAGTCATTACTATAGGTTAGTTTCCCTACAGATTAGGCAGGAGAGGGGGTGGCAAATTTACTAAGCAGCACTTTTTACAGGTGGATCTTCGGCAGTTTTACCTGCTGGCTTTAATGGGGCAATAATATTAAATACAAAGCCAGACCAGTTTTGCATTTAATTTTATTGCCCATTTCAATCCAGCTGAAAGAAGATGAAATCAAGTTTTAAAAAGCGCTAAGCTATAAACATGTAAGAAACATATAATAGCTTTCTCCGCGTGTATTCCTCTCACCCCACTGCCAGTGAGAATAAAAAAGGGTAGAGAGGGTACAAAATTGTGTTTTAACAGTTTTTTTCACTGGAAAAAAAACAACAGGATTATGAATGATCTCTAATACGGTCTACTTAATTGGGTGGACACACTAAGGGTGATTATATTTTTCTTACGTTAAACTTGATTTTATCTTCTTTCAGTTGTATCTATCTGGAGGGTGTGTTTTGAGAAACCCTCTGAAAATCTTGTGAAAGCTGCTTTGTTTATATTTATTGAGCACTTTTTGTATGTACTCTTGTGTAGATCCTTTGAATCCAGCAGCAGAAACCAGCGAAGACACCGTGGCTTTGAAAGGTGTCACTTAGTAAATTTATCCCAGGTAGTTAAAAATGCCACTCATGATGGCAAGTGTATTTGAGTGACTTCCGAAGATTCCTCAACAAAAACAAACCATCAGCAGACAGAGCTGTATCTAGGTGTGGGGATGTCACTGCCCCTCAGCCTCTGCATGTGGTTTTGTTAGGTGCCTCCAAAAGGGATGCTCCGAGCATGCACCCTGCAACTACGGAGCTGCCTAGACCTACTTCCCAGAGCTGGCAGCCCCGCCCCCTAGGTGCAACATCATGATGTCATGGGGGCGGCATACGGCGTACTGCCGCCCTGTTATGGAGCTGTCAGCTGACAACTAGTTTTGGAAACCTGGTTTAATAAAAAGAATTACAGTCAGTCAGTATAATAATATCCAACTAGTATTCTGTTTGCTTGTCTGACTATGGCCCTACACAGAGAGCTGCCAGCAGGAATGAGAATAGATACTACTCTAGACAGAAAAGGATACTATAATTATATATATATATATATATATATATATATATATATATATATATTTCTTTTTTTTCCGATTCCACAATAGTACATTTATCTTCCATTCTATTAGGGGGACACTGCTAACTTTTCTTTTTTTCTTGCACACAGATGTGTTTACACGTACTCTCCCCTAGTAATACAGTAGCTCTGGAACTTCACCAAGGTTAGCTGTGTTAGCATTAGTGCATATTATCAGTGCCCTCTATACCCCAAGGTTACCAGTGTCCTCCATATGGATTCAGAGAAATACATTTTACAGTAAGTACCAAAAATCCTATTTTCTCAAAGGCTGTCCCTATTGTGAAGGAACTAATTAATTAACTATTTTGGTACCTGTAATACACCAATGACAAAGTGCTTTATATCTATTTCTACAAAATAATAAGCAAGTACCCACCAAACATCGGATACAGAAAGAGCACCAATTATTTTTGCCCTAAGGCTGGTTATGCCTAGGAGGGTGACCGACATGCATTTTTGTGAACCCAACTGCCCTGGGGAAGCAAGCATTGATGTCAACATTCCTAGGGCTGGTCTGAATATCCCCTTTATAGTTCCACCTGCACAGGTTGTCAAAGCCTACTGCTGGTTTACTGAAAAAGCAGAAGTGAGAAGTGACCCCACATTTTTTCCTCTGACTTTGGGACAAGCAGCACTATGCTGTAAATACTAGACAGTGGGGATGCCACACACTTATTTTCTAATTATTTATAAAAAAAATTCAATAGAGGTCTATCCATATACTTTTGTGCATCAAAATCGCTTAGTTGGTCAGAAAATTGTTCACTTTTCCACATATTTGAACAATATCTGACCATTTTAATGTTATTTAGCATTGGCTCAATGATCATTTGTTAGTATCCACTGAACTATAAATGTTTCAACCAGCTACATGCTTGTATTACCATTCAGTTTATGGCCAGCTTAAGGTTCCCCATCTGCCAGTAAAAGTGCAGTTCTATAAGATATGCAAGCTATAACTGCCCCTACTTTGAGGAACATACTCCATTCCTTCATCATTAAATGTATACATCTGTTCCTGTCTGTTAGCCTTAGGGGCAGATTCGATTAAATGCAAGGTGCCACCGGAATAGCTTTGCAGCATGTGGCTCTCACTCATTTCAGCTCGCAGCTAATGGAGGTATGAGCAAAAATGAGCGTATATCTCCTTATGGTAAATTGCTGTTTTGTACCAGCACACAAATTGCAAAGCACCTCACATGTAATTGAATCGACCTCTTAAGTTTGGCATACACTTTACAATTATCTGGCAGATCATGAGCCAGATCTGGCTGGTTGTAATGGAAATCTGGTAATGTATAAGAGTAAAGGACAATCGACCATTTGCTCCCAAACACTGAAAAACAGACAAAAACTGTCGTTCATACAAATTGGTTAAATTTGTGATTTAACCAATTTGTATGAATGACAGGTTTGTCCATTTTCCAGTGTTTAGGAGCAAATGGTCAACTGTCATTTTCTCTCATTCATTACCAGATTTTCATTTAAACCAGCCAGATCTGGCAGATGATCGTTTATCTCAGTCCACGGCTTAGTAAAGTACCAACCAACCTAGTCCTAACTGTACTTTTTCAAACAGAGCCTGTAACATGGCAGTAAGAAGCTAGTTGGCTGGTACTTTATCTCTGTACACTTTATATTTCTCCAAGGCTTGGTTATATATATATATATATATATATATATATATATATATATATATATATATATATATAGGATATAGAAAAAGAGGAAAAATGGCACCCAGGAATTAAAAGTACCCTTATATATAGACTGTTCCTTAACAGGTTTCATGACCAATATTTATAAAGGTTTTTCTTAAAAATATATAACGGACTGTTTTTCATAAAAAAAATGTATTAAAACAACTATACAGAAACATAATCTGTGTCCATCATTATTACATAGACATTAAGATGTAATTTCTCCTACAACGATCCGTCAATAGGATATAAAGGAATGAAGGCAACTTTATGTTGTGTCCTTAATCCTCCTCATAAATGTTCGGAGATAACATCAACAAGAAAATACGGTGACCCAACGCGTTTAGTCTAGGAACTTGACTTCATCAGGGGTGTGTCTTAGATAGCAGTGTCTATCCTAGAGAGTACCAAGCCTAAACCATTGGCCGAGTTGGTTCATACGGGGGTTTCAAAAACATCAATGAGGCGAAAGGTAAAAACATGGATTCGGCCTCGTGGATCTGGTGGCTCAAATTTCATAGAGCTCAAAATAGAAGCACCGTGGATTTTGAGGTGTGTTTAGGATCATTATCCATTTGTAGAAGCCAGCCTCTCTTTAACTTCAACTTTTTCACAGATGGCATCAAGTTAGCGTCCAAAATTTGCTGGAATCTTATTGAATCCATTTTTCCTTCTACTCGTGAAATGTTCCCTGTGCCACTGGCTGCAATACAACCCCAAAGCATGATTGATCCACCCCCATGCTTAACAGTTGGACAGAGGTTCTTTTCATTAAATTCTGTGCCCTTCCTTCTCCAAACGTACCTTTGCTCATTCCGGCCAAAATGTTATATTTTAACCTCATCGGTCCTCAGATCTTTATTCCAAAATGCATCAGGCTTGTCTATATGTTCATTTGCAAACTTCAAACGCTGATTTTTGTGGCGAGGACGTAGAAGAGGTTTTCTTCTGATAACTCTTCCATGAAGACCATATTTGTACAAGTATCTCTTCATAGTGGAATAGTGTACCACAACTCTAGTGTCTGCCAGATCTTCCTGGAGGGATCGTGCAGTCAAACGTGGATTTTGACTTGCTTTTCTCACAATCCTGCGAGCTGTTCTGTCTGATATTTTTCTTGGTCTTCCAGATCTTGCTTTAACTTCCACTGTTCCTGATGACTACCATTTCTTAATTACATTCCGAACAGAGGATATGGGCATCTGATAACGCTTTGCTATCTTCTTATAGCCTTCTCCTGCTTTGTGAGCGTCAACTATTCTCAGTTTCAGTGTTCTACACAACTGCTTAGAGGAACCCATGGTGCTGATTGTTGGAGCAAGGTCAGATGAGTCTGGCCTTTTAAACCTTTGAGATTGACATCACCTGGTCTTTCCAGACGATGATTGAGAACAATCCATGACACTGCCAGGTCTCAGCTGTCCAAAGGGGGCAGTACAAGGTACTAACTCTGCAGGGTGCCCAAACTTTTGCAGACACCATTTGTTTTCTGTTCTTTTGAAAGTGTAAATGATGGAAATAAAATCAAACTTTTTTTGACATGTTATAAGAATGTCTAATCTGTAATTTGATGCCTTTTGGAGATTTTTGTATCTTTCCTTGACTTCTTTTTGCACATTAAAATGAATTTTTGCCTGGGGTGCTCAAACGTTCAAACCCCACTGTATGTATATATTATACACACACACACACACACACACACACACACACACACACACACACACACACACACACACACATATGTATATCCTTAAATACTAGATGCAGGAGAGGCTTTATTTTTCTTAGAATGGTCTTTGTTCAGGTACGGCTTTTGCAACAACACAAACGTTCTAGGTTCTTTCAGGTTCCCCAGATTCCAAACTAGAATCATTTCCATCAGTGTGTGGCAAGTCTCTTTCTGAATGAGAATCCATTACAATCACCTCAGCTTCTGGAAAAAGGACTGGACCTTTTAAACCCTTTTTTTTATCTGCTCATGTACCAAAGCTAGTTACATCTGTAAAAAAAAATAAGATTTTACTCACCGGTAAATCTATTTCTCGTAGTCCGTAGTGGATGCTGGGAACTCCGTAAGGACCATGGGGAATAGACGGGCTCCGCAGGAGACTGGGCACTCTAAAAGAAAGATTAGGTACTATCTGGTGTGCACTGGCTCCTCCCTCTATGCCCCTCCTCCAGACCTCAGTTAGGATACTGTGCCCGGAAGAGCTGACACAATAAGGAAGGATTTTGAATCCCGGGTAAGACTCATACCAGCCACACCAATCACACCGTATAACTCGTGATACTATACCCAGTTAACAGTATGAAATATAACGGAGCCTCTCAACAGATGGCTCAACAATAACCCTTTAGTTAGGCAATAACTATATACAAGTATTGCAGACAATCCGCACTTGGGATGGGCGCCCAGCATCCACTACGGACTACGAGAAATAGATTTACCGGTGAGTAAAATCTTATTTTCTCTGACGTCCTAGTGGATGCTGGGAACTCCGTAAGGACCATGGGGATTATACCAAAGCTCCCAAACGGGTGGGAGAGTGCGGATGACTCTGCAGCACCGAATGAGAGAGCTCAAGGTCCTCCTCAGCCAGGTTATCAAATTTGTAGAATTTAGCAAACGTGTTTGCCCCTGACCAAGTTGCAGCTCGGCAAAGTTGTAAAGCCGAGACCCCTCGGGCAGCCGCCCAAAATGAGCCCACTTTCCTCGTGGAATGGGCTGTTACTGATTTAGGATGCGGCAATCCAGCCGCAGAATGCTCCAGCTGAATTGTGCTACAAATTCAGCGAGCAATAGTCTGCTTAGAAGCAGGAGCACCTATTTTGTTGGGTGCCTACAGGATAAAAAACGAGTCTGTTTTCCTGACTCCAGCCGTCCTGGAAATATAAATTTTTAAGGCCCTGACTACGTCCAGTAACTTGGAATCTTCCAAGTCCCTAGTAGCCGCAGGCACTACAATAGGTTGGTTCAAGTGAAAAGCTGATACCACCTTAGGGAGAAACTGGGGACGAGTCCTCAATTCTGCCCTATCCATGTGGAAAATCAGATAAGGGCTTTTACATGACAAAGCCGCCAATTCTGACACACGCCTGGCCGAAGCCAAGGCCAATAACATGACCACTTTCCACGTGAGATATTTCAAATCCACAGTTTTAAGTGGCTCAAACCAATGTGATTTTAAGAAACTCAACACCACGTTGAGATCCCAAGGTGCCACAGAAGGCACAAAAAAGGGGCTGAATATGTAGCACTCCCTTTACAAATGTCTGAACTCCAGGCAGTGAAGCCAGTTCTTTCTGGAAGAAAATCGACAGAGCCGAAATCTGGACCTTAATGGAACCCAAATTTAGGCCCATAGTCACTCCTGACTGTAGGAAGTGCAGAAAACGACCCAGCTGAAATTCCTCTGTTGGGGCCTTCCTGGCCTCACACCACGCAACATATTTTCGCCAAATACGGTGATAATGGTTTGCGGTTACTTCTTTCCTGGCTTTTATCAGCGTAGGAATAACTTCCTCCAGAATGCCCTTTTGCTTTAGGATCCGGAATTCAACCGCCATGCCGTCCAACGCAGCCGCGGTAAGTCTTGGAACAGACAGGGCCCCTGCTGTAGCAGATCCTGTCTGAGCGGTAGAGGCCATGGGTCCTCTGATATTATTTCTTGAAGTTCTGGGTACCAAGCTCTTCTTGGCCCATCCGGAACCACGAGTATCGTTCTTACTCCTCGTTTTCTTATTATTCTCAGTACCTTTGGTATGAGAGGCAGAGGAGGGAATACATAAACCGACTGGTACACCCACGGTGTCACTAGAGCGTCCACAGCTATTGCCTGAGGGTCCCTTGACCTGGCGCAATATCTAGTTTTTTTGTTTAGGCGGGACGCCATCATGTCCACCTGTGGCCTTTCCCAACGGTTTACCAACAGTTGGAAGACTTCTGGATGAAGTCTCCACTCTCCCGGGTGTCGGTCGTGTCTGCTAAGGAAGTCTGCTTCCCAGTTGTCCACTCCCGGAATGAACACTGCTGACGGTGCTAAGACATGATTTTCCGCCCATCGGAGAATCCTTGTGGCTTCTGCCATCGCCATCCTGCTTCTTGTGCCGCCCTGTCGGTTTACATGGGCGACTGCCGTAATGTTGTCTGATTGGATCAGTACCAGCTGGTTTTGAAGCAGAGGCCTTGCCAGACTTAGGGCATTGTAAATGGCCCTCAGTTCCAGAATATTTATGTGTAGGGACGACTCCTGACTTGACCAAAGTCCTTGGAAATTTCTTCCCTGTG
This sequence comes from Pseudophryne corroboree, assembly GCF_028390025.1. Classification (NCBI taxonomy): domain Eukaryota; kingdom Metazoa; phylum Chordata; class Amphibia; order Anura; family Myobatrachidae; genus Pseudophryne; species Pseudophryne corroboree. Next base: position 186,568,360 of record NC_086453.1, on the reverse strand, counting down.
TGACTGCCCCCCAGCCTCGAAGGCTGGCATCCGTGGTTACCAGGACCCAGTCCTGTATGCCGAATCTGCGGCCCTCTTGAAGATGAGCACTCTGCAGCCGCCACAGTAGAGATACCCTGGTCCTTGGAGACAGGGTTATCAGCCGATGCATCTGAAGATGCGATTCCGACCACTTGTCCAAGAGGTCCCACTGAAAGGTTCTTGCATGGAACCTGCCGAATGGAATTTTGCTTCGTAAGAAGCTACCATTTTTCCCAGGACTCGTGTGCAGTGATGCAATGATACCTGTTTTGGTTTCAGGAGGTCTCTGACTAGAGATGACAGCTCCTTGGCTTTCTCCTGCGGGAGAAACACTTTTTTCTGTTCTGTGTCCAGAACCATCCCCAGGAACAGCAGGCGTGTGGTAGGAACCAGCTGTGACTTTGGAATGTATAGAATCCATCCGTGCTGTTGTAGCACTTCCCGAGATAGTGCTACTTCCGACCAACAACTGCTCCATGGACCTCGCCTTTATAAGGAGATCGTCCAAGTACGGGATAATTAAAAACTCCCTTTTTTCGAAGGAGTATCATCATTTCTGCCATTACCTTGGTAAAGACCCTCGGTGCCGTGGACAGTCCAAACGGCAGTGTTTGGAATTGGTAATGGCAATCCTGTACCACAAATCTGAGGTACTCCTGGTGAGGATGGTAAATGGGGACATGTAGGTAAGCATCCTTGATGTCCAGGGATACCATGTAATCCCCCTCCTCCAGGCTTGCAATAACCGCCCTGAGCGATTCCATCTTGAACTTGAATTTTTTTATGTATGTGTTCAAGGACTTCAAATTTAAAATGGGTCTCACCGAACCGTCCGGTTTCGGTACCACAAACAGTGTGGAATAGTAACCCCGTCCTTGTTGAAGTAGGGGCACCTTGACTATCACCTGCTGGGAATACAGCTTGTGAATTGCCTCTAGCACAGCCTCCCTGCCTGAGGGAGTTGTCGGCAAGGCAGATTTGAGGAAACGGCGGGGGGGAGACGGCTCGAATTCCAGCCTGTACCCCTGAGATACTACTTGAAGGATCCAGGGATCCACCTGTGAGCGAGCCCACTGATCGCTGAAATTTTTGAGGCGGCCCCCCACCGTACCTGGCTACGCCTGTGGAGCCCCCGCGTCATGCGGTGGACTCAGAGGAAGCGGGGGAAGAATTTTGATTCTGGGAACTGGCTGACTGGTGCAGCTTTTTCACTCTTCCCTCGTCTCTGTGCAGAAAGGAAGCGCCTTTGACCCGCTTGCTTTTCTGAAGCCAAAATGACTGTACCTGATAATACAGTGCTTTCTTAGGCTGTGAGGAAACCTGAGGTAAAAATTTTTCTTCCCAGCTGTTGCTGTGGATACGAGGTCCCAGAGACCATCCCCAAACAATTCCTCACCCTTATAAGGCTCTATGTGCCTTTTAAAGTCAGCATCACCTGTCCAGTGCCGGGTCTCTAATACCCTCCTGACAGAATGGACATTGCATTAATTCAGGATGCCAGCCGGCAAAATATCCCTCTGTGCATCCCTCATATATAAGACGACGTCTTATGTTCGCAAAATAGTATCCCTGTTTGACAGGGTTACAGACCACGCTGCAGCAGCACTATCTGCAGGTCTCAGTCTAGTACCTGAGTGTGTAAATACAGACTTCAGGATAGCCTCCTGCTTTTTATCAGCAGGTACCTTCAAAGTGGCCGTATCCTAAGACGGCAGTGCCACCTTTTTTGACAAACGTGTGAGCGCCTTATCCACCCTAGGGGATATCTCCCAGCGTAACTTATCCTCTGGCGGGAAAAGGTACGCCATCAGTAACTTTTTAGAAATTACCAGTTTCTTATCGGGGGAACCCACGCTTTTTCACACTTCATTCACTCATTTGATGGGGGAACAAAACACTGCCTGCTTTTTCTCCCCAAACATAAAACCCTTTTTTAGTGGTACTTGGGTTAATGTCAGAAATGTGTAACACATTTTTTATTGCCGGGATCATGTAACGGATGTTCCTAGTGGATTGTGTATATGTCTCAACCTCGTCGACACTGGAGTCAGACTCCGTGTCGACATCTGTGTCTGCCATCTAAGGGAGCGGGCGTTTTTGAGCCCCTGATGGCCTTTGAGACGCCTGGGCAGGAGCGGGCTGAGAAGCCGGCTGTCCCATAGCTGTTACGTCATCCAGCCTTTTATGTAAGGAGTTGACACTGTCGGTTAATACCTTCCACCTATCCATCCACTCTGGTGTCGGCCCACAGGGGGCGACATCCCATTTATCGGCATTTGCTCCGCCTCCACATAAGCCTCCTCATCAAACATGTCGACACAGCCGTACCGACACACCGCACACACACAGGGAATGCTCTGACTGAGGCCAGGACCCCACACAGCCTTTGGGGAGACAGAGAGAGAGTATGCCAGCACACACCAGAGCGCTATATAATGTAGGGATAAACACTATCACTGAGTGAATTTTCCCCAATAGCTGCTTGTATAAACAATATTGCGCCTAAATTTAGTGCCCCCCCTCTCTTTTTAACCCTTTGAGCCTGAAAACTACAGGGGAGAGCCTGGGGAGCTGTCTTCCAGCTACACTGTGAAGAGAAAATGGCGCCAGTGTGCCGAGGGAGATAGCTCCGCCCCTTTTTCGCGGACTTTTCTCCCGCTTTTTTATGGATTCTGGCAGGGGTAATTATCACATATATAGCCTCTGGGGCTATATATTGTGATTATTTTGCCAGCCAAGGTGTTTTTATTGCTGCTCAGGGCGCCCCCCCCCCAGCGCCCTGCACCTTCAGTGACCGGAGTGTGAAGTGTGTATGAGGAGCAATGGCGCACAGCTGCAGTGCTGTGCGCTACCTTGGTGAAGACTGAAGTCTTCTGCCGCCGATTTTCCGGACCATCTTCATGCTTCTGGCTCTGTAAGGGGGACGGCGGCGCGGCTCCGGGAACGAACACAAAGGACGGGTCCTGCGGTCGATCCCTCTGGAGCTAATGGTGTCCAGTAGCCTAAGAAGCCCAAGCTAGCTGCAAGCAGGTAGGTTCGCTTCTTCTCCCCTTAGTCCCTCGTTGCAGTGAGCCTGTTGCCAGCAGGTCTCACTGTAAAATAAAAAACCTAACATATACTTTCTTTCTAGGAGCTCAGGAGAGCCCCTAGTGTGCATCCAGCTCGGCCGGGCACAGAAATCTAACTGAGGTCTGGAGGGGGGGCATAGAGGGAGGAGCCAGTGCACACCAGATAGTACCTAATCTTTCTTTTAGAGTGCCCAGTCTCCTGCGGAGCCCGTCTATTCCCCATGGTCCTTACGGAGTTCCCAGCATCCACTAGGACGTCAGAGAAATAGGATTTTGATACCTACCGGTAAATTTGCTCATAGTCCATAAGGGACATTGGGGAACACATTAGTACGATGGGGTATAGACGGGTCCAAAGGAGCCAGTGCACTTTAAGTTTCTTCAACTGGATGTGCTGGCTCCTCCACTCTTTGCCCCCTCCCACAGGCAGTTATAGGTAAAACAGTGCCTGAAGGAGAAATGACATACTTGAGAGAAGGAACATAACAATAAGTGTGGTGAGATTTACGCACCAGCACATCATAACATAACCGGTCCAGCAACGGCTGGCAACAGGAACAGCAACAGCTGAACAGGTAACACAGAACAGAAAACCTGCAGAAAGTCACCGCATAGAGGCGGGCACCCAATATCCCTTATGGACTAGCATCCATAAGCGATATTGGGGACACATTAGTATGATGGGGATGTCCCAAAGCTTCCAGAACGGGCGGGAACGTGCAGAGACAACTGCAGCACCGCCTGCCCCAGCTGGGTATCCTCTTTGGCCAGGGTATCGAACTTGTAGAACTTCACAAAGGTGTTCTTCCCCGACCAGGTAGCAGCTCGGCACAGTTGCAGGCCCAAGACTCCACGGGCAGTCGCTCAGGAAGACCCCACCGAACTTGTAGAGTGGGCCTTCAGAGACTGTGGAACAGGTAAGGCTGCCGACATATAGGCCTGTTGAATAGTGAGCCTAATCCAACGAGCAATGGACTGCTTTGAAGCAGGGCAACCCTTTTTCTGCGCATCATACAGCACGAACAAGGAATCCGTCTTTCTGACACGAGCCGTCCTCTTGATAAAGCTCTTCAAGGCTCACACCGCATCCAATGCCTCCAGAGGGGCAGAAGTGCCAGAACTGGACGGAATCACAATAGGTTGATTCAAGTGAAACGCGGAGACCACCTTCGCCAGGAACTGCTGTCTGGTCCTGAGCTCCGCTCTGTTCTCATAAATGACGAAGTATGGACTTTTACACGATAAGGCCCCCAATTCTGAGACACACCTAGCAGAAGCCAGGGTCAGTAACATCACTGTCTTCCATGTGAGGTACTTATCTTCTACCGTCGTCAGAGGTTCAAACCAGGAGGACTGTAGAAATCTTAACACCACATCCAAATCCCAAGGTTCCGTAGGCAGCACAAACGGATGTTGTATGTAAAGCACACCTTGCAAGAAGGTCTGGACTTCTGGCAACATAGCTAACTTCTTCTGGAAGAAGATCAAAAGAGCTGAAATCTGGACCTTAATGTATCCCAGATGTAAGCCTTTATCCACTCCAGCCTGCAGGAAACAAAAGGAATCTTCCCAAGTGGAACTCTGCAGACGGATAAGTGCGTTCCTCACACCAGGAGATAGATCTCCGCCAGATATGATGATAGTGTTTTGACGTCACGGGTTTCCTGGCTTGCACCATAGTAGCAATGACTTTTTTGGAAAGACCTTTGTGAGCTAGAATGTTCCGCTCAACTTCCATGCCGTCAAATGAAGCCGCCGTAAGTCCGGTAAAACGAACGGTCCTTGCTGAAGATCCTTTCTTACTGGCAGAGGCCAAGGGTCTTCTACGGACATGTCCAGAAGAGCCGCGTACCATACTCTCTGGTGCCAATCCGGGGCAATCAGGATTGCCTGTACTCCCTGATGCCTGATTCTCTTGAGCACCCTTGAAATCAACGGAATCGGGGGAAATAGGTAGACCAGCTGGTAAGGCCATGGCGATGTCAGCGCATTCACTGCGCTCGCCTGAGGGTCTCTGGTTCGCGAGCAATAGCAGCAAAGTTTCTTGTTGAGGCGTGACGCCATCAAATCGATCTGGGGGCAAACTCACCTGTCAATGATCTGCTGAAACACCTGAGGGTGTAATCTCCACTCCCCTGGGTGAAGATCGTGGTGACTCAGGAAGTCCGCTTCCCAGTTGTCCACTCCTGGGATGAAGATTGTGGAAAGTGCTCTTGCATTTCTTTCTGATCAGAGGAGTATTCTTGAAACCTCTCGCATGCAGGCTCTGCTTTTTGTCCCTCCTTGTCGACTGATCTACGCCACCGCTGTGGCGCTGTTCGACTGAATCTGGATTGTCCGATCCCGGAGCAGAGGGAAAGCCTGAATCAGAGCATTGTAGATAGCCCGAAGTTCCAGCATGTTGTGGATCGGAAGCAGGGCCTCTTGGGCAGACCACCTGCCTTGGAACTACGCCCCCTGGGTGACAGCTCCCCATCCTCTCAGACTCGCATCCGTTGTGAGGAGGATCCAATCCTAAATCCCAAAGTGTTGACCTTCCAGCAGATTGGAAGACTGTAGCCACCAGAGGAGTGAAATCCTGGCCTGGGGTGACAGCTGAATCATCCGGTGCATCTGAAGATGGGAACCGGACCACTTGTTCATGATGTCCAATTGAAAGGGTCTGGCATGGAATCTTTCATACTGTATCGCCTCATATGAGGCCACCATCTTTCCCAACAATTTTATGCAAAGATTAATGGATACTCGAGCAGGTTGGAGAACTATGCGAACCATTTCTTGGAGTGTTCTCGCTTTGTCCTCTGGGAGGAACTCTTTCTGCACTACAGTATCCAGTAGCATTCCCAGAAACTGAGATGGCTCCAGGTTGGAATTTCATAGATTGAGGACCCACCCGTCGTGAGACAGAAGTTGGATAGTACGATCTATAAGGAGCAGTAGAAGCTCCCTGGAACTCGCCTATATCAGGAGATCGTCCAGGTAAGGAACCACGTTAACACCCTGGACCCTGAGCTGAAACATCATTTCCGCCATCACCTTTGTGAACACCCTCGGAGCTGTAGACAGGCCAAAGGGTAACGCCTGGAACTGGTAGTGATCGTTCAGCAGGGCGAACATCAGATAGGCTTGATGAGGAGGCCAAATTGGGATATGGAGGTAGGCGTCCTTGATATCCAGGGACAGTAGGAATTCCTGTTGTTCTAGGCCTGCGATCACCGCCCTCAAAGATTCCATCTTGAATTTGAAAACCTTCAGGTAAGGATTCAAGGACTTTAGACTCAAAATGGGTCTCAGAGACTCGTCTGGTTTTGGCACTACGAACAGACTGGAGTAGTAACCTTGTCCTTGCTGTTGCAGGGGTACTGGAACAATGACCTGGGACTGGACCAACTTTTCGATGGTCAATAGTAGCGTAACACAAATATTTTCCAAAGCTGGTAGGCTTGATTTGATAAATCGTTGGGGAGGAGCACCATCAAACTTTAGCTTGTAACCCTGAGAGATAAGGTCCCTTACCCAGGCATCCTGGCAGGAATCGTCCCTGATGTGGCTCTAGTGACGTAACCGAGCTCCCACCAAGAGATCCCCTCGGGGTGGGTGGGCACCATCATGCTGAAGTTTTTTCAGAAGCTGAACTGGTGCTCTGTACATGAGAGCCAGCAACGGCTGATTTCTTAGGCTTAACTCTGGTGCCTCGAGTTGTGTCGGAGGCCCCTCTGGCTCTAGATCGAAATCTGGAGGACCGAAAGGACTGAGTAGACGGTCCCGGGTAGGTACGTCTAGCAGGCGGAGCCCCTGAGAGAAGAAACGTGAATTTCCCAGCAGTAGCTTTGGAGATCAATGCGTCCAATTTGCCTCCGAAGAGCCATTCACCTGTGAAGGGAAGAGATTCCACATTACGTTTGGAGTCAGCGTCTGCAATCCACTGATGCAACCATATGGCTCTACGTGCTGACACAGCCATAGCAGTGGTCCTAGCATTAATATTGCCAATCTCTTTAAGGGAGTCACAGAGGACTCTTGCCATGTCCTGAATGTATTTTAGGAAAGTTACAGTCGTAACTAAGGTCATATCACCTGAAAGACCCTCCTGAATATGAACAGCCAACGTATGAATTGCATATGTCATCCAGCAAACTGTAATGACCGGTCTTTGAGCTACATCTGCAGCAGTGTAGATAGATTTCAGAGTGGTCTCAATTTTCCTATCGGCCGGGTCCTTTACCATAAAGGAGCCCGGAGCTGGGAGCACCACCTTTTTAGAGAGGCGAGAGACTGAGACGTCTACTGCTGGAGATTCTTCCCAGAATTTCCTGCCTTCAGGGGCAAAGGGGAAGGTATGCAAAAACCTTTTGGACACCTGATATTTTTTATCTGGATTTTTCCAGGCTAATTTAAATAAATCATCCAATCCCTTGGAATCAGGAAATGTGACTGTCAGTTTGTCTTGCGGGAGAAAAAACGACTGCTGATTAGTAGCATCCTCCAGGGGGGAGCTTTAACACATCCTGTATAGCCAATATGAGGGGTACAATACCCTGTGTAGGGGTGGAATCCCCACTAATGGGATACACATCATCCCCATCATCCTGTACATCATCATTATTATCTGATAGGATTGCAGGTAAAATAGGATTTTAATAACTACCGGTAAATCCTTTTCTCTTAGTCCGTAGAGGATGCTGGGGACTCCGAAAGGACCATGGGGTATAGACGGGATCCGCAGGAGACATGGGCACACTAGAAGACTTTGAATGGGTGTGAACTGGCTCCTCCCTCTATGCCACTCCTCCAGACTCCAGTTAGAGAACTGTGCCCAGGGAGACGGACATTTTGAGGAAAGAATTTATTGTTTAAACACAGTGAGTGTCATACCAGCTCACACCTCGAACATGCCGCAGAACGTGGCATTCAATAGAACACCAGCCAACGGCATGAAAAATACACAGCCACATGCTGAAAGAATATGTAACACAACTGGTGTGTCAACACAACCAATAATAAGATACCGCATGCCATGGCATGAACAACATGATTTAACAGCCTGACTGAAAAGAAACACCACAAGAGTGTAACCATAACCAATAACTGCATATACAGTACGCACAGGGACGGGCGCCCAGCATCCTCTACGGACTAAGAGAAAAGGATTTACCGGTAGGTATTAAAATCATATTTTCTCACACATCCTAGAGGATGCTGGGGACTCCGTAAGGACCATGGGGTTTATACCAAAGCTCCAGACCGGGTGGGAGAGTGCGGACGACTCTGCAGCACAGATTGAGCAAACATGAGGTCCTCATCAGCCAGGGTATCAAACTTGTAGAACTTAGCAAAAGTGTTTGAACCCGACTAAGTAGACGCTCGGCAAAGTTGAACCGCCGAGACTCCTTGGGCATTTGCCCAAGAAGAGCCCATCTTCCTAGAAGAATGGGTCTCCACCGACTTCGGTAATGGCAATCCAGCCGTAGAACGAGCATGCCGAATCGTATCACGGATCTAGCGTGCAACAGACTGCATAGAAACAGGCGCCCTAATTTTGCTGGGAGCATACAGGACAAACAGAGCCTCTGTTTCCCCAATCTGAGCCGAGCTGGCAACATAAATATTCAAAGCCCTGACTACATCGAGAGACTTTGAATCAGCCCATGCTTAAGTAACCACAGGCATCAAATAGGCTGGTTTCTGGAAATCACAGAAACCACTTTTGGCAGAACTATTTTCTGAGTTCTCAATTCCGCTCTATCCACATGGAAGATCAAATAGGGGCTCTTGTGAGACAAAGCCGCTACTTCCGACACCCGCCTTGCGGATGCCAAGGCCAACAACATGACCACTTTCCAAGAGAGAAATTTTAACACAACCTTTCATAAAGGTTCCAACCAGTGTGACATAAGAAAACTGCAACACCACGTTAAGGACCCATGGTGCCAGCGGGGGCACAAACGGAGGTTGGATGTGCAGCACTCCTTTCACAAAAGTCTGAACATCCGTAAAATTTTATAAGGCCGAACACCGCACTGAAATGGAGCCTAACATTAGGCCAGCATCCACACCTGCTTGCAAAGAATGGAGTAAAACGACTCAGCTGAATTCTTCCGTAGGAGCCTTCCAGGATTCACACCAAGACACCTACTTCCTCCAAATATGGAGGTAAAGCTTCACCGTTACTCCTTTCCTAGCTCGAAGCAAAGTGGGAATGACTTCACCGGAAATACTCTTTCGGGCTAGGATACGGCGTACAAACGCCCTGTCGTCAAACGCAGCCGCGGTAAGTCTTGATACACGCCCAGTCCCTGCTGCAACAGGTCCTTTCGTAGAAGAAAAAGGCTATGGATCTTCTATGAGTAAGTCTTGAAGATCTGGATACCAAGCCCTCCTTGACTAGACCGGAACAATGAGGATCGCCTGAACCTTTGTTCTTCTTATGTGTATCACCTTAGGAAAGAGTGAAAGTGAAGGGGACACATAGACCGACTGAAAACACCCAAGGTGTCACGAGGGCGTCCACTGCTATAGCTTAAGTGTCCCTTGACCTGGAACAATATCCCTGAGGTCTCTCGTTGAGGCGAGACGCCATCATGTCCAATTGAGGCACTCCTCAAAGACTTGTCACTTCTGTGAAAACTTCTCGATGATGACTGCATTTCTCCCGGATGGAGATCGCGTCTGCAGAGGTAATCTATTTCTCCGTCGTCTACAGCCGGAACGAAGACTGCTAATATAGCGTTTACCTGCCTTTCCGCCCAGCAGAAAACTTTTGCGGCTTCTGCCATTGCAGCTTTGCTCCTTGTTCCGCCCTAGCGGCTTACTTACGCCACTGCTGTCAAGTCGTCCGACAGAATTAACACAGGCAGATCACGAAGATGTTCGTTGAAAAAAGCTCTTAATTCAAGAACGTTTATTGCAGACAAGCTTCCCAGCTTGACCTTTTCCCCTGGAAATACTTCCCTTGGAAAGACTGCTCCCCAGCCTCGGAGACCTGCATGCATGGACACCAGGATCTAATCCTGGATCCCGAACCTTCGTCCCTCTAGGAGGTGAGAACTGTGCAGACACCACAGGAGCGATATCCTGGTCCTTAGGATTATTTTCCGGTGCATGTGCAGGTGAGACCCGGACCACATGTCCAACTGGTCCCGTGAAAATCACTCTGGCATTTAACCTGCTCACCGAAAAGGCCTCTAAGGTCGCAACCATCTTCTTCATCAACGGAACATATTGATGGGTTGTCACTGCAAATCTGATCCGACTCTGGATCCTCAGATCTCTTTCCACAGGAAAAAACAAACTTTCAACCGTTCAGTATCTAAACGTATACCCACCTCCGACATCTGCGTCGGTGGGAACAACAGCCATTTTCTGTGTTGAAGAACTGTCAGAGAGAAACATCGATTTGTACCACTTGTTTCTTGACCTCGCCGTAGTCAGGAGAGCGTCTCAGTACATAATAATAATGGCTCTTACTATTGAAGGAAAACCATCATACTGCCATCACTCCGGTGAAATGGCAAAGACAATCCTGGATAGCAAACCAAGGTAAGCTTAATGCGGATGAAACCGCATTTAAACCCACTGTCTTCTTTTACGTATTGGAGATCCCTGGCCTGAGAGATTCCATCCTGTAGTTCAACTTCTTAAGTAGAAATCTTTTTTTTTTGACAGGGACAGCAGGACAATGTCCTGATCCTGACGCAACTCTGGTATGGCGTCGCATACTACCTCCCCTTCCAGAGGAGAATCGTTAAGATCTATTTGAAAAATCAGTGAGGGGAATCATCTGTAAACTCCAGTATTTCCCCCTTTGGATTCTATTATGAACCCACTGGTCCAAGTCCATTCCAGGACTGACTGAAGAGTATTAGACGAGTTCCCACCGGTGTGGGCTCCAGCAAGATGGACCCAGCGACATGCGGTGGATGTGGTAGAAACAGAAGATGATATCTGCTTCTGCGAACCTGAAAAGGCTGCAGACCTCTTACCTTTTCACCTTCCACTATCTGCAAAGAAAGGGAAAAAAGAACGGTATCCAACTGGTTAAAATGACTGCATCCCACAAAAGGATGCGTCATCAACCGTTGTGAGGGAACCTATCACACGAAGGTAGACTTACCAGTGGTATCTGCCGAGAGTAACTTAACCAAACACCGGTTACACCTTCATAGGGAAAATACTCCAGTATTTCTCGGAGTCAGCCTCAGCATGCCCTTGGTGAATTCACAACGCCCTCCCAGTCGAGAGGGCCATGGAAGTGGCCTGTGCACCCAAGAGTCCCATACCTCCTGTAGTCGCACGGCAGCCTGCCGCAATGTTATAGAGAAGACCCAACATAAGAAACATCCTCTCTCTCTCTAGGGTAATTCTATCGGATGCCAAGGTAACCGACCCTTTCTGAATACAAGCACTCCCCCATGCGTATGTAATGCAAATATCATCAAAGCATATAATTAAAATATCACTTCGCTTCCTGTATACGATCCTTTGTGACAGGGCCCCGTGCAGACCAGGGGTTGACTTTCACATTATTCTATCCGCGGCGGGAAAAGAATAAACACTTGTGAGGATCTGAGACCATCTCGTCACGGCTGACCTAGAGCTTTATCAACAGGGCAACCAGCACATGAGAAGGAATAATTTTACTTCAGCATTCATTAGAAATTGTAATATGAATATACATATTTTAATACACATATACACACATATCCTATATACATATAAGTATTTTGTCCGGAACCGCAGGGTCCCTAGTGACATTAATGTGTTCAAATGTGTAAGACCATGTAGTGAATGCCCAAGTTGAGGATCTAACCAGGAAACCTTATGGTCAACATAAAACATAGTATTCGTCGCCAACAGGGAGTAGTAACCAGGCAAAATATCATTCTTGCGACCCCGAGGGGTCCGAGGGAAGTATATACATAGTTTTAATATCACTCCCCCACAAATACAACCACGACTGTGCTCGAGCTACAGGCCCATGGAACCGTACTATATATATATATATATATATATATATATATATATATATATATATATATATATATATATACACACACACACACACACACACACACACACACAGGTATAGGTTAGTTACATCATGTTAATTTACCCAGTAATAACAGTCTCCCGTACAGTGTTTACTTTTGAAAAAGCACACAACTACCGACCTGCTCACACTTCATCTACTGAATCAAGTACCATCAGGAGTCGGCAATGGGGATTCCCATAGCTGTTTGCGGCAGAGCACTCACACGTCGACACGTGTACTAAAAAGCTATAATGGGTATATCTGACAGGGAAAACACAGACACTTATTTACAACTCATTGACTACACGCACATTATAGAATATAGTGCTACAGTTTTTCACCTATATTGCACTAAAATCACTGTGCCCCCCTTCGGTTTACACTGCTAGCTGTCTAACAGTGCTTTGGTGGGGACAGCGTCTCTGTGAGGAGAAAATGGCGCTGTATCGAGTTGCGAGGGCTAAGCCACGCCCCCTTCTCGGCGCGCTTCAGCCACGCTATTATTTTATATTTTTATACTGGCGGGGGTCCGTATACAGTGCCTATGCACTGTATACATCTCTTGCCAGGCTCATTGGAGAGGTATATTGCTGCCCAGGGCGCCCCCCCTGCGCCCATCCCCCTTGTAGTGCCGTTGGTGTGTGGGAGCAATGGCGCGCAGCGCGACCGCTGCGCGGTACCTCTGAGACTCTGAAGTCTTCTGCCGTCACTGAAGTCTTCTGTTCTTCTAATACTCACCCGGCTTCTTTCTTCAGGCTTCTGTGAGGGGGGTGACGGCGCGGCTCCGGGAACAAGCAGCTAGGCGCACCGAGTGATCGAACCCTCTGGAGCTAATGGTGTCCAGTAGCCTAAGAAGCAGAGCCCTTAACTCAGAAGAAGTAGGTCTGACTTCTCTCCCTTCACTCCCACGAAGCAGAGAGCCTGTAGTCAGCAGGTCTCTCTGAAAATAAAAAACCTAAAATAAACTCAGTAGAGCTCCCCTAGTGTGTGTCCAGTCTCTTCTGGGCACAGAATCTAAATGGAGTCTGGAGGAGGGGCATAGAGGGAGGAGCCAGTTCACACCCATTCAAAGTCTTATAGTGTGCCCATGCGGATCCCGTCTATACCCCATGGTCCTTACGGAGTCCCCAGCATCCTCTAGGACGTCTGAGAAAGCAAGTTTTTGTGCACCTGTAGTAGACGTGGGGGATGGGGAACATCAGCCTTGGCAGCTAGGTTAGGTACTGCTTGTTGTAGTTCTTGTGTTTTAGTGGCAATGGCAGTGAGTCGAGATGACATATCAGACATCATAGTTTTCATAACCCCCAGCCAGGAGGGCTCGTGACTGTCCCCCACATTGTCAGCATTTTGTGATGACTGACTACACTGCTCACATGAGATGGAGTCAGATGAAATAGGGGAAAATCTGGCATTACATACACTGCATAACTTCTGTTTCACCATTATGAGATACAATACACATACAACACAGACTTAATACAATGCAAGCCTGCCCTATTGCATGTGAGAGGAAAAACAGAAGAGAGGACACCAGCGCACCCAACGCTGCACTGCCCCAGTGAGACTGTCCTAATTTTATGTAGTAATATATAACAGTTATACTGCTGTACATAAAATTCCAAAGAGGAATGTAACTGTGCACTAATAGCGTCTCTCCCTCTCTACACCTGGTACCAGTGATCCTGTGACCGTTTTGAGGAGCTGTATGAGGCTGCTGCTGCTTAGGCAGAGGAAGGCGCCAAAATGCAGCGGAGTCCGCTCTGATGTAGCTCCGTCCCCCGCCATGGCGCCGAAGCTACTAATAAGTTTTATACTGGCTATGTCTCCACAGGCTGTGTAGTGGCTCGCACACCTCCCGCCAGTCTCACGTAGGGGCACCCGCGGGTCCCCCCCAGGAGGGACTCGTACGCCTCACCCATGTTTCTGCCGCACAATAAACCGGGGGGCCCCCCTAGCGGGGCCCCCGGTTTGTACTCACCACGACGATCACCTTCAGGCTCTGTCAGGGGTGTGCGGCAAGCTGCGGCTGAGACAGCTAAGGCGCAGTGCCCCGCTGAACAAACAGCCCCTCAGGACAGTGGTTCTGCAGCGGAGATGCGGCTCAGCACCTCATGAGGCCGGTGATCGTCTCCCCCCCTAACGCCCACGGTGCATGTATGCTGTTGCCCAACCAGCATATCGAAATAAGTAAAAGTTTAAATGAAATTGAAGAAAAACTCTGGAGCTTGCACAGTGTGCATCCTCTCCTGAGGGCACTTTTTTCTAAACTGCTTGTGGGAGGGGGCATAGAGGGGAGGAGCCAGCACACCCAGTTGAAGAAATTTAAAGTGCACTGGCTCCTTTGGACCCGTCTATAGCCCATCGTACTAATGTGTTCCCCAATATCCCTTATGGATGCTAGAGAAAAACAATCTACTGCATTATGATCTATCCTTGTCCAGACTTTACATAAAGTGTTCCCTTAATTCATTAGCTTTACTCAAACAGGAAGGCTCTATCATTTGTTTGGCCTCCAGTTGCAAGGGAGACTCCACTGCAGAAGGTTACACAACAGGTCCTATGCTTAACATTCAGCCGGCCCTTACTGAATGGTCATGCGTTTTTCTACCAGAAACTGCTTATGCAGAGGCAGACTACAGCCCCCAGATAACCAACCCGTCTGCAGATCAGCAGCATTGGTATAATGCGTACCCGGGACACTACCCGACTGCCTGATCTAGAGGAAAAGATACTGAGGAAAGGTATACCCGTCTCTTCGTACTCTAAAGGGGTTCTAACATAAAGACTGTCAATGGGTATTAAAAACAAAATAGAGCTAGATATTAACAGGTTCCTACTTTGACATTTATAAAGTTTCTGAAGTCTGGACTATTAGAACAGTCATATATATAAATCAATTATTAAGAACACAAGCAAATAAGATATATGCTCAAAAATGTCAGTACCTCTGAATCGGGGCGACAAAGTTTAGCTCCCAAGGCAAATCCTCCACCAACTCCCAGAGTGCCAAAAGCACCTACAAGTGATACAGTTAGAACATGAATTCATCGGCATGCGAGAAGAGTAAAGGTATATTGCCTACATAAATGAGCACATACCATTTATATAACCTTCACTATGGGAACAACAAACATGTGAAAGTAATATTTTACTCTTTGATGGGCAATTAATGTAAATTACAAACATCAAAAGTTATCTTGTAACATTTAAACATTGTAATTGTTCCTATATAATGACAAATATTACACAGTGCAGTACAATCATTATGGGGTATATGCAATTACCGGCGAATCGCGGCAATTTTTCGCCCGTTTTTTAATTCGACACAATTCGACCGTCGAATTCCGGCAAGTGGGTGCCGGAATTCAACATATTCAATAAAAAAACGGATTCGACAGTCCCGCTGTCGAAAAACGGCCGATTTGACGGATTTTGATCCGATTTTTAAAAAACGGGAAAAAACACGAAAAAAATTGCGTGGGGTCCCCCCTCCAAAGCATAACCAGCCTCGGGCTCTTTGAGCCGGTCCTGGTTCTAAAAATCCGGGGGAAAAACTGACAGGGGATCCCCCGTATTTTTAAAACCAGCACAGGGCTCTGCGCCTGGTGCAAAAAATACGGGGGACAAAAAGAGTAGGGGTCCCCCGTATTTTTTACACCAGCATCGGGCTCCACTAGCTGGACAGATAATGCCACAGCCGGGGGTCACTTTTATACAGCGCCCTGCGGCCGTGGCATTAAATATCCAACTAGTCACCCCTGGCCGGGGTACCATGGGGGAGTGGGGACCCCTTCAATCAAGGGGTGTACCCCCCAGCCACCCAAGGGCCAGGGGTGAAGCCCGAGGCTGTCCCCCCCATCCAAGGGCTGTGGATGGGGGGCTGATAGCCTTGAGAAAATTGAAAGAATATTGTTTTTTCCAGTAGTACTACAAGTCCCAGCAAGCCTCCCCCGCAAGCTGGTACTTGGAGAACCACAAGTACCAGCATGCGGGAGAAAAACGGGCCCGCTGGTACCTGTAGTTCTACTGAAAAAAAAATACCCAAATAAACACAGGACACGCACACCGTGAGAGTAAAACTTTATTTCACACATGTCGACACACACATACTTACCTATGTTCACACGCCGACCTCTGTCCACTTGTCCAAGTAGAATCCACGGTGTACCTGTGAATAAAATTATACTCACCTCAATCCAGTGTCTGGATCTTTTAAAATAATCCTCGTACTTGGCAAAACAACAAAACGAACACCCGGACCAAACGGACTGAAAGGGGTCCCATGTGCCTTTCCCCGAATGCAGAGACACCCCCGTGACTGCTGTCACAGAAAGGTCCCTTCAGCCAATCAGCGAGCGCAACGTCCTGGCACTCTGCTGATTGGCTATGCGCGTCTGAGCTGTCAGACAGCGCATCACAAAGCCTCTCCATTATATTCAATGGTGGGACATTTGCGGTCAGCGGTGAGGCCACCCGCGGTCAGCCGCTGACCGCGGGTGACCTCACCGCTGACCGCAAAGTTCCCACCATTGAAACTAATGGAGGAAGCTGTGCGATGCGCTGTCTGCCAGCAGACGCGCATACAGCCATTCAGGAGAGTGCCACGAAGTAGCGCTTCCTGATTGGCTTAAGAGACCTTTCTGTGACAGCAGTCACGGGGGGTCTCTGCATTCGGGGAAAGGGGTCCCATGTGTAAACATGGGACCCCTTTCAGTCCGTTTGGTCCGGGTGTTCGTTTTGTTGCTTTGCCAAGTACGAGGATTATTTTAAAAAGATCCGGACACTGGATTGAGGTGAGTATAATTTTATTCACAGGTATACCGTGGATTCTACTTGGACAAGTGGACAAAGGTCGGCGTGTGAACATAGGTAAGTATGTGTGTTCGACATGTGTGAAATAAAGTTTTACTCTCACGGTGTGCGTGTCCTGTTTTTATTTGGGTATTTTTTTTCCAGTAGAACTACAGGTACCAGCGGGGCTGTTTTTCTCCCACATGCTGGTACTTGTGGTTCTCCAAGTACCAGCTTGCGGGGGAGGCTTGCTGGGACTTGTAGTACTACTGGAAAAAACAATATTCTTTCAATTTTCTCAAGGCTATCAGCCCCCCATCCGCAGCCCTTGGATGGGGGGGGACAGCCTCGGGCTTCACCCCTGGCCCTTAGGTGGCTGGGGGGGGGACCCCTTGATTGAAGGGGTCCCCACTCCCCCAGGGTACCCCGGCCAGGGGTGACTAGTTCGGTATTTAACGCCACGGCCGCAGGGCGCTGTATAAAAGTGACCCCCGGCTGTGGCATTATCTGTCCAGCTAGTGGAGCCCGATGCTGGTGTAAAGAATACGAGGGACCCCTACACTTTTTGTCCCCCGTATTTTTTGCACCAGCACCAGGCGCAGAGCCCGGTGCTGGTTTTAAAAATACGGGGGATCCCCTGTCAGTTTTCCCCCCGGATTTTTAGAACCAGGACTGGCTCGAAGAGCCCGAGGCTGGTTATGCTTAGGAGGGGGGACCCCACGCAATTTTTTTTCTGATTTTTAACATTCCATTAAAAAAAAATAAAAAAAAATAATATTTTTAAAAATATATAAATAATACTTGTGCCTCCAAAATAGACAAACCAAGTACCTAATCCCTTCTAATATAAATATATATGCTATTACCAATAAAAAAAAACACAAAAAAAAACATGTTTTTAAATTTTTTTATTAAATTCCGCCAGCAAAGTGTGGCGGATTGAAAATGACGAATTTACTGTCTAAAAGCACTGTTGTCGAATTTACAAACTTCAATTGAATATACTTTTGTCGAATTGCCGCATTTGTACCATTGCAGAAATGTCGAATTTGACAAATGTCGAATTTCAAAATGTCGAATTTGGAAAGTCCGTCTTTTTGTCGAAAAGTACTGAATTGCATTGTCTAATTTTTTTTTTGGGCGAAAATGTCCCGTTTTTCGACATTTTCGGGAATTCGACCGCAATTGCATATACCCCTATGTAGCCGAGTTTCTGCCTCCCTGCAGTTTCATTTATAGGGGGTCATTCCGAGTTGTTCGCTCGTTATTTTTTTCTCGCAACGGAGCGATTAGTCGCTAATGCGCATGCGCAATGTCCGCAGTGCGACTGCGCCAAGTAAATTTGCTATGCAGTTAGGTATTTTACTCACGGCATTACGAGGTTTTTTCTTCGTTCTGCTGATCGGAGTGTGATTGACAGGAAGTGGGTGTTTCTGGGCGGAAACTGGCCGTTTTATGGGTGTGTGAAAAAACGCTGCAGTTTCTGGGAAAAACGCGGGAGTGGCTGGAGAAACGGAGGAGTGTCTGGGCGAACGCTGGGTGTGTTTGTGACGTCAAACCAGGAACGACAAGCACTGAACTGATCGCAGATGGCGAGTAAGTCTGAAGCTACTCAGAAACTGCTAAGAAGTGTCTATTCGCAATTCTGCTAATCTTTCGTTCGCAATTTTGATAAGCTAAGATTCACTCCCAGTAGGTGGCGGCTTAGCGTGTGCAAAGCTGCTAAAAGCAGCTTGCGAGCGAACAACTCGGAATGACCCCCCATAGTCCGGAGATCTAGTGTGTTCAGGTAAAATAATCTTCTCCAACATACAGTATCATGCTCGTACTTCTCCTACCTTTGGGGTCTATTCAGTCTCCCTGCAGTTATCTTCAGCTACAGGTACAGCCCGGAAGTCTAATGTGTCCAGGTAAAATAATCTTCTCCAACATATCATGATCAACCTTGGAGAGAGATAAAGTACCAGCCAATCAGCTCCTTCAAACACAGCCTTTTAAATGACAGGAGCTTATTGACTGGTACTGTACTTTATCTTTCTCCAAGCTTTGATAAATCTTGTCCTTTTATCTTTTACAAGACACTGAAACTTGCACATACTGTATATTGGTTATACTTCTTACAAAGACCTTAAAATATCTAATTTATAGATGTATTCTATAGCACACACATATTATGCCGTGCTTTAAAGGAGAATACTTAGTTAGTCCCACAGGAGCGAACAATCAAAGGGGTCTATTTACTAAGCCTTGAAGAGTGATAATGTGGAGAGAGATAAAATACCAACCAACCAGCTCCTAACTATAATTTTTTAAACACAGCCTATAACATGGCAGTTAGGGCTGGTACTTTATCTCTTTACACGGCTTAATAAATAAACCCCTATATTCCCTACCACATGAACACACAATTGCACTAGGATTAATTTAATTAGAAGCCAATTAACTTAACCCATATGGTTTTGAGTTGGAGAAATTTGAAGCACCTGAAGGAAACCCACACAAACAAACAATGGGAGAAAATACAAACTCAATACAGATAGGAAACTGTCCAGAATCAAACTCTTGGACATAGGCATCAGACACCCGCCCTGCAAACGCTTGGACACACCTGCATTTTTCCAAACACTCCCAGAAAACGGTCAGTTGACACCCACAAACGCCTTCTTCCTGTCAATCTCCTTGCGATCGGCTGTGTGAATGGATTCTTTGTTAAATCCCTCGCTCAGCAACAATCCGCTTTGTACCCGTACGACGCGCCTGCGCATTGCGGTGCATACGTATGCGCAGTTTTGTCCTGATCGATGTGCTGCGAAAAACAGCAGCGTGCAATCAGGTCGGAATGGCCCCCATAGTGCTGTGAGGCCATTCAACTAACCACTGTGCCATCGTGCTGCCCCATATTAAGTGTTGCAAGCCAAGTGCTTTAGTGATGTCACTGGTGCCTACTGGATGAATAGGCTGGATGCTCATGAATACTAATTCAGCCCACAAGCAGCAACGTCCTCTGTATAAGGCAGCTTTTTAAAGAAAATAATAAGATTTTACTCACCGGTAAATCTATTTCTCGTAGTCCGTAGTGGATGCTGGGAACTCCGTAAGGACCATGGGGAATAGACAGGCTCCGCAGGAGACTGGGCACTCTAAAAGAAAGATTAGGTACTATCTGGCTCCTCCCACTATGACCCTCCTCCAGACCTCAGTTAGGATACTGTGCCCGGAAGAGCTGACACAATAAGGAAGGATTTTGAATCCCGGGTAAGACTCATACCAGCCACACCAATCACACCGTATAACTCGTGATACTACACCCAGTTAACGGTATGAAATATAACTGAGCCTCTCAACAGATGGCTCAACAATAACCCTTAGTTAGGCAATAACTACATACAAGTATTGCAGACAATCCGCACTTGGGATGGGCGCCCAGCATCCACTACGGACTACGAGAAATAGATTTACCGGTAAGTAAAATCTTATTTTCTCTGACGTCCTAGTGGATGCTGGGAACTCCGTAAGGACCATGGGGATTATACCAAAGCTCCCAAACGGGCGTGAGAGTGCGGATGACTCTGCAGCACCGAATGAGAGAACTCAAGGTCCTCCTCAGCCAGGTGTTAGGCGCCGAGGGTCCGCCCGTCAGTGCGGCCCGGCGCCTAGCAACTAGGGACGCCGCATGCGGACAGCCGCCGGCTCCCTAGCAACGCTAGACGCCGGGCGCACGGAGCCGCTCAGACCCTAGCAACGGGGACGCCACTGTCGGACCGCGTTCCCCGTTGCTGGGTCTAGATTAATCACCTCATTGGTATCCTGGCCGTGCAGCATGCAGCTGCACGGCATGATTGTTAATTACCCTGTCTGGCTCCTGATTGGAGAGCTCCCAGTTAAAAGCACTCTCTGGACTTCTCACAGACGCCGGTAATAGCTTCCTGGTTGCTGTGTCTGTTGCAGAGAGTTTTCCAGTCCTGTCTATCCGGTCGTTCCTGTCCTCAGTGGTCCAATACTCGGAAGTTGTCATCTTTTCCTGGAGTCCTGACCGAGCACCTTTAACATCCTGTGGTGTTCGTGAGTCGCGGCGTAGCCGTGTGTTGCGGCTTGACCGCTTACTATTTATAATTTGGTTATATTTTGTTTCGGAGCTTTTGCGGAGGATTCCGCTCCCACAAATCCACTCTGGTATCCAGCGGTGCTGGATAGGAGTAACGGATTCGTGGATTTTTGGTTGTCCTTTTCCCTGGCGGTTTGTCCGCACATACTTCTGGTTTAAGTTAGTTAGCTTGTAGCCCCTGGCCTGGTTGCTTAGTCAGAGGGCCCCTTGTTATCACCCTGTCTCGGATTTCCCTTTGTCTCCCATTAAGACCTGAGGGGGCATCGGAGTTGGGCAGACATAATCCGCCCTTCAAACGCGGCTGCCATGGGCTCAAGCAACCATAGTCTCGCAGGGGATTTCTGATAACACGGGCGAGACAACGGGAGTTAGGGCGCCAGGGGTTACTAGGCTTTCCTGCTCCCGTAACCAGCATTCCATTCCAGTACTCTGACCTCCGTCATAAGATCACCTCAGGTCAGACGTACTGGTATCATAACACCAGGGTATCAATTTTGTAGAATTTAGCAAACGTGTTTGCCCCTGACCAAGTTGCAGCTCGGCAAAATTGTAAAGCCGAGACCCCTCGGGCAGCCGCCCAAGATGAGCCCACTTTCCTCGTGGAATGGGCTTTTACTGATTTAGGATGCGGCAATCCAGCCGCAGAATGCTCCAGCTGAATTGTGCTACAAATTCAGCGAGCAATAGTCTGCTTAGAAGCAGGAGCACCTATTTTGTTGGGTGCCTACAGGATAAAAAGCGAGTCAGTTTTCCTGACTCCAGCCGTCCTGGAAATATAAATTTTTAAGGCCCTGACTACGTCCAGTAACTTGGAATCTTCCAAGTCCCTAGTAGCCGCAGGCACTACAATAGGTTGGTTCAAGTGAAAAGCTGATACCACCTTAGGGAGAAACTGGGGACGAGTCCTCAATTCTGCCCTATCCATATGGAAAATCAGATAAGGGCTTTTACATGACAAAGCCGCCAATTCTGACACACGCCTGGCCGAAGCCAAGGCCAATAACATAACCACTTTCCACGTGAGATATTTCAAATCCACAGTTTTAAGTGGCTCAAACCAATGTGATTTTAAGAAACTCAACACCACGTTGAGATCCCAAGGTGCCACAGGAGGCACAAAAGGGGGCTGAATATGTAGTACTCCCTTTACAAATGTCTGAACTCCAGGCAGTGAAGCCAGTTCTTTCTGGAAGAAAATCGACAGAGCCGAAATCTGGACCTTAATGGAACCCAATTTTAGGCCCATAGTCACCCCTGACTGTAGGAAGTGCAGAAAACGACCCAGCTGAAATTCCTCTGTTGGGGCCTTCCTGGCCTCACACCACGCAACATATTTTCGCCAAATACGGTGATAATGGTTTGCGGTTACTTCTTTCCTGGCTTTTATCAGCGTAGGAATGACTTCTTCCGGAATGCACTTTTCCTTTAGGATCCGGAATTCAACCGCCATGCCGTCAAACGCAGCCACGGTAAGTCTTGGAACAGACAGGGCCCCTGCTGTAGCAGATCCTGTCTGAGCGGTAGAGGCCATGGGTCCTCTGATATCATTTCTTGAAGTTCTGGGTACCAAGCTCTTCTTGGCCCATCCGGAACCACGAGTATCGTTCTTACTCCTCGTTTTCTTATTATTCTCAGTACCTTTGGTATGAGAGGCAGAGGAGGGAATACATAAACCAACTGGTACACCCACGGTGTCACTAGAGCGTCCACAGCTATTGCCTGAGGGTCCCTTGACCTGGCGCAATATCTAGTTTTTTGTTTAGGCGGGACGCCATCATGTCCACCTGTGGCCTTTCCCAACGGTTTACCAACAGTTGGAAGAATGCTGGATGAAGTCCCCACTCTCCCGGGTGTAGGTCGTGTCTGCTGAGGAAGTCTGCTTCCCAGTTGTCCACTCCCGGAATGAACACTGCTGACAGTGCTAAGACGTGATTTTCCGCCCATCAGAGAATCCTTGTGGCTTCTGCCATCGCCATCCTGCTTCTTGTGCCGCCCTGTCAGTTTACATGGGCGACTGCCGTGATGTTGTCTGATTGGATCAGTACCGGCTGGTTTTGAAGCAGAGGCCTTGCCAGACTTA
The DNA here is from genome assembly GCF_028390025.1 of Pseudophryne corroboree. Classification (NCBI taxonomy): domain Eukaryota; kingdom Metazoa; phylum Chordata; class Amphibia; order Anura; family Myobatrachidae; genus Pseudophryne; species Pseudophryne corroboree. Next base: position 186,545,264 of record NC_086453.1, on the reverse strand, counting down.
GGGCATTGTAAATGGCCCTCAGTTCCAGAATATTTATGTGCAGGGACGACTCCTGACTTGACCAAAGTCCTTGGAAATTTCTTCCCTGTGTGACTGCCCCCCAGCCTCGAAGGCTGGCATCCGTGGTTACCAGGACCCAGTCCTGTATGCCGAATCTGCGTCCCTCTTGAAGATGAGCACTCTGCAGCCACCACAGTAGAGATACCCTGGTCCTTGGAGACAGGGTTATCAGCCGATGCATCTGAAGATGCGATCCCGACCACTTGTCCAAGAGGTCCCATTGAAAGGTTCTTGCATGGAACCTGCCGAATGGAATTTTGCTTCGTAAGAAGCTACCATTTTTCCCAGGACTCGTGTGCAGTGATGCACCGATACCTGTTTTGGTTTCAGGAGGTCTCTGACTATAGATGACAGCTCCTTGGCTTTCTCCTGCGGGAGAAACACTTTTTTCTGTTCTGTGTCCAGAACCATCCCCAGGAACAGTAGGCGTGTGGTAGGAATCAGCTGTGACTTTGGAATGTATAGAATCCATCCGTGCTGTTGTAGCACTTCCCGAGATAGTGCTACTCCGACCAACAACTGCTCCTTGGACCTCGCCTTTATAAGGAGATCGTCCAAGTACGGGATAATTAAAACTCCCTTTTTTCGAAGGAGTATCATCATTTCTGCCATTACCTTGGTAAAGACCCTCGGTGCCGTGGACAGTCCAAACGGCAGTGTTTGGAATTGGTAATGGCAATCCTGTACCACAAATCTGAGGTACCCCTGGTGAGGATGGTAAATGGGGACATGTAGGTAAGCATCCTTGATGTCCATGGATACCATGTAATCCCCCTCCTCCAGGCTTGCAATAACCGCCCTGAGCGATTCCATCTTGAACTTGAATTTTTTTATGTATGTGTTCAAGGATTTCAAATTTAAAATGGGTCTCACCGAACCGTCCGGTTTCGGTACCACAAACAGTGTGGAATAGTAACCCCGTCCTTGTTGAAGTAGGGGCACCTTGACTATCACCTGCTGGGAATACAGCTTGTGAATTGCCTCTAGCACAGCCTCCCTGCCTGAGGGAGTTGTCGGCAAGGCAGATTTGAGGAAACGGCGGGGGGGAGACGCCTCGAATTCCAGCTTGTACCCCTGAGATACTACTTGAAGGATCCAGGGATCCACCTGTGAGCGAGCCCACTGATCGCTGAAATTTTTGAGGCGGCCCCCCACCGTTCCTGGCTATGCCTGTGGAGCCCCCGCGTCATGCGGTGGACTCAGAGGAAGCGGGGGAAGAATTTTGATTCTGGGAACTGGCTGACTGGTGCAGCTTTTTCCCTCTTCCCTCGTCTCTGTGCAGAAAGGAAGCGCCTTTGACCCGCTTGCTTTTCTGAAGCCGAAAGGACTGTACCTGATAATACAGTGCTTTCTTAGGCTGTGAGGAAACCTGAGGTAAAATTTTTTCTTCCCAGCTGTTGCTGTGGATATGAGGTCCCAGAGACCATCCCCAAACAATTCCTCACCCTTATAAGGCTCTATGTGCCTTTTAAAGTCAGCATCACCTGTCCAGTGTCGGGTCTCTAATACCCTCCTGACAGAATGGACATTGCATTAATTCTGGATGCCAGCCGGCAAAATATCCCTCTGTGCATCCCTCATATATAAGACGACGTCTTATGTTCGCAAAATAGTATCCCTGTTTGACAGGGTTACAGACCACGCTGCAGCAGCACTATCTGCAGGTCTCAGTCTAGTACCTGAGTGTGTAAATACAGACTTCAGGATAGCCTCCTGCTTTTTATCAGCAGGTACCTTCAAAGTGGCCGTATCCTAAGACGGCAGTGCCACCTTTTTTGACAAACGTGTGAGCGCCTTATCCACCCTAGGGGATATCTCCCAGCGTAATTTATCCTCTGGCGGGAAAGGGTACGCCATCAGTAACTTTTTAGAAATTACCAGTTTCTTATCGGGGGAACCCACGCTTTTTCACACTTCATTCACTCATTTGATGGGGGAACAAAACACTGCCTGCTTTTTCTCCCCAAACATAAAACCCTTTTTTAGTGGTACTTGGGTTAATGTCAGAAATGTGTAACACATTTTTTATTGCCGGGATCATGTAACGGATGTTCCTAGTGGATTGTGTATATGTCTCAACCTCGTCGACACTGGAGTCAGACTCCGTGTCGACATCTGTGTCTGCCATCTGAGGGAGCGGGCGTTTTTGAGCCCCTGATGGCCTTTGAGACGCCTGGGCAGGCGCGGGCTGAGAAGCCGGCTGTCCCATAGCGGTTACGTCATCCAGCCTTTTATGTAAGGAGTTGACACTGTCGGTTTATACCTTCCACCTATCCATCCACTCTGGTGTCGGCCCCACAGGGGGCGACATCACATTTATCGGCATCTGCTCTGCCATCACATAAGCCTCCTCATCAAACGTGTCAACACAGCCGTACCGACACACCGCACACACACACAGGGAATGCTCTGACTGAGGACAGGACCCCACACAGCCCTTTGGGGAGACAGAGAGAGAGTATGCCAGCACACACCAGAGCGCTATATAATTTTGGGATTAACACTATATTGAGTGAATTTTTCCCAATAGCTGCTTGTATATACAATATTGCGCCTAAATTTTGTGCCCCCCCTCTCTTTTTAACCCTTTGAGCCTGAAAACTACAGGGGAGAGCCTGGGAAGCTGTCTTCCAGCTGCACTGTGAAGAGAAAATGGCGCCAGTGTGCTGAGGGAGAAGCCCCGCCCCTTTTTCAACTGACTTTCTCCCGCTTTTTCTGGAATACTGGCAGGGGTAATTTTACATCTATATAGCCTCTAGGACTATATATGATGTAGATTTGCCAGCCAAGGTGTCATATATTGCCCTCAGGGCGCCCCCCCCAGCGCCCTGCACCCTCAGTGACCGGAGTGTGAAGTGTGCATGAGGAGCAATGGCGCACAGCTGCAGTGCTGTGCGCTACCTTGGTGAAGACTGATGTCTTCTGCCGCCGATTTTCCGGACCTCTTCTTGCTTCTGGCTCTGTAAGGGGGACGGCGGCGCGGCTCCGGGAACGAACACCAAGGCCAGTTCCATGCGGTCGATCCCTCTGGAGCTAATGGTGTCCAGTAGCCTAAGAAGCCCAAGCTAGCTGCAAGCAGGTAGGTTCGCTTCTTCTCCCCTTAGTCCCTCGATGCAGTGAGCCTGTTGCCAGCAGGTCTCACTGTAAAATAAAAAACCTAAAATAAACTTTCTTTCTAGGAGCTCAGGAGAGCCCCTAGTGTGCATCCAGCTCGGCCGGGCACAGAAATCTAACTGAGGTCTGGAGGAGGGTCATAGTGGGAGGAGCCAGTGCACACCAGATAGTACCTAATCTTTCTTTTAGAGTGCCCAGTCTCCTGCGGAGCCCGTCTATTCCCCATGGTCCTTACGGAGTTCCCAGCATCCACTAGGACGTCAGCGAAAATAAAATATATATTCACAATCAGGGCCGGCAACAGAAATCTTGGGGCCCCATACACTGATAGCTCTGGGGCCTCTCCACCCCTCTCAGTCTGTAAATATCCCTGTTACAGGTCTGTGCCCAGCGCTGGGAGGAGGCTGGGCGGGATCAGGCATGCTTCTCAGTGGCAAATACATGGAAAGGCCAGCGCAGCATCATAGTCATGATGTTGTGACAGCTGCATGCACCATTTGGAAGGGACCAAGTGAGGGGGCAGGGAGGATTGTGCGGCCAGACTCTTAATTAGCTAAATGGCAGCAGACAGGCAGTTAGTTTAAAAACTACTAATAGGAGCTGCAGTCTCTTTAATAGTGTCCCTGATCCCCGGCCGGGCCCCTCTGACCCTCGGGCACGGTACGGGTGTCCCCTTTGACCTCCCCCCTTCACCAGCCACCACATACATTCCTTGATCTGACTGTACTGTAATGCATGCATCCATCCATGCATCCATGACATGCCCAAACACAAAGCCCCAAACTCCAGGAAAGTGTACACTTACACATCTGCCGTTATCCAGACCAGTCTCCCCACAAGCTGCCAGCCTGCTCATTCTGTCTGCAGGTCTTGACGTCTCTTTAGTCACAGTCCTGCTACTGCTCGGCCGCTCCTCTATGTTAGATACCACAGCAGAGTCAGGGCGGGCCGGTAAGAGAGGAGGGGAGGACATAGCGTTGTGCATAGCGCGACATCATTGCACACGGGGACAGCTGTACGAGCGGACAGCTGACCTGGGGGCAGTGGGGGAGAGTTACCACAAGGGGACCGCTGTAATAGTAATGCTGGCATGCTGGATAATTACAGTATATACATTGCGGCTTTGTGCCGCCACGCCGATGCCCATTGTGTAGGTAATAGCTGCATCATGCTATTACCTACACCGCGGGCAGCCGGCATTGTGGTGTGATGCCATGATGTATATAATTACATCCATCCATGCAGCCTCCGCACTGTTGCAGCCGGACCTTGGGGCCCCTCACAACGCTGGGGCCCGGGACCGGTGTCCCCTTTGACCCCCCCTGTCGCCGGGCCTGTTCACAATCACATCAAACACTGTTTTTAACATTCTGGGCATTATTTCCTTATTGAATTTTGCTCATTGGAATTGATTATAAGTTGTTTAACATGTACCTGTTAAAAGAGACATGAGGTTAAACTGATTAATAGAGTACTAAGGAAATAATACTTTGAGTGCAATTACCTGGATCCAGCCAGCGAAGAGGTCCTCTTGGGCGTAAAATGTAAGCTGCACTGCCTACAAAGTCTCCGCCATCTGCTACAAGGATACTGTCATCTGATATAGCTTCTTCCACCAGATGCAGAACATGTAGAGGGTTCAAGTGACGCTCAGTTTTCTCCTCAGCTTTTTTCCTTAATTAAAAAGCATAAATAAATATATTTAACCTGATAAACATCAAACATTGGGAGCTAATGTGTTCATGTCCCAGAGAGGATACACGATAAACCAACAAATACGTCTCTTCCTCCGTAAGACAAAACTATCAAAAGGTGGAAAAACTGGCTATTTTTAAGCTGCAAAGGTAGAGTAAAAAAGGCGCGGCCTGTCAGACAATTTTAATAATATTGCATAACAATATTACACAGCTGATGAAACGTAATACAAAAAACACACATAAAACACTACAATTAGAAATATATAATTACTTAGTTCCGTGGTTCTCAAACTGTGTGCCTTGGCACCATGGGGTGCCTCGGGGCACTTGCAGAGGTGCCTTGGATTGGTGGTCCGGGACCAATTCCAATTATTTATGGTCAATGAAATAGACAAAACCAGTGCTGGTGGCAGCCAATCATAAAATATGCAGTAAACAGAAGCAAATCTTGTCCCTCGCCACACAACTGAACTTAAGGATGGCAGATAAACACAATTTACTTAATTTAATATTTCTTTCTAACTTTCTCATTAAGAAACTTTTGGCATAAGGGTGCCGTGAAAAAGAAATTGATACTCTGGTGTAGTGGTTCTCAACCTCGGTCCTCAAGTACCCCCGACAGTTCATGTTTTCCAGATCAGTGAGTAATGAATACACATGTGCATAGCTGGTGCACATGTGTATTCATTACTCACTGACACATTTTAAAAGACCCACAGGTGGAGCAAATTATTTCACTTGCAATCCTGTGAGGAGACCTGGAAATCATGAACAGTTGGGGGTACCTGAGGACCGCGGTTGAGAACCACTGCTCTAGGACTCCGTGATTCAAATAAGTTTGTGAACCACTGACTTAGTGTAGTTATTTAAAAGTTCATATTGATGCTTACAAATGAAGTTCTGGTATAAATAAGAGATGGTTAGTACACAGCCCATAAGACTTACTGAGGCAGATTTATTAAGCTTGGTGAAGTGATAAAGTGGAAGGTGATTACGCACCAGCCAATCAGCTCCTAACTTCCATGTTACAGGCTGGGTTTGAAAAATGACAGTTAGGAGTTGACTGGCTGGAGCATTATCACCTTCCACTTTATCACTTCACCAAGCTTAATAAATCTGCCCCACTAATTGCTACAGATTGTCTTTACCATAAACACATTGTAACATGGTCAGTGAGTTAATATGCAGTCACATTCACTAAAAATACTTGAGAATGTTGCAAATGCGTTTATTCTGTATCCAATCTCATAAATCAAATATATAATAGCAAGGACCTTCGCAACAATCCACTGAAAAGCTGAACCCCATCCTATTAAACAGCTGATAAATTAGTAAGACGTTGTATAATTCCCCGTATCAGAGAAAAGTAATCTCTTAAAAATAACCTCCACGAGTGCTGTGTTAGTAAAACAGTATACCAGAACATGAAGCAGATAGGTCACTTGCCTCCCTACTTCTGGTGTATCCTATATGGCAGTCATAGAGAATACTACTGCTGTCCTGGAATGACTGTGGATTCAATAAACAGTGGTAGGAACGGTACACAAAATGTTTTAGCGAGGCCAAAAGACTCACTTAATGCGTTTCTCCACCTATATTATTTGTTCAGTGGCTTCCTACCTTCTGGGGAAACCGTTGAATAAATAATATACTATAGGCAGAGAAATGTGTTAAATTACTTTTTAGTTCAGTGAGAACACTTTGTGGACCTTATCCTACCACTCTTTATTGAAACCAAAGTCATTCTAGGTCTCCGGATGATAGACAGACCATTAATAGACAGTCAATAGGTTGACAAAGTCAAAAAGTCAACAGTTCAATGGTCGACATAGACATGGATATTCAGTAGGTTGATATATGATTTTCTCCCAGGACAGTAGTATTCTCTAGGACTGCCATATAGGATACACCAGCAGTCAGGATCTCTCCCAGGACAGCAGCAGTTTTCTATAGGACAGCCATATAGGATACACCAGCAGTCAGGATCTCTCCAGGACAGCAGCAGTTTTCTATAGGACTGCTATATAGGATACACCAGCAGTCAGGATCTCTCCCAGGACAGCAGTAGTTTTCTATAGGACTGCTATATAGGATACACCAGCAGTCAGGATCTCTCCCAGGACAGCAGTAGTTTTTTCTAGGACTGCCATATAGGATACACCAGCAGTCAGGATCTCTCCCAGGACAGTAGTATTCTCTATGACTGCCATATAGGATACACCGGGTTGGGTATGTGTTACCAGCATCCGGGTTCCCAGCGGTCAGCATCCCGACGCCAGGATGTCAGCTGCAGAATGCCGTCAGGGGGGGCAAGCACAACGAAGCAGGCTTGGTGGCGAGCGGGGTGTCGTGATTGTCAGTGTTCGGGATGCAGGGGGAGGTATTGTGACCGGCGGTTTCCTGACCGCCGGTCACATAACTACATCCCGATACACCAGCAGTCAGGATCTCTCCCAGGACAGTAGTAGTTTTCTCTAGGACTGCCATATAGGATACAACAACGGTCAGGATCTCTCCAAGGACAGTAGTAGTTTTCTCTAGGACTGCTATATAGGATACAACAACGGTCAGGATCTCTCCAAGGACAGTAGTAGTTTTCTCTAGGACTGCTATATAGGATACACCAACAGTCAGGATCTCTCCAAGGACAGTAGTAGTTTTCTCTAGGACTGCTATATAGGATACAACAACGGTCAGGATCTCTCCAAGGACAGTAGTAGTTTTCTCTAGGACTGCCATATAGGATACACCAACAGTCAGGATCTCTCCCAGGACAGTAGTAGTTTTCTCTAGGACTGCTATATAGGATACAACAACGGTCAGGATCTCTCTAAGGACAGTAGTAGTTTTCTCTAGGACTGCCATATAGGATACACCAACGGTCAGCATCTCTCCAAGGACAGTAGTAGTTTTCTCTAGGACTGCCATATAGGATACACCAACAGTCAGGATCTCTCCCAGGACAGTAGTAGTTTTCTCTAGGACTGCTATATAGGATACAACAACGGTCAGGATCTCTCCCAGGACAGTAGTAGTTTTCTCTAGGACTGCCATATAGGATACCCTCTCAATGACTGACTATGGATAACATGCATTCTCATTAACTGCTATTAAAGCCCAAAGAATGTCTAACTCTACCATGTGGTGGGGACAGCTGCCTTTTCATGACAGCACTGCAAATGAAAGGATTTGATTAGCTAATCCAAGCACAGGACAAATGAATGGTCAGGTATGGGTACATTACTGGTTGGCCTTCTCTTTAGTGACATCTCCTGCCTTCAGACCTTCTGTCCAGTCTGAGGGACACGTATATCCTTTCAGTCCTTCTAATAGACTGATTATGAATGAACCAGCATCACCTAGAAGAAATGTACAAAACAGTCTGTGAATACAAAACAAACATTTTTCATACGGTTACGTTTATGCAATTAAACACACAGCTTTATGTTTTTAAACAAAGTAATAGAGCAGAAATCCTAAGAGCTTACATTTCCAATAGCTCTGCCACCTACTAGTAGAAGATTAACTAGAAATCTAAAGGCCCGTACACACTGGTCAATATATCGGCCGTTCTCTTGAACGGCCGCTATATCGCGGGACCGTCAGCCAGTGTGTACGGCCGATACGTCTGTGAACTCCGTCGTTCACAGACGTATCGCGTCGGCCGCGCAGCACAGCCGACGGCCAATATATCTACCGATATATTGGCGCATCGCTGTGTGTGTACGGGGCGGTCGGCCGACCGCCCGTACACATGCTACGGCGGCCGGCGGTGATTGACAGGTGAACTGGGCGGGCGTGTGTACATGCCCGCCCAGTTCATGACGTCAGTCCCCGACGGATCGAGCAGTGTGTATGCTCAACACACTGCTCGATCCGTCCATAGATATATCTGCAGATCAATTGATCTGCAGATATATCTGTTAGTGTGTACCCACCTTTAGACTTGAGTGGTGTGGGAAATCTTTAAGATTTCCTCAACTGTTGTACATCACTGAAATGATGTGCCAGTTCCACCAATGTAACAAAAGGACTTAAATGTCCCTTCAAAAGTACCTAAAAAAAACATATAGGATAAAAGAAAAAACGCCATAACATTGTAAAGAAATATTTTCACTATAAATACATGGTTAGCATAAAGCTACCGTAAGACAGTTTAAATTACACGAGAACCATCCTTCATGCCCACTGTTTCCTATCCCGGTTACATTTCTAACACTACTATCCATTGTTTTGTATCCCTTGCATGAAATTGCTGTTATTTCTCATGTATTGATTGATCGATTTTAAGAAAAAGGAATTACTGTAAGGATACATAACAAAAAGATAAGGTATTGAAATCATTATGTTTACTAGTTTTAACCGCCTTTATCACGTTTGTGAAATGTTAGATGTTAAAAAAGAACAATCAAACAGAAAATGACCTTGTATGGCGACAGTTGGCTTCCAAAACATATCAGAGTTCTTTAACAGTTGACAGCGATCTCTATTCACCGCAATGACCTTGCTGCGTCTGTTCAGGACACGCCCATAGGAAAGACGAAAATCACACACTGTGCCTTAAAGTGGAATACAAAGTACAGAAGAAACATTATGGGGGAACTTAATTAGCCACAATGTTTGCCCCACAGCTAATTACAGACACCGGCTGATACAATTCACGGGCATTACCCCCCCACATTAAGCCACACGCAATAATAGGCAGCCTCTGGGGTTTAACGACCGGGGAAAGGCATTGATACTGCATTTTACTCTGATTCAATGGGCTAGCATGCATTAACGGCAGTTTTATTAAACAGATCGAGGTGTGAAATGGGATACTGGGGGTATCCAATTTCTCAAGGTCGATGACCGAGGGTAATTGTAACGGCCTGATGCGGCGGGCTCCCCTCCCCCTGATGACGGCACTTATCGCGGATTATCCTTCGGGTGCCTCAGGCATTCAAAGCATAATCCTCAATAAGCGGCTGCCAGAGCCACGATAACACATGGGATTGGGGACTTTTCACTGATCCCATGTGTTTTCACGCGACCGTGGCCCATTTATGCCCAATGAAAATGGACTGTAATTGGATACCATGATAATTAATTGCGATATCCGTCCGTTTTCACCCGCCAAAAACGGATCGGATCTAATTGGATACTCCCCAAAGTCTGTAAATACTTTTGGGTTGGCTACAATATTATTGAGGGCAGAACCAGGCCCATGAGCCTCCTTGGATAAAATACAAGTATAAGACTTTGAATATATTATAAGTTCTTGCTATTGACCTGGGCCAATAAAAGGTTTGAAACTCATTTCATGCATAAATTGCAAGTTCTTCTCAACAGCACTCTCTTAAAGGGCTAGTACATCTTGTCACACACTGTGTTTGTTACCCACTCTCTTACGCAGCACTCTGCTGTATAAAATAATTTCAAACCCCCAAAAAAATATGACAATAAAAATCTGGATACAAACTTTAAATTTGTAGCAAAGTAGCTACTGTAGTAATTTTATTTGTGGAAGATGTGATTCCTTACCAGCCAATATAACCAAATCTGCTTCCTTAAGTGCATCTCTTCGGTTCTGACGAATATGTAACGGACTATCCCTTCCCAGCATGCCTCTGGCCATTCCTCCTAAAAAACACGGAATACCCAAGGATTCCAGAGCCTTTCTAGAATAAAAAGAATAAAATGTAATTAAAGATAAATGTATGCCCATAATCTCCAAAGTTTCCTACACCCTTAACAGTTTAGCAATTTATTTGCCCCATGGGGTAAATAAATGGAGGTCAGTTGTATAGGTAAACTTCATACTATGAAACTTTAATAATAAGTGGTATAAGAAGCTCGGTCTAAAAACCGCAGTGATAAAAAATAGGATTTAGAGCTTCCTGTTTATATCACTGCTCAACTTCTTAAGGATAATTATACTAGAAATCAAAGATGGTTTTAGCTGTTATTTCTTTATTTACAGATGTGCCCACCTATACCTATCCTCAAATAGCGCCAAGTAGGTAAAAACGCAAAGACAGGTCGATGTGAGTGACCAGCACTATGCATCGTTGTGCTTAATCTGTGACTTCTTACCAATTTCTTTGCTACAAAAATGCTAAATTGTGGAAAAAATAGAAAGAATAGGATTTTAATTACCTACCGGTAAATCCTTTTCTCGTAGTTCATAAGGGATATTGGGGGAATCTAGTACGATGTGGGTTTAGACAGGGTCCAAAGAAGGCGGTGCACTTTAAATTTCTTCAACTGGGTGTGCCTCTATGCCCCCTCCCACAGGCAGTTATAGGTAAAACAGTGCCTGAAGCAGAAAAGACAAACTTGAGAGAAGGAACATAACAACAATGAGTGGTGAGATTTATACACCAGCACACCACTAACATAAAACGACAAGCAACAGCCGGTGACAAAAGGTAACCATATAAGAAACAACCTGCAGAAAAGTCAACGCACTGAGGCGGGCGCCCAATAGCCCTAATGGACTACGAGAAAAGGATTTACCAGTAGGTAATTAAAATCCTATTTTCTCTAGCATCCATAAGGGATACTGGGGGAATCTAGTACGATGAGGAGGTCCCAAAGCTTCCAGAACGGACGGGAACGTGCAGGGACTTCTGCAGACGTCTGCCCAAACTGGGCATCTTCTTTGTCCAGGGTATCAAACCTGTAGAACTTCACAAAGGTGATCTTCCATGACCAGGTAACAGCTCGGGATAGTTGCAAGGCCGAGACTCCACGGGCAGCCGCCCAGGAAGACCCCACCAATCTTGTAGAGTGGGCCTTCAGAGACTGTGGAACAGGTAAGGCTGCTGACACATAGGCCTGTTGGATAGTACGCCTAAGCCAACGAGTAATGGACTGCTTAGAAGCAGGGCAACCCTTTTTCTGCGCATCATATAGCACAAACAAGGAATCCGTCTTTCTGATCCAAGCCGTTCTCTTGACTTAGATCTTCAATGCTTGCACAGCATCCAATGCCTCCGGAGTAGCAGAAGTGCCAGAACTTGACGGAACCACAATAGGTTGATTCAAGTGGAATGCAGAGACGACCTTTGGCAGGAATTGCTGTCTAGTCCTGAGCTTTGCTCTGTCCTCGTAAAAGACTTTTACACGATAAGGCCTCCAATTCTGAGACATGCCTAGCAGAAGCCGGGGCCAATAAAATCACCGTCTTCCACGTGAGGTATTTGTCTTCTACCGTCATAAGAGGTTCAAGCCAGGAGGATTGTAGAAATTCCAACACTACATTCAAATCCCTTGGTGCCATAGGCGGCACAAAAGGAGGCTGTATGTGAAGTACCCCTTGCAAGAATGTCTGAACTTCTGGCAACACTGCCAATTTCTTCTGGAAGAAGATGGAGAGAGCAGAAATCTGGACCTTAATGGAACCCAGACGTAAGCCCTTATCCACACCAGCCTGCAGGAAATGTCCCAAGTGGGACTCCGCAGGCGGATACGCGCAGTCCTCGCACCAAGAGACATATCTCCTCTAGATATGATGATAGTGTTTTGACGTCACAGGTTTCCTGGCCTGAACCATGGTAGCAATAACCTTTTTGGAAAGGCACTTGTGAGCTAGGATGTTCCACTCAACTGCCATGCCATCAAACGAAGCCGCCGTAAGTCCGGGTAGATGAACGGTCCCTGCTGAAGAAGATCTCTTCTCAGTGGTAGAGGCCAAGGGTCTTCGACGAACATGCCCAGAAGATCCGCGTACCAAGCACTCCAGGGCCAATGCGGGGCAATCAGAATTGCCTGAACTCCTTGATTCCTGATTTGCTTAAGCACCCTTGGGAGCAATGGAATCGGAGTTAACAGGTAGACTAACCGGTAAGGCAAAGGCGACGTCAAGGCATCTATAGCCCTCGTCTGAGGGTCCCTTGTTCGTGAGCAATACCAACGAAGCTTCTTGTTGAGTCGAGAAGCCATCATGTCTATTTGTGGACAGCCCCACCGGTCGATGATCTGCTGAAACACCTGATGGTGGAGACCCCACTCTCCTGGCTGGAGATTGTGATGACTCAGGAAGTCCGCTTCCCAGTTGTCTACTCCCGGAATGAAGATTGCAGACATTGCTCTTGCATTTCTTTCTGCCCAGAGGAGTATCCTTAACACCTCTCGCATGCAGGTCCTCCTTGTCCCTCCTTGTCGACTGATGTACACCACTGCTGTGGCATTGTCCGACTGTACATGGATCGCGTGATCCCTGAGAGGCCTGAACCAGAGCATTGTAAATCGCCAGAAGTTCCAGGAATGTTGATTGGAAGGAGGGCTTCGTGGGCTGACCACCAGCCCTGGAACTGAGCCCCTTGGATGACAGCTCCCCATCCTCTGAGACTCGCATCCATCGTGAGGAGGATCCAATCCTGAATCCAGAAACTTTGGCCCTCCAGTAGATTTGAAGACTGCAGCCACCACAGGAGGGAAATCCTGGCCTGAGGTGACTGCCGTATTATCCGGTGCATCTGAAGATGTGATCCAGACCACTTGCTCAGGAGATTCAATTGAAATGTTCTGGCATGGAACCTTCCATATTGGATCATCTCATTTGAGGCCACCATCTTCCCCAACAATCTTATGCAAAGATGGATGGATTTTCGAGCAGGTCAGAGAGCCATGAGGACCATCTCCTAAAGTGTTCTCGCTTTGTCCTCTGGGAGGAACACTTTCTGGGCCACAGTATCCAGCAACATCCCCAGGAACAGGAGCCGCTGAGTCGGCTACAGGTTGGACTTCTGTAAATTAAGAATCCACCCATGGTGTCAATATGGAGCAATAAAAACTCCCTAGATCTTGCTTTTATCAAGAGATCGTCTAGGTAAGGGACAACACTGACCCTCTGGACCCGGAACTGGAACATCATCTCCACCATTACCTTCGTGAACACCCTCGGAGCTGTGGACAGGCCAAAGTTTAGCATCTGGAACTGGTAGTGATCGTCCAGTAGGGCAAACCTCAGGTAAGTCTGATAAGGTGGCCAAATTGGAATATGGAGATAGGCGTCCTTGAAATCCACGGAGACCATGAATTCCTGTTCTTCCAGGCCTGCAATCACTGCTCACAAGGATTCCATCTTGAACTTGAAAACCTTTAGGTAAGGGCTCAAGGATTTTAGATTCACAATGGGCCTTACTGAACAGTCTGATTTCGGTACCACAAACAGGTTGAAGTAATAACTCTTCCCCTGTTGTTGTATTGGCACTGGAACAATGACTTGGGACTGGACCAACTTTAGGATGGCCTGTTGCAGCGTAACTTGTGTATACTCCAAAGCTGGTAAGCTTGATTTGAAAAATCATTGGGGAGGAGTACTGTCGAACTCCAGCTTGTAGCCCTGAAAAATGAGGTCCCATACCCAGGCATCCGGGCAGGGCCCGTCCCATATGCGGCTGAAGTGATGCAGCTGAGCCCCCACCTCGAGATCCCATCGGGGCGCGTTGGCACCGTCATGCTGAGGCCTTGGTGGAAGCTGAACCAGTGCTCTGATCCTGAGAATCGGCGATCGCTGTTTTTTTTGTCTTACCACTGGTGCATCTAGCCGCATTGGAAGCACCTCTGGCCCCAGAACGAAATCTGTTACACCGAAAGGACTGAACAGACAGCCCCGGGTAGGTACACCCAGAGGGGAGAAACGTGGATTTCCCCGCGGTAACTTTAGAAATCCACGTATACAACTCAACCCTGAAGAGCTATACCCCAGCGAAGGGGACAGACTCCACACTGCGCTTGGACTCCGTGTCCACTATCAATTGGCACAACCACAAGGCCCCGCGCGCCGACACTGCCATGGCAGAAATCCTAGCATTAATATTGCCCATCTCCTTGAGAGAGTCACACAGGACGTGAGCGGTGTCCTGAATGTGTCTTAGGAGAATCACTATAGTAACCAGGGGCATATCCCCGGAGGGGCCCTCCTGAATTTCAGTAGCTCACGTATGAATGGCATGGGTCATCCAGCAACCTGCTATGAACGGCCTTTGTGATACACCCACTGCAGTGTAGATACACTTCAGCATAGTCTCTATTTTTCTGTCTCCAGGGTCCTTTATGATAAAGGAGCCCGGGGCAGGCAGGACCGCCTTTTTAGATGGGCAAGAGACTGATATGTCAACAGCCGGGCATTCTTCCCAGAATTTCCTGCCTTCAGGAGCAAATGGAAAAGTATGCAAAACCTTTTTGACACTCTGTATTTTTTATCTGGATTTTTCTAGGCTAACCTAAATAGATCATCTAACTGCAGAATCAGGGTAAGTGACACTTTGCTTATTCTGTGTAAAGAAAAACGACTGCTGTGTCGCAGCGCCCTCTAGAGGGAGCTTTAACACTTTCCGTATAGCTAGAATGAGGGGTTCAATACCCTGGGCAGAAGGGGAATCCCCACTAATGGGATCCAAGTCCCCCACTGTCTTCCTGTACCTCTTCATCTGAATATAAAAGTAAAGCGGGCAACCCACGTTTCTGTGGGCCCGAGTGGGGGGGGGGGGCTGTGGAGCATTTACCCAGGCAGTGAGGTCTGCAACAGCCTGCTGCAGAAGCGGAGATTTTTTTGTGCATTTGCAGTGAGTTGAGATGACATATCAGACATCATAGTTTTAATGGCACCTAGTCAGGAAGGCACTTGACCCTCCCCCCCCAGCCCCCTCACTGAGTTGTGAAGATTGGCTGCATTGTTCACAGGATACAGAATCAGTTGTTGAGGGAGAGAATTTGGTGTGACACATACAGCATAATGTTTGTTTTACCATGGTCACAGTAAATCACATTTACATACACATACACACAGACAAGTAATAAATTAGCAAGCCTGCCCTTGCTGTATGTGAGAGGGAGACAAAAGGAAGGCACCAACACACCCAAGCTAAACAGCCCCAGTGAGGCTGCCAGCTAATATTACAAGGTGAAACACCTATGATTACTGTCCTACAGGACACAGATTGTTCTCAATAGCGGATCTCCCCCTCTGCTACACCCCTGTGCCAGTTTTCCAGCATTTCCTGAGAGTCTGGAGGAGCTGTGTGTGTCTGCTGCTGCAGCTTTAAGCAGAGGAAGGCGCAAAACGCCACTGGTCCCCCCCCCCTTCCCAATGGCGCCGGAACTACAGTGTTTTTTAAACTGGCAATGTCTCCCAAACAGCTTAAAAACATCACATAAGTGTTAGTTTAAGCCACTGCTAGCCAGTGTACACAGGCGGCTATAGCAGGTCCACCCCAGGAGGGTCCCGTATGCCTATCCTGCGGGGCCCCCAGTTTGTACTCACCACTGTTGTCACCTTCAGGCTGCCTATTTGGCTGAGTGCGGTGTGCTGCGATTGTGACCGCCAAGGCGCAGTGCCCCGCTGTACAACAACCTCTCTGGACAGTGGTCCTGCAGCGTGGAAGCGGCTCTGACACCTCGCAAGGCCAGTCCCTAACTCCCATGGTGGAGTGTGCATCATCTCCTGAGGGCACTTTTTTCCAAACTGACTGTGGGATAGAGGAGAGAATCCAGCACACCAGTTGAAGAAATTTAAAGTGCATGGTGGTATAGACAACCCCGTCTATACCCCCATATTGCTAGATTCCCCCAATATCCCTTATGGATGCTAGAGAAATGAAAGAATAAGAATGCAGTCTGTGGAAAACAGCAAAAGACAAGCCCGATACCCGTGACTTGCTATATGCATTATTAGCCAAACTGAGGAAAAAAAGCTAGTCCTTTTAGCCGGCTCATGGAGATATTATTTCCCCAGACTATGGGGCGTTTTTTGTAATATATAACATGAGGATTGTAAAGCTGACTTTAGATCCTGAGTTTTATGCCTGGGTGAAATTACTACTAATTTTCGCTAGGTTTATATGGATTAAAGTACCTAGCGGAGTATTTTTCCTGCAATTGTGCAGGATTTTGTTTTTATATACATGAGCGGACCATTCTTTAATATTGGAAGGTTCATTTTTAGAGACCCGTTTTTTGCTTATAAGCACCAGAACGGCTGTGATTTTGAAGTACTAGTCTTAGTTTTATTTATGACCCGATACAGATATAGAACATGATGTTTAATTATTGTTTATATTTTAAGGCACCAGGATCTAAAAGAAAGCTACTTTTGGGATTGTATTTGGACAATGTGCATGATGATCAGGTGTATTGTAATTAGTGATTAGTCATGTGATCCAATTGAGGAGGGATAAAATCCCTGACCACTTGTAGGACGGCACTTCTTGACAAAGGGGAAAGGATTCCCAGAAACGCGTTGAAGCCGTCAGCGAGGGGTCACTTGTGTGTCAGAGAAATACCAAGGCGGCGCTTTGGACTTGTTTCACCACCCACACTACGGATCCGTGTCTGCAGCCGGGACGCATGTGTGAATCAGTTTTCCATCCAGTCCGCTCTGAGGTTCACTGACATTACTGCCAGCCCCAGCCCTGTTTGTGATTTTATGTGGAACTGTTAAATAAATTATTTTTGGAAAACCTGAAGGATATCCATATTACTGTGATCGGAGGACCCTAAAGAAACGGTTACGTGCACACGTGATAGAATTCTGATGTAAGTTGTATTTTCTATGACATTGTTCGGCTGTATTCCCAAGTATAGAAGAGAGGACGTTGTGAAAAAGATACCTTTACATGCACTCGTGAGGGGAACATAATGTAAGTTCCTTTCTAAAGAGCAAAGAACACAGGTGTAATCCTTTCCTGATGAGGATCGCACACACTCCTCTGTCCTAGTGGGATTTAAAGCCACATTTTAAAATTTAAGCTCTACATAGCGCAAGTTCCAAACCATTTGTGTTTTTTGTGAGGAAAAAGTGCAAAGCATAGAAATTATGCTAGGCATGTTGCGCCTAATGGCACAAAAACGGATAAGGCATCTGAAGACACATCTGTATGTGCCAACACAAAAACGATAGCTGCAGTTTTCTGTTTTTGATAGCTGAAATATAATGAGTTACAACAATTAGTATGGTCCACCAGACACAAACCACGTGTTGGATCTAGATTGTGTATCTGTAAAGGCTTGAGCACACTAGAATTTATCATCAGCTTTATTAGAGGTGCAGTAAGGATGTGTGAACCGCGTCTATGTAGTCAGTAAAGCAAATGTTCATCTAAGGATCACTTATCCCTAGATGAGGACACCTCATCTGTCCACACTGTAGCACGCGGTAAGGACAAACCTGTCTGAAATGCACTCAGATAATTTATAGCGACGCTATTCTGAAATGACTGCTGCTGAGGCTCACTACCTTTGTTGCTGCATTGTGAAGTGCCCATATGTAGGTGTGCATGTTGTCATTTTTCTATTGTGTTATTTGACTTTATGGAGCACCAAGGTGTGATTTTTATGTATATGTGCCATCCCTTTTTTGTGGATCTATAGATCTGTACATAGCAAGAAAACCATGTTTAGACATTAAATTAAAAACAATCCTTAATGGAGCACAGGTTGCCTAAACTGCATTTGTTACCTGAGATTGTCAGCAGGTATCGGAGGCAGAGTGGCCTGACTGCCCAGGATGAATACAGGCTTCTTAGCACGACTCACCAACTCTACACATTGCTGGATCTGTAAAAAGGCCATAATGAGTAGACAAATACTACCTTAAGGTGAAGTAGAATGCGTAGGAAATTCCGTTTTATAAAACAGTGATTAGTTGATTAGGAGGCAGAAGAGTAACATGCAGGGAACAGTCTTCCAGCAGATGTAGTAAGGACCTAATATTATTATTCATGGGAGAAACACATATAAAATCCCCTCCCCAAAATAAAAACATCAAAAAAACAACTATGGAGGAAGTTTACCAAAGCTTGGATAGAGATAAAATACAAATCAATCAGCTTCTGTCATTTTACAGGTCCTGTTTGAAAAATGACAGTTAGGAGCCGATTGGTTAGTACTTTAGCTGTCTCCACTTTATCTTTCTCCAAGAAAATAAATGGGGAATATAGAATTACAATCACGCAACGCATATATTTCCATGTTTTTTAATGCTCTCATAAACTTGAAAATGGACTGTGGTTTTGAGATAACGTACTGTAGGTGTCAGGGTTGAGATGTGGTTTTGTGATAACATACTGTAGGTGTCATGGTGCATGTAATAATAAGTGTTATACACGTTAAAACAGACATTATGCAAAAAATAAAAATTATATATATATATATATATATATATATATATATATATATATATACACACACACACATATACATATATCCACATATACACACACACACACACACACACACACACACACACACACACACACACACACACACTTTTGACTTGTACTATATTATAAAACTAAGAGACCTTTGAATCTCCATATTCAGGTACATGTGAGAAACATTAAAACAAAGTCCTGACGCATGCGGTATCGAAGCATTTACATTTGTGCCACAATTCGGATCCTGACGAACTCATGTTTAAAGGTATCAAGTTGGTTTCCCTAGGGGAAAGAGGTGGAGATCTTTCCAACCTTCTCTCCAGAAGGGAGATGTATTGGATATTTGAACTGAATACCCTCCACCCAGATGGCTTCAATGAGGGCTATGAAATAGCCCTTTTCTGTGACGTAAGCCCTATCCAAAATTTTCCCCTGCCTGTACCTTTGGGATTTCCTCTTAATTATCTCCCTTTTCACCTTAAATTTTTTTCTTCTCTGTTCCATACTGTTACTACAGCTATACCACACTGGATATTCCCAATTCTGTCCGATCTTGGAAGTTAAGCAGTGTTGGCCCGGTCAGTACATGGATGGGAGACCGCCATGGAAGACCGGGTGCTGTAACTGAAAGAGGAATAGGAGTTTTTCTGGGTCTACTTTTGATGCATCTAAAATTTCTTCTATTTTCTAACTTTTCCACTCATATGAGAATTCCTGTTTATTGTCGCAGTTGGCTACATTCCGCTACACATATGGTATTAATTTTTTTTAAACGGATATAGATTACGGTCATTCAATACTTATAAAATCCGTTTACTATAGGTAGATCCTTCTATATTGGATCATCTTGTCCCATTACGGCTATGTGATCCTCGAACTTTAATGATTCTAATGTATTATATATAATACCATCAGCTCCCTATATTCTCTCTCTTGATATTTGTACTCATATTAGATATACTTCTTTATGGGGATGTCTGGATCCAATAAATTTATTATGAGTTGTGTATAAATTACAACTACTAAACAACCTCTTTCTTCTATTATATCTTTCTCTTTTGCAAGCACAATTCGGTGTGCTAAGAGAACCTTCACTCCAAAGATGGCCGCCAGGATTCTAAATACTAATAAGAAATGTCCCCAGCATGAAGACTCCTGTAAAATGGCCGCTGCACACACAGCCCACTATGAACTGATGAGGAGTCCATTTGATCCCGCTATACGAAGCGGGCGCATGCGTAGATGTCCGGGGGTCATCAAATCCAGCTGCTTGGAGCCAACGAATGTGCAGAAAGAACCGCGGACACCGGAAGTGGGGCGGGTGTGACGTCACACGCTGCCCGGACAGGAAATCCGTGGCTATATAAACTTTTTAATACTCAATAACAGTTTTTTACATTAATTATGTGCCATATAGCCAGTGATTCTTCCCAGGATCAGTGTACCTTTGGGGAGACTAGTATATATAGTATATATTATATATACTAATAGTATAGTATATATTAGTATATAAAAGTTTGTGTTAATTTAAATGTTTTCTCACCTTTGAACCTGCAATTGCCAGGAAGTGATATAACACTCACTTCCTTATTAGTGTAGGTATGTATATATAGTTTGTCCCAGCATCATATCACCCCTTGATGAAGTCCAGATAGGATGAAACCTGATACAACCCATCATCTCAAGTTAAGTGCTATTGTTTTTTCTTTTACATTGATCTTTTATATTTTGTCCTCTTGTCTTTAAATTGTATGGATGTTATTTTATGCGTATATGTAGCTTCAAAGGCAGTTTTTTAACCTATGACTTTGTATTTTTGGTTTTATTTGTGCTGTTTGTTTGTAAGTTACATTTTATAATTACCTTTTAAATATACCTGATCTCCCTAATTTTATATGACATCAGTTGCTCGCTTAGAAATACCTTATCCATTTTTTCTTATACTCTTTATAAGCACCCATACCAGTGCTTGGTTTCTTTAAGGTATAGCGGATGCCCTATTTTATAGAGGGAGGGTCACTGAAGGGACGATACTTATTAATACCATTCTGTGTCTAACTACTAGATTTATAGTGGTCACCGCATTTTGGCGCTGCAGGCTTTCTTTTTTACACACACATTCTCTTTGGTATTACTTGCCTACGGCTGCCTTAAAGAAGCCAGTACCACACACGCAGTATGTTTAGAACCAGTGAACGCACTAATAAAAAGGAGTAACCTATGCCATAAGATTTTTAATGAAACTAACACCCCTGAAAATGTATCCACAACTGCTAAACTTGATGAAATGTTTTGGAACATGGAGAGACTATTGATTAAAGAAGTTAAAGCATGGTGGGACGTCAAGGGACTCAAGCACTATATTAGCGTGGATAGAGTACCTAGGGGACTCAGAATTATGAAACAGCCCACCTTTGGTATAGAGAACCACGAATATATGAAAGAGTGGGATAATATACTCCACAACTGCTCGATTAATCTAATGAAACTACTTGTCACGGAGAAAAAAAAACGGATCATCTCTGCCTTGGAACTGGAGATAAAAGAGACTGAGAATAAACTAGAAACATTCAAGGACAAAGAGAACTTTAAGATCAATGAGAAGGTACTGAATAAGAAACTTGAACATATTGAAGATGAGGTCATCAGGAATAAAGAAAATAAATTCATAAGTGACAAGCACAATTATGAGAATAACAGAATTAAGAATTGGAGTCGGTTCAACGGAGTTGATAAACAAAACCAAAGAGGAAAAAGGGAATACTGGCAGTCTGTACCTAAAAGAGGAACAGGAAATAGAACAAGTACCAACGATACACAAGGAAACCAGAATGTACGCATAACAAATAGATTTGCAACATTACAGAGACTGAATTCTAACAATGAGGGGGATTTTTTGTCATCAGGCACAAGCACATGATTTCAAGACACAACAAGGAACGTCCTCAAAGAAAAAGTTATGCATGCATCACCACTGAAAAGAAGGTTCGTGGAAGAGGGGGATGCCACGGGGACAGGAGGAAAAAGTCACTACAGCAACAAAAAGAGACATATACAATAGAACCTTCAGCTCAAAAAGGCATATTCAATTTATCCAGATGCACATTATCAGAGCATGAGACCTCATTGCTGAACAAAGAATTATCCTATGCACCCACAAAGGGAATTAACAAGTTCGAAGACTTTGTGGATATGAACAAGTTCATACGGAAACTCACCCTCAAAAGACACTTTCTTAAGAAAGAAGAAGCTGTGATCCAAAATTATGAACAATCCAAGTCGGGTCTAAAACCTACTTCGAAATTTTACCCTCTAGAATCTAAGGGGCACAATGTGGGAATCTTCTATGATCTAGTGAAGAAGGACCTATGTGACACCGAAACTGAACCAATAAAGGAAAGAAATTTAACCAATAGAGAGGTTAAAGCTATCAAGGTACTCCATGATAACAAGAGTATTGTTTTAAAACCCGCTGACAAGTGTGTGTGTGTGTGTGTGTGTGTGTGTGTGTGTGTGTGTGGGGGGGGGTGTTGGTAATCATGGATCGGGAGGCCTATGTTTTGGAGGCAAAAAGACTATTAGGGGACAGAACATATTACATCCCACTTCTGGCTGACCCAAAAGAATCATATGTGGATGAACTCAGAGAAATCCTCCTGAAGGGGCTCAGACGTGAGATACTTGCCAAAGATGAAGATCAGTACCTATTTAATTCCAACCCCACCACCACCATCTTTTACTTTTTACCAAAAGTGCATAAATCTTTGACAAATCCCCCAGGAAGACCAATTGTTGCTGGGATTGATTCCTTAATCTCGCATTTATCAGAATATGTGGACATATTTCTAAGGAAACGTGGTGAATCTACCTGCGTATTTGAAAGATCCCACATCAGTTCTTAATTGATGGAACTATTTGAATGGAAATACACATACAGGTGGATCACCAGAGATGTGCAGTCACTCTACACATGCATAGAACATGGCAAGGTGATTGAGGCCTGCAATGGATTTCTTAGTAAGGATACTCAGATCACAGAGGAACACAGATTTTTTATATGTGAACTTATGATTTTTATTCTGAAACATAATTATTTTAAGTTTTTAGATGGTTTCTTCCTTCAAATCTGTGGAACCGCCCTGGGCACTATCTTTTCACCCACTTTTGCAAACCTTTTTAATGGGACAATGGGAAAACGAGTATGTTTTTACCGACCATCCATACCAACAGAACATAGGGGTATATGCAATTGCGGTCGAATTCCCGAAATTGTCGAAAAACGGGACTTTTTCGCCAAAAAAAAAAATTCGACAATGCAATTCAGTACTTTCCGTCAAAAAAACGGACTTTCAAAATTCGACTTTTTGAAATTCGACATTTGTCAAATTCGACTTTTCTGCAATGGTACAAATGCGGCAATTCGACAAAAGTATATTCAATTGAAGTTTGGAAATTCGACAACAGTGCATTTAGACAGTAAATTCGTCATTTTCAATCCGCCACACTTTGGTGGGTGAATCTAATAAAAAAAATTTAAAACATGTTTTTTTTATTGGTAATAGCATATCTATTTATATTAGAAGGGATTAGGTACTTGGTTTGTCTTTTTGGGAGGCACAAGTATTATTTATATATTTTTAAAAATATAT
The DNA here is from genome assembly GCF_028390025.1 of Pseudophryne corroboree. Lineage (NCBI taxonomy): Eukaryota > Metazoa > Chordata > Amphibia > Anura > Myobatrachidae > Pseudophryne > Pseudophryne corroboree. The sequence continues at coordinate 186,521,600 of NC_086453.1, read as the reverse complement.
ATTTTTTTTTAAATGGAATGGTAAAATCCCGAAAAAAAATGGCGTGGGGTCCCCCCTCCAAAGCATAACCAGCCTCGGGCTCTTCGAGCTGGTCCTGGTTCTAAAAATCCGGGGGGAAAATGGACAGGGGATCCCCCGTACTTTTAAAACCAGCACCGGGCTCTGTGCCTGGTGCTGGTGCAAAAAATTACGGGGGACAAAAAGAGTAGGGTGGGGGTCCCTACCCTGGGGGAGTAGGGACCCCCCCCCAGCCACCCAAGGGCCAGGGGTGAAGCCCGAGGCTGTCCCCCCCATCCAAGGGCTGCGGATGGGGGGCTGATAGCCTTGAGAAAATGACAAGAATATTGTTTTTTCCAGTAGTACTACAAGTCCGAGCAAGCCTCCCCCGCAAGCTGGTACTTGGAGAACCACAAGTACCAGCATGTGGGAGAAAAACGGGCCCGCTGGTACCTGTAGTACTACTGGAAAAAAAATACCCAAATAAAAACAGGAGACACACACCTTGAGAGTAAAACTTTATTGCACACCTGCCGACACACACATACTTACCTATGTTGACCCACCGACTGCCACGTCTCCTGATCCGACGATCCGGGGTACCTGTGAATAAAATTATACTCACCTCAATCCAGTGTCCAGATATAAATCCTCGTACTTGGCAAAACAAATAAACGAACACCCGGACCAGCGGACTGAAAGGGGTCCCATATTTACACATGGAACCCCTTTCCCCGAATGCAGAGACCCCCCCCCCCGTGACTGCTGTCACAGAAAGGTCTCTTAAGCCAATCAGCGAGCGCAACGTCCTGGCACTCTGCTGATTGGCTGCACGTCTGAGCTGTCAGACAGCGCATCGCAAAGCCTCTCCATTACTTTCAATGGTGGGAACTTTGCGTCAGCGGTGAGGTCACCCGCGGTCAGCCGCTGACCGCGGGTAACCCCACCGCTGACGGCAAAGTTCCCACCATTGAAAGTAATGGAGAGGCTTTGCGATGCGCTGTCTGAGGTCACACGCGCATACAGCCAATCAGGTCAGTGCAACGAAGTAGCGCTTCCTGATTGCCTGAAGGGACCTCTGTGACAGCAGTCACGTGGGGTCCCGGCATTCGGGGAAAGGGGTCCCATGTGAAAACATGGGACCCCTTTCAGTCCGCTGGTCCGGGTGTTCGTTTATTTGTTTTGCCAAGTACGAGGATTTATATCTGGACACTGGATTGAGGTGAGTATAATTTTATTCACAGGTATCCCGGATCGTCGGATCAGGAGACGTGGCAGTCGGCGGGTCAACATAGGTAAGTATGTGTGTGTCGGCAGGTGTGCAAGAAAGTTTTACTCTCAAGGTGTGTGTCTCCTGTTTTTGTTTGGGTATTTTTTTTCCAGTAGTACTACTACTACAGGTACCAGCGGGCCCGTTTTTCTCCCGCATGCTGGTACTTGTGGTTCTCCAAGTACCAGCTTGCGGGGGAGGCTTGCTGGGACTTGTAGTACTACTGGGAAAAACAATATTCTTTCAATTTTCTCAAGGCTATCAGCCCCCCATCCGCAGCCCTTGATGGGGGGGGGGGGGGGGGACACAGCCTCGGGCTTCACCCCTGGCCCTTGGGTGGCTGTGGGGGGGACCCCTTGATTGAAGGGGTCCCCACTCCCCCAGGGTACCCCGGCCAGGAGTGACTAGTTGGATATTTAATGCCACGGCCGCAGGGCGCTGTATAAAAGTGACCCCCGGCTGTGGCATTATCTGTCCAGCTAGTGGAGCCCGATGCTGGTGTAAAAAATACGGGGGACCCCTACTATTTTTGTCCCCCGTATTTTTTGCACCAGCACCAGGCACAGAGCCCGGTGCTGGTTTTAAAAATACGGGGGATCCCCTGTCCATTTCCCGCCCGGATTTTTAGAACCAGGACCAGCTCGAAGAGCCCGGGGCTGGTTATGCTTTGGAGGGGGGACCCCACGCCATTTTTTTTCGTGTTTATTCCCGTTTTTCAAAAATCGGAGCAAAATCCGTCAAATTGGCCGTTTTTCGTCAGCGGGACTGTCGAATCCGTTTTTTATTGAATATGGTCAATTTCGGCACCCACTTGCCGAAATTAGACTGTCGAATTGTGTCGAATTGAAAAACGGACGAAAAATTGTCGCGATTCGCCGCTAATTGCATATACCCCATAGTCTTTTATAAACGTTACATAGATGACATTTTAATTGTATGGAATGGTGACAATCTAAGTTTTAGAGAATTTTTTTACATATTTATCAGATAATACCATGAACCTCAGCTTCACCGCCAATGAGAGCTCAGAAAATATTTAATTTATTGACCTAGTATTGACACACTCGGGGAAAGAAGTGGTTACCAAGAATTACATTAAGGAGGTCGATATGAATAGCTACGTGCACTTTAAAAGTAATCACTGTCAACAATAAAAAAACAACATCCCTTTTCACAGTTTAACAGAATAGCCCGGAACAGGAAAGAACAATGAAGACCGTGACCAACAGCTACAAGTCTACACTGAAAGATTTAAGGAGAAAGGCTACCCGCACCATATATTGGAAGAAGCCAACCTAAAGACAAAGAAATTGGAAAGGGAACAACTTTTTATGTATAAACCTAAAGAAAAGAAAGAGGATACAGTCAGGTTCATTACCACCTATAGTAGGCATGAGAATCTCATTAAAAAAAAAACTAAAAAAAAAACATTGGAGCATATTATTAATGGACCCTATCCTAAAGGACTTTCTTCTGAGGGAACCACAAGTGGTATTCAGAAAGCCACAAAATCTAAAAGACCTCTTGGCACCAAGTATGCTGGGAGATCCTGAAGTACTGTACGTACTACTATGCCTAAGTGTGTGGGATGGTATAAGTGCGGTCGCTGTAATGTCTGTTGGTACCTACACCCCAACAGGAGTACTTTCCAGAACAAAAGTAACAAGAAGGAGTACAAGATCAAACAGTTCATTAACTGCAACACCGTCTCAGTAATCTACATGCTGGAATGCCCATGCAAAATGAAGTACATTGGAACAACTAAGAGACCTTTGAAACTCCGTATTCATGAACATGTGAGAAACATTAAAAACAAAGTCCTGACGCATGCGGTATCAAAGCATTTCCATTTGTGCCACAATTCAGATCCTGATGAACTCACATTTAAAGGTATCTCTATGGCGCTGAGGCTCTGGATACCGAAGTACCTACCTAGGCAATTATATAATCCCACGGAAAAGGTGGGCTACCAGCTTCAGAGAAACAGCACATTACTGCTCCATGGCCCACTGCAGAGCTGAGAGACATTTAAAAATGAAAGATAAAAATGTGCCAAAAAGTGGCTGTACAACGCACCCATAAGGAGAGAACCCGCCTCCGTTGGGCTCTCACATTCTGTTTAACTGAACAGGCTTTTGAGCGGGAGGAATTGGAGTTTCAGCACCAATTTGTGAGTGCTCAGCCTCCCAACCAGATAACCCCACAATCCCACAGTCTATGAAGAAAAAATGGAAAATTAGTTTCTATAAGTAAATTGCTGTTCTTGTTAAGTTATAGAGTGGTACTGTATGTTGGAAAGTTTCTTTGCAGTGTTTTATAAGTAAAGGAAGTATGCTGCTATTCATTTTGAAATACTATTATAACCAAACATACAGTTAGTTATACTGTATATTTTCCTTATTTAATTTTAACGTTAACATGTACGAAATGAGGTTCAAGAATACATTAAACAGACCTGTTCAGCCGTAGCCTTAGTGATGGAGACTGGAAGGGGTGAAGTGTCTCTTGGCTCCCAGGCTCCAGCAAATAAATTATTCAGGTGATTCTGCAAGTACCTAAAAGGTGAAAACCCAACATAGGAAATACAGTCACAACCCTCTCCCTACAGCACCTTGTACGCTGTCTGGGTATATGATGAATTACAGTTACAGTATATTTACATAGAGTTATAGACTATTCAACTGAAATTAATAAAGTGTGAGCTTGTCATCCGCCCACTGCGGTTTAAAAATAATCAAAAAAAGGATCCATCACGGTGACAGGGGTATAAAATCAGAAAATCATTGGTGAAATTAAAAGTCACCATCATGCTACATACTGTAGTTACAAATAAAAAAAATCAATATTTTTTATTTTCAAGAAAATACATAGTTATGGTAGACTTACCGTCGATAACTCTATTTCTCCTAAGTCCACAGTGTCCACAGTATAAACATTGGGATATGAGGTAGCATCAGCGGATTGGCACCAACTATCAAAAGCTTTTGCCTCCCAGAATGCAACGGGCCAGTCCCCCCGCCTCCTGGTTCAGGCAATTCAATTATTTTCCAAAGCTCAAGGCAGGAGTATCATAGAGAGCCCTAATCAGGCGAAAAGAACACACATGCAGACACTTCTGTACAAGAAGGAAGAGGTTAGTAAGTATAAGGATCCTCTAATCAGGTGCATCAGGGTGGGATCCCTGTGGATACTGTGGACTTAGGGGAAATAGAGTTATCGACGGGAAGTCTACCATAACTACGTATTTGTCCTGCAGGGTCCACAGATTATCCACAGGATAAACATTGGTATGTACCAAAGCAATTTTAGTGGAGAGGACGCTCTTGATTGGACAGGAGAATACTTCGTCCGAATGCAGCGTCCCGAGAGGCAAAGGTATCACAGGCATAATGCCTAATGAATGTGTTAATGGAAGACCATGTGGCTGCCTACATATTTGTTCAGCTGAAGTACCACGTTGTGCTGAACATGACGGATCTACATTACGAGTAGAGGGAGTCATTCCGACCCGATCGCTCGCTGCAGTATGTCGCAGCGCAGCGATCGAGTCGGAACTGCGCATGCACCGGCGTGGCAGTGCGCCAGCGCATGGCAGTCGTCGGTGCCCATCGATCACCTCTGAGACAGAGGCGGTCGCTGGGCGGGAGGGTGCTGAACGGCGGCGTTAAGCCGCTGTTTAGTAGGTGCGGTCCGGCCAACGCTGGCGTGGCCGGACCGCAGGGGGGGCATGGCGCGGCGGCTGCGTTACGTATCACGCAGCCTCTGCGGCCAGCGGCAGCGAGACACAACTCCCGGCCAGCCGCAGGAGCTGCGCTGGCCGGGAGTTACTCCTCAAATACAAAGGCATCGCCTCTGTGCGATGCTTTTGTATTTGTGCGGGGGGGGGGGGGGCACGGACATGCGGGGCGGACTAGCCCTATGCTGGGCGTCCCCCCACATGTCTGAGTTAACATTCATAGCTGTGCTAAATTCTCGAAATGTTGAAGTTGATGTACAAATGACAGGAAGGTTCAGACTTCCAATAGATCCAGTAGCCTGGATCTATTGGAAGTCTGAACCTTCCTGTCATTTGGACATCAACTTCGTGGATAGCTTGGGAGCCAGAGCAGGGTGCAGTCTGGACCACCCTGCTTAGTATAACACCTGCGGCTCCTCATCTACCTATCTGGTATGCTTTCCTTTATTTGAGTACATTTTGAATTGCCTGAATATTCGAACATCATCACTTATCCAGGGTTAAAGAACCCATCACTAAGCTTAGGAGCCAGAGCAGGGTGAAGCTTGGACCACCCTGCCTAATTACCACCTGCGGCTCCTAGCTTACCATATTGGTATGCTTTTAGTAATTGTTTTATGTATGTGAATGTATATTAAATTTGTGCAAAATGTTTTAATTGAAGTTTTCATACTATACGTCATTCTTTGTATTTTCCACCATTTGTTTGGTAAAGCGACCATTGCTTTGGTCTTAGCACATGACCACAGAAAGAGGGCGCCCCAGATACACCACCTCACACTTCGATTTTACACTTCTGAAATAGTCATCCGAAACCACCTCACCAGGCCATACTCTCTTGTGAGATCCGTAGAGAACAAAGAGAGTGTCTGTCTTTCTGATGGCACTGGTACGATCCACGTAGATCCTTAAAGCACGGACTACGTCCAATGATGCATCTCCCGCAGAAAGGTCCGGCCCTTGGAAAAGCCGGGACTACAATTTCTTCTTTAAGGTGGAATTTAGACACCACCTTAGGAAGAGAACCAGATTTGGTTCTGAGAACAGCTCTATCTGGATGAAATATCAGAAAAGGAGGGCGACATAACAATGCCCCCAAGTCTGAAACTCTTCTGGCTGAAGCAATAGCCAGTAGAAAGAGAACTTTAGCTGTCGACCATTTAAGATCTGCTTAACTCAGTGGTTCAAATGGGGCAACTTGAAGTGCCTTTAGGACTAAACTTAGATCCCAAGGAGATGTAGGAGGAACAAAAGGAAGTTGGATGTGAAGAATTCCTAGGAAAAAAGTGCAAACATCCTGTAGGTTAGCAATTTTCTTTTGAAACCATACAGTCAATGCTGATGTAGGAACTCTCAAGGAAGCCACCCATAGACATTTCTCCATTCCTGCCTGAAGGAATGCTAGGACTCTGGAAACTTTGAAAGACCTAGAGCCACGCCATCAAAGACAGCTGATCCAGGTGCTTGTAACAGCAAGGACCTTGAGACAGTAGACCTGGACGTTGAGGGAGTAGGAACAGAGTATCCACTGATAGCCTCTGCAGATCTGTGTACCAATGTCTTCTGGGCCAAGCCAGAGGTATTAGTATCATGGTGCCCTTTCGCTGTTTTACTTTTCTCATCACCCTGGGCAAAAGGGCGATCAATAGAAACACATAGGCCAGACAAAAGTCCCATATTACTGACAGAGCATCCACAAAGATCGTTATGGGATCCTTTGTCCTTGACCCGTATGCATGAACTTTGTTTTTCTGACGGGAAGCCATGAGATCTATCTCCGGTAACCTCCACTTGTCTACCAGAGTCTGGAAGACCATGGGATGTAAAGCCCAATCGTTTGCATGGATAGCGTGTCGACTGAGAAAATCCACTTCCCAGTTTAGGACTCCCGCAATGAACACTGCGGACAAGCCTGGATGAAGACATTCGAGTTCCTCCGTGATGATTGAGGTATGCTACTGCTGTTGTATTGTCCGAGCGAATTTGAACTGGTTACCCCTGAAGAATGTCCTTTGCTTGAATGAGTGCATATATATGGCCCGAAGTTCCAATATATTTATTGTCAGGCAACTTTCTTCCTTGGTCCACTACCCTTGAAAGCAACTTCTTTCTGACACTGCTCCCCAGCCCTGAAGACTGGCATCCATTGTCAGAACCTCCCAATTTGAGATCCAAAAGGGTCTCCCTTTGTCCAGATGGGATGTCTGTAGCCACCAGGCTAATGACCTTACTTTCAGAGGAAGGACCATAGTCTGTGTTTTTATTGTCTGATGTAACCCATTCCATTTGAAAAGGATCAGACGTTGTAGAGGCCTCGAGTGGAATTGAGCATACTCCAACATGTCGAATGTCGACACCATAGATCCAATCACACGCATTGCTGCGTGAATGGATACGCTTTGACTTTGTAGCAGCTCCTGAATCAACAACTGTACTGTGGATATTTTGTTCAGAAGTAAAATTACTCTCTGAAGACCCGAATCCAATACAGCCCCCAAGTGCGTCATCCGTTGTGACGGAACCAGGGATGACTGACCAATTTATGAGCCAACCGTGTCTCTGCAAACAAGCTATTGTCTGTTGCAGATGACACTGAAGCAATTCTTCAGATTGTGCTAGGAATAATAAGTCGTCGAGGTATGGAAAAATCCTTATCCCCTGTCGATGGATATAAGCCGCCATTACCACCATAATTTTGGTGAACAATCTTGGAGCTGTGGCCAGTACAAATGCTAAAGCCTGAAACAGAAAGTGTTGCTGAAGGATGGCAAACCTGAGGTAGCACTGATGGGATTGTGCTATAGGAACATGTACATAAGCATCCTGAATATCCAGGGATACCATAAAATCCTCCGGCTCCATGACCAAAATAATGGAATTTTAAGTCTCCATATGAAAACGAGGCACCCAAATGTACTTGTTCAGCACTTTGAGATTGAGTATGGGCCGGAACGACCCACTTGGCTTCTGAACTAGAAACAGGTTGGAATAAAAACCTTGTCCTCGTTGCGCAGGAGGAACTGAAATTATCACTCCTGATTGAAGCAACTTCTGAACTGCCTCGTTTCCACTGAAGACGGGCTGGTACAAAAGAACCTTTGTAGAGGGTGTTTGTTGAAGGCAAACGCATAACCGTGAGATACGGCTTCTTGCACCCAGGCATCTGTGGTGAACTGCTGCCAGATCTGTGCAAAATGAAGAAGTCGGCCTCCCACCCTGGGATCCCTCAGGTGGAGGCCCGCACCATCAGGCTGATGGCTTATCTTCTGGCTTGGAAGCCGGCCCTCTGGTAGCCCATTGCTTTTTAGTCTTACCAGACTTGTCAGATTGAGACTGTTTGCCATAACCCTTTCCTTTTGCTTTTCTCTGGGTCCAAAAGGGACGAAAAGCTGTAAACTTTCTTGGAGTCTGCTTTGACTCCAAAATACTGTTTAATACTTTACCAAAATTTTACCAAAAAGAATATCTCCAGTAAAAGGCAAAGACTCTAGAACATTCTTGGACTCTGAGTCAGCCTTCCATGTACGTAGCCAAACAGCTCTGCGAGCTGCTACTGCTGAAGCTGATGCTTGAGAGGCAATAGTACCCATATCTAAGGCTGCTTCTTCCATAAAAATAGCCATCTGTTTAATATGTGCAATATCGGATTTTTGCTCTCTAGATGCCAATGAAAGATCATCCTCCAATGCATCAGCCCAGGCTGCCACTGCTTTTGCCATCCAGGCTGAAGCCATGGCTGGTTTTACAATAGTCACAGCCAAGGAGAAAATGGTTTTAAAAAAAAACATCTATTTTCCGATCTGTAACATCATTTAATGATGTTGAAGGCAGAGGCAATGTAGATTTTCGCACCAATCGAATGACATGCCTATCTACTTTGGGAGCCACCTCCCTTTTTAAACAGTCCCCAGCTGTTAGAGGATAATGGGAACTAAATTTTTTTGGAATTCTAAACTTCTTATGGAGGTGTTACCCAAGCCTCTTGCATAATCTCCGTCAGCTGTTCTGACCCAGGAAATTCAGTCCTGACTGTTTTGGGACGTTTAAACATGGGTGCCTTGGATTTTAACAAAGGCTCTGCTGCTTCCTTTAAGGACAGAATGGGTTTCATAATACTGATTAGCTCAGGTATATCCACTGAGCTGGGACCTTCATCCTCATCTCTGTATGCAGACCTGGAAAGCGAGGAGTCCTCATCCTCTGAAGAGTCCACATCTGAAACATGTGTAGACTGTGAAGATGTTGTTTCATGTTTGTGTGATTTACTTTCCACAGGCCCTTCAGCCTGTTTTTGTTGAAAGGCTGCAAATTCCTGGACTGGATGAGATAACCCCCAAGAGGAATGTTGCATGTAAGGGTTAACAGGGTAATCTATCCCTGGTGTAGGAGCTGGCATTATCCGCTCAGCTATACTGGATAAAGTCTGTGCAAAAGAAGCCCAAGGGGTTCAACTTGAACCTGTGCCTGCCTTTGATTATTCAGGAGGCTTTGGTGAAAGCTAAAACAATTTGCACATAATTCATTTTGAACCAGATCCTGAGAGGTTAACCTAGCTTTGCAAGACAAACATGAAATCAGTGTAGGTGCTGCTGTGGAGAGTGTATCCTCCTCACCCTTGCCTCTCTTAGACAAGATAAACAAATCACACACATGTACAGTGTTAACTACACAATTTGTGACTGAAATCACTTTAAAATTTGTTAAAGTGACATACAATCCGATCCCTCCCTGCCTTGCACCAGCATTGAGGATCGGTATATACACAGAAACTGACAGGGATAGTAAAGTCAGCAATCAGTCACAAGTTATACATTAGTATAATAAGCAATATGAGCACATTTTCAACTACAGATACATTTCAAATATGTAGGAGAAACATATTACTGCATTACCTTATACAGGACTTCAAACGAATTCAGTCGCACTGCGAAAGAAACAGCAGCAATAGTTTACAGACTCCTATGCATCAGGCACTTATCCAACCACTCGTACTTAATGGTAGGTAGAGAATTAGTGCTGTATCACCTAACTCAGGAGAGTGGGATACAGGGAGACTTCACCCTGCTTCCAGGATCGATCAATACGTTAGTGAACGCTGAGTGGATCCAGATGCCAATAGTGTACATAAACACCCAGTGAACCCACAGTGAACACAGACGTCCAAGTGAACACCAACGCACCAGTCATACGGCCGCCTATGCTGCGACTGGGACCTTTTGATACACAGCGTCTCAGACGGAAGCGGGAAATCAGTTAATGGCGGGAAACTTGGAGGAAACTGGTCATGAACCAGAGGGGGGAGGGGAGACCAGGGAAGCATCTCACTCCCCACTGCTGACATCAACCCCAGGGATCGCGACCTCTTACTAATCCCTGGAGCCTATGATCCCTGGGGCCTAGCGCTGGTGCACCCGAGGTGACAGCCGCGTCAGCAACTGTTCGGTAGTCTACTTTCCAAAAACAGTGCGGCTGAGTCTTGCGTCTCCCCCGTGAAGCGGAACTGACGCATTACCTCCTCCCCGTGCTCCGGCCACAGCCTGGTAACGTCAGCTGGACTTGCTAGTACATCCTACACATACACCCGCTAAAATAGCACTGTACATGTGGGTAAGAATTGTCGCGACCCAGCGGAGAGTTGTTGTAGCGACTCTTTCTAAAGGTCCATGTAAGACGCTTTTTTTAGAAAACTAAAAAAAAATATTAAGACTATAAAAATAAATTAAATAACAAGCCAAATCTGCCAAAATCAGGAGCCCAGAGACCGTGGTCCGGCTCCTTCTGCACCAACAAAAAAACTGAATTGCCTGAGCCAGGCGGCGGGGATATAGGGGACTGGCCCTTTGCATTCTGGGAGGCCGAAAACTTCTGATCGTTGGTGCCAATCTGCTGACGCTACCTCATATCCCAATGTTTCTCCTGTGGATAATCTGTGGACCCTGCAGGAGAAAGCCCTTTTTGATCAAAACAATATTATAGATTTGATAAAAAGGCGTCACCATCTATTTTTTACTTTTCCTGCCTGCACCCCTGTCTTTTCCACAACTCTAGCAGGTTAGAACTACAACCCTTCAATGATTAACCATGCTACACCTTCACCTGCCACCTATAGTGTGCTATACTATTTTAGCACATTATAATGCAGTATATGGAATTTAAAGAGCGAACTCTGTGAGGTTATTTCAAAAACATTGTGGTTCTGATTGCCTAGGCATGGAGGCACAGATAGAGCAATGGCCTTTTGGTCAAATGACAGAGTGACACTTCCAACAAAAAACACAATACTTCCTGCCTTCCACTATATACACTGTACGTCATATACTTCATACCTCCCAACTTTTGGGAGGTAGAAAAAGGGACTCTCTGCGCGGTGTAGCCGCGCCTGCCGGGGGAAAAGGAGCGTGTCCTCAGAAAAGGGGGGCGTAACCTCGTGGTAAAGCCTCTAGTGCCAGCCACGCCCCTATTTCATATCACTATGGGGGCATGGCCAGTGCTCTGTGAGCTGCTGGCATGCCCCCTGTCCCTCCCGCCTGTCTAAGCAGAGCAGCGAATGACAGAGCCTCCCGACTGCCCCCCCTCCGCGGGATACCGCGGTTGGGACAGCGGGACAGGACAGTCCCCAAAAAAACGGGACTGTCCCGCGAAAATCAGGACAGTTCAGGTATGTATACTAGTTTGCAAATAAGCAGAGCTAATAAGCCAAATGAGATGATCAGGACAGAATAACACTGGAAAATGTCTCCAATACATTTAATTATAATGAACTTCTATAACTCTTACCAATTAATAATTTTTCCTATAATTCCTTTAGGAGCACCTTTTGGGGACAACTCTTTATGGATCACATGATATGGATACAAAATATCAATGGGAAACTCCACAAACACGGGCCCTGGAAAACACAGACAAAAACTAGAGTTGAAAGAGAATGCTTGATTTTGAGTCAACTATAATAAGAGAATAACAGTAGAAATATTCTTAAATAAAAAAAAAAAAAAAGATGTGTCCCTTATACTGGCAATCACGGTCGAGTTATAAGGCAATTTGTACATATCTGGACAAACTGTCACTTTAGTTTTAACTATATTACCATAAAAAGGATACAGTGGTGAATGTAAATAAGGAGATAAGAACGTAACATAGTACAGGTTGAGTATCCCATATCCAAAATGCTTGGGACCAGAAGTATTTTGGATATTGGATTTTTCCATATTTTGGAATAACTGCATACCATAATGAGATATCATGGTGATGGCACCCAAGTCTAAGCACAGAATGCACATATGTTTCATATATACCTTATACGCACAGTCTGAAGGTCATTTTAGCCAATATGTTTAATAACTTAGTGCATTAAACAAAGTTTGTGTACATACATACAATTCATTTATGTTTCATATACACCTTATACACACAGCCAGAAGGTCATTTCATACAATATTTTTAATAATTTTCTGTGTTAAACTAAGTTTGTGTACATTGAGCAATCAAAAAACAAAGGTTTCACTATCTTAGTCTCACTCAAAAAATTCTGTATTTCGGAATATTCCGTATTTCGGAATATTTGGATATGGGATACTCAACCTGTAAAACATTAAGGCAAAATCACACAGCACCTGCTCTGCAAAAAGAGTAACTCAGTGTATGCACCTAGTTCATCCATGTGACGCACGCTACACTGATGGAACACATACTGTACATGTACTGCAATATTTGCGGTATCCGGACTCTAGGTTGACACCCATTAGGTTGATACTAGAAATAGGCCGACACGGACATTAGGTCGACATGAGTTTTTCAAAATTTTTAATTTTTTTGGACTTTTTCATACTTTATGATTCACGTTGACTTCGATTGGGAAACGGTAACCTGTGCCAAGCGCAGCTGTAGCAGAGCGAGGCACCTTGCCCGGCGCTCGCCATGCAAGGGGACGCAGTGCACTAATTGGGGTTCCCGGTCACTTGACGGAGAAAACGACACAAAAAAAACCACACACAAAAACTCATGTCGACCTATTTGTAGTGTTGACATACCCGCTGCCGACCGATGGGTGTCGACCTTGAGTCCCATACCCATATTTGCACACATGCTGTACAGACTACAAATAAGGAAAAATAATGTGTTGTTCAGTCTGCTCCTTTCCATTCAACAATTACCACTATTCTCTTCCACACCTCACAGTACACACTGCCCCTAACCGTGTCCTCTCTATGTTTCACATTCTCACACCCATTAACACCACAGTACTCAAACAAAGCAGCCTTCCAAGGCACTTGTTAAGGGCTGATTTTTAAACAGTGGCATATACAGCCCTGTCCCTTTGCAAACAGCCATTTAAAACTTGAAGGCAGGTATTAAGTAATACCCCTTGTGGCCAGATGGTAACGGGAACAGTGCCCGGTGTCCTTGGCAACAGGAACAATGCAATATGGCAATGTGGCTAGCTATATGCGAGCAATGAGGCTGTGCAAGTTAGTTAATGCAATCTCTGCACTGTGCAACAAATAAAGAAGGATACTGAATCTTATTAAATGAAAATTAGATTATGGCAATGCCACCTCTAAACACAAACTGCAGTTGCAGTAGACATAGAAAACATGCACAGTCACAAACAATAGAAAACACAACTAAATGCGCAGACTGCAACCCACAGCGACATCACTCTTTTACTCTTTCCATTAATTACTCCCTGGACAATAACTGGGTTACTTTGCTACTTTTATATAGAGACAGAACATGAATAATCTTAGTTACAGCACATTTATTCTATATACAGTATGCCATTTTATTACGTAAAACATTTTTCTGTTTTCAAAGTACTAAAAAGCCATTGCTCACCGGGAGTTCCCGACTGTGCCTCAGCTAGCGCCTTCCGCAGCACAGGGATAATCTCACGTACAGTCCTTACAGAAGCACAGAATTTACAAATAGGCTTGAAAAGAGATAACTGGTCTATGTCCTGGAGTGCTCCTCGGCCCTAGTACAAGTAACAGGTTAAAAGACATAAATTATATACTTGAATTAAATGGTCAGGATACCGACATCTGAAAAATACATCAGGAGAACGATCAGCAAAAGAGGATTCGTAATTTTAATACAAGAACAGTTTTATTTAGATACATGTAAAAAAAATTACATCGCTAAGAAAAAATTGTCCCATAGCTAGAGAGCAGCATTCTGTGGCTGACTCACCTACAAACTGAACACGAGGTTTAGATTTTGTCTGGGGGCAAAAGAATATAATTTAAATGTATTTTTTATTCATAAATTGGAGCTCCAGAGTTTACTCTTTATAAATAAAAATAACCTCAAATAAGAGCAGCTCTTAACTGTAGAACAACATTTGTACCATCAATTAATACTTATGCAGTGTATCAATATGTAAATCAATTAGCAACAGCCTGTTAATGGCAATTCAAGGTAGTCTTACTACAGTATGCACACAGCAGACCAATAACATTGACCTTTTCAAGCTTATCCCTTGTACGGATTGGGTGTGTGTTACCGGCAGCCGGGATCCCAGCGATCAGCATCCCAGCTGCGGAATTCCAGCGCTGGGGAGGCGAGCGCAACGAGTCCCCTTGCACACTTGGAGGCGAGCTGCGCTTGCCACAGGTTGTATTCCTACTCTATGGGTGTCGGAATAGTCCCTGCTAGTCGGCATGCCGACTGTCGGGATTAGAGGGGGTTGGGATGTAGGTGCTAGTAACGTGACCGTAGGTCTCCTGACCGCTGATCACATAACTACATCTCCCTTGTACACTGGCTCTGTAATGCATGATACATGTGCGGCTTCTAAGTAACATACCACACCCCTCAGTCTAGGTTACAACTGTACATTCTACTTCAGCTTGCACAGAAGATAAACATATGTGGGGAAATTCGGTCAGGATCCCGACGGCCAGAATACACACAGCGGGATCCTGACTGACAGAATCCCAATAGATCCCGCCGGTAAGTAGTGTAGTGGAGTTAGTGTTAGAGATAGACTGCAGTAGGGGACACTTGGGGTAGGCTGCAGAAGGGGTGGGCAAGGGTTAGGATTAGGGTTAAGATCCTGACTACCGGGATTTCGTATCCAACCCATATGTGGTATGCACTAGGGCAATGCAGCTACAAACACTGAAGAATCTCGGCACATTCATCATTTTGCGTGTCTACAGCTGGCAACACTCATTACAAATGACAATGAATTATTATATGCAACTTAAAGCAATTTGTTCAAATATAAAACAAAGGAGCCTATTAATGAACAATGTTTAGCTATTTAAAACTTGTCGCGTATGATAAATGGTGCTCCAGCTCATTGGCTGAAGCACCATTTACCATACGCTAGCTTTAAGTAGTTAAAACTGGTTGATAAATGGGCTCCATAATAATGGAAAAAATAAATAAACATGGATGAGAATCTAATTAAGATCATCTAATTTGTGGGGGTCAAAATTTAAATAAATTGATGTTGCTTATAAACGAAAGGACACAAGATGAGGATTACTTACCTGTAGTAATGTGGCAGCCGCTCCACCTATTAGCAGGAGTGGGGATTCTGCCATCTGAGCATTCTTAATGGCAGTGACTGTATTGGTTAAACCTGGACCTGCGGTCACTGCAGCCACACCCACAGTCCCTGCAGGAAAACAATGATAGGAAATGAGCATAATCAGATGACAAACTACATGCACAAATGATATAGAAAGGTCTAAAGATAGCACTTCCCTAATATGCCTTCATAATAGACAAAATCCCATCTATAGAGGTAACACTAGTACACATCATTCACCCTCTATAGAGGTTACACTAGTACACATCATTCACCCTCTATAGAGGTTACATTAGTACACATCATTCACCCTCTATAGAGGTAACACTAGTACACATCATTCACCCTCTATAGAGGTTACATTAGTACACATCATTCACCCTCTATAGAGGTAACACTAGTACACATCATTCACCCTCTATAGAGGTTACACTAGTACGCATCACTCACCCTCTATAGAGGTAACAATAGTACACATCATTCACCCGCTATAGAGGTAACGTTAGTACACATTATTCACCCTCTATAGAGGTTACACTAGTACACATCATTCACCCTCTATAGAGGTTACACTAGTACACATCATTCACCCTCTATAGAGGTAACACTAGTACACATCATTCACCCTCTATAGAGGTTACACTAGTACACATCATTCACCCTCTATAGAGGTAACACTAGTACACATCATTCACCCTCTATAGAGGTTACACTAGTACACATCATTCACCCTCTATAGAGGTTACACTAGTACACATCATTCACCCTCTATAGAGGTTACACTAGTACGCATCATTCACCCTCTATAGAGGTAACACTAGTACGCATCATTCACCCTCTATAGAGGTTACACTAGTACACATCGTGGGTCATTCCGAGTTGATCGCTCGCTGCCGATTTTCGCAGCGCAGCGATCAGGTGAAAAAACAGCATTTCTGCGCATGCGTATGCCCCGCAATGCGCACGCGCGACGTATGGGTACAAAGTCCTTTGTGGTTGTGCTCAGGTTCTAGCGAAGTTTTTCATCGCACTGGCGGCCGCAAGAAGAATGACAGTAAGGGGGCGTTACTGGGTGTCAACTGACCGTTTTCAGGGAGTGTTTGCAAAAACACGGGCGTGTCTGAATTAACGCAGGCGTGGCTGGGCGGGTGTATGACGTCAAATCCGGACACGAATAGGTTGAAGTGATCGCAAGCGCTGAGTAGATTCAGAGCTACTCTGAAACTTCACAAACTGTTTTTGCAGAGCTCGGCTGCACATGCGTTCGCACTTCTGCTAAGCTAAAATACACTCCCCAGTGGGCGGCGGCATAGCGTTTGCACGGCTGCTAAAACCTGCTAGCGAGCGATCAACTCAGAATGACCCCCATCATTCACCCTCTATAGAGGTAACACTAGTACACATCATTCACTCTCTATAGAGGTAACACTAGTACACATCATTCACCCTCTATAGAGGTAACACTAGTACACATCATTCACCCTCTATAGAGGTAACACTAGTACACATCATTTACCCTCTATAGAGGTAACACTAGTACACATCATTCACCCTCTATAGAGGTTACACTAGTACACATCATTCACCCTCTAGAGGTAACACTAGTACACATCATTCACCCTCTATAGAGGTTACACTAGTACACATCATTCACCCTCTATAGAGGTTACATTAGTACACATCATTCACCCTCTATAGAGGTAACACTAGTACACATCATTCACCCTCTATAGAGGTTACATTAGTACACATCATTCACCCTCTATAGAGGTAACACTAGTACACATCATTCACCCTCTATAGAGGTAACACTAGTACACATCATTCACCCTCTATAGAGGTTACACTAGTACACATCATTCACCCTCTATAGAGGTTACATTAGTACACATCATTCACCCTCTATAGAGGTTACAGTAGTACACATCATTCACCCTCTATAGAGGTAACACTAGTACACATCATTCACCCTCTATAGAGGTAACACTAGTACACATCATTCACCCTCCATAGAGGTTACATTAGTACACATCATTCACCCTCTATAGAGGTTATACTAGTACACATCATTCACCCTCTGTAGGAGGTAACACTAGTACACATCATTCACCCTCTATAGAGGTAACACTAGTACACATCATTCACCCTCCATAGAGGTTACATTAGTACACATCATTCACCCTCTATAGAGGTTACATTAGTACACATCATTCACCCTCTATAGAGGTTATACTAGTACAGATCATTCACCCTCTATAGAGGTAACACTAGTACACATCATTCACCCTCTATAGTGGTTATAGTGGTTACACTAGTACACATCATTCACCCTCTATAGAGGTTACACTAGTACACATCATTCACCCTCTATAGAGGTAACACTAGTACACATCATTCACCCTCTATAGAGGTAACACTAGTACACATAATTCAGTATGCTGTAAAATATAGGGGTGCTGCTGGCCCTGTATGTTGTAAAAAGTCAGTTGGCAAACATTAAAAGCTCAACAATGCCGGGTCACACCCAGGAATTGGAAACGGGTCCTTCCCGGGTGCGACCCAGCACTGGACCCTTTCAGACTGGCTTCCCAAACTGGCAATATGAGATCATCTCCACGCCGACTCTGCCTATCACATCGATCCGGCAACCCGTTCACATTGCACCTGAACCGGTAATAACCCTTCTTTATTCCTGGGTTGAATTACTGGGCGACCCGGGAATTCGTCAGCGACCCCTTTCACAGCAAACAGCGACCCGCGTCGTCCCGGCAATATACTGGGTCCATACCAGGTTATTTGTGCGGTGTGGAAGGGGTATAAGTGTTATGTTTCCAGCACTTTTCAAGCAACTGTTTAAACTGCACATAAAATGCTCAGATCTTATGTAGAGCTTATTAAAGTGCCATTTTTGAGGCCACAGTGACAAAAAAAAAATTGGGAGAGATGACAATTTTTGGTGGTTTGGTTCTCAAGGCTGACAATTTTTGGTGGTTTTGACTGCGGTTCTAAAACTACAATACTAATACATGCAATGAATTTGCTGTTTTAAATCCAACAATTAAAACAGCTGAATATCAGCAGCTTTAAAAAGCCCACCGCTTAGAAAACATGTCCCTGTCTTCCTGTGAAAAGAGCTTGTGTGAGATTGATCTTAAAAGGGGGAAATATAAGGAAACTATAGGTTAAATAAATTTTTTCGGTCAGTTGCTGCGACCACTCTCAGAATTTCCCTTAAAATAGGTGGGGAAAATCGTTAAACATGAAGATCAGTCATCTACACGTATTTGTAATGGGCTGGGTTATTCAAGTCACTCACCTTGGCTTTATTTGGGCACTAATAAGTCAATTGTGTCTTTCTTCTTCCGAAATCTTTAAAAGTTCCAGCTGGTACTTTGCACTCAATATCAACTGCAAGTCTTTATGTATGTGATAGCAGCAGGAGTCTGAGGCTTTAGGTGGTCATTCCGAGTTGTTCGCTCGCTAGCAGTTGTTAGCAGCCGTGCACACGCTATGCCGCCTCCCACTGGGAGCGTATTTTAGCTTAGCATCAGTGCGAACAAAAGGATCGCAGAGCGGCGTCAAAAAAATTTTTGTGTCATTTTAGAGTAGCTCAATACCTACTCAGCGCTTGCGATGACTTCAGACTGTTCAGTTTCTGTTTTGACGTCACAAACACGCCCTGCGTTTCCCCAGCCATGCCTGCGTTTTTCCCGGCACGCCTGCGTTTTTTCGAACCCTTCCTTGAAAACGGTCAGTTGACACCCAGAAACGCCCACTTCATGTCAATCACTCTGCGGCTAGCAGTGCGACTGAAAAGCTTCGCTAGACCTTGTGTGAAACTACATCGTTCGTTGTAATAGTACTTCGCGAGTGCGCATTGCGCCGCACACGCACGCGCAGAAGTGCCATTTATTGCCTCATTGCTGCACAGCGAACGAATGCAGCTAGCGATCAACTCGGAATGACCACCTTAGTCCAGTACAAAGTGTGACAGAGGGCAAGAAAAGGGTGTCACCCCCTACCCCCTTCCCACACACACCTAGCTTCGTGTTTAGGGAACATGAGTTACAAAATGTTACTCTTTAAATAACATTTTTGGGAAAGGAAGTCCACGTCCAAACAAACAGACCAATCTGACTCCCAAAAGAGAGACATGTGGATTATCCTTATTAAAGTTCGATTTTGTATTTGATTTTTCATTTGATTGAAATCAAATAAAATCTAATGAAATCGACATTCTTTTTCACTCATCAAATCCCACATTTACTAAGATTCGATTTTTAAATCTTTGGCACATGCGCTTAAATTGCAAAAAAACATTGGCATATAGTCTGTTATCACTAATTTTATAGGCATCATGATGAAGGTTTAGAGTATAGAATGTTATCTAATAGCTAAAATCGCCCGTCTGTTATTAGTCTATTATTCTGGGGATTTGTAGTTCGATTTTGTGTTGATTTTGTTTTCGATTTTCAACTTGTATGCTAGTAAATCGGAGATCCTACATTCATTGATTTAAAAGTACCAATGGTTTGTTTTTATTCGATTTTGAGTGGGATTTGGTTCTATACTCGATTGGACTTTTGATTTTGCCTTTAGTAAGCCTATGCAAAATGAAATGCAAATTGAATGCAAAAATCACCAAAAACCCAAACTAAACATACAAAATAAACCCATATGCTTAAAGATGGTCTCTGCTAAAGTCCATAGTAAAAACATTTATTTCATAAAGAGGTGCATTTGGCCATCACAAGTTTACCCTGTTCGAGGGACCTAGTCTTTCCACTATCTTTGCCTTCTAAAATATAAACATTAATCTCCAAAAATACCTTGTGTGCTTCTGCTAAGAGACCAATGATCTGGCCACAGGTTGTTATCCCTACTATGGCAGGATCTCCCTTTCTCCACACATGCCACGGGACAGGACCTACTCTGAATACAGGCGGATTATCAGGTAATATGTCACAGATGAGCAAAAACACTACTCTTCCTAAAGATCCTACTCTATTACTGCAAGGAGGACCCATTTATATCCACTACCAAAAGTGCTACAGCAGACACACACACCAACCATAGGCAAATAGTTTCATGTGCTGGTCAGTATCCTAGCAGCACTTAGTCTTCTGCAACTGCGGGCACCATGTGACACTTACAGTCTGGTGGTGGAACACCACCAGCTATAAAAGAGTTATTGATGATGTAAGACTAGTATTGTGCAGTATATGGTGAGGGTAATATAAAATTCCTGTTACCAATTAGGTGTGCGTTTGCTGCCCTGGGAAAAGTTCCAGGTATTCAATTATTCTGCATTTTACCCGCACATTAAACCCACAAGTAAAAATGCTGGAATGTATGGGTTTCCACACGTGTTAAAACCCAGTGGGTGAGTTACCGCAGATGTTTCCTTGCAGCTCCTGAGGCTGCACTGAAATATCCTTGCTACGCGTAGGATTTCTCAACCTACTTGAATAGGTTTCCACATCTAACTGGAGATGCTGCTATATAATATATTATTTATAAAGTGATAATGACAGATAAGGGATGTTAAAAGTCAATTGTATAGCATGAATTGTTAAAAAAAAAACAAAAAAACAGCATTTACAGTATATGTAGGACTTGGCATGCGAGATGTACTTTTGTAATGGTAGCATTTAGTAACTGTGTAGGCCTTTGAAGGAGAGTAATCACTGTCCAGTACCACTACATCATTGTTCCATCATTAGAGGATCTTTAAAACAATGAAATTAAGCTCCTGTACCTGAAAGTCTGGCCACTGCATCTGCAGCGAATACTGCAGTCGCCTCCTGCCTCGTGTCCACCACACGAATTCCCAACTTCTCACAGGCAACCAGGATGGGCGAGATATGACCGCCGACTAGTGTGAACACATATTTCACGCCATGGGACTGAAGCACCTTTGCTACCAACTCTCCACCATGGCAAGGACTTTGGGTCTCAACCTTCAGCAAAAATAGGGAAAAAAACATTGCTTTTATGAGGAGTCAATGCTTATAAGAGGGAGATGGCATTCATGCATTATTTTCTTTAGGAACGCATTTTTTACTGTAGCCAAGACCTAGCAAATAACGCCTATACAAAGTACTAAGAAACTACTGCAGTTGTCACTTCCCAAAATGTTTGCCCATGCTGCTGCTTTCATTTTATCAGTATATGTACTTTGGTAGCCAAGAGCGGTTTAGACTACACCACTTAATGCATTCTTCAGATTCCTCTCACAACCGAACACTTAAGGTGGTCACACATTCCACAATAGTGCAGCTGACAGGGAAGAGGGTAGGAGCAGCTGTCCGATAATAGGAGCATAGAAACATAGAATCTGACGGCAGATAAGAACCACTTGGCCCATCTAGTCTGCACTTTATTATCTCCATACACAACACAATGTATGAAGGCGATCTCCACTCACAGCCTAAAGATGGCTGAACAACAGTCAGGTGGATCAGATATGTATTCGGTCGTTAAGTCAACAGTAAAAAAAAAAAAAAGTCAACCACTACTGGTCGACATGGTCAAAAGATCGACAGGATAATGGTCGACACAGTATATGTTCGACATGAGTTTTTTACATTATTATATCCATTTCATCACTTACCATCCACGTGGACTACTATTTGGAACGGTAACCAGTGCAGAGTGCAACAGCTGCAGGGCGAGGCACCTTGCCCGAAGCATGCGAGGGGACGCAGCACACTAATTGGGGATCCATGTGCTACAAGTGAAAAATTGACACCCGAAAAATCTAAAAAAACTCATGTCAACCATTTTTCATGTCGACCTTTTTCTTCTGTCAACCTTTTTCTCATATTGACCTTCTAAAGTCAACCTTTTGGGATCGACCTAATGAACCATACCTGATCAGATAGGTTTGAAAACCAAACTGAATGATGCAGAATGTTTTTCAGCCCTTTTCAGGCTGCAAACGATCATCGTTCAGTATCACACTGAACAATAATCGTTCAAAGCAGTTGCTTTGCAGGATTATCGCGCAGTAAATGGCCAATTTAAGAAACGAACTGGTCCAATTTCTACCCCTGGTTCCCTAAGCTTGAGCTTAGGGGTGTAGATGTATTTACAATGCACTGTGATCTCAATTCTTCTGATGCAATAAAAACATGTGCACCAAAGAAAGTGGCTTTTAACACAGTCTTGAAATGACAACCGGCATCTGAATGCAAAAACGTCACAGTCATCTATTCAGGTGATGGCTAGTATTCCAAGCCAATCCATAGAATCCCAACCATCGCCAGCTCACACAGATCTTTCATGTGGCTGAGCAGCACAGTTACAAGATAAAACGTGCATTTCAAGGGAGGGGGATCTACCAAAGTATAGATCTACTAAAGGATGTTATAATGGGGATACGGTCATTAGGTCGACCACTATTGGTCGACATGCATTAGCTCAACATGGTCACTAGGTCTACATGTACTAGGTCAACATGGTCACTAGGTCTACATGTACTAGGTTAACATGGAAAAAGGTCGACATGTGTTTTTCACATTTTTTATTTATTTATTTATTTTAATTTTTCATACTTTACGATCCACGTGGACTACGACTGGGAATAGTAACCTGTGCCGAACACAGCGGTAGCGGAGCGAGGCACCTTGCCCGAAGCATGGCGAGCTTGTGAGAGTTCCCAGTCACTTTACGATGAAAACAACACAAAAAAAACTTTAAAAAAAAACTCATGTCGATCTTGTTCATGTCGACCTAATGACTGTGTTGACCTATTTCAGGTGTTGACCTAGTCACTGTCGACCAATAGTGGTCGACCCATACCCTTATAATGACTGCAGTAGAAAGCAGCATTAAAATTGTTCAGTAATAACTAAAATGTAAACCACTATGCATCACTGGAACACAGTCTTAATGAGGAACTGTAGCATAATAGCTCCATTGTGTGAATTTAAATTACTACAAGTATTATATTTAATTGTATACACCATTTGGATAGTTCTCCCTGACTTTACATGTTGCCTATCATTTAACAAGCTGATTTGTGCATGCACTTGATTATTACACTATTATTGCAATAGGTGCTACCTAGAATATAATATAATAATTAATAAATAATACTGACAATTAAATTATATAATACAATGCATAACAATAACATAAAATGAGTTTGATTGTCAGTAATCTTTGAGTAACGTTATGTTATGGAATAAAGAGGCTCCCTAAGATTTGGTAAATCAGGATCCCAACAGTCCAAATCCTGAAGTACCTACACCAATGATACCTGGTTTCACTCTTATATGTTGTGTTTTACTTATCTCACCCAACTATGGTTATACTTTTGGTGTTAAAAAAATAATAATAAGATTTTAAACCTACCGGTAAATCATTTTCTCGTAGTCCGTAGAGGATGCTGGGGACTCCGTAAGGACCATGGGGATAGACAGGCTCCGCAGGAGACATGGGCACTTTAAGAAAGACTTTAGGTATGGGTGTGCACTGGCTCCTCCCTCTATGCCCCTCCTCCAGACCTCAGTTAGAGAAACTGTGCCCAGAGGAGACGGACAGTACGAGGAAAGGATTTTTGTTAAACCAAGGGCAAGATTCATACCAGCCCACACCATTCACACCGTATAACTTGTGATAAACTAACCAGTTAACAGTATGAAAAAACAACATAGCATCAGTCGGAGACCGATGAAAACAATAACATAACCCTTATGTAAGCAAAACTATATACAAGTCTTGCAAAAGCAGTCCGCACTTGGGACGGGCGCCCAGCATCCTCTACGGACTACGAGAAAAAGATTTACCGGTAGGTTTAAAATCTTATTTTCTCTTACGTCCTAGAGGATGCTGGGGACTCCGTAATGACCATGGGGATTATACCAAAGCTCCCAAACAGGCGGGAGAGTGCGGATGAC
Source organism: Pseudophryne corroboree (assembly GCF_028390025.1). NCBI lineage: Eukaryota > Metazoa > Chordata > Amphibia > Anura > Myobatrachidae > Pseudophryne > Pseudophryne corroboree. Next base: position 186,497,157 of record NC_086453.1, on the reverse strand, counting down.
TCTGCAGCACCGATTGAGCAAACAGGAAGTCACGATCCGGGTATCTGGATGCCATTACCTGCCTTTCAGATGTCTCCTGAGGCTCGCTCAGCGTTCCAAGGCCGGATCTCATCTGTGTCCACATACTGCACATTCCTCCTGTCACGCTGAGATGCTGTCACAGCGGCGCCATGTTTGAATCCTGCATGGAGTCTCCCGTTCTCCGCGGCCTCCGCCGCCGTTCCTGTGTTATAGGTGCAGGTTGTCAGTGTGGTGTTCCATGCCTGCTGCGGCCTCCGTTGTCATTCACGAGTCTCAACATACATTTGTCAGTCTGGCGTCTCCTGTCCTCTGTGGTCGGCGCCGCCATTACAGTTATGTTTCCACATGGTTTCCCAAGCCAGTTTTCCCTCCAAGTTCTAACATGGGCGCAGCCATGTTGGATCTAATCACATGTCTCAGTTCCTCCAATCCACTGCCTCTGGAAATCTGCATAATTGCCCAGCCAATGCCTGCATTGCTGCAGGTATAAGTATCCTGTGCCTGGGCCAGGAAATCGTCAGTGCTTTGTTTGTCATACCTTGTTCCAGTCTCTCTCCTGTGGTTGTGTTTCCAGGTTCCAGCTCCTGTCTCCAGCATCCACCAAAGAGACCCGCACCTGCCTACCATCCTGCGGTGCAGCCTGACTCTGCAGTCCTCCGTGGCTGATCCAGTTTCCAGCTTCCAGCTATTTCATCTGCTTCCAGCAGTATCCATTACCACCGGTAATCATCCTTCAATTCCTCTGTTTCCACGCTCCCTAGCATCTTACTATATTCACTCCGTGTTTCATCATCTGGCTGGTTCCACCCAGCATTCATTCAGTGACTTTATCATCTGGCTGATTCCATTCCATATCCACTCCGTGTCTTACCACCTGGCTGGTTCCATCCAGCAATTACAACAGCTGATTCAAGTTACCAACTTCATCTGTTCCATCTACTGGCATGTTCCTTGGATATCTTCACTATAGCCAGGCATGGTAAGGTTATTCCATCTAAGGACTGTAACAGCTGTTCTTACCTACCAGTGTCCTGTGTAACCATTTCATGGTCAGAGTGCTCCAGGAATCATATTATTTATCATTGCCATTATTTACCTTGAATGCTGTTTGTTTACACGGAGTCTGCTAATAAACTTTTATTTTGACTTTTACCTGGTTGTCATGGTCACACCTTCGGGTTTCCTTTTAACACTTACATGTCCAGGGGTCTGATTAAACCTCCCCGGTTTAAGTTCCTCTCAGCCCCTACAACTGAGGCTTTCTCCTGTCAGCCAAAACCCTCAGTTGTGACACAGGAGGTCCTCCTCAGCCAGGGTATCAAACTTATAGAACTTTGCAAAGGTGTTTGAACCCGACCAAGTAGCAGCTCGGCACAGCTGTAGTGCCGAGACCCCTCCGGCAGCCGCCCAAGACGAGCCCACCTTCCTAGTGGAATGGGCCGTGACCGATCTTGATAATGGCAATCCAGCCGTCGCATGCGCCTGCTGAATCATGTTACAGATCCAGCAAGCAATAGTCTGCTTTGAAGCAGGAGCGCCAACCTTGTTGGCTGCATACAGGACAAACAGTGCTTCTGTTTTTCTGACTCTAGTCGTTGTGGCCACGTAAATTTTCAAAGCCCTGACCACATCAAGGAACTCGGAATCCTCCAAGTCTCGTGTAGCCACAGGCACCACAATAGGTTGGTTCATATGAAAAGATGACACCACCTTAGGGGAAAATTGAGGACGGGTCCGCAATTCCGCTCTATCCATATGGAAAACTAGATAGGGGCTTTTATGAGACAAAGCCGCCAATTCCGACACTCGCCTAGCCAAAGCCAAGGCTAACAACATGACTACTTTCCAAGTGAGATATTTTAACTCCACCGTTTTAAGTAGTTCAAACCAGTGCGACTTAAGGAAACTCAACACCACGTTAAAGGTCCCAAGGCGCCACCGGAGGTACAAAAGGAGGCTGAATATGCAGCACTCCCTTCATAAAAGTCTGTACTTCTGGGAGAGAAGCCAATTCTTTTTGAAAGAAAATGGATAAGGCCGAAATCTGAACCTTAATGGAGCCTAATTTTAGGCCCAAATTCACTCCAGTTTGTAGGAAGTGAAGGAAACGGCCCAGATGGAATTCTTCCGTAGGAGTATTCCTGGCCTCACACCAAGAAACATATTTTCGCCATATACGGTGATCATGTTTAGCTGTCACGTCCTTCCTAGCCTTTATCAGAGTAGGAATTACCTCATCCGGAATGCCCTTTTCCGCTAGGATCCGGCGTTCAACCGCCATGCCGTCAAACGCAGCAGCGGTAAGTCTTGGAACAGACAGGGCCCCTGTTGCAACAGGTCCTGTCTTAGAGGAAGAGGCCACGGATCTTCTGTGAGCATCTCCTGCAGATCCGGATACCAGGCCCTTCGTGGCCAATCTGGAACAATGAGAATTGTCTGTACTCCTCTTTTTCTTATTATTCTCAACACCTTTGGGATGAGAGGAAGAGGAGGAAACACATAGACCGACTGGAACACCCACGGTGTCACTAGGGAGTCCACAGCTACCGCCTGAGGGTCTCTTGACCTGGCGCAATACCTCTGCAGCTTTTTGTTGAGGCGGGACGCCATCATGTCTATCTGGGGCAGTCCTCACTGGCTTGCAATCTGTGCGAAGACTTCCTGATGAAGTCCCCACTCTCCTGGATGCAAGTCGTGTCTGCTGAGGAAGTCTGCTTCCCAGTTGTCCACTCCCGGAATGAACACTGCTGACAATGCGCTTACATGATTTTCCGCCCAGCGAAGAATCCTGGTGGCTTCCGCCATTGCCACTCTGCTCCTTGTGCCGCCCTGGCGGTTTACATGAGCCACTGCGGTGATGTTGTCTGACTGGATCAGAACTGGTAAGTCGCGAAGGGCGTTGTATATGGCCCTCAGCTCCAGTAAGTTGATGTGAAGACAAGTCTCTTGACTTGACCAAAGACCCTGGAAGTTTCTTCCTTGTGTGACTGCTCCCCAACCTCGGAGGCTCGCGTCCGTGGTCACCAGAACCCAGTCCTGAATGCCGAACCTGCGACCCTCTAGAAGGTGAGCACTCTGCAGCCACCACAGGAGAGATACCCTGGCCCTGGGGGACAGGGTGATCAACTGATGAATCTGTAGATGTGACCCGGACCACTTGTCCAGTAGGTCCCATTGGAAGGTCCTCGCACGGAACCTGCAGAATGGAATGGCCTCGTAAAATGCCACCATCTTTCCCAGGACTCGAATGCAGTGATGCACAGACACCTGTTTTGGTTTCAATAGGTTCCTGACCAGAGTCATGAGTTCTTGAGCCTTTTCCATTGGAAGATAAACCCTTTTCTGGTCCGTATCCAGAATCATGCCCAAGAAGGTCAGATGAGTCGTAGGAACCAGCTGCGACTTCGGGATATTGAGAATCCAGCCGTGTTGCTGTAACACCTTCAGTGAAAGTGACACGCTGTTCAGTAACTGCTCTCGTGATCTCACTTTTATGAGGAGATTGTCCAAGTACGGGATAATTGTGACTCCCTGCTTGCGCAGAAGCACCATCATTTCCGCCATTACCTTGGTGAAAATTCTCGGGGCCGTGGAAAGCCCAAACGGCAACGTCTGAAATTGGTAATGACAATCCTGTACCGCAAATCTCAGGTACGCCTGATGAGGAGGATATATGTGAACATGAAGGTATGCATCCTTTATGTCCAGAGATACCATAAAATCCCCCCCTTCCAGGCTGGCGATGACCGCCCTGAGCGATTCCATCTTGAACTTGAACCTTTTCAAGTATAGGTTCAGGGATTTTACATTTAGAATGGGTCTGACCGAACCGTCCGGTTTCGGGACTACAAACAGGGTTGAGTAATATCCCCTCCCTTGTTGAAGTAGGGGAACCTTGACCACCACCTGTTGAAGATACAATTTGTGAATTGCATTTAACACTATCTCCCTTTCTGGGGGAGAAGTCGGCAGGGCCGATTTGAAAAACCGGCGAGGAGGCACCTCTTCGAATTCCAGCTTGTAACCCTGAGAAACTATTTCTATTGCCCAGGGATCCACCTGTGAGTGAACCCAGATGTGGCTGAAAATTCGAAGACGTGCCCCCACTGGGGCCGACTCCCTTAGCGGAGCCCCAGCGTCATGCAGTGGATTTCGTAGAGGCCGGGGAGGACTTCTGTTCCTGGGAACTAGCTGTGTTGTGCAGCTTTTTCCCTCTGCCCTTACCTCTGGCAAGAAAGGACGCACCTCGTACTCTCTTGTTTCTTTGTGACCGAAAGGACTGCATTTGATAATGTGGTGCTTTCTTAGGCTGTGAGGGAATATAAGGCAAAAAAATAAGAATTTACTTACCGATAATTCTATTTCTCGGAGTCCGTAGTGGATGCTGGGGTTCCTGAAAGGACCATGGGGAATAGCGGCTCCGCAGGAGACAGGGCACAAAAAGTAAAGCTTTTCCAGATCAGGTGGTGTGCACTGGCTCCTCCCCCTATGACCCTCCTCCAGACTCCAGTTAGGTACTGTGCCCGGACGAGCGTACACAATAAGGGAGGATTTTGAATCCCGGGTAAGACTCATACCAGCCACACCAATCACACCGTACAACTTGTGATCTAAACCCAGTTAACAGTATGATAACAGAGGAGCCTCTGAAAGATGGCTCCCTAAACAATAACCCGAATTAGTTAACAATAACTATGTACAAGTATTGCAGATAATCCGCACTTGGGATGGGCGCCCAGCATCCACTACGGACTCCGAGAAATAGAATTATCGGTAAGTAAATTCTTATTTTCTCTATCGTCCTAGTGGATGCTGGGGTTCCTGAAAGGACCATGGGGATTATACCAAAGCTCCCAAACGGGCGGGAGAGTGCGGATGACTCTGCAGCACCGAATGAGAGAACTCCAGGTCCTCCTTTGCCAGGGTATCAAATTTGTAGAATTTTACAAACGTGTTCTCCCCTGACCACGTAGCTGCTCGGCAGAGTTGTAATGCCGAGATCCCTCGGGCAGCCGCCCAAGATGAGCCCACCTTCCTTGTGGAATGGGCCTTAACAGATTTAGGCTGTGGCAGGCCTGCCACAGAATGTGCAAGTTGAATTGTGTTACAAATCCAACGAGCAATCGACTGCTTAGAAGCAGGCGCACCCAACTTGTTGGGTGCATACAGTATAAACAGCGAGTCAGATTTTCTGACTCCAGCCGTCCTTGAAATGTATATTTTTAAAGCTCTGACAACGTCCAACAACTTGGAGTCCTCCAAGTCGCTTGTAGCCGCAGGCACTACAATAGGCTGGTTCAGGTGAAACGCTGATACCACCTTAGGGAGAAAATGCGGACGCGTCCGCAGCTCTGCCCTATCCGAATGGAAAATTAAATAAGGGCTTTTATAAGATAAAGCCGCCAGTTCAGATACTCTCCTGGCGGACGCCAGGGCCAGTAACATAGTCACTTTCCATGTGAGATATTTCAAATCCACATTTTTTAGTGGTTCAAACCAATGGGATTTGAGGAAATCTAAAACTACATTTAGATCCCACGGTGCCACCGGAGGCACCACAGGAGGCTGTATATGCAGTACTCCTTTGACAAAAGTCTGGACCTCAGGAACTGAGGCCAATTCTTTTTGGAAGAATATTGACAGGGCCGAAATTTGAACCTTAATAGATCCCAATTTGAGACCCATAGACAATCCTGATTGCAGGAAATGTAGGAAACGACCCAGTTGAAATTCCTCCGTCGGAGCACTCCGATCCTCGCACCACGCAACATATTTCCGCCAAATGCGGTGATAATGCTTCGCGGTGACTTCCTTTCTTGCCTTAATCAAGGTAGGAATGACTTCTTCTGGAATGCCTTTTCCTTTTAGGATCTGGCGTTCAACCGCCATGCCGTCAAACGCAGCCGCGGTAAGTCTTGGAATAGACACGGTCCCTGCTGAAGCAGGTCCTGTCTTAGAGGTAGAGGCCACGGATCGTCCGTGACCATCTCTTGAAGTTCCGGGTACCAAGACCTTCTTGGCCAATCCGGAGCCACTAGTATCGTTCTTACTCCGCTTTGCCGTATGATTCTCAATACCTTTGGTATGAGAGGCAGAGGAGGAAACACATACACCGACTGGTACACCCAAGGTGTTACCAGCGCGTCCACAGCTATTGCCTGCGGATCTCTTGACCTGGCGCAATACCTGTCCAGTTTTTTGTTGAGGCGAGACGCCATCATGTCCACCATTGGTCTTTCCCAACGGTTTATTAGCATGTGGAAAACTTCTGGATGAAGTCCCCACTCTCCCGGGTGAAGATCGTGTCTGCTGAGGAAGTCTGCTTCCCAGTTGTCCACTCCCGGGATGAACACTGCTGACAGTGCTATCACGTGATTCTCCGCCCAGCGAAGGATCCTGGCAGCTTCTGCCATTGCACTCCTGCTTCTTGTGCCGCCCTGTCTGTTTACATGGGCGACTGCCGTGATGTTGTCCGACTGGATCAACACCGGTCTTCCTTGAAGCAGAGGTTCCGCCTGGCTTAGAGCATTGTAGATTGCTCTTAGTTCCAGAATGTTTATGTGAAGAGACTTTTCCAGGCTCGACCACACTCCCTGGAAGTTTCTTCCTTGTGTGACTGCTCCCCAGCCTCTCAGGCTGGCGTCCGTGGTCACCAGGATCCAATCCTGTATGCCGAATCTGCGGCCCTCCAATAGATGAGCCCTCTGCAACCACCACAGAAGAGATACCCTTGTCCTTGGAGACAGGGTTATCCGCAGGTGCATCTGAAGATGCGTGCATTGATGTACAGACACCTTTCCTGGTTTTAGGAGATTCCTGACCAGGTCGGATAACTCCTTGGCTTTTTCCTCGGGAAGAAAAACCTTTTTCTGAACCGTGTCCAGAATCATCCCTAGGAACAGCAGACGAGTTGTCGGCATTAATTGGGATTTTGGAATATTCAGAATCCATCCGTGCTGCTTTAGCACCTCTTGAGATATTGCTAATCCCATCTCTAGCTGTTCTCTGGACCTTGCCCTTATTAGGAGATCGTCCAAGTATGGGATAATTAATACGCCTTTTCTTCGAAGAAGAATCATCATCTCGGCCATTACCTTTGTAAAGACCCGAGGTGCCGTGGACAAACCAAACGGCAGCGTCTGAAACTGATAGTGACAGTTTTGTACAATGAACCTGAGGTACCCCTGGTGTGAGGGGTAAATTGGAACGTGGAGATACGCATCCTTGATGTCCAAGGATACCATAAAGTCCCCTTCTTCCAGGTTCGCTATCACTGCTCTGAGTGACTCCATCTTGAACTTGAACTTCTTTATGTACAGGTTCAAGGACTTCAGATTTAGAATAGGCCTTACCGAGCCATCCGGCTTCGGTACCACAAATAGAGTGGAATAATACCCCTTCCCTTGTTGTAGAAGAGGTACCTTGACTATCACCTGCTGAGAGTACAGCTTGTGAATGGCTTCCAAAACCGTCTCCCTTTCGGAAGGGGACGTTGGTAAAGCAGACTTCAGGAAACGGCGAGGTGGATCTGTCTCTAATTCCAACCTGTACCCCTGAGATATTATCTGCAGGATCCAGGGATCTACCTGCGAGTGAGCCCACTGCGCGCTGTAATTTTTGAGACGACCTCCCACCGTCCCCGAGTCCGCTTGAGAAGCCCCAGCGTCATGCTGAGGCTTTTGTAGAAGCCGGGGAGGGCTTCTGTTCCTGGGAAGGAGCTGCCTGTTGCTGTTTCTTCCCTCGACCTCTGCCTCGTGGCAGATATGAATAGCCCTTTGCTCTCTTATTTTTAAAGGAACGAAAGGGCTGCGGTTGAAAAGTCGGTGCCTTTTTCTGTTGGGGAGTGACTTGAGGTAGAAAGGTGGATTTCCCGGCTGTAGCCGTGGCCACCAAATCTGATAGACCGACTCCAAATAACTCCTCCCCTTTATACGGCAAAACTTCCATATGCCGTTTTGAATCCGCATCGCCTGTCCACTGTCGCGTCCATAAAGCTCTTCTGGCCGAAATGGACATAGCACTTACCCGTGATGCCAGTGTGCAGATATCCCTCTGTGCATCACGCATATAAAGAAATGCATCCTTTATTTGTTCTAACGACAGTAAAATATTGTCCCTGTCCAGGGTATCAATATTTTCAATCAGGGACTCTGACCAAACTACCCCAGCACTGCACATCCAGGCAGTCGCTATAGCTGGTCGTAGTATAACACCTGCATGTGTGTATATACTTTTTTGGATATTTTCCATCCTCCTATCTGATGGATCTTTAAGTGCGGCCGTCTCAGGAGAAGGTAACGCCACTTGTTTTGATAAGCGTGTTAGCGCCTTGTCCACCCTAGGAGGTGTTTCCCAGCGCTCCCTAACCTCTGGCGGGAAAGGGTATAATGCCAATAATTTCTTTGAAATTATCAGCTTTTTATCAGGGGCAACCCACGCTTCATCACACACGTCATTTAATTCTTCTGATTCAGGAAAAACTATAGGTAGTTTTTTCACACCCCACATAATACCCTGTTTAGTGGTACCTGTAGTATCAGCTAAATGTAACGCCTCCTTCATTGCCAAAATCATATAACGTGTGGCCCTACTGGAAAATACGGTTGATTCGTCACCGTCACCACTGGAATCAGTGCCTGTGTCTGGGTCTGTGTCGACCGACTGAGGCAAAGGGCGTTTTACAGCCCCTGACGGTGTTTGAGGCGCCTGGACAGGCACTAATTGATTGTCCGGCCGCCTCATGTCGTCAAACGACTGCTTTAGCGTGTTGACACTATCCCGTAATTCCATAAATAAAGGCATCCATTCTGGTGTCGACCCCCTAGGAGGTGACATCCCCATATTTGGCAATTGCTCCGCCTCCACACCAATATCGTCCTCATACATGTCGACACACACGTACCGACACACAGCAGACACACAGGGAATGCTCTAAACGAAGACAGGACCCACTAGCCCTTTGGGGAGACAGAGGGAGAGTCTGCCAGCACACACCAAAAAGCGCTATATATGACAGGGATAGCCTTATAATAAGTGCTCCCTTATAGCTGCTTTATATATATCAAGATATTGCCATTAAATTTGCCCCCCCTCTCTGTTTTACCCTGTTTCTGTAGTGCAGTGCAGGGGAGAGACCTGGGAGCCGTCCTGACCAGCGGAGCTGTGAGAGGAAATGGCGCCGTGTGCTGAGGAGATAGGCCCCGCCCCTTTTTCGGCGGGCTCGTCTCCCGCTATTTTGTGAATACAGGCAGGGGTTAAATATCTCCATATAGCCTCTGGGGGCTATATGTGAGGTATTTTTAGCCTTTATATAGGTTTACATTTGCCTCCCAGGGCGCCCCCCCCCAGCGCCCTGCACCCTCAGTGACTGCGTGTGAAGTGTGCTGAGAGGAAAATGGCGCACAGCTGCAGTGCTGTGCGCTACCTTTAGAAGACTGCAGGAGTCTTCAGCCGCCGATTCTGGACCTCTTCTTACTTCAGCATCTGCAAGGGGGCCGGCGGCGCGGCTCCGGTGACCATCCAGGCTGTACCTGTGATCGTCCCTCTGGAGCCGATGTCCAGTAGCCAAGAAGCCAATCCATCCTGCACGCAGGTGAGTTCACTTCTTCTCCCCTCTGTCCCTCGTTGCAGTGATCCTGTTGCCAGCAGGAATCACTGTAAAATAAAAAACCTAAGCTAAACTTTCTCTAAGCAGCTCTTTATGAGAGCCACCTAGAATTGCACCCTTCTCGGCCGGGCACAAAAATCTAACTGGAGTCTGGAGGAGGGTCATAGGGGGAGGAGCCAGTGCACACCACCTGATCTGGAAAAGCTTTACTTTTTGTGCCCTGTCTCCTGCGGAGCCGCTATTCCCCATGGTCCTTTCAGGAACCCCAGCATCCACTAGGACGATAGAGAAATTTGATTTACCAGCTGTAGCTGTGGAGACCAGGTCCGAGAGACCTTCCCCAAACAATTCCTCACCCTTGTAAGGTAAAACCTCCATATGCCTCTTTGAGTCGGCATCACCTGTCCACTGCCGGGTCCATACGACTCGTCTAGCAGAAATCGACATAGCGTTGATTCTAGAACCCAGTAGACCAATGTCTCTTTGAGCATCTCTCATATATAAGACAGCATCTTTTATATGTCCTAGGGTCAATAAGATGGTATCCTTATCCAGGGTTTCAATTTCCGCTGATAAGGTATCTGTCCATGCTGCTACAGCGCTACACACCCAAGCCGACGCAATAGCCGGTCTGAGTAAGGTACCCGAATGTGTGTAAATGGACTTCAAGGTAGCCTCCTGCTTGCGATCAGCAGGATCCCTGAGGGTAGCCGTATCTTGGGATGGCAGCGCTACCTTTTTGGATAAACGCGTCAACGCTTTGTCCACCCTAGGGGAGGATTCCCACTGTATCCTGTCCGTTGGCGGGAAAGGATACGCCATAAGACTCCCTTTGGGAATCTGTTTTTTGTCTGGAGATTCCCAAGCTTTTTCACATAACTCGTTCAGCTCATGTGAGGGAGGAAAGGTTACCTCAGGTTTCTTTCCCTTATAAATGTGTACGCTCGTGTCAGGGACAGGGGGTTCCTCTGTGATATGCAAAACATCTTTTATTGCAATAATCATATATCGAATACATTTAGCCACTTTTGGCTGTAACTTCGCATCATCGTAGTCGACACTGGAGTCAGAATCCGTGTCGGTATCTGTGTCTACTATTTGGGATAGTGGGCGCTTTTGAGACCCCGAAGGTCCCTGCGACATAGGGACAGACATGGGTTGACTCCCTAGCTTCCGCTTTGTCTAATCTTTTGTGCAATAAATTTACATTAGCACTTAAAACATTCCACATATCCATCCAGTCAGGTGTCGGCGTTGTCGACGGAGACACCACATTCATTTGCTCCTCCTCCTCCTCCCTAGGAAAGCCTTCTACCTCAGACATGTCGACACACGCGTACCGACACACCACACACTCAGGGAATCCTCTTATCTGAAGACAGTTCCCCCACAAGGCTCTTTGGAGAGACAGAGAGAGAGTATGCCAGCACACACCCAGCGCTATATGACCCAGGAAAAAACACACACAATATGTTTACCTAGATAGCGCTGTATGTATTTTGCGCCAAATATGTGCCCCCCCTCCCCTTCTTTAAAACCCTCTTTCACCGTGGATAAGCAGGGGAGAGTCCGGGGAGCTTCCTCTCAGCTCTGTGCTGTGGAGAAAATGGCGCTGGTGAGTGCTGAGGAAGAAGACCCGCCCCCTCGGCAGCGGGCTTCTGTCCCGCTCAAATATCTAAAAACCTGGCTGGGGCTCTTTATATATACAGTGCCCAGCTGTATATATATACTTTTGCCAGAAAACGAGGTTTATTGCTGCCCAGGGCGCCCCCCCTGCGCCCTGCACCCTCACAGTGACTGCCGTTTGTGTGTGCTGTGTGGGAGCAATGGCGCACAGCGTTACTGCTGTGCGTTACCTCAGTGAAGAACTGAAGTCTTCTGCCGCCTCTGAAGTCTTCTTTCTTCTCATACTCACCCGGCTTCTATCTTCCGGCTCTGCGAGGAGGACGGCGGCGCGGCTCTGGGACGGACGGCGAGGGTGAGACCTGCGTACCGATCCCTCTGGAGCTAATGGTGTCCAGTAGCCTAAGAAACAGAGCCTAACATTAAAGTAGGTCTGTTTCTCTCCCCTCAGTCCCTCGATGCAGGAAGTCTGTTGCCAACAGGCTCCCTGAAAATAAAAAACCTAACAAATATACTTTCTTTCAGGAAACTCAGGAGAGCTCCCTGTAATGCACCCAGTCTCCTCTGGGCACAGTAGTAAAACTGAGGTCTGGAGGAGGGGAATAGAGGGAGGAGCCAGTGCACACCCATACCTAAAGTCTTTCTTAAAGTGCCCATGTCTCCTGCGGAGCCCGTCTATCCCCATGGTCCTTACGGAGTCCCCAGCATCCTCTAGGACGTAAGAGAAATTCATCTTAAATAAGGACTTGACAAATTCAGTCGCCAAGAGTGACTAGAAACGAGAAACAATTAGTTTGCACGGCACATCCATCTGCACTGTCTTAAGTGCAGGCATTGCATCGACAGCCTGGGTTTCTCACCGCAGAGGGTTGCTAAGACAGACAGTCTGGCAACAAATCAGACAGCTGTACTCCGATTAGCTCTCTTCACCAGAAGGACAAGCACAAACTCTCTTCTTGTCAAACTAGAACTATCACTGAACCACATGACAATATAAAGCTACAACTAGCTAGCCCTGAAAAAGTCTTTTTTTCTGGCTCTTAAGTTTAAGCCCTGCACCTAAGGGAGAAAGTTATTGAGCCATGTTTTTATTTATTATATGACTAAAGCTGAAGTCACCTTGAAATTTTAGGACAGTAAAGGTAGATACACACTAGGCGATTTTAAACTCAAAGTAGCTAATTTTTGGCGTTTTGAGCTACGTTGCGCTCAAAATCGCCTAGTGTGTATGACTGGGCGATGATGCGCACTCCCGCATCATCGCCAGCCGCCGCCGTCCGTCGGCCTGTTTTACCAGCCAAGTGAACCACTTTCCACAGTCTCCTACTGTTGAAAGTGGTTCACCCCCGTGAAATCGCTGGGCCGGGTAAAAATGGCTCACTGTGTATGCACTGAGCGATTTTCCGACCAGCGATTTTCACATCATAGCTATGCATACACAGTGGGCAAAAACACCCAGTGTGTATGCACCTTTAGAATACTCAACCTGTGTCCTTATGTTATCATGGACCTCCTTGGTATTATCACATATCAGATGAAACATGTATTAGATCATAGACTAAATACTATACTTTCAGTAAATGTTTAAGCTTTTCTAAGTAGAAGTTATATGAGTAACGTTGTCTTTCAATATGAGGATCCCTATGTTTATCCAAACGTCTTACAGATTCCTCACCTTGTGAAAAAGCTGGTAGATGACACCCAGACGACAACCCAACCACAATAGTACAATAGTCAGTAACAATCCAAAGAGAGCTCCCAAAGAATGTAAACAGTCACAGCTTAGATCCATTGAGAAATCTACATGAACATGAAATGAAATACAAAAAGTTACTAATAAAATAACACAAAGCATTTTATATTAAACATACACTTTTAAGTAATACATCTCAAACAGTAACTAAGTACAGACTGAAATCCTTAGGATAGAGCCCATAAGGCCTTATACCAAAAGGTTAACTGTTTTTAGGGAGTTTTTGTCTCAGGGTATGTATTTTTTTTTATTGTGCATGTGTTCACGTCTTTTTCAGTCATAATTGTGGCTTGCGACTGTGTACATCTAGGGTGCTGAGATCGGGGCTAGAAAGTTGTGGGCAGTGGGCTTGCAGTAGCAGACAAGTACAGTAAGGGCATGTAGTCAGGAAGTGCAACTAAAATGGAAGCTAAAAAGTCTCAAAACCAGCCTCCTGATGGGGTTTAAGTTACGGCCATGCTGACCCTGGTGTAAGTGTAATGTTGATAATGATGATTGTGTGCGATTGGTCGCAGATAGTAAATACATTTATGAAATCACTAAAACTGCTGAAACACTCAATGAAAATTGAATGTACATGGTTGAGAGCACTCGTTTTACCCAAACTGAGACCACTTCGTATTCAGTCGGGGGAAGATAAATGCTGCACAATACATTAGTGTTGTCATTAAATAAGATAAAATGTCTTAAGGTGGGTACACACTATTAGATATATCTGCAGATCAATTGATCTGCAGATATATCTATGTACGGATCGGGCAGTGTGCTGTGCATACACACAGCCCGATCCGTCGGGGGACTGACGTCATGAACTGGGCGGGCGCTCGCGCCCGCCCAGTTCACCTGTCAATCACCGCCGGCCGCCGCAGCATGTGTACGGGCGGTCGGACGACCGCCCCGTACACACACAGCGACGGGCCAATATATCGTTAGATATATTGGCTGTCGGCTGTGCTGCCCGGCCGACGCGATACGTCTGTGAACGACGGAGTTCACAGACATATCGCCCGTACACACTGGCCGACGGTCCCGCGATGTATCGGCCGTTCAAGAGAACGGCCGATACATCGACCAGTGTGTACGGGCCTTTATTTGCACATGCCCAAAAAAACTGGGGTACCAATTATCTGCTGTCTCCGGCCAATATTTCAGAACTCACAGCGTAACCATGCCCCAGCCCCAATCAACCAACATCTGATCCAGGTAGGACAAGAGCAGGGAGCCACACGAGGGGAGGGAGTAGCAGCTGGAGACTTGCCTATGCAACTTAAGGGGGGTACACATGGAGAGATCTGTGTTTAAAATCTAAGCAATCTGACTAGATTGTTTCGATTTTAAGCACGGATCTGCCGTGTGTATGCCCCCCAGCGATAGGTTGCGCATTGCTATCGCCGGTGATAGATTGAGCCTGCATGCAGGCTCAATCTAGTGGGTCGCTCACTTCACCGCTGTGTGAAGTGAGCGTCCCCCCCTCGCTCAGCACACATTGCGCTGTGCTGAGCGGGGGGAGAGATGTGTGCTGAGCGGTCTGTGTTAAGATCGCTCAGCACACATCTCTCCTGTCAGTACCCCCCTTTACTCTGAATATGTAGCACAGATGCAATTTTTTTTACAAAGTGCGAGTTTTTAGGGATTTCTGCACATGTGCAGTACCAAAAAAAAGTTAAACTCTGTGAACATCAGCATTGTGTGCAACTCAGAATCAAATATGGACCATAGCGAGGTTTAGTTAAATAACTGATACAGGACCTTATTCAGCATCAGTTGCCGTTTTGCTAATTTATCAAAACTGCAACTGCCTAGAACCGCGTGCTAGTGACCGCCCACAACAGGGCAAGGGTGCCCAGCATGCTAAATGGCCACCAGCGATGCAATCGCAATGCAGACCCGGCAAAATAAGGGTTGCCTCCTGCCCATGCAGCCTGGCTGCGAAGTCAGGCGCAGTGCAGCCATGTCTCCCTCCGCATCGACCATGTGTGACATCAAGCGGCTGCCCCAGAGATGGCCAGGACATGCCAGTTTTTATGGCCCTCACAATGCCGTGTTGCTGCCCCGCGAATGCCTCTGCCAGTTAATCAGGCAGAGGTGTTCACATCCCTGCGATGGGAACGCATTTTCCAGGGCCGAGCATACGCAGAACAGGTCCTGCACGTGCGCTTTGGCCTGAAAATCAAGAAAATGCAAAGACATTGCATTAATGATCCAACCTGGCCCATTATGTAAGCTTCCCAGCGACAGGTTAGTTTCATTAATATTAGAAA
Organism: Pseudophryne corroboree; assembly: GCF_028390025.1. Lineage (NCBI taxonomy): Eukaryota > Metazoa > Chordata > Amphibia > Anura > Myobatrachidae > Pseudophryne > Pseudophryne corroboree. The sequence goes on along the minus strand of NC_086453.1, from coordinate 186,481,892 downwards.
CAACAGATGGCTTTTTATTTAAATTTTCTGGCAGTATATGTTTTAATTATCAGAAATAGCATTTATACGGCTAAGTAGGCATCTGGTTAACATGCAACAGCAATACTTTTTTCAAAAATGACAAATACTCGTATCAATAAACATCAAATTCAAACAAACTTTCAAAAGGATTGGCTTGGCACTCAATTTACTACTTATTCATTTTGTGGACATTTATAATTAATAATTAATATTTAGGGCAACACAATACAAGTGTTATAATGCAGTCAGTTGCTTTACTTTTAAATCAATGCGCTTTTTATGAAAAACTGTCTTTATTCAGCATCTGCAGTAAAGTACAGAAATAAGAAACCACAAGGTATTTCTGTTGAACTTCTCCTTACACTGTTCACAATACATTTTTGTTGAAAAAAATAATTTTAGAATAGCGACACAAACTAGAGACACTTAAAAATGACTAAAGAGACATACTTTGGACACCAATGTGTAATACCAGATACCAGGGACAGAGAGTTAACATTTAAATAGCCCTGAACTTTTATCACTAGGAATTAGCTCCTAATAAGCCCTGCAAAAGTTAAAGACACCAGTTGCATAAACTTCTAGGTACATAAAGGGCAATATGCATTTACAATAATTTTTTTTTTAATCTGAATCCCGAGGTGTGTGTCCAATTTACCCAATGCATTACAATACACAGTAATTAGAGGCATTGTCAGCAGGCTTTTTTTGTCTAGAATAGTAACTATACATGTAAAACAATCTATATACGGATACACATTGTACAAGCATAATAGTGACCTATACGAATGACCAACAGCGGCTAGATGTTCCTGTGCACAATCCTGACACCTGCCTGGCATGGAGAGGAGTCACTTTGCTGACAGACACTGGTACTCACTTCCTGATCTATACCCAGAGATCCTCTGCGGCAGCCTCCTCACGTGATCACGCTGATGTCACCCTGCTGACTGCGGTTAGCCGCAGCTCTCTGACACACAGTCTCGCTGTGCTAGCCAGACTGACGACGACCTCACTTGACTTAAACTAGGAAAAGCAACCTATAGCTTTCTGGTCACGGTGTCGGTTGGACTACAAGTCCCAAAATTTTATCTCATTCTGGGATGTGTCGTTTAAAATTGGAGAGCCAAAGTACTCTTTAGAGTGATAGTGACAATCTAAATATAGTGTTAATGATTAACGCACCTGCAGTAATTGGTGATAAAATGGCGAACTCTGGCCTTTATTCTGCACATGTCAGCCCTGAGTTAGCCATTGCATTTCTTGTTTATCTGGGTTAGAAAAGAATGTGTAATGCAGATGATCAGATAGTGCAAAATGAATGCTTTATTGTATGGTCATTAATGCCAAAGAGACTTTGCAGCATTACTTTAAAAGTATTGTGCATAGAATTGCGGGCAGAAGTAATCATATGTGCACGACTGACGCAGTCTGGTCAGTTGCTGTTGTGTCTTTACATGTTGATTAGCTTACGTGGGACGTGTTGAAGGAGGCAGTGTGTTTTGCAAGAAATAACTATCTATAGCAGTCACAATCCAAATTGATTTAACAACATCCTGGTAGGACAATTCAGATGTTTTAGACAACGGTGGAAATGCACTGAGTCTATTTACTAAGGCCCTCATTCCGAGTTGTTCGCTCGTTATTCTTCTTCGCATCGGTGCGATTAGTCGCAAACTGCGCATGCGCAACGTTCGCAGTGCGCCTGCGCCAAGTAAATTTGCTAAAAAGTTTGGTATTTAACTCACGGCTTAACGAATAAATTTCTTCGTTCTGGTGATCGGAGTGTGATTGACAGGAAGTGGGTGTTTCTGGACGGAAACTGCCCGTTTTATGGGTGTGTGCGAAAAAACGCAGCCGTTTCTGGGAAAAACGCGGGAGTGTCTGAAGAAACGGAGGAGTGTCTGGGCGAACGCTGGGTGTGTTTGTGACGTCAAACCAGGAACGAAACTGACTGAACTGATCGCAGTGTAGGAGTAAGTCTCGAGCTACTCAGAAACTGCTAAGAAATTTCTATTCGCAATTCTGCTAATCTTGCGTTCGCAATTCTGCAAAGCTAAGATACACTCCCAGAGGGCGGCGGCTTAGTGTGTGCAATGCTGCTAAAAGCAGCTAGCGAGCGAACAACTCGGAATGAGGGCCTAAGCCTTGGATGAAGATAAAGTGAACTGAGATAAAGTACCAGCCAATCAGTGTCTAACTACCCTGTCACAGGCTGGGTTTGAAAAATGACAGGAGCTGGTTGATCGGTACATTATCTCAGTCCACTTTATCTCCATTCAAGGCTTAGTACTTCTCCCCCTAAGTCATAAATAATAGTAATAAAGTGAAGAGAGATAAAGTGCCAGCCAATCCGCTCCTGTCATCTTTCAAATACAGCCTGTAACTTTGCAGTTAAGAACTGATTGGCTGGCACTTTATCTCTCTCCACTTTTTTACTCTTCAAGACTTAGTACATCTCCCCCAAAGACTGCTCCAAACTAAGGGTGTAATTCCAAGTTGATCACAGCAGGAATTTTGTTAGCAGTTGGGCAAAACCATGTGCACTGCAGGGGAGGCAGATATAACATGTGCAGAAAGAGTTAGATTTGGGTGGATTATTTTGTTTCTGTGCAGGGTAAATACTGGCTGCTTTATTTTTACACTGCAAACTAGATTGCACATTGAACACACCACACCCAAATCTAACTCTCTCTGCACATGTTAAATCTGCCTCCCCTGCAGTGCACATGGTTTTGCCCAACAAAATTCCTGCTGCGATCAACTTGGAATTACCCCCCAAGTGACTTTGAGGAACAAAGCTAGAAACTAGACATGCAATTCAGACAAAAACATGACACTGAGAGACTCTCCAAAGGACCCTGAAATACTGTAGATCACCCCTACCAGGGCCGCCATCAAGGGGGTACCCCGGGTACAATTGTCCCGGGCCACTCTGACGGAGAGTGGAGGGCCCGGGCCGCTCATACCGCCCGGCTGTTATTGCCGCCCCTTCGGGTTTTGTGTTTTGGTTTTGGATTCGGTTCTGCGGCCGTGTTTTGGATTCGGACACGTTTTGGCAAAACCTCCCTGAAATTTTGGAATTTGGGGATAATTTTGATCCCATAGTATTATTAACCTCAATAACCATAATTTCCACTCATTTCCAGTCTATTCTGAACACCTCACAATATTATTTTTAGTCCTAAAATTTGCACTGAGATCGCTGGATGACTAAGCTAAGTGACCCAAGTGGGCGGCACAAACACCTGGCCCATCTAGGAATGGCACTGCAGTGTCAGACAGGATGGCACTTAAAAAAATAGTCCCCAAACAGCACACGATGCAAAAAAAAAGAGGTGCACCAAGGTCGCTGGATGACTAAGCTAAGCGACCCAAGTGGCCGGCACAAACACCTGGCCCATCTAGGAGTGGCACTGCAGTGTCAGACAGGATGGCACTTAAAAAAATAGTCCCCAAACAGCACATGATGCAAAGAAAAAAAGAGGTGCACCAAGGTCCCTGGATGACTAAGCTAAGCGACCCAAGTGGCCGGCACAAACACCTGGCCCATCTAGGAGTGGCACTGCAGTGTCAGACAGGATGGCACTTAAAAAAAATAGTCCCCAAACAGCACATGATGCAAAGAAAAGAGAAAAAGGTGCACTGTGGTCGCTGGACGGCTAAGCTAAGCAACACAAACACCTCAATATCACAGGAATTATTTGTTCTTATCAATGGTATTATTGGTCCAAATCACTGGAAGAAAATGACAAAATCACAGGAATTATTCGTTCTAATCAATGGTATTGGTCCAAATCCCTGGAAGAAAATGACAAAATCACTGGAATTATTCGTTCTAATCAATGGTATTGGTCCAAATCACTGGAAAAAAATGACAAAATCACTGGAATTATTCGTAAACATTTGTAGAAAGTCGCTGCTTTCTGATTACAGAAATGCTCAGATATTCCTGCGAATCCACAATCCCTTCCCAGAGGAAAAAGAAATTGAGAAACCGTTGTTTGAGAACGTTTGTTCTCTTTCCCTTACAAAGGAACAAACCACTTTCCAAGAAGACTGACGTTTTTGGGATTATGGAGACATAATGTTTTTGAATATAAATCCTAAAGCAGGTGGTGTATTGGAGCAAAAGAGTGCAAGAGACCAGCCATGCAGTTTCTGAAATATTATGACAAAATGTTACTGTATTTCATAAGCACTCATTACTAACTCTGCTAAGTACTGTTTGGTATACTGTATCTGGCTTCCTTGAGGTAGTTGTCCATTATTTCAGCTTCCATTGACCTTTTTGAAAGCAGTAGAAGTTATCGATTCTTTTTTTTTTTTTATTGTCCCCTATTTTTAATTTTCTCCTGCATAGCCCAGTAAAATGTTGCAATGTTAAGTATTGACTTGTGCCTTCTGGGGGTCCACTTCTTCACCAAACCCAGCCAAATCTCATCCTAACCCTCTGTTCCAAATTCTCTATGTACCCCATCTGTGTCACCCATGTCTGTCTACCCCTCCCCTTTAGATTGTAAGCTCTCACGAGCAGGGCCCTCTTCCCTCATGTGCTTATCCTTTGTCTTACTTTAATAATCTTCAACTGTATACACGAGAGAAGAAAAAAGAATTGCCTTAAAGTGGTGCACATTGGTACATGTAAACCATAACTTTTATTCTTTATTATACTTAAAAAAACTTGCGAAATTTAAAAAACACATACAGTTAAAGAGATTAGAAAAAGAGTTTAAAAAATAACTTCCTGCGCACAGGACATCCGCCAGACAGTAATTAGTGTGACTGTCTGTTATAGCGTATCTATCTACTTATATCCGCATTGATTCGTCATACATGCTATGCAGTATCAATGTTACCTAGTGGAGAGTAATATTGTATAGCACTGTTGTAGTTGAAAATATTCTCAATGAGATACTGTATATGTGTTTGAACACACTGTAGAAATATTGTGTCTTTACGGCCAAAAGTAGGTCTGTGTGTAGTCGGACCTCTCAGTGTTATAATAAATATGTATTATGCACTTACTTGGGCATATCTGATTCTCTGTAACTTAAAGAATCCAGCATACAGTATATGGCTGTGAATATTTGTCAGATATTATTTATTTGAGCAAATGATACAGCGTCCCAATTCAGGGGTGTGTTGTTACAAAGTATCAGCAATCCTCGTTAACAGCACTGTTGGATAACTTCGCTGTGACTCATATGAAGCTGCTGGTAAATATAGGTTGTCACTACCTCAGCAAATCTTGTCTATCATTCACTGCTCAGTGTGTTAGATGCTGTAGGTTGTAGCTATTTAAATACACAATGTTTTGTACTTCAATTTATTTCTGCATGGGATCACACACTCTTTAACTCATAGGCGTGTGTCATACTGGTGTGTAGCTCATATATAACACTGATCAAATACTGATTACTGTCTCAGCCTATGCTTTATAGAGTTGTTAATGCAACATATCAGTGCTACAGTGCATGCTAATTGGGCAATAATTCAATTGAGTCCTACCCTCCCGGGATTAGACATTAAAAATATCACTGCATGCATTACAGTAATATGTAAAGACAGAATTCAGCATATACAGTTATAGGTGTTAATGGTGTGTTGTTATAAAGTATCAGTATTCATTACTAACAACACTGTTGAATAGCTTTGCTGTAACTCATATGACGTTGCTGGTAAATAAGGGTTGTTACTACCTCAGCAGATCTTATCCATTATTCACTGCCCGGTGTGTAAGATGCTGTAATTTGTGGCTATTTAAACACACAATGTTTTATGTCTCAATTTGTTTGTGCATAGGATCACACACTCTTTGACCCATAACTGTGTATCACACTCATATGTAGCTTGTATGTGCCACTGATCAAATACTACTGTCTACTGATTACTGTCTCAGCCTGTGCTTTATGGAGTTGTTAGTGCAGTATATCAGGGCTGCAGTATGTGCTATCTAGATAATAATTCAATTGAGTCCTACCCTTCCGGGATTAAATATTGAGAATATCAGTGCATATATTTTACACTAATATATAGAGACAGAGTTCAGCATGTATAGCTATGGATATTCATCAGATACTGTTTAAGTTCTATAGCTGTGTGTAACTGATACAGTGTCCCAAATCAATGGTGTGTTGTTACAAAGTATCAGTATTCCTTGCTAACAACATTGCTGAATAGCTTTGCTGTGACTCATATGAAGCTGCTGGTAAATGAAGGTTGTTACTATCTCAGCAGATCTTATCTATTATTCACTGCCCAGTGTGTTGAATGCTGTAATTTATAGTTATTCACATACACAATGTTTTATGCCTCAATTTGTTTGTGCATAGGATCACACACTCTTTAACCCATAAGTGTGTGTCCGACTCATATGTAATTGTCCCATTGATCAGATACTGACTACTATCTCAACTTGTGTTTTAGAAAATGGTACAGCGTGTCAATACTACAGTGCATACTATCTAGGTAATAGTTCAATTAAATCCTGCCCTCCTGGGGTTAAACATTGAAAATATCACTGCATGGACATGATTTAAAGTTAACTGGCAGACATCCCGTGCGCAGGCACGCCTGACGCACGTTTCGCAAAAGCTTTATCTAAGGCTCTTTTTCTAATCTGTTTACCTGTATGTGTTTTTTTATATTTCGCAAGTTTTTTTTAAGTATAATAAAGATTAAAAGTTATGTTTTACATGTACCAATGTGCACCACTTTAAGGCAATTCTTTTTTCTTCTCTCATGTATCTGATTCTATTTTTTGCCTAGGTAGCACCCCCCATTATATAATATCCATACTAAGATATCAATTGGAACTTAAGGGGGCCTCTCTGCTATTATCCAACGACTTGTGCGACCTTTTTCTCTCGCATACTTAATCTTCAACTGTACCACATCCAGCAGTCTTCTGCCACATGATACTTTATCCAGTGTCATCTGCTGATGTAACTATGTTTATTTACCCTGTACTTGTCCTATACTGTCATCAACTGTAAGTTGCTGTTTTCCTGTTTGATTATTTATGTACTGTGTAATTGGGCGCTGCGGAACCCTTGTGGTGCCATATAAATAAAGGATAATAATAATAATAATAATAATATAGGGTGTATAATCCCCAGGTGTATCTCACACATCGCTCAGTACAGATTACAGGATGTATAAAATCACCAGGTGTATAACACACGTCGCACAGTACAGTATACATACTGGTCACAATAATGCAGCACAGAGATAGTATACTTGACACAGATCTGCAAGATACACAGCAATGGCCTACTGTACTGTACTATATATGTATACTGCTCGTCACCAAAATGCTGCACTGTCCTACTATATACTGGTCACAATAATGCAGCACAGAGATAGTATACTTGACACAGAGCTGCAAGATACACAGCAATGGCCTACTGTACTGTACTATATATGTATACTGCTGGACACCAAAATGCTGCACTGTCCTACTATATACTGCTCACAATAATGCAGCACAGAGATAGTATACTTGACACAGATCTGCAAGATACACAGCAATGGCCTACTGTACTGTACTAGTATAATACTGGTGGTCCCCAGTCGCCACAATGCAGCACACTGAGCACAGATATTTGCAGAACACTGAGCACAGATATTTCTAGCACACTGAGCACAGATTACGGAGCTTTTCAGGGAGAGAACGCAGCCACTTCCTCTCTGTTCAATCTCCAATGCACGAGTGGAAAATGTAGGCGACGTGCGGCTCTTTATATAGAATACGAATCTCGCGAGAATCCGACAGCGGGATGATGACGTTCGGGCGCGTTCGGGTTAACCGAGCAAGGCGGGAAGAGCCGAGGCTGCTTCGGAACCGTGTAAAATAGGTGAAGTTCGGGGGGGTTCGGATCTTGACGATCCAACCCGCTCATCTCTACATGTAATGTTGATATACTGTAATTTGGGAATGGGGGTGCTACTTAAAACAATCATACATATATTGAAAGGCCCAAAGAGAAAAAAAGAATGTGTAAATATTTTCTCTGACGTCCTAAGTGGATGCTGGGACTCCGTAAGGACCATGGGGAATAGCGGCTCCGCAGGAGACTGGGCACAACTATAAAGAAAGCTTTAGACTACTGGTGTGCACTGGCTCCTCCCACTATGACCCTCCTCCAGACTTCAGTTAGAATCTTGTGCCCGGCTGAGCTGGATGCACACTAGGGGCTCTCCTGATCTCCTAGAAAGAAAGTATATTTAGGTTTTTTATTTTACAGTGAGATCTGCTGGCAACAGACTCACTGCAGCGAGGGACTAAGGGGAGAAGAAGCGAACCTACCTAACTGGTGGTAGTTTGGGCTTCTTAGGCTACTGGACACCATTAGCTCCAGAGGGATCGACCGCAGGACCCGACCTTGGTGTTCGTTCCCGGAGCCGCGCCGCCGGCCCCCTTACAGAGCCAGAAACAAGAAGTGTTCCGGAAAATCGGCGGCAGAAGACTTCAGTCTTCAACAAGGTAGCGCACAGCACTGCAGCTGTGCGCCATTGCTCCTCATGCACACCTCACACTCCGGTCACTGATGGGTGCAGGGCGCTGGGGTGGGGGTGCCCTGAGGGCAATATAAGACACCTTGGCTGGCAAATCTACACCATATATAGTCCTAGAGGCTATATAGGTGTAAAAATACCCCTGCCAGAATTCCAGAGAAAGCGGGAGAAGTCCGCCGGAAAAGGGGCGGGGCCATCTCCCTCAGCACACTGGCGCCATTTTTCCCTCACAGCTCCGCTGGAAGGAAGCTCCCTGGCTCTCCCCTGCAGTCTACAAGCTACAGAAGGGTAAAAAAGAGAGCGGGGGCACTAAATTTAGGCGTAGTATATATATATATATATATATATATATATATAAAAAGCAGCTATAAGGGAAAACACTCATTTATAGTGGGATCCCTGTGTTATATAGCGCTCTGGTGTGTGCTGGCATACTCTCTCTCTGTCTCCCCAAAGGGCTTTGTGGGGTCCTGTCCTCTGTCAGAGCATTCCCTGTGTGTATGCGGTGTGTCGGTACGGCTGTGTCGACATGTTTGAAGAGGAGGCTTATGTGGAGGCGGAGCAGATGCCTATAAATGTGATATCACCCCCTGCGGGGTCGACACCTGAGTGGATGGTGCTGTGGAAGGAATTACGTGACAGTGTCGACTCCTTGCATAAAAGGTTTGACGACATAACAAATGTGGGACAGCTGGCTTCTCAGCCTGTGCCTGCCCAGGCGTCTCAAAAGCCATCAGGGGCTCTAAAACGCCCGCTACCTCAGATGGCAGACACAGATGTCGACATGGATACTGACTCCAGTGTCGACGACGATGAGACTAATGTAACTTCCAGTAGGGCCACACGTTACATGATTGAGGCAATGAAAAATGTGTTGCACATTTCTGATGTTACCCCCGGTACCACAAAAAAGGGTATTATGTTTGGAGAGAAAAAACTACCAGTAGCTTTTCCTCCATCTGAGGAGTTAAATGAAGTGTGTGAAGAAGCGTGGGCTTCCCCTGATAAGAAACTGGTAATTTCTAAGAGGTTACTAATGGCGTACCCTTTCCCGCCAGAGGATAGGGCACGTTGGGAAACATCCCCTAGAGTGGATAAAGCGCTCACACGCTTGTCAAATAAGGTGGCACTACCGTCTTCCGGATACGGCCGCCCTGAAGGAATCTGCTGATAGAAAGCAGGAGGCTATCCTGAGGTCTATATATACACACACAGGTGTTATACTGAGACCAGCTATTGTTTCAGCATGGATGTGCAGTGCTGCAGCTGCATGGTCAGATTCCCTGTCGGAAAATATTGATACCCTAGACAGGGACACTATATTGCTAACCGTAGAGCATATTAAAGACGCACTTTTATACATGAGGGATGCACAGAGGGATATTTGCCGGCTGGCATCCAAAATTAGTGCAATGTCCATTTCTGCCAGGAGAGGGTTATGGACTCGGCAGTGGACAGGAGATGCAGATTCCAAAAGGCACATGGAAGTCCTGCCTTATAAGGGTGAGGAGTTGTTCGGGGATGGTCTCTCGGACCTCGTTTCCACAGCAACAGCTGGGAAGTCTACATTTTTACCCCATGTTCCCTCACAGCCAAAGAAAGCACTGTATTATCAGGTACAGTCCTTTCGGCCCAATAGGGGCAAGCGGGTTAAGGGCGCGTCCTTTCTGCCCAGAGGCAGAGGTAGGGGGAAAAAGCTGCAGCATACAGCCAGTTCCCAGGAGCAAAAGTCCTCCCCCGCTTCCTCTAAGTCCACAGCATGATGCTGGGGCTCCACAGGCGGAGCCAGGTACGGTGGGGGCCCGTCTCAAATATTTCAGCAATCAGTGGGCTCGCTCACGGGTGGATCCCTGGATCTTTCAATTAGTATCTCAGGGTTACAAGCTGGAATTCGAGACGTCTCCCCCCCGCCGTTTCCTCAAATCTGCCTTACCAACCACTCCCTCAGGCAGGGAGGCAGTGTTACAGGCAATTCACAAGCTGTATTCACAACAGGTGATAGTAAAGGTACCCCTACTTCAACAAGGACGGGGTAACTATTCCACAATGTTTGTGGTACCGAAACCGGACGGTTCGGTGAGACCCATTTTAAATTTGAAATCCTTGAACACATATATAAAAAAATTCAAGTTCAAGATGGAATCGCTCAGGGCGGTTATTGCAAGCCTGGACGAGGGGGATTACATGGTATCACTGGACATCAAGGATGCTTACCTGCATGTCCCCATTTACCATCCTCACCAGGAGTACCTCAGATTTGTGGTACAGGATTGTCATTACCAATTCCAGACGTTGCCGTTCGGTCTATCCACGGCTCCGAGGGTCTTTACCAAGGTAATGGCCGAAATGATGATACTCCTTCGAAAGAAGGGAGTTTTAATTATCCCGTACTTGGACGATCTCCTGATAAAGGCGAGGTCCTGGGAGCAGTTGTTGGTCGGGGTAGCACTATCTCGGGAGGTGCTACAACAGCACGGCTGGATTCTAAACATTCCAAAGTCACAGCTGGTCCCTACGACACGTCTACTGTTCCTGGGGATGGTTCTGGACACAGAACAGAAAAAAGTGTTTCTCCCGGAGGAGAAGGCCAAGGAGCTGTCATCTCTAGTCAGAGGCCTCCTAAAACCAAAACAGGTGTCGGTGCATCACTGCACGCGGATCCTGGGAAAGATGGTAGCTTCCTACGAAGCAATTCCATTCGGCAGGTTCCATGCAAGAACTTTTCAGTGGGACCTGTTGGACAAGTGGTCCGGATCGCATCTTCAGATGCATCGGCTGATAACCCTGTCTCCAAGGACAAGGGTGTCTCTGCTGTGGTGGCTGCAGAGTGCTCATCTTCAAGAGGGCCGCAGATTCGGCATACAGGACTGGGTCCTGGTGACCATGGATGCCAGCCTTCGAGGCTGGGGGCCAGTCACACAGGGAAGAAACTTCCAAGGACTATGGTCAAGTCAGGAGACTTCCCTGCACATAAATATTCTGGAACTAAGGGCCATTTACAATGCCCTAAGTCAGACAAAACCCCTGCTTCAAAACCAGCCGGTACTGATCCAGTCAGACAACATCACGGCGGTCGCCCATGTAAACCGACAGGGCGGCACGAGAAGCAGGACGGCGATGGCAGAAGCCACAAGGATTCTCCGATGGGCGGAAAATCACGTGTTAGCACTGTCAGCAGTGTTCATTCCGGGAGTGGACAACTGGGAAGCAGACTTCCTCAGCAGGCACGACCTCCACCCGGAGAGTGGGGACTTCATCCAGAAGTCTTTCAAATGATTGTAAACCGTTGAGAAAGGCCACAGGTGGACATGATGGCGTCCCGCCTAAACAAAAAGCTAGAAAAGTATTGCGCCAGGTCAAGAGAGGCGATAGCTGTGGACTCTCTAGTGTCACCGTGGGTGTACCAGTTGGTTTATGTGTTCCCTCCTCTTCCTCTCATACCAAAGGTACTGAGGATAATAAGGAGAAGAGGAGTAAGAACTATACTCATTGTTCCGGATTGGCCAAGAAGAGCTTGGTACCCGGAACTTCAAGAAATGATCTCAGAGGACCCATGGCCTCTACCGCTCAGACAGGACCTGCTGCAGCAGGGGCCCTGTCTGTTCCAAGACTTACCGCGGCTGCGTTTGACGGCATGGCGGTTGAACATCGGATCCTGAAGGAAAAGGGCATTCCGGAGGAAGTCATTCCTACGCTGATTAAAGCTAGGAAAGAAGTAACCGCAAACCATTATCACCGCATATGGCGAATATATGTTGCGTGGTGTGAGGCCAGGAAGGCCCCAACGGAGGAATTTCAGCTGGCCCGTTTCCTGCACTTCCTACAGTCAGGGGTGACTATGGGCCTTAAATTGGGTTCCATTAAGGTCCAGATTTCGGCTCTATCGATTTTCTTCCAGAGAGAACTGGCTTCACTACCTGAAGTTCAGACTTTTGTTAAGGGAGTGCTGCATATTCAGCCCCCTTTTGTGCCTCCAGTGGCACCTTGGGATCTCAACGTGGTGTTGGATTTCCTAAAGTCACATTGGTTTGAGCCACTAAAAACCGTGGATTTGAAATATCTCACGTGGAAAGTGGTAATGTTGTTGGCCTTGGCTTCGGCCAGGCGTGTATCAGAATTGGCGGCTTTGTCATGTAAAAGCCCTTATCTGATTTTCCATATTTTCCATATGGATAGGGCAGAATTGAGGACTCATCCCCAGTTTCTCCCTAAAGTGGTATCAGCTTTTCATCTGAACCAACCTATCGTGGTGCTTGCGGCTACAAAAGACTTGGAGGCTTCCAAGTTGTTGGACGTAGTCAGGGCCCTGAAAATCTATGTTTCCAGGACAGCTGGAGTCAGAAAGACTGACTCGCTATTTATCCTGTATGCGCCCAACAAGTTGGGTGCACCTGCTTCAAAGCAGACTATTGCTCGCTGGATCTGTAGTATGATTCAGCTTGCACATTCTGCGGCTGGACTGCCGCATCCTAAATCAGTAAAAGCCCATTCCACGAGGAAGGTGGGCTCTTCTTGGGCGGCTGCCCGAGGGGTCTCGGCTCTACAACTTTGCCGAGCAGCTACTTGGTCGGGGTCAAACACGTTTGCTAAATTCTACAAGTTTGACACCCTGGCTGAGGAGGACCTAGAGTTTGCCCATTCGGTGCTGCAGAGTCATCCGCACTCTCCCGCCCGTTTGGGAGCTTTGGTATAATCCCCATGGTCCTTACGGAGTCCCAGCATCCACTTAGGACGTCAGACAAAATAAGAATTTACTCACCGGTAATTCTATTTCTCGTAGTCCGTAGTGGATGCTGGGCGCCCATCCCAAGTGCGGATTGTCTGCAATACTTGTATATAGTTATTGTTTAACTAAAGGGTTATTGTTGAGCCATCTGTTGAGAGGCTAAGTTGTTATCATACTGTTAACTGGGTATTGTATCACGAGTTATACGGTGTGATTGGTGTGGCTGGTATGAGTCTTACCCGGGATTCAAAATCCTTCCTTATTGTGTCAGCTCTTCCGGGCACAGTATCCTAACTGAAGTCTGGAGGAGGGTCATAGTGGGAGGAGCCAGTGCACACCAGTAGTCTAAAGCTTTCTTTATAGTTGTGCCCAGTCTCCTGCGGAGCCGTCTATTCCCCTTGGTCCTTACGGAGTCCCAGCATCCACTACGGACTACGAGAAATAGAATTACCGGTGAGTAAATTCTTATTTTTTTTTGTGTGTGTGTGTGTGTATATATATATATATATATATATATATATTTCTCTGACGTCCTAGTGGATGCTGGGAACTCCGTAAGGACCATGGGGAATAGACGGCTCCGCAGGAGACTGGGCACATCTAAAGAAAGATTTAGGACTATCTGGTGTGCACTGGCTCCTCCCCCTATGACCCTCCTCCAAGCCTCAGTTAGATTTCTGTGCCCGGCCGAGCTGGATGCACACTAGGGGCTCTCCTGAGCTCCTAGAAAGAAAGTATAGTTTAGGTTTTTTATTTTACAGTGAGACCTGCTGGCAACAGGCTCACTGCACCGAGGGACTAAGGGGAGAAGAAGCGAACCTACCTAAGTGGTGGTAGCTTGGGCTTCTTAGGCTACTGGACGCCATTAGCTCCAGAGGGATCGAACACAGGACCCGACCTCGTCGTCCGTTCCCGGAGCCGCGCCGCCGTCCCCCTTACAGAGCCAGAAGCAAGAAGGTCCGGAAAATCGGCGGCTGAAAACTTCTGTCTTCTCCAAGGTAGCGCACAGCACTGCAGCTGTGCGCCATTGCTCCTCATGCACACCACACACTGCGGTCACTGATGGGTGCAGGGCGCTGGGGGGGGGGGCGCCCTGAGCAGCAATAAATAGCACCTTGGCTGGCAAACTGACACCATATATAGCCCCAGAGGCTATATAGGTGTATATTACCCCTGCCAGAATAACAAAAAAAGCGGGAGAAAGCCAGCCGAAAAAGGGGCGGAGCCATCTCCCTCAGCACACTGGCGCCATTTTCCCTCACAGCTCAGCTGGAAGGATCGCTCCCTGGCTCTCCCCTGCAGTCCTGCACTACAGAAAGGGTTAAAAAGAGAGGGGGGCACAAAAATTAGGCGCAGTATATTATAATAATGCAGCTATAAGGGAAAACACTCTCTATAGGTGATATCCCTGTGATATATAGCGCTCTGGTGTGTGCTGGCATACTCTCCCTCTGTCTCCCCAAAGGGCTTTGTGGGGTCCTGTCCTCTGTCAGAGCATTCCCTGTGTGTGTGCTGTGTGTCGGTACTGCTGTGTCGACGTGTATGATGAGGAAAATGATGTGGAGGCGGAGCAAATGCCTGTGAATGTGATGTCACCCCCTGCGGGGTCGACACCTGTGTGGATGGACTTATGGAAGGTGTCAACTCCTTACACAAAAGGTTTGACGACATAGGACAGCCGGCTACTCAGCTTGTGCCTGTTCCAGCGTCTCAAATGTCATCAGGGGCTTTAAAACGCCCGCTACCTCAGGTGACAGACACAGATGTCGACACGGATACCGACTCCAGTGCCGACGACGATGAGACTAGTGTACCCTCCAATAGGTCCACCCGTTACATGATTGAGGCAATGAAAAATGTATTACACATTTCTGATAATACCCCAGGTACCACAAAAAAGGGTATTATGTTTGGTGAGAAAAAACTACCTGTAGTTTTTCCTGCATCTGAGAAATTAATATGAGGTGTGTGAGGAAGCGTGGACTTCCCCCGATAAGAAATTGATAATTTCTAAGCAGCGTACCCTTTTCCGCCAGAGGATAGGTCACGTTGGGAAATACCCCCTAGGGTAGATAAAGCGCTGACACGCTTATTAAAAAAGGTGGCACTACCGTCTCCGGATACGGCCGCCCTAAAGGAACCTGCTGATAGAAAGCAGGAAATTACCCTTAAAGCTATATACACACACACGTGCATTATATTGAGACCAGCTATTGCCTCGGCATGGAGGTGCAGTGCGGCAGCTGCGTGGTCAGATTCCCTGTCGGATAATATTATGGATAGGGACAATATTTTGCTGACAATAGAGCATATAAAAGACGCTGTCTTATACATGCGTGATGCACAGAGGGATATTTGCCGGCTGGCATCACAAATAAGCGCTATGTAAAAGCGATGCCGATTCAAGAAAGCACTGTATTATCAGGTACAGTCCTTTCGGCCCCAGAAAAGCAAGAGGGCTGGAGGCTCATCTTTTCTGCCAAGAGGAAAAGGTAGAGGGAAAAAGCTGCACACACAGCTAGTTCCCAAGAGCAGAAGTCCTCCCCTGCGTCCGGTAAGTCCACAGCATGACGCTGGGACTGCTCAGGCGGACCCGGGTACGGTGGGGGCCCGTCTCAAAAATTTCAGCGCACAGTGGGCTCTCTCACAGGCGGATCCCGGGGTTCTTCAAACAGTATCTCAGGGGTACAGGCTGGAATTCGAGACGTCTCCCCCCAGCCGTTTCCTAAAATCTGCCTTACCGGCAACTCCCTCTGCCAGGGAGGCAGTGTGGTGGTTATCTAAAAACTGTATTCACTGCAAGTGATTGTCAAGGTACCCCTCCTTCAACAAGGAAAGGGTTACTATTCCACAATGTTTGTGGTACCGAAACCGGAAGGTTCTGTGAGACCCATATTAAATTTAAAATCCTTGAACACATATATCAAAAGATTCAAGTTCAAGATGGAATCGCTCAGGGCGGTTATTGCGAACCTGGACGAGGCGGATTACAGGGTCTCTCTGGACATCAAGGATACTTACCTGCATGTCCCCATTTACCCTCCTCACCAGGAGTACCCCAGGTTTGTGGTACAGGACTGTCACTATCAGTTCCAGACGCTGCCGTTTGGGTTATCCACGGCACCGAGGGTCTTTACCAAGGTAATGGCCGACATGATGATACTCCTTCGCAAGAAGGGAGTTTTTAATTATCCCGTACTTGGACGATCTCCTGATAAAGGCGAGGTCCAAGGAACAGTTGGTAGTGGGGGTAGCACTTTCTCTGGAAGTGCGGCAACAGCACGGCTGGATTCTCAATATTCCAAAGTCACAGCTGGTCCCGACGACACGTCTTCTGTTCCTGGGAATGATTCTGGACACAGACCAGAAAAGAGTGTTTCTTCCAGTGGAAAAAGCCGAGGAGTTGTCATCTCTAGTCAGAGACCTCCTAAAACCGGGACAGGTGTCGGTACATCAATGCACGAGTCCTGGGAAAAATGGTAGCTTCGTACGAAGCAATTCCATTCGGAAGGTTCCACGCAAGGACTTTCCAGTGGGACCTGTTGGACAAATGGTCCGGGTCCCATCTCCAGATGCAACAGCGGATAACCCTGTCGGCAGGGACCAAGGTGTCGCTGCTGTGGTGGCTGCAGAGGGCTCATCTACTAGAGGGCCGCAGATCCGGAATACAGGACTGGGTCCTGGTGACCACGGATGCCAGCCTTCGGGGCTGGGGTGCAGTCACACAGGGAAGAAATTTCCAAGGACTGTGGTCAAATCAGGAGATTTCGCTTCACATAAATATTCTGGAGCTAAGGGCCATTTACAATGCCCTAAGCCAAGCAAGGCCCCTGCTTCAGAACCAGCCGGTACTGATCCAATCAGACAACATCACGGCGGTCGCCCATGTAAACAGACAGG
The DNA here is from genome assembly GCF_028390025.1 of Pseudophryne corroboree. Lineage (NCBI taxonomy): Eukaryota > Metazoa > Chordata > Amphibia > Anura > Myobatrachidae > Pseudophryne > Pseudophryne corroboree. Next base: position 186,464,725 of record NC_086453.1, on the reverse strand, counting down.
GCGGCACAAGTAGCAGGAGGGCATTGGCAGAAGCCACAAGGATTCTCCGATGGGCGGAAAATCATGTGTTAGCACTGACAGCAGTGTTCATTCCGGGAGTGGACAACTGGGAAGCAGACTTCCTCAGCAGGCACGACCTCCACCCGGGAGAATGGGGACTTCATCCAGAAGTCTTCCAAATGCTGGTAAACCGTTGGGAAAGACCACAGGTGGACATGATGGCGTCCCGCCTCAATAAAAAGATATTGCGCCAGGTCAAGGGACCCTCAGGCGATCGCTGTGGACGCTCTAGTAACACCGTGGGTGTACCAGTCGGTTTATGTGTTTCCTCCTCTTCCTCTCATTCCCAAGGTACTGAGAATAATACGAAGGCGAGGAGTGAAAACTATACTCGTGGTTCCGGATTGGCCAAGAAGAGCTTGGTACCCGTAACTTCAAGAGATGCTTTCAGAGGACCCTTGGCCTCTGCCGCTCAGACAGGACCTGCTGCAGCAGGGGCCCTGTCTGTTCCAAGACTTACCGCGGCTACGTTTGACGGCATGGCGGTTGAACACCGGATCCTGAAGGAAAAGGGCATTCCGGAGGAAGTCATCCCTACCCTGATCAAAGCCAGGAAGGAGGTCACCGCAAAACATTATCACCGCATTTGGCGGAAATATGTTTCTTGGTGTGAGGCCAGAAAGGCCCAAACGGAGGTGACGTTGGGCCTCAAATTGGGGTCCATTAAGGTCCAGATTTCGACCCCGTCGATTTTCTTCCAGAAAGAACTGGCTTCACTGCCTGAAGTTCAGACTTTTGTCAAACGAGTTCTGCATATTCAGCCTCCTTATGTGCCCCCAGTGGCACCTTGGGATCTCAATGTGGTTTTGGAGTTCCTGAAATCACATTGGTTTGAACCACTTAAGGCTGTGGATTTGAAATATCTCAAGTGGGAAGTGGTCATGCTGTTGGCCCTGGCTTCGGCCAGGCGTGTGTCAGAATTGGCGGCTTTGTCCTATAAAAGCCCTTATCTGATTTTCCATATGGATAGGGCAGAGTTGAGGACTCGTCCTCAGTTTCTCCCGAAGGTGGTAGCAGCGTTTCACTTGAACCAGCCTATTGTGGTGCCTATTTGTCCGCTGCCCGATAGGATTCAACACCTGGGCCCCCGGTCAAACTTTGACCCACAATCCTTTAACCCTACTCTTAAAACTTTTCATCGTTTATTGGAGGACAGTCTAATGACAATGGATAAGCCCATCAGATATAATTTAACTAAAGAGGAGAGGACGGCGTTAAAAGAGCTACAAGCCCGGAAGGACATTATTATACGGGCAGCGGACAAAGGCGGCTCCATTGTTGTCCAGGACACGACAGCCTATGTCCAAGAATGTGAGCGGCTACTATCGGACACTGCAACTTATGTCAGGTTGGAGAGTGATCCAACTGTTAGATTCAAACAAGAACTGGATGACATTTTGAAACAAGCTTCAGTACAAGGACTTTTATCACAGAGTTTGGTGGACAAATTAACCACAGCTTTTCCGGTAATCCCAATCTTGTATACTCTGCCAAAGGTCCACAAGGACGCACAGAGGCCACCGGGTAGACCCATTATCTCAGCCCGGGGATCTCTGTGCGAACCAGTGTTGATCTTTCTTGACGCATTTTTACAACCGTGTATACAAAATACTTTTTCCCACTTAAAAGATTCTAGCACTTTACTTAGCAAATTTGCACAAATAGAGGAGGTTCCGGATGGGATGACACTGGTGACACTGGATGTCACCAGTTTATAAACATGCATTCCCCATTCGGCAGGTATAGAATCCGTACGCAAGCTGCTATTTGGTAATGCACTTTATCAAGGGCCTGATATTGATTTGTTTTTAACATTGTTATCATTTACTCTAGAGCATAATTATTTTATGTTTAATGGTAAATTTTATAAACAGGTCACGGGGTGTGCAATGGGGTCCTCAGTGGCCCCTTCGTTTGCAAATTGCTTCATGTGGGAAATTGAAAAAGGTATTTTCTTTGAAGATCGAGATGTAGCAGAGGCATTGTTTATTTATTATCGCTATATCGATGATCTCCTGATTTTTTGGAAAGAGGATATAGTTAAACTGGAAACCATAGTTAAAAGACAAAATCTTTCCACCAGTCCCATTAAATTCACCATGGTTAGCAATAGCAGTGAAATTTGTTTCTTAGACATTAACATCCAGATTAAGAATAATCATATATATATACCTCATTGTATACAAAGCCTACGGATCGTAATACGATCCTACACGCAGAGAGCTTCCATCCTAAAAATACCATCCGTGGATTACCATACTCACAATTCATTCGGGTATGTAGGACGAACAGTGATCAGGACATGACACTTAGACAACTAGACAGTATGATGGAGAAATTCAGGGCAAGAGGATATTCCGTGAGGGAATTAAAGAAAGCCAGGGATAAAGCTATTAAGGTGACCCATCAGAATGCTAAGGATAAATTTTCTGGTAACAAAAAATTAATTGATACTATTGCCTGGGTAAATGAATATAATGTGCAAAGTCCTCAAACATCACACAAAGCAAAGGAACTTTGGCAAATGGTGAGAACTGACCCTGAGCTAAAATGTTTCCAGAATACTTGGCTGATGCCTAGTTATTCACGGGGGAGGAACTTAAAAGACCTGTTGGTTAAAACTGATCTGACCGGGTTTCTAGAACCAACCACACCCCTAAATTTCTTGAGTCGTAAGAATGGATGCTTTAAATGCCTGGGCTGTACGACGTGTTCATATATGCTTGTGGGTGACTCTATACCTCATCCCCATACAGGCAAACGATTCAATATCAAATGGCCCCTTACATGCACTAGTCGTTTTGTAATCTATGTCATAGTGTGCCCATGCGGCTTATACTATGTAGGCAAAACCGAGTGCCAACTTAAGGTTAGGCTTACTCAGCACAGATCCGCTATTCGGAATGCATTGCTAGCGGGTACGAGCGAACAACCAGTGGCACGGCACTTTATACAAGCCCGGCATAATTTATCCAGCTTAAAATATAAAGCAATCGACTGTGTGCCAGCTTCCAGACGGGGCGGCGATCGTGGTAAAAAGCTGTTACAACTTGAATCCAGATGGATTTACAGATTGGATTGCCTGGCCCCCAGAGGTCTTAACGAAACGCTGGGATTGTCACACTTCCTGTAATGCAGCTGCTCCAGATCTAATTTTTGCACAAATTTTGCACAGTTTTTATGTAAGACAAACAGATCTCATGATTATATTTTTTAACCACTAGATGGCAATAGTCTTGTACATTATGCTAAGAGGGTCATGTTTTAATATTGAATATAGAAAAAAGGTGTGCACATAATTCAGCGATACATGCACATAGGTGAGAAGATTACAGCGCTTGGCTGAAATTGTCATATTTTAATTGAACGTTTTTTAGGTATATCACTTTTAGTATGTTTTTAAATAATATGTTTTCTCGTTACACTTGCAAAGTCCAAAGACTCACGGTGTATTGTTTGTTCATGTTTATATTGCACGTTGCTGTTACTGAGATGAAGCACTTGTATGTATATTGTAGTTTTTCAATTTGGAGATTCACGGCACACTGTTATTGTTTTCCAGTGTGTTCCCATGACGATAAAACACAAACAAAGTAGCAGCGCTCTGAGTTTAAATATGGGATTAAATATAAATCATTCATAAATCATGGTGGAGATAAACACACGTGGAGCTGCATGAACTGAAGGTGAAAAAATGAGTTAATTTATTAAAATTTCACATACAATGTATCATTAAAAATGGTATATGATTAAAAATTGAAAAATGCAATAAACAGGATCGCTGTGGGGCTGCCTTAGTTAGGCTATCCGTTTTCTTAATTGATGTGGACTATATGACGGTATTTTGGAGTTAGGTGACAACTGGACTTTTTTAACACAGTTCTGATAGCATCAGTGCCACATGATTAACCGCTGGAGGAGGGGGTTCTCTGGATAGCATCCCTTTTAGCGGGTGGAACCAATAAAACAAACTTGTATCCTCACCAGTGTGCGGAGTCCTCAGTGCTGCGTGGCAGGGCTGTGTTGCCAGTTGGCAAGTTATTCACCTTTTTCTCTCTGTGCGTGATTCGTCCAAGTCCACTAAAGATCCGGATATCATACGTGCAGCTCTCAATTGAAGATGGTGATCCTGAAGCATGAACACCTGACGCGTTTCGCTGCAGTGCCTGCAGCTTTCTCAAAGGTGATCTCATCAGTGTCAGGGCTTCTATATTTATACCCTAAAATGGCCGCTGATTGGCCCCACCTGTTCAGTTCATGCAGCTCAAACAATGGTTAATCTCCTCCACAAAACATATATAAACAATACAAAAAATGAAATACATGGCAGACTCAATCTTAATTCGTGAATTAATTCATAATATACCTGACTAATCAATGAATTCGAAATTGAAATTTTTCCATCAATAGTGATTACTTCCAGGTTGCTATGTTAATACATTGATCTCATATTCCCCCTTGTTTTGGTATCTCTGACTACTTCCGGTTCGGACAGTGTTGTTGCTTAGCAACCTCCCTTCTTTTATTTTAAGGTAGATACTGTATCTAAGTATTCAAAGCTCATTTAGCTTGTGTTGGTCTGATTATGCGATCCCCCACCTATTGGATACTACCTGCTCTCATGTGTATTCTGGAGCCGATCGCCGCTAAGCTAACGCGGCGCGTCCGTGTCTGTGCCCGATAAACAGACTCTCTGCACGGATTACGTCACTACCGCTTACGGACTAAATCCCGGTCTGTTGCCTAGTGACCGTATAAACAATTGGTCACCTGACCTCTAAGTAATGCTGTCAGTATGGTTCTTTGACATGCTGATACCATGTTGAGAGACATTATTTGTAATAGTTTAACTTGGACTTGTTTGCAAATAAAAGCCCAGAGTTTATTCTTATATGCATATGGTTTTTATACGTTAATCCATTTTAATGTTCTGATCCTGGCAATATTTGCAATATGGCCATCGCCTGGTAACCGTATACACAATTGGTCACCTGACTACTAGATTGTGATGTCAGTATACAGAAAAACAGAATAGGAGACATTGTGGATTACAGTTTATCTAGACAGTTGATTACAAAATTGCAGGTAGTTTTTTTATAAAGATGACTCTGTTCCCTCGGTATTTTATATTTATTATGATCCTGACATTATTGGCAATGGATGTTCGCAATAATAAACAATAAAAAGATTATTAAAAATCTTGATTTTTGCTTTTTTATATATATACTCAAAACCTCTAACAAGTGATATCTTTTTCTTTTTCTCTTAAATTATATATGGTTTTTATTAAGATCTATAGATATATTTCTAAATGATCTAATATTTTGATTTTGTAGCACATGTTGTGGTGCTGATGTCTTAACAATATCTAAAAGAATGTATGTATATACGTGGGTCAGGGATATTTATAAGCCTATATTGATTAGTGTCATGGATTTTTAAGAAGAACATTGTGTATTATGTAACTTATTTATTACACACATTGCATGATCATATATCTATATTAGGAAAAAATTCATCTACAGTAACATGTTAAGTTCCACTGACTCATTGAGTCCGTCTGGAAATATACTGTTCATTCTGAACATCCATAGGGTCTCTTGTTTACACAATTTTTTGTATCTGTCTCCTCCTCGTGATGTTTTTGGGATGTGTTCTACCCCTATGAGTTTTAGACAGGCTGGATTTCCTTGATGGCAGTCACTATAATGTTTGGATACACTATGGGTCTGAATTCTCTTTAAAATATTTCTGCGGTGCTCCAAAAACCGGATTTTCAAAGGTCGAGTGGTCCGGCCTATATATTTTTTGTTACAGCTACAGATTAATAAATAAATCACATATGCAGTTCCACAGTTAATAAACTGTCCAATCTCATGTGTTTTCTCAGAATCCTCTAATTTAATTTTATGGGTTTTGTTTTGAATGAAGTTGCAGGTAATGCACCTACTTTTGCCACACTTGTAACAGCCCTTTGATTTTTGTAACCAAGTGAGACCCTCTGTATCTCTGCAACTGGAGTCTATAATGGGTCTAAGATGACTCGGTGCCAGTATATTTTTAAGGGATAGATTCTTTTTGAAAATGAACCGTGGGGTCTGTGGAAGAAGAGGAGAAAGGAAGGTGTCTTGTTTGAGGATATTGAAATTTTTAGAAACAATATCTCTAATCTCAGAATGGCAATTATTAAATGTAGAGATAAATGCTACCTCCTCTTGATTAGGTTTAGATTTTTTAGGGTTTTTACTAGAACCTAAAATTTGGTTCCGATCTAATTTCCTGACTTCAGCTAATGCATTTTTTAGTAATGATTCAGGGTATCCTCTTGTAATGAAGGAATCATACATTATTTTAGCTTGAGTCTCAAACAGGCTTTGTTCCGAACAGTTCCTTCGAATCCGTAGGAACTGACTTTTTGGGATACTCCTTTTCCAGGGCATAAAATGTGCACTTTGAAAATGCAAGTATGCATCAGTACCCACCTCCTTAGTGTAGTTTGTGGTACAGATTTTTGATTCCCTTATCTCCAGGGAGATATCAAGAAATGAAATAGATTGTTTGTGAAAAATGTGACTGAAAACCAAATTATAAGTGTTGGAATTCAAATGATCCACAAATACCTGTGCCTGGGTGATATCCCCATCCCAAATGATAAAAAGATCGTCTATGTAACGGCCATAGAGAACCAGGTTCGCGCCAAAGCCACTTCTCCACACGAGTTGGTCTTCGACTTCGCCCATGTAGAGATTAGCGTAGCTAGGCGCAAACCTGGTTCCCATGGCCGTCCCCATCACCTGTAAGTAAAAAGTGTCCAAAAATAAAAAGTAATTGTGCTGTAGGATGAATAAAATGGAATCTGTTATAAAAGTTTGGTGTTTTTCCGTAAGGTCTCCATCATTAAGAAGTCTATTTATTATGGTCCTGACACCTAAATCGTGTGGGATATTAGAATAGAGGCTCTGGACATCAAGTGTGAGGAATGCATAAGAATCTCTCCACTTGATGTCCTTTATTAGATTAAGAAAATGTGTTGTGTCCTTTATATGTGACTTAAGTGTTGACACCCGTGGTTGCAAAAATGAATCTACATAAAAAGAAAGATTGGTCGTGAGGGAATCCAAACCCGAAATTATAGGGCGTCCTGGAGGTGAAGTGAGGGATTTGTGTATTTTGGGAAGGTGATAGTATATGGGGACTGTGGGGTGTGTGCACATGAGAAATTGATATTCTTCCTTGGAGATAATCTCATCACACATAGCCCTGGTCAGAAGATTCCCAAGTTCTGTCATGAATATTTGGGAGGGGTCGCCTGGCAATATCCTATAACATTCCTTATTGTTTAATTGCCTTAAGGCTTCCTTAATGTATTCTGTTCTATCTTGTATTACCAAACCCCCCCCTTTATCTGCCTGTTTGATAATTATTGAATTATCCTTCGTTAATTTCTTAATGGCCTGAATTTCCCACTTATTCAGGTTTTTCGATTTTTTTGCTAATTTACAGGAATTTGTGCAAAGATTTTTTAGGTCCCCTAAGGTTGTTTTATAAAAAGAATCTATGCTTGACCCCTTTGATTTAATGGGGTAAAACTCCGATCTCTTTTTAAATTTGTTTCTTTCTTGTTTGATATCGTATAACAAGATCTCTTGAGTGGGCGAATCATCATCGCCCTCCTCCAAGAGATCTGTCAGAGCCTCCAGAGCCACTCTGTCTTCTGTATCAAGGACAATAGGATAAGATTCATCCTTACTTTTTTGAAGGGCTATTTTTGCAAAATATTTCTTCCTGCATAATGTCCTTACAAAACGATTCAATTCTACGAATAAGGTGAATATGTTTGGTGGTGCAGAAGGGGAAAATTTCAGGCCTTTATTAAGTACTCGTAATTCGTTATCATTTAATTTTTTGGAAGATAAATTAAACACTGTATTTTGAGATTCGGTTTTTTTAGCTGCTTTTATTCTCTTTAGTACCTCCTTCCTTCCTCCTCTTCTTCCTATATACTGACATTTCTCCTTCTTTTTGATGGTTCTAATTGCCAGTCTCTGCCTTTGTCCTGTAGCCTCCTTTTGCGTTGTTCTAAAAAAAGGGGTTGATCTTGTTGTGTGTTTTCTGAATGAATTTTGGGTCGTGCCCCTGAGTCTCTGGTGGATGATCTTGGTTCTTCCTTCTCAGGAGACCTTCTTCTTGTGGGGGACTTTGTGTATGTGTTCCTATACCGAGGTAATTGTCTATTTCTAAATCGGGACTGTTCTCTGGGACTATCATGTTGTTGGAACCTATATGTGGCCCTAGAGTTAGGTTGGAATTTTTCTGTATCAGAATTGGGGAGTTTTCGATCCCTCCCTTGTCTGTAACTCCTCACATTGTCGGAACTGTAATCCTCAATAGTCTTGTACATTATGCTAAGAGGGTCATGTTTTAATATTGAATATAGAAAAAAGGTGTGCACATAATTCAGCGATACATGCACATAGGTGAGAAGATTACAGCGCTTGGCTGAAATTGTCATATTTTAATTGAACGTTTTTTAGGTATATCACTTTTAGTATGTTTTTAAATAATATGTTTTCTCGTTACACTTGCAAAGTCCAAAGACTCACGGTGTATTGTTTGTTCATGTTTATATTGCACGTTGCTGTTACTGAGATGAAGCACTTGTATGTATATTGTAGTTTTTCAATTTGGAGATTCACGGCACACTGTTATTGTTTTCCAGTGTGTTCCCATGACGACCGGGGCCGGACGGGTGACGTCACTTCCGGCGCGACGGGAGACCCGCGACCGGAAGTGCCACTGCGGGACGGCGGACGGGAGCGTGGGACACACACGGAGGGCATTGGAGGGCACAGGTTTGGTTTTATCTATATATTGCACTGTATTTGATTTGTGAATTTGTCTGAGGAAGGGGAGTAATACCCCGAAACGTCACCAATAAATCAGCCCGGTGGGGCTTTTTTTGCACTTTACAAATTGGTTGCAAGTCTCTGAGTGCCGCCCGTTTAAAGGGAAATATAGATGGACATTGTGCTACAGGGAGGGCACCGGAGCAAGGTGTATGTAAGTCCGGAGTGCCAGGGATCTTTCTGACTTTGATATATGTATATATATATATATATATATATACACTGCTCAAAAAAATAAAGGGAACACTTGAACAACACAATGTAACTCCAAGTCAATCACACTTCTGTGAAATCAAACTGTCCACTTAGGAAGCAACACTGATTGACAATCAATTTCGCATGCTGTTGTGCAAATGGAATAGACAACAGGTGGAAATTATAGGCAATTAGCAAGACACCCCCAATAAAGGAGTTGTTCTGCAGGTGGTGACCACAGACCACTTCTCAGCTCCTATGCTTTCTGGCTGATGTTTTGGTCAATTTTGAAAGCTGGCGGTGCTTTCACTCTAGTGGTAGCATGAGACGGAGTCTACAACCCACACAAGTGGCTCAGGTAGTGCAGCTCATCCAGGATGGCACATCAATGCGAGCTGTGGCAAGAAGGTTTGCTGTGTCTGTCAGCGTAGTGTCCAGAGCATGGAGGCGCTACCAGGAGACAGGCCAGTACATCAGGAGACGTGGAGGAGCGCGTAAGAGGGCAACAACCCAGCAGCAGGACCGTAACCTCTGCCTTTGTGCAAGGAGGAACAGGAGGAGCACTGCCAGAGCCCTGCAAAATGACCTCCAGCAAGCCACAAATGTGCATGTGTCTACTCAAACGATCAGAAACATACTCCATGAGGGTGGTATGAGGGCCCGACGTCCACAGGTGGGGGTTCTGCTTACAGCCCAACACCATGAAAGACGTTTGGCATTTGTCAGAGAACACCAAGATTGGCAAATTCGCCACTGGCGCCCTGTGCTCTTCACAGATGAAAGCAGGTTCTCACTGAGCACATGTGACAGTCTGGAGATGCCAAGGAGAACGTTCTGCTGCCTGCAACATCCTCCAGCATGACCGGTTTGGCAGTGGGTCAGTAATGGTGTGGGGTAGCATTTCTTTGGGGAGCCGCACAGCCCTCCATGTGCTCGCGAGAGGTAGCCTGACCGCCATTAGGTACCAAGATGAGATCCTCAGACCCCTTGTGAGACCATGTACTGGTGCGGTTGGCCCTGGGTTCCTCCTAATGCAAGACAATGCTAGACCTCATGTGGCTGGAGTGTGTCAGCAGTTCCTGCAAGACAAAGGCATTGATGCTATGGACTGGCCCGCCCGTTCCCCTGACCTGAATCCAATTGAGCACATCTGGGACATCATGTCTCGCTCCATGCACCACAGACTGTCCAGGAGTTGGCGGATGCTTTAGTCCAGGTCTGGGAGGAGATCTCTCAGGAGACCATCCGTCACCTCATCAGGAGCATGCCCAGGCATTGTAGGGAGGTCATACAGGCACGTGGAGGCCACACACACTGCTGAGCCTCATTTTGACTTGTTTTAAGGACATTACATCAAAGCTGGATCAGCCTGTAGTGTGTTTTCTCATACGTCCTAGAGGATGCTGGGGTCACATTAGAACCATGGGGTATAGACGGGATCCGCAGGAGACATGGGCACTTTAAGACTTTGAAAGGATGTGAACTGGCTCCTCCCTCTATGCCCCTCCTCCAGACTCCAGTTTTAGAATTGTGCCCAGGCAGACTGGATGCACTCTAGGGGAGCTCTACTGAGTTTCTCTGAATAGACTTATGTTAGGTTTTTTATTTTCAGGGAGGACTGCTGGCAACAGTCTCCCTGCTTCGTGGGACTTAGGGGAGAGAAGTATGACCAACTTCTGGTGAGTTCAATGGCTCTGCTTCTGGCTGACAGAACACCATTAGCTCCTGAGGGTGATGATTGCTGGGCGCTCCCGGATGCTCACTCTCGCAGCCTGCCATCACCCCCTTACAGAGCCAGAAGTCAGAAGACAGGTGAGTAGCAGAAGATCAGAAGACTTCTCCAGTGACGGCATTCTGAGGTACCGCGCAACGAGCGGAACGCTGCGTGCCATGCCCCCACATACACAGACACTGCAAGGTGCAGGGCGCCGGGGGGGGGGGGGGGGGGGGCGCCCTGGGCAGCATAAATCCTCATTAAAAGTTAACTGACAAGAGGGGACATTAGTGCCTGGGCACTGTCCTAACCCCCGCCAGTATAATTATTTGTTTAATTTCAGCGGGACAGAAGCGCGCCACTACAAGGGGGCGGAGCTTCTTCCTCACTCTCACAGCTCACTGCTCGGCGCCATTTCCTCTCCACTAGGCTGCAGAGACGCTGGTCCTTCCTTACACTGCTGACAAGTATCGGTGCAAAACGGGGGTGGGTGGGGCGGCGCCGTACATATTGGTGCAGTATATTGGCATTTAAATGCGCTACAGGTCTGAGGCATTTTTTTAGTGTTTTCAGAGTTGTTAGTTTGGCGCTGGGTTGTGAGCTGGCAAATCCTCTCTGTGTCCCTCTGACAGACTTTACTGTGGGTCTGTCCCCTATAAGCCCGGTGTGTCTGTGGGTGTTTGGTACACGTGTGTCGACATGTCTGAGGCTGAGTGCTCTTCCCAGGAGGAGGCTGTATTAGGGACACAGACGACTGTGGGGGTGACCCTGTCGGCACCGCCGACTCCTGACTGGGTGAATGTCTTGAATGCGAATATGGCTCTTATCAGTAAGATATTAGATAAGTCTGAGTCGCAGACCCAGGCGTGGAAAAAATCTGTGGAGGATATGTTATTGCAAGTCCAGGACCCCTTGGGGTCGCAAAAACGTTCTTTTGCCCAGTTGATGCACACTGATACCGACACGGACACTGATTTCAGTGTCGACTATAGTGATTCCAGATTAGATCCAAAATTGGCAAAGAGCATTCAGTACATGATTGTGGCTATTAAAGATATATTACATATCACTGAGGACCCTGCTGTTCCTGATAAACGGGTCTGTATGTATAAAGAAATGATTCCTCCCTCTCATGAACTGAACGCTCTATTTGAAAAAGTCTGGGAAAACCCTGACAGAAAGTTTAAAATCCCCAAAAGGATTCTGGTTGCTTATCCTTTTCCCACTGAGTACAGGAAAAAGTGGTAGTCACCCCCCCATTTTGGACAAGGCCCTGTCACGTTTGTCTAAAAAGGTGGCTCTCCCTGCACCGGGCACGGTGGCCCTTAAGGACCCAGCAGATCGTACAGATAACTTGTCATCTGATATAGATACACTGGATAGGGATAGCATCCTCTTGACGCTGGGTTATATCAAGGATGCTGCAGCATACCTAAAGGAAACTGTGAGAGATATTGGGCCTTTTGGGATCAAAAGCCAATGCCATGGCAGTCTCGGCTAGGCGAGCATTGTGGATTCACCAATGGAATGCTGATGCAGACTCCAAGAAAAATATGGAGTCTCTCCCATATAAAGGTGGTGTCTTGTTTGGGGATGGCCTCGATGATTTGGTATCTACGGCTACCGCGGGTAAGTCATCTTTTTTGCCTTATGTTCCTCAGCAACAAAAGAAAACGAACCACTATCAAATGCAGTCCTTTCGGCCCAATAAATACAGAAGAGGGCGAGGCTCTTCCTTCCTTGCTAGTAGAGGGAGGGGAAAAGGTAAAGGATCAACAACCTTGTCGAGTTCGCAGGAGCAGCAGTCTTCCTCTTATTCTGCCAAATCCACCGCATGATGCTGGGGCTCTCTTGCGGGAGTCCACACCGGTGGGGGCACATCTAAAACTCTTCAGTCAGTTCTGGATTCGTTCGGAACTAGACCCGTGGGTTTTACAAATAGTGTCCCAAAGGTACAAACTGGAGTTTCAAGACGTTCCCCCTCGCCGATTTTTCAAATCGGCCTTACCAGTTTCTCCTCCGGACAGGGAGGTAGTAAGCGAGGCTATACAAAAGTTGTATCAGAATCAAGTAATTATCCTGGTTCCCCCGTCACAACAGGGAGAAGGCTTTTATTCAAGCCTTTTTGTGGTCTCGAAGCTGGACGGCTCGGTCAGGCCAATCCTAAACCTGAAATCCCTAAATTTCTACCTGAAGTTCAAATTCAAAATGGAATCTCACGCATGACACATCCCACCCTAAACCCGACTCTTAAGATATGGAAGAAATTTAGGTACTTGGATTCTTTCAGCCTGAGCCCCTCCTTACCGACGCCTTTATTGTTCAACCCAGACCTACCCGTGAATCCTCTCTCCCTATCTCCGACATCGGTATGGGCCAAAGCTGGCATCTCTCGGTTGAGTCACCTGATTGGACCGTCAGGATTCCATCCCTTCGCAGATTTGCAACGATCCTGTAGTTTACCGTATAACTCTTTCTGGGCGTATCTACAAATTCGGCATTATGTTGCTGCAACACCAGCTCGCGCGGTGGGATGGAGGCCGACGTTTTTTTAATCCTTATGTCTCTCTGAAAATCTGCCACGACACATAATCTCTTTGTTGTACAAACATTGCCTTGCGCGCACTCTCACTCGTCCATTGACATTCGTAACAGCGTGACATGAGGACTTAGGTAGGGAGCTGACCCCTGACCAATGGTCCCGCATTTTACAATTCACATTTGCCAGTTCGCCTTCACTTCAAGTATTGGAGACTCAATACAAAGTGGTGTCAAGATGGTATAGGTGCCCAGACCGAGTCCACCATATGTTCCAGAGTGTTCCAGATACCTGCTGGAGGTGTGGCCGGTCTCGCGGCACTCCTTGCCATATTTGGTGGCGGTGTCCGGGACTGGCTTCGTTCTGACAACAGGTCCACTCTATCACCAGGCGTATCACGGGGCTCCCTATACCAGAGACACCTGAGTTTTGGCTACTTAATTTAATTGACCTTCCTCTAACCCAGTTAAAAAATTCTTTATTGTGACACTTAATGAATGCCGCTAGGGCGACCATTCCGTGCTTCTGGAGGTTCCAGACACAGCCTCCCATTGCCAAGTGGTTCCAAAGAATCGATCACTATATGGTAATGGAGGACTTGACGTCTTCCTCCGGACAGTCTGCCTCTCGATTTGCTGCCGTCTGGCTTGACTGGCTGGAATTCAAAGGTACGCAGGAATACAAAACCCTTATGCGACTCCCCTCCCCTACGTCATCATAGGGTCGCAATGGTGATGGCGGGTCTTTCCTCTTTCTCTTTTCTCTTTCTTTCTCTTATCTTGCCTATATTTTTTGATTCCTGTGTGTTCCATTATCTTTCTTCTTATTGTTTTTACCACGTTAAGATAACGCAGTTTATTATCTTAAGATACGTAAGCTAATAATATCGAATGTCTTGTTTTTTGTATTCTTAGATTACGCTTGAAATGTCAGCACTTGTAACACTACTTCTTGTATTACATGCAATTCTTATGTGCTATGTATTGTTATCCTTTTGTCAATAAAACACAATTTGCACAAAATGGAATCTCTCAGGGCAGTGATCTCCAGTCTGGAGGAAGGAGATTTCATGGTCTCGGTGGACATAAAGGATGCCTACTTACATGTTCCCATTTATCCTCTGCATCAGGCTTACCTGAGATTTTTGCAATTCAGGATTGTCATTACCAATTTGAGACATTGCCGTTTGGTCTATCCACGGCTCCGAGGATTTTCACCAAGGTGATGGCGGAAATAATGGTTCTCCAACACATACAAGGAATCACTATTATCCCGTACTTGGACGATCTCCTGATAAAGGCGAGATCCAGGGACCAGTTGGTGCGAAACATTGCACTCTCCCTGATAGTTCTTCAACAACATGGTTGACTTCTAAACTTGCCAAAGTCACAGTTGCTTCCAACAACGCGATTGTCGTTTTTGGGAATAATACTGGACACAGAACTTCAGAGAGTTTTTCTTCCAGTGGAAAAGGCTCTGTAGATCCAGAGTCTGGTCAAACAAATTCTGAAATCAGCAAGAGTGTCAATCCATCAATGCATTCGGTTGCTGGGGAAGATGGTTGCGGCCTACGAGGCCATTCAGTTTGGCAGGTTCCATGCCAGAGTGTTCCAGTGGGACCTGTTTGACAAGTGGTCCGGGTCCCACCTACACATGCACCGGAGGATAATCCTGTCTCCCAAGACCAGGGTCTCACTCTTGTGGTGGCTGCACAGCTCTCACCTCCTAGAGGGGCGCAGGTTCGGGATCCAGGACTGGATCCTAGTAACCACGGATGCAAGCCTCTGAGGCTGGGGGACAGTCACGCTGGGAGAAAACTTCCAAGGAAGATGGTCAAGTCAGGAAACTTGTCTCCACATAAACGTTCTGGAGTTAAGGGCCATTTACAATGGCCTTCTGCAAGCGGAACATCTTCGAGATCTGCCCGTACTGATCCAGTCGGACAATGTAACGGCAGTAGCGTACATAAACCATCAGGGCGGAACGAAAAGCAGAGCGGCGATGGCAGAAGCCACAAGGATTTTCCGCTGGGCGGAAAAGCATACTAGCGCTCTGTCAGCGATCTTCATTCCAGGAGTGGACAACGGGGAAGCAGACTTCCACAGCAGACACGATCTCCATCCAGGAGAGTGGAGCCTCCACCAAGAAGTCTTCACAGAGGTGACAAGTTGTTGGGGAGTTCCTCAAGTAGACATGATGGCATCTCGTCTCAACAAGAAGCTTCAGAGATATTGTTCCAGGTCAAGGGACCCTCAAGCAATAGCAGTGGATGCACTGGTGACACCGTGGGTGTTTCAGACGGTGTATGTATCCCCTCCACTTCCTCTCATTCCAAAAGTTCTAAAGATCATAAGAAGAACAAAGATTCGGACGATCCTCATTGTCCCAGACTGGCCAAGGAGGGCTTGGTATCCAGATCTTCAGGAATTACTCATAGGAGAACCCTGGCCTCTTCCTCTGCGCGAGGACCTGTTACAACAGGGGCTGTGCGTGTATCAGGACTTACCGCGGCTATGTTTGATGGCATGGTGGTTGAGCGCATAATCCTAGCCCGTAAGGGTATTCCCAGTGAAGTCATTCCCACACTTATTCAGGCCAGAAAAGGGGTAACGTCTAAACATTACCACCATATTTGGAGAAAATATGTTTCTTGGTGTGAATCCAAGAAGGCTTCTACGGAACAGTTTCAGCTAGTGATGAGCGGGTTCGGTTCCTCGGAATCCGAACCCGCCCGAACTTCATCTTTTTTTTACACGGGTCCGAGCGACTCAGATCCTCCCGCCTTGCTCGGTTAACCCGAGCGTGCCCGAACGTCATCATCCCGCTGTCGGATTCTCGCGAGACTCGGATTCTATATAAGGGAGCCGCGCGTCGCCGCCATTTTCACACGTGCATTGAGATTGATAGGGAGAGGACGTGGCTGGCGTCCTCTCCGTTATAGTAGAACACAGAGTGACTTAGTTAGTTATAATTGGGGGGACGGGGAGCAGCTGTTAGGGAGTACAGTGCAGGGTTTTGATTAGTTTAATCCTTTGTTTCTCTGCCTGAAAAAAAGTCTCCACCATATCTGTGCTCACTCAGTGTGCTGCACTGCTGCATGATATATCTGTGCTGAGTGCACTGCTCACACTGCCTAATTGTGGGGACTGGGGAGCAGTTATAGCAGGAGTACAGTGCACAGTTTTGCTGACAGTGACCACCAGTCCAGTATACGTTTGTCTGCCTGAAAAACACTGTGGTGTTTTTTTTTTCTTTCTTCATGCTAGTTTGTTTAGCAGTCTGCTGACAGTGTCCACCAGGTCCGTTATACAGTATATTATATATATAAGCACTAAGCAGCAGTACGGTAGGCCACGGCTGTACCTACCTCTGTGTCGTCAGTGCACTCGTCGTCCATAAGTATAAGTAATACTATACTATCCATCCATCTACATTGTATACCTGTGGTGTTTTTTTTTTTCTTTCTTCATACTAGTTTGTTTAGCAGTCTGCTGACAGTGTCCACCAGGTCCGTTATACAGTATATTATATATATAAGCACTATGCAGCAGTACGGTAGGCCACGGCTGTACCTACCTCTGTGTCATCAGTGCACTCGTCGTCCATAAGTATAAGTAATACTAATACTATCCATCCATCTACATTGTATACCTGTGGTGTTTTTTTTTCTTTCTTCATACTAGTTTGTTTAGCAGTCTGCTGACAGTGTCCACCAGGTCCGTTATACAGTATATTATATATAGAAGCACTAAGCAGCAGTACGGTAGGCCACGGCTGTACCTACCTCTGTGTCGTCAGTGCACTCGTCGTCCATAAGTATAAGTAATACTATACTATCCATCCATCTACATTGTATACATGTGGTGTTTTTTTTTTCTTTCTTCATACTAGTTTGTTTAGCAGTCTGCTGACAGTGTCCACCAGGTCCGTTATACAGTATATTATATATATAAGCACTAAGCAGCAGTACGGTAGGCCACGGCTGTACCTACCTCTGTGTCGTCAGTGCACTCGTCGTCCATAAGTATAAGTAATACTAATACTATCCATCCATCTACATTGTATACCTGTGGTGTTTTTTTTTTCTTTCTTCATACTAGTTTGTTTAGCAGTCTGCTGACAGTGTCCACCAGGTCCGTTATACAGTATATTATATATATAAGCACTAAGCAGCAGTACGGTAGGCCACGGCTGTACCTACCTCTGTGTCGTCAGTGCACTCGTCGTCCATAAGTATAAGTAATACTATACTATCCATCCATCTACATTGTATACCTGTGGTGTTTTTTTTTTCTTTCTTCATACTAGTTTGTTTAGCAGTCTGCTGACAGTGTCCACCAGGTCCGTTATACAGTATATTATATATATAAGCACTAAGCAGCAGTACGGTAGGCCACGGCTGTACCTACCTCTGTGTCGTCACTCGTCGTCCATAAGTATAAGTAATAATAGTATACTATCCATCCATCTACATTGTATACCTGTGGTGGCTTTTAGTTGTGCGCAAAATATGGAGAACAAAAATGTGGAGGTTAAAAAAATAGGGAAAGATCAAGATCCACTTCCACCTCGTGCTGAAGCTGATCCTAGATTTAAAACCTACGTTGGATCTCTCTTTCCGGCAGACACAAGTCTGCAGGGGTTCAAAGAACTGCTGGTGAGAAAATTGTCAAGTCAAGCGGAACGCGACCTGTCAACATCTCCTCCTTCACATTCTCCCGCAACTGGGGGTGCGAGGAAAAGGCTACGAATTCCGAGCCCACCCGCTGGCGGTGATGCAGGGCAGTCTGGAGCGACTGCTGATGCTGACATCTGGTCCGGACTGAAGGACCTGCCAACGATTACTGACATGTCGTCTACTGTCACTGCATATGATTCTCTCACCATTGAAAGAATGGTGGAGGATTATATGAGTGACCGCATCCAAGTAGGCACGTCAGACAGTCCGTACGTATACTGGCAGGGAAAAGAGGCAATTTGGAGGCCCTTGCACAAACTGGCTTTATTCTACCTAAATTGCCCTCCCTCCAGTGTGTACTCCGAAAGAGTGTTTAGTGCCGCCGCTCACCTTGTCAGCAATCGGCGTACGAGGTTACTTCCAGAAAATGTGGAGAAGATGATGTTCATTAAAATGAATTATAATCAATTCTTCCATGGAGACATTCACCAGCAGCAATTGCCTCCAGAAAGTACATGGGGATCTGAGATGGTGGATTCCAGTGCGGACGAATTAATAATCTGTGAGGAGGGGGATGTACACAGTGAAAGGGGTGATGAATCGGACGATGATGATGAGGTGGACATCTTGCCTCTGTAGAGCCAGTTTGTGCAAGGAGAGATTGCTTCTTTTTTGGTGGGGGCCCAAACCAACCAGTCATTTCAGTCACAGTCGTGTGGCAGACCCTGTCGCTGAAATTATGGGTTGGTTAAAGTGTGCATGTCCTGTTTATACATCATAAGGGTGGGTGGGAGGGCCCAAGGACAATTCCATCTTGCACCTCTTTTTTCTTTCATTTTTCTTTGCGTCATGTGCTGTTTGGGGAGTATTTTTTGGAAGGGCCATCCTGCGTGACACTGCAGTGCCACTCCTAGATGGGCCAGGTGTTTGTGTCGGCCACTAGGGTCGCTTAGCTTACTCACACAGCTACCTCATTGCGCCTCTTTTTTTTCTTCTTTGCGTCATGTGCTGTTTGGGGAGTATTTTTTGGAAGGGCCATCCTGCGTGACACTGCAGTGCCACTCCTAGATGGGCCAGGTGTTTGTGTCGGCCACTAGGGTCGCTTAGCTTACTCACACAGCTACCTCATTGCGCCTCTTTTTTTTCTTCTTTGCGTCATGTGCTGTTTGGGGAGTATTTTTTGGAAGGGCCATCCTGCGTGACACTGCAGTGCCACTCCTAGATGGGCCAGGTGTTTGTGTCGGCCACTAGGGTCGCTTAGCTTACTCACACAGCTACCTCATTGCGCCTCTTTTTTTTCTTTGCGTCATGTGCTGTTTGGGGAGTATTTTTTTGAAGGGCCATCCTGCGTGACACTGCAGTGCCACTCCTAGATGGGCCAGGTGTTTGTGTCGGCCACTTGGGTCGCTTAGCTTAGCCATCCAGCGACCTCGGTGCAAATTTTAGGACTAAAAATAATATTGTGAGGTGTTCAGAATAGACTGAAAATGAGTGGAAATTATGGTTATTGAGGTTAATAATACTATGGGATCAAAATGACCCCCAAATTCAATGATTTAAGCTGTTTTTTAGGGTTTTTTGAAAAAAAAACACCAGAATCCAAAACACACCCGAATCCGACAAAAAAAATTCGGTGAGGTTTTGCCAAAACGCATTCGAACCCAAAACACGGCCGCGGAACCGAACCCAAAACCAAAACACAAAACCCGAAAAATTGCCGGTGCACATCCCTAGTTTCAGCTAGGACGTTTTCTCCATTTTCTACAAGCAGGTGTGTATGTCTGAGTTAGCGGCCTTGTCTCACAAGAGCCCTTATTTGATCTTCCATGAAGATAGAGCTGAATTGAGGACACGTCAGCAATTTCTACCGAAGGTGGTTTCCTCTTTCCACATGAACCAGCCTATTGTGGTGCCTGTGGCTACTGATGCCTTTGCTGAGTCAAAGTCTCTGGATGTGGTCAGAGCTTTGAAGATTTATGTCGCCAGAACGGCTCAGATTAGAAAAACAGAGGCTCTGTTTGTCCTGTATGCTCCCAACAAGATTGGGTGTCCTGCTTCCAAGCAGACCATCGCGCGCTGGATCTGTGGTACGATTCAGCGTGCTCATTCCACGGCAGGTTTGCCATTACCGAAATCGGTGAAGGCCCATTCTACTAGAAAGGTGGGCTCGTCCTGGGCGGCTGCTCGGGGGGTCTCTGCGTTACAGCTTTGCCGAGCAGCTACTTGGTCGGGACCAAACACTTTTGCTAAGTTTTACAAGTTTGATACCTTGGCCGATGATGACCTCAAGTTTGGTCAATCGGTGCTGCAGAGTCATCCGCACTCTCCCGCCCGTTCTAGAGCTTTGGTATAACCCCATAGTTCTAATGTGACCCCAGCATCCTCTAGGACGTATGAGAAAATAGGATTTTAATACCTACCGGTAAATCCTTTTCTCTTAGTCCGTAGAGGATGCTAGGCGCCCGTCCCAGTGCGTACTGTATCTGCAGTTATTAGTTGTGGTTACACACATGTTGTGTTACGTTTATTGTCAGCATGTTGCTGCAATTGTTCATGCCATTGGCTTGTGTTCTGTTGAATGCCACATTGTGCGGCATGCTTGAGGTGGGAGCTGGTATGAATCTCACCTTAGTTTAACAATAAATCCTTTCCTCGAAATGTCCGGCTCCCTGGGCACAGTTCCTATAACTGGAGTCTGGAGGAGGGGCATAGAGGGAGGAGCCAGTTCACACCCTTTCAAAGTCTTAAAGTGCCCATGTCTCCTGCGGATCCCGTCTATACCCCCATGGTTCTAATGTGACCCCAGCATCCTCTACGGACTAAGAGAAAAGGATTTACTGGTAGGCATTAAAAATCCTATTTTTCCACTTTAATTTTGAGTGCGACTCCAAATCCAGACCTCCATGGGTTAATAAATTTGATTTCCATTGATAATTTTTGTGTGATTTTGTTGTCAGCACATTCAACTATGTAAATAACAAAGTATTTAATAAGAATATTTCATTCATTCAGATCTAGGATGTGTTATTTTAGTGTTCCCTTTATTTTTTTGAGCAGTATATATATACGTGTCGGGATCAGTGTCTGCTATTTGGGATAGGGGACGTTTTTGAGACCCTGAAGGGCCCTGTGACACTGTGACCATGTTTCCGAAAGTTGTGGATGCTAGGATTGAGTATTTCTGACCGTACCCTCTGCTGGATGAAATTGTCGGTGCAAACGGACAAAGGTCCCATACGACAATGGTGCTTTCCGGCGCATCTGACTAATTCCTTAAAGTTTCGCAACATGTTGAGGCAGCTTGGTTGGATTATAAAAGTCTTAATGCTTGCTTTGAGACTGAGAAGAGTCTGGTTTTCTGGCAGGCATCCAAGCCGGTACTGAGGGGGATTATCCTATCTTATTGTGCGCACAGAGATAAAACCTTAGATGGTTCATAACTGGAAGCCCAGGCTAATCTGACGGCCTCTTTTCAACAATTCAAGCAAGCTCCAAACCCAGCCAATAGAGCTGACTATAATCATAAAAAGACCATTTTTGATAATATTTTGAACCAGTTAGTAGCCAAACCCACTTTCTATAGAAATGCCTCCTTTTATAGATATGGTAACAAACCAGGTAAATTATTGTCCTTTTTACTGAAAGGACACTACCCTCCCTCAGTGATTAATTTCCTCTGCACTAAGGACGGCACTAGAGTTCGGACTAATGCTCAGATTACTGAGGTTTTGAGTTCATTCTACTCACAGCTATATTCTCAGCCTCCTGTCAATTTGGCCAATAAAGAGGCCTTTTGGTCTAATATCCGATTATCTCAGATGTCAGATGCTCAGGCTTCTTCACTTATGTCCCCTGTCTCTAAGGAGGAAATTGAAATGGTGATTAAAGCTTTAAAAACAGGCAAGACACCGGGACCGGATGGCTTCTCCAATGACTATTATAAAATATTATTGCCCCATATCTGTGAATCGTTACAGACTTTCTTTAATTCTTTACTCTCAGGTCAGGACCTGCCAAAAAAATTAAATTCAGCATTTCTTAGAGTTTTACCTAAGCCGGGTAGAGATCCGGAACTTCCGGAGACATATAGGCCCATATCACTGCTCAACATGGATTATAAGATTTTTATCAAGATTATAGCTGATAAAATGAAGCTTATTTTGCCTTCTATAGTTCACCCAGACCAGTCAGGATTCATTTGGAGCCGTCAGTCTGTTGTTAACATCAGAAAAGTATTAACAGTGATGCAATGGTTACAACCTTTATCATGCCCCGGTACTAATGTTGTCCTTTCACTTGATGCCGAAAAGGCATTCGATATGGTAACATGGGACCACTTATTTGACACTTTACGTAAGTTTGGGGCCTCACCTGCTTTTATAAATATGCTGGCTTGTTTATATACGGAACCTGCCACCCAAGTGTTGGGTAACGGCTATATTTCTTCTCCCTTTTATATCCAGAGAGGCACTCGCCAGGGGTGTCCCTTGTCCCCTTATGCTTTTTGCTTTGGCCTTGGAACCACTGGCGATTGCTCTTCGTGACGCATCTTCCTTTCGGGGTATTTTTGTTGGTAAATTGGAGGTTAAATTAGCTGTATTTGCTGACGATATGCTGCTATTTATTTCTGACCCCTGCCTCTCTATAGAGTTTATTATTTCTATTATTGATGGTTTTGGTTCGTTTGCTGGTTATAAGGTGAACTTTACCAAATCAGAACTTTTGCCTTTATCGGGAGATGCGTCACCTTTCCAGGATCACCCTGTTTTATCTCAGTTTCCTATAGCCCACAAGGCTCTTAAGTATCTGGGTATAATGATTCCTGCATCACTGTACATGCCATATAGTGTTAATATTGCACCGGTCCTGGCGGCTCTTCGTGACCTCCTGACTGGCTGGGTTAATTTACCGTTGTCATTGCTAGGTAGGGCCACTGTTTTTAAGAGTATAGCGTTCCTGAAACTCTCCTATGTACTGCAGATGCTGCTACTGTGCCCCTTTAAAAAGGACTGAAAGTGTGTGAACTCTATGTTCCCTAGGTTTTTGTGGAGAGGGAAGAAGCCGAGAGTTTCTTATGTTAAACTCCAGTTGTCACGGTCGGAGGGGGGGTTGGGTATCCCAGACTTAGAGGTCTTCAGTAGAGCAGTCTTATTTCATTATGTCACTGATTGGTTATGGAAGCGCTCATGCTTCACCAATTATTCTTTAGAAGAGGAGTTGTTCGCCCCTTTTTCCCATAGTGCTCTCCTTCACACCCTGAAAAATAAATTACTGGTATTACTTAGATTTAATATCTTACTTGTGGACACTTATGAGGCATGGCGATACTCGAACTCTAAATTAAATAGGAACCCGAGTTCCTCTCGAATCACCACGTTTTGGGGCAACCCTAGCTTCAGTCCTGGTTTGGAGAATGTCACCTTCACATTATGGAAGGAGATGGGCATTTCCTCTGTTAGGGATGTATTTGACCCAGGTGGGATACATATGCTATCCTCTGAGGAACTGAAAAGTAGATTTGGCTTACCTAATTCCAACTTTTATATGTACTGACAAGCCCGGCATTTTATTACTACCATGGTCCCCCCTATGTCCCCACGGGAACTCCCGGACCCGATATCTTGCCTGCTCACTCTTAAAAAATGCTTCAACCTATAAGTGTCATATTATTTTGATTATATAAGGGTACTGCAGAAGGAAAAGTTGTGGAACCGTACATTTTTCAAGTGGGTGGAGGATATCCCGAGCTGTCCGGGCCAGGCCACCATATTGAAATCATGCCAGCTTACATTTAAATTCTTACACTTAGTCCAACTTCATGAAGTGTATTTTAAAGTCCTGCATAGGGCCTACATAGCTCCAGCCCAAAGAGTATATATGATCCCTGATGGGACCAGTGAATGTTTGAAATGCCATGTATTGCAGGCCTCATTTTTTCATTGTTTTTGGGCATGTGGGAAAATTGCTAGGTTCTGGAATAAAGTTATTGATTATGTCAACCAGATCTTCTCTTTACAGATTTCTAAGGACCCCATAGCCTGTTTATGTTACTATTTTGAGAGCTGGTCCTTGGGCCCAGATAAGAGGCGAGTTATACCCATTCTCAGAGTCATTCTCACGGTGGCTAACAAGGTAATTTTAAATCATTGGACGAAATGATCATCCCCCTCATTGGGTGAATTAAAAAATGTACTCTTACGCATCCTTTATTTTGAACGCCAAGCCGCCTTGCCAGACATTAATAGAGGTATAGCTCGTTTCTACTCGAAATGGGAGCTCTATATTAATAGTTTGGATGCTGAAACGCGGTTCATATTGAGAAGCTTTTTGAAAATACTTCTTGGGTACTCTATAGACGTTTAGATGCTATTTGAATGTTATCTTTCTGTTTTGATGATATGTTGTTGTTGAGCACGTAGACTACATATGCCATGTATGCCTCGCGTGACCAAGGAGCACAATGTCTTGTCTTCCCCCTCCTCCCCTCCCTCGTGTGTTTCCCCCTTTTCTTTTCTGATTTTCGATTTTGATGTTTTACTGTTAATACTGTGTCCGTTTGTTATATTCGATATTGCATTAGATTTGTTACTCTATACATAGTAATCCATAATGTCTGATGTATTTGGTTCTCTGTTTTTCTTTTATGCGTCCTCGAGAGGGGATATTTGTCTGAGTTGCTATTGTATGTAACTTTATGCCTTTTGAAACTAATAAAATAGTTAACCCCCCCCCCCCCCAAAGATATAAGAGGGTCACATAAAACAGGATCAGACATTATGACTGGTAAGGAGGTAACATACAGTAATGTCTGTTTTGGAGATATGAACATAAACTAGTCAGCCCATATCGTTCTTGCAAGGTAGGAAAGGAACACGTCTCCTCCCGGATCAAAGACATCCTCAGTTTTCCATTTACCTTTTAATTTTAAACGATAAAAGATCGCATCATCTGTGCCGGGTGTAAATGGTGGATTCCCTCAAAAATGGAATCATATTAGATTCTTATTGATTGCCCACCATGAATAATATGTATCTCTAAAGATTAAATGTGAGTAAATGTGGTGCGGGATCTGGGATTTAGGAGTGTGCAGCAAAGCCCCCCAGAGAGTATGGTGCTAGCAATGAACAATCAAAGCCGTATGATGTGTAAACACATCTCTCAAGCAGCCAGTCTATAATGTATCTAGAGAATATAGAATGCGAGAATTATAGCAACTCAGGTAAACCCAGACACCCTTTTTTACATGCTAATTGGAGACTAGCACATTATATTCTGGATTTCCCATTTTTCCATACAAACTTTTGGAAAATCCTTGTTTAATGTTTAATATCAGAAAGGGATATTCTAATTAGTACCATGTGCATTATATAAGACAATTTAGGGAATAAAATGGACTTCATAAGTCCAATGCGCCCTAATAGGAACAGAGGTAAGTGATGCCACCCTTCTACGATTTTGGAAATGGCCGTTATAGCAGGAGAAAAATTTGCCTTATATAAATTAGAGATGCGCGATGGAATTTGGATTCCCAAAAATTTCATTTGATTCCATACTTAATGGTATGGGTAATGGGCCAGAGTTCGGTAAAAAGTCCACTAATCCACACAAAGAGAGAAGTTCAGATTTATAACCATGTCTCTTTAATACCTTTACATGTACATGACCAAGACATCCCTCCTGAAATTAGAGACAAAGTTCTCTTATCGGCCACTAGAAAATTGTGGCATATTCTTTACCATAAAGCTAATTTTAATGCCCATAAATCTGTACACTTTGAATTTCTACAGAATTACTATTTAGAAGATTGGCAGGTGGGATTAATTCTGTTCATCACCTTATCAATAAATTAACAAACAAAAATAACTTTTTCAGAGGTTTGATATTATCCATGCAGTATCATTATCCTTCTCACAGGTGCAGCATTATATTAACTCATTGCTAAATGTGTTCTCTGATGTTGACTGGCTCCTTTTACAACTATTTTTGATCTTATCATAGATTTGTTAGTGAGATCTTGACCATGAGATGGTTGATATTATATTGAATCTACTGGTCTCCTGCTGTAATTGTTGTTGACCTAATTTGTGGTACATCCCGATCTCAGAATCTGTTAGTTGCAAGTACCTAAAATTAATTATTTATTATTGTATATCATAGAACTTAACTTCCCCATAGAAGGTACCTCATGGGCCTCTTGACAAATGTCCTAGATTTAGCCACAGTGAGGGTAATCTCTTTTAATGTCTCTGAAACACTCCAGTGGTTTGGGGCTTCTGGATATAGACCTACATTTTTAAATGATGTACCTTTCAGTATGGAATGTGCAATACCAGGTATTATGCCTCGCAGTTAGAAGATTACCAGAAGAAGTCTGCAAACACTAGTACTGGCTATTTAGTGCAGGTGCCAAGAAGACCATTTACAGCAGTGGAATAGCCTGACTCTTTTAGATTTCATCTATACAGGAGAAAGTGCTTGTATTTTGCATGGATTTTGTTGAAACCCTGTTTGCAAAACAAAGTCAGGTAATTAAGTTTTTTTAATACCTCGAGATCTACAGTACTACTTTACCTGTACCCATGTAGGGACAGGTCAAAATTAGGATGCATTTAACCACCTGCAATGAGATGGTTAATGATGCCTCATCCTTTCATCTGGGTGAGAGTCGGGATCACTCTTTATTTAATTACCTGTATTCTTGTTATTGCACTTTTTCTCATTCATGTACTGTATTGCTGATTATGACTAATGTATTTTGTGATATATTTTTTGTATTTGATTCACGCGGGTGTGGTATGGCTGACCGATGGTCTCCTGACTGCCGGTCAGCATACTGACGCCGGAATCCTGGCAGAGAGGGGCAAGTGCAGCAAGCCCCTTGCAGGCTCGGTGGCGGCCTGCAGTCACAACAGGTTCTATTCCCACTCTATGGGCGTCGTGGACACCCATGAGTGGAAATAGTCCCTGCTGGTCAGCATGCTGACTGTCGGGATAGTGAGGGGGTCCGGATTTTGGGGGAGGTCATGTGACCGTCGGTCTGCAGACCGCCAGTCACATGAATACCACCCGATTCATGCTGTTCTGTATGCGACAGATGTCACTTTTGATTTTTGTTATTGCTTATGTTAGTGCTTCAATCAAAAATAAATAAATCATATATATTAATCGACAACTGAGGCTGCATTAGCCCCAGCAAAACACAATTTTGTTCCTGCTCAATTGGGTAAATTACAGTGCAAAACTACATTCGAACCGTTTATAATAATAGGCCTAATTCTGAGTTGATCGCAGCGGCAAATTTGTTAGCAGTTGGGCAAAACCATGTGCACTGCAGGGTGGGGCAGATATGACATGTGCAGAGAGAGTTAGATTTGGGTGGGGTGTATTCAAACTGAAATCTAAATTGCAGTGTAAGCCAGTATTTACCCTGCACAGAAACAAAATAACCTACCCAAATCTAACTCTCTCTGCAAATGTTATATCTGCCCCCCCTGCAGTGCACATGGTTTTGTCCAATTGCTAACAAACTTGCTGCTGCGATCAACTCAGAATTACCCCCAATGTGTCAATTAAATACTTTTCATGTATGCTTGACCAGGACATTAACAAAGATTCTTTGCTTGCTTAACATCCAATACATAATAACTCACTTGCTGATGAATTACAGGCACTTCACAAATTTTTTTTTTTTTTCAATAAATGTTTATTGAATTATAGAGTAGTTACAGATTATTCAAGACAGCTTACATCTTTCAACTGATAATACAGTAAAAACACAGTCAGCTAGGTATGGGCTAAGCCATTTAACACAGTTATCATGGTCAGTAGTACATAAATTTCGTGAACAAGTCAATATCTCTAATTCAAGGTCAAAGCCAACCTCTTCTAGGATAAAGCTGTCCTAACATAACGTTTCTTAACACTAAAAGAAATAAAGAAGAAAGGAGAGAAAAGAGTACAGGGTGGAAAAGTAAAGATTCATAAAGAGAGGGGAGGGGGGGGGGGCACCGGTGTGGATCTGGCCAGTTCAGTCCGGTCAGGGAGCTGAAGTAATAACATCTATCCCTGTTGACAGTAGTAGAGGGCGGCGTGCAGGGCTCAAGTTAGGTCATCAGTGACAGGTAAGCATGTGAGGATTTAAATTCCAACCAAGGGGACCAAGTGGGCGTGAATCTTCGGTGTGTCTCCGGTGTCACTCGCAAGTCCTCCATAGTCATATACCAATCTATTCTGGCAACCCATTCCCTCATAATAGGAGGTTCAGTAGATCGCCAGTGAACCGGAATGACCGCTTTGGCTGCGCTATTAAGAAACTTTAGTAGGGAGTTTTTTTATGTCGACAGGGGCCATGTAACACAATTAAGAAGCCAGAAGGCTGGCTCCGAAGGGACCTCCAAGCCCACTATCAATTTTGAGGTTGCAATTACGTTATTCCAAAAGGGCCGAAGTTTAGAGCAATCCCACCAGATATGCATCGGGGAACCTGTTTGAGTATTGCATCTCCAACATTTGTCTGATACATTGGGGAACATTTTTGCCAGTGTTTGGGGACATCTGTACCATCGAGACAGTACTTTGAAATGTGTTTCGAGGACTGAATAACTTGAGGAACTTACAAAGGTGGCCTGAAAACTCTTCTCCCAGTCCTCTTCTGACAGATCTATCTGTATATCGGGAGCCCAGTCCCTGGCATATTTAGGGAGATCGGGGAATTTGTTCACTATCAAAAATCTATAACATTTTGAAAGGAAATGATGTGGGCTAGAGGGTTCTGAACATAAATTCTCGAAAACCGTCAACTGTCTAGTCAAGCCTGGGCGGGCATTACTTCCCAGAACAAAGTGTTTCAATTGAAGGTATTTCCATATCTCCGAAGGGGAGAGATTCCACTTTGATTGCATCAAGGGGAAGGGGATCATCTCTCCATGTTCCACCAGCTGGCCAACACGCACCACCCCCTCCCGTCTCCATGAATCAAATCCCTGGCCTGAGATCGCCACGGGAAGTCTGGGTTGTGAAACAATGGGGTCAGGGGAGAGTATTTAGAAGAAACATACGGAAGGGTCCTAAGTCTGCCCCAACGTAAGAGTGTAGGTCCAATAGTAGGGTGATCTATGCGTGGTATCTTAGAGCACCAAGGGTAGTAGGCAATGGGGGCGGGCAGCACTGCCTCCTCAATATGGACCCACTGCTTTGTGTCACGTGGGCGTGACCATTCCAAGATTCTGTGGAGAACAATGGCCTCATAGTACAGTGAGAAATGCGGTAGCTGAAGACCGCCCTTATGTTTAAGACGGAAAAGGATGGCATGCTGGAAGCGGGGTCGTTTGCCCCCCCACACAAAGTCCCTAACTAGATTATGTAGGTCTCTGAACCAAGTTCCAGGAATGGAAACCGGGAGCGCCTGGAGGAGATAGAGGACTCTCGGCAAGACATTCATTTTAATAGCACTGAGTCTCCCCAGCCAGGATAACCGCCTGTTGCCCCAGTCCCGGAACTCGGAGCGAAGTGAGTCAAGCAATTTTTTGAAGTTTACCTCAAAAAGGCGTGATAAGTCCCTATGTAGAGTAACCCCCAGATATTTAAAGCTAGAGGGATGCCAGTGGAAGGGGAAGGATTGTTTGAGGCCATCAAGGGTTTGGGAGGGCTTTGATACAGTCACTGCCACTGACTTAGAAAGATTAATCTTAAAGTTGGACAGGGAGCCGTATCTATCTAGTTCAGACATCAGGTTGGGGACAGAAACCACTGGGTTCGATATGATAGTTAGCAAGTCGTCCGAGAACAGAGCAAGTTTGTACTCTCTGCCCCCCACCGTGAGTCCCGAAATGTCTGGGTTAAGCCTAATGGAACTTGCCAAGGCCTCCATGCAGAGGACGAAGATGAGGGGCGAGAGAGGGCATCCCTGTCTAGTGCCGTTTCGAATCAGAACTGGGTGGGACAGGTCACCGTTAATTTTGATCCGTGCAGTTGGAAAATTATATAGTGCCAGGACGCGATGAAGACTTACAGGTCCCAAACCCAGGTGACGCAGGACTCCCTCCATAAACACCCAATCTACTCGATCAAAAGCCTTCTCGGCATCCGTAGAGAGCACCACTATTGGGTTCTGACTATGCGAAGCTAGATACATTAAATCGATAATTTTGGTCGTATTATCCCGGGCCTCCCTACCAGGGACATAGCCCACCTGGTCTGAATGCACAATATTGGGGAGTAATAGCCTCAATCTGTTTGCTATAAGTTTAGCAAACAGCTTGATGTCTGAGTTGAGGAGGGAGATCGGGCGATAACTGGCACATTGAGCTGGGTCTTTCCCCTCCTTCGGTATAACCGTAATGAAGGCCTCTAGTGATTGAGGGGAGAAACCACGATTATCGGAGATCTCGTTGAATGCCAATAGCATTTTAGGCAGGAGGGAATCTTTAAAGAGCTTATAATAAGAGATGGTATAGCCATCGGGGCCCGGACTCTTTCCGGATGGAGTCTCCTTGAGAGCTTGTTCCAGTTCCGGGAGAGTGAAGGGGGTGTCTAGCCAGGTGCTATCATCTTCCGATATCCTAGGGAGTCCTGCGTCACGGAGGTATCCCGCCACCAATTCCCTAGTTGCCGATAATGACCTCGGGGCTCTAGGTTCCTGACGATTATATAGTTTAGTGTAATAAGAGTGGAAAGCCTCGGCAATATCTTTGGTAAGGGTGTGGCGGGTCCCCGCCGCATCCTGTATCGACTGGATAAATAGAGTGGCTCGCTGCGCGCGGAGCGCCCTGGCCAGAAGCTTCCCTGGCTTGTTACCCCACTGATAAAAACGGTTTCTGCAGAGCCTATAGTCCCTTTTGATGTCTGAAAACAGCAAGGCATTAAGAGCCGTTCTCGTCTCGGTCAGCGCGTTCAGCACAGACGAAGAGGAGCCCGTCTTGTGCGTTGTCTCTAGGTCCCTCAGCCGCTGAAGTAGGGCAGTCTTTTCCCCCAGCCTTTCCTTTTTCAGCATGGAACCTAACTGTATGAGCTTTCCCCGCAGAACACATTTGTGGGCTTCCCACACCGTGACCCGGGAAACATCCGGCGTTTCATTTGTTATAAAATAATTTTCCATTGCCTCAAGTATCTGGGGTTGAAATCTAGTGTCCATCAAGAGTTTCTTCGTTCAACCGCCAGGTACATTGTTTGGAGTGTGGGTGTGATGTCTCCAGGGTCAGGGAGATAGGAGCATGATCCGACCAGGTGATCAATCCAATGTCAGTATCTCTCACTAGATGCAGAAATCTGTGGGGCAAGAGAAAGTAATCTAACCTAGAATAGATATCGTGGGGTCTGGAGTAGAACGTATAGTCCCTCTCCCCGGGGTGTTGGAGCCTCCAGGTGTCAACCAGCTGGTGGTCATGGAGAGAGCGTCGCACTCTGCGGTGCGATGTTACAGAGGTTCTGGCCGGCGTCCCGGAGATGTCCACCTCCGGCTGGAGAGTCCAGTTAAGGTCCCCTCCAATAACTGGAATACCCGTGATCAAGGGGGCAATGCGGTTGAGAACCCTCCCTAGAAAGCTAGGTTGCGATTGATTGGGGGCATATATGTTAATGAATGTATAGGGCTGGTCAAACAACGTACATTTCACCAGGAGCATCCTGCCCTCCTCCAAAGACACCGACGCAAGCTCCCGGAAAGGCAAGCGTTTAGACAGCAAAATGGCAACACCCAGGGACTTGCCCCTGTTATTGTTATTATAAAAGGAGTGCGGATAATTACGGTCTCTAAGGACCGGGGCCGATCCCACTTTGAAGTGCGTCTCCTGTAGAAAGGCAACATCAGCCCGAAATGCAAAAAGGTCCCTAAGCACCCTAGAGCGCTTCTCCGGGATGTTAAGACCCTTAGCATTCAGGGAAACCAGTTTTATGGCTGTCACCTTGGGGTCAACCGCCATCATCGGGAAACCAGGGTGAAACGTCGAGTCTCATAAGGAGGGCCACACACCGGGGAATAGAAGGGGAGAGAGGGAAAGAATGAAACGGAAAGAAGGAACCCATAAGAAAAGTAGTCCAAAGAGCCTGGTCCAAACAAAGAACCAGCAAAACAAAACAGGAACGTATAAAAAAGAAGAAACACACTACCGCCTCTCGGGAGCCCGGATGCGTTAATCGCATCGGAGACCGGGAATACACGGGCGGTGTAGGGGTGAACTGGGGGGGGTCGGTGCCGACCCCAGCCCCAACAGGAATGTTGATATCACAATCAGAAATATAATTAACTGTTTGATCACACAACTTAAGAGCACTGTGGTGAAACATCATAGAACCAAGAACAAATACCTCCCACCTGGGCAGGGCAGACGGGTATCCGCCGGGTCAAGTACGATCCCAATGCCTCGGCCACGCCCCCAAAGGGGGTATGAGCCGTAAAGCACAGAGATCTCCTGAGTCGGCAGGGAACTAATTAAACTTGGGAGTATTAAGGTGAATGTCCCGAGTCATGTAGAGGTCCTCATTTCTTCAGCGACTGCGTAGGGGAGCGCTGCTCTCTAGGGGGTTTCGGGTTGCGGTGGACTAGGTGCCAGTCGTTATCAGGGTGAGAAAGTTCTGGGGGTACACCGCATGTCAGAGGCTCTTGCCAGTCTGGGAGGGAGACCTGCGGCACCCCCAGCATTTGGCAGAAAAGGGGCAAATCAGAGGGGTCCTTAAAGGTGTGCAGTTTCCCATTTTGCGAGACCTGAAGTCCGAAAGGAAAGCCCCATCTATACTTAATACCCATTTTCCGGAGTTCCGCGGTGAGCGGGTGTAGGGCTCTTCGTTTCTGAAGGGTCGACCACGATAAATCCTGAAAGATCTGAAGTCTATGAGATGCAGTCTCTATCACATCCATGCGACGTGTCTTGCGGAGGATCTCCTCCTTTTCAGTGTAGTAGTGTAGGCGGCAGATTATGTCGCGGGGGCGGTCGGACGGTGTTCCTCTAGGCCTCAGGGCTCGATGGGCTCGATCAAACTCGATGGTCGAGGCAGGGTCGCGGCCCAGGAGATCGTTAAATACCTTTGTTAGAAAGCCTATAAGACCGTCGGGCGGGATGTCTTCCGAGACCCCCCGGATCCTCAAATTGTTTCTCCTTCCGCGGTTATCTAAATCTTCTACACGGTCCTGGAGCTGTTGAAGGCTTGCCGCTTGCTTAAGAACTGTGGCTCGGAGAGCGTTGTGTGCTGCTGCCGTGTCTGAAGAGAAGCCCTCCAGTGAAGACAGGCGGGTGCCAATGTGCGTTATTTCTGCCTGAACCATCGCAATCTCCGAGCAGATAGTTTCTCTGACCCTACCCTCCAAGTGCTCAAAGTCCTGCTTCGTAGGGAGGGCCTGAAGGAGGTTCAGGATCTGGGAGAGGCTTCCCGGATCCGTCGTGGTGTGTGAGTCTGCCAGTTGGGGCCCACCCTGAGAGGCTGAGTCTGAGGCAGGCGAAAGACGGGGGGTCGAGGGCGAAGAGACATCCATCGTGGGGTTAGGGCCCTGAGGAAGGAGAAATTGTCTCATACCGACTGAAGTCGGGGTATCCATTGCGCACGATAGGGTGAGCTTTTGCGACTTCCTTCCTCCTCTCTGCGATCCCTTCTTACCTCTCACCATGAGGCACCTTAGTTACTTCAGTTGAGCATCAGGGTTAGTGTTGAGTGATCAAAGCAGCATCCCGTCGGGGCCAGTGCCCGCACGCCAACCCCAGGATCTAAGTGGCTAGCCAGACATCAGTGCAGAAGTAAACCAGCCGAGAGGAAACAGTAGGCCCGCATAACCTCAGGGTGCCGGCACATCAGCGCACTTCTGTGGGCAAATGGTAAAATGACAAAAATCCAGGCTCCACCGTTTCATAAGTATGGCAGTAGGGTGGTTCTGTGGGAGCTGGGCGTAGGGGTGATTGTAAGGCAGGTAGAGGTAGCTGCAGCTTTCAGCTTTCGCCCCAGACCACAACCGCAGTAGAGGGAAGGTATATTACAGCTCTGTGGAAGTCCAGGGGCCAGGCTGCAGGTGCGAGGGCTGTGGGTAAGCAGTGCCAGAAAAGGGAGCCGCAGAAGGCTCTATAATCTCCCTCACCAATGGCCGCTCGTCCTGGAGGAGAGTGAGGGCGCCGCCAGTCACAAGATGGCCACCTTCCCGCCAACAGTTCCTGTCCCTCTGCGAGCCCCTCAGCCGCCAGCCGCCGTCAGGCGAAGGGGTTCAGTGCAGTGGGGATGTAAGGGGTAAAGGCCGTGGGTCTCAGGGCTCCGGGAGGCCGCTCTTTGTGCGCGGTGGGCCGCGGGCGCCGAGCAGCGCCAACCACAAGATGGCCGCCGCCCGCCACACGCGTCCCGGCTGTTACCTTTAGCGGGTCCCGCTGGCCTCAGATCCCGGGAGGGATCGTCTCTCGGCAGGTGTCTGGTCCTGCAGTGGGGAGCGGTGCAGAGACGGAGGAGAGAGCCCGCGGCGTCGGCAAGTCCAGCGGCGATCGCCTCCGTAATCGAGGTCCCGGCTCCCGCGACGGAGGTAGGCCGCAATCCGCAGGGGGCAGCGCCGGTCCCCCCCGATTCCGCAGCACTATCTCTCCAAGGCAGGGCAGTTCAGATGGCCCCAGCAGTGTTTTCAGGGCCAGCTGTCGCTAAAATTGCAGGTTAGGGCTCGCATTTAGGGAGATGCAGGCTGGAGCTCCTCTGCAACACAGCCTTCCCTGATGCCGGCCAGGCCACGCCCCCTATTATTCGGCACTTCACAATTTGTCTTTGTTCGATGATATTATTATACGCCCCGCAGATAAGGGCAGGGTGATAGTAATTCAGGATTTAAGCTTTTACAAACAAGAAATTATGGGGGAGATTCAAATGTTTGAAAAGTCAGTTGGGTGTCTGCTTTTTCCTGTCTATTAGATAGGAAAAAACAGACTCTCAACTGACTTTTCAAACATTTGAATCTCCCCCTATGAGTCAACTGGCTAATTCTGATGTATATCGTGTTTTGGATAAAGATCCTACTGAGTTGTTTAAGGATAAATTAACTAAATGTCTTAAATTATCTGTTGACAATGATCTGATTAGTCAGTCTCTTGCTGATGCATTGGTTCTCAAATGTCTTTTGGTTTCATTGTTAGATACGCTGCCCAAGATCCACAAAAATATGGCTACACCACATGGGAGTCCGATTATTGCTGCCCGGGGCTTACTATTCCAAAATTGTGCAGTATATATTGACTCATTACTACAACCTTGTATAGGTGATCATAAATATTATCTACTTCACACAACCTCTTTCTTAAACCAGCTAGCTTCGGTGGAGGCATTACCAGCTGATTGCTTTTTGTGCAGCATCAACATTACCAGTCTATACACGGTAATACCTGATGCTGATGGCATTAGGGCAGTTCATAATTTGATTTGTAACCATTCACTATATGTGGGCCCTGATGTTGATATTGTCTGTGACCTACTGGAATTGATATTGACGCATAATTACTTTATTTTTGATGGTGGTTTTTACCTCCAGCTGTCAGGCGTAGCGATGAGACCCAATGTGGCCTCATCCTACGCAAATTAATACATGTTTCAGCTGGAAAATTATATCTTTTTTTTTCAATCCAGTGGTTGCAGACAAGATCAAATATTATGGTTTCTACATGGACGATTTTATCGTGATGGACGATTTTAGCGTGGACCAGGACTAGGTAACAATTTATATAATTTATTCATTAACATAATTGCTCTAGCAGTCCCATCAAATTGTCATGCACCATTGATTCACATTTAGTAAATTTCCTTGATGTGCAGGTGACAATACAATCTGGTGTCAGCAGTTTCCATCCCAAACCTTTAAAATATGGACTCCCTTTTTCACGATTCATCTGGGCATGCCTGATTTGTAGTGAGCAGAAAGTGACCATTAAACAGATTGATTCCATCAGGGCCGTAACTACGTGTGTGCCAGGTGTGCCTGGTACACAGTGCAGTTGCCCTGAGGGTGTAACGGCCAGCGGCATGTAATGAGTCAAATTGACTCATTACATTCCGCCTTTGCTGTGTGCGCCACGCTGGGGAGAAGAGAGCAGCGCCGGAGGAAGCGTAGAAGTAGGAGGAGGAAGGGGGACTGGAGCCGCAGCAGTGCTGTTATTGGTAGTAGCGCCACTGCAGCTGTCTCCTCTCCTTCTCATCCACAGGGCTCAGGCCGGCCAGGGAGAGTGACACAGCAGAGAGGGAGCACCTGCATGAGCACTGGGAGGGAGACCAACCTGCCCCTTCCAGGAGCGCACACTTGTCTTCAGCCGGGGGGCCGCATGCGCAGTGCAACACGTATGTCCTCCAGCGACAGCCACAGGAATCCCTGCATGGCACTCACACAGCCCGAACAAGCAGCGCTCCCTAGGTATCGGCTGCAGAGAGAGAGAGAGAGCCATGATCGGCGCCACCCTCCTATCCGGAGACCAGAACAAGGTGCGCTCTTTCCCAGTATAGCACTGGGGCACTCAGTAGGCAGCTGCGCGCATGCGCTGGGCAAGCCATGGTCACACGAGTAGAATGCTCACGTGGAGCTCTTCCTCATCCGTTGGTTCTGAGCTCGCCCTGTGAGTAGTGCAGTAGAGGAGAGTGTGTACCGCGCGACTGTTATGGCAGGTATCTGGACGAAGCTCTCCCCCCCTCCTTCTTCTCATCTTCCTCTCCCATTCACTGCCATCCCCTCTGGATAGTAATGTGTAAAAAGGGGGACGGTGTCTGCCATAATGTGTAAAAAGGGACGCTATCTGCCGTAATGTGTAAAAAGGGGGACGCTGTCTGCCATAATGTGTAAAAAGGGGACTCTGTCTGACGTAATGTGTAAAAAGATGATGCTGTCTGCCGTAATGTGTAAAAGGGGACGCTGTCTGCCATAATGTGTAAAAAGGTGGACACTGTCTGCCGTAATGTGTAAAAAGGGGACGCTGTCTGCCTTAATGTGTAAAAAGGGGACACTATCTGCCGTAATGTGTAAAAAGGGGGACGCTGTCTGCCATAATGTGTAAAAAGGGGACTCTGTCTGACGTAATGTGTAAAAAGGGGATGCTGTCTGCCGTAATGTGTAAAAAGGGGACGCTGTCTGCCATAATGTGTAAAAAGGTGGACACTGTCTGCCGTAATGTGTAAAAAGGGACGCTATCTGCCATAATGTGTAAAAAGGGGGACGCTGTCTGCCATAATGTGTAAAAAGGGGACTCTGTCTGACGTAATGTGTAAAAAGGGGATGCTGTCTGCCATAATGTGTAAAAAGGGGACGCTGTCTGCCATAATGTGTAAAAAGGTGGACACTGTCTGCCGTAATGTGTAAAAAGGGGACGCTGTCTGCCTTAATGTGTAAAAAGGGGGACGCTGTCTGCCTTAATGTGTAAAAAGGGGGACGCTGTCTGCCGTACTGTGTAAAAAGGGGGACACTGTCTGCCGTAATGTGTGTTAAAAAGGGGATGCTGTCTGCCGTAATGTGTAAAAAGGGGGACGCGGTCTGCCGTAATGTGTAAAAAGGGGACGCTGTCTGCCGTTATGTGTAAAAAGGGGGACGCTGTCTGCCATACTGTGTAAAAAGGGGAACGCTGTCTGCCGTAATGTGTAAAAAGGGCACGCTGTCTCCCGTAATGTGTAAAAAGGGGACGCTGTCTGCCGTAATGTGTAAAAATGGGGATGCTGCCTGCCGTAATGTGTAAAAAGGTGGCGCTGTCTGCCGTAATGTGTAAAAAGGGCACGCTGTCCGCCGTAATGTGTAAAAAGGGCACGCTGTCCGCCATAATGTGTAAAAAGGGGACGCTGTCTGCCGTAATGTGTAAAAAGGGGCTCTACCTGGTGTAGTGGTGCTACTGTGCGGCGTAATTTTAATAATGGAGACTACTGTGCACCATTATATGAATTGGTATTATTTTGTAGCCACACCCCTTTCCCGTGAAGCCACGCCACTATATTTTTTGCGCGCACTGCCACCAGTTTACTTTAAGCAGGGGGTGCCTATGCCGTTTCTTGCACACAGCGCTAAAATGTCTAGTTACGGCACTGGATTCCATGATCACCAAATTTTTCATTAGGGGTTATGATTTGCAACATCTATTAAAAGCAATAAAGAAAGCACTTAGTATACTCCGTAGTAGCTTGTTGAAATCCAGAGTGAAGAAAACATCTGAGTTGAAAATGCCATGGGTCAACTACTTTAACGTGGCTAGTGGGACCATTAGCTGTACTTGTAAAAAAAATGTGGCCAGTAGTGAAAACTAATAAATTTGATTGATGGTGACATTTGCAACATTCGTGATTGGGTCGTGAAAACAGATGTAACTGATATGGGCAAAGGTAGTGCTATGAGTACCTTTTTAGCACGTAAGAATGGTTGCTTTAGGTATCTTGACTGCACTATGTGCCTGTCACTTGTCACTGGTAAAAGTTTTTGTCATCCCTACTGTGGAAAGAAATTTTACATTAAACATCGTTTATCAATTTGATAACATGTCCATGTGGTCTTAGTTATGTGGGAAAAATGAAGCGCACTCTGAGGGAACACATGGCAGCTCACAGGTATGCCATATGTATTGCCATTTTCAATAAATGTAGTGATCAACCAGTTGCCAGTCACTATATGGAGGCTGGACATGACCTACTGTAGCTACCTTACGATACATGATCCTTGATTAAATTCTACCCAATCATAGGGGTGGTGATCAGTCTTTACACTTACTTTTATGTGAATCAATTTGGAATTTTCAGTTAAACATGTTATCTCCCCGTGGACTTAATGAACAGTTAGGAGTCCATGAGTTTATTTAAACAGTTACTTACTTGACTATTGCAAATTGTCAGCTGTTGGATTATACTTTTTTACAATGTTTCAATTTTGTATCATTCTCTTTGTATATTATGATCTACTGTTATGTACTATGGCCATTTATGTAATTGTTTTTATTAGGCTGGTTTTTCTTAGTTACGGGCGGACTGTGATGACATCATGAGTAGGCGTCATCCTTCTGTGTCCGGACACCACCGATTGGCGGCTGCAGGGTATAAGGTGAGCATTTCTTACTTGTTTGTGTTTGTGACTGACGACAATGTACTTAAACATCGAAACGTTGCAGATTTCCTATTGTGGTTACATTACCGAAATGCTGCTGGTTCTGTGATATACTGTATATGTATGTATTGTCAGAGAAATTTGGACCCCTTATACCGGGACTGAATGTCTATAGGGTTAAAACGCTTGATGTATCAATATATTCCTTGTTTGCAGGAAAACATATATTCTGAACCATGTATAAGAAGTGTTCTGTTCTCATCTGCACCTGCTTTCTGCTAATTGTGCTTTATGTGCATGACCCACTGATAAGGGCCTCTTTCCGTAATTAAGGGGCTTAGAGTGGTGTATAGCGCTTTATTAGTAACTCGTGGCCCCTAAGTGACTGCCCGGGGTCATTCCTGGCCCATAATTATGAATAAGTATTGTATTTGGATGACAGTAATAAAGACGAACTATGTTCCCTGTCACGTAAGCCATTTCTGATGTAATGTGTATTTTATGCTATATAAACCGTGATGACTGTAACACAAATTGTCTCACTGAGCCTGCGTGCTCTGCTGACACCCATCTGGGCCTAGATGCAAAATAAACCATATATGCTTTTTCATCTGATCCTGGCGTATGTCCTCGATTGATTGCTATTACATTTGATGTTTTTGCCCGGTCGGACAAACCCACTTCGCATACGGGACAACAAGACTGCTGGGTCCTCTGCCGCAGAAACTAAATAGCGCTGTAAGGTGAGAAACTTTTCATACCTTCTATTTTCTGCGGCATAAGCAAAACAGCACGTCTGTCTCGTGTGTGCAGTGCTCGCTCCGAAAAGAACCTCGTTCTTGAGGTAAGGACTAGACGAAAAAGCATATTTTTCTGTGTCTATAGATTTGTATGAAATGTATGAATAATACTTCTTTTTCTAGAACTAACATCTAACACCATTCTTTCCAGAAGTCATTACTATTTCTATTTACTGCAATACTCAAACTTGTGCATATATTGCTTTTCCTGTATTTTCAGGTTCTAACCTTATTTTTTTCATCAATAATATAAAGGGTATACATTGTATAACATACAGTGGTGTTACTAAGCATTGAAGGTTGGAACTGTATAGGGTTAAACTGATGCAATAGCTGCTACAAGTATTTCGTGTTGCGATGTATGTATGTATGTAATGTATGTAAGAGATGAATGACGCTGAGTGCATGTGTGTAAACTGAACTCTGTACCCGTGTCAGGGACGGAGAAAAGGTGAAGCTTCTCATATCAGCCTTTATTACGCAGGGGAAAGAAATAGATCTGTGTGACTCTTTCTTGCCCAAGGTATGATGAAGGTATAAGGAAAATTGTGAGACCATCTCTCATGGCAGGTATTGTAGGTACTTGATAGAAAATAGATCTGTGTGACTACTTTTCTGGTTAAGTAACATATAACAGCCTGGGGAGAGAAAGGTTTAGCACTCTCGTCAGACGTGACGTTTGTGGGTATACTTTACTGTATTGAAAATAATTGATTCATCTCCTTGCAAGTGGCAGGAGACTCCATTTTGCTTTTGAGAGACGGTTTTTGAGGTAAAATTGTGTACACTAGAGGAAGGCAAATGGGGCAAAATCAGTCCACAAAGAGGAAATCCTTCTGAGTGCACCGGCTAGCGTTGTGAGTATGGTGATGTTGCAGTGAAATTCTTGGGAGAAAAAAATGTAATAAAAGAACACAGAATTATCTAACCTTTCCTCTTACAGGTACCTTTGATCCAAATGTTTATATAATTTAGGAGATAAGTTGATAAGTTGTAATGAATGTAAATCTTATTGTTTGTGGATAGCTGATGCACTTTTATTGTCACCTCCAATACAAAACCCTCCGCCTTATGGGGCAAAAATATAGACTTAATAACAGACAGTAAAAGAAATTAGAGAAAGAGAGGAGGCATTATACCCCCACTGGCATCAGATTATCCAAAACCCACAGAGTTAAGGGACACTGGCAATAGACAGTTCCCTGATCATTGCCTCTGCACCTTCCTCTATAAATCTGAACGGTCTGTAGAAAGTTGCTGCTGCTGTTTCTTCCCTCTCTGATAACACTACACTACAGGAAACTTTAGTTCATGTTCAGTCTCCAGACTCTTCTGGTGCAGGGACACTGGACTACGTTGTAACACATTTACGCAGAGGTAGAGGTCAACGCATGATACCACAGACCTTAACCCCTGCAGATCCTGGTATGTTGCATCCGACCCTATACCCGGTCAGGCTTATCACAGCCCCTCCAGCTGGGGGTGTGGGGCCGGCTGTTACATACTCCATGCATGTTCCCTGGGCGGTATCAGACCTTAGAGCCCTAGCAGAGAAGATGCCCGACCCTAGAAAAGATCCCAGGACAGTGTGGGATAATTTATTTCTAATTAAAAATATTCACCAGCCCACATATAGAGATGTTTTGCAATTACTACTTGCTGTATTTAAACCCAATGATTATACGACCCTGATGCAGCAATTAAAATAGGATGCTACTGCTGATGAGCCTAATAGTGATCAACTAGTTGCCAAATGGTTAGAACTAGAAACAGCATTTAACAAAACATTCCCTGCCAACTATTGATTGGACCAAAATAATGGGAATTGCCCAGGACCAAAAGGAATCAGTTGCAGATTATACTGTCAAATTCTTCAAAATTATAAAATGTCACAGTGGCATCCCGGATATACAAGGGAAGCCAGATCTAGCTCCTGTGTTAAATCACTTCATACGTAGAAGGATTGAAAAGACCCATACAGTCCAGACTCAAAAACTCAGTCCCCTGATTGGAAAACTAAAACCCTTGCTAGCATTATTGAGTGGAATAGACACCACGAGGCCAACCTAGTTGAAAAGGATATAAACAGGCAGAAGTTAATAAATGTACAAGATCGAAACCGCTGAGCAGACGGCTCAGCCAGTTCACAAGACACTCTCCAGTGGGAGGGGGCCCGCTCCCTGGAGAGCTATAGTGTGCTACAACTGCAGAGAAAAGGGACACTTGTCACATGATTGTAAAAGAAAACCACCGTGCAGTGGAGACTTAAATCATCTGACAACTACAATCATAGGGATTTTAGACAACGTCCCGGGAATAGGGATTGTCAGGAGGTCATGCCTCCAGTGTATCCAGTACTGGCTACAGATAATCATGATAAATTTAATAATAAATAATAAGCCAATTTCTTGTTTAATAGACACCGGAGCCTCTGTTTCGTTAATAGCTGGTAATCAGGATTTTCCTACCTCTGACAAAACTGTCACTGCCGTGGGAATCTCAAACAGCCCCGTTGAAATGACACTCTCAGAACCCTTGACTGTCACACTAGGTCCACTAACAAACACGCACTCTTTCTTGTTATCCACTAGCGCCCCTGTCAGTTTGTTAGGTCGCGACCTTCTTGCGAAACTTAGATTTACTATTAGTTGTTCACCCGACGGGGTCTTCCTACATGTCCCAGAGAAGCATGCTGACACTGTGCAGGATGCCCTCTGGCAGAATGAGGATAATAGGCTCATGCCTCTTTTACAGACACTGCCGGACTGGGTGACAGAAATCCCTGAACAGCTCTGGACAACAGACAGTTCAGATGTAGGACTCATAAAGCCTGTAGAGCCTATACATATCAAGCTTAAGCCACATAAGCAACCCCCCAGGCTTCCCCAGTACCCCCTTCGGCCAGAAGCCGAGCAAGGCATTTTCCCCGTGCGCCAAAGGCTTTTGGAGCAAGGAGTGATTGTTAAAACCATGAGCCCAGCAAATACACCGATCCTGCCAATTAAAAAGAAGAAAGGGGGGCCTGCGGGGGCTCAGATAGAACAGCAGGCAGGGACAAACAAGGAAAAACAGACCACTTCATGGAGATTTGTGCAGGACCTGAGAGCTGTTAATGCTGTGGTTCTCTCTCTATTCCCTGTGGTCCCAAATCCAGCTACCATTCTGATGCAAGTCCCTCCCAATAGCTCACATTTTTCTGTAATCGATTTATGCTCAGCATTTTTTTTCTGTCCCTATACATCCAGACAGTCAATACCTGTTTGCATTCACCTACAGAGGACAGCAGTACACGTGGACCCGTCTCCCAATGGGCTTTACTGATGCCCCTGCCATATTTGGCCAGGCATTACAGGAGAATTTAAGCCACTTTTCTCCACCAGGTGGCTCCACCCTCATCCAATACGTGGACGATCTCCTGCTCTGTTCACCGTCTTTAGAAATATCCGAGCTAGATACCAAAGCATTACTCTGTTTCTTAGCAGAGAAAGGACACAAAGTGTCCAAAGAAAAAATGCAGTTATGCTCTCCCAAGGTGGAATACATAGGGCATTGCATATCCCAGGGGTACAGACACATAACCACTAAAAGAGTAGAGGCGATTCAACAGGTACAACTGCCCCGGAATAAAAAGCAAGTTTGTGCTTTTTTTGGGCATGACTGGTTACTGCAGGCAGTGGATACCCAATTATTCCCAATTGGCAGCTCCACTGTATGCCTTAACGACGCACGCGGTCGCAGAACCCTTACAGCACACAGACGAAACTAACCAAGTTTTTCAGACATTGATAGAATCATTGTTGCAACCACCAGCACTAGGCATACCAAACTATAACAAACCCTTTTCCTTGTTTTGTCATGAGGTAATGGGACATTCTGCAGGTGTGTTAACTCAGCGCCATGGCGATAAACAACGCCCTGTAGCATACTACAGTGGGGTTTTGGATCCAGTTGCCAGGGCCTTGCCGGTCTGTCTGCAAGCAGTAGCTGCTGCCGCACTCTTAGTTCACAAATCTGCAGATATCGTCCTGAATCAACCATTGTACCTATACGTGCCGCATGCAGTAGCTACTTTACTTACTTGCAAGCAGACACAACATTTAACCACTTCACGGCTCACTAAGCGGGAACTGACTTTGCTAGCACCCAGTAATCTCATTATCCAGCGCTGCAATACATTGAATCTCGCCACCCTTCTGCTTGTAAGGGATGAGTCTTTCCAGACTCAGAGGGAGGAGGGGAAAGGTGGGGGCACACAAGACACACAGCCCTGGCCTCACTGATGAACCCATCCCGCATGCAGATTTTACACTGTTCGTGGATGGAAGCTGCTTACGACGAGAAGACGGCAGCCTCGGGTCTGCATATGCTGTGTGTACACAGACTGAAACGCTGGAAGCCAGACCCCTCCCAGCCCCTCACTCAGCTCAAAGTGCTGAGCTTGTAGCCTTGACTAGAGCTTGCAAGATAGCAAAGGGCAAAATCGCAAACATTTATACTGACTCGCGCTATGCGTTTGGGGTCGTGCAAGATTTTGGAAGTTTGTGGAAAATGAGAAACTTCCTAACATCTAATGGGGCACCTATAGCGCATGCGGACAAGGTGCGAGAGCTTTTAGAAGCAGTAATGGAACCTGAACAAATTGCTGTCATAAAGTGCCAGGCCCACACTTCTGGCAGAGA
This sequence comes from Pseudophryne corroboree, assembly GCF_028390025.1. Lineage (NCBI taxonomy): Eukaryota > Metazoa > Chordata > Amphibia > Anura > Myobatrachidae > Pseudophryne > Pseudophryne corroboree. Next base: position 186,420,150 of record NC_086453.1, on the reverse strand, counting down.
TGAGGTGTCAAAAGGAAATGCCAGAGTGGATTGAATAGCAAAGTCCACGGCTATGTTAAAAGAACAAGTGTATGTAATGTCTGAAATATGTATACCGGATACACAAGCATTGATTTCTATGCAATTAACCTCCAGTCCACAGGAAATCTCCACCTGGGAGCGGGAAGGATGCCAGCCAGACGCTGATGGTTTGTGGCGCAACAGAGATGGCAAGCCAGTGGCCCCCAGATCGCTTTTACCTGCATTAGCTCAGGTCACTCATGGTCTGACCCATGCATCTAAAACTGCAATGACTAATTTAGTCAGGACCTACTGGTATGCCCCTGGATTCTCTGCATTGGCTTCTAAGTTTTGTCAAGGCTGTCTAATTTGTCTCCAAAACAATCCAGGTAGAAAAGTGCCTACAATATCATCACACCTTCCCGCCACAGAGGGACCATTTCAGGTGGTAAAAATTGATTACATTCAGTTCCCAAAGGTAAGACAATTACAGTATGTTTTGACTTTAACTGTTTAGCAGGTTGGTGGAGCATTGCTTGTAGCCACAGCAACAGCTAGTATAACAGCCAAGAAGATAGTGCAGGACTTAGTCTGCAGGTATGGACTTCCCCAGGTTATCTCTTCTGACCAAGGTACGCATTTTACCGGAAGGGTTTTCAGAGAAATGTGTGAAATGATGGGCATAAAGCAGCAATTACATGTGCCTTACCACCCCCAGTCAAGTGCAAAAATTGAACGATTAAATCAAACTGTGAAAAATAAATTGCAAAAATGTACCAAACGAACTGGACTCTTGTGGCCTGAGGCTTTGCCTCTTGTTTTGCATTCTATCCGAACCACTCCCACGGGGCCATTACGTCTTTCCCCGTATGAAATTTTATTTGGAAAGTTGCCTAATCTTATGATGGTCCCAGCACCAGACCTCTCTACCGCCCAAGATGTGACTGTTAAATATTTGATTAATATGAGCAGACAGTTCAAGACAAGTCACGATTTGTCATTTCTCAACAACCAAGCAGTCCTGCGGCCTGCCATGATCTGATGCCTGGTGACTTTGTGACGATAAACTTTTTACGTTGCAGTTCTTTGTCCGAGCGGTGGGAAGGACCATTCCAGGTGCTGTTAACGACTCCAACAGCGGCGAGAGTTGGCAAAAGATCCACCTGAGTACACGCATCACACTGCAAAAGAGGTCCGATCAGACCCGCCCCGGAGTGAACCCGAGGACATCCTGCAGACCACCTCACCTGTGTTGCCCACAGGACTGTGACCACCAGAAAGGATACAATAAAGCCCCTGGTGAGTTGCCACCTAAGTCGGAAAGAAGCAGAGCTTCTCTACCCGTGAAGAAAATGAAGATACTTTGGATCCTGTTCTCTGTCTTAACTCCTGTCACGCTGGAGACTCACATCACTGACTATGGACATGAGATAAAAGGGAAGAATGCTATACTTGCCATTCATAAGGCCATTGCAAGAGTTAACATTGAGACTGACTGTGGGGTGTGTACACATTTGCCAATGACTGCTGAATCAGGGATACCCTTAATAGCCATTCCGGTAACCTGGGAGGAAGCCATAAGATTTGATTGGGTACACTGGGAAGAGAATTTTTCCAGAACCAATTATAGTGCCAGAATTAGACCTCAGAGAAGAATAAACTCCCCTCTTAGCAATAGTATCCAGAGTGGGACAGCCTGCCATTTGTGTGGTTCATAATGATTTAGCTCATGGAGCACTAGATGATGGTGGGACAAGGTCCATGCGTATAGACAACAGACAGAAGATGGGGAAAGATATACATTTAGGGATATTTATGGTAATGTCAATAACTCCATGTTTAGAACTTGGGAAGAACGAGTGGACATTCATGACCGGAAGCCTTATAGTACATCAGGTAACATCACTCACTTCTTCCTCAGGTAGGGGTAGGAATTTTATCAGAAAGACTAGGAGCGTACACTCATTATATGGATAAAATAATAAATGAAACTAGCCATGCCATACGAGAAATGAATGAAGAATTGGCTCAAGTAAGGTGGCGCTGCAAAATAGGTTTGCATTAGACCAAGTGCTGGCCTCAGAGGGAGGAACATGTGCCTTGATAGGACAGGAGTGTTGCACTTACATTGCAGACAATTCAGATATAGTGGAAGGTCACATTAGAGAAGTGGAACAGATGCAGGAAGGAATAAGGAAGATAGGAGGAGAAGGAAGGGATCCGTATGGATTCTTAGGCAGAGGTATATCAGCTCTGATCGCCGGATTTCTACAGTATGTAGTGATAGGATGTTTGATCTTGTTGCTTATATACCTGCGTCTGAAATGTTTGCCAATGATCGTTAGTAAGGGGTGTCAGAGTAGTTCAAAATCTGCAATCGGTCCACTTCCCTCTGCTCTTCCCTCTGCTCTTCTGTGTACGTTCCGATGTCCAGAGGGGTGATGCCCCCTAGTCAACATTTTCTGCCGTTGGAGCCTGAAATACCTTCTGTTAGTACCTTTCAGTTCCTTCGAGCAAGTGACCTAGGTGACCAAAGGGCCATCTATGAAAAAGTGGATAGTAGTGTGTGACAAAGGGAATTTGTCAGAGGGAGGAATTGTCAGAGAAATTTGGACCTCTTATACCGGGACTGAATGTCTATAGGGTTAAAACGCTTGATGTATCAATATATTCCTTGTTTGCAGGAAAACATATATTCTGAACCATGTATAAGAAGTGTTCTGTTCTCATCTGCACCTGCTTTCTGCTAATTGTGCTTTATGTGCATGACCCACTGATAAGGGCCTCTTTCCGTAATTAAGGGGCTTAGAGTGGTGTATAGCGCTTTATTAGTAACTCGTGGCCCCTAAGTGACTGCCCGGGGTCATTCCTGGCCCATAATTATGAATAAGTATTGTATTTGGATGACAGTAATAAAGACGAACTATGTTCCCTGTCACGTAAGCCATTTCTGATGTAATGTGTATTTTATGCTATATAAACCGTGATGACTGTAACACAAATTGTCTCACTGAGCCTGCGTGCTCTGCTGACACCCATCTGGGCCTAGATGCAAAATAAACCATATATGCTTTTTCATCTGATCCTGGCGTATGTCCTCGATTGATTGCTATTACAGTATATATATATATATATATATAGTAGTAAACAAAAGAGGCGGCACTCGAAGTCAGCAAAGAACATGAATTGTATTATCAAAGAATGTTGACGTTTCGGGGACGTGCTCCCCTTCCTCAGCACGTCCCCGAAACGTCAACATTCTTTGATAATACAATTCATGTTCTTTGCTGACTTCGAGTGCCGCCTCTTTTGTTTAATACTATTCCGGGGTGACCCCCCTGTGGGAAGGCACAGGAGCAAGTATTCATCATTCTGCCAGTCCAGTGGAGTGCCGGAGTTGTTACAGTATTATATATATATATAAATATAGAGAGAGAAATCACAAATAAGGCGGCACTCAGGAGACCAGAATGATGTGAAGCAAGCGGGTGCTTTATCAACGTTTCGGGGCACGGGACCCCGTCTTCAGGACACACATCGTGCAAATCATACAAAAGTGACAAACTAAATACCTTACCGGGACGCGTCACCGGCCGTCCTCACCGCGCCTCCGTTCGGTTTCCGGGATCCAGGCTTCCGGTCTCCAAGCCTCGCAGCTCACCGGATGCCAGCTCACCAGGCCGTCACAAGGGGGCGTGGGGGAGTATTGCCAGGATACGCCTAACAACAAAAGAAACATCACAATGCAATCACAACAATAACGTGAATAAAACACATTGTGTATGACAGGCTTCTAATTACAAAGCCTGAACTAATTAACTCATACAGATAAAACACTATATATATCAATATCAATAAAGTGTCAGTGCTAAAGTGCTAATTGGATTAAAAAGGATTAAAAACAACAGTCTAAGCGCAATGTAATTCCTAAAGAAAATATTAGTTACTATTAATTTTGATTACCTGGTCATCACTGTTATCTCACTGCTGCATATGCATCTATGGTCGATGTACTTATGCCCAGTGTGCTGGGAATTAATACAAATATGGCAATCGTGGGGAGTTCTGTTTTAGAATAAAGACTAGCTCTACTATCTAAAGTTTAGGTACCCTATTTATGTTCCTTATATCTGTGGGGATTAACAAGAATATATGATGCTAACCAACCACAGGGCTCACTCGCCCTTGCCCATCACCTAAAGGCAACGATGAGTCTTACTGTAGATTTAGACTTATATGAAGTTACTCATGCCTAATGATTCATTCAAACCTTTTGGGCTGAGTGTGTTCAGCATAATAATCCACCTGGTCTCGAGTTGTAGCAACCGCTTTGCTCTATCTCCACCCCTTACTGAGAGTGGAGCCTGGACTATGATGCGATATCTTAGTGTAGCAAGGCTATGTTTGGCTAGAGCAAAATGCCTTGCTACAGGCTGCTCACTGGAACCTGAGTTCAACGCTGCCCTTATGGCTGACCTGTGCTGTGTCATTCTGACTTTAAAGCTGCACTCCGTCTTCCCTGCGTAACATAATCCACAGGGACACTTTAAAAGATACACCACGTATTTCGAGTTGCAATCCACTGACACTCGGATCTCAATCTTTCTGCCCGTATATGGGTGCTGAAATGAGTCTCCAGGTGTCAAAAAATTGCACGTGGTGCATCCGCATTTGTAGCAGCCTTTCTTCCGTCTAAGAAAATGTGGAGTGGTTGTAATTTTATGTGATACATCTGTCTTCACTAGCAAACTCCTAAGATTTTTGCTCCTGGTGTAACTGGGCATGAGTCTCCTATCCTTAAACATCCACAATTCTGGATCTGATTGGATGATAGGCCAGAATTCTTTAGCTTTTTTTGCTGTATATCCGCTGGCAGTATTGAATTGGTTAACCCAAGGAAATGCATCCTTCTTGGGTTTCTCCTCTTTGCTCACAAGGAGGGCCTGCCGAGGTTTGCTCAGTGCTTTGGCCCTTGCTTGTTCCAGCAGGTCCCTCGGGTATCCTCTCTCTAAGAATTTGGCCATCATCAGATCAAGTTGTACATCACGACTGATTGGATTATTGCTAATCCTGCATACTCTCAACATCTGTGAGTACGGCAATCCGTACACTGTATCTTTAGGATGGAAGCTGTCAAACCTGAGTATTGTGTTACGGTCTGTCTCCTTCGTGTACAATGAGGTACAGATCATTCCATTTACATTAGAGATCTGTACATCCAGAAAATTTATCTGATGTGCATCCACCACCATCGTAAATTTTACTGGGCTGGATGAGGCATTATGTGTGCTGATCAATTCACCAAGTATTTCGCTCGGGCCCGACCAAATGACCAACAAATCGTCTATATACCTCGTATACAGAATGAGATGCTTTGAAATACTTGGTTGTGACAAAAATAGCTCTTTGTCTATTTCCCACATGAACGTGTTCGCGAACGACGGGGCCACGCAAGACCCCATCGCACACCCAGTGAGCTGCAAATAAAATTTATTGTCATATAAAAAATAAATGTGCTTGAGGGTAAACTCAAGAAGTGCCAAAAAGAAATCAAGATCCGGTCCAGTATATAATGGGTTGTTAGTGATCAGAGCCTTAACCGCCCGCAAACCCTGATGGTGGGGGATACACGTATATAAACTAGACACGTCAATTGTTGCCAAGGAAGCAGTAACTGGAATAGTTTTTATCAACTCCAGCTTCCTTATCAATGTTGACGTGTCTTTAAGATGTGTATGAGTGGCTTGTATGCAGGGTTGCAGAAAGGCATCTAAATAAACAGATAGTGGTTCACAAAGTGAGCCCCTGGCAGAAATAATGGGTCTGCCTGGGGGATTGGTGGCATCTTTGTGTATTTTAGGGATTACATAAAATAAGGGTGTAACTGGGTGTGCTTTGCTTAACGCCCTATGTACTGCTGGCGGTATAATGCCTTCCGCAACGGCTTCAGCCAGAAGCCCTTCTAACTCTTTTTGGAACCTTTCGGTCAGGTCATTGCTGAGGCATACATAGGTGGAGGTGTCATCAAGGAGTCTGGTACATTCCGCTTTATATTTGTCCAAATCCATGATGACTATGGCACCTCCTTTATCTGCACCCCGAATTACTATGTCATCCTTATTCCTCAGTTCTTTAAGTGCCAGATGTTCATCTCTCGTTAAATTAGAGTGTCCATTGTCGACGTGATGTTCAATAGATGACTCCAACATGCGGTTAAACGTTTTAATTGATGAATTAGTGGATATTGGTTCAAACTGGGATTTAGGAATAATTTTTCGAAGAGATTCAGGTATATTAGAATCAGTGCACTTGTTTGGTGCTTGGGGATTTTTGCCAAAATATTCTTTTAACTTCAGATTTCGTTGTAATCTATAAGAGTCTATCTTCCACTGCACTAGATCAGGTTTGTGTGTGGGTACATATGATAAGCCTTTACTCAAGACTCCGACCATCTCTGTCGTTAGTGGCAAAGATGACAGGTTAAAAATCAATTGCGTGTCGCCTTTGGAGGTTTCTTGTCTGATACGACTCCTCTTCCTCCGCCTTGTTTGGCCCCCCCTCCTTGTGGGCCTGTTTTTCTGCCTGTTGTACCAGCCCATATACGTGCCCCTAAAGGGATGTCCTGTATTCGGTCTCCCCGGACGGAGAGGCTTTCCTCATTGTCACTGGCGGAGGTCCTGGAGAATTGAACCGTCCGTCTCCTCCTTGTTGGGCCTCTTCCGCCTTGCGGCTGTTGCTGAGTCTTCGCACCTAGCCAGGCATACACAGTATGTTGTACATAGTCCTGTTGGACACGGGACAATTTCTGTTTCTTGTACCGTATCAGGTCCCGTTGGTATTGTTCCACTTGTGTGGTTAGTTTCTCCATCCACTTAGTGGAAGTGTCGGATGCTAGGCTCCCACCGTGTTGTACTTCAAATGCATTGATCTTTTCTTTGGTACTGCTCAGTTCTTTCTTGGACTCTTCTATCACCAAAAGTATTAGGTCCATAGAGCATTTGTTTAATATGGAGATCCAACGCTTGCAAAACACAATATTGTGTCTGCGTATGGTGGGCATATTGTGGATGCGAAACCCACGTGGGATTTGCTTAGCCCGATAGTAGTCGGACAGAGTTTTTCCATGATACAGGAAATCTATCTCTCTCTTTTTTTATTTGAAGAGTTCCCTGTATAAATCCTCGTTAGGTGCTATGTCGCCTGCTCCAAATGCAGGTTCACTGTATAGAATATTCTCGGCTTCAGCATCAGAGAAACTGAGAGTTTCAAAGTTGTCACTTAACAGAAGATGAGACGCCACCTCTTCCAGGTCTACGCCTCCCTCAGCCATGTTCCTTATTCCCCGCTGTGATGCACCACAGGTACTGGTTAATATACCTCAGTATAGTCCTCCACTATTTGTTTGTGGCTGATACTGGTAAACGTTGCTTTATTTTCAGTTACACTGTGCAGCTCTGTGATGTTACAATTGAAGCACGTCCTGAATAAAGTATTCCCAATGCATATGCTGCAGGCAGGTGCCATGACGAGCCCTGTTCGTACTGCAATTGCAGGGCGTCCAGGGAACCATATACAAAGAAGTGGTCCGACACTCACAGTCGTATATAGCAGAAGGTGAATGTGCTCCGGTGCCCTCCCTCCGGACTGGGGGTCCGTACATATAGAGAAATCACAAATAAGGCGGCACTCAGAAGACCAGAATGATGTGAAACAAGCGGGTGCTTTATCAACGTTTCGGGGCACGGGACCCCGTCTTCAGGACACACATCGTGCAAATCATACAAAAGTGACAAACTAAATACCTTACCTGGACGCGTCACCGTCCGTCCTCACCGCGCCTCCGTTCGGTTTCCGGGATCCAGGCTTCCGGTCTCCAAGCCTCACAGCTGACCGGATGCCAGCTCACCAGGCCGTCACAAGGGGGCGTGTGGGAGTATTGCCAGGATACGCCTAACAACAAAAGAAACATCACAATGCAATCACAACAATAACGTGAATAAAACACATTGTGTATGACAGGCTTCTAATTACAAAGCCTGAACTAATGAACTCATACAGATAAAACACTATATATATCAATATCAATAAAGTGTCAGTGCTAAAGTGCTAATTGGATTAAAAAGGATTAAAAACAACACTCTAAGCGCAATGTAATTCCTAAAGAAAATATTAGTTACTATTAATTTTGATTACCTGGTCATCACTGTTATCTCACTGCTGCATATGCATCTATGGTCGATGTACTTATGCCCAGTGTGCTGGGAATTAATACAAATATGGCAATTGTGGGGAGTTCTGTTTTAGAATAAAGACTAGCTCTACTATCTAAAGTTTAGGTACCCTATTTATGTTCCTTATATCTGTGGGGATTAACAAGAATATATGATGCTAACCAACCACAGGGCTCACTCGCCCTTGCCCATCACCTAAAGGCAACGATGAGTCTTACTGTAGATTTAGACTTATATGAAGTTACTCATGCCTAATGATTCATTCAAACCTTTCGGGCTGAGTGTGTTCAGCATAATAATCCACCTGGTCTCGAGTTGTAGCAACCGCTTTGCTCTATCTCCACCCCTTACTGAGAGTGGAGCCTGGTCTATGATGCGATATCTTAGTGTAGCAAGGCTATGTTTGGCTAGAGCAAAATGCCTTGCTACAGGCTGCTCACTGGAACCTGAGTTCAACGCTGCCCTGATGGCTGACCTGTGCTGTGTCATTCTGACTTTAAAGCTGCACTCCGTCTTCCCTACGTAACATAATCCACAGGGACACTTTAAAAGATACACCACGTATTTCGAGTTGCAATCCACTGACACTCGGATCTCAATCTTTCTGCCCGTATATGGGTGCTGAAATGAGTCTCCAGGTGTCAAAAAATTGCACGTGGTGCATCCGCATTTGTAGCAGCCTTTCTTCCGTGTAAGAAAATGTGGAGTGGTTGTAATTTTACGTGATACATCTGTCTTCACTAGCAAACTCCTAAGATTTTTGCTCCTGGTGTAACTGGGCATGAGTCTCCTATCCTTAAACATCCACAATTCTGGATCTGATTGGATGATAGGCCATAATTCTTTAGCTTTTTTTGCTGTATATCCGCTGGCAGTATTGAATTGGTTAACCCAAGGAAATGCATCCTTCTTGGGTTTCTCCTCTTTGCTCGCAAGGAGGGCCTGCCGAGGTTTGCTCAGTGCTTTGGCCCTGGCTTGTTCCAGCAGGTCCCTCGGGTATCCTCTCTCTAAGAATTTGGCCATCATCAGATCAAGTTGTACATCACGACTGATTGGATTATTGCTAATCCTGCATACTCTCAACATCTGTGAGTACGGCAATCCGTACACTGTACCTTTAGGATGGAAGCTGTCAAACCTGAGTATTGTGTTACGGTCTGTCTCCTTCGTGTACAATGAGGTACAGATAATTCCATTTACATTAGAGATCTGTACATCCAGAAAATATATCTGATGTGCATCCACCACCATCGTAAATTTTACTGGGCTGGATGAGGCATTATGTGTGCTGATCAATTCATCAAGTATTTCGCTCGGGCCCGACCAAATGACCAACAAATCGTCTATATACCTCGTATACAGAATGAGATGCTTTGAAATACTTGGTTGTGACAAAAATAGCTCTTTGTCTATTTCCCACATGAACGTGTTCGCGAACGACGGGGCCACGCAAGACCCCATCGCACACCCAGTGAGCTGCAAATAAAATTTATTGTCATATAAAAAATAATTGTGCTTGAGGGTAAACTCAAGAAGTGCCAAAAAGAAATCAAGATCCGGTCCAGTATATAATGGGTTGTTAGTGATCAGAGCCTTAACCGCCCGCAAACCCTGATGGTGGGGGATACACGTATATAAACTAGACACGTCAATTGTTGCCAAGGAAGCAGTAACTGGAATAGTTTTTATCAACTCCAGCTTCCTTATCAATGTTGACATGTCTTTAAGATGTGTATGAGTGGCTTGTATGCAGGGTTGCAGAAAGGCATCTAAATATACAGATAGTGGTTCACAAAGTGAGCCCCTGGCAGAAATAATGGGTCTGCCTGGGGGATTGGTGGCATCTTTGTGTATTTTAGGGATTACATAAAATAAGGGGAATTTGGAATACTTTATTCAGGACGTGCTTCAATTGTAACATCACAGAGCTGCACAGTGTAACTGAAAATAAAGCAACGTTTACCAGTATCAGTCACAAACAAATAGTGGAGGACTATACTGAGGTATATTAACCAGTACCTGTGGTGCATCACAGCGGGGAATAAGGAACATGGCTGAGGGAGGCGTGGACCTGGAAGAGGTGGCGTCTCATCTTCTGTTAAGTGACAACTTTGAAACTTTCAGTTTCTCTGATGCTGAAGCCGAGAATATTCTATACAGTGAACCTGCATTTGGAGCAGGTGACATAGCACCTAACGAGGATTTATACAGGGAACTCTTCAAATTAAAAAAAGAGAGAGATAGATTTCCTGTATCATGGAAAAACTCTGTCCGACTACTATCGCGCTAAGCAAATCCCCCGTGGGTTTCGCATCCACAATATGCCCACCATAGGCAGACACAATATTGTGTTTTGCAAGCGTTGAAACTCCATATTAAACAAATGCTCTATGGACCTAATACTTTTGGTGATAGAAGAGTCCAAGAAAGAACTGAGCAGTACCAAAGAAAAGATCAATGCATTTGAAGTACAACACGGTGGGAGCCTAGCATCCGACACTTCCACTAAGTGGATGGAGAAACTAACCACACAAGTGGAACAATACCAACGGGACCTGATACGGTACAAGAAACAGAAATTGTCCCGTGTCCAACAGGACTATGTACAACATACTGTGTATGCCTGGCTAGGTGCGAAGACTCAGCAACAGCCGCAAAGCGGAAGAGGCCCAACAAGGAGGAGACGGACGGTTCAATTCTCCAGCACCTCCGCCAGTGACAATGAGGAAAGCCCCTCCGTCCGGGGAGACCGAATACAGGACATCCCTTTAGGGGCACGTATATGGGCTGGTACAACAGGCAGAAAAACAGGCCCACAAGGAGGGGGGGCCAAACAAGGCGGAGGAAGAGGAGTCGTATCAGACAAGAAACCTCCAAAGGCGACACGCAATTGATTTTTAACCTGTCATCTTTGCCACTAACGACAGAGATGGTCGGAGTCTTGAGTAAAGGCTTATCATATGTACCCACACACAAACCTGATCTAGTGCAGTGGAAGATAGACTCTTATAGATTACAACGAAATCTGAAGTTAAAAGAATATTTTGGCAAAAATCCCCAAGCACCAAACAAGTGCACTGATTCTAATATACCTGAATCTCTTCGAAAAATTATTCCTAAATCCCAGTTTGAACCAATATCCACTAATTCATCAATTAAAACGTTTAACCGCATGTTGGAGTCATCTATTGAACATCACGTCGACAATGGACACTCTAATTTAACGAGAGATGAACATCTGGCACTTAAAGAACTGAGGAATAAGGATGACATAGTAATTCGGGGTGCAGATAAAGGAGGTGCCATAGTCATCATGGATTTGGACACATATAAAGCGGAATGTACCAGACTCCTTGATGACACCTCCACCTATGTATGCCTCAGCAATGACCCGACTGAAAGGTTCCAAAAAGAGTTAGAAGGGCTTCTGGCTGAAGCCGTAGCGGAAGGCATTATACCGCCAGCAGTACATAGGGCGTTAAGCAAAGCACACCCAGTTACACCCTTATTTTATGTAATCCCTAAAATACACAAAGATGCCACCAATCCCCCAGGCAGACCCATTATTTCTGCCAGGGGCTCACTTTGTGAACCAATATCTGTATATTTAGATGCCTTTCTGCAACCCTGCATACAAGCCACTCATACACATCTTAAAGACACGTCAACATTGATAAGGAAGCTGGAGTTGATAAAAACTATTCCAGTTACTGCTTCCTTGGCAACAATTGACGTGTCTAGTTTATATACGTGTATCCCCCACCATCAGGGTTTGCGGGTGGTTAAGGCTCTGATCACTAACAACCCATTATATACTGGACCGGATCTTGATTTCTTTTTGGCACTTCTTGAGTTTACCCTCAAGCACAATTATTTTTTATATGACAATAAATTTTATTTGCAGCTCACTGGGTGTGCGATGGGGTCTTGCGTGGCCCCGTCGTTCGCGAACACGTTCATGTGGGAAATAGACAAAGAGCTATTTTTGTCACAACCAAGTATTTCAAAGCATCTCATTCTGTATACGAGGTATATAGACGATTTGTTGGTCATTTGGTCGGGCCCGAGCGAAATACTTGATGAATTGATCAGCACACATAATGCCTCATCCAGCCCAGTAAAATTTACGATGGTGGTGGATGCACATCAGATAAATTTTCTGGATGTACAGATCTCTAATGTAAATGGAATGATCTGTACCTCATTGTACACGAAGGAGACAGACCGTAACACAATACTCAGGTTTGACAGCTTCCATCCTAAAGGTACAGTGTACGGATTGCCGTACTCACAGATGTTGAGAGTATGCAGGATTAGCAATAATCCAATCAGTCGTGATGTACAACTTGATCTGATGATGGCCAAATTCTTAGAGAGAGGATACCCGAGAGACCTGCTGGAACAAGCCAGGGCCAAAGCACTGAGCAAACCTCGGCAGGCCCTCCTTGCGAGCAAAGAGGAGAAACCCAAGAAGGATGCATTTCCTTGGGTTAACCAATTCAATACTGCCAGCGGATATACAGCAAAAAAAGCTAAAGAATTATGGCCTATCATCCAATCAGATCCAGAATTGTGGATGTTTAAGGATAGGAGACTCATGCCCAGTTACACCAGGAGCAAAAATCTTAGGAGTTTGCTAGTGAAGACAGATGTATCACGTAAAATTACAACAACTCCACATTTTCTCAGACGGAAGAAAGGCTGCTACAAATGCGGATGCACCACGTGCAATATTTTGACACCTGGAGACTCATTTCAGCACCCATATACGGGCAGAAAGATTGAGAACCAAGTGTCAGTGGATTGCATCTCGAAATACGTGGTGTATCTTTTAAAGTGTCCCTGTGGATTATGTTACGTAGGGAAGACGGAGTGCAGCTTTAAAGTCAGAATGACACAGCACAGGTCAGCCATCAGGGCAGCGTTGAACTCAGGTTCCAGTGAGCAGCCTGTAGCAAGGCATTTTGCTCTAGCCAAACATAGCCTTGCTACACTAAGATATCGCATCATAGACCAGGCTCCACTCTCAGTAAGGGGTGGAGATAGAGCAAAGCGGTTGCTACAACTCGAGACCAGGTGGATTATTATGCTGAACACACTCAGCCCAAAAGGTTTGAATGAATCATTAGGCATGAGTAACTTCATATAAGTCTAAATCTACAGTAAGACTCATCGTTGCCTTTAGGTGATGGGCAAGGGCGAGTGAGCCCTGTGGTTGGTTAGCATCATATATTCTTGTTAATCCCCACAGATATAAGGAACATAAATAGGGTACCTAAACTTTAGATAGTAGAGCTAGTCTTTATTCTAAAACAGAACTCCCCACGATTGCCATATTTGTATTAATTCCCAGCACACTGGGCATAAGTACATCGACCATAGATGCATATGCAGCAGTGAGATAACAGTGATGACCAGGTAATCAAAATTAATAGTAACTAATATTTTCTTTAGGAATTACATTGCGCTTAGACTGTTGTTTTTAATCCTTTTTAATCCAATTAGCACTTTAGCACTGACACTTTATTGATATTGATATATATAGTGTTTTATCTGTATGAGTTCATTAGTTCAGGCTTTGTAATTAGAAGCCTGTCATACACAATGGGGTATATTTACTAAGATTCGTAATTTTCGGAAAAAGTTCAAAGTTCAATCGCGAATGACATCGACAGTGTAAAATTGCAAGTTTTTGAATTGATTACGACTAATTTACTAAGCTGCCGTATTTTGCCTTTTCGGGTTTTCCGATGTCGATGTCATTCGTCTATTTTTTCTGTTTTTTACGGCAGTGATTTGCAAAACACTGCCGACTTTTTCAAAATGAATCTCGGCCGGATCTGTGTGATCCGTGCTGGGGTTCATTTTTTTTTTTTAAATAAACACTGTAAAACTTTAAAAAAAATTGCGTGGGGTCCCCCCTTCTAAGCATAACCAGCCTCGGGCTCTTTGAGCCGATCCTGGTTGCAGAAATATGGGGAAAAAATTGACAGGGGTTCCCCCATATTTAAGCAACCAGCATCGGGCTCTGCGCCTGGTCCTGGTTCCAAAAATACGGGGGACAAAAAGAGTAGGGGTCCCCCGTATTTTTAAAACCAGCACCGGGCTCCACTAGCTGGACAGATAATGCCACAGCCGGGGGTCACTTTTATATAGTGCCCTGCGGCCGTGGCATCAAATATCCAACTAGTCACCCCTAGCCGGGGTACCCTGGGGGAGTGGGGACCCCTTCAATCAAGGGGTCCCCCCCAGCCACCCAAGGGCCAGGGGTGAAGCCCGAGGCTGTCCCCCCCATCCAATTGGCTGCGGATGGGGGGCTGATAGCCTTTTGTGAAAATGAAAAGATATTGTTTTTAGTAGCAGTACTACAAGGCCCAGCAAGCCTCCCCCGCATGCTGGTACTTGGAGAACCACAAGTACCAGCATGCGGCGGAAAAACGGGCCCGCTGGTACCTGTAGTACTACTACTAAAAAAATACCCCAAAAAAGACAAGACACACACACACCTTGAAAGTAAAGATTTATTACATACATCCACACAAACATATACACATACTTACCTTATGTTCACACGCAGGTCGGTCCTCTTGTCCAGTAGAATCCATGGGGTACCTGTTGAAAAAATTATACTCACAAAATCCAGTGTAGATCGGTCCTCTTCAAATCCATTTGTAATCCACGTACTTGAGAAAATAAAAAAACGGAGTCCCGACCACGAACTGAAAGGGGCCCCATGTTTTCACATGGGACCCCTTTCCCCGAATGCCAGAAACCCACTCTGACTTCTGTCTAAGTGGGTTTCTTCAGCCAATCAGGGAGCGCCACGTTGTAGCACCCTCCTGATCGGCTGTGTGCTCCTGTACTGACTGACAGGCAGCACGCGGCAGTATTACAATGTAGCGCCTATGCGCTCCATTGTAACCAATGGTGGGAACTTTCTGCCCTGCGGTTGACCGAAAGTGACCTCACCGCTGAGCAGAAAGTGAAAACATGGGGCCCCTTTCAGTTCGTGGTCGGGACTCCGTTTTTTTATTTTCTCAAGTACGTGGATTACAAATGGATTTGAAGAGGACCGATCTACACTGGATTTTGTGAGTATAATTTTTTCAACAGGTACCCCATGGATTCTACTGGACAAGAGGACCGACCTGCGTGTGAACATAAGGTAAGTATGTGTATATGTTTATGTGGATGTATGTAATAAATCTTTACTTTCAAGGTGTGTGTGTCTTGTCTTTTTTTGGGTATTTTTTTAGTAGTAGTACTACAGGTACCAGCGGGCCCGTTTTTCCGCCGCATGCTGGTACTTGTGGTTCTCCAAGTACCAGCATGCGGGGGAGGCTTGCTGGGCCTTGTAGTACTGCTACTAAAAACAATATCTTTTCATTTTCACAAAAGGCTATCAGCCCCCCATCCGCAGCCAATTGGATGGGGGGACAGGCTCGGGCTTCACCCCTGGCCCTTGGGTGGCTGGGGGGGGGTGACCCCTTGATTGAAGGGGTCCCCACTCCCCCAGGGTACCCCGGCCAGGGGTGACTAGTTGGATATTTGATGCCACGGCCGCAGGGCACTATATAAAAGTGACCCCCGGCTGTGGCATTATCTGTCCAGCTAGTGGAGCCCGGTGCTGGTTTTAAAAATACGGGGGACCCCTACTCTTTTTGTCCCCCGTATTTTTGGAACCAGGACCAGGCGCAGAGCCCGATGCTGGTTGCTTAAATATGGGGGAACCCCTGTCAATTTTTCCCCCATATTTCTGCAACCAGGATCGGCTCAAAGAGCCCGAGGCTGGTTATGCTTAGGAGGGGGGACCCCAGGCAATTTTTTTTAAGAAAATAACCACTTTCCCACACCTTCCCACTGATATACATGCACGGATCTCATGGATCCCTGCATGCCTATACAATCACGGATTAACAAAGCAGGTCTGTTTTTTTTTAGCACTTTTTTACGAGTTGTAATTTTTCACGGCAGTGTTTTATTTTTTTTTGCTTTGCACTTCTTAGTAAATGACCGAGATTCATACTTAAACAGCCGCATTTTGACCTATGGTGTATTCATTCGTAATTATTTTCATGGACTACCCAAAAAATACGAATGCCCTCATCACTGCCGTGATTTGAGTTTAGTAAATTACCGAGATGACACTTTGATGAAAAAACGGCATCTCGGTCAAAATCGGGACCTTAGTAAATATACCCCAATGTGTTTTATTCACGTTATTGTTGTGATTGCATTGTGATGTTTCTTTTGTTGTTAGGCGTATCCTGGCATTACTCCCCCACGCCCCCTTGTGACGGCCTGGTGAGCTGGCATCCGGTCAGCTGTGAGGCTTGGAGACCGGAAGCCTGGATCCCGGAAACCGAACGGAGGCGCGGTGAGGACGGCCGGTGACGCGTCCAGGTAAGGTATTTAGTTTGTCACTTTTGTATGATTTGCACGATGTGTGTCCTGAAGACGGGGTCCCGTGCCCCGAAACGTTGATAAAGCACCCGCTTGCTTCACATCATTCTGGTCTCCTGAGTGCCGCCTTATTTGTGATTTCTCTATATGTACGGACCCCCAGTCCGGAGGGAGGGCACCGGAGCACATTCACCTTCTGCTATATACGACTGTGAGTGCCGGACCAGTTCTTTGTATATATATATATGACTTTATAACTGACATTATAAAAGAGAGTTTGTCTTTGTGATATTAAGAAGCTTATTAAAATATGCAATGTGCAGTGAGTAATTTAAGTCATGTCTAACCCCAAAAATTCTATTGCCAGAACTACGCAATATATTACGATTGTATTGCAATATGTACTACAGTTATAGCTATAATTATTTATATCTCACAAATTTTACCTGGCTTGGGAACAGAGAATTTGTTCCTTATATTTATTAATTTAGGCTAGTTTCAGCCTCTACTAAGCCAGAGGTTTAAAGAGAGGACACTCTGTATTTGAATTTTAACAAGGTTTTATTGTTAAATGTTTTGTGTTTTATAAGGTTTATATTGTAGGTCTTTAAATGTCTTAATAGTTTACCACTCCATTGCCAGAAATACAGTTTATATTAATATATTTGAACATTTTCATTGAGATACATAGATTGCCACTTTTTCATTAATGAAAACAAAAATTAGATTATTTTTGTTTGTGAATTATGTGTGATACTTAATAAGGAGGAAATCACTGGTGCCTTATCTGTCAACACTTAGTTTATTACTTGCTTCCTCTTTAGAAAAACATCCTCAGGCCACGGGAGATTAATTAAATTAAAAAAACATATTATACATCTAGGGAGAATTGGGTTCCTCATTAGCACAAAATGTTTAACAATCATCAGCCTGTCCAGAGAGACTTTAGCCTCATTACAGTACACTGTGTTAAAAACAAAGCTATCTGGAGACTTTTCAGATCATTAAACTGAAAACTGTAGTATTCATATTCCCATTTGTATTATTATTGTTTGGTCGAAGTTTTTAATGTCTAATTTTCATTATAAGCTCAATATTCAGGTGTGCAGTAATGTTACATTTTAGTTTGCATTTAGTACATTTAGTACATTTTGTAAATTAATTGTAAAAAGAAGGTAAATAGCAGCCATATAATTTACAGAGTAAGCGTGTGAGAGAAGAATAATTGTGTTTAAAAATTAACTGCTGCCTCTTATATTACTATGTGTCAAAGCTCGGAGTGAGATAAAGTGGAGAGAGATAAAGTACCAAGCAATAAGATCCTACGGCTGGGTACACATCTGAATGATGTGTTACTGGCTGATCCGCCTGGCCGACATATCATACTGCCAATACACACTGTACAGTGCAGTGGTACTATGACACTATGTACCATGCCGCATGACATTGTACATGATAACTTCTGGTTGGCCGTGCAGCACGGCTAGCCAGAAGATATCGTGTACGGTCTACAGGAGCGCAAAAAAAGGCGTACACACTCTATGATCCAGCCAATATGTTGTTCCGATTTGTCCAGAAACGACATCAGAGGCATCACCAGGTGTGGTGACACCCGGTGCCCACTCTGCATTAACCTCCCCCTGTGGCCTTGCAGGGATCTCTGTTCTGTCCATCCGGGGGGCAGACAGCATTCCTGGAGAGGCTGGCTGGTGGCTGCCCCCAGAGACTGGGGGCAGGCACAGTGACTAGTGCCAGCTCTTCACCTGCGACAGGAGCTGAGGGCTGCATGAGAATATCACACTGCAGCACCCGGCTCCTGTCACTGAGTGGGCACTTTGGTGTCACCCCTTCTGTGGTTGCACCCTCCCACATCCAGCTTGTGTGCCACTGAATGACATATCATGCGAAGATCATCTTAATGTGTAGCCAGCCTAACTGCCAGTTTACAGGCAATTTGAAAATTACAGTTGGTAGCTGAGTTATTGTTTTCTCTCTCCACATCTCTATCCAAACTTTTATATACGTGCCTCAAAGTGTTTTCAATCTTCTGCTTATAATGAGACTAGCTGATGTGCCAAAGGTTTGCTTAGCAGAGCATTTTACCCCTTTTCACCCCCTTAGGAGTCAATTTTGAAAAATCCTTGCTTAGTGAGTGGCTGCAAATAACTGTCACAGTTTCCAGACCACCCAGAAGGTCACCTGTTCAAGGTCACCAAGCAAGTGCAAAGGGAGGGGTCACCAACTGTCACATATTCCAGAGAACAATGGTGATGCATTGTAAATGAAAGGTGGACGTTTTACCACATAACTCTTAAACAAAGAAGCCAATTACAACACCATTTTTAAATGCAAATCTATGGACCAAGACCTTTAATTTGATATATAATGTGTCCTGCTCTGACAACAGCATCATAGAAATATGTCACTTATAAAAGTCATCCAACTGCTATAGATAACACATGAAATCTTGAATGTGATAGGGTTCAAAACCAACAGAACCTTTAAGTTGCGTAAAACTACTGGCAAATTTGCCCTCCAAATTGCAGGAAGTAATACCATTATGAATTGAATTATTTAAATGAAAGCTATTAACCAACAGTTTGGCCCATTCCAGCATGTTGAAAAAGCCCCCAAACCCCAAGACCAATAGGTCTCTGCTATTTACCAGTGCAATCAGGCCTCTAGGAAGAGGGGCGCATATGAATGTGTGCCTCCCACCTTTCTAGAGATAACTGACCCAATGCTGAATAGTATCCTAGTGCCCTTATAGCTTTTAGCACCAGGGTAATAAGAATGAATAATGTGACCCCTTGAGAAGTACTAATAATACCCCTTGCATAAAAATAAAAATTTATTTATCCCTATGCCTCCAGTCCATCTCAGAATGACCACTGCTGAAGTCTCAAATGCCCTATTGACTGTTGGAAGAATTCTGGATTGAGAGGCCACTCCCTCTGGGAGAAATGTGGTTCTGCTGAGGAAGTCTGCTATCTATTGTCTACTCCCGGAATGAAAACCACTGAGAGTGCTGGAACAAAGGTTTCTGCCCAGGGCAGGATTTGAGCTGCCTCTGCCGTCACTGCCGTGCTCTTTGTGCCTCACTGTTGAGTTATGTAATCCACTGCTGTGGCGTTGTCTGACTGAATATGAACTGGCCAGCCAGCCAGGAAAAACTGGGCTTCTATGAGAGCCAGAAAGATGGCTCAGTTCTTGAACACTGTCACAAAATGGAGGTTAGCCGCGCTCCCTAGTCATGCATTAGCTCACCTCCGCGGCAAGCCTGGGAGCGATCCTTCAATGAAAACATGTCCCTGCCGTGTCCTGCTGTTTGCCGTGGTGTCCATGACGGTGTACCAGCGTTCTCCTTCAGGCGGCCAGTCCAGGCCGCAGCACGCCGGAGTTCCCGCCCCTCTCCTCCATGGGCAGTGCCATGACAGTCTCCAGTCAGCTGATCTCCCAGGAGCAAATCTGGAGTCTTTTCCGCATCATGTGAGCCTCTCATCCATTCAGCTGCAAGCACCGGGCATAATTTCCAGCTTCCTGCCCTAACAAGCTGTCAGTGCTTTGGTGTCTCTCAGCCTGGAGTGAGTTGCAGAATCTCCTGCTGGTAATAGACTCAGTGCAGTTATCATCTATTGCACTCTCTGACTCCCTGAATGATTTAAAGGGCCATCGCTACCACTACATCCTGGCATCTCCAGACTCACTGGAAGTCCTCCGGTGATCCAGAGGGACTATCTAACATCCTTAGTGGCTTTAAAGACAGTTCACCACTGCGCAAGGTAGCGCACCATAGTATCCGGAAAACCTGCCACTGCTGATTACAACATTGCAGTATCCATTGTGCAGAACCACTGCATCACAGCTACTGGGAAACCAGCAGTGCTGACACTACACTGCACAGTATACAGAATCCCCATTGCGCTACCACAGTTGGTCAGCATCTGGAAACAGTATTGCTGATATCCTCAGTTTCATCTTCAAGTACTGCTGACATCCTCAGCTTCATCTACAAGTGTTGCTGATATCCTCAGCTTTGTCTTCAAGTATTGCTGATGTCCTCAGCTTCCTCCGCAGTCATTGCTGATATCCTCAGCTTCTTCTTCAAGTACTGCTGATGTCCTCAGCTTCCTCCACAGTCATTGCTGATATCCTCAGCTTCATCTTCAAGTATTGCTGATGTCCTCAGCTTCCTCCAAAGTCATTGCTGATATCCTCTGCTTCATCTTCAAGTATTGCTGATACCCTCAGCTCTCTCCACAGACTCATCTACCCATGTTGCTGATGCCCTCAGCTTCTTCTACAGTTATTGCTGATGTCCTCAGTTGTCAGCTACAGTCATTGCCATAGACTTCAACCTCTTCACAGCTACCACACTGGTTCCAGCCTGTGACTTGAGCCTCTTCTGCATTGCTGGTCCTCCCAGCATTCCGTTACTCACCAATCTTCACATGACTCTCTCTGTAGGTGATAACCCAGCTACCCATTGCACTGGTGGCTCCCACCATCAGTGTTCCAGTACCCATAGCCGGTCACCTACCATCACAGTTCATACTGCCTGAGTGCCACGCCTGAATGAGCAGACCAATTCTTAAGCCAGCCCATTTCTGTCCACAGCTCTCAAGACCAGACCCAGTGTCCAGTACTAGTCTGGGTGCACAACCAAACTCAGCCGTGACAGTAAGCACTGACCCAATGGATCCGGCTAGCGGTACTGGGTTAAGTTCAGACTTGCTTCAAGCAATAGCAGCTTGTCTGGAAGGACTTGAGTTAGTACAGTGTCAGATGGTGAAAGGCTTACAAGACTTATCTGCCCGGCAAGACGGGTTTCAGGCATCTCTGTCTTCTTCTACTACAGCACCCTCAGTTCATGATCCGCTGCCGAATCCTTCTGGGGTAACCAACACTTGTCGCCTACCAACTCCTGGAAAATTTGATGGGAATTCAAAACATTGTAGAGGGTTCCTCAACCTCTGTGATGTATGCCTCACACTCCAGCCTGAGAACTTTCCTACTTCCAAGAATAAGGTGTCCATTGTGTCCCTGTTGTCTGGGAAAGCCCTTGAATGGGTGTCACCGCTGTGGGAAAGGTCGGACCCCTACCCCTGCTTCAATTGAAATTATGAGAATTCGCCAGAGGCTCCAGAACCGTTGGTCAATACGTCATTGAGTTCCAGACTTTAGCCTCTGAAATCCAGTGGAACAAACAAGCCCTCATTGCAGCTTTCTGGCATGGTCTCTCCAAAAAAATCAAGGATGAATTAGCCTCCCATGACTTACCGACAACCCTCAAGGACATTATGTCACTGTGCAATAAAACTGATTTGCGCTTCCTAGAACGGAGTCACGAGAGATCCCACCTTGAGAAGCCTCAACTTCGACCTGCTTCTCGTCCTAGCTCCCTGGCTTTGGATGTTGAGCCCATGCAAGTGAATCGTTCCAAGCTCCCCGCAAAGGAAAGGCAGCACCGCCAGCAACAGAACTTTTAGTATGTATTGCGGTGAGAGTGGTCATCTAGTTTCTGCCTTTTCCAAGCATCCCGGAAACGGACGATCCTAGGTTCCGAAAGAGAGCTGAATCTAGGAACCCAAAGAGTCTCTCCAAGCAAGAAGGATTCAATCATATTGGTATCCCTGCAGCTTCCCACCGGCCTCAAAACCTGTCCAGCCCTGTGGATTCTGGTGCAGCAGGAAAAAGTTTTTCAGCTGACCTGGTATTCCAGTATAACATACCAGTTCAGAAGCTACCTCAAGCTATTACCCTCACTGCTGTAGATGGGAGTATTATACCGCATGGGACTATCACTCAAGAAACATGTTCTTTGACCCTCTTTGTAGGAGTGCTTCACTGCGAAGTCCTTTCTTTTTTTGTTTTACCTAAGTCTTCTCAGCCAATTGTTCTCGGCCTTCCATGGCTTCAGCAGCATAATCCACAATTGGATTGGAATACCATGCAAATTCTTTCCTGGGGAACGGCATGTCACTCCCGGTGTTTGCAGAAGATCATTCCTGTCCGAAAATCTGAAGTTCCCATTCCGGAGACATTGCTCTAGCCATACCATGCTTTTGCGGATGTCTTCAGTAAATAAGGAGCAGATAAACTGCCACCTCATCGGCAATGGAACTGCCCCATTGACCTTCTTCCTGGCAAGTCACCTCCCAGAGGAAGAACCTATCCTCTTTCTACTCTTGAAACTGCTGCAATGTCAGAGTATATTGAAGAGAATCTTGAGAAAGGCTTCATCCATCCCTCGTCCTCACCTGCCGGCGCAGGTTTCCTCTTCGTCAAGAAAAAGGATGGGGGCCTCCATCCCTGTTTTGATTACAGGGGTTTAAATGACAGTACGATCAAGAATCGATACCCATTAGGCCTAATCACTGCACTCTTTGACTGGGTCAAGGGAGCAACCATTTTTTCTAAATTGGACTTATGGGGTGCATATAACCTCATTCGCATTAGAGCAGATGACGAGTGGAAAACTGCTTTTAATACTCGAGATGGACACTACGAGTATCTTGTTATGCCATTCAGTCTCAGCAATGCACCTGCTGTGTTCCAACACTTCGTCAATGAGATATTCCGGAATTTACGGTACCAGTCTGTCGTAGTGTATCTTGATGACATCTTAATATTTTCCCAATATTTACAAACTCATCGGCAACAAGTGCAGGAAGTCCTCTGTCATCTGAGAACTCATCAACTCTTTAGCAAACTGAAAAAAAATGTATCTTTGAAGGACCCTCCATAGCGTTCCTGGGATATATAATTTCTGGTTCCAGTCTTCGTATGGACCCTGAAAAAGTTAAAGCAATTTAAACCTGGAATGAACCCACGACACTTAGAGCAACTCAATGTTTTCTGGGGTTTGCAAATTATTACTGGAAATTCATTCTAGGTTTCTCCACCCTGGTTGCTCCCATATTCGCTCTTACCTGCAAAGGTGCAAATCCTAGTTCCTGGTCTCCTGAAGCCAAACAGACTTTTCAACTATTGAAAGAAGCGTTCACCTCTGCTCCAGTACTCCAGCAGCCAGATTTCTTGTGGCCATTATTCCTGGAAGTGGATACTTCTGCTGTGGGGGTTGGAGCAGCTTTGTCTCAATGCTGTCCTGATGAAAAACTCCATCCTTGTGCTTATTTTTCCAGAAAATTTGCCCCTGCGGAAAAGAACTGCCCCATTGGGGAAAAAGAGTTACTTGCAATCAAATTAGCCTTTGAAGAATGACAATATCTTTTGGAAGGAGCTCTATTCCCAATTACTATCTATACAGATCATCAGAATTTCCTCTTCTTCAAGAATTTTCAGTGCTGCTCACCTCATCAAGCCCGATGGTATCAGTTCTTCTCCAGATTTAACTTTAACCTCACTTACCGCCCGGGATCTCAAAATGGAAAAGTGGATGTCCTTTCCCATTCTTTCTCTCAGGAAGATGACCCTTCTTCTGGAAACCAAAGTTCAGTTCTCAGTCCCTCAGTCTTCGCTTCAGCTAAAGCAAGTCCAGTACCTTCCATGGGAAAGACCTTCGTTGCCACAAATCTTCGGAAGCAACTCCTTCAATGGGCTCATTCATCTCTTTTTTTCAGATCATATTGGAGTACAGAAAACCCTGGAATTCTTAAGCAGATCCTACTGGTGGCAATCCATTCGACAGGACACTCAAGCATTTATAGCATCATGTGTCAAGTGTGCCCAACACAAGTCCCCACGTCAGACTCCTGTGGGGCCACTCCATTCACTGTCCATATCTGTTCATCCTTGGACTCACATATCAATAGACTTCATCACAGACTTACCTGCTTCTCAGGGAAAACTACAATCTGGGTTATCATGGATCGATTTCCTAAAATGGCACACTTTGTACCTCTCTCAGGTCTACCTTCTGCTTCTCAACTGGCCAAGTTGTTCATTTCTGATATTTTCCAACTACATGGCCTTCCCAAAGAGATTGTATCTGATTGAGGAGTTCAGTTTGTAGCAAAATTTTGCAGGTCTCTCTGCTCTTCATTACAAGTCAAACTGAAGTTTTCTACGGCTTACCACCCTCAAAGTAATGGCTAAACAGAGCGAGTCAATCAAGACTTAGAGACATTTCTTCATCTGTTCCTGTCTTTATCCCAAGACATCTGGGTGGATCTTCTGCCATGGACTGAATTTTCACGTAATAATACGTATCACTCCTCTTCTGAAGCCACACCATTCTTTACAGTATACTGGCTGCATCCACGAGTCCCAGAATTCCATGCTGCTCCACCAATGGATGTTCCAACAGCACAAAGAACACTCAAATACTTTTCTCTTATGTCCTAGAGGATGCTGGGGACTCCGTAAGGACCACAGGGGGTATAGACGGGCTCCACAGGAGATAGGGCACCTAAAAAGATCTTTGACTATGGGTGTGCACTGGCTCCTCCCTCTATGCCCCTCCTCCAGACCTCAGTTAGATCTTGTGCCCAGAGGAGAATGGGTGCACTGCAGAGAGCTCTCCAGAGTTTTCTGTGGAAAAAGAATTTTGGTAGGTTTTTTATTTTCAGGGAGTCCTGTTGGCAACAGGCTCCCTGCATCGTGGGACTGAGGAGAGAGAAGCAGAGCTGGCTTGTGAAGTTGGGCACTGCTTCTAGGCTACTGGACACCATTAGCTCCAGAGGGAGTCGGAACACAGGTCTCACCTGGGGTTCGTCCCGGAGCCGCGCCGCCACTGTCCTCCTCACAGATGCCGAAGATAGAAGCCGAGTGAGTATTGAGGAAAAGACTTCAGGCGGCAGAAGACATCAGATCTTCATGAGGTAAGCGCGCAGCGGTAAGCTGCGCGCCATTGCTACCTGTCACACACACAATGCAGGCACTGAAAGGTGCAGGGCGCAGGGGGGGGGGCGCCCTGGGCAGCAATAAACCTCGTTTTGGCCATATATAAGGTGGATTAGGCTGGGGGACAGTAAATCCGCGGACCCCCGCCATTTTATTAATATATGATGAAGGGACCGAAGCCCGCCGTCGGGTGGGCGGGGCTTGATCCTCAGCACTAACCAGCGCCATTTTCTCCACAGAGGCTGCATGAGGAAAACACTGGCTCCCTGTTCTCTCCCCTGCTCAGCTTCACAGGTTGGAAAAAGGAGGAGGGGGGCACTTTGGCGATGCAGTGAGTGGAGATTACGATTAAAACATATAAAAGCGCTATCTGGTTGTATATTCCAGTGTTTTTAAGTGCTGGGTGTGTGCTGGCATACTCTATCTCTCTGTCTCTCCTAAGGGTCTGGTTGGGGTTTTGTACCCTTATAGGTAAATCCCTGTGTGTGTGGGGTGTCGGTACATGTGTGTCGACATGTCTGAGGCGGAAGGCTTCTCCAAGGAGGAGGTGGAGCAAATGAGTGGTGTGTCCCCGTCGGTTGTGCCGACTCCTGATTGGATGGACATGTGGCATATGTTGCATGCAAGTGTGGCATCTTTACATAAGAGGCTTGATAAGGCTGGTTTAGTCCATCAGGCGGTCAATCCTCAGATTGGACCGACTCACAGGGCCCGTTGGGGTCTCAAAAGCGTCCCTTAACACAAGACACTACTACCGACACGGATTCTGATTCCAGTGTCGACTATGACAAAGTAAAATTGCACCCTAGGGTGACTAAAACTATTCAGGGTATAATTGTGGCAATAAGGGATGTCTTGCATATTGTGGATGAACCCTCGATCCCCGACACAAGGGTACACATGTTTAAGGAAAAGAAACAGATTATTAATTTTCCCACATCTCATGAATTAAATGAGTTCTTTGGAAAAGCTTGGGAGACTCCGGATAAGAGACCGCAGATCCCCAAAAGAATTTTTATGGCATACCCTTTCCCTAAGCAGGACAGGGATATTTGGGAATTACCCCCCACTGTGGACAAGGCCCTGACGCGCTTATCCAAGAAAGTGGCGCTACCGTCTCCTGACACAGTGGCCCTTAAAGACCCAGCAGATCGCAGGCAAGAAACTACCTTAAAGGGTATTTATTCTCATACGGGTGCTGTGCTAAGACAGATGATTGCGTCGGCATGGGTGTGTAGCGCAATTGCAGCTTGGACAGATGAGCTGACAGATCAATTTGATACTATGGTTAAGGACACTATATTCCTAACTCTAGGCCATATAAAAGACGCAGTCTTATTTATGAGGGATGCTCAAAGGGACGTTGGATTGCTAGCTTCTAGGGCCAATGCATGGCTATCTCAGCGAGAAGATCCTTATGGACTCGCCAATGGACGGGTGATGCGGATTCCAAGAAACATATGGAAGTACTACCCTATAAGGGGGATGTATTGTTTGGGGATGGGCTGACGGACCTGGTTTCCACAGCTACAGCAGGTAAATCAAATTTTTTACCATATATTCCCCAGCAAAAGAAAGTAACACCCTATCAGATGCAGTCCTTTCGGTCGCACAAGTCTAAAAGAGGTCGGGGATCCTCTTTCCTCGTCAGAGGTAAGGGCAGAGGCAAGAGAGCACCTGCTGCAGCAGGTGCCCAGGAACAAAAGTCCTCCCCGGCTGCTTCAAAACCCACAGCATGACGCTGGGGCTCCCCTGAGGGAGTCCGCACCGGTGGGGGCACGTCTTCGACTTTTCAGTCAGGCCTGGGTCAGTTTGGACCTGAATCCCTGGGTGCTGGAAATAGTTTCCCAGGGTTACAAACTGGAATTCGAGGAGGTGCCCCCGCGCCAATTTTTCAAATCGGCCCTACCAGCTTCCACATCGGAAAGGGATGTAGAGTTAGCTGCAATTCAAACGCTGTGTATACAGCAAGTGATAATCAAGGTTCTCCTGCACCAGCAGGGAAGAGGTTACTACTCAACCCTATTTGTGGTCCCGAAACCAGATGGTTCGGTCAGACCGATTTTGAATCTGAAATCCCTAAACCTGTACATAAAAAGATTCAAATTCAAAATGGAATCACTCAGAGCGATAATAGCCAACATGGAGGAGGGGGAGTTTATGGTGTCTCTGGACATAAAGGATGTGTACCTTCATGTCCCCATATATGCCCCCCATCAGGAATACCTGAGATTCGCTGTACAGGATTGTCATTACCAATTTCAGACGTTGCCGTTTGGGCTTTCCACGGCCCCGAGGATTTTCACCAAGATAATGGCGGAAATGATGGTGGTCCTGCGCAAGCATGGTGTCACAATTATCCCATACTTGGACGATCTCCTGATAAAAGCAAGATCAAGAGAGAAATTGCTGAGCAGTGTGGCGCTCTCTCTGAGAGTGCTCCAGCAACACGGTTGGATTCTAAATCTACCAAAGTCACAGTTGATTCCGACAACTCGACTGCCGTTCCTAGGTATGATACTGGATACGGAACAAATGAAGGTCTTCCTCCCAATAGAGAAAGCCCAAGACATCCAGAACATGGTCAGAGAACTGCTAAAACCGAAAAGGGTGTCAGTTCACCAATGCACTCGAGTTCTGGGGATAATGGTGGCGGCCTACGAGGCCATTCCCTTCGGCAGGTTCCATGCAAGGACTTTTCAATGGGACCTTCTGGACAAGTGGTCCGGGTCACATCTGCACTTACATTGGAAAATAACTCTGTCCCCAGGGACCAGACTGTCCCTCCTGTGGTGGTTGCAAAGTGCTCACTTCCTGGAGGGTCGCATGTTCGGAATTCAGGATTGGATCCTGGTTACCACGGACGCGAGCCTCCGAGGATGGGGAGCGGTCACACAGGGAAAACATTTTCAGGGTCTGTGGTCAGACCAGGAGTCCTGTCTACACATCAATGTGTTGGAACTCAGGGCCATTTACAACGGCCTTCGACAAGCGGAGAATTTTCTTCGAAACCTACCGGTTCTGATTCAATCAGACAATGTCACAGCAGTGGCTCATGTGAACCGCCAAGGCGGGACAAAAAGCAGAGTCGCGATGGCGGAAGCCACAAGGATCCTTCGCTGGGCGGAAAATCATGTAAGCGCTCTGTCAGCTGTCTTCATTCCGGGAGTGGACAACTGGGAAGCAGACTTCCTCAGCAGACACGATCTCCATCCAGGAGAGTGGGGACTTCATCAAGAAGTCTTTGCAGACGTAACACGTCTTTGGGGAACTTCTCAAATAGACATGATGGCGTCACGTCTCAACAAAAAACTTCAGAGGTACTGTGCCAGGTCTCGGGACCCTCAGGCAATAGCAGTGGATGCTCTGGTAACACCGTGGGTGTTCAAATCGGTCTATTTGTTTCCTCCTCTTCCTCTCATCACGAAAGTGTTGAGGATCATAAGACGAAGAAGAGTACAGACGATACTCGTTGTCCCAGACTGGCCTCGAAGGGCTTGGTACTCGGATCTACAAGAGATGCTCACAGGAGACCCCTGGTCTCTTCCTCTGAGGGAAGACCTGTTGCAGCAGGGGCCCTGTGTATTTCAAGACTTACCGCGGTTACGTTTGACGGCATGGCGGTTGAACGCCGAATCCTAGCAAAAAAGGGGATTCCGGAAGAGGTCATCCCTACGTTAATAAAGGCTAGGAAGGAGGTGACGATAAAACATTATCACCGTATCTGGCGAAAGTATGTGTCTTGGTGTGAGACCAAGAATGCACCTACGGAAGATTTTCATCTGGGTCGTCTTCTCCACTTCCTACAGACAGGAGTAGATATGGGCCTGAAATTAGGCTCTGTTAAGGTACAGATTTCGGCCCTCTCGATTTTCTTTCAGAAGGAATTGGCTTCTCTTCCAGAAGTCCAGACGTTTGTAAAGGGAGTGCTGCACATCCAGCCCCCTTTTGTGCCTCCAGTGGCACCATGGGACCTGAACGTGGTGTTGCAGTTCCTAAGATCACACTGGTTTGAACCGCTAACCAAAGGTTGAGTTGAAATTTCTTACCTGGAAGGTGGTCATGTTGTTGGCCTTAGCATCAGCAAGGCGAGTGTCAGAGTTGGCGGCTTTGTCACACAAGAGCCCCTACTTGATTTTTCATGTGGATCGAGCTGAATTGAGGACACGTCCGCAATTTTTGCCTAAAGTGGTTTCTTCGTTCCATATGAATCAACCTATTGTGGTGCCTGTGGCTACAAGTGACCTGGAGGATTCCAGATCCCTGGACGAAGTCAGGGCCTTAAAAATTTATGTAGCCAGGACGGCTAGAATTAGGAAAACAGAGGCTCTGTTTGTCCTGTATGCGGCCAATAAGATTGGTGCTCCTGCTTTGAAGCAGACTATTGCTCGCTGGATCTGTAATACGATTCAGCAGGCTCACTCTACGGCTGGATTGCCGGTACCAAATTCGGTTAAGACCCATTCCACTAGGAAGGTGGGCTCTTCTTGGGCGGCTGCCCGAGGCGTCTCGGCTTTACAACTTTGCCGAGCGGCGACTTGGTCGGGGTCAAACACTTTTGCTAAATTCTACAAGTTTGATACCCTGGCTGATGAGGACCTAGCGTTTGCTCAGTCGGTGCTGCAGAGTCATACGCACTCTCCTGCCTGATTGGATGCTTTGGTATAAAACCCATGGCCCTTACGGAGTCCCCAGCATCCTCTAGGACGTAAGAGAAAATAAGATTTTAAACCTACCGGTAAATCTATTTCTCCTAGTCCATAGAGGATGCTGGGCGCCCGTCCCAGTGCGGAAACTCTGCAAGACTTGTATATAGTTGTTCCTTACATAAGGGCTATGTTACAGTTGACATCAGTCTTGGACCGTTACTGTTGTTTTGTTCATACTGTTGACTGGTTATGTATGTTCCAGGTTACATGGTATGATTGGTGTGGACTGGTATGAATCTTGCCCTTGGATTGCTAAATCCTGCCTTGTATTGTCCATCTCCTCTGGGCACAGTTCTCTAACTGAGGTCTGGAGGAGGGGCATAGAGAGAGGAGCCAGTGCACACCCATAGTCAAAGTTCTTTTTAGGTCCCCTATCTCCTGCGGAGCCCGTCTATACCCCCTGTGGTCCTTATGGAGTCCCCAGCATCCTCTACGGACTAGGAGAAATAGATTTACCGGTAGGTTTAAAATCTTATTTTTATTCATTTGGAAAAAGGTCCATTCTGCTCTGAAAAAGTCTTCCAAGCATTATAAATTTTTTACAGACCGAAAAAGGAAAGCTGTTCCTCTTCTTCAAGTTGGCGACAAGGTGTGGCAGTCTACCCGTAATTTTCGCCTCAGACTACCTTTAATGAAATTTGCTCCTCGGTACATTGGCCCATTCATAATACAAAAGGTGATCAATCCAGTTGCCTATCAGCTGAAG
Source organism: Pseudophryne corroboree (assembly GCF_028390025.1). Taxonomy (NCBI): domain Eukaryota; kingdom Metazoa; phylum Chordata; class Amphibia; order Anura; family Myobatrachidae; genus Pseudophryne; species Pseudophryne corroboree. The sequence continues at coordinate 186,389,296 of NC_086453.1, read as the reverse complement.
CTTCCGTCTTTCCTTCGGATTCCGAATTCTTTTCACGTCTCCTTGCACAAACCATTGATCCTTAATCAATTTCAGTCGGTTCCTCCTTCTGGACCAAAGGTTCGCACTCAATGAGGTGTGGAATTTGAAATTGAGAAGATTCTTGACTCTTGTATCCGTTATGAGAGATTTCAGTATCTGATTGATTGGAGGGGATATGGCCCCAAAGAGAGATCTTGGATCTTTGCGGAGGACATACACGCGTCTCTTCTAGTGAGAAGATTTCATTCTATATTTCCTCAAAAGCCAAATAGGCGTCCAGAGGCTGCTCCTAAAGGAGGGGGTACTGTCACAAAATGGAGGTTAGCTGTGCTCCCTAGTCGTACTTTTGGTCATCTCCGCCGCAAGCCTGGGCATGATCCTTCAATCAAGATGTGTCCCGCTGTGTCCTGCCGCTTGCCGTGGTGTCCATGATGGAGTTCCAGCATCCTCCTTTTGGCGGCCGGTCCAGGCTGCAGTATGCCGTAGTTAACGCCGCTCTCCTCCATGGGCAGTGCCATGACAGTCTCCAGTCAGCTGATCTCCCAGGAGCAAACCCGGAGTCTCTTCCACATAATGTGAGCCACTCATCCATTCAGCTGCAAGGACTGGGTATAAGTTCCAGCTCCCTGCACTAACAAGCTGTCAGTGCTTTGGTATATCTCAGCCTGGAGTGAGCTCCAAAATCTCCTGCTGGTAATAGACTCAGTGCAGTTATCATCTATTGCACTCCCTGTCTCAATGGATGATTTAAAGGGCCATTGCTGCCACTACATCTTGGCATCTACAGACTCACTGGAAGTCCTCCAGTGATCCAGAGGGACTATCTAACATCCCTAGCGGCTTTAGAGAATCTGCTGGTTTTTACCAGCTTCCAGTTCACTGCTGCGCAAGGTAGTGCACCATAGTATCTAGAAAACCTGTCACTGCTGATTATAACATTGCAGTATCCATTGTGCAGAACCACCACATCACAGCTACTGGGAAACCAGCAGTGTAGACACTACACAGTATACAGAATCCCCATTGCGCTACCACAGTTGGCCAGCATCTGGAAACAAGTATTGCTGATATCCTCAGCTTCATCTTCAAGTATTGCTTACATCCTCAGCTTCATCTACAAGTATTGCTGATATCCTCAGCTTTGTCTTCAAGTATTGTTGACATCCTCAGCTTCGTCTTCAAGTATTGCTGATGTCCTCAGCTTCCTCCACAATCATTGCTGATATCCTCCGCTTCAACTTCAAGTATTGCTGATGTCCTCAGCTTCCTCCACAGTCATTGCTGATATCCTCAGCTTCGCCTTCAGGTATTGCTGATGTCCTCAGCTTCCTCCACAGTCATTGCTGATATCCTCAGCTTCGTCTTCAAGTATTGCTGATGTCCTCAGCTTCCTCCACAGTCATTGCTGATATCCTCAGCTTTGTCTTCAAGTATTGCTGATACCCTCAGCTCTCTCCACAGACTCCTCTACCATTGTTGCTGATGCCCTCAGCTTCTTCTACAGTTATTGCTGATGTCCTCAGTTCTCGTCTACAGTCATTGCCATAGGCTTCAACCTCTTCACAGCTACCACACTGGTTCCAGCCTGTAACTTGAGCCTCTCCTTCATTGCTGGTCCTCCCAGCATTCCATTACTCACTAGTCTTCACATGACTCTCTCTGTAGGTGATAACCCGGCTACCCATTGAGCTGGTGGCTCCCACCATCAGTGTTCCAGTACCCATAGCCAGTCACCTACCATCACAGTTCATACTGGCTGACTGCCACGCCTAAATGAGCAGACCAATTCTTAAGCCAGCCCAGTTCTGTCCATAGCTCCCAAGACCAGACCCAGTGTCCAGTACTAGTCCAGGTGCACAACCAAACTCAGCCGTGACAAACACCTTGATCGGCAGAGCCATTTTTGACAGTGACCAAAGGCTTTTGTTATGCACACCAGTGCCTGCAGGAATGTACTGGTGTCTGAACTGTTATGCACACCAGTGCCTGCAGGAATGTACTGGTGTCTGAACTGTTATGCACACCAGTGCCTGCAGGAATGTACTGGTATCTGAATGGATAGGGATGCAAAACAAATGAACTCACAGACAGACTGGGGAATATGACATTACGTACACAGAAGGTGATAGGGTAACGAAATAAACACAAAGTGAACAGAGAAGCCCAGAGGTTAAGAAACTGGGTGTCTCCCTAGTATTAGGAATGCTTAGATGGAAAAAGCAAGATGTTGTGTTTTAAGACGTAGAGAACCCGAAATGCTGTTGCTAAGGGCAACAGCAAAACCCTAAAGGGTTACCAATGGGTGTGGCAGTAAACTCCTTGGTCAGAGATGGAATGATAGACACAAGGAGAGTCTCCACAATCCTAATCCTCACTTGCAGTGCACAGGTTCAGCTTACTGCCACCAAGCTGACACCTGAACACCTTGCACAGTGAGAAAGGATTTAGGCAGGCAAGTCTGAGAATACAGCCGCAAACTTGCTAAGTTCACAGAGTAGCAAAAGAACCCCAGCAAGTTAATCGACTGACTCCAGTCTTACTGCTAGGTCTGGATTGGCAGAGTGTAGTACCAAATCCCCAGGCCTATTTGCAGTAAGCAACAACAAATACAAAGCTACACAGTACTGGCTAACTTTCAGGAACTAACTAACCAACAAAGATTCAGCAGCATCTGCTTAACCTGAGAAGAGGGTTTATAAAGCAGGTGCTGTCCACGCCCCACTCAGACCTCACAGACTGTGAGCACAAAAACCAGCACCGGATCCCCTGCCGTGCACAGAGCCTGTAACCACTGCACAGCAAAAGACCCGAACCGGAGTATCAGCTGCGCTCAGGTTACTCCGCTAGTACTTGTCTCCCGGTTGCCATGACGACGTGGCAGCACAGGGCAGGAGACCCTAACAGTACCCCCCCTCTGACGAGGGGTCAAAGAACCCCTACCACCGGGTTTATCGGGGAACTGCGAGAAGAAAGAGCGTATCAGTCTGGGGGCATGAAGATCACAACTGCGCACCCACGACCGCTCCTCCGGGCCATACCCCTTCCAGTGCACCAAAAATGACAGCCGACCCCGAACCATCTTGGAGTCAAGAATCCTTTCAACAACAAACTCCCTCTGGCCACGTATCAGAAAAGGGGAAGGTCTTCCACTGGAAGAAGGATTACTAATCGCCCATTTTAAAAGGGAACAATGAAATGTTTTATTGATACCCAAAGAACGGGGCAGATCTAACTGAAATGCCACCGGATTGATAACCCTGCTGATCTTATAAGGGCCGATGAACCGGGGGCCTAACTTATGAGATGGCTGTCTCAACTTCAAATTTTTGGTAGACAACCAGACGAAGTCTCCTAATTTGAAGCTGCAGGGTCTTTTCCGCTTATCAAAAACCCTTTTGGTCACTAATGACACAGACACAAGGGCTTTCTTCACTTTCCTCCAAATACCTCTAAGGACCGAAACCACAGAGGAACCACCAGGCGTGGAGTCCAGGGGGTCAAAAGAATTGGCCTTAGGATGATGCCCATACACACAAAGGAAGGGAGAGATCCCTGTAGCAGAGTGAGCCGCGTTGTTATAGGCAAACTCCGCCATGGACAGATGAGCAACCCAGTCAGTCTGACACTTTGAGACATAACACCTGAGGAACTGCTCCAAGGACTGGTTCACCCTTTCAGTCTGCCCATTAGACTGCGGATGGTAGCCTGATGACAAGCTGACAGAAATCTGGAGATCGGAACAAAATGCCCTCCAAAATTTGGCCACAAACTGGGATCCTCGGTCAGAGACCACATCAAGTGGCAACCCGTGGAGACGCACAACATGCAGCATAAATAATTCAGACAGGCATCTGGCCGATGGCAGCCCAACCAGTGGAACGAAGTGCGCCATCTTCGAAAACCTGTCAACGACAACCCAGATGGCTGTCATCCCCGAGGATTTGGGCAAGTCCACCACAAAATCCATTGAAATGTGGGTCCATGGCTTAGATGGAATAGAGAGTGGATGTAATGGGCCAACAGGAACCCCTCTAGGAGTCTTATTTCGGGCACAGATGTCACATGCCCGAACCCACTGATCCACATCCTTAGCCACCGAGGGCCACCACACCGCCCTAGATAGCAACTCCCGAGTTCTGGCAATACCCGGGTGACCTGCCGACTTCTTGGCATGGAATTCCAGGAACACTTGCTGTCTTAACCTAGGAGGCACAAACAAAAGACCTACCGGAAGGTCTGGAGGAGCCTGCTCCTGTGCTCTAAGGACTAATGACAAGAGGTCCTGGGTAATGCCCACTTTAATACATGATGGGGACACAATGGGCAACGGCTCCTCGGTGGTCTCCTGGATTGGAGCAAAACTCCGCGAGAGCGCATCAGCCTTGATGTTTTTTGACCCAGGGCGATATGTTATCAAAAAATTAAAGCGAGCAAAAAACAAAGCCCATCTTGCCTGCCTGGCATTGAGACGCTTCGCTGACTCTAAATATGCCAGATTCTTATGGTCGGTGAGAATTGAGACCACAAACTTAGCCCCCTCAAGCCAGTGTCTCCACTCCTCGAGTGCATCCTTAATAGCCAACAATTCCCGGTTACCCACGTCATAATTCATCTCGGCAGTCGAAAATTTACGGGAAAAGTAAGCACAGGGATGAAGGCGATTATCAGACACTCCCATCTGAGAGAGCACTGCCCCAATACCCATCTCAGAGGCATCCACCTCCACCACAAAAGGACGCTCTGGATCTGGGTGTCGCAGCACCTTGGCCGAGACAAATGCCCTTTTGAGACGGGCAAAAGCCGCTTTAGCCTCACAAGACCAGTGAGCAACACCCGCCCCTTTCTTAGTGAGTGCCACCAAGGGCGCCACTATAGACGAAAATTCAGCGATAAATCGTCTATAAAAATTTGCAAAGCCCAGGAAACGCTGAAGCGCCTTCAAACTAGTGGGCTGCACCCAATCCAGGACTGCCTGTACCTTGGAACCCTCCATTTGGAAACCTTCTGGGGAGATAATATATCCTAGAAATGCGATTTTCTGAACTTCAAATTCGCACTTCTCCAGCTTCGCCCCAAGCCGGTGGTCTCTGAGTTTCTGGAGGACAAAGCGTACATGCTTCCGATGTTCCTCCAGGGAATGGGAGAAGATTAGGATGTCATCTAAGTATACAACTAAGAATCTATCCAAATATTCCCTGAGTACATCGTTCATGAAATCCTGGAAGACTGCCGGGGCATTACAGAGCCCAAAAGGCATCACCAAATATTCATAATGCCCTGAGTGGGTATTAAAGGCAGTCTTCCATTCATCCCCCTCTCTTATTCGGATTAGATTGTACGCCCCGCGTAGGTCAATCTTAGAAAAAATGGTGGCAGTACGAAGCTGGTCAAACAAGACCGAAATGAGAGGCAGTGGGTATGAGTTTTTAATCGTGATACGGTTCAATTCCCTGAAGTCGATGCAGGGTCGCAACGAACCGTCCTTTTTACCCACGAAGAAGAACCCCGACCCAACCGGAGACTGTGAAGGTCTGATAAATCCCTTAGCCAAGTTCTCCTGAATGTACTCTGCCATAGCCTGAGTCTCAAGACGTGACAGGGAGTACAACCTGCTCTTGGGAAGCTTAGCATTCGGCAACAAATCAATGGCGCAGTCATAGGGGCGATGGGGAGGTAGTACCTCTGCAATTTTTTTTGAGAACACGTCCGCAAAATCTGCATAACACCCTGGCAATCCTGGCAAACTTAGCTGCGAGAGCCTGACTGGAAGGCTCAAGCAACTCCTGAAACAATCAGTACCCCAACTAAGAATCTCCCCAGAGACCCAGTCAAATTGAGGATTGTGGGCCCTTAACCAGGGTAATCCCAACACCAATGGGGCAAAAGTACAGACAGTCACATAAAAGGACAATTTTTCAGAGTGTGTGGCTCCAATAAACAAAGAAATCTGGCTAGTGCAAGAGGTAATTTTACCTTGGGATAATGGTTCCCCGTTTAACCCACAAATCTCAATTTCCAATGCCAAGGGTACTAAGGGAACAGAGTGTTTCAGGGCGAATTGGCGGTCCATAAAAACCCCGTCGGCCCCACTGTCCACAAAGGCCTCCGTCTTTACAGTTTGATCGAGGATCTTCAAGGTCACCGGAATGATAAAAGTCTTCTTGGGAAATTCTGACTTCTGGCCTGACAGGATATTTCCCATCACCCTCAGGCCCTGAAGTTTTCCGGCTTTTCTGGGCATGATACTACCACATGACCTTTATTCCCACAGTACAAACACAACCCCTGCTGTCTCCTCCGCGTCTTCTCACGCGAGGAGAGGCGGGTAGCCCCAATCTGCATAGGCTCCTCGGAAAATTCCTCAGAGTCTGAGGTTCCCTTGGGAAAGAAGGAAACCTCGGTCTCCCTTTCAAGCCTACGCTCTCTCAGCCGTCTATCCACCCGGATGGATAACTGCATGAGCTGATCCAAGCTATCAGGCAAGGGATATTGTACCAGTTGGTCTTTTATCTGGTTAGAAAGACCTCTTCGTTACTGGTGTCTCAGGGCTGGGTCATTCCACTGGGTATCATGGGCCAACCTCCGAAACTCCGTGCAGTAAACCTCAACTGGCCTTCGCCCTTGCTTAAGGATCGAAATCTGAGCCTCGGCTGAGGCCGTCTTGTCAGGGTCATCATACAACATGCCCAGTGCCGTAAAAAAAGCATCAACACTTTTAAGCGACGGACAGTCAGGCTGCAACCCATATGCCCAGACCTGTGGGTCTCCTTGTAGCAAGGAAATCACTATGCCCACCCGCTGAATCTCCGACCCAGAAGACTGAGGCCTAAGCCGGAAGTATAGCTTGCAGCTCTCTTTGAAACAAAAGAACTGCGAGCGATCTCCAGAAAAACGATCCGGGAGATTTACTTTCGGCTCCTTAACCCCTGCAGGTGCTGCTGCTGCGGGAGCTCCGCCAGCGGCCTGGGAGGTGTGCATTTTAATGGACAAATCATTAAATTGTCGAGTCAGGACCTGCACCTGATCGACCACCTGTTGCAAAGTATTTTGAGGGGTATGCTCCATATTCCCACAAAATTTCAACAGGAGTATTGGGCTGCTGAATATGTTATGCACACCAGTGCCTGCAGGAATGTACTGGTGTCTGAACTGTTATGCACACCAGTGCCTGCAGGAATGTACTGGTGTCTGAACTGTTATGCACACCAGTGCCTGCAGGAATGTACTGGTATCTGAATGGATAGGGATGCAAAACAAATGAACTCACAGACAGACTGGGGAATATGACATTACGTACACAGAAGGTGATAGGGTAACGAAATAAACACAAAGTGAACAGAGAAGCCCAGAGGTTAAGAAACTGGGTGTCTCCCTAGTATTAGGAATGCTTAGATGGAAAAAGCAAGATGTTGTGTTTTAAGACGTAGAGAACCCGAAATGCTGTTGCTAAGGGCAACAGCAAAACCCTAAAGGGTTACCAACGGGTGTGGCAGTAAACTCCTTGGTCAGAGATGGAATGATAGACACAAGGAGAGTCTCCACAATCCTAATCCTCACTTGCAGTGCACAGGTTCAGCTTACTGCCACCAAGCTGACACCTGAACACCTTGCACAGTGAGAAAGGATTTAGGCAGGCAAGTCTGAGAATACAGCCGCAAACTTGCTAAGTTCACAGAGTAGCAAAAGAACCCCAGCAAGTTAATCGACTGACTCCAGTCTTACTGCTAGGTCTGGATTGGCAGAGTGTAGTACCAAATCCCCAGGCCTATTTGCAGTAAGCAACAACAAATACAAAGCTACACAGTACTGGCTAACTTTCAGGAACTAACTAACCAACAAAGATTCAGCAGCATCTGCTTAACCTGAGAAGAGGGTTTATAAAGCAGGTGCTGTCCACGCCCCACTCAGACCTCACAGACTGTGAGCACAAAAACCAGCACCGGATCCCCTGCCGTGCACAGAGCCTGTAACCACTGCACAGCAAAAGACCCGAACCGGAGTATCAGCTGCGCTCAGGTTACTCCGCTAGTACTTGTCTCCCGGTTGCCATGACGACGTGGCAGCACAGGGCAGGAGACCCTAACAGCTTTATAGCTGAAGATGTAATGTCATGGCAATCCATCCTAGGAGACTTGCATTAGTGGTCACAGTAACCCAATTCAGAGTGACCAAGGATTATCCCTGGAGGAGATGATTGGAAACCAGCCACCAATGGAAAGATTGATGAGTGCTATTGGACAGAACGAGAAACCGAGACGAGGGATGCGAGCATCCCGTCCAATTTTGGAGTATTTCTAACTGAAATTCCCACAAGTAGAACCTGGTGTACTAAATGGTCTTGAAGGTGGAGACTATCGTGCCCAACAACTGACAGTACCATCGTGACCAAGTTCTGTAAGGTCAGTGCTTTGGACTCCAGCAAGACAACTTGCAGAAGAGATGTGCCAAAGAGCACCCACAGAAACTGAAGGCACTGACAAGGTATCAGGTGTCTTTGTAACTTTGACGGCCTTAATGAGCATATTGCCTAAATAGGCAATAAGCTTGCCATTACTGACATCATCTTAGAGAAACATGTGGAGCCATGGTATACCGAATGGTAGGGCCTGGAATTGATAGTGATCAGATCCAACTGCAAAACACGAGGGAGAAAGATGACCTGACCAAATCAGAGTGTGAAGATATGTGTCCCTAACATCCAGTGAGGCCAAACATTTGTTGGCTTCCATGCTGTAAATCACTGATCTGAGTGATTCCATATGAAAATGATCTACCCACAAATGGGTGTTCAAGGCTAAAAGGTTCAAGATCAGCCATAATAAGCCGTTTGGCTTCTGAACAAGGAACAAGTTGGAGTAAATCCCCAGTTTCCATTACAGCGGGGGATCTATCACAATGATTCCATCCAAGAATAGGGAATTGATATCCTGATTCAAAGCCACACTTTTTTCAGCATCCCAGGAAAATGCAGTGGCAAAAACTGCGATAGTGGCGGACCCCTGAGGTCTATGAGGCAACCTCTGGAAATGATGCCCAGCACCCAGGCATTTGAAGATGTCTCCACTCAGCAGTCTTGCAATTGGAAAAACCACCATCTGTCCTGCGAGTGGACTGGGTAGGGAAAGACCCCATCAGATGCTAGGCTTCTCTGGAGTCTTTGTCCCCGAACACCAGCTATCACCAAAAAATCTTCCCTTAGAAGTGGACTCTGACAGATTGACCTCTAGTGGATGCTCCACCCAATAAGGAGGCGTGAATCCCACTTGTTATTGGCAGCAACTGAAAGAAAAGTACTTTTTCCACTGTTAGCCTGGACAATAATGGTATCCAGTTCTGGTCCAAGCTGTACACCTCCACCAAGTGGAAGAGATTCCAAGAACCATTTTCATTCCACATATGCATTCCAAAAGCGAAGCAAGATGGCATTCCAAATATGAAACTTTTTCAAACCCTGACACTTTATGCTCCGTGGTAGGGAGCTAAGGTGGATCAGACACTGATTGGGGAATCACACCTCCAGGGGCAGGTTACTTGCTACCACGCATCGAGGAAACATGTGCTGTAGCTGCCCTAGCCTGATCCTCCCACTGAAGAGCCTTTTCTCATGCTGGCTCCACAAGGGCAGATACAACAGTCTTGAACTCCTGCACAACACTAGACCTCTGTGCACAATGCCCCAGGGTCAGAGCCGGCCTAACCAGTATGATGCCCTAGGCAAGACTTTGGCTGGTGCCCCCTAGCACCGCCGCTAGTTCCACCTCTGACCCTGCATCCCTTTCCCAGCACTATCACCCTTCACACATAGCAGTCCTTATTTTGGTGTTTCTACCCCCTATATATTAAATAGGAACAGTGCACACATTCGGCACATAGCCCAAAAAGAGATGTGTTTTTGCTGGCAAGAGGTATGGCCACACAATAGTATCCCCAATTCAAATTATGCCGCACAGTACTGCAACTTTATTCACATTATATTATGCAATAGTGTGGCTTATTCACATTGTATCACACAGTAGTAACAATTTACCTTATAAACATTACTCCTCACAGTAGTGCCCCTTATTCACATTACATCCCACTGAATTGCTCCTTATTCATATTACATCACATTGAATTGCTCTCTTTTCATCTTACACCACACCATATTGCTCTTTATTCACATTACACAACACAATCATGCTCTTTCTATATGTAACACCACAGTAGAGCACCTTACACACATAATGCCACACATAAGTAATGCCTTTATACACATAATACCACACAGTAACGCCCCTAACACATATGACACAAATTATTAATGTCCTTATAAACATAATGCACCTTACACATTATACCAACCTTTATTAATGCCCTTATACACATTATGGTGGTCATTCCGAGTTGATCGCAGCCAGCAACTTTTTGCTGCTGCGATCAACTAGTACACGCCTATGGGGGAGTGTATTTTAGCTTAGCAGGGCTGCGATCGCTTGTGCAGCCCTGCTAAGCTAAAAAAATTTCAAGCAGAACTTGACTAGCCCTGGACATACTTACCCTGTGCGACGATCTCTGCGATGCTGGAGCCGGCTTTGACGTCAGACATCCGCCCTCCGTTCTCCTGGACACGCCTGCGTTTTCCTTACCACTCCTCTAAAAACGTCCGCCAACGGTCCAGATCCGCTCAGGAAAGCCCTCTTTCTGTCAATCTTCTTGCGGCCGGCTCAGTGACCACTTTCTTCGTAGGACGCGATGTAACCTGGCGACCCCTGTCGCCGCACAAAGATGCGCATGCGCAGTGCACCTGCCGCGCATGCACATTCCAAACCCGTTCGCACGCAGCGGCTTGGAATGACCCCCAATGTCCCTTATGCATATGCCGCACGTTATTAATGCATTCATACACATGACACGCATAATGCCCCTTACACATATGCTGAACACTATTGCATAACCAAACCACCCGCACACAGCACTCATACGGCCGCTAACACTGTGATCTCTGCCTCTGCTTGGATACAGATGTGTCCTCATACATCTTGCCTCAATGCGCTGTGCAGCAGGAGATGCCTGGCATGAATCAGCTGGCAGCTCTGCTATTGTTGGGTGCCTTTTTTGATGAAAAAGCATCTTATTTGCATTGCTATGAGACTAGGATGCACAAGTAGATTCTGCTGATTAAAATGATATGTAGCATGCCTATATACTGTGTGCGACTGTGGCTGTATCTGCATACAAAATGCTACACACAGAATATAGGCATGCTGCATATTATTTTAATCAGCAGAAGCTGCTGGTGCCCCTAGGCATTCTAAATGCCCTAGGCATTTGCCTGGTTTGCCTATGTCTAGTGAAAAACAAAGCCATAATAATGCTTTGGCATTGATAGGTTTGGCTTTGTCCATCATATTCCTCATGTTTTCATGTTACCACGCTATGTGCAGCGGACACAGGCAGAATAAATTGCAGATGCAGTATAAAAATACACAGGTCACTAAGCAACTGCACAAATTCACTAGAACTGCATAGACAATAATAGTAATACAAAGTGTAAATACTTTGCTTTCCTAAGAGGATAATAGCTGCAAAGGAGAGGAGTTGAGGACAGTCATGCACCAGCTGAAAATCACAGCCAACAGGGTGCCTTTCACGTTAGTTTCTCAGCCTACGACGAGTAGCTCTGGACTTACTCAGCCCTTGCGATCACTTCAGTCTTTTTGGTCCCGGAATTGACGTCAGACACCCGCCCTGCAAACACTTGGACACGCCTGTGTTTTTCCAAACACTCCCTGAAAATGGTCAGTTGCCACCCACAAATGCCCTCTTCCTGTCAATCTCCTTGCGATCGGCTGTGCGAATGGATTCTTTGTTAAATCCATCACCCAGCAACGATCCGCTTTGTACCCGTACGACGCGCCTGTGCATTGCAGTGCATGCGCAGTAGTAACCTGTTCGCTGCGCTGCAAAAAACAGCAACAAGCGATCAACTCAGAATGACCCCCAAAGTCTCTTCAGGCTGTTAGTTGCCTAGTATGAGGCCAAAGTGGCCTCAGGAGAGTTCATCAGACAGCAGAAAAGTCTCCAGGATCTAAGAGTCATTTGGCGCTGAATAATTAGGGTAATTTAGACCTGAACGCTCGCTAGCATTTTTTGCAGTTTTAGGTAAGAACTGCGCATGTGTATGCACCGCAATGCGCAGACGCATTGCACAGGTACAAAGCGGATCGCCGCTCAGCAATGGGTTTGTGCGAGGAATCCATTCGCGCGGGCGTTCGCAAGGAGATTGACAGGAAGAAGCCGTTTGTGGGTGGCAACTGACCATTTTCTGGGAGTGGTGGGAAAAATGCAGGCGTGTCCATGCGTTTGCAGGGAGGGTTCCTGACGTCAATTCCGGTCCCGGACAGGCTGAAGTGATCGCAGTGGCTGAGTAAGTCCTGGGCTACTCAGATACTGCACAAGATCTGTTCGTACAGCTCTGCTGCACATGCGTTCGCACACTTGCAAAGCGAAAATACACTCCCCTATGGGTGGCGACTATCTGATTGCAGCAGTGCAAAAAAAACCTAGCGAGCGATAAGGTCTGAATTAGGCCCAATATCCTAAATACAGAAGACAGAAGCATGATTGGACCCTGTAATAGGAATATTACTAGTCTGACAAGTAGGCTGCAGAGTGCGCTTATCTGTAAGAATGAAACTGATACATGGATAGGAATTATGGATAGTAGGAGTAACATTTTTAATCTGTATCTAGTGGTATATTTTCCCATCAGACACGGGTAGTACGGATGGTGTAATGGTTAGCATTACTGCCTGACAGTGGAGTTTTCTCCGGGTACTCCGGTTTCCTCCCACAATCCAAAAATATACTGGTAGGCTAATTGGATCCCAACAAAAATTAACCCTAGCGTGAATGTGTGTGCATGTACATGTGATAGGGAATATAGATTGTAAGCTCCACTGGGGCAGGGACTGATGTAAATGGCCAGATATTCTCTGTAAAGCGCTGCGGAATATGTGTGCGATATATATATAACTGGTAATAAATAAATAATAATAAAGGCCTTATAACAATTACAGTTTATGTAATGCCAAAGAAGGGCATTTAATGTCTGTATGCATTCTAGAAGGGTTGATTGAATTCTAATTGAAGTAACATAAAATAATAAGACATTTTCTGAATCTTGGCTAAAATACATATATAGGAAAAGTAGCTAATGGGATTATGGGGCATAGCACCTCCAACTTACCACTTAATATTTTCCACCTTTATCTTAGAACTTTGCCTCTAGAGTAAAACTCACTGTTCTGTCAAGCAGTGAGTGAATATACAGTCTATTCATGAAGCAGAGAACAGTGGCGAAGTGAGCCAGTGGAGAAGTTGCCCGTGGCAACCAATCAGTGCTGAGGTAACATTTATAAAGTGCATTCTATAAAAATATACGTAGCAGCAGATTGGTTGCCATGGGCAACTTCTCCACTGGTTCACTTTTCCACACTTTTCACTGCTTCATTAATAGACCCCATTAGTGTTTGTCACTATTATTTATTTGACAACATGTTACACATTCACATTCCTCACTAAAAAATGTATTTTATTCTCTTAATATGCTTTAGAATTATTTAATAATTATATAATGTTTATTTTTACATTTGTGATTCTTACCTGTGTGAATATGAGCTAGAACATCCTCTTTACATCTTAAATACTTTGTATGCAAGGTTTATGTTAGCCTTGAAAAAGCTATTTGTGAAATGCGCATCAGCGTTTAACACTGTACATGAGTGCTATAATCTTATGTTTCTGCAGCGGGGTACACTGGTATTCCACAGGGAATAACATCGGGGTGTAGAGTAGAATCTTGATCCGAGGCACCAAAAGGCTAAAAGCTTTGACTGTTCCCTAGATGCTCAGCACCGCCTCCTCTATAACCCCGCCTCCGTGCACAGGAGCTCAGTTTGTAAGTTGGTGCCTGCAGTGCAGGCAGCTAACAAGCAGGGCTGCTCCAGCAGCCCTATGAAGAGCTATTTTAAAGAAGATAGAAGACTTCAAGGGCTGCAGCAGAGGCACTTTAGTGCTAGATATCATTCTGATACCTCCTGCTGCAGCTCCATCACCTCCCCCAGCGGCACTGTATACTCCCGCGTCCCTGGTTGCCGGGTACTTACAGCGGAGGCTCCGGTTCGTCACCCAGGGCACACACACTAACCGAAGTTCTCAGTGGATCACGTGGCCGCACTCAGGGAGGAGGTAAGACCCGCTGGAAATCGAGATCCGGCACGGCCATTAGGAGGCGGGCCGCGCGCACTGGCGTGGACACTGTGGCCGTACTGGGACCCCACTAGACCACTAGCTATAATCCATTTTATTAAGGCCTGCAACACCCGGTGGTGAAGTTCAGCAGGGTGATAAGACTGTGCCCTGTAGCTCCTCCCACAGCCCCATGGTGCCATTTAGAGTAAATGTTCCCGCCCTGGAGCTTCATCTCTCTGTCTCCCTCACTCCCTGTCAGTGTTTGGGCGCCATTACACACAGCTGCGCTGATTCTGGGACTGCTGGGTGATGCCGCCTCTGTAAAGCTGCCTGCATCATCAGTGCTGTGCATTTACAGGACACTTAAGTATTCTACATGTCATTTAGACAGTGTTAGTTAAGAACAAGTGCATACATTCAGGGTTATTTAGTACAAGTACCCTGTGATATTCATCCAGTTTTTACTGTGCATTGATAATATATCTGTTTATATACAAAGCCTTACTCAGTAAGAGTATTGCTAGTCCAGTGCAGTTTTATTGTTTGTCATAATTCCTGTATTGTACATGTGACTGTGTGTGTGTGCATATAGCTGCTGGGTGATCTCTACTCCATGTATCTCATTCCTACTGCTATCCCTATATTCTGTAACCTGAGGGGGCTCCGTGCGTCAGGGTTATTAGATAATATAGGAATTTCACAGGATATACGTATTTTGTATTTTTTATCTGTGTTTTTCAGTCACATTTTTCCTCAGAAATCCTCTGTTTGTGCTGTCACACTGCACAGGGGGTTTGTGTTAGGTATTCTATCTCCTGACATTAGGGGTAATTCCAAGTTGATCGCAGCAGGAAATTTTTTAGCAGTTGGGCAAAACCATGTGCACTGCAGAGGAGGCAGATTTAACATGTGCAGAGCCTTTTCTAATTTACTGACTACGCTGGTAACTAGACTTGCGCCCCCTATGGGACCTCCTGTGCCTTATCAGCCTTATATGGTCCCTGCGGTTAATCCGCCATGGATAGATGCTCTGTCCACTCAGTTACAGCACTCGAATAACTCTTTGGATTTATGTATTCCTGACCCTGTCCCGCCTAAGACTAAACCTAAGAAGTCCTCTAAGCGGGCTGTTACTTCCTCTCAATCCACGCATGTTCCAGATACCTCTTCCGATGGTATGTATACTGACCCCACAGACTCTAATCATGACATTTCTGATGGGGAATCTGTTTCACAGGTGGATGTTCCTGATCTCTTAGAGGCTATCAGGCTCATTCTTCAGATTGATGATGATCCTGAGCCTGCTACTACATCTAAGAAACCGGACAGGTTCAAACGTCAGAAGGTTACTAAATTGGTTTTACCTCATTCTGACCATTTGGTTGACATACATCAGGAATCCTGGGAGAACCCAGGAAAGTAATTCACCCCGCTCAAAAAGATGCTATCCCGCTATCCCTTTGCAGCACAATTGAGTAAAAATTGGGAAATGCCACCACCGGTAGATTCACAAATCGCTCGGCTGGTGGTGTCATCTACTCTGACTGTCACTACCATCACTTCTCTCAAGGAGCCGACGGATAAGCGTGTGGAGGGCTGCTTAAAAGCTATCTATACCCTTGCAGGGGCTGCGCATAGGCCCACCATTGCGGCTACTTGGGCCGCAGAAGCTATTGAGGCATGGGTTCAGGAAATGGAGGCTGAATTTCCGTCTGATTTTCCTGAACATGCCAGACAATGTCTCTCTTATATTGTCACGGCATCTCATTACATTAAAGAAGCAGCTTCAGTAGCCGTTGTTCTGGCGTCTAAGGATGCTACGACATCCATTTTGGCTCGCCATATTCTCTGGTTATGGTCCTGGTCGGTGGACTTGGACTCTCAGAAAACCCTGGAGGTGCTCCCTTTTAAAGAAAACATCCTCTTTGGTGAGGATCCCAACAGGATTGTCACTGACTTGGCGTCTGCTAAGACTGCATGTCAACCTAGTACTACTCCTTCTGTCCCAAAGGCTAAGAGTACTTCCTTTCATTTGTTTCACCCTCCGGGTAACGCAAAGGGTCAGGCGTACCCGAAACAGTCACCAAGTCCAAGCCTAAACGTGCTTGGGCTGCCCATCAGCCTGCTTCCAAATCTGACAAGCCTGCGGCATGACAGGGTGGGCCTCCCCCTGGGGGATCCCAGGGTGGGAGGCCGACTTCTACAGCTCACCCAGGTATGGTTGAAGACCACTTCAGACACTTGGGTACGGGAAGTCGTCACTCACGGATACGCTATATCCTTCAAGACACGTCCCCCTCCTCGCTGTTGCCTGACGTACATCCCTTCAGATCAGGTGAAGGCAACAACTCTCCATTTAGTGGTACAATCCCTCCTGGACACTGGAGTGGTAGAGCCGGTGCCTCTGGCTCAGAGGGGCAGGGGGTTCTATTCAATGCTGTTCCTAGTCCCCAAACCGAATGGTTCCTCCCGGCCCATTCTCAACCTCAAATCTTTGAACAAGTTTGTGAGGGTCTCCGAGTTTCGTATGGAGACCCTTCACTCTATTGTCCTGGCTTTGGAACCAGGAGACTGTATGGTGTCCCTGGATATATAGGATGCTTACCCGCATATCTCTATTGCCATGTCACATCAGCAATACCTGCGATTTGTTATTGGCTATCTCCATTACCAATTCCGGGCCTTACCGTTTGGTCTAACCATGGCTCCGCGAATTTTCACCAAGGTCAAAGCAGTTATGACGGCTTCACTCCGCCGTCAGGGCATCAAGATCCTGTCGTATCTGGACGACCTGCTGATCCTGGCCAATTCCCCAGAAGTTCTCCTCCGTCATTTGGATCCGACGGTCCAGTTTCTGTAAGCCCACGGGTGGCTCATCAACTGGAAGAAATCATCCCTGGTCTCTGCCCAGAGCATGGTGCGTCTGGGATCATTGTTGGACACACACAACCAGAGGTTGTTTTTGTCACAGGAGAAAGTCCTGAAGCTTCAGGACAAGATACGTTGCATCCTCTCTCGTCCGCGTGTGTCGATACACTCAGCGATGCAAGTACTAGGCCTCATGGTGTTGGCTTTCGACATGGTGGAGTATGCTCAATTTCATTCCCGCCCTCTGCAGAAACTGATTCTTGCTAAGTGGGATGGCCTGCCTCACCGAATCAGGTCTCAAATGATTTCCTTGTCTCCGGAGGTCTGTCTGTCACTGACCTGGTGGCTGCAGGACCAACGATTGAGCAGGGGTCATCTCTTCTGGATCTCCAACTGGGTCCTTCTGACAACGGATGCCAGTCTGATGGGTTGGAGCACGGTGTTGGAACAACACTCTCTTCAGGGTCGGTGGACCAGGGAGAAGTCTCTCCTCCCAATAAACATTCTGGAATTGCGGGCAGTGTTCAATGCTCTGAAACTGGCCCAGCATCTGGTACTGAACAGGCCTGTTCAAGTACAGTCAGACAACGCCACCACGGTGGCGTACATAAATCATCAAGGCGGCACTCGAAGCCGCATGGCAATGATGGAAGTGTCAAAGATTCTTCAATGGGCGGAACGCCATCTGCCAGTCATATCGGCAGTGTTCATTCTGGGGGTCCTCAACTGGGAAGCGGACTTCCTCAGTCGTCAGGACGTACACGCTGGAAAGTGGAGCCTTAATCCAGAAGTATTTCAACTCCTAGTGGACAAGTGGGGCCTAACAGATGTAGACCTGATGGCGTCTCGATACAATAACAAGGTTCCGGTCTTCGGAGTAAGAACAAGGGATCCTCAAGCGGAGTTTGTGGACGCACTTGCAATTCCATGGAACTTTTGGCTTCTGTACGTGTTCCCTCCGGTGTCACTCCTGCCCAGAGTAGTGAGGAAGTTCAAGCAAGAAGGAGGAATCCTTTTTCTAATAGCTCCAGCATGGCCCAGACGGCATTGGTTGTCAGACCTACAGAGTCTCTCGCTAGAGCATCCTCTTCTGCTTCCGCAATGACCAGACCTCCTTGTTCAGGGCCCTTGTGTTTACCAGGATTTGGCCCGACTGGCTTTGACAGTGTGGCTCTTGAAGCTTCTGTACTGAGGGCCAAAGGATTTTCTGAGGCGGTCGTTCAAACTATGTTGAACGCCCGTAAGCCGGCTTCTGCTTGGATTTACCATAGGGTCTGGAATTCTTAATTTGCTTGGTGCGCATCTAACAATCATGGCGTTTACAAGTTTAGTACAGCCAAACTTTTGGCCTTTCTAGAACAGGGCCTGGACTTGGGCCTTTGGCTGTCCTCCCTCAAGGTTCATATTTCTGCCTTGTTGGTATGGTTTCAGAGAAAGATTTCGACTCTGCCTGATGTTCATACATTCACTCAGGGTGTTTTACAGATTCAACCTCCCTATGTCCCACCTGTGGCTCCTTGGGATTTGTCGGTGGTTCTGGAGGCTTTGCAAGAGTCTTTGGTTGAACCTCTTGAATCTGCGGACCTTAAGTGGCTTTCCCTCAATGTCTTGTTGCTGCTGGCTATTGCCTCTACTAGATGGGTATCAGATTTGGATGCCTTGTCTTGTAGGTCCCCATATCTGATTTTTCACCGTGACTGGGCGGTTCTTCGGACGCGTCCTGGTTATCTACCTAAGGTGGTGTCTTCTTTCCACCTTAACCAGGAGATTGTGGTTCCGACCTTTGTTTCTCCGGATTTATCGTCCAAAGAGTGGTCTTTTGATGTGGTACGGGATCTCCGTATCTATGTGAAGAGGACAGACTCCATTAGGAAGTCTGATTCTCTCTTTGTACTGTTTGGTTTTCACAAACGTGGCTGGCCTGCTAACAAGCAGACCTTGGCCAGATGGATTACAATGGTGATTGCACATGCTTATGTACAGGCTGGCCTTCCAGCTCCTGCTACCGTCAAAGCCCATTCTACTCAGTCTGTTGGACCTTCTTGGGCGGCCCGCCATGGTGCGACCCTTGAACAATTGTGCAAAGCGGCTACGTGGTCCTAAGTGAACACGTTCATAAGGGTCTATGCCTTCGATACTTCCGCCTCTCAGGATGCTTCCTTTGGACGCCCGGTTCTTGTGCCCACTACAGTGCATCCCCTCCCATAAGGAACTGCTTTAGGACATCCCTGATGTTATTCCCTGTGGAATACCAGTGTACCACGCTGCAGAAAAGGAGATTTATGGTAAAAACTTACCTTTGTTAAATCTCTTTCTGCGAGGTACACTCTGTTCCACAGGGCGCCCACCCTGACACACTTTAGCCGCTGATACCTTCTCCTGTCGTGAGAATGTGGTGTCTGTGGCTACTAACTGTTGTCGTCTCTTTTACCTGCTACTGCATTGGACTGGTTAACAAAATTGAGCTCCTGTGCATGGAGGCGGGGTTATAGAGGAGGCGGCGCTGAGCATCTTGGGAACAGTCAAAGCAAAGCTTTTAGCCTGTTGGTGCCTCGGATCAAGATCCTACTCTACACCCCGATGTTATTCCCCGTGGAATCCAGTGTACCTCGCAGAAAGAGATTTAACAAAGGTAAGTTCTTACCATAAATCTCCTTTTTAATGTACTGTATACTGTATGTGTTTTGTCAGTTAAGCTCACAATGCATGCCTCCTGGGTATGAGTAACAGAGACACCGAATGAGTTGGTTCAGCATACCATGTAGCCTCATTTAGCCTGTATATGTATTGGATTTTCAGACACCATCAGATTTTAGTATAATTTGAATACAAAACCACAGCACACAGCTATACATGCTGCCTACTGGAGACTAGCGCTATAACAAAACTCTTAATACCCAAGTGTGACTCCTATAATAATAATTGAACCTTTTTGAGATCAGTATTTTATTACACTGCATATAATGCACAAACAGTCAGTGACACTAATGTCACATATTTTGTTCTTGTTCAAAAGTCTAAATAATAATATGTTTACTGTGATATAGTTAAACACTAATACGTGATCTCTGTGTATATAATCAGCTTTGGGCTGATAAAAGCAATTAGACTTTGATACACAGTGTCCATGATTATGGATTGAAATCCTTTATAATGCTGTATTAATAAATAGTACAATGCTACCTGCATTTTGCTGTTATTCAATGGGCTATACTTATAAATTAAAATAATTTATATGCATATCCAGATGTGTTAATAAATAATATACACCATTAACCTATACACAACTCTGTCTGAATATAAAGACAGTTGCAAGCAGTCATTGCTGTATATACCAGTGGCGCCGAGAGAGGGGGAGACGGTACTAATTACCCGAGCTCAGGTCTGATGGAGGGGGCAAGCGGGGCCCAGGTCACAAACCCCCACCCCCCCTCATTTACCTGGCAGCAGCAGTCTCAGGTCTTTTCCTCAACCCAGCACACACTGCTGTGTGCTAGGCAGCGGTGCAAGTGGGTGGGTATGGGTGGGTACGGCCAGGGGCATTTCTACAGAGGAGAGGGCCCGTGTGCAACCCCAGGTGGGCCCCCTCCTCTGCACGGCGCTGTAGACGGCGTAGTAGACTCCGGTGGCCATTTTGGCGGTGATTTTTGCCGCAATTGCAGCTCCCGGCGCAGGACTCCGGAAAGGTAAGTATTAAAATGGATATAATGGGTGCGGTGTGGGCCCCCCCTGGACCCAGGGGCCCGTGTGCACCGCATCCATTGCACCCATTATAGAAACGCCAGTGGGTACGGCATACCCTTAAGAATTTAGCCGAGGGTACGCCGTACCCACGCCGACGGGCCGACATTCCTCGCAGCTCACTCCCCTCCCTCCACTGATCGCTGCCGCTGCATGAGGGGAGGAGAGCGCAGCGTTCGCTCTCCTGCCCCTCAGTGTCTTTCTTCAATTCAGCCCCAGGTCCGTGAGCCAATCAGAGCTCGCGGACCGGCAGCCAAGGCTGCCGGACCACAAGCTTTGATTGGCTCACGGATCGGCGCTGAATTGAAGAAAGACATCTGCACCGACTGAGGGGCAGGAGAGGCGCACGCTGCGCTCTCCTCCTCTCACACACACACAGGACAGCAGCAGTGGTGAGCAGGGGGGAGATGGGGGCGGAGAGGCATGTATACCTGGCACTGGGGGGCATATCTGGCACTGGGGGGACATGTGTATCTTTCACTGGGGGCATAACTGACACTGGGGAACATGTATACCTGGCACTGGGGGCATATCTGGCACTGCGGAGGACATGTGTATCTGGCACTGGGGGCATATCTGGCACTGGGGGGGACATGTGTATCTGGCACTGGGGGCATATCTTGTACTGCGGGGGACATGTGTATCTGGCACTGGGGGCATATCTGGCACTGCGGGGGAACATGTGTATCTGGCACTGGGGGCATATCTGGCACTGCGGGGACATGTGTATCTGGCACTGAGGGCATTTCTGTATCTGGTACTGGGGGCATATCTGGCACTGGGGGCATATCTGGCACTGTGGGGGCATTTCTGTATCTGGCACTGGGGGCAATGTATATCTGACACAGTGGGGGCATTTGTGTATCTGGCACTGTGGAGCAATGTGTATCTGGCACTCTGGGGGCATTTGTGTATCTGGCACTGTGTGGCAATGTACTGTATATCTGGCACTCTGGAAGCATTTGTGTATCTGGCACTGTGGGACAATGTGTATCTGGCACTGTGAGGCAATGTATATCTGGCACTGTGAAGTAATGTATATCTGGCACTGTGAAGTAATGTATATCTGGCACTCTGGGGGCATTTGTGTATCTGGCACTATGGGGCAATGTGTATCTGGCACTCTGGGGGCATTTGTGTATCTGGCACTGTGAGGCAATGTATATCTGGCACTCTGGGGGCATTTGTGTATCTGGCACAGTGAGGCAATGTATATCTGACACTGTGGGGCAATGTATATCTGGCACTGTGGGGCAACATGTATATGGCACTATTGGGGTCATATGTGTATCTGCCCCTCCCCCCATATGTGTATCACGCCCCCATTTTCATTGGCCACACACCATGTGGCATTAGGCCACACCCATTTTTTTGTACCACACAGTACCTATAAGACATTTTTTCTACTTGCACCACTGGTGCTAGGCTGTAATGTGGCCAGGAAGGCACTTAAAATACAATTGTTTCTGTATTTTTTTTGTAAGGGTGCATGGCCACACCTCCTGTGATTAGGCCACACCCCTGCCAGTCTCTCTACTGCCCTGGTATAGTGTGGTTATTCCTGCCAGCATAACCAGTGAGTATTGAGGACTATACATTAATGGTCATTGTATTAATAAAGAACTTAATATGCCCAGTAATATAGCATTATAATTAAATGGGGTATTACTAGCCAGCAGCATAGTAATTACTGAGGTATCCTTATTTCATCCTGACATTTATTACATGACACTGTGATTAACATGTCTAAACAATGAGATGTACAGTATAATGTCAACTAGAATTTTGTATATATCAAAACAAGGCTCAGTGGTCTTCGTTTACATGATCAGCCCCTGGATAATAAATCAAATTAGATCCTGATTTACAGTGTCTATGCCTATAGAATTAAGTACTCAGTACTGCTGTAATAATTAATAGTCCAGTGTTAATTACATTGTGCTATCAATTAATGCACTATAGCAATATATTAGATCATATTATTTATTATCTGCCCAGTATATAACACTACCATTACATTATACTAGTTAAATGCCCATCAAAATTACAGATACCAGGTCCAGATTATGGGTTGGGGGGGGGGGGGGGGGGGCAGTCGCTACTCACGCAGGAGCTGCCGGGTTTCTGAAAGTCCTGCTGCTCGGAGCCGGGGCTGTCATATGGAGTATGTATCCTTAGCCTCTAATGCTCAAAGGGTAGTCTTCAGGTTGCCAGCGGCTGGGCACCCGGCGACCACCATACTGGCGCCGGAATACCAACCGCTGGCCTACCGACATTTTTTCTCCCTCTTGGGGGTCCACGACCCCACTGGAGGGAGAATAGACAGCGTGGCGTGCCACCGTGCCCGCAGTGTGGCGAGAGCAGCGAGCCCGCAAGGGGCTCATTTGCGCTCACCCAGCTGTTGGTATGCTGGTGGTCTGGATTCCGGCGCCGGTATGCTGGTTGCCGGGACCCCGACCGCCGGCAAACCATACTACACCCATGCTCAAATGCTCCAATGAGCATATACAGGTTTATCAACAAAAATGAACTCGGAACCTATGTGGGACACATCACATTTAAGAAAAAGAAGTTATGGATCATGCCCTTCCAATTTCTAAGATACATTTTGTGTTTTGTTATTTTGTTTTCTGGTATAATATATTCGTTTGAAAATATGAATACAATCAGTTTCTCTCGAGTCCATAGAGTTAAAATGGGGAATACGTTTGGTGCATAAGCCTCCACATAGGAGTGTTCACCACTTCCCCTTATTGATGTTAAAAGTGGTGTTGAGGGATGAGTAGTTTGATGTAACCAGTATCCTAATATATGGAGTTTTTATACTGGGATTATATTTATTTTTTGTCTGCCATATGGATATGTCAAATCTTAAAGCCAGCCAAAAAGTGGTCTGGGGTTCAGTTATATTTATAATTACACATCGTTCTGCTTTCCCTTTCTTCAGATTGTAGTTGAGGGCCTTTTAGAATAACCCAGAATGAGAGATAATATCTAGGATCCATCTCGGGTTCTTACCCCACCTTTTTTATAGTTTTCCCACTTCCAGTCCCGTCTCTTTTAGCAGGCTTTCAGATAAGATACATATGTTTTGTTTAAAAGGGGTGTGGTATTGTATGAAGTTTTGTAAAGCCTGCGGATTGGCTGCCAGTGGTCACGTGACATCGCGACCAGTCCTACAGCGGTACCCCGTTAATCCACTGGGTGCCGTTTTAGCATCTATATACAGGTACTCTTTACAATAAGGACCGTTTCGTGTAAACTGCTCTTAGTGGGTGTTTTGAGCCAGGTGATCTATTTGGGATATTGAGCGGAATATTATTCCGCAAGTGTATCTGGACGGATTAAAGCCATTTAGAATGTAATCTTCTATTATCCCATTGGAAATTGAAGGCCGTGATATTAGAGGGGTCATTCACGGTGTTTCCAAATTAAAGGAATTAACGGGGAGGGGAGAGACCCAGGTACTTTTCTACAGTACCTTGTTACAAATACCTTTTATTGTAAATCCTTTAAGATAAGGACACTGAGGGATTTTAATATATAACAGTTTATTTGGAGTCTGATGTCCGTCATATCCACTGGCATTCCACGATAGCAGTATTTATAAGAAAGCTATTTGATATGTATAACATGTGTGATACTGTATGTGTTATGGCCAGGTGGAATTTAATTGAAGCAGTGACGTGCGGTGGGGTGGGGCAGAGCCTTTCCTCTCATACTAACGTTGATGTGACAAGATTGAGGAGGGATAAAATCCCTGTTCCGTCAGCGAGGACGGCACTTCTTGACAAAGGGGAAAGTATTCCCAGAAACACGTTGAAGCCGTTCGTGTGGGGATTAACCTACATGTCGGAGAATCACCTAGGAGGACCTGGACTTTTCTACCAGCTATGCCACGGATCTGCAGCCAGGACGTGTCTCTGAGTCCCTTAAAAATCTATTATGCTCCACGGGTAACCGGCACGTATTGGTATTCCCTGCTCCTTTGTTGTGATTTTATGTGGAACTTTTTAACTATTAAAAAATAGAAAACTTCAAGGTGATCCATGTTTATGTGACCAGAAGATTGAAAGATACTGCTACGTGCATTCGTGACAGAAATGTTATGTAAGTTTTACCTTTTTGTGTTATCTCCTGCCGTTTTCAAGTGTGGAAGGGATGACAGTGTGAAAGATACCTTTATATGCACTCGTGAAAGGAACTCAATGTAATTTCCATTCCAATTAAAAAAGAACACAAGTGTTACAGCTATTGAGGAAGATTGAATACACTTCTCCCTCCCAGTGTGGTTTATTTTCCACCTTGTATTTAAGACCTTACATATAAAATAGGCTTTATCACAGCACCCGGACCACACGTTTATGATAAGTTAACTCATAGGGCTTGCGGCACATGAGGAAACAAGGGGAAACATATCTTTGTTCTACAGTTGCATGTCAAAATATTGAGAAAAGTCAATTACAGTCCAAGGGTCCTTCATTCAGTGTGATCAGACCCAAGTCAAACAGTCCTAAAAGTGCACCAATGTATATAA
This sequence comes from Pseudophryne corroboree, assembly GCF_028390025.1. NCBI lineage: Eukaryota > Metazoa > Chordata > Amphibia > Anura > Myobatrachidae > Pseudophryne > Pseudophryne corroboree. The sequence goes on along the minus strand of NC_086453.1, from coordinate 186,363,897 downwards.
TGAGCATACATTATGAGACTGTTGTGCACTTGTTTCAGTTTAAAGCACAAGTTAAGCAATAATTATGAGAGTGTAAATTTGAAGGTTGAATGCTGAGGTGACTAAGAGATAAGCTTTAATACTAGGTTCCCCATTTGTTCTTTGGGCAATGAGTAAAGGAGTGTGGGTTTGGTATATTGAATTTGAATTCAATTTTTGACACATTTCACACAGGTCCTCCCTCCAACCCACCCTCATTTTGACCTTGTTGGGATTTTGACCGTCGGTCAATTGTTATCAGGATTTTGATTAAAGGTATTTCATACTAAACCTCTTTGATGTCCTCATTATCCTCCCTTTCCTCATAGACAAATGTGCCCACTTTATCTACTGCCTCTGAATCAGCCAGATTTAGCAAAATACATGCCCGTACATTTCTTGACTTCTCAGATAGCCCAGCAATGCAGTATACTTTCCATTACTTTCTGGACTGGAACCAGCTATCAGCAATATTTTCATCAAAGACAATGGGCTCAATGCGGCAGAGAACTTGAACCATGTCTATTAACAGACTTCACAGCCAGATGACCTCACTTTCTGCCTTGCTCAGACAGGTCATAAATTTACAATAAGGATATGACTTAATTGCATCAAAAAGTACACAAACTTACAATACAGGAGAAAGTACCTCCATTTGATTGGTTGATTATACTGTGTGTTAGAGCAATGAGGCGGGGACCTAAACCATGTCTACCACCCTCTGACTATATGTAGATGTGGGTGTAAAAAGACTAGAGTGACAACATTCAGGAGTGAAACAAAATGTATTTACTCAGCATAACAAATATAACTAGACTGAACTCCAAGAACAGGAACCTCCCAGCATGCATAGATGCCAGATTACATAAATTCCTGCCAAGATCAGGCAGGTCATACCTTCAATGGGTTATACCTAGAGTGGCAGGGGGTAGAAAAGGGGAAGCCAGTTAGTGGGAGAGAGAGTTAGGGAAGAATTACCAATCAGTTGTAAAGTCCTCAAATTTTGGGTTTGGCTTGGATACCTGACCAGACTTTGTGATGATAGGAAGCATCATTGGTTGATTAACCAAAAGTCCAACTGAGCATTTAGGCAGATTAAATGATAGACTTCAGTCTGAAGGTACAGTATGGTTATACAGATGGAGCCACACTTAAATTGGCTTCTCTGCTGCGCCTAGGCACACCATGTTTTATTAGCATAAGCCCTTCATCTATTGTTCTCAGCTGCAATACAATACAGAGAAAACAATACATCAGGTGATTAGTTGATTAAGTCTGACTGCCCTGGCTCAATTAATCCTATTAAAGGCCAAGATAAAGATGGCTCCATCTGTATGCCCATCCAATCTTTCAATGTCACTGAACATGGTAGACCAAAATAGTGATTGTCTGGCTCTGAGCTTGGTAGCTTCAACGCCTGGCTGCACCAGGCAGAGCTGCTTTGTATAGTACTTCTGCAGGTTGTATGGTATTATGAATCTTTGACCCCTCAGGATAACTCATCATACAATGTGAGCTCATCTGTCATAGCAAAGAAAGGGCACAGATCTTGGGAGATTTCCCTAGAGGACTGGGGCCATCCACATAGTATGATTTAAGATATCCATTGGCACAGATCATCTGCCAAGGTCACACCACATCTAAACCATTTGGTTGGAGGAAAGTAATTGAACAGAAATGACATCATATTCATCCTTAACCTGTGGGCATTCATTGTAATGTCAGTAGGCCCTGGAGTGGGCATCAGCCACTCTATGCCATGTGTGTAGATGTCTACCAGATGGTATCTCTACAACTTGAGCATCATTCTTTGTATGCATGCAGAAGCATTATGGAATTGTTCTTCAGTATGGTGACAAATTGCTGGTGGTCTGTCTCAACAGTGACAAGACACCCATATAAGTCATGAAACTTTTCAATCTGCATACAGTATTGTGATTCAGTCTCAGTCAGTTCTCTGGAGTAGAAGGCTATGGGTTTGCTATTTTGGAGGCATGGAACACCCAGGCCGTGTTATGAGGCATCTGCAGAAATCACCTCTGGTATACTGTATGTAAATTAAAATACTGAAGTACTGGAGGGCTTGTTAGCATGTGTTTTAATTTTGTAACTGCAGCCTGATGTTGCTCCTGCCAACATCATTCTGTATATTGATGAAGGAGCTGTCTTTGAGGTGCAGTTGTTTCATTGTAGTTGGGAATAAATACAGGTGGTTTGGCAGATAGTTTGTCATTCTCAGGAAGAGCTAAAGACCGAGTTTGTCCTCAGAGGTTGCTGCTTTTTCAGGGTCTTGCTTGATTCCCTGGTTAGGGAAGAGGTGACTTATATATGGAACTTCCGACACCCAGAATCTGAATTTGTCTGGGTTGAGCCTTTTGTTTATTTCACAGATCCTTTTCAGCACTTGACTGTGGTGCTCATCGTGTTCTTGCATGTTACATAGAATCATAGAAACATAGAATGTGACGGCAGATAAGAACCACTTGGCCCATCTAGTCTGCCCCCTTTTTTTTACCATATTTTTATCTCAAACCTTATTTTATCCTTATTTCTTTGTAAGGATATCCTTATGTCTATCCCATGCATGTTTAAATTGCTCTACTGTCTTAGCCTCTACCACCTCTAATGGGAAGCTATCCCACTTGTCAACTACCCTCTCTATGAAGTAATTTTTTCTTAAATTTCCCCTGAACCTACCTCCCTCCAGTCTCAGTGCATGTCCTCGTGTCCTATTGCCTCTCATCATTTGAAGAATGTTTCCCTCCTGGACTTTGTAAAAACCATTTATTTAGGGGGGCGTAGCCAGGACGGGCATGGAGTAGCACACATGTTGTGCAGCTCTCCAGCCACTATATCCTATAACACTATCCTGATCCTTCCCTGGGGCTACCTATCAGACCATAGCTGTCTCAACTGTTGGTGCCCCCCTGGATCCCATTGGAGCTGCTTTGAGGCCGGATACCGGAGCAAATCAAGCCGTTTGGTGTGCGGGCTCTTGAGCATGCTGGGCCCACATGGGACGCTGCAGCCTCGCGCTCTCCTCTCCCCCGCCAGCAGAGACACAGACGACTGGGTGAGCATCCAGAGTGACCACTGCTGTCCTCCACTGTGTGGCTCACGGGCGGTCGCTCCCCTTTTTCCTGCTGTCTCTGCCTGTTTCTGCTCGCTGCCCGCTCCTTGGTCCTCCTGTCGCTGTCTGTGCCCCATACAGCCCACTGCATATTACACCTTCCAGTGTGCGCATGAGGTGACTGGAGGGCTGCACTGCTGCTGCGGAGGGTGAGGTTGGTGGTGCCCTGTGCTGGGTGATTTATCTGCTATATGCACCTCCCCTCCCCCCCTCCTCTCCTTGTATATTGGGGTGCCCGCTGATACCCGCACTGCACTGGGAATTGGGGTCCCTACCTGTGTCCTGGACTTTATACAGTGGAGATTGGCCCTGCGTGCCTTTTTGAAGAGTCGTGGCCATACATGTGGGATACTGCTTAGTCCCCTGCTCCGGGCATACTGTTTACAGTCCACTGCATCGATGCTTATGGATACAGTTTGACCAAGATGACAAATGATGTTTGTACAGACAGTGGTTGTGTTGATAATTCAAGCAATATCATAAGTAATCTTCCTTGAAGAAATGACAGAAATCACTGTCTTAAACCAACGCGTTTCATCCTACAGACTTCATCAGGGGTATATTATAATCTAAATAATACAAAAACATTCATAAACAACTTTTCTTATCTATTTACAATATACTTATATCACTTAAATGATCCATCAAATACATACCAAAGAATCACAATATGGACATACATCTTATTGTGTCTTCAAAAGGCAAATAAACAATATTTAAAATGGTATCGGACCAGATTTCACCATATGGAATATCTGTAAAATTATAACATATGTCACAAAAAACATATACTAACATGGTATATTATGTGAGGAGGAACAGGGAAGGAGGACTGGTTCACATGGAATTTTAACAGGCTTATTCTCAGCCTTACTGCTTTATATTTAACCTATATAATAATCAGAAGATTATCAAAAAGACTTTACCATATTTATAACATATCGTTTAATCATATTCAGAAATTCAGCATAGTTTATACTCATACATTCAACTTTTTATTAATGAATGTAAAAGCAGTAGTTGAAAAATATATATATAGAGAGCGGTATATTAATCCGTATTCACCTTTATCATAATCCTAATATCCACCAATTGGAGGTTTAAAAAAGGTGTGTACATACACATAAACAATACTTCCATTTACATTGGCATAAATTAGTTATACATACCAATTAGGATTAGATGTGACCCATTTAGTGATTTTCCACCGAGCAAAGCCCGGTTTAAAAATTACTAGTGATATGCACCGGACATTTTTCGGGTTTTGTGTTTTGGTTTTGGATTCGGTTCCGCGGCCGTGTTTTGGATTCGGACGCGTTTTGGCAAAACCTCACCAAATTTTTTTTGTCGGATTCGGGTGTGTTTTGGATTCGGGTGTTTTTTTACAAAAAACCCTAAAAAACAGCTTAAATCATAGAATTTGGGGGTAATTTTGATCCCATAGTTTTATTAACCTCAATAACCATAATTTCCACTCATTTCCAGTCTATTCTGAACACCTCACACCTCACAATATTATTTTTAGTCCTAAAATTTGCACCGAGGTCGCTGGATGGCTAAGCTAAGCGACACAAGTGGCCGACACAAACACCTGGCCCATCTAGGAGTGGCACTGCAGTGTTAGGCAGGATGGCACTTCAAAAAAATAGTCCCCAAACAGCACATGATGCAAAGAAAAAAAGAGGCGCACCAAGGTCACTGTGTGACTAAGCTAAGCGACACAAGTGGCCGACACAAACACCTGGCCCATCTAGGAGTGGCACTGCAGTGTCAGGCAGGATGGCACTTCAAAAAAATTGTCCCCAAACAGCACATGATGCAAAGAAAAATTAAAGAAAAAAGAGGTGCAAGATGGAATTGTCCTTGGGCCCTCCCACCCACCCTTATGTTGTATAAACAGGACATGCACACTTTAACGAACCCATCATTTCAGCAACAGGGTCTGCCACACGACTGTGAATGAAATGACTGGTTGGTTTGGGCCCCCACCAAAAAAAGAAGCAATCAATCTTTCCTTGCGCAAACCGGCTCTACAGAGGCACGATGTCCACCTCATCATCATCCTCCGATTCCTCACCCCTTTCACTGTGTACATCCCCCTCCTCACAGATTATTAATTCGTCCCCACTGGAATCCACCATCTCAGGTCCCTGTGTACTTTGTGGAGGCAATTGCTGCTGGTGAATGTCTCCACGGAGGAATTGATTATCATTCATTTTGATGAACATCATCTTCTCCACATTTTCTGGAAGTAACCTCGTACGCCGATTGCTGACAAGGTGAACGGCTGCACTAAACACTCTTTCGGAGTACACACTGGAGGGAGGGCAACTTAGGTAGAATAAAGCCAATTAGTGCAAGGGCCTCCAAATTGCCTCTTTTTCCTGCCAGTATACGTACGGACTGTCTGACGTGCCTACTTGAATGCGGTCACTCATAATCCTCCACCATTCTTTCAATAGTGAGAGAATCATATGAAGTGACAGTAGACGACATGTCAGTAATCTTTGGCAGGTCCTTTAGTCCGGACCAGATGTCAGCACTCGCTCCAGACTGCCCTGCATCACCGCCAGCGGGTGGGCTCGGAATTCTTAGCCTTTTCCTCGCACCCCCAGTTGCGGGAGAATGTGAAGGAGGAGATGTTGACGGGTCACGTTCCGCTTGACTTGACAATTTTCTCACCAGCAGGTCTTTGAACCTCTGCAGACTTGTGTCTGCCGGAAAGAGAGATACAACGTAGGTTTTAAATCTAGGATCGAGCACGGTGGCCAAAATGTAGTGCTCTGATTTCAACAGATTGACCACTCGTGAATCCTGGTTAAGCGAATTAAGGGCTCCATCCACAAGTCCCACATGCCTAGCGGAATCGCTCTGTTTTAGCTCCTCCAATGTCTCCAGCTTCTTCTGCAAAAGCCTGATGAGGGGAATGACCTGACTTAGGCTGGCAGTGTCTGAACTGACTTCACGTGTGGCAAGTTCAAAGGGTTGCAGAACCTTGCACAACGTTGAAATCATTCTCCACTGCGCTTGAGTCAGGTGCATTCCCCCTCCTTTGTCTATATCGTGGGCAGATGTATAGGCTTGAATGGCCTTTTGCTGCTCCTCCATCCTCTGAAGCATATAGAGGGTTGAATTCCACCTCGTTACCACCTCTTGCTTCAGATGATGGCAGGGCAGGTTCAGGAATGTTTGGTGGTGCTCCAGTCTTCTGTACGCGGTGGCTGAATGCCGAAAGTGGCCCGCAATGCTTCGGGCCACCGACAGCATCTCTTGCACTTCCCTGTCGTTTTTTAAATAATTCTGCACCACCAAATTCAATGTATGTGCAAAACATGAGACGTGCTCGACTTTGCCCAGATGTAATGCATGCACAATATTGCTGGCGTTGTCCGATGTCACAAATCCCCAGGAGAGTCCAATTGGGGTAAGCCATTCTGCGATGATCTTCCTCAGTTTTTCCGTAAGAGGTTGTCAGCTGTGTGCCTCTTCTGGAAAGCGGTGATACAAAGCGTAGCCTGCCTAGGAACGAGTTGGCGTTTGCGAGATGCTGCTACTGGTGCCGCCGCTGCTGTTGTTGCTGCGGGAGGCAATACATCTACCCAGTGGGCTGTCACAGTCATATAGTCCTGAGTCTGCCCTGCTCCACTTGTCCACATGTCCATGGTTAAGTGGACATTGGGTACAACTGCATTTTTTAGGACACTGGTGAGTCTTTTTCTGAGGTCTGTGCACATTTTCGGTATCGCCTGCCTAGAGAAATGGAACCTAGATGGTATTTGGTACCGGGGACACAGTACCTCAATCAAGTCTATAGTTGCCTCTGAATTAACGGTGGATACCAGAACCACGTTTCTCACCGCCCAGGCTGCCAAGGCCTGAGTTATCTGCTTTGCAGCAGGATGACTGCTGTGATATTTCATCTTCCTCGCAAAGGACTGTTGGACAGTCAATTGCTTACTGGAAGTAGTACAAGTGGTCTTCCGACTTCCCCTCTGGGATGACGATCGACTCCCAGCAGCTACAACAGCAGCGCCAGCAGCAGTAAGCGTTACACTCAAGGATGCATCGGAGGAATCCCAGGCAGGAGAGGACTCGTCAGACTTGCCAGTGACATGGCCTGCAGGACTATTGGCTTTCCTGGGTAAGGAGGAAATTGACACTGAGGGAGTTGGTGGTGTGGTTTGCAGGAGCTTGGTTACAAGAGGAAGGGATTTAGTGGTCAGTGGACTGCTTCCGCTGTCACCCAAAGTTTTTGAACTTGTCACTGACTTATGATGAATGCGCTGCAGGTGACGTATAAAGGAGGATGTTCTGAGGTGGTTAACGTCCTTACCCCTACTTATTACAGCTTGACAAAGGCAACACACGGCTTGACACCTGTTGTCCGCATTTGTGTTGAAATAATTCCACACCGAAGAGCTGATTTTTTTTGTATTTTGACCAGGCATGTCAATGGCCATATTCCTCCCACGGACAACAGGTGTCTCCCCGGGTGCCTGACTCAAACAAACCACCTCACCATCAGAATTCTCCTTGTCAATTTCCTCCCCAGTGCCAGCAACACCCATATCCTCATCCTGGTGTACTTCAACAGTGACATCTTCAATTTGACTATCAGGAACTGGACTGCGGGTGCTCCTTCCAGCACTTGGAGGGGGCGTGCAAATGGTGGAAGGCGCAAGCTCTTCCCGTCCAGTGTTGGGAAGGTCAGACATCGCAACCGACACAATTGGACTCTCCTTGGGTATTTGTGATTTAGAAGAACGCACAGTTCTTTGCTGTGCTTTTGCCAGCTTAAGTCTTTTCATTTTTCTAGCGAGAGGATGAGTGCTTCCATCCTCATGTGAAGCTGAACCACTAGCCATGAACATAGGCCAGGGCCTCAGCCATTCCTTGCCACTCTGTGTCGTAAATGGCATATTGGCAAGTTTACGCTTCTCCTCAGCCGCTTTTAATTTTGATTTTTGGGTCATTTTACTGAACTTTTGTTTTTTGGATTTTACATGCTCTCTACTATGACATTGGGCATCTGCCTTGGCAGACGACGTTGATGGCATTTCATCGTTTCGGCCATGACTAGTGGCAGCAGCTTCAGCACGAGGTGGAAGTGGATCTTGATCTTTCCCTATTTTAACCTCCACATTTTTGTTCTCCATTTTTTAATGTGTGGAATTATATGCCAGTAACTATCAATAGCAATGGCCTACTACTATATATACTGCGCACAACTGAAATGCACCACAGGTATGGATGGATAGTATACTTGACAACACAGAGGTAGGTAGAGCAGTGGCCTTCCATACCGTACTGCTATATATACTGGTGGTCACTGTCAGCAATCTGCAAAACTAAAATACACCACAGGTATAGAATGTAGATGGATAGTATACTTAATGATGACACAGAGGTAGGTACAGCAGTGGCCTTCCGTACCGTACTGCTATATATAGTATACTGGTGGTCACTGTGTCAGCAAACTGCAAAACTAAAATGCACCACAGGTATAGAATGTATATGGATAGTATACTTAATGACGACACAGAGGTAGGTACAGCAGTGGCCTTCCGTACCGTACTGCTATAAATAGTATACTGGTGGTCACTGTGTCAGCATACTGCACAACTGAAATGCACCACAGGTATAGAATGTAGATGGATAGTATACTTAATGACAACACAGAGGTAGGTACAGCAGTGGCCTTCCGTACCGTACTGCTATATATAGTATACTGGTGGTCACTGTGTCAGCAAACTGCAAAACTAAAATGCACCACAGGTATAGAATGTAGATGGATAGTATAATTAATGACGACACAGAGGTAGGTACAGCAGTGGCCTTCCGTACCGTACTGCTATATATAGTATACTGGTGGTCACTGTGTCAGCAAACTGCAAAAATAAGATTTTACTCACCGGTAAATCTATTTCTCGTAGTCCGTAGTGGATGCTGGGACTCCGTAAGGACCATGGGGATTAGCGGCTCCGCAGGAGACTGGGCACAACTAAAGAAAGCTTTAGGACTACCTGGTGTGCACTGGCTCCTCCCACTAAGACCCTCCTCCAGACCTCAGTTAGGATACTGTGCCCGGAAGAGCTGACACAATAAGGAAGGATTTTGAATCCCGGGTAAGACTCAAACCAGCCACACGAATCACACCGTATAACTCGTGATACTATACCCAGTTAACAGTATGAAATATAACTGAGCCTCTCAACAGATGGCTCAACAATAACCCTTTAGTTAGGCAATAACTATAAACAAGTCTTGCAGACAATCCGCACTTGGGATGGGCGCCCAGCATCCACTACGGACTACGAGAAATAGATTTACCGGTGAGTAAAATCTTATTTTCTCTGACGTCCTAAGTGGATGCTGGGACTCCGTAAGGACCATGGGGATTATACCAAAGCTCCCAAACGGGCGGGAGAGTGCGGATGACTCTGCAGCACCGAATGAGCAAACTCTAGGTCCTCCTCAGCCAGGGTATCAAACTTGTAGACTCTTACAAAAATGTTTTAACCCGACCAAGTAACAGCTCGGCAAAGTTGTAAAGCCGAGACCCCTCGGGCAGCCGCCCAAGAAGAACCCACTTTCCTCGTGGAATGGGCTTTTACAGATTTAGGGTGCGGCAGTCCAGCCGCAGAATGTGCAAGTTGAATCGTGCTACAGATCCAGCGAGCAATCGTCTGCTTAGAAGCAGGAGCACCCAGCTTGTTGAGTGCATACAGGAGAAATAGCGAGTCAGTTTTCCTGACTCCAGCTGTCCTGGAAACATATACCGTATTTTTCGGACCATAAGACGCGCCTGACCATAAGACGCACCTAGTTTTTAGAGTAGGAAAACTGGAAAAAAAATATTCTGACCTCTAAGAGATATTTCTGTGATTTCTCAGACTCAAGAATACAGTGCAGCCTTCTGTCAGAGCCAGCATACACAGACACACACACACACACACACACACACACACACACACACACACACACACACACATCAGAGCCAGCATACACACACACACACACACACACACACACTGACAGTACCAGTGGTTCCCTGCGTCTCCTGAGGGAGGAGGTGGGGGGGAGCGGGGGAGTCACATGACACCTGCTCTGCTGCTGAGATGTGGCCGCTCTGCGCTCTGCTGATGACGGCGCAGCAGCAGCAGCATCCAGGACCCGCCGCTACCCGCCGGCCGCCGCTACCCGACAGTACCAGTGGTTCCCAGCGTCTCCTGAGGAGGTGGGGGGGAGCGGGGGAGTTTACATGACGCCGGCTCTGCTGCTGAGATGTGGCCGCAGCAGCATCCAGGACCTGCCGCTACCTGCCGCCGGCCGCCGCTACCCGCAAACGTCTTATTCGCTCCATAAGACGCACATACTTTTCCCTCCACATTTTTGGGGAGAAAAAGTGCGTCTTATGGTCCGAAAAATACGGTACTTTTCAGGGCCCTGACTACGTCCAGTAACTTGGAATCCTCCAAGTCCCAAATAGCCGCAGGCACCACAATAGGTTGGTTCACATGAAAAACTGATACCACCTTAGGAAGGAATTGGGAACGAGTCCTCAATTCCGCCTTATCCATATAAAATACAGATAAGGGCTTTGTATGACAAAGCCGCCAATTCTGATACACGCCTGGCCGACGCCAAGGCCCACAGAATGACCACTTTCCACGTGAGGTATTATAGCTCCACGGATTTAAGTGGCTCAACCCAATGCGACTTCAGGAAATCCAACACCATGTTGAGATCCCACGGTGCCACTGGAGGCACAAACGGGGGCTGACTATGCAGCACTCCCTTAACAAAAGTCTGAACTTCAGGCAGTGAAGCCAGTTAAATTTTGAAAGAAAATCGATAGAGCCGAAATCTGGACCTTAATGGAACCCAATTTTAGGCCCATAGTCACCTCTGACTGAAGGAAGTGCAGAAATCGACCTAGCTGAAATTTCTCCTTTGGGGCCTTCCTGGCCTCACAGTACGCAACATATTTCCGCCATATACGGTGATAATGGTTTGCGTTCACTTCTTCCTAGCTTTAAATAGCGTAGGGATAACTTCCTCCGGAATTCCCTTTTCCTTCAGGATCCGGCGTTCAACCGCCATGCCGTCAAACGCAGCCGCGGTACGTCTTGAAACAGACAGGCCCCCTGCTACAGCAGGTCCTGTCTGAGCGGCAGAGGCCATGGGTCCTCTGAGATCATTTCTTGGAGTTCTGGTTACCAAGCTCTTCTTGGCCAACCCGGAACAATGAGTATAGTTCTTACTTCTCTCCTTCTTATTATTCTTATTACCCTGGGTAAGAGAGGCAGAGAAGGGAACACATACACCGACTGGTACACCCACGGTTTTACCAGAGCGTCCACAGCTATCGCCTGAGGGTCCTTGACCTGGCGCAATATCTTTGTAGCTTTTAGTTGAGGCGGGACGCCATCATGTCCACCTGTGGCCTTTCCCAACGGTGTACAATCATTTGGAAGACTTCTGGATGAAGTCCCCACTCTCCCGGGTGGAGGTCGTGTCTTCTGAGAAAGTCTGCTTCTCAGTTGTCCACTCCGGGAATGAACACTGCTGACAGTGCTAACACATGATTTTCCGCCCATCGGAGAATCCTTGTGGCTTCTGCCATCGCCAGCCTGCTTCTTGTGCCGCCCTGTCGGTTTACATGAGCGACCGCCGTGATGTTGTCTGACTGGATCAGCACCGGCCGGTGTTGAAGCAGGGGTCTAGCCTGACTTAGGGCATTGTAAATGGCCCTTAGTTCCAGAATATTTATGTGTAGGGAAGTCTCCTGACTTTTCCATAGCCTTGGAAGTTTCTTCCCTGTGTGACTGCCCCCCAGCCTCGAAGGCTGGCATCCGTGGTCACCAGGACCCAGTCCTGTATGCCCAATCTGCGGCCCCCTAGAAGATGAGCACTCTGCAGCCACCACAACAGCGACACCCTGGCCCTTGGAGACAGGGTTATCCGCCGATGCATCTGAAGATGCGACCCTGACCACTTGTCCAACAGATCCCACTGGAAAATCCTTGCATGGGACCTGGCGAATGGAATTTCTTCGTAAGAAGCTACCATCTTTCCCAGGGCTCACGTGCATTGATGCACCGACACCTGTATACGTATTAGGAGGTCTCTGTCTAGAGACGACAACTCCTTGGACTTCTCCTCCGGGAGAAACCCTTTTTATCCTGTTCTGTGTCCAGAACCATACCCAGGAACAGTAGACGCGTCGTAGGAACCAGCTGCGACTTTGGAATATTCAGAATCCAGCCGTGCTGTTGTAGCACTTCCCGAGATAGTGCTACTCTGACGAACAACTGCTCCCTGGACCTCGCCTTTATAAGGAGATCGTCCAAGTACGGGATAATTATTTCGGCCATTACCTTGGTAAATACCTCGGTGCCGGGGACAGACCAACGGCAACGTCTGGAATTGGTAATGACAATCCTGTACCACAATTTTGAGGTACTCCTGGTGAAGAGGGTAAATAGGGACATGCAGGTAAGCATCCTTGATGTCCAGTGATACCATGAAATTCTCCAGGCTTGCAATAATCGCCCTGAGCGATTCCATTTTGAACTTGAACCTTCGTATATAAGTGTTCAAGGCTTTCAATTTTAGAATGGGTCTCACCGAACCGTCTGGTTTCGGTACCACAACATTTTGGAATAGTAACCCCGGCCTTGTTGAAGGAGGGGTACCTTGATTTCACCTGCTGGAAGTACAGCTTGTGACTTGCCGCCAGTACTACCTTTCCCCGAGGGCAGCAGGCAAGGCTGATGTGAGGTAACTGCGAGGGGGAGTCGCCTCGAACTCCAGCCTGTATCCCTGTGATACTATTTGCAGAACCTAGGGATCCACCTGTGGGCAAGCCCACTGGTCCCTGAAGTTCCCGAGACGCGCCCCTACCGCACCTGTCTCCACCTGTGGAGCCCCAGTGTCATGCGGTGGACTCAGAGGAAGCGGGGGAAGATTTTTGATCCTGGGAACTGGCTGCTGGTGCAGCTTTTTCCTTCTTCCCTTGTCTCTGTGCAGAAAGGAAGCGCCTTTGACCCGCTTGCTTTTCTGAAGCCGAAAGGACTGTACCTGAAAATACGGTGCTTTCTTAGGCTGTGAGGAAACCTGAGGTAAAAAATTTTCTTCCCAGCTGTTGCTGTGGATACGAGGTCCCAGAGACCATCCCCAAACAATTCCTCACCCTTATAAGGCAGAATCTCCATGTGCCTTTTACAGGCAGCATCACCTGTCCACTGCCGGGTTTCTAATACCCTCCTGGCAGAATGGACATTGCATTAATTCTGGATGCCAGCCGGCAAATATCCCTCTGTGCATCCTTCATATATAAGATGACGTCTTTAATATGCTCTATGTTAGCAAAATATTATACCTGTCTAGGGTATTAATATTATCTGACAGGTTATCAGACCACGCTGCAGCAGCACTATTTATGCTGAGGCAATTGCAGGTCTCAGTATAGAACCTGAGTGTGTATATACAGACTTCAGGATAGCCTCCTGCTTTTTTTCAGCAGGCTCCATTCAAGGTGGCCGTATCCTAAGACGGCAGTGCCACCTTTTTTGACAACCGTGTGAGCGCCTTATCCACCCTAGGGGATATCTCCCAACGTGACCTATCCTCTGGCGGGAAAGGGTACGCCATCAGTAACTTTTTAGAAATTACCAGTTTCTTATCGTGGGAACCCACGCTTCTTTACACACTTCATTCACTCATCTGATGGGGGAACAAAACACTGGCTACTTTTTCTCCCCAAAAATAAAACCCCTTTTATGTGGTACTTGGGTTCATGTCAGAAATGTGTAAAACATTTTTCATTGCCGAGATCATGTAATGGATGTTCCTAGTGGATTGTGTATATATATCTCAACCTCGTCGACACTGGAGTCAGACTCCGTGTCGACATCTGTGTCTGCCATCTGAGGTAACGGGCGTTTTTTTGAGCCCCTGATGGCCTTTGAGACGCCTGGGCAGGCGCGGGCTGAGAAGCCGGCTGTCCCACAGCTGTTACGTCATTCAGCCTTTTATGTAAGGAGTTGACATTGTCGGTTAATACCTTCCACCTATCCATCCACTCTGGTGTCGGCCCCACAGGGGGCGACATCCCATTTATCGGCCTCTGCTCCGCCTCCACGTAACCTTCCTCATCCAACATGTCGACACAGCCGTACCGACACACGGCACACACACAGGGAATGCTCTGACTGAGGACAGGACCCCACAAAGTCCTTTGGGGAGACAAAGAGAGAGTATGCCAGCACACACCAGAGCGCTATATAATGCAGGGATTAACACTATAACTGAGTGATTTTTCCCCCAATAGCTGCTTGTATACATATATTGCGCCTAAATTTAGTGCCCCCCCTCTCTTTTTAACCCTTTGAGCCTGAAAACTACAGGGGAGAGCCTGGGGAGCTATCTTCCAGCTGCACTGTGAAGAAAAAATGGCGCCAGTGTGCTGAGGGAGAAGCCCTGCCCCTTTTTCGGCTGACTTTTCTCCCGCTTTTTTATGGATTCTGGCGGGGGTAATTTATCACATATATAGCCCTAGGACTATATATTGTGATGATTTGCCAGCCAAGGTGTCTTATATTGCCCTCAGGGCGCCCCCCCCCAGCGCCCTGCACCCATCAGTGACCGGAGTGTGAGGTGTGCATGAGGAGCAATGGCGCACAGCTGCAGTGCTGTGCGCTACCTTGTTGAAGACAGAAGTCTTCTGCCGCCGATTTTCCGGAACACTTCTTGCTTCTGGCTCTGTAAGGGGGCCGGCGGCGCGGCTCCGGGAACGAACACCAAGGTCGGGTCCTGCGGTCGATCCCTCTGGAGCTAATGGTGTCCAGTAGCCTAAGAAGCCCAAACTACCCCCTGTTAGGTAGGTTTGCTTCTTCTCCCCTTAGTCCCTTGCTGCAGTGAGTCTGTTGCCAGCAGATCTCACTGTAAAATAAAAAACCTAAATATACTTTCTTTCTAGGAGCTCAGGAGAGCCCCTAGTGTGCATCCAGCTCAGCCGGGCACAAGAATCTAACTGAGGTCTGGAGGAGGGTCTTAGTGGGAGGAGCCAGTGCACACCAGGTAGTCCTAAAGCTTTCTTTAGTTGTGCCCAGTCTCCTGCGGAGCCGCTAATCCCCATGGTCCTTACGGAGTCACAGCATCCACTTAGGACGTCAGAGAAACTAAAATGCACCACAGGTATAGAATGTAGATGGATAGTATACTTAATGACGACACAGAGGTAGGTACAGCAGTGGCCTTCCGTACCGTACTGCTATATATAGTATACTGGTGGTCACTGTGTCAGCATACTGCACAACTGAAATGCACCACAGGTATAGAATGTAGATGGATAGTATACTTAATGACGATACAGAGGTAGGTACAGCAGTGGCCTTCCGTACCGTACTGCTATATATAGTATACTGGTGGTCACTGTGTCAGCAAACTGCAAAACTAAAATGCACCACAGGTATAGAATGTAGATGGATAGTATACTTAATGATGACACAGAGGTAGGTACAGCAGTGGCCTTCCGTACCGTACTGCTATATATAGTATACTGGTGGTCACTGTGTCAGCAAACTGCAAAACTAAAATGCACCACAGGTATAGAATGTAGATGGATAGTATACTTAATGACGACACAGAGGAAGGTACAGCAGTGGCCTTCCGTACCGTACTGCTATATATAGTATACTGGTGGTCACTGTGTCAGCAAACTGCAAAACTAAAATGCACCACAGGTATAGAATCTAGATGGATAGTATACTTAATGACGACACAGAGGTAGGTACAGCAGTGGCCTACTGTACCGTAATGCTATATATTATATACTGGTGGTCACTGGTTAGCAAAACTCTGCACTGTACTCCTCCTATATAATATTATACTGGTGGTCCCCAGTCCCCACAATAAAGCAGCACACTGAGCACAGATATGGAGTGTTTTTCAGGCAGACAACGTATACTGGTGGTCACTGTCAGCAAAACTCTGCACTGTACTCCTACTATATAATACAGTTGCTCCCCAGTCCCCACAATTAAGCAGTTTGAGCACAGATATATGCAGCACACTGAGCACAGATATGGAGCGTTTTTTTCAGGCAGAGAACGGATAAAACTGGTGGTCACTGATCAGCAAAACTGCACTGTACTCCTCCTATATTATACAGCTGCTCCCCAGCCCTCCCCACAATTAAGCAATAGTACACAATCAAGTTCAACAATAACGGAGAGGACGCCAGCCACGTCCTCTCCCTAACATTTCCAATGCACGAGTAAAAATGGCGGCGACGCGCGGCTGCTTATATCATACTTGCCTACCTGACCCTCTCCATGAGGGAGAAAATGTTCTGTTCCTGGACTTTCCTGGTAATGTATGATTGCCATCACCTGTGGTGAAACGCCTTTCTTATCAATTACCTAGCTTACCACAGGTGATGGCAATCATACATTATCAGGAAAGTCCAGGAACAGAGCATTTTCTCCCTCATGGAGGGTCAGGTAGGCAAGTATGGCTTATATAGAATCCGAATCTCGCGAGAATCCGACAGCGGGATGATGACATCACTTCCTGTCTGGTAATTAACTAATAATACGTTTAAACTCCATGATTTACCATTATTGGTGTAATATCAACTTAGATAAGCTTTAATATCCACCTGAATATCAGTTCCTATATCTTTGAAGCAGGCATAATATTGGACTTTCAGGGGAGAGAGGATAAATTAAATAATTGTGCTCAAAAGTCCCACCATGGCGTGCGTTCCACAAATCTTATATAGCTTCCTGTTGTCGCTCGGTTTCCTAGGCAACCGCTACCCTATCTTTACCATGGCGCGCCTCCGTCTTCCGGCACATCGCGGCAACAGAGGTGCCATGGCAACGCACATAACACTGTCATGACGCGCCTCCTCCGCCCGGCGCGTCATGCGTTCCACTGCCTAGTGACTTCCTGTATCAGGCAGACAGTCTGGCCGGGATGCTGCGTTCCACTTACCGGCTCTGTTAACTTAAATGGGGGCGTGATCAAACATTGAAATCGATCTATATAATGTTAACTCCTTAATCAGACTGCACGGGTCAGAATATAGTATAGACTACATAAGGACATATATATTTTTATTATAAAATATATTTGTTATAAAATATATTCTTATTGAGATGATATATAAACGACTACACTATTTACGATTGTTACTTAGTAAGTAATCTCCATAGACATACTCATTTTTTAATTAATTGTATTAATTCAATATATTAATTTATGTGAATAAATTTGTGAAATTAATTCAAATCCTTAATGAGTGTGATTAATTAATGAATTCATATATTATTAGTTTTTTATTACACAGACCAAGTTATGGTGTCAATATTTATTAATTGAGTTGTAATATACCAGTGCATAAATGTGTATTTTACCATCAAGTTCAAACTTATTCAGTGCTTGTCCTATTACTTATATGTGATGTTGTTTTATTTATTGCCTTAATTCTTCACTAACCCAATTAATGCTTATTGTAACACCTAATGTGATGAATAATCCTATAAATACCCTTATGAGGAATGGAACCACTGCAATCGTCAATATTACTTCAGTTTAGTCCAAATCCTTACATATATAAATACATGTATATATATATATATATATATATATACATTGTGTAGATGGAGTACCTAGCTTAATTAACTTCATGATTTTCCATTTACATCACAATACATTGCTCTTACCCAAATACTCATACAAAAATTCATACAAAAATTGATAATTCAAATGATCTTCACAACCTTAACAGAACATATGATGGCCCTATATCATCAGTATACATCAAAGAACATACCAAATTAAAAAGGTTGCAAAAAGAGGGAGGAGGATAATGAGGAATACAAAGAAAAATCTTAATAATTAACATCAATCCAAGTGATGACTGGTGTTCACAAGTTTTGAAAAAAACTATAAGAAAGAGACAATACCAATGCCCTCGTTATGACCACTAGGGGATTGAGTATTTAAAGTGTAGATCCAGAATGTTTCACGTTTGGACAATTTGAACCTGACTACTACCTCTCGTATCAACTGGTATAAACTCCAGAAATGTGAATGAAAAATTCTTCCTATTGACTGGAGAGTTGTGTTTCTCTCCATAATGTCTGGACAGACTATGGGTAGTTATCTTATTCTTTATATTCCTCATATGCTCTTGTATCCTAATCTTAGCTGCTCTCTTAGTTCTCCCTACATATGACATATTACAACTACAATTAAATATTGACACCACAGCTTGGTCTGTGTAATAAATAATTAATAATATATGAATTCATTAATTAATCACACTCATTAAGGATTTGAATTAATTTCACAAATTTATTCACATAAATTAATATATTGAATTAATACAATTAATTAAAAAATGAGTATGTCTATGGAGATTACTTACTAAATAACAATCGTAAATAGTATAGTCGTTTATATATCATCTCAATAAGAATATATTTTATTGTAAATATATTTTTTAATAAATATATATGTCATTATGTAGTCTATACTATATTCTGACCCGTGCTGTCTGATTAAGGAGTTAAGGAGTTAACATATAGGAACTGATATTCAGGTGGATATTAAAGCTTATCTAAATTGATATTACACCAATAATGGTAAATCATGGAGTTTAAACGTATTATTAGTTAATTACCAGACAGGAAGTGATGTTGGTAATTATGGGGTTTATAAACCCAGCACATTCAGCCCTTAGCTCATGCAGCAGCTAGGAGTGTTACTAACTGGTGAGAGGTAAGCATGTTGACTTCATGGTTCTCCATGTTATTTTGCTATGTCATTACCGAGAAAAAGTTTTTGAGGTTTACTATTAGCCCCGTATATGTCATGTTGTTCTGGTATAACAATCCCAGATAAATTAATACAGACCATGATATTTTAATTAAGTATTATGTCATAGAAGGCGATTTCCACATACCTGCATTGTATCTGGTTATACCGGTATATGTGATATTCACTAGAAATATTGTTTTATATTAGCATTATACTATATATACATTCTGTTTAATCACAGGCACTATGGCAGTGATCTGCCTTGTTCAAATTGACACTTAGGCGATATCCAGTGATTAGCTGCTCTATGGGCTTGATTTAACCTGATTGGTATGTATGATGAACATAATAAGGGTGATTTATATCACAATTACTGCACCCATATAGTATCATAAATTTATTTTCCATTATAGATTCAAAATTACCCATGTAATTTTTGAACCGGGCTTTGCTCAGTGGAAAATCACTAAATGGGTCACATCTAATCCTAATTGGTATGTATAACTAATTTATGCCAATGTAAATGGAAGTATTGTTTATGTGTATGTACACACCTTTTTTAAATCTCCAATTGGTGGATATTAGGATTATGATAAAGGTGAATACGGATTAATATACCGCTCTCTCTACATATATTTTTCAACTACTGCTTTTACATTCATTAATAAAAAGTTGAATGTATGAGTATAAACTATGCTGAATATCTGAATATGATTAAACGATATGTTATAAATATGGTAAAGTCTTTTTGATAATCTTCTGATTATTATATAGGTTAAATATAAAGCAGTAAGGCTGAGAATAAGCCTGTTAAAATTCCATGTGAACCAGTCCTCCTTTCCTGTTCCTCCTCACATAATATACCCTGTTAGTATATGTTTTTTGTGACATATCTTATAATTTTACAGATATTCCATATGGTGAAATCTGGTCCGATACCATTTTAAATATTGTTTATTTGCCTTTTGAAGACACGATAAGATATATGCCCATATTGTGATTCTTTGGTATGTATTTGATGGATCATTTAAGTGATATAAGTATATTGTAAATAGATAAGAAAAGTTGGTTATGAATGTTTTTGTATTATTTAGATTATAGTATACCCCTGATGAAGTCTGTAGGACGAAATGCGTTGGATTAAGACAGTGATTTCTGTCATTTCTTCAAGGAAGATTACTTCTGATGCTGCTTGAATTATAAACACAACCAGTGTCTGTACAAACATCATTTATTGTCATCTTGGGCAAATTGTAAACAGTTTTATTTACTGTATTTTAAAAAATAAAAAAATCTCTTTTTTAAGATTGTTTTATTATACAATAAATTTGTACATACCAAAGAACGACATTAGCTCCCTGGGGAAACCTTTTTCTTCATTGTTTGTTATACCATACTCCATCTAACAGGGGGTGTTTTCCCTAAGGTGTAGCTCTTTATACTTCTAGCGCGAGAAAGGTGTCATATCTCTCCAGATAGATATATATATATATATATATATATATATATATATATATTCACTGCACCTATTGGGACTTTGATACTGTGCTGGTGCTTGCACCCTTCCCCTTTACCTGCATTTGCTTTGATGCATATTACTGGTCTGGTGCTGTGGCATCGTGTTATCCAAAATGGTGAGGGTTCACCAGCAAAGTGCCGCGGCGGGTACGATTGAAAAGTTTGTTCAAAATCCTGCTCCTCAACGACAGAGGGGGGAGGATGGGCGATCTGTGGCCTCGCCCCCATCCCCCGCAAATAGTTCTACTTCCTCTGAGCCGCTGGATGCTGCCTTACAAAGAGAATTGGATGCCGTAACTGCTAGTGAGACTCGCTTGGCTTATAAGATTGGGCAGGTGCAGGCTGACCTTTCTATTATTCAACAAGACCTTCAGCGGGTGAGAGAGAGGGTGGGGAGGTCGAGACCCGTATCTCCACTGTTGAAGATTTTGTTACTCCGCTGGGGAGGCGTACTGATGCCTTGGAATCTCAGATGACTGATGTGCCTAAAAAACTGATGGATATGGAGGGACGTTTATGGCGCAATAACATTCGTTTCATCGGCCTACCTGAAAAAGAGGAGGGCTCATCTCCTGAAGAGTTTCTTGAAAAATGGCTCAGAGATGCGTTTGGGTCAGAGGAATTTTCGCCCTACTTTACAGTGGAACGAGCCCGTAGGGTGCCGATGCGCCCGCTACCACTGGGGGCTCCGCCCCGTACCTTCTTTGCCAAGTTTCTCCACATCTGTGACCGGGACACTGTTCTGAAACTTGCTCATACAAAAGGCCCTCTTAAATTGAATGGGTCACCAATATGTGGATGTACAGAAGGATAGGGCTCAATTCCTACCTATTAAAAGGAGGCTCCGTGAGCTTGATTTGCCATATGCTATGCTCTTTCCATCGAGATTGCGGGTGGTGGCTGATGGTGAGACTAAATTTTTTGCAACTCCCCGTGAGGCCTCGATATGGCTGGATAGACGCTTCCCGACAAGGCGGGCTCTTGCAGATCCTTGATTGTTCCCTGGGGTTATGGATACAAGACTTTTGCTATGTATGCTGAGATCATATGCAGATTTGCTCTATGGTTGTGGGGGAAAAAGGAAGGATAATTTTTTGTTTTTTTTTCATTTCTCGTTTAGACCAGTTACATTTCTTCTGTTTGTATATGTTGATGTACGGGGGGATTTATTTGGTCCTGCCATATCCGACTGTGTTATGTTCTTAAGCTCTGGGGGGAGATTGTATATGTTTCACCTCCTTTTTTTTCTTAAGGGGTGTTGTGGTTTGGTGGCTGGGAGCTTTTCTCTTTTCTCAGTGCCATTATATTCTTGGCTCCGCCTAGAATATAGCTTGCTGTGATTTTTAGGTTTTGTCTTAGCCAGTTAATGGTGTGACATTTTTTTTTTCCTGGTAGGACTTTGTAATCTGTTTCGGGATCCAAGTATGCTGCAAGTTGGGAGTAGTATACAGGGTGGGGGAGGGTTGTTTCAGGCTGCGGCTGTTTTTTGTGTGGATGTTTTTGGTTTGCTTGTGTGTGGATTACTAATTTACTTATTGAGCGCTGGTGCCTTGCGATTGTGCGCCAGGGAGGTGAGTTTGGCTGGCCGCGGGCTATAGTCCTTATTATGATTAGGACTTCTTATGGCTGGATTTAGAATGTTATCATGGAATGTGTGGGGGCTCAACGATAAGATTAAGATTAAGCGGTCCCTGGTGCTTAGACAAATCAGACAGTATGCTGCTGACGTAGTATGTCTTATGGAAACTCATTTAGTGGGCAGCAGGATCCTTTGCCTTAAGAGACCCTGGGTGGGATGGGTGTTCCATTCTATGCACACATCTGCCTCTCGGGGGGTTTCTATCCTTATTAAAAAGACCGTTCCCTTTGTGTTGGAATCTGTACAAACAGATCCTTGGGTAAGTTATGTATTTTTGAAGTGTAGAATACATTATGTTCCTTTACTTTTGCTAGCTGTGTATGTGCCTCCTCCTTACTCTCCCAATGTCCTTAAAAAAGTTGCAGGGTTTATGGCCTCATCACCAGGGATACCCGTCATTTGTCTGGGGATTTCAATAATGTTTTAGATGTGGCGATGGATAGATCCTCTATTCCTCCCTCTACTCTGCATTCTGGGAGATCTGGCTTTGCTGATGTTGTATCGGGGTTGGACCTGGTTGATACTTGGAGACTGAGACACCCGTCTCTCAAACAATATTCCTGTTTCTCCCATTCTCATTCATCGTTCTCTAGGATTGACCAGGCCCTCCTCTTGAATGACATGGTCCCCCGGGTTCATGATATTAGATATGAGACAAGAGGCATATCAGATCACTCCCCTTTGACCTTTGTTTTAGATTTCTACTGTTCCAGAGGCCAGGCCGTATGGAAGTTTAATCCGTTCTGGCTTGTACACGTGGGTGACGGCTCTGAATTGGTGGCTACCTGGCGGGAATTTTTTTAGATAAATAAGGCTGGACAATCTATTTCGATTTTGTGGGACACATTTAAAGCATTTCTGAGGGGAACCTTAATTAAAAGGTTGTCTAATTTAAAGTCCTTTTTTAGGTGTCGGGAGTCCAAGTTAGAGGCCCAGAGTGTTGCTGCAGAAACACAATATTTGCAGGATTGTTTAGACCGCTCAAAATCGGCATGTCTGTCAGCCCAAGGGGAATGGAAAGATTATCTCATGGAAAAGACTCAGCATAGACTCCTTTTTTCCTCCCATACTTTTTATGCTTCTGGGGATAGGCCGGGGTCATAGTTAGCTTCCCTGGCACGGGGTGAGAGATCTTCTAATATTGTGGTTGAGATTGAAGCCTCAGATGGTACCACTTTGTTACAGACTCCACAAATTGCGTCGGAATTTGTGTCCTATTTTAGGCATTTGTATAGTTCTAAATTAGACTGTACTTCGATGAAATTAGATAATTATTTACAGACTGTACAATTTCCCTTATTAACTTACGCAGCGCGTGATTTTCTTGAGGCGCCTATCTCGCCGGAAGAAATTGTGGCCGCTATTAAGGCCTCTCCCGCTGGTAAGGCTTCAGGACTGGACGGTATACCGTCTGAGCTTGATATTCGTAATTTGGATTTTTTTCCCCTTAACTACTTGAGTGATATAATTAGATATTTGCACAAGAGTCTCTTCCCCTGTCCATGGCAGAAACATTGATTGTGGTCCTTCCTAAGCCTGACAAAGATCATAGGAAGGTTGATTCTTATCGCCCTATCTCCCTTTTGCCCACCGACATCAACATTTTGGCCAAGGTCCTGGCGTGTAGACTGAATCAGGTTATTACGCAGATTATACACCCTGATCAGCCGGGGTTTATACCTAGTAAATCGACATCCATTAATCTTAGACGTTTATTTACCCATTTACAGATCCCTCGTGAAGAGTCCTCTTCCTCCATTGTTGTTTCATTGGATGCCGCTAAGGCCTTTGATTCCGTGGAGTGGGATTATCTGTGGGAAATAATGCGTAAATTCGGTATAGGCCCCAACTTTATTAAATATGTTCGGTTGATGTATTCTTCTCCCTTGGCCAGAGTGGCAGTGAACGGATTTGTGTAACAATCCTTCCCTTTGTCTAGAGGTACACGTCAGGGGTGCCCATTGTCCCCTACCCTGTTCGCTATGGCTATTGAACCTCTTGCATGCCTTCTGAGGGCGAACACTGAGATTTGTGGTCTTAAAGAGGGTACTAGGGAAGATAAAATAGCTTTATATGCTGATGATATTTTGCTGTTTGTGGATCGCTATGCTGAGTCTATGCCTAGGATATTGGAAATTATTAATGAGTTCAGGTGCTACTCTGGGCTTTTGATTAACTGGGAGAAATCCTCCATCATCCCGCTCCGGGGTGAGATCCCTGCCTCCCCACTAGTTACTATTCCGCTATGATGGGTGGACTCTTTTAAATATTTGGGTATTTGGGTGTCTAATGATCCTCACAAATTCTACTCCCTTAATATCACACCACAAATAGCTTATCTTCGCGGCAGAGTGAAGATCTGGCGGAAATTACCCTTAACTGTTACAGGGAGGGTTAACATGATAAAAATGTTTTTTCAGCCCAAACTCCTATATGTTCTGCACAGTGGTGGAACTAGAGAGCGGTGGGCCCAGGTGTGACAAAATGCTTTGGGCCCCCCTCATCCCATCCAAGTCCACCCCCTCACCCCTGGAGAGGATCTGGTGAGGGGGACCTGCTCAGGGCCAGCGAAATGGATACCTAGCAACAGTGCCGTAACTAGACTTTTTAGCACTGTGTGCAAGAAATGGCATCAGAGCCCCACTCCTCCATGGAAAACAGGGGCAGTGCGCGCCGTAGGCGCGCGCAAAAAATATAGGGGCGTGGCTTTGTGGGGAAGGGGTGTGGCCACACAATATTACCAATTCATATAACGGTGCACAGTAGTCTCCATTATTCAAATTATGCTGCACAGTAGCACTACTACACCAGGTAGAGCCCCTTTTACACCTTACGGTGGACAGATTCCCCTTTTTAAACATTACGGCAGACAACGTCCCTTTTTACACATTACGGCAGACAGCGTCCCCTTTTTACACATTACGGCAGACAGCGTCCCCCTTTTTACACATTACGGCAGACAGCGTCCCCCTTTTTACACATTACGGCAGACAACGTGCCCTTTTTAAACATAACGGCAGACAGCGTGCCCTTTTTACACATAACGGCAGACAGCGTGCCCTTTTTACACATAACGGCAGACAGCATCCCCCTTTTTACACATAATGGCAGACAGCGTCCCCCTTTTTACACATAACGGCAGACAGCATCCCTCTTTTTACACATAACGGCAGACAGCGTCCCCCTTTTTACACATAACGGCAGACAGCATCCCCCTTTTTACAGATTAAGGCAGACAGCGTCCCCCTTTTAACACATTAAGGCAGACAGCGTCCCCTTTTTACACATTACGGCAGCCATTCCCCCTTTTTTTACACATTAGAAAAGAAAGAAAGAAAGAATTATACTTACTCTCTCCGCTGGCAGTCAGGCTCCTCGGGCAGCTTCTTCAAGCAGAGATCCCGGGCAAGGGAGAAGGAGGAGGAGGGAGGAGGGAGCCGCAGCAGCGCAGTGTAATTGGTGGAGGCGCTGCTGCTGCTGTCCCTGTACTTCACCATAGGCTGCCCTCCGCCGCTGTGAATGCTGGGATGCGCTTCCCAGCATTCACAGCGTCGGAGAATAGCCTATGGTGAAGGAAAGGGACAGCAGAAGCAGCACCTCCACCAATTACACAGCACTGCTGCGGCTCCATCCTCCACCTACCTCCTCCTTCTCTCCCGTGGCCACTGCGCTCCTCTCCTCAGCGGGCAGCTGTGTGCTGCGGGCGGCGGTTGCCCACTGCACACAACGGCATGTAATGATTCAGTTTGACTCATTACATGCCGCTCTGCTTTGGGCCCCTGGACAGTGGCGGGACCCAGTGCAAGGCACTGCCTGCACTGGCAGTAGTTCCGGTACTGGTTCTACAAAAATCCCCTGTTTACATCCCTCAGAAAGTCTTTAAACAGATAGATGGTCTGCTTTCATCATTAATTTGGGCTAATAAGCGGGCACGATTGAAACTTGATACTCTGACCAGGACAAAAGCTTTGGGGGATTTGGCTCTTCCCAACTTTCGATTTTATTATTTTGCAGCACAACTAGCACATCTTTGGGAATGGGTTAATGACCTTGATAACTCGAGTTTGCACTCGCAGCTGGTGCTACAGGAATATCCATGTGGTTCCCCACTGCGACTGCTTCTCTGTGGAAACGTCAAAATGTCATCATTATCGCTTGTAAAACAATCTATTACTATTTAGAGGCTGGCGCACTCTGTACTGCAAGGGCATGGTATTGACCCCGACACCCCGCTGCATAATAAATATGGACTGCCCGAGTTGTGTCAGCTTCAAATCAGGGGGGTCTGGGAGACGTGGGGAGTATTCTCTTTGGGACATTTATACACTGGTGGGGTGTTTAAATCCTTTCAGCAACTTCAACAGGAGTTTAATGTCCCTTCGTTGTTCTTTTTTCGTTTCCTCCAATTATGACACGCTATGACTGCCCAGTTCCCTGAGGTCCTCCAACCCTTGTCGATTCCCCCGGTTAAATTACTATTGCAAATGGTGGGATCCGGACATTTAGTCTCTAAAATATATGGCCGTATACTTCAGATGCATCATATAGACCCCCTTGCCTCTCTTAAGACTAAGTGGGAATCTGATTTGGGTCCATTGTCGGATGACATATGGGAGGGTGCTTTTGGGTCCCATGGGCTTTCAATTTCCTCCATCAGATATCAGCAAATGCAATTGTTCATATTACATAGGGTATATATGACCCCGGTGAGGCTGTCGCATATTGGGGGATTCCATAGCTCGAAATGCCCTAAGTGTGGAAGTCTGGGAGCAGACTTTTTGCACATGCTCTGGTTATGTCCCATGGTATCGGCATTTTGGGAAGAGGTTATGCGTGCTGTAGTTGGTACAGGTATTTCTTCTCCCATACTTACACCTATAACGTGTATACTAACGGTTATAGATGAGGAGGTTCTGGATCCACCCAGTAGACACTATGTTATAAACCTATGTTCTCTGTCCAAGGTTTGCATAGCCAGACTGTGGCTGGCTAATGAAGCCCCGATCCTAAAATCCTGAATTTCTCTGGTTAATGATTCTATTGCACATGAAAAATTTGTGTTTCTGGCCATGAATGCAGAGAAAAAGTTTATTACAGTATGGGGAAAGTGGATGGGTTCTCGCTATTTCACAGATACAGTAAATACTGTTGAGCCTAGATAAGTGGTGTTTGGGCCTTCTGTGGGAGGTTAGTATGGTGGGTAGCCCGTAGCCGGCCATGTTAATGTTATTGTTTATATTTATATTTAGTTTTGTTCATTTACTTGATCTCATTTTTCACCATGTGCATTTTCTTTGTGCTATCCTGTATGATGTAAGGATCTCTTATGCAGTTCCTGATATTTTGCTACGAGTGTGTAATAGATCACTGTATACATGTATGTATGTTCTGGCGCCTCTGGAATATGCTAACATGGTGCGAAGTGTCATGAATATTATATTGCTATGTCACCAATGCTCTGCTGTTATCTGAGTTTGACTGGAATCCACATCTACTTCTGCTATGTCTCTTACATATGTGCGATTGTAAGCCTGTTGTTGTCTTTGTCTTTTTATTTTTCATTACTGTTTAATTGTAAAAATGTCAAAAATCCAATAAAAATGTATTGAATTTAAAAAAAACAACCATTGATTTATTTGAAATATTTCTATCATGACCCCCTTTTCCCTTCTCTGCTCCAAACTATACATATTGAGATTTTTTAGTCTTTCTGGGTATGTTTTGTGATGTAGGCCATGCACCATTTTAGTTGCCCTTCTTTGTACAGTCTCTAATGTATTAATATCCTTTTGATGATATGGCCTCCAGAATTAAACACAGTATTCTAGATGAGGCTGTATCCAGAGCCGGCCATAGGCATAGGCAAACTAGGCAATTGCCTAGGGCATTTAATATGCCTAGGGGCATCAGCAGCTTCTGCTGATTAAAATGATATGTGGCATGCCTATATTCTGTGTGTAGAATTTCATATGCAGATACAGCCTCAGTCTCACACAGTATATAGGCATGCTGTATATCATTTTAATCAGCAGAAGCTGCTTGTGCATCCTAGCCACATAGCAATGCAAATAAGATGCATTTTCATTAAAAACATGTGCCCATCGTTAGCACTGAGGCAAGATTTATGAGGACACATCTGTATCCAAGCAGAGGCAGAGGTCACAGTGCTAGTGGCAGTGTGAGTGCTGTGTGCATGTGAGTGGGTTGGTTGTGCAGTAGTGTTCGGAATATGTGTAAGGAGCATTATGTGTGTTATGTAAAAATGCATTAAAAATGTGCAACATATGTGTAAGGGGCACTATGTGTGTCATTATGTGTATAAGGGCATTAATAATGTGCGGCATATGTGTAACAGGGTACTACTGTATGTGTGTCATTATGTGTATAGGGGCACTAATAATGTGCAGCAAATGTCTAGGGGGCACTATGTGTGTCATTATGTGTATAAGGGCATTAATAATGTGCAGCATATGTGTAAGGGACATTATGTGTAAAAGGGCATTAATAAAGGTTGTCATAATGTGTAAGGCACATTATGTTTATAAGGACATTAATAATATGTCTCATATGTGTAAGGGACATTACTGTGTGGCATTATGTGTATAAGGTGCTCTACTATGTGGCATTGCATATAGAAAGGGCACTACTGTGTCGGCTAATGTAAATAAAGAGCAATAGGGTGGGGTGTAATGTGAATAAGGAGCAATTCAGTGTGATATAATGTGAATAAGGGGCTCTACTGTGAGGAGTAAAGTTTATATGGTAAAGTGATACTACTTTGGGATGTAATATGAATTATGGACACTATTGCATGATCAAATGTGGATAAAGTTGCAGTACTGTGTGGCGTAATTGGAATTGGGGTTACTATTGTGTGGCCATGCCCCTTGCCAGCAAAAACACACCCCTTTTTGGGCTGTGTGCCAAATGTGTGAACTGTTCCTATTTAAACTATAAGGGGTACAAACACCAAAATAAAGACTGCTATGGATGAGGGGTGGTGGTGCTGAGAAAGAGGTGCAAGGTCAGAGGCGGAACCAGCGGTGGTGCTAGGGGGCACCAGCCAAAATCTTGCCTAGGGCATCATAATGGTTAGGGCCGGCTCTGGCTGTACCAATGACCTATACAGTGGCATTATTACTTCTTTCTTTCTGCTGCGGATTCCTCTCCCAATGCAGCCAAGCATCTGACTAGCCTTCCTCGTTGCTTTATTACATTGCTTACCTGCCTTTAAGTCACCTGAAATAATGACTCCTAGATCCCTTTCCTCCTCAGTAGTTTCTATTATAATGCCATTAATACAATATTTAGCCTTTGGATTTTTGAGACCCAAGTGCATGATTTTGCATTTTTGGAATTAAACTGTAATTGCCACACTCTTGACCATTCCTCGAGTCTACCTAGATCCTCAGTCATTTGTTTTACCCCTCCTGGTGTATCTACCCTGTTCATACCTTTCTGTCATCTGTAAAAAGGCATACTTTCCCTTTAATTCTATTTGCAATGTCACCAATAAAGATTTTGAAAAGCACCGGTCCATATACAGATCCCTGGGGTACTCCACTGGTAACATTTCCCTCCTGTGAATGCACTCCATTTACCACAACTCTCTGTTTTCTATCCTGCAACCAAGATCTTATCCATTCAATAATATTAGTATCCAATCCCAAGATTTCAAGTTTATTTAGCAGTCTGTGATGTGGAACAGTGTCAAAAGCTTTTACTAAAGTCTAGATAAGCTATAGCCAAGGCTCCATCTTTATCCATCACTTTAGTCACACAGTCAAAAAAAGTCAGTAAGATTTGTTTGTCATTATATCCCCCCAGTGAATCCATGCTGTTTGGGATCCTGTAAATTGGTGGATTTGGGATAATCTACAACTCTTTATTTCAAGAGTGTTTCCATCAATTTCCCTACTACTGATGTAAGACTCACTGGTCTGTAGTTGTTTTCCTCTTCCTTGCTTCCACTTTTGTGCAGTGGGACTACATTTGCTCTTTTCCAGTCCTCTGGAATTACTCCTGTAGCTAATGACTGGTTTAATAATTCCATTAATGTTGCTAACAGCACCTCTTTAAGTTATTTTAGTATCCTTGGATGTATCCCATCTGGCCCCATAGATTTGTCCACTTTCTGCTATGTGACCACAGATGAGGTCATCAACAATGACTTCACACAGAAAAGCTACAAATAGCAGTTTTATACATTTTCACTGCCATTGGTAAGGCCATAAGGCATACACAAAAAAAAAAACATACCAGCCACCATGTGATATGTACTTGAGTTTGTCCTGGGGTAGCTGGCAAAATCCATATTTAGCATCCAAGTTCAGAAGCTTTTTTCCATGCCAGCAAAATTCAACTATTATTAATGAGTATTGAGACCTCAACTGTGCTTTGTTGAGGTGCATGGGGTATATGCATATTCTGAATGAACTGTCTTTTTTCACTGCAGCTACCATGGCTGAAACCCACTATGTTGCTTCCTCTATTGGGGACATTACACCGAGTTTTGTCATATGGTCTAATTCAGCAAGCACTTTGTACTTCATTGTGACTGTTATGAGTTGCTGCTACTGCTCAATTCTGTTTGTGTTACTGTCTGTCTACTAGAAACCTGGAAGCTGGCTACTATGTGAAGCAGCACACCTGTTTGGGAATGCTTTGTTACCTGACTACAGCCTTTGTCTCTTGTGAAACTCTGGAAGTGGATGTGCAGCAGCACAGCTGCAGAGAGTTGGTAATTAGGGGAGGCTGGCTGTGCTGTGACTCTCATTGGTTCTTGTCTCCTATATATGTGTTGTCTGTCTCTCACTTCCTACTGGTCATAGATCCTGGTTGCAGCAGGAGCCCTTGTCTCTGGGTTTTAGTGCTAGCCATGGATTCCTTTCTCTGGTTATTCTTCTACCATCATCTACAGTATTCCTGTGTCCAGCTCTGTGTCTGTTGCATAATTATCAGCATCCAACTCTGCAGTATTCCTGTGTCCAGCCCTGTTTCAGTACATAATTATCAGCATACTACTCTGTATCAGTTGCATTATGTGTCTTGTTGCTTTTGTTATTTCTGCTTTAAGTACTCCTCGTCTTCTTGCTGTACAGTCTGATGTTTCCTCAGTTATCTATCTCTCCTGTATACCCTCAGTACTCCCACTGCTAGTGGCTTTGTCTCTTCGTTGTTTTGTCTTACTTCTTTCTATAGTGTATTGTCTATTTACGGTCCTTATGTTCTCTTCTCACCTGAAAGCTGTCTAGAGTTTGGGAGAGTTCTGTGTTTAAATGTGTATTGCTTGTTCTCCAGTCTCTTGTCTTCGAGCAGCTCCTATCCTGTTTTGGTCGTTCGCTCCATCAGCATTGACCCGGGTCACTCCAAGGTTAAGCTCGCACTACCACCAGTGGCGTAAGTCTGGATGGCATCCCAGTACCGGTAGGCACATCATGCCTTAAGATAAAACCGATTATTATAGGCAAGAAGACCTGCTGGTGAGTTCTGCGAGTCTTAACCCGGGGTGTACAAAGGTCACTGCTCGGAATACCTCTGTGAGCTCTGCCCTCCTTGGAAGGAGAACTGTCGCTAGCTGTAACAGTGACTGGGGTGCATTTGGGTGCAGACTGTGAGAACAATCAACTCATTTAGTCACATGTTGTAAATGAAAGGGAATTTACCAATGGTATCACAGTCAAACAGATCTTTAAATTCCTTTAGCTCTGGAGTACTTGCTGCATCACATGGACCTGTTCCCAGGTGTATCAAGCCTAATTAAACATTATCTGATGTCACGATCAACAATGTAAACCTGCAATGTTGCACACAGGAACCCTAGTGTGCTTGTGTCAATTATTTTAATGATTTGACCTCCAAATGGTATAAGACTTACAGAATCTGTTTGTTCATTTATGTTCTGTGCAGCAAGGTCTGTAAGATGACAATGCATTTGGCACCAGTGTCAATTTCTATTTTAAGTATTTTTTGACAGAAGTTAGTAAAAATGTCTCCCTTTTAGTGACCATATCTACACTCTCACAATATATATCACATTATACTGTATATCACATTAACCAGGGCTTAAAGTGGCCTTGGAGTGGTGGTGGAACTCATTTACCCCCCTCACATTAAGCGAAGCCAGGTCCAGTGCTAGTGTTTCCGGCCTACTTCCCATACTTTATAAAGGCACATTATAGGCACATTGATCTCACAAAGAAGCAGTGTGGTTACACAATAGTACGCCTAATTCAAATTACACCACACAGTAGCACAATCTTATTCACATTACACCACATGCAGTGCCCCTGATTCATATTACACCACATAGTAGTGCCCCTTAGTCAGGTAACGTCAATCAGTAGTGTCCTTTATTGCTCACAGTAGTAGTGCCGCTTATATATAGAATGGCCACAATAGTAGTCGCTGGTACCGGGTGTAGAGGGGGAGTGCAGCTATGCTAGTGCACAATAACATCCCTCTGAGGGATTTTATCATATTACAGTATCACTGTGTTTACACATAAAAACGCTGACAGCCTCACTGGGACTGTGCAGCGCTGGGTGCTTTGGGGTCCAATCTACTGTGTCTCCTCTCACATGCAATAGGGCAGGCTTGCAATATATCAATATCAGGTTGTGTTGTAGGTGTATTATACCTGTTTTTCTGATTCACAATGGTAAAACAGAAGTCATGAAGTGTATGTAATGCTAGATTCTCTCCAAGGGGTCATTCCGACCCATTCGCACGCTGCTGTTTGTTGCAGCGGTGCGAATGGGTCGGTTCTGTGCATGCGTGGCGGCCGCATTGCGCAATCGCCGGGCAGCGATGCCACTAACGACAAAAGCGGTCGCAGCGGTGACCGCAAGAAGATTGACAGGAGGAAGGCGTTCCTGGGCGTCAACTGACCATTTTCCGGGAGTGGTTTGGCGAGGCGTGTCCAGGCATTTGGAGGGTGGATGTCTGACGTCAATTCCAGGACCTGCATCGCTGGAACGATTGCACAGGGTAAGTAACTGCAGGGCTGGTCTTCTTTTATAGGAAACTTTTTTTGCATAGCAGGGCTGCACAAGCGTTCGCAGCCCTGCTATGCAGATATACACTCCCCCCACAGGCGGCTTCTAGTTGATCGCATGGGCAGCAAAAAGTTGCTACGTGTGATCAACTCGGAATGACCCCTCTAGTCCATCTGGCTCAATATCATGTGAGCAGTGTAGTCAGCCATCTCAGAATGCTGATTTCAATGCGGGGGAGAGTCCAGAGCCCTCCTGGTTGGGGGCTATCAAAAATATGATGTCTGATATGTCATCTCAGCTCACTGCAAATGCAAATAAGGCAGTGGCAAGTCTAGCTGCTAAACATCCCCCTGTTTACTACAGGTGCGCAAAAACATTTTCTACCTGCATTCCTATCAGATACTGATGATGATATTCAGGATAATGAGGATGATGTGGACCCCATAAGTGGGGATTCCACCCCTACCCATGATATTGAACCCCTCATATCGGCTTTTAGGGATGTGTTAAAGCTCCCCCTGGAGGATGCTGCTACTCAGCAGTCATTTTTCCCCCCACAAGACAAACTGACAGTCACATTTCCTGATTCCAAGGAATTGGATGACTTGTTTCAAATAGCCTGGAAGACGCCAGATAAGAAATATCAGGTGTCAAAACAGTTTTTGCATACATTCCCCTTTGCCCCTGAAGGTAGGGAATTCTGGGAGGAGTCTCCAGCAGTAGACGTCTTAGTCTCTCGCCTTTCTAAAAAGGTGGTACTCCCTGCTCCGGGCTCCTTTACGGTAAAGGACCCGGCAGATAGGAAACTTGAAACCACTCTGAAATCTATTTACATTGCTGCAGGTGTTGCTCAAAGGCCGGTCATTGCAGGTTGCTGGATGACACATGCAATTCATTTCTGGGCTAATCAAATTAAGGAAGGTCTTTCGGGTCATATGACCTTAGTTAATATTGTTACTTTCCTGAATCACATTCAGGACACGGCAAGAGTCCTGTGTCACTCTCTTAAAGAGATTGGCAATATTAATGCTAGGACCACGGCTATTGCTGTGTCTGCGTGCAGAGCCATATGGTTGCGTCAGTGGATTGCTGATGCTGACTCCAAATGTAATGTGGAATTTCTTTCCTTCACAGGTGAATGGCTCTTTGGAGGTGGACGCATGGATTTCCAAAGCTACTGCTGGAAATCCACATTTCTCCCTTCGGGAGCTCTGCCTGCTAGACGTACCTACCCGGGACCGTCTAATCAGTCTTTTCGGTCCTCCATATTTCAATCTAGGGCCAGAGGGGCCTCCAATGCAGCTAGATGCTCCAGAGGTAAAACTAAGAAACCAGCCATTCCTGGATCTCAGGACCAGAACACCAGCTCTGCTTCTGCTAAGATTTCAGCATGACGGTGCCCACCCACCCCAAGAGGATCTCTTGGTGGGAGCTCAGTTACGTCACTACAGCCACATCTAGGACAATTCTTGCCAAGATGCTTTGGTAAAGGACCTTATCTCTCAGGGTTACAAGCTGGAGTTCGACGGTACTTCCCCTCAACGATTTTTCAAATCACGCTTACTGGCTTTAGAAAATATGCATGGTACGCTACTGCTGGCCATCAACAAGTTGGTCAGTCTCAGGTCATTGTTCCAGTACCCCTACTACAATGACGACAGGGTTACTACTCCAGTCTGTTCATAGTACCAAAACCAGATGGGTCTGTGCGACCCATTCTGAATCTGAAGTCCTTGAATCCTTACCTGAAGATTTTCAAATTCAAGATGGAATCTTTGAGAGCGATGATTGCAGGCCTGGAACAACAGGAATTCCTTGTGTCCCTGGATATCAAGGATGCTTACCTATATATCCCAATTTGGCTTCCTTATCAGGCCTATCTGAGGTTTGCCCTGCTGAACGATCACCACCAGTTTCAGGCGTTACCCTTCAGCCTGTCTACAGCTTCGAGGGTGCTCACGAAGGTGATGGTGGAAATGAGGTTTCTACTCAGGGCCCAAGGGGTCAATGTTAATCCATACCTGGACGATCTCCTATAAAATTGAGCTCCAGGGAGCTTCTATTGCTCCAAATAGATTGCACTATTAAACTTCTGTTACACCACGGGTGGATCCTCAATCTACAGTAGTCCCACCTGGAACCTTCTCAACAGCTCCTGTTTCTGGGGATGCTACTGGATACTGTATCACAGAACGTGTTCCTCCCAGAGGACAAAGTAAGAACACTTCAAGATATGGTTTGCATGGTGCTCCGACCAGCTCGAGTCTCCATTCATCTTTGCATAAAATTGTTGGGAAAGATGGTGGCCTCATACAAGGCGATTCAATTCGGAAGGTTTCATGCCAGACCGTTCCAATTGGGCATCCTGAACAAGTGGTCCAGTTCCCATCTTCAGATGCACCGGATGATTCGGCTGTCACCTCAGGCCAGACTCTCGCTCCTGTGGTGGCTACAGTCTTCCAACCTGCTGGAAGGTCGACGCTTTGGGATTCAGGATTGGATCCTCCTCATGATGGATGCGAGTCTGAGAGGATGGGGAGCTGTCACCCAGGAGGCTCAGTTCTAGGGTAGGTGGTCTGCCCAAGAGGCCCTTCTTCCGATCAACATTCTGGAACTTCGGGCTATCTACAATGCTCTGATTCAGGCATCCCCTCTTCTCCGGGATCAGGCGAACCAAGTGCAGTCAGACAATGCCATGGCGTTGGCATACATCAATCTACAAGGAGGGACAAAAAGCAATGCCTGCATGCGAAAAGTGTCAAGAATACTCCTCTGGGCATAAAAAAAATGCAAGAGCACTGTCCACGATCTTCATTCCGGGGGTGGACAACTGGGAAGCGGACTTCCTGAGTTGCCACAACCTCCATCTGGGGGAGTGGGGACTACACCCTCAGGTGTCTCAGCAAATCATTGACAGGTGGGGATGCCCACAGATCGACTTGATGGCCTCCTATCTCAACAAGAAGCTTTGCTGCTATTGCTCACGAACCAGGGACCCACAGGCGAGTGCAGTGGATGCGCTGACATCGCCTTGGCCTTATCAGCTGGTCTGCCTGATTCCTCCGATTCCGCTGATCCCAAGGGTGCTCAAGCGTATCAGACATCAAATAGTGGAAGCAATCTCAGATTGGCCCCGAAGAACGTGGTACGCGACTTTTCTGTACATGTCCTTAGAGGACCCTTGGCCTCTACCGCTAAGAAGGGATCTTCTTCAACAAGGACCGTTCGTCTACCCGGACTTACGGCGGCTTCGTTTGATGGCATGGAAGTTGAGCGGAACATCCTAGCTCACAAAGGGCTTTCCAAAAAGGTAATTGCCACTATGGTGCAAACCAGAAAACCTGTGACGTCAAAACAATATCATCATATCTGGCAGAAATATGTCTCTTGGTGTGAGGAACGCATATATCCCTCTGCAGAATTCAACTTGGGAAGGTTCCTACGTTTCCTGCAGGCTGGAGTGGATAAAGGCTTACGTCTGGGATCCATTAAGGTCCAGATTTGAGCTCTTTCCATCTTCTTCCAGAAGATGTTGTCTCTCTTGCCAGAAGTTCAGACCTTCTTGCAAGAGGTGTTTCACATACAACCTCAATTCGTGCCGCCTATGGCACCTTGGGATCTGGATGTAGTGTTATGTTTTCTACAGTCCTCCTGGTTTGAACCTCTGATGACAGTTGAAGATAAGTACCTCACGTGAAAACGGTGATGTTACTGGCCCTGGCTTCTGCTTGGGGGCCTTGTCGTGCAAAAGTCCATACTTGTCTTTTACGAGAACAGAGCGGAGCTCAGGACTAGAAAGCAGTTCCTGCCGAAGGTGGTCTCCACGTTTCACTTGAATCAACTTATTGTGATTCCATCCAGTTCTGTCACTTGGATGCTGTGCATCTGTGTGGCTGCCTGCGGAGTCTCGGCCCTGCAACTATGCCGATCTGCTACCTGGTCGGGGAAGAACACCTTTGTGAAATTCTACAAGTTTGATACCCTGACCAAAGAGGATACCCAGTTTGGGCAGACGGTGCTGCAGATGTCTCCGCACGCCCCCCCCCCCCCCCGTTCTGGAAGCTTTGGGACATCCCCATCGTACTAATCTGTCCCCAACATCCCTTATGGATGCTAGAGAAAATAGGATTTTAATACCTACCGGTAAATCCTTTTCTCATAGTCCATAAGGGATATTGGGCGCCCGCCTCTATGCGGCGACTTTCTGCAGGTTCTCTGTTATGTGTTCTTGTTCAGCTGTTGCTGTTAATGTTGCCAGATGTTGCTGGCTAAATTATATATTGGTGTGCTGATGTGATAATCTCACCACACTTTTTGTTGTTATGTTCCTTCTCTCAAGTACTGTATGTCATTCTCCTTCGGACACTGTTTACCTATAACTGACCTGTAGGAGGAGGAGGCATAGAGGGGAGGAGCCAGCACACCCAGTTGAAGAAATTTAAAGTGCACTGGCTCCTTTGGACCAGTCTATACTCATCGTACTAATCTGTCCCCAATATCCCTTATGGACTACGAGAAAAGGATTTACCTGTAGGTATTTAAAATCCTATTTTTAACACTCATTTATATGTACAACCATGAAAATCAGAAAGTCCTATGCGAAGATAGGGTAGAACATCTAGTTTAATTATAATTGTGTCACAAACGGTACACAATTCTTCACCTGCAAAATGTAGTACTGTAATAAAAGGCAGCCACATAATACAGACTGCTGTTGTAGCAGTACACTAACACAATATTCTTCATACAAATGTAAAATATATAAGCAGCAGCAATGCATCAATAGTTTCTATCTTCAGACACAAATACGGCATATGCACTGGTGCATATATGGAATGCATTGAAAGATGCAATTAGATTAATCCTGTTGCCCCACACTCTCCCCATGCTCCTTGTGTGTAATCTTTCATCACTTCTACAACGCTTTAGAGCTACAGTATTACATATTGTTACCATTGTTAATTTTACAAGATGTGCCATTTAATGCTTGTCCTACGATTTTTAAATTATGATTGTGTCATTCACAAACTGTACCTCATAAATTTTCAAAATCTAGAAAAAACTACAAGTTATGTGTGGACTTTGGCAGTTATTCATGTTTGTTAGCAAACCGAAAAAGTTAGCAACTGGGCAAAACCAAGTTACACTGCAGGTGGGACAGATGTAACAAGTGCAGATAGATTTACATTTGGGTGGGTTATATTGTTTCTGTGCATGGTAAATACTGGCAGCTTAATTTCTACATTGCACCCCACCTAAATCCAACTCTCTCTGCACATGTTACATCTGCACCACCTGCAGTACAGCATTGTTTAGCCCAATTGCTAATTGCTAGATTTTGTTCTTGTCTTTCTACACAGGGAAAAACAATTTGAAAACCTGCAATTAAGATAACAAATGCTTTCATGTACACAACACAAAAAATTACCCAAAACTAATCACCCTAATATAAACAGTTATAAACAATTTATATGTTAGATTTATTCTCCTGCAGCATTACACAGAAAGGGGGAAAAATTTGTAAACCTCACTCAAAGGGCTAAAAAGAAGAAGAAATTGGTATGCGCTAATAAATAAATAATATACTCCAATAATATATTATAAACTGGACTGCAGTCCAGTTTATAATATATTATTGGAGTATATAATAAATGAATCAGCGCATTCCCATCTCTTCTTTTTAAATGCTGTAATGTAGTAATAGGTAAGTCCTTTGAGTCCTATTGGAGAAAGAGCGCTATATAAATAAAATTATTATTATTATTATTATTATTATTATTATAAGTCCAGAGTGTGATGATACTGTATAACTTATTGTGGCTTCCTTAATTGCGAACAGAATACATTTAGGAAAGGGAAAATTGATGCCTAGTTAGTAGTTCACAATTTTTTGTCAATACAGATGGATCTCTGGGGGTAATTCAGATCTGATTGTAGCAGCAAATTTGCTAGCAGTTGGGCAAAACCATGGTGGTCATTCAGAGTTGATCGCTAGTTACATTCGTTCGCTGTGCAGCGATGAGGCAAAAATACGGCACTTCTGCGCATTCGGCACAATGCGCATGCGCTACATACTATTACAACGAACGATGTAGTTTCACACAGGGTCTACCGATGCTTTTCAGTCGCACTGGCTGCCGCAGAGTGATTGACATGAAGTGGGCGTTTCTGGGTGGCAACTGACCGTTTTCAGGGAGTGTTCGGAAAAATGCAGGCGTGGCTGGATGAACGCAGGGCGTGTTTGTGACGTCAAAACAGGATCTGAATGGTCTGAAGTGTTCCCAAGCGCTGAGTAGGGTTTGAGCTACTCTGAAACTGCACAAAAAAACTTTGTAGCCGCTCTGCGATCCTTTCGTTCGCACTTCTGCTAAGCTAAAATACACTCCCAGTGGGTGGCGGCATAGCGTTTGCAGGCTGCTAAAAACTGCTAGCAAGCGATCAACTCGGAATGACCACCCATGTGAACTGCTGGTGGGGCAGATATAACATGTGCAGAGAGAGTTAGATTTGGGTGGGTTACATTGTTTCTGTGCAAGGTTGATTGCTGCTTTATTTTTACACTGCAGTTTAGATTTCAGATTGAACACCCCAACCATATCTAACTCTCTCTGCACATGTTATATCTGCCCCCCCCCCTGCAGTGCACATGGTTTTGCCCAACTGCTAACAAATTTGCCTCTGCGATCAGATCTGAATTAGGCCCCTTATTATTTTTATGATACACCATTGCTAAATTATTCCCAACAAGATATTTTTCTGCATCTATTTCCACTGTTCTCAAATTGCTGTGAGACATCCAAGTCATTTGTAATTATTTATTTTATTACTTACATCATTAGCTTCAGTGATTAATTAGCAAGAGATTTTTACTTCTCTCAAGAGGACAAGGAAATCTTATTCCTTACAGATTTGTTTGGACTATATAAACTACAATGACGGTATATTGTGGTGTTTAAGTACATTATGATAAGCACCAGTTAAATGGTCCACTTGGATCCATTAAAATATCTTAATCTATATCTATATCTTATGCCTGCATGAAATGTAAAGGTAATTTTTCTTATCAAGTACAGCATTAAAGAATATATATATTTTTTTTATAATTTCAAAATAATTTATAATAATGACCTGGTGATATTCAGCTAAATCATTTACATTTAGTAAATATTTCCATATTATTATTATTATTATTATTATTATTATTATTATTTATGAATCAAAATCTTAGATTGTTAATTGCAGAAATTACATATTTTAATATCTTTAATATATATTATTTAAAAAACATGACTTCAAATAAAATAATAGGCATTAATACTTAATTGTGTAAAATCTATTATTATTTCATAATAATAAATAATAATAATAATAATAATAATAATAATAATAATATACATGGCATGATTAATCCATATGAATGTTTAAATGTTTTAATGAAAGTTTTTTAATTGATGCATGTTTCAAGTAGCTATACATTTTAATGTGTTGTTTATGTATCTAGTTAGTATGATACAAATGTGAAATTATACAAAAAAAATTGACTATACATTTGCAATGCTCTAAATGATCAGAACAATTATGTTGTTTTTTTAAAGTGAGAATGAAAAATAATATTTATTTAGGGGGCTATATATCTTTAAATATCCCAGAGATAAAGATAGAGAGCATGTCAAACATTTCAGAACTGAACAACACATACAGTAATTGTTATGCTAAAATATTAGCTTATGTTTTGCCATCATGTTGATACACTGTTTTGAACAATGTTCAGTTTGAATGTACTGGTAAACAATTATTTCACCATTTGGTACTTTAGTTAGGTGCATAATGTTCTCTTAATATTCTTTTTATGAGATTATTCTTATTTGATGTTAAAACAGATACATTATCCATACATTTAGAAACCAAAAAGTGCATTGAACATCTTTAAATTATTATAGATTTTTCAAGGTACAGTAGTACAGTTAATAATGAAGAACAAATGGAATGGGTAATAACTAAAAGAATAGATTTTAGAATTAGAAAATAACTGACAGTATAATATTGCACTAATATTTTCATTGATATTTTTATTCTATAATTTATTTTCGCAGACAACTGACGGTAGTTATGTAGAGAAAATAACATTTGCTAGTTTAGGTAACCAAATAACTAGCTCAGCTTTATGCAAAGCTAATTTGTTGAAATTTGTCATTGTGGAATATAATGTAGAAGATATTAATTGCTACATCATATAAAATAGAGAATTGTGTTAAACTATATCAAATAAGTTGTGTTTTCTTTACAAATTTGTATGGGATCTCTTTATAATTTATTTGAGCACTTTGATGATGGAACCATCTCACTGCCATAGGAGGAGTTATTTATGTTTTTTTTCAGTATATTTTGAGGTTTTAGTGTGGCTACACAAGGTTGGCTGACATACCTTAATTTGTGGATATACACTAGGCAATTATACAGGAGAACATCAATTTAAGGATTTTATGAACCGTATTTATATAGTTTTGTGTAGAAGTGTTGATTGAGTGCCAGGGACTTTCTATGCCATGGGTAAGCAATTATTGCAAACTAGAAAAAGTTTCAGGGTGCCAACCATCATTACAACAGAAACAGACATTTACTGTACAAAGAAGTACAAAAATGTTACTGACTTTTCTGGCCTTACTGTATTGAAGCTAGTTTGCTCAGGTAAATTTTATTATTTGTAATCTGGAGGTGAATATATACAGTTCTGTGAAAAGGTTTAAGGCAGGTGTGGAAAAAATGCTGTAAAGTACAATAAGAATGATTTCCAAAATAGAAATGTTAATAGTTTATTTTGTATCAATTAACAAAATGCACAAGTAAATGAACACAAGATAAATCTAAATCAAATCAATATTTGGTGTGACCAACCTTTGCCTTAAAAAAAAAAAAACATCATCCATTTTTCAAGGTACACTTGCACACAGTTTTTGAAAGAACTCGACAGGGAGTGTTCCAAACATCTTGGAGAACTAACCATAGATCTTCTGTGGATGTAGGCTTGCTCAAATCTTTCTGTCTCTTTATGTAATCCCAGACAGAATTCATAATGTTGAGATCAGGGATTCTGTGAGGGCCATATCATCACTTTCCGGACTCCTTGTTCTTCTTACGCTGAAGATAGTTTTTAATGAAATTGGCTGTATGTTTGGGGTCATTGTCCTGCTGCAGAATAGATTTGGAGCCAATCAAATGCCTCCCTGATGCTATTGCATGATGGATAAGTATGATTGCATGATTGCCTGTATACAGCTCCTAAATAACACAGGGCAGCATTTCAATAACCATCATTAACCCTTTATTGATGAACATGCACAGTCACACTGGTGCTGTTGAGCATGTAACTGCTCGCAGTGCAGCCAGAGCTCCTAATACAGGTGCAGCATTAACCCATGGTGCACACTGATGTTGTTTGTAA
This sequence comes from Pseudophryne corroboree, assembly GCF_028390025.1. Lineage (NCBI taxonomy): Eukaryota > Metazoa > Chordata > Amphibia > Anura > Myobatrachidae > Pseudophryne > Pseudophryne corroboree. The sequence continues at coordinate 186,321,319 of NC_086453.1, read as the reverse complement.
CCAGTGCCATAACTATAAATTTTGCCCCCCCTTGCCAAAAAAGATTCTGGCAAAGCAACCCCCCCCCTCCCCCATTGTCATATGAAAAGTAAAAACTGCAAAAAAGGAGTTGTGGCCTCACTGCAATGGGCATGACCTCACTGCAAGGGGCGTGGCATTGCAGGAAAAGACTTCTTTATACCCGAGTTTTGCAACGTGCACGCCCAGATATTGGCCACCACAAGAAAAAAAATCCTGATTCATGCCCTTTACTTTATTTGTCATTTCCCCCCCTTATAGTTATGCCCCGTACATATAATGCCACACACCATAATGCCCATGACACAATGGGGGTCATTCTGAGTTGATTGCTCGCTAGCTATTTTTTGTAGCATTGCGATCAGATAGCCGCTGCCTATGGGGGAGTGTATTTTCGCTTTGCAAGTGTGCGAACGCTTGTGCAGCCTAGTGGTACAAAAACAGTTTGTGCAGTCTCTGAGTAGCTCTGGACTTACTCAGCCGCTGCGATCACTTCAGCCTGTCTGGTCCCGGAATTGACGTCAGACACCCGCCCTGCAAACGCTTGGACATGCCTGTGTTTTTCCAACCACTCCCTGAAAACGGTCAGCTGACACCCATAAACGCCTTCTTCCTGTCAATCTTCTTGCGATCGGCTGTGTGAATGGATTCTTCATTAAATCCATCGCCCAGCACCAATCCGCTTTGTACCCGTATGACGCCCCTGCGCATTGTGCTGCATACGCATGCGCAGTTTTGCCAAATTATGACCTGCTCGTAGCACTGCAAAAAAAAAAAAAAAAAAGCTAGCATGCGATTAGGTCAGAATGACCCCCAATTTGCCACACACCACAATGCCTATGACACATTATGCTACACACCGCAATGCCCCTGACATATCATTCCACACTCTGTAATGCCTGTGACACATTATGCCACACAGTGCAATGTTTGCGATACATTATACCATACACCATAATGCCCATGACACATTATGCCACACACCACTATGCCCCTGACAAATTATTACTCACACTGTAATGTCAGTGACACATTATGCCACACACTGCAATGCCTGTGATATATTGTGCCACACACCATAATGCCCATGATACATTATGCCACCCACCACAATGTCCCTGACATATTATACCACACACCACAATGCCTGTTATACATTATGCCACACACTGCAATGTCCATTATACATTAAGCCACACCGCAATGTCCATGATACATTATGCCACACACCACATTGTCCATTACATATTGTGCTCCACAATAAGGCTTCTAATTACTTTTAAATGACTTGCTTATTGCCAGGGTTTTCATGCTCTGGTTTCCATGCTCATTGCCAGGGTTTTCATGCTCTGGGTTCCATGCTCATTGCCAGGGGTTTCTAGCTCATTGTTATGGGTGTCATGCTCATTGCCAGGGGTTTACATGCTCTGGGTGTCATGCTTATTGCCAGGGGTGTCATGCTTGTTGCCAGTGGTTTCATGCTCATTGCCAGGGGTGTAATGCATGTTGCCAGGGGTGCCACGCTCATTGCCAGGGGTGTCATGCTCATTGCCAAAGGTGTAATGCTCTGTACCAGGGGTGTCATGCTCATTGCCAGGGGTGTCATGCCTTGGATGTCATAGTTAAATAGTAACATAGTCAATGAGGTTGAAAAAAGACAAATTGTCCATCGAGTTCAACCTGTATTATAATTCTTACACTATTCTGTACGTAACTATAATTTAACTATAATGACCCAGATGAATTTATGTTTTTAAGTCTAACTAACAACTATAATTTGTGCTGTTTCAAAAACACATTCATTTTAAATGCTATATCCTTGGATATTTTTTTCATTGAGAAATGTATCTAACCCATTTTTAAACATATTGACTGAGTCCACCATTATTATCTTCTCTGGCAGAGAGTTCCAAATCCTTACTGCCCTTACTGTGAAGAACCCTTTCCTTCATTGGGTGTAAAATTTTCTCTCCAACCTCACAGGATGTCCGCGTGTCACTTTATATATTTGTAAATATTAATAATGTCTCCTCTTAGATGCCTTTTTTTCTAGTGTAAACATATTTAACTTAGTAAGCCTTTCCTCATAATCCAGTTCCTCTAACCCCTTAATCAATTTTGTGGCTAGCCTTTGAACCCTTTCAATTTCCAAGATATCTTTTTTGTAGTGTGTAACCCAGAATTGTACACAATATTCAAGGTGTGGCCGTACCAATGATTTATACAGTGGTAGGATTACACTTTCATCCCTTGTCTCAATTCCTCATTTTATGCTTGTTGCCAGGAGTGTAATGCTTGTTGCCATGGGTTACATGCACTGGGTGTTATGCTCATTGCCAAGAGTCCGCATGGGAATCTGCTTAAATAGTGGTGGCATCCCCAAGCCTGGTGCCTCCAAGCCTCCGAAATGGCTGCGGGGACTGTAGTTATGCCACTGTTTGTAACTGCTTATAGTGCAGCCCATAGCTCCTAATACAGCATTAACACTTTACTGGTGTACATTGGTACTGTAACTGCACACAGTACAGCCCAGAGTTCCTACAGTGCAGCCAAGAGCTCCTAATAGTAACACAAAGAAGTATTAACTGTTTTTTGGTGCACATTGGTTGCCTCAAAAGGTTTTGGTGTATGCCACCATTAATATAACTGCAGTGATTCACAGCAGTGTGTAAAAAAATAAAAATTAAAAATATATATATATATATAAACCCTTTTGTGTGTTCAGGGCCAGACAGTGGCATTGGGTTACAATAACGCTCAGTAGTTGCTGTGCCATCAAGTTAATAATCTAAATGCTGTGAGTCACAGTGTGAAGTTGTTGTCATTTAAAAAAATAAATAAAAAAAAATTGTCAAAGGAAGATCAAGAGCAGCAACGAAGTACTAGTGCTGTGGCTGCTACCAGTCATGATAGTACTACAACATCTACTAAAGGGGGCAGAAAGTTTAATAGAAATTGAAATGTAAATATTTAGCAATGTAAAAAAAAAAAATCAGTGCCCACAAAAAGAACACTAAGGTTGAAGAACAAACTGTGTTCACAAATCCCTGAGGAAAGTCAAGGGGTGTCCATGTTAGCTACATTATTTGTGTCTGACATTTCTCACACTGAACTCATATAGAAGCATCCTTCAAACATTTCTGCACCCTCTGCAAATGTGGGGATGAGCAGTACAGTACAAGTAAGATGGTGGTGGTGGTGGTGATGATGATGATGATGATGATGATGATGATATAATAGAAATTGAGGGTGCTAGGGTGAAAGTGCAGCATGATGAGGGGGATATTTATATTTGTGTACTACTGTATCTGATGATAGTGAGGATACTGGTGATGAGACTGTTGTTGATGTTGTTTGTGTAAGTCAGTCACCAGTGGCAGCAGTTCTTGCCCTTCATAAAATGAAAGCCATTGTGATGCCTGGGCATAAGACAAAAAAAGCCACCTCATGGGAATTGGATTATTTTTACCCAAATCATGACAACATTTGCGTAGGCATCAGCTCCATTTGTGAGTCCACAGTTAGTATACTTAGGGACGTTAGGCATCTAGGCACCTGCTTTCTGTTACGTCATTTGCGGCGAGTTCATGAAATTTATTTTACAATATTATAATCATTTTTAAAATAATAAGTAGTTGAGTATCAGCTACCAGAAGTTTGGACCAGCCCATGAAGTCTCAACCAACAACACCCTCACCATCAACCTCCTCATTAATGATCAGGGGTAATCCTTCCAAAAAATTGATTTGTGGGGGCCCGCACATACCAAGCACTTTAGTCAGAAAACTGACTGTCCCTGTCGCTGAAGTACTTGGTTGGTTAAACTGTGCATGTTCTTTTTAATAAACAACATACAGTAAGGGTGGGAGGGCCCAAGGACAATAACATCTTGCACCACTTTTGTTTTCATAATGGGCTGTATCTTGGGGGCACTGGGGACAGTCATTTTTATTGGCTATTCTAATACATTACTAATTTGCTACACAGTTTTAAACAGAAATAACTGCCGTGTGTTTGTGCCACTGCTCTGTTGCGTAGTTTAGCCAGCCTTTGGCCAATATAGGTGAAGAATATTGTGAGCTGTGAGGTGGTCAACATTGACTTGAAATGAATGTTATTAAGGTTAATATTAGTGTAGGAACAAAAACGGGCCCAAATTACATAATTTTAGCTGGTTTTAGCATTTATTTAAAGAAAATTACAGATCCAAAACGTCAGCTAAATATAATAGGCTCTGAGTTCCAGGGGTGCGGAAATTTTGTGTGTGCCTCCCATTTCATCTCTAGTTAAAATCATCCATAAGGAGGAATACATTTTTCTTTACTGACATTTTAACACGATAATTATGGCACAGATAATAATACAGGAAACACTGTATTGGAGGCTGTGGCTTTAAGCTTCAAATCGTTTTTAAGAGTCAACAATTCATGTCTATCTTTGTCATTAACAATGATAAATAACATGACTTTCCTTTCCAACAAACTATCATCCCGATCCATAGTATGCAGACCTGAGTCCCGGGTAAACAACATACTGTTCAGACTTAGTTAAAGCATCATGGGTATACGCAACCCATTAACATGCTAATAGTAGTTACAAACATTTACATTCTTCAGTTCTATCTTGTTAGTGTTACTGTGCATGTGCAATGTTAGCTCACACATGTGCATTGTGAGGGCTGGAGGATGTGGAGGAATCCTATAGGTAGCAGCAGGACTCAGCGGGCTAAGCATTTTGTTCATGTGGTCAAGCTCAAAAACTCTTTCCATGTTATCTCTTGCATGGTTACTTTGATGAATGGGTTTGTAAATGAAAATACTATGAAACTACTGTGTCTGTATGTTTAATGGGCTCAATCCATTGATGCATAATCTCTTAAGTGTGAAATGAACATCCAGAAGATTATACTCAAGTGCAGATAAATATTGGCAGTTTTAGCTTTCATAAAGAGAGAGAGATGTTGATAATTAGATGACTGTACAGAGGGATGTATGGCTGATAAAATGCAACGTCAACAGTAAAACAGATTAGGAATCCAAGGACAGTAACAGCCCAAAGACTTCAATGAGAAAAAAAATCCCCATTGAAGTCTGTGGGTGGGAACTGGCAGTCTACCGCAGACAGCAAGGTTAACTGAGGTCACCCACAAAAGTGACCTCAATTAACCTTGTGGTCGGTGTTAGACTGCCAGTTCCCAAACATAGACTTCAATGGGGATTTTTTTCCTCATTGCAGTCTATAAATTGACTGACAGGTGAGGAGCCAGTAGCCAATCAGGAAAGCGCTACTACATGGTGCTCCCTGATTGCCTGGCGGGTCTTCAAGCGACAGAACACACGTGGAGGCCCGCCATTCATGGAAAGTTAATCTAAGTGTGTACACATTGAGTGACTTACGTCCACTTGGTTCAGGTTAATAGTTTTAGTTTTTTCACCCCGTGGATGCCTACATGTAAAGAAGAGGACCGATCTACACTGGATTTAGGCAAGTCTTTTTTCTTTTTTTACAAGTACCCTATGGATTTCTACTTGGGACCGAAGGGGTACATGTGATGGTAGGTAAATTTGTGTGAATGTAATTGTGTAGGTATGTTTTATTATAACTGGAATGACATGGTGTATGAGTTTTGTCTTTATTGTAATATTTATTTTACAGTAGAACTACAGGTACCAGCGGTCCCTTTAATGACCCACATACTAGTACTTGTGGTTCACCAAGTACCAGCATGCTGGGGAGGCTTGCTGGGACCTGTAGTTCCATTGTAAAATACAATATAAAATCTTACTTTTACACACTTACTGGACTATCATCTCTTCATTCACAGCCCAGGAATGTTGTGGATAGCTCTGTGCTTCAACCCTGGCCCTTGTGGGCCCCGGAGGGGGGTCCACTCATTGGGGTGGTCCCACTCCCCCAATGAACCCAAAGCCAGGGCCAACTAGTTGAACTGGTATTGCTACAGCCGCAGGGACTTGTATAAATGTGTCCTCCGGCTGTGGCATTAGCTCCTTGAATTGTGGAGCTCAGTGCTGGTTTAAAAAATACGGGCTATGTCCTTATCCCCCCTATTTTTGGAGCCAGGAGCAGATCAAAGACCAAGAGCCCGTGCTGGTTCTTAAAATACTGGGGAACCTCAGGAACTTTTTTCCAGGTATTTTTAGAACCAGGACCGGCTCAAAGAGCCCGAGGCTGGTTATGTTTACCAGGGGGGACCCCACACAGTTCAACTAATTCATATACACGTTACACCAAGAAGCCCTGCACGGATCTCTCTGATCCGGCCGGGCTTTATGGCTACATGTTTGACATAGTTTTAACAAACTCCTCTGTAAAACATGGCTCTATATTATGAATGCCTTCGACATCGGAAACACGAATTAGACAAACACGGGAGCTTAGTAAATTACTGTATATGTTCTAAAATAGACATGAAAATGGTAGATGAAAAACTGAGATTGAGCTCGGTTAGCATCAGCAGAAACACAGGTGCTTAGTAATATTACCCCACAGTGTAAATGGGATGTAGAGTATGCACAAGCATTACTGATCAGCCTAGGCAAAAAGAGGAGGAGGAAATGACATACAGACAAGTAACGTAAATCTCCCCAGCACTGTTCTTGACACTTTGATTGGCATTCTTGCCATCACCTGCAACAAATGATTATGACTAAAGGCCCGTACACACTGGCCGATATATCGGACGTTCTCTTGAACGGCCGATATATCGTGGGTCCGTCGGCCAGTGTGTACGGCCGATACGTCTGTGAACTCCGTCGTTCACAGACGTATCGCGTCGGCCCCGCAGCACAGCCGACGGCCAATATATCTACCGATATATTGGCATGTCGCTGTGTGTGTACGGGGCGGTCGGCTGACCGCCCGTACACATGCTGCGGCGGCCAGCAGTGATTGACAGCTGAACTGGGCGGGCGTGTGTATACGCCCGCCCAGTTCATGACGTCAGTCCTCGACGGATCGGGCAGTGTGTATGCACAGCACACTGCCCGATCCGTCCATAGACATATCTGCAGATCAATTGATCTGCAGATATATCTTTCCAGTGTGTACCCACCTTAAGAAACAGAGGTGAATCAGACTTGCAATAAGTAGTAATGCCTGGAGGACTATAGTAAGCAGTTTTGCTTGCAGAGTGTTTAGCAGTATGCCACTTACTGGGAGAAGCATAAATGTATATAGGTGCAATAGGAGAGCAGTATAACGGGTGTGGTATGTGTCACGGTGGCTGGGAACCCGACGATCAGCATCCCCACGCCGGGATCCGAGACTCAGAACGGGGAGGGGGGGGGGGCGGGGTGAGTGCAACAAGCCCCTTGGGAATAGTTCCTGTTGGTCAGCAAGCCCACCGGCGGGATTGTGAGGGGGAGGGATCCAGGTATTGTGTGCGGTCTCCTCACCGCTGGTCACATAACTACCTCCCATTATAACAGCAGTAATAAATCATATTTCTGAAAACATGCATAAAAGGGTAAATAAAGGGTAAACAAATTAATGAATGTTAGTACCAAATATTACCTCTTAAAATGAAACAAAAAATTATGTTATATCTACTCTTTAATTATTTTTTCCATTACAGATCAAGAAATGGAACTTTGGAATAAAAGCACGGTCTCTGAATTTATCCTTGTAGGATTCCCGACACTGTACAAATATGGACCATTCCTTTTTCCATGTCTCCTTCTCCTCTACCTTCTTACTGTTGCTGGTAATGTGATTGTATTTGTCTTAGTAAGGTTAGACTCACACCTGCATACACCTATGTACTTTTTTATTAGTATTTTATCCATTCTGGAGATCTGGTATACAGCAGTTACCATTCCAAAGATGTTAATCAATCTTCTTTTACCGAGAAAAAGTATATCCTTTAGCAGCTGCCTCTTACAGACCTATTTCTTCCATTCTCTTGGAGCCAGTGAATGCTATCTTCTTACCACTATGGCATATGACCGCTATTTAGCAATTTGCCACCCATTGCACTATTCGTCTATCATGACTGAGAAAATGACTATAAAGTTAGCAGCCACCTGTTTTACACTTGGCTTTTTATGTCCCATTACTGAAGTTATTTTAATATCTAAGCTGCCTTTCTGTGGGAGTAATGAAATTCAGCATATCTTCTGTGACTTTCCACCACTGCTAAGTCTGGCTTGTACAGACACCACCATAAATGTCCTTGCTGATTTTATAATCAATAGTTTCATTATCTTGGTGACATTCATATTTATAATAATCTCATATATTAGAATCATTTTTTCAATATTGAAAATAAGGACATCAAAGGGGCGTGTAAAGGCTTTCTCCACCTGCGTGTCTCACCTGACTGTAGTATTGGTGTTTTTTACCTGTATTGTGTTTATGTATGTCCGGCTTACAAAAAGTTACTCTTTATACTATGACCGCGTGCTAGCAGTCATTTATTCAGTGCTTACCCCTATATTTAACCCGATCATCTATAGCTTGCGGAACAAAGAGATCAGGGAGGCTTTTAAACGCAAGATGTGTAGCAGAAGACTCCACAACACGGAGGAGAAGCATAAATGTAAGAATGCGGCTTAATGCAGTTTTCTATTATGGATTGTTAAGGTACTTACCAAGTGTCAAGGAAGGGTTGGAAACTTTTGATCTAGTCTACAAGGTAAAGTATATGGCACACTGTATAGCAGAAAGGTAGAATGGAATCACTGCCCACCCATCTGGCACATGGTTAGTTCACAGTGTAAAATTTTAAGCAAAAGTAAAAATACATAATAGTATAAAAAGTAACACTGAAATAAATTAAATGCTAACAAATTATCTATCTATCTATCTATCTATCTATCTATCTATCTATCTATCTATCTATCTATCTATCTATCTATCTATCTATCGTATCTAACTGTTTAACTTTCACACCCTCACTTCAGGAATGCAGAATGTTTTAGGGGGAAAACTGTTAAATCTAACATGTAGGTAATTCATAGGTAAATTAGGGACACTAAGGGTGGGATTCAAATGTTTTATTGCCCCTGATCTCCCGTCTAAAGTGACGGAAGATCGCAAGGCGATATTCTAATGACCCCCGTTATTGTGCTGATCGCGCCCATAAGAGACGGGTTTAGCCACGTAAAACAGCTAAACCCGACTAAAGACATGGGCGCGATCATGAAAAGTCCCGTTTGGGCATCCAAACAGGTCACTTTTCGCGCATTTCAGCTCACCACCCCCTGGGGGTGGTGAGCTGAAATGCTGATATCGCACCCATTGGCAGCAACATTTGAATACTGCCGCCGGGCGAGATGGGGAGGACAGAAGATTTGAATCCCTAAGAATGTTGCAAACAAGGGCTTCAACAGCTACAGCAATTGAAAGCAGTAGGAACAAATGCATACTCTAGGATTACTTTTGCATACCTCCCAATTGTACGGCTGTTTAAAGAGGGACTTTGGCATGGCATAGCCATACCCCACTGGAAAAGGAGTGTGGCCTCAGGAAAGGGGCGTGGTTTCACAGGAGTGTCGTCACCGTGAGCCACCCCCCCGTTTTTGTCACTGAGGGGACATGCCCAGCGCTCTGTGAGCTGCTGGCATGCCCCCTCTGTCTCCCTGTCACAGCGTCTATTCACCACATAGTGACAGAGCCTCGCAACTATGAACACGGAACACTATGGCCCGTGGGTGGGAAAGCAAGACAGTCCCAAAAAACAGGACAGTTGGGAGGTATGCTTTTGTCCAGGGATTAATTTAAAACAGTCAAGCAACTGCAAATTAAGTGGCTACAAATTTCAACATCAAGCATGAGAAAGCCATCAAAAATGGTGGATTAAGAACTCCACAGAGCGATATATTTGAATTGTCATGTACAAAGCAGTATACAGTGTATAGAGCACTCATCACAACTAGTTATTTGCCAGAGGTGCAAAGAACATAGACAATGGACAATGAAGCAGGGGAGGAAGGTCATGTGGTCATATGAATTATCTTTCGCCATGTTTTTGACAGTCAAATGCACATGTGACGCCAACCTAAAGAACTCTGCAGCACAGTGAGTGGTTCTGATGGTTCCATAATGTTGTTATGCACCATTTCCTGCCAGTTGTTCTCTTAGAAGACAGCGTCAATGCTAACTGCTATTTAATCCTAGTAAGTGATCATCTTCATCCCATGTTGCAAAATTCCTTCCTTAATGGGAGGTGTGTCTTCCAGGTCACAATCCTCATCCATAGAGCCTGCCACTGATGCCATCCATATGGTCTTCTCTATTATAGATCTGAACCCAAATGAACATTTATGTAATATTCTGGAAAGACTTCTGAGACATTGTTTCTCACAATGATTAAACAGGCATCAGATGAATGACTTTGGGGGACTAGAGCTGCATCACTCCTGCACAATGCTAGACATTGGAATACACAATGATCCTGAGCATACAGTACATGTGATAGTGACTGCATGTGGCAACTCAGCACTCCTCTAAGTGAATACAAAATATATGAGATACACAAATACACAATAAAAAGAACAAGAGAGTATAAATAAAATTATCCATATGTATGGCTCTTCTTTATGCCGCAATAACTAAGTGTACTCAAAGGTTTACATGAATAATGATAAATGATTCTGCAATGACCACCAGTGGTATGTTTCAATATGCAGACTTTTTTAGAAGACACAATCAAATGCACTTATGAGAATAGTTTATTTAAATCTAAGGAGCATTGACGGGTACTGTACTTTGCCTGGCTTAATAGTATGAGACTTATCTATAAGGGGCAAAGCATGTATGAGATCCTGGATATATCTACACTAACTGCCTATAATTATTATTGGATGCAGAGAACTCCATTATGCCTCCTACTCCTATTGATGTCATTACAAGATACTGTGGAAAAGTGTTAAAGTAGAGAGTGATAAACTACCAGCCAATCGGCTCCTACCTGTCATTTTTCAAACAGGGCCTCTGACATGGCAGTAAGGAGCTGATTGGTTGGTACTTTATTACTCTCCACTTTATCACTTTTTGAGGCTTAGTCCTTCTGGCCCTGAGAGAGAGAGAGAGAGAGAGAGAGAGAGAGAGAGAGAGACACAGACACAGGGGGTGTCAGGGGTAAAGAGAGAAAGAGAGGAGCAAGAAAGAGAGGGGGTCAGGGAGAGAGGTAATAAGAGAAAAAGAGACAAGAGCGAGAAAGAAGATGTCCGGGAGAAAGAGAGAGATAGGGATGAGAGGGGGAGTGAAAGAGAGCATTAGGGAGAGAGAGAGTGTTGGGGAGAGAGTACAGGGAAAAGGAAGAGAGAGGGAGGGTAGCGAGCAAGAGTGTCAAGGAGGTAGAGAGAAAGAGGAGAGCAATAGAGAATGAGAGTGTCAGGGAGCGAAAGAGGGAGAGAGAGAGAGAGAGAGAGAGAGCGTCAGGGAGGAAGAGAGAGAGTGTCAGGGAGAGAGAGGGGGAGAGATACAGTGCCTGGGAGAGAGAGAAAGAGATTCAGTGTCAGGGAGGCAGAGAGAAAGATCCAGGACTTGGATCTGGCCAGGTAGGGCCCCTGCACCCACCTTTTACATCATCTGCGTGACTGCAGTCTGCATCTGTTTATGCTGGATGTTCTTACTGTTGGCATTGGTGAAGGGGGAGCAGCAGGCCTTGGAGGCAGACCATGACTGGGTGGAGGAAGCCCATGATAGAGAGCGCAGCGGGCCCTGGAAGCACCTCGGACCTGATAGCAGCTGCACCCCCTGATCCCACGGTGGTTACTCCACTGATCACAGGATATACTGCAGCCTAAAATGATCCTTTGGAGGAAGACAGTTGTTCCTGTTGATCCCTGAGGCAGGTTGATAAAGGGAGTGGTGTCAACTAATTGGTCCAGCTGACCACGTGAGGGGCCAGGTGAACAGGTAATCATTGGCTAAGTCTATAAGGAGGTCTGGAAGCAGAAATTAATGAATGTTTAACCCTGTATGGGCAGCTAAGAACAAAACCTCTCTACCCCCAAGAACACCTTGACGTTTTTGCCACAGAATAGTCAAAGCACGATTCCGCAACAGAGAATGATAGAGGCTGGTGTGTGCTGGCAGTCACAAGTGGCAAACACAAGTCTCAAGCACTGGTTTGAACACGTCTCTAGCCCGGCGTGTAGTGTGGTGGTGTTTCAGTTTCTCTACAGCCACCGCAGGACCATTTAGCTGGTGGGGGGAGTGACTGATGTTGGTCACAAGCACAGGTGCCTACATGTCTCTAGCCTAGCCACAAACTGCGACAGCATTTGCAATTTTTTTTATTTTTTAATGAAAATTTCCAAATTTCAGGCCTCTGCTTCTGACAAAAAAGATATTAACTGATCAAGATTACATTTTTGACACATTTTATTGGCCCAAAGAGGCAATTTCACGCTATTAAATATATGCATTTTTTTACCCACCCTATTCCACAGTTTACACCAAATTAGTAGGTTTCATGCTTTTTTCCCATATTTAATTTTAATTATATCCCAAGGGGTAACTAGCTGACAGTTAGCCATGGGGTAGGCTCAGCTGTGAACTAAATATGACAATTTGTATAGTTTACTGTTCCTTTTCCAGTCATTACGAATATTATAAAATTATAAAGACAGAGATGCTCTTGTTATAGTAGTCATGAAACTGAACACAGTGACAGATTTAATGATAACACTTTTTATGGCTAAGGTTTCTCTCCTACTAATAGTATACCGGGTTCTACCCAGATAATATTTTCCATATTCACTTTGAATTACAGTACATACATGTTAGGGCCAGATTAAGGGCCACATGGGCCTGGAGCTGAACATTTTCAAGGGCCTATACCGAGAAGAGGAGAAACTGTGACCAGTGCTGTGTGGGTGTGGCCAGAGGCATGCGGGTGTGTACACCCTATACACTATGACTCCCAATGTCTCCATAAATACATAAACTGGAACATTTGCATAATTGTGTGAAAAAACGGCAAAAACTATTTTAATACTTATGATTTATGATTGTTTGGCTAGTTGTGCAAGCTGGTCATCATCCTACTTCCAGGATAATGGGCCTATTTTTATGTGGAGGCCTGGAGCTGGACCTCCATCTGCCCCATTGTTAATCAGGCCCTGATACATGTTCATACCTTTTTTTTTTTTTTTTTAGAAATGCCTCCCCTGTACCTGTAGGGTATAAGGAGTTGACTGAATCTGTAGATTTAGTGTTACACAATGAGTGACGTTTGCTATAAAAATAAAGTTGAGCATTTTTGAAGAATGTTATTGGGCCCTATTATAAGTAAAATTGAACTCTAAGATAAGAATATTTCATAAAATGTTATTCCCTTTAAGTAGCTATTTTAACAGCTCCAGCCATTCACCAATCAGCATTCTCTAACTGCCTCCCAAGAAGCTCCTGAGACACTAGCCTTGGGTGCAGCCGTGCAGATTCCCCTTGCCCAGCCCTCCCCTGCTCGAAGGCCCCTAGAATTGTGGGCCCTGGGCCCAGTGTGCCTATTTGTTAAGATGGCACTGTCTTTAGGTATATCCCAATAACTCAAATGATAATTTCTATATTTAATATATTGGGCAATGTATTTTCTAATAAAAACAAATGATATATCTGTGTATAATTGTGCTCTTGTTTGGGTCTTTCTGTCATCATTACTGTACTAATTGTCTAGGCCTATTCAGTGCTCTTTCATCTATATCAGTTTGTTATTGTTTATTTATAAAATGTGTTTGATCTTGAATCTTCCATTTCAAAATATTCTAATTATTTGCAGTTCAATATTAATCTTCATTATTGCCTGTATAGTAAACAAATCTACTAATGGTAAATATGAAACAGATGTAGTTCATACTTCATAATTTAGTGTCGTCTCCCTCTTAAAAAAAATCTAATATGTGAGACAGAGTATTGTTTGTTGGCAGGTAAGCACACCAGGCTGTGATTGTCAGCCTCCAGACAGAAAAGGGTGAACAGTGGAGGTGAGGTAGTGTTGTGGGGTAGAGTTAAGTTGTCAGTCTATAGGATTAGTGAAGAGGTTGGGTGATGAGGGCCATTATCCTTGCTGTGCTGCAGCCATTTTAAGAAGGCTTTCCTTGTGGTCTGTTTGGAGCGTGGAAGTAGCATATAAATATCTATGTAAATAGAGACTCTTCTTGGTTAAAAACGGACTTTCGTGCACACATCCTGGTGTACAGGTTGAGTATCCCATATCCAAATATTCCGAAATACGGAATATTCCGAAATACGGAATTTCTTGAGTGAGACTGAGATAGTGAAACCTTTGTTTTCTGATGGCTCAATGTACACAAACTTTGTTTAATATACGAAAATATTACAAATATTGTATTAAATAACCTTCAGGCTGTGTGTATAAGGTGTATATTAAACATAAATGAATTGTGTTAATGTAGACACACTTTGTTTAATGCACAAAGTTATTACAAATATTGGCTAAAATTACCTTTAGGCTGTGTGTATAAGGTGTATATGTAACATAAATGCATTCTGTGCTTAGACTTAGGTCCCATCTCCATGATATCTCATTATGGTATGCAATTATTCCAAAATACGGAAAAATCCGATATCCAAAATACTTCTGGTCCCAAGCATTTTGGTTATGGGATACTCAACCTGTATTAATACTTAAATTGAATATACATAAGGGTGGCATATACAGTACATGTATACACAGATACTGTTGTGTTTGACTAAAAGAGTTAATAGGATAATACTAATTTATTGTGATGACTAGAATTGTACTCTAGAGGGTGAATAGCTACTAATACCTTATCATTCATTATTCACATAATTTCTCTCCTACACTTTTTTTTTTAATATAATAGTTTTTATAAAATTTTCCAGAAACAGAAAATCAAGAGCAATAGTACACATTACATGAAATGTCAATGGGGGTCATTCCGACCCATTCGCTCGCTGCATTTTCACGCAGCAGAGCGAACGGGTCCCTGCTGCGCATGCGCCGGTGCCTTTGTGCGCCTGCGCATGCGGGACGGCCGATGGCCGTGGCAGGACAGTGATCGCCTCTGCCAGGCAGAGGCGATTGATGGGCGCGAGGGGGCAAAACGGCGGCGTTTGGGCGGCGTTTCGTAGGCGCGGTCTGGCCAACGCAGGCATGGCCGGACCGAACAGGGGGCAGGCCGCAGTGGCTGCGTGATGTCATACGCAGCCGCTGCGGGCCAGGGAGCAAGGAGTAGCTCCCAGCCAGCTCGCTAAAGCTGCGCTCGCCGGGAGTTACTCCTGAAGTGCAAAGGCATCGCCGCTGTGCAATGCCTTTGCACTTCTGCGAGGGGGGCCGGACTGACAGGCGGGGCGGACTAGCCCCATGCTGGGCGTCCCCCCGCATGTTAGGGAAGTTGATTGTAGCTGTGCAAAATTTTGCACAGCTACGATCAACTCAGAATGACCCCCAATAAACGATAGCGAAAATGAGCAAACAACAGAAGTTTGCACAATACATTAACCTTAAGCCAAAGTGCTTAATTCACCAAACGTGCGCTACTAACCCTGGTAACATACAAAGAAAATACAAAACAGAAACAGAACAAGGAGAACAACAAATAGTGCAGATAGGAAAGTGAAAGAAGGAGAGAGACAAGACAGTGACACATACGGGGACAGAAAGACAAAGGTAGAGCTCTACTATAATTGAGTTCCCAGAAACAGCATAATCAAGTAGTGGTACAGGGAAATAGGTGTGAAACGTCAGTTATAACAGGTAATATCAGAATGTGGGGAGTATAATTGCGACAAATCTGTGGGATCATTGGCAACCAAGGGAAGTCCCCGCCGCTCCCGAAATTCCTTCCATTTCAGCCATTTTCTTTGCACTGAGGTAGGCGATATAGAGTACACACCTCCTGCCATCTCAAATAAGAAATGCTTGTGGGTATTATTGACAATTGTGTGAATAGTGGGTATTGACTGTGATTTCCACATCTGTCCGATTGCCGCCTTAGTGGATATAAGGGATATAAGGACATGGCCAGCAACATATCTGTCAGATTGCAGTAGATCATATGTGGAATAATGAAACAAAGCAAACATGGGATTCACAGGCACCTCTAAACCCAGCACTTCTCGTAAGAGAGAGAACACTTCGGTCCACAGCGGCCCCAAGATCGGGCACTCCCAGTAGATATGTAAAATATTGCCTACACGACCGCAATTTCTCCAGCATAGCTGGGAAACCGAGGGCCAAATGCTATCAGGCCGCTGCGGAGTAAAGTACGCCCTGTGGCATAATTTATAAAACATTTCGAAATGTTGGAGGCATCTAGAAACCCTGAAACACATCGAACAAATGGTGTCCCACTCCTCTTCTCTAAGAACAATAGAAAGAGCTCTTTCCCATTTCAACTGCGAGGGAGTCTTACCTCTTTTAGTCAGAAGGACAATGTACTGATACTATTTAGAAATCCCACCTCTATGTGCAGGGGAGTACAGTCTAGAGTACATGAATAAAGCCAGTGGCGTATTTGTAAGTATTTAAAGAAGTCATGTTTTGGTATATTTGAGTTGGTTTGTAAGCTAGAGAAAGTCACTAAGCCTCCTTCCGAGCAGAGGTCCTTCAAATGCACAATCCCAGCATCCACCCAAGCGTCCAGTGCGAGATTAAGTATAATACAAGCAATAGTTCTAAGTGGTAAGTCAGCCGACGGCAGCGAGATAATCGGATCAGATGCAATCACTGAATGCCAAAGCTTCAAGGTACTTCTAATTGCTTTTCCCGGGCCCTGCCATTTTGTGACGCTATGGATGTGCAGCAAGAAGAGATCCCTTATATCAAGCGACCCCAAGAAAGACCGTTCAATAAGAACCCATGGTTTGGGATTGTGCATAGTAAACCAGTCTCGTGCCTGACTGAGAAGACAGGCGGAGTGGTACGCCTCTAGATTAGGGTAAGCTACACCTCCGACATTCTTGGGCAAAATCAGGACCTGCCTAGCAATGCGGGGCCTAGACCCCTTCCAAATAAAGTAAAAGATAAGTTTGTTGGCCCTTACATTAAGAGTTTTGGGAAAGCTGCGAGGGATAGCCCGAAACAAGTATAATAGTTTAGGAAGCAAGATCATTTTGGTTGCAGAAATACACCCTAGCCAGGAAATTTCGTGAAGGGACCATTCTTTAATTACATTTTCAAATGCGATTAATAAGGGTATATAATTACAATCATATAAGTCCCTATCAAGAGAGAGATGAATACTCAGGTACTTGATGGATCTCCCTTGCCAAGCATATCTATATCTGTCTTTAAGCAAAGCTATAGTGCGTGGTGGAATGTGGAGCGGTAAAGCTTCCATCTTGGAAGTGTTTAATTTATAGTAAGAAATTCTGGAATATCGATTTAGGATATGATGGAGGGCGGGGAGGGAGGTGTCAGGGTGGGTCAAACAGAGCAGAATGTCACCAGCAAATAAGCTGATCTTGTGAGTCAGACCCCCTATCTCAGGACCTGTAACTGCCTTCTCAGCCCTAATGGTCTCGGCTAAAGGTTCGATAGCTAAGGCAAATATGAGGGGCGACAAGGGGCAGCCCTGTCTAGTGCCATTCAATATATCAAATCTCCCCGACAGACATCCATTAACAAACACCCTTGCAGAGGGAGTGGAATTCAAAGCAAATATAGAATCCAAAAACCTCAGAATAAATCCAAACTTACATAGCCCTCAGATATCCCCTTTTCGGCGTCCAACGAAAGAATTAAAAGGGGCATTTTATGTGCATTGCAATATTCTATAATGTTATAGACTCTCCGAGTGTTGTCCGGACAAAACCAACCTGGTCAGCAGCTGTGAGGGATGGCAGTAGTGGACAAAGGCGATTGGCGATAAGTTTTGCAAAAAGCTTAACGTCTGTGTTCAACAGAGCTATCGGGCGGTAATTTTGAACAGAAGTGGGGGGTTTACTGGGTTTAGGAATAGAAACTATTTGTGCTTAGAGCATTTCCCTCAGAAACCGCCCCACATCTGATGCCTCATTAAAAACTGTCAACAGCACTGGGGCCAAGTCAGCCTTGTATGTTTTATAGAAATTAGATGGGAAGCCGTCAGGTCCTGGGGCTTTATCTCTCGGGAGATCATCAATAGCCGCCTTCAATTCCTTTATATTCCAAGGGGAGCTAAGGGACAGGCAGGCCTTGGAGTCCAGCATCGGGAGGGAGATATTCCTCAGAAAAGACTGGATTTCAGCCTCCATGGGCTGGGGGGTGACCGGGTCAGACTGTAAACTATAAAGTTGGGAATAATACTCTGCAAAGGTGTTCACAATATCATAGGGGTCAGACACTCTGGATCCCGCGGAGGAACAAACATAATGAATTCTGGCCCTAGCTCGCCTGCCTCGTAATTTCCGAACCAAGAGTCGACCCGCCTTATTACCAAGCACATAAAATCTCTGGTTCAGTCGTGCAATATTATGTTGCACATCCCGAAGAGAGAAAATATTCACCTTTTCCCTAGCGGCTAGCAAAAGCTTGAAAACAGATTTATTTTGGGGGTCAGCTTTATGCGTCAATTCCAATTTGGCAACTTCACTTCCAGCCAGCAAGCGCTCAGTTTGTTGAGAACGTTTAAGCCGAGAGGCTGTTTGAATGGCCGATCCCTGAACTACCGCCTTAAGGGAGCACCAGTTATTAAATATTGAGGTGTCCTCTGGCTTGTTAGTATCTAAATAAAGCTGTACAGAACGTCATATGGCGAGGGAAGCTTCAGAGTGACTAAGTAAGAAATTTGCCAACCTCCAGGGCCCTGGAGAGAATTTACAGGCCTCCGGGTCCCATACTACCAGTAGTGGGGAATGATCGGACCAAGTCATTGGTGATATGATTATTTCCCTAATAGTCAGTAGTGTCTCTTTAAAACAAGGTCAATTCTAGAATACGAGGAATGGACATGAGAGTAAAATGTATAGTCCCTTACCGTGGAATGTTTAGCCCTCCACGCATCATAAAGGTCATATTCACCGAGTAGGTGGCGGAGGCCAGTCTTCCTATCTGGGGTACTTTTATTCCTGGGTAAGGTACATCAAGTAGAGTGATATCTATCCATAAAAGGATCAACAACTAAATTAAAATCCCCCAAAATCATGACAGCCCCTTTAACATGTTTCTGTACTAGGGAGCATAATTTCTTGCAGAATGCCAGTTGGCCAGAGTTCGGTGCATAGCATGAGACTAGAGTGACCATAGTATTTTCAAGTAGTCCCAATAGTATGAGCTACCGGCCTTCCGGGTCTACAATTTGGGATTCTAGGGTGAAAGAGCAGTTCAGGGAGATTAAGATCACAACACCAGCCTTTTTTGTGGGGCCATTAGCCATGTAACAGGTAGGGAAATGGTTATCATGAAATCTAGGGGGGGGTCTAATTTCCTAAAGTGAGTTTCCTGAATTGCGACAACATCCGCCTTCATTTTATAGAAGGAGGGCAAAGCCAGTTTACGCTTCTGTGGGGAGTTCAATCCCTTAACATTCAGTGACACTATTTTAACCATAATGGTTTAATCGGGAGGCAGATCGACCACTTAAACTGAAAAATGTAACCAAGGAGATTACCGAAACCTGAGAACTTCGACACAGCAAATTCAAAACCATGGGGGAGACCAGACACACAAGGGAAACAAACAGGGGAAAAAAGGAGATAGATAACAGAAAGAAAAGATAGAAACAGACCCCGTAAAGATACAGAGTGATAGTAAGGCACCAAAACATCCAGCGCCTCACACTACTAGGCAGAGGGGTTGGTGGCCAACCTCCCCGCAATCAGACAGCCGAGAGTTGTGAATCTCGGTACTCACATGTCCACGCGGCATATAGAGCCTATAAATGCAATTTTACATACACATGCTATCTTAAACAAATCTCTGAGTTCTAAAATGAACAGGTTGACCTAATGGCAACAGCAGGAATAGCATAGTAAGTCCTATTGCGCGTCCTTAACTCCTGAAACAAAACTCTAAATAACTTGTAAATGAACAAAACTGGAGAAAAAGGACAATCAGAAAAAAAACCCACAACTCAATGACATAAGTCAGCACATACAGTTTCCATAGCAAACTTCGTAGCAAGGTATCTTGTTAAGGTAACACCAGCCTAATTAAGGCCATTCTTGGCAAACAAGCATAGCACATGCAGGTCTCTATTTCTCAACTGTCGACCAGTCCTGCTGGAGTCGGTGATCAGGAGAGCCAGACCCGCGATCTCCCCCTAGATTCCACTTGTGAAGAAGTTTCATCCCGTCCTCTACGGAAGACACAGCAATGGTGAAACCTTCCCTGGAAATTAGCAGATGCATAGGGAAACCCCACCTATAAACGATGCCAGCTTTCCTAAGGGTTACGGTGACAGGTTGAAAGGAACGCCTTTTGATGAGAGTGTACTGCGACAAGTCCCAAAAAAGTTGAAGTGGGCCTAAGGCCTCTGCGGTGTCAGAGGAAGGCCTAGCTGCCTTAAGTAGGGACTCCTTAATATGGTAAAAGTGTACTCTCATTAAGACATCCCTCGTCGACCCCTCAGGAGCACTACGGGCCTTCGGAACCCGATGGAGACGGTCTATGATGAGATCCGATGAGGTGGCGGTGGGTAGCAATTTCTTAAAGACCTCTATAGTATAGTCATGAAGGCTGCTATTGGAAACCGATTCAGGAAACCTCCTGAGCTTAAGGTTGTTCCTGCGCGAGCGATCTTCCAAATCCGCTACTTTATCCCGCAGGGCAGCTACTTCTCCCTCGAGGGTATCATGAGAGTCGATAAGGGAGTTATGCGAGCCCACCACCTCACCCATTTTTGTTTCCAGCTGACCGGTTCTCTCACCCAAGTCTTCAATGGAGCTCTGGCAGGATTGCAACATGGCCCTTAACTCCGATGCCACTTCGTCCTTAAACTAATGTAACAAGAGCTTCATGTTGCCCACTGTTAAAGCGTCGCTATCTTCCAGGTGTGGAGAAGGCAGGGAGTTATTGGGGGGTGGGGGTGTAGATGCCATAGGAGAGGACAACTTAGTCGAGGGGGTCGATCCGGACACAGGAGCCCCAGCCTCCTGAGGTTTGTTGCGATAAGGAGAAGGCTTAAAAAAGGCGACCTGAGACATCGGTTTTGAGGGTTTGTGCTTCTTTGGAGGCATGATACAGCACTTTCCAGGGAACCTTCCAACACAGTAGATAGGGGATTTCAGTGGGGGCCTCAATACAGCAGAGGGACGGCCACGCCGCATGGAGAAATGTACCGGCTAAAGTGATTGCAGGGAGGCACTAAGACAGCATAGTGCAGAGGGGATCACATCCCAATGCAGCAGTGGCAGGTCTGATTCCTGAGAAATGCCATAAGGCACAGCTTAGCAGAAGGGCTTCGAATAGAGGGAACAATCAGCACCCCCGGTATATGGACCCGACTCCAGAGTTAGATGGGCTAGTATATGAAATATCAGTCAGGGGGCATATATGGCGTGAGTGAAACAGCCCGTTCCACTGATATATAGGCGACAGACAGATCAGGGCAATAGGAAATATGAGTGCCTGGGGGACTATGATTTAACACCACTGCAGCCGCCTACCCAGCTGGGTAGTCACAGATCAGCAGTCCCAAGGCTGGTGGGGACAAGATCGCAGCAGCCCGTCAGCAGAGGGAGCGGCGCACCCTGCCCGCACTGTTCCCGAAGCCGCCTACGGCCGTGGACAGGCGTCTGTATAGATATAATTGTCACGCGCCCTGCTGATCCTCCGGTCACGAAGAGGTGAGCTGGCGGGGGGAACTCACCGGCCGCTCGGGGCCGCCGCTACCGGGTGGAGAGAGTCCACCCTTCAGCCACCGGGTCGTAGAGGAGATGATCGCGGGTGAAGCCGCCGCCCTCCTCCCGTGTGGATGTCTGTACCGCTGACCTCCGCCGCCAAACTGGTCCTCTCGGCTGAACTTCTGGTCCGGGGGGAAGCCCACACCACAGGCCCCGGCTGCACAGAGAGGGAAAGGCCGCAACCTGAAGGGACCCTTAGAAGAGTCCCCCGGCTCCGCAACCTTGGCCCCTCACTCCCGATCACTGCAGGCTAGTATCAGGGGATAATTAGGGTAGCAGAGATTTCCAAATCTACAGATATATAGATATAAAAGTAGGGCTGGCTGGAGCTCTCAGAAATCCCCTCCTCACAGCTTGCCAGCTAGGCCACGCCCCCTCTCATACACTTTTTAAGTGGACTCTCATCCACGATTCAGGGGACAGGCCCAACAAACAGGTTTTTCCCTTGTCTGACATGGACAGCAGATCCATTATCTTTATACCCTATGGCACTCACTCTGAGTTCCCTTCTTTTGCTCTCTTGCAACAATTATTAACCTGCTTTAATCAGGTGCACTCTCATTAGTGTTGCAGCAAGCAATGTTCACTGTCTACTACCATACCTCACTGCATAAGCCCGATCTCGTCTGATCTTGGAAGCTAGAAGTGAGACCTCCAAGAAATACTGAGTGTTGTAGATTCTTATGAACATTGATGCGTGACTTCGATACAACACTAACAGCAGTATCACCACCCTTTTGTTCCTTCATATGTTTCAAGGTAATAATTCTAATCTTTGTGGTTCCGAAGTAGGATCATGTGAATACTGGATATCTAATTAAACATTACATTCACTGTTACGGTACACTACCTGAGAGCTCTGAAATATATGGTACTCTCAATAACTGGACTTTCCGGGACGCTGATTGACCTAATGTGGTCCTATTAATACAGACTTTCTGTACTGGTCTAAGAGAAATAGATGAAATACTGACTGTGTTTACATCTTTTCAGCTCACTCTAAACTTTGATGGACCAGAAAATACTTTGTTTTTAACCTTTGTTATGAATTTGTTGGTCAGAACGTGTTCTCTTCGACTGGATACTAACTTTTTTAGTGAATTAATAATAAAAGTTATATTTTATTGATTTTTCTAATATAGAATGGTGTTTACAAATTATCTAAGCGTGCACCCACACAAAAGAGTCTTCTTTTTCTTTGTTTTGTTTGCATTCAGGTAGATCCCTAACACGGGTGGTCTTCAGTATGCCGACTGTCGGGATCCTGGCGCACAGTATACCGGCGCCGGAATCCCGACAGCCGGCATACCGACTCTTTTTCTCCCTCGTGGGGGTCCACGACCCCCCTGGAGGGAGAATAAAATAGCGTGGCGCGCATAGCGCGCCACCGTGCCTGCAGCATGGCAAGCGCAGCGTGGTGAGCACAGCGAGCCCGCAAGGGGCTCATTTGCGCTCGCCACACTGTCAGTATGCCGGCGGTCGGGCTCCCGGCGCCGGTATGCTGGTCGCCGGGAGCCCGGCTGCCGGCATACCATACTACACCCCCCTAACACTGAGCTGCTAAGAGGCGGAGAAACGCGTAAGACGTCTACATTGTGTCCGGTACCGGCAATTTGGACTTTGCAACAGCCTTATTAAAGCCCCAATTTGGACACTCCGGATATGGCACCTCTAATGTGCTGAAGGCACCAGGAGCCGGGAGGCACTTTCCATGCATTGTTGGAAGTGGGGCTTATTGTACAGGTGACACAAACATCTACTGTGCTCATATGCTATAGAAACTACTAATTGCTAGACTTGTGCTTATTAACCCACTAACAAAACCGGTATTCAGTTGGATCAATTTGATGGTTACCATCTGGGCATAAATGCTAGCAAAACAGCCCATCTGAATTGCACGGAGTTAAAATATTTGGGACTAATGAACTAATGGCATATTCATAATTTGCACTAAAGCTTAATTGAAATATATGTGCGTTTGCATAAGTTCCTTTGTGCAGTTAATTTGCATGTTGTTACTAACCGGCACGTCTTTAACAGTTTTAATTCATTTTAAATAATATACTGTGTTATTAATGGTAATAAAATATTTTACATATACCTATTAGCGCTGTTTTCTTTGTTTGGATTGTGTTTTGTTAAGGGCTGAGTAACCCCTTTAACAGCTGCTAGATATGTATATGTAAATAATAAATTATCCATTGGCTTATTAATTAACAGCCTATTTGTCTGGAGGCGCCGATTTTTTTCCCTTAACACTGTAGCTGGCTGTCAAGTGAGGCCGAAGCCTGTTTTACCCGGCAGCTAGCAGGCAAAGACTGTGAGACTCTGTAACTTTGTATGCAGACTAGCTGCCCTGGCAGATAGGGGCCAAGCAGTGAGAAAGTGCTCTGAATGGGGGCTAGGCTGTTTGTTCTTTTGTTTCAGTTATTATGCTGCCAGTAAAGCAATTTCTTTTATTTACCTTGAAAAGCTGTGTTGGGTCCTGATTAAGCACCTAGACACTGCACTAATACACCCTTCTGCCGAGTTACCCCATATCTTCACAATACGCTTTTGCTGTTTTTGTTTGTTTTTTTCTTTATATTCTACATTTCTTTGCATTGTTGTCCCCTGGCTGTCTTTATTTCTTTCTGTCCCCTATATTAATTTGGCTAATTTCCCCCTTTTGATTCCTCTCTTCCCTTTCTTCTTTCATATTGCTTCTCTCTGTCCATGCTATGTCCCACGCACAGTGCTGCACACCTGTCCTGCTTAGAAGAGCATAGGTGCCGCAAAGATGGCGCCGGAGCGCCTTAAGGGGGAGGGTCGCCAGGTGGCCCGCGGGCCGGCAGCATGGCGAAAGGGGGGGGGGGTGAGGTATTCTCATCCCTTACTTCACAAACCGACCAGCAGACCAGCCAGTAAAGGCAGCGGGGGCGGAGCAGCTGGGGGGGGGATCATAAAGGGAAAGAGCAGGGGGGTAGGCAGCCTTTGTCCTGGAGAGTGCAGTGCTGAAAATAACCAATGGGGGGCATCCATTGATGTTAGCATCAGATATTAGGAGGATATAACGGTTTGCCTCTTCTTGCTATTTCTCGTGAGTTAGGCCCGGTCGGGGGTCGGGAGATAAGCTGCGGCAGCATGAAATTTATCACTGCGGTTTCTTAGTCAGGAACAGTGCAAGGCACATTCAGAAACAGCCAGGGCACCTGGTCAGGTTTGGCAGTTTTGTGACATGTGAAGCACAGGAAGTTGGCAGAGATGCAGGAATCAGGGAGGGCCCAGCAGGGGCCAAAGCAGTTTATCTGGCCAAGTAGCTGGCCGGGAGAAGGCGGCATGATGGTGGCCGTCAACAGGCGGGCTAGCGGCATAAGGGGCCACAGGCTGGCCAGCTTGTATGTCGAAGCCAGACAGAGGAACAAGGGAGCCAAGTGCCAGCAAGCGAGGAGGGGGCTGGCTGCAGGGCGCCTGCGCAGCAGCATCAAGTTCAGTGTGAATCAAATAATTGAACTGGCAGGTTGGGAACCGGGGCAGTCGGGGTGTGTCCCCTCCCCCCCCCATCCTGGGTAAGGAAACTGGACTCCCGCAGGAGAGAGCGTGGCAGTGCCAAGTAGTGGGAATCCCACCCACCCCTTTTTGAATGTATAATTTCTACTTTATGCCAGTCAATGAGCTAACCAAGGATGTGGCGATAGTAGATGTGTTCTCAGTAGCAGAGGCCATGGGCATATGGGCCCACAGGATGGCCAACAGGAATATCCAATTATGCTACAGGAGTGTGAGGGGAGTGCAGGTGGTAAACAAGCAGCGTGCATCACCCCGCCAGTAGGCAAACTGCTTAGAAGGCTAGCGTTGGTGCCACAGTGTCACGTTCAGGACAAAGTCCATTCAAGAGGACAGTAGGATACGGAAAAAGTATGCGACTCTGGAAAAGGCACCAGTTCCAATCTACGGGGAGGGTAAGCCCTGACCCCTCCCCTCCCAAAAACAGCAGAGTACAGGCGTGCAACACGTGACTGCAGCAGCCATGTTGGTAGCTGGACACATCCAGCTGCCCAGGGACAATTGTCAGGTCATAATATGGTGCTCAATCGCTCGGGACTGAGGCTGCAATATCAGCAGCTAGAAAGGGATGCTAGGTAGAGGATTACAGCATTCGGGCGGAGTGCAATATTTACATAGCAGGCGACAGGTCCGCACCAAAGTTCCTGTGGCATGATTGCAAGGGGCTTTAGCGGTAGCGGTACAGGCAGAAAAAGGAGGTTATTGCTATACCTAGGGGAGGCGACCTTAGGAGAGTCCCTGGACCTAATCGGTTATAAGGGGGGACCAGGATCGTGGGAAAAGAGTAAGGGCATGCTGCAAAATGGTTTACGGTGCACCATGACTCCAGGTTGCCTTGGCAGGGAGCCTGGAGAGGAGCGGGCTGAGAGGGAGCCCCGAAAAAAAATAGGGGGTGCAGCCGTAAAATGAGGTGCAGTGCTGCCAGGAATGCAAAGGGGCGTACCGCACAAAGACATCAGCAATAAAACATAGGGCAGGTATAGGGGGGTCAGGAGGCATTTGTCAGATACTGGCACTGACATGTAAAATAACCCGAGGCAGGAGGTGCAAGAAGGCAGAGGGGTAGGGCGGGTTGCAGGGTGGGGGCTTCGGTGCTCAGGCATGTCTGAGAACCTTGTGTGGTGGGAGAAAGCGGTGCGCAAGGCATGGTAAAGGGGGGAGCCAGCTGAGGTATGCAGATTCACCCTCGGTGAATGGACGGACGCCCGGCTCCAGCCGTGGACGGTTGGGCCCGTGGGCTGCGCGCCAGGCGAGCGTGATATGCACCGCAGGGGCTGGTTCCCAAGGGGGGGCGTTTCCACGGTGCCTACTGGGTAGGCAGGGCAAGCCCAAGGAAAAATGGAATGAGTGGGTAACACATTCCACCTTGCCCACCACTTTTCTGTCCATGCCCTGCAACCTTGTAAGGTGGTATATTAATAAACTGTGGCCAGTGATTTTACCCAAAGCTTTGCCTACGTGTCTAAGTTATTTTAGATTAGAGTGCCAGTGCTTAGGGATGCCGGTAGGTCGACCTCTCCCCCTTAGAAGAGCATAGGTGCCGCAAAGATGGCGCCGGAGCGCCTTAAAGGGGAGGGTCGCCAGGCGGCCCGCGGGCCGGCAGCATGGCGAAAGGGGGGGTGAGGTATTCCCATCCCTCCCTTCACACACCGACCAGCAGACCAGCCAGTAAAGGCAGCGGGGGTGGAGCAGCTGGGGGTATCATAAAGGGAAAGAGCAGGGGGATAGGCAGCCTTTGTCCTGGAGAGTGCAGTGCTGAAAATAACCCCCTCCCACCCACCCCAGGAATCCTCATGAAATCTTTGTTTAAAAATAAAAAAATAAAATAATAATAATAATAATAATAATAATAAAAAACCAATAACATTCGAGTGGAAAAAATAGAGAAATAAATGAAACGAAGATGTTTGGCTCAAAACTGGTTATTTTGAATGCATGTTTAAGATGATGATATTTTCCTTCTTTTCTCTACAGTGTTATTGTATTATTCGAACCATTGGTATATGGTCCCATGTTTGTCACAGTTGGCGGGCAGCGGGAGAAAGCGGTGCGCAAGGCATGGTGAAGGGGGGAGCCAGCTGAGGTATGCAGATTCACCCTCGGTGAATGGACGCACGCCCGGCTCCAGACGTGGACGGTTGGGCCCGTGGGCTGCGCGCCAGGCGAGCGTGATATGCACCGCAGGGGCTGGTTCCCAAAGGGGGCGTTGCCGCGGTGCCTACTGGGTAGGCAGGGCACGTCCCAGGAAAAATGGAATGAGTGGGTAACACATTCCACCTTGCCCACCACTTTTCTGTCCATGCCCTGCAACCTTGTAAGGTGGTATATTAATAAACTGTGGCCAGTGATTTTACCCAAAGCTTTGCCTACGTGTCTAAGTTATTTTAGATTAGAGTGCCAGTGCTTAGGGATGCCGGTAGGTCGACCTCTCCCCCTTAGTGCCTAATGGCTTGGGACAGAGTGCAAGGGGACCCAGCTACCAGGGTATGCATGGAGGCAGGTTATATTGGTGCAGCCATGGGATCAGCTGGATCACTGGTCTGATGAGGTCTTTGTGCAGGTGAGGGTCAGTTGCTGGCTGGGAGCTCTCCCTTGCCATCTGCTCGGCGTTGCTGACATTAGGGTTCTGGGAGGTGGTGTCGGAGGTCACAGCACTCAGCGGGTGGGACTAGGTCCATCCGCCACCGGGAATCTCTGCAGCCTTCTCTAGTCTAATTGGGGGACTCATGTGCTGATGGGCTCGGAAGACTCAGTGACTGAGCCAGGGTCACCTGGGAGCAGTGGGGTATACAGTTTGTGACAGATGCATGCTCTTGCTGTGGGTCGGGGAGTGCAGGGGGACTCCCTCTATGGTTGCACTAGTCAACCCCTGTTTCCTCCTGGCAGGGTGGGACCACTGTGACGATTGCTGGAGGTGGGTATCACAGAATAAGGATGTTTGTGATCCGTATCAGGACCCTTGGGTGAAGCTGAAGAGGACTTATTAGGTATGGTCATGGAGTGAATAGATGGAGTGTAACAATGGGAAGTCAGAGACAATCCTGACAATGCCAAATGACAGCAAAGCATAGAATCGATACCAGGATGCAAGATGGGAATCCGAGCATGACATTGTATTGAACCTGGACTCCATCTCGTAGTACCTACTACTGAAGGAGGAAATGGGAATTGCCAAGCTACCACACCAGCAGCAGACAAATTAAATTAGAAACTCAGGACTGCAGGAGGTACATATCTCAAAAACACCCAGCTCCGCAGCTGAGGAAATCTAAAAAGATGGTGACCCTTGTGACCCTGGAATCAATAGTTAGAGATACAGGAACAGCCCTTAGCAAAGATCCTCAGCAGAGGAGTCACCTGAAGCATTACCCTGTGGAAAAACCGCACAGCAGAATAATAAAAACACCATATGCAATACACTGTATCAGATATCCTTGATAGATGGTATGTAGGTTCATCGTGGATGGCTGTGAAGCAGGATATGCTGGCAGTGGCAAATGCAGGATTTATTGAGGGGGGTTTCCACATATCTTAATGAAACCCTAGGGCTATGCTGTTTTTTATGATTTTGTACAGGGATGTGAAAGCTTACTCCTGTGTGGATTATGTTATGATGCTGAATTATTAACTGTCTATATCTAGTTTCTTTATGTGACCGGTGGTCAAAGCCTCATATTTTGTCCATATGTCTATCTATATACCTATTGCAGTATGTTTTTAATATTGTATGTGCTTACTATCCTTTTTATTGTGTATTTTGTACTATAGGTAGGCGCTTGATTGCTGCTGCCTTAATAGATGTTTTGTTGTCTTGTTAGTTGCCTCGGCTACGTGTTGAGGGGTGGTGATGTCATCAGCGGGCGTCTACACTCGCTGCCCATGCCGGAGCTGATTTACATGGTGGGGATCCTTTATAAGGTATGTGTTTTTGCATTTATATTTGACCTGATGAAGAAGTGAAATAAAACACTTTGAAACGTTGCATTAACCTGCATGGACTTTATACTGAGTGACGCCTCCATGTTTGAGATATATATATACACACACACACAGATGTACAGTAGCTCATCGTGGCTACATTCTGCGGGGGTGGACACCTTCTTTTGGCACCGAATTCACTGTGACTGGGGCACGTGCCTGTCTAAAGACATGAGCATGTTTTAGACATGCATGCTGTCATGGCAAACAAGCTTTGGCTACATCGGTATATATATATATATATATATGTCTATAAAGCAATTCAATTTATTCAAGTTGATCTTAAATAATTTTTGTATTGTCATACACTCAATTTGTTAAGTACGTATAGGTAATAAAGTTGGATTTATTTATTATTAATAATTATAGAGCACATTAATTAATAATGCACAATATGAATATCACATAAGGCATATAAAGGCATATGAAAGTAATAACTATTTGCCAATTATGAAGTAATATAGTTAAATATACATTTAGTACACTAATTAATCTTTAATTAATTTAATCATATAGTAAGAATGAATTTAATTATCACTAATTGAGTTCACAAGTAGGATTGTGACGACAGTCACCTATTAATATATGTAATTCATTAATAATTAAGTAATTGTTTATTTCACAATATTTTATGATAGGGTAATTTATTCATTTATTTACATAATTTTTTAATTTAATTACTAATTATGAAACTGGTCATTTCACAAATCTTATCAATCAATATAATTATTAGATCAAAATATTAATCAAAAGTATTAAGTTCTAATTTGTTGATTGTCTAAATTTGCACCACAAGCATCCTTAATATAAGCAGCATGTAGTGTTTTGCAGATAATATTTGTGCCGCAAATGCGGTGGTTATGAAAGGACGCTGTTATCCCTTAAACCGGAACCGGATGTAGCGGCCGTGGAACGCATGCCGAAACCGGAAGTAGCGGTCATGGAACGCACACCGGAACCGGAAGTAGCGGCCGTGAAACGCACGCCGCAATCGATGGTGGAACGCAAATGCGTCCACCACTATTAAGATGCATTAAAACTATTTCATTCTTCCCAAATGTCTATGAAAGAGGGTTTAGTGGGCACCATTAATATGATTAATAGAGTGAACATCAATTAAGAGTATTAGAAGTAGGTCAAATGAGTTAATCACCTAATAGGAAATGATGTCATATCATAGGTGGTATATATAGTAGTCCCAATTCCACCCTTGGTCATAGCTGTGAAAGGAAGCCTGAGAGACTACTAGGGTGAGTACCTTACAAATAGATTTATTAAGAAAGAAAACCCCACTGATGATAGGAATCTGTAAAATAAATGAAAAAAATCTTTTTTCCTTTAGGATCCATTTGACTTATTCTGAGTCTATCTTATTTCCTATTTAATATTGGAGTTACTTTTTCATATTTAAAAGGTGAGCCCAACTTTACTATGATATTATTCTCTAATCTAGTTGTAATATTAATTAATTAGATAGAGTAGTAATCCCTACATATAGGATCATTTAGGACATTATATTTAATGATCAATTAGGGATACGATTAAGTAGTCCAATGTTTACATTAGCCATTTATAGTGATATCATGCTGTATAATGTCAAATAGATATTGGACTCAATCTATTTAAGACGTGCCATTTGTTGTCCCGGTTAATACCGGAAGTTGATGCAATATTATCATCAGCCGGCACCGCAAGTAGGTACAAACTAAGTATTGTGGTATGGGATATTAATTAATATCAATTGCTTTGTACCTTATGAAAGTTATTTATGAAATTCTCCTAAGAGTATATCAATTATTCAGCTATGAAGTTCAACATGGTCCCTTATAAATAATTTGATTGTATTGTATTTAAAAGAGCTGTTTAGATGTATTCCATTGCAAAAGACAATACTGCATATGTATAAATTGCATTACGCTCATTGTATGTGAAAGCTTGATGTTTATAATCAATGCAGTTCTAAAATAGATATTTTCAACGCATTTTTTACATTTTCAATCCATAGGTCATTGTCACAGCAATTTTATTCTTTATGTATCTTTATTGGTGAACTGTATATGATAAACACGATTATTGCAATGTAAGTAATTCGGTTTTATTGACTTTAATGCAATTGAATATATTGTAATATTTATGAACCACTATCTTCATTTTGGATCCCATGGTAATAATTAATGTATAATTGAACCTACCATTGGTAGATATTTACCTATATCCATTCCTCCATCATCCGATTTTGTACATCCCTCCTTCTCTAATTTTGTTTCTATCCCTTGCTATATATATATATGGTCACTCCCAGTTAACATCAAATTTGATGGTGACATTCCCCTTATTTGGGAACATTGTTCATACCCACGGCAAAGGCTGGTGGGGTTTTGAAACTTACATACAATTACTTTTTTGTATGTAAGTAGACAATTAGAATCTAACTTCAATTTGTTAAATAAACGTATCATTGGTTTATTTTTCTTATCTTTATAAACCACCCAGATCACGACCCCTGATGAAGTCCTGTATGGACGAAACGCGTTGGTTATTCACATATTTGTGAATTTGAACATACTTCTGAACGCTTTGGTGAAAGAATCGATATTCGATTTAAGTGTAGAGATCTCCAAACGGAACTCGTCAGATATATGTCAGTCTGTATTGTTCACCTATGGTATAAAGCTACCTATTTGTTTTATTGATGTTTTATATGTAATATTGCAGTATTTACTGTCAAAATTTATGAATAAATACATTTTTATGTGATTTCTGAGGTGGATGAGCTCCCATGAGAATTCCCCTTTTTTGTTATATATGTATGTATGTATGTATGTATGTATGTATGTATGTATGTATATATATATATATAAGTGATGTGCACCGGACATTTTTCGGGTTTTGTGTTTTGGTTTTGGATTCGGTTCCGCGGCCGTGTTTTGGATTCGGACGCGTTTTGGCAAAACCTCACCGAAATTTTTTTGTCGGATTCGGGTGTGTTTTCGATTCGGGTGTTTTTTTCAAAAAACCCTAAAAAACAGCTTAAATCATAGAATTTGGGGGTCATTTTGATCCCATAGTATTATTAACCTCAAATACCATAATTTCCACTCATTTCCAGTCTATTCTGAACACCTCACACCTCACAATATTATTTTTAGTCCTACAATTTGCACCGAGGTCGCTGGATGGCTTAGCTAAGCGACACAAGTGGCCGACACAAACACCTGGCCCATCTAGGAGTGGCACTGCAGTGTCAATCAAGACAGGATGGCACTTCAAAAAAATTGTCCCCAAACAGCACATGATGCAAAGAAAAAAAGAGGCGCACCAAGGTGGCTGTGTGACTAAGCTAAGCGACACAAGTGGCCGACACAAACACCTGGCCCATCTAGGAGTGGCATTGCAGTGTCAGACAGGATGGCACTTCAAAAAATAGTCCCCAAACAGCACATGATGCAAAGAAAAAAAGAGGCGCACCAAGGTCGCTGTGTGACTAAGCTAAGCGACACAAGTGGCCTACACAAACACCTGGCCCATCTAGGAGTGGCACTGCAGTGTCAATCAAGACAGGATGGCACTTCAAAAAAATTGTCCCCAAACAGCACATGATGCAAAGAAAAAAAGAGGCGCACCAAGGTGGCTGTGTGACTAAGCTAAGCGACACAAGTGGCCGACACAAACACCTGGCCCATCTAGGAGTGGCATTGCAGTGTCAGACAGGATGGTACTTCAAAAAAATAGTCCCCAAACAGCACATGATGCAAAGAAAAAAAGAGGCGCACCAAGGTCGCTGTGTGACTAAGCTAAGCGACACAAGTGGCCGACACAAACACCTGGCCCATCTAGGAGTGGCACTGCAGTGTCAATCAAGACAGGATGGCACTTCACAAAAATAGTCCCCAAACAGCACATGATGCAAAGAAAAAAAGAGGCGCAATGAGGTAGCTGTGTGACTAAGCTAAGCGACCCAAGTGGCTGACACAAACACCTGGCCCATCTAGGAGTGGCACTGCAGTGTCAGACAGGATGGCACTTCCAAAAAATTGTCCCCAAACAGCACATGATGCAAAGAAAAAAAGAGGCGCACCAAGGTCGCTGTGTGACTAAGCTAAGTGACACAAGTGGCCGACACAAACACCTGGCCCATCTAGGAGTGGCACTGCAGTGTCAGGCAGGATGGCACTTCCAAAAAATTGTCCCCAAACAGCACATGATCCAAAGAAAAATGAAAGAAAAAAGAGGTGCAAGATGGAATTGTCCTTGGGCCCTCCCACCCACCCTTATGTTGTATAAACAGGACATGCACACTTTAACGAACCCATCATTTCAGCGACAGGGTCTGCCACACGACTGTGACTGAAATGACTGGTTGGTTTGTGCCCCCACCAAAAAAGAAGCAATCAATCTCTCCTTGCACAAACTGGCTCTACAGAGGCAAGATGTCCACCTCATCATCATCCTCCGATTCCTCACCCCTTTCACTGTGTACATCCCCCTCCTCACAGATTATTAATTCGTCCCCACTGGAATCCACCATCTCAGGTCCCCGTGTACTTTCTGGAGGCGATTGCTGCTGGTGAATGTCTCCACGGAGGAATTGATTATAATTCATTTTGATGAACATCATCTTCTCCACATTTTCTGGAAGTAACCTCGTACGCCGATTGCTGACAAGGTGAGCGGCTGCACTAAACACTCTTTCGGAGTACACACTGGAGGGAGGGCAACTTAGGTAGAATAAAGCCAGTTTGTGCAAGGGCCTCCAAATTGCCTCTTTTTCCTGCCAGTATACGTACGGACTGTCTGACGTGCCTACTTGGATGCGGTCACTCATATAATCCTCCACCATTCTTTCCATGGTGAGAGAATCATTTGCAGTGACAGTAGACAATCTGTCAGTAATCATTGGCAGGTCCTTCAGTCCGGACCAGATGTCAGCACTCGCTCCAGACTGCCCTGCATCACCGCCAGCGGGTGGGCTAGGAATTCTTAGCCTTTTCCTCGCACCCCCAGGAGAATGTGAAGGAGGAGATGTTGACGGGTCACGTTCCGCTTGACTTGACAATTTTCTCACCAGCAGGTCTTTGAACCTCTGCAGACTTGTGTCTGCCGGAAAGAGAGATACAACGTAGGTTTTAAATCTAGGATCGAGCACGGTGGCCAAAATGTAGTGCTCTGATTTCAACAGATTGACCACCCTTGAATACTGGTTAAGCGAATTAAGGGCTCCATCCACAAGTCCCACATGCCTAGCGGAATCGCTCTGTTTTAGCTCCTCCTTCAATGTCTCCAGCTTCTTCTGCAAAAGGCTGATGAGGGGAATGACCTGACTCAGGCTGGCAGTGTCTGAACTAACTTCACGTGTGGCAAGTTCAAAGGGTTGCAGAACCTTGCACAACGTTGAAATCATTCTCCACTGCGCTTGAGTCAGGTGCATTCCCCCTCCTTTGCCTATATCGTGGGCAGATGTATAGGCTTGAATGGCCTTTTGCTGCTCCTCCATCCTCTGAAGCATATAGAGGGTTGAATTCCACCTCGTTACCACCTCTTGCTTCAGATGATGGCAGGGCAGGTTCAGGAATGTTTGCTGGTGCTCCAGTCTTCTGTACGCGGTGCCTGAATGCCGAAAGTGGCCCGCAATTCTTCGGGCCACCGACAGCATCTCTTGCACGCCCCTGTCGTTTTTTAAATAATTCTGCACCACCAAATTCAATGTATGTGCAAAACATGGGACGTGCTGGAATTTGCCCAGATGTAATGCACGCACAATATTGCTGGCGTTGTCCGATGTCACAAATCCCCAGGAGAGTCCAATTGGGGTAAGCCATTCTGCGATGATCTTCCTCAGTTCCCGTAAGAGGTTGTCAGCTGTGTGCCTCTTATGGAAAGCTGTGATACAAAGCGTAGCCTGCCTAGGAACGACTTGGCGTTTGCGAGATGCTGCTACTGGTGCCGCCGCTGCTGTTCTTGCTGCGGGAGGCAATACATCTACCCAGTGGGCTGT
This sequence comes from Pseudophryne corroboree, assembly GCF_028390025.1. NCBI lineage: Eukaryota > Metazoa > Chordata > Amphibia > Anura > Myobatrachidae > Pseudophryne > Pseudophryne corroboree. Next base: position 186,286,005 of record NC_086453.1, on the reverse strand, counting down.
CACAGTCATATAGTCCTGAGTCTGCCCTGCTCCACATGTCCACATGTCCGTGGTTAAGTGGACATTGGGTACAACTGCATTTTTTAGGACACTGGTGAGTCTTTTTCTGAGGTCTGTGCACATTTTCGGTATCGCCTGCCTAGAGAAATGGAACCTAGATGGTATTTGGTACCGGGGACACAGTACCTCAATCAAGTCTATAGTTGCCTCTGAATTAACGATGGATACCGGAACCACGTTTCTCACCGCCCAGGCTGCCAAGGCCTGAGTTATCTGCTTTGCAGCAGGATGACTGCTGTGATATTTCATCTTCCTCGCAAAGGACTGTTGGACAGTCAATTGCTTACTGGAAGTAGTACAAGTGGTCTTCCGACTTCCCCTCTTGGATGACGATCGACTCCCAGCAGCAGCAACAACAGCAGCGCCAGCAGCAGTAGGCGTTACACTCAAGGATGCATCGGAGGAATCCCAGGTAGGAGAGGACTCATCAGACTTGACAGTGACATGGCCTGCAGGACTATTGGCTTTCCTGGGTAAGGAGGAAATTGACACTGAGGGAGTTGGTGGTGTGGTTTGCAGGAGCTTGGTTACAAGAGGAAGGGATTTAGTGGTCAGTGGACTGCTTCCGCTGTCACCCAAAGTTTTTGAACTTGTCACTGACTTATGATGAATGCGCTGCAGGTGACGTATAAGGGAGGATGTTCCGAGGTGGTTAACTTCCTTACCCCTACTTATTACAGCTTGACAAAGGCAACACACGGCTTGACACCTGTTGTCCGCATTTGTGTTTAAATAATTCCACACCGAAGAGCTGATTTTTTTTGTATTTTGACCAGGCATGTCAATGGCCATATTCCTCCCACGGACAACAGGTGTCTCCCCGGGTGCCTGACTTAAACAAACCACCTCATCATCAGAATCCTCCTTGTCAATTTCCTCCCCAGCGCCAGCAACACCCATATCCTCATCCTGGTGTACTTCAACAGTGACATCTTCAATTTGACTATCAGAAACTGGACTGCGGGTGCTCCTTCCAGCACTTGCAGGGGGCGTGCAAATGGTGGAAGGCGCAAGCTCTTCCCGTCCAGTGTTGGGAAGGTCAGGCATCGCAACCGACACAATTGGACTCTCCTTGGGGATTTGTGATTTAGAAGAATGCACAGTTCTTTGCTGTGCTTTTTCCAGCTTAAGTCTTTTCTTTTTTCTAGTGAGAGGATGAGTGCTTCCATCCTCATGTGAAGCTGAACCACTAGCCATGAACATAGGCCAGGGCCTCAGCCGTTCCTTGCCACTCCGTGTCGTAAATGGCATATTGGCAAGTTTACGCTTCTCCTCAGACGCTTTTAATTTTGATTTTTGGGTAATTTTACTGAACTTTTGTGTTTTGGATTTTACATGCTCTCTACTATGACATTGGGCATCGGCCTTGGCAGACGACGTTGATGGCATTTCATCGTCTCGGCCATGACTAGTGGCAGCAGCTTCAGCACGAGGTGGAAATGGATCTTTCCCTATTTTAACCTCCACATTTTTGTTCTCCATTTTTTAATGTGTGGAATTATATGCCAGTATCAATAGCAATGGCCTACTACTATATTTACTGCGCACAACTGAAATGCACCACAGGTATAGAATGTAGATGGATAGTATACTTAATGGATGACGACACAGACGTAGGTACAGCAGTGGCCTACCGTACTGCTATATATAGTATACTGGTGGACACTGTCAGCAAACTGCAAAACTAAAATGCACCACAGGTATAGAATGTAGATGAATAGTATACTTAATGGATGACGACACAGAGGTAGGTACAGCAGTGGCCTACCGTACTGCTATATATAGTATACTGGTGGACACTGTCAGCAAACTGCAAAACTAAAATGCACCACAGGCATAGAATGTAGATGGATAGTATACTTAATGGATGATAACACAGAGGTAGGTACAGCAGTGGCCTACCGTACTGCTATATATAGTATACTGGTGGACACTGTGTCAGCAAACTGCAAAACTAAAATGCACCACAGGTATAGAATGTAGATGTATAGTATACTTAATGGATGACGACACAGAGGTAGGTACAGCAGTGGCCTACCGTACTGCTATATATAGTATACTGGTGGACACTGTCAGCAAACTGCAAAACTAAAATGCACCACAGGTATAGAATGTAGATGGATAGTATACTTAATGGATGACGACACAGAGGTAGGTACAGCAGTGGCCTAACGTACTGCTATATATAGTATACTGGTGGACACTGTCAGCAAACTGCAAAACTAAAATGCACCACAGGAATAGAATGTAGATGGATAGTATACTTAATGGATGATGACACAGAGGTAGGTACAGCAGTGGCCTACCGTACTGCTATATATAGTATACTGGTGGACACTGTGTCAGCAAACTGCAAAACTGAAATGCACCACAGGTATAGAATGTAGATGGATAGTATACTTAATGGATGACGACACAGAGGTAGGTACAGCAGTGGCCTACCGTACTGCTATATATAGTATACTGGTGGACACTGTGTCAGCAAACTGCAAAACTAAAATGCACCACAGGTATAGAATGTAGATGGATAGTATACTTAATGGATGACGACACAGAGGTAGGTACAGCAGTGGCCTACCGTACTGCTATATATAGTATACTGGTGGACACTGTGTCAGCAAACTGCAAAACTAAAATGCACCACAGGTATAGAATGTAGATGGATAGTATACTTAATGGATGACGACCCAGAGGTAGGTACAGCAGTGGCCTACCGTACTGCTATATATAGTATACTGGTGGACACTGTGTCAGCAAACTGCAAAACTAAAATGCACCACAGGTATAGAATGTAGATGGATAGTATACTTAATGGATGACGACACAGAGGTAGGTACAGCAGTGGCCTACCATACTGCTATATATAGTATACTGGTGGACACTGTCAGCAAACTGCAAAACTAAAATGCACCACAGGTATAGAATGTAGATGGATAGTATACTTAATGGATGACGACACAGTGGTAGGTACAGCAGTGGCCTACCGTACTGCTATATATATAGTATACTGGTGGACACTGTGTCAGCAAACTGCAAAACTAAAATGCACCACAGGTATAGAATGTAGATGGATAGTATACTTAATGGATGACGACACAGAGTTAGGTACAGCAGTGGCCTACCGTACTGCTATATATAGTATACTGGTGGACACTGTGTCAGCAAACTGCAAAACTAAAATGCACCACAGGTATAGAATGTAGATGGATAGTATACTTAATGGATGACGACACAGTGGTAGGTACAGCAGTGGCCTACCGTACTGCTATATATAGTATACTGGTGGACACTGTGTCAGCAAACTGCAAAACTAAAATGCACCACAGGTATAGAATGTAGATGGATAGTATACTTAATGGATGACGACACAGAGGTAGGTACAGCAGTGGCCTACCGTACTGCTATATATAGTATACTGGTGGACACTGTGTCAGCAAACTGCAAAACTAAAATGCAGCACAGGTATAGAATGTAGATGGATAGTATACTTAATGGATGACGACACAGAGGTAGGTACAGCAGTGGCCTACCGTACTGCTATATATAGTATACTGGTGGACACTGTGTCAGCAAACTGCAAAACTAAAATGCACCACAGGTATAGAATGTAGATGGATAGTATACTTAATGGATGACGACACAGAGGTAGGTACAGCAGTGGCCTACCGTACTGCTATATATAGTATACTGGTGGACACTGTCAGCAAACTGCAAAACTAAAATGCACCACAGGTATAGAATGTAGATGTATAGTATACTTAATGGATGACGACACAGAGGTAGGTACAGCAGTGGCCTACCGTACTGCTATATATAGTATACTGGTGGACACTGTGTCAGCAAACTGCAAAACTAAAATGCACCACAGGTATAGAATGTAGATGGATAGTATACTTAATGGATGACGACACAGAGGTAGGTACAGCAGTGGCCTACCGTACTGCTATATATAGTATACTGGTGGACACTGTGTCAGCAAACTGCAAAACTAAAATGCACCACAGGTATAGAATGTAGATGGATAGTATACTTAATGGATGACGACACAGAGGTAGGTACAGCAGTGGCCTACCGTACTGCTATATATAGTATACTGGTGGACACTGTCAGCAAACTGCAAAACTAAAATGCACCACAGGTATAGAATGTAGATGGATAGTATACTTAATGGATGACGACACAGAGGTAGGTACAGCAGTGGCCTACCGTACTGCTATATATAGTATACTGGTGGACACTGTGTCAGCAAACTGCAAAACTAAAATGCACCACAGGTATAGAATGTAGATGGATAGTATACTTAATGGATGACTACACAGACGTTGGTACAGCAGTGGCCTACCGTACTGCTATATATAGTATACTGGTGGACACTGTGTCAGCAAACTGCAAAACTAAAATGCACCACAGGTATAGAATGTAGATGGATAGTATACTTAATGGATGACGACACAGTGGTAGGTACAGCAGTACACTCTGCACTGTACTCCTCCTATATAATATTAATTATACTGGTGGTCCCCAGTCCCCACAATAAAGCAGCACACTGAGCACAGATATGGAGTGTTTTTCAGGCAGACAACGTATACTGGTGGTCACTGTCAGCAAAACTCTGCACTGTACTCCTGCTATAGCTGCTCCCCAGTCCCCACAATTAAGCAGTGTGAGCACTCAGCACAGATATATTATGCAGCACACTGAGCACAGATATGGTAGATATGGAGCGTTTTTTTCAGGCAGAGAACGGATAAAAACTGGTGGTCACTTATCAGCAAAACTCTGCACTGTACTCCTCCTAACAGCTGCTCCCCAGTCCTACCCACAATTAAGCAATAAACCAATCCAATCAACTTCAACAATAAACGGAGAGGACGCCAGCCACGTCCTCTCCCTATCATCTCCAATGCACGAGTGAAAATGGCGGCGATGCGCCGCTGCTTATATAGAATCCGAATCTCGCGAGAATCCGACAGCGGGATGATGACGTTCGGGCGCGCTCGGGTTAGCCGAGCAGGGCGGGAAGGTTCGAACCTGCCTCAGACCCGTGTAAAAAAGGTGAAGTTCGGGGGGGTTCGGTTTCCGAGAAACCGAACCCGCTCATCTCTAATATATATATGAGATGTGCAGCAGGCATTTTTCGGGTTTTGTGTTTTGGTTTCGATACCGCGGTCAGGTTTTGGATTCGGATGCGTTTTGGCAAAACCTCCCTTAAGAATTTTTGTCGGATTCGGGTGCGTTTTGGATTCTGGTGTTTTTCTTCCAAAATCCTTCCAAAACAGCTTAAATCATAGAATTTGGGGGTCATTTTGATCCTATAGTATTATTAACCTCAATAACCATAATTTCCACTCATTTCCAGTCTATTCTGAACACCTCACACCTCACAATATTATTTTTAGTCCTAAAATTTGCACAGAGGTCGCTGGATTACTAAGCTAAGCGACCCAAGTGGGCGGCACAAACACCTGTCCCATCTAGGAGTGGCACTGCAGTGTCAGACAGGATGGCACTTAAAAAAATAGTCCCCAAACAGCACATGATGCAAAGATAAATTAAAAAAAAAAGAGGTGCAAGATGGAATTGTCCTTGGGCCCTGGGCCCTCCCACCCACCCTTATGTTGTATAAACAGGACATGCACACTTTAACAAACCCATCATTTCAGCAACAAGGTCTACCACACGACTGTGGCTGAAATGATTGGTTGGTTTGGGCCCCCACCAAAAAAGAAGCAATCAATCTCTCCTTGCACAAACTGGCTTTACAGAGGCAGGATGTCAACCTCTTCCTCATCGTCTGATTCCTCACCCCTTTCACTGTGTACATCCCCCTCCAGGGGCAAACGCAGGATTTGTGAAGGGGGGGTTCCAAAGCACATGAAGGGGGCGGAGTCTGAGGTGACTATATATATATATATATATATATATATATATATATATAACACCTGATGACAATGTGAAATAAATATATTGAAATGTAGACAGAAACTTGTTCACATTTGCATTATTAATAACTTGAGTGCCGCACCTTCCATGGAGACATTGCTATTATCTGTGAGGGCACCAGGAAAGCACCTGTTTTAAGTGAGGAGTGCCGGACCCTTAACGCTATATATGTATATATATATATATATATATATATAATCTTAGTGTGTGTGTGTGTGTATATACAGTGTATATATATATATATATATATATATATATATACATACACACACACACACACACACACACACACACACGTACACACACACACACACACACACACACACACACACACACACACACACACACACACACACGTTTTTGTTCGGCACTCCCATATTTTGCACTCTGAAACCTACTGTGGTGCCTTCTAAAAGTAATGTAATATACAGTACAGAAGTGTATGCATATATACTGTATATATACGTATATATCTCAAATTTACAGTATGGTCCCAGTACAGCTGTAGGTCCACAGGCAGCCTGAATACTGCTGCAATCAGTACAACAGCATACCAAACCTTAAATAAGAATAAATATGTGGACATTCTTGTAAATTACAGGAAACAGTCTTAAAGAATAAAAGAGTGAACACTTAAATAACATGGGTATCTGATACTGTAAACTTACCCAATTGTAAAGATATACGTATCTATATTGAACAAAAAAAACCCTGTCATTTTGATTTTTTCCCCCATTTTTTTATTTTAAAAGTTAAACAAGTTTGTGTGTTAATATTTTTTTTCATTAATCAATAGCGGTCACCAGCAGTAAAAGTTATACTTTTAATGTGTTATACTGTATAACATAGTGTCAAAGTCAAAAAATATTGAAGAACACACAGCACGTATAAACTGCACACACATGCCTACTGCGCGTGCACTTGTTCTGCCGTGCGTGCACATATCCGCAATTTGCGTATGGTCGCTCCCGCGGACCTGCGCATCGGCGCGTGGTATGGGTATTTACGGCAGAGTTTGTGTACGCATGGAGAGCCATCAAAACACATTACATATTTAATCCAAATAGTGCACATTGTACACATAGTCTCCTTGCACCACATGAGAAAGTTATAGCTGTTTAAATGGTTGCAGAACAAAGGGATTCACCTTTACAGGATAAGAGGGGACAGACTAAGGTTATAAGGTGGTATTTGGTATCCAGCTGTAGGGTATGTTAAGGGTAACATTCCGGTGTTGGTCTGCGGAAGATCGCATGTTCCTGCGGATAGTTATGTGCAGAAGCAGAATATAGATATAAACTGTATTTACTGTATATTATTATATATGCGGCGGGAATCCAGAGGAGACCACCCACCAGAGCAGTTGAGAAAGACATCGCCTACCTTTTCAAATCAACCTATGACCTTCTCCTGTACTGTAAAAGTGCATCCATGTGTCCAATGGACAAAGGGATTACAGTATCCATTGTATTGCTTTTGGAAGACTTGTATAAATAAAGCCTACTGCAGGCCGGCCAGACACAAGACTCACAATGTTATCTATTTGATTACGGAGGACTGGACCAGGAAGCGCACGCGAATATTCTCACGTATGTACATTGACTGTAGCCATTATTCTGTTATATATATTGTCTTGTATTGTAGTGTATAATTTGTATTGTAAACCCCCTTTCAGAAATAATCCACTGTGGTGTCAGAACCCAGCGGTAAAATCACAATTGGTGTCGTGTGCTCATTGCCCTGCTAAGGTTTAAAGTGTAATAGCATCACACTGCATTGCTGCATAAGGTTTAAAGTGTAATAGCATCTCACTGCATTGCTGCATATGTTATGATTCCAGTACTCCTGACCGGAGGACATCTTATGACAATGGCCAGAGTACTGGAAGGGAATGCTGGTTACGGGAGCAGGAAAGACTAGTTGCCCCTGGCGCCCTAACTCTATTGTCTCACCCGTGCTATCGGAAATCCCTTGCGAGACTATGGTTTCTTGAGCCCCTGGCAGCCACGTTTGAAAGGCGGATTATGTCTGCCCAACTCCGGTGCCCCCCGGTCTTAGCGAGAGACAAAGGGAAATCCGAGGCAGGATGATGACAAGAGGATCTCTGACTAACAACAGGCCAAGGGCAACAAGCTAACTAACCAAACCTGAAGTATGTGCGGAAAAACCGCCAGGTAAAAGGACAACCAAAATCCACTAGTCCATTACTCCTACCCAGCACCGCTGGATACCAGAGTGGATCTGTGGGAGCGGAATCCTCCGCAAAATGCTCCGAAACACAAATAATAAGTAATAAATAATAAAGCGGCCAAGCCGCAACACACGGCAACGCCGCGACTCACGAACACCACTGGATGTTTAAACGGTGCTCAGTCAGGACTCCAGGAACAAGATGACGACTTCCGAGTGCAGGACAACTGAGGACTGGAACGACCGGATACAGCAAGATTGGAAACACTCTCAGCAAACAGAGACAGCATGCAGGAAGCTATTACCTGCGTCTGTGTGAGGCACTGCAAGAGCATATAAACTGAAGCCCTCCAATCAACTGCTGACAGGGCTAATTGCGTGGATGCGCTGCACGGCCAGGAAACAGGTGCCCTACTTAATTTAAATGGACCCAGCAACGGGGAACGCGGTCCGCCAGTGGCGTCCCCGTTGCTAGGGTCCGTGCGGCTCCGTGCGCCCGGCGTCTAGCGTTGCCAGGGAGCCGGCGGCTGTACGCGTACGGAGTCCCTGGTTGCTAGGCGCCGGGCCGCACCGACGAGCGGACCCCGGCGCCTAACAGTACCCCCCCCTTGAGGAGGGGTCAAGGAACCCCTAAAGCCAGGTTTCTGAGGAAATTCCCGAAAAAATGCCCTCTTGAGCCTCGGGGCATGGAGATCCTTATCCAGGACCCAAGACCTTTCCTCTGGACCATAGCCTCTCCAGTGCACCAGAAAATAAAGCCGACCCCGGGACAATTTGGAATCGAGAACCTTCTCCACCAAGAACTCCTGTTGTCCCTGTACATCTACTGGAGATTTCCCCTGAGAGATCTTCCGAGGAAATCTACTGGAAGAAACGTATGGTTTCAACAGGGAACAATGGAACGTATTTCCGATCCAGAGAGCTCTTGGTAAAAGTAACCGGAAAGCAACTGGGTTGATTTTTTTAATAATATGAAATGGTCCAATAAATTTGGGGCCCAATCTAGCTGAGGATTGTCGAAGTCTAATGTTACGAGTCGACAACCATATCCTATCTCCCACCTTAAAAGTGCAAGGACGTCGGAGCCTGTCAGAAAATTTTTTCTCTCGAAAGGCCGCTTTTCTGAGAGCAAGGTGCACTTTTTTCCAAATGACTCTGAGATGAGAGGTTAAGGTTAGCGAGGAAACTGAAGAATGTTGAAAAAAAGAATTAGCTCTGGGGTGAAAACCAAAAACTGAAAAGAATGGAGACACATTAGTGGAGGAATGAAAAGAATTATTGTAAGCAAACTCCGCCAAAGGAAGAAACTCGGACCAATCATTCTGGAGTTTGGCTGAGTACAAACGCAAATACTGTTTTAATGATTGGTTAACTCGCTCGGTTTGGGGGATGGTAGCCGGATGTTAAAGACAATTTCATCTTTAATGAAGCACAAAAAGACTTCCAGAATTGTGCAATGAATTGTGGACCCCGATCAGAAACAATATCAGTGGGCAACCCATGAAGTCTGAAAACATGGCGGAGAAACAAAACAGCCAATCCCTGGGCAGATGGCAGTCGGGGAAGAGCAATGAAATGAGCCATCTTGCTAAAACGGTCCACTACCACCCATATGACTCGGAATCCGGCTGACAGAGGAAGGTCTACCACAAAATCCATGGAAATATGAGACCATGGCCTGAGAGGAACATTTAAGGGCATAAGTTGCCCGATAGGCAAGGAACGGGGAACCTTATGCTGTGCACAGACCTGACAAGAAAAAACAAACTCCTTAATGTCTTTAGAAAGACCAGGCCACCATACTGAGCGGGAGACTAATTCCAAAGTCTTAGAGATCCCCGGATGCCCGGCAACTTTGCTATCATGAAACTCAGTCAAAACAGTAGCTCTCAAAAACTCAGGGACGTAAAGACGACCAACAGGAGTATTTCCAGGAGCTTGATGTTGAAGCTGCTTTAACTGGGTAAATAAATCTTGTGTGAGGCCTGCCCGAATGACTGAAGACGGAAGTATGGGAGTAACAGGACTGTTATTATGAACTGGAAGAAAACTGCGTGACAGGGCATCCGCCTTGGTATTCTTGGAACCTGGCCTGAAAGTGATAATAAACTTGAAACGAGTAAAAAATAAAGCCCAACGAGCCTGCCGGGCATTCAGCCGCTTAGCTGATTCGATGTACTGAAGATTTTTGTGGTCAGTCAATACTGAAATGGTATGTGTTGCTCCCTCAAGCCAATGCCTCCACTCCTCGAAAGCCCATTTAATAGCCAGTAACTCCCGGTTACCAACATCATAGTTGGATTCAGCGGATGAGAATTTCCTGGACATAAAGGCACAAGGATGTAGTTCCAGAGACTCCGGATCCTTTTGAGATAGGATAGCCCCCACTCCAACCTCCGAGGCATCATCCTCAACAACGAAGGGCAATTCTGGGTTGGGATGTCTGAGGACTGGAGCTGAGACAAAAGCTTGTTTCAAGGCCTGAAAGGATAACTCAGCTTCACGTGACCAATTGGTAGGATCCGCTCCCTTCTTAGTCAGTGCCACAAGGGGAGCAACCAGGTCGGAAAAAGAATGAATAAATCTTCTATAATAATTCGCAAACCCTAAAAAGCGCTGAATTGCTTTTAAATTGGTGGGTTGCGCCCAACTAAGGATGGCTTGGAGCTTCTTAGGTTCCATGCAGAATCCCCGAGGGGAAATAATGTACCCTAAAAAGGATACCTCCGTGACATGAAACTCACACTTCTCCAGCTTAGCATATAGATGATTTTCACATAATTTTTGAAGAACCTGACGCACCTGGGTAACATGTTGTTCAATTGAGTTAGAATAAATCAGGATGTCGTCTAAGTAAACGACCACGAATCTTCCTAGGAAGTCACGGAGCACATCGTTAATGAGATCCTGGAAAACTGCTGGAGCGTTAGACAAGCCGAACGGCATCACCAGATACTCGTAGCGACCCAACTGAGTACTGAATGCCGTCTTCCACTCATCTCCAGACTTGATTTGGATGAGGTTATACGCTCCCCTTAGGTCAATTTTAGAAAAAATCACAGCCGAACGCAGCTGATCAAAGAGGACCGAAATCAGCGGCAGAGGATAAGTATTTTTAACTGAGATCTTATTCAGGGCTCTAAAGTCAATGCAAAGTCTGAGTGATCCATCTTTTTTTTCCACAAAGAAGAAGCCTGCACTTAAAGGGGATTTAGATGGCCTAATAAATCCTTTCCCTAGGCTCTCCTTAACATACTCATTCATGGCCGCAGTTTCTGGCCCGGATAAAGCATACAACCTTCCCTTTGGCAATGTGGCACCAGGAATTAGCTCAATAGCACAATCATAAGGCCGATGGGGAGGCAGAATGTCCGCATTGCCCTTGGAAAACACATCAACAAAGTCCTGGTATTCCACGGGAATGAGTTCAGGAATGGCAGTTGCTATTCTGACGGGAAACGTAATACATTCCTTATTACAGATGGTACCCCATTGTGAAATCTCCCCCGACCGCCAATCAATGGTGGGATTATGAAAAGCCAGCCAAGGGTGACCCAGAACCACTGGAACTGCTGGGCAATGGGTAAGGAAGAACTCGATCTTTTCGGAATGAAGAGCTCCTACCGTAAGTAGTACAGGGGGTGTAGAGAGGGAAATAACCCCATTGGACAAAGGACTCCCATCTAAACCATGCATGGTGACACACCTACCCAAGGCTAACTGAGGAATGCCTAAGGCCTTGGCCCAAGTTAAGTCCTTAAAGTTCCCTGCAGCTCCACTGTCAACAAAAGCCGACACCGAAGAACTGAGGCTGCCAAAGGAAACTTTAGCTGGGACTAAAAGGGAGTTATTCGAGGAGATAAGCTGCAGACCAAAGTGAACCCCCTCACAATTCACTTGGTCGAGGCGTTTCCCGACTTGTTCGGACAATTACGGGCAAAATGTCCCTTACCCCTACAGTACAAACAAAGACCAGAGTTTTGCCTTCTGGCTCTTTCTTCTGGAGACAGCCGGGAGAGACCCATCTGCATGGGATCCTCTACGTCCTCAGGAATGGAATATACACATGGAGTAGACCTGACAGGTGCTCCTTTTTCAGCCCTCCGCTCTCTGAGACGACGATCAATCTTAATAGAAAGCTCCATGAGTTTATCGAGAGTCTCAGGAGCGGGATACTGAAGGAGACTGTCTTTTATAGACTCTGATAAGCCGAGGCGAAACTGACTGCGCAGGGCTGGGTCATTCCAGCCACAGTCGTTCGACCAACGGCGAAACTCCGTACAATAAACCTCTGCAGGATTTCTACCCTGTCTGAGAGCGCGCAACTGACTCTCAGCGGATGCCTCTCTATCAGGGTCATCATACAAAAGCCCTAAAGACCCAAAAAAAGCGTCTACTGACAACAACGCCGGATCCTCTGCTTTTAAACCAAATGCCCAGGTCTGAGGATCCCCCTGGAGCAAAGAAATAATAATCCCGACCCGCTGAGATTCAGTACCTGAGGAGATCGGTCTTAAACGAAAATAAAGTTTACAGGATTCTTTAAAATTAAAAAACTCTTTCCTATCACCAGAAAAACGGTCAGGCAAGTGCATTTTTGGTTCAGGGACTACCCTCGGGGAAGTTCGTAAAAGATCTTCCTGCGACTTCACCCGAAGGGAAAGATCCTGAACCATCTGAGTAAGTTCTTGAATCTGGCTGACTAGGAGCTGACCAGGATTTGGCCCTAAACCTGTGGGATTCATGAGGCCGATAACTCTTACAAAACTGAATAAGGAAAAAATTAAACCCTGTTTTAATTTTAAGTTTTGGTATTGGCCGGTAATAATGTTATGATTCCAGTACTCCTGACCGGAGGAGATCTTATGACAATGGCCAGAGTACTGGAAGGGAATGCTGGTTACGGGAGCAGGAAAGACTAGTTGCCCCTGGCGCCCTAACTCTATTGTCTCACCCGTGCTATCGGAAATCCCTTGCGAGACTATGGTTTCTTGAGCCCCTGGCAGCCACGTTTGAAAGGCGGATTATGTCTGCCCAACTCCGGTGCCCCCCGGTCTTAGTGAGAGACAAAGGGAAATCCGAGGCAGGATGATGACAAGAGGACCTCTGACTAACAACAGGCCAAGGGCAACAAGCTAACTAACCAAACCTGAAGTATGTGCGGAAAAACCGCCAGGTAAAAGGACAACCAAAATCCACTAGTCCATTACTCCTACCCAGCACCGCTGGATACCAGAGTGGATCTGTGGGAGCGGAATCCTCCGCAAAATGCTCCGAAACACAAATAATAAGTAATAAATAATAAAGCGGCCAAGCCGCAACACACGGCAACGCCGCGACTCACGAACACCACTGGATGTTTAAACGGTGCTCAGTCAGGACTCCAGGAACAAGATGACGACTTCCGAGTGCAGGACAACTGAGGACTGGAACGACCGGATACAGCAAGACTGGAAACACTCTCAGCAAACAGAGACAGCATGCAGGAAGCTATTACCGGCGTCTGTGTGAGGCACTGCAAGAGCATATAAACTGAAGCCCTCCAATCAACTGCTGACAGGGCTAATTGCGTGGATGCCGTGCAGCTGCCTTGCTGCACGGCCAGGAAACAGGTGCCCTACTTAATTTAAATGGACCCAGCAACGGGGAACGCGGTCCGCCAGTGGCGTCCCCGTTGCTAGGGTCCGTGCGGCTCCGTGCGCCCGGCGTCTAGCGTTGCCAGGGAGCCGGCGGCTGTACGCGTACGGAGTCCCTGGTTGCTAGGCGCCGGGCTGCACCGACGAGCGGACCCCGGCGCCTAACAGCATAAGGTTTAAAGTGTAATAGCATCACACTGCATTGCTGCATAAGGTTTAGAGTGTAATATCATTGCATTGCATTACTGTGAAGGTTTAAAGTGTATCTCTGGGTGTGTGCGCGCTGTGTGTACTTTGTACCGTCAGCGGGGCATGTGTATGCAATGTCCGTACACTACGGAACCCTTTCACGCTAATAGCGTAAAAGGTGCGTAGTGTGAATTAAGTATAGCGGCCACAACGGCTAAAGGTTTAAGGTGTGTTTAAGGTATAGCTTTCATTCCTGTAAAGATAATCAGCTTTATCAATTGGGGTGCATCGTCCGATTTTCCACATTTACAGGTCACAAGCAGACATAATCTATCAGCATAAGTGTGGACAGAAGGTATCCTACGTATCCTTTTCTTGGTCGGTGGATACACTGAAAACCCTACTTAATTGCTGATTATTATTTATTTATTTATTTATTTATTAACAGTTTCTTATATAGCGCAGCATATTCCGTTGATTAGATGGTGTCTGCTCTGTATGGTTTGTAGGGATGCTGGTAAGAACTCGTAAGGTAAGCAGGAAAAAAGCTATTTAAAATCTGTGAATTTATTTTTGGCGCCAAATGCGTACACAACAAAAGCGTACACCCATACTCTGTGCATACTCTCCCACATTGTTGCCATAACATTCAGATTACTAGATTCATAATATAAATATTAAGGAAGTAAGTGTAAAACACAAACGCAGTCTGGCCTAGTTATAAAGGTTTATACAGAAAAGAAACTGTGTGGCGTGTTAAGTGAGCAATTATAGTTAATATTGCTCACATTTATAGAAATTGTATGATTTGTGCTATTGCGGACGTACGGTTTTGTACACGTGTCTTGTACAAGGTACGGAACTGCACACGCGGCGTAAGCATGGTCACGTGTTTACGCAAATTGCGTAAGAATACGGTCGCTAAGTACAAATTACACAATAGTTCATTTAGTTTAAAGGTGAGACAGTAGCCATGCTACAATAACACAAGATCGCCCAGCTTCCAAAGTTTAGTATAAAACCCTTATTTACTGTATTGCCTCTGGGAGTAAAGCTGCTTGTCTGAATGAAAGATAATTTTCTGTACAGAAAAACCAAAGTGTAATTGAGTGAGCGAACGCAGGAGCGAGTGGAAATTTGAACCACGGAATTTGGAATCTCTGTGTGTGGTACATCAAGTGAGTGGAGACTTGGTGGCGTGAGGCGGCTGACTCACGTTAATAAAAGTTTTAATACGTAAGTCGTGAGGAGACTTATAGGAGCGTGGTAGGGAATTGTGAAGTGTTGTGACCCATATAGTTTTTTTTTTAATACGCTCCGGCTGAGGTTTCGCAGCCTGAAAATCGATTCCAGTGGTCTACGGCAGATAAGTAACAAGTACCTATACGCTGTGCGATTGGACCGCGCGTTTGTGGGTGCGATATATAGCGCAATGTGATATCCTTTTTACGAGCTTTTGCGTAAAATCGCGGTATCATCAGCGCTGTATAGAACATACGCAAGCGTGATTTGTGTATAATAAAGTGCATAGGGAGTTTTCGCTGGTCTCTCTCAGGAAAATCTCCAACGGCCGATACTTTACTGGCAAGGGTAAGTTATTCCTAAAAACTTCCAGTAAATATAGGTCACATAGGGCCCTAAGTTGGGTACATTGCCTTCGCTATCGACAATGTATGGTAGTACTGGCCAACGTGGGCGGTGAGCGGGTGAAGAGCGCTCGGAGAACTTTCACAGTTACCTTATATTGAGTATTTTGGTGTTTGTGGGAAAAGGCCCACAATTATGGGAGCCAGTTGCTCAAGTAAGGGACGTTTAACCAGGGTTCAGATTGTAGAGTCGCGGCCCATGGGGTCAGCGGAGTTTAAAGGAAAAAGTATTGAAGACTTTTTGTCTGAATGGGAATGTGTGACTGACAAAGATAGGGAACCATTCCCTAAGGTGGGCAGCTTTGAACCAGAGGTACTGCAGAATGTAAGCAGTAAAATATGTCTTCAAAAATCCAGAAAACAAAGGATTAGACATAATGATTGTTTAAAATGATGGCAACAGGAGGGGGATATGCAGAGAGAACAAATTCGCAAAACAGGTTCAAAACCTAGCGGGAATGAGAACACAAACACACCAGTGTCGACACAGGTCGAAGGAGAAGAGATGGCTACAGTCAATGATATATCCGTAAACGATAGTAGTATGCAAAAACAATGTATTAACCCTAATTTTTGCAAGATGTATCCTGTTTTGATGTCTTTTCCAGGTTATAGGTCACAGGAAGATGAAGGATCCAGCCAAATCGCAGCTCTCCTCCAAGCAGTCACTTTGCAGGACAATCAGGTGGGGTCTGTCCAACCAGGTAGTGCAGTAACAATATTCCCCAATGAAAGAACTGGTGAGGTCACAGCAACCGGTAAGTGTGAGACAGTTCATTGCACAGAGACAACAACACCTCACAGTAAACAAATCAGGAACGGAATGGTAGAGTTACACCCTGTCTTGGGAACAGTAACTCCCAATGGGGGAACCGATAGTCAGGGAGTAGTCCTCACCAGGAATAATGCAATGTATTGCCCGTGGCCCAGAGATGAGCTGCGATCAATCATTTCAGAATTCCCCGACCCTCGGAAGGATTTAGCTAGATGTCAGAAATTTATCAGAGATCTGGGTAATGCGTATGAACCAACAAACAAACACTGGCGGATACTTTTGAAAGCGTGACTATCCCCTAATATTGACACCCAAAAATGTATCACTGATTGTAGATTAGTCGGATAGTCTTATGACTGACAAACACAATCAGGAGAACTTAGAGCAAATTAACAGGCAACTAGAGTTGTATTTCCCCACAACTGTTAAGTGGAGAAGAATTTTCTCCATAAAGCAGAGGGAAAATGAAATGACATCTGAATATTTCCATCGGGCCCTGCAAATAATGGATAGACACATGGTGGTATCGGATACAGGGAACGATACGAATTACAGGGAGGTGGCTGTCTCTGTGCTAATGGACGGACTCGATAAGACAGTAAGGGACAGAGTACAAACATCTTTGCCTAATTGGAGAGGAGTCACAGTAGCTTGCCTTAGAGAGTGCGCAATTGTACACCACAAGAATATTGTTAGGCGTAGAAAACAACGGGAGGAGAGGCTGAGGATTGAAAGTATACAGGCTCTTACACCAAAGTCTCATCAGCCTAAACCCCAGACCCCTGCTGTTTGGAAAAGACCGAGAACATGCTACATTTGTAGGAAGGAAGGGCATTTTGCCAGAGATTGTAGGTATAGTAGAACACATAGCCAATATAGACCCCTAGACAGAGAAAACAAGCCACGTTATTAAACACATAGACGGGATCAAGGGACATATAGTAAGGAATCACGATACAGTATAGAAAAACACAGATTCGGTTAATGGGAAGAACAGAATAAATGCAACTTTACCCTTTTGACAGAACTTACTGGGGTTAGGAGGAGGCCCCTAAACTTCTGCTACTCTCTCTAGCAGAAGTGACCTCTAAGTAACTTAACAGGAGTTTTGTTAGAGATGGTATACATATAGAGTACTCCCACCCAGGAAGCACAAAATATGTTAGATACCCACGAAGACTAATGTTGCATTTCACTGTTATAGATGCATGTCCATCACAGGTAGAGGAAATTATCTCAAAGATACCGGGTTCCCTATGAACTTAGAATGGACAAGACACTGGATTGATGGCTGGGATAGTCCCAGTAGAGATATAACACACATAGAATTTTTTTTAGGGGAACATACCGATTAGGGAATCATTCCCCATAGTGCCCAATCCAGATGTCAAACTTTGTAAAATCTTCTTTGCCTCTACAAACTTATCTGTTACCAAACTCCGTGATTTGTCTTCAAAGTTTCCTCTTCATCTCTTAAGGTCACCGACAGGATTACAGTTCAAACGTCACATGCCTACTCAGTCTTTCAGAGCTCTGCCCAAATCCAGTATCTCACCAGCATAGGGACACCAGTATCAGTGTGCCTGGTCATGCACAAAGGGTGGAGAATGGGAATACTGGTGAAGGGAAACTGTGCATAGATACCGATATACATGATGGTGTGACAGCCTGATGGTGAACGCAAATCTGACAAATTTTCTTTTTATTATTTCCCCTCTCTTTTCATTTTCCACAGATGGTTTACTTCACACAACTGATAATACACAACAGTTAAACACATTGAAATGCAAGATTTATGTTCCCTACAGAAAGGTCGCTGACCCGGAGAGAACATCGTATCACTGGAGTGTCTGTTCCGGGAAAGCTGAGAGGCAGGACTGTTGAGACGGCACCTGAGCACAGAGAACAACAAGACCAGAGGCGGTTGTCGCACCAGTTTTTATTTTTTTATTTTTCTCCATCTCCCACTACCCTCCTTCTCTCCTTCTCTTTCTCCCCCTTCTTGTTTCCCTTCTCTTCTCTTAACAAGATGGACTTACCCTAAGAGACTGCGTTCCGGGTTCTCCTGTTAATCCTGATGTTGACCAGGACAGTCTGTTTCGGTGAGGGTCCCCGAGGGGTCGAGAAGGGATCTGGAATGGGTTCTGATGGCGAGGATGGATTTGTAGAATCTCAAGAGCAACACATCACTCGAGCAAAGGCGAGTATCAGAAAGCAATCTGGTAGTCAGGGAGCTCGGAGGCACTGTGAAGGGTTATTGTCTGAGGAAAATTGCATTTGTAGGAATTGTGAGAACATAGTCGAGGATGGGTGCATCCAGAGATGTCAGTCCAGCCTTAATATCAACATGGACCGTCATCCATTGAGTGATTACCACTCACTAGTGGGTAAGGTCTTAAACCAGACAGAATGCTGGGTGTGCTCACAAGTACCTCAAGGTCAGAGCAAGTCAGGATTAGTACCGTACCCTTTAGCAATATATGAGGTACTCGAATTACGGGGTGGGAGACCTGTGGACAAGAAATTCAATATTTCTAGGCCCCCTAGTTTGAAGCTCCACCAGTATCATGTAGATAGATCCTTATTATGTTTCAATATTTCCAATTACCGAAAACCGGGAAATTGGGAAGTGACGTGGAATAACCAGACAATGACCTTTTCTCACAGAGCTGATAGGATACCCATAGACTCTGAACTTGTACACCAAATAGCCAACAGTGGAAGGTATTTTTGCTATAGGTATACTCGAGGAAGCAAGACCATGTGGGTTGGAGAAGTATCACCAGGGTACTGTGCTCATATCATCCAGCCTGATACTTGTACTGAGCAGATGGGAGAACTAGGGATTGGGTTTTTCACTTGGAAAGTTTGTAATATGGTAATGTCATATTCTGTCCCCTATGTTCTCCCCGATGATGCCTATTTCATATGTGGGAGGAAGGCGTATAAGTGGCTTGCCCCGAACTCAGAGGGATTGTGTTATGTTGGAAGAGTGTTGCCAGAGGTCATGACCATAACCCATGATAAGATGAAAGATGTTCACCGCAGTGCTCAGGCTCCTTATACTCATACTCACTATGAACACATCGTCAAGAGACACCTCATAGAGAGGTAGCCTCTGATTTGATCCACGAATCCATCGGGATTCAATTCCTTCTCGCATTAGACATCACCCGTACTGCCAGAGGAATTATAAATTATAGGTATATCCATGCGCTAGCGAACTTGATAGATAATATCACTGAGATGTATGACGACACCTTCAGGTATACGGGAAGGGAGTTACAAGCTAACAAGACAGAACTGATCCAGCACAGGATGGTCCTTAATTATATCACAGCCGTGACGGGTGGGTACTGTGTCACTTTGGCAACTCAGTATGGTGTGAAGTGCTGTACATATATTACAAACAGCACTGACGACCCCACGGAGATCATCGATCAAAAGATGGACGATATCTTGCAGTTGAAGTGGGAGTTCCGGAGGAGACACAACCTTACCCTAACCGCTGTGGGTAATGAGCTGACCGGCTGGGTCTCATGGTTGAACCCACGAAATTGGTTCTCAGGGTTAGGAGAGTGGGCTCAAAATGTTATTATGAGTGTAGGAAAGTTTCTCCTTTGTATCCTGGGAGTCGTCATAATTATTGGCTTGATATTTAGGTGTGTTCGAATTCTGACGCGGCGCAAGCACGGCACAAATTTGATGAGTTTAAGGAGCGAGGGCATTGTTATAGCAGCAGATTTAATTTACGACCCAGCCATAGAGACAGTGTTATGATAAGGATTGCAAATGAATTCCATGGCCTGTTTCTTTCACCCGTTTTTCCTTTGTCTCCCCCTCTGCCCAGATACACCCATCCGGAAAAGGCATCAGCCCTACCCAAGAATGTTTATGTAAAATGTTATGTGAATGTATTTTAGATATGTGTCTTATCTTCATCTCTACAACCTTCAGTTAATGACACACATAGTCGACAGGTGATATCCACATATACTAGCACTCACATATGTTCCCCCTCCATGTATCATCAAATAAATGTACACCCCCTTTGTTGGATCAAGAAACCGAAAAGAGCTCGGTAGTGTTTGTCGGCCCACTTACAGACCCTTAATACGGGATAAGAAGGATTTAATGTATACTTCGCAATACCTCGAAGCTTATCTAAAACATATACGGAACGATGATACATTCCCCTCAGACATGGATTCATACATACATGCTTTTTACTATCCCACTAGGTCTTACATTTCCCGCCTACAACTCTCCTCTGATCATCTAATCGTCTGTAGATATTGTATTGATATTTTTCTGTTTAGTGATTAGATAGTGGCAGTTATCGGTGACTGCCAAAGTCGAAAAATATTGAAGAACACACAGCACGTATAAACTGCACACACATGCCCACTGCGCGTGCACTTGTTCTCCCGTGCGTGCACATATCCGCAATTTGCGTATGGTCGCTCCCGCGGACCTGCGCATCGGCGCGTGGTATGGGTATTTACGGCAGAGTTTGTGTACGCATGGAGAGCCATCAAAACACATTACATATTTAATCCAAATAGTGCACAATGTACACATAGTCTCCTTGCACCACATCAGAAAGTTATAGCTGTTTAAATGGTTGCAGAACAAAGGGATTCACCTTTACAGGATAAGAGGGGACAGACTAAGGTTATAAGGTGGTATTTGGTATACAGCTGTAGGGTATGTTAAGGGTAACATTCCGGTGTTGGTCTGCGGAAGATCGCATGTTCCTGCGGATAGTTATGTGCAGAAGCAGAATATAGATATAAACTCTATTTACTGTATATTATGTATGCGGCGGGAATCCTGAGGAGACCACCCACCAGAGCAGTTGAGAAAGACATCGCCTACCTTTTCAAATCAACCTATGACCTCTCCTGTACTGTAAAAGTGCATCCCTGTGTCCAATGGACAAAGGGATTACAGTATCCATTGTATTGCTTTTGGAATACTTGTATAAATAAAGCCTGCTGCAGGCCGGCCAGACACAAGACTCACAACGTTATCTATTTGATTACAGAGGACTGGACCAGGAAGCGCACGCGAATATTCTCACGTATGTACATTGACTGTAGCCATTATTCTGTTATATATATTGTCTTGTATTGTAGTGTATAATTTGTATTGTAAACCCCCTTTCAGAAATAATCCACTGTGGTGTCGGAACCCAGCGGTAAAATCACAATTGGTGTCATGTGCTCATTGCCCTGCTAAGATTTAAAGTGTAATAGCATCACACTGCATTGCTGCATAAGGTTTAAAGTGTAATAGCATCTCACTGCATTGCTGCATAAGGTTTAAAGTGTAATAGCATCACACTGCATTGCTGCATAAAGTTTAGAGTGTAATATCATTGCATTGCTTTACTGTGAAGGTTTAAAGTGTATCTCTGGGTGTGTGCGCGCTGTATGTACTTTGTACCGTCAGCGCGGCATGTGTATGCAAAGTCCGTACACTACGGAACCCTTTTACGCTAATAGCGTAAAAGGTGTGTAGTGTGAATTAAGTATAGCGGCCACAACGGCTAAAGGTTTAAGGTGTGTTTAAGGTAGAGCTTTCATTCCTGTAAAGATAATCAGCTTTATCAATAGTATAACACATTAATCACATCACCCCTTGCAATGAAAAAAACACTCTCCTCTGTTAGCCCCTCTCCTCTCCTCCCCCCGCCCCCTCCTCACTCACCGTGCGCGGACTGAGGGAGAGAATGCCAAGCTTCACCCGGCCAGCTCTTACAGCCCCATAGGAAATGCCTGGGAGGATCTGTGTGTTGCAGCTCCCCCTAGCTTCTGCCAGCAGGCACTCCCAGCCATCTCTCTCTGTAGACTCAAGGAGGGAGTTGTCGCGTGACTCGCGTCACTCCTCTGTTTCAATAAATAAATATAAAATCGGTCATGTGCGGAGATAAATCAGCGGCCAGGGGGGTTTTCTACGTACTCAGAAACC
Organism: Pseudophryne corroboree; assembly: GCF_028390025.1. NCBI lineage: Eukaryota > Metazoa > Chordata > Amphibia > Anura > Myobatrachidae > Pseudophryne > Pseudophryne corroboree. The sequence continues at coordinate 186,263,593 of NC_086453.1, read as the reverse complement.
CCCCTTGCGTGCGCTAGTGCCCCTCTTCACAGAGTATTAATTTGTCCCCACTGGAATCCACCATCCCAGGCCCCTGTGTAATTTCTGGAGGCAATTGCTGGTAAATGTCTCCACGGAGGAATTGATTGTAATTCATTTTGATGAACATCATCTTCTCCACATTTTCTGGAAGTAACCTCCTACGCCGATCGCTGACAAGGTTACCGGCTGCATTAAACACTCTTTCGGAGTACACACTGGAGTAGGGGCAACTTAGGTAAAATAAAGCCAGTTTGTGCAAGGGCCTCCAAATTGCCTCTTTTTCCTGCCAGTATACGTACGGACTGCCTGACATGCCTACAGTGATGCTTTCACTCATATAATCCTCCACCATTCTTTCAAAGGTGACAGAATTATATGCAGTGACAGTAGACGACATGTCAGTAATCGTTGGCAGGTCCTTCAGTCCGCACCAGATGTCAGCACTTGCTCCTGACTGCCCTGCATCACTGCCAGCGGGTGGTTTGGGAAATTTTATCCTTTTCCTGGCAGCTCCAGTGGCAGTAGAAAATGAAGGAGGAGCTGTTGGCGGGTCACGTTCCGCTTGACTTGACAAGTGTCTCACCAGCAGGTCTTTGTCTGCCGGAAAGAGAGATACAACGTAGGCTTTAAACCTAGGATCGAGCACGGTGGCCAAAATGTAGTGCTCTGATTTCAACAGATTGACCACCCGTGAATCCTGGTTAAGCGAATAAAGGGCTCCATCCACAAGTACCACATGCCTAGCGGAATCGCTCCGTTTAAGCTCCTCCTTCAATCTCTCCAGCTGCTTCTACAAAACCCTGATGAGGGGAATGACCTGACTTAGGCTGGCAGTGTCTGAACTGACATCATGTGTGGCAAGTTCAAAGGGTTGGAGAACCTTGCACAATGTTGAAATCATTCTCCACTGCGCTTGAGTCAGGTGCGTTCCCCCTCCTTTGCCTATATCATAGGCAGATGTATAGGCTTGAATGGCCTTTTGCTGCTCCTCCATCCTCTGAAGCATATAGAGGGTTGAATTCCACCTCGTTACCACCTCTTGCTTCAGCTGATGGCAGGGCATGTTCAGGAGTGTTTGCTGGTGCTCCAGTCTTCGGCACGCGGTGGCTGAATGCCGAAAGTGGCCCGCAATTCTTCAGGCCACCGACAGCATCTCCTGCACGCCCCTGTCGTTTTTTTAAAAATTCTGCACCACCAAATTCATTGTATGTGCAAAACATGGGACATGCTGGAATTTGCCCACATAAATCCACAGGAGAGTCCACTTGGGGTAAGCCAATCTGCGATGATGTTCCTCAGTTTCCGTAAGAGGTTGTCAGCTGTGTGCCTCTTATGGAAAGCGGTGATACAAAGCGTAACCTGCCTAGGAACTAGTTGGCATTTGCGAGATGCTGCTACTGGTGCCGCTGCTGCTGTTGTTGCTGTGGGAGGCAATACATCTACCCAGTGGGCTGTCACAGTCATATAGTCCTTAGTCTGCCCTGCTCCACTTGTCCACATGTCCGTGGTTAAGTGGACAGTGGGTACAACTGCATTTTTTAGACCACTGGTGACTCTTTTTCTGACGTCTGTGTACATTCTCGGTATCGCCTGCCTAGAGAAGTGGAACATGGTATTTGGTACCGGGGACACACTACCTCAAGCAATTCTCTAAGTCCCTGTGAACTGCCGGCGGGTACCGGACGCACGTCTAACACCAACATAGTTGTCAAGGCCTGAGTTATCCGCTTTGCAACAGGATGACTGTTGTGATATTTCATCTTCCTCGCAAAGGACTGTTGGACATTCAATTGCTTACTGGAAGTAGTACAAGTGGTCTTCCGACTTCCCCTCTGGGATGATGATCGACTCCCAGCAGCAACAACAGCAGCGCCAGCAGCAGTAGGCATTACACTCAAGGATCCATTGGAGGAATCACAGTTAGGAGAGGACTCGTCAGACTTGCCAGTGACATGGCCTGCAGGACTATTGGCGTTCCTGTCTAAGGAGGAAATTGACATTGAGGGAGTTGGTGGGGTGGTTTGCAGGAGCTTGGGTACAAGAGGAAGAAGGGATTTAGTTGTCAGTGGACTGCTTCCGTTGTCACCCAAAGTTTTTTAACTTGTCAATGACTTCTGATGAATGCGCTCCAGGTGACGTATAAGGGAGGATGTTCCTAGATGGTTAACGTCCTGACCCCTACTTATTACAGCTTGACAAAGGCAACACACGGCTTGACACCCGTTGTCCGCATTTCTGTTAAAATAATTCCACACCGAAGAGGTGATTTTTTTTTTGTATTTTGACCAGGCATGTCAATGGCCTTATTCATCCCACAGACAACAGGTGTCTCCCCAGGTGCCTGACTTACACAAACCACCTCACAATCAGAATCCTCCTTGTCAATTTCCTCCTCAGCACCAGCAACACCCATATCCTCATCCTGGTTTACTTCAACAGTGACATCTTCAATTTGAATATCAGGATCTGGACTGTGGGTGCTCCTTCCAGCACTTTCAGGGGGCGTGCAAATGGTGGAAGGAGCCACCTCTTCCCGTCCAGTGTTGGGAAGGTCAGGCATCGCAACCGACACAATTGGACTCTCCTTGGGGATTTGTGATTTTGAAGAACGCACAGTTCTTTGCTGTGCTTTTGCCAGCTTAACTCTTTTCATTTTTCTAGCGGGAGGATGAGTGCTTCCATCCTCATGTGAAGCTGAACCACTAGCCATGAACATAGGCCAGGGCCTCAGCCGTTCCTTGCCACTCCGTGTCGTAAATGGCATATTGGCAAGTTTACGCTTCTCCTCAGATGCTTTTAATTTAGATTTTTGGGTAATTTTACTGAATTTTTGTTTTTTGGATTTTACATGCTCTCTACTATGACATTGGGCATCGGCCTTGGCAGACGATGTTGATGACATTGAATCATCTCTGCCATGACTAGTGGCAGCAGCTTCAGCACTAGGTGGAAGTGGATCTTGATCTTTCCCTATTTTACCCTCCAAATTTTTGTTCTCCATTTTTTAATGTGTGGAATTATATGCCAGTAATATATCTGGAATTAGACGGCAGTAATGTCTGGAATTAGATACCACTAGATAGATACCAGATACCACTGTAACTGGAATGATGATGACCTATGCACAGTGACAGGACACTACCACAGCACCCTACAGCAGCAAGATGCAGCACAAGACACTGGACTTTTAGTAATGTACTGTAGTATACTGGTCACTACAATGCAGCACAAGGCAATGAGCACTGATCCTGAGCACTGATGAGGATGCTAGAACTGACACTAGGCAGCGAGATGCAGCACTGGACTATTGTACTGTAGTATACTGGTCACCACAATGCAGCACAAGACAATGAGCAGTGATACTGAGCACTGATGAGGATACTAGAACATACACTGGGCAGCGAGATGCAGCACTGGACTATTGTACTGTAGTATAGAGGTCACCACAATGCAGCACAAGACAATGAGTAGTGATACTGAGCACTGATGAGGATACTAGAACATACACTGGGCAGCGAGATGCAGCACTGGACTATTGTACTGTAGTATACTGGTCACCACAATGCAGCACAAGACAATGAGCAGTGATACTGAGCACTGATGAGGATACTAGAACTGACACTGGGCAGCGAGATGCAGCTCGGGACTATTGTACTGTAGTATGCTGGTCACCACAATGCAGCACAATCCAATGAGCACTGATTCTGAGCACTGATGAGGATACTAGAACTGACACTGAGCAGCGAGATGCAGCACTGGACTATTGTACTGTAGTATACTGGTCACCACAATACAGCACCGATACTGAGCACTGATATTGAGCTGATATTGAGCTTTCCACTCAGAGAACGTAGCCACGTCCTCTCGCTCTCTCGACAATGCACGAGTGAAAATGGCGGCGACGGGCGGCTCTTTATATGGAATCCGAATCTCACGAGAATCCGACAGCGGGACGATGACATTTTGCCTCGTTCGGGTTTTCCGAGTCAGGCGGGAAGAACCGAGGCTGCCTCAGACCCATGTAAACCACGTGGAGTTCGGGGGGGTTTGGTTCTCGGAGAACCGAACTTTCTCACCTTTAATATACCCTTGCGGGTTTTGGTTTTGGATCTGTATTTTTTCAAAAAAATATAATCAAAACAGCTAATATAACAGAATTTGGCGGTGTTTTTTTCCCTAGAGTATTATTAACCTCAATCACATTCATTTCCACTCATTTCTAGTCTATTCTGAACACCTCACAGCTCACAATATTGTTTTTAGGCCAAAAGGTTGCACCAAGGTAGCTGGATGACTAAGTTAATTGACAGAAGTGGGCGGCACAAACACAGGCCATATCTAGGAGGGGCACTGCACTGGCAGATAGGATGGCAGTTTTACAAACTTTGCCCCAAAAATGCTCCAAAGCACATCATGCAAAGAATAGAGGTGCCAGAAGGTATTGTCCTCCCACCCACCCATATGTTGTATAAACAGGACATGCACACTTTAACAACCAATAATTTCAGCAACAGGGACTGTTATACCTGTGGCTGAAATGATTGGTTTGTTTGGGCCCCCACAAAAAAAGAAGCAATTGATCTCTCACTGCACAAACTGGCTCTACAAAAGCAAGATGTCGTCATCATCCTCCGATTCCTCACCCCCATCAGTGTGTACACCCTCATCTTCACAGACAATTAATTCATCCCCGCTGGAATCCATCATCGCAGGTCCCTCTGTACTTTGTGGAGGTAAATGCTGGTAAAGGTCTTCCTCGTGGAATTTGCAAATAATTTTGATGAACATCATATTTTCCACATTTTGGGGAGGTAACCACCTACGCCGATCGCTGACAAGGTTCCCGGCTGCGCTAAAAATTCTTTCTGAGTACACACTGAAGGGTGGGCAACTTAAGTAAAATAAAGCCAGTTTGTGCAAAGGCCTCCAAATTGCCTATTTTTCCTTCCAGTATTGAAACAAACTGTCTGACATGCCTATTTGTATGCTATCACTGAAATAGTTGTCAACCATTCTTTCAGTGGTGACAGCATAATATGCAGTGACAGTAGACATGTCAGCTCCTTCAGTAGGCAGCTCCTTCAGTCCGGACCAGATGTCAAAACATGTTCCTGACTGATCTGCGGGTCTCTTTGGAAAATTGAGTTTTTTCTTTGCAGTACTAGTAGTCACTGAAGGATGCACCAAAAGAAATATATTTTTTGCTTTGGATCACACACAGATATATAGCAGTAGTGTATGGCAGTACTAGAAGTTGTCACTGAGTGACGCACCAAAAGAAATATATTTTTTGCTTTGGATCACACAGATATATAGGGGTATATGCAACTGCGGTCAAATTGCCGCGAAAGTCGAAAAACGGGGCATTTTCGACCAAAAAAAAAACATGTCGAATTGGATTCGACAATGCAATACAGTACTTTTCGTCAAAATACCTGCCGTTTCAGATTCGACTGTTTGCAAATCGACATTTTCAAAATTCGACATGTCTGCAATGGTCAAAATGCGGCTTTTCGACAAAAGTATATTCAATTGAAGAATGTCGATTCGACAACAGTGCTTTTCCACAGTCATTTCGTCAATTTCATTCCGCCTCACTTTGCTGGCGAGAGCTGATAACATTTTTTTTTAAAATGTATTTTTTTTTGCTTTTTGGATTGCTAATAGCATATCTATTTATATTTGAAGGGATTATCTACTTGGTTTGTCTTTTTTTGACTCACAAGTATTATTTAATTGATTTTTAAAAAGAATATTTTTTTCTTCACTCTGCTGAAGGAAATGTACCCATGATTCCACAGTTTTACCCAGGATACACTTCTGCAAAGCCACTCCTCTATCCTCACTCCCGGGTTTGAGACTTCAGGGAGAAGGAGCCATAACAGTCAGCTCTATTGTGGAATCGTTTTTTTAGAACAATCCCTGCGTTTTAACACATTTATATCCTATTTTTGTACTGACTACAATAATGGAGCCTTTTTCTGACCAGATTGTGATGTTCATGCTGGCTGCAAGCATGGAGGAAGAAAGGGCTGGTGAACATCAGGATCAAAGTCAGCAAATGTCTGCATTGGGTGAGTCAGTATTGCGTGTTTCATTTCCACGTCCACGCCAGTATCGCACTAGGCGTGAACTGGAGGATCTCAGCGAGTTCGAGGTGATTCAAAATTATCGCTTATCGACTTGCGAGTGCGACATATATTTGCTGTATGCTCTGTTGGAGGCCAACCTGGAACCTCGGGCATGGACCAATCGCGCAGTCAGCGGTTTCCAGAAACTGCTGGCTACGTTACATTTTTTGGCGTCAGGCACATTCCAGCCTACTTTGTCTCAAACATGCGGTTTTTTACAGTCGACACTGTCGCGCTGTATAACCCAGGTCATTAGGGCTTTCCGTAAATTGACGATCCAGTTTATCAGATTTCCAGATACGGACAGCGGATGGCGTGAGATCAAATTAGGCTTTTTCACCAAACACAATTTTCCCAATGTTCTGGGCGCGATTGACTGTACCCACTTGCAGATCAGACCGCCACGGAATTCGGAAGAATGTTTTCTGAACCGAAAACATTTCCATTCCATGAATATACAGGCGGTCTGTGATGTCAACATGAAATTTTTGAATATTTTTGTGCGATTTCCTTGATCGTCTCACGACTCCTTCATCCTAAACCAGTCATCGCTGTTTGACAATTTCGAAACAGGAAACATGCCGGGTGGCTGGCTGTTAGGTATTTATTTTAATTGTTTTTATTTTATTTTATTTTTATTTTTTATATTACCACCATTTTTTTCATTTCCATAGGCGATGCGGGTTATCCCAACAAATCTTGGCTCTTGACCCCATTGTCTAATCCTGCTGGTAGAGCAGAAAAACGTTACCAAGAGGCACACAAAGTATCGAGGGGAGTAATTGAGCGTGCCTTCGTTGTACTTAAAAGCCACTTTAGATGTTTAGACACTTCCGGTGGTGCTCTTTTGTACTCACCGGCGAAGGTTTGCGGCATGGTAAATGCATGTTGTATTTTACACAACATATGTGTCGCAAACCGTTTGCCGGTGACTCTTCGTCGCAGTGCTTTCCAACACGGGAACCGTTCTTCTGCTCCACCGGTGGGTATGGACGAAGGAGATGATTCTCGACGGACATTGATCCAAAGCTTTTTTTCCACTGCCTGTGAGTATACTTGTAATATTTGTATTATCGTGTAAACGGAGATTGTAATATTCTAAAAAAAAAAAAATGTTTATTTATGTATTTCAGAGTTTTACGTCCTGTTGATGCACCTTCCCAGCAATGTTTTCAATGTTTCGTCCTGTTGATGACCTGTTACCCTGTTTTTTCCTGTTGTTGGGTTGCCGCAAATATTGGACCCATTTATCCCACTCTACCATTGGCGACCTACTTGTGATGTGGACCTGAACCTCCGCCATGTAGCAGACAACCCCCCTCAGGTGAGATGTATTGCCCAAAACTCCCTCTTGACCAAGTAACCCCGGCATGTCCAAAGTGCAGCCCTCCGGCATTTGCAAAACTGCACATCCAATCATGCCCTGACAGCAATGCTTACGCTGCGTCAGGGAAAGTTTGGATGTGTAGTTTCTCAAGTGCCGGAGGGTTGCATTTGGGACAAAGGCCGATGTAACCTGCTTGTACCTTGTCTTTGGATGACACAAATTCCAGGAACCTCATACTATTCTCTTCCACAGGTCTTGCGGAGTATCCTTCCCAAGTTGTGTGGATGTGAAGGGACACGACAGTTCCCGTGATGTACCATGGGCGACCTACTTGTGATGTGGACCTGAACCTCCGTCATGTAGCAGACAACCCCCCTCAGGTGAGATGTATTGCCCAAAACTCCCTCTTGACCAAGTAACCCCGGCATGTCCAAAGTGCAGCCCTCCGGCATTTGCAAAACTGCACATCCAATCATGCCCTGACAGCAATGCTTACGCTGCGTCAGGGAAAGTTTGGATGTGTAGTTTCTCAAGTGCCGGAGGGTTGCATTTGGGACAAAGGCCGATGTAACCTGCTTGTACCTTGTCTTTGGATGACACAAATTCCTGGAACCTCATACTATTCTCTTCCACAGGTCTTGCGGAGTATCCTTCCCAAGTTGTGTGGATGTGAAGGGACACGACAGTTCCCGTGATGTACCATGGGCGACCTACTTGTGATGTGGACCTGAACCTCCGTCATGTAGCAGACAACCCCCCTCAGGTGAGATGTATTGTCCAAAACTCCCTCTTGACCAAGTAACCCCGGCATGTCCAAAGTGCAGCCTTCCAGCAGTTGCAAAACTGCACATCCAATCATGCCCTGACAGCAATGCTTACGCTGTGTCAGGGAATGTTTGGATGTGTAGTTTCTCAAGTGCCGCACGGTTGCATTTGGGACAAAGGCTGATGTAACCTGCTTGTACCTTGTCTTTGGATGACACAAATACCTGGAACCTCATACTATTCTCTTCCACAGGTCTTGTGGAGTATCCTTCCCAAGTTGCGTGGATGTGAAAGGACACAACAGTTCCCCTGATGTACCATGGGCGACCTACTTGTGATGTGGACCTGAACCTCAGCCATGTAGCAGACAACCCCCCTCAGGTGAGATGTATTGCCCAAAACTCCCTCTTGACCAAGTAACCCCGGTATGTCCAAAGTGCAGCCCTCCGGCATTTGCAAAACTGCACATCCAATCATGCCCTGACAGCAATGCTTACGCTGTGTCAGGGAATGTTTGGATGTGTAGTTTCTCAAGTGCCGGAGGGTTGCATTTGGGACAAAGGCTGATGTAACCTGCTTGTACCTTGTCTTTGGATGACACAAATACCTGGAACCTCATACTATACTACCTCTTCCACAGGTCTTGGAGTATCCTTCCCAAGGTGCAGGAACCGGCGTGGATGTCAAGGGACAAGATAGTTCCCCTGCTGTACCATGGGCGACCTACCACAATACCACTGCATCTCTGAAATGCCATATTTTACATTTTAACTAATAATTTAAAGAAAAAACACACAAAACTTCTAATTTTAAAAATTTATTGAAGAAATAAATTTGTATTTTTTGGGGGATTAAAAATTAAGATGAAATAAATACAAAGTAGTGTTTGCTCTTCTTTACATTCTTTTCTTGTGTAGAGATCTGTGGGGGAAAAAAAGAAATTCCATATTAAGTAAAGACACTAATGTCATGTTCATTCCTTTCCCAAGAACATTTGTGGAACCACACAGTCCAGCATGACCCATTGCTGGACTGTGTTGTTCCCCAAGGGCAGGCGGTCCAAAGTGGCAGAGTGGTGTCAGTGGTCAGCACTTTAACACGCCTGCACTTGTGGAACCACACAGCCCAGCATGACCCATTGCTGGACTGTGTTGTTCTTCAAGGGCAGGCGGTCCAAAGTGGCAGAGTGGTGTCAGTGGTCAGCACTTTGACACGCCTGCACTTGTGGAACCACACAGCCCAGCATGACCCATTGCTGGACTGTGTTGTTCCCCAAGGGCAGGCGGTCCAAAGTTTCTTGAATATATACATTGAAACATGGCTTTACTCACCTTGGTATGCACAACACGAACTACGCCGTCCACTTCAATTTTCCACCCAATCCTACGAAGAAGCCAAAAATAAACACTAGTGAATAGTAAATTCACACAACAGTGAAAGCCTATTTTACACCAATACAAAAAGGAGTTTGTTTTAAAAAAAAAAAAAAGTGGTATCAGAATAGCTCTTTGGCCCATCATACATGTAACCACAAGGAGCTTTCATCAGTTACCACACGTGCCCGCATACATGTCCGCGCATGTATGCCTAGACATAAAGCTCCTTGGTAGTATCCGGTCGGGGGTGGGGGAGCCCAACACAAATATAAAACAATATTAAGAAAAAAAAAACTAATGGGAGGTGGAGAAAGGGAAACATGAAAAACATAAGAGTAAATAATAAAACAATACGACCGGGCTTATGGTGGTTGTCCGTCCGGATCCTCTTCTTCCTCCTGATGGGGCGTCGATGCCCTGGGTGGCTGTGGAGTGCGTTGACTTGGCCTCGGTGGCCGTGCTGGCGTAGATGATGCGGCTGGTGTTGGTGGTGGAGGCATCTGGTAGGTGGGTACAGCTGTGACCGTCCATACCAGGATCGTGGTGGAGCAAGGGCAGTAGGCGTCAGTGTGGCTTGTGGTGGCAGATGTGGTGGTTCACCAGCGTGTTGTTGAGCTGGCTCTGGGAGCTTATCATAGATCATCTGTAGCGTTGTTGCGATGATCTGGTGGCTGGATGCGGAATGTCGTTGGCTCTCCGACATGTTGTCAACGCTGTGTGCCAGGCATGATGTGTTATCCACCAGCCGGTTGATGGATGTGGCCAGAACGTGAAGGATGTCCATAGTCTCCCTGTGATCTTCTCGTCTGGTCTTTTGCGTTTCTGCCGTGCTGTCGGCAAGAGCCTTTTGCATGTCAACCAAACCATTTGCCATCTTATCCATTGTCTTCTCAATGGTGTCCAGTCTGGTTCCAACGACAACCCGAAAACTATCCTGGCTGACATTCATCTCTGCTGCCAGGGTGTTTACCCTCTGAATATTTGAGGGATCCTGCCCTTGCTGTACGTCTGCCACCAATTGCATTTGTGAAGCTGAAAAGAAAATTAGAAATTAGTATACACATTCATACATTTGTTTGAAGGTTCACAATTTGATAATTACTCACACAGGGATGTAGAAACAGCGGGCTGCTGCACTTCCACCTCGTCGTCCGTCAGGAAGTGCAGGAGATCCGGCCCGAAGAAGAGACCAATCCCCGACGCAAGTCCGCTGCTGGTCCGTGGCACCTCTGTTTGCAAAAGAAAAAAAAAATAAAGTTAATAAACTATACAAAAATGGCGACCCCCCACCCCTTGCCCCCCCAAAAATAAATAAAAACCTTCTCCATCCGGTGGTGACGCTGCTCCAGGAGCTTCACTTGTCCTCAATTCTGGAGACTTTTCAAGGGTATGGCTGGATACGTCTGCACGGCTGTCTTCAAACCAAAAAAAAGTCTCGTCCGTTAACCCTGTTGACTCAAACAGGTCGGGTGATGGGTCCACAAGGGTAGTGTCTTGTTGAGGCTCTTCGGTCTGATGGTCTGCGCGCTGACGATGTCTGGCGCGTAGGTGACTTTTTGCGCACTGACGATGTGTGGCGCGCAGGTGATGATCTGTGCGCTGCTGATGCTTGCTGCGCAGGTGATGGTCCGTGCGCTGCTGCCGATGCCTGCTGCGCAGGTGATGGTCCGCGCGCTGGCGATGTCCTGCGCGCAGGTGATGTCCTCTGGGCAGGCGTGTCTGGGGAAAAAGAACATACACATCAGCAAATTAAAAAAATAAAAACAAGATTAGTGCAGCTCATCTGAATGTATTCTTACCATCAGGCCTCCTTTTGGACTGCTTGTCTCCCGCCGTCTTCCGTCTTCTGGGCGGTTCTTCCTCCTTGGGAAAGCCAGCAGGACGGCTAGAGTCCACACCTCCGCGAACTCCTTGGACCATGACAGGGTTCATGCGCCTTTTAATAACGTTCTCCCAAGGTAGCCACTTCAGATTGAGAGCCGGACCCTCTCCCGTAGCTGTCTCATGTCGGCGCTGAATCCCCATCTTCTTCTTGGTCTGTCTGCGGCAATCACTGTACTGCTATATGCAGTTTCTGGTGCTCCGGCGGTTTCCAGATACTGCAGTGACTTGTCTCGCGATGGCATCCCAGATGTTTTGCTTGGTCTTAGCTGCTGTGGTCTGTGCCCTTGGTCCATACAGAACGTCGTAGGACCTGTCGACGCCATCCACTAGGGCACAGTTTTCCGCCTCAGTGTATCTGGGTCCACGCGGCTTCTTCTGTCCTGCGTCTTCACCAGAGGCTCCCTCCTCCGACTGATCCTCTGGCTTGCTTCTTGCCTTTAGGGATAAAAACAAACAAACATGCATTTAATAAGATCGGTATGTACCTGTGAGTGTCAGTATCCCTGGCAGTGCGCAAAGATACCTGTAGGTGTGCATGGCAGTGCGCAAACTAGGGTGTGTCAAGTTGGATGCTATTGTGTCTGCAGGTGTTGTCAGTATTTACCTTTCTAGGCCTTTTCTTTTTCTTTTGCTTCTCCCTTTGGTCCCTTGACGACCGCGGCTGGTCACTGGATGCCTGTTCGGTCGTATCCTCCTCCTGGGTCGGCTCCCACTCCTCATTGCTGTGCAGGGAAAATTCTTCTGAGGGGTGGGGGGAAGGGGGGGATCGGGGCCGCTTGTCCCTGGACATCTCTGTTGTAAAAAGAAAATAATTATTTTTACAAATTTAACACACATTACATAATTACATGCAACCACACGTCATGCAGCTGGGACCCCAGTGCTCAAGCAGGACCAAACACACATAAAAAATTGAAAAATTTAAAAAAACCTCAGCCAAACAAGCCAAAACCCCCGTACAACCATCCCTGCATATGCTGGAGGTCAACCAGTGCAAAAAAAAGAGCAAAAAAACATGTTTTGGAAACAAACAACAGCACGTCGGCCACATGGCAGATACCGACACACTCTAAAATCACCCCAAACAAGCCCAAAAGCATCCCTGCATATGCTGGAGGTCAACCAGTGCTAAAAAAGGAGCGAAAAAACATGTTTTGGAAATAAACAACACCACATGTCGGCCGCATGGCAGATACCGACACACTCAAAGTCACCCCAAAAAAGCCAAAAAGTACCTCCAGCATGTGCAGGGATGCACCAGTGCTAAAATAGGAGCAAAAAAACATGTTTTGGAAACAAACGTCAACACATGTCGGCCACATGGCAGATACCGACACACTCTTTAATCACCTCAAATAAGCCAAAAAGCATCCCTGCACATGCTGGAGGTCAACCAGTGCTAAAATAGGAGCAAAAAAACATGTTTTGGAAACAAACAACATCACATGTCGACCACATGGCAGATACCGACACGCTCAAAGTCAGCCCAAACAAGCCAAAAAGTACCTCAAGCATGTGCAGGGATGCACCAGTGCTAAAATAGGAGCAAAAAACATGTTTTGGAAACAAACGACATCACATGTCGGCCACATGGCAGATACCGACACACTCTAAAATCACCCCAAACAAGCCAAAAAGCATCCCTGCACATGCTGGAGGTCAACCAGTGCTAAAATAGGAGCAAAAAAATGTTTTGGAAACAAACAACATCACATGTCGACCACATGGCAGATACCGACACGCTCAAAGTCAGCCCAAACAAGCCAAAAAGTACCTCCAGCATGTGCAGGGATGCACCAGTGCTAAAATAGGAGCAAAAAAACATGTTTTGGAAACAAACAACATCACATGTCGACCACATGGCGGATACCGACACACTCTAAAATCACCCCAAACAAGCCAAAAAGCATTCCTGCACATGCTGGAGGTACACCAATGCAAAAGCATGACCCAAAAAACATTTTATGAAAACAAAAAAAACGTGAAAAACTACCCCCAAACACAAAACTCCAAAAAAACCATGCAGCAATACAAGCAGGAGCTATATACACATACCTGCACACATATACATACCCCAAACACCCCAAAGCAATGCCACATGTACACCTCATGGCACCCCCCACTACACAAACACATACATGCAACGCCAGACCACATGTGGTACTTACCTACAAATGTAGAAATTGCTCCAAAAACGACTCTCCTCCGGGGTAACAGGTATCCTCCTGTCCGTCCTGGATTAAACGATACCACAGCAAACAACAACCAATTTGCTAGCTCTGCAGCACCTCCACTCCACTCTGCAGGTTCACAAAATGGCTGCTGAGCACGCAGCAAACAAGCCCTATAAAGGGCTCAAAACGGCGGGAAGTCGAATCCAGAATGCCCACTACTCGACGATTGGTCCGTTATTCGACAAGGGGAGTGTCGAATGTGTTTTGTATTGAATATGTCGAATTCATGGTCCCGGGTGGAGGGTTTCGGCTGTCGAGTACAGTCGAATCCTAAAACGGTCGAAAAAAAGGCGCAATTCGTCCGGAATTGCATATACCCCATAGCAGTAGTATACAGCAGCCGCAGCACTAGTAGTCACTGAGTGACGCACCAATAGAAATATTTTTTTTTCTTTGGATCACACACATATATAGCAGTAGTGTATAGCAGCCACAGTACTAGTAGTCACTTAGTGACGCACCAATAGAAATAGATTTTTTGCTTTGGATCACACACACATGTATAGCAGTAGTGTACGCCAGTACTAGTAGTCACTGAGTGACACACCAATAGAAATATATTTTTTCTTTGGATCACACACATATATAGCAGTAGTGTACAGCAGCCACAGTACTAGTAGTCACTTAGTGATGCACCAATAGAAATAGATTTTTTGCTTTGGATCACACACAGATATATAGCAGTAGTGTACGGCAGTACTAGTAGTCACTGAGTGACACACCAATAGAAATATATTTTTTGCTTTAGATCACACACAGAGGATATATAGCAGTAGTGCATGACAGTACACAGCCCCTTATAGACAGAGAACACCTGGTCCTATACACAGCCACAGTATGCTACTATGCGGATCCCTAACACAGTGACAGCACACCTACACAAGCACCCAACTCAACTCCTGCAAAACAACCCTTCTGCTCTCTCCTGCCCCCCTTTGCTCTTTCCTGCTCCAATTCCCTAACTCCAGCACAGTAGGAACACGTCCTCACTATTAACTCTCCAAGTCCGGAGTGAAGATGGCGCTGATCACCGGACTATAAATAGAATCCAAAACCCGCAAGATCCGACAGCGGGATGATAAAATTGTGCCTTGTTTTTGGATCAGAGTCAGGCATGCAAAACTGAGCCTGACTTGGATCCAGGCTCGGATCTCCAAGTTCCGGCGGGTTCCGTTCTCAGAGAACCGAACCCACTCATCCCTAATATATATATATATATATATATATATACAGTATTTTATATATATATATATATATATATACAGTATTATATATATATATATGTATATATAAAATATCTCCAAACTCCAGCACTCACTGGAAACCACAAAGAATGCTGTACCTGGTGCCTTCCTCACCAATAGCCAATAGGCTACGTGTAATACATCTTCCAATGGCGGCACTCAGGAATAAATAAAGAAGACTCAGTCAGCAGCTTGTTAGGCAATGTTTCAGCGCTTCCTTGCGCTTTTATCAAGCCAATTGAATGCAATACAAACATATAACAGCTTTATATACCCACAATCCCAATTAACCCTCCAAGACTACCCCCCCCCCATTTCCTGTGCAATTACAAAGCCGGACAGGAAGAAAAACCCTGTAACCATAGTTACAAAAACACAATAGTTGAAAAACAATGTGAAGACAAACAACATTGAATTATTAAAAACACACCAGCATGTTGCTAGCTAATGGACATTTAGTAAACATATGCAGGCTACCAAGGAACTGATTATGGATAACCCCCTATATAGGGGTCCACCTGTTGAATTATTCTTAAATCTTTTGCAATTGGTCTTAACGAGAAATTTATTCTCTTATGATGACCATGACTATTTACAGATGTCAGGGTGTGCAATGGGGTCCAATGTGGCCCCATCGTACGCAAATGCATTTATGTTTGTCATTGAGGAGCAACTGTTCTTTGCCAATAGTGATAGTGTGGCTAGGGTAGTGGTTTATTTCAGATATATTGATGATCTGTTAATTGTGTGGTAGGGAGCAGAAAGTGATTTTGTACACCTGATTGAAACACACAATGCTGGTGACAGCCCTGTTAAATTTACCTACACTATTGATGCGATAACTGTAAATTTTCTATATATATATATATATATATATATATATATATACACACAAATAATACTCTCTCTCTCTCTGCGCTATTTGAGTATAACTAATGTGGTGATAAAGATTTATGACTGGCAGCCTAATTCACCTAAGTTCCTTGCTAGGAGGAACTGACAAAAAAAATATACAACAATAGGTGAGCTGGCGCCTGAGGGTTGAGTCAACACCCTGTGTAACAAAAGGCACTTATGATTCACACCTTTAAGAGTCAAAACGTGGTGGCAACATGTTACATCATAAAATATATTATATATACATAAAAACAAGTTCAAAGTCCATGGTTCATTTGTAAAAGGAGTAATAAGTCGCTCCACACTTAGTGTATTTCCGTTTAAGATGACGAAGACAATGGTAGGTGAATCTCTACAGTCTCCTCTTATTCCTCAATATATATTCAGAGGTGACATAATAAAGGAAGAACAAGAATACCCAACGTGTTTCGTCTTATTATAAGACTTCATCAGGGGTAAATCTATAAGCATAGGAAACCCATCTTATTAAAATATACATACAACTGTTTATAATAAAAAAAATAGGAACATATTGCATACAGAGCAATGACATGCACGACAAAGCATAATAGAACAAGACAGAAGGAAAAAAGACCAAAAAAAGTATATTCGGAGACATCATAATTACATGGAACATACCTTAACTGTATGGTAAGTATTATCAAAAATAAGCGGATATGGATACCTGACACAGCGATGCAGACTGCTTGGAAAGCTGAAGACGTGCTCTGGAGGTAAGCACTCACCTGCACTGAGGCGGGGGGTGGGAGAGGAGGCCGGCACCACAGCACCATGTAGGGTGAGGCTAGCAGTGGGACCAGTGGGGGGGCTGGAGGGGTTTGCCTGTGCATTACAGGAATAGGTACAGCATATAGGGGCACTAAAATGACATTTTATCTACACACACCCCCTCTCCCTCAACCTGAAAACATTCTGGCAGGGCCGTAACTAGGTGTGTACCGATGGTGCCTTGCCCACAGCACACATGCACTGATGGTGCACCATCAGCAGCACCCCCTCCTCCTGCACATCCGCAGCCACTGTCAGTACTCACTCATAGTACTCCAGCGCTGCTACCTGTCTCCCGCCGGCCGCTAGAGCCGCCTGTCTCCCGCTCTGCGAGTACCGCATTCACCCTCTTCCTCACTGCATAGCTCTCCTCCGATCATAGGTCTCCTCAGAGTCCTGCCAGCGGCACCTGCTTCCCGCCGCCAGCGGCACCTGCCTGCCACTGCCATCTCTGCAGGGGACTCAGTCAGGAGCGCTACTGACAGCCTGCCTTGGATGCCGGATTGCAGGTCACAGATGAAGGTGACCTCTCTCTCTCTCTCTATCTCTCTCTCTCTCTCTCTCTCGCTCCCTCCCCCCATAAAAGGGGGACTGCCTGCCATTATGTGTAAAAAAAAAGGGGGACTGTCTGCCATAATGTGTAAAAAATGGGGACTGCCTGCCATAATGTGTAAGAAATGGGGACTGCCTTCCATAATGTGTAAAATAGGGGACGCTGCCTGCCTAATGTGTAAAAAAGGGGGAATGCATGCCATATTGTGTGAAAAGGGGGGACTGACTGCCATATTGTTTAAAAAAAGGGGACTGCCTGCAATATTGTGTAAAAACTGGGGACTGCCTGCCTAATGTGTAAAATAGGGGACTGTGCCTGCCTGCCTAATGTGTAAAAAAGGGGGACTGCCTGCCATATTGTGTGAAAAAGGGGGACTCCCTGCCATAATGTGTAAAAAAGGGGGACTGCCTGCCATATTGTGTAAAAAAGAGGGACTGCCTGCCATAATGTGTAAAAAAGGGGGACAGCCTGCCATAATGTGTAAAAAAGGGGGACAGCCTGCCATAATGTGTAAAAAAGGGGACTGCATGCCATAATGTGTACAAAAATGGGGACTGCCTGCCACAATGTGTAAAATAGGGGACTGTGCCTGTCTAATGTGTAAAAACGGGGGAATCTGCCTGCTGTATTGTGTAAAATGGGGACTCTACCTGCTGTAATGTGTAAAAAGGGGGACTCTACCTGCTGTGCTTTGTAAAAGTGAGCTCTGCCTACCGTAATGTATAAAAGGGAGCTATGCCTGCCGTAATTTGTAAACTGAAGAACGGAAGCTATACCTGCCTAATGTGTAAAAGGGAGCTCTGTGGTCACGCCCCTTCCCCATGAAGCCATGCCCCTATATTTTTGGTGCGCGCCTGCGCACTGGCTCTACTTTATATATTGAGGGGGGAGGGGCGCTGATGCTGTTTTTTGCACACAGCGCTAAAATGTCTAGTTACGGCACTGCATTCTGGCATTCCCAGGTGACCATTGCCATCTGGTCTAAGAGGAGGACTGTGCCATTTGCCGCATACCCAAGGAGTTTCTTACTTGTGTGTGGTAGATATGCTTTTATATTTTAATATAATGTGAGTGCAATGTGTGAATTCATTTTTTAACCTCTATCAGGAGGCACTGTATTGACCAATTGTTTCTTCTTTCTCTATGTTTGGATGTTCTTGAGACATACAGGGAGGAGTTGATTGGAGGAATTGTAAACTCAATTTTATCTACTCTCAATGATAACAATAAGGAGAACGTGAGATGAAAATGTGGAGTTGTAAGCTAATACACCATTGTTTGGGACAAAATCCTGTGAAACTCTGAGATTAAGACTTTGGGGCTCATTGAGACCTGATCACTGCTGTGCGATTTTTGCACTGCACATGCGTATGCACTGTAATGCGCAGGCGTGACAGTCTGCAGCGACGGGGAGCAATGGGCAGCGATGGGATGGCGATAAAAATCCGATCGCACCGGCGATCGCAAGAAGATTGACAGGAAAAGGGCTTTGTGGGTGGCAACTCACCGTTTCTAGGGTGTGTACAGAAAAATGCAGGAGGGACCCGGTGTTTTGTGGGAGGATTCGTGATGTCAGCTCTGGCCCTGATCATCGCAGTGGCTGAGTAAGTCCGGGGCTGTGCAGAGACTGCACAAACTGCTGTTTGTGAAGCTCTCCTGCACATGCGATCGCACCCCTGCACTGCGAATTTCCCCTCCCCCTGTAGGCGGAGACTACCTGATCGCAGGGATGCAAAAAAAGCACCCTAACGATCAGGTCTGATTTACACCCTTTGTCCCAAGAGACATTAGGTTGTGGGCTTTGGTGTTATCCCCACAAGTGTTTCCATATTTACATGTCAGTTAGTAAAGTGCCTATTGGAGTGGACACATTAATTTGTACTGTTTCTGGAAGTTACTGTAGGTAAAACTTCTGTTGCTCACTTCTTGGCGGCACATAAAGGATTGTGTGCATATTAACAGACTACTTTCTTTCGTATTGGCTGATTATCTACCCTTGACACGCTAATGCGGCTTTATTGTGCGAGGTTACCTTCATGGCTGTTGACTTTCCATCTTGGACGAGGTTTCTGTGGGTTTGCCGCAGAATTTATATTCTGCTGGTGTTCATCCAGCAGTGGTAACATACATAGTAACAAATGAAACATAGTATCTAAGGTTGAAAAAAGACAATTGTCCATCGAGTTCAACCTATTTGTGGTCTCCTATGCACGATTATTTTGTATAAAATTTTGACTGAAGTTGATGACTGCCGTTACGTTTTACCCCTTTTTTTTTTAAATAATAACCATAGTGCGTGACTATGCCCCGTAACCCTGGATATCCTTATCCATTAGGAATTTATCTAACCCATTCTTAAAGGTGTTGACTGAGTTAGCCATTACAACTCCCTCAGGCAGGGAATTCCAAACATGTATCGTCCTTACCGTAAAAAAACCTTTACGCCGTATTGTGCAGAATATCCTCTCCTCTAACCTGAGCGAGTGTTCACGCGTTCTCTGTGTTGATCTAACCAAAAACAGGTCCTGCGCAAGATCTGTATATTTTTCCCTTATATATTTGTAAATGTTGATCATGTCTCCTCTTAATCTCCTCTTTTCCAGTGTAAACATGCCTAGTCTTGCAAGCCTTTCCTCGTATTCCAGCCTCTCCATACCCTTAATTAGTTTGGTCGCCCGCCTTTGAACCTTTTCTAGCTCCAGGATATCCTTTTTGTAGTAAGGTGCCCAGAATTGTACACAGAATTCAAGGTGTGGCCTCACAAGTGATTTATATAATGGGAGTATAATACTCTCGTCCCTAGCATCAATTCCCCGTTTTAAGCATGCTAATATCTTATTAGCCTTCTTTGCTGCAGTCCTACTTTGGGTACTACTGCTTAGTTTGCTATCTATGAGGACACCTAAGTCCTTTTCCAGTACAGAATCCACTAATTTTACCCCATTTAGTAGGTAGGTGTTATTTTTGTTCTTGTTACCACAGTGCATTACCTTACACTTGTCTGTATTGAAGTGCATTCTCCATTTCGCTGCCCAAGCTTCTAGTTTAACTAAGTCATTCTGAAGCGACTCAGCATCCCCCTCCGCATTTATAACTTTACACAATTTGGTATCATCTGCAAAAATTGACACCATGCTCTCTAGACCTTCTGTGAGGTTGTTAATGAAAATATTGAACAATAGCGGTCCTAATACTGAGCCTTGCGGCACACCACTTAGCACTTAAGTCCAAGTTGAAAAAGATCCATTAACCACAACGCGCTGCTCCCTATTATTTAACCAGTTTTTGACCCAAGTGCATATTGTGCTTCCTAGCCCTGATTCTTGTAGCTTGTAGAGAAGTCTCATTTGTGGTACAGTGTCGAATGCTTTGGCAAAATCTAAAAAGATTACATCCACCTCTTTACCCTGATCTAGGTTTGCGCTTACTGTTTCATAAAAGCCAAGTAAGTTGGTTTGACAGGATCTGTCCTTCATAAACCCATGTTGATTCCTTTTAATTACCTTATTGACTTCAAGGAACTTCTGAATACTATCTCTTAGAATACCTTCCAATACTTTCCCCACTATAGATGTAAGACTAACTGGTCTATAATTACCTAGTTCAGCTTTACTTCCCTTTTTGAATATAGGCACTACTTCCGCTATACGCCAGTCTTTGGGAACCATACCTGATATTACTGAATCCTTAAAGATCAAAAATAACGGTTTTGCAAGTTCAGAGTGAAGCTCCATTAGAACCCTTGGGTGAATACCATCGGGACCTGGTGACTTATTAATCTTTAAATGTTTTAATCGGTCACAGACTACTTCCTCGCTTAAATAAGTACCTATCAGTGGGATATTCTCATTATTGAGATTGTGTGTCAGTCCCTGAAATGGGTCCTCTCTAGTAAATACTGTTGAAAAAAAACTAATTTAGTGTGTCCGCTATTTCATTATCATTTTTGCTTAAGACTCCCAACTTTTCTTTTAAAGGGCCTATACTCTCCTTCTTTAATCTCTTGCTATTAATGTATTTAAAGAATTTTTTGGGATTCACTTTGCTTTCCTTTGCTACTAGTTTTTCAGTTTCTACTTTAGCCGCTCTTATTTCCTTTTTGCATATTTTTTGTTACATTCCTTATACAGATGTAGCCACCTTTATCTTGAGTGGCTGAGGCGTTTGTCCCATTCGAGCATACGCAGCGTACTGGGGCGTAGCGAGGCACGCCTAGTCACAGAGAGGCTATCTAATCGCACGGAGACAGACATTTGACGTTTGGCGTTACCTGTACGTGTAATACCTGCGATCATACACCAGATGTCGCTTTTTACAATCACCACTGCGCATGCGTGTGGGCTCCCGTAAAATATAATACTGAAATACTGTATACAGTACTGTATAGTAAGGACTACTTTACTAGTGCGTCTCGTTACGCTGCATCCCGCAACCAAAGCAACCTAAAACCAGTAGTGTACACTGACGCAAATGGACGTGTTAGAAGTTCATTATTGCCTAATGATATTAGGAATATTGTACAGTATGTTAGCATCCTAATCCCGTAGCCACTTGTCTTAATCGAAACTAATGGATTTATTCATCTGTCTGCGGCGAAGTGGTGAAGTGTTCCGCTTCCTACAGTATACTCAGAGTCCCGTGTTCGATTCCTAAAGTACAGTACGAACGCATGTTAGTTTTTTCCAGACACTTTATAATTTTTTTTAATCACATAAACCAGGGCAAAGCTGCAGCAGATGTACTGTTAAGGTTCTATGCACCATACGGTACACATACAATTCTGTAGCAGGGCAGACTCAATTGAAATGGCTACTGCCTGTGACTCCATGGAGGCTCTCAGCTATGGAGCGAGTGATGACATAGATTTTGCGGACAACGGGGCAGTGCTGAAGGTGCGTCACAATCCCCTCGCTAAAATACATGGGGGCGATAGGAATAAGTGAGGTCTATGCACATTACGGTACACCGGACTTGATCGCACACAGTAGCACACTGTCAAAATGGCCGTCGCCCCTGAACCCCCACTACGTGGCAGCCAGCGCTCGGAGATGGAGTAAGAGATAGTAGTGGAGTGAGAGATACAGTAGCAGTAGTCTTGAAGGCTACGGGGCAATGCTGAAGAAGCGTCACAATCCCCTCGCCAAAGCGATAGGGATAAGCGGGGTCTATCATTATGGTACACCGGATTAGATCGCATAGCACACTGTCAAAATGGCCGTCGCCCCTGAACCCCACTACGTGGCAGCCAGCGCTCGGAGATGGAGTGAGAGATAGTAGTGGAGTGAGAGATACAGTAGCAGTAGTCTTGAAGGCTACGGGGCAATGCTGAAGAAGCGTCACAATCCCCTCGCCAAAGCGATAGGGATAAGCGAGGTCTATCATTATGGTACACCGGATTAGATCGCATAGCACACTGTCAAAATGGCCGTCGCCCCTGAACCCCACTACGTGGCAGCCAGCGCTCGGAGATGGAGTGAGAGATAGTAGTGGAGTGAGAGATACAGTAGCAGTAGTCTTGAAGGCTACGGGGCAATGCTGAAGAAGCGTCACAATCCCCTCGCCAAAGCGATAGGGATAAGCGAGGTCTATCATTATGGTACACCGGACTTGATCGCATAGAACACTGTCAAAATGGCCGTCGCCCCTGAACCCCCACTACGTGGCAGCCAGCGCTCGGAGATGGAGTGAGAGATAGTAGTGGAGTGAGAGATACAGTAGCAGTAGTCTTGAAGGCTACGGGGCAATGCTGAAGAAGTGTCACAATCCCCTCGCCAAAGCGATAGGGATAAGCGAGATCTATCATTATGGTACACCGGACTTGATCGCATACAGTAGCACACTGTCAAAATGGCCGTCGCCCCTGAACCCCCACAGCCGGAATTCGACCACAATTGCATATACCATGTGACATAAGCTTGTGTACAGTATCTGTCATGAGGTGTTTTTTTTCACTGACACTATTATTTTTTTCTATTGTAATATACAGAGGCGGCAAACTAGCCAAACAGGAATAATCAGCTTCTGCTGAATAAAATGAGATGCTACAGTACATGCCTATATTCTGTGTGTGACTGCGGCTCTATGAAATTAAATCTGAAAATGTAAATATGAAATGCATTACTAATGTGCAGCATTATGTGTATAAGGTGTGCTACAATATTTTCTGGCGTAACATAAGGAAAGGGCACTACTGCATGGTCTAATGCAGTGGTTCTCAAACTCGGTCCTCAGGACCCCACACAGTGCATGTTTTGCAGGTAAACCAGCAAGTTCACAGGTGTACTGTATTAATTACTCACTGACACATTTTAAAAGGTCCATACATTAGGTGGAGCTAATTATTTCACTGTGTGGGGTCCTGAGGACTGAGTTTGAGAACCTGTGGTCTAATGTAAATAAAGATCAATGTGGTGGGGTGTAATGTGAATAAGGGGCAATACTGTTAGGAGTAATGTGGTACTATCATATGATGTAACAAGAATAAGAGACACTACTGCATGATATAATGTGAATAAAGTTGCAGTACTGTGTTGTGTCATTTCATCTGGGGGTGTTATTGTGTTACCATGCCCCTTCCCAGCAAGAACTTGCACTGTTTTGGGCTGGCACTAAATGTGCACATTGTTCCTACAGTATTTAAATTATAGGGGGTAGGAGCGCCAAAATGGGTGATGGTGCTGGGAAAGGGGTGCAGGGTTATAGGCGGAACTAGCATCTGTGCAAGAGGGCATCAGCCGAAATGTAGCCTAGGGCATCATGTTGGTTAGGGACGGCTCTGGTAATACTGTACAGTACAGTACTTTGCATTCAATAGAGATACTGTTTGCACACAGGTTTTACATGAGTCATTGGCAATGCTGCAGGAGTGTCTCATTAGGCAATCTAAAATATACCACGACTATGGGTGGGGATACAGTAGGTAAGTTCTGTCACCATAAGCTGTCTGCTGTGTATAGCAGATTTTCATCTGGGATGCATTTGTGTTTTTGTAATAAAAAAAAACAAAAACATTTTACTGTACATTTAGTGGATACAGTATTTCTCCCCCATAACGGCACATCATACTGTACAGTTACCCCCATGTACTGTACCGTACCATACTGTATAAGGTAATATTTATTGGAAAAAAAATCAATAATAATGTAAAAAAAAGTATTTATTACAACATCCGATTGCATGTACTGTACTGATCAAAATGTACAGTACTCTTATTCAGGACTTATAAAACAGAAAATAACTGTTCATACACATCAATAACATTACTACTGTATAATATGCAACATTAGTTTATGCAATAATCAGACAAAGGGAATTTTATAAACATTTTTAATAATGCACCAATTAAAAATTTTAAACAGAAAATACAGTACAGAACTACATATTTGTGGCTTGACCATTTCTTTCGACTATAACAGGTAATACTTTATACAGGTGATTTATATAATTATTACAATGCTCAGGTGTGAGTACTTCTAGCCAAAATTTACTTTTGTACTTTTGTATTCTGTGTTGAATACAGTATAACAAAAATTCAGTCAGGTTGGAGGAGAGTAGATTTAGCCAGTGCCGTTACTAGGCATTTTATCGCTGTGTGCAAGAAATGGCATTGGTACCCCCACATGCAAGATAGGGGCAGTGCGCGCCGTAGGCGCGCGAAAAATATAAAGGGGCATGGCTTCATGGGGAAGGGGCGTGGCCACAACATAATACCAATTCATACTACGGTGCACAGTAGTCTCCATTATTCAAATTACGCTGTACAGTAGTACCACTACACCAGGTAGAGCCCGTTTTACACATTACGGCAGACAGCGTCCCCCTTTTTACACATTAGGGCAGACAGCGTCCCCTTTTTACACATTACGGCAGACAGCGTCCCCCTTTTTACACATTACGGCAGACAGCGTCCCCTTTTTACACATTACAGCAGACAGCGTCCCCTTTTTACACATTACGGCAGACAGATTCCTCTTTTTACACATTACGGCAGACAGCGTCCCCTTTTTACACATTACAGCAGACAGCGTCCCCTTTTTACACATTACGGCAGACAGATTCCTCTTTTTACACATTACGGCAGACAGCGTCCCCCTTTTTACACATTACGGCAGACAGCATCCCCTTTTTACACATTACGGCAGACAGATTCCTCTTTTTACACATTACGGCAGACAGCGTCCCCCTTTTTACACATTACGGCAGACAGCGTCCCCTTTTTACACATTACGGCAGACAGATTCCTCTTTTTACACATTACGGCAGACAGCGTCCCCCTTTTTACACATTACGGCAGACAGAGTCCCCCTTTTTACACATTACGGCGGCAGAGTCCCTTTATTACACATTACAGCAGCAGAGTCCCCAATTTTATACATTACGGCAGCATTGACCCCCATTTTATACAATATGGCAGCAGAGTGGGGGGGGACCAACACATATAGACTAACAGAGGTGGCACTTTTAGGGACTTAGAAATCAGGAGAGACAGCAGACACAGCAGTCCCCCCCCCCCCCTCAATCTGCTAGCCCAGCTACCTGTTTTTGTAGAGAGCTGTAGCCCGCTCCCTGCCGGGGATCAGACACCACGATCTCTCATCTCCCTGCGGCTGCTGCAGGTCTCAGAGAGGAGGGGCGGGGAGGACAGGATCCCACCTCCTCTTCTCATGCTGAAAAATTTCCGTTATGCTGGCCACGGGACACAGCCGTCCGACCAGCACGGACATCTAGAGAGCAGGGGAAGCAGAAGCTGGCAGGTATGGCGGGTGCGGCGGGTGCGGCAGCGCTCCCTTGCAGCGGCAGGCAGTGGCGTCCGGCAGGAGTACGTGTGTGCCATAGCAGGTGTGCTGCGAGATGGTGCGCTCTCAGTGCATTTGCGCTGTGGGCAAGGCACCATCGGCACACACCTAGTTACGGCACTGGATTTTGCACACAGAGACGAGAATGTCGAGGCCAGAATCAGGGGGTAGTGGAGGAGGTTTAGGATACCGTACCTCACCCTGTTGGGATTGCTGCAATCAGGATGCCCCTGTCGGTCACCTGAACGCTGGAATCCTGACTGCTGGTCACGTAAACCCAAACCATTGGTTTAACACAATGTACAGTACAGTACAATACTGCAGTTTACTTACCAAGTTGGGGAGAGGGCTTCTCCTCTTCCTCTTCCTCCTCCTGACTGTCAATAATTACTGAGTGGAAAATAAAAAAAATATTATAAACAAAATACAGTAGAGTACAGTTACTACAAAATTGCACAGTAGTCTACAGTAGTACAGTCTCAGACGTCGTGCGTTCCACGCATTCAGCTTCCATTGGATGTACAGTATTAGAGACAAAAAAAAATATTAAAGTGAATGTCACGGGAACACATAAACAAAAAAAAAAGGCTGGCACTTCCTTCCCATTGGTGATGGTTTATGCCGTAGGGGACTCGGACGCTCATATAATTGCATTTCAAAGCCACAGTATTTCCCATCGTCTCCACCTACCCCCATCGCCCTTCCCCCCTGGGAGCCTGCACAGATCATGCAGTGGACAGGGAGGGAATTCAGGTCCTGTGCAATACACGAACGCTGAAAATCTACAGTACTGTTTTGCTCAACTCATTGCCGCTGTGTAGTTGCATTTAGCGTAAAGAATCGCTCCTGCAGATGTACTCTGATTTATATGTAACTTGTGTGCACCCTTCCATTGACTGTCTTACAATGAAAATAACATAATACAGTATATTATTACAATATAAAAAAAAAAAAACATCCGGTCTTGAACCCTGGACCCCCAGCGTGGGAGGTGGGAGCCTTCATCGCTAGCCCACGATGCCCGCTGAGGATTCCCAATTTCATGTGTGAAAGTACAGCAAGCAGCGCCCTGCCCCCTCCCCATTGGTGTTGGTTTATGCCTTAGGGGACACGGACGCTCGCATTTGTAAAGCACAGTCTTTCCCATCGTCTCCCCCTACCCCCATCGCCCTTCCCCCCTGGGAGCCTACAATACTGTATATTATATATACATAAAAACAAGTTCAAAGTCCATGGTTCATTTGTAAAAGGAGTAATAAGTCGCTCCACACTTAGTATATTTCCGTTTAAGATGACGAAGACAATGGTAGGTGAATCTCTACAGTCTCCTCTTATTCCTCAATATATATTCAGAGGTGACATAATAAAGGAAGAACAAGAATACCCAACGTGTTTCGTCTTATTATAAGACTTCATCAGGGGTAAATCTATAAGCATAGGAAACCCATCTTATTAAAATATACATACAACTGTTTATAATAAAAAAAAATAGGAACATATTGCATACAGAGCAATGACATGCACGACAAAGCATAATAGAACAAGACAGAAGGAAAAAAGACCAAAAAAAGTATATTCGGAGACATCATAATTACATGGAACATACCTTAACTGTATGGTAAGTATTATCAAAAATAAGCGGATATGGATACCTGACACAGCGATGCAGACTGCTTGGAAAGCTGAAGACGTGCTCTGGAGGTAAGCACTCACCTGCACTGAGGCGGGGGGTGGGAGAGGAGGCCGGCACCACAGCACCATGTAGGGTGAGGCTAGCAGTGGGACCAGTGGGGGGGCTGGAGGGGTTTGCCTGTGCATTACAGGAATAGGTACAGCATATAGGGGCACTAAAATGACATTTTATCTACACACACCCCCTCTCCCTCAACCTGAAAACATTCTGGCAGGGCCGTAACTAGGTGTGTGCCGATGGTGCCTTGCCCACAGCACACATGCACTGATGGTGCACCATCAGCAGCACCCCCTCCTCCTGCATGTCCGCAGCCACTGTCAGTACTCACTCATAGTACTCCAGCGCTGCTGCTACCTGTCTCCCGCCGGCCGCTAGAGCCGCCTGTCTTCCGCTCTGTGAGTACCGCATTCACCCTCTTCCTCACTGCATAGCTCTCCTCCGATCATAGGTCTCCTCAGAGTCCTGCCAGCGGTGCCTGCTTCCCGCCACCAGCGGCACCTGCCTGCCACTGCCATCTCTGCAGGGGACTCAGTCAGGAGCGCTACTGACAGCCTGCCTTGGATGCCGGATTGCAGGTCACAGATGAAGGTGACCTCTCTCTCTCTATCTCTCTCGCTCCCTCCCCCCATAAAAGGGGGACTGCCTGCCATTATGTGTAAAAAAAAGGGGGACTGTCTGCGATAATGTGTAAAAAATGGGGACTGCCTGCCATAATGTGTAAGAAATGGGGACTGCCTTCCATAATGTGTAAAATAGGGGACGCTGCCTGCCTAATGTGTAAAAAAGGGGGAGTGCATGCCATATTGTGTGAAAAGGGGGGACTGACTGCCATATTGTTTAAAAAAAGGGGACTGCCTGCAATATTGTGTAAAAACTGGGGACTGCCTGCCTAATGTGTAAAATAGGGGACTGTGCCTGCCTGCCTAATGTGTAAAAAAGGGGGACTGCCTGCCATATTGTGTGAAAAAGGGGGACTCCCTGCCATAATGTGTAAAAAAAGGGGGACTGCCTGCCATATTGTGTAAAAAAGAGGGACTGCCTGCCATAATGTGTAAAAAAGGGGGACAGCCTGCCATAATGTATAAAAAAGGGGGACAGCCTGCCATAATGTGTAAAAAAGGGGACTGCATGCCATAATGTGTACAAAAATGGGGACTGCCTGCCACAATGTGTAAAATAGGGGACTGTGCCTGTCTAATGTGTTTAAAAAGGTGGGAATCTGCCTGCTGTATTGTGTAAAATGGGGACTCTACCTGCTGTAATGTGTAAAAAGGGGGACTCTACCTGCTGTGCTTTGTAAAAGTGAGCTCTGCCTACCGTAATGTATAAAAGGGAGCTATGCCTGCCGTAATTTGTAAACTGAAGAACGGAAGCTATACCTGCCTAATGTGTAAAAGGGAGCTCTGTGGTCACGCCCCTTCCCCATGAAGCCATGCCCCTATATTTTTGGTGTGCGCCTGCGCACTGACTCTACTTTATATATTGAGGGGGGAGGGGCGCTGATGCTGTTTTTTGCACACAGCGCTAAAATGTCTAGTTACGGCACTGCATTCTGGCATTCCCAGGTGACCATTGCCATCTGATCTAAGAGGAGGACTGTGCCATTTGCCGCATACCCAAGGAGTTTCTTACTTGTGTGTGGTAGATATGCTTTTATATTTTAATATAATGTGAGTGCAATGTGTGAATTCATTTTTTAACCTCTATCAGGAGGCACTGTATTGACCAATTATTTCTTCTTTCTCTATGTTTGGATGTTCTTGAGACATACAGGGAGGAGTTGATTGGAGGAATTGTAAACTCAATTTTATCTACTCTCAATGATAACAATAAGGAGAACGTGAGATGAAAATGTGGAGTTTGTAAGCTAATACACCATTGTTTGGGACAAAATCCTGTGAAACTCTGAGATTAAGACTTTGGGGCTCATTGAGACCTGATCACTGCTGTGCAATTTTTGCACTGCACATGCGTATGCACTGTAATGCGCAGGCGTGACAGTCTGCAGCGACGGGGAGCAATGGGCAGCGTTGGGATGGCGATAAAAATCCGATCGCACCGGCGATCGCAAGAAGATTGACAGGAAAAGGGCTTTGTGGGTGGCAACTCACCGTTTCTAGGGTGTGTACAGAAAAATGCAGGAGGGACCCGGCGTTTTGTGGGAGGATTCGTGATGTCAGCTCTGGCCCTGATCATCGCAGTGGCTGAGTAAGTCCTGGGCTGTGCAGAGACTGCACAAACTGCTGTTTGTGAAGCTCTCCTGCACATGCGATCGCACCCCTGCACTACGAATTTCCCCTCCCCCCGTAGGCGGAGACTACCTGATCGCAGGGATGCAAAAAAAGCACCCTAACGATCAGGTCTGATTTACACCCTTTGTCCCAAGAGACATTAGGTTGTGGGCTTTGGTGTTATCCCCACAAGTGTTTCCATATTTACATGTCAGTTAGTAAAGTGCCTATTGGAGTGGACACATTAATTTGTACTGTTTCTGGAAGTTACTGTAGGTAAAACTTCTGTTGCTCACTTCTTGGCGGCACATAAAGGATTGTGTGCATATTTACAGACTACTTTCTTTCGTATTGGCTGAATATCTACCCTTGACACGCTAATGCGGCTTTATTGTGCGAGGTTACCTTCATGGCTGTTGACTTTCCATCTTGGACGAGGTTTCTGTGGGTTTGCCGCAGAATTTATATTCTGCTGGTGTTCATCCAGCAGTGGTAACATACATAGTAACAAATGAAACATAGTATCTAAGGTTGAAAAAAGACAATTGTCCATCGAGTTCAACCTATTTGTGGTCTCCTATGCACGATTATTTTGTATAAAATTTTGACTGAAGTTGATGACTGCCGTTACGTTTTACCCCTTTTTTTTTTAAATAATAACCATAGTGCGTGACTATACCCCGTAACCCTGGATATCCTTATCCATTAGGAATTTATCTAACCCATTCTTAAAGGTGTTGACTGAGTTGGCCATTACAACTCCCTCAGGCAGGGAATTCCAAACATGTATCGTCCTTACCGTAAAAAAACCTTTACGCCGTATTGTGCGGAATCTCCTCTCCTCTAACCTGAGCGAGTGTCCACGCGTTCTCTGTGTTGATCTAACCAAAAACAGGTCCTGCGCAAGATCTGTATATTTTCCCCTTATATATTTGTAAATGTTGATCATGTCTCCTCTTAATCTCCTCTTTTCCAGTGTAAACATGCCTAGTCTTGCAAGCCTTTCCTCGTATTCCAGCCTCTCCATACCCTTAATTAGTTTGGTCGCCCGCCTTTGAACCTTTTCTAGCTCCAGGATATCCTTTTTGTAGTAAGGTGCCCAGAATTGTACACAGAATTCAAGGTGTGGCCTCACAAGTGATTTATATAATGGGAGTATAATACTCTCGTCCCTAGCATCAATTCCCCGTTTTATGCATGCTAATATCTTATTAGTTTTCTTTGCTGCAGTCCTACTTTGGGTACTACTGCTTAGTTTGCTATCTATGAGGACACCTAAGTCCTTTTCCAGTACAGAATCCACTAATTTTACCCCATTTAGTAGGTAGGTGTTATTTTTGTTCTTGTTACCACAGTGCATTACCTGACACTTGTCTGTATTGAAGTGCATTCTCCATTTCGCTGCCCAAGCTTCTAGTTTAACTAAGTCATTCTGAAGCGACTCAGCATCCCCCTCCGCATTTATAACTTTACACAATTTGGTATCATCTGCAAAAATTGACACCATGCTCTCTAGACCTTCTGTGAGGTCGTTAATGAAAATATTGAACAATAGCGGTCCTAATACTGAGCCTTGAGGCACACCACTTAGCACTTCAGTCCAAGTTGAAAAAGATCCATTAACCACAAGCGCTGCTCCCTATTATTTAACCAGTTTTTGACCCAAGTGCATATTGTGCTTCCTAGCCCTGATTCTTGTAGCTTGTAGAGAAGTCTCATTTGTGGTACAGTTTCGAATGCTTTGGCAAAATCTAAAAAGATTACATCCACCTCTTTACCCTGATCTAGGTTTGCGCTTACTGTTTCATAAAAGCCAAGTAAGTTGGTTTGACAGGATCTGTCCTTCATAAACCCATGTCGATTCCTTTTAATTACCTTATTGACTTCAAGGAACTTCTGAATACTATCTCTTAGAATACTTTCCAATACTTTCCCCACTATAGATGTAAGACTAACTGGTCTATAATTACCTAGTTCAGCTTTACTTCCCTTTTTGAATATAGGCACTACTTCCGCTATACGCCAGTCTTTGGGAACCATACCTGATATTACTGAATCCTTAAAGATCAAAAATAACGGTTTTGCAAGTTATATAACTTTGTTTGTTATTTGCAAGGATAAGCGAGGTCTATCATTATGGTACACCGGACTTGATCGCATAGCACACTGTCAAAATGGCCGTCGCCCCTGAACCCCCACTACGTGGCAGCCAGCGCTCGGAGATGGAGTGAGAGATAGTAGTGGAGTGAGAGATACAGTAGCAGTAGTCTTGAAGGCTACGGGGCAATGCTGAAGAAGCGTCACAATCCCCTCGCCAAAGCGATAGGGATAAGCTAGGTCTATCATTATGGTACACCGGACTTGATCGCATACAGTAGCACACTGTCAAAATGGCCGTCGCCACTGAACCCCCACAGCCGGAATTCGACCGCAATTGCATATACCATGTGACATAAGCTTGTGTACAGTATCTGTCATGAGGTGTTTTTTTCACTGACACTATTATTTTTTTCTATTGTAATATACAGAGGCGGCAAACTAGCCAAACAGGAATAATCAGCTTCTGCTGAATAAAATGAGATGCTACAGTACATGCCTATATTCTGTGTGTGACTGCGGCTCTATGAAATTAAATCTGAAAATGTAAATATGAAATGCATTACTAATGTGCAGCATTATGTGTATAAGGTGTGCTACAATATTTTCTGGCGTAACATAAGGAAAGGGCACTACTGCATGGTCTAATGCAGTGGTTCTCAAACTCGGTCCTCAGGACCCCACACAGTGCATGTTTTGCAGGTAAACCAGCAAGTTCACAGGTACTGTATTAATTACTCACTGACACATTTTAAAAGGTCCATACATTAGGTGGAGCTAATTATTTCACTTGTGATTCTGTGAGACCTGCAAAACATGCACTGTGTGGGGTCCTGAGGACTGAGTTTGAGAACCTGTGGTCTAATGTAAATAAAGATCAATGTGGTGGGGTGTAATGTGAATAAGGGGCAATACTGTTAGGAGTAATGTGGTACTATCATATGATGTAACAAGAATAAGAGACACTACTGCATGATATAATGTGAATAAAGTTGCAGTACTGTGTTGTGTCATTTCATCTGGGGGTATTATTGTGTTACCATGCACCTTCCCAGCAAGAACTTGCACTGTTTTGGGCTGGCACTAAATGTGCACATTGTTCCTACAGTATTTAAATTATAGGGGATAGGAGCGCCAAAATGGGTGATGGTGCTGGGAAAGGGGTGCAGGGTTATAGGCGGAACTAGCATCTGTGCAAGAGGGCATCAGCCAAAATGTAGCCTAGGGCATCATGTTGGTTAGGGACGGCTCTGGTAATACTGTACAGTACAGTACTTTGCATTCAATAGAGATACTGTTTGCACACAGGTTTTACATGAATCTTTGGCAATGCTGCAAGAGTGTCTCATTAGGCAATCTAAAATATACCACGACTATGGGTGGGGATACAGTAGGTAAGTTCTGTCACCATAAGCTGTCTGCTGTGTATAGCAGATTTTCATCTGGGATGCATTTGTGTTTTTGTAATAAAAAAAAACAAAAACATTTTACTGTACATTTAGTGGATACAGTATTTCTCCCCCATAACGGCACATCATACTGTACAGTTACCCCCATGTACTGTACCGTACCATAATGTATAAGGTAATATTTATTGGAAAAAAATCAATAATAATGTAAAAAAAAGTATTTATTACTGTTATGAACCACAGGTAGTGGTTCATTCCTATTTTATGTTTATAAAGTTGTCTTGCATGCCAGGATTTCCCGTTGCTCTGTTTTAGAATACTCTTGTCTGCTGCCGCTGGTGAGTCTGTGTAATTGCAGCTTGTTCCCATGTGTTCAGCCTCACCTGGCTGCTAATTGCATCTTGTCAGTTTAGAGTCATGCAACAGGGCAGCTGCATTGGATTATTAATTAGGCCTCTCTGTTATATGCTGGCTGTTTGCAATTCACAGATGCTGGTGATATTTCTTGGTTTTCAGTCTGCTTGAAGTCTGTGCTGGTTCCTGCCAGTCCCTGAGCTCCTGTATAGCAGTATCTGACTAGCTGCTTCCTGTGTTGATTCCTGTGTCAGTCCTGTGTCGATTCCTGTGTCTGATCCCGTGCCCTGCTGTGAGGCGTTCCTGCCCTGAGGTCCAGTGGCTTTGCCTATCCCTGGTCTAGTTCCTGGTTTCCTGGTGTCCACCGGTCTGTCGTTTGGGATTCTGCCTGTCCTCCAGTTCTGAGAGTGTGTGTCGGCATCATTGAGGGTTCCTGTCCGTTTGCCAGTATTCGTACCGGTTCCGTGAGTAGCGGCTCTGCCGCGTCCGTTGGCCTAGGCCGCTGTATTCCATTATTGTTTCTGTCCCTGGTGTTTTGCAGAGGGTTCTGCTTATGCTGTCACCGCCGGTACACAAAGGTATTGTGTCGGCGTGTGATCAGCATTTCCTTTGTTGTTATTTTCCTTTGGCGGTTTCTCCGCACATACTTTAGGTTTTTAGTTAGCTTGTAGCCCCTGGCCTGTTTGCTTAGTTAGAGGGCCTCTTGTTATCATCCTGTCTCGGATTTCCCTTTGTCTCTCACTAAGACCGGGGGGCATCGGAGTTGGGCAGACATAATCCGCCCTTCAAATGCGGCTGCCAAGGGCTCAAGAAACCATAGTCTCGCAAGGGATTTCTGACAGCACGGGTGAGACAACAGAGTTAGGGCGCAATGGGCTATTCCCTTTCCATTCCCCTTTCCCAGCGTTACGTCCTGGTGCTCTGGACTCACTTCATGAACATCTCCCTTGTTCTGAGCACCAGGAACCTAACATTTACAACATCCGATTGCATGTACTGTACTGATCAAAATGTACAGTACTCTTATTCAGGACTTATAAAACAGAAAATAACTGTTCATACACATCAATAACATTACTACTGTATAATATTCAACATTAGTTTATGCAATAATCAGACAAAGGGAATTTTATAAACATTTTTAATAATGCACCAATTAAAAATTTTAAACAGAAAATACAGTACAGAACTACATATTTGTGGCTTGACCATTTCTTTCGACTAACAGGTAATACTTTATACAGGTGATTTATATAATTATTACAATGCTCAGGTGTGAGTACTTCTAGCCAAAATTTACTTTATGTACTTTTGTATTCTGTGTTGAATACAGTATAACAAAAATTCAGTCAGGTTGGAGGAGAGTAGATTTTGCACACAGAGACGAGAATGTCGAGGCCAGAATCAGGGGGTAGTGGAGGAGGTTTAGGATACCGTACCTCACCCTGTTGGGATTGCTGCAATCAGGATGCCACTGTCGGTCACCTGAACGCTGGAATCCTGACTGCTGGTCACGTAAACCCAACCCATTGGTTTAACACAATGGCCCTCATTCCGAGTCGTTCGCTCGGTATTTTTCTTCGCATCGCAGTGTTTTTTCTGCTTAGTACGCATGCGCAATGTTCGCACTGCGACTGCGCCAAGTAATTTTGCTATGAAGATAGTATTTTTACTCACGGCTTTTTCTTCGCTCTGGCGATCGTAGTGTGATTGACAGGAAATGGGTGTTACTGGGCGGAAACACGGCGTTTTATGGGCGTGTGGATAAAAACGCTACCGTTTCCGGAAAAAACGCGGGAGTGGCTGGAGAAACGGAGGAGTGTCTGGGCGAAAGCTGGGTGTGTTTGTGACGTCAAACCAGGAACGACAAGCACTGAACTGATCGCAGATGCCGAGTAAGGTTGAAGCTACTCAGAAACTGCTAAGTAGTTTGTAATCGCAATATTGCGAATACATCGTTCGCAATTTTAAGAAGCTAAGATTCACTCCCAGTAGGCGGCGGCTTAGCGTGTGTAACTCTGCTAAAATCGCCTTGCGAGCGAACAACTCGGAATGAGGGCCAATGTACAGTACAGTACAATACTGCAGTTTACTTACCAAGTTGGGGAGAGGGCTTCTCCTCTTCCTCCTCCTGACTGTCAATAATTACTGAGTGGAAAATAAAAAAAATATTATAAACAAAATACAGTAGAGTACAGTTACTACAAAATTGCACAGTAGTCTACAGTAGTACAGTCTCAGACGTCGTGCGTTCCACACATTCAGCTTCCATTGGATGTACAGTATTAGAGACAAAAAAAAATAAAAAAGTGAATGTCACGGGAACACATAAACAAAAAAAAAAAGGCTTGCACTTCCTTCCCATTGGTGATGGTTTATGCTGTAGGGGACTCGGACGCTCATATAATTGCATTTCAAAGCCACAGTATTTCCCATCGTCTCCACCTACCCCCATCGCCCTTCCCCCCTGGGAGCCTGCACAGATCATGCAGTGGACAGGGAGGGAATTCAGGTCCTGTGCAATACACAAACGCTGAAAATCTACAGTACTGTTTTGCTCAACTCATTGCCGCTGTGTAGTTGCATTTAGCGTAAAGAATCGCTCCTGCAGATGTACTCTGATTTATATGTAACTTGTGTGCACCCTTCCATTGACTGTCTTATAATGAAAATAACATAATACAGTATATTATTACAATATAAAAAAAAAAAACATCCGGTCTTGAACCCTGGACCCCCAGCGTGGGAGGTGGGAGCCTTCATCGCTAGCCCACGACGCCCGCTGAGGATTCCCAATTTCATGTGTGAAAGTACAGCAAGCAGCGCCCTGCCCCCTCCCCATTGGTGTTGGTTTATGCCTTAGGGGACACGGACGCTCGCATTTGTAAAGCACAGTCTTTCCCATCGTCTCCCCCTACCCCCATCGCCCTTCCCCCCTGGGAGCCTACAATACTGTTTCGCTCACTCAGAATACACTCAATTCTACTCATTGCCTCTTGGTAGTGGCATTTAGCGTAATGAATCGCTCCTGCAGATCTACTCTGATTTATGTGAAACTTGTGTGCATCCTTCCATTGGATGTACAGTATTAAAGACAAAAAAAAAAAAAAAGTGAGTGTCACGGGAACACATAAACAAAAAAAAAAGGCTGGCACTTCCTTCCCATTGGTGATGGTTTAATCCGTAGGGGACTCGGACGCTCATATAATTGCATTTCAAAGCCACAGTATTTCCCATCGTCTCCCCCTACCCCCATCGCCCTTCCCCCCTGGGAGCCTGCACAGATCATGCAGTGGACAGGGAGGGAATTCAGGTCCTGTGCAATACACGAACGCTGAAAATCTACAGTACTGTTTTGCTCAACTCATTGCCGCTGTGTAGTTGCATTTAGCGTAAAGAATCGCTCCTGCAGATGTACTCTGATTTATATGTAACTTGTGTGCACCCTTCCATTGACTGTCTTATAATGAAAATAACATAATACAGTATATTATTACAATATAAAAAAAAAAATCCGGTCTTGAACCCTGGACCCCCAGCGTGGGAGGTGGGAGCCTTCATTGCTAGCCCACGACACCCGCTGAGGATTCCCAATTTCATGTGTGAAAGTACAGCAAGCAGCGCCCTGCCCCCTCCCCATTGGTGTTGGTTTATGCCTTAGGGGACACGGACGCTCGCATTTGTAAAGCACAGTCTTTCCCATCGTCTCCCCCTACCCCCATCGCCCTTCCCCCCTGGGAGCCTACAATACTGTTTTGCTCACTCAGAATACACTCAATTCTACTCATTGCCTCTGGGTAGTGGCATTTAGCGTAATGAATCGCTCCTGCAGATCTACTCTGATTTATGTGAAACTTGTGTGCATCCTTCCATTGGATGTACAGTATTAGAGACAAAAAAAAATAAAAAAGTGAATGTCACGGGAACACATAAACAAAAAAAAAGGCTGGCACTTCCTTCCCATTGGTGATGGTTTATGCCGTAGGGGACTCGGACGCTCATATAATTGCATTTCAAAGCCACAGTATTTCCCATCGTCTCCCCCTACCCCCATCGCCCTTCCCCCCTGGAAGCCTGCACAGATCATGCAGTGGACAGGGAGGGAATTCAGGTCCTGTGCAATACACAAACGCTGAGAATCTACATTACTGTTTTGCTCAACTCATTGCCGCTGTGTAGTTGCATTTAGCGTAAAGAATCGCTCCTGCAGATGTACTCTGATTTATATGTAGCTTGTGTGCACCCTTCCATTGACTGTCTAACAATGAAAATAACATAATACAGTATATTATTACAATAAAAAAAAAAAAAAAACATCCGGTCTTGAACCCTGGACCCCCAGCGTGGGAGGTGGGAGCCTTCATCGCTAGCCCACGACGCCCGCTGAGGATTCCCAATTTCATGTGTGAAAGTACAGCAAGCAGCGCCCTGCCCCCTCCCCATTGGCGTTGGTTTATGCCTTAGGGGACACGGACGCTCGCATTTGTAAAGCACAGTATTTCCCATCGTCTCCCGCTAGCCCATACCCATTATGCCTTAGGGAACTCAGACGCTCATTTACTGTACATGTATTTTAAAAGCACGGTGTTTATACATTGTATTGTGTGTTTATACTTTGTATTGTACATTCTTCCTTTTACACAATTACTGTAGTTGCGTCTCCATACAGTACAGTAGGTCACCATCTTTTTCCACCGCCTCCCGTTACGCCTACAGTATTGACATTACAGTCGTCACTGACCAATTGCCAGAGCTGTACATCAATCCGCCGCTATACTGTACGATCGAAAGTACTGGATTAGTGGAGCATTAGCCACCCAGTGGTGGAGATGTGTAATGCATGCTGAGTATCTAGACCGCCTCAACGCGTCTGCCTGCGGTTAAACTCAGCTATCGCCCTAGCGTGACTAGACGGCCGTCTAGCTGGAGAATCGGTCAAGATGAAGGTGGCTACATCTGTAGTGCTGAAATGACTCTGCTTCCCCGTCAGATTTCTATTTTTTAAATGCTCTCCTTTTCTTGCCCATAAGTTCCTTTATCTTTTTGTTAAGCCACATCGGTTTATGATTTTTATTCCTTTTTTTGCTGCTCATAGGAATAAATTTGAGTGTATTTTTAGCTAGCAGGAATTTTAGTACCTCCCATTTCTCTGTAGTATTTTTTCCTAAAAACAAACCTTCCCATTCAATATCCCTGAAAAATACCCTCATCTTTTCAAAATTCGCTTTGCTAAAGTTTAGAGTCCTAGTTGAGCCAGTATAGGGCTTTTTATGAAAACTGATATTGAATGTGACCATATTGTGGTCGCTGTTTCCTATGGGTTCCCCTACTATAATACCTGATACCAAATCCCCATTGTTTGTTAATACCAGGTCTAAGATTGCATTGTACCTAGTTGGTTCCTCAATTAGTCACATCACATGAATCGTTTTTCCAGTTTATCTCTGGATAGTTAAAATCTCCCATCACTACTATGTCTCCTACTCCTGCTGCTCTTTCAATTTGCTTTAGTAACAATTCCTCATCAGATACGTTGATACCAGGCGGCCTATACCATACACCCAATACTAACTTTTTTATACCTTTTTCCCGCATGCAATTTCTACCCATAATGTCTCGACAGTGTCTACAGTCCCCTCCTGAATATCTTCCCGTATATCAGGTTTTAAAAACGGCTTTACGTAAAGACACACCCCTCCACTCTTTTTATTTAGTCTGTCTCTCCTAAACAGTGTATAGCCCTCTATATTGACTATCCAATCATGAGATTCGTCCCACCAAGTTTCAGTAATGCCTATAATATCATACTGTTTGCTTGCTGCAAGTATTTCTAGTTCGCCCTTTTTACCAGTAATGTTTCTAGCGTTTACATACATACAACTAAGATAAGTATTTTCCCTTGCGTTAGGGACATCTTTCAACTTATGTAGCAATGATGACCTGTAATCGTCATTGGTTAGTGCTTTGGTAAAATCTCTTTTAGTACCCATGTTAGTAACCTTACCGCCTGCTCTTACCCTCCCCCCAACTTCTCCCCCATTTTGTTTACTACCGCCATCCCCACTATTCTCACTGCACGCCCCGTAGTTTCTAGCTAAACCCTCCTCCCAGGCTCCTAGTTTACAATCTCCTCCAACCTTCTAACCATCCTTCCCCCCAGCACCGCTGCCCCCTCCTCAGTCAGGTGCAATCCATCACGACAAAAGAGATGGCGCCTGACTGAGAAGTCCGCCCAGTGTTCCAGGAACACAAACCCCTCTTTCCTGCACCAATCCCTAAGGCACACATTTACCTCCCTAATCTCCCTCTGCCTCCCTGGACTAGCGCGTGGCACGGGTAATATTTCGGAGAATATTACCTTAGATGCCCTTGCCTTAAGTTTCTTTCCTAAGTCCCTATAGTCTTTCTTAAGGACATCCCACCTTCCGCTAACTTTGTCATTGGTGCCAACGTGCACCAAGACCGCCGGGTCTTTCCCAGCCCCTCCCAACAATCTATCTAACCGGTCCGCGATGTGTCGTACCCGAGCACCTGGGAGACAACAGACTGTACGGCGATCATGGTCCCGGTAGCAGATTGTCCTATCTGCCTTCCTGATAGTGATGTGCACCGGACATTTTTCGCGTTTTGTGTTTTGGTTTTGGATTCGGTTCCGCGGCCGTGTTTTGGATTCGGAAGCATTTTGGCAAAACCTCACCGAAATTTTTTTGTCGGATTCAGGTGTGTTTTGGATTTGGGTGTTTTTTTCAAAAAACCCTAAAAAACAGCTTAAATCATAGAATTTGGGGGTCATTTTGATCCCATAGTATTATTAACCTAAATAACCATAATTTCCACTCATTTCCAGTCTATTCTGAACACCTCACACCTCACAATATTATTTTTAGTCCTACAATTTGCACCGAGGTCGCTGGATGGCTAAGCTAAGCGACACAAGTGGCCGACACAAACACCTGGCCCATCTAGGAGTGGCACTGCAGTGTCAAGACAGGATGGCACTTCAAAAAATTGTCCCCAAACAGCACATGATACAAAGAAAAAAAGAGGCGCACCAAAGTCGCTGTGTGACTAAGCTAAGCGACACAAGTGGCCGACACAAACACCTGGCCCATCTAGGAGTGGTACTGCAGTGTCAAGACAGGATGGCACTTCAAAAAAATTGTCCCCAAACAGCACATGATGCAAAGAAAAAAAGAGGCGCACCAAGGTCGCTGTGTGACTAAGCTAAGCGACACAAGTGGCCGACACAAACACCTGGCCCATCTAGGAGTGGCACTGCAGTGTCAAGACAGGATGGCACTTCAAAAAAATTGTCCCAAACAGCACATGATGCAAAGAAAAAAAGAGGCGCACCAAGGTCGCTGTGTGACTAAGCTAAGCGACACAAGTGGCCGACACAAACACCTGGCCCATCTAGGAGTGGCACTGCAGTGTCAAGACAGGATGGCACTTCAAAAAAAATGTCCCCAAACAGCACATGATGCAAAGAAAAAAAGAGGCGCACCACAGGTATAGAATGTAGATGGATAGTATACTTAATGACGACACAGAGGTAGGCACAGCAGTGGCCTTCCGTATCGTACTGCTATATATAGTATACTGGTGGTCACTGTGTCAGCAAACTGCAAAACTAAAATGCACCACAGGTATAGAATGTAGATGGATAGTATACTTAATGACGACACAGAGGTAGGCACAGCAGTGGCCTTCCGTATCGTACTGCTATATATAGTATACTGGTGGTCACTGTGTCAGCAAACTGCAAAACTAAAATGCACCACAGGTATAGAATGTAGATGGATAGTATACTTAATGATGACACAGAGGTAGGCACAGTAGTGGCCTTCCGTATCGTACTGCTATATATAGTATACTGGTGGTCACTGTGTCAGCAAACTGCAAAACTAAAATGCACCACAGGTATAGAATGTAGATGGATAGTATACTTAATGACGACACAGAGGTAGGCACAGCAGTGGCCTTCCGTATCGTACTGCTATATATAGTATACTGGTGGTCACTGTGTCAGCAAACTGCAAAACTAAAATGCACCACAGGTATAGAATGTAGATGGATAGTATACTTAATGACGACACAGAGGTAGGCACAGCAGTGGCCTTCCGTATCGTACTGCTATATATAGTATACTGGTGGTCACTGTGTCAGCA
Organism: Pseudophryne corroboree; assembly: GCF_028390025.1. Taxonomy (NCBI): domain Eukaryota; kingdom Metazoa; phylum Chordata; class Amphibia; order Anura; family Myobatrachidae; genus Pseudophryne; species Pseudophryne corroboree. The sequence goes on along the minus strand of NC_086453.1, from coordinate 186,221,625 downwards.
AACTGCAAAACTAAAATGCACCACAGGTATAGAATGTAGATGGATAGTATACTTAATGACGACACAGAGGTAGGCACAGCAGTGGCCTTCCGTATCGTACTGCTATATATAGTATACTGGTGGTCACTGTGTCAGCAAACTGCAAAACTAAAATGCACCACAGGTATAGAATGTAGATGGATAGTATACTTAATGACGACACAGAGGTAGGCACAGCAGTGGCCTTCCGTATCGTACTGCTATATATAGTATACTGGTGGTCACTGTGTCAGCAAACTGCAGAACTAAAACGCACCACAGGTATAGAATGTAGATGGATAGTATACTTAATGACGACACAGAGGTAGGCACAGCAGTGGCCTTCCGTATCGTACTGCTATATATAGTATACTGGTGGTCACTGTGTCAGCAAACTGCAAAACTAAAATGCACCACAGGTATAGAATGTAGATGGATAGTATACTTAATGACGACACAGAGGTAGGCACAGCAGTGGCCTTCCGTATCGTACTGCTATATATAGTATACTGGTGGTCACTGTGTCAGCAAACTGCAAAACTAAAATGCACCACAGGTATAGAATGTAGATGGATAGTATACTTAATGACGACACAGAGGTAGGCACAGCAGTGGCCTTCCGTATCGTACTGCTATATATAGTATACTGGTGGTCACTGTGTCAGCAAACTGCAAAACTAAAATGCACCACAGGTATAGAATGTAGATGGATAGTATACTTAATGACGACACAGAGGTAGGCACAGCAGTGGCCTTCCGTATCGTACTGCTATATATAGTATACTGGTGGTCACTGTGTCAGCAAACTGCAAAACTAAAATGCACCACAGGTATAGAATGTAGATGGATAGTATACTTAATGACGACACAGAGGTAGGCACAGCAGTGGCCTTCCGTATCGTACTGCTATATATAGTATACTGGTGGTCACTGTGTCAGCAAACTACAAAACTAAAATGCACCACAGGTATAGAATGTAGATGGATAGTATACTTAATGACGACACAGAGGTAGGCACAGCAGTGGCCTTCCGTATCGTACTGCTATATATAGTATACTAGTGGTCACTGTGTCAGCAAACTGCAAAACTAAAATGCTCCACAGGTATAGAATGTAGATGGATAGTATACTTAATGACGACACAGAGGTAGGCACAGCAGTGGCCTTCCGTATCGTACTGCTATATATAGTATACTGGTGGTCTCTGTGTCAGCAAACTGCAAAACTAAAATGCACCACAGGTATAGAATGTAGATGGATAGTATACTTAATGACGACACAGAGGTAGGCACAGCAGTGGCCTTCCGTATCGTACTGCTATATATAGTATACTGGTGGTCACTGTGTCAGCAAACTGCAAAACTAAAATGCACCACAGGTATAGAATGTAGATGGATAGTATACTTAATGACGACACAGAGGTAGGCACAGCAGTGGCCTTCCGTATCGTACTGCTATATATAGTATACTGGTGGTCACTGTGTCAGCAAACTGCAAAACTAAAATGCACCACAGGTATAGAATGTAGATGGATAGTATACTTAATGATGACACAGAGGTAGGCACAGCAGTGGCCTTCCGTATCGTACTGCTATATATAGTATACTGGTGGTCACTGTGTCAGCAAACTGCAAAACTAAAATGCACCACAGGTATAGAATGTAGATGGATAGTATACTTAATGACGACACAGAGGTAGGCACAGCAGTGGCCTTCCGTATCGTACTGCTATATATAGTATACTGGTGGTCACTGTGTCAGCAAACTGCAAAACTAAAATGCACCACAGGTATAGAATGTAGATGGATAGTATACTTAATGACGACACAGAGGTAGGCACAGCAGTGGCCTTCTGTATCGTACTGCTATATATAGTATACTGGTGGTCACTGGTCAGCAAAACTCTGCACTGTACTCCTCCTATATAATATTAATTATACTGGTGGTCCCCAGTCCCCACAATAAAGCAGCACACTGAGCACAGATATGGAGTGTTTTTCAGGCAGACAACGTATACTGGTGGTCACTGTCAGCAAAACTCTGCACTGTACTCCTGCTATATAATACAGCTGCTCCCCAGTCCCCACAATTATGCAGTGTGAGCACAGATATATTATGCAGCACACTGAGCACAGATATGGAGCGTTTTTTTCAGGCAGAGAACGGATAAAACTGGTGGTCACTGATCAGCAAAACTCTGCACTGTACTCCTCCTAACAGCTGCTCCCCAGTCCTCCCTACAATTAAGCAATAAAGCAATCAAGTTCAACAATAAATGGAGAGGACGCCAGCCACGTCCTCTCCCTATCATCTCCAATGCACGAGTGAAAATGGCGGTGACGCGCGGCTGCTTATATAGAATCCGAATCTCGCGAGAATCCGACAGCGGGATGATGACGTTGGGGCGCGCTCGGGTTAGTCGAGCAAGGCGGGAAGGTTCAAACCTGCCTCGGACCCGTGTAAAATGGGTGAAGTTCGGGGGGGGGTTCGGTTTCCAAGAAACCGAACCCGCTCATCACTACTTCCTGATGATAGAATCCCCTACCACCACCATCTGACTAGGTACCTCACTATCTTTTATCCCAACTGCGCCAGAGGGACTGCTCCTCTGGATGCTAGAGGGAGCAGTCTCCTCCGGCACCGTCATTTCTTCACTATCATCCTCCGATTCCTCGTCCAGTCGGGCATATTTGTTCGGGTTTGATAGTTCGGAGATGTCGAGCCTCCCTCTCTTTTTCTTCCTTCTAACTGTGACCCAGCTGGCTACCTGATCATCATCCTCTTCTACCAGTGACCCCTCCCGCAACTCCTCCACTGTTCTGTCTAAACTTCGCTCGAGATTGTGAATCTCCTTCAGTCGCGTAACGTAGATCAGTTACCTGGGCTTCCAGGGCAACCGTTCGCACACACCTCGTGCAGATGTAATCACACTGGGCCGGTAGCTCCAGGTGTGCATACATCTTGCACGACATGCACTGAGTGAGGTCCCCAATCACAGCCCCTCCCATATTATTTGTAAGGTCTAACTCCCTGTTACTCTCAAAAAGAAGCAAAAAGAAAAAGTAGAAGACAAACAGTCTCACTTATACAATAATTAAGCTGGCTTATACTTATCTATATTTGTGCGGTTCTTGGTCCTTCACTTTTATGCAGCCGTAGTACTCTCTCCTGCGGCACCGATACTGGTGAGGGAGAAGATCATGTCAGTTTGTGACTGATGTTTGGCCCTTTCTCAGGGCCCCCCTGCATGACTTGGTTTTGTCGTCTGTGAGAAAAAGAAGCAGGGAAAAATCTGTCTTGGCCTGAGGGTATCTCCATTAGGGGTTTATTCAATTGTAGTCGGAAACTGCCATCTTGTCAGAAAGACGTAATTTTCCGACTTTTTTAGGTCGGAAACTGTCCCGACCTCTTTAATCCCCCTGTTTTTTTCCGTCAAGTCGGCAATTCTGACTTGTCGGAAAACACATGGATCGGCGTATTAGCCGCGGATCCATGAGTTTTGTCGGATTCCGCAGACAAATCCGACAGATTTTAGCCCCGTTTCCTACAATGTCAATCCACCTTTTTTAGGTAGGAAACTGTCCCGACCTATTTAATCCCCCTGTTTTTTTCCTTCAAGTCGGCAATTCCGACTTGTCGGAAGACACATGGATCGGCAGATTAGCCACCGATCCATGTGTTTTGTCGGATTCCGCAGACAAATCCGACAGATTTTAGCCCCGTTTCCTACAATGTCAATCCACCTTTTTTAGGTAGGAAACTGTCCCGACCTATTTAATCCCCCTGTTTTTTTCCTTCAAGTCGGCAATTCCGACTTGTCGGAAAACACATGGATCGACAGATTAGCCGCCGATCCATGTGTTTTGTCGGATTCCGCAGACAAATCTGACAGGTTTTAGCCCCGTTTCCGACAATGTCAATCCGACTTTAAAAAAAGTTGGATTGGCATTGTCAGGAACGGCCAAATCCTATCAGATTTGGCCGCTCATTGAATACTGAGATGTCGGATCCTTTCTGTCTGAAAGGATCCGACATCAATTGAATACACCCCATAATGATGTAATCCCTGTGGACCTGTGTCAGCTGACGTATGTGTCATTTGACCCAGCTTTACAGATGGCCAGGTCCTTTGGGTCTGGGGACCTAATGATCAATGTTGAATACACCTTTTGGTTGATGCCATTGCATCTGAATTATCTCCAGTTCATGAGCTCTCAGCTGGAGGACGGGTTCTTTCTGGATAAGTGTTTGCCTATGGGTTGTTTGATTTCTTGCACATACTTTGAGAAATTCAGCACTTTTTTGAACTGGTGAGTATTTGGTCGAATGGTGAGTTGGGGTGTCCCATTTCTTGGATGATTTCATTTTGGTGCCCACCCCCCTGCTCTGTGTGTTGTTCTCATGTGTTGGCAGAGGCCCTTTCATTGTTTGCAGAGTTCGGCAATCATGTCACCTCTGCCAGTGATGACCTTTTTGGGGATCAAGATCTATACTTGGCATCAGGCTCAGTCATTGTTGGGTTTATTGATCCCCATGAGGTATGTTTTTAGTTGCAAGTTGGAATGTGCTAGAGCAGGGTGCCGAAGCCGCACCATTTTATCCATCTTTTAGCTGAGCTTAGAAGAGACCTCAGAGTTTAGGTCTGCATTCAATGTCACACACATTTAGGCTTCATCTGTGGAGCCCAATAGTGTCCTCCAGTTGTTTAGTGATGTGACAAGCTTCTCAGGCTTTGGGGCCTACTTTGTTGGCCATTGATGTGCTGCCCCTTGGCCTGAGGAGTAGGTGACCAGGGACTTGATGAACGACCTCCTCCTTCTAGAGCTCTTCCCTCTCATGGTTATCCTGGAACTCCGGGATTGTTCCTTGCAAAACCACAGCAGCATCTTTTGGTGTGATAATCCTGAGGTGGTTCATGCTGTAAATCAGCAGCATGCTGCTTCCTTGATGGCAATCTGCTAAATGTCCCAATTTGTTCTGCTTTGTTTGTAGATTAATATTCCGTTTTGGACCCAGCATGTCCCTGGGAGTAAACAATGATATTGCAGATGCCTTGTCGCACTTTATTTGGCTGCGTTTTCATGCTCTGGCCCCATTGGCCTGTAGGATCAGTGAGTTTTGCCCATCTTATGTCTGGCCGGTTATGGAGCTGGCATGGAGGGTCTAGCCCATTGGTCATTAGCTCCAGGGACCTTGCAGAGATATTGGGCTGCTCGGTAGGAATTTCGTCGGTTTGCAGCCTGCAGCAGGAATCAGGGTAAGACTATTCGGAAGCTTATTCTCAGTTTTACATGAGTCTGGCAGGTCCAGACTAATGACAGTCAAAATGTTAGCTGGGCTGTCTCTTTTGTTTTCTGGGTTAAGGGCATGGAAGACATTGAAAAATCTGATGCAGCAGGTTTTGAAGGGTTGGGTCCATGTGGCTGTGGTTCCTCGAGTGCATCCTATTGATTTGCATGTCCTTGCTTGTTTGTTGCATGTTTTGCCAGCGGTGTGATCCTTTGATTTTGAGGTTCAGTTGTTTAGATTGGTTTTTATGATGACTTATATGGCGTTTTGGGTCTTGGAGTTGGGGGAGCTTCTAAACGAGGTCCTTCCTCTTTTCTTTCATTGCACATTTTTTGTTGAGGATTCGACGGTTCTGTGTCGCATTCATTGCTATAAAAGGAACCAGTTAGGAAAGCGGCGTTGGGTTTCCATGCAGGCTTGCTCAGATACTGTGGTGTGTCTGGTGGTTTGGGTGAGGCTTTACCAGTACCATTGTTTTCCTGTAAGGCAGGACTATCACGAACCCGTCACTGACTGCTGCGGATTCTGAGGTGCGTCCATTGCCGGTGCGGTTGCTCGTGGTGCTGTGTGGCCATGTGGGGATGCGGTGGGGTCGGTGGCAGAGGTGATGTAGGTTCTGGGAGTCGGGAGTGTGGGGACCTAATGGCCGGAGGTGCCTCTGTGTGTCTGCAGCATAGGAGGTGGCCATGTTTTAGACTAAATGCAGCACCTGTGAGCTCCTGTGGGTAAGTGTTAGTCAATCCCGTGCCTGTGCTGCCTATAAGTAGGCTGGGATTATTTCACTCTTGGCCAGTGCTTTGTTGTAACTACTCTGTACCCTAGCTCTGTGCTCTTCCTGTGAATTTCTGTGTGATTCCAGTGGTCCTGATATTGCCTCCTCTCCCAGAGGTCTGCCTGCAGCCTTCACCACAAGTGATCCACTGGCTCTCTTCTGTGCTGTCAGTTAATTGCTCTCCAAGTGGCAACAAGTGGATTCTTGGAGTCCCGTGAGAGGTTACCCTGTTCGTTCAGTGACTGCCTGCTATAATCACACAGCCTGTGGAAGTTTCTACTTAATCCTGGTCCTTGTTTATGGGCAAGAAAAGGCGAGCATTTAAAAAATACAAATCTGACGGGGAAGCAGAGTCATTTCAGCACTATAAGGAATGTAACAAAATTTGCAAAAAGGAAATAAGAGCGGCTAAAGTAGAAACTGAAAAACTAGTAGCAAAGGAAAGCAAAGCGAATCCCAAAAAATTCTTTAAATACATTAATAGCAAGAGATTAAAGAAGGAGATTATAGGCCCTTTAAAAGACAAGTTGGGAGTCTTAAGCAAAAATGATAATGACATAGCGGACACACTAAATGAGTTTTTTTCAACAGTATTCACTCGTGAGGACCCAATTCAGGGACTAACGCACAATCTCAATAATGAGAATATCACACTGATAGGTACTTATTTAAGCGAGGAAGTAGTCTGTGACCGATTAAAACATTTAAAGATTAATAAATCACCAGGGCCCGATGGTATTCATCCAAGGGTTCTAATGGAGCTTCACTCTGAACTTGCAAAACCGCTATCTTTGATCTTTAAGGATTCAGTTATATCAGGTATGGTTCTCAAAGACTGGCGTATAGCGGAAGTAGTGCCTATATTCAAAAAGGGAAGTAAAGCTGAACCAGGTAATTATAGACCAGTTAGTCTTACATCTATAGTGGGGAAAGTATTGGAAGGTATTCTAAGAGATAGTATTCAGAAGTTCCTTGAAACCAATAAGGTCATTAAAAGGAATCAACATGGGTTTATGAAGGACAGATCCTGTCAAACCAACTTACTTGGCTTTTATGAAACAGTAAGCGCAAACCTAGATCAGGGTAAAGACGTGGATGTAATCTTTTTAGACTTTGCCAAAGCGTTCGATACTGTACCACACATGAGACTTATCTACAAGCTACAAGAATCAGGGCTAGGAAGCACAATATGCACTTGGGTCAAAAACTGGTTAGATAATAGGAAGCAGCGCGTTGTGGTTAATGGATCTTTTTCAACTTGGACTGAAGTGCTAAGTGGTGTGCCGCAAGGCTCAGTATTAGGACCGCTATTGTTCAATATTTTCATTAACGACCTCACAGAAGGTCTAGAGAGCATGGTGTCAATTTTTGCAGATGATACCAAATTGTGTAAGGCTATAAATACAGAGGAGGATGCCGAGTCTCTTCAGAACGACTTAGTTAAATTAGAAGCATGGGCAGCCAAATGGAGAATGCGCTTCAACACAGACAAGTGTAAGGTAATGCACTGTGGTAACAAGAACATAAATTACACCTACCTACTAAATGGGGTAAAATTAGTGGATTCTGTACTGGAAAAGGACTTAGGTGCCCTCATAGATAGCAAGCTAGGCAGTAGTACCCAAAGTAGGACTGCAGCAAAGAAGGCTAATAAGATATTAGCATGCATAAAACGGGGTATTGATGCTAGGGACGAGAGTATTATACTCCAGTTATATAAATCACTAGTGAGGCCACACCTTGAATACTGTGTACAATTCTGGGCACCGTACTACAAAAAGGATATCCTGGAGCTTGAAAAGGTACAGAGGAGGGCGACCAAACTAATTAAGGGCATGGAGACGATGGAATACAAGGAAAGGCTTGAAAGACTAGGCATGTTTACATTGGAAAAGCGGAGACTAAGAGGGGATATGATCAACATCTACAAATATATAAGGGGACAATACACAGAGCTTGCGCGGGACCTGTTTTTGGTTAGATCAACACAGAGGACTCGTGGACACTCGCTCAGGTTAGAGGAGAGGAGATTCCGCACAATACGGCGTAAAGGCTTTTTCACGGTAAGGACAATACATGTTTGGAATGCCCTGCCCGAGGGAGTTGTAATGGCGGAATCTGTCAACACCATTATGAATGGGTTAGATAAATTCCTAATGGATAAGGATATCCAGGGGTATGGAGCATAGTCATGCATTATAGTTACTATAAATAGGGATAAAATGTAACAGCTGACAGCAGCATCAGTCAGAAATTTTAGTCAAATCATCATGCATAGGAGACCACAAATAGGTTGAACTCGATGGACAATTGTCTTTTTTCAACCTCAAATACTATGTTACTATGTTACTCATCTCTCAGTTAACCCATTCCTCACCGTTGTCTTCTGCTGCAGTTCTTCCCAGTGTTTCAAGTATAATCTTCACAACCTGCAAGTACTTCTTTCAGTATTGTATCTGCGTTTTTGTATCATTCAAAGATAATTCTTCACAGTTCTCCAGTTCAGCCTTTAAGGGTCAGTAACAAGTCTTCACAGTTATTCATCTTTATGGAACAAAAAGTGAGTGAAATCAATATGTGGCGCTCCTTAAGGTATCTATGCCAGTGAAACAAACTATAGCATGTATCAAATAATAATAATAACAGGATTGTTATCAGCAGTATACATTCCTGAATTCCACTTGTGTTTTCAGCATATCTGAGATAGATTCCTCTGTATTTTCAAGCGGACTCCTTCTCCTAATCAATTTCCTCTCCAAACGACCATAGAATAGAGGAAATGAAGGCAGGATAGTGCAAAAACGTTTTTTAATGCAACAAGACAACACATAAAAACTCCATAAAATCCAATCCCATAAAAATTGACACACGGGCAACAAAGAAAACCCCAGCAGGTATGGGTGATGTAATTACCAGACGTTATGGGAACCTTGCGAGTCCCCAAAATCGCATAGATGTCTAAATAGTCTAGGAAGTCTCCCGGGTTTAAGGCTCCCTGGATGCGGCAATTCCTTCCTCCAAATACCGTTTGGATGATCTCCCGTGCCCCACCAACGCGTTTCAGGTGTGTTCCAGACCCTTTTTCAAGGTAAGTGTGTCAAACATTCCAAATCCCCACTATTTATTCAAACATCCACCAATAGCACGTCCGTCAATAAATTCCTTCACCTGTGTGAAGATGGCTGCCTCCATATTGTTGTAGCGGGTGTCCTAGCAACCGCACCTCCCATCTAGTCACATGACCCTAAATGGGATTGTCCCGTACATCGTCCTCTATGATGTTACCAGCGGTTGTCCTAGCAACCGCTCCTGCCGTCCGGTCACATGACGTAAGGTGCAAATCTCACGCACGTTATCCCGCGAGAGGATCTTCTCTTGATGTCCCATTCTGTATGCGAGCGGCACTTCCGCCCTCGCCCGTTCGTGCAGTGTACATCACTTCCGCCCTCATCCGATCACAATAATTGTCATATCCGGCCCGAATGGAGTAACCTGGCAACCATAGCGTCCATAGCCCAATTCATTATACAACAACGTCCCGTTTCGGATCCATCATAGTTCATAAGATGGGCAGACTCAATTATTCATAGGACGGACGATCTTCATCATTATATAGTGTCACTGCCAGAGAAACAATGACACTTAAAACACTTATTAAAAAGGTGACCATAATCATCACATAAAAAGCTTAAAAAATATTGAATCATACATTAAAACAAAAATAGAAATTCTTTAAATAAGGACCTGCAGATACTCTCAAAAAACATATATATATATAAAAATACATTAAAAAAAAAAAAATATATATATATATATATATATATAAAAATTATTAAATATAAAATTATGCATACATTTTTTTTATACATCCATAAAAAGGGGGGGGGGGAACCCCCATGGGGCACGGGAGATCATCCAAACGGTATTTGGAGGAAGGAATTGCCGCATCCAGGGAGCCTTAAACCCGGGAGACTTCCTAGACTATTGTGACATCTATGCGATTTTGGGGACTCGCAAGGTTCCCATAACGTCTGGTAATTACATCACCCATACCTGCTGGGGTTCTCTTTGTTGCCCGTGTGTCAATTTTTATGGGATTGGATTTTATGGAGTTTTTATGTGTTGTCTTGTTGCATTAAAAAACGTTTTTGCACTATCCTGCCTTCATTTCCTCTATTCTATGGTCGTTTGGAGAGGAAATTGATTAGGAGAAGGAGTCCGCTTGAAAATACAGAGGAATCTATCTCAGATATGCTGAAAACACAAGTGGAATTCAGGAATGTATACTGCTGATAACAATCCTGTTATATTATTATTTGATACATGCTATAGTTTGTTTCACTGGCATAGATACCTTAAGGAGCGCCACATATTGATTTCACTCACTTTTTGTTCCATATTGTTACTGTTTTGTGGGGGAGAGGGATATGCCCACATTGTGTGATTTCTATTGAGGCTGCACCTTTCCATTTGCGCACCAGATAGATACCAGTTCCTTTTTGCTTGTATCTTGTTCATTTCTTCCATATTAGTATTCAATTAGGTGCTGCAGTTATTATGTTTAAATTCAGGGATCATAAACGGTCCATGTTAGAAAATCTTTTTAAAGATGAGGGGGAACATATAGAGTTACTGGATGAAAGTCTAGAAACTATTATGAGGAAATTAGAAAACACCCTCATTAAAGAAAATAAGTGCTGGTGGGAAATGGTAACCCTGGAAAAATATGTAGTTAATAATATCATACCAAGGGGTTTGCAAATCAACAAAAGAGCATCCTTTGACAACTCGTCATGTGCCTTTAAAGAGGAATGGGAAGGAATTATCAACGACTTCTCTATTTCTCTCATGAATTTGATTATTAAAGAAAGAAAAAGGGAGTTAGAGACATTAGATGAGGAGATAAAAGTATACCTCATCACTCCTTTTGTAGACAATAGTGAGTTTAAAGATTTAGAGCAGAGAATAGAGGCTAATTTGAAAAAAACAGAGAAAGCTCTAGTGGATAGAAAGATAAGAAAATACATTTGAGATAAGAAAGAAAAACAGGAGAAATCAAGACAAGATGAGGAGGATTTTGAAGTATCATTTGAGGTACAGACTCATTACTCCTCTACAAATGCAGTAAGACAACCAGAAAGGGATAGAGGACAAAGACAAAAGATTAGGAGGAGGAAGGGTAACTCACCAAATTATTATCAAAGGGGAGATGTCCATTCATCACCATACAGAAAATATACCCAATTGGATAGATATCAGGGTCACTCTAGACCTTGGAGGGACAGGAGACAAGAGAAATATTTAAGAGGACCTGATAGGAAAGAACAATATGATCGTTCAAGGAATAGATTACCAATCAGAAATCATGAACAAGAATGGAGGAAAGGTTATAATCATGAGAATTACACACCACTTGAGCAAAGAAACAGGTTTGCTCCATTGGAGAGAGAACCAAGGGAGGGTCCTTTTTTAGAGAGGAGAGGGAGGAGAGACAATTTAAGATAGACCTCGGAAAGAGGAAATCTAGAGGGAAGAGAGGGGGGAAAAAGAACAAAAGGATTAGTAAGAAACTAAAAAAGAAGAAAAAAGGTAGAATTGCCGGTTTAGAAGGTACGGAAGTCATGTCTGAATCCGGCAACTATAGGCAGGAGGGAGAAAATATCCATCAAGTTGAGACAGGATTAGAAGGAGGTAAAACTAAGATTTTTAACATTAGTTCTTATACTCTTTCTAGTTATGAGATGAGAGTTTTGGAGAAAGGGATGAAGTATGCCCCGACTACTTCCATTAATAAATTTTGCACCTTCGTGGACATACATAAGTTCGTCAGAAAATTATGTCCTAAAAAATTCTTTCTAACGAAAGAGGATGGGCAGGATTTTGGTGCCACTGATACGGAAGCAAATACTCCATTCAAACCTAGATCCATCCTTTTTCCACAGCATGTGAAGGGCAACTTTATGGAGACCTTTTCTACCCTAGTACAGGATGATTTAAAAAATATAAGAAGTACAGGGGTTAAGTGTAACCTTACTATGAAAGAAAGGGATGCTCTGAGACAACTTAAAAATAATCAAGAATTAATCATTAAACCAGCAGATAAGGGGGGTGGAGTTGTGGTGATGGACAGGAGTTGGTATGTCCAGGAAGTAGAGAAACATTTAAGTGACAAGAACACCTATCAAAAATTAAGGACTGATCCCACAATTAAAATTCAGGGGAAATTAGAAGATCTAGTCAAAACTTATGGAGACTTAAATGTCCTTACAAAGAAAGAGCAGGAGTTCATTATTAATACAGATCCCATGGTCCCGGTAATATACCTTTTACCGAAGGTTCATAAGGATGCATAACATCCACCTGGGAGACCGATAGTCTCAGGGATTGAATCAGTGACGGCTAATTTGTCCGAAATGGTTGACTATTTTTTACAGCCATTGGTTGTGAATAATAGATCCCATTTACAGGATACAAAAGACCTTTTAAACTTCCTTTCCACTGTTTCATGGGAAAGTGATATGTATATGGTGACCGCTGACGTCAAATCCTTATACACTATCATCAACCATCAGATGGGTTTAAGAGCGGTAGCTGACTCCTTGAGTAGGAGTGATTTGGAGACGAACACCCAAAATTTTATTATTGATGGTGTACATTTTATCTTGGAGAACAACTATTTTATGTTCGATGGGGACTACTTCTTACAAAGAGTGGGTACAGCCATGGGCACCAGGTTCGCCCCAAGTTACGCTAATATCTTTATGGGAAAATGGGAAACCGATTTCATCTGGGGAACCCACCCATTTGGGGCGAACCTGGTGTCATCTGAAATGATACATAGACGATGTGATCTTTCTATGGAAGGGGGATAGGGAAGAACTCGATACTTTTTGCGGTTACCTTAATTGTAATCCTTGTGGTATCGAACTCACTTTCAACATCAGTAATATGGAAGTCAATTATCTGGATGTCACCTTATATATTAAGGATGGCATTTTGTGCACTAAAACCTTTACAAAACCAACTGACTCTCAGACTTACATTGACAAGAATAGCTGTCATCATAGGAATTGGCTCGATTCAATTCCAAACAGCCAATTCAAACGGATTAAAAGGAATTGTTCCGAAGAAGCTGTTTGTAAGGAACAATTGGATCAGTTAGAAACTAAGTTCCAAACTTGTGGATATGAGAAGGCAACGCTAAATATAGTGAAAAATACTGTTACACAGTTAGATAGGAAAATCCTTCTAAGTAACAGAGAACATGTTGCAACAACGAACAAATTTGAGTATGCTTTTATTACCGGTTATAGTGTACAACACAAAATTTTGGAAAAATCCTTTAAAAAACATTGGGGAATACTCAAAAAAGACCCCATTTTGAGGGAGGTTTTACCTGAACATCCTGTATTTATCTATAGAAAAGCCCCTGACCTTAGGAATTCTTTAGTGAAAAGTGACCTTCCGCCAGTTAGAAAGGAAGGCATTAGGCGCACCAAGGGTTTCCATAGATGTGGTTCCTGCATTGGTTGCAGGGAGATAACCACCGATAGTGGGAAAAAATTGGAGAATCTTTCTATTAATGGGTTAACCCACGATATACGAGATTTTATAACTTGCAATGTTAAAAATGTGGTTTATGCCATTGAGTGTTCATGTCATCTATTTTATATTGGATGCACTTCTAGGCAGTTAAAAATAAGGGTGAGCGAACACCTCAGAAACATTAGAAAGGGGCTGGCCACCCATGCATTATCTAGCCATTTTAAGAAACATCATAGTTGTGACCCCAAATGCATTATTAGATTTGTAGGTATTAAGAAAATAGAAAGTGATCGACGACAGAAAGATATTTCTAAACGTTTGGCTAAAGTAGAGATGGAACTCATTTACAAGTATAATACATTGCAACCAAGTGGGTTGAACTTAGATTTCGAACTCAAGTGGTTTTTGTAGTTCTCCCCCTTCTTCTCCATGGGGGTTCCCCCCCCCCCTTTTTTTATGTATGTATAAAAAAAATTATGCATAATTTTATATTTAATAATTTTTCTATATATATATTTTTTTTATGTATTATATATATATATATATATATATATATATATATATTTGTTTTTTGAGAGTATATGCAGGTCCTTATTTAAAGAATTTCTATTTTTGTTTTAATGTATGATTCAATATTTTTTACGTTTTTTATGTGATGATTATGGTCACCTTTTTAATAAGTGTTTTAAGTGTCATTGTTTCTCTGGCAGTGACACTATATAATGATGAAGATCGTCCATCCTATGAATAATTGAGTCTGCCCATCTTATGAACTATGATGGATCCGAAACGGGACGTTGTTGTATAATGAATTAGGCTATGGACGCTATGGTTGCCGGGTTACTCCATTCGGGCCGGATATGGCAATTATTGTGATCGGATGAGGGCGGAAGTGATGTACACTGCACGAACGGGCGAGGGCGGTAGTGCCGCTCGCATACAGAATGGGACATCAAGAGAAGATCCTCACGCAGGATGACGTGCATGAGATTTGCACCTTACATCATGTGACCGGACGGCAGGAGCGGTTGCTAGGACAACCGCTAGTAACATCATAGAGGACGATGTACGGGACAATCCCATTTAGGGTCATGTGACTAGACGGGAGGTGCGGTTGCTAGGACAACCGCTACAACAATATGGAGGCAGCCATCTTCACACAGGTGAAGGAATTTATTGACGGACGTGCTATTGGTGGATGTTTGAATAAATAGTGGGAATTTGGAATGTTTGACACACTTACCTTGAAAAAGGGTCTGGAACACACCTGAAACGCATTGGTGGGGCACGGGAGATCATCCAAACGGTATTTGGAGGAAGGAATTGCCGCATCCAGGGAGCCTTAAACCCGGGAGACTTCCTAGACTATTGTGACATCTATGCGATTTTGGGGACTCGCAAGGTTCCCATAACGTCTGGTAATTACATCACCCATACCTGCAGGGGTTCTCTTTGTTGCCCGTGTGTCAATTTTTATGGGATTGGATTTTATGGAGTTTTTATGTGTTGTCTTGTTGCATTAAAAAACGTTTTTGCACTATCCTGCCTTCATTTCCTCTATTCTATGGTCGTTTGGAGAGGAAATTGATTAGGAGAAGGAGTCCGCTTGAAAATACAGAGGAATCTATCTCAGATATGCTGAAAACACAAGTGGAATTCAGGAATGTATACTGCTGATAACAATCCTGTTATTATTATTATTTGATACATGCTATAGTTTGTTTCACTGGCATAGATACCTTAAGGAGCGCCACATATTGATTTCACTAACTTTTTGTTCCATATTGTTACTGTTTTGTGGGGGAGAGGGAGACTCCCACATTGTGTGATTTCTATTGAGGCTGCACCTTTCCATTTGCGCACCAGATAGATACCAGTTCCTTTTTGCTTGTAGTTATTCATCTTTGTTTACAATATCCAGTAAACACTTCTTTACAGTTTGGAACCAATCTTTGCTTCATATTGGACAATTCTTCACTAATCTTCAGGCTCGTTTTAACTTATTCATATGAACATTTCTTTAATGCATCTTTAATACAGATCCTGCTTATCGTTATGCCATTCATTGCAGCATGTCAGTTTATATATGGTGTCTAATGATTGTCATTTAATGCCTTACTGGAATTATAGCTTTCTAATAAATATATGAAATTGAACTTTCTTCGTCCTCCCTGTTTCCACCATACTCCGGCAACAACACTTTCGGTTGGTCCAAGGTTAACGGATTCACAAAATCAGTCAGTCCTGACAGTAAGCACTGGACCCATGGATCCGTCGGGTAACCAAACCGCAGGAGGCGGTGCTACGGCAAATATTCTTTCCTGTCTGGATAATCAGGAGTCCATACAGATGCAAATACACTGCTCAAAAAAATAAAGGGAACACTTAAACAACACAATGTAACTCCAAGTCAATCACACTTCTGTGAAATCAAACTGTCCACTTAGGAAGCAACACTGATTGACAATCAATTTCACATGCTGTTGTGCAAATGGAATAGACAACAGGTGGAAATTATAGGCAATTAGCAAGACACCCCCAATAAAGGAGTTGTTCTGCAGGTGGTGACCACAGACCACTTCTCAGCTCCTATGCTTTCTGGCTGATGTTTTGGTCACTTTGAAAGCTGGCGGTGCTATCACTCTAGGCGTAGCATGAGACGGAGTCTACAACCCACACAAGTGGCTTAGGTAGTGCAGCTCATCCAGGATGGCACATCAATGCGAGCTGTGGCAAGAAGGTTTGCTGTGTCTGTCAGCGTAGTGTCCAGAGCATGGAGGCGCTACCAGGAGACAGGCCAGTACATCAGGAGACGTGGAGGAGGCTGTAGGAGGGCAACAACCCAGCAGCAGGACCGCTTCCTCCCCCTTTGTGCAAGGAGGAACAGGAGGAGCACTGCCAGAGCCCTGCAAAATGACCTCCAGCAAGCCACAAATGTGCATGTGTCTACTCAAATGATCAGAAACAGACTCCATGAGGGTGGTATGAGGGCCCGATGTCCACAGGTGGGGGTTGTGCTTACAGCCCAACACCGTGCCGGACGTTTGGCATTTGCCAGAGAACACCAAGATTGGAAAATTCGCCACTGGCGCCCTGTGCTCTTCACAGATGAAAGCAGGTTCTCACTGAGCACATGTGACAGATGTGACAGAGTCTGGAGATGCCAAGGAGAACGTTCTGCTGCCTGCAACATCCTCCAGCATGACCGGTTTGGCAGTGGGTCAGCTATGCTGTGGGGTGGCATTTCTTTGGGGGGCCGCACAGCCCTCCATGTGCTTGCCAGAGGTAGCCTGACTGCCATTAGGTATCTAGATGAGATCCTCAGACCCCTTGTGAGACAATATGCTGGTGCGGTTGGCCCTGGGTTCCTCCTAATGCAAGACAATGCTAGACCTCATGTGGCTGGAGTGTGTCAGCAGTTCCTGCAAGATGAAGGCATTGATGCTATGGACTGGCCCGCCCGTTCCCCAGACCTGAATCGAATTGAGCACATCTGGGACATCATGTCTCGCTCCATCCACCAACGCCACTTGCACCACAGACTGTCCAGGAGTTGGCGGATGCTTTAGTCCAGGTCTGGGAGGAGATCCCTCAGGAGACCATCCGCCACCTTATCAGGAGCATGCCCAGGCATTGTAGGGAGGTCATACAAGCATGTGGAGGCCACACACACTACTGAGCCTCATTTTGACTTGTTTTAAGGACATTACATCAAAGTTGGATCAGCCTGTAGCGTGTTTTTTCCACTTTAATTTTGAGTGTGACTCCAAATCCAGACCTCCATGGGTTAATAAATTTGATTTCCATTGATAATTTTTGTGTGATTTTGTTGTCAGCACTTTCAACTATGTAAAGAACAAAGTATTTAATAAGAATATTTTATTCATTCAGATCTAGGATTTGTTATTTTAGTGTTCACTTTATTTTTTTGAGCAGTGTAGTTCCGTTTATGGAAACTATGATGGATTGCTTGGATGCTCTTCATACAGCTATAATGACACCAAAAGTTCCAGCTCCAGTGGTCTCTGCTTCCACAGCGGTTCCTCCGGTGATGGTGCCTATGTCTCATCTGTAGTTGCTTTCACCAAGCAAGTTTGATGTTACCCCAAAGCTTTGCAGAGGATTTCTGAATCAATGTGAAATTCAGTTCGAACTGTTGTCTGCTAGTTTTCCCATCAGCCCATTCTAAGATTGCATATATCATTGCCCTACTGTCCAGGTCAGGCCTTGGAGTGGGCATTGCCGCTGTGGGAGAGGGGAGACCCTATTCTTTCTAATTATAATGAATTTCGATGAACCGGGAAGAACCACCTCAGCGTCTTTGGAGATTCTCCGTCTACGTCATAGCTCACGCCCCATTAGTCAATAGATTATTCAATTTCACACCTTCTCTTCAGAATTAAACTGGAAGGAAGAGGCCCTTGTCGCAGCTTTCTGGAATGAACTTTCAGATAGAATCAAGGATGATTTAACCATTTGTGATGTGCCAACTAAGCTGGACAAATTAATTTCCATCTGCAATAAACTTGATCTACGTTACAGACAGCATTGCTTAGAGAAATCCAAGGTTGAGCGATTTAACGCGCGTTCTCGACCTACGCCTCATCAAGATCCTTCTTTGTCTCAGTCTCCTGTGATGACAGATGAGCCTATGCAGATCAGACGCTCTCATCTTACGGATGAGGAATGAATTCGTCATCGACAGGTTAACTTCTGCATGTACTGCGGGTCATCTGAACATTTTGTTAAGTTCTACAAACTTCGTCCAGAAAACTCTTGATCCTAGCTTATTCAAGAGAGGTCAAGCTAGGAGTTACCTTGGAATCATGTTCCAGGAAGAAGCCAACTTTGCCTATTTGTTTGGAAGTTCTGGGTTCTACAGTTAAAGTTTCAGCTCTCCTAGATTCCAGTGCAGCCGAGAATTTCATCACTTCAGCCTTTGTCATACGATATAAAGTTCAAACCGTGCCCCTGAAAGTCATAGTTTCTGTTACAGCAGTGGATGGGAGTCAAATTCCTGAAGGCATAATTACTCATCGAACCGTATGTCTCAAGATGAAAGTTGGTGTGCTCCATTCCGATTATATTTCCTTCCTCGTGATTCCTAAAGCCTCTCATGATGTGATTCTTGGATTACCTTGGCTGTGGAAACATAATCCACAGTTCAACTGGCAAACCATGGAAATTCTTTTGTGGGGTGAATCTTGTACCAAGGATTATTTAGCTTCAGTTAAACCCCTCCGGTCAGTCAGTCTTCCCGAGTTACCTTCAGTCTATCTATTTTTTGTGGATGTCTTCAGTAAACAAGCGGCTGACTCCTTGCCCCCTCATCGCAAATGGGACTGCCCAATCAATTTGGTTCCAGGCAAAACACCTCCTAGGGGTTGAATTTATCCATTGTTAATTCCTCAGACTCAAGCTATGTCTGATTATATACAAGAGATATTTATCCAAAGGGTTGATTAGACCATCTTCTTCACCTGCAGGAGCCGGATTCTTTTTTGTTAAAAAGAAAGATGGTGAGTTGCGACCATGCATAGATTATCGCGGGCTTAATGGGATCACTGTGAAGAACAGGTACCTACTGCCGTTAATTCCAGAATTATTTGACCAGGTAAAGGGAGCTACTGCTTTTATGAAATTATATCTTCGTGGAGCTTACAATTTAATTGTATCTGTGCAGGGGATGAATGTAAGACAGCCTTTAATACTCAGGATGGGCATTACGAATACCTTGTAATGCCTTTTGGTCTTTGTAATGCTTCTGCAGTTTTGCAAAGCTATGTAAACAAACTTTTTCGAGATCTTCTTTACAAGTGTTTAGTAGTGTACTTGAATGATATCTTAATATTCTCCAAGGATCTGAAGTCTCACCGTCTCCAAGTTAATGAGGTACAGACCCGTCCGAGGAAAAATCGACTGTATTGTAAGTTGGAGAAGTGTACATTTGAAGTATCTTCTATACCATTCCTTGGTTATATCATTTCTGGGTCAGAAATACGTATGGATCCTGTAAAGGTACAAGCTATCCGAGACTGGCCCACTCCTATGACTCTCAAGGGGATTCAGCGATTCCTTGGCTTTGCCAATTTCTATAGGAAATTCATTAAAAAGTACTCTACGTTGGTCGCTCCCATCACAGCCCTGACAGGCAATGGAGCAAATCCTACAAACTGGTCGTTTGAAGCAACCAAAGCCTTCTCCGATTTGAAGCGAGCTTTTGTGTCAGCTCCCATTTTTTGACAGCCAGGTTTGAACCGTCCCTTTCTAGTGGAGGTAGACGCATCTACGGAAGCAGTGGGAGCTGTGTTGTCACAAGTCTTTGAAGATAAAAAGTCTATCCATGTGGATATTTCCCCCGTAAGTTTCTACTGGCTGAACGTAATTATGCTATTGGGGAGCAGGAATTACTTGCTATCAAATTAGCATTCGAGGAGTGGAGATCCCTTCTAGAGGGAGCACAATATCCCATCACAGTATATACTGATCATAAGAATCTTCTTTATTTGCAGTCTGCTCAGTGTTTGAATCTACGACAAGCTCGATGGGCTATTTTCTTCACCAGATTTCATTTTAGCTCACCTATCGTCCAGGGTCTCAAAATAAAAAACGGATGCCCTTTCTTGGTCCTTTAGTTCCTCCGAGTCATACAATGCTACCACAAATCAAGCCATCGTAAGTCCTACCTCTTTTTCAACAACTCAAACTTCTCCAGTCCCGGTGCCCTCCTCCCGGCAGAACCTTTCTCGCCTCAATTCTTCATAAACGACTGCTTGCTTGGGCTCAAATTTATTCAATAGTCTTACTGGTGGCCACGTCTTAAAGCTGACATCCAAGAGTTTATAGAAGCATGCCCTAAATGCGCCCAACATAAGAATGCAAAGAGTCCTCCTTCAGGTTTGTTACAACCATTATCTATACCCAAATAACCTTGGTCTCATATTTCAATGGCTTTCGTAACCGATTTACCTCCATCAAAAGGGCAGAATACCATTTGGGTGGTAGTGGATCGATTTTCAAAAATGGCGCATTTTATTCTGTTAACAACTCGCAAGTCTAATGCTAGGTTGGAAGTAATAGCTGAAATACCAGATACGGTAATACAAAGAACGTTCTCAGGGCTACTTGATAGGTTAGGGGTTTACAAAAGTCACAGGAGGAGTTCTAGAGAATGTCTACAGGAGCGTGATCTGCTTGTGGGGGCTTGAGATTTGAACCACATGTCCCATATCTGTAGAAACTGGAATGAACTGTTGTGGAGGTATGCAGTGATCTTTTCCATGCTTGCTAAGTACCATACTTTAACAATAACCTGACTAAGAGGTGGGGCCTCTCTCTGTTTCCAGTGGAGGGCAATTAAGCATCTGGCAGCGTTTAAGATCTGCGTTATTAATTTACAGGAATTTGGAGCAGTATTTACAATTGGGAGGCCTAGGAGAAAAGACCAAGGATCTTTAGACACCTGGGTGTTGATCACCGTACTTATTAGGTTTGCGATCTTATCCCAAAACAACAGATTCTTAGGACATGACCACCAGATATGGAGGAAAGAGCCTTGTCCGCCGCAACCTCTCCAGCACAAGGGAGAAGAAGAAGGAAATATTTTATGAAGTCTAGCAGGGACAAAATACCACTTATATAGGATTTTGTAGGCACTTTCTTTTACTAGGGTTGAAATACAAGATTTTGCAACAGCAGTGAAGATATCCGAACAATCATGGTCACCAATCGGTGGGCCCAGGTCCCGTTCCCACTGAAGTATAAATGGCGGGGTCGATGGCTGACTCCAATCCATAAGGAGGTAGTATAGCAAAGAATTAATTCCACGAGCTAGCGGTTTATGATAGCAAAAAGACTCCAGTGTGGATAAGGGCTGAAATGGGGAAGAGTTCGACAGAGAGGAGACAAAATGTCTTATCTGAAAATAGGTGAAAGGGTTTGCCTTTGGAAAGTGATATCTTGTCATGAGATCCGATAAGGGCGCACAGGAGCCCTCGGACAATACATCCAGAACAAAACGATATTCTTGCCTGACCATAAATGAGAACTGTCACAACTGAGGGCTGGAGACCGTGACTGGGAGCCTCAGTTGTAGGGGTTGACGGGTACCTGAATGTTGGAGGAGCGATGGGACTCCTGGACATGCGTAAAGACAGTAGCAAGGATGCCTGAAGGCGTGACCACGACAACTGGAAATATCTTTCAGTGATTTTATTAAATGAAAGTCATAAAACGTGCAAAAACAATAGAAAGTCACAAGTGGAAATTTAGATGTGCAACTGGTTAATACCAGTAACCTGGAATGTAGAGAAAAGTTCTGTAAACTGTAAATGAAGCTAGGGTTCGCTGGAAAATTGAAATAGAAGCTGGAGTGCGCTGGAAAACTGTAGTTGTTGAAGAGTGGCTGCTGGAAAGCCGGAATACAGACACAGGTGAGTAAGGTGATGTTGTAGAGGGTTAATCACAGTGGTGTCGTGTTACACCACAGAGTGTAACACAGAGGAGTCAGGCTTGAATGCAGGAGAGTTCACTGGAGAATCTGTAGAAGACTGCACACAGGAACCACTGGAGACAAATGAAGCACTGACATCTATCTGGCCCAGACACAGGATACTTATACCTGCAGCTATGCAGGCATTGGCTGGGCAATTATGCAGATTTCAGAGCCAGTAGATTGGAGGAGCTGGAACATGTGATTGCATCCAACATGGCTGCGCCCATGCTGGAAGTAAGATGGAAAACCTGGTTTGGAACACAATGTAGAAACATAGTAGTAATGGCGGCTCCGGCCGCAGAGGACAGGAGATGCCAAACAACAAGTGCATGCTGAGACACGTGGAAGGCAGCGGAGGCCGCGGAGGGCGTACAACCAGAAGGGAGATAGTGTCTCAGTACTCGGATCGTGACAGTACCCCCCCTTTTAGGAGTGGCCCCAGGACACTTCTTAAGTTTTCCTGGTCATCTGGAATGGAACTTCTGGATGAATACTTGTGCCAACTTGGAAGTGGGGAATCCATGACAGAATCCATCGGGGAATGAACCCATGGACGATGAGGAACAGACAAGGAAACCAGTTGCCTAGTGGGTGACTGGCGGGATACTTTGCGCTGGGCAGATTTTGGGCAGGAGGCCACAAATTCAGCAAAGTCCTTTTTTAGGGCCGGCCACCAGTTTGACCTGGAAACGACTTTTAAGGTCTTGCGTATGCCCGTGTGTCCGGCAAAGCGAGAGGAATGTGCCCGATGCAAGAGCTTCCTCCTGAAAGCCGGCTTCACAAAATTTTTCCCTGGCGGGGGCATAGAGTCCATCCTCGCTGCGGAGAACGCCACTGGATCAACAATACTATGCTTGACAGTAGACTCAGACTGATTTTCTTGCTCCCGGGAGCGGGAACGGGCATCAGCCTTGTGATTCGGTGACCCTGGACAAAACTGTAGTTTGGAGACTTGGCACGAAGGAAACGGGACATCAGAAGACTTGTAGGAGTATATGTGAACTGGAAGCTCTTTTTGGAAACAGGTCTCTGAGCAGGAAGGACCCCATGCCAGGATACGGGTCGACTTCCAATCAACTTGAGGATTATGCAGACGTAGCCATGGAAGGCCTAGGACCACAGGATGGGTGGCCCTGGGGATAACCTGGAAGGAAATCAACTCTGTATGCAGATCCCCTACCTTCAGACGGATAGGTAGGGTCTTGGAGGTAATCACCGCATTAGGAATCCTACTGCCATCCACGGCAGTTAGAGATATCGGTGATGACAGTCTTTCAGTGGGTAGAGACCACTGCTTAACGAACCTCTCTGTAATAAAGTTTCCGGCTGCTCCAGAATCCAATAAGGCAGTGAGATTCTAAGTACGCTTAGCCACCTGCAGAAAAACTGAGAGATTGCAGTTACTTGGAGATGGAGAGAAATTCGTCACTCCTAGCTGGTCTTCTCCTTGGTGGGCTAGGACCTGAGGTTGTCCCGGACGCTTGGGACAGGACTTGATAACATGAGAAGATTCGGCACAATACAAACAGAGACGCTCAGCAAGACGTCTACTACGCTCTGCCTGAGATAAACGAGAGTGACCTATCTGCATAGGTTCCTCCCGAGACGGAGATGGCTGACGAGGAATGGAAACAGTAGGAATCCTGGGAAATGTGGATCTTCCTCGTTCAACAGCCCTTTCACGGAACCGTAAATCGACCTTAGTGCAGAGGGAAATGAGCTCGTTTAAAGTTAAAGGCAAGTCTCTAGCAGCGAGCTCATCTTTGATACGCTTGGATAGCCCTCCCCAGAAGGCTGCATAAAGAGCGTCATCATTCCAGGAGACTTCAGATGCCAAGGTTTGGAATTGCACCAAATACTGACCGACAGTTTGCGTCCCCTGACGCAGCCGAAGGATCTCTGAAGAAGCTGATGTCACTCGACCTGGCTCATCGAAAATTCGTCTGAATGTTGCCACGAAGTTAGCATAGGATGACAACAGGGCATCAGACCTTTCCCATATAGGTGAGGCCCAGTCTAGAGCGGCACCAGTGAGTAGAGAAATAAGGTATGCCACCTTAATGCGGTCAGTAGGGAAACTGCTGGGTTGCAATTTAAATTGGATCTCGCACTGGTTTAGGAAACCCCTGCAGGCTTTAGGGGATCCATCATATTTAGCAGGAGTCGGCAAGTGAAGATAGGGAGCAGGAACAGGTATGGTGGGTGGGGACACCACCGGAGGCGCTGGAGTAGACACACTGGACGCCCCTAATCCACGGAGGGCCGCTTGAATTTCATCCAGCCGGGAGGAGAGGTCCTGGAGACAGCGAACAACATGACCTTGAGCCGCCTCCTGACGTTCAAGGCGGATTGCCAATTCTTGTATCAGCCCATCCGCTTGGGCCTGATCTCCGGCTGGATCCATTTGGTCAGTGCTTACTGTCACAACTGAGGGCTGGAAACCGTGACTGGGAGCCTCAGTTGTAGGGGTTGACGGGTACCTGAATGTTGGAGGAGCGATGGGACTCCTGGACATGCGTAAAGACAGTAGCAAGGATGCCTGAAGGCGTGACCACGACAACTGGAAATATCTTTCAGTGATTTTATTAAATGAAAGTCATAAAACGTGCAAAAACAATAGAAAGTCACAAGTGGAAATTTAGATGTGCAACTGGTTAATACCAGTAACCTGGAATGTAGAGAAAAGTTCTGTAAACTGTAAATGAAGCTAGGGTTCGCTGGAAAATTGAAATAGAAGCTGGAGTGCGCTGGAAAACTGTAGTTGTTGAAGAGTGGCTGCTGGAAAGCCGGAATACAGACACAGGTGAGTAAGGTGATGTTGTAGAGGGTTAATCACAGTGGTGTCGTGTTACACCACAGAGTGTAACACAGAGGAGTCAGGCTTGAATGCAGGAGAGTTCACTGGAGAATCTGTAGAAGACTGCACACAGGAACCACTGGAGACAAATGAAGCACTGACATCTATCTGGCCCAGACACAGGATACTTATACCTGCAGCTATGCAGGCATTGGCTGGGCAATTATGCAGATTTCAGAGCCAGTAGATTGGAGGAGCTGGAACATGTGATTGCATCCAACATGGCTGCGCCCATGCTGGAAGTAAGATAGAAAACCTGGTTTGGAACACAATGTAGAAACATAGTAGTAATGACGGCTCCGGCCGCAGAGGACAGGAGACGCCAAACAACAAGTGCATGCTAAGACACGTGGAAGGCAGCGGAGGCCGCGGAGGGCGTACAACCAGAAGGGAGATAGTGTCTCAGTACTCGGATCGTGACAAGAACAAGCTAAAGAATGACCGGGAGTAAAAGAAGGATTGTCCCATAGGGGGTTAAGAGAAGAGGGGGATGACAGTAGATTAAAGTGGCGTGTGCAATAGTCCCAGATCTGGCAAGAAAATTCCAGCCCAGGGTGTAATTGTAAGTGAGGAGGTCTGGATTTAGAGGGGGATAAGAGCAAGGACGTCAAAGAAATAGTGTGGCATAGCGCAGATTCCAGCTGAAGCCACCGAAGACTCTGAGCCAGGGCAAACCAAGCAATAGCTTGGCTGAGATGAGTTGCCAGGTAGTAAAGGCGGATATATGGGAAGCTTCTGCCACTTTCCTGTACCGGTTTGCGTAGAGCAGAGAAACCTATCCTAGGAAGCTTGTTTCTCCAGACAAAACGAAGGAACCAGGAGTGTATTTGTGCTAAGATAGAGTCCGGGACTTTCACTGGTAATGTTTGAAACAAATAAAGTAGACGGGCGATAATATTCATTTTTAGGGCTACAATACGTCCCAGCCAGGAGATAATCAGAGACTGCCACTTATGGAGATCGGCTAAGTAAAGGGGAGAAGTTCTCTTTATACAGATCTCCATAGCAGCGTGTAATCGAAATCCCCAGGTGTCGGATTTTAGAAGAACACCAGGAAAATGTAGGATCATGCAAATTTTATTTAAGAGATTTTGCAGTTGCAGTAGAGACTGCTGCAATACCTCCAACCTCTCAGGCTTAAATGCACAGAAAGCCATATTTAAGGCTGCTAGTTACTCTTGCATGGCTTGCACGGTCAAGCAGTACAAGATCACAGACAAAACGAACCAAGACAAGACAGAACTGAACAAGACAAGACTGGACAAGACACAATGGGACTGGACTCTTCCAAGGGCTACTCCAGAAAATATTTTTTTTTAGGCTGGTTATAATGGTACTAGGTGTCGCTGTTGCTCTTGCTCAACAGTCCTTTAGCCTCCTGCAGCCAAAGACTTTGCCTGTAGCAGCCACCTTTCCTGGGAGGATTAGGTCCGCCCCATACTAAGATGCCCCCAGGTTTTTATGATCGACAAGGCTGCTATGTGAGGCTGGGTAAGGCAAGTATGGAACTGGAGTCAAACTGGGACACAAAAAGGAAGGACCAGACACACAGGACAAACACAAACTTCAGCACACTACCGTGTGCGACTGGCACGGGATCACTGCGGCAGATGGTACTCACTAGCGCTACAGTACTGGAGATGGGAAACCGAGCACTGGGTATTGAACCGTAATGGCCGAGGTGATAGCGGTGCAGTCCTTGATAGCATCTAAATATAATACAGGCAGACAGAAATACAGGACCAGACCGTGGAGCAGCACCGGCTACAGATGTACAAACAGGCAGGGCTAGAATACTGAAGAAACCGCTAATTGTGACACCAACGGTACATGTATAACATGGTGGAATAGATGCTCTGAGTGACACAGAAAAACATACTGGGGGACCAGACTGACAAGACACAAGTAATAACACAGCGTACACAGGGCCGGATTAAGGGCCACATGGGCCTGGAGCTGAAAATTTTCAAGGGCCTATACTGAGATGGAGAAGAGCTGTGACTAGTACTGTGTGGGTGTGGCACGAGTCATGTGTGGGTGTACACACCCTGTACACTATGTGCCCCAATGTCTCCCTAAATACATAAACATAGAAGAATTGGATAATTTTGTGAGAAAACTACAAAAACAATTTAAATACTTATCAATTATGATTGCTTGGCCAGTGTCATCATCCTGCTGCCAGCAGGATGGGCCTATTTTTATGTGGAGGCCTGGAGCTGTAGCTCCATCCGCACCAGTGTTAATCTGGCCCTGGGCGTACACACTAAGGGGGTCATTCTGACCCGTTTGCTCGCTGCTTTTTATCGCAGCCAAGTGAACGGGTACCCACTGCACATGCGCAGGCACCGTAGTGCACCGGCGCATGCCAGATGGCCGAAGGTCTCTGGGCGGGAGGGGGCAGAACGGCTGCGTTTGGCCGCCGTTTCATGGGTGCAGTCTGGCCAACGCAGGCGTGGCCGGACCGCGCTGGAAGTGGCCTGAAGTGGCTGCGTGACGTCATACGCAGCTGCCGCGGGCCAGGGAGCGATGAGTAGCTCCCGGCCAGCACGCTAAAACTGTGCTGATCGAGAGCTACTCTTGAAGTGCAAAGGCATTGCTGCTGTGCGATGCCTTTGCACTTCTGCGGGGGGGGGGGGGGGGGGCGCGGCACTGACATGCGGGGCGGACTAGCCCTGTGCTGGGCGTCCCCCAGCATGTCAGTGTGAATGATTGCACAGCTATGATCAAGCTCTAGTTGAGCAAATACAGACTGGAGTACACCAGATTGTGCACAGAATCAGGTACATAAACAGAAGCTCTTAGCAGAGACAGTGTAGACTGGAACACCCAGGATCAGGCACTTGCAGGGAAACAGCAGGCTCAGAGTATGACAGGATTACACAAACTGTTCGGGTTTCATAAGGGTTTGTCGGGATAGACAGAGTAGATCAGGTTTGTACAGAGTCAGGATAAGGACTGAGTATAACCAGCAGCTAGGTCTTAAGCAGGCTGGGTAATAAATGACACAATATCCAATCAGAACAGCCAAAAAGGACAAGCCCCCTTAATGAGGAGAGTCACTGCAGGTGAGCAGCCTGACACACACAAGGCCTAGTGCTAATGGCCTAATTATGCAGCAGCTGGACTGCACACAGAAGACATAGGAGTCAGGCTGCAATTACACAGACCCACCAGAGGTGGCTTGTAACAGATATGTAGGACTGAATATTGTAATATCAGGGGGTTCTCTAATACAGGGGTAGAGAGACAGTATAGGATGTGAAAGGTTATAGGATTAAATCTCCTTTAAAGTATATGATAAGATCTATGTGGGATGTTTTCCATGAGGTGCTGAAAAGAGTTAAATGTCCTAAAGGGATACATGATTAAATCCACCTGAACCAGAACCAATGGAGACTAAGGAACAGTGCATGTTGCAGGTAAAAATGTTAGGAAACACCGGTATTCTAGAAGCAGACACCAGGTGGTTGGCGCGACCCAGAACAGAGGCACGGAGTCTAACACACCGGGGGGTGTTCACCAGGGAACCCCGCAAGGGGATTTGGGCTTCACTGCCCCCGATGTGCAGGTCGTGGCCCCCTGCCTGGGTCACCTGGTATCTGCACAGGAGTCCACAAGGTATTATTAGAATAATTTACCTGTAGAAATGCAGCTGGTAAAGCAGGGATTAATTGCAGATTGACTGACACAGCAGGGCTAATGGCAGGCAGGTTTGATGAGAGCTGAGCTGAATTACAGAGGGAAACTTAAAGTTGCAGGCTGTATATTCTGGATATCAGAGCTGGAATTTGGCAGGATTCACAAGAGTTTGTTTGGAGAATGGATACAGAGTTGCAGGTACTGAATGGAAATTAACTTGCAGAAAGGTCTGTGTGATTAGACTGCCGTTAGCAAAACTGGACAGGTGCAGGATTACTGAGGCAAGGTGCAGGACTGGCTGGAATGGTGCACTGATGACTTGAAGCAGGGATTCCAAGGCAGAAGGACACACTGGATACAGGATTGCAGATCATACTTGCCTACCTGCCCCTCTCCATGAGGGAGAAAATGCTCTGTTTCTGGACTTCCCTGTTAATGTATGATTGTCATCACCTGTGGTGAGCTAGTTAATTGATAAGAAAGGTGTTTCACCACAGGTGATGGCAATCATACATTACCAGGAAAGTCCAGGAATAGAGCATTTTCTCCCTCATGGAGAGGGTCAGGTAGGCAAGTATGGTGCAATGGCCATGTGCTGAGCTTGCAGAAACAGGCTCACACTGGTTCTGACTCTCTCTGATAGTGAAACTCTATCACTGGCAAGGTGGAGTACCCAGAAATCAGCCTTATTGGACAGTTGACCAATAACAGGAGAATCAGGCTGGATTACAGATAATGCATACCATGCATGATCATTTGACGACCCGCCACAGAGCTTCCCGACGGCCGATACGGCAGACAGTGACTCTGCAGTGGGGGGAGGTGACAGGGGGAGTGAAGTTTTTTCACTCTCCCGTCACCCGGCTCCATAGCAGTGCAAGCTAATATGTACGAGAGTTATATTGCCTAATGTGTAGGGCATATAAGGCTGAAAGCAAAACTGACAGATTTGCACATAACAATAAAAGCCCATATTGGACTCAGTGCAAGTTACAGATGGATCCTTCCTTATTTTGGCTCCCTGAGGTGGAGGCGTGCACTCCCGGCGTGACTAGGCGATCTGTCCGCCTAGTCATGCTGGGAGTGCACGAGCCGCTTCCCATTATAAGCGTCCCTGTCTGGGCGTGCCCACCCGCCCGGACGGTGATGCTCTCCATTCAAGTGAATAGGGAGTGTCTCTGGACAGGCGCGCGCTCACAGTGACTACGTGCGCACAGGAGGGCACGCCTAGTCACAGATGTAGCCTGAATAATGGAGGCTCCATCTGTACTCTTTGAAAAAGCTCCCTCTTATAGGACCGAACCACGTTAGAGAATATACCTGCTATTGCCTTTTATTGCCGTGGACCATTTACCACTTCCTCTGTCTGTCTGGGAAGCAAGATTACGCTTGGGACATTATCGAAATGGTCCATGCCAGCTTTTCTCCACTAGGCCAGTGACAGCTTGACTCATTGCATTTTGTGTCTAATTCAGATCTGATCGTAGCAGCAAATTTGTTCTCTAATGGGCAAAACCATGTGCACTGCAGGGGGGATAGCTATAACATGTGCAGAGAGAGTTAGATTTGGGTGGGGTGTGTTCAAACTGAAATCTAAATTGCAGTGTAAAAATAAAGCAGCCAGTAATTATAATTACCCTGCACAGAAACAAAATAACCCACCCAAATCTAACTCTCTCTGCACATGTTATATCTGCCCCCCCCCCCCCCCCCCCTGCAGTGAGCATCATTTTGCCCATTTGCTAACAAATTTGCTGCAGCAATCAGATCTGAATTAGGCACAGTGTCTTTCCAGAGGGAGTGGAGTTAGCATGGTCACGGAGGTTGAGCTGGGAGCTGCAGCTGGACGCCCCCATATGTGCATAGCGGTGATCCCCGCTTCCTGTGCCTGATCATCAGGAGAGCTGGAGAGTGCAAATCTGCCATTCTGTTTGAGTGGTCAATTATGTGAATGCTGCAGGATTGAGAAGAACTGTTGCATATTGCTGTGATATAAGTCCTGCCTGAACGGCTACATACAGAGAACAATTCAAAGCATAGATAGAGACATATATGTGCTTTTAAAAATGTATGTGTATACTGGTCTTTGTGGAAAAAAGGTTTTTCCAAGCTATCATTTACTCAGCATAGAAATGAAGAAAGTGTGTGCACTAGAACTTTGCAAAATCAATTAGTCACCTGTTGGGATAACCACTTGTTCATCAATTCTATTCAACAGATAAAGGAAAAAAAGCATATGACAGGGCCGCAACTTGGGGGCTAAGGGGGCATGTGCCCCAGGTGCAGGATTTGAGGGGGTGCTAAGGAGTTACAGAGGTGCAGGGTTTGTTTGTTTTTTAACTGGCAGTGCTGTGCTGCTACAGTGAGAACGCAGACGGCTCCCGGGGCAGTGTCTCAGACCCACCTGTATGCCCACAGCTGGCTCCAGTGCTGTGTGGGTGAGCTCCAGTACATGGGATCTCTCCCATGCCAGCTACTGTCTAAACTCTCTTCTTTGCCATGCAGTGCTGCGAATAGCGTGCTGTGCACTGTGCAAGCTATAGAAGCGAGCTGTTGGTGCTGTGTTTTTCAGCAGGCTATGATCCCGGCTGCCTGCCCAGCACCAACCGATAACAAGCTGCTGCCGGCTACACACCATTGAGAGGACACGCTGTCCCAGGCTTTTGCTTGTTAACCGGTGCAGTCACCGATGTTACAGAAATCAAAGGCTCACTTTGCTAGCTATCCACTTGACAGTGAAAAATAAGAACCTGGACAACCTCCAACTCTCACCGAGTATCACTACAGTAGCTTTGTGGTAAGTTTAAAGACAGACTTTATTATCAGCACTGTGCTCCCATTTAGCAGTATCAACCTCCACTTTGTCTCTCAGATGGGGGATTTGCTGTAGCTTATAGGGTGATGTAGTGTAGTGATGTAGTGTACCATATAGGATGTGTAGTGTAGTGATGTAGTGTAGCATATAGGGTATGTAGTGCAGTGTATAAAGGCATGTAGTGTAGTGATGTAGTTCAGAGTGTAGGGGATGTAGTACAGTGGATAGAGGGAGGTAGTGCAGTGATGACGTGTTATGATAAAGTGCAGTGATATAGTGCAATGTATGGGGACACATAGGGGGGCATGTAGTGGAACATTCAGCTGAGCGGCATGTGACACTTAGGGCATTTGGGGCACATAGGGGAATATTTTCCAATAGTATACTTTTTTTTCCACATTTTTGATAATCTAATTATTTTAGTCTGACATGGGTTTATTTATTTGTTTGGGAGGACACCAGATTACTTGCCCTAGGTGACGAAAATCCTAGTTTTGGCCCTGATATGCACCAGGACTTTTAATTTAACAAGTCATTTTCTGGAAGTATATCAATACAAGGACTGTGCATAATTCTGTGGAGGTGCCTTATAAGAGTCAATATACAAAATCCACTTTAAGTAGGAAAGGTGATTTAGGACCATTTTTCAGAACCTTTTATATATGTTTGATGTTTTTTATTTGTCTGTTTTTATATATTGGTATTGTGAATAACCAGTTGTTCATGTGATATATCTATACTGAATATTTATACTATTGAAATATTAAAAAACACATTTGGTATAATATCTAGGGTGGGATTCAAATCTTCTGTCCTCACCTCCAGCCCCCTTTGTGCCCGCCGGCAGTATTCAAACATTGCTGCCGATGGGTGCGATATCAGCATTTCAGCTCACCACCCTCAGGGGTGGAGAGCTGAAATACGCAAAAAGTGACCCGTTTGGACGCCCAAAGAGGACTTTTTACGATCGTGCCCATGTCTTTAGTTGGGTTTAGCTGCTTTACGTGGCTAAAGCCGTCTCTTATGGGCGCGATCAGCGCGATGACAGGGGTCATTAGAATTCACCCCGCGATCTCTCGTCACTGTAGACAGGAGATTGGGGACAATAAAACATTTGAATCCTGCCCCTAGAGTGTATGGTTTATTCAGATATCAGACTACAGTTTTTGGTATTTGCGCAAAACTCTCAAAATTCTGTGTCAGTTTTGAAATAAAGTAATTTAAATTTAACTTGGGTCATGTACATTAATCTCCCCTGTTGACCCTTAATTTTTGTGAAACTTCTAAAACATTTTAATTATTTATTTATTTATTTATTATTTACATCTATAATAACATTATAATAAGCAACATAGTTCTCATTTTCCCATGTGGGCAAAGTTACAATTATTCCTAGCAGATATCTTTGAGCATAAAAACCACCTATGGTGAAGTATACTATGACAACCAGCCTTTACATGCCACTGTCTGGGTGCACTTACAGCCATGAAATCATCTACATAAAGGTAGGTTTTTCTGAAAGAATATTTCTAAAAGAATTTTAGGACAGTAACATGAAAAAGTGAAATGATCAATTACAAAGATAGTCACATGAATTGTTTCATATTCATCTGGTGATATTCTGTGAAAACAGGTCATTTTAGTAATTGCTTTTTCCATATTATTAATTTAAAATATTCGATTTTTAACTGCAAAAAAATATATGATTAATTATGTCTTTAGATTAATATTAGGATTTCAAATTAAATAATATGTATTAGTACTTAATTACCTAAAACAATAGTAATAATAACATGTAAAGAAACAACATAAAATAGATGATAAATCCCCGTGATATAAATGTTTGATGCTTTTAACAAGAGCTGCATAATTATGCATGTTCCACCTGTCCATGTAAATGTTCTGTTTATATGTCTCCTTAACACACATACAGTATGAATTAGAAAAAGATTGAATACACATCTGTCATAGTCTAAAAGAACAAATATATTTGGAAAATGCGGGAAAAAAAATTAAGAAAACGTTTATTTTAAAAAATGACATTCTTAAGAAATGCCTGGGATAAACTTAGAAAGTACTTGAAACATTTTCAAAATGTGCAATATGTAATGATTGCGTTAATATACAGTATCAGGTAGCTCTGTAAATTATATTCTTTTCATTTCTACAAGTGACTAATGTTTTGCTACCACGTTGTATTCTTTTCCACAATGTTCTTTTAAGCTGTGTTACTAAACAATCATTTGTCATAATTTTGGTGCTCTCATTAGGTGCACAATGTAGAAACTTAGAAAAAGCAAACATGAATTAAGTACAGATAATGATGGAGAGAAATAGGATTAATATCAATTTTATTAGTAGACCTGATAATATAAAATATTGTTATTAACTAATGTATTTACTTTCTCAGACAGATGTTATGAGAAAATTATTTTTTCTAGTTTTGGTAATCAAGTAATTGGTTCAGTGCATGTAAAATGGAAAATTGCAGATAATGATTATATACAGTATATCATTCACAAACATATATCCTTAGCTATGGACATTGTACACACCTTAAGGTCATACTTGCCTACTTTTGAAAAAGCATTTCAGAGAGATTATGAAAGTAACACCTATAAGCACGGGTGCGCACTGCTACATCGGAGAGGCGTGTTATGAAAATTACTTACATCCAAATGTAAATGAGCCCCAAAGTAAGTAAGATCTATTTGTTCAAGAAAAGACACTGATTTGTTGCTGGATTTGTTTGTGTATTGTATTTTACAAGAGGTTCCATATACTGTAAGTGGCCACGAGAAACCTTATTTAAAATGCATGTATCCATAGGGATCATTGTCAGCCCACTCTAACAGAAAGGGTGTGTGTTGGAAAGGGCAGAGGGATAGAGAGGTGGGGGGAGGGAAGGGGTGTGTGAAGGAGATTGTTAATAGTGTAAGTTAGTGTCTATACTAATGCAGAACTACAAAGAAACCAATTCAGGCGCTATAGAACTGTTATATATTTTACACAATCGATTGTTTCTCACTATACTCGGAGCTGCAAACCCAGTCCAGCTGCGTCTGTGTTCACACAGCTAATTTATTAATGACATTGAGAGACTGCTAATCTCTCACTTCAAAAATGAAAATAGATAAAAGCAAAAGAATGACTGTTTGCGCTATAGTAGTACAAGGTGCATATATGAATAAAAACACTTGTATAATAAATAACCATCTAATTTTATTTCAATACTGTCTGTATCAAAATACCAATACAAAATCTGTAAATGCAAATATCATATGAGCTCACTTTTTACCTATTTTATAACCATATAAAATTCATGTATACATGTCATCCAACATTAATTCTAAATTAGACATCCAATGTTGCAATATGTTAAAAAGTCACATGCTTTATACTACTGTGCATAGGTAAGAAACTTTTAAAAGCTCTAAATTGATTCCCAAATTTGAACCACAGTCTCTTGTATAGGAATGCAGGTTGATTTTAAAATGCTGTCCCACAGCATAAATGCTGCTCAATTGGCATATGAATGCATCTTACCGCTCCAGCCTTTTAGCAGACACTGGCAAGGTCCCTCGCTGTGCACAGCGGTGGGTGGTATCCGTCTCTCACCCGTTTGTGTCAGCTACGACTGATGTTCACAAAAGATCGATGTGCTGGAGCCACTTGTATGTGGACATTTATCATATCTGACTCATACCGTCAGCTGGTTGGCCGCGTCCTCGTTGATGGAGACCCAGCTGGCAGTGCAGGTGTATAGAGTCTCGTTGGCCGTCCTTAGCTCCCAGTTTATTGAGCGGATCTCAATGTAGTGTAAACTTGTAGAATGATCAGCAAATTCTCCCTCTTGAAATAAAACCAGATGGTTGTTTATTTGTTCCCAGTGGGACTATTATATCGGAAGTATAGTAAGAGTCAGGAACACTAAAATAGTTTAACAAATCATTTATTTACAATATCATTGACAATAATTAAAATATACTTATCCACGTTCCTTAAGGCAGTTATACAGGATAATCAGAGTCCTAGCATAAGGTGTAGTCCCAGGGAGCCTCCTGTCGCTGCGTAGCGCCTAGGTCTCGTCAGTCAAAGGAACCCTATTGCCAATCTCAGGTCTCAATGGAGGCTGCTATCAGTCTGACATGACCCTCTATTTAACCCAGAATTCTGAGAGGTGGTCAAGGGATCATATCTCCATCCACATGTCATTGGAGTCCCTGGTCACTAGTACAATATTAGGAAATCTATTGTTGTATTGAATTCTAATGTAGGACAAATAGCCCTTTACCTTTGCATATTTTAGATGTCTAGGCCACTTAATCAAAGGTAAACATCTATTTGTTGACCATGAATAGACATATTGTCTGGCCTGTTATGTAAGCTGAAAAGGAGAACAATTTATTATTAACAACAAACAGCTTGTTCCTACAAAGATGGACAATGAAAGTCTTACAATACAATAAATGGCTATGTGTACACATTTTATACATAGAAGACAAATAGCTAGCTGTAGGTCAGAAATCAATACTGTTACAATCCACCCTTGGCTTCTATGTATTATTAAGTGTTATGTCCAATATTATTATCAGTCAAATTTCCATCCATCCTCCCATTGGCTCATCTCTCTCAAGCTAACAGGAGTAGCTACATATGCAAAAGTTTTTGATGAATTTGGGGAGTGCGGATCCAATATTCTTTTTCTCCCAAACTGAATCCAGTTCATAGAGTGATCTACTGGATCTTTTTACGTTCGATTTCAAAGTTAATGTCTGGTCTGCTGTATGCTGTTCAAACACGATCCAAAGAAAACAAAAAGATGAATCCAACTATCATCAAGAATGTGCCTGATTCATAGCACCATACTCCTTGGTCAGGGCGAGATTCCCTCAGGCCGGCATACATCTTGGTTCAACCTGTTGGGAAAAATAAACAAGTGTTAAGTTTCTTATCAGCATGCTCTTGGATACAAATGATAGGCAGGGTTAGCATCACCTTTAACCAGAACATAGTATGTTTTTCCTTGCCTTAATGCTGCTATCTCCCCCTTCTTTTTCCTAACCTGGTTGTCCCTATTGTTCTTATCAATTAAGAGCTTATACTTAGCTCTGAATATGACACAGTGAGGTGGCCTGGGTGGCATGGGCTCTAACAATCTCTGAAAGGGGGTGGTTCCTGTAAGGACCCTTTCATTCAAACAGCATACTGCCTCCTGTAGGACACTGTCCAAACCCTTTAAAGTGTGCATGGGCATTCTATTGCTTATTTGTTCCTTAAGGAGGCCATTCATTCTTCCTATTAATCCTGCTGCATTTGGATAAAATGGAATATGGTACACCCAATACACATGGTTCTCCTTTGCCCAATCATAGGTTCTTTCTGCTCCACTATGATCACATTGTTCATGCGCCCACCATCCCAGGTTGTATATGTAAATTTTTTCATCTTCCTCCACTGGTGATTGAGTGGCTGATTTGATTTGTACAAGGGCATCAGCTGTGTCATTAGGTGAGAAACCTGTGTGTGCATTTACATGAACAAATGAGATAGACCTGCATGAGTTGTAGTTCCAAATTTGATTCCATATTTCAGGCCCACCCCATAAAGTCTTGGAATGGGTTCTCCAATCTTCTTCTTTCCACGAGGGCATCCAAATAGTGAGACCTTTATACGGGGCCCAACTGTAAGTGTAGATTATCCAAAGACCATCTGTCTCTTGTAGAAGCATCAGTACAGCTTGCAGTTCTGCATTTTGGATGGGTCCCCCTTCACCATTCACATATATAACTTCCTCCAGTACAGATTGGAATGCTGCGGCAGTCCAAGTTCGGCCCCTTTGTGTCAGGGTAGAGGAGCCGTCTTTACACCAAGCAATCTTCTGCTCTTCATCTGTTAAACTGGAGTAATGTTCAGCATTTGAAACTGGAGATTCTTCTTTCAACGGTGGGAGTAGCTGTTCAGTGCTATCGGATTGGAAAGTAACAATTCCTGTAAGGTGGCAGGTGACTTGAGATGGCTCTTGAGAAGCTACTCCTCCCCTCTCTGATAAGTACCACTTCCAGTTCTGTACCATGGGCTTCCGTGCAACAGCAGAATGTGATTCAAATCCTTCTTGCCTCAGCCATACTGCAACAGGGAGGTCTGTACGTATTGCGATTGGCTGTTGTTTGGTTGTGCTCTCTACATGTTGGAGAGCATTATATGCAGCTAGAAAAGTCTTTTCTAAGGGAGAGTATTGTCTTTGTGCTGAGGAAAACTGCTTTTCCCGGAATCCAATGGGCTTCTTCTTTTGTCCCTTGATTGCATTTTCCTGCCATAAGCCCCGAGACGTTCCATGCTCTGCGGTAGTTACATCCAGAAAGAATGGCTGATCTGACTGTAGTGGACTCAGAACATTATGCACCGAGATAGCTTGCTTTGCAATTTGAAAAACCTCTTCTTGTTCAGCAGACCACATAAATTCTTGACTGTCTGCTGCAAAGGGTACAGAAACGAAAGTATTTCCTAAATCCACCCTAGCATGTAAGGCTATTTGTCCATTAGTGTTTGAGATTTGTTCCACCAAAGTTATCATATAAGGTACTGCTGCAGCTAGGGGTGGTGTCGCTTTGTTTAGTCGCCAAGAGTCAATTGACAGTCTGTATGAGCCATTTGGCTTTTTCACGGGATACACTTGATCATTAATGCTTTGTGCTTCACGGAATACTCCATCTTGTAGCAGAGCCTGAACAGTGTCCCCAATTTCCTTCAGACCACCTTGTATGTGGTATTGCTTCAGGTTAGCTGGCTGTGCAGGAGAAGGTATGTGTATGGGTGACCATTTTGTACTCCCTCTAACTACCGGCTTTAGTGCAGAAACCGTGAAGGCTCTTACAGAACCCCCAAAAACAGAATTACCAGAGGATGTGTCTATGGACTGTCCTCTCAAGATATCCATTCCAATTATGTTGTCGGGGAGCTCAGAAACCAACATTGAAGCATCAAAGTAGGGACCGTCCCCTATTTGGAGTCTGCACTGTATCCGGGCAGCCCATGTCTGCATACCTCCTAGTCCCTCTACAGCAACCCATGTATGTTTGCCCGATGGGGTGTCATGTAGGATGCCTGCCCGATGAAATAGGGAAACCTCAGTACCAGTATCGAGCAGGGCTACGCACTGTGTTTGTGTGTTTTGATTCCACTGTATGCTAACATTAGCAAAAGGGCGTCGGTCCCGATGTTTCTTTATACAAATACTGTAGGGTATCTTTGCTTCCCGGGACCCGCCTCCCCTTCATAGGGGCTGTGACATTGGCCAGGGGGAAGTCCCAGTGTTCCCACCCCCTTGGGTCACCTCCCTTAGCATTTCCTGTGCCTCTGCATAAGGGTTTTTAGCTGTGGGGGTAAAGGGTTGTGTAATCTGTACCAGCTTTCCCTCCCCCATTTCATTGTTTTGTCTACTAACTGGTTCACTTTTGAGCTTAGACTGAATCTTTTTCCACATTTCAAACATAGCATCATTTCCAATGCCATCAATCTTATCTTTTGGGACCCCGGCATTCAACAGATCAAAAAACATTTGATTACGTGTACGTCTGTATCTATTGGGGGGTCTATCATGCCACATCTTGCTTTTGTACTGGGTAGCAGGGGTGGCCAGTGCCCTAGCTTGGACTACTTTGTCTGGAGCTACTCCCTTTGGTTGCAGTAAACTCATCTGTTCTAACACAGTAATCATTTCAAACACAGTAATCTGCTTAGCTGTGCCAGGTAAAAGAGTGAACAAAGACATTCTCAAATGCAGTGGGGCTGATTGTAGAAAGAAAGACATCATACGCTGTGTGACATGGGTCATATCAGGACCTTCCCAATCAACTTCAACCTGTCTCCCCCCCACATTTTTCTGAAAAGCAGTCATACATGCCAGCACTCTCAATCGTTCAATCCCTGCACACAAATCTGGCCAAGGGTCAAGGGGAATGAGATCAGAGGGATGGTCATACACAGTAGCTATTGCCTCTCTCACCCTATGCAATAAAGAACGGACACGTAATCCAACTTTGTGATTTTGTAACTGCCGTCTGACTCGTGGATCTGCACATATGGAACCCAACCCCAATGCTTCAGTGGTGTTCAGCATAATAGAGTCTCCTCCATTATCCCATATCTGTAGGACCCATTGCAAAAGTCCCTGTCCCTTTTGCTGCCTGTATTTTGCAACCAACTCGGTAATTTCACTAGGGGTATAATTAAGGGTCTCTGTGGTGATGTCATCACCCTCTTTTTCTGACTCCTCATCCTCACTCTCTGCACTGTTTGATGCAGTGTTACCTGACACATTTATTCTATCTTTTTTCTGTTTCTTATGTGATATTACTTTGGAGGTGGTTACCGGGCGTAATTCTCCGCCATTCACCTCAAACTCAATACCATCATCTGTGAATTCCTCTGGGTCTATTCTACACAGTCCATCCCAATTGTTTCCTTCTACAACAGTTCTAACCAGTAAAGGGTCAACTGTCTGCCTTCCCCTGTTCAATTGTTTCTGGTTCAATACATTTACAACATATTGGGTGGCATTATCTTTTACAGTTTCAATCTCTTTTCCCTGATCTCTAATACATGTACGTAAGACAGCTAGTTGTTCTTTCAATACAGTGTTTTCATCAGTTAACTTAACCATTTCTTCCTCTGTTGTAAACAA
Organism: Pseudophryne corroboree; assembly: GCF_028390025.1. Classification (NCBI taxonomy): domain Eukaryota; kingdom Metazoa; phylum Chordata; class Amphibia; order Anura; family Myobatrachidae; genus Pseudophryne; species Pseudophryne corroboree. The sequence goes on along the minus strand of NC_086453.1, from coordinate 186,181,507 downwards.
AGCCTGAGCACACATAGATAATACATGAGCACATTGTACTCGTTCACCTTTTGTCATTTTACTTAAATCAATATTTACCACAGCATTTCTGGGGTCCGCTAAACGGACCAAGGTAACATATTTGCATGCTTCACGCATACATGGGGTCCAGTGTCCATATTTTGACACCCATGATGGTAAAGTTACACCCTTAACTTTATCAGTTTTAGCCTTAAACCATGCCATCATTTTGTTGATTTATACAGAACAGTTTTTTTTTATATAAGCACTCTGATATATCGTGATCCTGTATCTGATCACACATACACTGATTTCTTTACCTAAATCACAAAACCTCTCTCATATGGATGAGACAGAGAGAAACATACAGGACACACAAACATACACTGTGATTTCCTGCTTCTAAATCACAAACCTCTCTCATATGGATGAGACAGAGGGAAACATACAGGACACACAAACATACACTGTGATTTCCTACTTCTAAATCACAAAATCTCTCTCATATGGATGAGACAGAGGGAAACAGACAAACATACACTGTGATTTTCCACTAAATCACAAAACCTCTCTCATACGGATGAGACAGAGGGAAACATACAGGACAGACAAACATACACTGTGATTTTCCACTAAATCACAAAATACCTCTCTCATCTAGCAAAGAATCAGAGAGAAACATACAATGCGATACCTCCCTCATACGGCAATGAGACAGAGGCACACATAAAACAACTGTATTAGGTCCACTGATCACTATTAATTCTTCCGATCCCACTTCTGACACCAAATTTTGTTCCCAGTGGGACTATTATATCGGAAGTATAGTGAGAGTCAGGAACACTAAAACAGTTTAACAAATCATTTATTTACAATATCATTGACAATAATTAAAATATACTTATCCACGTTCCTTAAGGCAGTTATACAGGATAATCAGAGTCCTAGCATAAGGTGTAGTCCCAGGGAGCCTCCTGTCGCTGCGTAGCGCCTAGGTCTCGTCAGTCAAAGGAACCCTATTGCCAATCTCAGGTCTCAATGGAGGCTGCTATCAGTCTGACATGACCCTCTATTTAACCCAGAATTCTGAGAGGTGGTCAAGGGATCATATCTCCATCCACATGTCATTGGAGTCCCTGGTCACTAGTACAATATTAGGAAATCTATTGTTGTATTGAATTCTAATGTAGGACAAATAGCCCTTTACCTTTGCATATTTTAGATGTCTAGGCCACTTAATCAAAGGTAAACATCTATTTGTTGACCACGAATAGACATATTGTCTGGCCTGTTTTGTAAGCTGAAAAGGAGAACAATTTATTATTAACAACAAACAGCTTGTTCCTACAAAGATGGACAATGAAAGTCTTACAATACAATAAATGGCTATGTGTACACATTTTATACATAGAAGACAAATAGCTAGCTGTAGGTCAGAAATCAATACTGTTACATTATTATACAAGTGTTTTTATTCATATATGCACCTTGTACTACTATAGCGCAAACAGTCATTCTTTTGCCTTTGTCTATACTAATGCAGCAATAATAACCATGAATAATAAGTGTTGTGGTGTGTCGTTTTTTATTTCGAGTATTCAGTTACAGTCACTTTCAGGTGTATCCTGCAGACCACACTTTTAATGTATACCCTCCTAAATGGCTCGTGTTCAGAAGATCCTCTACTGGGGTGAATGTCGGGTGTACCTTTTAGGGGTTCACCTTTACCATAGGTGTAGTCAATACCTATGTGACTTCTGAGTTTCTGTGGGGTTGTCAATGTGTTAAGGGTATGATGACTAGTGCGGTGTCCCGCCTGTGCGGTGTCCCGCTGTGAAGAGACAGGTTTACGGGCTTGGTTCACACACTTACCGCCGAGGGTGCGTTCGGCGTGCCTGTGCCGGCTCAGCTTCCGTGCCCGTGTCCTCTGGTGTCCTTACTTCCCCAGACCGTCTCATCTCGGTCCCTGTGTAGGTCCAGCAGCCACTGTTCTCCTCCTTCTTCGGGTCCCGTCTGTGACTTCCTGGTTCACCGCGTCACGTGATGCGTCGCGTGGTGCGGGATGCTCATGCAGTTCTTAATGTAGAAAAACTTCCCCTTCTCCGGCCGGGGAGGGGAGCTTTTGAGTTCAGTAATACTTGTCATACATTCACAAACATTACTGAACTCAAAAGCGTTTAGTGGGTGGACTGACCCAGTCATACAGCAAAGTTGACAGCAATTGCAGCCTAAGGTCCAAGAGATGTTTGAGTACATAATAAGAACATGTCAATTTTGTTTAAACTCTGTAGTGGGGATGTTATTAGGTAGAATAGTTTAAAGAGTGATAAAGTCGATATTATCTTAACCCATAAAGCTATTCCGTTAAACACACTTTTACCATGGAGCCGCTGCGGCCGCTAGACTTAATATGCACTCTACGTACTTTGTACGCTATTTGCGTAAAGAGTCCCGTACCGTGTACGGACTTAGCGTACAAACGCCGCGCTGGGGGTACAAAGTACACACAGCGCGCACACACTCTTGATATACTTTAAACCTTATTAGTAATGCAATGTAATGATATTATTACACTCTAAACCTTATGCAGCAAAGCACTGCAATGATGTTACACCTTAAACCTTATGCAGCGCTGACGGTACAAAGTACCCGCAGCGCGTACACAACTTATCAATACACTTTTAAACCTTATGCAGTTAGGTAATGTAATACGCTTTAAACCCTAGCAGGAAAAAGAGGACACAACACCAATTTGTAGTTAAACACTAGGCTCCGACACCTCAGCGTATATATCTGGAAGGGGATAACAATACAATTTATACACTACAATATAACAGAGTAAATGGCTACAGTCAATGTACATACGTGAGAATATTCGCATGCGCTTCCTGGTCCAGTCCTCCGCTAATCAGGTAGATAGCGTTAAGAGTCTTCTGACCGGCCAGGCAGCAACAGGCTTTTTATACACTACTTCCAAAAGCAATACAATGGATACTGTAATCCCTTTGTCCATTGGACACAGAGATGCATCTTTACATTACAGGAGAGGTCATAGGTTGATTTGAAAAGGTGGGCGATGTCTTTCTCAACTGCTCTTGTGGGTGGTCTCCTCTGGATTCCCGCCGCATACATAATATACAGTAAATACAGATTATATCTATATTCTACTTCTGCACATAACTATACGCAGGAACATGTGATCTTCCTCTAACCAACACCGGAAAGTTACCCTTAAAATACCCTACAGCTGGATACTAGATATCACCTTATAACCTTAGTCTGTCCCTTCCTATCATGCAAAGGCGAATACCTTAGTCCTGGAATCATTTAAACTGTTGATACTTGCTGATGTGGTGCAGGGGGGCTATGTGTACAATGTGCACTATTTGGATTAAATATGTAATGTTCTGATAACCCTCTATGCGCTCACAAACTCTGCCGTAAATACCCATACCACGCACAGAACCGCGGGAGCGATCATACGCAAATTGCGGATATGTGCACGCACGGCGGAACAAGTGCACGCGCAGCGGGCATGTGTGTGTTGTTAGTACATGGTGTGTGTACTACAATATTTTTCGACTTTGACAGTCCACCCTTTGGCAGTCAACAATAACTGCCACTATCTAAACACTAAACAGAAAAATATACAATACAATATCTACAGATGATTGGATGGTAGGAGGAGAGGTGTACGTGGGAAATGTATGACCTAGTGGGATAGTAAAAGCATGTATGTATGAATCCATGTCTGAGGGGCATGTATCATAGTGCCGCATATGTTCTAGATAAGCTTCGAGGTATTGCGAAGTATACGTTAAATCCTTCTTATCCCGTATTAAGGGTCTGTAAGTGGGCCAACAAACACTACCGAGCTCTTTTTGGCTTCTTGTTCCAACAAATGGGGTGCACATTTAGTTGATGATACATGGAGGGGGAAAATATGTGAGTGCTAATATATGTGGGTATCACCTGTCGACTATGTGTGTCACTAACTGAAGGTTGTAGAGATGAAGATAAGACACATATCTAAAATACATTCACATATCATTTTCGTAATCATTCTTGGGTGTAGTCGATGTCTTTTCTGGATCGGTGTATCTGGAAAAGGGGGAGACAAAGGAAAAACGGGTGAAAGAAACAGGCCATGGAATTCATTTGCAATCCTTATCATAACACTGTCTCTATGGATGGGTCATAAATTAAATCTGCTGCTGCAACAATGCCCCCGCTCCTTAAACTCATCAATTTTGTGCCATGCTTGCGCCGCATCAGAATTCGAACACACCTAAATATCAAACCAAAAATTATGACGACTCCCAGGATACAAAGGAGAAACTTTCCTACACTCATAATAACATTTTGAGCCCATTCTCCTAATCCTGTGAACCAATTTCGTGGGTTCAACTATGAGACCCAGCCGGTCAGTTCATTACTCACAGCAGTCAGGGTAAGGTTGTGTCTCCTTCGGAACTCCCACTGCAACTGCAAGATATCATCCATCTTTTGATCGATGATCTCTGTTGGTTCATCAGTGCTGTTTGTAATATACGTGCAGCACTTCACACCATACTGAGTTGCCAAAGTGACACAGTACCCACCCGTCACAGCTGTGATATAATTAAGGACCATCCTGTGCTGGATCAGTTCCGTTTTGTAAGCTTGCAACTCCCTACCCGTATACCTGAAGGTGTCGTCATACATCTCAGTGATATTATCTATCAAGTTCGCTAGCGCATGGATATACCTATAATTTATAATTCCTCTGGCAGTACGGGTGATGTCTAATGCGAGAAGGAATTGAATCCCGGTGGATTCGTGGATCAAATCAGAGGCTACGTGCTCTGTCCTATCTATGAGGTGTCTCTTGACGATGTGCTCATAGTGAGTATGAGTATAAGGAGTCTGAGCACTGCGGTGAACATCTTTCATCTTATCATGGGTTATGGTCATGACCTCTGGCAACACTCTTCCAACATAACACAATCCCTCTGAGTTTGGGGCAACCCACTTATACGCCTTCCTCCCACATATGAAATAGGCATCATCAGGGAGAACATATTGGACAGAATATGTCATTACCATATTACAAACTTTCCAAGTGAAAAACCCAATCCCTAGTTCTCTCATCTGTTCAGTACAAGTATCAGGCTGGATGATATGAGCACAGTACCTTGGTGATACTTCTCCAACCCACATGGTCTTGCTTCCTCGAGTATACCTATACCGAAAATACATTCCATTGTTGGCTATTTGGCGTACAAGTTCAGAGTCTTTGGGTATCCTATCAGCTCTGTGCGAAAAGGCCATGGTCTGGTTATTCCATGTCACCTCCCAATTTCCTGGTTTTCGGAAATTGGAAATGTTGAAGCATAATAAGGATCTATCTACATGATATCGGTGGAGCTTCAAACTAGGGGGCCTAGAAATATTGAATTTCTTGTCCACCGGTCTCCCGCCCCGTAATTCGAGTACCTCATCTATTGCTAAAGGGTACGGTACTAATCCTGACTTGCTCTGACCTTAAGGTACTTGTGAGCACACCCAGCATTCTGTTTGGTTTAAAACCTTACCCACTAGTGAGTGGTAATCACTCAATGGATGACGGTCCATGTTGATATTAAGGCTGGACTGACATCTCTGGATGCACCCATCCTCAACTATGTTCTCACAATTCTTACAAATGCAATTTTCCTCAGCCAATAACCCTTCACAGTGCCTCCGAGCTCCCTGACTACTAGATCGTTTTCTGATACTCGCCTATGCTCGAGTGATGTGTTGCTCTTGGAATTCTACAAATCCGTCCTCTCCATCAGAACCCATTCCAGATCCTTTCTCGACCTCTCTGGTACTCTCACCGAAACAGACTGTTCTGGTCAACAACAGGGTTAACAGGAAAACACGGAAAGCAGTCTCTTGGGGTAAGTCCATCTTGTTAAGGGAAGAGAAAGGAAACAAGAAGGGGGAGGAAAAGGGAAGGAGAGAAGGAGGGTAGTGGGGGATGGAGAAAATAATAAGAAAAAAGAAAAACTGGTGCGACAACCGCCTCTGGTCTTGTTGTTCTCCACGCTCAGGTGCCGTGACAACAGTCCTGCCTCTCAACCTTCCCGAAACAGACACTCCAGTGATACGATGTTCTCTACACTCTGCTCTTTGTCACGGGTTCTCTCTGGGTCAGCGACCTTCTTACAGTGGGACGAGTGGGCCCAAGTCTCTCTTTCAGCAACCTTTAATGCTGTCGTGCTGGTTAGTAAGACTTGGTACGGTCCTTCCCACCTGTCAATGAGGCAACCTGAGCGTAGAAAATTTAGAATCATTACATAATCCCCAGGTTCAATGTCATGACAATTACTGTTCGGTAAGTCAGGAATCACCAGCTTTAGATTTTTGTTTTGATTCCTCAGCTGCTGGCTCATCTTAACCAAATATTTTACAGTCACTTCGTTATTGCATTTCAAATCATCCTGGGGGTCTATCATTACATGGGGCTGTCGACCAAAAAGAACCTCAAAGGGTGATAGGTTAAGGGGGGACCTGGGAGTGGTTCTGATGCTGTACAATACTAGTGGCAAACCTTCTGGCCACAGCAATCCAGTTTCAGCCATTACTTTGCTCAGCTTGTTCTTAATAGTGCTGTTTACTCTCTCCACCTTCGCACTCGCATGTGGGCGGTACAGAGTGTGCAGCTTGCTTTTAATTCCCATCAGTTTGCACATAGCCTGAAAGACTTCACCTGTAAAATGGGTACCCCTATCGCTTTCAATTATTCTAGGGATACCATATCTACACACAAATTCTTGCACAATTTTATTTGCAGTGAACGTAGCAGTATTTGTGGCAGCAGGGAACGCTTCTACCCAATTGGAAAACACATCAATACAGACTAACACATATTTTAAATTCCTACAGGGTGGTAACTGTATAAAAATCAATCTGTATTACCTGAAAAGGGCCGTCTGTCGGCGGGATATGTGATGGTTCTGGGTTCTGTTGGTATTGACTTTCCAATATTCTTCCTCAAGCAAATAAGACATGTCATTGCTCTCTTACCCGCATGAGAAGAAAATCCTGGCGCACACCAGTAGGCTCTCACCAGCTTACACATACCCTCTTTACCCAGATAAGTCAGACCATGTGCCGCCTCAGCTAAGCTTGGAAGATATGCTCTGGGGGCCACTGGCTTACCCTGTCCACCTGTCCAGAGTCCTAAGGACTCCTCGCCATATCCCTTTGACCTCCAGACCGCCTTTTCCTGTGGAGAACACAAATTTTGTATTTCACTTAATTTTTGTGTGTTGATGGTGTTGAATATCATCAGTGATGTGATATCTGTTTGTATGGGGGTGCTGGCTGCTGATTTAGCAGCTTCATCTGCCCGGCTGTTACCAAGTGAGATTGGATCTTGGTTGTAAGTGTGTGCTTTGCACTTGATAGCAGCCACTCTGTCTGGTTCTTGTATCGCTGTTAGAAGCCTTTTTATGTGGGATGCATGCGCTACAGGGGTGCCAGCTGCCGTCATGAAATTTCTGAGGCGCCATAGTGCCCCGAAATCATGCACTACTCCAAAGGCATACCTGAATCTGTATATATATTGGCTGACTTACCCTTGGCCAATTCACACGCTCTGGTTAGGGCGACCAGCTCAGCAACTTTTGCTGAGTGCGGTGGGCCCAGGGGTTCAGCTTCTATGATACCTCTGTCATCTATAACTGCGTATCCAGTACACAGGTCTCCCGAGTCCGTCTGGCTGTGGCAACTACCGTCAGTGTAAAAAATAAAATCTACGCCTTCCAGTGGGTTGTCACTAATGTCGGGTCTTGCAGTGAAAGTCTGGTTCAGATATTCCATACAATCATGCGTGTCAGTATCTGCACTAAATCCTCCTTCACCATCATTCTCATCCTCCACCCTTTGTGCCTGTCCAGGCACACCCGGCAGATAAGTTGCAGGATTTAGTGCGCTGCATCTATTTATGGTGATGTTTACAGAGGCCATTAGTGCTAATTCCCACCTTGTAAACCGTGCTGATGAGACATGTCTGGTTTGGGCGGAGTTCAGTAAGGCTGATACTGCATGAGGCGTATGGACTGTCAGGTTGTGTCCTAACACTACGTCTTCACTTTTACTCACTAGCAATGCTATCGCTGCAACACTTCGCAAGCATGTGGGGAGAGACCGCGCTACGGTGTCCAACTGTGCACTGTAGTAAGCTACCGGCCTGCTGGCATCACCATGTCTCTGGGTTAGGACACCTGCCGCACACCCAGCACTTTCCATACCGTACAGTTCAAAGGGTTTCCCATAATCTGGCATGCCTAATGCAGGTGCCTGTGATAGGCACTGTTTGAGTCTCTCAAATGCCAGTTCGGACTCATCTGTGTGCGAGATCCGATCTCGATTGTTTGAAGAGACCATTTCTTGCAAAGGTAAAGCCAGTATTAAGAACCCTGGGCTCCAGTTTCGGCAGTACCCACACATTCCAAGAAAAGTGCAGATCTGTTGCTGGGTTTGTGGCAGAGTCATGTCGCGAATCGCCTGTATTCTATCAGCGGTAAGGTGTCTAAGGCCTTGCGTCAAGCAATGTCCAAAATATTTTACCCTGGTCTGGCACAACTGCAACTTATCCTTTGAAACCTTGTGTCCCGTATTAGAAAGGTGAAACAGAAGCTGTTCGTGTCTTCCAAGGACGATTCAAGTGAATCAGAACACAGCAGTAAATCATCTACATACTGTATTAATACTGATCCGCTCTCAGGTTGAAAGGATTGTAAACAGTCATGCAGAGCCTGGGAGAAAATACTTGGGCTGTCAATGAAACCTTGGGGTAGGCGAGTCCAGGTGTACTGTACTCCCCTGTATGTGAATGCAAACAGGTATTGGCTGTCAGGGTGCAGAGGGACAGAAAAGAAAGCAGAACAGAAATCAATGACAGTGAAAAATTTTGCAGTAGGGGGAATTTGCATGAGGATGACAGCTGGATTTGGCACTACTGGGAATTGGCTCTCAACTATTTTGTTTATCCCTCTTAGATCCTGCACTAGCCTGTAACCCCTCCCCCCACTCTTTTTCACAGGGAAGATGGGACTATTGGCAGTGCTGGATGTCCTAACTAGGATGCCCTGTTGTAGCAAGCGCTCTATGACTGGGTACACTCCTAATTCCACCTCTGGCTTCAGAGGATACTGTGGGATTTTTGGAGCTATCCTACCATCTTTTATTTGCACTACTACAGGAGCTACATTCGCCATCAATCCAGTGTCTTGTCCATCTTTGGTCCAGAGGGATCCCGGTATTTGTGAGATCATTTCCTCCACCTTGGATGGGCACCTGTCTATACCAGCAGAGTGTGACATTAGCCTTTGTGGGGTGTCTAACATATCCTGCACTTCCTGAACGTGATTCTCGGGTATATCCAAGAAGACACCCTCAGGAGTACAATATATGACACACCCCATTTTACACAATAGATCTCTCCCCAGTAGATTAGTCGGAGCCGATGCAGCTAACAAAAAGGAATGCTTGGTCTGCAAAGGCCCTATCGTAATCTCTGCAGGTTTACTCAAAGGGTAGTGTTGTACTACTCCTGTTACTCCCATTGCCGAAATTGTTTTACCCGTGGTTTTTATACCTACCGTTGAATTTAACACTGACCTGGCCGCCCCTGTATCTACAAGAAAAGGTAGTGATCTACCAGCTACATCTACTGTGACCTCAGGTTCACTACCAAGGTTAGCAATCAACTTCACTGGCTGCAGACTACAGGTGTGGCCCAACCCTTATTGTATATTGTGACCCTCCCGCAGTGCGCTGGCAACTACAATAGTAGCTGAGAATTTTCAGAGGTCTGCCAGTCCCTCCTAGGTGGGTACCTCCTTGTTTCCCCTGCATGCAGCTCATAACTTCTCCTATGCGATCCCTGATCCCTATCATGTGTATTATAATGTGGTTCATATCCTGGTCTAGGGGGTCGATATACCTTATGTGTGCCTTTATAACTGCAGTTCCGTGCAAAATGTCCTTCCTTCCGGCAGTTATAGCATACTACTACATGCGACTTACCATCAGGGGTCTGGGGTTTTGGCTGATGCGGTTTGGATGTAAGGGCATTTATACTTACTGTCATCAGCTTATCCCCCTGTGACTCCCTGTGCTTAATGATGTTCCGATTGTGCTCGATAGCGGACTCTCTTAATGCAGCCACCGAGATACCTCTCCAGTTAGGTAGAGTGGTTTGTACCCTTGTTCTTAATGTCTCTTTTAACCCGTCCATTAATACTGACACAGCTACCTCCCTGTGATGTACATTTTCCTTAATGTCCTCGACCCCAGTGTATCTAGCCATTTCCTGCAGTGCTCGATGGAAATATTCAGAAGCAGTTTCACCTTCTTTTTGTCTTATGGAAAAGATTTTATTCCACTTGACAACAGTAGGGAAATATACTCCTAATTGCAGATTTATCTGTTGTACATTCTCCTGAGTGTATTCATCAGTGAGAGGTGCTTCTGCATCTAATTTACAATCAGTAATGAATTTCGCGGGGTCAATATTGGAAGGTAAACATACTCGTAGCACTGTTCGCCAATCTTTGTTTGTGGGTTCGGTGGCGTTACCTAATTCTTTAATAAACCTCTGGCATGCGACTAGATCCTTTCTGGGATCGGAAAATTCAGACATAATTGTCCTCAATTCTGTCCGGGACCAAGGACAATGCATAGCAATGTTCCTGATGGGAGTGACTCCCTGAGCGTCAGTCTTCCCATTGGGGACTGCGATCACCCTGACGGGATTTAATTCAATTACATCATTCTGAGTTGACTCCACAATCTGAGGTGCTATTGTCTCTGCATAATGTATGGTACCGTACTTACCTGTGGACATGACCTCACTTATCCCTCCGCTAGGGGGCCTTACAACTGATCTTACTGGTTGGGCCGTGCCCACCTGAGTGTTCTGTATGGTGGCTGCTAGAGAGAGTGCCGATATCGTGTTGGGCTCATCTTCTTGCTCACAGTCCTGAGGAAAGTTTAAAATGGGATACAACTTGCACGGTTTAGCATTAGTACATTTATCAACTATACTCTTATCAGGTACCAATATGCCATTGTCTGTAGCCACTTTCTCCCCTACAATATATGGTGGTGGTGGTGCAGTTGCCATCATTTTCCTGCTAGGTTTGGAACCTGCTGCGTAAGCTAGTTCCCTTTGCATATCGCCCTCTTGCTGCCATAAATTTAAACAATCTGTATGTCTAATCCTTTGTTTTCTGGATTTTATTAGACATATCCTACTCCTTAAATTCTGCAATACCTCTGGTTCAAAACTACCTATCCCAGGAAATGATGCTTTATCCCCCACAGTCATTCGTGTCCATTCATCACAAAAGGTCTCAGTGTGGGGACCATACTTCCCCCACATTACCAACCGAGCTGACCCCCTGGGTCTCAATTCTGCTGTCTGAATCCTGACTGAGGAACGTCCCTGTGTTGTGCACTTGGCTCCCATTGTGGACCCTTTTAACACGGGAAAATTTCCTAAAATGCTCCAAACACAGTAGTCTAACGGTGGAAGTCCTCAAAGTTCTTCCACTAACTTCTTCTGCTCCGAGTACCATGGATACGCCCTATTTAGCAGACACGTGTAGCCATTGCAGGCTCTACTTCGACCTATATCCCCTGGGCCTTTAGGAGTAACTTACCGTACCCAGTGAATATCTGCCTAAAAGACAATGTTTACACAAATCACGCTTGCATGTGCTTTACACAACGCATATGATGACGAGATTTACGCACAAATATGCAAAACTTCGTATCACGTTGCGCCACGTATTGTTCACACAACCGTGCGGTCCAATGGTAACGCTTATAGACACTTGCTATCTATAAGTTGTAGGATCACTGGAGTCTTCACACTGTGCTCCAAAACAGCCGGAGGGTAATACCAAGAAAACAACAACTTCACAAAGCTTTATCACACTCCGTTGCACGTGTTCACCTAGACCGTGCTCACCAAGTTCACAGAGTTTCACTGAGTTCACCGAGTTCACCGAGTTCACCAAGCAGGGTTCAATACATTCACACCTTTTTCAGCCCACACTAACACTCTATAGTTTTCTGACCAGAAATATATCCTTTCCTGTTAACTGATAGCTTTCCCCAGAGGTAATACAGTAGAAAAGGTTTTATTTAAACTAAATTTTGGAAACCGAGCAATTTGTGCTATTGTAGCGTGGCTACTGTTCCGCCCCTAAACTAAACAATGCTATTGTGTAATTTGTACTTAGCGGTCGTACCCTTACGCACGTTGCGTAAACACGCGACCATGCGTATGTCTTTACGTTGCATACGCAGTCCCGTACTTTGTCCGAGACACGTGTACAAAAACCGTACATCCGCAATAGTACAAATCCCACACTTCTATAAATGTAAGCGATATTACCTATAATCGTTTACTTAACACAACACAGTTTCTTTCTGTATGAACTTGTTTAACTAGGCCAGACTGTATTTGTGTTTTACGTTTACTTCCTTAATATTTATTCTATATTTTAACTAAATAGCAACAAATTTCTCCGTACAGGTCTAAATGAATCTAGTAATAAGTATTTATGGCAACAATATGAGCAGGTATACAAATACAAAGTACAGGTGTATGCTTGTGTTGTGTGCGTATTTGGCGCCAAAATAGAAATTCACAGACCTTTAAAAAAAAAAAAATGAATAGCTTTGCGTATTTACTTTACGGGTCCCACCAGCATCCCTACAAACCATGCAGAGCAGACGCCATCTAACCAGCAATTACTTAGGGTTTACAATGTATTCTACGGCCAGGAAAAGGTTCACGTAGGATACCCTTCCGCCCTTTGCTGATAGATAAAGTCTGCTTTAACCTGCTAGGCTGCGGGTATGAGGAAAAACCGGACGATGCCCCCAATTGATAAAGTCGATATTATCTTAAATCATAAATCTATTCCATTAAACACACTTTTACCATGGAGTCGCTGCGGCCGCTAGACTTAATATGCACTCTACGTACTTTGTACACTATTTGCGTACAGAGTCCCATACCGTGTACGGACTTAGCGTACAAACGCCGCGCTGGGGGTACAAAGTACACACAGTGCGCGCACACTCTTGATATACTTTAAACCTTATTAGTAATGCAATGTAATGATATTATTACACTCTAAACCTTATGCAGCAAAGCACTGCAATGATGTTACACCTTAAACCTTATGCAGCGCTGACGGTACAAAGTACCCGCAGCGCGTACACAACTTATCAATACACTTTTAAACCTTATGCAGTTAGGTAATGTAATACGCTTTAAACCCTAGCAGGGAAAAGAGGACACAACACCGATTTGTAGTTAAACACTGGGCTCCGACACCTCAGCGTATATATCTGGAAGGGGATAACAATACAATTTATACACTACAATATAACAGAGTAAATGGCTACAGTCAATGTACATACGTGAGAATATTCGCATGCGCTTCCTGGTCCAGTCCTCCGCTAATCAGGTAGATAGCGTTAAGAGTCTTCTGACCGGCCAGGCAGCAACAGGCTTTTTATACACTACTTCCAAAAGCAATACAATGGATAATGTAATCCCTTTGTCCATTGGACACAGAGATGCATCTTTACATTACAGGAGAGGTCATAGGTTGATTGGAAAAGGTGGGCGATGTCTTTCTCAACTGCTCTTGTGGGATGGTCTCCTCTGGATTCCCGCCGCATACATAATATACAGTAAATACAGTTTATATCTATATTCTAGTGATGAGCGGATTCGGTTTTACTCGGTTTTACTCGGTTCTCAAAACCGAATCTTATTGGCTCACTGATGTCACGTGTTTTGGATAGCCAATAAGATTCGGTTTTGAGAACCGAGTAAAACCGAGTAAAACCGAATCCGCTCATCACTACTATATTCTACTTCTGCACATAACTATACGCAGGAACATGCGATCTTCCTCTAACCAACACCGGAATGTTACCCTTAAATACCCTACAGCTGGATACCAGACATCACCTTATAACCTTAGTCTGTCCCTTCCTATCATGCAAAGGCGAATCCCTCAGTCCTGGAATCATTTAAACTGTTGATACTTGCTGATGTGGTGCAGGGGGGCTATGTGTACAATGTGCACTATTTGGATTAAATATGTAATGTTTTGATAACCCTCTATGCGCTCACAAACTCCGCTGTAAATACCCATACCACGCGCAGGACCGCGGGAGCGATCATACGCAAATTGCGGATATGTGCACGCACGGCGGAACAAGTGCATGCGCAGCGGGCATGTGTGTGTTGTTAGTACGTGGTGTGTGTACTACAATATTTTTCGACTTTGACAAGAGGTTGAGTGGGTGGTTCTGGAAACTGTTCACTAATGCATCAATTTCACTATACTATTCTGTGACACAACAGTTGCCATTAATTAATTCATGTTCTGAGAATTTAATATATTAAATGTGTGGCCATAATAACTACAATTTTAATATCTGTTTAGCCAACACCTCAATGAATGCCACAAAGGTATGTCTATATTAAAGACTTAAAGTGCACTTGAGCATTTGCTGTAAGTTACAATTCTGCATTCTCACATTTTTTTCAAAACTAGACAGATAGAGTTGATTAATAGCATGCTATGATTCAGTGCTCATTTTTCACATACAGGTATTGTTAGTAAATGAGTCCTCAGAAAAAAGCAATACACACACCAAAAAAGTTAAATAGAGCAGAGTAACTACAAATTGCAAAATGAACAAAGCTGCACAGTACAGATGGGGTGTTGAGACCAGGGATGGGAATAAAACTGGGACCATACCAGCATGAAGCAAGTCTGTTTTAAAATAAAGTGTGCAACAACTAGCGCCAAAGACCCATGCAACGTAGGCAGGAACACACTAGTTAAGAGGGCTCTTCCAATAAAAGCTTAATTTATTATATTTTAATTTTGTTCATTATATAAACTCATCTATTAGGAATTGAAGGTTACATTGAAAAAAAAAATAACAACACACAATTCAGTTATTCCATTTTGGCCCTCATTCCGAGTTGTTCGCTCGCAAGCTGCTTTTAGCAGCATTGCACACGCTAAGCCGCCGCCTACTGGGAGTGAATCTTAGCTCAGCAGAATTGCGAATGAAAGATTCTCAAAATTGCGAATAGAAATTTATTAGCAGTTTCTGAGTAGTTCGACACTTACTCTGCCACTGTGTCCAGTTCAGTCAGTTTCGTTCCTGGTTTGACGTCACAAACACTCCCAGCGTTCGCCCAGACACTCCCCCGTTTCTGCAGCCACTCCCGCGTGTTTCCCAGAAGCGGCAGCGTTTTTTCACACACACCCATAAAACGGTCAGTTTCCGCCCAGAAACACCCACTTCCTGTCAATCACACTCCGATCACCAGAACGAAGAAAAAACCTCGTAATGCCGTGAGTAAAATACCAAACTTCTTAGCAAATTTACTTGACGCAGCCGCAATGCGAACATTGCGCATGCGCAGTTAGCGGAAAATTGCACCGATGCGAAGAAAGATAACGAGCGAACAACTCGGAATGAGGGCCTTTGTCGCTCTAATCTCCACAACTTTATAAATATTTGTAATGATCACAATTTTAACAATTACATAATGTCTGAGTTCGGAAAAAAACTGTGTTCCCTAATGCACACCGAGTGAATAATATTTCTACATAATAATAGTCAGATAATACGGAGATCTTAGTTGCGTATATCTGCAGATATAGGGTTAAGCCCCCAGGCCGACCGACAAGGCTTCTCCGTCACTGGGGGTCCCTAATACTAGGTATGGGCCGGGGGTGCAGGACCCCACGATGTCGGCACAGGTCGGCCACCCCAGGTCAGCACACAGGTGAGAATTAATAAGGGTTAATAAGAAGCACAGAAGTGCTATGTAAGTGGTGTGATTAAAATAATGTATACAAAGTGATAGGAAAAATAATAAGTGTTAATAAAGTGTTAGGGTGTGCCGACCTGAAGCAGCCCAGCCATACCGACACAGGGGCCACCGCACCCCACACCCACCCCATAAATAATTACAAATATATCTGGGTTAAATTCCCAGTGTAAGGCCACATGGTAGTGGCACCTACAGCATCTGAGAGCCAGCTTACCTGGGGATACCCCTGGCTTCCCCTATGGCACTTCTGGAGTCAGCAATCCCTCCTAATGCTGACCCATTTATGCCTCTCTATATACAGAGAGGCATAAATGGGTCAGCATTAGGAGGGATTGCTAACTCCAGAAGTGCCATAGGGGAAGCCAGGGGTATATCCAGGTAAGCTGGCTCTCAGATGCTGTAGGTGCCATTACCATGTGGCCTTACACTGGGAATTTAACCCAGATATATTTGTAATTATTTATGGGGTGGGTGTGGGGTGCGGTGGCCCCTGTGTCGGTATGGCTGGGCTGCTTCAGGTCGGCACACCCTAACACTTTATTAACACTTATTATTTTTCCTATCACTTTGTATACATTATTTTAATCACACCACTTACATAGCACTTCTGTGCTTCTTATTAACCCTTATTAATTCTCACCTGTGTGCTGACCTGGGGTGGCCGACCTGTGCCGACATCGTGGGGTCCTGCACCCCCGGCCCATACCTAGTATTAGGGACCCCCAGTAACGGAGAAGCCTTGTCGATCGGCCTGGGGGCTTAACCCTATATCTGCAGATATACGCAACTAAGATCTCCGTATTATCTGACTATTATTATGTAGAAATATTATTCACTCGGTGTGCATTAGGGAACACAGTTTTTTTCCTACACAGAATTACCCCTCCCCTTTTAGCACCTGAGTGACATTACAATCTGATTGAGCAGCTTTCCACTTTGTGTAATGTATATAGAGAGGCATAAATGGGTCAGCATTAGGAGGGATTGCTGACTCCAGAAGTGCCATAGGGGAAGCCAGGGGTATCCCCAGGTAAGCTGGCTCTCAGATGCTGTAGGTGCCATTACCATGTGGCCTTACACTGGGAATTTAACCCAGATATATTTGTAATTATTTATGGGGTGGGTGTGGGGTGCGGTGGCCCCTGTGTCGGTATGGCTGGGCTGCTTCAGGTCGGCACACCCTAACACTTTATTAACACTTATTATTTTTCCTATCACTTTGTATACATTATTTTAATCACACCACTTACATAGCACTTCTGTGCTTCTTATTAACCCTTATTAATTCTCACATGTGTGCTGACCTGGGGTGGCCGACCTGTGCCGACGTCGTGGGGTCCTGCACCCCCGGCCCATACCTAGTATTAGGGACCCCCAGTGACGGAGAAGCCTTGTCGATCGGCCTGGGGGCTTAACCCTATATCTGCAGATATACGCAACTAAGATCTCCGTATTATCTGACTATTATTATGTAGAAATATTATTCACTCGGTGGGCATTAGGGAACACAGTTTTTTTCCTACACAGAATTACCCCTCCCCTTTTAGCACCTGAGTGACATTACAATCTGATTGAGCAGCTTTCCACTTTGTGTAACGTATAATGTCTGAGTTCACCTGGAACTTTGATGAAGCTCTGTTATCTGATAAAACCTCATGTGCATTTTCAAGACAAATTACCACTAAAAGTAGTGCATCATAAAATAGCCATTAAGGGGGCAGTTGAGTATGAGTCAGATGTATAATATACTCACCCTAGTAAGATTAGAAGCACTGACTTTATATTTTGCTACTCTATTACAATTTACCAATGTATTTAAATTATTCTGTAGCCATTTACTACCATTCTCTTTGATAACCCTACACAAAGTAGCTTTGTGGCATCAGCAAATATGGACATTTCATAATTCATCTGCAAGGTCTTTAATAATAGTTTGAAGAGGTCAGGTCATATACAAATGTAGCATTGCTCATCCATCCGAGTGGCTGAGTGCAACTATTCGCAGCCTCGATTAGGCAATGCTATTCCTATGGATCGCAGGTGCGAATAGTTGCATGTGCCTAAGAATGTGCTCACTTTCTGCAGAAAATACACTAGAAAAGAGGCATCTAAGAGGAGACATTATTAATATCTTCAAATATGTAAAAGGTCATTACAAGAAGTTAGCAGGGGATTTGTTTATTAAAAGAACTCTGTATAGGACACGTGGGCACTCGCTGAGGCTAGAGGAGAGAATTCCGTACACATCGTAGGAAAGGGTTCTTCACAGTAAGGGCAAAAAAGATTTGGAACTCCCTGCTGGAGAAGGTAATAATAGCGGACTCTGTAAATGCATTTAAAAACGGATTGGACAAATTTCTAACTGAAAAAAGTATCCATGGCTATAGCATCTCCTATATATTTGTCCAGATCTGTGACTCTGTGACTCATTTCCTAACGCTGGGCGGAGTCATAACGCTGGGCGGAGTCAGTCATAGAGTCGCAGATATGCACAAATATGGCATTGCATATACACATATATAGGAGGACACTATACACATATATAAAGGTATATAGGATGCTGATGTTACCTCTCCGGCCAGATGTGTCGTCCTCCCTGCGGTTCCCGGCTCCTGTAGTTGGGTTAGGAGGGTGGCTGAGCCCGGGCACAGGATGCCATGAGAAGGATGAGGATGAGGCAGAGGATGAGGCCGCCTCTTGCCGCTGCTACTGCAGCCACCGAGGATACCCGGATCCCCTCTCCTGAGTCTCTGTCATCACCCTGCGCGTGTCACTGCTCGAAGCACTCCCGCCCGTCACCTGTTGCTGCCCAGGCGCAACCCCAACTCTGAGCTGTTGCCGCCGTTACCCAAACAGCAGGAGCAGCGGCAGCAGCAGGTTTGAGGGAGCATGCATCCGGGTCACTACAGTGCTGCTGCTGCTGCTGCTGCTCCAGCAGATTGTGTGTGTGGTGTCTTGTGTATAGTGTGTACATGGGGTATGTTTACAGTGTATCATGTGTGAATGGTATGATGTATATACAGTGCCCCTCCCCCACCCGTGGCACCCCCGCACCCACCCCTCCCCCACCCACAGCACCCCGCATCCCTCCCCTCCACCGCCCACAGCACCCCCGGACCCCCTCCCCCACCCGCGGCACACCCAGACCCCCTATCCCACCAGTGGCACCCCTGCACACACCCCTCCACCACCCGCTGTGCCTCCGGACCCCCTCCCCCATCCACGGCTCTCCCCAAGACTGCCCCTCCCCCACCCATGGCACCCCCGTCCCTCCCCCACCCACGGCACCTCCAGACCCCCTACCCCACCCGCGGAACCCCCTCCCCCCCTTTCCCACCCGCAGCACCTCTGGAACCCCTTCCCCATCCGCGGCAGCACCGCACCTGCCCCTCTCCCACCTGAATCACCTCCGAACCCTCTCATCCATTCACGGCCCCCACTCCCCCACCTTTAGCTCCTCCCGACACCCTCCCCCATCCGCGGCACCCCCGCATCCGGCCCTCCCCCACCCGCGGCACCACTGCAACCACCCCTCCCCCACCCGCAGCACCATGGCAACTGCCCCTCTCCCATCTGCGGCACACCCGGACCGCTCCCCCATCCGTATCTCCCCAGCACCCGCCACTCCTCCAACCTCAGCACTTACTAGGTGATTCATCGTGCCCTGCATGCGCTATTCACGTCGTTGCAAGGGGTTACGGCCCCTTAACCATAGCACGCCCTTTGTCCGTGCTATATTTAACCACTCACGAAATTATGATTGGCGGCAATACTCCATATAATAAAAATGTTGCATGCCCCAAGGGCGTGCAAGGGTTAAGGGGGCATAGCCCCTTGCTACGGTGAAGAGCGCCCATAGGGTGCGATGAGTCACCTAGTTTAATATATTGACATTAAATATCTGGGAGTGGTACAAATTATAGTTGTCTATTGGTACTAAACCATTACTTCAGCAGGTACATTATAATGTGCACAGCTTAATACAGAATACAGGTTGAACCTGATGGGCATTTTGCCTCTTTTCAACCTCATTAACTATGTTACTCTGTTACTACTGTATGTATTTAATCTAGTCATACCAGCAATTAATCACGGAAGCGATGAGCATTGCTACATTTGTACTGTACTAATATGTATGATCTACCGCTGTGTATGATCTACCACTGGTCATATTATTCCAGTCTGACTATGTTCAATTTATAACTACATTTTCTCTTCTATTCTTCAGCCAGGTCATACAATTTATCTCTTATCTAGTACTCTTTATCTGAGGCAATAGACTGTTATACAGAACAATACTAAAAAGTTTCACAAAATCCACATACAGTATATTACATAAACTGTCCTATAGCCCAAATGTATTAAGCCTTGAAAAAGGTAACGTGGAGATGGATAAAGAGTGATAAATGACCAGCCAATCAGCTTCATAATTGCCATGTCGCAGCCTGTGTTTGAAAAATGACAGCTAGGAGCTGGTTGGTTGGTCATTTATAACTCTTTAACCGTCTCTATCTTATCACTTTTTAAGGCTTAATACATTTGGGCCATAGTTTGAAATTTGTCTCATAAAAACTCATCATATTTGATTGGAATGACAAGCCTTTGTAAACCATGCTGAGACTGTTATCAAATTATTTTCTACAATATATTCCTCAATCCAGAGCCGGCCCTAACCAATATGATGCCCTAGGCAAGATTTTGTCTGATGCCCCCTAGCACCACCGTTATTTCCGCCTTTGACCCTGTACCCCTTTTCCAGCACCATCACCCCTCACCCATAGCAGTACTCATTTTGTTGTTTCTACCCCCTATATTTAAAATAGGAACAGTGTGCACATTCTGCATGCTGCCCAAAGAGGGGTGTGTTTTTGCTGGGAAGGGGCATGGGCACACAATAGAACCCTCAGTTCAAATTATGCCACGCAGTGGTGCAACTTTATTCACATTTTATTATGCAATAGTGCCCCTTATTCACATTACACCACATCATATTGCTCTTTATTCACATTAGACCACACAGTAGTGTCCTTTCTATACATTATGCCACACAGTAGAGCACCTTATACACATGATACCACACAGTAATGCCCCCTCACACATATGACACACATTATTAATGTCCTTATAAACATAATGCACCGTACACATTCTGCCAACCTTTATTAATGCCCTTATACTCATTGAGGGGTACATTTACTAAGCAGTGGTAAGAGCGGAGAAGTGAGCCAGTGGAGAAGTTGCCCATGGCAACCAATTAGCACTGAAGTAACAGCTATAATTTGCATACTATAAAATGATACAGAGCTGCTGATTGGTTGATGGGGAAATATCTCCACTGGCTCACTTCTCCGCTCTTATCACTGCTTAGTAAATTAACACAAAATTCCGTTACACATTTGCTGCACATTATTAATGCATTTATACACATGACACGCATAATGCCTCTTATGCCGAACACTATTGCACAATCAACCTACCTGCACACAGCACTTACATGGCCGCTAACACTGTGACCTCTGCCTCTGCTTGGATACAGATGGGTCCTCATACATCTTACCTCAATACACCATGCAGCAGGAGATGCCTTGTGTGCGTCAGCTGGCAGCTCTCCTACTATCGGGCACCTTTTTATTTTATGAAAATACATCTTATTTGCATTTCTGTATGGCTAGGATGCACAAGCAGCTTCTGCTGAATAAAATGATATGCGGCATGCCTATATACTGTGTGCGACTGTGACTGTATCTGCATATGAAATGCTACACACAGAATATAGGCATGCCGCATATCATTTTAATCAGCAGAAGCTGATGATGCCCCTAGGCATGCCAAATGCCCTAGGCAATTGCCTAGTTTGCCTATGCCTAGGGCCGGCTCTGCCTCAATCACATCCCTCAGAATCCCTACTAATAACTGATCCATCAGACTTCAAGGTCAATAGTTTAGTGTTTCTGTATGTGGGCCTGATTCAGAGGTAGATAGTTCTATGCCACATGTAAGTAGCGCTGAATTTCCCTCCGATCTCTGGGGGAGGTGATGGTGGGGGGGGGGGGGGGAGCATACAGAATATGTCTCTGTAGAAGAGATGCCTCCTGCAAGTAGCTGCAATCCCAGCACTGTGACTAATGTTGCAAGCTGGGTTCCAACATCGCTTGCGCAGCTGGAGCTGGCCAATGGAGGAGGGGGATACCAAGCCAGGAAGTCTTCCTGGTAACACGCAGACCCTTGGTTCTCCCCTTCTAGAAAATAAGTTGACATGCCCCCATTTTTAGGAATGCGGCCCTCCCTTCACCCCTTCCTTATCCCCTCAACGCTGCTGCCAGTCAATCAGGCAGAGGAGAACTCTGTACTAGAGCGCAAGGCCCATTCTGTGCATGCACCGCCTCAGAATCCCACTCTGAATCAGGCCCTGTATGCCCACATCTGCATTCTGATACTGTTGTGGCACTGACACAGCTGTGAGGTAGACAATTATTTAACTTAGGTTAGTTTGGGCAGTGGAGGGTAGATGCAGAGGGGGGTGAGGAGCACATTAAAAAACATACAAACTGTATGGGGGAGGGCAGTGGCGGAACTAGCGAGTGGTGGGCCCAGGTGCGACAAAATGCTTTGGGCCCCCTTCCCCTCCCCATCCCATCCAAGTCCACCCCCTCACCCCTGGAGAGGATCTGGTGAGGGGGACCTGCTCAGGGCCAGAGAAATGGATACCTAGCAACAGTGCCCCACCCCTGCATGCAAAACAGGGGCAGTGCAAAAATACATAGTGGCGTGGCTTCGTGGGGAAGGGGTGTGGCCACAAAATAATACCAATTCATAAAACGGTGCACATTAGTCTCCATTATTCAAATTACGCTGCACAGTAGCACCACTACACCAGGTAGAGACCCTTTTACACCTTACGGCAGACAGATTCCTCTTTTTACACATTACGGCAGACAGCATCCCCTTTTTACACATTACGGCAGACAGCGTCCCCTTTTTACACATTACGGCAGACAGCGTGCACTTTTTACACATAACGGCAGATAGCATGCCCTTGTTAAACATAGCGGAAGACAGCGTACACTTTTTACACATAACGTCAGACAGTGTGCCCTTTTTACACATTACGGCAGACAGCGTCCCCTTTTTACACATTACGGCAGACAGCATCCCCCTTTTTACACATTACGGCAGACAGCATCCCCCTTTTTGCACATTACGGCAGACAGCGTGCACTTTTTACACATAACGGCAGACAGCGTCCCCTTTTTACACATAACGGCAGACAGCGTGCCCTTGTTAGACATAGCGGCAGACAGCGTACACTTTTTACACATAACGGCAGATAGCATGCCCTTGTTAAACATAGCGGAAGACAGCGTACACTTTTTACACATAACGGCAGACAGCGTCCCCTTTTTACACATTACGGCAGACAGCATCCCCCTTTTTACACATTACGGCAGACAGCATCCCCCTTTTTACACATTACGGCAGACAGCATCCCCCTTTTTACACATTACGGCGGACAGCGTGCACTTTTTACACATAACTGCAGACAGCGTCCCCTTTTTACACATAATGGCAGACAGTGTGCCCTTGTTAGACATAGCGGCAGACAGCGTACACTTTTTACACATAACGGCAGATAGCGTGCCCTTGTTAAACATAGCGGAAGACAGCGTACACTTTTTACACATAATGGCAGACAGCGTCCCCTTTTTACACATTACGGCAGAAGCGTGCCCTTGTTACACATTATGGCAGACAGCGTCCCCCTTTTTACACATTACGGCAGGCAGATTCCCCCTTTTTACACATTGCGGCAAAGATTCCCCCTTTTTACACATTACGGCAAAGATTCCCCCTTTTTACACATTACATCAGGCAGATTCCCCCTTTTTACACATTGCGGCAGACAGCGTGCCCTTGTTACACATTATGGCAGACAGCGTCCCCCTTTTTACACATTACGGCAGGCAGATTCCCCCTTTTTACACATTGCGGCAAAGATTCCCCCTTTTTACACATTACGGCAAAGATTCCTCCTTTTTACACATTGCGGCAGGCAGATTCCCCCTTTTTACACATTGCGGCAGGCAGATTCCCCCTTTTTACACATTGCGGCAAGCAGATTCCCCATTTTTACACATTGCGGCAGGCAGATTCCCCCTTTTTACACATTGCGGCAGGCAGATTCCCCATTTTTACACATTGCGACAGGCAGATTCCCCATTTTTACACATTGCGGCAGGCAGATTCCCCCTTTTTACACATTGCGGCAGACAGTCGAAAGAAAGAAAGAAAGAAAGAAAGAAAGAAAGAAAGAAAGAAAGAAAGAAAGAAAGAAAGAAAGAAAAGAATTATACTTACCCTCTCCGCTGGCTCAGGCTCATCGGTGCAGCTTCTGACGATTCCCGGGCAGGAGAGAAGGAGGAGGAGGGAGGTGGAGGAGAGAGCCGCAGCAGCGCTGTGTCATTGGTGGAGGCGCTGCTGCTGCCCCTCTGCTTCACTACAGGCTGTTCTCAGAAGACAGCCTATAGTGAAGCAGAGGGACAGCAGCAGCAGCGCCTCAACCAGTAACAAAGCGCTGCTGCGGCTCCCTCCTCCACCTCCCTCCTCCTCCTTCTCCCCCGTGCCGCTGCAGTGCGCTCCTCTCCTCTCTGTCCGGGCGGCTGTGTGCTGTGGGCAGCGGTTGCCCGCAGCACACAGCAGCATGTAATGAGTCAGTTTGACTCATTACATGCTTTGGGCCCCTTGACAGAGGCGGGCCCCAGTGCAACGTACTGGTTGCACTGGCGGTAGTTCTGCCTCTGGGGGAGGGTATGTAAGTATGGAGCACAGCAAAGAGCATACTGGGGGGAGTAAAATATAAAGTCTATGGGGCGTGTGGAGACAAAGAGGAGTGCACACAGACATAGAGGACTATATAAAGGCATAGGGGACACATACAGTGATAGAGCAGTGCACACAAACATAGGCACACACAGACATAGAGGAGTATATAAAGGCATAGGGGGCACATACATTCATAGAGGAGTGCATACAGACATCGAGGCAGTGGCGTAACTATAGAGAGTGCAGTGAATGCAGATGCTATGGGGCCCGGCGGCTTTGGAGAGCCCAAAGGCAATCTCACTGCACCCTCTAAAAAACATTTTTTTCACTTTTTTATTTTTTTATTACTGTTGCCATGCCAGGTTCAGGGCACAGCTTTGTACTTACTGGTAGAGAGGAGGGGGCGGAGATGCTTATTGTACAGATTCCAGAAGCATGGCTGTACCTGCAATAGCAGCGCTGGGACACTGATTGTGCTTATATAGTGCCACATCCGCCAGCCGCGCACCACTGGCGCTGCTACTGCAGGCGCAGCCACTCTTCCGGATTCTCTAGAACAAGCGGCTTGGCCTCCCTCCTCCCAACCAGTAAGTACACTGCCAGGCCCCAAACCCAGCGCGGCAGCACTAAGTAAAAATAAAAAACTGAAGAAAAAAAATAATATTAGATAATAATAAATTTTAGAGGGTGCAGTGGGATTGCCTTCGAGGGCCCCACCAAGCTGACAAGCCCCATAACAGCTGCATCGCCTCCACCTTGTATAGTTAGAGGGTACGGACATGTCTGTCCATCTATGCTCCCTCTCATCCGTAAATGCTGACAATGTCTATAATATTTGTCCTATTAAAAACACGTTAAAGGTTAAAGAACACAGTACGCAATTGGCGCAAAAGGTACCGCAAGGGTATGTGCAGACGCTGTGCACAGGGTGTGAACACAGGCATTGCAGATACTTACAGAATTAAACTAGAATAACTATACCTTAAGGAATGTACTTATACTGTAAACCTCTGTGTAGTGGTAGAGTGTAGATGCAACACAGTGTAACCTTATTAACTTCAAAGCTGTTTGAGCGTCATCGACGCTCTGAGAATACTTAACACTATAAGAAATACACAGATACCGTGCTTAGGGTCCAACGCCTTATATATATATTATGAATGTTATACTTGCAAAATAATTAATACAATACAAGTCATACACTACAATATAACATAGACTAACTAACCAGATAACTACACGGGAAATACAATACAATACAATTACGTTTTAAGGGAAAATAAGAGAGAAAGAGGAGAAAAGAGAGAGAGAGAGAAATGGCTCACAATAACAGTAAGATCAATATGATTGCGGAGAAAACTTACACATGTGAGGAACAATCGCTGCGCAGTTAGTCAATGCTGAGAATCTTTGTGGAGAAAATACTTGACCTTACCCATACTGGCTGTCCCTATATACACAACCCTACAATACCGCATGGGACAGAAGCTAGACTCCATTTTGGGAAAACTCCCATGATTCCAAAGACTGCACCACATGGTTGAAAGGGGGAGGGGAAAATACCCGGCAGCAGCCATTTTAGATTTGCAGGTCCAAACACATGGCACTCTCTGCTACACCACAATCACATAGCAGAAGACACAAGACTCCATTTTATTCCAAAATGTCCAAGCCTCAAAACAATGCATATGTTCTGATTTTACAATTCCAAACCATCTAAATCACCTTTCACAATTACAATCCAACTTCCTAGAACCATCTTATTCAATTTCACATTCCAAACAACTTCAGTATCTCAATAACCAGAGCATATTCATCACAAGACCAGATCACAATGTAACCACACATATCAGCCTGCCATTGCTACCAGCACATATTCCCAGATCTATCACACAAACAAGTTACAATATCCTATTTAAACCAGCACCATTGACCTTAAAGCAATCTGTCTATATTTCCTTATCTAGCCATGTGAATTCAATACTTAGCCTTTAGTTTGGAGGTCAGTCCTGGGGATGTAGCCGCCATGCTGCTGGGTGCCAGGTAGCTGTGTGAGTAGCTACAGTATATCTGTCCTCAGAGGCCCCAAGCAAACTGAAACTGACTTCTTTTCTAGCCATGCCTGTTTTCCTAGTTCCTGGGGGAGGGGTCTCTTTTGCTTTGTATATGCTAATCAGGTTCAGCCCTGAAATCTTAGTAAAGGGTTGGCTTGATCATTCATTGTTCTAACAAAATGATCTTAGCTTTTATACATATAATCATATCTATCCGCTGCAATGTCCCACAACTTTACAACAATCCTCAAACTAACCCACACATCAATCTGCTTGCTTCAATACCAAACATGACGGGCGCATCTGGTTCTGTTCAAATAATACACATTCATGACATCAATTCATCAGCCAATTCTAAATCTCCATGATGTCTGGTGCCCGACATTATCATAACCATGTACTGTATGAAACAAGCGCCGAATCCATCTCCGTGCCATGTCTGAGCAAATGCATGTGTTACCATATATTGCTGTGCTCGCTGCGCATATTTGCAAGTATAGCGACTTAAATGTGTGTAGTTTGTATGTTCTCTCTATGTAATATTTTGACTTTGACAGTCCACCCTTTGGCAGTCACCAATAACTGCCACTTCCTAAAACATTTCAAAAAGAGAAAAATATATGTCATATGTAAATACATTTCTATGATTGGGTAAGGGAGGAGAGAAGAAGGTGGGAAAAAGGTATGACCTAGTGAGATAGCAGAAGCATGTGTGTATGAATCCATGTTTGGGGGGTCATGTATCATCGTGCCGTACGTGTTTTAAATCAAGCTTCGAGGTATTGCGAAGTATACATTTGAATTCCTTCTTATCCCGCGGTACGGGTCTGTGGATGGGCTGTCAAACTTTACCGAGCTCTTTTCGGATTTTGGTTGCAACAAAATGGGGGAGCACATTTTAGTTGATGATACATGAATGGGGGAGGTATGTGATTGCTGATATCTGTGCCTGTATTCCCTATCGACTATGTGTGTCATTACCTGAGGGTCGTAGAAATGAAGATAAAGAACACTTATGGTAAATGCAGTGGTATTCTATGTCAGGTTAATGTACATTTGTCGGTTGAAGTCTTGTTCGGTGTCTGTTGGTTGCAGTCTTCTTTGTGCTTTTGCCCATAAGGTGCGAGCAAAAGCTTTGTCAATGTCCATAGGCTTACAAAAGTGTTGGGCTAGCGTAATTTTAAAATTTCTAGGGAAACTGGGGGTCTATGGCATTGTTCATCAAAAATCTGTGTATAAGGTTGTCAAAACTTCTTCTTTAATCCATCAGTTGTCTGTATACAGGATCATCAAATTCCTCGTCCAAGTGGGTCTTTTTACCTTGGAGAAAACGGAAAAACAGGTGAAAGAAACGGACCGTAGAAATCGCATTTTCATCACATCATTGTTTCTACATTTGGGTCATAAATCAAATCCATTGGAATTACAATTTCCTCACTCCTTAAACTCATCACCCTGGTACTTCGTTTACACTTCGTTAAAGCCTGACCGCATCTAAATATCAAGCCAATCGTTATGATAACACCTAAGATACATAGGAGAAACTTCCCAACATCCATTATGACTCCTTGAGCCCATTCTCCTAAACCAGAGAACCAATTTCGCGGGTTCAACCATGACACCCAACCAGTCAGCTCATTACCTACAGCAGCAAGAGTGAGATTGTGTCTCCTGCGAAATTCCCACTTCAGTTGGAGAATATCGTCCATCTTTTGGTCTATGACCTCGACCGGGTCCTCGGTGCTATTTGTAATATATGTGCAACATTTCACACCGTACTGTGTTGCCAGTGTGACACAATATCCGCCTGTCACTACTGTGAGGTAATTAAGAACCATTCTATGCTGTACCAGTTCTGTTTTATAAGCTTGAAGTTCTCTTCCAGTATACCTAAACGTGTCATCATACATTTCAGTGATATTATCTAACAAATTTGCAAGCGCAGAGATGTATCTATAGTTCATCACTCCTCGAGCGGTGCGGATGAAATCTAGCGCACGTAGAACCTGAATCCCGGTGGATTCATGGATCAGATCAGAGGCCGGATGCTCTGTCCTTTCTGTCAGTTGCCTTTTAACTACGTGCTCGTAATGGGTGTGAGTATAAGGAGCTTGGGCACCACGGTGTATGTCTTTCATTTTGTCATGTGATACAGTCATTACTTCAGGCAGTACTTTTCCAATATAACACAATCCTTCAGAGTTTGGGGCAAGCCACTTATACGCCTTCCTCCCGCATATGAAATATGCATCATCGGGGAGAACATATGGGACGGAGTAAGACATAACCATATTACACATCCTCCATGTGAAATCTCCTACCCCTAATTCTCCCATTTGTTTAGTACACGTATCAGTTTGTACGATATGTGCGCAGTATCCTGGTGATACCTCTCCAACTCTCGTAATCCTACTTCCTAGGGTATACCTATATCGGAAAGATTTTTCTCTACTGGCTATGTGGCGTATAAGTTCTGTATCTGTAGGCATTCTATCTGCTCTATATGAAAAGGTCATGGTTTGGTTGCTCCATGACACTTCCCAACTTCCCGGCTTTCGGGGATTGGTAATGTTAAAACATATTAGGGATCTATCCACATGATATTGGTGGAGCTTCAAACTAGGAGGACTGGAGATATTAAACCTCCTGTCCACCGGTCTCCCACCCTTTAGCTCAAGTACCTCCCCTACCGTTAAAGGAAATGGTACTAGTCCTGATTTGCTATGACCTTGAGGTACTTGAGAGCATACCCAACAATCTGTTTGATTTAACACACACTACCCACTAAGGAGTGATAGTCACTCAATGGATGCCGGTCCATGTGGATATTAAAACTGGATTGGCATTTCTTAATGCACCCATCCTCAACTACGTTGTCACAGAGCCTACAGATACAGTTTTCTTCAGCTAACAATCCAAAAAAAAAATGTTTACAAATAACATGGCTGTTAGATTGTTTCCGGTACTCGCCTTTGTTCGGTGCTTGTGTTGCTATTGGAAATTTACACCTCCGTCTCAGTCATCAGAAACCCATTCTGGATCCTTTCTCGACCTCACTGGTACTCTCACCGAAACAGACTGCTCTGGTCAACATCAGGGTCAACATGAAAACACGGATCACAGTCTCTTGAGGCGAGTCCATCTTACAGGAGGAGAAAAGGAGAAATTTGTAATGGGGGTACAGGAAAACCAGTTTGAGGGGGAGAGAAACTTGCTACGATAATTAAGTTCTCTAGTCTTTGTCGTTCTTCCTGTTCTGTCGTCATCTCAAAGGTGCTGTCTCTCAGTCTTCCAACCGAACATTCCGGTGATGCAATATTCCTTCCAAACCAGCGATCTCTCTGTAAGGAGCAAAAATCTTGCATTACCATTTGTCTAACTGATGTGTGACATACCATCTTTAAAACATGAAAACATGAGAAAGAAGAGAGAAAACAAAAAAAAACAAAAGAGAGAGAGAACAATTCATATATGTATATATCACATAAATCAACAGAGAACAACAACAGGGAAAAAAAACATTTTTCAAACATTTTAAAACATTGTCAGATCATCAGGCTGTCATATCTACATGTCCAATGGTTTCCTTGCGCAGTCCCTCCCACCAGCACCTCCATACTCCACCCTCTGTATCTGGCCAGAATACATTGATGCGGATAGGTCATGCTGGGGTTTGGTAGACTTCTGCAAAGACCAAGTAGATATGCAATGTTTGAGTCCTATCAATAATCGTCAGAGATGGGGAGAGAGAGAAAAAAAAAAAACATTTTTCACAAATACATTTACAACGTTTCACCTTGTCATTCCTGTGTCTTCAGTGAATGACCTCCCAATTTATTAACCGTTACCTCAGGCTTACCATCAGTCCTAATGATCACCTTTCCTGACTACATATCATGGGTGTGGCCCAAAATTCTTCCTAAAAGATCCCTGATTATAATTGTGTGTGTTATAATTTTGCTCATTTCTTGGTCTAGGGGGTCTGACTTTATGTGGGTTATTACAGTTGCTGGCATAATGCCCTTCTCTTCTACAATGATAACAAATCCTTGGCTTTCTCCATGTGCTAGGGGCCTGGGGTTCCGGTCGACTTGATGCCTCCTCTAGTGCTTGGATGCTCAGTACCATCAACCGCTCTCCCTGTGCTTCCCTGGTTCTTTGGATATTTTGGTCATGCTCGATAGCGGACTCTCTTAATGCAGCCACCGAGATACCTCTCCAATGAGGTATAGAGGTTTGTACCCTAATTTTTAGTGTGTCTTTTAAGCTGTCCATTAATACAGACACAGCTACCTCTCTGTGGTGTACGTTAGTTTCAATGTCATCTATACCAGTGTACCTAGCCATATCCTGCAGAGCCCGGTGAAAATACTCTGATGCAGATTCACCTTCTTTTTGTTTTATTGTAAAGATTTTATTCCACTTTACTACTGCAGGAAAATATTCTTTCAACTGTAGATTGATTCTTTTTACATTATCTTGGTTATACTTGTCTGTTAGTGGTACTTCCTCATCTAGCTTACAATCAGCGATAAATTTCAATGAATCAACATCGGGGGGTAAACATGCCCTCAAAACTGTCCTCCAATCTTTGTTATTTGGCTCTGCAGTGTTTCCTAGCACTCTAATGTATTTTTGACAAGCAACTAAGTCTTTCCTGGGATCAGGAAATTCAGACAGAATTGTTCTTAATTCTGTTCGGGAAAAGGGGCAGTACATGGCGATGTTCCTGACAGGAGTGACTCCTGAAGAGTCAGTTTTCCCATTTGGTACTGCAATTACCCTGACAGGATTAAGTCCAGTAACGTCATTCTGAATTGATTCCACGATATGAGGTACATTTGTTTGTGCGTGATGTATAATACCATACGTACCTGTGGACACGACCTCACCTGACCCTCCGTTAGGGGGTTTGATTACAGTCTTTACCGATTTGGTCGCGTCCACCTGGATGTCTTGTGTGATGGCTGCTGGAAAAGGCTCCGACATTGTGCTGGGCTCACTTTCTTGTTGGTGTTCCTGAGGAAAGTTTAACAAGGGGTGCGACTTGCATGGGTTAATAGTTGTCCATTTAACACTTTCATTTTTATAAACCTTATTACGTTTGTTACATTCATTCTTAATATAGTTACTAAGTGCACTTTTATCGCACCCCATTGTGCCTTTCTCCGCAACCATAATCCTCTCCATTGCCATGTCTCTCCTCTCAAGATGAAAGTTAGGTATGTAAGTTACATTTCTTTGCATGTCACTTTCCTGTAGCCATATCTGCAAACAATCATCATGTTTAACTCGTTGTTTCCAGGATTTTATGAGACAGATCCTTTGCCTTAAATTATGCAATACCTCTAAGTCAAAACTACCTATCCCGGGAAATGGTGCCTTATCCCCCGCAGTCATTCGTGTCCATTCATCACAAAAGGTCTCAGTGTGGGGACCATACCTCCTCCACATTACTAACCGAGCAGACCCTCGGGGTCTGCAAGCCTCTGCAGTCTGAACCCTGACTGCTGAACGTCCCTGTGTTGTGCACTTGGCTTCCATTGTGGACCTTACACAGAAAAACTTCCTAAAATGCACCAAACACAGTCTACGGTGGGAGTTTTCCAAGCTCTTCCACCAGCTTCTTCTGCTCCGGGTATCTCCGGTCCGCCTTCTAGCAGACACGTGTAACCGTTGCAGGCCCTATCTCTAGAGATTTTCCTGTGACCAGTGAAAATTCCCTTCCTTTTTCTTTACACAAATCACGCTTGCATGTGCTTCCCACAACACGTATGAGGGCAATTTACCTCGTATCATGTTGCGTTATTGGTCACACCTACAACCGTGCGGTCCAATCGTACCACTTATAAACACTTGTTGCCCATAAATGGTAGGATCATTGGAGTCTCCCTACTGTGCTCCAAAACAGCCAGAGCGTAATACAACGAAAACTTTATCACACTCTGTTGCACGTTTTCACTCAGACCGTGCTCATCACGTTCCACCAAAGATCACCCAGATCACTCAGTTCACAAAGCGGGATTCAATACACTCATACCGTTTTCAACCCACTATCATTCTTATAGTTTTCTGATCAGAAAAATCATTTCCCGTAGTCTGATAGCTGTCCCCAGAGGCATTACAGTAAAGTAAGGTATTTAAACTAAGTTTTGGAAAAACTGAAATCAATTTGTGCTATTATCACGTGGCTATGCTATACCGCCCCCACTAAAACAATGCTATTGTGCGATTTGAGTTTCGGTGGGCGTACCCAGACGCTCCGTTGCGTAATATACGCTGCGTGCGTCGGCCTTTGGGTTGTGTTCGCGAGTCTCAGCCTTTTGTTAGAGACACGTGTACGCTGGCCACAAAATACAATTAGCACGTTTATTAATGTAGATGATTCTTTTAACTGTAATCATCTACCAAGCCCCACACAGGTCTTTCTTGTATCTCAGGTAAAGCTGTGTGTGTTCTATACCTTAATGTATTACTTTTATACTTTAACTATTTAAATAGCGACAAATCTCTTTTAGCACGTTATCAATGCAAATGGCAAACAGGAAGGTGAGATATGTGAAGACCGGAGGAGCTCCCCAATTGACAATGTCTATAATATTTGTCCTATTAAAAACACGTTGAAGGTTAAAGAACACAGTACGCAATTGGCGCAAAAGGTACCGCAAGGGTATGTGCAGACGCTGTGCACAGGGTGTGAACACAGGCATTGCAGATACTTACAGAATTAAACTAGAATAACTATACCTTAAAGAATGTACTTATACTGTAAACCTCTGTGTAGTGGTAGAGTGTAGATGCAACACAGTGTAACCTTATTAACTTCAAAGCTGTTTGAGCGTCACCGACGCTCTGAGAATACTTAACACTATAAGAAATACACAGATACCGTGCTTAGGGTCCAACGCCTTATATATATATTATGAATGTTATACTTGCAAAATAATTAATACAATACAAGTCATACACTACAATATAACATAGACTAACTAACCAGATAACTACACGGGAAATACAATACAATACAATTACGTTTTAAGGGAAAATAAGAGAGAAAGAGGAGAAAAGAGAGAGAGAGAGAGAAATGGCTCACAATAACAGTAAGATCAATATGATTGCGGAGAAAACTTACACATGTGAGGAACAATCGCTGCGCAGTTAGTCAATGCTGAGAATCTTTGTGGAGAAAATACTTGACCTTACCCATACTGGCTGTCCCTATATGCACAACCCTACAATACCGCATGGGACAGAAGCTAGACTCCATTTTGGGAAAACTCCCATGATTCCAAAGACTGCACCACATGGTTGAAAGGGGGAGGGGAAAATACCCGGCAGCAGCCATTTTAGATTTGCAGGTCCAAACACATGGCACTCTCTGCTACACCACAATCACATAGCAGAAGACACAAGACTCCATTTTATTCCAAAATGCCCAAGCCTCAAAACAATGCATATGTTCTGATTTTACAATTCCAAACCATCTAAATCACCTTTCACAATTACAATCCAACTTCCTAGAACCATCTTATTCAATTTCACATTCCAAACAACTTCAGTATCTCAATAACCAGAGCATATTCATCACAAGACCAGATCACAATGTAACCACACATATCAGCCTGCCATTGCTACCAGCACATATTCCCAGATCTATCACACAAACAAGTTACAATATCCTATTTAAACCAGCACCATTGACCTTAAAGCAATCTGTCTATATTTCCTTATCTAGCCATGTGAATTCAATACTTAGCCTTTAGTTTGGAGGTCAGTCCTGGGGATGTAGCCGCCATGCTGCTGGGTGCCAGGTAGCTGTG
The DNA here is from genome assembly GCF_028390025.1 of Pseudophryne corroboree. Classification (NCBI taxonomy): domain Eukaryota; kingdom Metazoa; phylum Chordata; class Amphibia; order Anura; family Myobatrachidae; genus Pseudophryne; species Pseudophryne corroboree. The sequence goes on along the minus strand of NC_086453.1, from coordinate 186,146,888 downwards.
TGAGTAGCTACAGTATATCTGTCCTCAGAGGCCCCAAGCAAACTGAAACTGACTTCTTTTCTAGCCATGCCTGTTTTCCTAGTTCCTGGGGGAGGGGTCTCTTTTGCTTTGTATATGCTAATCAGGTTCAGCCCTGAAATCTTAGTAAAGGGTTGGCTTGATCATTCATTGTTCTAACAAAATGATCTTAGCTTTTATACATATAATCATATCTATCCACTGCAATGTCCCACAACTTCACAACAATCCTCAAACTAACCCACACATCAATCTGCTTGCTTCAATACCAAACATGACGGGCGCATCTGGTTCTGTTCAAATAATACACATTCATGACATCAATTCATCAGCCAATTCTAAATCTCCATGATGTCTGGTTCCCGACATTATCATAACCATGTACTGTATGAAACAAGCGCCGAATCCATCTCCGTGCCATGTCTGAGCAAATGCGTGTGTTACCATATATTGCTGTGCTCGCTGCGCATATTTGCAAGTATAGCGACTTAAATGTGTGTAGTTTGTATGTTCTCTCTATGTAATATTTTTGACTTTGACAATGCCCCCACCCATCCGTCCATCTATGCCTTCTCCTGTCCGCTCATCTATGCTACCTCCTGTCCATCCGCCTGTCCGTCTATGCCCCATATAGTGCTCTATCAGTCTGCCCATGCCCCTGTCCGTCAACCCATCTATGCCCCCTCTCGTCCATCCGTCTATACCCCCATATGGTACTCTGTCTGTTCATCTGTCCATCTTTGCCCCCCTCTCATCCATCTGTCTGTCCATCTATGACCCTTCTGTCTATACCCATATGGTGGTCTGTCTGTTCGTCTGTCTGTCTATGCCCCCTCCCGTCCATCTATGCCCCCATATTGTGCTCTGTCTGTCAATCAATGCTGCCAGCATCCATCTGCCCCCATATGTGCTGTGTCCGATCGTCTGTCTGCCCATTCCCCTGCCCATCTATCCCATCCGTCCGTCCGTCCATCTATGCCTTCACCCCGTCCTCTGCTGAAGTCAATTAGTGTCTCTCCTGCTCTCTCCTTCTCCCTCTCTCCCCCTAACACTCTTTCTCGCTACTCCCTATTTTTGTCTCTCTCTTTCTCTCATTCCCTTTTTTCCATAAAAATCCTCTCTCCCTCTCTCTCTCTCTCTCTCTCTCTCTCCCTCTGGCACCCTCTTTCTCTCTCCCCTCTCTCTCCTGCCCCTAAGGACATTGTAGTAACAAAGGCTGGCAGGTCAGGTGGAAGGGGGGGCCGGGGGCCTGGGGGCTTCCAAGATTTTGCTATGGGGCCCAGAAAGTTCTAGTTACGTCCCTGCATAGAGGGGTTCACACAAACATAAAGAGGCACACACAGACATAGAGGAGTACATAAAGGCATAAGGGCAAATACAGTCATAGAGGGGCACATACACTTCTCTATGTCTGTGTGCACTGCTCTGTGTCTGTATCTGCCCTTCTATGTCTATAGAGAGTCACATGCAGCTATAGAGAAGTGCACACAGACATACTGTAGAGGAGTGTACACAGACATAGAAGGATGCACACATTCATAGAGGGGCGCACAAACATAGATGAGTACATACTGGCATAGAGAAGTGAACATAGACATAGAGGGGCACATACAGTATAGACATAGAGGGTCATATACAGACATAGACGGGCACCCACAGGCATAGAGGAGCACGCACAGGCATTGAGGACACATACAGGCATGGTGGTCACACAGGCATAGAGGGGCACACACAGGCATAGAGGGGCACACACAGGCTTATAGCGGTACACACAGACATAGAGGGGCACACACAGGCTTATAGCGGTACACACAGACATAGAGGGGCACACACAGGCTAATAGCGGTACACACAGGCATAGAGGGGCACTCACAGGCTTATAGCGGTACACACAGGCATAGAGGGGCACACACAGGCATAGAGGGGCACACACAGGCTTATAGCGGTACACACAGACATAGAGGGGCACACACAGGCTTATAGCGGTACACACAGACATAGAGGGGCACACACACAGGCTTATAGCGGTACACACAGACATAGAGGAGCACACACAGGCTTATAGCGGTACACACAGACATAGAGGGGCACACACAGGCTTATAGCGGTACACACAGACATAGAGGGGCACACACAGGCTTATAGCGGTACACACAGACATAGAGGGGCACACACACAGGCTTATAGCGGTACACACAGACATAGAGGGGCACACACAGGCTTATAGCGGTACACACAGGCATAGAGGGATGCACACACAGGCTTATAGCGGTACACACAGACATAGAGGGGCACACACAGGCTTATAGCGGTACACACAGACATAGAGGGGCACACACAGGCTTATAGCGGTACACTACACACAGACATAGAGGGACGCACACAGAAATAAGGAAGGATGAGACAAACAAAGTAGTAAACTAGAAAGGGTTATCTAAACAGAATATACTGCCCAATACAGTAGAATATGATTGCACTAGTAATGTCATTATTAAAGCTATCTAAACATACAAACCTGAAAGCATCTTATAGTATAAGTAAATAGGTCCTGCAGTCAGAATTAATGATTGACAATTATAAGTATATGTTAATTATTTTCTCTAACTAAAGACCCTATTTCTCTTCTCTATAAGATGTTTTGAGGCTTATCTGTCTGTCTGTCTGTCTGTCTGTCTGTCTGTCTATATATCTATTGATCTGTATATATTTGTAAAGTGCCATTATTTTTATTCTTTCTTTTTGGAAACCCTCCTCTAGAGCTGACTACCCCCTCGTCCCAGGTCAGTGATGGAATACCATCAAGCTGAAACAAAGTCTCAGAGATATACATCTGGCAGGACGAGGAATAAATAGCAACACATGACACTGAGAGGTAGGACAGTTAACTTAAGAAATAAAAATGTTATCCAATTTTCATATATTGGTAGGGTTTTTTGTGGCAGGTTTCACAATGGGTATTTCAATGTATGAAGTATTGTGTCAGTGAATAGTGGTGGGTGAGAGGGGTACTGCAGTGGGCGAGGTAGGATGCCATCAAAATTAGGAAAATCCAGCTGCAGCTGTATATCTCTCCAATTGCTCCAACTCACCACCCACAGAATTATATAAAAAACCCAGAGATTATCATAGCGCTGCTGTCAAGTTTTAAACTGTATTGTGGTATATGAGGTATGGGCCTGTGTCTATTTTTTCATCTTCTCTCCCCCTGTGTCTATTTTTTTTTTTCATCTTACCATGGCTATCTCATCCTCCAAGGGCTATCCAGTAGCCCTAATGCCGCCACTTATCGAGCTTTTTTTTCTTCTTGACCCCCTGAGGTCCTGAAACAAAATCCCTGTAAAGTGTAATTTTTACGTGTCTGCAATGGCAAAAAAACATAGGTCTGGGGGCTGATCACCCGTAAACAGGATTTAATTTTTTATTTTTTTTTTAAAACAAATGGACTTGAATTGAATTGCGATAAAGCCCATTTGTTTTTGGGCACAACTGAATTCCCCTAAATACTAGAGATGAGCGGGTTCGGTTCCTCGGAATCCGAACCCCCCCGAACTTCAGCCTTTTTACACGGGTCCGAGGCAGACTCGGATCTTCCCGCCTTGCTCGGCTAACCCGAGCGCGCCCGAACGTCATCATCCCGCTGTCGGATTCTCGCGAGGCTCGTATTCTATCGCGAGACTCGGATTCTATATAAGGAGCCGCGCGTCGCCGCCATTTTTCACACGTGCATTGAGATTGATAGGGAGAGGACGTGGCTGGCGTCCTCTCCGTTAGAATAGATAGAGACACTTGAGTTGATTACTTAGTAATTTTAGGGAGCATTAGGAGTACTCAGAGTGCAGAGTTTTGCTGATAGTTAGTTACTAGTGACTGACCACCACCAGTTTTATTTATTATTTAATATAATCCGTTCTCTGCCTGAAAAAAAACGATACACAGTCACATACCATATCTGTGCTCAGCCTCAGTGTGCTGCATGATAATATCATCTATGTATATCTGACTGTGCTGAGTGCTCACTGCTCACACAGCTGAATTGTGGGGGAGACTGGGGTGCAGTTATAGCAGGAGTACAGTGCACACTTTTGCTGCCAGTGTGACTGACCAGTGACCACCAGTATATTGTCTGCCTGAAAAAGTTAAACACTCCTGTGGTGTTTTTTTATTTATTCTATAAACGCATTCTGCTGACAGTGTCCAGCAGGTGCGTCATTCATTATATTATATAAATATTTACCTGCAGTAGTGTTATATTTTTTTTGTTCATCTCTATCATCTTTATCATCTCTATATTAGCAGACGCAGTACGGTCGTCCACGGCTGTGGCTACCTCTGTGTCGTCAGTGCTCGTCCATAATTGTATACCTACCTGTGGTGGGGGTTTTTTTTCTATCTTCTTCATACTAGTAGTTTAGGAGTCTGCTGACAGTGCCCAGCAGGTCCGTCATTATATTATATATACCTGCAGTAGTGATATATATATATTTTTTATATCATTATCATCTCTATACTAGCAGACGCAGTACGGTAGTCCACGGCTGTAGCTACCTCTGTGTCGTCAGTCACTCGTCATCCATAAGTATACTAGTATCCATCCATCTCCATTGTTTACCTGAGGTGCCTTTTAGTTGTGCCTATTAAAATATGGAGAACAAAAATGTTGAGGTTCCAAAAATAGGGAAAGATCAAGATCCACTTCCACCTCGTGCTGAAGCTGCTGCCACTAGTCATGGCTGAGACGATGAAATTCCATCAACGTCGTCTGCCAAGGCCGATGCCCAATGTCATAGTACAGAGCATGTAAAATCCAAAACACAAAATATCAGTAAAAAAAGGACTCAAAAATCTAAAATAAAATCGTCGGAGGAGAAGCGTAAACTTGCCAATATGCCATTTACCACACGGAGTGGCAAGGAACGGCTGAGGCCCTGGCCTATGTTCATGGCTAGTGGTTCAGCTTCACATGAGGATGGAAGCACTCAGCCTCTCGCTAGAAAAATGAAAAGACTTAAGCTGGCAAAAGCACAGCAAAGAACTGTGCGTTCTTCGAAATCACAAATCCACAAGGAGAGTCCAATTGTGTCGGTTGCGATGCCTGACCTTCCCAACACTGGACGTGAAGAGCATGTGCCTTCCACCATTTGCACGCCCCCTGCAAGTTCTGGAAGGAGCACCCGCAGTCCAGTTCCTGATAGTCAGATTGAAGATGTCAGTGTTGAAGTACACCAGGATGAGGAGGATATGGGTGTTGCTGGCGCGGGGGAGGAAATTGACAAGGAGGATTCTGATGGTGAGGTGGTTTGTTTAAGTCAGGCACCCGGGGAGACACCTGTTGTCCGTGGGAGGAATATGGCCATTGACATGCCTGGTGAAAATACCAAAAAAATCAGCTCTTCGGTGTGGAAGTATTTCAACAGAAATGCGGACAACAGGTGTCAAGCCGTGTGTTGCCTTTGTCAAGCTGTAATAAGTAGGGGTAAGGACGTTAACCACCTCGGAACATCCTCCCTTATACGTCACCTGCAGCGCATTCATCATAAGTCAGTGACAAGTTCAAAAACTTTGGGCGACAGCGGAAGCAGTCCACTGACCAGTAAATCCCTTCCTCTTGTAACCAAGCTCACGCAAACCACCCCACCAACTCCCTCAGTGTCAATTTCCTCCTTCCCCAGGAATGCCAATAGTCCTGCAGGCCATGTCACTGGCAATTCTGACGAGTCCTCTCCTGCCTGGGATTCTTCCGATGCATCCTTGAGTGTAACGCCTACTGCTGCTGGCGCTGCTGTTGTTGCTGCTGGGAGTCGATGGTCATCCCAGAGGGGAAGTCGTAAGACCACTTTTACTACTTCCACCAAGCAATTGACTGTCCAACAGTCCTTTGCGAGGAAGATGAAATATCACAGCAGTCATCCTGCTGCAAAGCGGATAACTGAGGCCTTGGCATCCTGGGCGGTGAGAAACGTGGTTCCGGTATCCATCATTACTGCAGAGCCAACTATAGACTTGATTGAGGTACTGTGTCCCCGGTACAAAATACCATCTAGGTTCCATTTCTCTAGGCAGGCGATACCAAAAATGTACACAGACCTCAGAAAAAGACTCACCAGTGTCCTAAAAAATGCAGTTGTACCCAATGTCCACTTAACCACGGACATGTGGACAAGTGGAGCAGGGCAGACTCAGGACTATATGACTGTGACAGCCCACTGGGTAGATGTATTGACTCCCGCCGCAAGAACAGCAGCGGCGGCACCAGTAGCAGCATCTCGCAAATGCCAACTCTTTCCTAGGCAGGCTACGCTTTGTATCACCGCTTTCCAGAATACGTACACAGCTAAAAACCTCTTACGGCAACTGAGGAAGATCATCGCAGAATGGCTTACCCCAATTGGACTCTCCTGTGGATTTGTGGCATCGGACAACGCCAGCAATATTGTGTGTGCATTAAATATGGGCAAATTCCAGCACGTCCCATGTTTTGCACATACCTTGAATTTGGTGGTGCAGAATTATTTAAAAAACGAGAGGGGCGTGCAAGAGATGCTGTCGGTGGCCAGAAGAATTGCGGGACACTTTCGGCGTACAGGCACCACGTACAGAAGACTGGAGCAACACCAAAAACGCCTGAACCTGCCCTGCCATCATCTGAAGCAAGAAGTGGTAACGAGGTGGAATTCAACCCTCTATATGCTTCAGAGGTTGGAGGAGCAGCAAAAGGCCATTCAAGCCTATACAACTGACCACGATATAGGAGGTGGAATGCACCTGTCTCAAGCGCAGTGGAGAATGATTTCAACGTTGTGCAAGGTTCTGCAACCTTTTGAACTTGCCACACGTGAAGTCAGTTCAGACACTGCCAGCCTGAGTCAGGTCATTCCCCTCATCAGCCTTTTGCAGAAGAAGCTGGAGACATTGAAGGAGGAGCTAACACTGAGCGATTCCACTAGGCATGTGGGACTTGTGGATGGAGCCCTTAATTCGCTTAACAAGGATTCACGGGTGGTCAATCTGTTGAAATCAAAGCACTACATTTTGGCCACCGTGCTCGATCCTAGATTTAAAACCTACGTTGTATCTCTCTTTCCGGCAGACACAAGTCTTCAGGGGTTCAAAGAACTGCTGGTGAGAAATTTGTCAAGTCAAGCGGAACGCGACCTGTCAACATCTCCTCCTTCACATTCTCCCGCAACAGGGGGTGCGAGGAAAGGCTCAGAATTCCGAGCCCACCCGCTGGCGGTGATGCAGGGCAGTCTGGAGCGACTGCTGATGCTGACATCTGGTCCGGACTGAAGGACCTGACAACGATTACGGACATGTCGTCTACTGTCACTGCATATGATTCTCTCACCATTGAAAGAATGGTGGAGGATTATATGAGTGACCGCATCCAAGTAGGCACGTCAGACAGTCCGTACGTATACTGGCAGGAAAAAGAGGCAATTTGGAGGCCCTTGCACAAACTGGCTTTATTCTACCTAAGTTGCCCTCCCACAAGTGTGTACTCCGAAAGAGTGTTTAGTGCCGCCGCTCACCTTGTCAGCAATCGGCATACGAGGTTACTTCCAGAAAATGTGGAGAAGATGATGTTCATTAAAATGAATTATAATCAATTCCTCCATGGAGACATTCACCAGCAGCAATTGCCTCCACAAAGTACACAGGGAGCTGTGATGGTGGATTCCAGTGGGGACGAATTGATAATCTGTGAGGAGGGGGATGTACACGGTGATGAATCGGAGGATGATGATGAGGTGGACATCTTGCCTCTGTAGAGCCAGTTTGTGCAAGGAGAGATTAATTGCTTCTTTTTTGGTGAGGGTCCAAACCAACCCGTCATTTCAGTCACAGTCGTGTGGCAGACCCTGTCACTGAAATGATGGGTTGGTTAAAGTGTGCATGTCCTGTTTATACAACATAAGGGTGGGTGGGAGGGCCCAAGGACAATTCCATCTTGCACCTCTTTTTTCTTTCATTTTTCTTTGCGTCAAGTGCTGTTTGGGGAGTGTTTTTTGGAAGGGCCATCCTGCGTGACACTGCAGTGCCACTCCTAGATGGGCCAGGTGTTTGTGTCGGCCACTAGGGTCACTTATCTTAGTCACACAGCTACCTCATTGCGCCTCTTTTTTTTCTTCTTTGCGTCATGGGCTGTTTGGGGAGTATTTTTTGGAAGGGCCATCCGGCCTGACACTGCAGTGCCACTCCTAGATGGGCCAGGTGTTTGTGTCGGCCACTAGGGTCGCTTAGCTTACTCACACAGCTACCTCATTGCGCCTCTTTTTTTCTTTGCGTCATGTGCTGTTTGGGGAGTGTTTTTTGGAAGGGCCATCCTGCGTGACACTGCAGTGCCACTCCTAGATGGGCCAGGTGTTTGTGTCGGCCACTAGGGTCACTTATCTTAGTCACACAGCTACCTCATTGCGCCTCTTTTTTTTCTTCTTTGCGTCATGTGCTGTTTGGGGAGTATTTTTTGGAAGGGCCATCCGGCCTGACACTGCAGTGCCACTCCTAGATGGGCCAGGTGTTTGTGTCGGCCACTAGGGTCGCTTAGCTTACTCACACAGCTACCTCATTGCGCCTCTTTTTTTCTTTGCGTCATGTGCTGTTTGGGGAGTGTTTTTTGGAAGGGCCATCCTGCGTGACACTGCAGTGCCACTCCTAGATGGGCCCGGTGTTTGTGTCGGCCACTTGGGTCGCTGAGCTTAGTCATCCAGCGACCTCGGTGCAAATTTTAGGACTAAAAATAATATTGTGAGGTGTGAGGTGTTCAGAATAGACTGAAAATGAGTGGAAATTATGGTTATTGAGGTTAATAATACTTTGGGATCAAAATGACCCCCAAATTCTATGATTTAAGCTGTTTTTTAGGGTTTTTTGAAAAAAACACCCGAATCCAAAACACACCCGAATCCGACAAAAAAAATTCGGTGAGGTTTTGCCAAAACGCGTTCGAACCCAAAACACGGCCACGGAACCGAACCCAAAACCAAAACACAAAACCCGAAAAATTTCCGGTGCACATCTCTACTAAATACTGCAGCTTATGCAGCTCCCTTATAAAGCATTTTATTGAAACGCAAGCCAAATGTCATTATGCTATGATCCCTTTTACCTAAGTGCCCTATAATCTATGCCATATAGCACTTGCATTTCCAGGAATAAAAGGCAAACCGTAGTGGTTGGGGGTAAGTATTGGAAATAATATGGTTTAAAGTATCATATGCTTTCTAAGCATGCTATATGCTTGCAAGTTCACTGCTCAATCATGCTTTTTATTCAGCTAAATCTCAGCTAAAAAATTAGAGAATTCTCATTATGGTCATTGGGGGTAATTCCAAGTTGATCGCAGCAGGATTTTTGATAGCAACTGGGCAAAACCATGTGCACTGCAGGGGAGGCAGATATAACATGTGCAGAAAGAGTTAGATTTGGGTGGGTTATATTGTTTCTGTGCAGGGTAAATACTGGCTGCTTTATTTTTACACTGCAAATTAGATTGCAGATTGAACACACCACACCCAAATCTAACTCTCTCTGCACATGTTATATCTGCCTCCCCTGCAGTGCACATGGTTTTGCCCAGTTGCTATCAAAAATCCTGCTGCGATCAACTTGGAATTACCCCTATTGTTCACAAGACTGGGATTTATTTAGTAAGTCTTGGACGGAGATTAAGTGGACAGAGATAAAGTACCAGCCAATCAGCTCCTAACTGCCATGTTACAGACGGTGTTTTTTAAAAAAAAGACAGTAGCTGATTGGTTGGTATTGTATCTCCGTTCACTGTGGTGGAAATTTACTAAGCTTCCGTGCTTATTTGAATTTGCATTTTACCCTAAAATGCACCTTGGTAATTTACTAAACAGCAATTGCAGCAGAGTTTAACCTATTTGTATTCACTTTCACAGCCGACAACACAAATATGAATCAATAGACCATCGATCAAACACGGTTTTCACATGCAGCTAATACAACATGGGAATTAACCAAAAATGTGTATTCTTCAATCTCTGCCGACAATAGCCAAACACTGCCGCAAAAGGATAGAATTCGTGCAAATATAGAACTTTCAAATAGAACTACTTTTGGCTTGCGTGTTTGGAGAATCATGTACGGATCAGTGAGATCTGTGCATGCTTCTCTGTTAAAAAATGTGTTAGATAGTGAGATCCGTGCAGGGCTACATTGTGTAAAGTATTTAAAAAGTTAAAATAAAAATAAAAAATTGTGTGAGGGTCCCCCCTCCTGAATATAAACAGCCCCAGACTCTTTGAGCCGGTCCTGGTTGTTAAAATACTGGGGGGGGGGGGGGGGATGCGTAGGGGTTCCCAGTATTCTAAAAACCAGCACCAGGATCTTGGAACGGTCCCAGTTCCATAAATCCGGGGTGAAAAGGATTTTTGAAACCAGCACCGGGCTCCACTAGTCAAGAAGATAATGCCACAGCTGGGGCACACATTTATATAGGTTTCTGCGGTCGGGGGAAACCCACCCCAACTAGTCAGGCCTGGCCGAGGTTCCCTGGGGGAGTAAGGACCTCCCAATAAAGGGCACGTTGCTGGTATTTAAAATACTGGGAACCCTTACACATTTTCCCCCTGGTATTTTAACAACCAGGATCAGCTCAAAGAGTCCGGGGCTGGTTATATTAGGGAGGGGGGAAACCACAGAATTTTTAATTTTTATCTTAACTATTTAAGTACTTTACACAATGAAGTCCTGCACAGATCTCACTGATCCGGCCAGGCTTCATTGTGTAATGTTCGGCAGTGTTTTACTAAACTCCCCTGAATAACACTGCCTTGCAATATGAATGACATTAATGTGTGTGGATGAGAGACGCAGGTCTTGTGAAGAGCGAAGAGGTCGGGTTAGTAAATAGACCCCAGAGACGCTTACTATGTTTACTGAGGTGACAACTTTTCATACATATGGTCTAATGGCACCTATTTGGGTTAACCCAGAACAACTTTTTACTTCTGTGATCTACATGATGTTACTGCCATAAGGCCCCCATACATTACCAATATAATGCTGCAATTTCCCGATCCCCCGATTCTGGATGGTTGTGAAATTGGGAATATAAAAAAAAATAAATTAAATCTTGATTCCCCCAAACCCAACTGAAAACAGTCGGAAATGGCAAATCAGGGATTTTCCCAATACCTCGAAGTATTGGCAATCACCAAAGGCCGCCGATTGGTGGATCTGATCAGCAGTACCTGTCGGGTTGGGGAAACAGACTTTAGAAGCATGGTGGCCTCTAGGTGGAGTTATCAAAACAGTGTAAGGAAGAATAAGGATAGGAAAGCTCAAGGGGGTTTTACGAATGCATACATGCACATCAGGATGAACTACAGTATTTCCATGATGGTAGACTTGGTGAGCAGTGAGTGTAGAGAGATTTGGCACGGCTTTCACATCAGTGACATATTCATGCCACTTACTGTATATCACTGGATCAAAGGGGGAAAAAATGCATATTTTACTATGTTTAATTTTGTAAACAGGAAGAGGGAAGATTTTTTTTTTCAATACCGAGTGGATAAGGACAAGGACAAATTGACCAAAAAATTAGCAGGGATTGAGATGAAAAAGAGCATGTTTTATGTAGAGATCTACATCTGCAGAGCAGACAAGATATTGTAGATTAAATTAGTCATTTATGGCCAAAGTGGTGTAAAAATATGGTCTCGAAAAGAAATGGGATACTAACATTTTGCACCCGTCATTTGTTGAATGCTAAATATTAGCAGGTATACACTGGAGCTATAGTAATTTGCCATGAGATGTTTAACATGGAGACGACTGACTAAAGACAAGGGCCCTCATTCCGAGTTGATCGCTCACTAGATGCTTTTAGCAGCAGTGCACACGCTAGGCCGCCGCCCTCTGGGAGTGTATCTTAGCTTAGCAGACTTGCGAACGAAAGATTAGCAGAATTGCGCGTGAAAAATTTCATGCCGTTTCTGAGTAGCTCCAGACCTACTCCTATCTTGCGATGAATGCAGTCTGTTTAGTTCCTGGTTTGACGTCACAAACACGCCCTGCGTTCGGCCAGCCACTCCTGCATTTTTGCCTGGCATGCCTGCATTTTTTAGCACACTCCTTGAAAACGATGAGTTGCCGCCCAGAAACACTCACTTCCTGTCAATCATACTACGATCACTTGAGCGACTGAAAAACGTCGCTCGAGCTTGGGTAAAACTACAAAGTTTTGTGTGAAAGTACTTAGCGCATGCGCGCTGCATACCATGCGCATGCGCAGAATTGCCGCTTTTTCACTTGAACGCTCCGCTGCGAAAAACGGCAGCGAGCGAACAACTCGGAATGACCACCAAGGTCAGAGCTGGATGGGTAGGTCAGGAACAGATACAGAGGTGCGATCACCTCCCTACCACACATTGGAGGGAGGCTGACTGCTGCCTCTCTCCCTAGCCCAATACACAGCAGTATGTGCTGAAGCAGTCATACTCTCTCCCTGCCTGCCCGCTGCCTGCAACAGGGAAGGGTGCAGTGACATGCAGTGAAGTCAGTGGCCAGGGCGGCACTCCAGATTCACGCACAATCAGGATGCAACTGTAAAAAGCTAGGTGGACCAAGGAATTTTCCATCATGGACACATATATGCATATAATCAGAACACACACACATATACATAACACCCACACATATATGCACATACACAAACACATATAGTATACATGCATACACACACACACACACACACACACACACACACACACACACACACACTCACACACTAACATATGTACACAGTACACAACTTGTATACCCATGCCTCCCAACTTTGTAATGTTGTTCGCGGGTCCTGCCGCATCTGAAAAGGGGGTGGGGCTTTGTCCAAAGGGGCGGGGCTTTGTATGAAGGGGCGTGTTCTCGTCTGATGACCCCCATTGTCCATCATTTTGGGGGCGTGCCCAGCGCTCCTGAGCAGCTGGGCAGCCCCCGCCTCACTGCCTGCACTGTTTAGATGCCATGCGCGTGCGCACGGCATCTACAGTAATTCAATGATCACTGACTGCTTTGCAGAGCAGAGTAGCGGTGATCACAGGATCTCCCAACTGCGACCAGCGGGAGGGAGATCAGGACAATGTTTGAATAGCTGGACTGTCCCGCTGAAATTGGGACAGTTGGGAGGTATGCATACCTGGGGCTGAGGGCAGACTGGTAGCGCAGCACTGTGAGCTTGAGGATGGAGGGAGCTGCATGCACAGGCAGCAGCTCCCCCCAGACATCTGTATGGAGAGAGCTACAGAGCTCTCTGTTGCTGCTGCCGCTCCACAATCGCAGCTTTTTCTGAGATGGAGACACAGCTATCTGTCTCCATCTCCAACATGAAATATTCGGGCCATGGGGTGGGGATTTTAGTATGCAGAAAGTCTGGACACATGCTGAATGCAAGCCCCGTATTGGCAGCATGCAGCATTGTCCAGTGGTCGGCCCTGACTGAGACACTTATACTAGTGCCGCTTCTAATGTTTTTTTTCAATGGGCTTCTACAGCTCAGAGCATGGCCCTGCCCCCCACTTCAGCTCTTTCAATATTGTAAGTGTGAGGCAGCGCTCTCACTGCCTCCCAAACAAATTTGTCTGCATTTGCATAGTACAATTGATTAGAATAATACAAAACAGATATTACTGGCACAGAATATGTGTTAAAATTATCTTCTTTGTATTATTTTAATCATTAATGACAGGTGAGGCAGTGCCTCCCCTGACTGCACGTCCCTGTAAGGGTGTCACCCCCAGCCCCTCCAACAATACCGAGCCCTGGTAAAGAGTACCCACTTGCCCTCCCCTCTCAGTGCCACTGCCTATACTGTTCAGTGCTCAGAGACTCCCTGAAATGCGGTTCCCAGTGGGAGCCACTGCCATAGCATACAGGAATCTGCAGCCGGAGGAGGGAAGCCAGCCAGAGACTACAGAACAGGAGCAGAGACCTCAGCAGCAGATGCTAGCGACTCCCTGTCTGCTACCCCGCTGCCGACCAGCACCCCTGAGCTGCCAGACAAAGGTAGTCATGCTGTGACATTGGCTTTGCGGATTTTTATTTTCCTCTGTACAGATCCCATTTATCTCACCTGTTTTTGGGCCTAGTTCAGACCTGATCGGTGCTGTATGTTTTCACGTTTAGGGGGCGCGGTCCGGGCAGAGCAGGCGTTCCTGGACCGTTGGGAGGGGGGGGGCGGGAAAGCGGCAGAAGCGTGATGTCACACGCAGCCGCTGTGCGATGCTTTTGTACTTGTGCGGGGAAATCGGGCCTGACATGCGGGGCGGACTAGCCCTGTGCTGGGCATCCCCCAACATGTCTGTGTGACTGATCGTAGATGTGCTTAATTTAGCACATCTACGATCAAGTCTGAATTAGGCCCTTCATCTCTTCCATTCATCTTCCTCTCTCCCCCTCTTCCTTCTATCTTTCTCTCCTCTACTTCTCTACCCAGCTTGGTCATTCTCACCCTCTTCCTCCCATATCTCCCACCCACCCATCTTGCCCTTTTCCACCCATCTCTATTTATAGTACCTCCGCAGGGGTGAGAGAGGTGCTGATTAGCAATGTGAGAAAAAAGGCAGATGGCTCAGTGGTGGGAAATGTCACTGTTTATGGTGTTTAGAACTAGAGATGAGCGGGTTCGGTTCACAGAGAACCGAACCGTATTGAATTTCACGCTCTGAGCCCGGTTCCGAGTCAGCCTCGGGTTTCCGGCCTGACTCGGAAACCCGAACGAGGCAAAACGTCATCATCCCGCTGTCGGATTCTCGCGGGATTTGGATTACATATAAGGAGCCGCGCGTCGCGGCCATTTTCACTCCAGTCTCGGAGAGTGTAGTGAGAGGACGTGTCTCCATCCTCAGTGTCTGTGTGGGGGCGGGAAAGTGGGGTGGCGATTCTAGTGCTGTGCTGTGCTGCTCAGTCCAGTCCAGTGTAGTCAGTGTCTTATGCTGCATCAGTCCAGCCAGTCACAGTGTTGGTGTCCTCTGCTGCTATATGTCCCCAGTGCTGCTGGCTGCTGTATAAGTCCCTTGCATTTTTGCTGTGTTGTCTTGCATCAAACCAGGGGTAGTGTCTTCTGCAGCATCAGTCCAGTGACCAGTCACAGTGGTGGTGTCCTCTGCTGCCATTTATCCAGGTAGCTGTATAAATCCCTTTTAGTCGTGCTGTGTTGTCCTGCATTAGACCAGGGGTAGTGTCTTGTGCAGCATCAGTCCAGTGACCAGTCACAGTGGTGGTGTCCTCTGCTGCCATATATCCAGTGTTACTGCCGTATAATTCTCGGAATACTGGCGTATAATTCCTGTGATACTGGCGTATAATTCCTATGATATTGGCGTATAACTCCTGTGATATTGCCGTATAAATCTTAGAATACTGGCGTATAATTCCTGTGAGACTGCCATATAATTCCCGTGATACTGGCATATAATTCCTGTGACATTGCCGTATAATTCCTGTGATTTTGCCATATAATTCTCGGAATACTGGCGCATAATTCCTGTGACATTGCCGTATAATTCTCTGAATACGGGTGTATAATTCCTGTGACATTGCCGTAAAATTCTCGGAATACTGGCGTATAATTCCTATGATATTGCCGTATAATTCCTGTGATATTGCCGTATAGTTCTCGGAATACTGGCATATAATTCCTGTGATACTGATGTGTAATTCCTGTGATACTGGCGTATAATTCCTGTGATATTGCCATATAATTCTCGGACTACTGGCGTATAATTCCTATGATATTGCCGTATAATTCCTGTGATATTGCCGTATAATTCCTGTGATATTGCCGTATAATTCTCGGAATACTGGCGTATAATTCCTGTGATGCTGCCATATAATTCCCGTGATACTGGTGTATAATTCCTGTGATACTGGCGTATAATTCATGTGATATTGCCGTATAATTCTCGGAATACTGGTGTATAATTCCTGTGATACTGCCATATAATTCCCGTGATACAGGAGTATAATTCCTGTGATACTGGCATATAATTCCTGTGATATTGCCATATAATTCTCGTAATACTGGCGTATAATTCCTATGATATCGCTGTATAATTCCTGTGATATTGCCGTATAATTCTCGGAATACTGCTGTATAATTCCAGTTATTCTGTCGTATAATTCCATATAAATCCATATAATTCCGTATAAATACAGTCCAGTGGTGCTGCCATATAAATTCAGTGGTGCTGTCCTGTGCTGTATATTATTGACTCCAAATAAAGGGGTTATTAATATTTAATCCAAATAATTTTTACAGGGTTTGCCCTGTGAGATGTAGGGGTACACTCTCTTGTGCCGCATATTGTGTTATATAACTCCAGAAAAATAATGGAGAACAAACATTCGGAGGATAAAATAGGGAAAGATCAAGAACCACTTCCTCCTAGTGCTGAAGCTGCTGCCACTAGCCATGACATAGACGATGAAATGCCATCAACGATGTCTGCCAAGGCCGATGCCCATTGTGATAGTAGAGGTCATGTAAAATCCAAAAAGCCAAAGTTCAGTAAAAAGAAATTTTAATATTCTGAGAAAAAACGTAAACTTGCCAATATGCCATTTATGACACAGAGTAGCAAGGAACGACTGAGTCCCTGGCCTATGTTCATGACTAGTCACCTGCTGCGCATTCATCAGAAGTCAGTGTCAAGTTGTGAAACTTTGGGTAAGAGCGTCTGTTGCCTCTGTCAATCTGTATTAAGTAGGGGTAAGGATGTTAACCACCTAGGAACATCCTTCCTTATACGTCACCTGCTGCGCATTCATCAGAAGTCAGTGTCAAGTTGTGAAACTTTGGGTAAGAGCGTAAGCAGTCCACTGACACTTAAATCCCTTCTTCCTCCTGTACCCAAGCTCCTGCAAGCCACACCACCAACTCCCTCAACGTCAACTTCCTCCTCAGTCAGGAACATCAGTAGTCCTGCAGGCCATGTCACTGTCAAGACTGAGGATTCCTCTCCTAACCGGGATTCCTCCGGAGGATCCTTGACTGATACGCCTGCTGTTGTTGCCACTGCTGTTGTTGCTGCTGGGAGTCAATCGTCATCCCAGAGGGGAAGTCGGAAGACCACTTGTACTACTTCTAGTAAGCAATTGACTGTCCAACA
This sequence comes from Pseudophryne corroboree, assembly GCF_028390025.1. Lineage (NCBI taxonomy): Eukaryota > Metazoa > Chordata > Amphibia > Anura > Myobatrachidae > Pseudophryne > Pseudophryne corroboree. Next base: position 186,129,735 of record NC_086453.1, on the reverse strand, counting down.
GTCCTTTGTGAGGAAGATAAAATATGACAGCAGTCATCCTTTTACAAAGTGGATAACTGAGGCCTTGACAGCTATGTTGGTGTTAGACGTGCGTCCGGTATCCGCCATTAGTTCAGTGTGACTTGAGGTACTGTGTCCCCGGTATCAAATCCCATCTAGGTTACACTTCTCTAGGCAGGCGATACCGAGATTGTACACAGACGTCAGAAAAAGAGTCACCAGTGTCCTACAAAATGCGGTTGTATCCAGTGTCCACTTAACTACGGACAAGTGGAACAGGTTAGACTAAGGACTATATGACTGTAACAGCCAACTGGGTAGGTGTATGGCCTTCCGCAGCAACAACAGCAGCAGCACCAGTAGCAGCATCCCACAAATGCCAACTCATTCCTAGGCAGGCTACGCTATATATCACCGCTTTCCGTAAGAGGCACACAGCTGACAACCTCTTATGGAAACTGGGGAACATCATTGCAGAATGGCTTACCCCAATTAAACTCTCCTGGGGATTTGTGATATCTTACAATGGCCCTCATTCCGAGTTGATCACTAGTTGCCGTTGTGCACTGAGTAGCGATCAGTTAAAAAAATGGCAAAACTGCGCATGCGTATGCACCGCAATGCGCGCGCAGCATATGGGTACAAAGAGCATCATGGTTTTGCACAGGTTCTAGCGACGCTTTCAGTCGCACAGCCGATCGCAAGGAGATTGACAGAAAATGGGAGTTTCTGGGTGTCAATTGACCATTTTCTGGGAGTGTTTGGAAAAATGCAGGCGTGGCCGGGCATTTGCTGGGCGGGTATCTGACTTCAATATGGTGTCACTCTTCGCCGGCAATCATCGCACAGAATAAGTAACTACAGGTCTGGTCTTGTTCTGCACAAAATGTGTTTGCAGGCGTTTGCACTCCTGCAAAGCGAAAATACACTCCCCCGTGTGCGGCGACTATGCATTTGCGCGGCTGCTAAAGTAGCTAGCGAGCTATCAACTCAGAATGAAGGCCAATGCCACCAATATTGTGTGTGCATTACATCTGGGCAAATTCCAGCACGTCCCATATATTGCACATACAATTAATTTGGTGGTGCAAATTTTTTTTTTAAATGAAAGGGGTGTGCAGGAGATGCTGTTGGTGTCCCCAAAAAATTGCGGGCCACTTCCGGCATTCAGCCACCGTGTGCCGAAGACTGGAGCGCCAGCAAACACACCTGAACCTGCCCTCCCATCAACTGAAGCAAGAGGTGGTAACGAGGTGGAATTCAACACTCTATATGCTTCAGAGGATGGAGGAGCAGCAAAAGGCCATTCAAACCTATACATCCACCTACGATATAGGCAAAGGAGGGGTAATGCACCTGACTAAAGCGCAGTGGAGAATGATTTCCGTCTTGTGCAAGGTTCTCCAACCCTTCGAACTTGCCACACGTGAAGTCAGTTCAGACACTGCCAGCTTGAGTTAGGTCATTCCCCTCATCAGGCTTTTGCAGAAGCAGCTGGAGAAATTGAAGGAGGAGCTAAGTTGGAGCGATTCCGCAAAGTATGTGGGACTTATGGATGGAGCCCTTCATTCGCTTTGCCAGGATTCAAGGCTGGTCAGTCTGTTGAAATCAGAGCACTACATTTTGGCCACTGTACTCGATCCTAGGTTTAAAGCCTACGTTGTATCTCTCTTTGCGGCAGACACAAGTGTGCAGAGGTGCAAAGACTTGCTGGTGAGTAAATTGTCAACTCAAGCGGAACGTGACCCATCAACAGCTCCTCCTTCAATATTTCCCGCCACTGGGGTTGCAAGGAAAAGGATAAGATTTCCTAGCCCACCCGCTGGCCGTGATGCAGGGCAGTCAGGAGCGAAAGCTGACATCTGGTCCGGACTGAAGGACCTGCCAACGATTACTGACATGTCTACTGTCACTGCATATGATTCTGTCACCATTGAAAGATTGGTGGAGGATTATATGAGTGACAGTATCCAAGTAGGCATGTCAGACAGTCTGTATGTATACTGGAAGGGAAAAAAAGGCAATTTGGATGCCCTTGCACAAACTGGCTTTATTTTACCTAAGTTGCTCCATTGTGTACTCTGAAAGAGTGTTTAGTGCAGCCAGTAACCTTGTCAGCGATCGTCGTAGGAGGTTACTTCCACTAAATGTGGAGAAGATGATGTTCATCAAAATTAATTATAAATTCCTCTGGGAAGACCTTTACCAGCAATTGCCTCCAGAAAGTACACAGGGATCTGTGATGGTGGATTCCAGTGGGGATGAATTAATTCTCTGTGAGGAGGAGGATGTACACACAGTGAAAGGGGTGAGGAATCGAAGGATGGGGATGAGGTCGACATCTTGCCTCTGTAGAGCCAGTTTGTGCAAGGAGAGATTGATTGCTTCTTTTTTGGTGGGGTCCCAAACAAACCAGTAATTTCAGCCACAGTCGTGTGGCAGACCCTGTTGCTGAAATGATCGGTTTGTTAAAGTGTGCATGTCCTGTTTATACAACATAATGGTGGTTGGGAGGGCCCAAGGACAATTCCATCTTGCACCTCTTTTTCTTCTTTGCATCATGTGCTGTTTGGGGACTAGTTTTTTTAAGTGCCCTCATGTCTGTAACTGCAGTGCCACTCCTAGATGGGCCAGGTGTTTGTGCCGCACACTTGTGTCGCTTAGCTTAGTCATCCAGCTACTTCATTGCTCCTCTTTTTCTTCTTTGCATCATTGCTGTTTGGGGCCTAGTTTTTAAATCTACAATCCTGTCTGCCACTGCAGTGCCACTTCTAGATGGGCCAGGTGTTTGTGCCGCACACTTGTGTTGCTTAGCTTAGTCATCCAGCCACCTCGGTGCAACCTTTTGGCTTAAAAACAATATTGTGAGGTGTGAGGTGTTCAGAATATACCGTAAATGAGTGGAAATGAATGTTATTGAGGTTAATAATACCGTAGGATCAAAATTACCCCCAAATTCTGTGATTTTAGCTGTTTTTATGTTTTTTTGCAAAACCAATCCAGATCAAAACACGAAAGTGGAATTAGAATCAAAACCAAAGCACAAAACACGAAAAGTGCCAGCCGCACATCTCTACTCAGAACTCAGTTCAGCCACTAGGCCATGACTGTATATCATTTATGCTGATCTCTATCATCATGTTCTTGGCTTTTTAACTATCCATCATTTGTTTGCTGCCACTCTGTCTCCAGGCCATGGAGTTTGGGGTGTATTAGTAGCTTTGTTGATTTAAAACCAGTTTTGGCTCTAGAGACATTATACTACCTGCATTCAGTATTTGGCATCGAAGTATATTAATACTAGTAATTATATGTAGCTAGTCTTAACCATAAGAGGGTTTGCTATTATAGCTGTCAGTGCATGTCATATGATTTTGGATATGCTTATTGCATATCAAAATACCATTGGTATTTGTACATTACTAGCTATTATTATACTGTACTTGATAAGATCAAGTGTTATACAGGTTGAGTATCCCATATCCAAATATTCCGAAATACAGAATATTCTGAAATACGGAATTTTTTGAGTGAGAGTGAGATAGTGAAACCTTTGTTTTCTGATGGCTCAGTGTACACAAACTTTGTTTAATACACAAAGTTATTAAAAAATATTGTATTAAATTACCTTCAGGCTGTGTGTATAAGGTGTATATGAAATATAAATAAATTGTGTGAATGTGCACACACTTTGTTTAATGCACAAAGTTATTAAAAATATTGGCTAGAATTACCTTCAGGCTGTGTGTACAAGGAGTATATGAAACATAAATGCATTCTGTGCTTAGACTTAGGTCCCATCGTCATGATATCTCATTATGGTATGCAATTATTCCAAAATACGGAAAATCCAATATCCAAAATACTTCTGGTCCCAAGCATTTTGGTTAAGGGATACTCAACCTGTAATTAGGAGTTGAGTATGTGTGACTGGCGGTCTCCATACCATCACCGGGATCCTGGCTTTGAGATGCCCGATGCGGTGGGGGACAAGCACAACAAAGCCCCTTGTGAGTCCAGTGGCGAGCTGCGCTTGCCACAGGTTCTATTCCCACTCTATGGGTGTAGTGGACACCCACGAGTGGGAAGAGTCCCTGTTAGTTGGCATGCTGACTATCTGGATTGTTTGGGGGCAGGATCCAGGCATCGGTATCCTGACTGCCGGGATCCTGACTGCTGGCAATATAACTGTATCTTGCTTCAGCCACCCACTGTCTACATGTCAAATCCACCCTCTGTTCTGGTGGAGTGCTGGGGGTCCACACAACTACATCCCATGATTAGATTATTTGCCTTTTTGTCTGAACTTCTGATGATATCCAAAGTCATGTCTACCTATATACTATAGCAATATCTGATTGGTGATAAGCCTATACTTGGAGTAGAAATGCTGGGGTCAACTGAGTACTAGTAGAGTACTGGTAAGCATGTCCAGTTCTAATGTAATAGTTATGAAAATGTATGATAGAGTGACCTGGGCGCCCCCTTTCAGTGCCTGGGTGCAGATATAATTACTGATGATTCACTTTTTTAACCAGTATAATGTAATAGTAGCTGCTATAGGTTATGTAACTTTTTTTTAGGTATTGTCGTAACAGATTGCATTATTCAATCTGGCAATTACTGCGAGAATTAGTATATTTCAGAGATACTCATGTAAGAATCAAGAAAAATTTTGAGGGCATCTGTCTCAAACTCTGTTCAGAAGACATTCTTAACAATCCCTGGTGACCAGAAATTTATAATTCATATGTTTCAAGATTCTTTTATGGCAAAATCACTTTTGGGCTTAAACCCCTAAACCCACAAAAGAATGTCTGGGGCTAGTGATGTAGGAAGACTCATCTTATATGTAAGTTCTTTAGACAGAGAAGGTTCTGTTCATTGAGCTCTATAGTTTTGTTTTACTGTATTTTCTTATGTGACATGAAGCTATATGCATGTTAACAAAAAGTGGTGGGCTGGAAAAGAATGGCCCCAATTCTTAGATGGTAAGCCCATATGGGTAAGGCCATCTTACTTGCTTTATGTCATTGTACATCATTTGTTTGTAATATGATACCCTCAATGTGCAGTGCTGCATAATATGTGAACCTTATAATTAGGGGTGTGCACTGACCTCCATGTTTTGGTTTTGGATCTGTATCTCCTTTGTGTTTTGGATTTGAATTTGGTTTTACGAAAAAAAAAACATCCTTTGGGATCCGAGTCAGGCAGGAAAACGGAACACGAAGTTTGGACGAGTCCGGTTCTCAGAAAACCTGGACCCACTCATCCCTACTTATAATGGATATAATAGTTGTAGTAGTAGTTGTACTAGTAGTTAAGCATCTACCTTCACAATATAAATCAATATGGAATCTAGACATCTATAGAGAGGAGCTGAGGCAAGATTTTCATTGTCTCAAACATTATGTGAGCAAAGGAATTGCACAGGAAAGGTTTAGCAGATTTTATTCTTTGAATGATTATTATTATAACCAGTTATTTATATAGCGCACACATATTCCGCAGCGCTTTACGGAGAATATTTGGCCATTCACATCAGTCCCTGCCCCAGTGGAGCTTACAATCTATATTCCTATCACATGTACACACATACACATTCACACTAGGGTTAATTTTCGTTGGGAGCCAATTAACCTACCAGTATACTTTTGGATTGTGGGAGGAAACCGGAGTACCCGGAGGAAACCCACGCAAGTATGGGGAGAATATACAAAATACGCACAGTTAGGGCCATGGTGGGAATTGAACCCATGACCTCAGTGCTGTGAGGCAGTAATGCTAACCATTACACCATCCGTACTGCCCTGCATGATTAATAATTTGAGCTATAATACAACTGAAATTGTTTATGTAAGCTCTATAGTAGATGGTCAATAAAGACAGTATTATCTTAGGCAAAAATGCCCAGTAATGGATTTATTGCACTCTTTCCTGTAGTCCAAGTTGTCATATTATTAAAGCCAGAGGTGCCAAAACTAAGGGGAAAATAGGGAGGGCTTATGGTTGTAATAAAAAGTTTCTTCATAATGTAAAACAGCTAAATGAAACATCACAGATCATTTTCACACATCACAGAAGCAAATAGTCTTGACTTTCACAACCATGGATCGGACAGTTCATTGCTTTGCCAGAAAGTATTAAAATCAGATAATCAATAGTCCCTTACAGAATCATGACCTGTCGGACTCATGAATAATCCTGGGAGTGACCACCATGGTCAAAGCCCTGGCAATTTTGTCAGGACCTGGATTGACCCGAATTTCCCCAGCAAATTCCCGGTCTTTTTCTCTGTCTGAAAGGTGTAGAGGTGATAATACATCTTACAGTATAAGGATCACCAAAAACATTCAAGTGTGGTAGAATCTCATAAGATATTGTGTGAACACACCAAAGAATAGAATTAATAGACTTTTTGTGGCTGAGAAGAGAATCAGGTACTGTACTCACAGTTACAAACAGAAAGTCCAGGAATATGAAATCCAAAATCACTAATTCACTAGCAGAGAGAGGTAGTGTAATTTGGGACAGGCTTATAACGCATTAATAATACTGTTCAACTATGGCATTAGCCAAGCAGAATCAATGTTGTTTCTAAGTATGATCCAAAGTAAGAGGTTTAAATAGTTCACAGATTGCCTCATTACTGTTTGTCATCAGTAACTGTGAATAAAATAATTGATCATGCCCAAAAAAAGAGAGTTTTCATTATTTGGCATGTTCTGTGAAGAACAGTCCAACATGGATGCTAAAGATTAAAAGGAGGACCAATTTTGGGCCATATTTTGAGTTTAGTGTTTTGGATCTGTATTTCCTTCACGTTTTGAATCTGTATTGGTTTTGCCAAAACCGCCCTTGTGGATTTTGGTTTTTGATCTGTTTTTTTTTTAATCATGAAAACAGCTAAAATCACAGAATTTGGGGGTGTTTTTGTTCTTGCAGTATTATTAACCTCAATAACATTCATGTCCACTCAATTCCAGTCTATTTTGAACACCTCACAGCTCACAATATTGTTTTAATCCAGTTTAAGACAAAAGGTTGCACCGAGGTAGCTGGATGACTAAGCTAAGCGACAGAAGTTGGTGGCACAAACACGTGGCACATCTAGGAGTGGCACTGCAGTGGCAGACAGGACATAAGTTTTATAAACTATTCACAAAAAAATGCTCCAAAGAGCACATAATGCAAAGAAAAGAGGTGGAATTGTCCTTGAAACCTCCCACTCACCCTTATGTTGTATATTAAACAGGACATGCAAAGTTTAACAAACCAATCATTTCAGCGACAGGGACTGTTAGTTGTGACTGAAATGATTGGTTTGTTTGGACCCCCACAAAACAAGCTGGCAATGAGCAGTGCACAAACCGGCTTTAGTACTTTAAATAGGCACATTGTCGTCATCACCCCCATTAGTGAGTACATCCTCTTCTTCACAGACTATAAATTCGTCCCCGCTGGAATCCACCATCACAGGTCCCTCTGTACTTTTTGGAGGTAATTACTGGTAAAGGTCTTCCTCGTGGAATTTGTAATTCATTTTGAAAAACATCATCTCTTTCCACATTTTGGTTGTAAAGCACAACGGAATTTGCTGCACTATATAAGAAACTGTTAATAAATAAAATAAATAAATTTTGGGGAAGTAACCTCCTATGTTGATCGCTGACAAGGTTCCCGGCTACACTAAAAACTCTTTCTGAGTACACACTGGAGGGTGGGCAACTTAAGGAAAACAAAGCCAGTTTGTGCAAGGGCCTCCAAATTGCCTCTTCTTCCTGCCAGTATTGAAACGGACTGTCTGACATGACTATTTGGATGCTATCACTGAAATTATCATCAACCATTCTTTTAATGGTGACAGCATCATATGCTACATATGTTACAGCAACAGTGTTGCACAAATGAGTCAGAAATATTTTTCTAATTGCACACTGCGATTGACCTTCACCGACAGCGTTGCACAAATGAGTAAGAAATATGTAGAAATATATTTATTATAATACCCACTGGCATTTACAGTGTCGCACAAAAGAGTAAATAATATGTAGAAGTATTCTTTATATCACACATTGATGGTTACAGTGTCGCACAAATGAGTCAGAAATATGTAGAAATATTTTTTATATCAAACACCGGCGGTTACAGTGTCGCACAAATGAGCCAGAAATATATTTATAATTACACGCTGCGGTTCACCTTCACCGACAGCGTTGCACAAATGAGTCAGAGATATGTAGAAGTATTTTTTTATATCACACACTGGAGATTACAGTGTCGCACAAATGAGTCAGAAATATATTTATAATTACACACTGCAGTTCACCTTCACTGATAGTGTCGCATAAAAGAGTCAGTAATATATAGAAATATTTATTATATCACACATCGTTGGTTACAGTGTTGCACAAATGAGTCAGAAATATATTTTTAATTACACATTGCATTTGACCTTCACCGACAGTGTCGCACAAGTGAGTCAGAAATATGTAGAAGTATTTTTTATATCACACATCGTGGTTACATTGTCACATAAAAGAGTCATAAATATATTTAAAATTACACACTGCATTTGACCTTCACCGACAGGAAATAATATACTGCACTGATACAGCAGACAGAGCTCCTCTTTCAGAAACAGCAGAGAGAGCACCCACGCCACGCCAGACAACACAGTGACAGTACTGGAGATGGACACGTCCATCCAGTACACTTTCCACAGCCGGAGTGAAGATGGCGCCGATGCACTGGACTTATATAGAATCCAAAACCCAGAGAATCCGACAGTGGGATGATGAAGTTTTGCCTCATCTTGGGAGATCCGAGTAAGGCGGGAAGTCACGAACCGGACTCTGATCTCAGCTCGGATCGCAAAGTTCGGGGGGAGGAGGGGGGGGGGGGGTTGGTTCCTCGGGTACCGAACCCGTTCATCCCTATTAATGACCCTGGACATTAATGTAAACGTTGATCTTTTTATATACTGGAAACTGTGTGGAATAATATAGTGTTGATATGTAACAATATAGATGGTATAGGCTGTATCAAACATATAAATGGTCCAGTGCACTGATTGAGGATGCAGATTCACACACACACACACACACACACACACACACACACACACACACACACACACACACACACACACACACACACACACACACACACACAGCAAAATTGGTAGAAGAAGCTGCTACCATTGTGCATGTGCAGCAGTTCTGCTCTGTTCCTTAAACTGCATGATGAGGCTGCAGCTCTAGAAATCGTATTATATAGTATTGCTGTTTTTCTCATAATTTGAGCAATTAGGGTTTCTACCCCTCCCCCGGCTTTTGCCTATGTATACCATCACTTTCCCTACTGCTTCAATTAGAATATTAATACATTCTATTGACTTATGTTTTCCTTATCACTACTTCTAAATTTCCACTTCAAACAATGCACCCAACAATTAGCCTTGGGAAGCTAATTTGAATACCATTGAAGGATACATTAAATAAGATTTTAAACCTACCGGTAAATATTTTTCTCGTAGTCTGTAGAAGATGCTGGGACTCCGTAAGGACCATGGGAATAGACGGGCTCCGCAGGAGACATGGGCACTTGAAGAAAGACTTTGACTCTGGGTGTGCACTGGCTCCTCCCTCTATGCTCCTCCTCCAGATCTCAGTTAGAGAAACTGTGCCCAGTGGAGATGGACAGTACGAGGAAAGGATTTTTGTTAATTTAAGGGCAAGATTCATACCAGCCACACCAATCACACTGTATAACTTGTGATAAACTACCCAGTTAACAGTATGAACAAACAACATAGTCTCGGTCCAAAACCGATGAAACTACAACATAACCCTTATGTAAGCAGTAACTATTTACAAGTTTTGCAGAAGAAGTCCGCACTTGGGACGGGCGCCCCGCATCCTCTACGGACTACGAGAAAAAGATTTACCGGTAGGTTTAAAATCTTATTTTCTCTAACGTCCTAGAGGATGCTGGGACTCCGTAAGGACCATGGGGATTATACCAAAGCTCCCAAACGGGCGGGAGAGTGCGGATGACTCTGCAGCACCTATTGAGCAAACAGAAGATCCTCCTCAGCCAGGGTATCAAACTTATAGAACTTTGCAAAGGTGTTTGACCCCGACCAAGTAGCTGTACGGCACAACTGTAGTGCTGAGACCCCTCGGGCAGCCACCCAAGAAGAGCCCACCTTACTAGTGGAAGGGGCCTTAACCGATTTTGGCAACGGCAAACCTGCCGTAGAATGCGCCTGCTGAATCGTGTTACAGATCCAGCGAGCAATAGTCTGCTTTGAATCAGGAGCGCCAATCTTGTTGGCCGCATATAAAACAAACAAAGCTTCTGTCTTCCTGACCCTAGCTGTTCTGGCCACATAAATCTTCAAAGCCCTGACCACATCAAGGGACTCGGAATCCTCCAAGTCACGCGTAGCCACAGGCACTACAATAGGTTGGTTCATATGAAAAGATGAGACCACCTTAGGAAGGAAGTGAGGACGAGTCCTCAATTCCGCCCTTTCCACATGAAAAAACAGATAGGGGCTTTTATGTGACAAAGCCGCAAGTTCCGAAACACGCCTTGCTGAAGCTAAGGCTAGCAACATGACCACCTTCCAAGTGAGGTACTTCAACTCCACCACGTTGAGTGGTTCAAACCAATGTGACTTAAGGAAACTTAACACCACGTTAAGGTCCCAAAGCGCCACCGGAGGTACAAACGGGGGCTGAATATGCAGTACTCCCTTCACAAATGTCTGAACTTCAGGAAGAGAAGCCAATTCCTTTTGAAAGAAAATGGATAAAGCCGAAATTTGAACCTTTATGGACCCTAATTTTAGGCCCAAATTCATTCCAGTTTGAAGGAAGTGAAGGAGACGGCCCAAATGGAATTCCTCCGTAGGAGCATTCCTGGCCTCACACCAAGAAACATATTTTCTCCATATGCGGTGATAATGTTTCGATGTCACGTCCTTCCCAGCCTTAATCAGGGTAGGAATGACCTCCTCCGGAATACCTTTTTCCGCTAGCATCCGGCGTTCAACCGCCATGCCGTCAAACGCATCCGCGGTAAGTCTTGGAACATACAGGGCCCCTGTTGCAGTAGGTCCTGTCGTAGAGGAAGAGGCCACGGATCTTCTGTGAGCAACTCCTGCAGATCCGGATACCGAGTCCTTCGTGGCCAATCCGGAGCAACGAAGATTGTTCTCACTCCTCTTCGTCTTATTATTCTCAACACCTTGGGTATAAGAGGAAGAGGAGGGAACACATTGGGGGTAATTCCAAGTTGATTGCAGCAGGACATTTTTTAGCAGTTGGGCAAAACCATGTGCACTGCAGGGGAGGCAGATATAACATGTGCAGAGAGAGAGAGATTTGGGTGTGGTGAGTTCAATCTGCAATCTAAATTGCAGTGTAAAAATAAAGCAGCCAGTATTTACCCTGCACAGAAACAAAATAACCCACCCAAATCTAACTCTCTCTGCACATGTTGTATCTGCCCCCCCTGCAGTGCACATGGTTTTGCCCAACTGCTAAAAAATTTCCTGCTGCGATCAACTTAGAATTACCCCCATAGACCGACCTGAACACCCAAGGCGTCACCAGGGCATCTACCGCCACCGCCTGAGAGTCCCTTGACCTGGCGCAATACCGCTTTAGCTTTTTGTTGAGATGAGACGCCATCATGTCTATTTGGGGAAGTCCCCACCGACCCACGATCTGTGCGAAGACTTCCTGATGAAGTCCCCACTCTCCCGGATGCAGATCGTGTCTGCTGAGGAAGTCCGCTTCCCAGTTGCCCACTCCCGGAATGAACACTGCTGACAGTGCGCTTACATGACCTTCTGCCCAGCGAAGAATCCTGGTGGCTTCTGCCATTGCCACCCTTCTCCTTGTGCCGCCTTGGCGGTTTACATGAGCCACTGCTGTGACATTGTCCGACTGAATCAGAACTGGCTTGTTGCGAAGTAATACCTCCGCTTGACGTAGGGCGTTGTATATGGCCCTCAACTTCAGGACGTTGATGTGGAGACAAGTCTCTAGACTTGACCAGAGACCTTGGAAATTTCTTCCCAGTGTGACTGCTTCTCAACCTCGGAGGCTTGCGTCCGTGGTCACCAGGATCCAGTCCTGAATGCCGAACCTGCGGCCCTCTAGGAGGTGAGCACTGTGTAGCCACCACAGGAGAGATATCCTGGCTCTGGGAGACAGGGTGATTCTTTGATGCATTTGTAAATGAGACCCGGACTACTTGTCCAGTAGGTCCCATTGAAAAGTCCTCGCATGGAACCTGCCGAAGGGGATGGCCTCATAAGGTGCCACCATCTTCCCCAGGACACGTGTGCAGTGATGCACTGAAATCTTTTTTGGCTTCAATAGGTTCTTGACCAGAGCCATGAGCTCCTGAGCCTTTTCCATCGGAAGAAAACCCTTTTTCTGGTCTGTGTCCAGAATCAGGCCCAGCTGTAGGAACCAGCTGTGACTTCGGAATATTGAGAATCCAGCCGTGATGCTGTAACGTCTTCACAGACAGTGATACGCTGTCCAGTAACTTCTCTCGAGATCTTGCCTTTATGAGGAGATCGTCCAAGTATGGGATAATTGTGACACCCTGCTTGCGCAGGAGCACCATCATTTCCGCCATTACCTTGGTAAAAATCCTTGGGGTCGTAGAAAGCCCAAACTGCAACATCTGAAATTGGTAATCACAGTCCTGTACCGCAAATCTCAGGAATGCCTGATGAGGAGGAAATATCGGAACATGAAGGTATGCATCCTTTATGTCTAGGGAAACCATCCAATCCCCCCCCCCCCTCCAGGCTGGCAATGACCACTTTGAGCGATTCCATCTTGAACTTGAACTTTTTTAAGTACAGGTTCAGGGATTTTAAATTCAAAATGGGTCTAACCGAACCGTCCAGTTTCGGTACCACAAACAGGGTTGAATAATACCCCTTTCCTTGTTGCAGAAGGGGATCCTTGACTATCACCTGTTGAAGATACAATTTTTTAGTTGCATTTAACACTAACTCCCTCTCTGAAGGAGAAGCTGGCAGAGCCGACTTGAAAAACTGGCGAGATGGCACCTCTTCGAATTCCAGCCTGTATCCCTGAGAAACAATCTCTAGTGCCCAGGGATCCACCCGTGAGTGAACCCAGATGTAGCTGAAAAATCGAAGACGTGCCCCCACTTGAGCTGACTCCACCAGGGAAGCCCCAGCATCATGCGGTGGATTTTCCCGACGCAGGGGAGGACTTCTGCTCCTGGGAACTAGCTGTGTGCAACTTCTTCCCTTTGCCCTTACCTCTGGCAAGAAAGGATGATCCCCGTACCTTTTTGCCTTTATTTGAACGAAAGGTCTGCATTTGATAATGAGGCGCCTTCTTAGGTTGCGGGGGAACATAAGGCAAAAAAGTAGATTTGAAATGCTGTTATACACCACAAGCACTAAAATAAATAAAATATCACCATAACATCCCTTTTGAGTTGCATGGAAGGTTCTTTTTGGGGATGTGGGAGGCCGAAACCATCTGGTCCTCCAATGTACTCGGGTCGAGCCTGGTGTCCTATGTTCGCTATATTGATGATGTCTTCTTTGTCTGGCGTGGCAGTATAGATACCCTTAATGATTTTTGTCATAAGTTAAATTCCAATAACAAAAATATAAACTTAACCTTTCAAATTGATCAAGAAACGGTCAATTTTCTTGACATAACAGTTTATATTGAAGATGGTGTAATTAACACCAAGACTTTTTCAAAACCCACAGATTCTGGGACCTACATTTCCATCAACAGTTGCCACCATGAAAGTTGGCTTAACTCTATCCCAGTTGGCCAACTCAAAAGATTAAAGAGAAACTGTAGCGACAATGCCATCTTTCAACTGCAAGCCGCCACTCTAACACAGAAGTTTGAGACATGTGGCTATAAAAGTGAGAACATAAATATGGCTTTGAAAGATATTAATGCAGTTGGTCGACAGGAACTTCTTACTACTAATAATGTGAAAAAAGAAAGAGACAAGAAGTATGAATGGGCTTTTGTCACAGAATACACTTCACAACATAGATCTATCGAAAAGATTATGAGGAAACATTGGAGCCTTATTAAAAATGACCCGGTCATTGGACCATGGGTGCCAGATAGACCGGTCCACATCTACCGTAGGGCCCCAAAATCTAAATTAGTCTCCAGCACCTTACACACCAAATCAAGTACATCAAGGATAATATCTAAAGGTTTTTTTAGGTGCGGCAATTGTATGGGTTGCCGCAGTATTAAAAGCGGAGGCTGCAGTAAAATTGAGAAAGTATCTATTAACGATAAAACTGTTGAAATAAAAGACTTTATTACTTGGGACACAAGTAATGTCATTTATGTGATTAGCTGCAAATACAACTTGACATATATAGGGCGTACATCCCGACCCTTGAAAACTAGACTGGGAGAGCATGTTCGGAACATTAAAAAAGGTCTTAAAACACATTCTCTGTCAGCGCACTTTAAGTTAAAACATGGATGAGGCACATAAAAGGGAATAAACGTATTAATAATACGGCGACCCTGTTAGCAAAAACCGAGATGAATCTGATTTTTAACTATAACACGTTACACCCCACAGGTTTAAATAATGATTTTGAAACAAAATGGTTTATGTAAACCATTTTTAGTTTTTTTTCTTTTAGTTTTTTGTGTCTATATGCTGCTTCTAAATGGTCACTTTATTACTTTTCAGTATTTATCTTCATAAGGCTTCATCTAATTGGAAGCTCTGCGCACTTTATAGTTATATGGTTCCATATTAATGGATTTATTGGTTTAAATTCAAAGCACTTACCTATATCAGGTCTCACTTTAAGGGTAGCCCTGTGCACTTTATAGTTATGTATTTCAATAATAATGGATTTACTTATTCATTTTTATCTGGTGTTTCCATGCACTTTATATTAGTGCTCTTTATAGAAATTCTGCACTTATATATTTTTTTTTCCGGATAAAAAATCTTGTATGAAGTCAGGAATATATACACTGCTATTCTGATTAAGATTTTGGTTTTTTAGAGTTTATTTCATCTGACAGACTATGACGTTTATTATGGACTTTGAATATTGGACACTCAAAAAAAGTAGTATCAAATGAAGGAGAATGAATGTCTGTTGAAGTGCTATAACAAGAGCGCAATGGGGACTCCATTTCCCATAGACATCGCGGCGATGCTGTAAAATGACGACTTCCGGTGATGGCCCGGCCGCACGATTAAGAAACTACATTTCCCATGAGCACTACAGAGCACTTCCGGTCTGGTTGGCTTCCGGGTATGAATGACCATACGGTTTGGAATAAAGACTACATGACCCATAGTTCCCGTTACGAATCGTCACTTCCACCGGAAGTTACTATGCGCAATATAGAATTATGCTCTTTTCTCTCTCTCCTTCTAGATTATTGATATTTTTTTTACTTCTAAGCATAGGATGTCTTTCTAGTGATTGTGTAGTATGTTCTTTGTACAAAAATAGCAAAGTGAACAGATACTCATTTCTAATTATGACGTCACTTCCCGCTCATTTCCTATTGACGCTTTGTCCTTTAAATATCAAGCTAGTAACACACTCCCACATGTCTTGATAAAGGCCCAGTTCAGGGCTGAAACGCGTCGACAAAAAGGAGTGTGAGTAGCATATTATCCGGATATTTTTATTTCTTTTTAACCTTTGCCTTTTTTATCTTGAAAGGAGGATTTTATTTCTCTTTGCTATTTTTTCGTGGTTTGTTCCATGTAATGTTGTATGGTTTTTTCCATACACTTACTTCTCCTGTTTTTTTCCCATGTACTGTTAAATAAATATCTGTAAACCCTTCTGTTTACTCCGTTGTGAGTGCCAATATTTTTTTTTTTCATTTTTGGGGTTTGTGGATAACTATAGGGTCCGAACTACAAGTTGCACTTCCCACCTGGAACCTAAAGATACCTTGATGGGAGATACACAGCACATCGAATTGTGAGTTGGGGTACGCCATATTGATTGATTACCCCCATTTTGAGGAGTTAAAGATACCTTTATTGGCTTTTCATCTGCTCTCTGAGTGTGAGTGTTGGGGTATGCATAAATTACCCTTTACCGAAAGTACATCTGTGGTTGGTTGAGTTCAGTGTATGCTGCACTATTAAATAGAACTCCCCTAAAGATACCGCTATATATTCAGAACCCCCAATTTATATGTGAGTGGGGTACGCATTGAATCTATCTGTCTCAGAGCTCTTCCATATATTGCATTTAAGATTAGCAAAACCTACTACACATTGGTCCGCCTTTTTATCTTTCCATATGATCCACACTGGGAGTCTCCATGAACAAAGTAAAAACCATAAGCTGAAATCCTTATCCAGGACCTAAAGATACCTTGATAGGAGTTACACAGTACCCCAAACTGTGAGTTGTGGTACGCCATTACAGACTACTATTTCCCCCCAAGGAAAGAAAGATACCTCTATGTGTTTTATATCAACTGTTTGAGTGTGAGTGTTTGGGTACGCATCATTCGCCTCTATTGGGAATCCACAACAAACGATTTAGGTGTTGGGTTGAATCCCCTATTCATCACATTGGGTGTTATGAGAATACGAAAGGTTAACCACATAAAGAAACCCTGATGCGATTAATGTCTCCTCTCTAGAGTGTGAGTGGGGTACGCCTTGAATTCACCTTAGTTCTCTAGAGGAGTTTGATTCTCTTTACTAACTATACTAAGTTTTGACAACATTTACCACACATTGGTTGTTCTCTGTTATCCTATTTTTCATGTCAACTATGTTTGGAGACCTTACATGCAATTGATCTTAACTGGAGACACAACTCTGACTAAAGAACCTTCCATGCAACTCAAAAGGGATGTTATGGTGATATTTTATTTATTTTAGCGCTTGTGGTGTATGACAGTATTTCAAATTTTGGGGTTTTTGTTTGTTTATTTAAATGTGGTGACATTTAATTCGAAATCTGTTACATCTGAGCTGCACAGCGCCAGTTTGGACTACTCCCTACATTTTTGTTTCAAAAAATTAGATTTACCTGCTGTAGCAGTAGAGACAAGGTCCGAGAGGCCTTCTCCAAACAACTCTTCCCCCTTGTAAGGCAACGACTCCATATGCCGTTTTGAGTCGGCATCCCCCGTCCACTGCCGGGTCCACAAGAGCCGCCTAGCAGAAATAGACATAGTATTTATTCTAGAGCTTAGTAAACAAATGTCTCTTTGAGCATCCCTCATATATAACGCAGCATCTTTTATATGCCCTAGGGTCATTAAAATGGTATCCTTATCCAGAGTTTCAATCTCTGCTGATAGGGAATCAGTCCATGCTGCGACAGCACTACAAACCCGGGCCGATGCCATAGCCGGCCTAATGATAGTACCAGAATGCATGTAAATGGACTTCATGGTAACCTCTTGCTTGCGATCAGCAGCATCTTTGAGGGTAGCAGTATCCTGGGATGGCAGTGCTACCTTTTTTGATAAGCGTGTTAACGCCTTGTCCACCTTAGGCGAAGATTCCCATCGTATCCTGTCCTTTTGTGGGAAGGGATACGCCATAAGAATCCTTTTGGGAATTTGCAGTCTCCTGTCTGGAGATATACAAAGCCTTTTCGCACAATTCGCTTAGCTCATATGAGGACGGAAAGGTAACCACAGGTTTTTTCTCTTTATACATGTGTACCCTCGTGTCCGGGACAGGGGGTTCCTCAGTGATATGCAAAATGTCTTTTATAGCAATAATCATATAACGAATACCCTTAGCCACTTTTGGCTGTAATTTTGTCTCCTCATAATCGACACTGGAATCTGAATCCATGTCGGTATCTGTGTCAGTGATTTGGGATAATGTGCGCTTCTGAGACCCGGAAGGTCCCGGTGCCACTGGGACAGGCATGGTCTGACTACCTGCCTGTTCCTTAGCTTCAGCTTTGTCTAATCTCTTATGTAATAAATTTACATTAGCACTCAAGACATTCCACATATCCATCCAGTCCGGTGTCGGCGCTGCCGACGGCGACCTGACATTCATGCACTCCCCCTCCTCCTTAGGTGAGCCTTCAGCGTCAAACATGTCGACACACACGTACCGACACACTCCACACACACAAGGAATCTCTTTTCTGAAAACAGGTTCACCCTAGGCCCTTTGGAGAGACAGAGAGAGAGAGAGTATGCCAGCACACACCCCAGCGCTATAACCCAGGAAAAAAACACAGTATGTTCCTTCCAATAGCGCTGAAACACCTGTATACCGCCAATTATGTGCCCCCCCCACCTCTTGAAAACCCCCTGTCACCATCTGTAAGCAGGGGAGAGTCCGGGGAGCTTCCTCTCAGCGCTGTGCTGTGGAGAGAAATGGCGCTGGTGAGTGCTGAGGGAGAAGCCCTGCCCCCTCGGCGGCGGGCTTCTGTCCCGCTCAAAATATGTAAAACATGGCGGGGGCTCTTTTATATATATGTACAGTGCCCAACTGTACATGTATATATCTCTTTTTGCCATAGGAGAGGTTTATATTGCTGCCCAGGGCGCCCCCCCTGCGCCCTGCACCCTTACAGTGACCGGAGTGTGTGAGGTGTATGGGAGCAATGGCGCACAGCTGCAGTGCTGTGCGTTACCTCAGTGAAGCTCACAAAGTCTTTAGCCGCCTTTGAAGCCTTCTTTCTTCTCATACTCACCAGGCTTCTTTCTTCTGGCTCTGTGAGGAGGACGGCGGCGCGGCTCTGGGATGAACGTCCAGGACAAACCTGTGTTCCAATCCCTCTGGAGCTAATGGTGTCCAGTAGCCTAAGAAACAAGACCTTGCAACTCAGAGAAGTAGGGTTGCTTCTCTCTCCTCAGTCCCTCGATGCAGGGAGTCTGTTGCCAGCAGTGCTCCCTGAAAATAAAAAACCTAACAAATATACTTTCTTAGCAGGAAACTCAGGAGATCTCCCTGCAGTGCACCCATCTCCTCTGGGCACAGTCTCAAACTGAGGTCTGGAGAAGGGGCATAGAGGGAGGAGCCAGTGCACACCCAGAGTCAAAGTCCTGCGGAGCCCGTCTATTCCCATGGTCCTTACGGACTCCCAGCATCCTCTAGGACGTTAGAGAAAAGAACACTGACATATTGTAAAACAGGAGCGTTTCTGGTCCAAACAGGAAATAAATTCACAACTGATGAATAGACAATAAAGTGCCTAAGTATTATTGTGAAATTAACACCCAGAAGATCCTGGAGTCAAGGAGAAACAGTAGTAGCTCTAGCTGATGGAACGCTTCATTAATGAAGCTGTGTACTACTCAGTGGCATAAATTCTTGCCAGATGCCCAGAGGCAAAATATTCCATGGTGCCCCCACACCAGTACACACAAAGCCACATAGTAACATAGTAGTTGAGGTTGAATAGAGGAAAATTGCCCATCGTGTTCAACCTGTTTTAAGTTGTGATGATTCTACATACTTGCTAAATAATGTTTTATGACTAGTTAGCTACTATAACTCATGTTATCCCCAGATTAACCACGTTGATATTTTAAGTACAGGTTGAGTATCCCTTATCCAAAATGCTTGGGACCAGAGGTATTTTGGATATCGGATTTTTCCGTATTTTGGAATAATTGCATACCATAATGAGATAGCATGGTGATAGGACCTAAATCTAAGCACAGAATGCATTTTTGTTACATATACACCTTATACACATAGCCGGAAGGTAATTTTAGCCAATATTTTTTGTAACTTTGTGCATTGAACAAAGTGTGTGTACATTCACACAATTAATTTATGTTTCATATACACCTTATACACACAGCCTGAAGGTCATTTAATACAATAGTTTTAATAACTTTGTGTATTAAACAAAGTTTGTGTACATTGAGCCATCAAAAAACAAAGGTTTCACTATCTCACTCTCACTCAAAAAAGTCCGTATTTCGGAATATTCCGTATTTCGGAATATTTGGATATGGGATACTCAACCTGTATTATAACCTTGCATAGCTTTTTCATACAGAAATGTATCCATTCTTTTTTTAAATCCAATTACAGAGTCCGCCATTACCACCTTCCCTGGCAGGGAATTCCACATCCTGATTGCCCTAACAGTGAAGAACCCTTTCCTCCGTTGCGTTCTGAACTTTCTCTCCTCCAGTCGCAGTGAGTGCACATGTGTCCTAAACTGTGTTCTTTTAATAAATAATTCCTCTGATAACTCTTTGTGATGTTCCTTTACATATTTGAAGATATTAATAATATCTCCTCTTAGGCGCCTCTTTACTAGTGTATACATATTTAGTCTAGTAAGTCTTTCCTTATAGTCCAGTCCTTCTAGGCCTTTAATCAATTTAGTAACTTGCCTTTGAACACTTTCGAGTTCACTGATGTCTTTTTTATACAATGGTGCCCAAAACTGAACACAATATTCCAGGTGCGGACGTACCAATGCCTTATACAGCGGCAGGATTACATCGAGTCCCTTGTCTCAATTCCCCTTATTATGCACGCTAGCACCTTACTTGCCTTCTTTACTGCGTTTTGACATTGTGTACGGTTATTAAACCTATTATCAATGAATAACCCCAAATCTTTTTCCAACTCTGTTTCCCCTAGGCGTTCCCCATTTAATATGTAGGATGCAAGTTTGTTTTTAGTCCCAAAATGCATAACCTTGCATTTGTCTGTATTGAACCTCATTTTCCATTTAGACGCCCAGAGTTCAAGTTTAGATAGATCATTCTGCAAGGACTCCACATCCAATTCTGAATTAATTACCTTACACAGTTTAGTATTATCTGCACAGATTGACACTGTGCTTTCCAGGCCTATTTCTAGGTCATTGATAAATATGTTGAACAGTAGTGGTCCGAGTACGGACCCTTGTGGTATTCCGCTGACTACTGGGGACCAGGTTGAGGACTTCCCGTTGACCACTACTCGCTGTACCCTGCTATTAAACCAGCTGCTTATCCATGTGCAAATAGTTTTTCCTAGGCCAATCTCCTTTAATTTGATCATCAGTCTCCTGTGAGGAACTGTATCGAAGGCCTTTGCAAAATCTAGGAAGACCACATCCACTGCTTTTCCTTGATCAAGATTATTGCTCACTTCCTCGTAGAAGCAAATTAGGTTAGTCTGACATGACCTGTTCCTCACAAACCCATGCTGGTTCTTGCTAATAATCCTAGCGGACTTTAGATACTCCTGTATGACGTCCCTTAGAATTCCTTCCAATATTTTCCCCACTATAGATGTTAAACTAACTGGTCTGTAGTTTCCCGGAAGATTTTTGGATCCCTTTTTAAATAATGGCACTACCTCAGCTATATGCCAATCCTTCGGTACCATGCCTGATCTAATTAAACTATTGAAAATCAAGTATAGGGGTCGTGCTAGTTGTGAACTAAGCTCCATAAGAACCATCGGGTGAAGTCCATCAGGACCAGGTGATTTATTAATCTTAATTTTGCTTAGTCTCTCCCGGACTACTTCTTTGCTTAAACAAGTATCTAGCCATGAATCATTACTGTCACAATTGTTATGCTCTACTCCCACCATCAGTTCTTCACTGGTGAATACTGATGAAAAGAATTTGTTCAGTATTTCCGCTTTTATTTCCCCATCATTTATCAATTCTCCTAATTCATGTTTTAATGGACCTATATTGTCCTTTTTTAACCTTTTACAGTTTATGTATTTAAAAAACTTTTTAGGATTGGTTTTACTCTATAGCGATTTGCTTTTCATTTTCCATTTTAGATGCTCATTGCTTTTTTGCTTTTCTTATTACACTCCTTGTAATACTTGAAACACTCCTCCTTTCCATTAGATTTAAATGCTTTGAAAGCCTGCTTTTTGTTTATCCATTTCTGTCTTAACCTTCTTGTTAAGCCACATCGGTTTGAGTTTAATACTCCTGCGTTTACTGCCCATGGGAATAAAGTTATGAATATTGCTATCCAGCAACCCTTTTAAAACATCCCACATTTCCGAAGTGTTCTTGTTATTAAACAGAACCTCCCACTCTATGTCGTTAAGTGCACATCTAAGCATACTGAAATTAGCCTTCCTAAAGTTAAAAGTTTTGGTGGAACCCCTGTAGCAATGTTTTCTGAAACTGATGTCGAATGTGATCATAAAGTGATCACTGTTACCCAAAGTCTCCCCAACTTTAGTGTTTGCTATAATGTCCACATTATTAGTAATTACTAGATCCAGGGAGTTTTACCCCTAGTTAGGTCCTCGACTAATTGAGACAAGTAGTGATCCCTAATCATATTTAAGAACCTGCTGCCCCTCGCATTAGCACATGAATCGTTACTCCAGTTTATATCCGGGTAATTAAAATCCCCATTGACAAGGATGTCCCCCAATCCCGCAGCCATTTTGATTTGCTGCTATAGTTGTTCTTCCTCATGTATGCTAATATCCGGCTGTTTGTAGCACGTGCCTATGACTAGTTTTTTTGCACCAATTTCCCCACTTGAGATTTCTACTGATAGTGACTCCACATTATCGCCAATCTCCTCATAGATAACCTCCTTTAGGTATGGTTTAAGTGATGGTTTAACATAAAGACATACACCTCCTCCTCTTTTGTTAGCCCTGTCCCTCCTAAAAAGAGAATACCCCTCCTAGTTAGCAATCCAGTCGTGAGAGTCGTCCCACCGTGTTTCCGTAATACCTATAATGTCATACTCAGCCTTTGATGCTAACAATTCCAATTCCCCCATTTTTCTTGTGTTTGTAAGCATACATTTTAGTTTATCTTTATTTGTTTATTTTCCTAAAGATTTCCCATCCTGGTTAACAAGTGCATCCATAGAGTTACTGATACAGACTGTCCTTCTCGCTCCCTCTCCAACCCCACCGTACTTAGTATTGCCCACCTTACTTTTCTCTTTGGTCAACCCAGTGTTCCCATCTAAAATCACCGCCCTGACATAAATATTTTCCCTTAAGTCCCGTACAACATTTTCTATAGTCTGTAATGATAACATTGATGACACATAATTATTATTTAATGCTTTAGCAATACCTTTCTTAACACGTTTAATAGAACCCATGTAAATACCTTTACCGGCTGCACTTTCCTTCCCCCCTTCTCCACCCCCATTTATCTCACTACCACCATCTCTACTATACTCGCTGCATGACCCATAGTTTCTAGCTAAACCCTCCCCCCAGGCTCCTAGTTTAAAAGCTCCTCCAACCTACTAACCATCCTACCCCCCAGCACCGCAGCCCCTGCCTCATTCAGGTGCAATCCGTCACGAGAAAAAAGATGGCGCCTGACTGAGAAGTCCGCCCAGTGTTCCAAGAACACAAACCCCTCTTTCCTACACCAGTCTCTGAGCCACACATTTACCTCCCTAATCTCCCTCTGTCTCCCTGGGCTAGCGCGTGGCACTGGTAATATTTCGGAGAAAATTACCTTAGATGTCCTTTTTTTTTGGTTTCTGGCCTAAGTCCCTATAATCTTTCTTAAGGACATTCCACCTACCACTAACTTTGTCGTTGGTGCCAACATGTACCAAGACCGCCGGGTCTTTCCCAGCCCCTCCCAACAATCTATCTACCCGGTCTGCGATGTGCCGTAACCGAGCACCCGGGAGACAACAGACCGTACGGCGATCACGGTCCCGGTAGCAGATTGCCCTATCTGCCTTCCTAATGATAGAGTCCCCTACCACCACCATCTGCCTGAGCGCCTCTCTAGCTTTCATCCCATCTGAGCCAGAGGGACCACTCCTCCGGTTGCTAGAGGGAGCAGTCACCACCGAATCATCCACCAAATCTTCGTCCAACCGGGCAAATTTGTTAGGGTTTGATAGATCCGAGATGTCGTGCCTCCCCCTCTTTTTCTCCCTTCTAACAGTGACCCAACTGCCTACCTGATTTTTCTCATCTACCAGTGACCCCTGCTGCAACTCCTCCACCGTTCTATCTAAACTTCGCTCGAGATTGTAAATATCCCTCAGTCGCGTAACGGTCTGCTCTAGATCAGTTACCTGGGCTTCCAGGGCAACCATTCGCTCACATCTCGTGCATATGTATTCGCCCTGTGTCGGCTGCTCCAGGTGCGCATACATCTTGCACGACACGCACTGAGTGATACTCTCAATCACGTCCCTCCCATATACACACACCCACATATATACTTATACACACACAATCACACACACATATATATATATATATATATATTCACACACACAGCCACATAAATACTTATACACCTTTCAGGCCACCAGCTTTGAACATGGGTTATTGGCACATGAGCGTGCATAACCAGGCGGTCTGAAAGGAGTATTATACACACACACACACACACACAACCACATATATACATATACACACACAGCCACAAATAAACACACACACACACACACACACACACACACATATATGCGTGCTCAACCACATATGTACATATACGCACACAGCCACATATAGACAGTCAGGTCCATAAATATTGGGACATCGACACAATTCTCATATTTTGGGCTCTATACCCCACCACAATGGATTTGAAATGAAACAAACAATACAGTATGTGCTTTAACTGCAGAATTTCCGCTTTATTTTGAGGGTATTTACATACAAATCAGGTGAACAGTGTAGGAATTACAACGGTTTCTATATGTGCCTCCCACTTTTTAAGGAACCAAAAGTAATGGGACAAACTAAACAATCCTAAATCAAACTTTCACTTTTTAATATTTTGTTGCAAATTCTTTGCAGTCTATTACAGCCTGAAGTCTGGAACGCACAGACATCACATCACCAGTTGCTGGGTTTCATCCCTGGTGATGCTCTGCCAGGCCTCTACTGCAAATGTCTTCAGTTCCTGCTTGTTCATGGGGCATTTTCCCTTCAGTTTTGTCTTCATCCAGTGAAATGCATGCTCAATCGGATTCAGGTCAGGTGATTGACTTGGCCATTGCATAACATTCCACTTATTTGCCTTAAAAAAAACTCTTTGGTTGCTTTCGCAGTATGCTTCGGGTCATTGTCCATCTGCACTGTGAAGCGCCGTCCAATGAGTTCTGAAGCATTTGACTGAATATGAGCAGATAATATTTCCCGAAACACTTCAGAATTCATCCTACTGCTTTTGTCAGCAGTCACATTATCAATAAATACAAGGAACCAGTTCCACTGGCAGCCATACATGCCCACGCCATGACACTACCACCACCATGCTTCACTGATGAGGTGGTATGTTTTGGATCATGAGCAGTTCCTTTCCTTCTCCATACTATTCTCTTCCCATCACTCTTGTACAAGTTGATCTTTGTCTCATCTGTCCATAGGATGTTGTTCCAGAACTGTAAAGGCTTTTTAAGATGTTGTTTGGCAAACTCTAATCTGGACTTCCTGTTTTTGTAGCTCACCAATGGTTTACATCTTGTGGTGAACCCTCTGTATTCACTCTTGTGAAGTCTTCTCTTGATTGTTGACTTTGACACATATACACCTACCTCCTTGAGAGTGTTCTTGATCTGGGCAACTGTTGTGAAGGGGTTTTTCTTCACCAGGGAAATAATTCTTCTGTCATCCACCACAGTTGTTTTCCGTTGTCTTCCAGGTCTTTTGGTGTTGCTGAGCTCGCCGGTGCGTTCTTTCTTTTTAAGAATGTTCCAAACAGTTGATTTGGCCACACCTAAGGTTTTTGCTATCTCTCTGATGTGTTTGTTTTGATTTTTTTAGCCTAATGATGACTTGCTTCACTGATAGTGGCAGCTCTTTAGATTTCATATTGAGAGTCGACAGCAACAGATTCAAAATGCAAATGTGACACCTGGAATCTACTCCAGACCTTTTACCTGCTTAATTGATGATGAAATAACAAGGGAGTAGCCCACTCCTGTCCATGAAATAGCTTTTGAGTCGATTGTTCCATTACTTTTGGTCCCTTAAAAAGTGGGAGGCACATATAGAAACTGTTGTAATCCCTACACCGTTCACCTGATTTGGATGTATAAGCGATTGCCAGCCGGGGTGTCGAGGCGCGAGCAGGGCAGCCGGAGTAGTATGGGGGCAGGAGCCAGCCAGCCATGTTGTCAGGATGCGGGAGCAGTGCAGCGAGAGTGTTGAGGTGGAAGCTGTACACAGGGTTGTCAGGGGACGGGCATTGACTGTAACTGGCTGGTGCATTGTGATTGAAGTCCCGAAGGCAATGGAGAAGGTGCCCTCTTCTCGGCTGGAGCCCAGCGGCAACCGACTCCACTGTCTCCGGGACTTCTGCCCCTGGTACTACTGCTGCTGCTTGGAGTGAGAAGGAGATGTTAATTAATAGGTGACTGGATCATGATAATTAAGGCTAACAGGAGGCAACATAAAACTAAATATACTAGGAGGCCAAGGAGACTTAGGGGCCGATTTATCACCATCCACATCAGAGGATGCGAGTGTGAGATGATAAAAGAGACCACATCCGCAATGCGAGTATTGATTACATTGCATGGATGCACAAATAATCACATACAGGGACAGTGCTTGCGAGACAGCTACTGTATGTCCCTGAGATGGCACTCCGCAGCCTTATCGGACGTTTTACGTGAAAAATACACATAGTAATTGCTGCGCCATCACCTCCTCCATGTAGCAACTACCCCCCTCCAGCCCTGATCATACCCACCAACATCTGGGGATTGGGGCTCCCTGCTGCTGTGACTTCCGGTGCTGTAAAGTGAGCTGGCACTTTGCAGCATCACTTTACTGCACAGGAGGTCAAAGGAGCAGCAGGGAGCCCCAATGACCGGCAGCCCACACCAGAGCACCAATCACCAGTCCCTATGTAGGTATGATTTTTTTAAAATTGTTTTATCCAAAGTGATCAGACTGTGTGTCCATCGGACACACAGAGCTGATCACACTTCTGGCTACCTACACAGCCTTCTCTGCCTAGGGACAGAGAAAGCTGTACAGAAGTACAGAATTCGTAGTAAGCCCTGTAATTATCACAGGGCTCACTGCTGTATTTTTTTTTACAATTTTCTTTAAAGTAGCTTTGGCCAGATCACATTTCCCATTATACGTATGGGAAATGCGATGTTGGTTACTAAAACAAAAAGTGAATTAAAGGGTTTGGAGCAGTTTTTCACAAAAACTGCTGCAAAAGCCCTTTAATACATTCAGGTGATATTAAAATAATAGGAAAAGGGTGTGAAAACACCCTTTTTCTCATTATTGTAGTAAAAAAAAAAAGAATGAATATTCCTGTTAGACACTAAAGAAGATGTTGATATACAATACAGTAAGCAGTAGGTACAGGGGTGTTACTCCCGGAGGCAATGGAGTCAGTTGCTGATGGGCTCCAGCCCCTGGCTCCTTCATTGTACCCCAATTCATAGGTGTGCCTGGTAGTGCACAGGCACACCCTAATATAGAGAGCCGCATACGCCAGTTTTGCAAGTATGTGGGTACAGAGGCACAGAGTGAAAAGGGGAAGGTGAGAGACACAGAGTGAAGACTGAGAAGCACAGAGTGAAGGGGTGAGGCTGGAAGTCACAGAGTGAAGGGGGAGGAGGCTAAGAGGCACAGAGTGAGGGGGATGGTAAGAAATACATACGGGAGATAATGTGGCAGAGAGATGCAGATGGGAGATGATGGTGTGGATGAGAAACGATGCAGGCGGGAGATGAGTTTGTCCTGAGAGACGACATGGAGGAGATGGTGTGACTGAGTGATGCTGGCGGGAGATGATGGTGTGGCTGAGAAACACAAGGAGGTGATGGTGTGTTTCAAAGATGCAGGGAAAGCTGATCCTGTGGCTGAGAGATGCAGGGATGAAATGGTGTTGCTGAGATACACAGGCGAGAGATGATGGTGTGGCTGAGAGACGCAGGTGGGAGATGATGGTGTGCTGAGAGATGATCCAGGCAGGAGGTGATGATGTGGCTGAGAGATGCAGGGAGGAGATGATGGTGTTTGCTGAGAGACATAGGCGGGAGATGATGGTGTGACTGAGAGATGCAGTGGGCAGGAGGTGACACTGCTCTGGTTGACATGGACAGAAAGGTTTTAAAGTGGGCGCAAAAAACCATAACAAATGACCTTACATAAGTGTCCTTAGGAAGTTGATAGAATAAACTCCTGATTCCGCACAATGGCCCTCATTCCGAGTTGCTCGCTCGCAAGCTGCTTTTAGCAGCATTGCACACGCTAAGCCGCCGCCTACTGGGAGTGAATCTTAGCTTAGCAAAATTGCGAACGAAAGATACGCAATATTGCGAAAAGATTTATCTGTGCAGTTTCTGAGTAGCTCGAGACTTACTCTTCCAGTGCGATCAGTTTAGTGCTTGTCGTTCCTGGTTTGACGTCACAAACACACCCAGCACTCCGAACACCAGAACAAAAAAAAAACCTCATAATGCCGTGAGTAAAATACCAAACTTCTTAGCAAATTTACTTGGCGCAGTCGCAGTGCGAACATTGCGCATGCGCAATTAGCGGAAAATCGCTGTGATGCGAAGAAAATTACAGAGCGAACAACTCAGAATGAGGGCCATTCTGTGTTCTGAAGTCCCATATCCGCATACACTCAATGATGTAACATAATTCTTTATCTTGGTAAAGAAGAAGAGATCGTGGTGCAGATCAATTTCACTGGGACAATATGTTTTATTAACACAGAACACTCACAATATTCACAAAAAAACAAGCATGTAACCACTCAAAGTGGATGGAAAGGGGAAAAATCTTTCAACGTTTTTAATGAGTACCAGTCCGCATAAAGTCCCACATAAAATAATAACAGGAAATGCTGTATAAATCAGAAAGTGCATATACTAAAAAGGGCTAAAATATAATTTAAATAAACAATAGCAGCAATGCATGAGGTGATAGCAGCAGGAAACAGCAATGGACTAAATATGCAACATGATAAAAGAAATTATAAAAATTATTAAAAATACTGGTAGCAGCAAGACATGGGATGATAGCAGCGGCAAAAATTAGAATGGGGAGGAGCTAAAGGAGCCACTTCCTTTAGCTCCTCACCATTCTCATTTTTGCCGCTGCTATTATCCCATGTCTTGCTGCTACCAGTATTTTTAATAATTTTTATAATAATTTCTTTTATCATGTTGCATATTTAGTCCATTGCTGTTTCCTGCTACTATCACCTCATGCATTGCTGCTATTGTTTATTTTAATTATATTTAAACCCTTTTTAATATATGCACTTTCTGATTTATATTTCCTGTTTTTATTTTATGTGGGACTTTATGCGGATTGGTACTCATTAAAAACGTTGATGGACCTGAAAGATTTTTCCCCTTCTATGGATATAATTAAGTGGGGAACCTTGCACTTTGGACCTCCGTTTACGGGAACCCATGTATGGAACGCATAATGGTGGTCATTCCGAGTTGTTCGCTCGCAAGCTGCTTTTAGCAGCTTTGCACACGCTAAGCCGCCGCCTACTGGGAGTGAATCTTAGCTTAGCAGAATTGCGAACGAAAGATTCGCAATATTGCGAAAAGACTTCTCTGTGCAGTTTCTGAGTAGCTCGAGACTTACTCTTCCAGTGCGATCAGTTCAGTGCTTGTAGTTCCTGGTTTGACGTCACAAACACACCCAGCGTTCGCACAGACACTCCTCCGTTTCTCCAGCCACTCCCGCGTTTTTCCCAGAAACGGTAGTGTTTTTTCAAACACTCCCATAAAACGGCCAGTTTCCGCCCAGAAACACCCACTTCCTGTCAATCACACTCCGATCTCCAGAACGAAGAAAAAACCTCGTAATGCCGTGAGTAAAATACCAATCTTCATAGCAAATTTACTTGGCGCAGTCGCAGTGCGAACATTGCGCATGCGCAATTAGCAGAAAATCGCTGCGATGCAAAGAAAATTACTGAGCTAACAACTCGGAATGAGGGCCAATGGACTTCAGGGTAATGACGTTGGAAAGCATACCCACTTCCGTTTCTGTACATGTGACTTCCGGTCACGGGTGGCCGCTGGCGTTTTCGGCGGGAGGACAGCTCACACAGGGGCCCCATTGCTTGATTATGTTATGGGTATAAATATCTGTACCACTGCCACTCACCACCATGCTTCTGAGGAAGGACCGGAGTGTCCGAAACGCGTAAAGCAGGTGGTGATCGTGGGTGGACTGATTTCGGACTTCGAAACTACTCTGCGCTGTTGTGGTGTCCGGAACCTCCAGTGCTGCCCTTGATACCATCTTGGGAGGGTAACTTGATGACGATAGAAGCCAGCACCCCTTTCCATCCACTTTGAGTGGTTACATGCTTGTTTTTTTGTGAATATTGTGAGTGTTCTGTGTTCATAAAACATTTTGTCCCTGTGAAATTGATCTGCACCATGATCTCTTCTTCTTTACCGAGATAAAGAATTATGTTACATCATTGAGTGTATGCGGATATGGGACTTTAGAACACAGAACGTGCGGAATCAGGAGTTTATTCTATCAACTTCCTAAGGACACTTATGTAAGGTCATTGTTATGGTTTTTTGTGCCCACTTTAAAACCTTTCTGTCTATGTTATTGCCTTTGGAATTTTTGTGAAGGTTCCTGTTTTGATAAGTGGGCTGCATTTATACCCAGGCAGCGCATTTGTTCAATTATTTGTTTCTATATACTGCTCTGGTTGAACCTCTGTTCTTGTTGTCAGCCACAGCGTGGCTCGTGGAGGAGGAAGGTCCCGGCCGTTGTCTAGCGACCGGGACGCTGCACTTCCTCCATCAGCTGGCACTTCCCGGTCGCACCTAGCAACGCTAACGCAGAGGGGACTGGGAGCCGCCGAGCGCCTAGCAACTGGAATGCTAGACGCGGGCAGTGTTCCCGGTTGCTGGGAAACTAGTCTAGCTGTGTTTCGTGGACATGCAGCAGCACAGCTGCACGTCCTTTCATTTATCTCTATTACTGGATTCTGATTGGTGCAGCACCATTTATATTCCCTTCCTGACCTCTCTCAAATCGCTGGTGATAGTTCCTGCTTCAGTGTGAACCAGGGACGTGCAGTCAGGGGAGGCAGAGCCTCCCGTCATAATGACTGAAGAAAAAGCAAAGAAGATATTTATAACATATTCTGTGTCATAATTATCTTCTTTGCATTTTTCTAATCCTATTTGCTGTGGAAACACAGACAACTGTGGATGGGAGGCAGCTGAGAGCGCTGCCTCACACTGACAATGTTAAAGTGTCTGAGCGGGGGACGGGCAGGGGGAGTGGCCAAACGGAGGGCAGGAAAAGCCCATGAAAAAAACACAGAGTAGAGGCACCAGCAGATCTGCCTCAGTGACAGGGGCATGCCTGCATCCCACTTCAGAGCCCGCCCCTATCAGTGAGGCAGATTCGATTGGTCAGCGCGTCCAGCACTGAGCAGTGACTGTTTCCTGCTGTCGCTGTCGGTGCAGAGTGCAGATCTATCTCTCCCTCTCCAGTCTCCAGGTGCAACAGAGTCTGCAAAGCAGGGAGGCGCTCTCCCTGCTCTGCTACTCTGCTGGTGTCCATGTTTGCTGCTGCCCTCCTCCCCCTCCTTCCTCCCACTGGTGAATGCCGCCACGGACCTGCAGTATGTCTCAGCTCCAGTAACAGAAGTGATCCCGAGGCTCAGGAAGCTAATGCTGTGTGTGTCTCCCGTATACAGGTCACATGACAGTCTCAGCTCTACAGAGATGGTAAGTCCA
The DNA here is from genome assembly GCF_028390025.1 of Pseudophryne corroboree. Classification (NCBI taxonomy): domain Eukaryota; kingdom Metazoa; phylum Chordata; class Amphibia; order Anura; family Myobatrachidae; genus Pseudophryne; species Pseudophryne corroboree. Next base: position 186,098,035 of record NC_086453.1, on the reverse strand, counting down.
GCTGTCTATATGGGGGCACAGTGTGTGTGTGTGTGTGTGTGTGTGTGTGTGTGTGTGTGTGTGTGTGTGTGTTGGAGCTCAGTGTGTTTGGGGGCACAGTGTATGTGTGAGCTCAGTGTGTGTGAGACCTCAGTGTGTATGGGGGCATAGTGTGTGTGTATGGGAACATAGTGAGTATATGGGAGCACAATATATATGTGTGTATAGGGCCACTGTGTGTGTGTGAGCTCAGTGTGTATGGGGGCCACAGTGTGTGTGTATGAGCTCAGTGTGTATGGGGGCACAGTGTTACATTCTCTGTACTTAGAACGTGAGCTAGTGAGTGGGTAAGTCCCAAGCACAGGAACGTGACACTGTAAAAGGACAAAGTACAGCAGTAACCCCTAGGACCCTACCTCCGTTGTTTCACCCGCATGGTCAGTCTACGCCTGCGAGACTATGTGTTCTTGGGCCCACGGCAGCCCCGTTTGAAGGGCGGATTAGGTCTGCCCAACTCCGATGCCCCCCGGTCTTAATATGAGACAAGGCGTAAACTGAGACAAGATGATAACAAGGGGACCTCTAACTAAACAAAACTCAGAGCTAGGGGATACTACAAAACTAAAAACTAAACGTATGTGCGGCACGCCGCCAAAGGTAAAGGACAACAAAGGTACTACTGTCCACACCCTACATGGCACCATTGTGTACCGGGGAGGACAGCTTGGGTGGAAACCTCCGCAAAAACACCAGCAACAAGTTCAACCAAAGAATACTGCGGCCTAGGCCACAAGACGCGGCAGAAGCACCGGGAGAGTAACCACAAGTTAACGAGAACCCCAAGATGACAGGCACAGGTATCAATCGACTGGAGGGCTGGAAAGACTCCCACGACCGGCTTCCGAACACCAGGACTCAGGATCACTGGGAACAGAGTAGACCAGATAACAGCACGTTGAACTAGGAATTCTCCAGAGCAGGAACAGCTCACAGGAAGCTATCACCGGCGTCTGTGTAAGGCACTGAGGGAGAATATAAGAGGTGTCTGTACCAATAGCTAAAGAGCACCTATATTGATGATGTCGTGCAGCTGCCCTGCTGCACGACCACATGCTAACAGGTGATTGATTACTTAGATAGCAACGGGGAACGCGGTCAGAAAAAAATTTCTCCCGAAAAGAAGCCTTCTTAAGGGCAAGGTGTACTTTTTTCCAAATAACTCTGAGACGGGAGGTTAAGGACAAAGAAGAAGCCGGATGATGGGGAGTAAAGGAATTGGCTCTAGGGTGAAAGCCCAGGACCAAAAAGAACGGAGACTCCTTGGTGCATGAATGGCAAGCGTTATTGTAAGTAAACTCAGCCAGAGGAAGAAAATCTGACCAATCGTTCTGAAGTTTGACAGTATAAAGACGTAAATATTGTTTTAGTGACTGATTCACATGTTCAGTCTGCCCGTTAGACTGTGGGTGGTATCCAGACGTTAAACAGAGTTTCATGTTTAACGTGGCACAAAAACGCTTCCAAAAACGGGCAATAAACTGTGGTCCCCGGTCAGAGACTATATCCACGGGTAAACCATGAAGCCTGAAAACATGGCGGAGAAACAGAACTGCCAGAATTTGAGCAGAGGGTAATCGGGGTAAAGCAATGAAGTGGGCCATTTTGCTAAAACGGTCCACAACTACCCAAATTACCCGGAACCCGGATGAAAGAGGAAGATCCACCACGAAATCCATGGAAATGTGTGACCATGGCTTGAGTGGAATTGCAAGAGGCATGAGTTGCCCGACTGGCAAGGATCGGGACACTTTGTGCTTAGCACAATCCTGACAGGAAAGGACAAATTCCCTAACATCCTTGAAAAGATTAGGCCACCACACCGAGCAACCTTACTATCATGAAACTCTGTGAGGACACTGCCTCTCAAGCACTCAGGAACGAAGAGGCGACCAACAGGAGTATCACTGGGAGCCTGCTGCTGAACATAGACAAGTTGTGTGAACAAATCCTGTGTGAGACCGGCCCGGATGACGGACGTTGAGATAATGGGGGTTGCGGAAAAGTGGTTATTGTGAGCAAGAAGAAAACAACGAGACAGGGCATCGGCCTTGGTATGCTTAGAAGCGGGCCTGTAGGTGATGATGAACTTGAATCGTGTAAAAAACAACGCCCAACGCGCCTGCCGAGCATTTAGCCGTTTTGCTGATTCAATATACTGTAGATTCTTGTGGTCAGTGAACACCGTAATGGTATGCTTCGCTCCTTCAAGCCAGTGCCTCCATTCCTCAAAAGCCCATTTCACTGCCAGCAACACTCGATTACCAACATCATAGTTGGATTCAACAGAGGAGAATTTCTTGGACATGAAGGCACAAGGGTGTAACAACAGAGACTTGGGGTCTTCATGAGAAAGAATGGCTCCCACTCCAACCTCTGAGGCGTCCACCTCGACAATAAAGGGAAGATCAGGGTTGGGGTGTCTGAGAACTGGAGCTGAGACAAAAGCCTGTTTTAGGGCCCGGAAGGCAGACTCTGCTTGAGGCGACCAGTTAGACGGATCAGCTCCTTTTCTTGTTAACGCCACAATAGGAGCAACTAAATCTGAAAAGGCATGAATAAAACGCCTATAATAATTCTCAAAACCCAAAAATCGCTGGATAGCCTTCAAGTTAGTGGGTTGCGTCCAGCTTAGAATAGACTGGAGTTTCTTAGGTTCCATAAAAACCCCTTTGGAGACATAATATACCCTAAAAAGGACACCTCAGTGATGTGGAAATCACACTTCTCCAATTTCGTGTACAAATGGTTCTCCCGCAACCTTTGAAGCACTTGCCGCACATGAACAACATGCTGTTCAGGAGACTCAGAGTAAATTAAAATGTCGTCCAGATAAACGACCACGAACTTCCCTAAATAGTCATGGAGGACGTCGTTTATAAGATCCTGAAATACCGCAGGAGCGTTAGACAGCCCGAACGGCATCACAAGATATTCGTAATGTCCGGACTGAGTACTGAAAGCCGTCTTCCACTCATCCCCAGATCTTATTCGGATGAGGTTGTAGGCTCCTCTGAGATCGATTTTGGAGAAAATAACCGCAGTGCGGAGCTGATCAATCAACACCGAAATCAACGGCAAGGGGTAGGTGTTTTTAATAGAAATCTTATTCAAGGCCCGATAGTCTATGCACGGTCTTAGGGATCCATCTTTTTTCTCAACAAAAAACCCCCCTGCACTTAACGGAGATTTCGAGGGCCTAATAAACCCCTTCTTCAGGCTCTCCTGTACATAGTCATCAATGACCTTAGTCTCAAGGGCCAGATAAAGCATAAAGTCTCCCTTTTGGCAGAGTGGCACCAGGAACAAAGTCAATGGCACAGTCATATGACCGGTGGGGTGGCAGGATATCAGCGTTACCTTTAGAGAAAACATCAGCAAAATCCTGATATACTAAAGGTATGAGTTCCGGAGAAGCAACCGCGACCCGGACTGGACAAGAAATACACCCTTTAACCCCACAAGAAATCCCACCGGGAAATTTCCCCAGACCGCCAATCTATGGTGGGATTATGAAGGGCAAGCCAGGGGTAACCTAAGATGACCGGCACAGCCGGACAATGGGTGAGATAGATCTCAATTTTTTCAGAATGTAAGGCCCCCACTGTGAGTTGTACTGGAGGGGTCCGGTGAGTAATTACCCTATTAGAGAGTGGACCACCGTCTAGTCCGTGCATAGTGATAGGTCTATCTAATTGGAGCTGCGGAACTCCCAAAGCAAGATCCATAAAGTTCCCGGCAGCTCCGCTGTCAATGAAGGCTGAAACAAATGAACTGAGACTTCCAAAAGAAATTTTAACAGGTATTAACAAGGAATCATTTGAGGATATTAACTGCAGACCCAAGTGAACCCCCTCACAATTCACTTGGTCAGAGCGTTTCCCTGTTTATTTGGGCAGTTACGCGCAACATGTCCCTTGCCACCACAATATAAGCAAAGCCCTGAATTTAGCCTTCTGGCTCTTTCTTCTGGAGACAGCCGGGAGAGACGTCCTCAGGGAAAGCATACACACATGGACTAGACCTGAAATTAGCTCCTCTTTCAGCCCTCCGCTCTTGGAGACAATGGCCCTCATTCCGAGTTGTTCGCTCGGTATTTTTCATCGCATCGCAGTGAAAATCCGCTTAGTACGCATGCGCAATGTTCGCACTGCGACTGCGCCAAGTAACTATACTATGAAGAAAGTATTTTTACTCACGGCTTTTTCTTCGCTCCGGCGATCGTAATGTGATTGACAGGAAATGGGTGTTACTGGGCGGAAACACGGCGTTTCAGGGGCGTGTGGCTGAAAACGCTACCGTTTCCGGAAAAAACGCAGGAGTGGCCGGAGAAACGGTGGGAGTGCCTGGGCGAACGCTGGGTGTGTTTGTGACGTCAACCAGGAACGACAAGCACTGAAATGATCGCACAGGCAGAGTAAGTCTGGAGCTACTCTGAAACTGCTAAGTAGTTAGTAATCGCATTATTGCGAATACATCGGTCGCAATTTTAAGAAGCTAAGATTCACTCCCAGTAGGCGGCGGCTTAGCGTGTGTAACTCTGCTAAATTCGCCTTGCGACCGATCAACTCGGAATGAGGGCCAATGATCAATCTTAATAGCAAGCTCCATGATCTTATCTAAAGTCTCCGGCCCTGGATACTGAAGGAGACTATCCTTGATTACTTCAGACAGACCGAGGCGAAACTGACTGCGCAGGGCAGGATCATTCCAGCCACAGTCGTTCGACCAATGGCGAAATTCTGTACAATATGCCTCTATGGGATTTTTACCCTGTTTAAGTGCACGCAGGTGGCTCTCAGTCGACGCTTCCCTATCTGGGTCATCATACAAAAGGCCTAAAGACTTAAAGAAGGCATCTACTGTTAGCAAGGCTGCATCGTTGGATTTCAACCCAAAAGCCCAAGTTTGTGAATCGCCTTGAAGCAAAGACATCACAATGCCCACCCGCTGAGACTCAGTACCTGAGGATCGGGGCCTTAAACGAAAATAAAGTTTACAGGCCTCCTTAAAATTAAAGAAATCTTTTCGGTTACCCGAAAAGCGGTCAGGAAGGTGCATCTTTGCTTCAGGAATTATACCCGGGGAGGCTCGTAAAAGATCTTCCTGCGGTCTCACCCAAAGGGTAAGATCCTGAACAATCTGAGTGAGTTCCTGAATCTGATTGGCCAAAAGCTGGCTGGGATTTTGTCCTAGTACTGCCGGATTCATGAGGACCGAATTTCAAGGCCACCCTGGTTAAAATAACAAATCTTTTTTTCTTTTTTTTTTTTGCTTGGGCCGGTGATAATGTTACGTTCTCTGTGCTTCGAACGTGAGCTAGTGAGTGGGTAAGTCCAAGCACAGAAAAGTGACGCTGTAAAAGGACAAAGAACAGCAGTAACCCCTAGGACCCTACCTCCGTTGTTTCACCCGCGTGGTCAGTCTACACCTGCGAGACTATGTGTTCTTGGGCCCACGGCCAGAGCCGGCCTTAGGCATAGGCAAACTAGGCAATTGCCTAGGGCATCTGGTATGCCTAGGGGCACAAGCAGCTTCTGCTGATTAAAATTATATGCGGCATGCCTATATTCTGTGTGCAGCATTTTGTATGCAGATACAGCCACAGTCGCACACAATATATAGGCATGCTGCATATCATTTTAATCAGCAGAAGCTGTTTGTGCATCCTAGCCACATAGCAATGCAAATAAGATACATTTTCATAAAAAATAGGCACCCGACATTAGCAGAGCTGCCAGTTGACTCACGCCAGGAACTATATGTGTCATTATTTGTATAAGGGCATTAATAATGTGTAACATGTGTAAGGGGCACTATGTGTGTCATTATGTGTATAAGGGCACCAATAATGTGCGGCATGTGTGTAAGTGACATTATGTGTGTCATTATGTGTATAAGGGCATTAACAATGTGCGGCATATATGTAAGGGAAATTATTATGTGTATAAGGGCATTAATAAGGGTTGGCATAATGTGTAAGGTGCACTATGTTTATAAGGACATTAATAATGTGTGTCATATGTGTAAGGGGCATTATTGTGTGGTATTATATGTATAAATGCATTACCAATGTGTGGCAATATGTGTATAAGGTGCTCTACTGTGTGGCGTAACGTATAGAAAGGGCACTACTGTGTGGTCTAATGTGAATAAAGAGCAATATGGTGTGGTGTAATGTGAATAAGGAGCAATATGGTGTGGTGTAATGAGAATAAAGAGCAATATGGTGTGGTGTAATGCGAATAAGGAACAATTCAGTATGATGTTATGTGAATGAGGGGCACTACTGTGAGAATTAACGTATATAAGGTAAATTGGTACTACTGTGTGATGTAATGTGAATAAGGTACACTATCGTATGATAAATTGTGAATAAAGTTGCACTACTGTGAGGCATAATTTGAATTGGGGGTACTATTGTGTGGCCATGCCCCTTGCCAGCAAAACACATACCTTTTTGGTCTGTGCGCCAAATGTGCACACTATTCTTATTTAAATTACAGGGAGTAGGAAAACAAAAAATGGACTGCTATGGGTGGGGGGTGATGGTGCTAGGAAAGGGTTCAGGGTCAGAGGCGGAACTAGCGGTGGTGCTAGGGGGCACCAGCCAAAATCTTGTCTAGGGCATCATATTGGTTAGGGCCGGCTCTGACTACGGCAGCCGCGTTTGAAGGGCGGATTAGGTCTGCCCAACTCCGATGCCCCCCCCGGTCTTAATATGAGACAAGGCGTAAACTGAGAAGGGATGATAACAAGGGGACCTCTAACTAAACAAAACTCAGAGGTAGGGGCTACAACAAAACTAAAAACTAAACGTATGTGCGGCACGCCGCCAAAGGAAAAGGACAACAAAGGTACTACTGTCCACACCCTACACGGCACCGTCGTGTACCGTTGCTTAGCAACGGTCGGGTGAGGGCCGCCGCGCCTAACACACAGTGTGTGTGTGAGCCCAGTGTGTATGGGGGCACAGTGTGTGTGTATGGGAACATAGTGAGTACAGTATATGGGAGCACATTATATGTGTGTGTGTGTGTGTGTATGGGGGCACAGTGAGTGTGTATGGGAACAAAGTACGTGTATGAAAGCACAGTGTGTGTGTGTGTGTGTGTGTGTGGTGGCACAGTGTATGTGTGTGAATGAGAGCACAGTGTGAAAATATACGGAAGAAGTGTGTGTGTGTGTGTGTGTGTGTGTGTGTGTGTGCGTGTGTGTGTGTGTGTGTGTCTGAATGTATGGGAGCACAGTGTGTGTGTGTGTGTGTGTGTGTGTGTGTGTGTGTGTGTTTGGGAGCACTGTGTGTGTGTGTGTGTGTGTGTGTATAGGGACACAGTGTGTGATTATGTATGGGGGCACAGTGTGTGTGTGTGTGTGTGTGTGTGTGTGTGTGTGTGTGTGTGTGTGTATACTGTATGCATGGGAGCACAGTGTGTGTGTGTATAGGGACACAGTGTGTGTGTATATGTATTGGGGCACAGTGTGTGTGTGTGTTTATACTGTATGCATGGGAGCACAGTGTGTGTGTGTATAGGGACACAGTGTGTATATATGCAAGGGAGCACAGTGTGTGTGTGTGTGTGTGTGTGTGTATAGGGACACAGTGTGTGTATATGTATGGGGGCACAGTGTGTGTGTATAGTGACACAGGTCCTCATTCATACCTGATCGCTCGCTAGCAGTTTTTTGCAGCGCTGCGATCAGATAGGCGCTGCCTATAGGGGAGTGTATTTTTGCTGTGCAAGTGTGCGATCGCATGTGCAGCTGAGCTGTACAACAAAACTTTGTGCAGTTTTTGAGTAGCTCATGACTTACTCAGCCGCTGTGATCACTTCAGCCTGTCCAGGCCCGGAATTGACTTCAGACACCTGCCCTGCAAACGCCTGGACACGCCTGCGTTTTTCCATGCACTCCCAGAAAACGGTCAGTTGCCACCCACAAACGCCTTCTTCCTGTCAATCTTCTTGTGATCACTTTTTTCGGTAGTTCTGTCGCTGTTCGGCGAACCTTGTCGCAGGGCAGCGAGGCGCCTGTGCAATGCAGAGCATACGCACGCGCAGTTCAGACCCGATCGCAGCGCAGCAAAACACTGCTAGCGTGCGATCGAGTCTGAATGAGGTCCACAGTGTGTGTGCGTGTGTCTGTGTGTGTATTTATCAAGCCTAGAGATAAGTAGAATCCTGGCTGTCATGATTCTAGCAGCCGTAATACCGACACTGTAATCCCGACAGCCGTCAATAAACCGGCAACGGAATCCCGACAGCCAGAATCCCAAAGGTAAGTATTAACGAAAAGGGTTAGATTTAGGCACAGTCCGAAGAGGGTTAGGGATAGGCTGCAGGTGTGAGGGAGGGTTAGGGTTAGGCTGCAGGGAGGGGGAGTTAGGTTTAGGCACCACCGGGGGAGGTTAGGTTTAGGCTGCGATGAGAGGGTAGAGGAGGTGGGTTAGGATACTTACTTTGCCCCTGTCGAGATTGCCGCGATCTGGATGCCAGCGTCGGTATACTGATTGCTGGCATCCCGCCGAGATATCATACTTTATCCATACGGCCAAGTAACTTAGAATACTGCAGTCTCCCTAGTTCTCAATGCACCAATTTAACAAGATCAGAAGGCTAGTTGATAGATTAGAGTTAGGTTGCAGGGACGGGGAGTTAGGCACCCACGGGGAGGGTTAGGGTTAGGCTGCGGGGAGGGGGGGTTAGGTTTAGGCAATGCCGCAGGAATGTTAGGGTTAGGCATTATAGGGGGAGGTTTTGGTTAGGCTACGGGCAGGGAGGATTAGGTGATTGGGGAGAGGGGAGAACACCCCCTACTCACCCCAAGCTGTATGTTGGTGTAAATCCAGTTTTGTTAGTCAGTGCCTCCCCAGTCATTGACCTCACCGCATGTCACTGCTGTGAACCTGTCAGCTCGTATGAGATCTTGTCTGCCCGTGTTATACCCGTGATTCTGAGACCTTGCCAGATTGATTGCCTGACCAGATCCAGCTAGCCTTGTATTCAGGTTATTGTAGAGTTTCCACACAGACACTGCTTGCCTGCATTTCTATATTATATAATATCTTTGAGCATTGTTGCTTTCATATTTATTAAGTTGCTTATACCATCTTTGAGCATTGTTGGATTCATTATCACTCGTACATTCAGTGTCATTGCTTTCAACACTCTGTGTATTGTTATACGTACATTTTGTTTATGTTAAGAACACACTCCTCAGTCTGTGCCTTAGCATAGTAGTAAGGTTGTGACTGTCAGGTAATGTCTCACCACACTGTATTTACCCCTGCCTAGCCTCCGAGTATATACAGAAAACCTGGGGGCAACTGAGTATGGGGAAGACCTAATTCACCCTGGAAAGGCGGCTGCTCTAGGGAAAGTCTTTGGCTGCAGGAGACTAAAAGACTGCTGGGCACTGGGTAATTGCGTGAGTGTCACAAGACATCACCTATAAACCTATGAAACTGAGTGTAACCATAACAGTTCTATGATGATAACATTAGTTATATTCCTACACATCTTCCGGAACATATGATATCCTACATGAATAGTGAATACCGACTGAAGATACCATCTGTCCTAAAGGGATACATTTCTTCAGAGGTTCCCCATTGTGAGAAACCAACATATACAGTAGGTAAGGCACATATAGAATGCAAAGGAATGAAATAGGTAATGCTAGACAGTGGTTTTGTTATATCACTCACACAAGGGAAGGCTCATGCAGGGGAAGGGGAATAAGACTCATGGTCAAGGCTAGATTATACAAGGCTAAAGGACTCCTGACATCACAATCATGTGACAGCAGGGGGAGGACCAAGGTTGGAACCCGGGTCCCTAAATGTACCCTTGCGGGCTCTGTGGCTCACTCTGCTCCACTTCACTCACCACCAGGTTACTAAAGGGAATAGATGTTAACATGAATAGTGAAACTGCTTGTGGGTCACATGGTCGTGACATCAGAGGTCCTTTAGCCCACTTGGATCTAGCATCTACAGTAATGTAGTGTAGGATACAATGAGGTCAGTTATCTAGTATAGGGTACCAGAGGGGCCAGTAATTTAATGTAGGGTATAAATGGGTGAGTAATTTAGTGTAGGGTATAAAGGTGTCAGTAATATAGTGTAGGGTGTAGAGGTATCAGTAATATAGTGTAGGGTATAGAGGTGTAAATGATTTAGTGTAGGGTATAGAGGGGTCAGTGATGTAGTGGCAGGTATAGAGGAGTCAGTTCAAATACTAATAATTTTTTGTAAAGAGGGGCACAACATTTATCTTGCCTCCATGCAAATGGGATGAAGTTACGCCACTGAGTAGCATAGCATCAAGTGTAGCATGGTGTGTACTTAATGTATCTTCAACGAAAGACTGGATAAGAGTGTCAGTAAGAAAACAGTTTCAAGAGTATGTCTGCCAAAATTATGGCTACTAAAGGGCAGTGGTAAACTGATTAGACTAGCAGGAAGCATATAGTGGAAATGTAGTATACATTAGTAAGCAGTTTCCCTTACAGAGTCTATGACAGGGCCCAACTGAGGAGATACAAGAATAAATATGTCAACACTAAAAATCAATCCTGTTTCAGAAAACGAGCATAAAAAGGGAAATTAAGATTCAGGATTTTTGTAGTGTAGTTGTAAAGCTGTTGTAAAACCACAGAAGTTAATTCCACAAATATATGACTTAATGATTGTTATTATCAGGTTGTTGTTGACCTCTTAAGAGTAATAATAAAAAAATATGTTACTTTAGTCTTCAAAGTATTTTTCCATTGCAGATCACGAAATGGAACTTTGGAATAAAAGCACGGTCTCTGAATTTATCCTTGTAGGATTCCCGACACTGTACAAATATGGACCATTCCTTTTTCCATGTCTCCTTCTCCTCTACCTTCTTACTATTGCTGGTAATGTGATTGTATTTGTCTTAGTAAGGTTAGACTCACACCTGCATACACCTATGTACTTTTTAATTAGTATTTTATCCATTCTGGAGATCTGGTATACAGCAGTTACCATTCCAAAGATGTTAATCAATCTTCTTTTACAGAGAAAAAGTATATCCTTTAGTAGCTGCCTCTTACAGACCTATTTCTTCCATTCTCTTGGAGCCAGTGAATGCTATCTTCTTACCACTATGGCATATGACCGCTATTTAGCAATTTGCCACCCATTGCACTATTCGTCTATCATGACTGATAAAATGACTATTAAGTTAGCAGCCACCTGTTTTACACTTGGCTTTTTATGCTCCTTAACAGAAGTTATTTTGATATCCAAGCTGCCTTTCTGTGGTAATGCAATTCAGCATATCTTCTGTGACTTTCCACCACTGCTAAGTCTGGCTTGTACAGACACCACCATAAATGTCCTTGCCGATTTTATAATTGACAGTTTTATTATCCTTGTGACATTCATATTTATAATAATCTCATATATTAGGATAATTTTTTCAATTGTGAAAATAAGGACATCAAAGGGGCGTGTAAAGGCTTTCTCCACCTGCGTGTCTCACCTGACTGTAGTATTGGTGTTTTTTACCTGTATTGTGTTTATGTATGTCCGGCTTACAAAAAGTTACTCTTTATACTATGACCGCGTGCTAGCAGTCATTTATTCAGTGCTTACCCCTATATTTAATCCTATCATCTATAGCTTGCGGAACAAAAAGATCAGGGAGGCTTTTAAACGCAAGATGTGTAGCAAAAGACCCTGCAACCGAGAAGAAAAGCAGAAATGTAACAATACAGCTTAATGCAGTTTTTCATCATGGATTGTTAAGGTACTTACCAAGTGTGAAGGAAGGGTTGGAAATTTTGATCTGGTGGCCAAGTAGAAGTGAGTAGCCCACTGTAAAGCAGAAAGGTAGAATGGAATCTTGCACATGGTTAGTTCACAGTGTAAAATGTTAAACAAAAGTGAAAATAAATAGTAGTAAAATGATTAACACTGAAATACAGTAAAGTAATGCTCGCAATATTATGTGTCTATCTGTCACACCCACTCTTCAGGAACCCAGGATGTCTTAGGGGGAAAACTTTTAAATCTAACGGGTACTGTACGTAGTTGACAGGTAGGTAAATGAGAGACAATTGGCATATTTCAAACAAGGGCTTCAACTCAACAAAAGCTTCAACAATGGAAAGCAGTAGGCACAAATGCATACTCTAGGATTACTATTGTCCATGGAATAACTCAAAACAGTCAAATTTCAACATGTAGAATTAGAAAGACATCAAAAATAGAAGGACGACAACGCCACAGAGTGAACATCATATTTGAGTTGCAATGTACAAAGCAATGTATACAGCACTCAACACAACTGTTTATTTGTCAGAGGTGCAAAGAACATAGATAATGGACTATGAAGCAGAGGAAGAAGTCCATGTGGTCATATGACCACATGGACCACAGGGACGAGAGTATTATACTCCCGTTATATAAATCACTTGTGAGGCCACACCTTGAATACTGTGTACAATTCTGGGCACCTTACTACAAAAAGGATATCCTGGAGCTAGAAAAGGTTCAAAGGCGGGCGACCAAACTAATTAAGGGTATGGAGACGCTGGAATACGAGGAAAGGCTTGCAAGACTAGGCATGTTTACACTGGAAAAGAGGAGATTAAGAGGGGACATGATCAACATTTACAAATATATAAGGGGACAATATACAGATTTTGCGCAGGACCTGTTTTTGGTTAGATCAACACAGAGAACTCATGGACATTAGCTCAGGTTTGAGGAGAGGAGATTCCACACAATACGGCGTAAAGGCTTTTTTACGGTAAGGACGATACGTGTTTGGAATTCCCTGCCTGAGGGAGTTGTAATGGCCAACTCAGTCAACACATTTAAGAATGGGTTAGATAAATTCCTAATGGATAAGGATATCCAGGCTTACGGGGCATAGTCACGCACTATGGTTATTATAAAAAAGATGGGTTAATCAGAACGGCAGTCAGCAACTTCAGTCAAAATTTTATACAAAATAATTGTGCATAGGAGACCACAAATAGGTTGAACCCGATGGACAATTGTATTTTTTCAACCTTAGATACTATGTTACTATGTTACTATGTATATGAATTATCTTTCACCATGTTCTTGCCAAACAGATGAGTGCACATGTGACTACAACCTAAAGAACACTGCAGCACAGTGAGTGGTTCTTATGGTTCCATAATGTTCCACAGTTTCCTGTCAGTCAATCTCTTAGCATACAGGGTCAATGATAACTACTACTTAATAGTACTAAGTGATCATCTTCATCCCAGATTACAGAATTCCTTTCCTAACGGGAGGTGTGTCTTTTAGGCTGACAATGCTCATCCACAGAGCATATTTGGCATTATGGGCTTGACACTGATGTTGTTCATTTAGTCTTTTCCACTGTACAGTAGATCTTAGCCCAATCAAGTATTTATGTGATATTCTGGGATGAGATCTGAGAAATGCGGTGGGATGTAATGCAGTCTGAGATCGCCAGAGATGCGGGAGCCTTGTAATACCCCTTTCAGTCCACCACCTATGAACACGGGTTATGGGCACATGAGTATGCATAACCCGTGTTCAGGTGCGGTCTGAAAGGTGCAAGGGTTGAAATACCGGGTTGAGTGACCCGGTATTTCAACCCTGGTCGTAGCAGGGTTGACCACGTCTTCAACCCGGCTCACTGTGCGGTGACCCATTCCCCGTTCACTTTCTGTGTACGGGCGGCGCTTGGAGATCATATGATCTCCAAGCTCCACCCTGTCGCATCACCGCTGATGCCACCAACCCGGCAATATGCTGGGTTGCAGTCAGCGTTAGTGGGGCGTCTGAGGTGGGACGTACAGTGGGAACTCCTATGTCAGGTTCCCGAGTGCGACCCGCCTCAGGCGGTCTGAAAGGGGTATGAGTGATTGTCCCTATAATAAAAAGTCTGAGAACAGCTGACAACCCGCACCACCGGCAACCTCGACTGCATTACATTCGGCCAATTGTTTCTCACCGTGATTAAACAGGCATCAGATGAGTCACTTTGGAGAACTAGAGCTGCATCACTCCTGCACAATACTAGACAGTGGGATACACAATGATCCTGAGCAGTACAGGCCATACTGACTGTATGTGGAAGTTCAGCATTCTTTTAAGTGAATAGAAAAGATATGAGGCGCTTGTAATTAATTGGACAAAAACAACTTGAACAGAATTTCAATAAAAAAAAAAATTACTAAAAAAGCATACAGATACACAAATACATAATAAAAATAACCATAAAGTACAATAAAATTATGCAAGTAGATTGAAACTTTTATATGAATAATGGTAAATGAATAGTATGAAAGGAGGACCACCACTGCTACTGTATGTTTTAATATCCAGACTTTCTTTTTTTGCATTATATTTTATTGAGTCTGAAGTGCATCAAACAACATGACAGGTATAATGGAGAACACAACAGATATTAGTAACAAAGAGGCAAATTCTAGATAAGCAAGCAATACAACTGTAATAAGAATATGAACACTTCAGACGAAAAATACATGTTTAAATTTACCACCAAATAAGAAGGCAGCACATTCCAGGGAACCAGAAGGTGCACACTGAGATGTATCAGAGGGAATCTGCAAACACTATGAATACAACTGATCTAATGATTGCCAGAGGAGATAGCAGAATTGGGGGTCATTCACAGAATTCAGATAAAATGTTTCTAGAAGGCACAATTACAGTATATCCACTAATGATAATAGTTATTTAAATACAAGAAGTATAGGAGTGTACTTTGCCTGACTTAGTAATATGGGGCTTATCATGTATGAGATCCCGAATATATGTACACTGACTGCCTATAATTATTATCACAGGCAAAGTACACTCCTACACTCCTTGAAGTTACTGTACATCACAACTATTATAAGTGGATTTGATTGTGTCTTGTAAAAATGTCTGCATGTTATAACAAGGGGAAAGTGAGGAACTCCAAAGAGTCGCAGGTACTCCCCCGAGAGTAAATAATAGTATAGAGGGCCTGATTCATTAAGGATTGCAAATGCAAAGCTGGTCGCAGCAGCTTTGCATCTGCAGGCATTGGCAATGCAAATAAATGCAGGAGGAGGTGCATACCACCTCCTGCCTGCATTTGCTATGTGATCGCAAATCAGAGGAACATCGCAATGCAATGTTTATCTGCGACTGCAGACTGAGTAAGCTTCAGCTTACTCAGCCTTGCCGTCATATTGCCGCTTGCGGGGCCAAAGATACTGCGTCTCGAGGCGCAGTCTTTGGCCTCGCAACTCCCGGAGAATGGGGGTGACGCATTTTCCCCAACGCCGGCTACCCCTGTCCCTCCCCGTGAACGCCTCTGCCTGTCAATCAGGCAGAGTCATTTGCATATCTGCACATGCGCAGAATGGGTCCTGCGCAGAACTCAAACAGCGGGGATCTGCAAAGAGTAATGTTAAACTTATGAAGAAAATGCTGATACACATGCATTAGTGGTACAGATCTTATGCAAATCTCCTCAAATCGGAGAGAAGAGGTGTTGTCTGGATTCATAATTATACAAGAGAACCACTATTTTTCTAATTTGTTGCAATATTATACCTATGCCCCACTTTTTATAAAATCTTACCATATAGTCATTGTAGAACAAATCTGAGTCTGTCAAAGTGTACCCAGAAATTATTTTTCTGCTTACTGTATTTTACGATTACGCTACAATTATCACCAGGGGATGCATATTTAAACCAGTGATTTTTTTTGGTATTATATGCTTTACGCATACAGGTTGAGTATACCGTATCCAAATATTCCGAAATACGAAATATTCCAAAATACTTAATTTTTTGAGTGAGACTGAGATAGTGACACCTTTGTTTTCTTATGGCTCAATGCACACAAACTTTAATACACAAAGTTATTAAAAATATTGTATTAAATGACTTTCAGGCTGTGTGTATAAGGTGTATATGAAACATAAATGCATTCTGTGCTTAGACTTGAGTCCCATCGCCAAGATATCTCATTATGGTATCCAAGTATTCCAAAATACGGAAAAATCTGATATACAAAATACTTTTTGTCCCAAGCATTTTGGATAAGGGATACTCAACCTGTATATAAAAAAGACTTTTCTTTTACAGTGTGTTTACTGTTTAATGCTTACTGCCTATTTTTACTCCTAAACATTCAAGTCTGATACAATCAGACAGCAACCGTGTTAATTCCTGACCTAAGGAATAGATGAGAGATCTAATTACTTAGAAATATATTTTTTTCCTTCTACAAAACATTGAACATATGAACATTTTTTTCCTCTGACCAACACAATATATGTAATATCCTGCTAATTAAGGTTCAGATATATGGTTATTAATGTTAGTCTCTAACCCACCAAGGAATTTCAAGATATTTTGTCTCTGCTTATGGTCTGACATATGATCATTACTGTACAGCCTTGACTCATTTAGGGGTGTAATAGGTGAGAGAATTGTCATTTGAGCAATTATAATCACCAACGTGATCCCCTGACTGGTTGGCTATCCATCTTTTTCTGTTGTTTATTTTGTTTGACATGTGAGGTATAGCAAACGCCAATTTCCTATCGGAATGGGCATAATTAACAATGGCATTATTCAAATTGCAGGTTATATCTGTCATGATCCAGGTAATTCCTTATCATTATTTACCTTCCAAATGCCTCCTGAGACTGTCCCAGTGTTCAAAGCCTGGATTCCATCTGCACTGTCTGTGTGCAGCACGCTGCATCTCATTGTCTCAAATCTCTTTACTGTGATTCTGGCAGCTTCATGGTTAAAGCTCACATTCAAGTTACAAACAATCTTTCCCTCCAAAAGCTAACATGGGCGCAGCCATGTTTTCCTAATCACATGTTACCTTTCAGCCTATCAGCTGCACTCTGCTCTCAGCCTGATTACACAGCAGCTGCACTCTGGTCTCTGGTTAATCAGCCAGCCAATCCCTGCTTCCCAGCAGGTATAAATATCCTGTTCCTGGGGTGGAAAGATGTCAGTGCTTCAATTGTCTTCAGTGATTCCAGTGTGCAGTCCTCCCATGGACTTTCTCTGCAGTACAGCCTGACTCTGCAGTGTCTCATCATTGCATCCTGTGACTGGCAGTTACCGATACCAGCTTCCAGCAGTGCTCTGCCCTGCCAGTAACCATCGGTGTTCCACCATCGATCCCAAGTCACCATCGGTGTTCCGCCATCGACCCCAAGTCACAATCGGTGTTCCGCCATCGATCCCAAGTCACCATCGGTGTTCCGCCATCGATCCCAAGTCACCATCGGTGTTCCGCCATCGATCCCAAGTCACCATCGGTGTTCCGCCATCGATCCCAAGTCACCATCGGTGTTCTGCCATCGATCCCAAGTTACCATCGGTGTTCTGCCATCGATCCCAAGTCATCATCGGTGTTCTGCCATCGATCCCAAGTTACCATCGGTGTTCCGCCATCGATCCCAAGTCACCATCGGTTTTCTATCATTAGTATTCCTCTGAACTGTGTTTCCTATTACCAGTACCAAGTCATCAGTATTCCTCTGAACTGTGTTTAATAAAACCTTTGAACTTTCCTTCGTTGTCTTGGTCACGCCTTCGGGCATTTGTTCTAAAGGTTCCCTGCATGTCCAAGAACCCTGTACTGCCTCCCAGGTACACATATACCTCAGCCCCTACAACTGAGGCTTCCCCCTGGTCAGCACCAGCCCTCAGTTGTGACAGTAAGTAAGCACTGACCTAATGGATCCGGCCGGAGACCAGGTCCAAGCGACCAGGCCGATGCAAGAACTTGCAGCCTGCCTTGAACATCAGGGGGCTACACGGGGCCATGTGATTCGCTGTCTCCAGGACCTCTCCTCTCGGCTGGATGGAATACAAGTAACCCTCCGTGGTTGAGGGGCGTCCAGTGTGCCGACTGCAGTACCTTTGGTGGTATCCCCACCCACCATTCCTGTTTCTGCTCCTTGTCTCCATTTACCGACACCTGCCAAGTTTGATGGTTCCCCAAAAGCCTGTTGGGGTTTCCTAAATCAGTGTGAGGTATATTTCGAGTTACAGCCTGGCATCTTCCCAACTGACCGCACCAAGGTTGCTTACATCATCTCCCTCCTCAGTGGCTCCGCCCTTGATTGGGCATCGCCTCTATGGGAGAAGTCTGATGCCCTGCTCTCTTCATATGCAGATTTCGTGGCAACCTTCAGGCGCATCTTTGATGAACCAGGTCGTGTGACCTCTGCCTCCTCTGATATCCTTAGGCTACGTCAGGGGACACAAACAGTCGGTAAATATCTGGTACAGTACCAGATCCTAGTGTCCTAACTTTCCTCAGCCCAAGGAAGGGCGTCTGTGTCTACAGCCCAAGAAGGGGCGTCTGTGTCTACAGCCCAAGAAGGGGCATCTGTGTCTACAGCCCAAGAAGGGACGTCTGTGTCTACAGCCCAAGAAGGGGCGTTCGTTTCTGCAACCCCAGGAGGGGTATCCAATGTTCAAGCTCTAGTAGGGGCATATGAGTCTTCTCAAAAAGGAGTTTCTGATCTGTCAGCCCCAGGAGGGGTGCTGGAGAAAACAACCCTGAGAGAGGTGTCTGATTCGTCAACCCCAGGAGGGGTCACCAAAGTTTCAGCCCCAAGGGAAGTATCCAGAGCCAAGTTCATAGATGGAAATTTTTGTGCTACAGATGCAGTTATGAACTCCTGTTTGCTGTCTTCAGAGAGCACCACCCTGTTGGCATCCAGCATGGACCAGGTCCAGGATGGTCTAACTGAACACTCGGATACCACTCATTCCGGTTCTAACCGGATTCTGACTCCTTCAGTTCCAGCTGATTCAACTGTCTTTAGACTCAATCCGGTCCCATCCGTCTGTCCGGATCAGCCTCCTTCGGTTCCAGCCGATTCCAATACCTTCGGATCCAATCCTGTCCTATCCGTCGGCCCAAAGTCTCCGCCAGTCTCAGCCGGTTCAAGTTTGTCTGGACTCAATCTGGTCTCGTCCATAGGTCCAGTACAGTCTCCTCTGGTTCCAGCCAGTTCAAGTTCATCAGGATTCAATCTAGATTCTTCCGTTTGTTCAGGTAAAGAATTTATAAGAAGTGTCCTGGGGCCACTCCTAAAGGAGGGGGTGCTGTCACGATCCAGGAAAATTCCTTATCATTATTTACCTTCCAAATGCCTCCTGAGACTGTCCCAGTGTTCAAAGCCTGGATTCCATCTGCACTGTCTGTGTGCAGCACGCTGCATCTCATTGTCTCAAATCTCTTTACTGTGATTCTGGCAGCTTCATGGTTAAAGCTCACATTCAAGTTACAAACAATCTTTCCCTCCAAAAGCTAACATGGGCGCAGCCATGTTTTCCTAATCACATGTTACCTTTCAGCCTATCAGCTGCACTCTGCTCTCAGCCTGATTACACAGCAGCTGCACTCTGGTCTCTGGTTAATCAGCCAGCCAATCCCTGCTTCCCAGCAGGTATAAATATCCTGTTCCTGGGGTGGAAAGATGTCAGTGCTTCAATTGTCTTCAGTGATTCCAGTGTGCAGTCCTCCCATGGACTTTCTCTGCAGTACAGCCTGACTCTGCAGTGTCTCATCATTGCATCCTGTGACTGGCAGTTACCGACACCAGCTTCCAGCAGTGCTCTGCCCTGCCTGTAACCATCGGTGTTCCACCATCGATCCCAAGTCACCATCGGTGTTCCGCCATTGACCCCAAGTCACCATCGGTGTTCCGCCATCGATCCCAAGTCACCATCAGTGTTCCGCCATCGATCCCAAGTCACCATCGGTGTTCTGCCATCGATCCCAAGTCACCATCGGTGTTCTGCCATCGATCCCAAGTCACCATCGGTGTTCTGCCATCGATCCCAAGTTACCATCGGTGTTCTGCCATCGATCCCAAGTCATCATCGGTGTTCTGCCATCGATCCAAAGTTACCATCGGTGTTCCGCCATCGATCCCAAGTCACCATCGGTTTTCTATCATTAGTATTCCTCTGAACTGTGTTTCCTATTACCAGTACCAAGTCATCAGTATTCCTCTGAACTGTGTTTAATAAAACCTTTGAACTTTCCTTCGTTGTCTTGGTCACGCCTTCGGGCATTTGTTCTAAAGGTTCCCTGCATGTCCAAGGACCCTGTACTGCCTCCCAGGTACACATATACCTCAGCCCCTACAACTGAGGCTTCCCCCTGGTCAGCACCAGCCCTCAGTTGTGACAATATCAATGTATATTGTACATGGAAAATGTAATTGA
The DNA here is from genome assembly GCF_028390025.1 of Pseudophryne corroboree. Taxonomy (NCBI): domain Eukaryota; kingdom Metazoa; phylum Chordata; class Amphibia; order Anura; family Myobatrachidae; genus Pseudophryne; species Pseudophryne corroboree. Next base: position 186,077,740 of record NC_086453.1, on the reverse strand, counting down.
GCCTCTACCTCTTTCAGTTGGAGTACCGCAGGGCTCAGTCTTAGGTCCTCTGCTTTTCTCAATCTATACCTCCTCTCTTGGGAAACTAATCAGCTCTTTTGGATTTCAGTATCATCTGTACGCAGATGATACTCAAATCTATCTATCCTCCCCTGATTTGTCTCTATCTGTATTGGGCCGGGTCACTGAATGCCTGTCTGCTGTTTCATAATGGATGTAATCTCACCACCAACTTAATATCTCCAAAACAGAGTTAAATATATATTTCCAGCGGCCAAAAGCAGTTACCAACCTGATATTTCTATCACTGTTGAGTACTCTACAATCAACCCTACACCACAAGCTCGCTGCCTAGGTGTCATACTTGACCCAGAACTATCCTTTGCTCCCCACATTCAATCTGTCTCAATATCTTGTTACATGCATCTAAGAAACATATCCAAAATACGATCATACCTTACACAAGACACTGCTAAAACCCTAATCCATGCTCTCATTATCTCCCGCATTGATTATTGCAATAGTCTTCTTACTGGTCTTTCTAAGAAGAAACTTCCACCATTACAAACCATTCTGAATGCTGCTGCAATGCTAATATTCCTTGCTAGACGTTCATCGTCTGCAGACCCATTTTGTCAGTCCCTTCACTGGCTACCTGTATTCTACCGTATTCAATATAAAATACTGTTACTTACACACAAGGCTAATAACCATACTACACCAACATACATCTCTTTGCTTATCTCAAAATATCTCCCAACCCGGCCCCTTCTCTTTAAACAAGATCTACGTCTCTCATCCACACTCATTACTTGCTCCCATGCACGATTACATGACTTTCTACCACATACAATAAGACTCTCCTCTAGTCTTCAAACCTTCAAGCGTTCCCTGAAAACTCACCTATTGAGACAAGCTTATCACATTCCAGAACCGCTCACATTACCTTCATAGCTTTCCTATCCAATTGTATCCCCACTGTACAGTCCACACATATCCTCACATATTTTCTTTCTTCACTCTCTTTTCCTCCTGACCCTGGTTCATCACTGCTGTGATGTGATATCATGCAACCCACCAAGAACCTTTACAATCTGGTGGACAACTGTGCAATAGATAGCACCTATCCTTGTGCATCAATGCCTATTTCCCCATAGATTGTAAGCTTGTGAGCAGGGCTCTCCTACTTCTATGATTGTTTTGTTTTTACCCAGTTTGTGTCTTCTAATTGTGTCCAGTTGTAAAGCAAAATGGAATTTGTTGCACTATATAAGAAACTGTTGTTAATAATAATAATAATAATAATAATTGAAAAGACTATCTAAGGGGGGAGGTGTAGCCTACCCCTGGTTATGAACATGTAATTTTCCTATGCTACAACTAGTCCTGTATATTGTATAGTGGAAATATGTCTTCTCAAATTTGATGGCAACTGGTTGGGGGAGTAAGTTCCTTGTTGGTATTTACTTATAACTACCAGACTCCAGGGACAGGCTGTTACTAGCCCTGTTTCTGTTTGCAACAGTGATCAAAAGACTGGGGTCTATTTATAACTCTACAGGGATCAAGATGCAAGAGACACTGGCTCCAGGAAAATGTGAATCTTTTTCCTGGTCTGCTGAAAAACTTGTCTAAAGTCTGTTGACACAAACCTGGTCTCCAAGCTTCAAATACATGTTACAAGTTGAGTACCTGGAACTCAGGGGAGTATGCGGCAGCTGGGAAGATCCAGTACTCAGCGGTAAAGCTCCAGCTAGGTTTGATGTCAGCAGCAACTCATGCTCTACCCCTGACTCCGTTACCCTTTTTAGTTGTCGGATGGTGCCTGCGGTGCTAAAGTTCTTGTGCCCACGACAGCCACGTTTGAATGGGCGAATTAGGTCCGCCCAATCTCTGATGACCCCGGTCTTATAAAGTGACAAGGCACCACCCGAGACTGCGAGTGAGTAAGGGGAACCTAATTAACCCTGCAAAACCAATGCACGAGTGATAATGAAACCAACAATGGTTTTAGATGATATAAGCAAATAAACAGTGAGAGCAACAATGCTCAGGGATGTTAAAGATATAAATATAAATAAAGAACTGTTAGCATGGATACTCCACGAAAACCTGAACACCGGCTGGCAAGATCTGGTCAAGAATCGATCAGTCAAAGTCTCAAGGTCACAGCACAACAGAAAGGTAATAACGATGCGGCCTCTGACACAGAATGCGGCAGAGCTGCATACTCACGATACCACAAGGGAACGACACAGGGGAGTTCCAAGGACTGCCCGACAGAGCTGGAAACCGAACAGTACTCTTGACTGGACACGATCCAAACAGGAACCAGGACCAGGGCACCAGGAGTTCAGACTGGAACCAGGAATTACAGACAAGGACCAGGAACAGCTGACAGGGACCAGGAACAGATTTGTAGGAAGCTAACCAGGAACATACAGGTACAATAATCTACTTCTATCACCAGCTCTGGATGCAGGGCAAGCTGAGTAGTTTTGCTGAAGAGATAAATGAGTGGCTCTCTAACTAAATGTTGTTCATTGTCATGAGGGAGATCGATCGATCATATTACACCCAAGCTACAGGAAGATACTCACTTCCACCATCATTCAAACCCAGTTTTTCCCTTCTATTTGTTTCTTGAAATTGTTGTAACTTGTATGATCTTTTAAAAATTATTATAATCTTGTAACCCTTTTGTAACATAAGCTTTGATGATAGTCTTGACTTGAATACTTAAGTTCTGGTTCTGGGTTTTTGACCTAAGGCCTCGAGTGGCTCATGTCACCTATTTTTCTAAGTATAAGTGATGTGTGTGCAGGTAAGAGCAAAAGCTTACCCTGTGCTTTGTCCCTAAAAATCTCTTCTGCTGGTGGCAGTGACCGTGTTGATTAACCACATATGCCGAGGTAACTAGTAAATGTCACAGGTGGCGATTCTCAGATTGGCGTATTTGGAGGGTAGAAATACACATGTGTAATCTTAGGTGTGCGCTAAACAAAGCAGCCAAATGTGCTCAATATGCCACAAACAAGGTTCCTCATCCCTTCACCAAAGAGCATTCAAAAGCAATAGTGGAATAGAACTTATATGGTGCTACTGTATTTAGTAATGATGCAAGATATCAGGACTGTTCAGTACTCATAGGTATTACCCAGTTGAGGAAAACAGGAGATAAAGTGCATATAGTGAAGTACCATTTAATACATAAAAAACAGCAAAACATAATTTTCTAAAGTACATAACAACTCCACACAGATGGCAAATATTCACAAGCAGCTGGTCAATGACAATTACCGGATCAAATGTGAACTGTATACCTACAGTTAAAATAGCGCTCACATCAGTGTAAGTCCTGGGTGTTCTACTGGTACAAGCTGAGATGTAAAACATCAGGTAACTTCCTATAACGGCTGTTGGCTAATGCTGCTGCGGTCCAATGTGTTTCCTCCCCGACTGAGGTCTTTTTCAAGGTCCAAAATCTGTATGGTTTCTGTTCAAGATGGTCTCTAATAAATACCCCTCTTTATCCATTCATGCACAGCCTGGCATAGTTGATCCCTATACACAAATCTTCTATTAGTACACAACCTTTTGCTGCGCCAGGTGTGCCTTCCTGTTATATATGTTGTCATAGCTGTGGTAGGCGGATCTCCCCATTACATCATATCCTTGGTAGTTAACTTCATTACAAAGGATGCTATAAATTGATCTAGCCGCACCTATCATACTCTTATCAACTTGCGGCTGGCTCTGTACTAAGCTCCTGTATTACCTTTCACCTCCTTTGTTTCCATAGAGAGGCATCAGTCTTAATTGCTGAGCAACAAGGAGTATTTAGTATATCTTCCTTATGTGATAATACGTCAGTTCCTTCTGGACATATATCTGGATAGATAACGGTAAAAATTTAACAATTGTAAATCCAACACAAACATTGCTCAATTAAAATATTAAAAGTTATAATACACAAAATAAAATTCTTATACAAAGATAAAGCAACATGATGGTGAGTAATATAAAAGGAAAAGTGTCCAGAATACATAACCTGTGTGTCAGTAGTCACACTCATATAAAGTGCTGAATGCAGAAGGGTTTAGATCAGGCATGTCCAAACTGCGGCCCTCCAGCTGTTGAGAAACTACACATCCCAGCATGCCCTGACACAGCTTTAGCATTCTCTGACAGCAAAACTGTGTCAGGGCATGCTGGGATATGTAGTTTCACAACAGCTGGAGGGCCGCAGTTTGGACATGCCTGGTTTAGATGGATACAAGTCATTATTAGTGGAACCATTTCACCTCAAAGTCTATATTTAGTCCTCCCAGCTGCAATGCTCCTACTTCGAAGAAAGCCTTCTTCTCTGCTTTGGCCAATTGGCTTGCAATTTCTTTTGAACGCCAATTTCCTTAGATCCATCTCAATCTGCAAAATTTGGCTATATTCAAAATGCAGTATATTTTAAACTGTTCAATGCATGGGTGGTGACTCCCTTTTTGATATTACGTAGATGTTCAGCTATCTGTATTTTAAGCGGTCTGAAGGTGCGGACAATATAATATAAACCGTATTTACAGTCAGTTATGTAAATCACATATTTTATGTTACAGATAATAAGAATCCAATATTTTGAACTTATTCCATTGATCTCTAATTCACTGATTTTACTATATTCTCCCTTCACCCCTCTGCAACCCATGCACATCCCACATCTATAAAACCCTTTAGATTTTCTCAAAGTCCTAGATTTTGCTGGGGACTGTGCACTTTTTATTACGCTGGAACTAATATTGGGGGCTCTCCTGTATGTACACCTAGGTTTTAAAGGAAGATAGTTTTCTATAATTTGGGTTTTAAAGTAAAATTCCCCAGTGTTTTTTCAGGAATTTTTCAATCTGCTTATGATGACTATTATAAGTTGTTATAAAGGCCCATTCATGAGCTGCGGACTCGGATTTTCATCATTGTTTATCTTCCAATAAGGTTACTCTTCTAATATTTGCAACCTTTCTGGCTACTTTTTGTATCTTATTTTGTGTATACCCAGATGCTACAAATTTGTCCTCCATTATCTTGGCCTTCACTGTGTAGGCTGTTTGTTTTGTAAACTGCCCACTAGGGATAGAGTTAAACCAATTATGGTGGTGGCAACTATCAGCCTTCAAATATGTCCCTGAATCAGTTGCTTTTGTCAATTTTTTTTGTGTGAATTTCTTTATGTTCTATGTAGACCATCACATCCAGAAAATTGTCCTGACCCTGGCTATTGTCAAAAGCTAATTCTATGTTGAAAGGGTTGGAATTCAAATAACTAAACAATTCTTTAAAAGCTCAGTTCCACCTCCGCAGATAAAAAAGACATCATCTATATACTAGGACCAGGACACCAGACTCGCTCCGGAGGAATTATTATTCCAAATCATGGTATTCTCCCACTGTCCCATGAATATATTTGCATAACTTGGAGAGAACCTGGTACCATTCATGGTACCGATATTCTGGAGGTAAAAATAAAATTATTATTTGTTAAAATAAATTCTACTCCATCTACATCAAAATTCTGGAGTCCTTTCCCTAACTCGCTGATTTATAAAAACTTGGTGACAGCTTTGCATTAATATTAGATTACAGATAGAGCCATGCTCATCCTTGCTGTGATGCAGCATGCTGCATGGCATGCCAGTCTGCAACTATTTGCAGCCAGCGATTGCTCCATAAATCCTAATGGAATGAATGGAGCAATTGCCGGCTGCAAATAGTCACAGCCCGACACACCATGCTGCGATGCATCATGCCACATTGCAGCAAGATTAGCATGGCTACATCTGTACAAGGGAATAAAAATAACCATTCATTTTCTCCATGGCAGTCATAACTTAAGGAATGTTCCCAAGCCTTATAAAAAAAAATGGTGGCTGAAGTATAAGCAGTAACCATACAAAGAAACTATAACATCTTTTTTTTGTGTAAACTGTTTTTATTAGTCAAAGCAGTATACAAGAACATTACAGAAACATCTTCAAAAACAAAAGGAGGGCATACAAAATATCGCGTAGCATATATCTATCAGTACACCACACATTAGTCAATGAATATCTGTCTGTATTTCTGTCATCATTAAAGTTTATAAGTGAAGAGCATAATATCAAAACAGCATCAATGAATGGGAAAGAGATAAAAGAAAAAAGAAGAAGAGAGAAGAGGAAAAGAGGATAAGCCGGGAAAGGTTAGGGTGGGCAGGGTCAGGTGTGTCGGTCTGCGTGATGCGGGCAGACTATTTGGGGAGCGTATGGGTGATCTCCACCACTTCTGAGTCTGGGCCATAGTACAGAAACAGCGTTGTTGGAATATGGGTGTGGGTATGAATAATGATACAGATATGAATATGAATATGGGCCTGTTTACCAACATGAGGGGGGGTTATGTCGCAATATAGGACCGATACTGCGGTGTGTCTTTAAAGTCGTACCAGGGAAACCAAATAGCTATGAAGTTAACTGTTTTCCCGGATGAGAAGGAAACCAGGTCTTCCATGTCCAAGAAGTGGTCAATCTTTGTGAACCACATTTTAATTGAGGGTGGAGTGGTAGATCTCCAAAGAATTGGGATCACCGCTTTAGCAGCGTTGCAAAGGTGTCTTAACAGGGAATGTTTGTAGGAGTGTGATCCTGCGGGGGTGTGATTAAGTAGCCAGAAATCTGGGTCTCTCGGGATTTCGTCACCTACTATCTGTTTGGTGCACTCAAATACTTCTGTCCAGAATGGAATTATAAGAGGGCAATCCCACCAAATATGTATAAAACTCCCCGGGGCATTTTTGCATCTCCAACACATATTCGAAAGAGAGGGAAACATTCTATTAAGAACACGGGGGGTCCTATACCACCTATATATAAGTTTGTAAAGGGTCTCTAGTGTCGAAATGCATAGAGAACTCGCCTGAGCGTTCTTAAACACGGATTCCCAGTTAATTTGAGTAGGTAGCCCCGACAATTCCCTTTCCCAGGAAGCCAAGAAGGTAGGAGGTTGCGGGAAGAAATTTTCCATAATCAACGTATAAATTTGTGAAATAGTATGTGTAGGTGAACTGGGGGAGATACATAGACTCTCAAATCCAGTGAGGTCTCTAGTTACGTCAGAGAAGCTCTTGTGAGATGATATGAAATGGTGGACCTGCAGGAACCTCCAAAACTCAGCACTGTGTAGGTTCCAAGAGGAACTATAACATCTTTATTTAAAACTGTATGAAAACATTTCCTTCAAAACTATGCTGAAGCAGAATAGGTCACATCCGAAGACAATATCTTGTAATGAAGAGGTGTACACTCTGCTGCTTTCATTAATAGTCTGAGGCTTGAGCCATGTGTGCCTATGTAGTCAACACTACTCTTCTAGAATGTGGCCTTATTGCTTCTAGTAACTACTATCTGTTTCCTTTGTAAGCCTGCAGAACCCTTTCATTTTGGAAAGGTTTACTTTACAGAAACCACATTGACAATATCCAGAGTAGGGGTACAATGGTAAAGCCACTACAGAAGTAGAAACATGTGTCCAGTTTGTGCAAGGGCCAGACCACGGAGCAGTACCCAGTACACATTACTATAATATTTATCAGGGACTTATAGTGACAGCCTGTCACTATAAGTCCCTGATAAATATTATAGTAATGTGTACTGGGTACTGCTGAAAGGGTGTTATACATAGCCCTGTAGTGGAAACATGCCTTAATACACAGCAATACTAGTATTCATAATAGACAATAGGAATATATTCTATTTCTAGCATGTGATTTGAACATTGAATACTTCTCGATACTTTCTTTTCAAATACTATCTGGACTCTCACTGCAAGCAGGCCCATTCACCTAAACTTTTCAATGAAGTTTGGGAATTTAATACTCCTGTGCTTTTAGTCACCTGTTCACTGCTAACGAGCACACAGGAGAGCAGTGGAAACAGATAGAAATTTTCATGGCTACATGGATATCCTATACGTTCTATCATTTTGTTTATTGTTGTTGCTTTTTATTCAAATAATGTCATTATTGTTACCTTGCATTAAAACCTGAACATGAGGGGATATTTGCATTTGTCAAAAAATGTCATAAAACTCAATGATTACATGAATGCTGAGACACATTAATACTATATAAACCATTGAAATGTTCTAAAATGTGTAAGAAAAAATACTTTATTGTTTTGTGAATATACGAATGTTGCATATTAAACATTTGCTGAGAAACTGCCTTAATTTTGAGATTTATATACATTGTCCATAACATACAGATGTAGTCAGCCTCGTCTTTGCTGCAATCATTGATGTTTTTTTTTATTAGTTTGAGATTATTCGCCCATTAATATAATACACCCCTAATAGGTGCTGTAAATACCAGGTTCTCCATGAGCAATCAAGAAACGCACCCCATTTAAGGAAAATACGACTTGGTATACTAGTGTGCATTTGCTTTTAGATATGTTCAGAAAAGTTATATTTTAAGGAGTCTTCCTCTAAACTTCCTTGACATACGCATATATCTAATATGTGTATATCTTGACATATGCATATATCTAATGCCTGGAAGCAACACCCTGTCCCTGATTGAATCATAATTGGTTATTGTTGGTTTTTAAATTAAAAAAAGATAATAATATACAGTACCTATAATTTAGGGCATTATTCAGGTCCCGGCACATGTTACAAAGTACTGATGTTCATTACTTTGCGCCGGACCTATACTGCACTTGCACAGCAGACACAAGGTGGCCAGGGCCGTCTTAACAGCAGTGTGGGCCCCTGGGCACAACAATGCACTAGGGCCCCTACCTATCCTCCAGCAGTAGGGGTGGGGGCTATCAGTGGCAGCTTTGATGTCTCGTGGGCAGTATTGGGTGTTCGATCTTCAATTTAGCATGTAGGACCTGGAGCAGTAATTTCTGCTAATTACTCCTTTACTGCACAGATGGTGGGAAATGGGGCAGGAGGGAGAACACTAAACTGTAGAAGGGGGCATTGGGCTGAATGAAGGGGCCCTGGTACATAACTTCCAGGGTGGTAGGGGGTGTTTAATACGCAGGGGAGGGGTGGATAGTGGCGTGGGCTTAATATTCACCATTTTCCGGTGGGAGGGCAGCTTGCTTGAGTGCAGATATCTCCAGTTCCTGGAAGTAGATTTCTTAGCTTTGAATGGGATGAAAACACTAAAGAGTCCCTTCTTTCAGGAGGAACTGGGGACTTGGGGATCAGAGTTCAGAAGCCAGAGCAATCCACCAACTAAAATATAAAACTATACCAGGCGTGCAGAGCTGGAGCAGAGACCAGCTGCTGGAAGGCTGATATCTCTGGTTCTGGGCATAGTAGAGACAAGCTGCCAGTGTTCACCAAAAGGGGAGAGTCCCAGCGTTTGGAGTATACCCTCTGAAAAACTATAAGTCAAACAGAATCCAAGATATCTGGCTGGGAAGAGCAATTAACAGGCTTGGATGGGGACCACTGCTTTGAAGTCGGATATCTCTGGTTCCCCTTGCCCGATTTTCAAAAATCTGGTATCCCTGGAAAGAGGGGACTCTCAGCTATCAGCCTAGGGCCCTTATACTCCTGGGGTCCCTGGGCAAGAGCCCACTGAGCCCATACAAAAAGACGGCCCTGAAGGTGGCATCAGACAGTCACTGATTGAAAGTCTCATACCGGTGCGGGGGAGGGATGAGGCTAGGATCTCCAACCGAGGATGGAGATTTCCTGTTTTCTTTGCAGCTCCTGCAGCGGTCAGCTTGTGATACCCCATGGGTCACGCAGGCGGTCAATAAGTGTCAGAGATGATCTGATACTGCATCCTAAGACATTTGGATCAGTAATGCATGCAGGAGGCGTGATGCCGCCTGCTGCATTACTACTATATTAGTGGTTTTGCTGCTGCTTCTATGTAAGCAGCAGCTATAGCACCTCCAACCACATCTGAATTAAGCCCTTAGTGCAGAATCCCCCTTTCCATTTGTACTATTGTCCAACTGTATGTAATAATTCATAATCATTAGTTGTTTGCGAACACATCGAAGGAAGCAGGCATTCATGATGTAAATAATACGTACAAAAAATACTTAAAAGTGTAAGATAAGGTTAGTGCAACACCCCTTTGACCATGGGTTGATGTGAATGCTACAAGAAACAACAACTTACTGTATGTGTTAGGCACTTGAGGGAGATATCTTGCAAAGGCTCAAAAGGAATCAGACATTGGGGAGGTAAAGTTGCCAAGGTGCCAAAAGGTTTAAGAAAAAGGAAGCTTAAATCATTTACATTAACACAACAGAATGAATGTCTTCTAAATCCTACAGTACATCTTAGACTTTTTTTCTGGCTTTCAGAACTAGCTAAACTACTCCCTTGCATCTTAGCAACAACTTTTCAATATGCTTATAGAGCAGGGCTGGCCAAACCGGTCCTCGAGATCTACCAACGGTTCATGTTTTCCAGGCCTCCTGGAGATCTGTAGAATTGTCAATTAGGAATGAATGCAGCACATCTTAATTAGTAATGACTACACCTGTGCACCAGCTAGGTAGTCTGGAAAATGTGAACTGTTGGTAGATCTTGAGGACTGGTTTGGCCAGCCCTGTTATAGAGAAAGGGATGTGATTATAGCAGGTGCGCCTAACGGCAGTGTGCATCGGGACTATTGAAATACCAAAAGGAGGATTCCTCCTTCCTCCACCACAATGTATAATAAACAGTAAAAAAAACAAACCTAAAAAATGGTATGACTTATCCAGCGCTACTGTCTAATGATTTCCATATGCTTTTTCCAGGTGATATTCCTTAGGAACGCTTAGTCAAGATTGGTCCAGGTGTTCCCAAAACAATGAGGGAATGTATATAGTGAAGTAGTTTTTTAATAAAAGTACACAGTTAAAAAATTTCACACTAAAACATTTCATATATGAGAATGCTCCATACAAATAAAACTCCACACAAATCTAATGTGATATGGCAGCCCGGATGGCTATGATAAGTATCATTACCGGAGAAATATGAACTTACACCAGGCAGTTCAAAAGCAGCTTCATAGGTATGAGTTCCGGGTTTCTCATAGCTTATCAGCGCAGAACTCAAGTCCCCGGATCCTGCCAATCAGAGCTTCCGTTAACAGCTAAACACGAGTGCTTCCTTTTCAGTATGAGTTAGGTTGCAAAAAAACGTCCTATGTATGAACTAACAGATATGGCAGATGAAGTAAAACAAGAACAGTATTCATAAATTGGACTGTCACATTACCACTTAATAAGATATTTTATTAAAAAAAATGGGATATAAGCACTACAGAACAAGACATCAGTGTCTAAACACGAATTTGCAACTGAAATGCAAAAAAAGTTAACACTATATAGTAGATACTGTATAATAATGTCACTAAGATAAAAGAGTGTATATGTACATTGTGTATATGTGAAAACAGTGACAAAACTCCCATAGAAAGAATTTGTGGGAGCTGGGCAAACCATGGCCCTCATTCTGAGTTGTTCGCTCGCAAGCTGCTTTTAGCAGCTTTGCACACGCTAAGCCGCCGCCTACTGGGAGTGAATCCTAGCTTATCAAAATTGCGAACGAAAGATTAGCAAATTTGCGAATAGACAGTTCTTAGCAGTTTCTGAGTAGCTCCACACTTACTCGGCAACTGCGATCAGTTCAGTCAGTTTCGTTCCTGGTTTGACGTCACAAACACACCCAGCGTTCGCCCAGACACTCCTCCGTTTCTCCAGCCACTCCCACGTTTTTCCCAGAAACGGTAGCGTTTTTTCGCACACACCCATAAAACGGACAGTTTCCGCCCAGAAACACCCACTTCCTGTCAATCACATTACGATCACCAGAACAAAGAAAAAACCTTGTAATGCCGTGAGTAAAATACCTAACTGCATAGCAAATTTACTTGGCGCAGTCGCACTGCGGACATTGCGCATGCGCATTAGTGACTAATCGCTCCGTTGCGACAAAAAAATAACGAGTGAACAACTCGGAATGACCACCCATGAGTGTAGGTGAAAAAGAGTCTAAAAAAGTAGTGACAGAGATTAAAAACAGAAACATGAACCAAAAAGATTGTGTGCAATACATAAAATTTGGAAAACCAGATAAGATTGGTTAACTTGGACAAGAAGAACAATTTTTGCCCTTTGCAAAGATCAAAGAAAGAATAGATTGCAGAACATGTGTAATTATATGTATAGAGATCTGCTTTCCTCCGTTATATCAAAAGTTAGTGAACAAGGGGATGAGAGTCTCCTGCACTGACACACTGAAATAAAAACAGGAGCAGCATCTGCTACATAAAAATCCCTGGTGCTAGTGCAGGTCAGGGTAGTATAAACAAAAGATCCACAGATGAGTTACCCACAGAAATAATAGCAGTCAAGATACCTGAAGCAATATAATGCTGCAGTCCTCAAGGTTCATGGTGCAGAGGGGTCCTTTGTAAGCACAAAGGTACCCCCAGAGCACATGGTGCACATTTCACCGGGTCTTCTTCACATACATTTTTTTATTATTTCTGCTATATAAATACATTTGTATTTTATTATCTATTGATGGCACAACTATCTCCTCTAGCCCCAAGTGTGCTGTCTTGGAGTAATCCTTGAATCCTCCCTCTACTTAAAACCACACATTCAGCACCTCTCACAAACCTGCTGTTTTCATCTCAAAAATATTTCCAGGACTAGACCCTTTCTGACCCAGGATGCTACTAAGACCCTTATCCACTCACTGGTTAACTCCAGACTAGACTACTGTAATCTCCTCCTGGCTGGCATCCCTGACAAAAACCTCTCTCCACTCCAATGTATCCTCAATGCTGCCCGGCTCATTTTCCTCACCAAATGCACTACATCCACCTCTCCTCTCTTACAGGACCTTCACTGGCTCCCCTTCCAGTTCAGAATCCAATTCAAACTTCTCACACTCACTTACAAAGACCTCACCCACTCCTCTCCAATTGACATCTCTGACCTTATCTCCCTTTACACTCCCACCTGTCATCTTCGCTCTGCTAATGCATGCCACCTCTCCTGCCTACTGATTTCCTCCTCCCACTCCTACCTCCAAGATTTTTCACATGCTCCCTTTCTCTGGAATTCCCTACTTCTCTCCCTCAGACTCTCCACCTCTTTACAAAACTTCAATGGGTTCTCAAGACCCACTTGTCACGAACCGGTCTCTCACCTTTGCGGGTTCTGGGGTTCATCCGTTGCCAGTGCGGTTGCTCGCGGTGCTGTGCGCCCGTGTGGGGACACGGCGTGATCAATGGCACAGGTAATGCAGAGTCTGGGAACTGTGAGTGCGGGGACCAAATCGCCTAAGGCACTGCGGTGTGTCTGCTGTATAGGAGGTGGCCATGTTGGAGACCAAATAGCTAATACTGAGCACTTGTGAAAACACCTGTGGGCAGGTGTAAGCCAATCCCGTGCTTGTGCTGCCTTTAAGTAGGCTGGGATTATGTTACTCTGGGCCAGTGCTTTGTTGTATCAAAGCTGTGCTCTAGCTCTGAGCTCTCTCCGTGCATTCCTGTGTGATTCCCGTGGTCCAGATATCGCCTCCGTTCCCAGAGGTCCGTCTGCAGCCTTCACTGCTGAAAGATCCACCGGCTCTCCGCTGTGCTGTCAGTTAATTGCACTCCTATTGGAAATAGTTGGATTCCCAGTGTCCTGCATGAGGTTACCTTGTAAGTCTGCCTATCATTCAAAGTCTGGAGGATTCTGTTTCTCTCAGCTGTTCGTTTGTTCAACTCTGCATTTAACCCATTCATCACCTTGTCTTCTACTACAGTTTCACAGTGATCTCCGGAACCCGCAAGTAACCCAATTCAGTACTTTTATTTGCTATGTTGTCATTACAAGGATAATTCATCACAGTCTCTCAGTTAACTCTCAAAGCTCCATTGCCAATTCTTACAGTTAATTCTCCATGTCTGCATTAACCAGTTAAACACAATCTGCAGTTCAGCATCAAAGCTTGTTTATATTTGCTATGTTGTCATAACAAGGATAATTCTTCAGTCTCTCAGTTAACTCTCAAAACTCCATTGCAAATCCTTACAGTTATCTCTTCATGTCTGCATTATCCAGTTAATAACATTCTGCAGTTCAGCATCAAAGCTTGTTTATATTTGCTATGTTGTCATAGCAAGGATAATTCTTCACAGTCTCTCAGTTAACTCTCAAAACTCCATTGCAAATCCTTACAGTTATCTCTTCATGTCTGCATTATCCAGTTAATCATATTCTGCAGTTCAGCATCAAAGCTCGTTTATATTTGGACAATCCAACATTTATTCATCAGCTTGTTTTGCATATGTTTCCATGAACATTTCTTTTATGTATTTTTGAGTTTTCTCTTGCATATTATTCCTGCAATACTTCAGTATAATATGATGATTAACAACTTGTCAGTTAACTCTTTACTGAATTGTTATTTTGAATAAATATATGAATCGGAACTTTCTTCGTCCTCCCTGCTTTCTTCATAGCCCAGCACCTACACCTGTGGTTGGTCCCGGGTTAACGGATTCACAAAAACACCCGGACCTGACAGTAAGCACTGGCGACATGGATCCGTCAAGTGACCAATTCGCAGGAGGCGGTGCTACGTCAGATATCCTTTCCCGTCTGGAAAACCAGGAGTCTATACAGACACAAATAGTGCAGTTTATGCAAACTATGGCAGACCGTTTAGAGACTCTTCATACGGCTATTAAAACATTCCAAGTCCAGATTCCAACCCCAGATGTCTCAGTTACCACTACAGCTTCTCCTGTGACGCTGCCTACGTCCCGCTTGCAGTTACACTCTCCGAGTAAGTTTGACGGAACTCCAAAACTTTGCAGAGGATTCCTGAATCAATGCGAGATCCAGTTTGAACTGATGTCTGCCAGTTTCCCATCAGCTCGTTCTAAGGTTGCATATATTATTGCCCTCCTCTCCGGTCAGGCTCTGGAGTGGGCATCACCATTATGGGAGAGAGGTGATCCTATCCTCTCTAATTACAAAGAGTTCGTATCTTCCTTCCGGAGAATCTTTGACGAACCAGGCAGGACCACCTCAGCATCCTTGGAGATTCTCCGTCTACGTCAAGGTTTACGTCCTGTCAGTCAATATATTATTCAGTTTCGCACGTTGTCTTCAGAGTTAAACTGGAATGAGGAGGCCCTGATCGCCGCGTTTTGGAATGGACTTTCAGAAAGAATCAAGGATGATTTAACTATCCGGGATGTGCCAATTAAACTGGATGAATTGATTTCTCTCTGTAACAAACTTGATCTACGTTACAGGGAGCGATGTTTAGAGAAATCCAGGGCAGAGCGATCCAGTCCACGTGATCATCCTAGACCTCGACAAGATTCTTCATCACAGTCTCCAGTAATGACTGAAGAACCTATGCAGATTGGGCACTCTCGCCTCACAGAGGAGGAACGACTTCGTCGTCGACAGGGTAACCTCTGCATGTACTGTGGGTCCTCCGAACATTTAGTTAAATTCTGCAAACTCCGACCGGGAAACTCTCGCCTCCTAGCTTATTCAAGAGAGGTTAAGCTAGGAGTTACTTTAGAATCACGTTCTGGGAAAGAGCCAACCTTGTCTATTCAATTAGAAGTTCCAAGTTCTACAGTGAAAGTTTCAGCCCTCCTAGATTCCGGGGCAGCCAAGAACTTCATCTCCTCAGCCTTTGTCATACGGTCTAAAGTTCAAACCATGCCCCTGGAAGCAGCAGTTGCTGTTACAGCAGTGGATGGAAGTCGAATTCCAGATGGTATAATTACTCATCGAACCGTATGTCTCAAGATGAAAGTTGGTGAGCTCCATTCCGAATACCTCTCCTTCTACGTGATTCCCAAAGCCTCTCAAGATGTGATACTTGGTTTACCTTGGCTGCAGAAACATAATCCTCAACTTAATTGGCAAACCATGGAAGTCCTTTCATGGGGTAAATCTTGTACCAAGGACTGTGTAGCTACAATTGTACCTCTTCGGTCAATTAGCCTTTCCGATCTACCTCCGGTGTATCAATCCCTTGCGGATGTTTCCAGTAAGCAAGCAGCAGACTCTCTACCTCCTCATCGTGAATGGGACTGCCCAGTCGTCCTGGTTCCGGGCAAGACCCCTCCTAGGGGACAAATTCATCCGCTATCCATCCCAGAGACGCGAGCTATCCGGGATTGGTCCACTCCTACAACTCTCAAGGGGATTCAGCGATTTCTTGGCTTTGCTAATTTCTATAGGAGATTCATTAAGAATTATTCTACGTTAGCTGCTCCTATCACAGCCCTAACTCGCAAGGGAGCAAATCCTACGAACTGGTCTTCTGAAGCAATCAAAGCCTTCTCTGATTTAAAGCAAGCCTTTGTGTCAGCCCCCATTCTTCGACAGCCTGATTTGAATCGTCCCTTTCTACTAGAGGTGCATGCATCTACAGAAGCAGTAGGAGCTGTGTTGTCACAAGTCTTTGAAGATAAAAAGGTCCATCCCTGCGGATATTTCTCCCGTAAGTTCCTCCCGGCAGAACGTAATTATGCAATCGGTGAGCAAGAGTTACTTGCCATCAAGTTGGCATTTGAGGGGTGGAGATACCTTCTAGAAGGAGCTCAACATCGCATTACAGTTTATACTGATCATAAGAATCTTCTGTATCTGCAGTCAGCTCAGTGTTTGAATCCACGACAAGCTCGATGGGCGCTTTTCTTCTCACGATTTGATTTCAAACTCACCTATCATCCAGGGTCTCAGAACAAAAAGGCAGATGCCCTTTCCCGGTCCTTTGCTTCTTCTGAATTAAATGATGCTACCACGAATCAAGCCATTGTGAATCCTACGTCCTTCTTAATGACTCGAACCTCTCCAGTTCCTCCGCCTGGCAAGACCTTTGTCGCCACAAGTCTTCGAAAACGGCTGCTTACCTGGGCTCACTCCTCTTCCTTCATGGGTCATCCTGGGGTTCTAAAGACTCTCAAATTTATTCAACAGTCTTATTGGTGGCCACGTCTCAAAGCCGATGTCCAAGAGTTTATAGCAGCATGTCCTAAATGTGCCCAACATAAGAGTCCAAGAAGTTCTCCACCAGGGTTTCATCCATTGCCAGCCCTAGAGGTTCCAGCAGCAGATCAAGAGCTTCAACATCTATCTAGCATCTGAAGTTGTGTACGTAAGTCCTTGGTCAAAACTTTCGCTCGTTATAAATCTTTTGTAGATAGTAAACGTAAAGCTGTACCGAATTACAAAGTGGGAGACCAAGTTTGGATTTCTACGCGCAATCTCAAGTTCAAAGTTCCTTCTAAGAAATTTGCTCCCAGGTTTATTGGTCCATTTCCCATTGTAAAGGTACTCAACACTGTGTCATACAAAGTCAAGTTGCCACCGTCTTTGAGAATTCCTAACGCCTTTCATACATCTTTACTGAAGCCTTTGATTCTCAATAAGTTCCGTACTACCCAGTCCAAACCTCCTAAAGTTCACTCTTTGCAGAATGAGGAATTTGAAGTTAAAGAGATTGTGGACTCACGTTCCCGATATGGACGTTTACAGTTTCTGGTCGACTGGAAGGGTTACGGTCCGGAGGAGAGATCCTGGGTTTTCTCTGAAGATGTTCATGCTCCAAGACTGGTACAGAAATACTTCTCCAAAAATCCTGACAAAGTTCAAAGGTGTTCGGAGACCACCCGTAGAAGAGGGGGTACTGTCACGAACCGGTCTCTCACCTTTGCGGGTTCTGGGGTTCATCCGTTGCCAGTGCGGTTGCTCGCGGTGCTGTGCGCCCGTGTGGGGACACGGCGTGATCAATGGCACAGGTAATGCAGAGTCTGGGAACTGTGAGTGCGGGGACCAAATGGCCTAAGGCACTGCGGTGTGTCTGCTGTATAGGAGGTGGCCATGTTGGAGACCAAATAGCTAATACTGAGCACTTGTGAAAACACCTGTGGGCAGGTGTAAGCCAATCCCGTGCTTGTGCTGCCTTTAAGTAGGCTGGGATTATGTTACTCTGGGCCAGTGCTTTGTTGTATCAAAGCTGTGCTCTAGCTCTGAGCTCTCTCCGTGCATTCCTGTGTGATTCCCGTGGTCCAGATATCGCCTCCGTTCCCAGAGGTCCGTCTGCAGCCTTCACTGCTGAAAGATCCACCGGCTCTCCGCTGTGCTGTCAGTTAATTGCACTCCTATTGGAAATAGTTGGATTCCCAGTGTCCTGCATGAGGTTACCTTGTCAGTCTGCCTATCATTCAAAGTCTGGAGGATTCTGTTTCTCTCAGCTGTTCGTTTGTTCAACTCTGCATTTAACCCATTCATCACCTTGTCTTCTACTACAGTTTCACAGTGATCTCCGGAACCCGCAAGTAACCCAATTCAGTACTTTTATTTGCTATGTTGTCATTACAAGGATAATTCATCACAGTCTCTCAGTTAACTCTCAAAGCTCCATTGCCAATTCTTACAGTTAATTCTCCATGTCTGCATTAACCAGTTAAACACAATCTGCAGTTCAGCATCAAAGCTTGTTTATATTTGCTATGTTGTCATAACAAGGATAATTCTTCAGTCTCTCAGTTAACTCTCAAAACTCCATTGCAAATCCTTACAGTTATCTCTTCATGTCTGCATTATCCAGTTAATAACATTCTGCAGTTCAGCATCAAAGCTTGTTTATATTTGCTATGTTGTCATAGCAAGGATAATTCTTCACAGTCTCTCAGTTAACTCTCAAAACTCCATTGCAAATCCTTACAGTTATCTCTTCATGTCTGCATTATCCAGTTAATCATATTCTGCAGTTCAGCATCAAAGCTCGTTTATATTTGGACAATCCAACATTTATTCATCAGCTTGTTTTGCATATGTTTCCATGAACATTTCTTTTATGTATTTTTGAGTTTTCTCTTGCATATTATTCCTGCAATACTTCAGTATAATATGATGATTAACAACTTGTCAGTTAACTCTTTACTGAATTGTTATTTTGAATAAATATATGAATCGGAACTTTCTTCGTCCTCCCTGCTTTCTTCATAGCCCAGCACCTACACCTGTGGTTGGTCCCGGGTTAACGGATTCACAAAAACACCCGGACCTGACACCACTTCACCAAATCCAGCCAAATATCATCCTAACCCTCTGTTCCACGCTCTCTGTCTACCCGGTCTGTGTCACCTGTCTGTCTACCCCTTCCCTTTAGAATGTAAGCTGTCACGAGCAGGGCCCTCTTCCCTCATGTGCTTATCCTTTTCTTACTTTATTAATCTTCAACTGCACCAAATCCCACAGTCTTCTGCCACCTGATACTTATTTCAGTGCCATCTGCTGATGTAGCTATGTTTATTTACCCTGTACTTGCCCTATATTGTTTCAACTGTAAATTGCTGTTTTCCTGTTTAGATTATTTGTTTATGTACTCTGTAATTGGGTGCTGCGGAACCCTTGTGGCTCCATATAAATAAAGAATAGTAATAATAATAATAATAATAATATTGCGTTGTATGTTTGGTGAAGATCATTAAATGTATTGCCTTAAGAAAGGTGGATTATGCTGAATTGTAAGCCATACTGCCCTCATTTTTAGAATATTTCTATGCAGTCACCTTTTACTGTGAACTCACACTTTTTGAACCACTTCTGCAAGTAGAAGAGGAGCCCCACATTTTGAGTCTGGAGTCTGCTGGTATGAAAAATACCCAGAAGTATCGCAATAGCTCATCTGATAGCATTCCAAAAAATAGTTAAATATACATGACCAATGAAGATATGTTTGCTACATTTAACTTAACCACAGACTATCCCAACTGCCTGTGACACTACTGTATGTGACACAGTGACTGCAAAAACTGTGGCATTAGGCCTTAATAGCATTATATTTAGGAGTTAAATATAGCTGGACATGACTTACAAAGTGTACAGATATATTAAAGTGTTCCAAAAGAATAAAAAAAAAGAAAAGAAGTGAACGTTTAAGCAAGATGATAACATACTGTATATACAGTAAATGTTAGCGGACGGGAAGGGTAATCAACCCATCACATCGATCCATTGCAGGTTTTGCAGCACCACACAGGTGAAACTCAGAAAATGTGAATATCGTGCAAAAGTTAATTTATTTCAGCAATTCAACTTAAAAGGTGAAACTTATATATCATATATAGACTCATTACATGCAAAGTGAGATATTTCAAGCCTTTGGGGGTCATTCCGAGTTGATTGCTAGCTGCCGTTGTTCACAGCGCAGTGATCAGGCTAAAAATTGTCATTTCTGCGCATGCGTATGCACCGCAATGCGCACACGCGACGTACGTGTACAAAGTCCTTTGTGGTTTTGCACAGGTTCTATCAAAGCTTTTAGTGACACGGCACAACGCAAGAAGATTGACAGGAAGGGGGCGTTTCTAAATGTCAACTGACCGTTTTCAGGGAGTGTTTGGAAAAACGCAGGTGTGCCGGGGAAAATGCAGGCGTGGCTGGGCGAATGCTGGGTGGGTGTATGACGTCAAAAGCCAACCCTCCAATATTAGAATCAATGCACATGAAGAGTAAGTCCAGGGCTGGTCTTATTCTGCACAAAATGTTTGTGCAGGCGCTCTGCTGCACAGGCGTTCGCACTTCTGCCAAACAAAAATACACTCCCCGGTGGGCGGCGACAATGCGTTTTCACAGCTGCTAAAAACTTTTAGTGAGTGATCAACTCGGAATGACCCCCTTTATTTGTTATAATTTTGATGATTGTGGCTCACAGCTTAAAAAAAAAACAAATCCAAAATCTCAGAAAATTAGTTTATTACTGTCCATAAAATTAATGAAAAAAGGATTTTAAATACAGAAATGTCATCCCTCATGCATATAACCATTTACGATGAGTCCAAAATATTAACTATTTGATAAGTTTTAGTGACCTGGTAAAACATACACACATTTTCAGAGCACACCATACCGCCTTCATTTTTTTTTTTTTTGCTACTGTAGTTGTGCCTCTTCACTCCCTTTGACAATATGCTATAATGTCAACTTCTGGTTCCACTCCTAGTTTAAGGGCATCTACGGGGAAAAAAGAAATACGATTTTTGTACTTACCATTAAATCTCTTACTCAGAGTCCATTTGGGGGACACTTCTTGACCATGGGGTTTAGTGAGGGTTGAGGAGCCAGCACTTAGGATAACTCTTTAGGGTATACAGGCTTCTCACCTCTAACCTCTTTCTCACTTTGTACTTAATAAGTTTTAAAGATAAGTTGAAGAATAAGGACAGGATAGCATCCTTCTCATGTGAACAACCTAATAATTAGAGATGTGCACCGGATATTTTTTGGGTTTTGTGTTTTGGTTTTGGATTCGGTTCCGCGGCCGTGTTTTGGATCCGGACGCGTTTTGGCAAAACCTCCCTGAAAGTTTTTAGTCGGATTCGGGTGTTTTGGATTCGGGTGGTTTTTTTAAAAAAAAACCCTCAAAAACAGCTTAAATCATAGAATTTGGGGGTCATTTTAATCCTATAGTATTACTAACCTCACTAACCATAATTTCCACTCATTTCCAGTCTATTCTGAACACCTCACACCTCACAATACTATTTTTAGTCCTAAAATTTCCACCAAGGTCGCTGGATGACTAACCTAAGCGACCCAAGAGGGCGGCACAATCACCTGGCCCATCTGGGAGTGGCACTGCAGTGTCAGACAGGATGGCACTAAAAAAAATTGGCCCCAAACAGCATATGATGCAAAGAAAAGAGAAAAAGAGGTGCACTGTGGTCACTGGACGGCTAAGCTAAGCGACACAAACACCTCAATATCACAGGAATTTTTTGTTCTAATCAATGGTATTATTGGTCCAAATCACTGGAAGAAAATGACAAAATCACAGGAATTATTCGTTCTAATCAATGGTATTATTGGTCCAAATCACTGGAAGAAAATGACAAAATCACTGGAATCATTTGGCAAGATCACTGTAATTAATAATTAATTATAAATCACTGATAATACTTGGTAAAATCTCGCTATTGCCTGCCTAGTGAAGTAGAATCTAGATGGGATTTTGTACCGGGGACACAATAACTTCATCAATTGTCTAAATCCCAAAGCACTAATGGCGGAAAACGGGCGCACGTCTAACAGCGCACTGATTATACTGAGAACTGATTATACTGAGCACTGATGATACTACGGAGAACTGACAGTGAGCAGCGAGAACAGCACTGGACTATTGTACTGTAGTATACTGATCACCACAATGCTGCACTGTATTACTATATACTGCTCACAACAATGCAGCACAGATATGGATACTTGAAGTGAGACAGTGGAGCTGCAAGATACAGCCGGACTGCGGGTGCTCCTTCCAGCACTTGCAGGGGGCGTGCAAATGGTGGAAGGCGCCACCTCTTCCCGTCCAGTGTTGGGAAGGTCAGGCATCGCAACCGACACAATTAGACTCTCCTTTGGGATTTGTGATTTAGAAGAACGCACAGTTCTTTGCTCTGCTTTTGCCAGCTTAAGTCTTTTCATTTTTCTAGCGAGAGGATGAGTGCTTCCATCCTCATGTGAAGCTGAACCACTAGCCATGAACATAGGACAGGGCCTCAGCCGTTCCTTGCCACTCCGTGTCGTAAATGGCATATTGGCAAGTTTACGCTTCTCATCAGACGCTTTTAATTTTGATTTTTAAGTCATTTTACTGAACTTTTGTTGTTTGGATTTTACATGCTCTCTACTATGACATTGGGCATCGGCCTTGGCAGACGACGTTGATGGCATTTCATCGTCTCGGCCATGACTAGTGGCAGCAGCTTCAGCACGAGGTGGAAGTGGATCTTGATCTTTCCCTATTTTACCCTCCACATTTTTGTTCTCCATTTTTTAATGTGTGGAATTATATGACAGTAATATATCAATAGCAATGGCCTACTGTACCGTACTGCTATATATTATATACTAGTGGTCAGCAAAATTAAGCACTGTCCTCCTACTATATATACTGCGCACAACAACTAAAATGCACCACAGGTATGGATGGATAGTATACTTGACGACACAAAGGTAGGTAGAGCAGGGGCCTACTGTACCGTACTGCTATATATTGTATACTGGTGGTCAGCAAAATTATGCACTGTACTCCTACTATATATACTGCGTACAACTAAAATGCACCACAGGTATGGATGGATAGTATACTTGACGACACAGAGGTAGGTAGAGCAGTGGCCTACTGTACCGTACTACTATATATTATATACTGGTGGTCAGCAAAATTATGCACTGTCCTCCTACTACTGCGCACAACAACTAAAATGCACCACAGGTATGGATGGATAGTATACTTGACGATACAGAGGTAGGTAGAGCAGTGGCCTACTGTACCGTACTGCTATATATTATATACTAGTGGTCAGCAAAATTATGCACTGTCCTCCTACTACTGCGCACAACAACTAAAATGCACCACAGGTATGGATGGATAGTATACTTGACGATACAGAGGTAGGTAGAGCAGTGGACTACTGTACCGTACTGCTATATATTATATACTGGTGGTCAGCAAAATTATGCACTGTCCTCCTATATATACTGCGCACAACAACTAAAATGCACCACAGGTATGGATGGATAGTATACTTGACGATACAGAGGTAGGTAGAGCAGTGGCCTACTGTACCGTACTGCTATATATTATATACTGGTGATCAGCAAAATTATGCACTGTCCTTCTACTACTGCTCACAACAACTAAAATGCACCACAGGTATGGATGGATAGTATACTTGACGACACAGAGGTAGGTAGAGCAGTGGCCTACTGTACCGTACTGCTATATATTATATACTAGTGGTCAGCAAAATTATGCACTGTCCTCCTACTACTGCGCACAACAACTAAAATGCACCACAGGTATGGATAGAGAGCATACTTGACGACACAGAGGTAGGTTGAGCAGTGGCCTACTGTACCGTACTGCTATATATTATATACTGGTGGTCAGCAAAATTATGCACTGTCCTCCTACTATATATACTGCGCACAACAACTAAAATGCACCACAGGTATGGATGGATAGTATACTTGACGACACAGAGGTAGGTAGAGCAGTGGCCTACTGTACCGTACTGCTATATATTATATACTGGTGATCAGCAAAATTATGCACTGTCCTTCTACTACTGCTCACAACAACTAAAATGCACCACAGGTATGGATGGATAGTATACTTGACGACACAGACGTAGGTAGAGCAGTGGACTACTGTACCGTACTGCTATATATTATATACTGGTGGTCAGCAAAATTATGCACTGTCCTCCTACTATATATACTGCGCACAACAGCTAAAATGCACCACAGGTATGGATGGATAGTATACTTGACGATACAGAGGTAGGTAGAGCAGTGGCCTACTGTACCGTACTGCTATATATTATATACTAGTGGTCAGCAAAATTATGCACTGTCCTCCTACTACTGCGCACAACAACTAAAATGCACCACAGGTATGGATGGATAGTATACTTGACGATACAGAGGTAGGTAGAGCAGTGGACTACTGTTCCGTACTGCTATATATTATATACTGGTGGTCAGCAAAATTATGCACTGTCCTCCTATATATACTGCGCACAACAACTAAAATGCACCACAGGTATGGATGGATAGTATACTTGACGACACAGAGGTAGGTAGAGCAGTGGCCGACTGTACCGTACTGCTATATATTATATACTGGTGATCAGCAAAATTATGCACTGTCCTTCTACTACTGCTCACAACAACTAAAATGCACCACAGGGATGGATGGATAGTATACTTGACGACACAGAGGTAGGTAGAGCAGTGGCCTACTGTACCGTACTGCTATATATTATATACTGGTGGTCAGCAAAATAATGCACTGTCCTCCTACTACTGCGCACAACAACTAAAATGCACCACAGGTATGGATAGATAGTATACTTGACGACACAGAGGTAGGTAGAGCAGTGGCCTACTGTACCGTACTGCTATATATTATATACTGGTGGTCAGCAAAATTATGCACTGTCCTCCTACTATATATACTGCGCACAACAACTAAAATGCACCACAGGTATGGATGGATAGTATACTTGACGACACAGAGGTAGGTAGAGCAGTGGCCTACTGTACCGTACTGCTATATATTATATACTGGTGATCAGCAAAATTATGCACTGTCCTTCTACTACTGCTCACAACAACTAAAATGCACAACAGGTATGGATGGATAGTATACTTGACGACACAGACGTAGGTAGAGCAGTGGACTACTGTACCGTACTGCTATATATTATATACTGGTGGTCAGCAAAATTATGCACTGTCCTCCTACTATATATATTGCGCACAACAACTAAAATGCACCACAGGTATGGATGGATAGTATACTTGACGACACAGAGGTAGGTAGAGCAGTGGACTACTGTACCGTACTGATATAATACTGGTGGTCACTGGTCAGAAAAATTCTACACTGTCCTCCTACTATATACTACAATGCAGATATGGAGCATTTTTCAGGCAGAGAACGTATAATACTGGTGGTCACTGGTCAGCAAAACTCTGCACTATCCTCCTACTATATAATACTGGTGGTCCCCAGTCCCCACAATAAAGCACACTGAGCACAGATATTTGCAGTACACTGAGCACAGATATGGAGCGTTTTTCAGGCAGAGAACGTAGATATTTTCAGCACACTGAGCACAGATATTTGCAAGCACACTGAGCACAGATATTTGCAGCACACTGAACACAACTGAGAGAACGCTGCACGTCCTCTCCCTATCATCTCCAATGTACGAGTGAAAATGGCGGCGACGCGCGGCTCCTTATATAGAATACGAATCTCGCGAGAATACGACAGCGGGATGATGACGTTCGGGCGCGCTCGGGTTAACTGAGCAAGGCGGGAAGATTCGAGTCTGCCTCGGAACCGTGTAAAATGGGTGAAGTTCGAAGGGGGGGGGGGGGGGGTTCGGATTCCGAGGAACTGAACCCGCTCATCTCTAGTTATTTGCTTTGCTTTTGCCAGCTTAACTCTTTTCATTTTTCTAGCGGGAGGACGAGTGCTTCCATCGTCATGTGAAGCTGAACCACTAGTCATGAGGAACATAGGAGAGGGCCTTAGCTGTTCCTTGCCACTCTGTGTCATAAATGGCATATTGGCAAGTTTACGCTTCTCCTCAGATGATTTTAATTTAGATTTTTGGGTCATTTTACTGAACTTTTGCTTTTTGGATTTTACATGCTCTCTACTATGACATTGTGCATCGGCCTTGGCAGACGACGTTGATGGCATTTCATCGTCTCTGCATGACTAGTGGCAGCAGCTTCAGCAGTAGGTGGAAGTAGATCTTGATCTTTCCCTATTTTATCCTCCAAATTTTTGTTCTCCATTTTTTAATGTGTGGAAATATATGCCAGTAATATATCTGGAATTAGACGGCAGTAATGTCTGGAATTAGATACCACTAGATAGACACCAGATACCACTGTGACTGGAATGATGATGACCTATGCACAGTGACAGGACACTACCACAGCACCCTACAGCAGCAAGATGCAGCACAAGACACTGTATTAGTATTAGTAATGTAGTATTACTGAGCACCACAAGACATTGAGCACTGATTATACTGAGCACTGATGAAAATGAGCACTGATTATACTGAGCACTGATGATACTGAGCACTGATGATACTGAGCACTGATTACACTGAGCACTGATTACACTGAGCGCTGATGATACTGAGCGCTGATGATACTGATCACTGATTATACTGAGCACTGATGATACTGAGCACTGATGCTGAGCACTGATGATACTGAGCACTGATACTGAGCCCTGATGATACTGAGCACTGATGATACTAAGCAGTGATACTGAGCACTGATGATACTGAGCATTGATGATACTACGGAGAACTGACACTGAGCAGCACGATTAGTACAAGCCACTGTACTAGTATTAGTAATGTAGTATTACTGAGCACCACAAGACAATTAGCAGTAATACTGAGCACTGATGATACTGAGCACTGATGTAACTACGGAGAACTGAAACTGAGCAGCACGATGCAGCACAAGACACTGTACTAGTATTACTGAGCAGCACAAAAGCACTCTGGAATTGTCAGCCCCCAGATACCACTGTGACTGGAATGATGATGAACGATACACAGTCACAGGACACTACTACCACAGAACCCTACAGCAGCAAGATGCAGCACAAGAGAGACACTGTATTAGTATTACTGAGCAGCAATAAGCACTGATACTGAGCACTGATATTGAGATTTGACACTGAGAGAACGTAGCCACGTCCTCTCTGTACCCTCTACAATGCACGTGTGAAAATGGCGGCGACGCGCGGCTCTTTATATGGAATCCGAATCTCGCGAGAATCCGACAGCGAGATGATGACGTTTTGCCTCGTTCGGGTTTTCCGAGTCAGGCGGGAACAACCGAGCCTGGCTCGAACCCGTGTAAGACACGTGGAGTTCGGGGGGGTTCAGTTCTCGGAGAACCGAACCCGCTCATCTCTACTAGTAACAGACTTTTCCAAGATCCCTTACAGCAAAATCCTGCTGGTTATTACTGTATATAGCCTTTCAGCCTGGTAAAGCCAGATGTGCTTATGAACACTTCAGGAATATATGTGGGATGGTAATTTAATTAGTTTGACTGTATGTTATACACAATTGATATACATTTTATTTTGAACAAATACCATAGCTATAAAGTGACAAAGTGCACATACCTATTGAGTAAAAAGACACAAACAATTTTCACATAAAATATTTAAAAAAAGAGGAGGTAGATAGGAACTACTTTCAATTGTTTTGATATATTACAACGTATTGAATGGAACCTTTGTAAACTTATGTATGTAAACACTTTTAAAAAAGGGGTTTCCACTGCCAGTACCATACCATAGGTTAATATATATAGCAATATTTGGACTTCTGGCTCATACCGTATAGGGTATGTGGTCTGTGCCTTGATGTAAACAGGTTTCTAGTAGGCAGGCCATCAACACACCACAAACTTTTCCCAAAGAAAGATGGATTCAACAGGAGTCCAGATGTCCTTAGTCCGGCTATTACAGATGTGTGTCATCCTTTTTCAAGTGCATATAGTCATGTGTGTCCTAGGGCACTAGTTAAAGTCTAGTTAGAAATTATAAGACCTTTTTAGGGCCTTGGTTCCCGCAGTTTGTGTTCCACCGTGAAACCGGAATCAGAAGTATATGTTCCACTGCATACTTCATTGTAAAATCAATGTATTGGAATTGACAATAAGATGCATACCTCCCAAATGTCCCGATTTGGGTGGGACAGTCCTATTTTTCTGGGACTGAGCCCCTCTCCCACCCGCTGGTCGCAGTGTCCCATTGGTGTTTGAGGGCAGTTGGGAGACCGTCTCACCCACTGCAGAGCAGTGGTGAATAGATGCTGTATGCATGCACCTAGCGTCTATTCACCATCAGAGAGGGACAGGGAACATGCCAGCCACTCACAGAGTGCTCGGCATGCCCCCCACAGTGGGGAAAATGGGGGCAAGGCCTGCAAATGTAGCACATCCTGCGAGGCCCACCCCCTACCAGAGAATGCACACCCCCTAATCTAACCAGTGTCCCTCCTCCAAGCTTCAGAAACTTGGGAGGTATGAAGGTGGTCTATGCATGGGTTGGGTTCGGGTGACCGGAAGTCGGGATCCCGGCGGTCAGCATACCGACGCTGGGATCCTGGACGCCAGAATGCCGAGTGGGAATAGTCCCTGTATGTTGGCATTCTGGCTGTCGGCATTTTCAGCAGTCGGGGTTCCAGCGTCGGTATCCTGTCCACCGGGATCCTGACCGCCGTAACGGGACTACATCCCCTATGCATTGCTGGAGACTACTAATTAAATTCCTGCTACTATCAACTAATACTGTATTTGGGCTACATGGATCTATCAAATTGGTTATTTAAAAAAGCTTTTTACTTACTAATTTCACATCTTTCATATTAACTATTTCTAGGTATAGTAAGGGATGTATTGATAACCTACTGGGCAGTACGGATGGTGTAATGGTTAGCATTACAGCCTCACAGCACTGGGTTTGATTCCCATCATGGCCCTAACTGTGTGGAGTTTGTATATTCTCCCCATACTTGCGTGGGTTTCCTCCGGGTACTCCGGTTTCCTCCCACAATCCAAAAATATACTGGTAGGTTAATTGTCTTCCAACAAAATTAACACTAGTGTGAACGTGTCTGTGTGCATGTGATAGGGAATATAGATTGTAAGCTCCACTGGGTAGGGACTAATGCAGTGATGTGAATGGCCAAATATTCTCTGTAAAGGTCTGCGGAATATGTGTGTGCTATATAAATAACTGGTAGTAATAATAATAATAATAAATACTGTATATATGAGTCCTTAAATAGGAAAATGTCATTGGTAAATTAATTCCTGGTGTGATACTTTTGATTTTGGTTTAAAAAATTCATGTTTTTGATGGGTGTTGCTGGTGTTGTTTATTTGCAGTATAAAATCTTCGGCACAATCTCCAATTCAGTAAAATATCGCAGAATCAAATCCCTGCAAATTCTACAAATAAGATAACAATCACAGCTAATTAACTCAACAGTTTCCTATAGAGAGTATATTCCCAGAACACCCTATGATATTTAAATAGTGTGGAAAAGCATCTCACATATTCAATGAGAAATTAATTCATCAGGTATGTTTTTTGTTGTTTAACTGCATTCAACTTTTGACCATTATAAAAAATGTATAATGTAATATTAATTTGTTTCATCACTAAACATCAGAAAACGTAAATTTAATTTTGTGTTTGCCTGGAACAAAGAACACAGATTTTATAATACTGTGGTAAAATATTGTGAAGCGTAAAAGCAGTTTAATGCTGTTTAAAAATGGCTGTTACTGTATATGCTACATCACAAAAATATGTTTTGCATGTGCTACATCAATAGTATTTAGTATTTGGTCTTATATGTCAGCCATGTCTGTGTAATACAGTACTAGGAATTAACACTGATTTGTGTAATTTGTCTATATTACCCAGAAATTTTGCTGCAGAAGATTGGGAAGCATGAACTTAAGCACTCAGTCCCACATTTCTAAGAAGGCACAGGAAATAGAGCATTAATTACTGAGATTAATTTGTTTTGGTCCGTGACAAAGGTAATTGCACCACTAAGTGACCAATCAGATACTTTTTTGTTTTCTACATTGTACTAGAAAGCTGGAATCTCATTGCTTGCTATAGGATTTCACAACTTTTTTTGCAGTTTCCTATTTTCCACAAATTTTTCCCAATCTTATTTTTCTCATTATCCAACACATGAGGGACACTATATAACTCAGCAACTGGATGGTCACTGATTAAGATGTAGATCAGGATTGCAAATGGGCAAAACAATTTACCAAAAGTTGTTATTATGAATTTCAGTGAAAATAGAACCAGTGAATCACTTGCAAAATTGAAGTTCTACCCAAAGCTGCCATTTATTTAGCCATTTTGAACAAAACATAATTTCATAAAAAAAAGTCTCCATCAAACATTTTATTTTAGATTTTGTTAACATGTCATCTATTACATTTATTTTTTGTCTGATTCTTTGAACCAGTGATATTAAGTGTTTGCAAATGAAGAGAAAATAGTGTCTCATTACAGGTTGAGTATCCCATATCCAAATATTCCGAAATACGGAATATTCTAAAATACGGACTTTTTTGAGTGAGAGTGAAATACTGAAACCTTTGTTTTTTGATGGCTAAATGTACACAAACTTTGTTTAATACACAAGTTATTAAAAAATATTGTATTAAATGACCTTCAGGCTGTGTGTATAAGGGCCCTCATTCCGAGTTGTTCGCTCGGTAAAAATCTTCGCATCGCAGCGATTTTCCGCTTAATGCGCATGCGCAATGTCCGCACTGCGACTGCGCCAAGTAAATTTGCTATGTAGTTAGGAATTTTACTCACGGCTTTTTCATCGTTCTGGCGATCATAATGTGATTGACAGGAAATGGGTATTACTGGGCGGAAACAGGCCGTTTTATGGGCGTGTGGGGAAAAACGCTACCGTTTCCAGAAAAAACGCAGGAGTGGCCGGAGGAACGGAGGAGTGTCTGGGCGAACGCTGGGTGTGTTTGTGACGTCAAACCAGGAACGACAAGCACTGAACTGATCGCAGATGCCGAGTAAGTCTGGAGCTACTCAGAAACTGCTACGAGGTGTGTAATCGCAATATTGCGAATACATCGGTCGCAATTTTAAGATGCTAAGATTCACTCCCAGTAGGCGGCGGCTTAGCATGAGCAAATCTGCTAAAATCCGCTTGCGAGCGAACAACTGGGAATGAGGGCCAAGGTGTATATGAAACATAAATGAATTGTGTGGATGTACACACACTTTGTTCAATGCACAAAGTTATAAAAATGATTGGCTAAAATTGACTTCAGGCTGTGTGTATAAGGTGTAAATGTAACATAAATGCATTCTGTGCTTAGATTTAGGTCCCATCACCATGATATCTCATTATGGTATGCAATTATTCCAAAATACGGAAAAATCCCATATCCAAAATTCCTCTGGTCCCAAGCATTTTGGATAAGGGATACTCAACCTGTATTATAAATTGTTCCATATCATCAAACATTAACTCTTCCCTATCCATGACCCCTCAATATAGTTTTCGTGGCCCTTATACTGTAGCATATGAGCATAGGAATTGTAAAATAGCCCAGTTTAATTTCAGCATATCGTGTTTTCAAAGCAGACCTGGGTTTTTCATTCAGAATTTTAAAATTCACACTCGGTAAAAAGGTATTTAAAATTATCCATACTATTATATCTGTATTACAGTGACAAAAGATATGGAAAAAGTCTCCAATGATAGCAGAGTAAGTCAGTATTTCACATTATCCTTACAATTATATCTGTATTACAGTAACAAAAGATATGGAAGAAGTCTCCAACGATAGCAAAGTTTATGAAATTGTGCTATCTGGATTCCCAAATCTTCAATGCTTTCACATTCTACTCTTCATAATACTTCTTATCATCTACTGTACTATAATTGCTGGCAATGTTCTAATTCTTCTTGTGATCTGCAAAGAGTCCAGTCTTCAGTCTCCCATGTACTTCTTTATAGGGGCATTATCTTGTATGGAGATTTGCTATACAGCTGTAACTATACCTAAGATGTTGGCTGATCTCCTGGACAAAGAGAAGAAAATCTCCTTCAGTGGATGCCTCTTACAAGCTTATTTCCTACATGCACTTGGGGCAACCGAGTGTTATATTCTAACAATAATGGCATATGATAGGTATCTAGCCATCTGTAAGCCATTACGCTACACATCTATTATGAATACTAGACTATATAAAAATTTGGTTGCCGGCTGTTTTATTGGGGGATTTATAAGTCCTGTTATTGAAACTATTTTAATTTCTCTTCTTCCGTTTTGTGGTCCAAACCGTATTGAAAATGTATTCTGTGATTTCCCCCCCCCTTGATCACCTTAGCATGCACAGATACTAGGTTGTATGTATTGGTTGAATTTATTGTAAGCTCTTTTATCATCTTGTTGAGTTTTGCCTGTGTTCTTCTCTCTTATATTAGGATAATATATATTATTTTAAGGATGAAGTCCAAAGTGGGACGACAAAAAACATTCTCAACTTGTGGGGCACATCTGATTGTTGTCACTCTTTTTTTCAGCAGCATTGCATTTATGTACATACGAGTTTCAGAAAGTAATTCTGTAGATTATGACAGGGCTGTTGGTCTTACCTATGCAGTCTTCACTCCATTTGTTAACCCTATCATATATGGATTAAGAAATCATGAAATTAAAACATTTATACAGAAACATTTAGTTTATGTGCAAGTTTACATTGTAGCTTCAAAATGTTTCACATTCAGTCTATGAAAACATGTCAAGAAAAAACCTAAATATATACTGTATTTGAAAAAAATACTTAATAATTCAAGTAATGGTGGCTAAAACTTTGTGTGAGAATTACTTGGAGAATAAGCTTTGAGAGAGATTAAGTACCAGCTAATCAGCTCCTTGCTCCACTTTATCTCTCTCCAAGATTTGATTAATCTTCCCCTTACTGTTAAAGCAAACTGTCTAATTTTGGGTTGACAATTTAGGAAGAGGAAGGTTAGGCTCTGAATAGATAAGAAGTTTGCATGGACTTCATCCAAAGTGATGGAGGAGAAGGAAGACAAGGTGGCAAAGGTGATCCAGTAAGGGAGGGAAAAGGAGGGATAGGAGATGGTCAGAAGGAAAAGGGGCGGGATGTACTAACCTTGCGGTGTACATCCCACCACACATTGCATCCATACTAACTGCATATGTACTAACATGTGCAATCAGTATTGCAAAGGACAGCTCTTGCGATGAGAGCTGTCCTTCACGATGCACGTCGGTTACTGGACTTCCGGGTATCAGCTCCTGGAGTCCATCAGAAGGATGCAGTGGCCATGGGGCATGCTGGAGGGATGCAATCGGATCCCTCACACAGGGCAATGGGAAAAGAAGCGATAGGCTTTTATAGCTGGTGTTACTCTCAGGTTAGGAGCCCCGGCATTAGGGCTTTAGTACATTTGGAAATGCAGTAATTCCGGAAAACTGTGTTTTTATCACATTTCTTCTTTAGCACATTCCTCCCAAGATGTCACTGCGAATGTATCAATCCTTTATGTGAAATATGTCACAAAGTTAAGGACAGAGAGGATGGAAGCCAAGGGATGAGATGAGAGACTTAATAGAGATTAGTAGAATTATTAAGAATTAGTAAGGTCAGTGCAGACACATAAAAGCATGAATTTGAAACAGGTAATCAGTATGGGAGCATGATTTCCTCTGATACCATTCAGTGGTGCGTGAGCAATTCTATAGGAGACGTGTAAGCTTGGAGTGCCATTGTTGGGGGGCCTATTAACAGAGGCTGATAGTGACAGCTGGGGCAGAGATGAGGGAGGTGTTGAAGCAGGACAGATAGGTTGGAAATGTGAGAGACAAGGGAGTCCAGAAAAGAGGAGAATTAGGTCAGAACAAGGGAATCAAAGATGAGCTTGGTGAAGGTGAAGAGGTAACGGGGAAGGGATACGGCTAAAGGAGAGAAGATGATGGAAGTTTGCAAATTCCAAGATGGCAGAGCATTGGGAGAAGCAGTGGGATTATAAACACTTTTGGTGATTTTTTTTTTTAATTCAACAATTTTTATTTGTTTTTAATGCATCAAAACAAAGAACAATGTACAGAATGCTTTATGACAAAAGAATATAACAAGTATATCATGTATTCATAAACAGTAAATTAATAAAAATAAAAATAAAAGACGTAAGTAAAAGTCCTTGGTGTGGTTTCTTTCCGTACAAATTACAGCTAAAAAAAAAAGGCAATACCAATCAGAGGTATAATATAGTGGATATTCAACGGGGAGAGTATACAAAATAAGACAAGGAATATACATACATATCTACTGTCATGAAGACTAATTGGGCAATATAGATAGCATGATAAACTAGGAGTAACAGTATGCAATATATTCAACACTGATACTAGACCAAGTTAAACTGTGGATGATAAGAGGCCTTGACTATATGGGGAAGAAAGCTATCCCAAATTTTGTAGAGCTTATCAGGAGTCTTCCTAGAAATATAAACAAACTTTTCATGAGACACAACTGAGTTTACTAGGGGTATCCATACACTAACGTCAGGGGCCAGAGGCGCCATCCAGGATCTTGCAATCAAAACTTTAGCGAGAGCACAGAGGTTAAGAACATAACATCTAGAATTCACATCCAATATTTCTTCATCTATTACTGCTAGAATACAAACCATAGACATAAGAATATCAGAGGGTATGCTCGTGGATATTATAATTCTAATTACAGTTTGCCAAAATACATTTACATCGGGGCAGGACCATAACAAGTGCCAATAGGTGCCATCTAATGAGCCACACTTGGGGCACTTAGAGTCAGATCTCCCTCCCATCCTAAACAGTCTAGTAGGGGTAAGATAGACCCGATGGAAGATAAATAGATGTATTTGTTGAAAACGTGCAGTGGCTGTAGCAGTACGAGAGGCGCCCATAGCACCTTCCCAAATATCTGTGGAGATAGGACCTACAGTAGATCAGTTTCCCATTTGGAACAAAGGTCAGGAAATGCGGCAGAGTGGTGGGCAGCGAGCAGTGTTAAATAAAGTACAGAAATGGCTCTAGATTGTCCCGTGGAAGCCAAAAGCGAATGCACAGGAGATGTTTGTAATACTGGTGGCACAGCACTAAATTGAGATGAACACGCGTGCCGAAGCTGAAGGTAAAGATAGAAATATGACATAGGCAAATTAAAGTCGGTGCGTAGCTGTTCAAAGGTTTTTAAAGTGCCCGGCAAATATATTTGGCTGATGGAATGTATACCCCATGGTCCCCACTCCGTCCCCATTTGCAAGGGGACCAGCTCATGGAAGGCACGGGTATGAGCCAGAGGTGTACCAGGATCCCATCCCTCGCCCTGCAATAACCGATGAACCTGTCTCCATATTAGAATAGCCTGTTTGATAAGTGGCATGTTAAGAACAGTACTATTATCACTCAATAGCAATTGCAGGGTGTTAAGACCAGTCCGCTAGACAGTCAGTAGCTGGGATATCAATGTATCTCCATTAACGTCTTTAACCCAGGGTATTAAATGAGATAACTGGGCTGCCATATAGTATAACCTAAATTTAGGAAGAGCTAGACTGCCTGAGTCTCGAGACCTTGTTAGGGTATCTAATTTGATCTTAGCTCTGCGATGAGACAAAACCAACGAGGACAATAGACCATCAATTTTATCAAATATATACTGAGGTAAGTAAATAGGGGAATGTTGGAGGATATAAAGTAATTTAGGTAATACAACCATTTTGATTAGATTAATCTTGCCCATAACAGTGAGTGGAAGCTTCCCCCATACTCCAGCACCGTATATAATCAATTTGTGGTTGCTGGTTTAGCGCAAAAAATTTAGAAGATTGATTGGTCACCAATATGCCCAAGTATTTAAATGAGTTCACCCAGCAAAGTGGTACAGTCCCAATCAGGTCAGCAGGACATAGACCTTTGATAGGAAGTATACAGGATTTATCCCAATTAATAGATAATCCAGAATATCCCCCAAAAGTATTGATTATATCTAGAAGATGATCCATAGTATTCAGGTAATTAGAAATAAATTACAGAATATCATCTGCATAAAGAGCGATTTTGTCCGTCCTGCCGCCCACCCGCGGGGACGATCTAATGATACAGGCCAATACCCTGTCTCGTACCTCTTTTCAGGGGAAAGGCCGAGGAGACGTGACCATTCACAGAAACCCGAGCAGTAGGTGCTGAGTAAAGTAGTTTCACCCACTTTATAAACTTAGGGCCCATACCAAATCTTTCCAGTGCCCCCCACAGAAACCCCACTCTACGGAGTCAAATGCTTTAGCAGCATCCAACAACACGATAATGGAAGAGGAGGGGTCCCCACAGGGGGACTGCAAATGAGTATAAAGTCACCTCAAATTGAGTAAATTGGACCGCCCAGGCATAAACCCAGTTTAATCCTCGTGAATTAAATGCGTGAGCTCAACCTAGTTGCCAGCATTTTAGCCAATATTTTAACGTCCGTAGTTAACAGTAAAATTGGACGGTAGGAGTCCACTCTTTCTGGGTCTTTATCAGGTTTTAACAGGACAATTATCAGGGCTTCAGACATCGAGTCGGGCAAGTCTCCAAGGTCAAATAAGTCATTATAGAGCTTAAGAAGTTTGGGACCATAAAAATGCAGGTGTTTTTTGTAGAGTTCCAGGGGGATCCCATCTAGTCCCCCCCCCAAGAAATGATTTGATCGCAGTTTCTAATTCAAGTAGTGTCAGGGGAGAATCTAAATATTCAACAGCCTCTACAGGTAATGTAGGCATAGCAATCTTATCTAAATAGTCCAGGATTTCTAGAGTATCATATACTAGTCTGGAGCCATATAAAGACTCATAATATGTGACAAACTCCTTCACAATATCAGGGGTATGTGAGTGAAGCACATTGACAGTGGTACGGATGGCAATAACAGTGTTAGACGTCCTGTCAACTCCCACCAATTTTGCCATAAAACTGCCAGGCCTATCACCCGTTGCATAGTATGTGTGTTGACTGTATAGTAAACGATATTTAGCCTTGTCCGTTAAACAGTTACACCAATCAGCCTGGGCATGTAACCATTACTCCTTAGTAGAGGAAAGATTATCCTTAAGATACTGCACCTCCAACACTCTGCACGCAGTCTCCAAGTCCTGCTCCTGACGTTTATAGTTAGATTTTAAAGATGCCACTGCCTTAATTAGAGTACCACGTAAATGCACCTTTAAAGCGTCCCAGAGTACAGGGATAGACGCAGAGCCCTCATTCATCTCCAAAAAATCACTCCACAGTTGTTCCAGCTCCACCCCTGCACCCAACTGTGTCAGCTAAAATTAATTAAACTTCCAAAATAACTTATCTCTACTGGCACTCCTCAAGAAGCATGTGTTTGTACAAGAGTATCATCCTCACAGCACTACTATCACTAAAACAGTGAAAGAACTGTGTGTGGCCAGTAGTAGCGCTTGATCCAGACCTACAGTTTGCCAAAAAGACTAAAATTCTACCTAGTTTTACTAGAAATAAGAATCTGAAAGACCTCCTTGTGAGAAACGATATCTCCACAAAAAACACTGGACAGTCTCACTTCCTAAGCCGTAAGCCAGGATGCTACAGATGTACTGGCTGCATAACTTGCAGCTACATGGAAACTGGTAAGGACTTTAATCACCCACATACCGGAGTTCGCATTCCTATTAAACATATTCTGACTTGCAGTACCAGATTCGTCATCTATTACATCCGATGTCCCTGCGGTCTTCTCTACATAGGTAAGACTACATGTACTTTTAAAGAGAGGATGGCCACACACAGAATGGCCATTAGACAAGCATTGGAGGGTGGTAACCAAGAACAGCCAGTTGCGAGACATTTTAAATCACATCAGCACAATCTGTCCTCTCTGAAATATAAGATCATAGATCACGTCCCTATGAACATTAGAGGGGGCGACAAGGGGAAGCAACTCCTTCGTTTAGAGACGCGCTGGATCCATAAACTGAATACAGTGTCACCAGCGGACCTCAACGAGTATATTTCTTGGAACTGTTACTTGTGACCTGTTGTTATTATTCAGCAGTTGTTCTAGTATTCTTGTTCTTGAGCTTAGTTTGATTTACTATATAACCAGTGGTGGGATTCAGCCGGTTCGCACCGGTTCCGCAGAACCGATATCTAATGTATGGTATGGTTCTGCGAACCGTATGCTAAACAACGCCGCCCGCCCGCCACCTGCCTGATCCAAAGGCTGGAGCTGGAGCACAGAATCGCTGGAGCACAACATTTTCTGAATCCTGGGAAAGCGCAGGTGGGTGTGGACGTCATGACATCACGCGCACGAGGGTGCGGACGTCATGCGCACGTGGTGCACAGATCTCACACTGCCACCTCCCCGCCACAACGCTGCGGCCCGCCGCTTGCCCCTGGTCATTGCCACCTGGCCCGGTCATTCCCTCCGTCTCCTGTCAACAACGCCGCCTGTGGCCTGCACCCATCTCTGGTACTGGTGGCGTGCTGCAGCTGCTGCTTATACAGCTACCGCCGGCACTGACACTGACTGCACAGTGCATCCACTGAGTCCCGCGCCCGCCCCTGGCCTGTTCTATTCTGCTGCGCCAGCCGCCAAGGACTGATGAGTGAGTGACTGTCAATTTGTATTATATATTACTGTATGTTATCAGTTGTGAGTTGACTTGTAGGTAAAAACAGCAGCTTAGTTGCATGGGCCTGGCTGAGGGCAACAAATAATTATTGTATAAAATTCAGCTGCAGGAGTCCGGACCCTCATGATTACTGGAATATAGAAGAAGTACTAGTTCCATGGAAAGCAGCTGAAGAGCAATTGCTTATATTTAATGACATGTTCAATTACCAAATTGATATTAATGAGTTTCGAGATTTCGTGGAAAACGTTTTAAAAAATTCCCAGAACTATTCAATTCCTCAAAGTGTTCAAAGAGCTAAAAATATTGTCAGAACAATTGCTGTAAGTTCAGCAGAAGCGGAAAGGGGTTTTTCAAAGATGAACATTATATGTTCAGAGAAAAGAAGTCGCCTGTTTCTAATATATCAAACATAATGACTATTAGTCTAATTGGCCTACCGCTAAAGGTATGGAATCCTACCGTGAAAAGATGGTTAAGGATAAATCACACAGCCGATGATGCTCGGTTAAAAGCAAAGAAAATTGCAAGTGAGGACGCCAATCAAACAGCAATATGGAAATATCTTCAATAACAGTTTGTCAGGTATTTTAAAACTCTTATAACATAATCTAGTTTTGTGTACCTCTTTTATTGTTCTTATTTGAGTATTAAATGCATGAATTATTGAACTACTTTTCGGGTTATCTTTTGGTATACTTAAAATTGTCATTAGGACATAGAACCTGTTGTTAATTTATTTGAATCCTACCACTGTGCATAACTATATCCAGTGGCGTAACTACTGCCCCCGCAGTCCTCGCGGTGGCTTGGGGGCGAGGGGCTGCGGGGGCGCCACTGACTTTGCTCATATTGACATGCGGACGAGCGTCCGCATGTCAATCTGCGGTCTCCTTCCCTCCGCTGCTGTAAGGAGGGACACGGAGCGCACAGCGCGCGCCTCTCCTGTGTCCCTCCCTGGCTCTCCGGTTGTCTAATAAAGGAAGTGCCGGTTCGATAGCTCTGATTGGCTCACGAACCGGCACTTCCTTTATTAGAGCGGCCGGAGAGCCAGGAGGGACACTGGAGAGGCGCGCGCTGTGCGCTCCATGTCCCCGAACACAAAGGAGCGGGGGGGGGGGGGGGGGGCAGGCACTGTGATGGAATACCTGGC
Organism: Pseudophryne corroboree; assembly: GCF_028390025.1. NCBI lineage: Eukaryota > Metazoa > Chordata > Amphibia > Anura > Myobatrachidae > Pseudophryne > Pseudophryne corroboree. The sequence continues at coordinate 186,037,697 of NC_086453.1, read as the reverse complement.
ACTGGGGGCATATACCTGGCACTGTGGGGGAATATCTGGCACTGGGGGCATATACCTGGCACTGTGGGGGAATATTTGGCACTGGGGGGAGTAGGCACTGAGGGGCATATGTGGCACTGTGGGGGAATATCTGGCACTGGGGGGAGCAGGCACTGAGGGGGCATATGTGGCACTGTGGGGGAATATCTGGCACTGCGGGCATATACCTGGCACTATGGGGGAATATTTGGCATTGGGGGGAGCAGGCACTGAGAGGGCATATGTGGCACTGTGGGGGAATATCTGGCACTGGGGGCATATACCTGGCACTGTGGGGGAATATCTGGCACGGGGGGCATATACCTGGCACTGTGGGGGAATATCTGGCACTGGGGGGAGCAGGCACTGAGGGGGCATATGTGGCACTGTGGGGGAATATCTGGCACTGGGGGCATATACCTGGCACTGTGGGGGAATATCTGGCACTGGGGGGTGCAGGCACTGAGGGGGCATATGTGGTACTGTGGGGGAATATTTGGCACTGGGGGGAGCAGGCACTGAGGGGGCATATGTGGCACTGGGGGGGTATATTTGGCACTGGGGGCATGTACCTGGCACTGTGGGGGAATATCTGGCACTGGGGGCATATACCTGGCACTGTGGGGGAATATCTGGCACTGGGGGCATATGTGGCACTGGGAGCACGGCGCTAGCAACAAGCACTACCCCCTAGCAACGAGCATGACACCCAGTGCATGAAACCCCTGGCAACGAGCATGACACCCAGTGCATGAAACCCCTGGCAACGAGCATGACACCCAGTGCATGAAACCCCTGGCAACGAGCATGACACCCTGAGCATGAAAACCCCTGGCACCGTGCATGGAACCAAGAGCATGAAACCCCTGGCAACGAGCAGGTAATTTAAAAGTAATTAGAAGCCTTACTGTAGAACTTAATGTGTAATGGGCATTACGGTGTGTGGCATAATGTATCACGGACTTTGCGGTGTGTGTCATAATGTGTCAGGCATTACGGTGTGTTGTATACTATATCACGGGCATTGTGGTATGTGGTATAATGTCTCAGGATCATTGTGGTGTGTGTCATACTGTGTCACAGACATTGTATGTGCTATAATGTATCAGGGGCATTGCAGTGTGTAGCATAATGTATAACGGGCATTGCGATTCCTGTCATAATGTGTCACAGGCATTACAGTGTGTGGCATAATGTGTCGGGGGCATTACAGTGTGTGCATATTGTGTCATGTGCATTATTGTGTGTGGCATAATGGCTAAGGCCATTGCAGTATGTGGAATAATGTATACTGGGCATTACTATAAGGAGGAAAAATGACAAATAATGTAAGGGGCATGAATCAGGATTATTTTTCTTTCCTGTGGTGGCTAACGTCTGGGCGTGCAGGTGCAAAACTGGGGTATAAGGTAGTCTTTTCCTGCAATGCCACGCCCATTTACGTGAAGCCACGCCCATTACAATGAAGCCACACCCCCTTTTTGGTGCATATTTGTCCCTTTACTAGTGCCAATTATGGGGGGTATGGGGGGGGGGGGGGGGGCGCCGAAGAATTTTTTGGCTTGGGGAAGAAAAATTTCTAGTTACGCCACTGACTATATCTCTACTCTGGCTGCATCGGCGCTGCCTATACTTGTGAGCACCTTGTAAATGTTGTAATTATTTGCATGATCTCTACATCTCTAATCTCTGTTCTGCTATGCTCTAGTGATGTGTATATACCATTTAGTCAACTTTATTTAGCCTTTCATGATACAATGTATTCATGACTCAGAGCATAGGCGATTCCTATATTAGTTACATGTTGCTCATTGGATTTTCCTCCTGCACAATATTGGTTTACATTATCGGTGTAGGTACGCTGTATCCTATTCAGCTTCACGCTTTGTTTGTTTTGGTCACCTAGCAAAGGCTGACGGTGTTGTAGACTTCACACTGGTCGCAGATGAAGTGACGTCACTCACCCCAGCCGCGGCCCCGGCACCACGAGTTTGCACTGTGGTTTTGTCTATAAAGGTATGTGTTTGTTTGTATCTCTGTATCCTGACGAAAGTTTTTGATTAAAACTGAAACGTTGATCACTTATAGGCCAAGTTGCCGTGATATTATCATCTCATATTAAGTCCTGTGAGTGCCGCCAGCTTCTCTCCATCTACATATTCCACTTTTAGTGGTAAGGAGGGCACCCAGGCAACTACTTACCTGTTTGATGGAGTGCCAGCCACCACAGAGAATTTGCATTTGTTCCTGCATTGTGGATCGGGTTTGGACCGTTTCCTATATACAGGGACTCGGCAAGGCACCCTCTCTTGGTTCTCCTACAGTCAAGGCTCCGTTCTACAGACTGGCTAGTCTGATAGAATTGATTTTTAACTCACATTGGCGTTATGTCACAGGAGGACATTAAACTAGAGATGAGCGCCTGAAATTTTTCGGGTTTTGTGTTTTGGTTTTGGGTTCGGTTCCGCGGCCGTGTTTTGGGTTCGACCGCGTTTTGGCAAAACCTCACCGAATTTTTTTTGTCGGATTCGGGTGTGTTTTGGATTCGGGTGTTTTTTTCAAAAAACCCTAAAAAACAGCTTAAATCATAGAATTTGGGGGTAATTTTGATCCCAAAGTATTATTAACCTCAAAAAACATAATTTACACTCATTTTCAGCCTATTCTGAACACATCACACCTCACAATATTATTTTTAGTCCTAAAATTTGCACCGAGGTCGCTGTGTGAGTAAGATAAGCGACCCTAGTGGCCGACACAAACACCGGGCCCATCTAGGAGTGGCACTGCAGTGTCACGCAGGATGTCCCTTCCAAAAAACCCTCCCCAAACAGCACATGACGCAAAGAAAAAAAGAGGCGCAATGAGGTAGCTGACTGTGTGAGAAAGATAAGCGACCCTAGTGGCCGACACAAACACCGGGCCCATCTAGGAGTGGCACTGCAGTGTCACGCAGGATGTCCCTTCCAAAAAACCCTCCCCAATCAGCACATGATGCAAAGAAAAAGAAAAGAAAAAAGAGGTGCAAGATGGAATTATCCTTGGGCCCTCCCACCCACCCTTATGTTGTATAAACAAAACAGGACATGCACACTTTAACCAACCCATCATTTCAGTGACAGGGTCTGCCACACGACTGTGACTGATATGACGGGTTGGTTTGGACCCCCCCCAAAAAAGAAGCAATTAATCTCTCCTTGCACAAACTGGCTCTACAGAGGCAAGATGTCCACCTCATCTTCACCCTCCGATATATCACCGTGTACATCCCCCTCCTCACAGATTATCAATTCGTCCCCACTGGAATCCACCATCTCAGCTCCCTGTGTACTTTGTGGAGGCAATTGCTGCTGGTCAATGTCTCCGCGGAGGAATTGATTATAATTCATTTTAATGAACATCATCTTCTCCACATTTTCTGGATGTAACCTCGTACGCCGATTGCTGACAAGGTGAGCGGCGGCACTAAACACTCTTTCGGAGTACACACTTGTGGGAGGGCAACTTAGGTAGAATAAAGCCAGTTTGTGCAAGGGCCTCCAAATTGCCTCTTTTTCCTGCCAGTATAAGTACGGACTGTGTGACGTGCCTACTTGGATGCGGTCACTCATATAATCCTCCACCATTCTATCAATGTTGAGAGAATCATATGCAGTGACAGTAGACGACATGTCCGTAATCGTTGTCAGGTCCTTCAGTCCGGACCAGATGTCAGCATCAGCAGTCGCTCCAGACTGCCCTGCATCACCGCCAGCGGGTGGGCTCGGAATTCTGAGCCTTTTCCTCGCACCCCCAGTTGCGGGAGAATGTGAAGGAGGAGATGTTGACAGGTCGCGTTCCGCTTGACTTGACAATTTTGTCACCAGCAGGTCTTTCAACCCCAGCAGACCTGTGTCTGCCGGAAAGAGAGATCCAAGGTAGGCTTTAAATCTAGGATCGAGCACGGTGGCCAAAATGTAGTGCTCTGATTTCAACAGATTGACCACCCGTGAATCCTTGTTAAGCGAATTAAGGGCTGCATCCACAAGTCCCACATGCCTAGCGGAATCGCTCCGTGTTAGCTCCTTCTTCAATGCCTCCAGCTTCTTCTGCAAAAGCCTGATGAGGGGAATGACCTGACTCAGGCTGGCAGTGTCTGAACTGACTTCACGTGTGGCAAGTTCAAAGGGCATCAGAACCTTGCACAACGTTGAAATCATTCTCCACTGCACTTGAGACAGGTGCATTCCATCTCCTATATCGTGCTCAATTGTATAGGCTTGAATGGCCTTTTGCTGCTCCTCCAACCTCTGAAGCATATAGAGGGTTGAATTCCACCTCGTTACCACTTCTTGCTTCAGATGATGGCAGGGCAGGTTCAGTAGTTTTTGGTGGTGCTCCAGTCTTCTGTACGTGGTGCCTGTACGCCGAAAGTGTCCCGCAATTTTTCTGGCCACCGACAGCATCTCTTGCACGCCCCTGTCGTTTTTTAAAAAATTCTGCACCACCAAATTCAAGGTATGTGCAAAACATGGGACGTGCTGGAATTTGCCCATATTTAATGCACACACAATATTGCTGGCGTTGTCCGATGCCACAAATCCACAGGAGAGTCCAATTGGGGTAAGCCATTCCGCGATGATCTTCCTCAGTTGCCGTAAGAGGTTTTCAGCTGTGTGCGTATTCTGGAAAGCGGTGATACAAAGCGTAGCCTGCCTAGGAAAGAGTTGGCGTTTGCGAGATGCTGCTACTGGTGCCGCCGCTGCTGTTCTTGCGGCGGGAGTCCATACATCTACCCAGTGGGCTGTCACAGTCATATAGTCCTGACCCTGCCCTGCTCCACTTGTCCACATGTCCGTGGTTAAGTGGACATTGGGTACAACTGCATTTTTTAGGACACTGGTGAGTCTTTTTCTGACGTCCGTGTACATTCTCGGTATCGCCTGCCTAGAGAAGTGGAACCTAGATGGTATTTGGTAACGGGGGCACACTGCCTCAATAAATTGTCTAGTTCCCTGTGAACTAACGGCGGATACCGGACGCACGTCTAACACCAACATAGTTGTCAAGGACTCAGTTATCCGCTTTGCAGTAGGATGACTGCTGTGATATTTCATCTTCCTCGCAAAGGACTGTTGAACAGTCAATTGCTTACTGGAAGTAGTACAAGTGGGCTTACGACTTCCCCTCTGGGATGACCATCGACTCCCAGCGGCAACAACAGCAGCGCCAGCAGCAGTAGGCGTTACACGCAAGGATGCATCGGAGGAATCACAGGCAGGAGAGGACTCGTCAGACTTGCCAGTGACATGGCCTGCAGGACTATTGGCATTCCTGGGGAAGGAGGAAATTGACACTGAGGGAGTTGGTGGGGTGGTTTGCGTGAGCTTGGTTACAAGAGGAAGGGATTTACTGGTCAGTGGACTGCTTCCGCTGTCACCCAAAGTTTTTGAACTTGTCACTGACTTATTATGAATGCGCTGCAGGTGACGTATAAGGGAGGATGTTCCGAGGTGGTTAACGTCCTTACCCCTACTTATTACAGCTTGACAAAGGGAACACACGGCTTGACACCTGTTGTCCGCATTTCTGGTGAAATACCTCCACACCGAAGAGCTGATTTTTTGGGTATTTTCACCTGGCATGTCAACGGCCATATTCCTCCCACGGACAACAGGTGTCTCCCCGGGTGCCTGACTTAAACAAACCACCTCACCATCAGAATCCTCCTGGTCAATTTCCTCCCCAGCGCCAGCAACACCCATATCCTCCTCATCCTGGTGTACTTCAACACTGACATCTTCAATCTGACTATCAGGAACTGGACTGCGGGTGCTCCTTCCAGCACTTGCAGGGGGCATGCAAATAGTGGAAGGCGCATGCTCTTCACGTCCAGTGTTGGGAAGGTCAGGCATCGCAAACGACACAATTGGACTCTCCTTGTGGATTTGGGATTTCAAAGAACGCACAGTTCTTTGCGGTGCTTTTGCCAGCTTGAGTCTTTTCAGTTTTCTAGCGAGAGGCTGAGTGCTTCCATCCTCATGTGAAGCTGAACCACTAGCCATGAACATAGGCCAGGGCCTCAGCCGTTCCTTGCCACTCCGTGTGGTAAATGGCATATTGGCAAGTTTACGCTTCTCCTCCGACAATTTTATTTTAGGTTTTGGAGTCCTTTTTTTTCTGATATTTGGTGTTTTGGATTTGACATGCTCTGTACTATGACATTGGGCATCGGCCTTGGCAGACGACGTTGCTGGCATTTCATCGTCTCGGCCATGACTAGTGGCAGCAGCTTCAGCACGAGGTGGAAGTGGATCTTGATCTTTCCCTAATTTTGGAACCTCAACTTTTTTGTTCTCCATATTTTATAGGCAGAACTAAAAGGCACCTCAGGTAAACAATGGAGATGGATGGATTGGATACTAGTATACAATTATGGACGGACTGCCACGGTTAGGTGGTATAAAAAAACCACGGTTAGGTGGTATATATTATAATAATAATACAATTATGGATGGACGGACTGCCTGCCGACTGCCGACACAGAGGTAGCCACAGCCGTGAACTACCGCACTGTACACTGGTTGATAAAGAGATAGTAGTATACTCGTAACAACTAGTATGACACTATGACGACGGTATAAAGAATGAAAAAAAAACCACGGTTAGGTGGTATATATTATAATAATAATACAATTATGGATGGACGGACTGCCTGCCGACTGCCGACACAGAGGTAGCCACAGCCGTGAACTACCGCACTGTACACTGGTTGATAAAGAGATAGTAGTATACTCGTAACAACTAGTATGACACTATGACGACGGTATAAAGAATGAAAAAAAAACCACGGTTAGGTGGTATATATTATAATAATAATACAATTATGGATGGACGGACTGCCTGCCGACTGCCGACACAGAGGTAGCCACAGCCGTGAACTACCGCACTGTACACTGGTTGATAAAGAGATAGTAGTATACTCGTAACAACTAGTATGACACTATGACGACGGTATAAAGAAAGAAAAAAAAATACCACAGTTAGGTGGTATATATTATAATAATAATACAATTATGGATGGACGGACTGCCTGCCGACTGCCGACACAGAGGTAGCCACAGCCGTGAACTACCGCACTGTACACTGGTTGATAAAGAGATAGTAGTATACTCGTAACAACTAGTATGACACTATGACGACGGTATAAAGAATGAAAAAAAAACCACGGTTAGGTGGTATATATTATAATAATAATACAATTATGGATGGACGGACTGCCTGCCGACTGCCGACACAGAGGTAGCCACAGCCGTGAACTACCGCACTGTACACTGGTTGATAAAGAGATAGTAGTATACTCGTAACAACTAGTATGACACTATGACGACGGTATAAAGAATGAAAAAAAAACCACGGTTAGGTGGTATATATTATAATAATAATACAATTATGGATGGACGGACTGCCTGCCGACTGCCGACACAGAGGTAGCCACAGCCGTGAACTACCGCACTGTACACTGGTTGATAAAGAGATAGTAGTATACTCGTAACAACTAGTATGACACTATGACGGTATAAAGAATGAAAAAAAAACCACGGTTAGGTGGTATATATTATAATAATAATACAATTATGGATGGGCGGACTGCCTGCCGACTGCCGACACAGAGGTAGCCACAGCCGTGAACTACCGCACTGTACACTGGTTGATAAAGAGATAGTAGTATACTCGTAACAACTAGTATGACACTATGACGACGGTATAAAGAAAGAAAAAAAAATACCACGGTTAGGTGGTATATATTGTAATACAATTATGGATGGACGGACTGCCTGCCGAGTTCCGACTGCCGACACAGAGGTAGCCACAGCCGTGAACTACCGCACTGTACTGTGTCTGCTGCTAATATAGACTGGTTGATAAAGAGATAGTATACAATACATACAACAATATACTACTATACTGGTGGTCAGGCACTGGTCACCACTAGTCACACTGGCAGTGGCACTCCTGCAGCAAAAGTGTGCACTGTTTAATTTTAAATTAATATAATATTATGTACTCCTGGGGGCTCCTGCTATAACAACCTGCAGTGCTCCCCAGTCTCCCCCACAATTATTATAAGCTTTGCCTTTTATACATTGATGTGCAGCACACTGGGCTGAGCTGAGTGCACACAGACTGAGTCACACTGTGTGACTGGCTGCTGCTGTGTATCGTTTTTTTTCAGGCAGAGAACGGATATAGCAGAGAACGGATATATTATATTAAAATAAATAAAAGTTAACTAACAACAACTGCACTGGTCACTGTGGTAAACTCTGTCTGACTCTGCACAATCTCTCTCTCTCTTCTAATCTAATTTCTAATGGAGAGGACGCCAGCCACGTCCTCTCCCTATCAATCTCAATGCACGTGTGAAAATGGCGGCGACGCGCGGCTCCTTATATAGAATCCGAGTCTCGCGAGAATCCGACAGCGTCATGATGACGTTCGGGCGCGCTCGGGTTAACCGAGCAAGGCGGGAGGATCCGAGTCTGCTCGGACCCGTAAAAAAAACATGAAGTTCGTGCGGGTTCGGTTTCAGAGAAACCGAACCCGCTCATCTCTACATTAAACCCCAATCGAGCGGATTCAGGAACATTGTTCTACCACATGGGGAGACCCTCAGCTTCTCAGATGCAGAAGCCAATTCCATTTACTTCAAAGAGTATCTACACACCTCAGGAGGTGACTTATCGACTGAACAGTTGTACCATGAATTACTTCGCCTAAAGAAAAAAGAGGTCGATTACTTCATGCATGGTGTCACACTTTCGGATTACCACCGTATTAAACAAATTCCGAGAGGATTCCGGGTTAAAAATATTCCCACCATCGGGAAGAATAATCCAGATTTCTGCAGAAGGTGGGTGGCTGTACTGAATAAGTGCAGCTACGACCTTATTCTACTGGTGATTGAAGATTCATCCAGAGAATTGAATTCCATTAAATCCAAAATTACCTCATTTGAATCTCTGCACAAAGATAGCCTCACACGTGACGTGGACACGGACTGGCTATCTATACTCAGTGAACAAGTTAATACATACAAACGCAATCTGGTGAAATACAAAAGGGAAAAGCTTATTAAAGTACAACGTGATTATCAAGAATGTAATGTCTATTCATGGGCACAGAATCCAGGAGGCAATACTCGCAGCCGGTTTCGACAGCCTCACAGGAGATTCAGACCTTTAGACACTGATTCCTCAAGCGCTGAATATACTTCTCAAAGTGAAATTGATGATAATAGCACCGTAAAATCAGGGAAACCCCCTTTAGGGGTACGTATGCGCGCACAGCGCGAAGGCAACACCGGACCCGCACGAGGCGCGGCGGGCAAGGGCAGAGGGACCGGGCAAAAGAAGCAAAAGGGACGCAAATAACAGCGGTCTTCAATCTATCAAACCGGGTCCTAAATACTGCAGAGATGTCTGTTCTCAGTAAAGGTTTATCGTTTGTTCCTTCAGCACCTTTCAACGATATCCAATGGAAAATAGACTCATATAAATTTGTCCGTTCATTAAAGAATACTTCGAAAAATCACCCCCCATGACATAGCCTGTAAGTACACCCATACCAGCTTGCATTAATAGTAAATCCAGATTCGATCCTCCCTCGAATAACTCATCAATCAAATGTTTCTCTAGAACCTTAGATTGGGTTGTAGCAGTACACACTAAACAGAAATTGCCCTCGCGCAACAACTTATCCAAAGAGGAGCGGCAGGCATTGCATGATTTAAGAAAGGACCGGGACTTGGTCATCCGTCCGGCCGACAAGGGAGGGGGGATTGTGTTACAAAATCTTATCGATTATAAGCGAGAAATCTATTCACAATTACAGGATGAGAATATGTATGTAGTGTTACAGGGTGATCCTACACAGCAGTACAAGGATGAATTAGAATCCATTCTGAAACAAGCAGTCGGTAATGGCATCATTACAGAACAAATAAGTCGGAATCTATCTCAAGATTTCCCCATAGCACCAGTGCTATATACTATTCCCAAGTTGCACAAAAATACCACTTGCCCCCCAGGTCGTCCCATCATCGCGGCCAGGGCCGGACTGGGACTAAAAATAGGCCCTGGCATTTTTGAAGCACACAGGCCCACCTCTGTGACTCATACCCTTACTATTCCTGACTCCTCCCCCTTATTAGTCTATGCTCTTACAAATATAATTAATATTCTAGCAACATACAACTGTACATCATTCTCTATTAAAATACACACAACCAGTGGTTGAAGTGGAAATTTTTAAGTGGGGGTATGGAAATGTGAACTTTGTAATTAAGCGCGCTCCTAAGGCGCGCTCTCCCAGAAAAGGGGGCGTGGTCACTCAAAGGGGGGCGTGGCCTTCAGTGTAGTGCCCCCACAGTGCCAGGTATACAAATAACCCCACAGTGCCAGGTATACAAATACCCCCACAGTGCCAGGTATACAAATGCCCCCACAGTGCCAGGTAAACAATTGCCCCCACAGTGCCAGGTATACAAATGCCCCACAGTGCCAGGTATACAATTGCCCTCACAGCAGCCAGTGCTGCAGCTGCTTACCGCTGCTGCACTGCTGCTGCTTCTCCTCCAGGCTCCGGCTGTGAGGGACGGGTGAGTCAGGAGAGGAGAGCGCCCGCCAGCGCGGCTGTGTCTGGCGCGGCGGCGTATAGCGGACTTCGTTCAAACCAGCCGCCGGTTCGTGAGCCAATCAGAGCTCGCGGACCGGCGGCTTCTGATTGGCTGCCGGTCCGCGAGCTCTGATTGGCTCACGAACTGGCGGCTGGTTTGAAGTCCGCTATACGCCGCAGCGCCAGACACAGCCGCGCTGGCGGGCGCTCTCCTCTCCTGACAGCTGAGACACGCTGCCGCCGGACTGAGCGGCAGCGTGTATCAGTGAGCGCTGGACCGGCCCACGTGGCCATTGGCCCTTCTAGCATTTGCCAGAAGTGCCAGATGGCCAGTCCGGCCCTGATCACGGCTAGAGACTCCATTTATTACAAAATTTCACAGTATTTAGATACTTAAGGCAAAACACACTTGACGATGCACACATCGTTAACGACCGTCGTTAACGACTTCCCTTGAACTTCCCTTGAACAGCTGAGCAAACGACATGAGCATACACACTACCAACAACGAAAGACCAAAGACGAAAGACCAAAGACGAAAAGACCATAGACCATTCATCGTTGAAGCATCCAAGCTGAACAGTTTATTAAAATAATGAGCTGGGAACAGGGCTGGTGAACAGTGGCTTGGTCGTTGGTCGTTGGTCTTTCACACCATACACATTCAAAGACGTCTCTGGTCGGTAACGACCATAGTGGAAATTGAGCATACATGCTCCACAGATAAGCGAGGGTCGTTAACGTCCCACGGGGCCGCGCATCGGTGGTCGTCGGATGCATACACACTTGACGATATAATGAGCGACGTCGTTGATGAGGGCTGAAATGAACGACATCGTTCATTTTATCGTCAAGTGTGTATGGGCCTTTACCTTCAACCACTCATACAATCACACAAAATGTTTCTTAAGGACACCACTACTCTGATTAACAAGCTTGCTTTAGTTTCACCAGTTCCTGACAACAGCGTACTGTGCACTTTAGATGTTGTCTCCCTTTACACCAATATTCCGCAAGATGAGGGTATACAGGCAGTGAAACTTTTTCTAACTGATAATCGCATGTATACTGGACCAGATCTGACCTTTTTTCTTACACTGTTGAATCTTACACTGAAACAAAATTATTTTTTATTTGACAACGGATGGTATCGCCAGCGGCGCGGCTGCGCAATGGGTTCTTGCGTGGCTCCGTCTCTGGCGAACATCTATATGTTCAAAATTGAGCAGGAATTGATTCTTTCTAACAGTGAGATATCGGGTGATCTATTATGGATCACACGTTACATAGATGATTTGCTGCTCATCTGGACAGGCACGAAACATCAGCTAGATCTGCATTTGTCCCACATTAACACCTTGGACCCCGCCATCAAATTCACATGGGACATCAGTGAGTCTCAGGTCCACTACCTAGATGTCAACATATCGTTAGAACAGGGTAACTTACATACATGCATGTACAAAAAGCCCACAAACCGCAATACATATCTACACGCACAGAGTCAACATCCACCAGCTTGCATCAGAGGCTTGCCATTTTCACAATTTCTTCGAGTCTGTAAAATTTCAGATTTACAAGAAAATGCCAAAGCAGATATTGACGCTATGATGATACAGTTTTTGCAAAGCGGATACAAATATACAGATTTGCAATTGGCTAAACAGAAAGCATTAGCCATTCCTAGAACTCAGCTATTGGCACCTCCAGTGGCCAAAAATGCACTCCTCAAGAAGCATGTGTTTGTACAAGAGTATCATCCTCAAAGCACTACCATCACTAAAACAGCAAAAGAACTGTGGCCAGTGTAGCCCTTTGTATATTAATATATGTGGACTGAGAGAAATGGCCTTCTACCCTGGAAAAAGGGAGGTCTTAGAGTAGTGATTGTTATAATGTGTTTATAGCTAATATAATAATCGTTATTGGTTATAAGACTATCATAATATATAGCCTGTTATATTAGTATTAGATGTGTAGAGTGGCTCGTGGTATCCCCATCATGTGGTGCGTGAGAGTGGGGACAATATAGAAGCTTCTAGTGGGCTCACGAGGGACCGGTAAAAACGGTTAGCCTGCTCGTGCGGACTAAGGAGGGGAGAGCTACGCAGACGGAGAAGAGGCAGGAGAGAGAGGGATCGCTCATACACTCTCTTACCGGAGCGGCAGCTACGAGAGACACCGCCGGCACTGTGATAGATCTTCCCGTCTGATAGATCGGAGAGGTAGCAAGGACGGGCTGGAGAGGAGGCGGCATCCTGAGTGGGGACACCCCCCCAGCAAAGGAGAGAGATCGTACCTGCTCTTGACTTGCGGTGCTGAGAGCCGAATGGGTGAGTGACTGACGGCAGTTCCCCTGGTGTCCGCATCGCATCTCCCTCCTCCCCCTGTTACTCGATATAGTCCCCTGGAGGAAAACAGTCTGATAGAGGAGAATATTGGGGGGTAAGGAGAGCTGCCGAGAACGGACCCTCTATTGCTTAGTGGCATAGCCGGATTCAGGGTCCTCAGCGTGCCTGTATGGTGGACCTGTTGGGAGTGCCCTTTAAGAAAGGTGAAAAAGGGAGCAGTGACGCACTTTAGGACCACCCACCTGAAGATCAATCCTATATGGTAATTCAGCACAGAACTGAGGGGAGGGATTACTAATGACCGCGTATCCCTATCTCCATGCAATATAGAGAGCCATTTGAGAATACTTAGGCAGCTGGAGGATATAATTAAGCCGCTTAGTTAACCGCAAAGATAATGCAGACTCTTTATGGTAATAACATACCAGGATATATATAGATATGCAGTATTCCCCCGGAAGGAGAGAAAGGTACGAGAATTCAGCATAGTCCTGTTATTCAGGTCAACCCTCCTCTCTATATTAACTCCAGAGTTGGGGGAGCATTACTGGAGCAAGATAGACTGACATTCAGTGAATATAGGAATGATATTGTTGACTGAAAGTATTTTAGGGAAAAAGGAGACCTAATTTATTCAAGAGCCCCATCTTAATACAAACCCTCATAAAGATTTTGCAGCGGTGATTCTTAACTTCTCGGGTGATTTAAAGCTACATCAAGGGCCCCAACAGTGCACCAAAGTATGCTTCATCCTACTAAATTGCAGCACCACTATGGGATACCACTCGAAGAGTGATGGAAAGTCACTTAACTAAATCTTATGGTAAACTATGAATTGGTAAGGGTTATAATTTTGAACCGGTTTAAAATATTTTTTGTATATGCATGCAATTTATGTTGTAATGAAAACCATATATGAATGAAATGGTATGAATGTATCCCTATATCCTTAATTGATATCTATCTTTTAATACCATGTAATGTTCCTATGATCTCATGTAGTATCACACTGTTGCTATGATATTGGAGGATTAATAAACTATTTACTTACCTGTAAATTGAAGTCCAGCAGAGAATTCTCTGACAGATCTGAAAGACAGAAGGTCGGTATAAAATTTATACTTTGGTTAAAGGCAATTACTATTGCTTCTAGGGCTTTCCCAAGCAAGCCCGGGAATCTTACTGCTTGGGTGGAGGCACTCATACTTTATAAAATAGTAACCTTTACACTTTCCTAAGGATAGGGGAAGGGTGGGTTACAAGTGGAGGCACTGCTGAGATCCATATCCTACTGTTGTCTCCTGTTTACCCTAATTATTGTCAGTATGGAAGTTATTACAGACATTGACATTGGGCGATGGTGCCTAGAGAAAGGGGTGGATCCTAAATACTGTTTTGGGTTACGAGGAAATATGGTCACTGTCAATGATGATGGTATGTTAAAGACCGTGGGAAATTTATGTGGTGTAAGGCAACCCTGTATCGTGGATAAATGGACAGGTCCTTATGGGGATGTTTGTGCTGTTCTCATAAAAAATGGCAATCCATTGTATAGAACCCTGATTCCTAGTATGATATTATTAGAAGGCACCATGGGAAGGAAAGTCCAGATAGTGTGGCCGGAAGAAAGGAATGAAGAGGAAGCTGCAGAAGTCGCTCAAGGAGAAGCCTTGGAGGGTCAAGGAATGGGGGAACCCAGGTCTGGGGGTTGTTTTCAGACTGCTGGTAGAGGAGTGGATCCTTCTAATCCTACCCCGAGGGGTCTCTCTGATAATCCAGTAGATAATGTAATGGATAAAGTGGTAAGCCACCTTGAAAGGTGGCATTATGAAGGAGGATACCGACGATTAAGAATCTTTTCCGGAATTATCCCTGTTCCAGCTGGGGAAGAAACGTATGAGATGTGGCGTGAAGCGGCAATACAACATTCTGAGGAATGGCAATGCCCTGAACACATAAGGCGACAACGGGTGGTGGAGAGCTTACGTGGGCCTGCAATGGGGGTGATCCAGGCTACTCGCAGGAGTAACCCTACTGCCACCCTGAGGGATTATATCGAAGTTTTGGATTTTTCTTTTGGGACCTTGGAGGATGTGGGAGACCTAATGGCCCGATTGAACTGCACGTATCAAGACTATGGAGAGACATTAACCCATTAAATATACCGGGTCGACAGATTAATATATAAGATCGTGGATAAAGGTGGACTTAGTCCCGAGATCGTCAATGAAAAAAGGTTAAAACAAGTACTAAGAGGTGCTCTGACTAATAACCCGGTAGCTCAAAGATTAAGATGCACAATGGCTAGTGCACCCCCGCCTAACTTGACAGAGTTAGTCAAGGAAGTAAAATTGGAAGAGGTACAAATTGAAAACCGGGAAAAGTCTGTTAGGAAAGTTAAAGTAGTGTTACCATCGGCTGACCCTCCACCTCCTACTATAGATGACCGACTGTTGAAATTAATTGAAGAGCAAAACAAGAAAATCGATTAACTGATTGCTTTACAGACTCCGCAACAACCCTTGACAACCACAAGAACATCTGGATGGGGGCGAGGAAGCAATCGGAGGGGAGGACCTCGAACAAATATAGACTGTTATAGCTGCGGACAGCTAGGGCATAGGTCCTTTGAATGTCCTCTAAATAGGTATGATACCCGAGGAAGTAATCCCAATAGGATGAGAGAGTCTCTGGGGGAAAACGAGAACGGAAGCCCTGTGGACCCCTCACAGGCTCCCCGATCATAAAGGTTCAAGCCATGGGGAGTGCCCAGTGGTCTCATCATCTTCCGGATAATTTATTGGGACATGCACCACTAACAAGGGCTATTATTAATGGAAAAGACTGCACTATTCTAATGGATAGTGGGTCGCAAGTATCCATTGTCTTTGAGTCCTGGTATAAGGAGCATCTTTTAGATATCCCCATTCAACCTCTCAGTGGACTCACCATCTAGGGATTGAGTGAGCAGCGGTATCCCTATCTAGGGTATATTATCACGCAAATTACGTTTGAACCAGGCTTGGGCTCCCCCAATGAGACTGTTCCGTTGATAGCTCTAGTTTGTCCGGATTCACCAGGGGACAATGGAAATTTATCCGTTATTGTGGGCACTAATACTAACATGTACTGGAATCTAATTAAGTGGTGTGAGAAGCAAGAGCAGGAACTCAGAGTCCATCGTGGGAAGGAGGAAATGGAAGGAAGATGTATGTCCCTAAAAGGAGATGACTGTTTAACGGGAGGAATCAGTGCCACCAAACCCGGTGATAATGGGCATGTGAAATCAATACTCAACCTAGAATCTTGTTTCGATGGAAGTGACATCCAGGAGGACTGTAAACAACTCTTGATGGAACAATTACTACAGAAGGAAGCAGTTTTCGCAAAAGATGAATGGGATCTAGGGTCAGCGATAGGAGTGGAACACCATATTAAATTGACGGATGAAACACCTTTCCGAGGAAAGGTCAAGGCGGCTGGCGCCTGCTGATTTTGAGGATGTAAGGAGTCATCTAAAGGGGTTATTGGAGAATCACGTAATTGCGGATTCCGAAAGTCAATATGCCTCCCTTATTGTCGTAGCAAGAAAGAAAAATGGGGAGATTAGACTGTGCATAGACTACCGCACGTTGAACCGCCGAACTGTTCCTGACCAATACACCGTCCCTAAGGTCGAGGAAGCGCTAGATTGTCTGCAGGGCAGCCGGTGGTTTTTGGTGTTAGACCTCCGCTGCAGGTACTACCAGATTCCCATGAGTAAAGCTGATCGATCCAAGACTGCCTTTATATGTCCCATTGGTTTTTTTCGTATTTCTGAAGATGCCTCAAGGTATAACGGGAGCCACAGCAACCTTCCAGAGGACTATGGAAAAAACCGTGGGAGATATGTGTTACCGTGAAGTTCTGGTTTACTTGGATGACATCATTGTCTTTGGTAAGACTCTTCAAGAACACAATGAGAGATTGATGAATGTATTAGATCGTTTACAATCCCGAGGGCTTAAACTATCGGTCGACAAGTGCAAATTCTGTCGTTCATCGGTTAAATATTTAGGGCATATCGTAAGTCGACAGGGAATAGCCACTGACCCGGATAAAGTAAACACCGTACAGAATTGGCCACGACCCGAGAATCTCAAGGATTTGCGATCATTTCTGGGATTTTGCGGGTATTATCGCAAATTCGTCCCTCAATATTCTCAGATTGCCCGACCCCTTACTGATCTTACTCGAGGATATCCACCAAGGAAGAGGGAGTACTACCACCACCGGCATAATCCTGCAGCTCGAGATTATTTTAAAACTAAAGAACCTTTTGGAAGTCGATGGAATTTAGCCTGTGAAGAAGCTTTTGAAAAATTAAAAGATCGATTAACGAACTCTACAGGATTAGCATATGCAAACCCGGAGCTTCCTTATAAAGTCCACATAGATGCATCGTTGGATGGTTTGGGAGGTGTTCTATATCAGCAGCAAGATCAGCAACTCAGGCCAGTGGCGTATGTTAGTCGGGGACTATCGCAAAGTGAGAAGAAATATCCTGTACATAAATTGGAGTTCCTTGCCCTTAAGTGGGTAATAACTGAGAAGTTTCACGATTATCTTTATGGTGCTAGGTTTTTAGTCCAAACTGATAACAACCCCTTAACATACATCCAGACAACAGCAAAACTTGATGCAACCGGACATCGGTGGTTGGCCTCTTTGAGTAATTATAATTTCACCATAAAATACCGACCCGAGAACAGTAATCAGGATGCAGATGCTCTATCCCGAATGCCCCATCGACAAGTTAATGAAGATCTCCAGGAATGGGTACAAGTTCCTGCTTCTGATGTATATGTACTCTGTCATCATATTAGTATCACAAGGAAGGACATGGTAGCTGCCATTACCTTGACCGGAGCCTCTGAGCAAGCTATACCGTCTCAGTATTGTAGGCCAAATCGCACAGCAATAGAGGGAATGGAAATGATTAGCTCGGACCAGATGGCAAGGGAACAGAAAGCAGACCAGGATATTTCTCCGATAGTACGTATTTTAGAGGGGTATCCTTTTCAGGACCAAGAGGAGAATCTAACGGTGAAATCCCGAATATTGATGCGTCAATTGAAGCGATTACTCTTAAAAGATGGATTAGTTTATCGGAGTAGCATAAGGCCAGATGGCATCAAAAGATTACAACTGGTAATACCCAGCAACTATACTCAATTGGTACTGTCCGAATTGCATGATAGGCATGGCCATTTGGGGTACAACAAAACTCAGGGGTTGATTGCTGACCGCTTCTTCTGGCCTTTCATGAACAGAGATATTGAACATTACTGCAAGACCTGCGGGAGCTGTATACTGAGGAAAACCCTTCCTGCCAGGGCCGCTGCATTAGTAAATATTCAAAGCTCTGGGCCCATGGATTTGGTGTGTATTGACTTTTTACGTTTGGAAGAACCAGGAGGGAAGGGTGGAAACATTTTAGTGATTATGGACCATTTCACTAGGTATGCTCAAGCCTACGCAACACCAAATCAGAAAGCTGTGACGGTGGCTAAAACATTATGGGAAAAGTTTTTCCAGCATTACGAGTTACCAGCCAGAATCCACTCAGATCAAGGACGGGACTTCGAGAGTCGACTAATTAGAGTACTCTGCCTGAGTTGTGGGATAAGAAAGTCCCGAACGACTCCCTACCACCCCCAAGGGGATCCGCAACCGGAAAGGTTCAATCGGACTTTGTTAAATATGCTAGGAACCCTGAGTCCCACACAGAAATACCAGTGGAAGCAGCATATATCCTCTTTAGTGCATGCATATAACTGCACTAAGAATGGATCTACAGGGTATACACCGTATTTCTTAATGTTTGGAAGAGAAGCTAGACTGCCTATTGATGTTTGTTTGGGGACACAGTTGAAGGACACAGCCTCCTCCCATAATCAATATGTAAAGCGCCTTCAGCAGCAGCTAAAGAATGCATATCAATTAGCTCAAGCAGCTGCAAAACGCTCAGGAGAAAAGAACAAGATTCAATATGATCGTCATGTAAGAGAGCATCGGTTGCTCCCTGGAGATAGAGTATTGCTTTGAATATTAGGGGTTCCAAGGAGTAGAAAAATGAAAAATCGGTGGCGACCCTACCCATATATTATCATCAAACAACTTCCAGACCTTCCAGTCTATCAACTAGTACCAGAAGATGGAATAGGTCCTCAGGTAACTTATCATCGTCAGCATCACAAGATATCACAAGATATCCGATGGAGAAGTAGTAATTGTGATACAGAGATAGTTAAGTCCCCAACTGGAACGAGGTCTCTGGGTGCTGAACCTAAGAAACTCGAGAAGTTAGTAGCGGAAACTGAAGTAGATGATGACTGTTATAGTGGAAAGTACTATAAGGAGGAGCCTTCGGTGCCTGGGGGAGGAACAGCAGAGGATACCAACCAGGGGAATAGTGGGAATAATGCCTCCACCAGGTATGATGATGATTGGGGCCTGGAAGACAGCGGGAGGATTGCTGAAATAAATGAAGAAAAATGTATTGCTGTACCTATATTTGATGAAGCTATGGGGGAGAACAGCCATGAATCAGAAACAAGTTCTCTTCCTTCCCCTAGGCCCCAAAGAATGCGGAAGCCCCCTCGGGTACTCACCTATGATCAATTGAGGAGTCCAACGGAAGTGCCTTTGGTAGTACACTCCACTCCAGTGTTACCCTGGCCCTAGTTTGAACAAGATAGACTATATGGGGTGGTGATTTCATAATTCCAGTCATTAGAATCACCAGGGGGAGAATGTAGCCCTTTGTATATTAATATATGTGAACTGAGAGAAATGGCCTTCTACCCTGGAAAAAGAGAGGTCTTAGAGTAGTGATTGTTATAATGTGTTTATAGCTAATATAATAATCGTTATTGGTTATAAGACTATCACAATATATAGCCTGTTATATTAGTATTAGATGTGTAGAGTGGCTCGTGGTATCCCCATCATGTGGTGCGTAAGAGTGGGGACAATATAGAAGCTTCTAGTGGGCTCACGAGGGACTGGTAAAAATGGTTAGCCTGCTCATGCGGACTAAGGAGGGGAGAGCTACGCAGACGGAGAAGAGGCAGGAGAGAGAGGGATCGCTCATACACTCTTACCGGAGCGGCAGCTACGAGAGACACCGCCGGCACTGTGACCGATCTTTCCGGCTGATAGATCGGAGAGGTAGCAAGGACGGGCTGGAGAGGAGGCGGCATCCTGAGTGGGGACACCCCCCCCCCCCGGCAAAGGAGAGAGATCGTACCTGCTCTTGACTTGCGGTGCTGAGAGCCGAATGGGTGAGTGACTGACGGCAGTTCCCCTGGTGTCCGCATCGCATCTCCCTCCTCCCCCTGTTACTCGATATAGTCCCTCGGAGGAAAACAGTCTGATAGAGGAGAATATTGGGGGGTAAGGAGAGCTGTCGAGAACGGACCCTCTATTGCTTAGTGGCATAGCCGGATTCAGGGTCCTCAGCGTGCCTGTATGGTGGACCTGTTGGGAGTGCCCTTTAAGAAAGGTGAAAAAGGGAGCAGTGACGCACTTTAGGACCACCCACCTGAAGATCCCTCCTATATGGTAATTCAGCACAGAACTGAGGGGAGGGATTACTAATGACCGCATATCCCTATCTCCATGCAATATAGAGAGCCATTTGAGAATACTTAGGCAGCTGGAGGATATAATTAAGCCGCTTAGTTAACCGCAAAGATAATGCAGACTCTTTATGGTAATAACATACCAGGATATATCTAGATATACAGTATTCCCCCGGAAGGAAAGAAAGGTACGAGAATTCAGCATAGTCCTGTTATTCAGGTCAACCCTCCTCTCTATATTAACTCCAGAGTTGGGGGAGCATTACTGGAGCAAGATAGACTGACATTCAGTGAATATAGGAAGGATATCGTTGACTGAAAGTATTTTAGGGAAAAGGAGACCTAATTTATTCAAGAGCCCCATCTTAATATAAACCCTCGTCAAGATTTTGCAGCGGTAATTCTTAACTTCTCGGACGATTTCAAGCTACATCAAGGGCCCCAACAGTGCACCAACGTATGCTTCATCCTACTAAGTTGCAGCACCACTATGGGATACCACTCGAAGAGTGATGGAAAGTCACTTAACTAAATCTTATGGTAAACTATGAATTGGTAAGGATTATAATTTTGAACCGGTTATAAAATATTTTTTGTATATGCATACAATTTATGTTGTAATGAAAACCATATATGAATGAAATGGTATGAATGTATCCCTATATCCTTAATTGATATCTATCTTTTAATACCATGTAATGTTCCTATGATCTCATGTAGTATCACATTGTTGCTATGATATTGGAGGATTAATAAACTATTTACTTACCTGTAAATTGAAGTCCAGCGGAGAATTCTCTGACAGATCTGAAAGACAGAAGGTCGGTATAAAATGTATACTTTGGTTAAGGGTAATTACTATTGCCTCTAGGGCTTTCCCAAGCAAGACCGTGAATCTTACTGCTTGGGTGGAGGCACTCATACTTTATAAAATAGTAACCTTTACACTTTCCTAAGGATAGGGGAAGGGTGGGTTACACCAGTAGTAGCGCTTGATCCAGACCTACAGTTTGCCAAAAAGACTAAAATTCTACCTAGTTTTACTAGAAATAAGAATCTGAAAGACCTCCTTGTGAGAAACGATATCTCCACAAGAAACACTGGACAGTCTCACTTCCTAAGCCGTAAGCCAGGATGCTACAGATGTACTGGCTGCATAACTTGCAGCTACATGGAAACTGGTAAGGACTTTTATCACCCACATACCAGAGTTCGCATTTCTATTAAACATATTCTGACTTGCAGTACCAGATTCGTCATCTATTACATCCAATGTACCAGCAGTCTTCTCTACATAGGTAAGACTACATGTACTTTTAAAGAGAGGATGGCCACACACAGAATGGCCATTAGTCAAGCATTGGAGGGTGGTAACCAAGACCAGCCAGTTGCGAGACATTTTAAATCACATCAGCACAATCTGTCCTCTCTGAAATATAAGATCATATATCACGTCCCTATGAACATTAGAGGGGGCGACAGGGGGAAGCAACTCCTTCGTTTAGAGATGCGCTGGATCCATAAACTGAATACAGTGTCACCAGCGGGCCTCAACGAGTATATTTCTTTGAACTGTTACATGTGACCTGTTGTTATTGTTCAGCAGTTGTTCTAGTATTCTTGTTCTTGAGCTTAGTTTGATTTACTATATAACTATATCTCTACTCTGGCTGCACCGGCGCTGCCTATACCTGTGAGCACCTTGTAAATGTTGTAATTATTTGCATGATCTCTACATGGCTTCCGTTCTGCTATGCTCTGGCGATGTGTATATGCCATTTAGTCAACTTTATTTAGCCTTTCATGATACAATGTATTCATGACTCAGAGCATAGCCGATTCCTATATTAGTTACATATTGCTCATTGGATTTTCCTCCTGCACAATATTGGTTTACATTATTGGTGTAGGTACGCTGTATCCTATTCAACTTCACGCTTTGTTTGTTTTGGTCACCTAGCAACGGCTGACGGTGTTGTAGACTTCACACTGGTCGCAGATGAAGTGACATCACTCACCCCAGCCGCGGCCCCGGCACCACGAGTTTGCACTGTGGTGTTGTCTATAAAGGTATGTGTTTGTTTGTATCTCTGTATCCTGATGAAAGTTTTTGATTAAAACTGAAACGTTGATCACTTATAGGCCAAGTTGCTGTGATATTATCGTCTCATATTAAGTCCTGTGAGTGCTGCCAGCTTCTCTCCATCTACATATTCCTTTTTTAGTGGTAAGCAGGGCACCCAGGCAACTACTTACCTGTTTGATGGAGTGCCAGCCACCATAGAGAATTTATATATATATATATATATACATATGAATACAGCAGCAACCGGCGCTCCTAGAAAATGTGAGCATGCTCAGGTGCCAGAATAATCAACAAGTAGAAGTCCAGTCAGAAACGGCACTCAGAGACAACAGCGGATCAAATTGTATTGTATTGTATTCCATATCATCGTTTCGGAGCTCAAAGCTACGTTGTCAGGACAAGATAAGGTAACAGCAATATATTGCTGTCATCTTGTCCTGATGACGGAGCATTGAGCTCTGAAATGTTGATATGGAGTACAATACTCATTTGATCCGCTGTTGTCTCTGAGTGCCGTTTCTGACTGTATATATATATATATATATATACATACACTGCTCAAAAAAATAAGGGGAACACTAAAATAACACATCCTAGATCTGAATGAATGAAATATTCTTATTAAATACTTTGTTCTTTACATAGTTGAATGTGCTGACAACAAAATCACACAAAAATTATCAAAGGAAATCAAATTTATTAACCCATGGAGGTCTGGATTTGGAGTCACATTCAAAATTAAAGTGGAAAAACACACTACAGGCTGATCCAACTTTGATGTAATGTCCTTAAAACAAGTCAAAATGAGGCTCAGTAGTGTTTGTGGCCTCCACATGCCTGTATGACCTCCCAACAACCCACACTAGTGGCTCAGGTAGTGCAGCTCATCCAGGATGGCACATCAAAGCGAGCTGTGGCAAGAAGGTTTGCTGTGTCTGTCAGCGTAGTGTCCAGAGCATGGAGGCGCTACCAGGAAACAGGCCAGTACATCAGGAGACGTGGAGGAGGCCGTAGGAGGGCAACAACCCAGAAGCAGGACCGCTACCTCAGCCTTTGTGCAAGGAGGAACAGGAGGAGCACTGCCAGAGCCCTGCAAAATGACCTCCAGTAAGCCACAAATGTGCATGTGTCTACTCAAACAATCAGAAACAGACTCCATGAGGGTGGTATGAGGGCTCGACGTCCACAGGTGGGGGTTGTGCTTACAGCCCAACACCATGCAGGACATTTGGCATCTTCCAGAGAACACCAAGATTGGCAAATTCGCCACTGGCGTCCTGTGCTCATCACAGATGAAAGCAGGTTCTCACTGAGCACATGTGATAGACGTGACAGAGTCTGGAGACACCAAGGAGAATGTTCTGCTGCCTGCAACATTCTCCGGCATGACCGGTTTGGCAGTGGGTCAGTAATGGTGTGGGGTGGCATTTCTTTGGGGGGCCGCACAGCCCTCCATGTGCTCGCCAGAGGTAGCCTGACTGTCATTAGGTACCGAGATGAGATCCTCAGACCCCTTGTGAGACCATATGCTGATACGGTTGGCCCTGGGTTCCTCCTAATGCAAGACAATGCTAGACCTCATGTGGCTGGAGTGTGTCAGCAGTTCCTGCAAGACGAAGGCATTGATGCTATGGACTTGCCCGCCCGTTCCCCAGACCTGAATCCAATTGAGCACATCTGGGACATCAAGTCTCGCTCCATCCACCAACGCCACGTTGCACCACAGACTGTCCAGGAGTTGGCGGATGCTTTAGTCCAGGTCTGGGAGGAGAACCCTCAGGAGACCATACGCCACCTCATCACGAGCATGCCCAGGCATTGTAGGGAGGTCATACAGGCACGTGGAGGCCACACACACTACTGAGCCTCATTTTGACTTGTTTTAAGGACATTACATCAAAGTTGGATCAGCCTGTAGTGTGTTTTTCCACTTTAATTTTGAATGTGACTCCAAATCTAGACCTCCATGGGTTAATAAATTTGATTTCCATTGATAATTTATGTGTGATTTTGTTGTCAGCACATTCAACTATGTAAAGAACAAAGTATTTAATAAGAATATTTCATTCATTCAGATCTAGGATGTGTTATTTTAGTGTTCCCTTATTTTTTTGAGCAGTGTATGTATGTATATATATATATATATATATATATACATACTGGTGTAAGAAGGGGGGTGCAGACCACACCTGGGTGTCACCCTCCGAGGGGTGACAAGAAAGCAACGGCTCCTGCTCAGTGACAGGAGCCAGGTACTGCACTGTAACATTACAGGGCAGCAACCCGGCTTCTGTCACTGAGCAGAGGCCGGCACTGCAGCAAGAGCACTCCCCGGGGCAGCCCGCTCCTCCCGGACCCCTGGCGTGAAGAAAACGTAGGTCGAGGATGACTAGCCACACCCACGTCCTGCAAAGCTACGCCCACATCCCCACGAAGCCATCCCCCGTTCCATGAAGTCACGCCCCTTTTTAACCCACCGCACCAGGTTAAAGGGCAGAGTGATGCCTCTGCATATATATATTTATATATATATATATATATATATTTAATTGGTGTGTTCACACTCACAGCTTCAAAGATTATAATGGACTGTGTTCCATAATATCAAACCCAAAAGTACAGACACTCACCACTTTGCTCCACAATGTAGTTTATTATACCTTGCTGGTGCATCTTTTAAGTGAGAATTAACAGCAATCCAAATAACATCATATCAGCAGCATGTCGACGTTTTGGTTCTCTTGGAAACCTTAGTCAACAAAGACAACTTCACAACAGGCCATCACCCAGCAGCTAATTCTCACTTTTGAGAAGCACCTGTAAGGTATAATAACCTACATTGTGGAGCAAAGTGGTGAGTGTACTTTAGGATTTTATATATGCAGGTTGAGTATCCCTTATCCAAAATGCTTGGGACCAGAAGTATTTTGGATATCGGATTTTTCCGTATTTTGGAATTATTGCATACCATAATGAGATATCATGGCGATGGGACCTAAGACTAAGCACAGAATGCATTTAGGTTTCATATACACCTTATACACACAGCCTGAAGGTCATTTAATACAATATTTTTTATAACTTTGTGCATTAAACAAATGTGTGTACATTCACACAATTCATTTATGTTTCATATACACCTTATACACACAGCCGGAAGGTCATTTAATACAATATTTTTAATAACTTTGTGTATTAAACAAAGTTTGTGTACATTGGCCCATCAAAAAACAAAAGTTTCACTTTCTCACTCTCACTCAAAAAAGTCCGTATTTCGGAATATTCCATATTTCGGATATTTGGATATGGGATACTCAACCTGTATATATATATATATATATATATACTGCTCAAAAAAATACAGGCAACACTAAAATAACACATCCTAGATCTGAATTAATGAAATATTCTTATTAAATACTTTGTTCTTTACATAGTTGAATGTGCTGACAACAAAATCACATATCGTCAAGTGTGTATGGGGGCAATATCGGTGACCGATGAACAATGCATGCTCCCGCACGCTGTTCAGCGATCACCAATATTGAGCTGACATGTAGCTTAACCCTTCAATGTCAGACTGAGCTGCATGTTCAGGAATGCCGTCCGTGATGTTACTGATCGTTATCGTTGAACGATAACAATCAATGTGTACGCACTATATCGTTGAACACTATATCGTTCAACAATATAGTCATTCATCGCCAGCATTTTCCTATCACCTAGTGTGTACCCGCCTTTACACCCTCTCTCTCGCTCTTATCTTTTTCTCATTCCCTCATTTTTTATGAAACCCTTTCTCTCTCCCTGACCTTCCGCTCTCTCGCACCCCTCTCTCTTTCTCTCTACTTCTGATACCCACTTTGTCTTTCTCACTCTCTCCTGCTCCCCTAAGGGACATTGAAGTGACAACAGTTGGGGGCAGGGGAGGCCCTGTCGAGATTTTTCTATGGGAACCACAAAGTTCTAGTTACGCCCTACCTTATACCATCCTGCATAAGCCGCCCTTCCACTCACGGCCACCAACTTTTTGCTGGACTACTGCCTACATGTGAGTGATGGCCTGGGAGCCTGCCAGAGCCCCTGCAGAACCGCTGCCTATCCGGAGAGACAATGCAACCTCCTCCCAGAGACCTCCAGGTAACTGCTCTCCTGGGCACACATTCTGCTGCTGCTGATATACCTCTTTCTTTCTCTCTCTGTCTCTCTCTCTCTATTTTTGTTATGAGGTTTAACACAGAGGGGGCAACACTTAGATATTTAGGGGCACCAAACTGAAATTATATCTTGCCCCCCCAACCTAAAAACGTTCTAACGCCACTGCCTACAAACACATTACACTGCTGCATTGTTGTTTTTGTTCATTAGTCTAGTTACTCTGGCACCATGTGAGTTTGAGAATTACCATCTTTAGTGGTTAATACGACGTGCGGGCCAGCGGATTAGGCTGGTTTGTGGAGAAATGTTTATTTGGTCACATATACTGATAAACTGTTGCCTTCTATCATGACCATGTGTGACCTTAACATTACCAGTGCATTCAACGGTTTCCAGACATTAGTTATTGTGCAGTCTTATACACTCTACAATTCTTATATATTGCATTGATACAATAATAAAGGTTTTTACATTTGATACTATGTTTTTTTGTCCGATATAATTGTTGCTTTGGTCGTTGACTGCCATTTGTTTCTACAATTCCAATATTAATGACTAATACCTCTTCCACCCCGCACAAATAACCCGGTATCGACCCAGTATATTGCCGATTTGTCACGGGTCGCTGTGCGGTGTGAAACGGCCCATGGCGAATTCCTGGGTCGTATGACCCGGTAATTCAACCTGGGAATAAAGCATTGTTATTACCGGATTGAATACTGGTCAGTGCGTCCCCATGAAGTGCGTGCGCTCACAAATGCCCAGGCCTTTTTTGAGCCCCAGTCATTTATATATATATATATATATATACATACATACATACATACACACATACATACAAGAGAAAGTATGCAGCGGCACTTGGGAATAAAGACACGTACACCAGCCAGTTGCAGCTGTTGTCATGTCTTTATTCCCGAGTGCCACCGCATACTTTCTCTTGTGCATTTGGGGGCCTCTGATCAGCTCCTTAGTTACAGAGGGCAACGGGGCAAGTTATTTTAGTTATGTAGTGAGTGTCGTTCCAAAATTATATATATATATATATATATATATATACAAACAGTACTCTCTCTCTCTGCGCTAATTGAGTATAACTAATGTGTGGTGATAAAGATTTATGACTGGCAGCCTAATTCACCTCAGTTCCTTGCCAGGAAGAACTGACAAAAGAAATATACAACAATAGGTGAGCTGGCGCCTGAGGGTTGAGTCAACACGCTGTGTTACAAAAGGCACTTATGAGTCACACCTTTAAGAGTCAAAACGTGGTGGCAACATGTTACATCATAAAATATATTATATATATATAAAAACAAGTTCAAAGTCCATGGTTCATTTGTAAAAGGAGTAATAAGTCGCTCCACACTTAGTTTAAACTAGAATCTGTACTGATACATTATATAATATATATTATTAGGATTGGTGGACGACTCAAATAGAAAGCCCCTCTGATACTAAGGGTTTTTTATATCGCTGTGTCAGGTATCCATATCCGCTTATTTTTGATAATACTTACCATACAGTTAAGGTATGTTCCATGTAATTATGATGTCTCCGAATATACTTTTTTGGTCTTTTTTCCTTCTGTCTTGTTCAATTATGCTTTGTCGTGCATGTCATTGCTCTGTATGCAATATGTTCCGCTTTATGGGTTTTTTTTTATAAACAGTTGTATGTATATTTTAATAAGATGGGTTTCCTATGCTTGTAGATGTACCCCTGATGAAGTCTTATAATAAGACAAAATGCGTTGGTATTCTTGTTCTTCCTTTATGATGTCACCTCTGAATATATATTGAAGAAAAAGAGATTCACCTACTATTGTCCTCGACATCTTAAATAGAAATACACTAAGTGTGGAGCGACTTATTACTCCTTTTACAACTTGTTTTTATGTATATATAATAAATTTTATGATGTAACATGTTGCCACCACGTTTTGACTCTTAAAGGTGTGAATTATAAGTGCGTTTTGTAACACAGGGTGTTGACTCAACCCTCAGGCGCCAGCTCACCTATTGTATATTTCTTTTGCCAGTTCCTCCTAGCAAGGAACTTAGGTGAATTAGGCTGGCAGTCATAAATCTTTATCACCACATTAGTTATACTCAAATAGCGCAGAGAGAGAGAGTATTGCATGCATATATATATATATATATATATATATATATAAATTTTTGGAACGGCACTCACTACATAACTAAAGTAACTTGCCCCCTGTAACTAAGGAGCTGATCAGAGGCCCCCAAATGCACAAGAGAAAGTATGCAGTGGCACTCGGGAATAAAGACATGCCACCAGCGGCAACTGGCTGGTGTACGTGTCTTTATTCCTTCCCGAGTGCCGCTGCATACTTTTTCTTGTATGTATGTACGTATGTATATATATATATATATATATATATATATTTACATACATATAAATGTGGAGATATGGATGAGCAGCGACGGACCAGGGCTCAAAAACAGCCTGGGCATATGTGAGCGCGCGGACTTCACAGGGACGCACTGCCACAATGTACGGGTGCATGCCGCGAGTCAAGGGGACTCACCACCATTTCCATGGAGACCAATGGGGGCAGCTGAACCAGAGAGCTGGAGGCTGCACTGCAAGCGGCCTTCCCAGCTCTCTGAGGGCCCGGATCGGCCCTCCTGCCCATTGGCCCTTCTGGCATGTGCCAGATGGCCAGTCCGGCTCTGTGGATGAGTATGGTATTAAGTAGAGCGAATCTTTTAATACAAACATAAAAATATTCCAATTTCCTCATAAGGTATTCAATGAGAACACTGTTATAAATAACATAATAAATAATATTAAACTGGAAAATTACTGTAACAGTAATATTAAGGCAAATATGAAATGATACCATGATGACAACCCCATTAAAGATAAATGGGAGGTAATGCCCCTAGTAGAAGTGCCGCTTATACACGTAATGTCCCCAGTAGTAGCACTATTTATACACATAATGCACATAGTAGTAGTGCCCCTTATATACATAATGTGTGCCACAATTGCAGGGGTGTCAGAACATTTATAGGTTGGGGGGGCAAGAAAGATCCTCATTTTGGCGCCCCTGTGGGCGGCGCCACTGGGGAGGAGGAGGCAGTACTACTGGGACAAAAAGGAGACCGCACCACAGTGGGGAGGATATATCTCTGTGCAACCCCCCACCGCGACCCCCGCACCCACACATCACCCCCTGGCACTGTCACTACAATGCCTCTTTGGGGAGAAGGAGAGAGAGTGAGGGGAGTGATAGAGAAACAAAGAGGGTGTCAGAGAGAGAGAGGGGGAGTGAGTGAGTGAGATAAAGAGGGGAGAATGAAAGAGATGGTATCAGGGAGAAAGAGAGGAGCGAGAGAGAAAGAGTGTCAGGGTGAGACAGCGGGTGTCAGAGGGGATCCGGTTGGGAGCCTGGCAGTCAGATACCGACGCCGGAATACCAACACTATTTGGAATGCAAACACTGACATCCTGAATAGGGTCTCCAGCCCGGCCCTGGAATCCCGACAGCAGGATCCAGAACGCTCATCCACCGCCACACCGGAGAGGTAAGCCACGGAGCAAGGGATTAGGCTGTGGGGGAGGGTTAAATTTAGGTTGAGCCCTGGGGAGGTTAGGTTTAGGCTGCGGGGAGGGGGGTTAGGTTCAGCTGCTACCGGTGAGTGTTAACGTTAGGCTGCGGGGGGGGGGGTGTAGGTTAGGGCTATAGATAGGATGGGTTAGGACACCAGGGGGGAGGTAAGTAAACTTTCCTTCCCCTGTCAGGATTCTAACTATCGGGATGCCGCGGCCTGACCAGTGGCATCCCGGCCACCGGCAATTTAATTCCAACCCTGTCAGAGGGAGGGAGAGAGAAAGAACGGGGAGCAAGAGAGAGTGTCAGGGAAACAAAGACGGACATAGAGAGAGAAAGAGGTGTCAAGGAGAAAGAGGGATGTAAGGAGAGAGAGAGGGGCAGCAGGGACGTAAGGACAGAGGGAGGGGCAGCAGGGACATAAGGAGAGAGAGATGCATCAGGGACATAGGGACAGAGAGGGCCAGCAGGGATGTAGAGACAGAGAGAGGCAGCAAGGATGTAGGGACAGAGAGAGGCAGCAGGGGTGTAGGGACAGAGAGAGGCCGTAAGGACAGAGAGAGGCAGCAGTGGTGTAGGGACAGAGAGAGGCAGCAAGGACGTAGGGAGAGATAGAGGCAACAAGGACATAGAGACAGAGAG
Source organism: Pseudophryne corroboree (assembly GCF_028390025.1). Classification (NCBI taxonomy): domain Eukaryota; kingdom Metazoa; phylum Chordata; class Amphibia; order Anura; family Myobatrachidae; genus Pseudophryne; species Pseudophryne corroboree. Next base: position 186,006,578 of record NC_086453.1, on the reverse strand, counting down.
AGGCCACAGGGACAGAGAGAGGCAGCAGGAGTGTAGGGATAGAGAGAGGGGTAGCAAGGATGTAGGGACAGAGACAGGGCAGCAGGGTTGTAGGGACAGAGAGGCAGCAAGGATGTAGTGAGAGATAGAGACAGAGAGAGGTCGTAGGGACAGATAGAGGCAGCAGGAATGTAGGGACAGAGAGAGGGGCAGCAGGGATACAGGGACAGAAAGGAAAAAACACACACATTGGCCTCCATGGGTAAAAAAACACATACATTGGACTCCACAGGAAAAAAAACACATACATTGACCTCCACAGAAAAAAACAAATACATATACATTGGCCTCCACAGAAAAAAACACATACATTTGTGTCCATAAACAAACACACATTGCTCCCTACAGGAAAATAAATCACATTGTTCCCTACAGAGAAAAAAATCAAAATCACAGTGAAAACAAAATAACATTGCTCACCACAGTGGAAAAAAAAATCACAATACTCCCCACAGTAAAAATAAATACATAACATTGCTCCCTACAGAGAAACAAATAACATTGCTCCCCACAATGAAAACAAAATCACATTGCTACCCACAGTGGGGAAAAAAACATTGCTCCCCACAGTCAGAAAAAAACATTGCTCCCCACAGTGAAAAGAAAAATGACATTGCTCCCCACGGTTAAAAAAAAAATCACATTCCTCCCTACAGGGAAACAAATAAAATTGCTCCCCACAATGAAATCAAAATCACATTGCTCCCCACAGTAAAAATAAAATAAAAATCACATTGCTCCCTACAGGGAAACAAATAACATTGCTCCCCACAGTGAGAAAAAAACACATTGCTCCCCACAGTGAAAAAAAAACCACGAGTGGGAATAGTCCCTGTGTGTCGGCATGCCGATCGTCTGCATTGCCAGCGGTTGGGATTCTGGCATCAGCATCCTGACCGCCGGGATCCCGACTGCCAATCATGTGACCGCATGCCAGCACCACAGGGAAAGAAAATCACAATGGCCACACAGAAAAAAGAAAATAACAAACATTGGCCCCTACCTGTCGGAAGAAGGGCGCTAACTGTCTTCCCTGTCCCTCAATGGTGTGATTGCTTACAGGCATTCAGGCTGGTGTACAGACAGACTGGTAAAATGGCAACATGGCTGTGAGTGGAGAAAGACCAGGATAGGGGAACTGATGTGGGGATGGGATGAGGGCTACAGATGGGAGGGGGGAGCTGTAGCTATGAGGGTACAGAGACAACAAGGAAAGGAAAACTGGCGTGGGGGACAGGGGAGGTGCAGATGGGTGGGGGGAGTTAGGAGCCATGAGAGGGAGAGCACAGTAAAGGAGTACTATTGCGGGGGAGGGGGGGTTGTGGGGTCGCAGGTGGGGGGGTCGGAGTTTGGAGCCATGAGAGGGGCACAGTACAGGAGTACTGGTGCAGGGGAGGAGGGGGTCAGGAGTACTGGTGTGGGGGAGGGGGTGGGGACAGTACAAGAGTACTGGTGTGGGGGAGGGAGTGCCGCGGGTGGGGGGGAGACAGTACAGGAGTACTGGTGTGGGGGAGGGGGTGCCATGGGTGGAGGGGGGATGCCGCGGGTGGGAGGGAGAGGACAGTACAGGAGTACTGGTGTGGGGGAGGGGGTGCCGCGGGAAGGGGGGTCGGGGATGCCGCAGGTGGGGGGGAGAGGACAGTACAGGAGTACTGGTGTGGGGGAGGGGGTGCCACGGGTGGGGGTGTTGGGGATGTCGCGGGTGGGGGGGAGAGGACAGTACAGGAGTACTGGTGTGGGGAAGGGCGTGCCACGGGTGGGGGGGGGGACAGTACAGGAGTACTGGTGTGGGGGAGGGGGTGGCGCGGGGGGGGGACAGTTCAAGAGTACTGGTGTGGGGAAGGAGGTGCCGCAGGTGGGGTGGGGGAGGGGAAAGTACAGGAGTACTGGTGTGGGGGAGGGACAGTACAAGAGTACTGGTGTGGGGGAGGGGGTGCCATGGGTTGGGGGGGGACAGTACAGGAGTACTGGTGTTGGGGAGGGGGTGCCACGGGTGGGGGGGTCGGGGATGCCGCGGGTGCGGGGGGGAGAACAGTACAGTACAGGAGTACTGGTGCAGGGGAGGAGGGGGTCAGGAGTACTGGTGTGGGGGAGGGGGTGGGGACAGTACAGGAGTACTTGTGTGGGGGAGGGGGTGCCGCGGGTGGTTACGGGGACAGTACAGGAATACTGGAGTGGGGGAGGGGGTGCCGCGGGTGGGGGGGTCGGGGATGCCGCGGGTGGGGGGGAGAGGACAGTACAGGAGTACCTGGTGTGGGGGAGGGGGTGCGGCGGATGGGGGGGGGAGAACAGTACAGGAGTACTGGTGTGGGGGAGGGCGTGCCACAGGTGGGGGAGGGTCGGAGTTCGGAGCCACGATGAGGGATAGGAGATTACAGGAGTACTGGTGCTGTGGGAGGGGGGAAGCTGCGGGGGAGAGCCATGAGAGGAGATCCGAGATAGGTAACAGGAGACTGAGGTTGTGATGTGCGGTCTTTCAACAGACGACCGCACACCGCTCCTCCTGCATGTTGGCGCCTCTCGTGTTTGGGGGGGCAAGCTGCCCCCTTGCCCCCCCTGTTCTGATGCCTCTGCACAATTGGTATCATCATGGGATTTGCCCAGGCAGCAGATCCAGGATGGTGAGTCTTGCAAACTTCAATCACAAAAAATTTCTGTAAAATTTAAAACAGAACCTTTTGCCTGCATACTATATGCGGCAGGGTTTGCTAAAATACAAATCTTGTGTGTACACTCTCCTTGGAGAGAAATAAGTTGTTGCTAATGAATTTCTGGAGGCAAAGGCAAATAGTTTGTGAAATTGGTGAAGCAGAAAAAGGGTTAAAAGAAAAAAACTGAATGCAAGTGTCTTTCTCTGGCTTAAAACCAGCAACTGCTCCATCCTGTTTGTGGTAGAGGTACTGCCGCTACCCATGCCTGCCCAGAGAGGATGGGACAGTCCGCCCCCATCAGTTGGGTCCTGGAACCTGCACATTGGATCTGGCAGATGCTGGTATTGCCACTTGTGCACAGCAGTGGCCGGCCTGTGCATGAGCAAAACACCAGCTTCTATGGGCTGCACCGGATGCAGCCCATAAAAGCCAGATTGAGCTGCACAAAATGCAGGGTGGCTTCATACTACAAGCACGCTTTCTGTTAATCACAGCTCAATCTAACAGTTCCAAACGGAGAAAACACCTCCCCGTGGAGCTGCCTGTAGTGTCTGTGACTAACAGATAGAATGTCCAATAAGAAGTCACTACCAGTCACAGCAAAGCCAGTGCAGTCACGGACTTTATCTGGCTCATTTACACTGAGCTGAGGTGGCAGATTTTACTGGGGGGGCTGCAGATCTGCAGTCCATAGCTAAAAATCTGCAACGGCTTGCCTGCACCCCACAGCCCTTCACTGACATAGTTGTATTAGTGCTGCAGCCCAAAACCCTACACAGTCCGCCACAGCAGAGCTTAGTTGCACCCACAGCCCTTCACTGACACTGACTTAGTGCTGCAGCCCACAGCCCACTCTAACCCACTGGCATCCTGTGTGAAATGGTGCCCGAATCACCATGGGAACACTTTCATAGAATTCAAAACATGCGAGATCCGACGCTGGGAAATGATGTTTTGACTCGTATTGGTATCCGATCAGGGTGGGAAAACCCGAGCCTGGGCTCAGAAGTACTCAGATATGAAAAATTTTGGTGGGTTTGGATTTCAGAAAACCGAACCTGCACATCTCTAGTTTTTTTATTATTTCAAGAGTGTGCTTTGTTGAGTTATTATATTATTCCTTCATATTGTGGACATTATTCGAAGTTGGATACAACATAAAATTAAAATTAAGCATTTCGTTATCTATTCTGAGTTGAAAGCAAATAATAGACATACTTTAGGCTCCCGCCCCAAGCAAGCAGCAGGAGAAAAATATAACTGGAGGTATGACTTATGCATACGAAAATAAAATCCACACTATAAACATATAGGAAGCCTTTCCCTTCTCAAGCATACTTTATGCTTATTTTAATTTTATTTACAAAAAACAAGTGTCCAGTACACTGTAATCTTGTATTTAAATCTGAGCCGAAGCAGTTGGTTGTGTTCTAGATGTAATTGACCAATCAGATGCATCCTGTGGCCATAATAACATGCATTTGTGATTCAGAAGCCTTCCTGACCACAATCACTGTACTTTGACAGCGACTGCATGCCCCTTCCAACCCTCGTTACAGCTCCCTTGAAAGTCCCTATGCATTTACAATGGTAAAAATTAGAAAGATTTTATTTTGAAAACCTACATGTAGAATTCCGTTTTATTACTGTTTTGGAAAAGTGTATTTATGATGAAGCAAGAACCAAAAAGTATTTCATTGTTTGGTTGCTTAAAAAAAAAAAAAGTACTTAACTTTTTAGTTTTTATATGAAATTTCATATGGAGGTGCCATGAAGACCTGAATCCTTCTGAACTAATGCGACAGAAGCTGTCCTGTACCAGTGCATGGGAAATGGCTGCTTTTAAGGCTAGCATTCCTGGGTCTCCGTTCCAAGCACCCCACATTACTCTCATGCTCAGAATAGTAAATACCGGGCGTATGCTGAAATGAGGCCCTTGCTTTGCTCTTCTGGGAGCAGAGCAAGGAACCTGGTTATTGGATCTGTATCACCTGGCTGGTACTCCACTACATTTTGGAATAGGGCCTAGTGAAGCTGAACAGTATTTTCTCTGGTCTGTACTGCTTTCAGAATCTGCTCCTTTCACTATGAAACTACAGTATCAGTCTGTCACTTCTCCAGAATCACATTGGCTTAATATTTCCATAACTTAAAAATGTCTTATACATGGTCATTTAGTAATTCCTGAGTAAAAGTACTCTCTGCTACTATTAACCTTCAAATACTTGAGTTTACCACAGGTTGTTATTTGCAAACTCTTCTGTAAAACTCATAATATAGTGATATCCAGGAAAAATAATGAATGCACATGCTCTGACTATAGTCAATCGCACATAAAAATGTATATACTAAAATGTTTATTCTCTGTATATGTCTGTCATAAAATGTTCAACATGAGAGCGACATGAGAGCTTGTTAGATTAATCTCTGACAAAGAGTAATGGCCCCCATATATCAGCAATAAATTGCTGCAATGTCCCGATCCTTCGTTGGCTGGATCAGGGAAACGGGAATACTGTATTATACATGTTGAAAACTCCTCATTCTGACTGTTTTTGGTCGAGATCGGTAAATCAGGAATTTTAAACATGTTTTCCACGATTTTCAACTTTTACCCGACAGATCATCAACCATTGTTGGCTGCCGATCAACGAATCCAGTCATCGGGAGTCAGCAGTGCAGGCGAGTCGGGGGAATTGCGGAAGCTGATGGGGTCCATAAGATGTGAAATGTTTCCAGGGTGTGTCAGTGAAGAAGGAGAACCCAGGTCTCTAATAAATTATCCCTCCCGGTGCCAGAAGACACTTTGCAACATGAAATGCAGCTTTTCAGTAGGATCAGACTTGAACAAAGTGGAGTCCAGACTAGGAAAGATCAACCATGGGCTCCCCTATTGTTAAAGGGAAACAAATCCCTGCTGACCTCAGTCTGATGGCCAACATACAATACAAAATCCCAATTCCTCATTCTCATGGCCAATATAGAAGGCAGACTCTACCTGTGGTGATAGATCCCAGTTCTGGTGGCTGGTATACTGTATATATAATGTAGTATTGTAGACCCGTAATTCTATTCTCGTTTACAATGAAGAACCCATACTGATGGCTAAAACATAATGCAGGCCCTAGTTCTAAACTAGCATGCTCTGGGAGAGATGGGAATGCTAGTACAACCAGCATAACCTACAGCCAGGACTTGAAAGGGCCAGTAGGGACACATATAAAAATGCTTTCTTAGTAAGGAGCCCCATTGCTTTTACAACTGGGCTTTTTTTTCACCTAGGGAATGAGGCTCTGAGTCCACTAGTGAATTAAACACTGTGCTGAACATACTTGGGTGGTGACTCATCAAGGGGACTCAGACTGTGGGTATCCCTCCCTCAGATAGTGGGACCAGTCCAGCCTGCTATTGCAAGGGCCCCCATTCTACAAGCCACTCCCCAATAGTAGAAAGTAGAAACTTGGGCTTTGGTGCTTAGATCTTTTTGTGCCATTGCTTTATAGATTTTATTACTCAGGTACAACATTTTCTGTAGTGTTGTACAGTATTAATAATAGAAACATGCAGTAACAACAGGAGAGCAACATACTATTTGAATATTTTTACACAGTACATTACATTTAGTAATTAGTGTTACACAGCTTTTTTTTTTTCATGTGAATAACCGGGGAATAATTTTCACTTTACACCAGGGAATATATTCTGGCTGAGTTTTCAGCTATATAAACAATGGATAACTATGCTAATGTCATCTTGAGTGCAAAAAGGTATGGTATATATTTATTTCAAGTCACTACAGAAAAAAAAACAAAAATAACAGAATCTCAAATAATATATACTGTAGCTAGATGATAGAAATATTTGTAATACACCATTGGTAGGTTTCTGAATACTAGAGATTAATTTGCTAAAAAAAATGTTGTTTTGTGATGCTTAATTAGTTCAATTAGTTAATTAGTTCTAATGCTTAATTAGTTCAATTTCTATTCACAAATAAACATACTGCATGTCATGTAATACTGAATACTGCTCTTATTATGCAGGATTATGTTAGAAATACAGAGTAAAATAATATATATATATATATATATATATATACACACACACACCCGCACACATGTACAAGTAGAAGGATCAGCGGCACTCCAAGGATTTTTCAAACATATGAATTGTATTAAATCATCAAAGATACAAATGAGTCCGCGACTGTACCCACCGACGTTTCAGGGCATAGTATACCCTTTTATCAAGGTGGCAGTCAGACCGCTACAGAAACATGTTAAATAGAGCATAAAAATTATTTTTTTTGTAATGTTCTATTTAACATGTTTCTGTAGCGGTCCGACTGTCACCTTGATAAAAGGGTACACTATGCCCTGAAACGTCGGTGGGTACAGTCGCGGACTCATTTGTATCTTTGATGATTTAATACAATTATTATTATTATTATTACATTTTATTTATAAGGCGCCACATGTGTTTCGCAGCGCCGTACAAAGGACAGTACAGGGGACAAAACATTGCATTACAGTAAATAAACAACAGAAATAGAGTACAGGTAACAGAGCACCACACATTCTCAAGACATAATACAGCTAAGATGTAAGTATCGAGGGAGTGATCATCGTACTACTAGAGGCTGGTGGCCATAGATGGAGATGAGCCTTTACTAGCAGGATAAAGATGGTCGTTGAGTAGGGGAGAGCTGTGAGTGAAATGTGTTGAGACGAGGGCTTAGATACCAAGAGGAAAGAGAGCCCTGCTCTGAAGAGCTAACAATCTAATGGGGAGGGGCGACAGACAGATGACAAGAGGTGCAGGCAAGTGGGAGGTAGCCTGATGGCAGTATGTAAGCAAAGCTGAGATGTTCACGGCATGAGGCAGGGGGGCGGTGGCGCGGATTCAGCTCTGGGTTATGCATTAGAAGGGTATGCTTTGATGAATAGGTGGGTTTTTAGTGCCCGTTTGAAGCTTTGCAAGGTTGGGGAGAGTCTAATGGAGCGGGGGAGTGCGTTCCACTGAAGGGGTGCAGCACGGGCAAAATCCTGAACTCGTGCATATGTTTGAAAAATCCTTGGAGTGCCGCTGATCCTACTACCTGTGTATACCATTGATTATAGAAGGCACCCAGGTATCATTTAATACTTAAGGGAGAATGCCTGTTCACCAATATCATTATATATATATATATATATATATATCTATATATATACACACACACTATATACAGTACATACATACATACATTACTATTTTTCTGGAAAAATAGGTTATGGAACTATGGGTCTGGGGTTGGAGCTATTAAAAAAGTTACAGATGATAGCTAGATAGATAGACAGATAGATAGATAGATAGATAGATAGATAGATAGTTTTTAGAATAGAAGGCACACAAAGTGGACTTTAAAATAAAACTTATCTTATGGAAAATACATTTTGGTCCAGGAGAGGTTCAGGAACCCAGTTCCTGATTGAGTTATATTTAATAATAGGTTTGGGAACTGAGTTCCTGCTGAAAAATATTACAGTATGTATGTGTGTGTGTGTGTGTGTGTGTGTGTGTGTGTGTGTGTGTGTATATTTATATCAGTGATTGCCTGCAGCTTCACTCACGTGGATGTCTGTTATTGTTCAGCGGAAATTACTTTGCAAAGACAGTAGTGCCAACTAATGTCGTGATGTATATTTTAGAGATCAGCAGGTCCAGTTCTCCGAGAACCGGACCCACCGAAAGTTCACGATCCGAATGCGGCTCAGGGTTCCGCTAGACTCGGATCCCAAAACAAGACAAAATGGCATCATACCATTGTCGGATTCTCACAGGGTTTTGGATTCTATAAAGATCGCGGTGATCGGCGCCATTTTCAATCTGGCTGTGGAGAGTGCACTGAACGGACATGTCCGTCTCAGTGCTGGGGCGTGTGGCATGGTCGTGGGGCTGCATCCAGTTGCAAAAATGGGTGATCTTCCATCATTATCAGTCCAGGAGTGCTGGTGTATCTGAGACGAGGTGATCTCATCTACTTGCCCCAGTGTTAAAAAAAAAAACATCCATGGGCTGGTGTGTCTCTGTGTATCAGTCCAGGGGTGCTGTTGTCTATTGCATCTGACAACAAGGGGTGATATCATCTGCCCATATATATCCAGGGGCTCTGCCCCAGTGATAAAACCCCCCAGTATACTGTGTGTGTACATCCAGAGACTGGTGTGTCGTATGTATCAGTATCAGTCCAGGGGTGCTCTGTATGTCATCTGGTGTACCTGACAACAAGGGGTGATCTGTCCATATACATCCAGGGGCTCTGCCCCAGTGTTAAAAAACAACAACTCAGTATACTGTTTGCACATCCAGGGGCTGGTGTGTCTCTATGTGCCAGTCCAGGGGTGCTGTCGTCTGGTGTATCTTACAAAGGGCACTCTGTCCACCTGGAGGTGATCTACCCGGCCATCCAGGGGCTCCTCCCCAGTGTAAAATTTATATAATAAAAGCTAAAAAGCCTCAAATATAATTTTATACATTTTATATACCGGTATATATATATATATATATATATATATTAGTGATGAGCGGGTTCGGTTCCTCGGAATCCGAACCCGCCCGAACTTAACCTTTTTTTTACACGGGTCCGAGCGACTCGGATCCTCCTGCCTTGCTCGGTTAACCCGAGCGCGCCCGAACATCATCATCCCGCTGTCGGATTCTCGCGAGACTCGGATTCTATATAAGGAGCCGCGCGTCGCCGCCATTTTCACACGTGCATTGAGATTGATAGGGAGAGGACGTGGCTGGCGTCCTCTCCGTAATAGAAAAGACTAAGTCTAAGAGTGACATTGTTATAATTGTGGGGAGGATTGGGGACGGGTAGCAGCTGTTAGGGAGTACAGTGCAGGGTTTTGATTATACCACCAGTGATTTTAATCCTTTGTTTCTCTGCCTGAAAAAAACGCTCCACCATATCTGTGGCTGTGCTCACTCAGTGTGCTGCACTGCTGCATGATATATCTGTGCTGAGTGCACTGCTCTGCTCACACTGCCTAATTGTGGGGACTGGGGAGCAGTTATAGCAGGAGTACAGTGCACAGTTTTGCTGACAGTGACCACCAGTCCAGTATACGTTTGTCTGCCTGAAAAACACTGTGGTGTTTTTTTTTTCTTTCTTCATGCTAGTTTGTTTAGCAGTCTGCTGACAGTGTCCACCAGGTCCGTTATACAGTATATTATATATATATAAGCAGCAGTACGGTAGGCCACGGCTGTACCTACCTCTGTGTCGTCAGTGCACTCGTCGTCCATAACTATAAGTAATACTATACTATCCATCCATCTACATTGTATACCTGTGGTGTTTTTTTTTCTTTCTTCATACTAGTTTAGCAGTCTGCTGACAGTGTCCACCAGGTCCGTTATACAGTATATTATATATATATAAGCAGCAGTACGGTAGGCCACTGCTGTACCTACCTCTGTGTCGTCACTCGTCGTCCATAAGTATAAGTAATACTACACTATCCATCCATCTACATTGTATACCTGTGGTGGCTTTTAGATGTGCGCAAAATATGGAGAACAAAAATGTGGAGGTTAAAAAAATAGGGAAAGAGCAAGATCCACTTCCACCTCGTGCTGAAGCTGCTGCCACTAGTCATGGCCGAGACGATGAAATGCCATCAACGTCGTCTGCCAAGGCCGATGCCCAATGTCATAGTACAGAGCATGTAAAATCCAAAACACAAAAGATCAGTAAAATAATCACCCAAAAATCAAAATTAAAAGCATCTGAGGAGAAGCGTAAACTTGCCAATATGCCATTTACGACACGGAGTGGCAAGGAACGGCTGAGGCCCTGGCCTATGTTCATGGCTAGTGGTTCAGCTTCACATGAGGATGGAAGCACTCATCCTCTCGCTAGAAAAAAGAAAAGACTTGCGGCAAAAGCACAGCAAAGAACTGTGCGTTCTTCGAAATCACAAATCCCAAAGGAGAGTCCAATTGTGTCGGTTGCGATGCCTGACCTTCCCAACACTGGACGGGAAGAGCTTGCGCCTTCCACCATTTGCACGCCCCCTGCAAGTGTTGAAAGGAGCACCCGCAGTCCAGTTCCTGATAGTGAAATTGAAGATGTCAGTGTTGAAGTACACCAGGATGAGGATATGGGTGTTGCTGGCGCTGGGGAGGAAATTGACAAGGAGGATTCTGATGGTGAGGTGGTTTGTTTAAGTCAGGCACCCGGGGAGACATCTGTTGTCCGTGGGAGGAATAGGGCCATTGACATGCCTGGTGAAAATACCAAAAAAATCAGCTCTTCAGTGTGGAAGTATTTCAACAGAAATGCGGACAACAGGTGTCAAGCCGTGTGTTGCCTTTGTCAAGCTGTAATAAGTAGGGGTAAGGACGTTGACCACCTCGGAACATCCTCCCTTATACGTCACCTGCAGCGCATTCATAATAAGTCAGTGACAAGTTCAAAAACTTTGGGCGACAGCGGAAGCAGTCCACTGACCAGTAAATACCTTCCTCTTGTAACACAAACCACACCACCAACTCCCTCAGTGTCAATTTCCTCCTTACCCAGGAAAGCCAATAGTCCTGCAGGCCATGTCACTGGCAAGTCTGACGAGTCCTCTCCTGGCTGGGATTCCTCCGATGCATCCTTGAGTGTAATGCCTACTGCTGCTGGCGCTGCTGTTGTTGCTGCTGGGAGTCGATCGTCATCCCAGAGGGGAAGTCGGAAGACCACTTGTACTACTTCCAGTAAGCAATTGACTGTCCAACAGTCCTTTGCGAGGAAGATGAAATATCACAGCAGTCATCCTGTTGCAAAGCGGATAACTGAGGCCTTGACAACTATGTTGGTGTTAGACGTGCGTCCGGTATCCGCCGTTAGTTCACAGGGAACTAGACAATTTCTTGAGGTAGTGTGCCCCCGTTACCAAATACCATCTAGGTTCCACTTCTCTAGGCAGGCGATACCGAGAATGTACACGGACGTCAGAAAAAGACTCACCAGTGTCCTAAAAAATGCAGTTGTACCCAATGTCCACTTAACCACGGACATGTGGACAAGTGGAGCAGGGCAAACTCAGGACTACATGACTGTGACAGCCCACTGGGTAGATGTATTGCCTCCAGCTGCAAGAACAGCAGCGGCGGCACCAGTAGCAACATCTCGCAAACGCCAACTCGTTCCTAGGCAGGCTACGCTTTGTATCACCGCTTTCCAGAATATGCACACAGCTGAAAACCTCTTACGGCAACTGAGGAAGATCATCGCAGAATGGCTTACCCCAATTGGACTCTCCTGGGAATTTGTGGCATCGGACAACGCCAGCAATATTGTGCGTGCATTACATCTGGGCAAATTCCAGCACATCCCATGTTTTGCACATACCTTGAATTTGGTGGTGCAGAATTATTTAAAAAACGACCGGGGCGTGCAAGAGATGCTGTCGGTGGCCAGACGAATTGCGGGCCACTTTCGGCGTACAGGCACCGCGTACAGAAGACTGGAGCACCACAAAAAAAACCTGAACCTGCCCTGCCATCATCTGAAGCAAGAGGTGGTAACGAGGTGGAATTCAACCTTCTATATGCTTCAGAGGATGGAGGAGCAGCAAAAGGCCATTCAAGCCTATACATCTGGCCACGATATAGGCAAAGGAGGTGGAATGCACCTGTCTCAAGCGCAGTGGAGAATGATTTCAACGTTGTGCAAGGTTCTGCTGCCCTTTGAACTTGCCACACGTGAAGTCAGTTCAGACACTGCCAGCCTGAGTCAGGTCATTCTTCTCATCAGGTTTTTGCAGAAGAAGCTGGAGGCATTGAAGGAGGAGCTATAACAGAGCGATTCTGCTAGGCATGTGGGACTTGTGGATGGAGCCCTTCATTCGCTTAACCAGGATTCACGTGTGGTCAATCTGTTGAAATCAGAGCACTACATTTTGGCCACCGTGCTCGATCCTAGATTTAAAACCTACGTTGGATCTCTCTTTCCGGCAGACACAAGTCTGCAGGGGTTCAAAGAACTGCTGGTGAGAAAATTGTCAAGTCAAGCGGAACGCGACCTGTCAACATCTCCTCCTTCACATTCTCCCGCAACTGGGGGTGTGAGGAAAAGGCTACGAATTCCGAGCCCACCCGCTGGCGGTGATGCAGGGCAGTCTGGAGCGACTGCTGATGCTGACATCTGGTCCGGACTGAAGGACCTGCCAACGATTACTGACATGTCGTCTACTGTCACTGCATATGATTCTCTCACCATTGAAAGAATGGTGGAAGATTATATGAGTGACGGCATCCAAGTAGGTACGTCAGACAGTCAGTACGTATACTGGCAGGAAAAAGAGGCAATTTTGAGGCCCTTGCACAAACTGGCTTTATTCTACCTAAGTTGCCCTCCCTCCAGTGTGTACTCCGAAAGAGTGTTTAGTGCCGCCGCTCACCTTGTCAGCAATCGGCGTACGAGGTTACTTCCAGAAAATGTGGAGAAGATGATGTTCATTAAAATGAATTATAATCAATTCCTCCATGGAGACATTCACCAGCAGCAATTGCCTCCAGAAAGTACACGGGGATCTGAGATGGTGGATTCCAGTGGGGACGAATTAATAATCTGTGAGGAGGGGGATGTACACAGTGAAAGGGGTGATGAATCGGACGATGATGATGAGGTGGACATCTTGCCTCTGTAGAGCCAGTTTGTGCAAGGAGAGATTGATTGCTTCTTTTTTGGTGGGGGCCCAAACCAACCAGTCATTTCAGTCACAGTCGTGTGGCAGACCCTGTCGCTGAAATGATGGGTTGGTTAAAGTGTGCATGTCCTGTTTATACAACATAAGGGTGGGTGGGAGGGCCCAAGGACAATTCCATCTTGCACCTCTTTTTTCTTTCATTTTTCTTTGCGTCATGTGCTGTTTGGGGAGTATTTTTTGGAAGGGCCATCCTGCGTGACACTGCAGTGCCACTCCTAGATGGGCCAGGTGTTTGTGTCGGCCACTAGGGTCGCTTAGCTTACTCACACAACTACCTCATTGCGCCTCTTTTTTTTTCTTCTTTGCGTCATGTGCTGTTTGGGGAGTATTTTTGGGAAGGGCCATCCTGCCTGACACTGCAGTGCCACTCCTAGATGGGCCAGGTGTTTGTGTCGGCCACTAGGGTCGCTTAGCTTACTCACACAGCTACCTCATTGCGCCTCTTTTTTTTCTTCTTTGCGTCATGTGCTGTTTGGGGAGTATTTTTTGGAAGGGCCATCCTGTGTGACACTGCAGTGCCACTCCTAGATGGGCCAGGTGTTTGTGTCGGCCACTAGGGTCGCTTAGCTTACTCACACAGCTACCTCATTGCACCTCTTTTTTTTCTTCTATGCGTCATGTGCTGCTTGGGGAGTATTTTTTGGAAGGGCCATCCTGCGTGACACTGCAGTGCCACTCCTAGATGGGCCAGGTGTTTGTGTCGGCCACTAGGGTCGCTTAGCTTACTCACACAGCTACCTCATTGCGCCTCTTTTTTTTCTTCTTTGTGTCATGTGCTGTTTGGGGAGTATTTTTTGGAAGGGCCATCCTGCCTGACACTGCAGTGCCACTCCTAGATGGGCCAGGTGTTTGTGTCGGCCACTAGGGTCGCTTAGCTTACTCACACAGCTACCTCATTGTGCCTCTTTTTTTTCTTCTTTGCGTCATGTGCTGTTTGGGGAGTATTTTTTGGAAGGGCCATCCTGCCTGACACTGCAGTGCCACTCCTAGATGGGCCAGGTGTTTGTGTCGGCCACTAGGGTCGCTTAGCTTAGCCATCCAGCGACCTCGGTGCAAATTTTAGGACTAAAAATAATATTGTGAGGTGTGAGGTGTTCAGAATAGACTGAAAATGAGTGAAATTATGGTTATTGAGGTTAATAATACTATGGGATCAAAATGACTCCCAAATTCAATGATTTAAGCTGTTTTTTTAGGGTTTTTTGAAAAAAACACCCGAATCCAAAACACACCCGAATCCGACAAAAAAAATTCGGTGAGGTTTTGGCAAAACGCGTTCGAACCCAAAACACGGCGGCGGAACCGAACCCAAAACCAAAACACAAAACCCGAAAAATGTCCGGTGCACATCACTAATATACATACATACTAACATACAGGTTGAGTATCTCGCATCCGAAATGCTTGGGACCAGAAGTTTTTTTGAATTTCAGATTTTTCCATATTTTGGAATGATTGCATACCATAATGAGATATCTTGGCGATGGGACCAAAGTATAAGCACAGAATACATTTATGTTTCATATACACCTTATACACACAGCCTGAAGGTCATTTTATCCAATATATTTTATAACTTTGTGCATTAAACAAAGTTTGTATACATACACACAATTCATTTGTTTCATATACACTTTATACAAACAGCCTGAAGGTCATTTAATACAATATTTTGTAATAACTTTGTGTATTAACAAAGTTTGTGTACATTGAGCCATTTCGAAAAATAAGATTTTACTCACCGGTAAATCTATTTCTCGTAGTCCGTAGTGGATGCTGGGGACTCCGTAAGGACCATGGGGAATAGACGGGCTCCGCAGGAGACAGGGCACTCTAAGAAAGAATTAGGACTACTGGTGTGCACTGGCTCCTCCCTCTATGTCCCTCCTCCAGACCTCAGTTAAGGAAACTGTGCCCGGAAGAGCTGACAGTACAAGGAAAGGATTTTGGAATCCAGGGTAAGACTCATACCAGCCACACCAATCACACCGTATAACTTGTGATAACTTACCCAGTTAACAGTATGAACAACAACAGAGCATCAGACAACCTGATGCAAACATAACATAACCCTTAGTTAAGCAATAACTATATACAAGTATTGCAGAAGAAGTCAGCACTTGGGACGGGCGCCCAGCATCCACTACGGACTACGAGAAATAGATTTACCGGTGAGTAAAATCTTATTTTCTCTAACGTCCTAGTGGATGCTGGGGACTCCGTAAGGACCATGGGGATTATACCAAAGCTCCCAAATGGGCGGGAGAGTGCGGATGACTCTGCAGCACTGACTGAGCAAACACAAGGTCCTCCTCAGCCAGGGTATCAAACTTATAGAATTTTGCAAACGTGTTTGAACCCGACCAAGTAGCTGCTCGGCAAAGCTGTAATGCCGAGACCCCTCGGGAATCCGCCCAAGAAGAGCCCACCTTCCTTGTGGAATGGGCTGTTACAGATCTTGGATGCGGCAATCCAGCCGCAGAATGAGCCTGCTGAATCGTGTTACAGATCCAGCGAGCAATAGTTTGCTTTGAAGCAGGAGCACCCAGCTTTTTGGATGCATACAGGATAAACAGCGAGTCAGTTTTCCTGACTCCAGCCGTTCTGGCTACATAAATCTTCAAAGCCCTGACTACATCTAGTAATTTGGAATCCTCCAAGTCACGAGTAGCCACAGGCACCACAATAGGATGGTTCTAATGAAAAGATGACACCACTTTTGGCAGAAATTGCGGACGAGTCCGTAATTCTGCCCTGTCTATATGGAAAACCAGATAGGGGCTTTTATGTGACAAAGCCGCCAATTCTGACACACGCTTAGCCAAAGCTATGGCCAAAAGCATGACCACCTTCCACATGAGATATTTTAACTCCACGGTTTTAAGTGGCTCAAACCAGTGTGATTTCAGGAAACTCAACACCACGTTAAGATCGCAAGGTGCCACTGGTGGCACAAAAGGGGCTGAATATGCAGCACTCCCTTTACAAACGTCTGAACTTCAGGAAGAGAAGCCAGTTCCTTTTGAAAGAAAATGGATAGGGCTGAAATCTGGACCTTAATGGACCCCAATTTTAAGCCCAAAGTCACTCCCGACTGTAGGAAGTGAAGGAAACGACCCTGCTGGAATTCCTCTGTAGGGGCATTCCTGCCCTGTCTATATGGAAAACCAGATAGGGGCTTTTATGTGACAAAGCCGCAAATTCTGACACACGCCTAGCCAAAGCTATGGCCAAAAGCATGACCACCTTCCACATGAGATATTTTAACTCCACGGTTTTAAGTGGCTCAAACCAGTGTGATTTCAGGAAACTCAACACCACGTTAAGATCGCAAGGTGCCACTGGTGGCACAAAAGGGGCTGAATATGCAGCACTCCCTTTACAAACGTCTGAACTTCAGGAAGAGAAGCCAGTTCCTTTTGAAAGAAAATGGATAGGGCTGAAATCTGGACCTTAATGGACCCCAATTTTAAGCCCAAAGTCACTCCCGACTGTAGGAAGTGAAGGAAACGACCCTGCTGGAATTCCTCTGTAGGGGCATTCCTGGCCTCACACCAAGCAACATATTTTCGCCATATACGGTGAAAATGCTTAGCCGTCACATCCTTCCTAGCCTTTATTAGCGTAGGAATAACCTCATCCGGAATGCCTCTTTCTGTTAGGATCCGGCGTTCAACCGCCATGCCGTCAAACGCTGCCGCGGTAAGTCTTGGAACAGACAGGGCCCCTGTTGCAACAGATCCTGTCTGAGAGGCAGAGGCCATGGGTCCTCTGTGAGCATTTCTTGCAGTTCCGGATACCAAGTCCTTCTTGGCCAATCCAGAACAATGAGTATTATTCTCACTCCTCTTTTTCTTACGATTCTCAGCACCTTGGGTATGAGAGGAAGAGGAGGAAACACATAAACCGTCTGGAACACCCACGGTGTCACTAGTGCGTCCACAGCTATCGCCTGAGGGTCTCTTGACCTGGCACAATACATTTGTAGCTTTTTGTTGAGGCGGGATGCCATCATGTCCACCTGTGGCAGTACCCAACGACTTGTAATCTGTGTGAAGACTTCTTGATGAAGTCCCCACTCTCCCGGGTGGAGGTTGTGCCTGCTGAGGAAGTCTGCTTCCCAGTTGTCCACTCCCGGAATGAACACTGCTGACAGTGCTTTTACGTGATTCTCCGCCCCACGAAGAATTCTGGTGGTTTTCGCCATCGCCACCCTGCTCCTTGTGCCGCCTTGGCGGTTTACATGAGCCACTGCGGTGATGTTGTCTACCTGAATCAGCACAGGTTGGTTGCGAAGCAGAGGCTCCGCTTGACTTAGGGGGTTGTATATGGCCCTTAGTTCCAGGATATTGATGTGCAGACAAGTCTCCTGACTTGACCATAGACCCTGGAAATTTCTTTCCTGTGTGACTGCCCCCCCACCCTTGGAGGCTTGCATCCGTGGTCACCAGGACCTAGTCCTGAATGCCGAACCTGCGACCCTCGATAAGGTGAGCACTCTGCAGCCACCACAGAAGAGACACCCTGGCCCTGGGGGATAGGGTGATCAGCCACTGCATCTGAAGATGCGATCCGGACTACCTGTGCAACAGATCCCGCTGAAAGGTCCTTGCATGGAACCTGCTGAAGTGAATGGCTTCGTATGATGCCACCATCTTTCCCAGGACTCGCGTGCATTGATGCACCGACACCTGTTTTGGTTTTAAGAGGCCTCTGACCAGAGTCACGAGCTCCTGAGCCTTCTCCGCCGGGAGAAAAACCTTCTTCTGGTCTGTGTCCAGAATCATGCCCAGGAAGGGCAGACGCGTCGTAGGAATCAGCTGCGACTTTGGAATATTCAGAATCCAGCCGTGCTGTTGCAACACTTCCCGAGAGTGTGCTTACGCTGATCAGCAACTGCTCTCTGGACCTCGCCTTTATGAGGAGATCGTCCCAGTATGGAATAATTGTGACTCCTTGCTTTCGCAGAAGCACCATCATTTCTGCCATTACCTTGGTAAATATTCTCGGTGCCGTGGACAGACCAAACGGCAACGTCTGGAATGGGTAATGACAATCCTGTACCACAAATCTGAGGTACGCCTGATGAGGTGGATAAATGGGGACATGAAGGTATGCATCCTTTATGTCCAGAGACACCATAAAATCCCCCCCTTCCAGGCTTGCGATGACCGCTCTGAGCGATTCCATCTTGAACTTGAACCTTTTCAGGTATATGTTCAGGGATTTTAAATTCAATATGGGTCTGACCAAACCTTCCGGTTTCGGTACTACAAACATGGTCGAATAATAACCCTTTCCTTGTTGAAGGAGGGGAACCTTGACCACCACCTGCTGAAGATACAATTTGTGAATTGCAGTTAACACTGTTTTCCTCTCATGGGTGGAAGCCGGCAGGGCCGTCGGTGAGGGGGCATCTTCTCAAAGTCCAGCTTGCATCCCTGAGACACAATATCTATTGCCCAGGGATCTAACGGGGAGTGAACCCACTTGTGGCTGAACTTACGCATGCGTGCCCCCACCGGGCCTAGCTCCGCCTGTGGAGCCCCAGCAACATGCGGTGGATTATTGTAGAGGCCGGGGAGGACTTCTGTTCCTGGGACCTAGCTGTGTTGTGCAGCTTCTTTCCTCTGCCCCCACCTCTGGCAAGAATGGACGCACCTCAGACTTTCTTGTTTCTTTGTTCTAAAGGCTGCATTTGATAATGTTGTGCTTTCCTAGGCTGTGCAGGAATATAAGGCAAAACATCAGAATTACCAGCTATAGCTGGGGAGACCAGGTCCGAGAACCCTTCTCCACACAATCTCAGCCTTCCATATGCCTCTTAAGTCGGCATCATCTGTCCATTGCATATTCTACAGGACACGTCAAGCAGAAATCGACATAGCTTTGTCTCTAGAACCCAGTATACTCATATCTCTTTGGGCATGTTTTATATATATATATATATATATATATATATATATATATATATATAAATCTCTTAAGACAGCATTAATATATATATATCTCTATATATACATATATCTATATATATCTACATACTAGGGTCTCAATCTCTGCTGATAAGGTACCTGTCCACGCTGCTCCATCGCTATAAACCCATGCCGACACAATCGCCGGTCTGAGTAGTGTACCAGAATGTGCCCGCTATCTGCAGGATCACTGAGAATAGCTGTTACGACAGGTTACCTTTTGGGCAAACGTGACACCCTAGGGGAAGATTCCCATCGTATCCTGGCCCTAGTGGGGAAAGGATACTGCCTGAGAATTCTTTGTGGGAAACTGCAGTCTCTTGTCTGGAGATTCCCGCTCTTTTTCCTCATGAGAGGAGGGAAATTTACCTCAGCTTTCTTCCCCTTAAACATGTGTACCCTTGTGTCAGGGACAGATGAGTCATCAGTGATATAGAAAACATCTTTCATTACAATAATCATATATTGAATACTTTTCTGTCATTTTGGCTGTAACTTTGCATTATTGTAGTCGACACTGGAGTCAATCTCCGTGTCGACATCAGTGTTTATTATTTTGGATAGTGAGCATTGAGAGACACTGAAGGTCTCTGCGACAGAGTGACAGACATGGGTAGATTTCCTGTCTGTTCTCTAATCTTTTGTGCAATAAATTCACCTCAGCACTTAAGTACACATATCCAACAGGTGTCAGCGTTGTCGACGGAGACACCCTCACACACACATATTTGCTCTATCTCCTCCTTAGGGGAGCCTTTTACCTCAGACATGTCGACACACACGTACCGACACACCACACACACAGGGGATGCTCTATTTGAAGACAGTTCCCCCACAAGGCCCTTTGGAGAAACAGAGAGAGAGTATGCTAGCACACACCCCAGCGCTATATGACCCAGGATTCACACAGTAACGTAGTGTTAACCCAGTAGCTGCTGTATATATTGTTTTTACGCCAATTTACGTGCCCCCCTCTCTTTTCACCCTCTTCTATCATGCTTCTGCAGGGGAGAGCCTGGGGAGCTTCCTCTCAGCGGAGCTGTGGAGAGAAAATGGCGCTGGTGAGTGCTGAGGAAGAAGCCCCGCCCTCTCAGCGGCGGGCTTCTGTCCCACGATTTTGTGAAAAATAATGGCGGGGGCTCATGCATATCAACAGTGCTGTATATATGCTCTATTTTGCCAGGAGGTACTCAATTGCTGCCCAGGGCGCCCCCCCCCCTGCGCCCTGCACCCTACAGTGACCGGAGTGTGTGGGTTAGTGTGGGAGCAATGGCGCACAGCTGCAGTGCTGTACGCTACCTCATATGAAGACAGGAGTCTTCTGCCGCCGATTTTGATGTCTTCTTGCTTCACTCGCCGGCTTCTGTCTTCTGGCTCTGCGAGGGGGGCGGCGGCGCGGCTCCGGGAACGGACGACCAAGGGTGAGTTCCTGTGTTCGATCCCTCTGGAGATAATGGTGTCCAGTAGCCTAAGAAGCGCAACCTATCCGCAGTTAGTAGGTTTGCTTCTCTCCCCTCAGTCCTACATAGCAGAGAGTCTGTTGCCAGCAGATCTCTCTGAAAATAAAAAATCCTAACAAAATACTTTCTTATTAGCAAGCTCAGGAGAGCTCACTAAAGTGCACCCAGCTCTGTCCGGGCACAGATTCTAACTGAGGTATGGAGGAGGGACATAGAGGGAGGAGCCAGTGCACACCAGTAGTCCTAATTCTTTCTTAAAGGCCCAACACACTGGCCGATATTCTGAAAGATATGAACTATCTCGTTCATAAATGAACGAGAACTCGTTCATATCTTTCAGTGTGGAGACTCCAGCGATGAACGATGCGCGGCCCCGCGCTCGTTCATCGCTGGTCTCCCGTCGGCTGTGCATGCAGGCCAATATGGACGATCTCGTCCATATTTGCCTGCACTTCAATGCAGCCGCGTGACGGGGGGAGTGTAGAAACTTCACTCCCCCCGTCACTGCCCCCCCGCCGCCGGGTCGCTCGTCGGCCGTAACGGCCGTCGGGCACCTCGGCGGCGCATCGGGAAATGAGTAGGGCCCTTTAGAGTGCCCTGTCTCCTGCGGAGCCCGTCTATTCCCCATGGTCCTTACGGAGTCCCCAGCATCCACTAGGACGTTAGAGAAACAAAGGTTTCACTATCTCAGCTCACTCCAAAAATTCCATATTTCTGAATATTCCGTACTTAACCTGTAAATGTATTTATTTGTGTTGTACCCCAGTTCAATTTTAATTTTAATTTTAGAAATACTGCCGGTCAGCATATTATTATTTCTGACTCATACACGTATTGTGCAACACTGTTGGTGAAATGAAACCACAGTGTGATTATTATTTCGTACACATACACATATTTTTACAACACTGTTGGTGAAATTAAACTGCTGTGTTTGATTATTATTTTGTACTCATACACATATTTTTGCGACACTGTTGGTGAAATTAAACTGCAGTGTTTATTATTTTGTACTCATACACATATTTTTGCGACACTGTTGGTAAAATTAAACTGCAGTGTTTGATTACTATTTCTGACTTGTATTGTGCGACACTAAAGGTGGTACATTTTTTGTACAAATTGTGGTGTGTGCTGTAACCCACTTCATTCTGGTGTATCTGAGAAGAGGTGATCACATCTACCTGCCCCAGTGTTAAAAAAAACATCCAGGGGCTGGTGTGTCTCTGTGTATCAGTCCAGGGGTGCTGTAGTCTATTGCATCTGACAACAAGGGTGGATCTCATCTGTCCATATATATCCGGGGGCTCTGCTCCAGTGATAAAACCCCCCAGTATACTGTGTGTGTACATCCAGAGACTGGTGTGTCGTATATGTATCAGTATCAGTATCAGTCCAGGGGTGCTCTGTATGTCATCTGGTGTACCTGACAACAAGGGGTGATCTGTCCATATACATCCAGGGGCTCTGCCCCAGTGTTAAAAAACAACAACTCAGTATACTGTTTGTACATCCAGGGGCTGGTTTGTCTCTATGTGTCAGTCCAGGGGTGCTGTCGTCTGGTGTATCTTACAAAGGGCACTCTGTCCACCTGGAGGTGATCTACCCAGCCATCCAGGGGCTCCTCCCCAGCGTAAAATGTATACAGGTTGAGTATCCCTTATCCAAAATGCTTGGGACCAGAGGGATTTTGGATATCGGATTTTTCCGTATTTTGGAATAATTGCATACCATAATGAGATATCATGGCGATGGGACCTAAATCTAAGCATAGAATGCATTTATGTTACATATACACCTTATACACACAGCCTGAAGGTCATTTTAGCCAATATTTTTTATAACTTTGTGCATTAAACAAAGTGTGTGTACATTCACACAATTCATTTATGTTTCATATACACCTTATACACACAGCCTGAAGGTCATTTAATACAATATGTATAATAACTTTGTGTATTAAACAAAGTTTGTGTACATAGAGCCATCAAAAAACAAAGGTTTCACTATCTCACTCTCACTCAAAAAAGTCCGTATTTCGGAATATTCCGTATTTCGGAATATTTGGATATGGGATACTCAACCTGTATAATAAAAGCTAATAAGCCTAAATATAACTTTATACATTTTATATATATATATATATATATATATATATATATACATACATACATACATACATACATACATACATACAAACTAACATACAGGTTGAGTATCTCATATCTGAGATTCGTGTTTGTGGATAGATATGGAGGACATATACTAGTGGTGCAGGTGGTGCTACCAGGCATGACGATACAAGCCCGTCAACGTCATCTACTAATGCCCGGGGGCATAAAGGGCTCAAGTCAGGGCATGTAAAAATCATTTAATTTTAGCCGAAACAAGATGAAAACAATATTGTGAGCTGTGAGGTGGTCAAAATTGACTGGAAATGAGTGGAAATTAATGCTATTGAGGTTTAATAATACTGTAGGAACAAAAAGAGGCCCACATTCTGTTATTTTAGCTGTTTTTATGATATATATATATATATTTTTTAAATATACATTTCCAAAACAAGAACCCAAAACCTGAGATTTGGGCCGGTACACATCTCTAGTATTTTTTATATTGTGCATACTGATCACAAAATTTATTTGAAAACAATATTTGCAGTTTTTCCTTCAGGGATTAACACAAAAAGATGCTTCGGGCTACTAACTCGTGAGTGAGCCATGTAAAGCTGCCCATGGAAGAAGCAGCTGGTCCTGAGATCTATGCCTGCAGCCTGAACATTTGCTCCTGTGACTTGTTGATCGTCATAGGGGGAATAGAATAGTGTGGCAAGTGTAGAGAGCACTTAAGGGGACTCAGTGCGCACACTGCTGGGATTCTGGATGTCGGATTTCCGGCGTCGGTCTTCTGATCACTGGGATCCCGACTGCCGTGGTCGCATACTGAATCCTGGAGTAAACACAGTCTCACATGCACCACTTCCCTTCAGAATCTCTGCCTCAATTAGATTCCTCTGCAGAGCAGGCACTTTTTTAAGGGGCACATCCAATAGTCAGCGATGATCTCGCAGGTGCGAGTCATCGCTGCAGTGGCCGCACTTTCTAGAGGCCTAAATTTGCACAAAAGTTCTCCCCTTCCCATAGAGATCAGAGTAATTTTGTGCAAATTCAGCCCATGAAGGGTGCGAGATCAGATGCCGTTGCCAGCATTGAAATGCCATGGCAATGGTACATCGCACCCTTCGAGGCTAATTGGACTGACCCCCAAGTTGGGTTCCGTTGCACAACTTGGGCAGAGCCAAGTTCCGCAGAAGCATCGTCAGAACACCAACTTTCGGTGTTCTGAATGTTAAGCATCTGCTTCTTCCTTTATTGCTCCTCTCGTTGATGCCACGTTGAGATCATACATACTTTAGTTTCTTTCTAGGTCACTAAGCTATACAATAGTGAAAACGCGGTCCAAATTCATCCAGTAGTTATGCATGATGCCGGAACGAAAAGTTTTTTTATTTTTTTGTCTCCATAGTTCATAGACAGTCCCTAGAAGTATATTTGCTACATACAGAATATATATACTTTTAAGCTGGCCATACACTAGGTCGATATTGAGTACGAATGTACAATTTCGGTGACTCATTCGATGCATCTTGTGCACATTGTGCATGTTTTGGGTACGATTACGATTCAATGCACGTCCCGTGGGTGGAACGTCGCATCCTCAGATCATATATGCAGCCCATATTATCTGTTGTAATTGTATGAACATCGTACTACGATTTTTACACATACGATACATCGTACGTTTTTGAGTGGCATTTCCCTAGATTTTTTTTTTAGTGAGGCACACAGTCGATTATTTAACGACGTGCCAGTAGCACATTGTGTGTCAGGGACTGCCAGGGAGCTGCCGGGGAGGTTGAAGTTAAATTGTGATACGACTCACTGTGAGTCACTCACATCGGATGCGGGTCGTCCTTATGTGTGGCCAGCTTTAGTTTCCAGAAACAATCACTTGCTAGCTATACAAACATAATAAGTCACATAAAATCAACCAGTAAAGGATAGGATATGTATACAATTTAAAATTAGTCCAATTCTGTGTATCTATAATAATTATGGTTTTAATGTCAAATAGAATCAAATGATGTTATTTAAATGATTGAATACAGATTTGCTATTGAGAATTTATAGTTAATAAGTAGTAATTAAATTCAAAAGACAAACACCACAAATAAATAAATGCATAACAAGCCTTAAAAATAAGGGAGGCAGGGCAAAGTTCAACTGCAGTATGGTGTAGACTATAGCTAATGTTAATAAGCTAATATTGAAAGCTGGCTAAATTGTGGAGGAAACTATACAATAAAGAACTAAGCATGTGAGCAGGGCCCTCCTACCTAATGTTATTAACCAATTTTGTTTTATCACTGTTGTTTCCAATTGTAAAGTGCAATAGAATTTCCTGCGCTATATAAGAAACTGTTAATAAAAAAATGTCAGCGTCCGGGGTCTTACCGGCACGCCGGGGCTGCAAGGTCTGCTGTGCAGGCGGATTGTGGGCAGCGATGGAGGAGGGCTGCTGCGGTGGGTCCGCTTGTGGTGGGTAGGCGGCGGTGGGGGGCCTGCTCGTGGCGGCGGGATGCCGCTGCAGCGGATCTCACTCACGGCGGTTGCTAGGAGACCAAGGACAGGGGAGTGTCTGGCTGCCAGCAGAAAGGTCTGCCTTACAGGGAGCCGCCATGTTGGAGACCAATTCTAAAGCAATGGTGCAGGCTTCCTGTGTATCCAGGCCAATCCAGGGAGATCTCTCCTTAAAAAAGGGGGCTGGTTTATGACAGGGGTGCGAGTGCTTCAAGTTACAACCCAGTTGTAGTTGCTATAGCTCTGTGCTCCCAGGATTCTTGCCGTGTCCTGGTTACTCCCTGGCTCTGCTTTGCCGTCATTTAGTTGCTGCCACAGTCCTGCCATTTCTAACTTACTGCCGCCTGTGAAAGCGCTCCTGAAAACCCCGACCCAGTAAGGGCGTCTGGGCACGGACTGTCCCCGTGCCTTTCAGCCTGGTCTCTCAAGCTACAGTTCACAAGGCCGTGCCTTTCAGCCTCGTCTCTCAAGCCACAGTTCACAAGGCCGTGCCTTTCAGCCTCGTCTCTCAAGCCACAGTTCACAATGCCGTGCCTTTCAACATCGTCTCTCAAGCCACAGTTCACAAGGCAGTGCCTTTCAGCCTCGTCTCTCAATCCACAGTTCACAAGGCCGTGCCTTTCAGCCTCGTCACTCAAGCCACAGTTCACAAGTCTGCAGTTCAGCCTTGTCATACAAACCACAGACAACAAATCCACAGTTCATCCTCGTCATTCAAGCCACCACCTACGAGTCCGCAGATCCTTGTCTTCAGTTTTGTTCAGCTACGAATACCTGCCTTCTTGCCCTGCCTACGTTCTCTATTTGTCTCGTGTCCCATGAGAAGGAACTATATCCAGCCCCCTCGTCTTCTTCATCCGCAGACAATTTCTTCCTTAGGCAAATCTCAGATGCCGGATCTTCAAACCCAGCCAAGAGTGACAAAAAAAGGCACGTATAGTGGATAGTATACAACAAAGACTTAAATTCTACTATGTAGACTCACTATCCTGGTCAATAGTATAGAAATTCTTGCACATCCCATACAATGGCTAATACATATTGAAGGCTTTAGTTCTAGGGGCTTGTATTCAAAGTTAACTCAATTTTTCTGCTGTACTTGCTCCTAGAGGTAATACAATAATGGTGAACTAAAGCTCTTTTAAAAGTCAAGAGGATCTCATGAGCACAGTAACTAATGTATGATGTGATCCTACAATGACTGTTCAGAGCAGCTGTCGCCAACCTGTCACTCGCAAATAACGGGCAATCTGGGTTGCTCGACTCCTTCTCACTGCAACTGACTCCCCTGTTGGTCCGTAGCACTCTGCCTCAGAGGAGAAAGACTCTAGAGGTCATACTTTACTTCTAGCGTCTGACAGGGAGCAAAGTGCTATAGCTACAGATGTGTCTGCTTACATCTTTGCTCTGTGCGCTTTAAGTCGCGTTACACATAATGTGTGAGTACTGTGTGACTCGGTAGTACAGAGCGATGCACGAGCAGCTTCTTCTGATTAAAATGCTATGCATGCCTTTATTCTATGTGCAGGGGCAGATTTAGGGGTGAGTCCACCCCTAGGCACATCCCCCCCCCCCAATCACGTCATTACCCCCTACGTTTCTGGTGCCATTCTGGATGCCTTGAGAACATTAAAGCAGCCCCAGCATCACCCTACTACCAAATCCTGGATCACATGCTGCTGCACATTGTCCCACCCCTGTCAGTTGCTAAATAGAGTATAAAAAAAAATAAGTTATAATGATGAAAAAAAAGAATCACCTGGCTTTTATCAGCCTGGTGTGCTGCCCCCAGCAAGTGCTGCTCCTAGGCACATACCTCATGTGCCTAGTGGGAAATCCGCTACAGTCTATGTGTGACTGAGTATGTATTTGCATACAAAATGCTATGCTTCACTGTTTTCCTGGACATGGCATTTCGGCTCTCGATACTGCCGCATGTACACACAGAATATAGGCAGACCGCAGTTCATTTTAATCAGCAGAAGCTGCTTGTGCATCCTGTTGCATTACATTCAGTAGTGGATCTTGCCACGGGCAAGCAGGACTTTTGCCCCGGGGCGCCGCCTTCCGGAGGGCGCCACACCATGGCAAGATCCACTACTGTGCCCCCCGCTGTGAAGGGAACTAGACGCTACCCGTCTAGTTTCCCTTTGTGGAGAGGACCTTTGCTGTGCCGTGCACGATTATGTCAATGCGCACAGCATTGTGGGACTGGCACAGACGCTAGGGGTCATAATTGACCTCTAGTGTCTATGTTGTGCTATAGGAGAGACGTCATGACGTCCCTCCCATAGATCCGAGGAGACGAGCGGAGCCGGCGGAGGTCTGCAGCGGTTGGGAATCAGGAGCGGGGATGGTAAGTATTCATTTTTTTTTCTTTCAGCGGCGCTACTCTACAGGGGGCACAAATGGGGGCGTAACTGACCACGCCCCGTATGAAGCCACGCCCCTATTTTTTGCCCGGGGTGCCACAAGGGCTAGAACCAGCCCTGATTACATTGTATCTAAGACGCATTTTCACAGCAAAAATAACTTGGCGCTACAGAGTCCCGCAACGTCATGGCACAACATGAAGGGCTGTTTAATGTGACTACAGCAAGGATGTAAGAGGATACATCTGTACTCGGATGTGCTGAGAGCAAAAAGCTGCATCTTTTTCCATGACACCCCTAAACAAAAGCATGACACCCCTAGCAATGAGCATGGAACCCCTGGCAATGAGAAGGTAATTTAAAAGTAATTAGAAGCCTTACCATGGGGCATAATGTGCAATGGGCATTACAGTGTGTGGTATAATATATTACGGGTACTAGTGTGTGGAATAATGTATCAGGGGCATTACTGTGTGTGGAGTAATGTATCAGAGGCATTGCAGTGTGTGGAATGTGTCAGAGGCATTGTGGTGTGTGGCATATTGTTTAAGAGGCATTATGGTGTGTGGTATAATGTGTCACGGGCATTGCGGTGTGAGGCATAATGTGTAAGGGACATTACTATAAGGAGGAAAAATGACATGAATCAAGATTTGTTTTTCTTTCTTCCTGTGGTGGCCAACGTCTGGGAGTGCAGGTTGCAAACTGGGGTATAATGTAGTTTTTTCCTGCAATGCCATGCCCCTTGCAGTGAAGCCACACACCCTTTTTGGAGCATGTAATACTTCTTTACTTTTCATATGTCAATGGTATGGGGTGGCAGAAATTTTATTGGCAGGGAGAACAAAGTTTATAGCTACGCCACTGCCCACGAGTCTGATCTCTACACTGAGAGAGACCAAGCACCCATTCAAGTACAGCATTTTTTTTCAAAAACTTTAGTAGCTCCTCAGGAGGTTTCATTTTTCTCGAGTAGCTCACACCCCAAGTAAGTTTGGAGAGCACTAGTGGTGGTTCCATGCCTACTCTTAAGCTTGCTAAATAATCTCTGCATATAAACCACACATACCAAATTCAAATGACTTAATATCATTTCAACAGATACAGCTCAGGAAGGGGAAATGTAACACAAGTTTAACAAATATTATCTACTTCCCACATTAGCTTGGCAGACAGGTAATGCTGGGACATGTGGCTCCACAACAGCTGAGAGCCATTTGGTTTCATCCTCTATGAAGTGTTGTATCCTAATATCTCTATAACTAATATGACATACTGCACTATGATTTTTCTAGAGACTTCTTATGACTGAGAAGAGGATGTGGCCTCACGTAAAAGCAACAAGGAATTTTCCAATAAGGATTAGAGCAATGTTGTGGGTCTGGACTGTTATTGTGATTTTCTACTGCTAGGAATTATACTAAATAAAAATGAAGATCAACTCCTCAGAGGAATTATCCACAACAGATTTTATTTTAGTAGGTTTCTCAGATTACGTTAGCCATCCAGTAGTGCTTTTCCCAGTGTTTCTGGCAGTTTTCGTATTATCATTTCTTGGGAATGTTCTTCTAATTTTAGTGACAATTAACTCCCCCTTGTTGCACTCACCTATGTACTTTTTCCTCAGCAACCTCTCCCTAGTAGACCTATGCCTGCCACTAGTGGTGGTTCCACGCCTACTCCTAAGCTTGCTGAACAACAACATCATTTCATTTACAGAGTGCATTGCCCAGGTTTATTTCTTCATTGCCTTTGCTGGGGTAGAATGCTTTATTCTAACAACAATGGCTTATGACAGATATGTAGCAGTGTGTAAACCCTTATATTACATAAAAATAATGAACAGCAAAATGTGTTGTCTATTAGTCTTTGCTTCTTGGACAATAAATGTCATCAACTCTGTCCTTCATACACTTCTGATTTCTAGACTCTCTTTTTGTGGACCTCGTCTCATCCAGCATTTCTTTTGTGACCTAATACCACTCTTTAAACTTTCCTGTTCTGATACATCAGGTAATGAGTTGGTTATTTTCACTGAGGGATTCTTGGTTGTTGCATTACCTTTTTTGATTACCTTGATCTCCTACATTCATATTATAAGGACCATCCTAAAGATACGCTGTACCACTGCGCGAAGGACTACATTCTCCACCTGTTCAGCTCATTTGAGTGCTGTGACATTGTTCTATGGAACAATGATCTGTGTGTACTTTCGTCCTTCAACTGCATATTCCCTTGCTAATGATGATAAGCTTGCAGCCGTTCTGTACACGGTCTTCACTCCAATGCTCAATCCATTTATTTACAGTTTGCGCAACAAAGATGTCAAGAGAGCATTCAAAAAGCTTTTTTTCTAGACAAATAAATCTATGTGCTATTAAACCTCTTTTACAATTGATTACACATCGGCAAGAGCAATGTTTTTCTTTTTATAAATCTGTTGTTTGTTGGTTCTATGTTCTTCATTAGATTTTTCTGCTACCAGTAGCCTCTATCAGCAAAAGGAAATAATATAAGTATAAAAGGGCAAGCAAAACAGTCAGTACTGTAGGTATAGAAAAATAAAAAAATGTGTACTTTTAAATTAACACAAAATTATATATAGAGGACGGGATGTACTAACCTCTCCCGCTGTAGTATCTGGCTTTTCTCTGCGCTCCCTGTGTGTTCTCCGTGGTTACTGGTCTCCTCCCACTGCCCGGTGCTGCCCGGCACTCCCCGTTGTTTTCTCCTCTCACTGCGGTCCGCCTCATCACCGCCATGGCCACTCAGTCCTGCTCTCTCCATAGCGCTTGTTCAGCGCTGCACTTCCCCTGTCCCTTGGCTGACCCCATATGCTCTAATGTACGGAGACGTTAACCTCCCCGCGCGCAGGCAGGGAACAGGATCCGGCATCCCACATGCCAGTGTGCACATGTCAGGAAGCAGAGACTGGTGCACATGCCTGACAGGGGGAGCTCAGTGCTGAACAAGCGCTATAGAGAGAGCAGGACTGAGTGGCCGAGGTGGTGATGAGGAGTGGTGGGGAGTGTTGGGTTGTGTTGGGTAGTGGGAGGAGACCAGTAACTGCGGAGAACACACAGGGAGCGCAGAGAAAAACCAGATACCACAGCAGGAGAGGTTAGTACATCCCGCCCAGAGTATGGTAAGAATCTTAGGGTCCATACACACGGAGCGATATAGCTGAGCGATTTTGACTATATAGTCAAAATCGCTCAGAAAGTTAGTGCATATCGCTGTGTGTGTACACAGCCAGAGATAGCGATGCGCGTCCCCACCAGGTCCTATCGCTGCTAAAAAATAGACTCTGCTGGCAAGTTAATTTTGGCTAGGTCGCTGGAAAAGAAAAAGCAGACCCTTGCTTAAATGAGTTAGCCAAAATCGCCCATAGCCAAAATTGCTGGTAAAGTTAGTCAGAATCTCCTACTGCCAGTTCAAAGGAAAATGCTCAGTCAAAATCTCTCATAGAGAAAATGTGTCCGTGTGTATGCACCTTTACACATAAAAAGATGATATTCTACTTTATGGTTTTTGTAGACATGGATTTTTAGCGTAGTATCAATTGAAAGTGCATACAAACATTCATAAATTGTGACAAAGATTTAATGTCTCAAAGTACATACTACTGAGAAGTGCATTGTAAACAGTTCTTGTCAACCAAGAACAAGACCTGCCAAAGTGGGGGAACACTCTGCTATTTGGACCTTACACTCATCAAGAGACCAGCAGAATTGTCAGATTTGCCAAAGCAAGTAAGCTTTGTTTATGTATTACCACTTCTCAGCAATGGTCCTCAACTTTCATTGACAATTAAATCTCTTTAGCTACACTCATAAATGAAATATTTATGCAGCAACCTCTTCCTTGTAGACCTATGTCTAACATTATTGATGATTCCACGCCTCCTTTTAAACTTGCATTGCCCAGTTTAATCTCTTTATTGCCTTTGCTGTTATAGAAAATGTATTATTTGCAGAAAAGTGTGTTGTCTTATCTTTCTGATACTGAGATGTACGTGAACCCAATGGTTGATGTACATGTCCTATGGTGATAGATCTGCGAGCCCACATGCAGTGCCTTAAGCAACAGCATAGCATGATTGACATGCTGTGGTCGTTTGGGAGCAACGGTGGAGAAAACGGGGCTATGCTATACCCAATTTCTGGGAGTGCTGAAGCCATTGACTGAAGCCAGTGTTCAAGCAGCGACTCACAGAAGCCGGCAGGAGGCTGTTTACATAAGACACATCTTGCGGAATTTGCATATTATTGTACAGCCCCTGCAAAGAAAGTGGCAGCAGCTGTGCAATAATAATGATCAGGCTCAACAACCATCAGCTGTTCTTCAATCGCTAATGATTTCTAGACTTTTTTTCAGGACCTTCTTTCGTGACATAATACCACTGTTTAAACTCTCCTGTTTTGATCTACTGTATCTATCAATGGGTCAGTATCCTTCACTGGGAGATTCTTGGTCATTACTTTATCTTTAACATTCATTTTACCACAACCATCTTAAGGATATGTTCCATAAAAGGGAATAAGACTGCATTTTCTGTCTGTTCAGCTGTTCTGTACACTGCCTTCAACCCAATACTCAATTCCATTGTTTTTTCAGGTTTGACCATAACAAATACAGGTAGAAACTCCCATATCCAAAATGCTTGGGACCAGAAGTATTTTGGATATCGGATTTTTCCGTATTTTGGAATATTTGCACACCATAATGATATATCATGGTACCATGATGGGACCAAAGTCTAAGCACAGAAAGCATTTATGTTTTATATACACCTTATACACACAGGAAAAAACTATGTGTTCCCTAATGCACACCGAGTGAAAAATATTACTACATAATAGTCAGATAATACGGAGATCTTAGTTGCGTATATCTGCAGATATAGGGTTAAGCCCCCAGGCCGATCGACAAGGCTTCTCCGTCACTGGGGGTCCCTAATACTAGGTATGGGTCCGGGGTGCAGGACCCCACGATGTCGGCACAGGTCGGCCACCCCAGGTCAGCACACAGGTGAGAATTAATAGGGGTTAATAAGAAGCACAGAAGTGCTATGTAAGTGGTGTGATTAAAATAATATATACAAAGTGATAAGGAAAATCATAAGTGTTAATAAAGTGTTAGGGTGTGCTGACCTGAAGCAGCC
This sequence comes from Pseudophryne corroboree, assembly GCF_028390025.1. Lineage (NCBI taxonomy): Eukaryota > Metazoa > Chordata > Amphibia > Anura > Myobatrachidae > Pseudophryne > Pseudophryne corroboree. The sequence continues at coordinate 185,973,529 of NC_086453.1, read as the reverse complement.
CAGCCATACCGACACAGGGGCCACCGCACCCCACACCCACCCCATAAATAATTACAAATATGTCTGGGTTAAATTCCCAGTGTAAGGCCACACAGCCTGAAGGTCATTTTAGTCAATATTTTTAATAACTTGATGTATTAAACAAAGCATTTGTACAACACACAATTCATTTATGTTTCACGTACAAATTGGGGGTCATTCCGAGTTGATGGCTCGCTAGCTATTTTTTGCAGTGCTGCGAACAGATAGTCACTACCTATAGGGGAGTGTATGTTTGCTTTGCAAGTATGCGATCGCATGTGCAGCCGAGCACTCCCAAAAAGTTTTGTGTAGTTTCTGAGTAGCTCAGAACTTACTCAGCCGCTGCGATCAGCCTGTTTTTGCCCGGAATTGACGTGAGACACCCGCCTTGCAAACGCTTCGACACGCCTGTGCTTTTCCAACCACTCCCAGAAAACGATCAGTTGACACCCACAAACGCCCTCTTCCTGTCAATCTCCTTGCGATTGGCTGTGCGAATGGATTCTTCGTAAAATCCATCGCTCAGCAACAATCCGCTTTGTACCCGTACGCAGGGCCGGTTCAAGCAGGAAACGGGCATGGCCTAATACAGGGGGCGTGGTCAGTTACGCCCCCTGTACATTACTAGCGCCGCTTGAATGCTGAGCGGTGCGCGATGACGTCATCGCGCACACCGCACAGCAAAAGGTCCTCTCCACGAAGGGAAACTAAATGCGTAGCGTCTAGTTCCCTTTGTGGAGAGTACCTTTGCTGTGCGGTGCGCGATGACGTCATCGCGCACCGCTCAGCAAAGGTACACTCCTCGAAAGGGAAACTAGACGCGTAGCGTCTAGTTCCCTTCACAGGAGACAGGGACACAGTGGGCAGCGGGCAGCGGGCAGCGGAGGTGGACGGGGGACAGAGCGGGCAGCAGTGGCGGATCTTGCCACGGTGCGGAGCCCTCTGGATGGCGCCAGCACCCTCCGGAAGGCGGAAGGCGGTTCCCCGGGCAAAAGTCCTGCTTGCCCGTGTCAAGATCCGCTACTACCTGTACGACGCACCTGCATACGCAGTTCTGACCTGATCGCAGCGCAGCGAAAAATCCTAGCGTGCGATCAGGTTGGAATGACCCCCCTTATATACACACAGCCTGAAGGTCATTTAATACAATATTTTTAATATCTTTGTGTATTAAACATACTTTGTGTACATTGAGCCATCAGAAAACAAAGGTTTCACTATCTCACTCTCACTCAAAAAATTCTTTATTTTGGAATATTTGGATATGGGATACCTGTACTATGGAGAGAAACCAGATAAATATAAAAAGGCAAGTAAAAACACTCTTTATTAAAAGGATACATTGCTGTACCATTTCAATAAAATTACAAAGTGTAATGCCTTGCCTGCACATTCTATTTCTTTTTGCCGATACCGACCCCGCGGGACCGCACATCAGTATCGCAAACTGTATGGACACTGTGCGATATGCACTATATAGTCCATATCGCAAGGAAAATCGCACTGTGTGAATGTACCTTAAGAAGCTCAAGTTAAAAACATAAAATAATGATATTCTTCTTAATGTAAGGCTTTTGTGGACACAGAATTTAGGTGTAATATTGGTTAAATAAGCAAATAATGTATTTACCATCTGTTTTATTTTGGTTTTATTTTTTTAAAGAGCTTTGATGGTAGTCCAGAATAATGGGTTACATTTGAACCTAGTAATATAGACAGGAACCACACTCAAATGTTCACAACCCCAGAAGGTATAGCTTGCTGCTCCAGAGGCCTCACGTTCCATGTCTTATGTTACTTCCCCAAGCTGGTTGTGAAAACTATACTACAAAAGAGGGATATACAGTATTGGGATGCCATGGAGTTCTTCACACACACAAAAAAAAAAAAACATTTCTACGGGAGAACATAATTTGCTTATTTATTTTTCATACTGGCAGCCCAGACTAATGGAATGTATGAAAGGAATACAGTATGGGGACATATGAATCAACCACCTGAGTAGAGGCACAGAATAGGCAAGGCTTCATAGACAGTAGCAATTTCTCCTATGCTAATGTTCCTAACTTTCACTAACATCCCCAAAGATAAATTTCACATACTACAATTATTCTCCTGTAGTCCTACAGCAGCACCAATCATTCACCTATATCTACTGTATATACAACCAGGCTAAAAAATTCTACAAAGCTGCGGAGGCCTACAGTAGAAACACATGCATTCACCACCTACTTCCGGATAAATTTCATCCTATCAATAATATTTAAATATATGTATTTATATATATGGCTTATCACATCCACCTGGACGTGATAACCATATTCATTTTCACATTGCCCTTTCAATTTCTAAGCCCCAAGAAAGTTTTTCCGGTCATGGATGTACGATCAGCCAATGATATAAAAAAAATCCACATAAGGAGGCAGAGACGGTTGGGTATGTCACAAGCCCAACAGTCAAAATCCTGATCGATCCCAATAAGTATTTTGACCCCAACCACCCCCATCCCTGCAGCCTAACCCTTTCTCTAACCCCAGTAATTAATGTCTGGATTTCGCTGTGGGTATTTTGACTGTTGGGATCCCTACTGCAGGGATCCTAACCGCATTCCCTGTAGAGCAGACATGTCCAAACTTCGGCCCTCCAGCTATTGAGAAACTACACATCCCAGCATGCCCTGACATAGCTTTAGTATTCTCTGACAGCAAAACTGTGTCAGGGCATGCTGGGATATGTAGTTTCACAACAGCTGGGGGGCCGCAGTTTGGACATGCCTGCTGTGGAGTCTATGGCTCCTTCATTTGTCTGGATACTGTTGTGTCCAATGAAGTCCACTGGGCTGCTGATTTGTCTGACACATGAACAGTTGAAGACATCATTGTTTTCTGCCCCTATCAGAATTTATGTTCTCTTTTCTGTCAACTTTCAGCTCTCTGTACTTCCCTGCTTGTTCAAGAAGGCCACCATTGTTAGGGTGTCTGAAAAAGCTTTTAGATGCTTCATTCAAATCAGATTAAAAATGCTGGACTGCTTTAAACAGTGTTCTTGTTTTGCACATATTTGCATGTAACTTTTATTCTTGTGAGTGTCCACAGACCTTGGCTATGTTGTTGCCTAGGTGGTCAATACTATCCACTGTGACTCAGATCTGAATTTCCTCTTTCTGCAAATCTGGACATTACCACCAAGTGAGGACTTTCAAGTCTCTGGTGAAAACTATCATCTAATGCAGGTTGCTAGGATTGTGATGCCAAACATTTCTTCCTGCTGTTTCCTGAAGTAACAGGCTTCCAATTATGAGATGCCAATGGCTTAATTAACATGCCTAGGGGTCTTAAACACATTCCCATAGAAGAGTTCTGGCGATATTGCATCTCCTTGGCTATAACCTGTATTTTATTTGATCTTGTAAAAAGAAAGCAATGTTTTTTTTTTTTTTTATATCTGGGTATCTATAGACTGTACCTCCCTAAAAATTAAGGTTGTTGGGACAGAACTAATTGACTTTTGTTATGATTAATAATTCACATATGACTTTGTAGAAAATCAATCACATGCTGAATCTTGACTTGAGAAGGTCTTAAATTACTTATTATGAAAAGTCCATCCAAATAAAGCAGAGCTGCTTCCTCAGTGTCGCCAACATAATCACCTACACGTTCATAAAGATTCTTGGTGCAATAGAAAGTGGGAGTCAGATGATTTGGAAATGTTGTTTCAGACAATAGAATCTTGGAAGTGGGAAACAAACAGTACCTACAGATACGCATCTTTAAGATCCATAGATGTCATAAAATCTCCTTTCTCTAATGCTTTCAGGATGGAGGTTGATGATTTATTTTTGAAATGTTGAGTCTTTATAAAGTTAAGGAGGTCTAATATCTAAAACTGTTCTGTACTCTGTTTTTACTGAGAAGAATCTTGAATAAAAATTCTTGTTTATCTGATGACATGGAACCATTGATATAACCTGCTCTTGTCCAGTAACATTTGAATGCTGTATGTTCATGCCATTTTTTTTAAACTCTGTTTGTGGAGTTCTGGATCTCACAAATACTGTACGTCTCTTTTTTCTTTGGAGTCGCAATAAATTCTATTGGGTAAGTGTCTGTTATAACATCCTGCATCCACTGATCCTGAGAAGCTGAAAGCCATATAGTGGATTCTACCACCTACAGGAAAAACATGATGCTATATTTTTTGATAATTATTTCCACAAAAGGGATAAAAAGGACATTGAGATATATTGGCCAAAATGCAATAGGTTGCAATATGTAAAAACATGCGAGATTTCCTCAAAAAAAACAGAGTTTAAATTGTTGTATGTAATAAGCTTCAAGAACATGTACTGTAAACTCGCAAAACACTCCATCCAGATGTTGTCCATGTAAAACATACAACTCTCCAGATGTAATCGGCTGTGAGTAGTAAACTCGCACAGAATTCAAAAACAGACTGATCCCAGGACGGTGAGATTAATGTGCGAGTTTACCCAGTCTACGGCGTCTCTCCCATTCCAGAGTGCCCTGCGCCATGAGGAGCATTTGGGTGGACGGGTGGTTGGGTGGGAGAGCAGCCAGTAATGCAATTATGCACCCGCGGCACCCAATGCACACTTTGAACTTGTGACCGGTCCGCAATTACCACTGCTTCCCACTTTGCCAGGCTTCTGGGAGGCGGGTGCCACGGAACTTGATGCCGACATTAGTGACTACTGTGCCTAGTTGGCCTCACCATCTGCATCTCACAGGGTAAGAGGGTTGCTGAGAGACACAGCGTGCTGAGGGGTGGGGGAATGCTGAGCAATAGAGTGCTGAGGGGGTGGTGGTAGGAATGCAGAAACACACAGTGAAGGGTCTGCTGAGTGACACAGAGTGAGGGGGTGGTGGTATGGTTGCTGAGAGACACAGACTGATGGGGGGAGGGATGCTGAGAGACAGAGTGACAGGGGTAATGGGAGGGTTTCGGAGAGACACAGAGTGAGAGGTTGGTGGGACGGTATCTGAGAGACACAGAGTGAGAGGGGTGGTTGCTGAGAGACATAGAGTGAAGGGGTGCTGGGACAGTTGCTGAGAGACACAGAGTGACATGGTGGGATGGTTGCTGAGAGATACAGAGTGAGGGAGTACAGGCTGAAAGACAGTGAAGGGTATGAGGCCACAGGGTGACGAGGTGGGAGGGTTGCTGAGACACAGAGTGAGAGGGTGGTGGGAAAGTTGCTGAGAGACACAGAATGATGGGAGGTTGCTGAGAGACACAGAGTGACGGGGAAGGGTTGCTTTGAGACAGAGTGACAGGGGTGGTGGGAGGGTTGCTGAGAGACACAGAGCAACAAGGGTTGCTGAGAGACACAGAGTAACAGGGTGTTGCTGAGAGACACAGAGTGACATTGTGGTGGCAGTGTTGCTGAGAGACACAGTGTGATGGTGGGGAAAATTGCTGAGAGACACAGAGTGACAAGGTGGTGGGACAGTTTCTGAGAGCCACAGAGTGATGAGGGTTGCTGAGAGACACAAAGTGATGGTGGGGAGGGTTGCTGAGAGACACAGAGTGAAGGGGTGGTGGGATGGTTGCTGAGAGACATAGTGAGGGCATAGTGGGACGGTTGCTGAGAAACACAGAGTGAGGGGGTGGTGGAACGGTTGCTGAGAAACACAGAGTGATGGGAGAGAGTTACTGAGAGACACAGAATGACGTGGTGGTGGGACAGTTGCTGAGAGACACAGAGTGAGGAGGGTTGCTGAGAGACACAGTGATGGTGGGGAGGGTTGCTGAGAGACACAGAGTGAGGGCGTGGTGGGATGGTTGCTGAGAAACACAGAGTGATGGGGAGGGTTGCTGAGAGATACAGAGCGAGGGGGACAGGCTGAAAGACATTGAAGGGTGTGAGGCCAAGAGAGACAGAGGATTCAACCTGATGTAATGTGTGTAAGGGCTCTACCTGGTGTAATGTGTGTAAGGGCTCTACCTGGCGAGATGTGTGTAAGGGCTCTACCTAGCATAGTGTGGGCAAGGGGCTCTACTGGGCATAATGTGTGTAAGGGCTCTACCTGGCATAATGTGTGTAAGGGCTCTACCTGGTGTAATTTGTGTAAGGGCTCTGCCTGGTGTAATGTGTGTAAGGGCTCTACTTGGCGTAATGTGTATAAGGGTTTCTACCTGGCGTAATGCATGTATGGGCTCTACCTGGCGTAATGCGTGTACGGGTTCTGCCTGGCGTAATGCGTGTACGGGCTCTACCTGGCGTAATATGTATTAGCAGCTCTATTTGGCATAATGTGTGTAAGGGCTGTACCTGGCGTAATGTGTATAAGGGGTACTATTGTGTAGTGTAATTTAAATAACGAACACTACTGTGCGGTGAAATGTGAAATGGTACTATTCTGTGGCCAGGCCCATACAATTTTTATGATCGCACTGTCCCTATTTTAAATATGGGGGGGGGGGGGGTACCAATTCTCTTTCTGGCACAGGGCACTAAAAAGTCTAGTTACAGCTCTGGTCACTATCATGGACCTAAATAAGCCTTCAAGATCTATTTAGATAAAGGTTGAAATTTGAGTTGTACACTTAATAAATTAAACGTGAATCCAATCCAGCAAGTGCACGCAGTTAAATTTGCAATCAAATAGTGCACATAAGGTTTGACCCAAGAGGATCTGCGATCTATATTCTCTATCACATGTGCAAACATTTAGTATGTACAGTGTACTAGGGTTCATTTTGTCAATTAACCTAACAGTACTGTACTGTATGTTTGATGATTGTAGGAGGATACCGAAAGGGAAAGAGTTTAGGAAAAGAGAAAGGAGCACTGAGAAGGATGGAATAAAGACAAAAGAAAGCAAGAATAGTGTTGTCTTGCTGGGAGAGGACAATGTGAAGCGGATAGCCATTCTGACTAAGTGAAAATGTTAAAGTAAGGGTACAAATAATTGGAGAGAATTGGGGGTAATATAGAGAAATTTCAATTTGAAAAATGAAAGAGCTAGGGAGGATGTTCTAAAAAGAAACTGTCATGGATCGGGGTCAGGGGTGCAGGGAGCGACGATACTTACCTGCCAGGACGCTCTGGCGGGACCCTCCGGCGGTGGTGCGGTCTGCAGGTGGTGGGCACTGACTACAGGCAGGAGTCCTGGGAGCAAGGTCTGGCTGCAGAGGTCTCTGGCGGCGGGTGCTGACTGCGAGCGCAGGAGTCCGGGGAGCAAGGTCTGGCTGCAGAGGTCTCTGTCTCCAGGTGTCGCCATCTTGAAAGTCAGGTGACCGCAGGAGCAATCACATTCCGCTGACAGGGGGATCCTCGGGAGCCAATCAGCAGCTGCCTGCAGGTTTTTAAGCAGGTAAGCTTTTTAGGAGAGGTTGCCAGTGCAATGTCTTACACCCAGCTGCTGGGTGCCTCTGTTCTCTGTGCTCCGCAGCCTCGACTGCCTAGTATCAGTTACTTCTCCAGCTATCCCAGAGGGCCAGTTACTCACGAGCAGCTGTCTACAGACCCGAACTATGGTTCTTACCATCCGCAACACGGTTTAGTCTCCCACAGCCTAATCCCAGTCTCGCCGCAGCAGCTGCAGTTACCAAACCCACAGGAGGCTACTGCAAGTTTGGGTCACAGTAACCTGATTCCAGCTTCCCATATTACCCTGGTTACCGGTACCACAGTCACACCTGATCCATTGCTCCATCTGCCATTTATGAAAATAACTTTCATTCGGCCGGCCCGGTTCATTCCCAGTAACGCAGTGCATTCCGATCCCCTGACTCCAGTTCCAGATTCACAATCATCGACCAGCCTGACAGTTTGCACTGGCCCAATGGATTTGGGCAGTGGTCAGGCCTCCGAATCGGATCTCCTCCAGAGTATAGCTAGTCATCTGGAGGGGTTAGTGACATCTCAGCGTCAGCTGGCTCAATTCCTGCAAGAGATGTCTGCACGTTAGGACTCCATGCAAGCCAGTATTGCAAGTGCATCTACAGTTCAACATCCCGTGGTCCATGGGGAACAACCTATCGCAGCACCTATGGTCGCTTCTCCATCTACGTTATGGTTGCCTACACCTTCTAAGTTTGACGGGAGTCCTAAGTTGTGCTTGGGTTTCTTGAACCAGTGCGAAGTTCATTTCTCACTACAACCATTTAACTTCCCATCTCAAAAGGTTAAAGTAGCTTATATTGTATCTCTCCTCGCTGGACCATCCCTAGAATGGGTCTCGCCACTCTGGGAGAGGGCCAATCCTCTATTAGACAACTACTCCCGGTTTTTGACTACGTTTAGAAAATTTTTCAATGAACCAGGGAGAACCACGTCAACCTCCATTGAGATAATGCGCCTCCGCCAGGGAAATCGGACCGTTGGTCAGTACGTAATTCAGTTTCAGACTTATGCATCGGAGCTTAAATGGAATGAGGAGGCATTAGCATCAGCATTTTGGAATGGCCTCTCTGACCGTACTAAGGATGATCTAGCTACCCGTGATCTTCCGTCCAAACTATATAACCATATATCTCTCTGCACAAAGGTGGATATGCGCTTTATGGAATGCCAGTCAGAGAAAAGCACGGTTGATCGACCCAGACTGCGTCCTCCACCAACTTCTGCCGTAAGTGTTCCATTGGAGATGCCTCACGACGAACCTATGCAATACAACAGGGCTCGTCTTACCCTGGATGAACACCAGAGAAGGCATAGAGAGAATCTTTGCCTCTATTGTGGAGCCTCGGGACATCTAGCCTCTTGTAGTTAGCATCTGGGATACTGATTCTCCTAACCAGCTGCGGAGACACTAGGTTAGGAGTTTTGAATTTGTCTCCACATCAACTTGAGCCTGTTATGGAGGTTAGTCTGGAATTACCTCATGGAGTTAAAAATATTCTTTCTCTTTCAGATTCAGGAGCAGCAGAAAATTTTAGTACGCCCGATCTTGTTCAGCAACTCCAGATACCGGTGACCGAACTTCCTCGTTCAATTGTTCTTTCTGCAGTGGATGGGAGTCGCATTACCAGTGGGGTGCTTACTCATCAAACGCTCCCTGTTCGATTAATTGTGGGCACTCTCCATAAGGAATTAATTAATTTTTTGGTTATTCCAAAGGCAATACATAAGATTGTGCTAGGGTATCCTTGGTTACTGAAGCATAGTCCAAGAATTGATTGGAAAAATATGCAAGTTTTATCCTGGGGAGAGTCTTGCTTTTCTTCTTGTTTAATAAGTGTCAAGTAATTTAATAAAACTCAGCTTACAAATCCTTTTCAGGTACCGTCTCAATATTTTTCTTTTTCGGATGTTTTTAGCAAACGGGGCAGACATATTACCTCCTCACAGATCCTGGGATTGCCCTATTGATTTGATACCAGGAAAGAGTCCCCCAAGGGCCCACACTTATCCGCTATCAGCTCCTGAAACTGAGGCCAAGTCGGCATACATTCAGGAGAATTTAGCCAAAGGCTTCATCCGTCCCTCCACATCTCCAGCTGGAGCTGGGTTCTTTTTTGTTCAGAAGAAAGATGGTGGGTTACGCCCTTGTATAGATTATCGGGGGTTAAATGAAATCACCATTAAGAACCGCTATCCTCTACTATTGATAACGGAATTATTCAACCGGGTCAATGGAGCATCTATTTTTACTAAATTAGATCTTAGGGGGGCCTACAACTTGATCCATATAAAGTCAGGGGACGAGTGAAAGACGGCATTTAATACCCGAGATGGCCATTTCGAGTACCTCGTAATGCCTTTTGGTCTCAGTAGATTTACTCAAATCAGTCATAGTTTACCTGGATGACATAATGATCTTCTCTTCCAACATAGACGAGCATCGCCACCATGTCTGGGAGGTTTTGCAAGGATTACGAAACAACCACCTTTTCTGCAAGTTAGAAAAATGTGTCTTTGAGCAATCATCCATGCCATTTCTAGGATATATTATCTCTGGCTCTGGTCTCGAGATGGATCCTGTAAAAGTTCAAGCAGTCTTTAGCTGGACCACACCCACGACTCTCAAGGCAGTCCAGCGATTTTTAGGGTTCACTAACTATTATTGGAGGTTCATTAAAAGGTTCTCCACACTTGTAGCTCCTATAACTGCTCTTACATGAAAGGATGCTAATCTCAGCCAGTGGACCCCAGCTGCGGAATCTGCCTTCCAGCCATTAAAACAAATTTTTACAACAGCTCCAGTCCTCAGACAGCCAGATCCCAGTAAGCCATTCTTCTTAGAAGTTGATGCCTCCTCCGAGGCAGTGGGTGCAATTCTCTCTCAGTGGTCAGCTGACCATAAATTCCATCCATGTGGTTTTTTTCTCGAAGAAATTTCACCCTGCGGAGAAGAACTACACCATAGGAAAACAAGAACTATTAGCAGTCAAACTGTTGCTAAGGGAGTGGCATTATTTATTGGAGGGGGACAATTTTCCAGTTACAATATTTACAGATCACAGGAATTTAATCTTTTTAAGGAACATTCAATGCCTAAGTCCACGACTAGCCCGTTGGGCTATGTTCTTTTTGAGATTCAACTTTATGTTAACTTTTCGGCCAGGATCACAAAATCAAAGGGCGGACGCTGTTTATCGGTCACTCACATCAGAGGATTCCAAGGATACTGTTCCTCCCCAGCCGGTACTAAAATCTAAGAACTTTGCTGTCACAAAGATTCAGCCTCATCCAGGAAAAATATTCATACCTCAGTCTTTACAGAAAAAAATTAATCACATGGGCTCATTCATCCCATTTCTCCGGTCATTCTGGAACTCATAAAATCATAGAACTCCTTCGACGCTCATACTGGTGGCCTTCTCTGAAAACCGATGTCTCAGACTTTATTTCTTCATGCATTAAATGTGCGCAACATAAAGTGCCTCATCAGCGACCTACAGGGGAATTGCTTCCTTTAACCATTCCACAGCAACCCTGGACCCATCTGTCCTTGGACTTTATAACTGACTTACCACGTTCAAAGGGCTTCACTACTATTTGGGTGGTCATCGATAGGTTCTCCAAAATGTCTCATTTTGTGCCTCTCAAAGCGCTTCCTTCAGCCCCAGAACTAGCCCAACTCTTTATTACAGAGGTCTTCAAACTCCATGGTCTTCCTGAGATAATTTCGTATTGTGGAGTCCATTTCATTGCCAAGTTCTGGAAGGCTCTCTGCTCAGCACTACAAGTTCAATTAAAATTCTCCTCTGCCCACCACCCTCAAACTAATGGCGGCACTGAGAGGGTCAATCAGGACTTGGAGATGTTCCTCAGAATCCATCTTTCCTCTTCTCAAGATGACTGAGTTGACTTCCTGCCCTGGGCAGAATTTGCTCATAATCATTCTCATCACTCCTCTATTGGTCAAACACCATTCTTCACTGTTTATGGCCTTCCCCCTCAAGTTCCAGAGTTCAGTCTACCCTCTCTTGATCTTCCTGCAGTGAAGGAGTCACTTGAGAGATTTTCTGAAATATGGAGGAAGGTCCATCAAAGTTTGCAAAAGTCTTCTAGCCGATACAAATATTGGGTGGATAGAAAAAGGAAAATAGTTCCTAGACTTAAAGTTGGAGAACAAGTCTGGCTCTCGACTCACAATCTGAGGTTACGTGTACCATCTTTGAAATTCTCTCCTCGATACATTGGTCCCTTCTCAGTAGAAGGGGTCATCAATCCAGTGCCCTATAAACTCAAGTTGACTTCTTACCTAAAGGTTCCTTCAACTTTTTCTATATTTCTTTGTTAGAACCCCTGATCCTAAATACATTTTGAAAAGTCCTTCCTTGTTCTCCAAGAATAATCACTGATCATGGAGTCGAGTTCAAAATCAAGAAAATCTTGGAATCTTGTATCAGATATGGCTGATTGCAGTACCTTCTAGATTGGAAAGGTTATGCTCCTAAAGAGCAGTCTTGGGAAAATTCTAGTGACATCCATGCTCCAGCTTTGTTTTTTCAAATTTCATGAAGAAAACCCTGATAACCCAAACGGTGTCCGGTGGCCACCCAAAAAAGGGAGTGTAATGTCACGGATCGGGGCCAGGGGCTCAGGGAGCGCCAATAACTTTACCCATCTGGACGTTCTGGCGGTGAATCCCTCCGGCTGAGGTGCGGGCTGCTGGCAGCGGGCACTGACTGCGGCCAGCAGTCCGGGGAGCAAGGTCTGGCTGCAGAGGTCTCTTGCTCCGGGCACGCCATCTTGGAACTCAGGTGACCACAGGAACCGAACACATTCCGCTGACAGGGGGATCCTCGGGAGCCAATCAGCAGCTGCCTGCAGGTTTTTAGCAGGTAAGCTTTTTAGCAGAGTTTGCCAGTGCAACGTCTTACACCCAGTTGCTGGGTGCTTCTGTTCTCTGTGCTTCGCAGCCTCGACTGTCTAGTATCAGTTACTTCTCCAGCTATCCCAGAGCGCCAGTTACTCACGAGCAACTGTCTACAGACCCGAACTACAGTTCTTACCATCGACAACACGGTTTAGTCTCCCACAGCCTTATCCCAGTCTCGCCACAGCCCCTGCAGTTACCAAACCCACAGGAGGCAACTGCATGTCTGGGTCACAGTAACCTGATTCCAGCTTTCCATATTACCCTGGTTACCGGTACCGCAGTCACGTCTGATCCATCGCTCCATCTGCCATTTATGAAAATAACTTTCATTCGGCAGGTCCGGTTCATTCCCAGTAACGCAGTGCATTCCGATCCCGACTCCAGTTTCGGATTCACAATCACCGACGGGCCTGACAGAGACATAGGACTGTAATAGCTGTAAACAAGAATTAAAAATATAGAGTGGACTAAAACATTAAAAAGACTGAATTTTTCTTAGGTGAAAAATACTAACTGATAAATTAATATTGTTATACATATACACATGGTATGGGGGCTTATAATGTAAGCTGCTCAAACTTATTATTTTATGCCGGCAGTGGGGCAAGCGCAGAAAGCCCCTTGCGGGCTCAATGCTTTTGCCACGCTGCGTGTACGGTAGCTCTTTGCGCTCACCACAGGTTGTATTCTCCCTCTATGGGTGCCAGAGAGAAAAGACTGTGGCGCCAGGATTCCGGAAGCAGTATTTTACCACTAGCCGGGATTCCGGCATCAGCAATGTGACGTCCGGGATCCCGACTAGCGAATTTAGGAAGATTCTCGCACCAAATTAAGAGTTTTGGCGAGTGCAAACTCAAAATAAAAATTGGACTCCATTACATTTTCCCCATGCTGTCTTGGTTGTCATGGTGTATAATCTTCCAGGACAACATGCTTCTTTAAACTATGTAGAAGATGAATGAAATACAGACTTTCTGCTAGATACAGATGTGTCCTCATACATCTAGCCTTAAGTGAAACGAAGGGACGGAATAGGACAGGAGTGGGTTAAACCCCTCAGGCTGGAGCTGGACTTGGAAACAGAAGATCTTTTTTAGCCTATGGGTACAGAGGGTAGGGGTGGTTTCTATGTTAGGATCTGGGTGCAGGTCAGCTTGAACCAGCCTCTTTTCTAGAACCTTTTGGAATAGTCGAGCCTTTTCTCCCTATTCACTGGGGGTTTTAGGTATACTTGTCACTTATTGTGCTGGGATTCAAATACCTTTTTAGTTTATAACCATAGTAGCCAGAGCCGGCCCTAACCAATATGATGCCCTAGGCAAGATTTTGGCTGGTGCCCCCTAGCACCACCGCTGGTTCCGCCTCTTACCTTGCATCTCTTTCCCAGCACCATCACCCCTCACCCATAGCAGTCCTTATTTTGGTGTTTGTACCCCCTATATTTTAAATAGGAACAATTCGGACATTTGGCGCAAAGCCCAAAAAGGGGTGTGTGTTTGTAAGCATGTATTTAATTATTTTACAAGTCTGCATTGTGGTTTGTGGCTCTATAATATGAATGCATATGTCTTTTAACAATAGTCAAGTCTTCAAATGGACTTGTTAGTGAAACCCAATAGATAGCTTTATTTTCTCTTTGTTTACTCAAATATTGAATGCATATGTCTTATAACTTTAATAGTAAAGTGTTCTAATGACTTGCTTATGACACCACATAGAATATATCATGTTTAGTACCTTGGACACTGTAGCTTATTTACTTAAATTTCTGATTCATTGTGCCGCTTGTATGCAGACTGTTTGGCACAGTTGGTAAGGTGTTTGGTTTGCACTATCAAATTAAGACTGTCATTGGTTTGAATCCCATGTAAGTATGTTTTGATTTTACTAGTCTGCATTGTGGTTTGTGGCTCTGTAATATGAATGCATATGTCTTTTAACAACAATAGTCAAGTCTTCCAATGGAGTCTTAGTGAAACCCAATAGATAGCTTTATTTTCTATTTGTTTACTGAAATATTGAATGCATATGTCTTATAAGTTTAGTAATAAAGTATTCTAATGACTTGCTTATGACACCCCATAGAATATATCATGTTTAGTTACTTGGACACTGTAGCTGATTTACTTAAATTTATGATTAATTGTGCAGCTTCTATGCAGACTGTTTGGCACAGTTGGTAAGGTGTTGGGTTTGCATTATCAAATTAAGACTGCCATTGGTTTGAATCCCATGTAAGCATGTTTTTATTTTAATTGTGTGGTTTGTGGCTCTATACAATGTAATGCTTATGTATTTTAACAACAATAGTCAAGTCTTCCAATGTATTTGTTAGTGAAACCCAATAGATAGCTTTATTTTATCTTTGTTTATTCAAATATTAAATGCATATGTCTTATAACTTTAGTAGTAAAGTATTCTAATGACTTGCTTATGACACCCCATAGAATATATGATGTTTAGCACCTTGGACACTGTAGCTTATTTACTTAAATCTCTGATAAATTGTGTGACTGGTATGAATAGATTGGTTAGCACAGTGGGTAAGGTGTTGGGTTTGCACTATCAAATTAAGACTGTCATTGGTTCGAATACCATGTAAGCATATATTTATTTTACAAGTCTGCATTGTGGCTCTATAATATGAATGCATATGTATTTTAACAACAATAGTCAAGTCTTCCAATGGACTTGTTAGTGAAACCCAATAGATAACTTTATTTTCTCTTTGTTTACTCAAATATTGAATGCATATGTCTTATAACTTTAATAGTAAAGTGTTCTAATGACTTGCTTCTGACACCCCATAGAATATATCATGTTTAGTACCTTGGACAGTGTAGCTTACTTACTTAAATCTCTGATAAATTGCATCTCTGGTATGTATAGACTGGTTAGTACAGTTGGTAAGGTGTTGGGTTTGCACTATCAAATTAAGACTGCCATTTGTTTGAATCACATGTTAGCATGTTTTTATTTTACTAGTGTCTTTTGTGGCTCTATACAATGTAATGCATATGTATTTTAACAACAATAGTCAAGTCTTCCAATGTATTTGTTAGTGAAACCCAATACATAGCTTTATTTTATCTTTGTTTATTCAAATATTGAATTCATATGTCTTATAACTTTAGTAGTAAAGTATTTTAATGACTTGCTTATGACACCGCATATAATATATCATGTTTAGTACCATGGACACTGTAGCTTATTTACTTAGTCTCTGATAAATTGTGAGACTGGTATGCAGACTGGTTAGCACAGTATTTAAGGTGTTGGGTTTGCACTATCAAATTAAGACTGTCGTTGGTTTGTAAGCATGTATTTATTTTACAAGTCTGCATTGTGGGTTGTGGCTCTATAATATGAATGCATATGTCTTTTAACAACAATAGTCAAGTCTTCCAATGTACTTGTTAGTGAAACCCAATAGATAGCTTTATTTTCTCTTTGTTTACTCAAATATTGAATGCATATGTCATATAACTTTAATAGTAAAGTGTTCTAATGACTTGCTTATGACACCCCATAGAATATATCATGTTTAGTACCTTGTACACTGTAGCTTATTTACTTAAATCTCTGACAAATCTGTTATGTATAGCCTGGTTAGTACAGTTGTAAAGTGTTGGGTTTGCACTATCAAAATAAGACTGCCCGTGGTTTGAATCCCATGTAAGCATGTTTTTATTTTACTAGTGTGGTTTGAGGTTCTATACAATGTAATGCATATGTATTTTAACAACAATAGTCAAGTCTTCCAATGTATTTGTTAGTGAAACCCAATAGATAGCTTTATTTTATCTTTGTTTATTCAAATATTGAATGCATATGTCTTATAACTTTAGTAGTAAAGTATTTTAATGACTTGCTTATGACACCCCATATAATATATCATGTTTAGTACCATGGACACTGTAGCTTATTTACTTAGAATCTGATAAATTGTGAGACTGTTATTCAGACTGTTTAGCACAGTAGTTAAGGTGTTGGGTTTGCACTATCAAATTAAGGCTGTTATTGGTTTGAATCCCATGTAAGCATGTATTTATTTTACAAGTCTGCATTGTGGGTTGTGGCTCTATAATATGAATGCATATGTCTTTTAACAACAATAGTCAAGTCTTCCATTGGACTTGTTAGTGAAACCCAATAGATAGCTTTATTTTCTCTTTGTTTACTGAAATATTGAATGCATATGTCTTATAACTTTAGTAGTAAAGTATTCTAATGACTTGCTTATGACACCCCATAGAATATATCATGTTTAGTACCTTGGGCACTGTAGCTGATTTACTTAAATTTCTGATTAATTGTGAGACCTGTATGCATACTGTTTGGCACAGTTGGTAAGGTGTTGGGTTTGCACTATCAAATTAAGACTGTCATTGTTTGAATCCCATGTAAGCATGTTTCTAGTTTACTAGTCTGCATCGTGGTTTGTGGCTCTGTAATATGAATGCATATGTCTTTTAACAACAATATTCAAGTCTTCCAATGGAATCTTAGTGAAACCCAATAGATAGCTTTATTTTCTCTTTGTTAACTGAAATATTAAATGCATATGTCTTATAACTTTAGTAGTAAAGTATTCTAATGACTTGCGTATGACACCCCATAGAATATATCATGTTTAGTAACTTGGACACTGTAGCTGATTTACTTAAATTTCTGATTAATTGTGCAGATTGTATGCAGACTGTTTGGCACAGTTGGTAAGGTGTTAGGTTTGCACTATCAAATTAAGACTGCCATTGGATTGAATCCCATGTAAGCATGTTTTTATTTTACTAGTGTGGTTTGTGGCTCTATACAATGCAATGCATATGTATTTTAACAACAATAGTCAAGTCTTCCAATGTATTTGTTAGTGAAACCCAAGAGATAGATTTATTTTATCTTTGTTTATTCAAATATTGAATGCATATGTCTTATAACTTTAGTAGTAAAGTATTCTAATGACTTGCTTATGACACCCCATAGAATATATGATGTTTAGCACCTTGGACACTGTAGCTTATTTACTTAAATCTCTGATAAATTGCGCGACTGGTATGAATAGACTGATTAGCATAGTGGGTAAGGTGTTGGGTTTGCACTATCAAATTAAGACTGTCATTGGATCTAATAGCATGTTAGCATGTATTTATTTTACAAGTCTGCATTGTGGTTTGTGGCTCTTTAATATAAATGCATATGTCTTTTAACAACAATAGTCAAGTCTTCCAATGTACTTGTTAGTGAAACCTAATAGATAGCTTTATTTTCTCTTTGTTTACTCAAATATTGAATGCATATGTCATATAACTTTAATAGTAAAGTGTTCTAATGACTTGCTTATGACACCCCATAGAATATATCATGTTTAGTACCTTGTACACTGTAGCTTATTTACTTAAATCTCTGATAAATTTCATCTCTGTTATGTATATCTTGGTTAGTACAGTTGGTAAGGTGTTGGGTTTGTACTATCAAATTAAGACTGCCATTGGTTTGAATCAAATGTTAGCATGTTTTTATTTTACTAGTGTCGTTTGTGGCTCTATAATACGAATGCATATGTCTTTTAACAACAATAGTCAAGTCTTCCAATGTATTTGTTAGTGAAACCCAATACATAGCTTTATTTTATCTTTGTTTATTCAAATATTGAATACATATGTCTTATAACTTTAGTAGTAAAGTATTTTAATGACTTGCTTATGACACCCCATATAATATATCATGTTTAGTACCATGGACACTGTAGCTTATTTACTTAGTCTCTGATAAATTGTGAGTCTGGTATGCAGACTGGTTAGCACAGTATTTAAGGTGTTGGGTTTGTACTATCAAATTAAGACTGTCATTGGTTTGTAAGCATGTATTTATTTTACAAGTCTGCATTGTGGGTTGTGGCTCTATAATATGAATGCATATGTCTTTTAACAACAATAGTCAAGTCTTCCAATGTACTTGTTAGTGAAACCCAATAGATAGCTGTATTTTCTCTTTGTTTACTCAAATATTGAATGCATATGTCTTATAACTTTAATAGTAAAGTGTTCTAATGACTTGCTTATGACACCAAATAGAATATCATGTTTAGTACCTTGGACACTGTAGCCTATTTACCTAAATCTCTGATAAATTGCATCTCTGCTATGCATAGACTGGTTAGTACAGTTGGTAAGGTGTTGGGTTTGCACTATCAAATTAAGACTGTCCTTGGTTTGAATCCCATGTAAGCATATATTTATTTTACAAGTCTGCATTGTGGTTTGTGGCTCTGTAATATGAATGCATATGTCTTTTAACAACAATAGTCAAGTCTTCCAATGGAGTCTGAAACCCAATAGATAGCTTTATTTTCTCTTTGTTTACTGAAATATTGAATGCATATGTCTTATAACTTTAGTAGTAAAGTATTCTAATGACTTGCTTATGACACCCCATAGAATATATCATGTTTAGTAACTTGGACACTGTAGCTGATTTACTTAAATTTCTGATTAATTGCACAGCTTGTATGCAGACTGTTTGGCACAGTTGGTAAGGTGTTAGGTTTGCACTATCAAATTAAGACTGCCATTGGATTGAATCACATGTAAGCATGTTTTTATTTTACTAGTGTGGTTTGTGGCTCTATACAATGCAATGCATATGTATTTTAACAACAATAGTCAAGTCTTCCAATGTATTTGTTAGTGAAACCCAAGAGATAGATTTATTTTATCTTTGTTTATTCAAATATTGAATGCATATGTCTTATAACTTTAGTAGTAAAGTATTCTAATGACTTGCTTATGACACCCCATAGAATATATGATGTTTAGCACCTTGGACACTGTAGCTTATTTACTTAAATCTCTGATAAATTGTGCGACTGGTATGAATAGACTGATTAGCATAGTGGGTAAGGTGTTGGGTTTGCACTATCAAATTAAGACTGTCATTGGATCTAATAGCATGTAAGCATGTATTTATTTTACAAGTCTGCATTGTGGTTTGTGGCTCTTTAATATAAATACATATGTCTTTTAACAACAATAGTCAAGTCTTCCAATGGACTTGTTAGTGAAACCCAATAGATAGCTTTATTTTCTCTTTGTTTACTCAAATATTGAATGCATATGTCTTATAACTGTAATATTAAAGTGTTCTAATGACTTGCTTATGACACCACATAGAATATATCATGTTTAGTACCTTGGACACCAGCTTATTTACTTAAATCTCTGATAAATTGCATCTCTGGTATGTATAGACTGGTTTGTACAGTTGTAAGGTGTTGGGTTTGCACTATCAAATTAGGACTGTTATTGGTATGAATCCCATGTTAGCATGTTTTTATTTTACTAGTCTGCATTGTGGTTTGTGGCTCTGTAGTATGAATGCATATGTCTTGTAACAACAATAGTCAAGTCTTCCAATGGAGTCTTAGTGAAACCCAATAGATAGCTTTATTTTCTCTTTGTTTACTGAAATATTGAATGCATATGTCTTATAACTTTAGTAGTAAAGTATTGTAATGACTTGCTTATGACACCCCATAGAATATATCATGTTTAGTAACTTGGACACTGTAGCTGATTTACTTAAATTTCTGATTAATTGCACAGCTTGTATGCAGACTGTTTGGCACAGTTGGTAAGGTGTTAGGTTTGCACTATCAAATTAAAACTGCCATTGGATTGAATCACATGTAAGCATGTTTTTATTTTACTAGTGTGGTTTGTGGCTCTATACAATGCAATGCATATGTATTTTAACAACAATAGTCAAGTCTTCCAATGTATTTGTTAGTGAAACCCAAGAGATAGATTTATTTTATCTTTGTTTATTCAAATATTGAATGCATATGTCTTATAACTTTAGTAGTAAAGTATTCTAATGACTTGCTTATGACACCCCATAGAATATATGATGTTTAGCACCTTGGACACTGTAGCTAATTTACTTAAATCTCTGATAAATTGCGCGACTGGTATGAATAGACTGATTAGCATAGTGGGTAAGGTGTTGGGTTTGCACTATCAAATTAAGCCTGTCATTGGATCTAATAGCATGTATTTATTTTACAAGTCTGCATTGTGGTTTGTGGCTCTTTAATATAAATACATATGTCTTTTAACAACAATAGTCAAGTCTTCCAATGGACTTGTTAGTGAAACCCAATAGATAGCTTTATTTTCTCTTTGTTTACTCAAATATTGAATGCATATGTCTTATAACTGTAATAGTAAAGTGTTCTAATGACTTGCTTATGACACCACATAGAATATATCATGTTTAGTACCTTGGACACCAGCTTATTTACTTAAATCTCTGATAAATTGCATCTCTGGTATGTATAGACTGGTTTGTACAGTTGTAAGGTGTTGGGTTTGCACTATCAAATTAGGACTGTTATTGGTATGAATCCCATGTTAGCATGTTTTTATTTTACTAGTCTGCATTGTGGTTTGTGGCTCTGTAATATGAATGCATATGTCTTTTAACAACAATAGTCAAGTCTTCCAATGGAGTCTTAGTGAAACCCAATAGATAGCTTTATTTTCTCTTTGTTTACTGAAATATTGAATGCATATGTCTTATAACTTTAGTAGTAAAGTATTCTAATGACTTGCTTACGACACGCCATAGAATATATCATGTTTAGTACCTTGGACACTAGCTTATTTACTTAAATCTCTAATAAATTGCATCTCTGATATGTATAGACTGGTTAGTACAGTTGGTAAGGTGTTGGGCTTGCACTATTAAATTAAGACTGTCATTGGTTTGAATCCCATGTAAGCATGTTTGCATTGTGGTTTGTGGCTCTGTAATATGAATGCATATGTCTTTTAACAACAATAGTCAAGTCTTCCAATGGACTTGTTAGTGAAACCCAATAGATAGCTTTATTTTCTCTTTGTTTACTGAGTTTACTGAAATATTGAATGCATATGTCTTATAACTTTAGTAGTAAAGGATTCTAATGACTTGCTTATGAGACCCGATAGAATATATGATGTATAGCACCTTGGACACTGTAGCTTATTTACTAAAATCTCTGATAAATTGTGCGATTGGTATGAATAGACTGGTTAGCATAGTGGGTGAGGTTTTGGGTTTGCACTATCAAATTAAGACTGTCATTGGTTTGAATACCATATAAGCATGTATTTATTTTACAAGTCTGCATTGTGGTTTGTGGTTCTATAATATGAATGCATATGTCTTTTAACAACAATAGTCAAGTCTTACAATGGACTTGTTAGTGAAACCCAATAGATAGCTTTATTTTCTCTTTGTTTACAACAAATACTGAATGCATATGTCTTATAACTTTAATAGTAAAGTGTTCTAATGACTTGCTTATGACACCACATAGAATATATCATGTTTAGTACCTTGGACACTGTAGCTTATTTACTTAAATCTCTGATAAATTGCTTTTCTGGTATGAATAGACTGGTTAGTACAGTTGGTAAGGTGTTGGGCTTGCACTATCAAATTAAGACTGTCATTGGTTTGAATCCCATGTAAGCATGTTTACTAGTTTGCATTGTGGTTTGTGGCTCTGTAATATGAATGCATATGTCTTTTAACAACAATAGTCAAGTCTTCCAATGGAGTCTTAGTGGAACCCAATAGATAGCTTTATTTTCTCTTTGTTTACTGAGTTTACTGAAATATTGAATGCATATGTCTTATAACTTTAGTAGTAAAGTATTCTAATGACTTGCTTATGACACGCCATAGAATATATAATGTTTAGTTACTTGGACACTGTAGCTGATTTACTTAAATTTCTGATTAATTGTGTGGCTTGTATGCAGACTCTTTGGCACAGGTGGTACGGTGTTGGGTTTGCACTATCAAATTAAGACTGTCATTGTTTGAATCCCATGTAAGTCTGTTTCTAGTTTACTAGTCTGCATTGTGGTTTGTGGCTCTGTAATATGAATGCATATGTCTTTTAACAACAATAGTCATCATCCAATGGACTTGTTAGTGAAACCCAATAGATAGCTTTATTTTCTCTTTGTTTACTGAAATATTGAATGCATATGTCTTATAACTTTAGTAGTAAAGTATTCTAATGACTTGCTTATGACACACCATAGAATATATCATGTTTAGTACCTTGGACACTGTAGCTGATTTACTTAAATTTCTGATTAATGGTGCGGCTTGTATAGAGACTGTTTGGCACAGTTGGTAAGGTGTTGGGTTTGCACTATCAAATTAAGACTGTCATTGTTTGAATCCCATGTAAGCATGTTTCTAGTTTACTAGTCTGCATTGTGGTTTGTGGCTCTGTATTATGGATGCATATGTCTATTAACAAAAATAGTCAAGTCTTCCAATGGACTTGTTAGTGAAACCCAATAGATAGCTTTATTTTCTCTTTGTTTACTCAAATATTGAATGCATATGTCTTATAACTTTAATAGTAAAGTATTCTAATGACTTGCTTATGACACCACATAGAATATATCATGTTTAGTACCTTGGACACTAGCTTATTTACTTAAATCTCTAATAAATAGCATCTATGATATGTATAGACTGGTTAGTACAGTTGGTAAGGTGTTGGGTTTGCACTATCAAATTAAGACTGTCATTGGTATGAATCCCATGTATGCATGTTTCTATTTTACTAGTCTCCATTGTGGTTTGTGGCTCTGTAATATGAATGCATATGTCTTTTAACAACAATAGTCAAGTCTTCCAATGGAGTCTTAGTGAAACCCAATAGATAGCTTTATTTTCTCTTTATTTACTGAAATATTGAATACATATGTTTTTTAACTTTAGTAGTAAAGTATTCTAATGACTTGCTTATGACACGCCATAGAATATATCATGTTTAGTACCTTGGACACTGTAGCTGATTTACTTAAATTTCTGATTAATTGTGTGGCTTGTATGCAGACTGTTTGGCACAGTTGGTAAGGTGTTGGGTTTGCACTATCACATTAAGACTGTCATTGTTTGAATCCCATGTAAGTATGTTTCTAGTTTACTAGTCTGCATTGTGGTTTGTGGCTCTGTAATATGAATGCATATGTCTTTTAACAACAATAGTCGTCATCCAATGGGCTTGTTAGTGAAACACAATAGATAGCTTTATTTTCTCTTTGTTTACTGAAATATTGAATGCATATGTCTTATAACTTTAGTAGTAAAGTATTCTAATGACTTGCTTATGACACCCCATAGAATATATCATGTTTAGTTACTTGGACACTGTAGCTGATTTACTTAAATTTCTGATTAATTGTGCAGCTTGTATGCAGACTGTTTGGCACAATTGGAAAGGTGTTGGGTTTGCACTATCAAATTAAGACAGCCATTGGTTTGAATCCCATGTAACCATGTTTTTATTTTACTAGTGTGGTTTGTGGCTCTATACAATGTAATGCATATGTATTTTAACAACAATAGTCAAGTCTTCCAATGGACTTCTTAGTGAAACCCAAGAGATAGCTTTATTTTCTCTTTGTTTACTCAAATATTGAATGCATATGTCTTATAACTTTAATAGTAAAGTGTTCTAATGACTTGCTTATGACACCACATAGAATATATCATGTTTAGTACCTTGGACACTAGCTTATTTACTTAAATCTCTGATAAATTGCGTCTCTGATATGTATAGACTGGTTAGTACAGTTGGTAAGGTGTTGGGTTTGCACTATCAAATAAAGACTGTCATTGGTATGAATTCCATTTATGCATGTTTCTATTTTACTAGTCTGCATTGTGGTTTGTGGCTCTGTAATATGAATGTATATGTCTTTTAACAACAATAGTCAAGTCTTCCAATGGAGTCTTAGTGAAACCCAATAGATAGCTTTATTTTCTCTTTGTTTACTGAAATATTGAATGCATATGTCTTATAACTTTAGTAGTAAAGTATTCTAATTACTTGTTTATGACACGCCATAGAATATATCATGTTTAGTACCTTGGACACTGTAGCTGATTTACTTAAATTTCTGTTTAATTGAGCTGCTTTTCTGCAGACTGTTTGGCACAGTTGGTAAGGTGTTGGGTTTGCACTATCAAATTAAGACTGCCATTAGTTTGAATCCCATGTAAGCATGTTTTTATTTTACTAGTGTGGTTTGTGGCTCTATACAATGTAATGCATATGTATTTTAACAACAATAGTCAAGTCATCCAATGTATTTTTTAGTGAAACCAAAGAGATAGCTTTATTTTATCTTTGTTATTCAAATATTGAATGCATATGTCTTATAACTTTAGTAGTAAAGTATTCTAATGACTTGCTTATGACACCCCATAAAATATATGATGTTTAGCACCTTGGACACTGTAGCTTATTTACTTAAATCTCTGATAAATTGTGTGACTGGTATGCATAGAATGGTTAGCACAGTAGGTAAGGTGTAGGGTTTGCACTTTCAAATTAAGACTGTCATTGGTTCCAATACCATGTAAGCATATATTTATTTTACAAGTCTGCATTGTGGTTTGTGGCTCTATAATATGAATGCATATGTCTTTTAACAAAAATAGTCAAGTCTTCCAATGGACTTGTTAGTGAAACCCAATAGATAGCTTTATTTTCTCTTTGTTTACTCAAATATTGAATGCTTATGTCTTATAACTTTAATAGTAAAGTATTCTAATGATTGCTTATGACACCACATAGAATATATCATGTTTAGTACCTTGGACACTAGCTTATTTACTTAAATCTCTAATAAATTGCGTCTCTGATATGTATAGACTGGTTAGTACAGTTGGTAAGGTTTTGGGTTTGCACTATCAAATAAAGACTGTCATTGGTATGAATTCCATGTATGCATGTTTCTATTTTACTAGTCTGCATTGTGGTTTGTGGCTCTGTAATATGAATGCATATGTCTTTTAACAACAATAGTCAAGTCTTCCAATGGAGTCTTAGTGAAACCCAATAGATAGCTTTATTTTCTCTTTGTTTACTGAAATATTGAATGCATATGTCTTATAACTTTAGTAGTAAAGTATTCTAATGACTTGCTTATGACACGCCATAGAATATATAATGTTTAGTTACTTGGACACTGTAGCTGATTTACTTAAATTTCTGATTAATTGTGTGGCTTGTATGCAGACTCTTTGGCACAGTTGGTACGGTGTTGGGTTTGCACTATCAAATTAAGACTGTCATTGTTTGAATCCCATGTAAGTCTGTTTCTAGTTTACTAGTCTGCATTGTGGTTTGTGGCTCTGTAATATGAATGCATATGTCTTTTAACAACAATAGTCGTCATCCAATGGACTTGTTAGTGAAACCCAATAAATAGCTTTATTTTCTCTTTGTTTACTGAAATATTGAATGCATATGTCTTATAACTTTAGTAGTAAAGTATTCTAATGACTTGCTTATGACACCCCATAGAATATATCATGTTTAGTTACTTGAACACTGTAGCTGATTTACTTAAATTTCTGATTAATTGTGCAGCTTGTATGCAGACTGTTTGGCACAGTTGGTAAGATCTTGAGTTTGCACTATTAAATTAAGACTGCCATTGGTTTGAATCCCATGTAAGCATGTTTTTATTTTACTAGTGTGGTTTGTGGCTCTATACAATGTAATGCATATGTATTTTAACAACAATAGTCAAGTCTTTCAATGTATTTGTTAGTGAAAGCAAAGAGATAGCTTTATTTTATCTTTGTTTATTCAAATATCGAATGCATATGTCTTATAACTTTAGTAGTAAAGTATTCTATTGACTTGCTTATGACACCCCAGAGAATATATGATGTTTAGCACTTTGGACACTGTAGCTTATTTACTTAAATCTCTGATAAATTATGTGACTAGTATGAATAGACTGGTTAGCACAGTAGGTAAGGTGTTGTGTTTGCACTATCAAGTTAAGACTGTCATTGGTTCGAATACCATGTAAGCATATATTTATTTACAAGTCTGCATTGTGGTTTGTGGCTCTATAATATGAATGCATATGTCTTTTAACAAAAATAGTCAAGTCTTCCAATGGACTTGTTAGTGAAACCCAATAGATAGCTTTATTTTCTCTTTGTTTACTCAAATATTGAATGCATATGTCTTATAACTGTAATAGTAAAGTGTTCTAATGACTTGCTTATGACACCACATAGAATATATCATGTTTAGTACCTTGGACACCAGCTTATTTACTTAAATCTCTGATAAATTGCATCTCTGGTATGTATAGACTGGTTTGTACAGTTGTAAGGTGTTGGGTTTGCACTATCAAATTAGGACTGTTATTGGTTTGAATCCCATGTTAGCATGTTTTTATTTTACTAGTCTGCATTGTGGTTTGTGGCTCTGTAGTAAGAATGCATATGTCTTTTAACAACAATAGTCAAGTCTTCCAATGGAGTCTTAGTGAAACCCAATAGATAGCTTTATTTTCTCTTTGTTTACTGAAATATTGAATGCATATGTCTTATAACTTTAGTAGTAAAGTATTGTAATGACTTGCTTATGACACCCCATAGAATATATCATGTTTAGTAACTTGGACACTGTAGCTGATTTACTTAAATTTCTGATTAATTGCACAGCTTGTATGCAGACTGTTTGGCACAGTTGGTAAGGTGTTAGGTTTGCACTATCAAATTAAAACTGCCATTGGATTGAATCACATGTAAGCATGTTTTTATTTTACTAGTGTGGTTTGTGGCTCTAAACAATGCAATGCATATGTATTTTAACAACAATAGTCAAGTCTTCCAATGTATTTGTTAGTGAAACACAAGAGATAGATTTATTTTATCTTTGTTTATTCAAATATTGAATGCATATGTCTTATAACTTTAGTAGTAAAGTATTCTAATGACTTGCTTATGACACCCTATAGAATATATGATGTTTAGCACCTTGGACACTGTAGCTTATTTACTTAAATCTCTGATAAATTGCGCGACTGGTATGAATAGACTGATTAGCATAGTGGGTAAGGTGTTGGGTTTGCACTATCAAATTAAGACTGTCATTGGATCTAATAGCATGTAAGCATGTATTTATTTTACAAGTCTGCATTGTGGTTTGTGGCTCTTTAATATAAATACATATGTCTTTTAACAACAATAGTCAAGTCTTCCAATGGACTTGTTAGTGAAACCCAATAGATAGCTTTATTTTCTCTTTGTTTACTCAAATATTGAATGCATATGTCTTATAACTGTAATAGTAAAGTGTTCTAATGACTTGCTTATGACACCACATAGAATATATCATGTTTAGTACCTTGGACACCAGCTTATTTACTTAAATCTCTGATAAATTGCATCTCTGGTATGTATAGACTGGTTTGTACAGTTGTAAGGTGTTGGGTTTGCACTATCAAATTAGGACTGTTATTGGTATGAATCCCATGTTAGCATGTTTTTATTTTACTAGTCTGCATTGTGGTTTGTGGCTCTGTAGTATGAATGCATATGTCTTTTAACAACAATAGTCAAGTCTTCCAATGGAGTCTTAGTGAAACCCAATAGATAGTTTTATTTTCTCTTTGTTTACTGAAATATTGAATGCATATGTCTTATAACTTTAATAGTAAAGTATTCTAATGACTTGCTTATGACACCCCATAGAATATATCATGTTTAGTTACTTGGAAACTGTAGCTGATTTACTTAAATTTCTGATTAATTGTGCAGCTTGTATGCAGACTGTTTGGCACAGTTGGTAAGGTGTTAGGTTTGCACTGTCAAATTAAAACTGCCATTGGATTGAATCACATGTAAGCATGTTTTTATTTTACTAGTGTGGTTTGTGGCTCTATACAATGCAATGCATATGTATTTTAACAACAATAGTCAAGTCTTCCAATGTATTTGTTAGTGAAACCCAAGAGATAGATTTATTTTATCTTTGTTTATTCAAATATTGAATGCATATGTCTTATAACTTTAGTAGTAAAGTATTCTAATGACTTGCTTATGACACCCCATAGAATATATGATGTTTAGCACCTTGGACACTGTAGCTTATTTACTTAAATCTCTGATAAATTGCACGACTGGTATGAGTAGACTGATTAGCATAGTGGGTAAGGTGTTGGGTTTGCACTATCAAATTAAGACTGTCATTGGATCTAATAGCATGTATTTATTTTACAAGTCTGCATTGTGGTTTGTGGCTCTTTAATATAAATACATATGTCTTTTAACAACAATAGTTAAGTCTTCCAATGGACTTGTTAGTGAAACCCAATAGATAGCTTTATTTTCTCTTAGTTTACTCAAATATTGAATGCATATGTCTTTTAACAACAATAGTCAAGTCTTCCAATGGAGTCTTAGTGAAACCCAATAGATAGCTTTATTTTCTCTTTATTTACTGAAATATTGAATACATATGTTTTTAACTTTAGTAGTAAAGTATTCTAATGACTTGCTTATGACACGCCATAGAATATATCATGTTTAGTACCTTGGACACTGTAGCTGATTTACTTAAATTTCTGATTAATTGTGTGGTTTGTATGCAGACTGCTTGGCACAGTTGGTAAGGTGTTGGGTTTGCACTATCACATTAAGACTGTCATTGTTTGAATCCCATGTAAGTATGTTTCTAGTTTACTAGTCTGCATTGTGGTTTGTGGCTCTGTAATATGAATGCATATGTCTTTTAACAACAATAGTCGTCATCCAATGGGCTTGTTAGTGAAACACAATAGATAGCTTTATTTTCTCTTTGTTTACTGAAATATTGAATGCATATGTCTTATAACTTTAGTAGTAAAGTATTCTAATGACTTGCTTATGACACCCCATAGAATATATCATGTTTAGTTACTTGGACACTGTAGCTGATTTACTTAAATTTCTGATTAATTGTGCAGCTTGTATGCAGACTGTTTGGCACAATTGGAAAGGTGTTGGGTTTGCACTATCAAATTAAGACAGCCATTGGTTTGAATCCCATGTAACCATGTTTTTATTTTACTAGTGTGGTTTGTGGCTCTATACAATGTAATGCATATGTATTTTAACAACAATAGTCAAGTCTTCCAATGGACTTGTTAGTGAAACCCAAGAGATAGCTTTATTTTCTCTTTGTTTACTCAAATATTGAATGCATATGTCTTATAACTTTAATAGTAAAGTGTTCTAATGACTTGCTTATGACACCACATAGAATATATCATGTTTAGTACCTTGGACACTAGCTTATTTACTTAAATCTCTGATAAATTGCGTCTCTGATATGTATAGACTGGTTAGTACAGTTGGTAAGGTGTTGGGTTTGCACTATCAAATAAAGACTGTCATTGGTATGAATTCCATTTATGCATGTTTCTATTTTACTAGTCTGCATTGTGGTTTGTGGCTCTGTAATATGAATGTATATGTCTTTTAACAACAATAGTCAAGTCTTCCAATGGAGTCTTAGTGAAACCCAATAGATAGCTTTATTTTCTCTTTGTTTACTGAAATATTGAATGCATATGTCTTATAACTTTAGTAGTAAAGTATTCTAATTACTTGTTTATGACACGCCATAGAATATATCATGTTTAGTACCTTGGACACTGTAGCTGATTTACTTAAATTTCTGTTTAATTGAGCTGCTTTTCTGCAGACTGTTTGGCACAGTTGGTAAGGTGTTGGGTTTGCACTATCAAATTAAGACTGCCATTAGTTTGAATCCCATGTAAGCATGTTTTTATTTTACTAGTGTGGTTTGTGGCTCTATACAATGTAATGCATATGTATTTTAACAACAATAGTCAAGTCATCCAATGTATTTTTTAGTGAAACCAAAGAGATAGCTTTATTTTATCTTTGTTATTCAAATATTGAATGCATATGTCTTATAACTTTAGTAGTAAAGTATTCTAATGACTTGCTTATGACACCCCATAAAATATATGATGTTTAGCACCTTGGACACTGTAGCTTATTTACTTAAATCTCTGATAAATTGTGTGACTGGTATGCATAGAATGGTTAGCACAGTAGGTAAGGTGTAGGGTTTGCACTTTCAAATTAAGACTGTCATTGGTTCCAATACCATGTAAGCATATATTTATTTTACAAGTCTGCATTGTGGTTTGTGGCTCTATAATATGAATGCATATGTCTTTTAACAAAAATAGTCAAGTCTTCCAATGGACTTGTTAGTGAAACCCAATAGATAGCTTTATTTTCTCTTTGTTTACTCAAATATTGAATGCTTATGTCTTATAACTTTAATAGTAAAGTATTCTAATGATTGCTTATGACACCACATAGAATATATCATGTTTAGTACCTTGGACACTAGCTTATTTACTTAAATCTCTAATAAATTGCGTCTCTGATATGTATAGACTGGTTAGTACAGTTGGTAAGGTTTTGGGTTTGCACTATCAAATAAAGACTGTCATTGGTATGAATTCCATGTATGCATGTTTCTATTTTACTAGTCTGCATTGTGGTTTGTGGCTCTGTAATATGAATGCATATGTCTTTTAACAACAATAGTCAAGTCTTCCAATGGAGTCTTAGTGAAACCCAATAGATAGCTTTATTTTCTCTTTGTTTACTGAAATATTGAATGCATATGTCTTATAACTTTAGTAGTAAAGTATTCTAATGACTTGCTTATGACACGCCATAGAATATATAATGTTTAGTTACTTGGACACTGTAGCTGATTTACTTAAATTTCTGATTAATTGTGTGGCTTGTATGCAGACTCTTTGGCACAGTTGGTACGGTGTTGGGTTTGCACTATCAAATTAAGACTGTCATTGTTTGAATCCCATGTAAGTCTGTTTCTAGTTTACTAGTCTGCATTGTGGTTTGTGGCTCTGTAATATGAATGCATATGTCTTTTAACAACAATAGTCGTCATCCAATGGACTTGTTAGTGAAACCCAATAAATAGCTTTATTTTCTCTTTGTTTACTGAAATATTGAATGCATATGTCTTATAACTTTAGTAGTAAAGTATTCTAATGACTTGCTTATGACACCCCATAGAATATATCATGTTTAGTTACTTGAACACTGTAGCTGATTTACTTAAATTTCTGATTAATTGTGCAGCTTGTATGCAGACTGTTTGGCACAGTTGGTAAGGTCTTGAGTTTGCACTATTAAATTAAGACTGCCATTGGTTTGAATCCCATGTAGGCATGTTTTTATTTTACTAGTGTGGTTTGTGGCTCTATACAATGTAATGCATATGTATTTTAACAACAATAGTCAAGTCTTTCAATGTATTTGTTAGTGAAAGCAAAGAGATAGCTTTATTTTATCTTTGTTTATTCAAATATCGAATGCATATGTCTTATAACTTTAGTAGTAAAGTATTCTATTGACTTGCTTATGACACCCCAGAGAATATATGATGTTTAGCACTTTGGACACTGTAGCTTATTTACTTAAATCTCTGATAAATTACGTGACTAGTATGAATAGACTGGTTAGCACAGTAGGTAAGGTGTTGTGTTTGCACTATCAAGTTAAGACTGTCATTGGTTCGAATACCATGTAAGCATATATTTATTTACAAGTCTGCATTGTGGTTTGTGGCTCTATAATATGAATGCATATGTCTTTTAACAAAAATAGTCAAGTCTTCCAATGGACTTGTTAGTGAAACCCAATAGATAGCTTTATTTTCTCTTTGTTTACTCAAATATTGAATGCATATGTCTTATAACTGTAATAGTAAAGTGTTCTAATGACTTGCTTATGACACCACATAGAATATATCATGTTTAGTACCTTGGACACCAGCTTATTTACTTAAATCTCTGATAAATTGCATCTCTGGTATGTATAGACTGGTTTGTACAGTTGTAAGGTGTTGGGTTTGCACTATCAAATTAGGACTGTTATTGGTTTGAATCCCATGTTAGCATGTTTTTATTTTACTAGTCTGCATTGTGGTTTGTGGCTCTGTAGTATGAATGCATATGTCTTTTAACAACAATAGTCAAGTCTTCCAATGGAGTCTTAGTGAAACCCAATAGATAGCTTTATTTTCTCTTTGTTTACTGAAATATTGAATGCATATGTCTTATAACTTTAGTAGTAAAGTATTGTAATGACTTGCTTATGACACCCCATAGAATATATCATGTTTAGTAACTTGGACACTGTAGCTGATTTACTTAAATTTCTGATTAATTGCACAGCTTGTATGCAGACTGTTTGGCACAGTTGGTAAGGTGTTAGGTTTGCACTATCAAATTAAAACTGCCATTGGATTGAATCACATGTAAGCATGTTTTTATTTTACTAGTGTGGTTTGTGGCTCTAAACAATGCAATGCATATGTATTTTAACAACAATAGTCAAGTCTTCCAATGTATTTGTTAGTGAAACACAAGAGATAGATTTATTTTATCTTTGTTTATTCAAATATTGAATGCATATGTCTTATAACTTTAGTAGTAAAGTATTCTAATGACTTGCTTATGACACCCTATAGAATATATGATGTTTAGCACCTTGGACACTGTAGCTTATTTACTTAAATCTCTGATAAATTGCGCGACTGGTATGAATAGACTGATTAGCATAGTGGGTAAGGTGTTGGGTTTGCACTATCAAATTAAGACTGTCATTGGATCTAATAGCATGTATTTATTTTACAAGTCTGCATTGTGGTTTGTGGCTCTTTAATATAAATACAATAGTTTGACTTTTAACAACAATAGTTAAGTCTTCCAATGGACTTGTTAGTGAAACCCAATAGATAGCTTTATTTTCTCTTAGTTTACTCAAATATTGAATGCATATGTCTTATAACTGTAATATTAAAGTGTTCTAATGACTTGCTTATGACACCACATAGAATATATCATGTTTAGTACCTTGGACACCAGCTTATTTACTTAAATCTCTGATAAATTGCATCTCTGGTATGTATAGACTGGTTTGTACAGTTGTAAGGTGTTGGGTTTGCACTATCAAATTAGGACTGTTATTTGTATGAATCCCATGTAAGCATGTTTTTATTTTACTAGTCTGCATTGTGGTTTGTGGCTCTGTAATATGAATGCATATGTCTTTTAACAACAATAGTCAAGTCTTCCAATGGAGTCTTAGTGAAACCCAATAGATAGCTTTATTTTCTCTTTGTTTACTGAAATATTGAATGCATATGTCTTATAACATTAGTAGTAAAGTATTATAATGACTTGCTTACGACACGCCATAGAATATATCATGTTTAGTACCTTGGACACCAGCTTATTTACTTAAATCTCTGATAAATTGCATCTCTGGTATGTATAGACTGGTTTGTACAGTTGTAAGGTGTTGGGTTTGCACTATCAAATTAGGACTGTTATTGGTATGAATCCCATGTTAGCATGTTTTTATTTTACTAGTCTGCATTGTGGTTTGTGGCTCTGTAATATGAATGCATATGTCTTTTAACAACAATAGTCAAGTCTTCCAATGGAGTCTTAGTGAAACCCAATAGATAGCTTTATTTTCTCTTTGTTTACTGAAATATTGAATTCAGTATGGTATGAATAGACTGGTTAGTACAGTTAGTAAGGTGTTGGGCTTGCACTATCAAATTAAGACTGTCATTGGTTTGAATCCCATGTAAGCATGTTTACTAGTTTGCATTGTGGTTTGTGGCTCTGTAATATGAATGCATATGTCTTTTAACAACAATAGTCAAGTCTTCCAATGGAGTCTTAGTGAAACCCAATAGATAGCTTTATTTTCTCTTTGTTTACTGAAATATTGAATTCAGTATGGTATGAATAGACTGGTTAGTACAGTTAGTAAGGTGTTGGGCTTGCACTATCAAATTAAGACTGTCATTGGTTTGAATCCCATGTAAGCATGTTTACTAGTTTGCATTGTGGTTTGTGGCTCTGTAATATGAATGCATATGTCTTTTAACAACAATAGTCAAGTCTTCCAATGGAGTCTTAGTGGAACCCAATAGATAGCTTTATTTTCTCTTTGTTTACTGAGTTTACTGAAATATTGAATGCATATGTCTTATAGCTTTAGTAGTAAAGTATTCTAATGACTTGCTTATGACACCCCATAGAATATATCATGTTTAGTAACTTGGACACTGTAGCTTATTTACTTAAATCTCTGATAAATTGCGCGACTGGTATGAATAGACTGATTAGCATAGTGGGTAAGGTGTTGGGTTTGCACTATCAAATTAAGACTGTCGTTGGATCTAATAGCATGTATTTATTTTACAAGTCTGCATTGTGGTTTGTGGCTCTTTAATATAAATACATATGTCTTTTAACAACAATGGTCAAGTCTTCCAATGGACTTGTTAGTGAAACCCAATAGATAGCTTTATTTTCTCTTTGTTTACTCAAATATTGAATGCATATGTCTTATAACTGTAATAGTAAAGTGTTCTAATGACTTGCTTATGACACCACATAGAATATATCATGTTTAGTACCTTGGACACCAGCTTATTTACTTAAATCTCTGATAAATTGCATCTCTGGTATGTATAGACTGGTTTGTACAGTTGTAAGGTGTTGGGTTTGCACTATCAAATTAGGACTGTTATTGGTATGAATCCCATGTTAGCATGTTTTTATTTTACTAGTCTGCATTGTGGTTTGTGGCTCTGTAGTATGAATGCATATGTCTTTTAACAACAATAGTCAAGTCTTCCAATGGAGTCTTAGTGAAACCCAATAGATAGCTTTATTTTCTCTTTGTTTACTGAAATATTGAATGCATATGTCTTATAACTTTAGTAGTAAAGAATTCTAATGACTTGCTTACGACACGCCATAGAATATATCATGTTTAGTACCTTGGACACTAGCTTATTTACTTAAATCTCTAATAAATTGCGTCTCTGATATGTATAGACTGGTTAGTACAGTTGGTAAGGTGTTGGGCTTGCACTATCAAATTAAGACTGTCATTGGTTTGAATCCCATGTAAGCATGTTTGCATTGTGGTTTGTGGCTCTGTAATATGAATGCATATGTCTTTTAACAACAATAGTCAAGTCTTCCAATGGAGTCTTAGTGAAACCCAATAGATAGCTTTATTTTCTCTTTGTTTACTGAAATATTGAATGCATATGTCTTATAACTTTAGTAGTAAAGTATTCTAATGACTTGCTTATGACACCCCATAGAATATATGATGTTTAGCACCTTGGACACTGTATCTTATTTACTTAAATCTCTGATAAATTGTGTAAATGGTATGAATAGACTGGTTAGCACAGTAGGTAAGGTGTTGGGTTTGCACTATCAAATTAAGACTGTCAATGGTTCGAATACCATGTAAGCATATATTTGTTTTACAAGTCTGCATTGTGGTTTGTGGCTCTATAATATGAATGCATATGTCTTTTAACAACAATAGTCGTCTTCCAATGGACTTGTTAGTGAAACCCAATAGATAGCTTTATTTTCTCTTTGTTTACTGAAATATTGAATGCATATGTCTTATAACTTTAATAGTAAAGTATTCTAATGACTTGCTTATGACACCCCATAGAATATATCATGTTTAGTTACTTGGACACTGTAGCTGATTTACTTAAATTTCTGATTAATTGTGTAGCTTGTATGCAGACTGTTTGGCACAGTTGGTAAGGTGTTGGGTTTGCACTTTCAAATTAAGACTGCCATTGGTTTGAATCCCATGTAAGCTTGTTTTTATTTTACTAGTGTGGTTTGTGGCTCTATACAATGTAATGCATATGTATTTTAACAACAATAGTCAAGTCTTCCAATGTATTTGTTAGTGAAACCCAAGAGATAGCTTTATTTTATCTTTGTTTATTCAAATATTGAATGCATATGTCTTATAACTTTAGTAGTAAAGTATTCTAATGACTTGCTTATGACACCCCATAGAATATATGATGTTTAGCACCTTGGACACTGTAGCTTATTCACTTAAATCTCTGATAAATGGTGTGACTGGTATGTATAGACTGGTTAGCACAGTAGGTAAGGTGTTGGATTTGCACTATCAAATTAAGACTGTCATTTGTTCGAATACCATGTAAGCATATATTTATTTTACAAGTCTGCATTGTGGTGTGTGGCTCTATAATATGAATGCATATGTCTTTTAACAAGAATTGTCAAGTCTTCCAATGGACTTGTTAGTGAAACCCAATAGATAGCTTTATTTTCTCTTTGTTTACTCAAATATTGAATGCATATGTCTTATAACTGTAATAGTAAAGTGTTCTAATGACTTGCTTATGACACCACATAGAATATATCATGTTTAGTACCTTGGACACCAGCTTATTTACTTAAATCTCTGATAAATTGCATCTCTGGTTTGTATAGACTGGTTTGTACAGTTGTAAGGTGTTGGGTTTGCACTATCAAATTAGGACTGTTATTGGTATGAATCCCATGTTAGCATGTTTTTATTTTACTAGTCTGCATTGTGGTTTGTGGCTCTGTAGTATGAATGCATATGTCTTTTAACAACAATAGTCAAGTCTTCCAATGGAGTCTTAGTGAAACCCAATAGATAGCTTTATTTTCTCTTTGTTTACTGAAATATTGAATGCATATGTCTTATAACTTTAGTAGTAAAGAATTCTAATGACTTGCTTACGACACGCCATAGAATATATCATGTTTAGTACCTTGGACACTAGCTTATTTACTTAAATCTCTAATAAATTGCATCTCTGATATGTATAGACTGGTTAGTACAGTTGGTAAGGTGTTGGGCTTGCACTATCAAATTAAGACTGTCATTGGTTTGAATCCCATGTAAGCATGTTTGCATTGTGGTTTGTGGCTCTGTAATATGAATGCATATGTCTTTTAACAACAATAGTCAAGTCTTCCAATGGAGTCTTAGTGAAACCCAATAGATAGCTTTATTTTCTCTTTGTTTACTGAAATATTGAATGCATATGTCTTATAACTTTAGTAGTAAAGTATTCTAATGACTTGCTTATGACACCCCATAGAATATATGATGTTTAGCACCTTGGACACTGTATCTTATTT
This sequence comes from Pseudophryne corroboree, assembly GCF_028390025.1. Lineage (NCBI taxonomy): Eukaryota > Metazoa > Chordata > Amphibia > Anura > Myobatrachidae > Pseudophryne > Pseudophryne corroboree. The sequence goes on along the minus strand of NC_086453.1, from coordinate 185,936,268 downwards.
ACTTAAATCTCTGATAAATTGTGTAAATGGTATGAATAGACTGGTTAGCACAGTAGGTAAGGTGTTGGGTTTGCACTATCAAATTAAGACTGTTATTGGTTCGAATACCATGTAAGCATATATTTGTTTTACAAGTCTGCATTGTGGTTTGTGGCTCTATAATATGAATGCATATGTCTTTTAACAACAATAGTCGTCTTCCAATGGACTTGTTAGTGAAACCCAATAGATAGCTTTATTTTCTCTTTGTTTACTGACATATTGAATGCATATGTCTTATAACTTTAATAGTAAAGTATTCTAATGACTTGCTTATGACACCCCATAGAATATATCATGTTTAGTTACTTGGACACTGTAGCTGATTTACTTAAATTTCTGATTAATTGTGCAGCTTGTATGCAGACTGTTTGGCACAGTTGGTAAGGTGTTGGGTTTGCACTTTCAAATTAAGACTGCCATTGGTTTGAATCCCATGTAAGCTTGTTTTTATTTTACTAGTGTGGTTTGTGGCTCTATACAATGTAATGCATATGTCTTTTAACAACAATAGTCAAGTCTTCCAATGTATTTGTTAGTGAAACCCAAGAGATAGCTTTATTTTATCTTTGTTTATTCAAATATTGAATGCATATGTCTTATAACTTTAGTAGTAAAGTATTCTAATGACTTGCTTATGACACCCCATAGAATATATGATGTTTAGCACCTTGGACACTGTAGCTTATTCACTTAAATCTCTGATAAATGGTGTGACTGGTATGTATAGACTGGTTAGCACAGTAGGTAAGGTGTTGGGTTTGCACTATCAAATTAAGACTGTCATTTGTTCGAATACCATGTAAGCATATATTTATTTTAGAAAAGTCTGCATTGTGGTGTGTGGCTCTATAATATGAATGCATATGTCTTTTAACAAGAATTGTCAAGTCTTCCAATGGACTTGTTAGTGAAACCCAATAGATAGCTTTATTTTCTCTTTGTTTACTCAAATATTGGATGCATCTGTCTTATAACTTTAATAGTAAAGTGTTCTAATGACTTGCTTATGACACCACATAGAATATATCATGTTTAGTACCTTGGACACTAGCTTATTTACTTAAATCTCTAATAAATTGTGTCTCTGATATGTATAGACTGGTTAGTACAGTTGGTAAGGTGTTGGGTTTGCACTATCAAATTAAGACTGTCATTGGTATGAATCCAGTAGTTGCATGTTTCTATTTTACTAGTCTGCATTGTGGTTTGTGGCTCTGTAATATGAATGCATATGTCTTTTAACAACAATAGTCAAGTCTTCCAATGGATTCTTAGTGAAACCCAATAGATAGCTTTATTTTCTCTTTGTTTACTGAGTTTACTGAAATATTGAATGCATATGTCTTATAACTTTAGTAGTAAAGTATTCTAATGACTTGCTTATGACACACCATAGAATATATCATGTTTAGTTACTTGAACACTGTAGCTGATTTACTTAAATTTCTGATTAATTGTACAGCTTGTATGCAGACTGTTTGGCACAGTTGGTAAGGTGTTGGATTTGCACTATCAAATTAAGACTGCCATTGGTTAGAATCCCATGTAAGCATGTTTTTATTTTACTAGTGTGGTTTGTGGCTCTATACAATGTAATGCATATGTATTTTAACAACAATAGTCAAGTCTTCCAATGTATTTGTTAGTGAAAGCAGAGATAGCTTTATTTTATCTTTGTTTATTCAAATATCGAATGCATATGTCTTCTAACTTTAGTAGTAAAGTATTCTATTGACTTGCTTATGACACCCCAGAGAATATATGATGTTTACCACCTTGGACACTGTAGCTTATTTACTTAAATCTCTGATAAATTGTGTGACTGGTATGGATAGACTGGTTAGCACAGTAGGTAAGGTGTTGTGTTTGCACTATCAAGTTAAGACTGTCATTGCTTCGAATACCCTGTAAGCATATATTTATTTTACAAGTCTGCATTGTGGTTTGTGGCTCTATAATATGAATGCATATGTTTTTTAACAACAATAGTCAAGTCTTCCAATGGATTCTTAGTGAAACCCAATAGATAGCTTTATTTTCTCTTTGTTTACTGAGTTTACTGAAATATTGAATGCATATGTCTTATAACTTCAGTATTAAAGTATTCTAATGACTTGCTTATGACACCCCATAGAATATATCATGTTTAGTTACTTGAACACTGTAGCTGATTTACTTAAATTTCTGATTAATTGTGCAGCTTGTATGCAGACTGTTTGGCACAGTTGGTAAGGTGTTGGGTTTGCACTATCAAATTAAGACTGCCATTGGTTTGAATCCCATGTAAGCATGTTTTTATTTTACTAGTGTGGTTTGTGGCTCTATACAATGTAATGCATATGTATTTTAACAACAATAGTCAAGTCTTCCAATGTATTTGTTAGTGAAAGCAAAGAGATAGCTTTATTTTATCTTTGTTTATTCAAATATCGAATGCATATGTCTTATAACTTTAGTAGTAAAGTATTCTATTGACTTGCTTATGACACCCCAGAGAATATATGATGTTTAGCACCTTGGACACTGTAGCTTATTTACTTAAATCTCTGATAAATTGTGTGACTGGTATGAATAGACTGGTTAGCACAGTAGGTAAGGTGTTGTGTTTGCACTATCAAGTTAAGACTGTCATTGCTTCGAATACCCTCTAAGCATATATTTATTTTACAAGTCTGCATTGTGGTTTGTGGCTCTATAATATGAATGCATATGTTTTTTAACAACAATAGTCAAGTCTTCCAATGGAGTCTTAGTGAAACCCAATAGATAGCTTTATTTTCTCTTTGTTTACTGAAATATTGAATGCATATGTCTTATAACTTTAGTAGTAAAGTATTCTAATGACTTGCTTATGACAACCCATAGAATATATGATGTTTAGCACCTTGGACACTGTATCTTATTTACTTAAATCTCTGATAAATTGCGTAAATGGTATGAATAGACTGGTTAGCACAGTAGGTAAGGTGTTGGGTTTGCACTATCAAATTAAGACTGTCATTGGTTCGCATACCATGTAAGCATATATTTGTTTTACAAGTCTGCATTGTGGTTTGTGGCTCTATAATATGAATGCATATGTCTTTTAACAACAATAGTCGTCTTCCAATGGACTTGTTAGTGAAACCCAATAGATAGCTTTATTTTCTCTTTGTTTACTGAAATATTGAATGCATATGTCTTATAACTTTAATAGTAAAGTATTCTAATGACTTGCTTATGACACCCCATAGAATATATCATGTTTAGTTACTTGGAAACTGTAGCTGATTTACTTAAATTTCTGATTAATTGTGCAGCTTGTATGCAGACTGTTTGGCACAGTTGGTAAGGTGTTGGGTTTGCACTTTCAAATTAAGACTGCCATTGGTTTGAATCCCATGTAAGCATGTTTTTATTTTACTAGTGTGGTTTGTGGCTCTATACAATGTAATGCATATGTATTTTAACAACAATAGTCAAGTCTTCCAATGTATTTGTTAGTGAAACCCAAGAGATAGCTTTATTTTATCTTTGTTTATTCAAATATTGAATGCATATGTCTTATAACTTTAGTAGTAAAGTATTCTAATGACTTGCTTATGACACCCCATAGAATATATGATGTTTAGCACCTTGGACACTGTAGCTGATTTACTTAAATCTCTGATAAATGGTGTGACTGGTATGTATAGACTGGTTAGCACAGTAGGTAAGGTGTTGGGTTTGCACTATCAAACTAGACTGTCATTCGTTCGAATACCATGTAAGCATATATTTATTTTACAAGTCTGCATTGTGGTTTGTGGCTCTATAATATGAATGCATATGTCTTTTAACAAGAATTGTCAAGTCTTCCAATGGACTTGTTAGTGAAACCCAATAGATAGCTTTATTTTCTCTTTGTTTACTCAAATATTGAATGCATCTGTCTTATAACTTTAATAGTAAAGTGTTCTAATGACTTGCTTATGACACCACATAGAATATATCATGTTTAGTACCTTGGACACTAGCTTATTTACTTAAATCTATAATAAATTGCATTTCTGATATGTATAGACTGGTTAGTACAGTTGGTATGGTGTTGGGTTTGCACTATCAAATTTAGACTGTCATTGGTTCGAATACCATGTAAGCATATATTAATTTTACAAGTCTGCATTGTGGTTTGTGGCTCTATAATATGAATGCATATGTCTTTTAACAACAATAGTCGTCTTCCAATGGACTTGTTAGTGAAACCCAATAGATAGCTTTATTTTCTCTTTGTTTACTGAAATATTGAATGCATATGTCTTATAACTTTAATAGTAAAGTATTCTAATGACTTGCTTATGACACCCCATAGAATATATCATGTTTAGTTACTTGGACACTGTAGCTGATTTACTTAAATTTCTGATTAATTGTGCGGCTTGTATGCAGACTGGTTGGCACAGTTGGTAAGGTGTTGGGTTTGCACTATTAAATTAAAACTGCCATTGGTTTGAATCCCATGTAAGCATGTTTTTATTTTACTAGTGTGGTTTGTGGCTCTATACAATGTAATGCATATGTTTAGCACCTTGGACACTGTAGCTTATTTACTTAAATATCTGATAAATTGCCTAACTGGTGTGAATAGACTGGTTAGCACAGTAAGTAAGGTGTTGGGTTTGCACTATCAAATTAAGACTGTCATTGGTTCGAATACCATGTAAGCATGTATTTATTTTACAAGTCTGCATTGTGGTTTGTGGCTCTGTAATATGAATGCATATGTCTTTTAACAACAATAGTCGTCTTCCAATGGACGTGTTAGTGAAACCTAATAGATAGCTTTATTTTCTCTTTGTTTACTGAAATATTGAATGCATATGTCTTATAACATTAGTAGTAAAGTGTTCTAATGACTTGCTTATGACACCCCATAGAATATAACATGTTTAGTTACTTGGACACTGTAGCTGATTTACTTAAATTTCTGATTAATTGTTCAGCTTGTATGCAGACTGTTTGGCACAGTTGGTAAGGTGTTGGGTTTGCACTATCAATTTAAGACTGTCATTGGTTCGAATACCATGTAAGCATGTATTTATTTTACAAGTCTGCATTGTGGTTTGTGGCTCTGTAATATGAATGCATATGTCTTTTAACAACAATAGTCAAGTCTTCCAATGGAGTCTTAGTGAAACCCAATAGATAGCTTTATTTTCTCTTTGTTTACTGAAATATTGAATGCATATGTCTTATAACTTTAGTAGTAAAGTATTCTAATGACTTGCTTATGACACCCCATAGAATATATGATGTTTAGCACCTTGGACACTGTATCTTATTTACTTAAATCTCTGATAAATTGTGTAAATGGTATGAATAGACTGGTTAGCACAGTAGGTAAGGTGTTGGGTTTGCACTATCAAATTAAGACTGTCATTGGTTCGAATACCATGTAAGCATATATTTGTTTTACAAGTCTGCATTGTGGTTTGTGGCTCTATAATATGAATGCATATGTCTTTTAACAACAATAGTCGTCTTCCAATGGACTTGTTAGTGAAACCCAATAGATAGCTTTATTTTCTCTTTGTTTACTGAAATATTGAATGCATATGTCTTATAACTTTAATAGTAAAGTATTCTAATGACTTGCTTATGACACCCCATAGAATATATCATGTTTAGTTACTTGAACACTGTAGCTGATTTACTTAAATTTCTGATTAATTGTGCAGCTTGTATGCAGACTGTTTGGCACAGTTGGTAAGGTGTTGGGTTTGCACTATCAAATTAAGACTGCCATTGGTTTGAATCCCATGTAAGCATGTTTTTATTTTACTAGTGTGGTTTGTGGCTCTATACAATGTAATGCATATGTATTTTAACAACAATAGTCAAGTCTTCCAATGTATTTGTTAGTGAAAGCAAAGAGATAGCTTTATTTTATCTTTGTTTATTCAAATATCGAATGCATATGTCTTATAACTTTAGTAGTAAAGTATTCTATTGACTTGCTTATGACACCCCAGAGAATATATGATGTTTAGCACCTTGGACACTGTAGCTTATTTACTTAAATCTCTGATAAATTGTGTGACTGGTATGAATAGACTGGTTAGCACAGTAGGTAAGGTGTTGTGTTTGCACTATCAAGTTAAGACTGTCATTGCTTCGAATACCCTCTAAGCATATATTTATTTTACAAGTCTGCATTGTGGTTTGTGGCTCTATAATATGAATGCATATGTTTTTTAACAACAATAGTCAAGTCTTCCAATGGAGTCTTAGTGAAACCCAATAGATAGCTTTATTTTCTCTTTGTTTACTGAAATATTGAATGCATATGTCTTATAACTTTAGTAGTAAAGTATTCTAATGACTTGCTTATGACAACCCATAGAATATATGATGTTTAGCACCTTGGACACTGTATCTTATTTACTTAAATCTCTGATAAATTGCGTAAATGGTATGAATAGACTGGTTAGCACAGTAGGTAAGGTGTTGGGTTTGCACTATCAAATTAAGACTGTCATTGGTTCGAATACCATGTAAGCATATATTTGTTTTACAAGTCTGCATTGTGGTTTGTGGCTCTATAATATGAATGCATATGTCTTTTAACAACAATAGTCGTCTTCCAATGGACTTGTTAGTGAAACCCAATAGATAGCTTTATTTTCTCTTTGTTTACTGAAATATTGAATGCATATGTCTTATAACTTTAATAGTAAAGTATTCTAATGACTTGCTTATGACACCCCATAGAATATATCATGTTTAGTTACTTGGAAACTGTAGCTGATTTACTTAAATTTCTGATTAATTGTGCAGCTTGTATGCAGACTGTTTGGCACAGTTGGTAAGGTGTTGGGTTTGCACTTTCAAATTAAGACTGCCATTGGTTTGAATCCCATGTAAGCATGTTTTTATTTTACTAGTGTGGTTTGTGGCTCTATACAATGTAATGCATATGTATTTTAACAACAATAGTCAAGTCTTCCAATGTATTTGTTAGTGAAACCCAAGAGATAGCTTTATTTTATCTTTGTTTATTCAAATATTGAATGCATATGTCTTATAACTTTAGTAGTAAAGTATTCTAATGACTTGCTTATGACACCCCATAGAATATATGATGTTTAGCACCTTGGACACTGTAGCTGATTTACTTAAATCTCTGATAAATGGTGTGACTGGTATGTATAGACTGGTTAGCACAGTAGGTAAGGTGTTGGGTTTGCACTATCAAACTAGACTGTCATTCGTTCGAATACCATGTAAGCATATATTTATTTTACAAGTCTGCATTGTGGTTTGTGGCTCTATAATATGAATGCATATGTCTTTTAACAAGAATTGTCAAGTCTTCCAATGGACTTGTTAGTGAAACCCAATAGATAGCTTTATTTTCTCTTTGTTTACTCAAATATTGAATGCATCTGTCTTATAACTTTAATAGTAAAGTGTTCTAATGACTTGCTTATGACACCACATAGAATATATCATGTTTAGTACCTTGGACACTAGCTTATTTACTTAAATCTATAATAAATTGCATTTCTGATATGTATAGACTGGTTAGTACAGTTGGTATGGTGTTGGGTTTGCACTATCAAATTTAGACTGTCATTGGTTCGAATACCATGTAAGCATATATTAATTTTACAAGTCTGCATTGTGGTTTGTGGCTCTATAATATGAATGCATATGTCTTTTAACAACAATAGTCGTCTTCCAATGGACTTGTTAGTGAAACCCAATAGATAGCTTTATTTTCTCTTTGTTTACTGAAATATTGAATGCATATGTCTTATAACTTTAATAGTAAAGTATTCTAATGACTTGCTTATGACACCCCATAGAATATATCATGTTTAGTTACTTGGACACTGTAGCTGATTTACTTAAATTTCTGATTAATTGTGCGGCTTGTATGCAGACTGGTTGGCACAGTTGGTAAGGTGTTGGGTTTGCACTATTAAATTAAAACTGCCATTGGTTTGAATCCCATGTAAGCATGTTTTTATTTTACTAGTGTGGTTTGTGGCTCTATACAATGTAATGCATATGTTTAGCACCTTGGACACTGTAGCTTATTTACTTAAATATCTGATAAATTGCCTAACTGGTGTGAATAGACTGGTTAGCACAGTAAGTAAGGTGTTGGGTTTGCACTATCAAATTAAGACTGTCATTGGTTCGAATACCATGTAAGCATGTATTTATTTTACAAGTCTGCATTGTGGTTTGTGGCTCTGTAATATGAATGCATATGTCTTTTAACAACAATAGTCGTCTTCCAATGGACGTGTTAGTGAAACCTAATAGATAGCTTTATTTTCTCTTTGTTTACTGAAATATTGAATGCATATGTCTTATAACATTAGTAGTAAAGTGTTCTAATGACTTGCTTATGACACCCCATAGAATATAACATGTTTAGTTACTTGGACACTGTAGCTGATTTACTTAAATTTCTGATTAATTGTTCAGCTTGTATGCAGACTGTTTGGCACAGTTGGTAAGGTGTTGGGTTTGCACTATCAATTTAAGACTGTCATTGGTTCGAATACCATGTAAGCATGTATTTATTTTACAAGTCTGCATTGTGGTTTGTGGCTCTGTAATATGAATGCATATGTCTTTTAACAACAATAGTCAAGTCTTCCAATGGAGTCTTAGTGAAACCCAATAGATAGCTTTATTTTCTCTTTGTTTACTGAAATATTGAATGCATATGTCTTATAACTTTAGTAGTAAAGTATTCTAATGACTTGCTTATGACACCCCATAGAATATATGATGTTTAGCACCTTGGACACTGTATCTTATTTACTTAAATCTCTGATAAATTGTGTAAATGGTATGAATAGACTGGTTAGCACAGTAGGTAAGGTGTTGGGTTTGCACTATCAAATTAAGACTGTTATTGGTTCGAATACCATGTAAGCATATATTTGTTTTACAAGTCTGCATTGTGGTTTGTGGCTCTATAATATGAATGCATATGTCTTTTAACAACAATAGTCGTCTTCCAATGGACTTGTTAGTGAAACCCAATAGATAGCTTTATTTTCTCTTTGTTTACTGACATATTGAATGCATATGTCTTATAACTTTAATAGTAAAGTATTCTAATGACTTGCTTATGACACCCCATAGAATATATCATGTTTAGTTACTTGGACACTGTAGATGATTTACTTAAATTTCTGATTAATTGTGCAGCTTGTATGCAGACTGTTTGGCACAGTTGGTAAGGTGTTGGGTTTGCACTTTCAAATTAAGACTGCCATTGGTTTGAATCCCATGTAAGCTTGTTTTTATTTTACTAGTGTGGTTTGTGGCTCTATACAATGTAATGCATATGTATTTTAACAACAATAGTCAAGTCTTCCAATGTATTTGTTAGTGAAACCCAAGAGATAGCTTTATTTTATCTTTGTTTATTCAAATATTGAATGCATATGTCTTATAACTTTAGTAGTAAAGTATTCTAATGACTTGCTTATGACACCCCATAGAATATATGATGTTTAGCACCTTGGACACTGTAGCTTATTCACTTAAATCTCTGATAAATGGTGTGACTGGTATGTATAGACTGGTTAGCACAGTAGGTAAGGTGTTGGGTTTGCACTATCAAATTAAGACTGTCATTTGTTCGAATACCATGTAAGCATATATTTATTTTAGAAAAGTCTGCATTGTGGTGTGTGGCTCTATAATATGAATGCATATGTCTTTTAACAAGAATTGTCAAGTCTTCCAATGGACTTGTTAGTGAAACCCAATAGATAGCTTTATTTTCTCTTTGTTTACTCAAATATTGGATGCATCTGTCTTAGAACTTTAATAGTAAAGTGTTCTAATGACTTGCTTATGACACCACATAGAATATATCATGTTTAGTACCTTGGACACTAGCTTATTTACTTAAATCTCTAATAAATTGTGTCTCTGATATGTATAGACTGGTTAGTACAGTTGGTAAGGTGTTGGGTTTGCACTATCAAATTAAGACTGTCATTGGTATGAATCCAGTAGTTGCATGTTTCTATTTTACTAGTCTGCATTGTGGTTTGTGGCTCTGTAATATGAATGCATATGTCTTTTAACAACAATAGTCAAGTCTTCCAATGGATTCTTAGTGAAACCCAATAGATAGCTTTATTTTCTCTTTGTTTACTGAGTTTACTGAAATATTGAATGCATATGTCTTATAACTTTAGTAGTAAAGTATTCTAATGACTTGCTTATGACACACCATAGAATATATCATGTTTAGTTACTTGAACACTGTAGCTGATTTACTTAAATTTCTGATTAATTGTGCAGCTTGTATGCAGACTGTTTGGCACAGTTGGTAAGGTGTTGGATTTGCACTATCAAATTAAGACTGCCATTGGTTAGAATCCCATGTAAGCATGTTTTTATTTTACTAGTGTGGTTTGTGGCTCTATACAATGTAATGCATTTGTATTTTAACAACAATAGTCAAGTCTTCCAATGTATTTGTTAGTGAAAGCAGAGATAGCTTTATTTTATCTTTGTTTATTCAAATATCGAATGCATATGTCTTATAACTTTAGTAGTAAAGTATTCTATTGACTTGCTTATGACACCCCAGAGAATATATGCTGTTTACCACCTTGGACACTGTAGCTTATTTACTTAAATCTCTGATAAATTGTGTGACTGGTATGGATAGACTGGTTAGCACAGTAGGTAAGGTGTTGTGTTTGCACTATCAAGTTAAGACTGTCATTGCTTCGAATACCCTGTAAGCATATATTTATTTTACAAGTCTGCATTGTGGTTTGTGGCTCTATAATATGAATGCATATGTTTTTTAACAACAATAGTCAAGTCTTCCAATGGATTCTTAGTGAAACCCAATAGATAGCTTTATTTTCTCTTTGTTTACTGAGTTTACTGAAATATTGAATGCATATGTCTTATAACTTCAGTATTAAAGTATTCTAATGACTTGCTTATGACACCCCATAGAATATATCATGTTTAGTTACTTGAACACTGTAGCTGATTTACTTAAATTTCTGATTAATTGTGCAGTTTGTATGCAGACTGTTTGGCACAGTTGGTAAGGTGTTGGGTTTGCACTATCAAATTAAGACTGCCATTGGTTTGAATCCCATGTAAGCATGTTTTTATTTTACTAGTGTGGTTTGTGGCTCTATACAATGTAATGCATATGTATTTTAACAACAATAGTCAAGTCTTCCAATGTATTTGTTAGTGAAAGCAAAGAGATAGCTTTATTTTATCTTTGTTTATTCAAATATCGAATGCATATGTCTTATAACTTTAGTAGTAAAGTATTCCATTGACTTGCTTATGACACCCCAGAGAATATATGATGTTTAGCACCTTGGACACTGTAGCTTATTTACTTAAATCTCTGATAAATTGTGTGACTGGTATGAATAGACTGGTTAGCACAGTAGGTAAGGTGTTGTGTTTGCACTATCAAGTTAAGACTGTCATTGCTTCGAATACCCTCTAAGCATATATTTATTTTACAAGTCTGCATTGTGGTTTGTGGCTCTATAATATGAATGCATATGTTTTTTAACAACAATAGTCAAGTCTTCCAATGGAGTCTTAGTGAAACCCAATAGATAGCTTTATTTTCTCTTTGTTTACTGAAATATTGAATGCATATGTCTTATAACTTTAGTAGTAAAGTATTCTAATGACTTGCTTATGACAACCCATAGAATATATGATGTTTAGCACCTTGGACACTGTATCTTATTTACTTAAATCTCTGATAAATTGCATAAATGGTATGAATAGACTGGTAAGCACAGTAGGTAAGGTGTTGGGTTTGCACTATCAAATTAAGACTGTCATTGGTTCGAATACCATGTAAGCATATATTTGTTTTACAAGTCTGCATTGTGGTTTGTGGCTCTATAATATGAATGCATATGTCTTTTAACAACAATAGTCGTCTTCCAATGGACTTGTTAGTGAAACCCAATAGATAGCTTTATTTTCTCTTTGTTTACTGAAATATTGAATGCATATGTCTTATAACTTTAATAGTAAAGTATTCTAATGACTTGCTTATGACACCCCATAGAATATATCATGTTTAGTTACTTGGAAACTGTAGCTGATTTACTTAAATTTCTGATTAATTGTGCAGCTTGTATGCAGACTGTTTGGCACAGTTGGTAAGGTGTTGGGTTTGCACTTTCAAATTAAGACTGCCATTGGTTTGAATCCCATGTAAGCATGTTTTTATTTTACTAGTGTGGTTTGTGGCTCTATACAATGTAATGCATATGTATTTTAACAACAATAGTCAAGTCTTCCAATGTATTTGTTAGTGAAACCCAAGAGATAGCTTTATTTTATCTTTGTTTATTCAAATATTGAATGCATATGTCTTATAACTTTAGTAGTAAAGTATTCTAATGACTTGCTTATGACACCCCATAGAATATATGATGTTTAGCACCTTGGACACTGTAGCTGATTTACTTAAATCTCTGATAAATGGTGTGACTGGTATGTATAGACTGGTTAGCACAGTAGGTAAGGTGTTGGGTTTGCACTATCAAACTAGACTGTCATTTGTTCGAATACCATGTAAGCATATATCTATTTTACAAGTCTGCATTGTGGTTTGTGGCTCTATAATATGAATGCATATGTCTTTTAACAAGAATTGTCAAGTCTTCCAATGGACTTGTTAGTGAAACCCAATAGATAGCTTTATTTTCTCTTTGTTTACTCAAATATTGAATGCATCTGTCTTATAACTTTAATAGTAAAGTGTTCTAATGACTTGCTTATGACACCACATAGAATATATCATGTTTAGTACCTTGGACACTAGCTTATTTACTTAAATCTATAATAAATTGCATTTCTGATATGTATAGACTGGTTAGTACAGTTGGTATGGTGTTGGGTTTGCACTATCAAATTTAGACTGTCATTGGTTCGAATACCATGTAAGCATATATTAATTTTACAAGTCTGCATTGTGGTTTGTGGCTCTATAATATGAATGCATATGTCTTTTAACAACAATAGTCGTCTTCCAATGGACTTGTTAGTGAAACCCAATAGATAGCTTTATTTTCTCTTTGTTTACTGAAATATTGAATGCATATGTCTTATAACTTTAATAGTAAAGTATTCTAATGACTTGCTTATGACACCCCATAGAATATATCATGTTTAGTTACTTGGACACTGTAGCTGATTTACTTAAATTTCTGATTAATTGTGCAGCTTGTATGCAGACTGGTTGGCACAGTTGGTAAGGTGTTGGGTTTGCACTATTAAATTAAGACTGCCATTGGTTTGAATCCCATGTAAGCATGTTTTTATTTTACTAGTGTGGTTTGTGGCTCTATACAATGTAATGCATATGTTTAGCACCTTGGACACTGTAACTTATTTACTTAAATATCTGATAAATTGCCTAACTGGTGTGAATAGACTGGTTAGCACAGTAAGTAAGGTGTTGGGTTTGCACTATCAAATTAAGACTGTCATTGGTTCGAATACCATGTAAGCATGTATTTATTTTACAAGTCTGCATTGTGGTTTGTGGCTCTGTAATATGAATGCATATGTCTTTTAACAACAATAGTCGTCTTCCAATGGACGTGTTAGTGAAACCCAATAGATAGCTTTATTTTCTCTTTGTTTACTGAAATATTGAATGCATATGTCTTATAACATTAGTAGTAAAGTGTTCTAATGACTTGCTTATGACACCCCATAGAATATAACATGTTTAGTTACTTGGACACTGTAGCTGATTTACTTAAATTTCTGATTAATTGTTCAGCTTGTATGCAGACTGTTTGGCACAGTTGGTAAGGTGTTGGGTTTGCACTATCAATTTAAGACTGTCATTGGTTCGAATACCATGTAATCATGTATTTATTTTACAAGTCTGCATTGTGGTTTGTGGCTCTGTAATATGAATGCATATGTCTTTTAACAACAATAGTCAAGTCTTCCAATGGAGTCTTAGTGAAACCCAATAGATAGCTTTATATTCTCTTTGTTTACTGAAATATTGAATGCATATGTCTTATAACTTTAGTAGTAAAGTATTCTAATGACTTGCTTATGACACCCCATAGAATATATCATGTTTAGTTACTTGGACACTGTAGCTGATTTACTTAAATTTCTGATTAATTGTGTGGCTTCTATGCAGACTGTTTGGCACAGTTGGTAAGGAGTTCGTTTTGCACTATCAAATTAAGACTGCCATTGGCTTGAATCCCATGTAAGCATGTCTTTATTTTACTAGTGTGGTTTGTGGCTCTATACAATGTTATGCATCTGTATTTTAACAGTAATAGTCAAGTCTTCCAATGTGTTTGTTAGTGAAACCCAAGAGATAGCTTTATTTTATCTTTGTTTATTCAAATATTGAGTGCATATGTCTTATAACTTTAGTAGTAAAGTATTCTAATGACTTGCTTATGAAACCCCATAGAATATATGATGTTTAGCACCTTGGACACTGTAGCTTATTTACTTAAATATCTGATAAATTGCCTAACTGGTGTGAATAGACTGGTTAGCACAGTAAGTAAGGTGTTGGGTTTGCACTATCAAATTAAGACTGTCATTGGTTCGAATACCATGTAAGCATGTATTTATTTTACAAGTCTGCATTGTGGTTTGTGGCTCTATAATATGAATGCATATGTCTTTTAACAACAATAGTCATCTTCCAAAGGACTTGTTAGTGAAACCCAATAGATATCTTTATATTCTCTTTGTTTACTGAAATATTGAATGCATATGTCTTATAACTTTAGTAGTAAATTATTCTAATGACTTGCTTATGACACCCCATAGAATATATCATGTTTAGTTACTTGGACACTGTAGCTGATTTACTTAAATTTCTGATTAATTGTGTGGCTTCTATGGAGACTGTTTGGCACAGTTGGTAAGGAGTTGGTTTTGCACTATCAAATTAAGACTGCCATTGGTTTGAATCCCATGTAAGCATGTTTTTATTTTACTAGTGTGGTTTGTGGCTTTAAAAAATGTTATGCATCTGTATTTTAACAATAATAGTCAAGTCTTCCAATGTATTTGTTAGTGAAACCCAAGAGATAGCTTTATTTTATCTTTGTTTATTCAAATATTGAGTGCATATGTCTTATGACTTTAGTAGTAAAGTATTCTAATGACTTGCTTATGAAACCCCATAGAATATATGATGTTTAGCACCTTGGACACTGTAGCTTATTTACTTAAATCTCTGATAAATTGCATGATTGGTGTGAATAGACTGGTTAGCACAGTAAGTAAGGTGTTGGGTTTGCACTATCAAATTAAAACTGTCATTAGTTCAATTACCATGTAAGCATGTATTTATTTTACAAGTCTGCATTGTGGTTTGTGGCTCTGTAATATGAATGCATATGTCTTTTAACAACAATAGTCAAGTCTTCCAATGGAGTCTTAGTGAAACCCAATAGATAGTTTTATTTTCTCTTTGTTTACTGAAATATTGAATGCATATGTCTTATAACTTTAGTAGTAAAGTATTCTAATGACTTGCTTATGACACCCCATAGAATATATCATGTTTATTTACTTGGACACTGTAGCTGATTTACTTAAATGTCTGATTAATTGTGTGGCTTGTATGCAGACTGTTTGGCACAGTTGGTAAGGTGTTGGGTTTGCACTATCAAATTAAGACTGCCATTGGTTTTAATCCCATGTAAGCATGTTTTTATTTTACTAGTGTGGTTTGTGGCTCTATACAATGTAATGCATATGTATTTTAACAACAATAGTCAAGTCTTCCAATGTATTTGTTAGTGAAACCCAAGAGATAGCTTTATTTTATCTTTGTTTATTCAAATATTGAGTGCATATGTCTTAAAACTTTAGTAGTAAAGTATTCTAATGACTTGCTTATGAAACCCCATAGAATATATGATGTTTAGCACCTTGGACACTGTAGCTTATTTACTTAAATCTCTAATAAATTGTGTTAACGGTACGAATAGACTGGTTAGCACAGTAAGTAAGGTGTTGGGTTTGCACTATCAAATTAAGACTGTCATTGGTTCGAATACCATGTAAGCATGTATTTATTTTACAAGTCTGCATTGTGGTTTGTGGCTCTATAATATGAATGCATATGTCTTTTAACAACAATAGTCATATTCCAGTGGACGTGTTAGTGAAACCCAATAGATAGCTTTATTTTCTCTTTGTTTACTGAAATATTGAATGCATATGTTTTATAACTTTAGTAGTAAAGTATTCTAATGACTTGCTTATGACACCCCATAGAATATATCATGTTTAGTTACTTGGACACTGTAGCTGATTTACTTAAATTTCTGATTAACTGTGTGGTTTGTATGCAGACTGTTTGGCATAGTTGGTAAGGTGTTGGGTTTGCACTATCAAATTAAGACTGCCATTGATTTTAATCCCATGTAAGCATGTTTTTATTTTACCAGTGTGGTTGTGGCTCTATACAATGTAATGCATATGTATTTTAAAAACAATAGTCAAGTCTTCCAATGTATTTGTTAGTGAAATCCAAGAGATAGCTTTATTTTATCTTTGTTTATTCAAATATTGAGTGCATATGTCTCATAACTTTAGTAGTAAAGTATTCTAATGACTTGCTTATGACACACCATAGAATATATGATGTTTAGCACCTTGAACACTGTAGCTTATTTACTTAAATCTCTGATAAATTGTGTGAATGGTACATATAGACTGGTTAGCACAGTAGTTAAGGTATAGGGTTTGCACTATCAAATTAAGACTGTCATTGGTTCGAATACCATGTAAGCATGTATTTCTTTAACAAGTCTGCATTCTGGTTTGTGGCTCTATAATATGAATGCATATGTCTTTTAACAACAATAGTCAAGTCTTCCAATGGACTTTTTAGTGAAACCCAATAGATAGCTTTATTTTCTCTTTGTTTACTCAAATATTGAATGCATATGTCTTATAACTTTAATAGTAAAGTGTTCTAATGACTTGCTTATGACACCCCATAGAATATATCATGTTTAGTTACTTGGACACTGTAGCTGATTTACTTAAATTTCTTATTAATTGGGTTGCTAGTATGCAGACTGTTTGGCATAGTTGTTAAGGTGTTGGGTTTGCATTATCAAATGAATACTGTCATTGGTTCGAATACCATGTAAGCATATGTTGATTTTACAAGTCTGCATTGTGGTATGTGGCTCTATAATATGAATGCATATGTCTTTTAACAACAATAGTCATCTTCCAAAGGACTTGTTAGTGAAACCCAATAGATATCTTTATATTCTCTTTGTTTACTGAAATATTGAATGCATATGTCTTATAACTTTAGTAGTAAATTATTCTAATGACTTGCTTATGACACCCCATAGAATATATCATGTTTAGTTACTTGGACACTGTAGCTGATTTACTTAAATTTCTGATTAATTGTGTGGCTTCTATGGAGACTGTTTGGCACAGTTGGTAAGGAGTTGGTTTTGCACTATCAAATTAAGACTGCCATTGGTTTGAATCCCATGTAAGCATGTTTTTATTTTACTAGTGTGGTTTGTGGCTTTAAAAAATGTTATGCATCTGTATTTTAACAATAATAGTCAAGTCTTCCAATGTATTTGTTAGTGAAACCCAAGAGATAGCTTTATTTTATCTTTGTTTATTCAAATATTGAGTGCATATGTCTTATGACTTTAGTAGTAAAGTATTCTAATGACTTGCTTATGAAACCCCATAGAATATATGATGTTTAGCACCTTGGACACTGTAGCTTATTTACTTAAATCTCTGATAAATTGCATGATTGGTGTGAATAGACTGGTTAGCACAGTAAGTAAGGTGTTGGGTTTGCACTATCAAATTAAAACTGTCATTGGTTCAATTACCATGTAAGCATGTATTTATTTTACAAGTCTGCATTGTGGTTTGTGGCTCTGTAATATGAATGCATATGTCTTTTAACAACAATAGTCAAGTCTTCCAATGGAGTCTTAGTGAAACCCAATAGATAGTTTTATTTTCTCTTTGTTTACTGAAATATTGAATGCATATGTCTTATAACTTTAGTAGTAAAGTATTCTAATGACTTGCTTATGACACCCCATAGAATATATCATGTTTATTTACTTGGACACTGTAGCTGATTTACTTAAATGTCTGATTAATTGTGTGGCTTGTATGCAGACTGTTTGGCACAGTTGGTAAGGTGTTGGGTTTGCACTATCAAATTAAGACTGCCATTGGTTTTAATCCCATGTAAGCATGTTTTTATTTTACTAGTGTGGTTTGTGGCTCTATACAATGTAATGCATATGTATTTTAACAACAATAGTCAAGTCTTCCAATGTATTTGTTAGTGAAACCCAAGAGATAGCTTTATTTTATCTTTGTTTATTCAAATATTGAGTGCATATGTCTTAAAACTTTAGTAGTAAAGTATTCTAATGACTTGCTTATGAAACCCCATAGAATATATGATGTTTAGCACCTTGGACACTGTAGCTTATTTACTTAAATCTCTAATAAATTGTGTTAACGGTACGAATAGACTGGTTAGCACAGTAAGTAAGGTGTTGGGTTTGCACTATCAAATTAAGACTGTCATTGGTTCGAATACCATGTAAGCATGTATTTATTTTACAAGTCTGCATTGTGGTTTGTGGCTCTATAATATGAATGCATATGTCTTTTAACAACAATAGTCGTCTTCCAATGGACGTGTTAGTGAAACCCAATAGATAGCTTTATTTTCTCTTTGTTTACTGAAATATTGAATGCATATGTCTTATAACTTTAATAGTAAAGTGTTCTAATGACTTGCTTATGACACACCATAGAATATATGATGTTTAGCACCTTGAACACTGTAGCTTATTTACTTAAATTTCTGATAAATTGCGTGACTGGTACGAATAGACTGGTTTGCACAGTAGGTAAGGTGTAGGGTTTGCACTATCAAATTAAGACTGTCATTGGTTCGAATACCATGTAAGTATGTATTTATTTTACAAGTCTGCATTGTGGTTTGTGGCTCTATAATATGAATGCATATGTCTTTTAACAACAATAGTCAAGTCTTCCAATGGACTTGTTAGTGAAACCCAATAGATAGCTTTATTTTCTCTTTGTTTACTGAAATATTGAATGCATATGTCTTATAACTTTAATAGTAAAGTGTTCTAATGACTTGCTTATGACACCCCATAGAATATATCATGTTTAGTTACTTGGACACTGTAGCTGATTTACTTAAATTTCTGATTAATTGTTCAGCTTGTATGCAGACTGTTTGGCACAGTTGGTAAGGTGTTAGGTTTGCATTATCAAATTAAGACTGTCATTGGTTCGAATACCATGTAAGCATGTATTTATTTTACAAGTCTGCATTGTGGTTTGTGGCTCTGTAATATGAATGCATATGTCTTTTAACAACAATAGTCAAGTCTTCCAATGGAGTCTTAGTGAAACCCAATAGATAGCTTTATTTTCTCTTTGTTTACTGAAATATTGAATGCATATGTTTTATAACTTTAGTAGTAAAGGATTCTAATGACTTGCTTATGACACCCCATAGAATATATCATGTTTAATTACTTGGACACTGTAGCTGATTTACTTAAATTTCTGATTAATTGTGTAGCTTGTATGCAGACTGTTTGGCACAGTTGGTAAGGTGTTGGGTTTGCACTATCAAATTAAGACTGCCATTGGTTTTAATCCCATGTAAGCATGTTTTTATTTTACCAGTGTGATTGTGGCTCTATACAATGTAATGCATATGTATTTTAAAAACAATAGTCAAGTCTTCCAATGTATTCGTTAGTGGAACCCAAGAGATAGCTTTATTTTATCTTTGTTTATTCAAATATTGAGTGCATATGTCTTATAACTGTAGTAGTAAAGTATTCTAATGACTTGCTTATGACACACCATAGAATATATGATGTTTAGCACCTTGGACACTGTAGCTTATTTACTTAAATATCTGATAAATTGTGTGACTGGTACGAATAGACTGGTTAGCACAGTAGGTAAGGTGTAGGGTTTGCACTATCAAATTAAGACTGTCATTGGTTCGAATACCATGTAAGCATGTATTTATTTTACAAGTCTGCATTGTGGTTTGTGGCTCTATAATATGAATGCATATTTCTTTTAACAACAATAGTCAAGTCTTCCAATGGACTTGTTAGTGAAACTCAATAGATAGCTTTATTTTCTCTTTGTTTACTCAAATATTGAATGCATATGTCTTATAACTTTAATAGTAAAGTGTTCTAATGACTTGCTTATGACACCCCATAGAATATATCATGTTTAGTTACTTGGACACTGTAGCTGATTTACTGAAATTTCTGATTAATTGTGTGGCTTGTATGCAGACTGTTTGGCACAGTTGGTAAGGTTTTGGGTTTGCACTATCAAATTAAGACTGCCATTGGTTTTAATCCCATGTAAGCATGTTTTTATTTTACTAGTGTGGTTTGTGGCTCTATACAATGTAATGCATATGTATTTTAACAACAATAGTCAAGTCTTCCAATGTATTTGTTAGTGAAACCCAAGAGATAGCTTTATTTTATCTTTGTTTATTCAAATATTGAGTGCATATGTCTTATAACTTTAGTAGTAAAGTATTCTAATTACTTGCTTATGACACACCATAGAAAATATGATGTTTAGCACCTTGGACACTGTAGCTTATTTACTTAAATCTCTGATAAATTGTGTGACTGGTATGAATAGACTGGTTAGCACAGTCGGTAAGGTGTTGGGTTTGCACTATCAAATTAAGACTGTCATTGGTTCGAATACCATGTAAGCATATATTTATATTACAAGTCTGCATTGTGGTTTGTGGCTCTATAATATGAATGCATATGTCTTTTAACAACAATAGTCGTCTTCCAATGGACTTGTTAGTGATACCCAATAGATAGCTTTATTTTCTCTTTGTTTACTGAAATATTGAATGCATATGTCTTATAACTTTAGTAGTAAAGTATTCTAATGACTTGCTTATGACACCCCATAGAATATATCATGTTTAGTTACTTTGACACTGTAGCTGATTTACTAAAATTTCTTATTAATTGTGTGGCTTCTATGCAGACTGTTTGGCACAGTTGGTAAGGAGGTGGGTTTGCACTATCAAATTAAGACTGCCATTGGTTTGAATCCCATGTAAGCATGTTTTTATTTTACTAGCGCGTTTGTGGCTCTATACAATGTAATGCATATGTATTTTAAAAACAATAGTCAAGTCTTCCAATGTATTTGTTAGTGAAACCCAAGAGATAGCTTTATTTTATCTATGTTTTTTCAAATATTGAGTGCATATGTCTTATAACTTTAGTAGTAAAGTATTCTAATGGCTTGCTTATGAAACCCCATCGAATATTTGATGTTTAGCACCTTGGACACTGTAGCTTATTTACTTAAATCTCTGATAAATTGCACAACTGGTATGAATAGACTGGTTAGCATAGTGGGTAAGGTGTTGGGTTTGCACTATCAAATTAAGACTGTCATTGGTTCGAATACCATGTAAGCATGTATTTATTTTACAAGTCTGCATTGTGGTTTGTGGCTCTATAATATGAATGCATATGTCTTTTAACAACAATAGTCAAGTCTTCCAATGGACTAGTTAGTGAAACCCAATAGATAGCTTTATTTTCTCTTTGTTTACTCAAATATTGAATGCATATGTCTTATAACTTTAATAGTAAAGTGTTCTAATGACTTGCTTATGACACCCCATAGAATATATGATGTTTAGTTACTTGGACACTGTAGCTGATTTACTTAAATTTCTGATTAATTGTGTGGCTTGTATGCAGACTGTTTGGCACGGTTGGTAAGGTGTTGGGTTTGCACCATCAAATTAAGACTGCCATTGGTTTGAATCCCATGTAAGCATGTTTTTATTTTACTTGTGTGGTTTGTGGCTCTATACAATGTAATGCATATGTATTTTAACAACAATAGTCAAGTCTTCCAATGTATTTGTTAGTGAAACCTAAGAGATAGCTTTATTTTATCTATGTTTTTTCAAATATTGAGTGCATATGTCTTATAACTTTAGTAGTAAAGTATTCTAATGACTTGCTTATGACACACCATAGAATATATGATGTTTAGCACCTTGGACACTGTAGCTTATTTACTTAAATCTCTGATAAATTGTGTGACTGGTACGAATAGACTGGTTAGCACAGTAGGTAAGGTGTTGGGTTTGCACTATCAAATTAAGACTGTCATTGGTTCGAATACTATGTAAGCATATATTTATATTACAAGTCTGCATTGTGGTTTGTGGCTCTATAATATGAATGCATATGTCTTTTAACAACAATAGTCGGCTTCCAATGGACTTGTTAGTGATACCCAATAGATAGCTTTATTTTCTCTTTGTTTACTGAAATATTGAATGCATATGTCTTATAACTTTAGTAGTAAAGTATTCAAATGACTTGCTTATGACATCCCATAGAATATATCATGTTTAGTTACTTGGACACTGTAGCTGATTTACTGAAATTTCTGATTAATTGTGTGGCTTCTATGCAGACTGTTTGGCACAGTTGGTAAGGAGGTGGGTTTGCACTGTCAAATTAAGACTGCCATTGGTTTGAATCCCATGTAAGCATATTTTTATTTTAATAGTGTGGTTTGTGGCTCTATACAATGTAATGCATATGTATTTTAACAACAATAGTCAAGTCTTCCAATGTATTTGTTAGTGAAACCCAAGAGATAGCTTTATTTTATCTTTGTTTATTCAAATATTGAGTGCATATGTCTTATAACTTTCGTAGTAAAGTATTCTAATGACTTGCTTATGACACCCCATAGAATATATGATGTTTAGCACCTTGGACACTGTAGCTTATTTTCTTAAATCTCTGATAAATTATGGGACTGTTATGAATAGACTGGTTGGCACAGTAAGTAAGGTTTTGGGTTTGCACTATCAAATTAAGACTGTCATTGGTTCGAATACCATGTAAGCATATATTTATTTTACAAGTCTGCATTGTGGTTTGTGGCTCTATAATATGAATGCATATGTCTTTTAACAACAATAGTCGTCTTCCAATGGACTTATTAGTGAAACCCAATGGATAGCTTTATTTTCTCTTTGTTTACTGAAATATTGAATGCATATGTCTTAAAACTTTAGTAGTAAAGTATTCTAATGACTTGCTTATGACACCCCATAGAATATATCATGTTTAGTTACTTGGACACTGTAGCTGATTTACTTAAATTTCTGATTAATTGTGCAGCTTGTATGCAGACTGTTTGGCACAGTTGGTAAGGTGTTGGGTTTGCACTATCAAATTAAGGCTGCCATTGGTTTGAAACTCATGTACGCATGTTTTTATTTTACTAGTGTGGTTTGTGGCTCTATACAATGTAATGCATATGTATTTTAACAACAATAGTCAAGTCTTCCAATGTATTTGTTAGGGAAACCCAAGAGATAGCTTTATTTTATATTTGATTATTCAAATATTGAATGCATATGTCTTATAACTTTAGTAGTAAAGTGTTCTCATGACTTGCTTATGACACCCCATAGAATATATGATGTTTAGCACCTTGGACACTGTAGCTTATTTACTTAAATCTCTGATAAATTGTATGACTGGTATGAATAGATTGGTTAGCACAGTAGGTAAGGTGTTGGGTTTGCACTATCAAATTAAGACTGTCATTGGTTCGAATACCATGTAAGCATGTATTTCTTTTACAAGTCTGTATTGTGGTTTGTGGCTCTATAATATGAATGCATATGTCTTTTAACAACAATAGTCGTCTTCCAATGGACGTGTTAGTGAAACCCAATAGATAGCTTTATTTTCTCTTTGTTTACTGAAATATTGAATGCATATGTCTTATAACTTTAGTAGTAAAGTATTCTAATGACTTGCTTATGACACCCCATAGAATATAACATGTTTAGTTACTTGGACACTGTAGCTGATTTACTTAAATTTCTGATTAATTGGTCAGCTTGTATGCAGACTGTTTGGCACAGTTGGTAAGGTGTTGTGTTTGCACTATCAAATTAAGACTGTCATTGGTTCGAATACCATGTAAGCATGTATTTATTTTACAAGTCTGCATTGTGGTTTGTGGCTTTGTAATATGAATGCATATGTCTTTTAACAACAATAGTCAAGTCTTCCAATGGAGTCTTAGTGAAACCCAATAGATAGCTTTATATTCTCTTTGTTTACTGAAATATTGAATGCATATGTCTTATAACTTTAGTAGTAAAGTATTCTAATGACTTGCTTATGGCACCCCATAGAATATATCATGTTTAGTTACTTGGACACTGTAGCTGATTTACTTAAATTTCTGATTAATTGTGTGGCTTCTAAGCAGACTGTTTGGCACAGTTGGTAAGGAGTTGGTTTTGCACTATCAAATTAAGACTGCCATTGGTGTGAATCCCATGTAAGCATGTTTTTATTTTACTAGTGTGGTTTGTGGCTCTATACAATGTAATGCATATGTATTTTAACAACAATAGTCAAGTCTTCCAATGTATTTGTTAGTGAAACCCAAGAGATAGCTTTATTTTATCTTTGTTTATTCAAATATTGAATGCATATGTCTTATAACTTTAGTAGTAAAGTATTCTAATGACTTGCTTATGAAACCCCATAGAATATATGATGTTTAGCACCTTGGACACTGTAGCTTATTGACTTAAATCTCTGAAAAATTGCTTTACTGGTGTGAATAGACTGGTTAGCACAGTAAGTAAGGTGTTGGGTTTGCACTATCAAATTAAGACTGTCATTGGTTCGAATACCGTGTAAGCATGTATTTATTTTACAAGTCTGCATTGTGGTTTGTGGCTCTGTAATATGAATGCATATGTCTTTTAACAACAATAGTCAAGTCTTCCAATGGAGTCTTAGTGAAACCCAATAGATAGCTTTATTTTCTCTTTGTTTACTGAAATATTGAATGCATATGTCTAATAACTTTAGTAGTAAAGTATTCTAATGACTTGCTTATGACACCCCATAGAATATATCATGTTTAGTTACTTGGACAGTGTAGCTGATTTACTTAAATTTCTGATTAATTGTGTGGCTTGTATGCAGACTGTTTGGCACAGTTGGTAAGGTGTTGGGTTTGCACTATCAAATTAAGACTGCCATTGGTTTTAATCCCATGTAAGCATGTTTTTATTTTACTAGTGTGGTTTGTGGCTCTATACAATGTAATGCATATGTATTTTAACAACAATAGTCAAGTCTTCCAATGTATTTGTTAGTGAAACCCAAGAGATAGCTTTATTTTATCTTTGTTTATTCAATTATTGAGTGCATATGTCTTAAAACTTTAGTAGTAAAGTATTTTAATGACTTGCTTATGAAACCCCATAGAATATATGATGTTTAGCACCTTGGACACTGTAGCTTATTTACTTAAATCTCTGATAAATTGTGTGAGTGGTACGAATAGACTGGTTAGCACAGTAAGTAAGGTGTTGGGTTTGCATTATCAAATTAAGACTGTCTTTGGTTCGAATACCATGTAAGCATGTGTTTATTTTACAATTCTGCATTGTGGTTTGTGGCTCTATAATATGAATGCATATGTCTTTTAACAACAATAGTCGTCTTCCAATGGACGTGTTAGTGAAACCCAATAGATAGCTTTATTTTCTCTTTGTTTACTGAAATATTGTATGCATATGTCTTATAACTTTAGTAGTAAAGTATTCTAATGACTTGCTTATGACACCCCATAGAATATATCATGTTTAGTTACTTGGACACTGTAGCTGATTTACTTAAATTTCTGATTAATTGTTCAGCTGGTATGCAGACTGTATGGCACAGTTGGTAAGGTGTTGGGTTTGAACTATCAAGTTAAGACTGCAATTGGTTTGAATCCCATGTAAGCATGTTTTTATTTTACTAGTGTGGTTTGTGGCTCTATACAATGTAATGCATATGTATTTTAACAACAATAGTCAAGTCTTCCAATGTATTTGTTAGTGATACCCAAGAGATAGCTTTATTTTATCTTTGTTTATTCAAATATTGAGTGCATATGTCTTATAACTTTAGTAGTAAAGTATTCTAATGACTTGCTTATGAAACCCCATAGAATATATGATGTTTAGCACCTTGGACACTGTAGCTTATTTACTTAAATATCTGATAAATTGCCTGACTAGTGTGAATAGACTGGTTAGCACAGTAAGTAAGGTGTTGGGTTTGCACTATCAAATTAAGACTGTCATTGGTTCGTATAGCATGTATTTATTTTACAAGTCTGCATTGTGGTTTGTGGCTCTATAATATGAATGCATATGTCTTTTAACAACAATAATCGTCTTCCAATGGACGTGTTAGTGAAACCCAATAGATAGCTTTATTTTCTTTTTGTTTACTGAAATATTGAATGCACATGTCTTATAACTTTAGTAGTAAAGTATTCTAATGACTTGCTTATGACACCCCATAGAATATAACATGTTTAGTTACTTGGACACTGTAGCTGATTTACTTACATTTCTGATTAATTGTTCAGCTTGTATGCAGTCTGTTTGGCACAGTTGGTAAGGTGTTGGGTTTGCACTATTGAATTAAGACTGTCATTGGTTTGAATACCATGTAAGCATGTTTTTATTTTACTAGTGTGGTTTGTGGCTCTATACAATGTAATGCATATGTATTTTAACAACAATAGTCAAGTCTTCCAATGTATTTGTTAGTGAAACCCAAGAGATAGCTTTATTTTATCTTTGTTTATTCAAATATTGAGTGCATATGTCTTATAACTTTAGTAGTAAAGTATTCTAATGACTTGCTTATGAAACCCCATAGAATATATGATGTTTAGCACTTTGGACACTGTAGCTTATTGACTTAAATCTCTGAAAAATTGCTTTACTGGTGTGAATAGACTGGTTAGCACAGTAAGTAAGGTGTTGGGTTTGCACTATCAAATTAAGACTGTCATTGGTTCGAATACCATGTAAGCATGTATTTATTTTACAAGTCTGCATTGTGGTTTGTGGCTCTGTAATATGAATGCATATGTCTTTTAACAACAATAGTCAAGTCTTCCAATGGAGTCTTAGTGAAACCCAATAGATAGCTTTATTTTCTCTTTGTTTACTGAAATATTGAATGCATATGTCTTATAACTTTAGTAGTAAAGTATTCTAATGACTTGCTTATGACACCCCATAGAATATATCATGTTTAGTTACTTGGACAGTGTAGCTGATTTACTTAAATTTATGATTAATTGTGTGGCTTGTATGTAGACTGTTTGGCACAGTTGGTAAGGTGTTGGGTTTGCACTATCAAATTAAGACTGCCATTGGTTTTAATCCCATGTAAGCATGTTTTTATTTTACTAGTGTGGTTTGTGGCTCTATACAATGTAATGCATATGTATTTTAACAACAATAGTCAAGTCTTCCAATGTATTTGTTAGTGAAACCCAAGAGATAGCTTTATTTTATCTTTGTTTATTCAATTATTGAGTGCATATGTCTTAAAACTTTAGTAGTAAAGTATTCTAATGACTTGCTTATGAAACCCCATAGAATATATGATGTTTAGCACCTTGGACACTGTAGCTTATTTACTTAAATCTCTGATAAATTGTGTGAGTGGTACGAATAGACTGGTTAGCACAGTAAGTAAGGTGTTGGGTTTGCACTATCAAATTAAGACTGTCATTGGTTCGAATACCATGTAAGCATGTATTTATTTTACAAGTCTGCATTGTGGTTTGTGGCTCTATAATATGAATGCATATGTCTTTTAACAACAATAGTCGTCTTCCAATGGACGTGTTAGTGAAACCCAATAGATAGCTTTATTTTCTCTTTGTTTACTGAAATATTGAATGCATATGTCTTATAACTTTAGTAGTAAAGTATTCTAATGACTTGCTTAAGACACCCCATAGAATATATCATGTTTAGTTACTTGGACACTGTAGCTGATTTACTTACATTTCTGATTAATTGTTCAGCTGGTATGCAGACTGTATGGCACAGTTGGTAAGGTGTTGGGTTTGAACTATCAAATTAAGACTGCCATTGGTTTGAATCCCATGTAAGCATGTTTTTATTTTAGTAGTGTGGTTTGTGGCTCTATACAATGTAATGCATATGTATTTTAACAACAATAGTCAAGTCTTCCAATGTATTTGTTAGTGATACCCAAGAGATAGCTTTATTTTATCTTTGTTTATTCAAATATTGAGTGCATATGTCTTATAACTTTAGTAGTAAAGTATTCTAATGACTTGCTTATGAAACCCCATAGAATATATGATGTTTAGCACCTTGGACACTGTAGCTTATTTACTTAAATATCTGATAAATTGCCTGACTAGTGTGAATAGACTGGTTAGCACAGTAAGTAAGGTGTTGGGTTTGCACTATCAAATTAAGACTGTCATTGGTTCGTATACCATGTAAGCATGTATTTATTTTACAAGTCTGCATTGTGGTTTGTGGCTCTATAATATGAATGCATATGTCTTTTAACAACAATAGTCGTCTTCCAATGGACGTGTTAGTGAAACCCAATAGATAGCTTTATTTTCTCTTTGTTTACTGAAATATTGAATGCATATGTCTTATAACTTTAGTAGTAAAGTGTTCTAATGACTTGCTTATGACACCCCATAGAATATATGATGTTTAGTTACTTGGACACTGTAGCTGATTTACTTAAATTTCTGATTAATTGTGTGGCTTGTATGCAGACTGTTTGGCACGGTTGGTAAGGTGTTGGGTTTGCACCATCAAATTAAGACTGCCATTGGTTTGAATCCCATGTAAGCATGTTTTTATTTTACTTGTGTGGTTTGTGGCTCTATACAATGTAATGCATATGTATTTTAACAACAATAGTCAAGTCTTCCAATGTATTTGTTAGTGAAACCTAAGAGATAGCTTTATTTTATCTATGTTTTTTCAAATATTGAGTGCATATGTCTTATAACTTTAGTAGTAAAGTATTCTAATGACTTGCTTATGACACACCATAGAATATATGATGTTTAGCACCTTGGACACTGTAGCTTATTTACTTAAATCTCTGATAAATTGTGTGACTGGTACGAATAGACTGGTTAGCACAGTAGGTAAGGTGTTGGGTTTGCACTATCAAATTAAGACTGTCATTGGTTCGAATACTATGTAAGCATATATTTATATTACAAGTCTGCATTGTGGTTTGTGGCTCTATAATATGAATGCATATGTCTTTTAACAACAATAGTCGGCTTCCAATGGACTTGTTAGTGATACCCAATAGATAGCTTTATTTTCTCTTTGTTTACTGAAATATTGAATGCATATGTCTTATAACTTTAGTAGTAAAGTATTCAAATGACTTGCTTATGACATCCCATAGAATATATCATGTTTAGTTACTTGGACACTGTAGCTGATTTACTGAAATTTCTGATTAATTGTGTGGCTTCTATGCAGACTGTTTGGCACAGTTGGTAAGGAGGTGGGTTTGCACTGTCAAATTAAGACTGCCATTGGTTTGAATCCCATGTAAGCATATTTTTATTTTAATAGTGTGGTTTGTGGCTCTATACAATGTAATGCATATGTATTTTAACAACAATAGTCAAGTCTTCCAATGTATTTGTTAGTGAAACCCAAGAGATAGCTTTATTTTATCTTTGTTTATTCAAATATTGAGTGCATATGTCTTATAACTTTCGTAGTAAAGTATTCTAATGACTTGCTTATGACACCCCATAGAATATATGATGTTTAGCACCTTGGACACTGTAGCTTATTTTCTTAAATCTCTGATAAATTATGGGACTGTTATGAATAGACTGGTTGGCACAGTAAGTAAGGTTTTGGGTTTGCACTATCAAATTAAGACTGTCATTGGTTCGAATACCATGTAAGCATATATTTATTTTACAAGTCTGCATTGTGGTTTGTGGCTCTATAATATGAATGCATATGTCTTTTAACAACAATAGTCGTCTTCCAATGGACTTATTAGTGAAACCCAATGGATAGCTTTATTTTCTCTTTGTTTACTGAAATATTGAATGCATATGTCTTAAAACTTTAGTAGTAAAGTATTCTAATGACTTGCTTATGACACCCCATAGAATATATCATGTTTAGTTACTTGGACACTGTAGCTGATTTACTTAAATTTCTGATTAATTGTGCAGCTTGTATGCAGACTGTTTGGCACAGTTGGTAAGGTGTTGGGTTTGCACTATCAAATTAAGGCTGCCATTGGTTTGAAACTCATGTACGCATGTTTTTATTTTACTAGTGTGGTTTGTGGCTCTATACAATGTAATGCATATGTATTTTAACAACAATAGTCAAGTCTTCCAATGTATTTGTTAGGGAAACCCAAGAGATAGCTTTATTTTATATTTGATTATTCAAATATTGAATGCATATGTCTTATAACTTTAGTAGTAAAGTGTTCTCATGACTTGCTTATGACACCCCATAGAATATATGATGTTTAGCACCTTGGACACTGTAGCTTATTTACTTAAATCTCTGATAAATTGTATGACTGGTATGAATAGATTGGTTAGCACAGTAGGTAAGGTGTTGGGTTTGCACTATCAAATTAAGACTGTCATTGGTTCGAATACCATGTAAGCATGTATTTCTTTTACAAGTCTGTATTGTGGTTTGTGGCTCTATAATATGAATGCATATGTCTTTTAACAACAATAGTCGTCTTCCAATGGACGTGTTAGTGAAACCCAATAGATAGCTTTATTTTCTCTTTGTTTACTGAAATATTGAATGCATATGTCTTATAACTTTAGTAGTAAAGTATTCTAATGACTTGCTTATGACACCCCATAGAATATAACATGTTTAGTTACTTGGACACTGTAGCTGATTTACTTAAATTTCTGATTAATTGGTCAGCTTGTATGCAGACTGTTTGGCACAGTTGGTAAGGTGTTGTGTTTGCACTATCAAATTAAGACTGTCATTGGTTCGAATACCATGTAAGCATGTATTTATTTTACAAGTCTGCATTGTGGTTTGTGGCTTTGTAATATGAATGCATATGTCTTTTAACAACAATAGTCAAGTCTTCCAATGGAGTCTTAGTGAAACCCAATAGATAGCTTTATATTCTCTTTGTTTACTGAAATATTGAATGCATATGTCTTATAACTTTAGTAGTAAAGTATTCTAATGACTTGCTTATGGCACCCCATAGAATATATCATGTTTAGTTACTTGGACACTGTAGCTGATTTACTTAAATTTCTGATTAATTGTGTGGCTTCTAAGCAGACTGTTTGGCACAGTTGGTAAGGAGTTGGTTTTGCACTATCAAATTAAGACTGCCATTGGTGTGAATCCCATGTAAGCATGTTTTTATTTTACTAGTGTGGTTTGTGGCTCTATACAATGTAATGCATATGTATTTTAACAACAATAGTCAAGTCTTCCAATGTATTTGTTAGTGAAACCCAAGAGATAGCTTTATTTTATCTTTGTTTATTCAAATATTGAATGCATATGTCTTATAACTTTAGTAGTAAAGTATTCTAATGACTTGCTTATGAAACCCCATAGAATATATGATGTTTAGCACCTTGGACACTGTAGCTTATTGACTTAAATCTCTGAAAAATTGCTTTACTGGTGTGAATAGACTGGTTAGCACAGTAAGTAAGGTGTTGGGTTTGCACTATCAAATTAAGACTGTCATTGGTTCGAATACCATGTAAGCATGTATTTATTTTACAAGTCTGCATTGTGGTTTGTGGCTCTGTAATATGAATGCATATGTCTTTTAACAACAATAGTCAAGTCTTCCAATGGAGTCTTAGTGAAACCCAATAGATAGCTTTATTTTCTCTTTGTTTACTGAAATATTGAATGCATATGTCTAATAACTTTAGTAGTAAAGTATTCTAATGACTTGCTTATGACACCCCATAGAATATATCATGTTTAGTTACTTGGACAGTGTAGCTGATTTACTTAAATTTCTGATTAATTGTGTGGCTTGTATGCAGACTGTTTGGCACAGTTGGTAAGGTGTTGGGTTTGCACTATCAAATTAAGACTGCCATTGGTTTTAATCCCATGTAAGCATGTTTTTATTTTACTAGTGTGGTTTGTGGCTCTATACAATGTAATGCATATGTATTTTAACAACAATAGTCAAGTCTTCCAATGTATTTGTTAGTGAAACCCAAGAGATAGCTTTATTTTATCTTTGTTTATTCAATTATTGAGTGCATATGTCTTAAAACTTTAGTAGTAAAGTATTTTAATGACTTGCTTATGAAACCCCATAGAATATATGATGTTTAGCACCTTGGACACTGTAGCTTATTTACTTAAATCTCTGATAAATTGTGTGAGTGGTGCGAATAGACTGGTTAGCACAGTAAGTAAGGTGTTGGGTTTGCATTATCAAATTAAGACTGTCTTTGGTTCGAATACCATGTAAGCATGTGTTTATTTTACAATTCTGCATTGTGGTTTGTGGCTCTATAATATGAATGCATATGTCTTTTAACAACAATAGTCGTCTTCCAATGGACGTGTTAGTGAAACCCAATAGATAGCT
Source organism: Pseudophryne corroboree (assembly GCF_028390025.1). Classification (NCBI taxonomy): domain Eukaryota; kingdom Metazoa; phylum Chordata; class Amphibia; order Anura; family Myobatrachidae; genus Pseudophryne; species Pseudophryne corroboree. Next base: position 185,903,590 of record NC_086453.1, on the reverse strand, counting down.
TTATTTTCTCTTTGTTTACTGAAATATTGTATGCATATGTCTTATAACTTTAGTAGTAAAGTATTCTAATGACTTGCTTATGACACCCCATAGAATATATCATGTTTAGTTACTTGGACACTGTAGCTGATTTACTTAAATTTCTGATTAATTGTTCAGCTGGTATGCAGACTGTATGGCACAGTTGGTAAGGTGTTGGGTTTGAACTATCAAGTTAAGACTGCAATTGGTTTGAATCCCATGTAAGCATGTTTTTATTTTACTAGTGTGGTTTGTGGCTCTATACAATGTAATGCATATGTATTTTAACAACAATAGTCAAGTCTTCCAATGTATTTGTTAGTGATACCCAAGAGATAGCTTTATTTTATCTTTGTTTATTCAAATATTGAGTGCATATGTCTTATAACTTTAGTAGTAAAGTATTCTAATGACTTGCTTATGAAACCCCATAGAATATATGATGTTTAGCACCTTGGACACTGTAGCTTATTTACTTAAATATCTGATAAATTGCCTGACTAGTGTGAATAGACTGGTTAGCACAGTAAGTAAGGTGTTGGGTTTGCACTATCAAATTAAGACTGTCATTGGTTCGTATAGCATGTATTTATTTTACAAGTCTGCATTGTGGTTTGTGGCTCTATAATATGAATGCATATGTCTTTTAACAACAATAATCGTCTTCCAATGGACGTGTTAGTGAAACCCAATAGATAGCTTTATTTTCTTTTTGTTTACTGAAATATTGAATGCACATGTCTTATAACTTTAGTAGTAAAGTATTCTAATGACTTGCTTATGACACCCCATAGAATATAACATGTTTAGTTACTTGGACACTGTAGCTGATTTACTTACATTTCTGATTAATTGTTCAGCTTGTATGCAGTCTGTTTGGCACAGTTGGTAAGGTGTTGGGTTTGCACTATTGAATTAAGACTGTCATTGGTTTGAATACCATGTAAGCATGTTTTTATTTTACTAGTGTGGTTTGTGGCTCTATACAATGTAATGCATATGTATTTTAACAACAATAGTCAAGTCTTCCAATGTATTTGTTAGTGAAACCCAAGAGATAGCTTTATTTTATCTTTGTTTATTCAAATATTGAGTGCATATGTCTTATAACTTTAGTAGTAAAGTATTCTAATGACTTGCTTATGAAACCCCATAGAATATATGATGTTTAGCACTTTGGACACTGTAGCTTATTGACTTAAATCTCTGAAAAATTGCTTTACTGGTGTGAATAGACTGGTTAGCACAGTAAGTAAGGTGTTGGGTTTGCACTATCAAATTAAGACTGTCATTGGTTCGAATACCATGTAAGCATGTATTTATTTTACAAGTCTGCATTGTGGTTTGTGGCTCTGTAATATGAATGCATATGTCTTTTAACAACAATAGTCAAGTCTTCCAATGGAGTCTTAGTGAAACCCAATAGATAGCTTTATTTTCTCTTTGTTTACTGAAATATTGAATGCATATGTCTTATAACTTTAGTAGTAAAGTATTCTAATGACTTGCTTATGACACCCCATAGAATATATCATGTTTAGTTACTTGGACAGTGTAGCTGATTTACTTAAATTTATGATTAATTGTGTGGCTTGTATGTAGACTGTTTGGCACAGTTGGTAAGGTGTTGGGTTTGCACTATCAAATTAAGACTGCCATTGGTTTTAATCCCATGTAAGCATGTTTTTATTTTACTAGTGTGGTTTGTGGCTCTATACAATGTAATGCATATGTATTTTAACAACAATAGTCAAGTCTTCCAATGTATTTGTTAGTGAAACCCAAGAGATAGCTTTATTTTATCTTTGTTTATTCAATTATTGAGTGCATATGTCTTAAAACTTTAGTAGTAAAGTATTCTAATGACTTGCTTATGAAACCCCATAGAATATATGATGTTTAGCACCTTGGACACTGTAGCTTATTTACTTAAATCTCTGATAAATTGTGTGAGTGGTACGAATAGACTGGTTAGCACAGTAAGTAAGGTGTTGGGTTTGCACTATCAAATTAAGACTGTCATTGGTTCGAATACCATGTAAGCATGTATTTATTTTACAAGTCTGCATTGTGGTTTGTGGCTCTATAATATGAATGCATATGTCTTTTAACAACAATAGTCGTCTTCCAATGGACGTGTTAGTGAAACCCAATAGATAGCTTTATTTTCTCTTTGTTTACTGAAATATTGAATGCATATGTCTTATAACTTTAGTAGTAAAGTATTCTAATGACTTGCTTAAGACACCCCATAGAATATATCATGTTTAGTTACTTGGACACTGTAGCTGATTTACTTACATTTCTGATTAATTGTTCAGCTGGTATGCAGACTGTATGGCACAGTTAGTAAGGTGTTGGGTTTGAACTATCAAATTAAGACTGCCATTGGTTTGAATCCCATGTAAGCATGTTTTTATTTTAGTAGTGTGGTTTGTGGCTCTATACAATGTAATGCATATGTATTTTAACAACAATAGTCAAGTCTTCCAATGTATTTGTTAGTGATACCCAAGAGATAGCTTTATTTTATCTTTGTTTATTCAAATATTGAGTGCATATGTCTTATAACTTTAGTAGTAAAGTATTCTAATGACTTGCTTATGAAACCCCATAGAATATATGATGTTTAGCACCTTGGACACTGTAGCTTATTTACTTAAATATCTGATAAATTGCCTGACTAGTGTGAATAGACTGGTTAGCACAGTAAGTAAGGTGTTGGGTTTGCACTATCAAATTAAGACTGTCATTGGTTCGTTAAGCATGTATTTATTTTACAAGTCTGCATTGTGGTTTGTGGCTCTATAATATGAATGCATATGTCTTTTAACAACAATAGTCGTCTTCCAATGGACGTGTTAGTGAAACCCAATAGATAGCTTTATTTTCTCTTTGTTTACTGAAATATTGAATGCATATGTCTTATAACTTTAGTAGTAAAGTATTCTAATGACTTGCTTATGACACCCCATAGAATATAACATGTTTAGTTACTTGGACACTGTAGCTGATTTACTTAAATTTCTGATTAATTGGTCAGCTTGTATGCAGTCAGTTTGGCACAGTTGGTAAGGTGTTGGGTTTGCACTATCGAATTAAGACTGTCAGTGGTTCGAATACCATGTAAGCATGTATTTATTTTACAAGTCTGCATTGTGGTTTGTGGCTCTGTAATATGAATGCATATGTCTTTTAACAACAATAGTCAAGTCTTCCAATGGAGTCTTAGTGAAACCCAATAGATAGCTTTATTTTCTCTTTGTTTACTGAAATATTGAATGCATATGTCTTATAACTTTAGTAGTAAAGTGTTCTAATGACTTGCTTATGACACCCCATAGAATAGATCATGTTTAGTTACTTGGACACTGTAGCTGATTTACTTAAATTTCTTATTAATTGGGTTGCTTGTATGCAGACTGTTTGGCACGGTTGGTAAGGTGTTGGGTTTGCATTATCAAATTAAGACTGTCATTGGTTTGAATACCATGTAAGCATATATTTATTTTACAAGTCTGCATTGCGGTATGTGGCTCTATAATATGAATGCATATGTCTTTTAACAACAATAGTCGTCTTCCAATGGACTTGTTAGTGAAACCCAATAGATAGCTTTATATTCTCTTTGTTTACTGAAATATTGAATGCATATGTCTTATAACTTTAGTAGTAAAGTATTCTAATGACTTGCTTATGACACCCCATAGAATATATCATGTTTAGTTACTTGGACACTGTAGCTGATTTACTTAAATTTCTGATTAATTGTTTGGCTTCTATGCAGACTGTTTGGCACAGTTGGTAAGGAGTTGGTTTTGCACTAACAAATTAGGACTGCCATTGGTTTGAACCCCATGTAAGCATGTTTTTATTTTACTAGTGTGGTTTGTGGCTCTATACAATGTAATGCATATGTATTTTAACAACAATAGTCAAGTCTTCCAATGTATTTCTTAGTGAAACCCAAGAGATAGCTTTATTTTATCTTTGTTTATTCAAATATTGAGTGCATATGTCTTATAACTTTAGTAGTAAAGTATTCTAATGACTTGCTTATGAAACCCCATAGAATATATGATGTTTAGCACCTTGGACACTGTAGATTATTGACTTAAATCTCTGAAAAATTCCCCGACTGGTGTGAATAGACTGGTTAGTACAGTAAGTAAGGTGTTGGGTTTGCACTATCAAATTAAGACTGTCATTGGTTCGAATACCATGTAAGCATGTATTTATTTTACAAGTCTGCATTGTGGTTTGTGGCTCTATAATATGAATGCATATTTCTTTTAACAACAATAGTCGTCTTCCAATGGACGTGTTAGTGAAACCCAATAGATAGCTTTATTTTCTCTTTGTTTACTGAAATATTGAATGCATATGTTTTATAACTTTAGTAGTAAAGTATTCTAATGACTTGCTTATGACACCCCATAGAATATATCATGTTTAGTTACTTGGACGCTGTAGCTGATTTACTTAAATTTCTGATTAATTGTGTGGCTTGAATGCAGACTGTTTAGCACAGTTGGTAAGGTGTTGGGTTTGCACTATCAAATTAAGATTGCCATTGGTTTTAATCCCATGTAAGCATGTTTTTATTTTACCAGTGTGATTGTGGCTATATACAATGTAATGCATACGTATTTTAAAAACAATAGTCAAGTCTTCCAATGTATTTGTTAGTGAAACCCAAGAGATAGCTTTATTTTATCTTTGTTTATTCAAATATTGAGTGCATATGTCTTATAACTTTAGTAGTAAAGTATTCTAATGACTTGCTTATGACACACCTTAGAATGTATGATGTTTAGCACCTTGGACACTGTAGCTTATTTACTTAAATATCTGATAAATTGTGGTACTGGAACGAATAGACTGGTTAGCACAGTAGGTAAGGTGTAGGGTTTGCACTATCAAATTAAGACTGTCATTGGTTTGAATACCATGTAAGCATGTATTTATTTTACAAGTCTGCATTGTGGTTTGTGGCTCTATAATATGAATGCATATGTCTTTTAACAACAATAGTCAAGTCTTCCAATGGACTTTTTAGTGAAACCCAATAGATAGCTTTATTTTCTCTTTGTTTACTCAAATATTAAATGCATATGTCTTATAACTTTAATAGTAAAGTGTTCTAATGACTTGCTTATGACACCCCATAGAATATATCATGTTTAGTTACTTGGACACTGTAGCTGATTTACTTAAATTTCTTATTAATTGGGTTGCTTGTATGCAGACTGTTTGGCACAGTTGGTAAGGTGTTGGGTTTGTATTATCAAATTAAGACTGTCATTGGTTCGAATACCATGTAAGCATATATTTATTTTACAAGTCTGCATTGTGGTATGTGGCTCTATAATATGAATGCATATGTCTTTTAACAACAATAGTCGTCTTCCAATGGACTTGTTAGTGAAACCCAATAGATAGCTTTATATTCTCTTTGTTTACTGAAATATTGAATGCATATGTCTTATAACTTTAGTAGTAAAGTATTCTAATGACTTGCTTATGACACCCCATAGAATATATCATGTTTAGTTACTTGGACACTGTAGCTGATTTACTTAAATTTCTGATAAATTGTGTGGCTTCAATGCAGACTGTTTGGCACAGTTGGTAAGGAGTTGGTTTTGCACTATCAAATTAAGACTGCCATTGGTTTGAATCCCATGTAAGCATGTTTTTATTTTACTAGTGTGGTTTGTGGCTCTATACAATGTAATGCATATGTATTTTAACAACAATAGTCAAGTCTTCCAATGTATTTGTTAGTGAAACCCAAGAGATAGCTTTATTTTATCTTTGTTTATTCAAATATTGAGTGCATATGTCTTAAAACTTTAGTAGTAAAGTATTCTAATGACTTGCTTATGAAACCCCATAGAATATATGATGTTTAGCACCTTGGACACTGTAGCTTATTTACTTAAATCTCTGATAAATTGCCTGACTGGTGTGAATATTCTGGTTAGCACAGTAAGTAAGGTGTTGGGTTTGCACTATCAAATTAAGACTGTCATTGGTTCGAATACCATGTAAGCATGTATTTATTTTAAAAGTCTGCATTGTGGGTTGTGGCTCTGTAATATGAATGCATATGTCTTTTAACAACAATAGTCAAGTCTTCCAATGGAGTCTTAGTGAAACCCAATAGATAGCTTTATTTTCTCTTTGTTTACTGAAATATTGAATGCATATGTCTTATATCTTTAGTAGTAAAGTATTCTAATGACTTGCTTATGACACACCTTAGAATGTATGATGTTTAGCACCTTGGACACTGTAGCTTATTTACTTAAATATCTGATAAATTGTGGTACTGGAACGAATAGACTGGTTAGCACAGTAGGTAAGGTGTAGGGTTTGCACTATCAAATTAAGACTGTCATTGGTTTGAATACCATGTAAGCATGTATTTATTTTACAAGTCTGCATTGTGGTTTGTGGCTCTATAATATGAATGCATATGTCTTTTAACAACAATAGTCAAGTCTTCCAATGGACTTTTTAGTGAAACCCAATAGATAGCTTTATTTTCTCTTTGTTTACTCAAATATTAAATGCATATGTCTTATAACTTTAATAGTAAAGTGTTCTAATGACTTGCTTATGACACCCCATAGAATATATCATGTTTAGTTACTTGGACACTGTAGCTGATTTACTTAAATTTCTTATTAATTGGGTTGCTTGTATGCAGACTGTTTGGCACAGTTGGTAAGGTGTTGGGTTTGTATTATCAAATTAAGACTGTCATTGGTTCGAATACCATGTAAGCATATATTTATTTTACAAGTCTGCATTGTGGTATGTGGCTCTATAATATGAATGCATATGTCTTTTAACAACAATAGTCGTCTTCCAATGGACTTGTTAGTGAAACCCAATAGATAGCTTTATATTCTCTTTGTTTACTGAAATATTGAATGCATATGTCTTATAACTTTAGTAGTAAAGTATTCTAATGACTTGCTTATGACACCCCATAGAATATATCATGTTTAGTTACTTGGACACTGTAGCTGATTTACTTAAATTTCTGATAAATTGTGTGGCTTCAATGCAGACTGTTTGGCACAGTTGGTAAGGAGTTGGTTTTGCACTATCAAATTAAGACTGCCATTGGTTTGAATCCCATGTAAGCATGTTTTTATTTTACTAGTGTGGTTTGTGGCTCTATACAATGTAATGCATATGTATTTTAACAACAATAGTCAAGTCTTCCAATGTATTTGTTAGTGAAACCCAAGAGATAGCTTTATTTTATCTTTGTTTATTCAAATATTGAGTGCATATGTCTTAAAACTTTAGTAGTAAAGTATTCTAATGACTTGCTTATGAAACCCCATAGAATATATGATGTTTAGCACCTTGGACACTGTAGCTTATTTACTTAAATCTCTGATAAATTGCCTGACTGGTGTGAATATTCTGGTTAGCACAGTAAGTAAGGTGTTGGGTTTGCACTATCAAATTAAGACTGTCATTGGTTCGAATACCATGTAAGCATGTATTTATTTTAAAAGTCTGCATTGTGGGTTGTGGCTCTGTAATATGAATGCATATGTCTTTTAACAACAATAGTCAAGTCTTCCAATGGAGTCTTAGTGAAACCCAATAGATAGCTTTATTTTCTCTTTGTTTACTGAAATATTGAATGCATATGTCTTATATCTTTAGTAGTAAAGTATTCTAATGACTTGCTTATGACACCCCATAGAATATATCATGTTTAGTTACTTGGACACTGTAGCTGATTTACTTAAATGTCTGATTAATTGGGTGGTTTGTATGCAGACTGTTTGGCACAGTTGATAAGGTGTTGGGTTTGCACTATCAAATTAAGACTGCCATTGGTTTTAATCCCATGTAAGCATGTTTTTATTTTACTAATGTGGTTTGTGGCTCTATTCAATGTAATGCATATGTATTTTAACAACAATAGTCAAGTCTTCCAATGTATTTGTTAGTAAAACCCAAGAGATAGCTTTATTTTATCTTTGTTTATTCAAATATTGAGTGCATATGTCTTAAAACTTTAGTAGTAAAGTATTCTAATGACTTGCTTATGAAACCCCATAGAATATATGATGTTTAGCACCTTGGACACTGTAGCTTATTTACTTAAATCTCTAATAAATTGTGTTAATTGTACGAATAGACTGGTTAGCACAGTAAGTAAGGTGTTGGGTTTGCACTATCAAATTAAGACTGTCATTGGTTCGAATACCATGTAAGCATGTATTTATTTTACAAGTCTGCATTGTGGTTTGTGGCTCTATAATATGAATGCATATGTCTTTTAACAACAATAGTCGTCTTCCACTGGACGTGTTAGTGAAACCCAATAGATAGCTTTATTTTCTCTTTGTTTACTGAAATATTGAATGCATATGTCTTATAACTTTAGTAGTAAAGTATTCTAATGACTTGCTTATGACACCCCATAGAATATATCATGTTTAGTTACTTGGACACTGTAGCTGATTTACTTAAATTTCTGATTAATTGTTCATCTGGTGTGCAGACTGTATGGCACAGTTGGTAAGGTGTTGGGTTTGCACTATCAAATTAAGACTGCCATTGGTTTTATTCCCATGTAAGCATGTTTTTATTTTACCAGTGTGGTTTGTGGCTCCATACAATGTAATGCATATGTATTTTAAAAACAATAGTCAAGCCTTCCAATGTATTTGTTAGTGAAACCCAATAGATAGCTTTATTTTCTCTTTGTTTACTGAAATATTGAATGCATATGTCTTATAACTTTAGTAGTAAAGTATTCTAATGACTTGCTTATGACACCCCATAGAATATATCATGTTTAGTTACTTGGACACTGTAGCTTATTTACTTAAATTTCTGATTAATTGTTCAGCTGGTATGCAGACTGTATGGCACAGTTGGTAAGGTGTTGGGTTTGCCCTATCAAATTAAGACTGCCATTGGTTTTAATCCCATGTAAGCATGTTTTTATTTTTCCTGTGTGGTTTGTGGCTCTATACAATGTAATGCATATGTATTTTAAAAACAATAGTCAAGTCTTCCAATGTATTTGTTAGTGAAACCCAAGAGATAGCTTTATTTTATCTTTGTTTATTCAAATATTGAGTGCATATGTCTTATAACTTTAGTAGTAAAGTATTCTAATGACTTGCTTATGACACACCATAGAATATATGATGTTTAGCACCTTGGACACTGTAGCTTATTTACTTAAATCTCTGATAAATTGTGTGACTGGTATGAATAGACTGGTTAGCACAGTAGGTAAGGTGTAGGGTTTGCACTATCAAATTAAGACTGTCATTGGTTCGAATACCATGTAAGCATGTATTTATTTTACAAGTCTGCATTGTGGTTTGTGGCTCTATAATATGAATGCATATGTCTTTTAACAACAATAGTCAAGTCTTCCAATGGACTTGTTAGTGAAACCCAATAGATAGCTTTATTTTCTCTTTGTTTTCTGAAATATTAAATGCATATGTCTTATAACTTTAATAGTAAAGTGTTCTAATGACTTGCTTATGACACCCCATAGAATATATCATGTTTAGTTACTTGGACACTGTAGCTGATTTACTTAAATTTCTGATTATTTGTGTAGCTTGTATGCAGACTGTTTGGCACAGTTGGTAAGGTGTTGGGATTGCACTATCAAATTAAGACTGCCATTGGTTTTAATCCCATGTAAGCATGTTTTTATTTTACTAGTGTGGTTTGTGGCTCTATACAATATAATGCATATGTATTTTAACAACAATAGTCAAGTCTTCCAATGTATTTGTTAGTGAAACCCAAGAGATAGCTTTATTTTATCTTTGTTTATTCAAATATTGAGTGCTTATGTCTTATAACTTTAGTAGTAAAGTATTCTAATGGCTTGCTTATGAAATCCCACAGAATATATGATGTTTAGCACCTTGGACACTGTAATTTTTTTACTTAAATCCATTTTACTTAAATACCATGTAAGCATGTATTTATTTTACAAGTCTGCATTGTGGTTTTTGGCTCTATAATATGAATGCATATGTCTTTTAACAACAATAGTCAAGTCTTCCAATGGACTTTTTAGTGAAACCCAATAGATAGCTTTATTTTCTCTTTATTTACTGAAATATTGAATGCATATGTCTTATAACTTTAGTAGTAAAGTATTCTAATGACTTGCTTATGACACCCCATAGAATATAACATGTTTAGTTACTTGGACACTGTAGCTGATTTACTTAAATTTCTGATTAATTGTTCAGCTTGTATGCAGACTGTTTGGCACAGTTGGTAAGGTGTTGGGTTTGCACTATCAAATTAAGACTGTCATTGGTTCGAATACCATGTAAGCATGTATTTATTTTACAAGTCTGCATTGTGGTTTGTGGCTCTGTAATATGAATGCATATGTCTTTTAACAACAATAGTCAAGTCTTCCAATGGAGTCTTAGTGAAACCCAATAGATAGCTTTATTTTCTCTTTGTTTACTGAAATATTGAATACATATGTTTTATAACTTTAGTAGTAAAGTATTCTAATGACTTGCTTATGACACCCCGTAGAATATATAATGTTTAGTTACTTGGACACTGTAGCTGATTTACTTACATTTCTGATTAATTGTGTGGCTTGTATGCAGACTGTTTGGCACAGTTGGTAAGGTGTTGGGTTTGCACTATCAAATTAAGACTGCTATCGGTTTTAATCCCATGTAAGCATGTTTTTATTTTACCAGTGTGATTGTGGCTCTATACAATGTAATGCATATGTATTTTAAAAACAATAGTCAAGTCTTCCAATGTATTTGTTAGTGAAACCCAAGAGATAGCTTTATTTTATCTTTGTTTATTCAAATATTGAGTGCATATGTCTTATAACTTTAGTAGTAAAGTATTCTAATGACTTGCTTATGACACACCATAGAATGTATGATGTTTAGCACCTTGGACACTGTAGCTTATTTACTTAAATATCTGATAAATTGTGGGACTGGAGCGAATAGACTGGTTAGCACAGTAGGTAAGGTGTAGGGTTTGCACTATCAAATTAAGACTGTCATTGGTTTGAATACCATGTAAGCATGTATTTATTTTACAAGTCTGCATTGTGGTTTGTGGCTCTATAATATGAATGCATATGTCTTTTAACAACAATAGTCAAGTCTTCCAATGGACTTTTTAGTGAAACCCAATAGATAGCTTTATTTTCTCTTTGTTTACTCAAATATTAAATGCATATGTCTTATAACTTTAATAGTAAAGTGTTCTAATGACTTGCTTATGACACCCCATACAATATATCATGTTTAGTTACTTGGACACTGTAGCTGATTTACTTAAATTTCTTATTAATTGGGTTGCTTGTATGCAGACTGTTTGGCACAGTTGGTAAGGTGTTGGGTTTGCATTATCAAATTAAGACTGTCATTGGTTCGAATACCATGTAAGCATATATTTATTTTACAAGTCTGCATTGTGGTATGTGGCTCTATAATATGAATGCATATGTCTTTTAACAACAATAGTCGTCTTCCAATGGACTTGTTAGTGAAACCCAATAGATAGCTTTATTTTCTCTTTGTTTACTGAAATATTGAATGCATATGTCTTATAACTTTAGTAGTAAAGTATTCTAATGACTTGCTTATGACACCCCATAGAATATATCATGTTTAGTTACTTGGACACTGTAGCTGATTTACTTAAATTTCTGATAAATTGTGTGGCTTCAATGCAGACTGTTTGGCACAGTTGGTAAGGAGTTGGTTTTGCACTATCAAATTAAGACTGCCATTGGTTTGAATCCCATGTAAGCATGTTTTTATTTTACTAGTGTGGTTTGTGGCTCTATACAATGTAATGCATATGTATTTTAACAACAATAGTCAAGTCTTCCAATGTATTTGTTAGTGAAACCCAAGAGATAGCTTTATTTTATCTTTGTTTATTCAAATATTGAGTGCATATGTCTTAAAACTTTAGTAGTAAAGTATTCTAATGACTTGCTTATGAAACCCCATAGAATATATGATGTTTAGCACCTTGGACACTGTAGCTTATTTACTTAAATATCTGATAAATTGCCTGACTGGTGTGAATATTCTGGTTAGCACAGTAAGTAAGGTGTTGGGTTTGCACTATCAAATTAAGACTGTCATTGGTTCGAATACCATGTAAGCATGTATTTATTTTAAAAGTCTGCATTGTGGTTTGTGGCTCTGTAATATGAATGCATATGTCTTTTAACAACAATAGTCAAGTCTTCCAATGGAGTCTTAGTGAAACCCAATAGATAGCTTTATTTTCTCTTTGTTTACTGAAATATTGAATGCATATGTCTTATATCTTTAGTAGTAAAGTATTCTAATGACTTGCTTATGACACCCCATAGAATATATCATGTTTAGTTACTTGGACACTGTAGCTGATTTACTTAAATGTCTGATTAATTGTGTGGTTTGTATGCAGACTGTTTGGCACAGTTGGTAAGGTGTTGGGTTTGCACTATCAAATTAAGACTGCCATTGGTTTTAATCCCATGTAAGCATGTTTTTATTTTACTAGTGTGGTTTGTGGCTCTATACAATGTAATGCATATGTATTTTAACAACAATAGTCAAGTCTTCCAATGTATTTGTTAGTGAAACCCAAGAGATAGCTTTATTTTATCTTTGTTTATTCAAATATTGAGTGCATATGTCTTAAAACTTTAGTAGTAAAGTATTCTAATGACTTGCTTATGAAACCCCATAGAATATATGATGTTTAGCACCTTGGACACTGTAGCTTATTTACTTAAATCTCTAATAAATTTTGTTAATTGTACGAATAGACTGGTTAGCACAGTAAGTAAGGTGTTGGGTTTGCACTATCAAATTAAGACTGTCATTGGTTCGAATACCATGTAAGCATGTATTTATTTTACAAGTCTGCATTGTGGTTTGTGGCTCTATAATATGAATGCATATGTCTTTTAACAACAATAGTCGTCTTCCAATGGACGTGTTAGTGAAACCCAATAGATAGCTTTATTTTCTCTTTGTTTACTGAAATATTGAATGCATATGTCTTATAACTTTAGTAGTAAAGTATTCTAATGACTTGCTTATGACACCCCATAGAATATATCATGTTTAGTTACTTGGACACTGTAGCTGATTTACTTAAATTTCTGATTAATTGTTCAGCTGATGTGCAGACTGTATGGCACAGTTGGTAAGGTGTTGGGTTTGCACTATCAAATTAAGACTGTCATTGGTTTTAATCCCATGTAAGCATGTTTTTATTTTACCAGTGTGGTTTGTGGCTCTATACAATGTAATGCATATGTATTTTAAAAACAATAGTCAAGCCTTCCAATGTATTTGTTAGTGAAACCCAATAGATAGCTTTATTTTCTCTTTGTTTACTGAAATATTGAATGCATATGTCTTATAACTTTAGTAGTGAAGTATTCTAATGACTTGCTTATGACACCCCATAGAATATATCATGTTTAGTTACTTGGACACTGTAGCTGATTTACTTAAATTTCTGATTAATTGTTCAGCTGGTATGCATACTGTATGGCACAGTTGGTAAGGTGTTGGGTTTGCCCTATCAAATTAAGACTGCCATTTGTTTTAATCCCATGTAAGCATGTTTTTATTTTTCCTGTGTGGTTTGTGGCTCTATACAATGTAATGCATATGTATTTTAAAAACAATAGTCAAGTCTTCCAATGTATTTGTTAGTGAAACCCAAGAGATAGCTTTATTTTATCTTTGTTTATTCAAATATTGAGTGCATATGTCTTATAACTTTAGTAGTAAAGTATTCTAATGACTTGCTTATGACACACCATAGAATATATGATGTTTAGCACCTTGGACACTGTAGCTTATTTACTTAAATCTCTGATAAATTGTGTGACTGGTATGAATAGACTGGTTAGCACAGTAGGTAAGGTGTAGGGTTTGCACTATCAAATTAAGACTGTCATTGGTTCGAATACCATGTAAGCATGTATTTATTTTACAAGTCTGCATTGTGGTTTGTGGCTCTATAATATGAATGCATATGTCTTTTAACAACAATAGTCAAGTCCTCCAATGGACTTGTTAGTGAAACCCAATAGATAGCTTTATTTTCTCTTTGTTTTCTGAAATATTGAATGCATATGTCTTATAACTTTAATAGTAAAGTGTTCTAATGACTTGCTTATGACACCCCATAGAATATATCATGTTTAGTTACTTGGACACTGTAGCTGATTTACTTAAATTTCTGATTAATTGTGTGGCTTGTATGCAGACTGTTTGGCACAGTTGGTAAGGTGTTGGGATTGCACTATCAAATTAAGACTGCCATTAGTTTTAATCCCATGTAAGCATGTTTTTATTTTACTAGTGTGGTTTGTGGCTCTATACAATGTAATGCATATGTATTTTAACAACAATAGTCAAGTCTTCCAATGTATTTGTTAGTGAAACCCAAGAGATAGCTTTATTTTATCTTTGTTTATTCAAATATTGAGTGCATATGTCTTAAAACTTTAGTAGTAAAGTATTCTAATGACTTGCTTATGAAACCCCATAGAATATATGATGTTTAGCACCTTGGACACTGTAGCTTATTTACTTAAATCTCTAATAAATTGTGTTAATTGTACGAATAGACTGGTTAGCACAGTAAGTAAGGTGTTGGGTTTGCACTATCAAATTAAGACTGTCATTGGTTCGAATACCATGTAAGCATGTATTTATTTTACAAGTCTGCATTGTGGTTTGTGGCTCTATAATATGAATGCATATGTCTTTTAACAACAATAGTCGTCTTCCAATGGACGTGTTAGTGAAACCCAATAGATAGCTTTATTTTCTCTTTGTTTACTGAAATATTGAATGCATATGTCTTATAACTTTAGTAGTAAAGTATTCTAATGACTTGCTTATGACACCCCATAGAATATATCATGTTTAGTTACTTGGACACTGTAGCTGATTTACTTAAATTTCTGATTAATTGTTCAGCTGGTGTGCAGACTGTATGGCACAGTTGGTAAGGTGTTGGGTTTGCACTATCAAATTAAGACTGTCATTGGTTTTAATCCCATGTAAGCATGTTTTTATTTTACCAGTGTGGTTTGTGGCTCTATACAATGTAATGCATATGTATTTTAAAAACAATAGTCAAGCCTTCCAATGTATTTGTTAGTGAAACCCAATAGATAGCTTTATTTTCTCTTTGTTTACTGAAATATTGAATGCATATGTCTTATAACTTTAGTAGTAAAGTATTCTAATGACTTGCTTATGACACCCCATAGAATATAACATGTTTAGTTACTTGGACACTGTAGCTGATTTACTTAAATTTCTGATTAATTGTTCAGCTTGTATGCAGACTGTTTGGCACAGTTGGTAAGGTGTTGGGTTTGCACTATCAAATTAAGACTGTCATTGGTTCGAATACCATGTAAGCATGTATTTATTTTACAAGTCTGCATTGTGGTTTGTGGCTCTGTAATATGAATGCATATGTCTTTTAACAACAATAGTCAAGTCTTCCAATGGAGTCTTAGTGAAACCCAATAGATAGCTTTATTTTCTCTTTGTTTACTGAAATATTGAATACATATGTTTTATAACTTTAGTAGTAAAGTATTCTAATGACTTGCTTATGACACCCCGTAGAATATATAATGTTTAGTTACTTGGACACTGTAGCTGATTTACTTACATTTCTGATTAATTGTGTGGCTTGTATGCAGACTGTTTGGCACAGTTGGTAAGGTGTTGGGTTTGCACTATCAAATTAAGACTGCTATCGGTTTTAATCCCATGTAAGCATGTTTTTATTTTACCAGTGTGATTGTGGCTCTATACAATGTAATGCATATGTATTTTAAAAACAATAGTCAAGTCTTCCAATGTATTTGTTAGTGAAACCCAAGAGATAGCTTTATTTTATCTTTGTTTATTCAAATATTGAGTGCATATGTCTTATAACTTTAGTAGTAAAGTATTCTAATGACTTGCTTATGACACACCATAGAATGTATGATGTTTAGCACCTTGGACACTGTAGCTTATTTACTTAAATATCTGATAAATTGTGGGACTGGAACGAATAGACTGGTTAGCACAGTAGGTAAGGTGTATGGTTTGCACTATCAAATTAAGACTGTCATTGGTTTGAATACCATGTAAGCATGTATTTATTTTACAAGTCTGCATTGTGGTTTGTGGCTCTATAATATGAATGCATATGTCTTTTAACAACAATAGTCAAGTCTTCCAATGGACTTTTTAGTGAAACCCAATAGATAGCTTTATTTTCTCTTTGTTTACTCAAATATTAAATGCATATGTCTTATAACTTTAATAGTAAAGTGTTCTAATGACTTGCTTATGACACCCCATACAATATATCATGTTTAGTTACTTGGACACTGTAGCTGATTTACTTAAATTTCTTATTAATTGGGTTGCTTGTATGCAGACTGTTTGGCACAGTTGGTAAGGTGTTGGGTTTGCATTATCAAATTAAGACTGTCATTGGTTCGAATACCATGTAAGCTTATATTTATTTTACAAGTCTGCATTGTGGTATGTGGCTCTATAATATGAATGCACATGTCTTTTAACAACAATAGTCGTCTTCCAATGGACTTGTTAGTGAAACCCAATAGATAGCTTTATATTCTCTTTGTTTACTGAAATATTGAATGCATATGTCTTATAACTTTAGTAGTAAAGTATTCTAATGACTTGCTTATGACACCCCATAGAATATATCATGTTTAGTTACTTGGACACTGTAGCTGATTTACTTAAATTTCTGATAAATTGTGTGGCTTCAATGCAGACTGTTTGGCACAGTCGGTAAGGAGTTGGTTTTGCACTATCAAATTAAGACTGCCATTGGTTTGAATCCCATGTAAGCATGTTTTTATTTTACTAGTGTGGTTTGTGGCTCTATACAATGTAATGCATATGTATTTTAACAACAATAGTCAAGTCTTCCAATGTATTTGTTAGTGAAACCCAAGAGATAGCTTTATTTTATCTTTGTTTATTCAAATATTGAGTGCATATGTCTTAAAACTTTAGTAGTAAAGTATTCTAATGACTAGCTTATGAAACCCCATAGAATATATGATGTTTAGCACCTTGGACACTGTAGCTTATTTACTTAAATATCTGATAAATTGCCTGACTCGTGTGAATATTCTGGTTAGCACAGTAAGTAAGGTGTTGGGTTTGCACTATCAAATTAAGACTGTCATTGGTTCGAATACCATGTAAGCATGTATTTATTTTAAAAGTCTGCATTGTGGTTTGTGGCTCTGTAATATGAATGCATATGTCTTTTAACAACAATAGTCAAGTCTTCCAATGGAGTCTTAGTGAAACCCAATAGATAGCTTTATTTTCTCTTTGTTTACTGAAATATTGAATGCATATGTCTTATATCTTTAGTAGTAAAGTATTCTAATGACTTGCTTATGACACCCCATAGAATATATCATGTTTAGTTACTTGGACACTGTAGCTGATTTACTTAAATGTCTGATTAATTGTGTGGTTTGTATGCAGACTGTTTGGCACAGTTGGTAAGGTGTTGGGTTTGCACTATCAAATTAAGACTGCCATTGGTTTTAATCCCATGTAAGCATGTTTTTATTTTACTAGTGTGGTTTGTGGCTCTATACAATGTAGTGCATATGTATTTTAACAACAATAGTCAAGTCTTCCAATGTATTTGTTAGTGAAACCCAAGAGATAGCTTTATTTTATCTTTGTTTATTCAAATATTGAGTGCATATGTCTTAAAACTTTAGTAGTAAAGTATTCTAATGACTTGCTTATGAAACCCCATAGAATATATGATGTTTAGCACCTTGGACACTGTAGCTTATTTACTTAAATCTCTAATAAATTTTGTTAATTGTACGAATAGACTGGTTAGCACAGTAAGTAAGGTGTTGGGTTTGCACTATCAAATTAAGACTGTCATTGGTTTGAATACCATGTAAGCATGTATTTATTTTACAAGTCTGCATTGTGGTTTGTGGCTCTATAATATGAATGCATATGTCTTTTAACAACAATAGTCGTCTTCCAATGGACGTGTTAGTGAAACCCAATAGATAGCTTTATTTTCTCTTTGTTTACTGAAATATTGAATGCATATGTCTTATAACTTTAGTAGTAAAGTATTCTAATGACTTGCTTATGACACCCCATAGAATATATCATGTTTAGTTACTTGGACACTGTAGCTGATTTACTTAAATTTCTGATTAATTGTTCAGCTGGTGTGCAGACTGTATGGCACAGTTGGTAAGGTGTTGGGTTTGCACTATCAAATTAAGACTGTCATTGGTTTTAATCCCATGTAAGCATGTTTTTATTTTACCAGTGTGGTTTGTGGCTCTATACAATGTAATGCATATGTATTTTAAAAACAATAGTCAAGCCTTCCAATGTATTTGTTAGTGAAACCCAATAGATAGCTTTATTTTCTCTTTGTTTACTGAAATATTGAATGCATATGTCTTATAACTTTAGTAGTGAAGTATTCTAATGACTTGCTTATGACACCCCATAGAATATATCATGTTTAGTTACTTGGACACTGTAGCTGATTTACTTAAATTTCTGATTAATTGTTCAGCTGGTATGCATACTGTATGGCACAGTTGGTAAGGTGTTGGGTTTGCCCTATCAAATTAAGACTGCCATTGGTTTTAATCCCATGTAAGCATGTTTTTATTTTTCCTGTGTGGTTTGTGGCTCTATACAATGTAATGCATATGTATTTTAAAAACAATAGTCAAGTCTTCCAATGTATTTGTTAGTGAAACCCAAGAGATAGCTTTATTTTATCTTTGTTTATTCAAATATTGAGTGCATATGTCTTATAACTTTAGTAGTAAAGTATTCTAATGACTTGCTTATGACACACCATAGAATATATGATGTTTAGCACCTTGGACACTGTAGCTTATTTACTTAAATCTCTGATAAATTGTGTGACTGGTATGAATAGACTGGTTAGCACAGTAGGTAAGGTGTAGGGTTTGCACTATCAAATTAAGACTGTCATTGGTTCAAATACCATGTAAGCATGTATTTATTTTACAAGTCTGCATTGTGGTTTGTGGCTCTATAATATGAATGCATATGTCTTTTAACAACAATAGTCAAGTCCTCCAATGGACTTGTTAGTGAAACCCAATAGATAGCTTTATTTTCTCTTTGTTTTCTGAAATATTGAATGCATATGTCTTATAACTTTAATAGTAAAGTGTTCTAATGACTTGCTTATGACACCCCATAGAATATATCATGTTTAGTTACTTGGACACTGTAGCTGATTTACTTAAATTTCTGATTAATTGTGTGGCTTGTATGCAGACTGTTTGGCACAGTTGGTAAGGTGTTGGGATTGCACTATCAAATTAAGACTGCCATTAGTTTTAATCCCATGTAAGCATGTTTTTATTTTACTAGTGTGGTTTGTGGCTCTATACAATGTAATGCATATGTATTTTAACAACAATAGTCAAGTCTTCCAATGTATTTGTTAGTGAAACCCAAGAGATAGCTTTATTTTATCTTTGTTTATTCAAATAGTGAGTGCTTATGTCTTATAACTTTAGTAGTAGAGTATTCTAATGACTTGCTTATGACACCCCATAGAATATATGATGTTTAGCACCTTGGACACTGTAGCTTTTTTACTTAAATCCATTTTACTTAAATACCATGTAAGCATGTATTTATTTTACAAGTCTGCATTGTGGTTTGTGGCTCTATAATATGAATGCATATGTCTTTTAACAACAATAGTCGTCTTCCAATGGACGTGTTAGTGAAACCCAATAGATAGCTTTATTTTCTCTTTGTTTACTGAAATATTGAATGCATATGTCTTATAACTTTAGTAGTAAAGTATTCTAATGACTTGCTTATGACACCCCATAGAATATAACATGTTTAGTTACTTGGACACTGTAGCTGATTTACTTAAATTTCTGATTAATTGTTCAGCTTGTATGCAGACTGTTTGGCACAGTTGGTAAGGTGTTAGGTTTGCACTATCAAATTAAAACTGTCATTGGTTCGAATACCATGTAAGCATGTATTTATTTTACAAGTCTGCATTGTGGTTTGTGGCTCTGTAATATGAATGCATATGTCTTTTAACAACAATAGTCAAGTCTTCCAATGGAGTCTTAGTGAAACCCAATAGATAGCTTTATTTTCTCTTTGTTTACTGAAATATTGAATACATATGTTTTATAACTTTAGTAGTAAAGTATTCTAATGACTTGCTTATGACACCCCGTAGAATATATAATGTTTAGTTACTTGGACACTGTAGCTGATTTACTTACATTTCTGATTAATTGTGTGGTTTGTATGCAGACTGTTTGGCACAGTTGGTAAGGTGTTGGGTTTGCACTATCAAATTAAGACTGCTATCGGTTTTAATCCCATGTAAGCATGTTTTTATTTTACCAGTGTGATTGTGGCTCTATACAATGTAATGCATATGTATTTTAAAAACAATAGTCAAGTCTTCCAATGTATTTGTTAGTGAAACCCAAGAGATAGCTTTATTTTATCTTTGTTTATTCAAATATTGAGTGCATATGTCTTATAACTTTAGTAGTAAAGTATTCTAATGACTTGCTTATGACACACCATAGAATATATGATGTTTAGCACCTTGGACACTGTAGCTTATTAAAATATCTGATAAATTGTGTGATTGGTACGAATAGACTGGTTAGCACAGTAGGTAAGGTGTAGAGTTTGCACTATCAAATTAAGACTGTCATTGGTTCGAATACGATGTAAGCATATATTTGTTTTACAAGTCTGCATTGTGGTTTGTGGCTCTATAATATGAATGCATATGTCTTTTAACAACAATAGTTGTCTTCCAATGGACTTGTTAGTGAAACCCAATAGATAGCTTTATTTTCTCTTTGTTTACTGAAATATTGAATGCATATGTCTTATAACTTTAGTAGTAAAGTATTCTAATGACTTGCTTATGACACACCATAGAATATATCATGTTTAGTACCTTGTACACTGTAGCTGATTTACTTAAATTTCTGATTAATTATGAGGTTTGTATGCAGACTGTTTGGCACAGTTGGTAATGTGTTAGGTTTGCACTATCAAATTAAGACTGCCATTGGTTTGAATCCCATGTAAGCATGTTTTTATTTTACTAGTCTGCATTGTTGTTTGTGGCTCTGTAATATGAATGCATATGTCTTTTAACAACAATAGTCAAGTCTTTCAATGGAGTCTTAGTGAAACCCAATAGATAGCTTTATTTTCTCTTTGTTTACTGAAATATTGAATGCATATGTCTTATAACTTTAGTAGTAAAGTATTCTAATGACTTGCTTATGACACGCCATAGAATATATCATGTTTAGTACCTTGGACACTGTAGCTGATTTACTTAAATTTCTGATTAATTGTGTGGCTTGTATGCAGACTCTTTGGCACAGTTGGCAAGGTGTTGCATTTGCACTATCAAATTAAGACTGTCTTTGTTTGAATCCAATGTAAGCATGTTTCTAGTTTACTAGTCTGCATTGTGGTTTGTGGCTCTGTAATATGAATGCATATGTCTTTTAACAACAATAGTCAAGTCTTTCAATGGAGTCTTAGTGAAACCCAATAGATATCTTTATTTTCTCTTTGTTTACTGAAATATTGAATGCATATGTCTTATAACTTTAGTAGTAAAGTATTCTAATGACTTGCTTATGACACCCCATAGAATATATCATGTTTAGTACCTTGTACACTGTAGCTGATTTACTTAAATTTCTGATTAATTGTGAGGTTTGTATGCAGACTGTTTGGCACAGTTGGTAAGGTGTTGGGTTTGCACTATCAAATTAAGACTGCCATTGATATGAATCCCATGTAAGCATGTTTTTATTTTACTAGTGTGGTTTGTGGCTCTATACAATGTAATGCATATGTATTTTAACAACAATAGTCAAGTCTTCCAATGTATTTGTTAGTGAAACCCAAGAGATAGCTTTATTTTATCTTTGTTTACTGAAATATTGAATACATATGTTTTATAACTTTAGTAGTAAAGTATTCTAATGACTTGCTTATGACATACCATAGAATATATCATGTTTAGTACCTTGTACACTGTAGCTGATTTACTTAAATTTCTGATTAATTGTGAGGTTTGTATGCAGACTGTTCGGAACAGTTCGTAAGGTGTTGGGTTTGCACTATCAAATTAAGACTGCTATTGGTTTTAATCCCATGTAAGCATGTTTTTATTTTACCAGTGTGATTGTGGCTCTATACAATGTAATGCATATGCATTTTAAAAACAATAGTCAAGTCTTCCAATGTATTTGTTAGTGAAACCCAAGAGATAGCTTTATTTTATCTTTGTTTATTCAAATATTGAGTGCATATGTCTTATAACTTTAGTAGTAAAGTATTCTAATGACTTGCTTATGACACACCATAGAATATATGATGTTTAGCACCTTGGACACTGTAGCTTATTTACTAAAATATCTGATAAATTGTGTGACTGGTATGAATAGACTGGTTAGCACAGTAGGTAAGGTGTAAAATTTGCACTATCAAATTAAGACTGTCATTGGTTCGAATACCATGTAAGCATGTATTTATTTTACAAGTTTGCATTGTGGTTTGTGGCTCTATAATATGAATGCATATGTCTTTTAACAACAATAGTCAAGTCTCCCAATGGACTTGTTAGTGAAACCCAATAGATAGCTTTATTTTCTCTTTGTTTACTGAAATATTGAATGCATATGTCTTATAACTTTAATAGTAAAGTATTCTAATGACTAGCTTATGACACCCCACAGAATATATCATGTTTAGTTACTTGGACACTGTAGCTGATTTACTTAAATTTCTGATTAATTGGTCAGCTGGTGTGCAGACTGTATGGCACAGTTGGTAAGGTGTTGGGTTTGCACTATCAAATTAAGACTGTCATTGGTTTTAATCCCATGTAAGCATGTTTTTATTTTACCAGTGTGGTTTGTGGCTCTATACAATGTAATGCATATGTATTTTAAAAACAATAGTCAAGCCTTCCAATGTATTTGTTAGTG
Organism: Pseudophryne corroboree; assembly: GCF_028390025.1. Classification (NCBI taxonomy): domain Eukaryota; kingdom Metazoa; phylum Chordata; class Amphibia; order Anura; family Myobatrachidae; genus Pseudophryne; species Pseudophryne corroboree. Next base: position 185,880,414 of record NC_086453.1, on the reverse strand, counting down.
AAACCCAATAGATAGCTTTATTTTCTCTTTGTTTACTGAAATATTGAATGCATATGTCTTATAACTTTAGTAGTGAAGTATTCTAATGACTTGCTTATGACACCCCATAGAATATATCATGTTTAGTTACTTGGACACTGTAGCTGATTTACTTAAATTTCTGATTAATTGTTCAGCTGGTATGCATACTGTATGGCACAGTTGGTAAGGTGTTGGGTTTGCCCTATCAAATTAAGACTGCCATTGGTTTTAATCCCATGTAAGCATGTTTTTATTTTTCCTGTGTGGTTTGTGGCTCTATACAATGTAATGCATATGTATTTTAAAAACAATAGTCAAGTCTTCCAATGTATTTGTTAGTGAAACCCAAGAGATAGCTTTATTTTATCTTTGTTTATTCAAATATTGAGTGCATATGTCTTATAACTTTAGTAGTAAAGTATTCTAATGACTTGCTTATGACACACCATAGAATATATGATGTTTAGCACCTTGGACACTGTAGCTTATTTACTTAAATCTCTGATAAATTGTGTGACTGGTATGAATAGACTGGTTAGCACAGTAGGTAAGGTGTAGGGCAGTGGTGGCCAACGCGTGGCTCTTGAGCCACACGCGGCTCTTTTTTTATTCAAATGTGGCTCCCAACACTCAAAGTCACGTGACCACAAGAGATCTGTAAACCGCTGCACTCCAGCCAGACATACAGCAGTACTACGTAGACTGAGAACTGAGGGAGCCAAATACACACGGGGGAGCTGGCTGGAGTGACACAGGCGGGTGCTGGCTGGAGTGACACAGGCGGGTGCTGGCTGGAGTGACACAGGCGGGTGCTGGCTGGAGTGACACAGGCAGGTGCTGGCTGGAGTGACACAGGTGGGTGCTGACTGGAGTGACACAGGCGGGTGCTGGCTGGAGTGACACAGGCGGGTGCTGGCTGGAGTGACACAGGCGGGTGCTGGCTGGAGTGACACAGGTGGGTGCTGGCTGGAGTGACACAGGCGGGTGCTGGCTGGAGTGACACAGGTGGGTGCTGGCTGGAGTGACACAGGCGGGTGCTGGCTGGAGTGACACAGGCGGGTGCTGGCTGGAGTGACACAGGTGGGTGCTGGCTGGAGTGACACAGGTGGGTGCTGGCTGGAGTGACACAGGTGGGTGCTGGCTGGAGTGACACAGGCGGGTGCTGGCTGGAGTGACACAGGCGGGTGCTGGCTGGAGTGACACAGGTGGGTGCTGGCTGGAGTGACACATGGGGGAACTGAAGTGTATTATGTGAATCTGGCTTTTAAATATATTTTCTGCGGATCTGGCTTTTTAATTTATTTGATGTAGAAGTGGCTTTTCCATTGTATTTTATGTTGGATCTGGCTTTTTCAATGTATTTTATACCAGGGTGTGGCCTAGCAGGCACAAGGTCACACCCCATTTTCGCAAGTGCGCCTTCGGCTCGAAGTCGGCTCTTTGATGTACCTATCAAGAGTTCTTGGCTCTTTGTCTCTGATTGGTTGGCCACTCCTGGTGTAGGGTTTGCACTATCAAATTAAGACTGTCATTGGTTCGAATACAATGTAAGCATGTATTTATTTTACAAGTCTGCATTGTGGTTTGTGGCTCTATAATATGAATGCATATGTCTTTTAACAACAATAGTCAAGTCCTCCAATGGACTTGTTAGTGAAACCCAATAGATAGCTTTATTTTCTCTTTGTTTTCTGAAATATTGAATGCATATGTCTTATAACTTTAATAGTAAAGTGTTCTAATGACTTGCTTATGACACCCCATAGAATATATCATGTTTAGTTACTTGGACACTGTAGCTGATTTACTTAAATTTCTGATTAATTGTGTGGCTTGTATGCAGACTGTTTGGCACAGTTGGTAAGGTGTTGGGATTGCACTATCAAATTAAGACTGCCATTAGTTTTAATCCCATGTAAGCATGTTTTTATTTTACTAGTGTGGTTTGTGGCTCTATACAATGTAATGCATATGTATTTTAACAACAATAGTCAAGTCTTCCAATGTATTTGTTAGTGAAACCCAAGAGATAGCTTTATTTTATCTTTGTTTATTCAAATAGTGAGTGCTTATGTCTTATAACTTTAGTAGTAGAGTATTCTAATGACTTGCTTATGACACCCCATAGAATATATGATGTTTAGCACCTTGGACACTGTAGCTTTTTTACTTAAATCCATTTTACTTAAATACCATGTAAGCATGTATTTATTTTACAAGTCTGCATTGTGGTTTGTGGCTCTATAATATGAATGCATATGTCTTTTAACAACAATAGTCGTCTTCCAATGGACGTGTTAGTGAAACCCAATAGATAGCTTTATTTTCTCTTTGTTTACTGAAATATTGAATGCATATGTCTTATAACTTTAGTAGTAAAGTATTCTAATGACTTGCTTATGACACCCCATAGAATATAACATGTTTAGTTACTTGGACACTGTAGCTGATTTACTTAAATTTCTGATTAATTGTTCAGCTTGTATGCAGACTGTTTGGCACAGTTGGTAAGGTGTTGGGTTTGCACTATCAAATTAAGACTGTCATTGGTTCGAATACCATGTAAGCATGTATTTATTTTACAAGTCTGCATTGTGGTTTGTGGCTCTGTAATATGAATGCATATGTCTTTTAACAACAATAGTCAAGTCTTCCAATGGAGTCTTAGTGAAACCCAATAGATAGCTTTATTTTCTCTTTGTTTACTGAAATATTGAATACATATGTTTTATAACTTTAGTAGTAAAGTATTCTAATGACTTGCTTATGACACCCCGTAGAATATATAATGTTTAGTTACTTGGACACTGTAGCTGATTTACTTACATTTCTGATTAATTGTGTGGCTTGTATGCAGACTGTTTGGCACAGTTGGTAAGGTGTTGGGTTTGCACTATCAAATTAAGACTGCTATCGGTTTTAATCCCATGTAAGCGTGTTTTTATTTTACCAGTGTGATTGTGGCTCTATACAATGTAATGCATATGTATTTTAAAAACAATAGTCAAGTCTTCCAATGTATTTGTTAGTGAAACCCAAGAGATAGCTTTATTTTATCTTTGTTTATTCAAATATTGAGTGCATATGTCTTATAACTTTAGTAGTAAAGTATTCTAATGACTTGCTTATGACACACCATAGAATATATGATGTTTAGCACCTTGGACACTGTAGCTTATTTATTAAAATATCTGATAAATTGTGTGACTGGTACGAATAGACTGGTTAGCACAGTAGGTAAGGTGTAGAGTTTGCACTATCAAATTAAGACTGTCATTGGTTCGAATACCATGTAAGCATATATTTGTTTTACAAGTCTGCATTGTGGTTTGTGGCTCTATAATATGAATGCATATGTCTTTTAACAACAATAGTTGTCTTCCAATGGACTTGTTAGTGAAACCCAATAGATAGCTTTATTTTCTCTTTGTTTACTGAAATATTGAATGCATATGTCTTATAACTTTAGTAGTAAAGTATTCTAATGACTTGCTTATGACACACCATAGAATATATCATGTTTAGTACCTTGGACACTGTAGCTGATTTACTTAAATTTCTGATTAATTGTGTGGCTTGTATGCAGACTCTTTGGCACAGTTGGTAAGGTGTTGCATTTGCACTATCAAATTAAGACTGTCTTTGTTTGAATCCAATGTAAGCATGTTTCTAGTTTACTAGTCTGCATTGTGGTTTGTGGCTTTGTAATATGAATGCATATGTCTTTTAACAACAATAGTCAAGTCTTTCAATGGAGTCTTAGTGAAACCCAATAGATATCTTTATTTTCTCTTTGTTTACTGAAATATTGAATGCATATGTCTTATAACTTTAGTAGTAAAGTATTCTAATGACTTGCTTATGACACACCATAGAATATATCATGTTTAGTACCTTGTACACTGTAGCTGATTTACTTAAATTTCTGATTAATTGTGATGTTTGTATGCAGACTGTTTGGCACAGTTGGTAATGTGTTAGGTTTGCACTATCAAATTAAGACTGCCATTGGTTTGAATCCCATGTAAGCATGTTTTTATTTTACTAGTCTGCATTGTTGTTTGTGGCTCTGTAATATGAATGCATATGTCTTTTAACAACAATAGTCAAGTCTTTCAATGGAGTCTTAGTGAAACCCAATAGATAGCTTTATTTTCTCTTTGTTTACTGAAATATTGAATGCATATGTCTTATAACTTTAGTAGTAAAGTATTCTAATGACTTGCTTATGACACGCCATAGAATATATCATGTTTAGTACCTTGGACACTGTAGCTGATTTACTTAAATTTCTGATTAATTGTGTGGCTTGTATGCAGACTCTTTGGCACAGTTGGCAAGGTGTTGCATTTGCACTATCAAATTAAGACTGTCTTTGTTTGAATCCAATGTAAGCATGTTTCTAGTTTACTAGTCTGCATTGTGGTTTGTGGCTCTGTAATATGAATGCATATGTCTTTTAACAACAATAGTCAAGTCTTTCAATGGAGTCTTAGTGAAACCCAATAGATATCTTTGTTTACTGAAATATTGAATGCATATGTCTTATAACTTTAGTAGTAAAGTATTCTAATGACTTGCTTATGACACCCCATAGAATATATCATGTTTAGTTCCTTGTACACTGTAGCTGATTTACTTAAATTTCTGATTAATTGTGAGGTTTGTATGCAGACTGTTTGGCACAGTTGGTAAGGTGTTGGGTTTGCACTATCAAATTAAGACTGCCATTGATATGAATCCCATGTAAGCATGTTTTTATTTTACTAGTGTGGTTTGTGGCTCTATACAATGTAATGCATATGTATTTTAACAACAATAGTCAAGTCTTCCAATGTATTTGTTAGTGAAACCCAAGAGATAGCTTTATTTTATCTTTGTTTACTGAAATATTGAATACATATGTTTTATAACTTTAGTAGTAAAGTATTCTAATGACTTGCTTATGACATACCATAGAATATATCATGTTTAGTACCTTGTACACTGTAGCTGATTTACTTAAATTTCTGATTAATTGTGAGGTTTGTATGCAGACTGTTCGGAACAGTTCGTAAGGTGTTGGGTTTGCACTATCAAATTAAGACTGCTATTGGTTTTAATCCCATGTAAGCATGTTTTTATTTTACCAGTGTGATTGTGGCTCTATACAATGTAATGCATATGTATTTTAAAAACAATAGTCAAGTCTTCCAATGTATTTGTTAGTGAAACCCAAGAGATAGCTTTATTTTATCTTTGTTTATTCAAATATTGAGTGCATATGTCTTATAACTTTAGTAGTAAAGTATTCTAATGACTTGCTTATGACACACCATAGAATATATGATGTTTAGCACCTTGGACACTGTAGCTTATTTACTAAAATATCTGATAAATTGTGTGACTGGTATGAATAGACTGGTTAGCACAGTAGGTAAGGTGTAAAATTTGCACTATCAAATTAAGACTGTCATTGGTTCGAATACCATGTAAGCATGTATTTATTTTACAAGTTTGCATTGTGGTTTGTGGCTCTATAATATGAATGCATATGTCTTTTAACAACAATAGTCAAGTCTCCCAATGGACTTGTTAGTGAAACCCAATAGATAGCTTTATTTTCTCTTTGTTTACTGAAATATTGAATGCATATGTCTTATAACTTTAATAGTAAAGTATTCTAATGACTTGCTTATGACACCCCACAGAATATATCATGTTTAGTTACTTGGACACTGTAGCTGATTTACTTAAATTTCTGATTAATTGTGTGGCTTGTATGTAGACTGTTTGGCACAGTTGGTAAGGTGTTGGGTTTGCACTATCAAATTAAGACTGCCATTGGTTTTAATCCCATGTAAGCATGTTTTTATTTTACTAGTGTGGTTTGTGGCTCTATACAATGTAATGCATATGTATTTTAACAACAATAGTCAAGTCTTCCAATGTATTTGTTAGTGAAACCCAAGAGATAGCTTTATTTTATCTTTGTTTATTCAAATATTGAGTGCTTATGTCTTATAACTTTAGTAGTAAAGTATTCTAATGGCTTGCTTATGAAATCCCATAGAATATATGATGTTTAGCACCTTGGACACTGTAGCTTTTTTACTTAAATCCATTTTACTTAAATACCATGTAAGCATGTATTTATTTTACAAGTCTGCATTGTGGTTTGTGGCTCTATAATATGAATGCATATGTCTTTTAACAACAATAGTCGTCTTCCAATGGACGTGTTAGTGAAACCCAATAGATAGCTTTATTTTCTCTTTGTTTACTGAAATATTGAATGCATATGTCTTATAACTTTAGTAGTAAAGTATTCTAATGACTTGCTTATGACACCCCATAGAATATATCATGTTTAGTTACTTGGACACTGTAGCTGATGTACTTAAATTTCTGATTAATTGTGTGGCTTGTATGCAGACTGTTCGGAACAGTTGGTAAGGTGTTGGGTTTGCACTATCAAATAAAGACTGCCATTGGTTTTAATCCCATGTAAGCATGTTTTTATTTTACCAGTGTGATTGTGGCTCTATACAATGTAATGCATATGTATTTTAAAAACAATAGTCAAGTCTTCCAATGTATTTGTTAGTGAAACCCAAGAGATAGCTTTATTTTATCTTTGTTTATTCAAATATTGAGTGCATATGTCTTATAACTTTAGTAGTAAAGTATTTTAATGACTTGCTTATGACATACCATAGAATATATCATGTTTAGTACCTTGTACACTGTAGCTGATTTACTTAAATTTCTGATTAATTGTGAGGTTTGTATGCAGACTGTTTGGCACAGTTGGTAAGGTGTTAGGTTTGCACTATCAAATTAAGACTGCCATTTGTTTGAATCCCATGTAAGCATGTTTTTATTTTACTAGTCTGCATTGTTGTTTGTGGCTCTGTAATATGAATGCATATGTCTTTTAACAACAATAGTCAAGTCTTTCAATGGAGTCTTAGTGAAACCCAATAGATAGCTTTATTTTCTCTTTGTTTACTGAAATATTGAATGCATATGTCTTATAACTTTAGTAGTAAAGTATTCTAATGACTTGCTTATGACACCCCATAGAATATATCATGGTTAGTTACTTGGACACTGTAGACGATTTACTTAAATTTCTGATTAATTGTATAGCTTGTATGCAGACTGTTTGGCACAGTTGGTAAGGTGTTGGGTTGGCACTATCAAATTAAGACTACCATTGGTTAGAAACCCATGTAAGCATGTTTTTATTTTACTAGTGTGGTTTGTGGCTCTATACAATGTAATGCATATGTATTTTAACAACAATAGTCAAGTCTTCCAATGTATTTGTTAGTGAAACCCAAGAGATAGCTTTATTTTATCTTTGTTTATTCAAATATTGAATGCATATGTCTTATAACTTTAGTAGTAAAGTATTCTAATGACTTGCTTATGACACCCCATAGAATATATGATGTTTAGCACCTTGGACACTAGCTTATTTACTTACATCTCTAATAAATTGCGTCTCTGGTATGTATAGACTGGTTAGTACAGTTGGTAAGGTATTGGGTTTACACTATCAAATTAAGACTGTCGTTGGTATGAATCCCATGTAAGCCTGTTTCTATTTTACTAGTCTGCATTGTGGTTTGTGGCTCTGTAATATGAATGCATATGTCTTTTAACAACAATAGTCAAGTCTTCCAATGGAGTCTTAGTGAAACCCAAGAGATAGCTTTATTTTATCTTTGTTTATTCAAATATTGAATGCATATGTCTTATAACTTTGGTAGTAAAGTATTCTAATGACTTGCTTATGACACCACATAGAATATATGATGTTTAGCACCTTGGACACTGTAGCTTATTTACTTAAATCTCTGATAAATTGTGTGACTGGTATGAATAGACTGGTTAGTACAGTTGGTAAGGTGTAGGGTTTACACTATCAAATTAAGACTGTCATTGGTTCGAATACCATGTAAGCATGTATTTTTTTACAAGTCTGCATTGTGGTTTGTGGCTCTATAATATGAATGCATATGTCTTTTAACAACAATAGTTGTCTTCCAATGGACTTGTTAGTGAAACCCAATAGATAGCTTTATTTTCTCTTTGTTTACTGAAATATTGAATGCATATGTCTTATAACTTTAGTAGTAAAGTATTCTAATGACTTGCTTATGACACGCCATAGAATATATCATGTTTAGTACCTTAGACACTGTAGCTGATTTACTTAAATTTCTGATTAATTGTGTGGCTTGTATGCAGACTCTTTGGCACAGTTGGCAAGGTGTTGCATTTGCACTATCAAATTAAGACTGTCTTTGTTTGAATCCAATGTAAGCATGTTTCTAGTTTACTAGTCTGCATTGTGGTTTGTGGCTCTGTAATATGAATGCATATGTCTTTTAACAACAATAGTCAAGTCTTTCAATGGAGTCTTAGTGAAACCCAATAGATATCTTTATTTTCTGTTTGTTTACTGAAATATTGAATGCATATGTCTTATGACTTTAGTAGTAAAGTATTCTAATGACTTGCTTATGACACCCCATAGAATATATCATGTTTAGTACCTTGTACACTGTAGCTGATTTACTTAAATTTCTGATTAATTGTGAGGTTTGTATGCAGACTGTTTGGCACAGTTGGTAAGGTGTTGGGTTTGCACTATCAAATTAAGACTGCCATTGATATGAATCCCATGTAAGCATGTTTTTATTTTACTAATGTGGTTTGTGGCTCTATACAATGTAATGCATATGTATTTTAACAACAATAGTCAAGTCTTCCAATGTATTTGTTAGTGAAACCCAAGAGATAGCTTTATTTTATCTTTGTTTACTGAAATATTGAATGCATATGTCTTAAAACTTTAGTAGTAAAGTATTCTAATGACTTGCTTATGACACCCCATAGAATATATCATGGTTAGTTACTTGGACACTGTAGACGATTTACTTAAATTTCTGATTAATTGTGCAGCTTGTATGCAGACTGTTTGGCACAGTTGGTAAGGTGTTGGGTTTGCACTATCAAATTAAGACTACCATTGGTTAAAAACCCATGTAAGCATGTTTTTATTTTACTAGTGTGGTTTGTGGCTCTATACAATGTAATGCATATATATTTTAACAACAATAGTCAAGTCTTCCAATGTATTTGTTAGTGAAACCCAAGAGATAGCTTTATTTTATCTTTGTTTATTCAAATATTGAATGCATATGTCTTATAACTTTGGTAGTAAAGTATTCTAATGACTTGCTTATGACACCCCATAGAATATATGATGTTTAGCACCTTGGACACTGTAGCTTATTTACTTAAATCTCTGATAAATTGTGTGACTGGTATGAATAGACTGGTTAGTACAGTTGGTAAGGTGTAGGGTTTACACTATCAAATTAAGACTGCCATTGGTTCGAATACCATATAAGCATATATTTGTTTTACAAGTCTGCATTGTGGTTTGTGGCTCTATAATATGAATGCATATGTCTTTTAACAACAATAGTTGTCTTCCAATGGACTTGTTAGTGAAACCCAATAGATAGCTTTATTTTCTCTTTGTTTACTGAAATATTGAATGCATATGTCTTATAACTTTAGTAGTAAAGTATTCTAATGACTTGCTTATGACACCCCATAGAATATATCATGTGTAGTACCTTGGACACTGTAGCTGATTTACTTAAATTTCTGATTAATTGTGTGGCTTGTATGCAGACTCTTTGGCACAGTTGGTAAGGTGTTGCATTTGCACTATCAAATTAAGACTGTCTTTGTTTGAATCCAATGTAAGCATGTTTCTAGTTTACTAGTCTGCATTGTGGTTTGTGGCTTTGTAATATGAATGCATATATCTTTTAACAACAATAGTCAAGTCTTTCAATGGAGTCTTAGTGAAACCCAATAGATATCTTTATTTTTTCTTTGTTTACTGAAATATTGAATGCATATGTCTTATAACTTTAGTAGTAAAGTATTCTAATGACTTGCTTATGACACCCCATAGAATATATCATGTTTAGTACATTGTACACTGTAGCTGATTTACTTAAATCTCTGATTAATTGTGAGGTTTGTATGCAGACTGTTTGGCACAGTTGGTAAGGTGTTGGGTTTGCACTATCAAATTAAGACTGCCATTGGTATGAATCTTATGTAAGCATGTTTTTATTTTACTAGTGTGGTTTGTGGCTCTATACAATGTAATGCATATGTATTTTAACAACAATAGTCAAGTCTTCCAATGTATTTGTTAGTGAAACCCAAGAGATAGCTTTATTTTATCTTTGTTTACTGAAATATTGAATGCATATGTCTTAAAACTTTAGTAGCAAAGTATTCTAATGACTTGCTTATGACACCCCATAGAATATATCATGGTTAGTTACTTGGACACTGTTGACGATTTACTTAAATTTCTGATTAATTGTGCAGCTTGTATGCAGACTGTTTGGCACAGTTGGTAAGGTGTTGGGTTTGCACTATCAAATTAAGACTACCATTATTTAGAAACCCATGTAAGCATGTTTTTATTTTACTAGTGTGGTTTGTGGCTCTATACAATGTAATGCATATATATTTTAACAACAATAGTCAAGTCTTCCAATGTATTTGTTTGCGAAACCCAAGAGATAGCTTTATTTTATCTTTGTTTATTCAAATATTGAATGCATATGTCTTATAACTTTAGTAGTAAAGTATTCTAATGAGTTGCTTATGACACCCCATAGAATATATGATGTTTAGCACCTTGGAAACTAGCTTATTTACTTAAATCTCTAATAAATTGCGTCTCTGATATGTATAGACTGGTTAGTACAGTTGGTAAGGTGTTGTGTTTGCACTATCATATTAAGACTGTCATTGGTATGAATCCCATGTATGCATGTTTCTATTTTACTAGTCTGCATTGTGGTTTGTGGCTCTGTAATATGAATGCATATGTCTTTTAACAACAATAGTCAAGTCTTCCAATGTATTTGTTAGTGAAACCCAAGAGATAGCTTTATTTTATCTTTGTTTATTCAAATATTGAATGCATATGTTTTTATAACTTTAGTAGTAAAGTATTCTAATGACTTGCTTATGACACCCCATAGAATATATGATGTTTAGCACCTTGGACACTAGCTTATTTACTTAAATCTCTAATAAATTGCGTCTCTGATATGTATAGACTGGTTAGTACAGTTGGTAAGGTGTTGGGTTTACACTATCAAATTAAGACTGTCGTTGGTATGAATCTCATGTAAGCCTGTTTCTATTTTACTAGTCTGCATTGTGGTTTGTGGCTCTGAAATATGAATGCATATGTCTTTAAACAACAATAGTCAAGTCTTCCAATGGAGTCTTAGTGAAACCCAAGAGATAGCTTTATTTTATCTTTGTTTATTCAAATATTAAATGCATATGTCTTATAACTTTAGTAGTAAAGTATTCTAATGACTTGCTTATGACACCACATAGAATATATGATGTTTAGCACCTTGGACACTGTAGCTTATTTACTTAAATCTCTGATAAATTGTCAGACTGGTATAAATAGACTGGTTAGCACAATAGGTAAGGTGTTGGATTTGCACTATCAAATTAAGACTGTCATTGGTTCGAATACCATGTAAGCATATATTTATTTTACAAGTCTGCATTGTGGTTTGTGGCTCTATAATATGAATGCATATGTCTTTTAACAAAAATAGTCAAGTCTTCAAATGGACTTGTTAGTGAAACCCAATAGATAGCTTTATTTTCTCTTTGTTTACTGAAATATTGAATGCATATGTCTTGTAACTTTAGTAGTAAAGTATTCTAATGACTTGCTTATGACACGCCATAGAATATATCATGTTTAGTACCTTGTACACAGTCGCTGATTTACTTAAATTTCTGATTAATTGTGCCGCTTGTCTGCAGACTGTTTGGCACAGTTGGTAAGGTGTTGGGATTGCACTATCAAATTAAGACAGCCATTGGTTTGAATCCCATGTAAGCATGTTTTTATTTTACTAGTGTGGTTTGTGGCTCTATACAATGTAATGCATATGTATTTTAACAACAATAGTCAAGTCTTCCAATGGACTTGTTAGTGAAACCCAATAGATAGCTTTATTTTCTCTTTGTTTACTCAAATATTGAATGCATATGTCTTATAACTTTAATAGTAAAGTGTTATAATGACTTGCTTATGACACCACATAGAATATATCATGTTTAGTACCTTGGACACTAGCTTATTTACTTAAATCTCTGATAAATTGCGTCTCTGGTATGTATAGACTGGTTAGTACAGTTGGTAAGGTGTTGGGTTTACACTATCAAATTAAGACTGTCATTGTTTCGAATACCATGTAAGCATATATTTAATTTACAAGTCTGCATTGTGGTTTGTGGCTCTATAATATGAATGCATATGTCTTTTAACAAAAATAGTCAAGTCTTCAAATGGACTTGTTAGTGAAACCCAATAGATAGCTTTATTTTCTCTTTGTTTACTGAAATATTGAATGCATATGTCTTATAACTTTAGTAGTAAAGTATTCTAATGACTTGCTTATGACACCCCATAGAATATATCATGTTTAGTACCTTGTACACTGTAGCTGATTTACTTAAATTTCTGATTAATTGTGAGGCTTGTATGCAGACTCTTTGGCACAGTTGGTAAGGTGTTGGATTTGTACTATCAAATTAAGACTGTCATTGGTATGAATCCCATGTATGCATGTTTCTATTTTACTAGTCTGCATTGTGGTTTGTGGCTCTGTAATATGAATGCATATGTCTTTTAACAACAATAGTCGTCTTCCAATGGACTTGTTAGTGAAATCCAATATATAGCTTTATTTTCTCTTTGTTTACTGAAATATTGAATGCATATGTCTTATAACTTTAGTAGTAAAGTATTCTAATGACTTACTTATGACACCCCATAGAATATATCATGTTTAGCTACTTGGACACTGTAGCTGATTTACTTAAAATTCTGATTAATTGTTCAGCTTGTCTGTAGACTGTTTGGCACAGTTGGTAAGGTGTTGGGTTTGCACTATCCAATTAAGACTGCCATTGGTTTGAATCCCATGTAAGCATGTTTTTATTTTACCAGTGTGGTTTGTGGCTCTATACAATGTAATGCATATGTATTTTAACAACAATAGTCAAGTCTTCCAATGTATTTGTTAGTGAAACCCAAGAGATAGCTTTATTTTATCTTTGTTTATTCAAATATTGAATGCATATGTCTTGTAACTTTAGTAATAATGTATTCTAATGACTTGCTTATGACACCGCATAGAATATATGATATTTAGCACCTTGGACACTGTAGCTTATTTACTTAAATCTCTAATAAATTGCAGGACTGGTATGAATAGACTGGTTAGCATAGTGGGTAAGGTGTTGGGTTTGCACTATCATATTAAGACTGTCATTGGTTCGAATACCATGTAAGCATGTATATATTTTACAAGTCTGCATTGTGGTTTGTGGCTCTATAATATGAATGCATATGTCTTTGAACAACAATAGTCGTCTTCCAATGGACTTATTAGTGAAACCCAATAGATAGCTTTATTTTCTCTTTGTTTACTTAAATATTGAATGCATATGTCTTATAACTTTAGTAGTAAAGTATTCTAATGACTTGCTTATGACACCCCATAGAATATATCATGTTTAGTACCTTGTACACTGTAGCTGATTTACTTAAATTTCTGATTAATTGTGTGGTTCGTATGCAGACTGTTTGGCACAGTTGGTAAGGTGTTGGGTTTGCACTATCAAATTAAGACTGCCATTGGTTTGAATCCCATGTAAGCATGTTTTTATTTTACTAGTCTGCATTGTTTTTTGTGGCTCTGTAATATGAATGCATATGTCTTTTAACAACAATAGTCAAGTCTTTCAATGGAGTCTTAGTGAAACCCAATAGATAGCTTTATTTTCTCTTTGTTTACTGAAATATTGAATGCATATGTCTTATAACTTTAGTAGTAAAGTATTCTAATGACTTGCTTATGACACCTCATAGAATATATCATGTTTAGTACCTTGTACACTGTAGCTGATTTACTTAAATTTCTGATTAATTGTGAGGTTTGTATGCAGACTGTTTGGCACAGTTGGTAAGGTGTTGGGTTTGCACTATGAAATTAAGACTGCCATTTGTTTGAATCCCATGTAAGCATGTTTTTATTTTACTAGTCTGCATTGTGGTTTGTGGCTCTGTAATATGAATGCATATGTCTTTTAACAACAATATTCAAGTCTTTCAATGGAGTCTTAGTGAAACCCAATAGCTTTATTTTCTCTTTGTTTACTGAAATATTGAATGCATATGTCTTATAACTTTAGTAGTAAAGTATTCTAATGACTTGCTTATGACACCCCATAGAATATATCATGTTTAGTTACTTGGACACTGTAGCTGATTTACTTAAATTTCTGATTAATTGTGTGGCTTGTATGCAGACTCTTTGGCACAGTTGGTAAGGTGTTGCATTTGCACTATCAAATTAAGACTGTCATTGTTTGAATCCCATGTAAGCATGTTTCTAGTTTACTAGTGTGGATTGTGGCTCTGTAATATGAATGCATATGTCTTTTAACAACAATAGTCATCTTCCAATGGACTTGTTAGTGAAACCCAATAGATAGCTTTGTTTACTCAAATGTTGAATGCATATGTCTTATAACTTTAATAGTAAAGTGTTCTAATGACTTGCTTATGACACCACATAGAATATATCTTGTGTAGTACCTTGGACACTAGCTTATTTACTTAAATCTCTAATAAATTGCGTCACTGTTATGTATAGACTGGTTAGTACAGTTGGTGAGGTGTTAGGTTTGCACTATCAAATTAAGACTGTCATTGGTATGAATCCCATGTATGCATGTTTCTATTTTACTAGTCTGCATTGTGGTTTGTGGCTCTGTAATATGAATGCATATGTCTTTTAACAACAATAGTCGTCTTCCAATGGACTTGTTAGTGAAATCCAATATATAGCTTTATTTTCTCTTTGTTTACTGAAATATTGAATGCATATGTCTTATAACTTTAGTAGTAAAGTATTCTAATGACTTACTTATGACACCCCATAGAATATATCATGTTTAGCTACTTGGACACTGTAGCTGATTTACTTAAAATTCTGATTAATTGTTCAGCTTGTCTGTAGACTGTTTGGCACAGTTGGTAAGGTGTTGGGTTTGCACTATCAAATTAAGACTGCCACTGGTTTGAATCCCATATAAGCATGTTTTTATTTTACTAGTGTGGTTTGTGGCTCTATACAATGTAATGCATATGTATTTTAACAACAATAGTCAAGTCTTCCAATGTATTTGTTAGGGAAACCCAAGAGATAGCTTTATTTTATCTTTGTTTATTCAAATATTGAATGCATATGTCTTGTAACTTTAGTAATAAAGTATTCTAATGACTTGCTTATGACACCGCATAGAATATATGATATTTAGCACCTTGGACACTGTAGCTTATTTACTTAAATCTCTAATAAATTGCGGGACTGGTATGAATAGAATGGTTAGCATAGTGGGTAAGGTGTTGGGTTTGCACTATCATATTAAGACTGTCATTGGTTCGAATACCATGTAAGCATGTATATATTTTACAAGTCTGCATTGTGGTTTGTGGCTCTATAATATGAATGCATATGTCTTTTAACAACAATAGTCAAGTCTTCCAATGGACTTGTTAGTGAAACCCAATAAATAGCTTTATTTTCTCTTTGTTTACTCAAATATTGAATGCATATGTCTTATAACTTTAATAGTAAAGTGTTATAATGACTTGCATATGACACCACATAGAATATATCATGTTTAGTACCTTGGACACTAGCTTATTTACTTAAATCTCTAATAAATTGCATCTCTGGTATGTATAGACTGGTTAGTACAGTTGGTAAGGTGTTGGGTTTACACTATCAAATTAAGACTGTCATTGTTTCGAATACCATGTAAGCATATATTTATTTCACAAGTCTGCATTGTGGTTTGTGGCTCTATAATATGAATGCATATGTCTTTTAACAAAAATAGTCAAGTCTTCAAATGGACTTGTTAGTGAAACCCAATAGATAGCTTTATTTTCTCTTTGTTTACTGAAATATTGAATGCATATGTCTTATAACTTTAGTAGTAAAGTATTCTAATGACTTGCTTATGACACCCCATAGAATATATCATGTTTAGTACCTTGTACACTGTAGCTGATTTACTTAAATTTCTGATTAATTGTGAGGCTCGTATGCAGACTCTTTGGCACAGTTGGTAAGGTGTTGGATTTGCACTATCAAATTAAGACTGTCATTGTTTGAATCCCATGTAAGCATGTTTCTAGTTTACTAGTCTGCATTGTGGATTGTGGCTCTGTAATATGA
This sequence comes from Pseudophryne corroboree, assembly GCF_028390025.1. Lineage (NCBI taxonomy): Eukaryota > Metazoa > Chordata > Amphibia > Anura > Myobatrachidae > Pseudophryne > Pseudophryne corroboree. The sequence goes on along the minus strand of NC_086453.1, from coordinate 185,864,005 downwards.
ATGCATATGTCTTTTAACAACAATAGTCATCTTCCAATGGACTTGTTAGTGAAACCCAATAGATAGCTTTATTTTCTCTTTGTTTACTCAAATATTGAATGCACATGTCTTATGACTTTAATAGTAAAGTGTTCTAATGACTTGCTTATGACACCACATAGAATATATCATGTTTAGTACCTTGGACACTAGCTTACTTACTAAAATCTCTAATAAATTGCGTCACTGTTATGTATAGACTGGTTAGTACAGTTGGTAAGGTGTTGGGTTTGCACTATCAAATTAAGACTGTCATTGGTATGAATCCCATGTATGCATGTTTCTATTTTACTAGTCTGCATTGTGGTTTGTGGCTCTGTAATATGAATGCATATGTCTTTTAACAACAATAGTCGTCTTCCAATGGACTTGTTAGTGAAATCCAATATATAGCTTTATTTTCTCTTTGTTTACTGAAATATTGAATGCATATGTCTTATAACTTTAGTAGTAAAGTATTCTAATGACTTACTTATGACACCCCATAGAATATATCATTTTTATTACCTTGGACACTGTAGCTGATTTACTTAAATTTCTGATTAATTGTGCAGCTTGTATGTAGACTGTTTGGCACAGTTGGTAAGGTGTTGGGTTTGCACTATCAAATTAAGACTGTCATTGTTTGAATCCCATGTAAGAATGTTTTTATTTTACTAGTGTGGTTTGTAGCTCTATACAATGTAATGCATATGTATTTTAACAACAATAGTCAAGTCTTCCAATGTATTTGTTAATGAAACCCAAGAGATAGCTTTATTTTATCTTTGTTTATTCAAATATTAAATGCATATGTCTTATAACTTTAGTAGTAAAGTATTCTAATGACTTGCTTATGACACCCCATAGAATATATCATGTGTAGTACCTTGGACACTGTAGCTGATTTACTTAAATTTCTGATTAATTGTGTGGCTTGTATGCAGACTTTTTGGCACAGTTGGTAAGGTGTTGCATTTGCACTATCAAATTAAGACTGTCTTTGTTTGAATCCAATGTAAGCATGTTTCTAGTTTACTAGTCTGCATTGTGGTTTGTGGCTTTGTAATATGAATGCATATATCTTTTAACAACAATAGTCAAGTCTTTCAATGGAGTCTTAGTGAAACCCAATAGATATCTTTATTTTCTCTTTGTTTACTGAAATATTGAATGCATATGTCTTATAACTTTAGTAGTAAAGTATTCTAATGACTTGCTTATGACACCCCATAGAATATATCATGTTTAGTACCTTGTACACTGTAGCTGATTTACTTAAATCTCTGATTAATTGTGAGGTTTGTATGCAGACTGTTTGGCACAGTTGGTAAGGTGTTGGGTTTGCACTATCAAATTAAGACTGCCATTGGTATGAATCTTATGTAAGCATGTTTTTATTTTACTAGTGTGGTTTGTGGCTCTATACAATGTAATGCATATGTATTTTAACAACAATAGTCAAGTCTTCCAATGTATTTGTTAGTGAAACCCAAGAGATAGCTTTATTTTATCTTTGTTTACTGAAATATTGAATGCATATGTCTTAAAACTTTAGTAGCAAAGTATTCTAATGACTTGCTTATGACACCCCATAGAATATATCATGGTTAGTTACTTGGACACTGTTGACGATTTACTTAAATTTCTGATTAATTGTGCAGCTTGTATGCAGACTGTTTGGCACAGTTGGTAAGGTGTTGGGTTTGCACTATCAAATTAAGACTACCATTATTTAGAAACCCATGTAAGCATGTTTTTATTTTACTAGTGTGGTTTGTGGCTCTATACAATGTAATGCATATATATTTTAACAACAATAGTCAAGTCTTCCAATGTATTTGTTAGCGAAACCCAAGAGATAGCTTTATTTTATCTTTGTTTATTCAAATATTGAATGCATATGTCTTATAACTTTAGTAGTAAAGTATTCTAATGAGTTGCTTATGACACCCCATAGAATATATGATGTTTAGCACCTTGGAAACTAGCTTATTTACTTAAATCTCTAATAAATTGCGTCTCTGATATGTATAGACTGGTTAGTACAGTTGGTAAGGTGTTGTGTTTGCACTATCATATTAAGACTGTCATTGGTATGAATCCCATGTATGCATGTTTCTATTTTACTAGTCTGCATTGTGGTTTGTGGCTCTGTAATATGAATGCATATGTCTTTTAACAACAATAGTCAAGTCTTCCAATGTATTTGTTAGTGAAACCCAAGAGATAGCTTTATTTTATCTTTGTTTATTCAAATATTGAATGCATATGTTTTTATAACTTTAGTAGTAAAGTATTCTAATGACTTGCTTATGACACCCCATAGAATATATGATGTTTAGCACCTTGGACACTAGCTTATTTACTTAAATCTCTAATAAATTGCGTCTCTGATATGTATAGACTGGTTAGTACAGTTGGTAAGGTGTTGGGTTTACACTATCAAATTAAGACTGTCGTTGGTATGAATCTCATGTAAGCCTGTTTCTATTTTACTAGTCTGCATTGTGGTTTGTGGCTCTGAAATATGAATGCATATGTCTTTAAACAACAATAGTCAAGTCTTCCAATGGAGTCTTAGTGAAACCCAAGAGATAGCTTTATTTTATCTTTGTTTATTCAAATATTAAATGCATATGTCTTATAACTTTAGTAGTAAAGTATTCTAATGACTTGCTTATGACACCGCATAGAATATATGATATTTAGCACCTTGGACACTGTAGCTTATTTACTTAAATCTCTGATAAATTGTCAGACTGGTATAAATAGACTGGTTAGCACAATAGGTAAGGTGTTGGATTTGCACTATCAAATTAAGACTGTCATTGGTTCGAATACCATGTAAGCATATATTTATTTTACAAGTCTGCATTGTGGTTTGTGGCTCTATAATATGAATGCATATGTCTTTTAACAAAAATAGTCAAGTCTTCAAATGGACTTGTTAGTGAAACCCAATAGATAGCTTTATTTTCTCTTTGTTTACTGAAATATTGAATGCATATGTCTTGTAACTTTAGTAGTAAAGTATTCTAATGACTTGCTTATGACACGCCATAGAATATATCATGTTTAGTACCTTGTACACAGTCGCTGATTTACTTAAATTTCTGATTAATTGTGCAGCTTGTCTGCAGACTGTTTGGCACAGTTGGTAAGGTGTTGGGATTGCACTATCAAATTAAGACAGCCATTGGTTTGAATCCCATGTAAGCATGTTTTTATTTTACTAGTGTGGTTTGTGGCTCTATACAATGTAATGCATATGTATTTTAACAACAATAGTCAAGTCTTCCAATGGACTTGTTAGTGAAACCCAATAGATAGCTTTATTTTCTCTTTGTTTACTCAAATATTGAATGCATATGTCTTATAACTTTAATAGTAAAGTGTTATAATGACTTGCTTATGACACCACATAGAATATATCATGTTTAGTACCTTGGACACTAGCTTATTTACTTAAATCTCTAATAAATTGCGTCTCTGGTATGTATAGACTGGTTAGTACAGTTGGTAAGGTGTTGGGTTTACACTATCAAATTAAGACTGTCATTGTTTCGAATACCATGTAAGCATATATTTAATTTACAAGTCTGCATTGTGGTTTGTGGCTCTATAATATGAATGCATATGTCTTTTAACAAAAATAGTCAAGTCTTCAAATGGACTTGTTAGTGAAACCCAATAGATAGCTTTATTTTCTCTTTGTTTACTGAAATATTGAATGCATATGTCTTATAACTTTAGTAGTAAAGTATTCTAATGACTTGCTTATGACACCCCATAGAATATATCATGTTTAGTACCTTGTACACTGTAGCTGATTTACTTAAATTTCTGATTAATTGTGAGGCTTGTATGCAGACTCTTTGGCACAGTTGGTAAGGTGTTGGATTTGTACTATCAAATTAAGACTGTCATTGGTATGAATCCCATGTATGCATGTTTCTATTTTACTAGTCTGCATTGTGGTTTGTGGCTCTGTAATATGAATGCATATGTCTTTTAACAACAATAGTCGTCTTCCAATGGACTTGTTAGTGAAATCCAATATATAGCTTTATTTTCTCTTTGTTTACTGAAATATTGAATGCATATGTCTTATAACTTTAGTAGTAAAGTATTCTAATGACTTACTTATGACACCCCATAGAATATATCATGTTTAGCTACTTGGACACTGTAGCTGATTTACTTAAAATTCTGATTAATTGTTCAGCTTGTCTGTAGACTGTTTGGCACAGTTGGTAAGGTGTTGGGTTTGCACTATCCAATTAAGACTGCCATTGGTTTGAATCCCATGTAAGCATGTTTTTATTTTACCAGTGTGGTTTGTGGCTCTATACAATGTAATGCATATGTATTTTAACAACAATAGTCAAGTCTTCCAATGTATTTGTTAGTGAAACCCAAGAGATAGCTTTATTTTATCTTTGTTTATTCAAATATTGAATGCATATGTCTTGTAACTTTAGTAATAATGTATTCTAATGACTTGCTTATGACACCGCATAGAATATATGATATTTAGCACCTTGGACACTGTAGCTTATTTACTTAAATCTCTAATAAATTGCAGGACTGGTATGAATAGACTGGTTAGCATAGTGGGTAAGGTGTTGGGTTTGCACTATCATATTAAGACTGTCATTGGTTCGAATACCATGTAAGCATGTATATATTTTACAAGTCTGCATTGTGGTTTGTGGCTCTATAATATGAATGCATATGTCTTTTAACAACAATAGTCAAGTCTTCCAATGGACTTGTTAGTGAAACCCAATAGATAGCTTTATTTTATCTTTGTTTATTCAAATATTGAATGCATATGTCTTATAACTTTAGTAGTAAAGTATTCTAATGACTTGCTTATGACACCCCATAGAATATATGATGTTTAGCACCTTGGACACTGTAGCTTATTTACTTAAATCTCTGATAAATTATGTGGCTGTTATGAAAAGACTGGTTAGCACAGTAGGTAAGGTGTTGGGTTTGCATTATCAAATTAAGATTGTTGTTGGTTCGAATACCATGTATGCATATACTTATTTTACAAGTCTGCATTGTAGTTTGTGGCTCTATAATATGAATGCATATGTCTTTGAACAACAATAGTCGTCTTCCAATGGACTTATTAGTGAAACCCAATAGATAGCTTTATTTTCTCTTTGTTTACTGAAATATTGAATGCATATGTCTTATAACTTTAGTAGTAAAGTATTCTAATGACTTGCTTATGACACCCCATAGAATATATCATGTTTAGTACCTTGTACACTGTAGCTGATTTACTTAAATTTCTGATTAATTGTGTGGTTTGTATGCAGACTGTTTGGCACAGTTGGTAAGGTGTTGGGTTTGCACTATCAAATTAAGACTGCCATTGGTTTGAATCCCATGTAAGCATGTTTTTATTTTACTAGTCTGCATTGTTTTTTGTGGCTCTGTAATATGAATGCATATGTCTTTTAACAACAATAGTCAAGTCTTTCAATGGAGTCTTAGTGAAACCCAATAGATAGCTTTATTTTCTCTTTGTTTACTGAAATATTGAATGCATATGTCTTATAACTTTAGTAGTAAAGTATTCTAATGACTTGCTTATGACACCTCATAGAATATATCATGTTTAGTACCTTGTACACTGTAGCTGATTTACTTAAATTTCTGATTAATTGTGAGGTTTGTATGCAGACTGTTTGGCACAGTTGGTAAGGTGTTGGGTTTGCACTATGAAATTAAGACTGCCATTTGTTTGAATCCCATGTAAGCATGTTTTTATTTTACTAGTCTGCATTGTGGTTTGTGGCTCTGTAATATGAATGCATATGTCTTTTAACAACAATATTCAAGTCTTTCAATGGAGTCTTAGTGAAACCCAATAGCTTTATTTTCTCTTTGTTTACTGAAATATTGAATGCATATGTCTTATAACTTTAGTAGTAAAGTATTCTAATGACTTGCTTATGACACCCCATAGAATATATCATGTTTAGTTACTTGGACACTGTAGCTGATTTACTTAAATTTCTGATTAATTGTGTGGCTTGTATGCAGACTCTTTGGCACAGTTGGTAAGGTGTTGCATTTGCACTATCAAATTAAGACTGTCATTGTTTGAATCCCATGTAAGCATGTTTCTAGTTTACTAGTGTGGATTGTGGCTCTGTAATATGAATGCATATGTCTTTTAACAACAATAGTCATCTTCCAATGGACTTGTTAGTGAAACCCAATAGATAGCTTTATTTTATCTTTGTTTATTCAAATATTGAATGCATATGTCTTGTAACTTTAGTAATAAAGTATTCTAATGACTTGCTTATGACACCGCATAGAATATATGATATTTAGCACCTTGGACACTGTAGCTTATTTACTTAAATCTCTAATAAATTTCGGGACTGGTATGAATAGAATGGTTAGCATAGTGGGTAAGGTGTTGGGTTTGCACTATCATATTAAGACTGTCATTGGTTCGAATACCATGTAAGCATGTATATATTTTACAAGTCTGCATTGTGGTTTGTGGCTCTATAATATGAATGCATATGTCTTTTAACAACAATAGTCAAGTCTTCCAATGGACTTGTTAGTGAAACCCAATAAATAGCTTTATTTTCTCTTTGTTTACTCAAATATTGAATGCATATGTCTTATAACTTTAATAGTAAAGTGTTATAATGACTTGCATATGACACCACATAGAATATATCATGTTTAGTACCTTGGACACTAGCTTATTTACTTAAATCTCTAATAAATTGCATCTCTGGTATGTATAGACTGGTTAGTACAGTTGGTAAGGTGTTGGGTTTACACTATCAAATTAAGACTGTCATTGTTTCGAATACCATGTAAGCATATATTTATTTCACAAGTCTGCATTGTGGTTTGTGGCTCTATAATATGAATGCATATGTCTTTTAACAAAAATAGTCAAGTCTTCAAATGGACTTGTTAGTGAAACCCAATAGATAGCTTTATTTTCTCTTTGTTTACTGAAATATTGAATGCATATGTCTTATAACTTTAGTAGTAAAGTATTCTAATGACTTGCTTATGACACCCCATAGAATATATCATGTTTAGTACCTTGTACACTGTAGCTGATTTACTTAAATTTCTGATTAATTGTGAGGCTCGTATGCAGACTCTTTGGCACAGTTGGTAAGGTGTTGGATTTGCACTATCAAATTAAGACTGTCATTGTTTGAATCCCATGTAAGCATGTTTCTAGTTTACTAGTCTGCATTGTGGATTGTGGCTCTGTAATATGAATGCATATGTCTTTTAACAACAATAGTCATCTTCCAATGGACTTGTTAGTGAAACCCAATAGATAGCTTTATTTTCTCTTTGTTTACTCAAATATTGAATGCACATGTCTTATGACTTTAATAGTAAAGTGTTCTAATGACTTGCTTATGACACCACATAGAATATATCATGTTTAGTACCTTGGACACTAGCTTACTTACTAAAATCTCTAATAAATTGCGTCACTGTTATGTATAGACTGGTTAGTACAGTTGGTAAGGTGTTGGGTTTGCACTATCAAATTAAGACTGTCATTGGTATGAATCCCATGTATGCATGTTTCTATTTTACTAGTCTGCATTGTGGTTTGTGGCTCTGTAATATGAATGCATATGTCTTTTAACAACAATAGTCGTCTTCCAATGGACTTGTTAGTGAAATCCAATATATAGCTTTATTTTCTCTTTGTTTACTGAAATATTGAATGCATATGTCTTATAACTTTAGTAGTAAAGTATTCTAATGACTTACTTATGACACCCCATAGAATATATCATTTTTATTACCTTGGACACTGTAGCTGATTTACTTAAATTTCTGATTAATTGTGCAGCTTGTATGTAGACTGTTTGGCACAGTTGGTAAGGTGTTGGGTTTGCACTATCAAATTAAGACTGTCATTGTTTGAATCCCATGTAAGAATGTTTTTATTTTACTAGTGTGGTTTGTAGCTCTATACAATGTAATGCATATGTATTTTAACAACAATAGTCAAGTCTTCCAATGTATTTGTTAATGAAACCCAAGAGATAGCTTTATTTTATCTTTGTTTATTCAAATATTAAATGCATATGTCTTATAACTTTAGTAGTAAAGTATTCTAATGACTTGCTTATGACAGCACATAGAATATATGATGTTTAGCACCTTGAACACTGTAGCTTTTTTACTTAAATCTCTGATAAATTGTCGAACTGGTATAAATAGACTGGTTAGCACAATAGGTAAGGTGTTGGGTTTGCACTATCAAATTAAGACTGTCTTTGGTTCGAATACCATGTAAGCATATATTTATTTTACAAGTCTGCATTGTGGTTTGTGGCTCTATAATATGAATGCATATATCTTTTAACAAAAATAGTCAAGTCTTCAAATGGACTTGTGAGTGAAACCCAATAGATAGCTTTATTTTCTCTTTGTTTACTCAAATATTGAATGCATATGTCTTATAACTTTAATAGTAAAGTGTTCTAATGACTTGCTTATGACACCACATAGAATATATCATGTTTAGTACCTTGGACACTAGCTTATTTACTTAAATCTCTAATAAATTGCGTCTCTGATATGTATAGAGTGGTTAGTACAGTTTGTAAGGTGTTGGGTTTGCACTATCAAATTAAGACTGTCTTTGGTATGAATCCCATGTAAGCCTGTTTCTATTTTACTAGTCTGCATTGTGGTTTGTGGCTCTGTAATATGAATGCATATGTCTTTTAACAACAATAGTCAAGTCTTCCAATGGAGTCTTAGTGAAACCCAATAGATAGCTTTATTTTCTCTTTGTATACTGAAATATTGAATGCATATGTCTTGTAACTTTAGTAGTAAAGTATTCTAATGACTTGCTTATGACACGCCATAGAATATATCATGTTTAGTACCTTGGACACTGTAGCTGATTTACTTAAATTTCTGATTAATTGTGCAGCTTGTATGTAGACTGTTTGGCACAGTTGGTAAGATGTTGGGTTTGCACTATCAAATTAAGACTGTCATTGTTTGAATCCCATGTAAGCATGTTTCTAGTTTACTAGTCTGCATTGTGGTTTGTGGCTATGTAATATGAATGCATATGTCTTTTAACAACAATAGTCAAGTCTACCAATGGAGTCTTAGTGAAACCCAATAGATAGCTTTATTTTCTTTGTTTACTGAAATATTGAATGCATATGTCTTATAACTTTAGTAGTAAAGTATTCTAATGACTTACTTATGACACCCCATAGAATATATCATGTTTAGCTACTTGGACACTGTAGCTGATTTACTTAAAATTCTGATTAATTGTTCAGCTTGTCTGTAGACTGTTTGGCACAGTTGGTAAGGTGTTGGGTTTGCACTATCCAATTAAGACTGCCATTGGTTTGAATCCCATGTAAGCATGTTTTTATTTTACCAGTGTGGTTTGTGGCTCTATACAATGTAATGCATATGTATTTTAACAACAATAGTCAAGTCTTCCAATGTATTTGTTAGTGAAACCCAAGAGATAGCTTTATTTTATCTTTGTTTATTCAAATATTGAATGCATATGTCTTGTAACTTTAGTAATAATGTATTCTAATGACTTGCTTATGACACCGCATAGAATATATGATATTTAGCACCTTGGACACTGTAGCTTATTTACTTAAATCTCTAATAAATTGCAGGACTGGTATGAATAGACTGGTTAGCATAGTGGGTAAGGTGTTGGGTTTGCACTATCATATTAAGACTGTCATTGGTTCGAATACCATGTAAGCATGTATATATTTTACAAGTCTGCATTGTGGTTTGTGGCTCTATAATATGAATGCATATGTCTTTTAACAACAATAGTCGTCTTCCAATGGACTTGTTAGTGAAACCCAATAGATAGCTTTATTTTCTCTTTGTTTTCTGAAATATTGAATGCATATGTCTTATAACTTTAATAGTAAAGTGTTCTAATGACTTGCTTATGACACCCCATAGAATATATCATGTTTAGTTACTTGGACACTGTAGCTGATTTACTTAAATTTCTGATTAATTGTTCAGCTGGTATGCAGACTGTATGGCACAGTTGGTAAGGTGTTGGGTTTGCACTATCAAATTAAGACTGCTATTGGTTTTAATCCCATGTAAGCATGTTTTTATTTTACCAGTGTGGTTTGTGGCTCTATACAATGTAATGCATATGTATTTTAAAAACAATAGTCAAGTCTTCCAATGTATTTGTTAGTGAAACCCAAGAGATAGCTTTATTTTATCTTTGTTTATTCAAATATTGAGTGCATATGTCTTATAACTTTAGTAGTAAAGTATTCTAATGACTTGCTTATGACACCCCATAGAATATATCATGTTTAGTTACTTGGACACTGTAGCTGATTTACTTAAATTTCTGATTAATTGTTCAGTTGTATGCAGACTGTTTGGCACAGTTGGTAAGGTGTTGGGTTTGCACTATCAAATTAAGACTGTCATTGGTTCGAATACCATGTAAGCATGTATTTATTTTACAAGTCTGCATTGTGGTTTGTGGCTCTGTAATATGAATGCATATGTCTTTTAACAACAATAGTCAAGTCTTCCAATGGAGTCTTAGTGAAACCCAATAGATAGCTTTATTTTCTCTTTGTTTACTGAAATATTGAATGCATATGTCTTATAACTTTAGTAGTAAAGTATTCTAATGACTTGCTTATGACACCCCATAGAATATATCATGTTTAGTACCTTGTACACTGTAGCTGATTTACTTAAATTTCTGATTAATTGTGAGGTTTGTATGCAGACTGTTTGGCACAGTTGGTAAGGTGTTGGGTTTGCACTATCAAATTAAGACTGCCATTGATATGAATCCCATGTAAGCATGTTTTTATTTTACTAGTGTGGTTTGTGGCTCTATACAATGTAATGCATATGTATTTTAACAACAATAGTCAAGTCTTCCAATGTATTTGTTAGTGAAACCCAAGAGATAGCTTTATTTTATCTTTGTTTACTGAAATATTGAATACATATGTTTTATAACTTTAGTAGTAAAGTATTCTAATGACTTGCTTATGACACCCCATAGAATATATCATGTTTAGTTACTTGGACACTGTAGCTGATTTACTTACATTTCTGATTAATTGTGTGGCTTGTATGCAGACTGTTTGGCACAGTTGGTAAGGTGTTGGGTTTGCACTATCAAATTAAGACTGCTATTGGTTTTAATCCCATGTAAGCATGTTTTTATTTTACCAGTGTGATTGTGGCTTTATACAATGTAATGCATATGTATTTTAAAAACAATACTCAAGTCTTCCAATGTATTTGTTAGTGAAACCCAAGAGATAGCTTTATTTTATCTTTGTTTATTCAAATATTGAATGCATATGTCTTATAACTTTAGTAGTAGAGTATTCTAATGACTTGCTTATGACACCCCATAGAATATATGATGTTTAGCACCTTGGACACTGTAGCTTTTTTACTTAAATCCATTTTACTTAAATTCCATGTAAGCATGTATTTATTTTACAAGTCTGCATTGTGGTTTATGGCTCTATAATATGAATGCATATGTCTTTTAACAACAATAGTCGTCTTCCAATGGACGTGTTAGTGAAACCCAATAGATAGCTTTATTTTCTCTTTGTTTACTGAAATATTGAATGCATATGTCTTATAACTTTAGTAGTAAAGTATTCTAATGACTTGCTTATGACACCCCATAGAATATAACATGTTTAGTTACTTGGACACTGTAGCTGATTTACTTAAATTTCTGATTAATTGGTCAGCTTGTATGCAGACTGTTTGGCACAGTTGGTAAGGTGTTGGGTTTGCACTATCAAATTAAGACTGTCATTGGTTCGAATACCATGTAAGCATGTATTTATTTTACAAGTCTGCATTGTGGTTTGTGGCTCTGTAATATGAATGCATATGTCTTTTAACAACAATAGTCAAGTCTTCCAATGGAGTCTTAGTGAAACCCAATAGATAGCTTTATTTTCTCTTTGTTTACTGAAATATTGAATACATATGTTTTATAACTTTAGTAGTAAAGTATTCTAATGACTTGCTTATGACACCCCATAGAATATATCATGTTTAGTTACTTGGACACTGTAGGTGATTTACTTAAATTTCTGATTAATTGAGTGGCTTGTATGCAGACTGTTTGGCACAGTTGGTAAGGTGTTGGGTTTGCACTATCAAATTAAGACTGCTATTGGTTTTAATCCCATGTAAGCATGTTTTTATTTTACCAGTGTGATTGTGGCTCTATACAATGTAATGCATATGTATTTTAAAAACAATAGTCAAGTCTTCCAATGTATTTGTAAGTGAAACCCAAGAGATAGCTTTATTTTATCTTTGTTTATTCAAATATTGAGTGCATATGTCTTATAACTTTAGTAGTAAAGTATTCTAATGGCTTGCTTATGACACACCATAGAATATATGATGTTTAGCACCTTGGACACTGTAGCTTATTTACTAAAATATCTGATAAATTGTGTGACTGGTACGAATAGACTGGTTAGCACAGTAGGTAAGGTGTAGAGTTTGCACTATCAAATTAAGACTGTCATTGGTTCGAATACCATGTAAGCATGTATTTATTTTACAAGTTTGCATTGTGGTTTGTGGCTCTATAATATGAATGCATATGTCTTTTAACAACAATAGTCGTCTTCCAATGGACGTGTTAGTGAAACCCAATAGATAGCTTTATTTTCTCTTTGTTTACTGAAATATTGAATGCATATGTCTTATAACTTTAGTAGTAAAGTATTCTAATGACTTGCTTATGACACCCCATAGAATATATCATGTTTAGTTACTTGGACACTGTAGCTGATTTACTTAAATTTCTGATTAATTGTTTAGCTGGTATGCAGACTGTATGGCACAGTTGGTAAAGTGTTGGGTTTGCACTATCAAATTAAGACTGCCATTGGTTTTAATCCCATGTAAGCATGTTTTTATTTTACCAGTGTGGTTTGTGGCTCTATACAATGTAATGCATATGTATTTTAAAAACAATAGTCAAGTCTTCCAATGTATTTGTTAGTGAAACCCAAGAGATAGCTTTATTTTATCTTTGTTTATTCAAATATTGAGTGCATATGTCTTATAACTTTAGTAGTAAAGTATTCTAATGACTTGCTTATGACACCCCATAGAATATATCATGTTTAGTTACTTGGACACGGTAGCTGATTTACTTAAATTTCTGATTAATTGTGTGGCTTGTATGCAGACTGTTTGGCACAGTTGGTAAGGTGTTGGGATTGCACTATCAAATTAAGACTGCCATTGGTTTTAATCCCATGTAAGCATGTTTTTATTTTACTAGTGTGGTTTGTGGCTCTATACAATATAATGCATATGTATTTTAACAACAATAGTCAAGTCTTCCAATGTATTTGTTAGTGAAACCCAATAGATAGCTTTATTTTCTCTTTGTTTACTGAAATATTGAATGCATATGTCTTATAACTTTAGTAGTAAAGTATTCTAATGACTTGCTTATGACACCCCATAGAATATATCATGTTTAGTTACTTGGACACTTTAGCTGATTTACTTAAATTTCTAATTAATTGGTCAGCTGGTATGCAGACTGTTTGGCACATTTGGTAAGGTGTTGGGTTTGCATTATCAAATTAAGACTGTTATTGGTTCGAATACTATGTAAGCATATATTTATTTTACAAGTCTGCATTGTGGTATGTGGCTCTATAATATGAATGCATATGTCTTTTAACAACAATAGTCGTCTTCCAAAGGACTTGTTAGTAAAACCCAATAGATAGCTTTATTTTCTCTTTGTTTTCTGAAATATTGAATGCATATGTCTTATAACTTTAATAGTAAAGTGTTCTAATGACTTGCTTATGACACCCCATAGAATATATCATGTTTAGTTACTTGGACACTGTAGCTGATTTACTTAAATTTCTGATTAATTGTGTGGCTTGTATGCAGACTGTTTGGCACAGTTAGTAAGTTGTTGGGATTGCACTATCAAATTAAGACTGCCATTGGTTTTAATCCCATGTAAGCATGTTTTTATTTTACTAGTGTGGTTTGTGGCTCTATACAATATAATGCATATGTATTTTAACAACAATAGTCAAGTCTTCCAATGTATTTGTTAGTGAAACCCAAGAGATAGCTTTATTTTATCTTTGTTTATTCAAATATTGAGTGCATATGTCTTAGAACTTTAGTAGTAAAGTATTCTAATGACTTGCTTATGAAACCCCATAGAATATATGATGTTTAGCACCTTGGACACTGTAGCTTATTTACTTAAATCTCTAATAAATTGTGTTAATGGTCTGAATAGACTGGTTAGCACAGTAAGTAAGGTGTTGGGTTTGCACTTTCAAATTAAGACTGTCATTGGTTCGAATACCATGTAAGCATGTATTTATTTTACAAGTCTGCATTGTGGTTTGTGGCTCTATAATATGAATGCATGTGTCTTTTAACAACAATAGTCGTCTTCCAATAGACGTGTTAGTGAAACCCAATAGATAGCTTTATTTTCTCTTTGTTTACTGAAATATTGAATGCATATGTCTTATAACTTTAGTAGTAAAGTATTCTAATGACTTGCTTATGACACCCCATAGAATATATCATGTTTAGTTACTTGGACACTGTAGCTGATTTACTTAAATTTCTGATTAATTGTTCAGCTGGTATGCAGACTGTATGGCACAGTTGGTAAAGTGTTGGGATTGCACTATCAAATTAAGACTGCCATTGGTTTTAATCCCATGTAAGCATGTTTTTATTTTACCAGTGTGGTTTGTGGCTCTATACAATGTAATGCATATGTATTTTAAAAACAATAGTCAAGTCTTCCAATGTATTTGTTAGTGAAACCCAAGAGATAGCTTTATTTTATCTTTGTTTATTCAAATATTGAGTGCATATGTCTTATAACTTTAGTAGTAAAGTATTCTAATGACTTGCTTATGACACACCATAGAATATATGATGTTTAGCACCTTGGACACTGTAGCTTATTTACTTAAATCTCTGATAAATTGTGTGACTGGTATGAATAGACTGGTTAGCACAGTAGGTAAGGTGTAGGGTTTGCACTATCAAATTAAGACTGTCATTGGTTCGAATACCTTGTAAGCATGTATTTATTTTACAAGTCTGCATTGTGGTTTGTTGCTCTATAATATGAATGCATATGTCTTTTAACAACAATAGTCAAGTCTTCCAATGGACTTGTTAGTGAAACCCAATAGATAGCTTTATTTTCTCTTTGTTTTCTGAAATATTGAATGCATATGTCTTATAACTTTAATAGTAAAGTGTTCTAATGACTTGCTTATGACACCCCATAGAATATATCATGTTTAGTTACTTGGACACTGTAGCTGATTTACTTAAATTTCTGATTAATTGTGCAGCTTGGATGCAGACTGTTTGGCACAGTTGGTAAGGTGTTGGGATTGCACTATCAAATTAAGACTGCCATTGGTTTTAATCCCATGTAAGCATGTTTTTATTTTACTAGTGTGGTTTGTGGCTCTATACAATATAATGCATATGTATTTTAACAACAATAGTCAAGTCTTCCAATGTATTTGTTAGTGAAACCCAAGAGATAGCTTTATTTTATCTTTGTTTATTCAAATATTGAGTGCTTATGTCTTATAACTTTAGTAGTAAAGTATTCTAATGGCTTGCTTATGAAATCCCACAGAATATATGATGTTTAGCACCTTGGACACTGTAGCTTTTTTACTTAAATCCATTTTACTTAAATACCATGTAAGCATGTATTTATTTTACAAGTCTGCATTGTGGTTTGTGGCTCTATAATATGAATGCATATGTCTTTTAACAACAATAGTCGTCTTCCAATGGACGTGTTAGTGAAACCCAATAGATAGCTTTATTTTCTCTTTGTTTACTGAAATATTGCATGCATATATCTTATAACTTTAGTAGTAAAGTATTCTAATGACTTGCTTATGAAACCCCATAGAATATATGATGTTTAGCACCTTGGACACTGTAGCTTATTTACTTAAATCTTTGATAAATTGCCTGACTGGTGTGAATAGACTGGTTAGCACAGTAAGTAAGGTGTTGGGTTTGCACTATCAAATTAAGACTGTCATTGGTTCGAATACCAAGTAAGCATGTATTTATTTTACAAGTCTGCATTGTGGATTGTGGCTCTGTAATATGAATGCATATGTCTTTTAACAACAATAGTCAAGTCTTCCAATGGACTTGTTAGTGAAACCCAATAGATAGCTTTATTTTCTCTTTGTTTACTCAAATATTGAATGCATATGTCTTATAACTTTAGTAGTAAAGTATTCTAATGACTTACTTATGACACCCCATAGAATATATCATGTTTAGTACCTTGGACACTAGCTTACTTACTTAAATCTCTAATAAATTGCTTCACTGTTATGTATAGACTGGTTAGTACAGTTGGTAAGGTGTTGGGTTTGCACTATCAAATTAAGACTGTCATTGGTATGAATCCCATGTATGCATGTTTCTATTTTACTAGTCTGCATTGTGGTTTGTGGCTCTGTAATATGAATGCATATGTCTTTTAACAACAATAGTCGTCTTCCAATGGACTTGTTAGTGAAATCCAATATATAGCTTTATTTTCTCTTTGTTTACTGAAATATTGAATGCATATGTCTTATAACTTTAGTAGTAAAGTATTCTAATGACTTACTTATGACACCCCATAGAATATATCATGTTTAGCTACTTGGACACTGTAGCTGATTTACTTAAAATTCTGATTAATTGTTCAGCTTGTCTGTAGACTGTTTGGCACAGTTGGTAAGGTGTTGGGTTTGCACTATCCAATTAAGACTGCCATTGGTTTGAATCCCATGTAAGCATGTTTTTATTTTACCAGTGTGGTTTGTAGCTCTATACAATGTAATGCATATGTATTTTAACAACAATAGTCAAGTCTTCCAATGTATTTGTTAGTGAAACCCAAGAGATAGCTTTATTTTATCTTTGTTTATTCAAATATTGAATGCATATGTCTTGTAACTTTAGTAATAATGTATTCTAATGACTTGCTTATGACACCGCATAGAATATATGATATTTAGCACCTTGGACACTGTAGCTTATTTACTTAAATCTCTAATAAATTGCAGGACTGGTATGAATAGACTGGTTAGCATAGTGGGTAAGGTGTTGGGTTTGCACTATCATATTAAGACTGTCATTGGTTTGAATACCATGTAAGCATGTATATATTTTACAAGTCTGCATTGTGGTTTGTGGCTCTATAATATGAATGCATATGTCTTTTAACAACAATAGTCGTCTTCCAATGGACTTGTTAGTGAAACCCAATAGATAGCTTTATTTTCTCTTTGTTTTCTGAAATATTGAATGCATATGTCTTATAACTTTAATAGTAAAGTGTTCTAATGACTTGCTTATGACACCCCATAGAATATATCATGTTTAGTTACTTGGACACTGTAGCTGATTTACTTAAATTTCTGATTAATTGTTCAGCTGGTATGCAGACTGTATGGCACAGTTGGTAAGGTGTTGGGTTTGCACTATCAAATTAAGACTGCCATTGGTTTTAATCCCATGTAAGCATGTTTTTATTTTACCAGTGTGGTTTGTGGCTCTATACAATGTAATGCATATGTATTTTAAAAACAATAGTCAAGTCTTCCAATGTATTTGTTAGTGAAACCCAAGAGATAGCTTTATTTTATCTTTGTTTATTCAAATATTGAGTGCATATGTCTTATAACTTTAGTAGTAAAGTATTCTAATGACTTGCTTATGACACCCCATAGAATATATCATGTTTAGTTACTTGGACACTGTAGCTGATTTACTTAAATTTCTGATTAATTGTTCAGTCGTATGCAGACTGTTTGGCACAGTTGGTAAGGTGTTGGGTTTGCACTATCAAATTAAGACTGTCATTGGTTCGAATACCATGTAAGCATGTATTTATTTTACAAGTCTGCATTGTGGTTTGTGGCTCTGTAATATGAATGCATATGTCTTTTAACAATAGTCAAGTATTCCAATGGAGTCTTAGTGAAACCCAATAGATAGCTTTATTTTCTCTTTGTTTACTGAAATATTGAATGCATATGTCTTATAACTTTAGTAGTAAAGTATTCTAATGACTTGCTTATGACACCCCATAGAATATATCATGTTTAGTACCTTGTACACTGTAGCTGATTTACTTAAATTTCTGATTAATTGTGAGGTTTGTATACAGACTGTTTGGCACAGTTGGTAAGGTGTTGGGTTTGCACTATCAAATTAAGACTGCCATTGATATGAATCCCCTGTAAGCATGTTTTTATTTTACTAGTGTGGTTTGTGGCTCTATACAATGTAATGCATATGTATTTTAACAACAATAGTCAAGTCTTCCAATGTATTTGTTAGTGAAACCCAAGAGATAGCTTTATTTTATCTTTGTTTACTGAAATATTGAATACATATGTTTTATAACTTTAGTAGTAAAGTATTCTAATGACTTGCTTATGACACCCCATAGAATATATCATGTTTAGTTACTTGGACACTGTAGCTGATTTACTTACATTTCTGATTAATTGTGTGGCTTGTATGCAGACTGTTTGGCACAGTTGGTAAGGTGTTGGGTTTGCACTATCAAATTAAGACTGTCATTGGTTCGAATACCATGTAAGCATGTATTTATTTTACAAGTCTGCATTGTGGTTTGTGGCTCTGTAATATGAATGCATATGTCTTTTAACAACAATAGTCAAGTCTTCCAATGGAGTCTTAGTGAAACCCAATAGATAGCTTTATATTCTCTTTGTTTACTGAAATATTGAATGCATATGTCTTATAACTTTAGTAGTAAAGTATTCTAATGACTTGCTTATGAAACCCCATAGAATATATGATGTTTAACACCTTGGATACTGTAGCTTATTTACTTAAATCTCTAATAAATTGTGTTAATGGTCTGAATAGACTGGTTAGCACAGTAAGTAAGGTGTTGGGTTTGCACTTTCAAATTAAGACTGTCATTGGTTCGAATACCATGTAAGCATGTATTTATATTACAAGTCTGCATTGTGTCTTTTAACAACAATAGTCGTCTTCCAATGGACGTGTTAGTGAAACCCAATAGATAGCTTTATTTTCTCTTTGTTTACTGAAATATTGAATGCATATGTCTTATAACTTTAGTAGTAAAGTATTCTAATGACTTGCTTATGACACCCCATAGAATATATCATGTTTAGTTACTTGGACACTGTAGCTGATTTACTTAAATTTCTGATTAATTATTCAGCTGGTATGCAGACTGTATGGCACAGTTGGTAAAGTGTTGGGATTGCACTATCAAATTAAGACTGCCATTGGTTTTAATCCCATGTAAGCATGTTTTTATTTTACCAGTGTGGTTTGTGGCTCTATACAATGTAATGCATATGTATTTTAAAAACAATAGTCAAGTCTTCCAATGTATTTGTTAGTGAAACCCAAGAGATAGCTTTATTTTATCTTTGTTTATTCAAATATTGAGTGCATATGTCTTATAACTTTAGTAGTAAAGTATTCTAATGACTTGCTTATGACACACCATAGAATATATGATGTTTAGCACCTTGGACACTGTAGCTTATTTACTTAAATCTCTGATAAATTGTGTGACTGGTACGAATAGACTGGTTAGCACAGTAGGTAAGGTGTAGGGTTTGCACTATCAAATTAAGACTGTCATTGGTTCGAATACCTTGTAAGCATGTATTTATTTTACAAGTCTGCATTGTGGTTTGTTGCTCTATAATATGAATGCATATGTCTTTTAACAACAATAGTCAAGTCTTCCAATGGACTTGTTAGTGAAACCCAATAGATAGCTTTATTTTCTCTTTGTTTTCTGAAATATTGAATGCATATGTCTTATAACTTTAATAGTAAAGTGTTCTAATGACTTGCTTATGACACCCCATAGAATATATCATGTTTAGTTACTTGGACACTGTAGCTGATTTACTTAAATTTCTGATTAATTGTGCAGCTTGTATGCAGACTGTTTGGCACAGTTGGTAAGGTGTTGGGATTGCACTATCAAATTAAGACTGCCATTGGTTTTAATCCCATGTAAGCATGTTTTTATTTTACTAGTGTGGTTTGTGGCTCTATACAATATAATGCATATGTATTTTAACAACAATAGTCAAGTCTTCCAATGTATTTGTTAGTGAAACCCAAGAGATAGCTTTATTTTATCTTTGTTTATTCAAATATTGAGTGCTTATGTCTTATAACTTTAGTAGTAAAGTATTCTAATGGCTTGCTTATGAAATCCCACAGAATATATGATGTTTAGCACCTTGGACACTGTAGCTTTTTTACTTAAATCCATTTTACTTAAATACCATGTAAGCATGTATTTATTTTACAAGTCTGCATTGTGGTTTGTGGCTCTATAATATGAATGCATATGTCTTTTAACAACAATAGTCGTCTTCCAATGGACGTGTTAGTGAAACCCAATAGATAGCTTTATTTTCTCTTTGTTTACTGAAATATTGCATGCATATATCTTATAACTTTAGTAGTAAAGTATTCTAATGACTTGCTTATGAAACCCCATAGAATATATGATGTTTAGCACCTTGGACACTGTAGCTTATTTACTTAAATCTTTGATAAATTGCCTGACTGGTGTGAATAGACTGGTTAGCACAGTAAGTAAGGTGTTGGGTTTGCACTATCAAATTAAGACTGTCATTGGTTCGAATACCAAGTAAGCATGTATTTATTTTACAAGTCTGCATTGTGGATTGTGGCTCTGTAATATGAATGCATATGTCTTTTAACAACAATAGTCAAGTCTTCCAATGGACTTGTTAGTGAAACCCAATAGATAGCTTTATTTTCTCTTTGTTTACTCAAATATTGAATGCATATGTCTTATAACTTTAGTAGTAAAGTATTCTAATGACTTACTTATGACACCCCATAGAATATATCATGTTTAGTACCTTGGACACTAGCTTACTTACTTAAATCTCTAATAAATTGCTTCACTGTTATGTATAGACTGGTTAGTACAGTTGGTAAGGTGTTGGGTTTGCACTATCAAATTAAGACTGTCATTGGTATGAATCCCATGTATGCATGTTTCTATTTTACTAGTCTGCATTGTGGTTTGTGGCTCTGTAATATGAATGCATATGTCTTTTAACAACAATAGTCGTCTTCCAATGGACTTGTTAGTGAAATCCAATATATAGCTTTATTTTCTCTTTGTTTACTGAAATATTGAATGCATATGTCTTATAACTTTAGTAGTAAAGTATTCTAATGACTTACTTATGACACCCCATAGAATATATCATGTTTAGCTACTTGGACACTGTAGCTGATTTACTTAAAATTCTGATTAATTGTTCAGCTTGTCTGTAGACTGTTTGGCACAGTTGGTAAGGTGTTGGGTTTGCACTATCCAATTAAGACTGCCATTGGTTTGAATCCCATGTAAGCATGTTTTTATTTTACCAGTGTGGTTTGTGGCTCTATACAATGTAATGCATATGTATTTTAACAACAATAGTCAAGTCTTCCAATGAATTTGTTAGTGAAACCCAAGAGATAGCTTTATTTTATCTTTGTTTATTCAAATATTGAATGCATATGTCTTGTAACTTTAGTAATAATGTATTCTAATGACTTGCTTATGACACCGCATAGAATATATGATATTTAGCACCTTGGACACTGTAGCTTATTTACTTAAATCTCTAATAAATTGCAGGACTGGTATGAATAGACTGGTTAGCATAGTGGGTAAGGTGTTGGGTTTGCACTATCATATTAAGACTGTCATTGGTTCGAATACCATGTAAGCATGTATATATTTTACAAGTCTGCATTGTGGTTTGTGGCTCTATAATATGAATGCATATGTCTTTTAACAACAATAGTCGTCTTCCAATGGACTTGTTAGTGAAACCCAATAGATAGCTTTATTTTCTCTTTGTTTTCTGAAATATTGAATGCATATGTCTTATAACTTTAATAGTAAAGTGTTCTAATGACTTGCTTATGACACCCCATAGAATATATCATGTTTAGTTACTTGGACACTGTAGCTGATTTACTTAAATTTCTGATTAATTGTTCAGCTGGTATGCAGACTGTATGGCACAGTTGGTAAGGTGTTGGGTTTGCACTATCAAATTAAGACTGCCATTGGTTTTAATCCCATGTAAGCATGTTTTTATTTTACCAGTGTGGTTTGTGGCTCTATACAATGTAATGCATATGTATTTTAAAAACAATAGTCAAGTCTTCCAATGTATTTTTTAGTGAAACCCAAGAGATAGCTTTATTTTATCTTTGTTTATTCAAATATTGAGTGCATATGTCTTATAACTTTAGTAGTAAAGTATTCTAATGACTTGCTTATGACACCCCATAGAATATATCATGTTTAGTTACTTGGACACTGTAGCTGATTTACTTAAATTTCTGATTAATTGTTCAGTCGTATGCAGACTGTTTGGCACAGTTGGTAAGGTGTTGGGTTTGCACTATCAAATTAAGACTGTCATTGGTTCGAGTACCATGTAAGCATGTATTTATTTTACAAGTCTGCATTGTGGTTTGTGGCTCTGTAATATGAATGCATATGTCTTTTAACAATAGTCAAGTCTTCCAATGGAGTCTTAGTGAAACCCAATAGATAGCTTTATTTTCTCTTTGTTTACTGAAATATTGAATGCATATGTCTTATAACTTTAGTAGTAAAGTATTCTAATGACTTGCTTATGACACCCCATAGAATATATCATATTTAGTACCTTGTACACTGTAGCTGATTTACTTAAATTTCTGATTAATTGTGAGGTTTGTATGCAGACTGTTTGGCACAGTTGGTAAGGTGTTGGGTTTGCACTATCAAATTAAGACTGCCATTGATATGAATCCCATATAAGCATGTTTTTATTTTACTAGTGTGGTTTGTGGCTCTATACAATGTAATGCATATGTATTTTAACAACAATAGTCAAGTCTTCCAATGTATTTGTTAGTGAAACCCAAGAGATAGCTTTATTTTATCTTTGTTTACTGAAATATTGAATACATATGTTTTATAACTTTAGTAGTAAAGTATTCTAATGACTTGCTTATGACACCCCATAGAATATATCATGTTTAGTTACTTGGACACTGTAGCTGATTTACTTACATTTCTGATTAATTGTGTGGCATGTATGCAGACTGTTTGGCACAGTTGGTAAGGTGTTGGGTTTGCACTATCAAATTAAGACTGTCATTGGTTCGAATACCATGTAAGCATGTATTTATTTTACAAGTCTGCATTGTGGTTTGTGGCTCTGTAATATGAATGCATATGTCTTTTAACAACAATAGTCAAGTCTTCCAATGGAGTCTTAGTGAAACCCAATAGATAGCTTTATTTTCTCTTTGTTTACTGAAATATTGAATACATATGTTTTATAACTTTAGTAGTAAAGTATTCTAATGACTTGCTTATGACACCCCATAGAATATATCATGTTTAGTTACTTGGACACTGTAGGTGATTTACTTAAATTTCTGATTAATTGTGTGGCTTGTATGCAGACTGTTTGGCACAGTTGGTAAGGTGTTGGGTTTGCACTATCAAATTAAGACTGCTATTGGTTTTAATCCCATGTAAGCATGTTTTTATTTTACCAGTGTGATTGTGGCTCTATACAATGTAATGCATATGTATTTTAAAAACAATAGTCAAGTCTTCCAATGTATTTGTTAGTGAAACCCAAGAGATAGCTTTATTTTATCTTTGTTTATTCAAATATTGAGTGCATATGTCTTATAACTTTAGTAGTAAAGTATTCTAATGGCTTGCTTATGACACACCATAGAATATATGATGTTTAGCACCTTGGACACTGTAGCTTATTTACTAAAATATCTGATAAATTGTGTGACTGGTACGAATAGACTGGTTAGCACAGTAAGTAAGGTGTTGAGTTTGCACGATCAAATTAAGACTGTCATTGGTTCGAATACCATGTAAGCATGTATTTATTTTACAAGTTTGCATTGTGGTTTGTGGCTCTATAATATGAATGCATATGTCTTTTAACAACAATAGTCGTCTTCCAATGGACGTGTTAGTGAAACCCAAGAGATAGCTTTATTTTATCTTTGTTTATTCAAATATTGAGTGCATATGTCTTATAACTTTAGTAGTAAAGTATTCTAATGACTTGCTTATGACACCCCATAGAATATATCATGTTTAGTTACTTGGACACTGTAGCTGATTTACTTAAATTTCTGATTAATTGTTCAGCTGGTATGCAGACTGTATGGCACAGTTGGTAAAGTGTTGGGATTGCACTATCAAATTAAGACTGCCATTGGTTTTAATCCCATGTAAGCATGTTTTTATTTTACCAGTGTGGTTTGTGGCTCTATACAATGTAATGCATATGTATTTTAAAAACAATAGTCAAGTCTTCCAATGGACTTGTTAGTGAAACCCAATAGATAGCTTTATTTTCTCTTTGTTTTCTGAAATATTGAATGCATATGTCTTATAACTTTAGTAGTAAAGTATTCTAATGACTTGCTTATGACACACCATAGAATATATGATGTTTAGCACCTTGGACACTGTAGCTTATTTACTTAAATCTCTGATAAATTGTGTGACTGGTACGAATAGACTGGTTAGCACAGTAAGTAAGGTGTTGGGTTTGCACTTTCAAATTAAGACTGTCATTGGTTCGAATACCATGTAAGCATGTATTTATATTACAAGTCTGCATTGTGGTTTGTGGCTCTATAATATGAATGCATGTGTCTTTTAACAACAATAGTCAAGTCTTCCAATGGACTTGTTAATGAAACCCAATAGATAGCTTTATTTTCTCTTTGTTTTCTGAAATATTGAATGCATATGTCTTATAACTTTAATAGTAAAGTGTTCTAATGACTTGCTTATGACACCCCATAGAATATATCATGTTTAGTTACTTGGACACTGTAGCTGATTTACTTAAATTTCTTATTAATTGTGTAGCTTGTATGCAGACTGTTTGGCACAGTTGGTAAGGTGTTGGGATTGCACTATCAAATTAAGACTGCCATTGGTTTTAATCCCATGTAAGCATGTTTTTATTTTACTAGTGTGGTTTGTGGCTCTATACAATATAATGCATATGTATTTTAACAACAATAGTCAAGTCTTCCAATGTATTTGTTAGTGAAACCCAAGAGATAGCTTTATTTTATCTTTGTTTATTCAAATATTGAGTGCTTATGTCTTATAACTTTAGTAGTAAAGTATTCTAATGGCTTGCTTATGAAATCCCACAGAATATATGATGTTTAGCACCTTGGACACTGTAGCTTTTTTACTTAAATCCATTTTACTTAAATACCATGTAAGCATGTATTTATTTTACAAGTCTGCATTGTGGTTTGTGGCTCTATAATATGAATGCATATGTCTTTTAACAACAATAGTCGTCTTCCAATGGACGTGTTAGTGAAACCCAATAGATAGCTTTATTTTCTCTTTGTTTACTGAAATATTGCATGCATATATCTTATAACTTTAGTAGTAAAGTATTCTAATGACTTGCTTATGAAACCCCATAGAATATATGATGTTTAGCACCTTGGACACTGTAGCTTATTTACTTAAATCTTTGATAAATTGCCTGACTGGTGTGAATAGACTGGTTAGCACAGTAAGTAAGGTGTTGGGTTTGCACTATCAAATTAAGACTGTCATTGGTTCGAATAGCAAGTAAGCATGTATTTATTTTACAAGTCTGCATTGTGGTTTGTGGCTCTGTAATATGAATGCATATGTCTTTTAACAACAATAGTCAAGTGGTCCAATGGAGTCTTAGTGAAACCCAATAGATAGCTTTATTTTCTCTTTGTTTACTGAAATATTGAATGCATATGTTTTATAACTTTAGTAGTAAAGTATTCTAATGACTTGCTTATGACACCCCATAGAATATATCATGTTTAGTTACTTGGACGCTGTAGCTGATTTACTTAATTTTCTGATTAATTATGTGGCTTGTATGCAGACTGTTTAGCACAGTTGGTAAGGTGTTGGGTTTGCACTATCAAATTAAGATTGCCATTGGTTTTAATCCCATGTAAGCATGTTTTTATTTTACCAGTGTGATTGTGGCTATATACAATGTAATGCATACGTATTTTAAAAACAATAGTCAAGTCTTCCAATGTATTTGTTAGTGAAACCCAAGAGATAGCTTTATTTTATCTTTGTTTATTCAAATATTGAGTGCATATGTCTTATAACTTTAGTAGTAAAGTATTCTAATGACTTGCTTATGACACACCATAGAATGTATGATGTTTAGCACCTTGGACACTGTAGCTTATTTACTTAAATATCTGATAAATTGTGGTACTGGAACGAATAGACTGGTTAGCACAGTAGGTAAGGTGTAGGGTTTGTACTATCAAATTAAGACTGGCATTGGTTTGAATACCATGTAAGCATATATTTATTTTACAAGTCTGCATTGTGGTATGTGGCTCTATAATATGAATGCATATGTCTTTTAACAACAATAGTCATCTTCCAATGGACTTGTTAGTGAAACCCAATAGATAGCTTTATATTCTCTTTGTTTACTGAAATATTGAATGCATATGTCTTATAACTTTAGTAGTAAAGTATTCTAATGACTTGCTTATGACACCCCATAGAATATATCATGTTTAGTTACTTGGACACTGTAGCTGATTTACTTAAATTTCTGATAAATTGTGTGGCTTCAATGCAGACTGTTTGGCACAGTTGGTAAGGAGTTGATTTTGCACTATCAAATTAAGACTGCCATTGGTTTGAATCCCATGTAAGCATGTTTTTATTTTACTAGTGTGGTTTGTGGCTCTATACAATGTAATGCATATGTATTTTAACAACAATAGTCAAGTCTTCCAATGTATTTGTTAGTGAAACCCAAGAGATAGCTTTATTTTATCTTTGTTTATTCAAATATTGAGTGCATATGTCTTAAAACTTTAGTAGTAAAGTATTCTAATGACTTGCTTATGAAACCCCATAGAATATATGATGTTTAGCACCTTGGACACTGTAGCTTATTTACTTAAATCTCTGATAAATTGCCTGACTGGTGTGAATATTCTGGTTAGCACAGTAAGTAAGGTGTTGGGTTTGCACTATCAAATTAAGACTGTCATTGGTTCGAATACCATGTAAGCATGTATTTATTTTAAAAGTCTGCATTGTGGTTTGTGGCTCTGTAATATGAATGCATATGTCTTTTAACAACAATAGTCAAGTCTTCCAATGGAGTCTTAGTGAAACCCAATAGATAGCTTTATTTTCTCTTTGTTTACTGAAATATTGAATGCATATGTCTTATATCTTTAGTAGTAAAGTATTCTAATGACTTGCTTATGACACCCCATAGAATATATCATGTTTAGTTACTTGGACACTGTAGCTGATTTACTTAAATGTCTGATTAATTGTGTGGTTTGTATGCAGACTGTTTGGCACAGTTGGTAAGGTGTTGGGTTTGCACTATCAAATTAAGACTGCCATTGGTTTTAATCCCATGTAAACATGTTTTTATTTTACTAATGTGGTTTGTGGCTCTATACAATGTAATGCATATGTATTTTAACAACAATAGTCAAGTCTTCCAATGTATTTGTTAGTGAAACCCAAGAGATAGCTTTATTTTATCTTTGTTTATTCAAATATTGAGTGCATATGTCTTAAAACTTTAGTAGTAAAGTATTCTAATGACTTGCTTATGAAACCCCATAGAATATATGATGTTTAGCACCTTGGACACTGTAGCTTATTTACTTAAATCTCTAATAAATTGTGTTAATTGTACGAATAGACTGGTTAGCACAGTAAGTAAGGTGTTGGGTTTGCACTATCAAATTAAGACTGTCATTGGTTCGAATACCATGTAAGCATGTATTTATTTTACAAGTCTGCATTGTGGTTTGTGGCTCTATAATATGAATGCATATGTCTTTTAACAACAA
This sequence comes from Pseudophryne corroboree, assembly GCF_028390025.1. Classification (NCBI taxonomy): domain Eukaryota; kingdom Metazoa; phylum Chordata; class Amphibia; order Anura; family Myobatrachidae; genus Pseudophryne; species Pseudophryne corroboree. The sequence continues at coordinate 185,835,859 of NC_086453.1, read as the reverse complement.
TAGTCGTCTTCCACTGGACGTGTTAGTGAAACCCAATAGATAGCTTTATTTTCTCTTTGTTTACTGAAATATTGAATGCATATGTCTTATAACTTTAGTAGTAAAGTATTCTAATGACTTGCTTATGAAACCCCATAGAATATATGATGTTTAGCACCTTGGACACTGTAGCTTATTTACTTAAATCTTTGATAAATTGCCTGACTGGTGTGAATAGACTGGTTAGCACAGTAAGTAAGGTGTTGGGTTTGTACTATCAAATTAAGACTGTCATTGGTTCGAATACCAAGTAAGCATGTATTTATTTTACAAGTCTGCATTGTGGTTTGTGGCTCTGTAATATGAATGCATATGTCTTTTAACAACAATAGTCAAGTGGTCCAATGGAGTCTTAGTGAAACCCAATAGATAGCTTTATTTTCTCTTTGTTTACTGAAATATTGAATGCATATGTTTTATAACTTTAGTAGTAAAGTATTCTAATGACTTGCTTATGACACCCCATAGAATATATCATGTTTAGTTACTTGGACGCTGTAGCTGATTTACTTAAATTTCTGATTAATTATGTGGCTTGTATGCAGACTGTTTAGCACAGTTGGTAAGGTGTTGGGTTTGCACTATCAAATTAAGATTGCCATTGGTTTTAATCCCATGTAAGCATGTTTTTATTTTACCAGTGTGATTGTGGCTATATACAATGTAATGCATACGTATTTTAAAAACAATAGTCAAGTCTTCCAATGTATTTGTTAGTGAAACCCAAGAGATAGCTTTATTTTATCTTTGTTTATTCAAATATTGAGTGGATATGTCTTATAACTTTAGTAGTAAAGTATTCTAATGACTTGCTTATGACACACCATAGAATGTATGATGTTTAGCACCTTGGACACTGTAGCTTATTTACTTAAATATCTGATAAATTGTGGTACTGGAACGAATAGACTGGTTAGCACAGTAGGTAAGGTGTAGGGTTTGCACTATCAAATTAAGACTGTCATTGGTTTGAATACCATGTAAGCATGTATTTATTTTACAAGTCTGCATTGTGGTTTGTGGCTCTATAATATGAATGCATATGTCTTTTAACAACAATAGTCAAGTCTTCCAATGGACTTTTTAGTGAAACCCAATAGATAGCTTTATTTTCTCTTTGTTTACTCAAATATTAAATGCATATGTCTTATAACTTTAATAGTAAAGTGTTCTAATGTCTTGCTTATGACACCCCATAGAATATATCATGTTTAGTTACTTGGACACTGTAGCTGATTTACTTAAATTTCTTATTAATTGGGTTGCTTGCATGCAGACTGTTTGGCACAGTTGGTAAGGTGTTGGGTTTGCATTATCAAATTAAGACTGTCATTGGTTCGAATACCATGTAAGCATATGTTTATTTTACAAGTCTGCATTGTGGTATGTGGCTCTATAATATGAATGCATATGTCTTTTAACAACAATAGTCGTCTTCCAATGGACTTGTTAGTGAAACCCAATAGATAGCTTTATATTCTCTTTGTTTACTGAAATATTGAATGCATATGTCTTATAACTTTAGTAGTAAAGTATTCTAATGACTTGCTTATGACACCCCATAGAATATATCATGTTTAGTTACTTGGACACTGTAGCTGATTTACTTAAATTTCTGATAAATTGTGTGGCTTCAATGCAGACTGTTTGGCACAGTTGGTAAGGAGTTGGTTTTGCACTATCAAATTAAGACTGCCATTGGTTTGAATCCCATGTAAGCATGTTTTTATTTTACTAGTGTGGTTTGTGGCTCTATACAATGTAATGCATATGTATTTTAACAACAATAGTCAAGTCTTCCAATGTATTTGTTAGTGAAACCCAAGAGATAGCTTTATTTTATCTTTGTTTATTCAAATATTGAGTGCATATGTCTTAAAACTTTAGTAGTAAAGTATTCTAATGACTTGCTTATGAAACCCCATAGAATATATGATGTTTAGCACCTTGGACACTGTAGCTTATTTACTTAAATCTCTAATAAATTGTGTTAATTGTACGAATAGACTGGTTAGCACAGTAAGTAAGGTGTTGGGTTTGCACTATCAAATTAAGACTGTCATTGGTTCGAATACCATGTAAGCATGTATTTATTTTACAAGTCTGCATTGTGGTTTGTGGCTCTATAATATGAATGCATATGTCTTTTAACAACAATAGTCGTCTTCCACTGGACGTGTTAGTGAAACCCAATAGATAGCTTTATTTTCTCTTTGTTTACTGAAATATTGAATGCATATGTCTTATAACTTTAGTAGTAAAGTATTCTAATGACTTGCTTATGACACCCCATAGAATATATCATGTTTAGTTACTTGGACACTGTAGCTGATTTACTTAAATTTCTGATTAATTGTTCAGCTGGTGTGCAGACTGTATGGCTCAGTTGGTAAGGTGTTGGGTTTGCACTATCAAATTAAGACTGCCATTGGTTTTAATCCCATGTAAGCATGTTTTTATTTTACCAGTGTGGTTTGTGGCTCTATACAATGTAATGCATATGTATTTTAAAAACAATAGTCAAGCCTTCCAATGTATTTGTTAGTGAAACCCAATAGATAGCTTTATTTTCTCTTTGTTTACTGAAATATTGAATGCATATGTCTTATAACTTTAGTAGTAAAGTATTCTAATGACTTGCTTATGACACCCCATAGAATATATCATGTTTAGTTACTTGGACACTGTAGCTTATTTACTTAAATTTCTGATTAATTGTTCAGCTGGTATGCAGACTGTATGGCACAGTTGGTAAGGTGTTGGGTTTGCCCTATCAAATTAAGACTGCCATTGGTTTTAATCCCATGTAAGCATGTTTTTATTTTTCCTGTGTGGTTTGTGGCTCTATACAATGTAATGCATATGTATTTTAAAAACAATAGTCAAGTCTTCCAATGTATTTGTTAGTGAAACCCAAGAGATAGCTTTATTTTATCTTTGTTTATTCAAATATTGAGTGCATATGTCTTATAACTTTAGTAGTAAAGTATTCTAATGACTTGCTTATGACACACCATAGAATATATGATGTTTAGCACCTTGGACACTGTAGTTTATTTACTTAAATCTCTGATAAATTGTGTGACTGGTATGAATAGACTGGTTAGCACAGTAGGTAAGGTGTAGGGTTTGCACTATCAAATTAAGACTGTCATTGGTTCGAATACCATGTAAGCATGTATTTATTTTACAAGTCTGCATTGTGGTTTGTCGCTCTATAATATGAATGCATATGTCTTTTAACAACAATAGTCAAGTCTTCCAATGGACTTGTTAGTGAAACCCAATAGATAGCTTTATTTTCTCTTTGTTTACTGAAATATTGAATGCATATGTCTTGTAACTTTAGTAGTAAAGTATTCTAATGACTTGCTTATGACACCCCATAGAATATATCATGTTTAGTTACTTGGACACTGTAGCTGATTTACTTAAATTTCTGATTAATTGTGGAGCTTGTATGCAGACTGTTTGGCACAGTTGGTAAGGTGTTGGGATTGCACTATCAAATTAAGACTGCCATTGGTTTTAATCCCATGTAAGCATGTTTTTATTTTACTAGTGTGGTTTGTGGCTCTATACAATATAATGCATATGTATTTTAACAACAATAGTCAAGTCTTCCAATGTATTTGTTAGTGAAACCCAAGAGATAGCTTTATTTTATCTTTGTTTATTCAAATATTGAGTGCTTATGTCTTATAACTTTAGTAGTAAAGTATTCTAATGGCTTGCTTATGAAATCCCACAGAATATATGATGTTTAGCACCTTGGACACTGTAGCTTTTTTACTTAAATCCATTTTACTTAAATACCATGTAAGCATGTATTTATTTTACAAGTCTGCATTGTGGTTTGTGGCTCTATAATATGAATGCATATGTCTTTTAACAACAATAGTCGTCTTCCAATGGACGTGTTAGTGAAACCCAATAGATAGCTTTATTTTCTCTTTGTTTACTGAAATATTGCATGCATATATCTTATAACTTTAGTAGTAAAGTATTCTAATGACTTGCTTATGAAACCCCATAGAATATATGATGTTTAGCACCTTGGACACTGTAGCTTATTTACTTAAATCTTTGATAAATTGCCTGACTGGTGTGAATAGACTGGTTAGCACAGTAAGTAAGGTGTTGGGTTTGCACTATCAAATTAAGACTGTTATTGGTTCGAATACCAAGTAAGCATGTATTTATTTTACAAGTCTGCATTGTGGTTTGTGGCTCTATAATATGAATGCATATGTCTTTTAACAACAATAGTCGTCTTCCAATGGACGTGTTAGTGAAACCCAATAGATAGCTTTATTTTCTCTTTGTTTACTGAAATATTGCATGCATATATCTTATAACTTTAGTAGTAAAGTATTCTAATGACTTGCTTATGAAACCCCATAGAATGTATGATGTTTAGCACCTTGGACACTGTAGCTTATTTACTTAAATCTTTGATAAATTGCCTGACTGGTGTGAATAGACTGGTTAGCACAGTAAGTAAGGTGTTGGGTTTGCACTATCAAATTAAGACTGTCATTGGTTCGAATACCAAGTAAGCATGTATTTATTTTACAAGTCTGCATTGTGGTTTGTGGCTCTGTAATATGAATGCATATGTCTTTAACAACAATAGTCAAGTCGTCCAATGGAGTCTTAGTGAAACCCAATAGATAGCTTTATTTTCTCTTTGTTTACTGAAATATTGAATGCATATGTTTTATAACTTTAGTAGTAAAGTATTCTAATGACTTGCTTATGACACCCCATAGAATATATCATGTTTAGTTACTTGGACACTGTAGCTGATTTACTTAAATTTCTGATTAATTGTGTGGCTTGTATGCAGACTGTTTAGCACAGTTGGTAAGGTGTTGGGTTTGCGCTATCAAATTAAGATTGCCATTGGTTTTAATCCCATGTAAGCATGTTTTTATTTTACCAGTGTGATTGTGGCTATATACAATGTAATGCATACGTATTTTAAAAACAATAGTCAAGTCTTCCAATGTATTTGTTAGTGAAACCCAAGAGATAGCTTTATTTTATCTTTGTTTATTCAAATATTGAGTGCATATGTCTTATAACTTTAGTAGTAAAGTATTCTAATGACTTGCTTATGACACACCATAGAATGTATGATGTTTAGCACCTTGGACACTGTAGCTGATTTACTTAAATATCTGATAAATTGTGGGACTGGAACGAATAGACTGGTTAGCACAGTAGGTAAGGTGTAGGGTTTGCACTATCAAATTAAGACTGTCATTGGTTTGAATACCATGTAAGCATGTATTTATTTTACAAGTCTGCATTGTGGTTTGTGGCTCTATAATATGAATGCATATGTCTTTTAACAACAATAGTCAAGTCTTCCAATGGACTTTTTAGTGAAACCCAATAGATAGCTTTATTTTCTCTTTGTTTACTCAAATATTAAATGCATATGTTTTATAACTTTAATAGTAAAGTGTTCTAATGACTTGCTTATGACACCCCACAGAATATATCCTGTTTAGTTACTTGGACACTGTAGCTGATTTACTTAAATTTCTTATTAATTGGGTTGCTTGTATGCAGACTGTTTGGCACAGTTGGTAAGGTGTTGGGTTTGCATTATCAAATTAAGACTGTCATTTGTTCGAATACCATGTAAGCATATATTTATTTTACAAGTCTGCATTGTGGTATGTGGCTCTATAATATGAATGCATATGTCTTTTAACAACAATAGTCGTCTTCCAATGGACTTGTTAGTGAAACCCAATAGATAGCTTTATATTCTCTTTGTTTACTGAAATATTGAATGCATATGTCTTATAACTTTAGTAGTAAAGTATTCTAATGACTTGCTTATGACACCCCATAGAATATATCATGTTTAGTTACTTGGACACTGTAGCTGATTTACTTAAATTTCTGATAAATTGTGTGGCTTCAATGCAGACTGTTTGGCACAGTTGGTAAGGAGTTGGTTTTGCACTATCAAATTAAGACTGCCATTGGTTTGAATCCCATGTAAGCATGTTTTTATTTTACTAGTGTGGTTTGTGGCTCTATACAATGTAATGCATATGTATTTTAACAACAATAGTCAAGTCTTCCAATGTATTTGTTAGTGAAACCCAAGAGATAGCTTTATTTTATCTTTGTTTATTCAAATATTGAGTGCATATGTCTTAAAACTTTAGTAGTAAAGTATTCTAATGACTTGCTTATGAAACCCCATAGAATATATGATGTTTAACACCTTGGATACTGTAGCTTATTTTCTTAAATCTCTAATAAATTGCATCTCTGATATGTATAGAGTGGTTAGTACAGTTTGTAAGGTGTTGGGTTTGCACTATCAAATTAAGACTGTCTTTGGTATGAATCCCATGTAAGCCTGTTTCTATTTTACTAGTCTGCATTGTGGTTTGTGGCTCTGTAATATGAATGCATATGTCTTTTAACAACAATAGTCAAGTCTTCCAATGGAGTCTTAGTGAAACCCAATAGATAGCTTTATTTTCTCTTTGTTTACTGAAATATTGAATGCATATGTCTTGTAACTTTAGTAGTAAAGTATTCTAATGACTTGCTTATGACACGCCATAGAATATATCATGTTTAGTACCTTGGACACTGTAGCTGATTTACTTAAATTTCTGATTAATTGTGCAGCTTGTATGTAGACTGTTTGGCACAGTTGGTAAGATGTTGGGTTTGCACTATCAAATTAAGACTGTCATTGTTTGAATCCCATGTAAGCATGTTTCTAGTTTACTAGTCTGCATTGTGGTTTGTGGCTCTGTAATATGAATGCATATGTCTTTTAACAACAATAGTCAAGTCTACCAATGGAGTCTTAGTGAAACCCAATAGATAGCTTTATTTTCTTTGTTTACTGAAATATTGAATGCATATGTCTTAAAACTTTAGTAGTAAAGTATTCTAATGAAATGCTTATGACACCCCATAGAATATATCATGTTTAGTTACTTGGACACTGTAGCTGATTTACTTAAATTTCTGATTAATTGTGTAGCTTATATGCAGACTGTTTGGCACAGTTGGTAAGGTGTTGGGTTTGCACTATCAAATTAAGACTGCCGTTGGTTTGAATCCTATGTAAGCATGTTTTTATTTTACTAGTGTGGTTTGTGGCTCTATACAATGTAATGCATATGTATTTTAAAAACAATAGTCAAGTCTTCCAATGTATTTGTTAATGAAACCCAAGAGATAGCTTTATTTTATCTTTGTTTATTCAAATATTAAATGCATATGTCTTATAACTTTAGTAGTAAAGTATTCTAATGACTTGCTTATGACACCACATAGAATATATGATGTTTAGCACCTTGGACACTGTAGCTTATTTACTTAAATCTCTGATAAATTGTCGGACAGGTATAAATAGACTGGTTAGCACAATAGGTAAGGTGTTGGGTTTGCACTATCAAATTAAGACTGTCATTGGTTCGAATACCATGTAAGCATATATTTATTTTACAAGTCTGCATTGTGGTTTGTGGCTCTATAATATGAATGCATATGTCTTTTAACAAAAATAGTCAAGTCTTCAAATGGACTTGTTAGTGAAACCCAATAGATAGCTTTATTTTCTCTTTGTTTACTGAAATATTGAATGCATATGTCTTGTAACTTTAGTAGTAAAGTATTCTAATGACTTGCTTATGACACGCCATAGAATATATCATGTTTAGTACCTTGTACACTGTCGCTGATTTACTTAAATTTCTGATTAATTGTTTAGCTTGTCTGCAGACTGTTTGGCACAGTTGGTAAGGTGTTGTGATTGCACTATCAAATTAAGACAGCCATTGGTTTGAATCCCATGTAAGCATGTTTTTATTTTACTAGTGTGGTTTGTGGCTCTGTACAATGTAATGCATATGTATTTTAACAACAATAGTCAAGTCTTCCAATGGACTTGTTAGTGAAACCCAATAGATAGCTTTATTTTCTCTTTGTTTACTCAAATATTGAATGCATATGTCTTATAACTTTAATAGTAAAGTGTTATAATGACTTGCTTATGACACCACATAGAATATATCATGTTTAGTACATTGGACACTAGCTTATTTACTTAAATCTCTAATAAATTGCGTCTATGGTATGTATAGACTGGTTAGTACAGTTGGTAAGGTGTTGGGTTTACACTATCAAATTAAGACTGTCATTGTTTCGAATACCATGTAAGCATATATTTAATTTACAAGTCTGCATTGTGGTTTGTGGCTCTATAATATGAATGCATATGTCTTTTAACAAAAATAGTCAAGTCTTCAAATGGACTTGTTAGTGAAACCCAATAGATAGCTTTATTTTCTCTTTGTTTACTGAAATATTGAATGCATATGTCTTATAACTTTAGTAGTAAAGTATTCTAATGACTTGCTTATGACACCCCATAGAATATATCATGTTTAGTACCTTGTACACTGTAGCTGATTTACTTAAATTTCTGATTAATTGTGAGGATTGTATGCAGACTCTTTGGCACAGTTGGTAAGGTGTTGGATTTGTACTATCAAATTAAGACTGTCATTGTTTGAATCCCATGTAAGCATGTTTCTAGTTTACTAGTCTGCATTGTGGATTGTGGCTCTGTAATATGAATGCATATGTCTTTTAACAACAATAGTCAAGTCTTCCAATGGACTTGTTAGTGAAACCCAATAGATAGCTTTATTTTCTCTTTGTTTACTCAAATATTGAATGCATATGTCTTATAACTTTAGTAGTAAAGTATTCTAATGACTTACTTATGACACGCCATAGAATATATCATGTTTAGTACCTTGGACACTAGCTTACTTACTTAAATCTCTAATAAATTGCATCACTGTTATGTATAGACTGGTTAGTACAGTTGGTAAGGTGTTGGGTTTGCACTATCAAATTAAGACTGTCATTGGTATGAATCCCATGTATGCATGTTTCTATTTTACTAGTCTGCATTGTGGTTTGTGGCTCTGTAATATGAATGCATATGTCTTTTAACAACTATAGTCGTCTTCCAATGGACTTGTTAGTGAAATCCAATATATAGCTTTATTTTCTCTTTGTTTACTGAAATATTGAATGCATATGTCTTATAACTTTAGTAGTAAAGTATTCTAATGACTTACTTATGACACCCCATAGAATATATCATGTTTAGCTACTTGGACACTGTAGCTGATTTACTTAAAATTCTGATTAATTGTTAAGCTTGTCTGTAGACTGTTTGGCACAGTTGGTAAGGTGTTGGGTTTGCACTATCCAATTAAGACTGCCATTGGTTTGAATCCCATGTAAGCATGTTTTTATTTTACCAGTGTGGTTTGTGGCTCTATACAATGTAATGCATATGTATTTTAACAACAATAGTCAAGTCTTCCAATGTATTTGTTAGTGAAACCCAAGAGATAGCTTTATTTTATCTTTGTTTATTCAAATATTGAATGCATATGTCTTGTAACTTTAGTAATAATGTATTCTAATGACTTGCTTATGACACCGCATAGAATATATGATATTTAGCACCTTGGACACTGTAGCTTATTTACTTAAATCTCTAATAAATTGCAGAACTGGTATGAATAGACTGGTTAGCATAGTGGGTAAGGTGTTGGGTTTGCACTATCATATTAAGACTGTCATTGGTTCGAATACCATGTAAGCATGTATATATTTTACAAGTCTGCATTGTGGTTTGTGGCTCTATAATATGAATGCATATGTCTTTTAACAACAATAGTCGTCTTCCAATGGACTTGTTAGTGAAACCCAATAGATAGCTTTATTTTCTCTTTGTTTTCTGAAATATTGAATGCATATGTCTTATAACTTTAATAGTAAAGTGTTCTAATGACTTGCTTATGACACCCCATAGAATATATCATGTTTAGTTACTTGGACACTGTAGCTGATTTACTTAAATTTCTGATTAATTGTTCAGCTGGTAAGCAGACTGTATGGCACAGTTGGTAAGGTGTTGGGTTTGCACTATCAAATTAAGACTGCCATTGGTTTTAATCCCATGTAAGCATGTTTTTATTTTACCAGTGTGGTTTGTGGCTCTATACAATGTAATGCATATGTATTTTAAAAACAATAGTCAAGTCTTCCAATGTATTTGTTAGTGAAACCCAAGAGATAGCTTTATTTTATCTTTGTTTATTCAAATATTGAGTGCATATGTCTTATAACTTTAGTAGTAAAGTATTCTAATGACTTGCTTATGACTCCCCATAGAATATATCATGTTTAGTTACTTGGACACTGTAGCTGATTTACTTAAATTTCTGATTAATTGTTCAGTTGTATGCAGACTGTTTGGCACAGTTGGTAAGGTGTTGGGTTTGCACTATCAAATTAAGACTGTCATTCGTTCGAATACCATGTAAGCATGTATTTATTTTACAAGTCTGCATTGTGGTTTGTGGCTCTGTAATATGAATGCATATGTCTTTTAACAACAATAGTCAAGTCTTCCAATGGAGTCTTAGTGAAACCCAATAGATAGCTTTATTTTCTCTTTGTTTACTGAAATATTGAATGCATATGTCTTATAACTTTAGTAGTAAAGTATTCTAATGACTTGCTTATGACACCCCATAGAATATATCATATTTAGTACCTTGTACACTGTAGCTGATTTACTTAAATTTCTGATTAATTGTGAGGTTTGTATGCAGACTGTTTGGCACAGTTGGTAAGGTGTTGGGTTTGCACTATCAAATTAAGACTGCCATTGATATGAATCCCATGTAAGCATGTTTTTATTTTACTAGTGTGGTTTGTGGCTCTATACAATGTAATGCATATGTATTTTAACAACAATAGTCAAGTCTTCCAATGTATTTGTTAGTGAAACCCAAGAGATAGCTTTATTTTATCTTTGTTTACTGAAATATTGAATACATATGTTTTATAACTTTAGTAGTAAAGTATTCTAATGACTTGCTTATGACACCCCATAGAATATATCATGTTTAGTTACTTGGACACTGTAGCTGATTTACTTACATTTCTGATTAATTGTGTGGCATGTATGCAGACTGTTTGGCACAGTTGGTAAGGTGTTGGGTTTGCACTATCAAATTAAGACTGTCATTGGTTCGAATACCATGTAAGCATGTATTTATTTTACAAGTCTGCATTGTGGTTTGTGGCTCTGTAATATGAATGCATATGTCTTTTAACAACAATAGTCAAGTCTTCCAATGGAGTCTTAGTGAAACCCAATAGATAGCTTTATTTTCTCTTTGTTTACTGAAATATTGAATACATATGTTTTATAACTTTAGTAGTAAAGTATTCTAATGACTTGCTTATGACACCCCATAGAATATATCATGTTTAGTTACTTGGACACTGTAGGTGATTTACTTAAATTTCTGATTAATTGTGTGGCTTGTATGCAGACTGTTTGGCACAGTTGGTAAGGTGTTGGGTTTGCACTATCAAATTAAGACTGCTATTGGTTTTAATCCCATGTAAGCATGTTTTTATTTTACCAGTGTGATTGTGGCTCTATACAATGTAATGCATATGTATTTTAAAAACAATAGTCAAGTCTTCCAATGTATTTGTTAGTGAAACCCAAGAGATAGCTTTATTTTATCTTTGTTTATTCAAATATTGAGTGCATATGTCTTATAACTTTAGTAGTAAAGTATTCTAATGGCTTGCTTATGACACACCATAGAATATATGATGTTTAGCACCTTGGACACTGTAGCTTATTTACTAAAATATCTGGTAAATTGTGTGACTGGTACGAATAGACTGGTTAGCACAGTAGGTAAGGTGTAGAGTTTGTACTATCAAATTAAGACTGTCATTGGTTCGAATACCATGTAAGCATGTATTTATTTTACAAGTTTGCATTGTGGTTTGTGGCTCTATAATATGAATGCATATGTCTTTTAACAACAATAGTCGTCTTCCAATGGACGTGTTAGTGAAACCCAAGAGATAGCTTTATTTTATCTTTGTTTATTCAAATATTGAGTGCATATGTCTTATAACTTTAGTAGTAAAGTATTCTAATGACTTGCTTATGACACCCCATAGAATATATCATGTTTAGTTACTTGGACACTGTAGCTGATTTACTTAAATTTCTGATTAATTGTGTGGCTTGTATGCAGACTGTTTGGCACAGTTGGTAAGGTGTTGGGATTGCACTATCAAATTAAGACTGCCATTGGTTTTAATCCCATGTAAGCATGTTTTTATTTTACTAGTGTGGTTTGTGGCTCTATACAATATAATGCATATGTATTTTAACAACAATAGTCAAGTCTTCCAATGTATTTGTTAGTGAAACCCAATAGATAGCTTTATTTTCTCTTTGTTTACTGAAATATTGAATGCATATGTCTTATAACTTTAGTAGTAAAGTATTCTAATGACTTGCTTATGACACCCCATAGAATATATCATGTTTAGTTACTTGGACACTTTAGCTGATTTACTTAAATTTCTAATTAATTGGTCAGCTGGTATGCAGACTGTTTGGCACATTTGGTAAGGTGTTGGGTTTGCATTATCAAATTAAGACTGTTATTGGTTCGAATACTATGTAAGCATATATTTATTTTACAAGTCTGCATTGTGGTATGTGGCTCTATAATATGAATGCATATGTCTTTTAACAACAATAGTCGTCTTCCAAAGGACTTGTTAGTAAAACCCAATAGATAGCTTTATTTTCTCTTTGTTTTCTGAAATATTGAATGCATATGTCTTATAACTTTAATAGTAAAGTGTTCTAATGACTTGCTTATGACACCCCATAGAATATATCATGTTTAGTTACTTGGACACTGTAGCTGATTTACTTAAATTTCTGATTAATTGTGTGGCTTGTATGCAGACTGTTTGGCACAGTTAGTAAGTTGTTGGGATTGCACTATCAAATTAAGACTGCCATTGGTTTTAATCCCATGTAAGCATGTTTTTATTTTACTAGTGTGGTTTGTGGCTCTATACAATATAATGCATATGTATTTTAACAACAATAGTCAAGTCTTCCAATGTATTTGTTAGTGAAACCCAAGAGATAGCTTTATTTTATCTTTGTTTATTCAAATATTGAGTGCATATGTCTTAGAACTTTAGTAGTAAAGTATTCTAATGACTTGCTTATGAAACCCCATAGAATATATGATAATTAGCACCTTGGACACTGTAGCTTATTTACTTAAATCTCTAATAAATTGTGTTAATGGTCTGACTAGACTGGTTAGCACAGTAAGTAAGGTGTTGGGTTTGCACTTTCAAATTAAGACTGTCATTGGTTCGAATACCATGTAAGCATGTATTTATTTTACAAGTCTGCATTGTGGTTTGTGGCTCTATAATATGAATGCATGTGTCTTTTAACAACAATAGTTGTCTTCCAATGGACGTGTTAGTGAAACCCAATAGATAGCTTTATTTTCTCTTTGTTTACTGAAATATTGAATGCATATGTCTTATAACTTTAGTAGTAAAGTATTCTAATGACTTGCTTATGACACCCCATAGAATATATCATGTTTAGTTACTTGGACACTGTAGCTGATTTACTTAAATTTCTGATTAATTGTTCAGCTGGTATGCAGACTGTATGGCACAGTTGGTAAAGTGTTGGGATTGCACTATCAAATTAAGACTGCCATTGGTTTTAATCCCATGTAAGCATGTTTTTATTTTACCAGTGTGGTTTGTGGCTCTATACAATGTAATGCATATGTATTTTAAAAACAATAGTCAAGTCTTCCAATGTATTTGTTAGTGAAACCCAAGAGATAGCTTTATTTTATCTTTGTTTATTCAAATATTGAGTGCATATGTCTTATAACTTTAGTAGTAAAGTATTCTAATGACTTGCTTATGACACACCATAGAATATATGATGTTTAGCACCTTGGACACTGTAGCTTATTTACTTAAATCTCTGATAAATTGTGTGACTGGTACGAATAGACTGGTTAGCACAGTAGGTAAGGTGTAGGGTTTGCACTATCAATTTAAGACTGTCATTGGTTCGAATACCTTGTAAGCATGTATTTATTTTACAAGTCTGCATTGTGGTTTGTTGCTCTATAATATGAATTCATATGTCTTTTAACAACAATAGTCAAGTCTTCCAATGGACTTGTTAGTGAAACCCAATAGATAGCTTTATTTTCTCTTTGTTTTCTGAAATATTGAATGCATATGTCTTATAACTTTAGTAGTAAAGTATTCTAATGACTTGCTTATGAAACCCCATAGAATATATGATGTTTAACACCTTGGATACTGTAGCTTATTTACTTAAATCTCTAATAAATTGTGTTAATGGTCTGAATAGACTGGTTAGCACAGTAAGTAAGGTGTTGGGTTTGCACTTTCAAATTAAGACTGTCATTGGTTCGAATACCATGTAAGCATGTATTTATATTACAAGTCTGCATTGTGGTTTGTGGCTCTATAATATGAATGCATGTGTCTTTTAACAACAATAGTCGTCTTCCAATGGACGTGTTAGTGAAACCCAATAGATAGCTTTATTTTCTCTTTGTTTACTGAAATATTGAATGCATATGTCTTATAACTTTAGTAGTAAAGTATTCTAATGACTTGCTTATGACACCCCATAGAATATATCATGTTTAGTTACTTGGACACTGTAGCTGATTTACTTAAATTTCTGATTAATTGTTCAGCTGGTATGCAGACTGTATGGCACAGTTGGTAAAGTGTTGGGATTGCACTATCAAATTAAGACTGCCATTGGTTTTAATCCCATGTAAGCATGTTTTTATTTTACCAGTGTGGTTTGTGGCTCTATACAATGTAATGCATATGTATTTTAAAAACAATAGTCAAGTCTTCCAATGTATTTGTTAGTGAAACCCAAGAGATAGCTTTATTTTATCTTTGTTTATTCAAATATTGAGTGCATATGTCTTATAACTTTAGTAGTAAAGTATTCTAATGACTTGCTTATGACACACCATAGAATATATGATGTTTAGCACCTTGGACACTGTAGCTTATTTACTTAAATCTCTGATAAATTGTGTGACTGGTACGAATAGACTGGTTAGCACAGTAAGTAAGGTGTTGGGTTTGCACTTTCAAATTAAGACTGTCATTGGTTCGAATACCATGTAAGCATGTATTTATATTACAAGTCTGCATTGTGGTTTGTGGCTCTATAATATGAATGCATGTGTCTTTTAACAACAATAGTCAAGTCTTCCAATGGACTTGTTAGTGAAACCCAATAGATAGCTTTATTTTCTCTTTGTTTTCTGAAATATTGAATGCATATTTCTTATAACTTTAATAGTAAAGTGTTCTAATGACTTGCTTATGACACCCCATAGAATATATCATGTTTAGTTACTTGGACACTGTAGCTGATTTACTTAAATTTCTGATTAATTGTGTAGCTTGTATGCAGACTGTTTGGCACAGTTGGTAAGGTGTTGGGATTGCACTATCAAATTAAGACTGCCATTGGTTTTAATCCCATGTAAGCATGTTTTTATTTTACTAGTGTGGTTTGTGGCTCTATACAATATAATGCATATGTATTTTAACAACAATAGTCAAGTCTTCCAATGTATTTGTTAGTGAAACCCAAGAGATAGCTTTATTTTATCTTTGTTTATTCAAATATTGAGTGCTTATGTCTTATAACTTTAGTAGTAAAGTATTCTAATGGCTTGCTTATGAAATCCCACAGAATATATGATGTTTAGCACCTTGGACACTGTAGCTTTTTTACTTAAATCCATTTTACTTAAATACCATGTAAGCATGTATTTATTTTACAAGTCTGCATTGTGGTTTGTGGCTCTATAATATGAATGCATATGTCTTTTAACAACAATAGTCGTCTTCCAATGGACGTGTTAGTGAAACCCAATAGATAGCTTTATTTTCTCTTTGTTTACTGAAATATTGCATGCATATATCTTATAACTTTAGTAGTAAAGTATTCTAATGACTTGCTTATGAAACCCCATAGAATATATGATGTTTAGCACCTTGGACACTGTAGCTTATTTACTTAAATCTTTGATAAATTGCCTGACTGGTGTGAATAGACTGGTTAGCACAGTAAGTAAGGTGTTGGGTTTGCACTATCAAATTAAGACTGTCATTGGTTCGAATACCAAGTAAGCATGTATTTATTTTACAAGTCTGCATTGTGGTTTGTGGCTCTGTAATATGAATGCATATGTCTTTTAACAACAATAGTCAAGTGGTCCAATGGAGTCTTAGTGAAACCCAATAGATAGCTTTATTTTCTCTTTGTTTACTGAAATATTGAATGCATATGTTTTATAACTTTAGTAGTAAAGTATTCTAATGACTTGCTTATGACACCCCATAGAATATATCATGTTTAGTTACTTGGACGCTGTAGCTGATTTACTTAAATTTCTGATTAATTATGTGGCTTGTATGCAGACTGTTTAGCACAGTTGGTAAGGTGTTGGGTTTGCACTATCAAATTAAGATTGCCATTGGTTTTAATCCCATGTAAGCATGTTTTTATTTTACCAGTGTGATTGTGGCTATATACAATGTAATGCATACGTATTTTAAAAACAATAGTCAAGTCTTCCAATGTATTTGTTAGTGAAACCCAAGAGATAGCTTTATTTTATCTTTGTTTATTCAAATATTGAGTGCATATGTCTTATAACTTTAGTAGTAAAGTATTCTAATGACTTGCTTATGACACACCATAGAATGTATGATGTTTAGCACCTTGGACACTGTAGCTTATTTACTTAAATATCTGATAAATTGTGGTACTGGAACGAATAGACTGGTTAGCACAGTAGGTAAGGTGTAGGGTTTGTACTATCAAATTAAGACTGTCATTGGTTTGAATACCATGTAAGCATATATTTATTTTACAAGTCTGCATTGTGGTATGTGGCTCTATAATATGAATGCATATGTCTTTTAACAACAATAGTCGTCTTCCAATGGACTTGTTAGTGAAACCCAATAGATAGCTTTATATTCTCTTTGTTTACTGAAATATTGAATGCATATGTCTTATAACTTTAGTAGTAAAGTATTCTAATGACTTGCTTATGACACCCCATAGAATATATCATGTTTAGTTACTTGGACACTGTAGCTGATTTACTTAAATTTCTGATAAATTGTGTGGCTTCAATGCAGATTGTTTGGCACAGTTGGTAAGGAGTTGATTTTGCACTATCAAATTAAGACTGCCATTGGTTTGAATCCCATGTAAGCATGTTTTTATTTTACTAGTGTGGTTTGTGGCTCTATACAATGTAATGCATATGTATTTTAACAACAATAGTCAAGTCTTCCAATGTATTTGTTAGTGAAACCCAAGAGATAGCTTTATTTTATCTTTGTTTATTCAAATATTGAGTGCATATGTCTTAAAACTTTAGTAGTAAAGTATTCTAATGACTTGCTTATGAAACCCCATAGAATATATGATGTTTAGCACCTTGGACACTGTAGCTTATTTACTTAAATCTCTGATAAATTGCCTGACTGGTGTGAATATTCTGGTTAGCACAGTAAGTAAGGTGTTGGGTTTGCACTATCAAATTAAGACTGTCATTGGTTCGAATACCATGTAAGCATGTATTTATATTACAAGTCTGCATTGTGGTTTGTGGCTCTATAATATGAATGCATGTGTCTTTTAACAACAATAGTCGTCTTCCAATGGACGTGTTAGTGAAACCCAATAGATAGCTTTATTTTCTCTTTGTTTACTGAAATATTGAATGCATATGTCTTATAACTTTAGTAGTAAAGTATTCTAATGACTTGCTTATGACACCCCATAGAATATATCATGTTTAGTTACTTGGACACTGTAGCTGATTTACTTAAATTTCTGATTAATTGTTCAGCTGGTATGCAGACTGTATGGCACAGTTGGTAAAGTGTTGGGATTGCACTATCAAATTAAGACTGCCATTGGTTTTAATCCCATGTAAGCATGTTTTTATTTTACCAGTGTGGTTTGTGGCTCTATACAATGTAATGCATATGTATTTTAAAAACAATAGTCAAGTCTTCCAATGTATTTGTTAGTGAAACCCAAGAGATAGCTTTATTTTATCTTTGTTTATTCAAATATTGAGTGCATATGTCTTATAACTTTAGTAGTAAAGTATTCTAATGACTTGCTTATGACACACCATAGAATATATGATGTTTAGCACCTTGGACACTGTAGCTTATTTACTTAAATCTCTGATAAATTGTGTGACTGGTACGAATAGACTGGTTAGCACAGTAAGTAAGGTGTTGGGTTTGCACTTTCAAATTAAGACTGTCATTGGTTCGAATACCATGTAAGCATGTATTTATATTACAAGTCTGCATTGTGGTTTGTGGCTCTATAATATGAATGCATGTGTCTTTTAACAACAATAGTCAAGTCTTCCAATGGACTTGTTAGTGAAACCCAATAGATAGCTTTATTTTCTCTTTGTTTTCTGAAATATTGAATGCATATTTCTTATAACTTTAATAGTAAAGTGTTCTAATGACTTGCTTATGACACCCCATAGAATATATCATGTTTAGTTACTTGGACACTGTAGCTGATTTACTTAAATTTCTGATTAATTGTGTAGCTTGTATGCAGACTGTTTGGCACAGTTGGTAAGGTGTTGGGATTGCACTATCAAATTAAGACTGCCATTGGTTTTAATCCCATGTAAGCATGTTTTTATTTTACTAGTGTGGTTTGTGGCTCTATACAATATAATGCATATGTATTTTAACAACAATAGTCAAGTCTTCCAATGTATTTGTTAGTGAAACCCAAGAGATAGCTTTATTTTATCTTTGTTTATTCAAATATTGAGTGCTTATGTCTTATAACTTTAGTAGTAAAGTATTCTAATGGCTTGCTTATGAAATCCCACAGAATATATGATGTTTAGCACCTTGGACACTGTAGCTTTTTTACTTAAATCCATTTTACTTAAATACCATGTAAGCATGTATTTATTTTACAAGTCTGCATTGTGGTTTGTGGCTCTATAATATGAATGCATATGTCTTTTAACAACAATAGTCGTCTTCCAATGGACGTGTTAGTGAAACCCAATAGATAGCTTTATTTTCTCTTTGTTTACTGAAATATTGCATGCATATATCTTATAACTTTAGTAGTAAAGTATTCTAATGACTTGCTTATGAAACCCCATAGAATATATGATGTTTAGCACCTTGGACACTGTAGCTTATTTACTTAAATCTTTGATAAATTGCCTGACTGGTGTGAATAGACTGGTTAGCACAGTAAGTAAGGTGTTGGGTTTGCACTATCAAATTAAGACTGTCATTGGTTCGAATACCAAGTAAGCATGTATTTATTTTACAAGTCTGCATTGTGGTTTGTGGCTCTGTAATATGAATGCATATGTCTTTTAACAACAATAGTCAAGTGGTCCAATGGAGTCTTAGTGAAACCCAATAGATAGCTTTATTTTCTCTTTGTTTACTGAAATATTGAATGCATATGTTTTATAACTTTAGTAGTAAAGTATTCTAATGACTTGCTTATGACACCCCATAGAATATATCATGTTTAGTTACTTGGACGCTGTAGCTGATTTACTTAAATTTCTGATTAATTATGTGGCTTGTATGCAGACTGTTTAGCACAGTTGGTAAGGTGTTGGGTTTGCACTATCAAATTAAGATTGCCATTGGTTTTAATCCCATGTAAGCATGTTTTTATTTTACCAGTGTGATTGTGGCTATATACAATGTAATGCATACGTATTTTAAAAACAATAGTCAAGTCTTCCAATGTATTTGTTAGTGAAACCCAAGAGATAGCTTTATTTTATCTTTGTTTATTCAAATATTGAGTGCATATGTCTTATAACTTTAGTAGTAAAGTATTCTAATGACTTGCTTATGACACACCATAGAATGTATGATGTTTAGCACCTTGGACACTGTAGCTTATTTACTTAAATATCTGATAAATTGTGGTACTGGAACGAATAGACTGGTTAGCACAGTAGGTAAGGTGTAGGGTTTGTACTATCAAATTAAGACTGTCATTGGTTTGAATACCATGTAAGCATATATTTATTTTACAAGTCTGCATTGTGGTATGTGGCTCTATAATATGAATGCATATGTCTTTTAACAACAATAGTCGTCTTCCAATGGACTTGTTAGTGAAACCCAATAGATAGCTTTATATTCTCTTTGTTTACTGAAATATTGAATGCATATGTCTTATAACTTTAGTAGTAAAGTATTCTAATGACTTGCTTATGACACCCCATAGAATATATCATGTTTAGTTACTTGGACACTGTAGCTGATTTACTTAAATTTCTGATAAATTGTGTGGCTTCAATGCAGATTGTTTGGCACAGTTGGTAAGGAGTTGATTTTGCACTATCAAATTAAGACTGCCATTGGTTTGAATCCCATGTAAGCATGTTTTTATTTTACTAGTGTGGTTTGTGGCTCTATACAATGTAATGCATATGTATTTTAACAACAATAGTCAAGTCTTCCAATGTATTTGTTAGTGAAACCCAAGAGATAGCTTTATTTTATCTTTGTTTATTCAAATATTGAGTGCATATGTCTTAAAACTTTAGTAGTAAAGTATTCTAATGACTTGCTTATGAAACCCCATAGAATATATGATGTTTAGCACCTTGGACACTGTAGCTTATTTACTTAAATCTCTGATAAATTGCCTGACTGGTGTGAATATTCTGGTTAGCACAGTAAGTAAGGTGTTGGGTTTGCACTATCAAATTAAGACTGTCATTGGTTCGAATACCATGTAAGCATGTATTTATATTACAAGTCTGCATTGTGGTTTGTGGCTCTATAATATGAATGCATGTGTCTTTTAACAACAATAGTCGTCTTCCAATGGACGTGTTAGTGAAACCCAATAGATAGCTTTATTTTCTCTTTGTTTACTGAAATATTGAATGCATATGTCTTATAACTTTAGTAGTAAAGTATTCTAATGACTTGCTTATGACACCCCATAGAATATATCATGTTTAGTTACTTGGACACTGTAGCTGATTTACTTAAATTTCTGATTAATTGTTCAGCTGGTATGCAGACTGTATGGCACAGTTGGTAAAGTGTTGGGATTGCACTATCAAATTAAGACTGCCATTGGTTTTAATCCCATGTAAGCATGTTTTTATTTTACCAGTGTGGTTTGTGGCTCTATACAATGTAATGCATATGTATTTTAAAAACAATAGTCAAGTCTTCCAATGTATTTGTTAGTGAAACCCAAGAGATAGCTTTATTTTATCTTTGTTTATTCAAATATTGAGTGCATATGTCTTATAACTTTAGTAGTAAAGTATTCTAATGACTTGCTTATGACACACCATAGAATATATGATGTTTAGCACCTTGGACACTGTAGCTTATTTACTTAAATCTCTGATAAATTGTGTAACTGGTACGAATAGACTGGTTAGCACAGTAAGTAAGGTGTTGGGTTTGCACTTTCAAATTAAGACTGTCATTGGTTCGAATACCATGTAAGCATGTATTTATATTACAAGTCTGCATTGTGGTTTGTGGCTCTATAATATGAATGCATGTGTCTTTTAACAACAATAGTCAAGTCTTCCAATGGACTTGTTAGTGAAACCCAATAGATAGCTTTATTTTCTCTTTGTTTTCTGAAATATTGAATGCATATTTCTTATAACTTTAATAGTAAAGTGTTCTAATGACTTGCTTATGACACCCCATAGAATATATCATGTTTAGTTACTTGGACACTGTAGCTGATTTACTTAAATTTCTGATTAATTGTGTAGCTTGTATGCAGACTGTTTGGCACAGTTGGTAAGGTGTTGGGATTGCACTATCAAATTAAGACTGCCATTGGTTTTAATCCCATGTAAGCATGTTTTTATTTTACTAGTGTGGTTTGTGGCTCTATACAATATAATGCATATGTATTTTAACAACAATAGTCAAGTCTTCCAATGTATTTGTTAGTGAAACCCAAGAGATAGCTTTATTTTATCTTTGTTTATTCAAATATTGAGTGCTTATGTCTTATAACTTTAGTAGTAAAGTATTCTAATGGCTTGCTTATGAAATCCCACAGAATATATGATGTTTAGCACCTTGGACACTGTAGCTTTTTTACTTAAATCCATTTTACTTAAATACCATGTAAGCATGTATTTATTTTACAAGTCTGCATTGTGGTTTGTGGCTCTATAATATGAATGCATATGTCTTTTAACAACAATAGTCGTCTTCCAATGGACGTGTTAGTGAAACCCAATAGATAGCTTTATTTTCTCTTTGTTTACTGAAATATTGCATGCATATATCTTATAACTTTAGTAGTAAAGTATTCTAATGACTTGCTTATGAAACCCCATAGAATATATGATGTTTAGCACCTTGGACACTGTAGCTTATTTACTTAAATCTTTGATAAATTGCCTGACTGGTGTGAATAGACTGGTTAGCACAGTAAGTAAGGTGTTGGGTTTGCACTATCAAATTAAGACTGTCATTGGTTCGAATACCAAGTAAGCATGTATTTATTTTACAAGTCTGCATTGTGGTTTGTGGCTCTGTAATATGAATGCATATGTCTTTTAACAACAATAGTCAAGTGGTCCAATGGAGTCTTAGTGAAACCCAATAGATAGCTTTATTTTCTCTTTGTTTACTGAAATATTGAATGCATATGTTTTATAACTTTAGTAGTAAAGTATTCTAATGACTTGCTTATGACACCCCATAGAATATATCATGTTTAGTTACTTGGACGCTGTAGCTGATTTACTTAAATTTCTGATTAATTATGTGGCTTGTATGCAGACTGTTTAGCACAGTTGGTAAGGTGTTGGGTTTGCACTATCAAATTAAGATTGCCATTGGTTTTAATCCCATGTAAGCATGTTTTTATTTTACCAGTGTGATTGTGGCTATATACAATGTAATGCATACGTATTTTAAAAACAATAGTCAAGTCTTCCAATGTATTTGTTAGTGAAACCCAAGAGATAGCTTTATTTTATCTTTGTTTATTCAAATATTGAGTGCATATGTCTTATAACTTTAGTAGTAAAGTATTCTAATGACTTGCTTATGACACACCATAGAATGTATGATGTTTAGCACCTTGGACACTGTAGCTTATTTACTTAAATCTTTGATAAATTGCCTGACTGGTGTGAATAGACTGGTTAGCACAGTAAGTAAGGTGTTGGGTTTGCACTATCAAATTAAGACTGTCATTGGTTCGAATACCAAGTAAGCATGTATTTATTTTACAAGTCTGCATTGTGGTTTGTGGCTCTGTAATATGAATGCATATGTCTTTAACAACAATAGTCAAGTCGTCCAATGGAGTCTTAGTGAAACCCAATAGATAGCTTTATTTTCTCTTTGTTTACTGAAATATTGAATGCATATGTTTTATAACTTTAGTAGTAAAGTATTCTAATGACTTGCTTATGACACCCCATAGAATATATCATGTTTAGTTACTTGGACACTGTAGCTGATTTACTTAAATTTCTGATAAATTGTGTGGCTTCAATGCAGACTGTTTGGCACAGTTGGTAAGGAGTTGATTTTGCACTATCAAATTAAGACTGCCATTGGTTTGAATCCCATGTAAGCATGTTTTTATTTTACTAGTGTGGTTTGTGGCTCTATACAATGTAATGCATATGTATTTTAACAACAATAGTCAAGTCTTCCAATGTATTTGTTAGTGAAACCCAAGAGATAGCTTTATTTTATCTTTGTTTATTCAAATATTGAGTGCATATGTCTTAAAACTTTAGTAGTAAAGTATTCTAATGACTTGCTTATGAAACCCCATAGAATATATGATGTTTAGCACCTTGGACACTGTAGCTTATTTACTTAAATCTCTGATAAATTGCCTGACTGGTGTGAATATTCTGGTTAGCACAGTAAGTAAGGTGTTGGGTTTGCACTATCAAATTAAGACTGTCATTGGTTCGAATACCATGTAAGCATGTATTTATTTTAAAAGTCTGCATTGTGGTTTGTGGCTCTGTAATATGAATGCATATGTCTTTTAACAACAATAGTCAAGTCTTCCAATGGAGTCTTAGTGAAACCCAATAGATAGCTTTATTTTCTCTTTGTTTACTGAAATATTGAATGCATATGTCTTATATCTTTAGTAGTAAAGTATTCTAATGACTTGCTTATGACACCCCATAGAATATATCATGTTTAGTTACTTGGACACTGTAGCTGATTTACTTAAATGTCTGATTAATTGTGTGGTTTGTATGCAGACTGTTTGGCACAGTTGGTAAGGTGTTGGGTTTGCACTATCAAATTAAGACTGCCATTGGTTTTAATCCCATGTAAACATGATTTTATTTTACTAATGTGGTTTGTGGCTCTATACAATGTAATGCATATGTATTTTAACAACAATAGTCAAGTCTTCCAATGTATTTGTTAGTGAAACCCAAGAGATAGCTTTATTTTATCTTTGTTTATTCAAATATTGAGTGCATATGTCTTAAAACTTTAGTAGTAAAGTATTCTAATGACTTGCTTATGAAACCCCATAGAATATATGATGTTTAGCACCTTGGACACTGTAGCTTATTTACTTAAATCTCTAATAAATTGTGTTAATTGTACGAATAGACTGGTTAGCACAGTAAGTAAGGTGTTGGGTTTGCACTATCAAATTAAGACTGTCATTGGTTCGAATACCATGTAAGCATGTATTTATTTTACAAGTCTGCATTGTGGTTTGTGGCTCTATAATATGAATGCATATGTCTTTTAACAACAATAGTCGTCTTCCACTGGACGTGTTAGTGAAACCCAATAGATAGCTTTATTTTCTCTTTGTTTACTGAAATATTGAATGCATATGTCTTATAACTTTAGTAGTAAAGTATTCTAATGACTTGCTTATGAAACCCCATAGAATATATGATGTTTAGCACCTTGGACACTGTAGCTTATTTACTTAAATCTTTGATAAATTGCCTGACTGGTGTGAATAGACTGGTTAGCACAGTAAGTAAGGTGTTGGGTTTGCACTATCAAATTAAGACTGTCATTGGTTCGAATACCAAGTAAGCATGTATTTATTTTACAAGTCTGCATTGTGGTTTGTGGCTCTGTAATATGAATGCATATGTCTTTTAACAACAATAGTCAAGTGGTCCAATGGAGTCTTAGTGAAACCCAATAGATAGCTTTATTTTCTCTTTGTTTACTGAAATATTGAATGCATATGTTTTATAACTTTAGTAGTAAAGTATTCTAATGACTTGCTTATGACACCCCATAGAATATATCATGTTTAGTTACTTGGACGCTGTAGCTGATTTACTTAAATTTCTGATTAATTATGTGGCTTGTATGCAGACTGTTTAGCACAGTTGGTAAGGTGTTGGGTTTGCACTATCAAATTAAGATTGCCATTGGTTTTAATCCCATGTAAGCATGTTTTTATTTTACCAGTGTGATTGTGGCTATATACAATGTAATGCATACGTATTTTAAAAACAATAGTCAAGTCTTCCAATGTATTTGTTAGTGAAACCCAAGAGATAGCTTTATTTTATCTTTGTTTATTCAAATATTGAGTGCATATGTCTTATAACTTTAGTAGTAAAGTATTCTAATGACTTGCTTATGACACACCATAGAATGTATGATGTTTAGCACCTTGGACACTGTAGCTGATTTACTTAAATATCTGATAAATTGTGGTACTGGAACGAATAGACTGGTTAGCACAGTAGGTAAGGTGTAGGGTTTGCACTATCAAATTAAGACTGTCATTGGTTTGAATACCATGTAAGCATGTATTTATTTTACAAGTCTGCATTGTGGTTTGTGGCTCTATAATATGAATGCATATGTCTTTTAACAACAATAGTCAAGTCTTCCAATGGACTTTTTAGTGAAACCCAATAGATAGCTTTATTTTCTCTTTGTTTACTCAAATATTAAATGCATATGTCTTATAACTTTAATAGTAAAGTGTTCTAATGTCTTGCTTATGACACCCCATAGAATATATCATGTTTAGTTACTTGGACACTGTAGCTGATTTACTTAAATTTCTTATTAATTGGGTTGTTTGCATGCAGACTGTTTGGCACAGTTGGTAAGGTGTTGGGTTTGCATTATCAAATTAAGACTGTCATTGGTTCGAATACCATGTAAGCATATATTTATTTTACAAGTCTGCATTGTGGTATGTGGCTCTATAATATGAATGCATATGTCTTTTAACAACAATAGTCGTCTTCCAATGGACTTGTTAGTGAAACCCAATAGATAGCTTTATATTCTCTTTGTTTACTGAAATATTGAATGCATATGTCTTATAACTTTAGTAGTAAAGTATTCTAATGACTTGCTTATGACACCCCATAGAATATATCATGTTTAGTTACTTGGACACTGTAGCTGATTTACTTAAATTTCTGATAAATTGTGTGGCTTCAATGCAGACTGTTTGGCACAGTTGGTAAGGAGTTGGTTTTGCACTATCAAATTAAGACTGCCATTGGTTTGAATCCCATGTAAGCATGTTTTTATTTTACTAGTGTGGTTTGTGGCTCTATACAATGTAATGCATATGTATTTTAACAACAATAGTCAAGTCTTCCAATGTATTTGTTAGTGAAACCCAAGAGATAGCTTTATTTTATCTTTGTTTATTCAAATATTGAGTGCATATGTCTTAAAACTTTAGTAGTAAAGTATTCTAATGACTTGCTTATGAAACCCCATAGAATATATGATGTTTAGCACCTTGGACACTGTAGCTTATTTACTTAAATCTCTAATAAATTGTGTTAACTGTACGAATAGACTGGTTAGCACAGTAAGTAAGGTGTTGGGTTTGCACTATCAAATTAAGACTGTCATTGGTTCGAATACCATGTAAGCATGTATTTATTTTACAAGTCTGCATTGTGGTTTGTGGCTCTATAATATGAATGCATATGTCTTTTAACAACAATAGTCGTCTTCCACTGGACGTGTTAGTGAAACCCAATAGATAGCTTTATTTTCTCTTTGTTTACTGAAATATTGAATGCATATGTCTTATAACTTTAGTAGTAAAGTATTCTAATGACTTGCTTATGACACCCCATAGAATATATCATGTTTAGTTACTTGGACACTGTAGCTGATTTACTTAAATTTCTGATTAATTGTTCAGCTGGTGTGCAGACTGTATGGCTCAGTTGGTAAGGTGTTGGGTTTGCACTATCAAATTAAGACTGTCATTGTTTTTAATCCCATGTAAGCATGTTTTTATTTTACCAGTGTGGTTTGTGGCTCTATACAATGTAATGCATATGTATTTTAAAAACAATAGTCAAGCCTTCCAATGTATTTGTTAGTGAAACCCAATAGATAGCTTTATTTTCTCTTTGTTTACTGAAATATTGAATGCATATGTCTTATAACTTTAGTAGTAAAGTATTCTAATGACTTGCTTATGACACCCCATAGAATATATCATGTTTAGTTACTTGGACACTGTAGCTTATTTACTTAAATTTCTGATTAATTGTTCAGCTGGTATGCAGACTGTATGGCACAGTTGGTAAGGTGTTGGGTTTGCCCTATCAAATTAAGACTGCCATTGGTTTTAATCCCATGTAAGCATGTTTTTATTTTTCCTGTGTGGTTTGTGGCTCTATACAATGTAATGCATATGTATTTTAAAAACAATAGTCAAGTCTTCCAATGTATTTGTTAGTGAAACCCAAGAGATAGCTTTATTTTATCTTTGTTTATTCAAATATTGAGTGCATATGTCTTATAACTTTAGTAGTAAAGTATTCTAATGACTTGCTTATGACACACCATAGAATATATGATGTTTAGCACCTTGGACACTGTAGCTTATTTACTTAAATCTCTGATAAATTGTGTGACTGGTATGAATAGACTGGTTAGCACAGTAGGTAAGGTGTAGGGTTTGCACTATCAAATTAAGACTGTCATTGGTTCGAATACCATGTAAGCATGTATTTATTTTACAAGTCTGCATTGTGGTTTGTCGCTCTATAATATGAATGCATATGTCTTTTAACAACAATAGTCAAGTCTTCCAATGGACTTGTTAGTGAAACCCAATAGATAGCTTTATTTTCTCTTTGTTTACTGAAATATTGAATGCATATGTCTTGTAACTTTAGTAGTAAAGTATTCTAATGACTTGCTTATGACACCCCATAGAATATATCATGTTTAGTTACTTGGACACTGTAGCTGATTTACTTAAATTTCTGATTAATTGTGTAGCTTGTATGCAGACTGTTTGGCACAGTTGGTAAGGTGTTGGGATTGCACTATCAAATTAAGACTGCCATTGGTTTTAATCCCATGTAAGCATGTTTTTATTTTACTAGTGTGGTTTGTGGCTCTATACAATATAATGCATATGTATTTTAACAACAATAGTCAAGTCTTCCAATGTATTTGTTAGTGAAACCCAAGAGATAGCTTTATTTTATCTTTGTTTATTCAAATATTGAGTGCTTATGTCTTAGAACTTTAGTAGTAAAGTATTCTAATGGCTTGCTTATGAAATCCCACAGAATATATGATGTTTAGCACCTTGGACACTGTAACTTTTTTACTTAAATCCATTTTACTTAAATACCATGTAAGCATGTATTTATTTTACAAGTCTGCATTGTGGTTTGTGGCTCTATAATATGAATGCATATGTCTTTTAACAACAATAGTCGTCTTCCAATGGACGTGTTAGTGAAACCCAATAGATAGCTTTATTTTCTCTTTGTTTACTGAAATATTGCATGCATATATCTTATAACTTTAGTAGTAAAGTATTCTAATGACTTGCTTATGAAACCCCATAGAATGTATGATGTTTAGCACCTTGGACACTGTAGCTTATTTACTTAAATCTTTGATAAATTGCCTGACTGGTGTGAATAGACTGGTTAGCACAGTAAGTAAGGTGTTGGGTTTGCACTATCAAATTAAGACTGTCATTGGTTCGAATACCAAGTAAGCATGTATTTATTTTACAAGTCTGCATTGTGGTTTGTGGCTCTGTAATATGAATGCATATGTCTTTAACAACAATAGTCAAGTCGTCCAATGGAGTCTTAGTGAAACCCAATAGATAGCTTTATTTTCTCTTTGTTTACTGAAATATTGAATGCATATGTTTTATAACTTTAGTAGTAAAGTATTCTAATGACTTGCTTATGACACCCCATAGAATATATCATGTTTAGTTACTTGGACACTGTAGCTGATTTACTTAAATTTCTGATTAATTGTGTGGCTTGTATGCAGACTGTTTAGCACAGTTGGTAAGGTGTTGGGTTTGCACTATCAAATTAAGATTGCCATTGGTTTTAATCCCATGTAAGCATGTTTTTATTTTACCAGTGTGATTGTGGCTATATACAATGTAATGCATACGTATTTTAAAAACAATAGTCAAGTCTTCCAATGTATTTGTTAGTGAAACCCAAGAGATAGCTTTATTTTCTCTTTGTTTACTGAAATATTGAATGCATATGTCTTATAACTTTAGTAGTAAAGTATTCTAATGACTTGCTTATGACACCCCATAGAATATATGATGTTTAGCACCTTGGACACTAGCTTATTTACTTAAATCTCTAATAAATTGCGTCTCTGATATGTATAGACTGGTTAGTACAGTTGGTAAGGTGTTGTGTTTGCACTATCATATTAAGACTGTCATTGGTATGAATCCCATGTATGCATGTTTCTATTTTACTAGTCTGCATTGTGGTTTGTGGCTCTGTAATATGAATGCATATGTCTTTAAACAACAATAGTCAAGTCTTCCAATGGAGTCTTAGTGAAACCCAAGAGATAGCTTTATTTTATCTTTGTTTATTCAAATATTGAATGCATATGTCTTATAACTTTGGTAGTAAAGTATTCTAATGACTTGCTTATGACACCCCATAGAATATATGATGTTTAGCACCTTGGACACTGTAGCTTATTTACTTAAATCTCTGATAAATTGTGTGACTGGTATGAATAGACTGGTTAGTACAGTTGGTAAGGTGTAGGGTTTACACTATCAAATTAAGACTGTCATTGGTTCGAATACCATGTAAGCATATATTTGTTTTACAAGTCTGCATTGTGGTTTGTGGCTCTATAATATGAATGCATATGTCTTTTAACAACAATAGTTGTCTTCCAATGGACTTGTTAGTGAAACCCAATAGATAGCTTTATTTTCTCTTTGTTTACTGAAATATTGAATGCATATGTCTTATAACTTTAGTAGTAAAGTATTCTAATGACTTGCTTATGACACGCCATAGAATATATCATGTTTAGTACCTTGGACACTGTAGCTGATTTACTTAAATTTCTGATTAATTGTGTGGCTTGTATGCAGACTCTTTGGCACAGTTGGTAAGGTGTTGCATTTGCACTATTAAATTAAGACTGTCTTTGTTTGAATCCAATGTAAGCATGTTTCTAGTTTACTAGTCTGCATTGTGGTTTGTGGCTCTGTAATATGAATGCATATGTCTTTTAACAACAATAGTCAAGTCTTTCAATGGAGTCTTAGTGAAACCCAATAGATATCTTTATTTTCTCTTTGTTTACTGAAATATTGAATGCATATGTCTTCTAACTTTAGTAGTAAAGTATTCTAATGACTTGCTTATGACACCCCATAGAATATATCATGTTTAGTACCTTGTACACTGTAGCTGATTTACTTAAATTTCTGATTAATTGTGAGGTTTGTATGCAGACTGTTTGGCACAGTTGGTAAGGTGTTGGGTTTGCACTATCAAATTAAGACTGCCATGGATATGAATCCCATGTAAACATGTTTTTATTTTACTAGTGTGGTTTGTGGCTCTATACAATGTGATGCATATGTATTTTAACAACAATAGTCAAGTCTTCCAATGTATTTGTTAGTGAAACTAAAGAGATAGATTTTTTTTATCTTTGTTTACTGAAATATTGAATGCATATGTCTTAAAACTTTAGTAGTAAAGTATTCTAATGACTTGCTTATGACACCCCATAGAATATATCATGGTTAGTTACTTGGACACTGTAGACGATTTACTTAAATTTCTGATTAATTGTGCAGCTTGTATGCGGACTGTTTGGCACAGTTGGTAAGGTGTTGGGTTTGCACTATCAAATTAAGACTACCATTGGTTAGAAACCCATGTAAGCATGTTTTTATTTTACTAGTGTGGTTTGTGGCTCTATACAATGTAATGCATATATATTTTAACAACAATAGTCAAGTCTTCCAATGTATTTGTTAGTGAAACCCAAGAGATAGCTTTATTTTATCTTTGTTTATTCAAATATTGAATGCATATGTCTTATAACTTTAGTAGTAAAGTATTCTAATGACTTGCTTATGACACGCCATAGAATATATCATGTTTAGTACCTTGGACACTGTAGCTGATTTACTTAAATTTCTGATTAATTGTGTAGCTTGTATGCAGACTCTTTGGCACAGTTGGTAAGGTGTTGCATTTGCACTATCAAATTAAGACTGTCTTTGTTTGAATCCAATGTAAGCATGTTTCTAGTTTACTAGTCTGCATTGTGGTTTGTGGCTCTGTAATATGAATGCATATGTTTTTAACAACAATAGTCAAGTCTTTCAATGGAGTCTTAGTGAAACCCAATAGATATCTTTATTTTCTCTTTGTTTACTGAAATATTGAATGCATATGTCTTATAACTTTAGTAGTAAAGTATTCTAATGACTTGCTTATGACACCCCATAGAATATATCATGTTTAGTACCTTGTACACTGTAGCTGATTTACTTAAATTTCTGATTAATTGTGTTGCTTGTATGCAGACTGTTTGGCACAGTTGGTAAGGTGTTGGGTTTGCACTATCAAATTAAGACTGCCATTGGTATGTATCCCATGTAAGTAAGTTTTTATTTTACTAGTGTGGTTTGTGGCTCTATACAATGTAATGCATATGTATTTTAACAACAATAGTCAAGTCTTCCAATGTATTTGTTAGTGAAACCCAAGAGATAGCTTTATTTTATCTTTGTTTACTGAAATATTGAATGCATATGTCTTAAAACTTTAGTAGTAAAGTATTCTAATGACTTGCTTATGACACCCCATAGAATATATCATGGTTAGTTACTTGGACACTGTAGACGATTTACTTAAATTTCTGATTAATTGTGCGGCTTGTATGCAGACTGTTTGGCACAGTTGGTAAGGTGTTGGGTTTGCACTATCAAATTAAGACTACCATTGGTTAGAAACCCATGTAAGCATGTTTTTATTTTACTAGTGTGGTTTGTGGCTCTATACAATGTAATGCATATATATTTTAACAACAATAGTCAAGTCTTCCAATGTATTTGTTAGTGAAACCCAAGAGATAGCTTTATTTTATCTTTGTTTATTCAAATATTGAATGCATATGTCTTATAACTTTAGTAGTAAAGTATTCTAATGACTTGCTTATGACACCCCATAGAATATATGATGTTTAGCACCTTGGACACTAGCTTATTTACTTAAATCTCTAATAAATTGCGTCTCTGATATGTATAGACTGGTTAGTACAGTTGGTAAGGTGTTGTGTTTGCACTATCATATTAAGACTGTCATTGGTATGAATCCCATGTATGCATGTTTCTATTTTACTAGTCTGCATTGTGGTTTGTGGCTCTGTAATATGAATGCATATGTCTTTAAACAACAATAGTCAAGTCTTCCAATGGAGTCTTAGTGAAACCCAAGAGATAGCTTTATTTTATCTTTGTTTATTCAAATATTGAATGCATATGTCTTATAACTTTGGTAGTAAAGTATTCTAATGACTTGCTTATGACACCCCATAGAATATATGATGTTTAGCACCTTGGACACTGTAGCTTATTTACTTAAATCTCTGATAAATTGTGTGACTGGTATGAATAGACTGGTTAGTACAGTTGGTAAGGTGTAGGGTTTACACTATCAAATTAAGACTGTCATTGGTTCGAATACCATGTAAGCATATATTTGTTTTACAAGTCTGCATTGTGGTTTGTGGCTCTATAATATGAATGCATATGTCTTTTAACAACAATAGTTGTCTTCCAATGGACTTGTTAGTGAAACCCAATAGATAGCTTTATTTTCTCTTTTTTTACTGAAATATTGAATGCATATGTCTTATAACTTTAGTAGTAAAGTATTCTAATGACTTGCTTATGACACCCCATAGAATATATCATGTTTAGTACCTTGGACACTGTAGCTGATTTACTTAAATTTCTGATTAATTGTGTGGCTTGTATGCAGACTCTTTGGCACAGTTGGTAAGGTGTTGCATTTGCACTATCAAATTAAGACTGTCTTTGTTTGAATCCAATGTAAGCATGTTTCTAGTTTACTAGTCTGCATTGTGGTTTGTTGCTTTGTAATATGAATGCATATATCTTTTAACAACAATAGTCAAGTCTTTCAATGGAGTCTTAGTGAAACCCAATAGATATCTTTATTTTCTCTTTGTTTACTGAAATATTGAATGCATATGTCTTATAACTTTAGTAGTAAAGTATTCTAATGACTTGCTTATGACACCCCATAGAATATATCATGTTTAGTACCTTGTACACTGTAGCTGATTTACTTAAATTTCTGATTAATTGTGAGGTTTGTATGCAGACTGTTTGGCACAGTTGGTAAGGTGTTGGGTTTGCACTATCAAATTAAGACTGCCATTGGTATGAATCTTATGTAAGCATGTTTTTATTTTACTAGTGTGGTTTGTGGCTCTATACAATGTAATGCATATGTATTTTAACAACAATAGTCAAGTCTTCCAATGTATTTGTTAGTGAAACCCAAGAGATAGCTTTATTTTATCTTTGTTTACTGAAATATTGAATGCATATGTCTTAAAACTTTAGTAGCAAAGTATTCTAATGACTTGCTTATGACACCCCATAGAATATATCATGGTTAGTTACTTGGACACTGTAGACGATTTACTTAAATTTCTGATTAATTGTGCAGCTTGTATGCAGACTGTTTGGCACAGTTGGTAAGGTGTTGGGTTTGCACTATCAA
This sequence comes from Pseudophryne corroboree, assembly GCF_028390025.1. NCBI lineage: Eukaryota > Metazoa > Chordata > Amphibia > Anura > Myobatrachidae > Pseudophryne > Pseudophryne corroboree. The sequence continues at coordinate 185,801,672 of NC_086453.1, read as the reverse complement.
ATTAAGACTACCATTGTTTAGAAACCCATGTAAGCATGTTTTTATTTTACTAGTGTGGTTTGTGGCTCTATACAATGTAATGCATATATATTTTAACAACAATAGTCAAGTCTTCCAATGTATTTGTTAGTGAAACCCAAGAGATAGCTTTATTTTATCTTTGTTTATTCAAATATTGAATGCATATGTCTTATAACTTTATTAGTAAAGTATTCTAATGACATGCTTATGACACCCCATAGAATATATGATGTTTAGCACCTTGGACACTAGCTTATTTACTTAAATCTCTAATAAATTGCGTCTCTGATATGTATAGACTGGTTAGTACAGTTGGTAAGGTGTTGTGTTTGCACTATCATATTAAGACCGTCATTGGTATGAATCCCATGTATGCATGTTTCTATTTTACTAGTCTGCATTGTGGTTTGTGGCTCTGTAATATGAATGCATATGTCTTTTAACAACAATAGTCAAGTCTTCCAATGTATTTGTTAGTGAAACCCAAGAGATAGCTTTATTTTATCTTTGTTTATTCAAATATTGAATGCATATGTCTTATAACTTTAGTAGTAAAGTATTCTAATGACTTGCTTATGACACCCCATAGAATATATGATGTTTAGCACCTTGGACACTAGCTTATTTACTTAAATCTCTAATAAATTGCGTCTCTGATATGTATAGACTGGTTAGTACAGTTGGTAAGGTGTTGGGTTTACACTATCAAATTAAGACTGTCGTTGGTATGAATCTCATGTAAGCCTGTTTCTATTTTACTAGTCTGCATTGTGGTTTGTGGCTCTGAAATATGAATGCATATGTCTTTAAACAACAATAGTCAAGTCTTCCAATGGAGTCTTAGTGAAACCCAAGAGATAGCTTTATTTTATCTTTGTTTATTCAAATATTGAATGCATATGTCTTATAACTTTGGTAGTAAAGTATTCTAATGACTTGCTTATTACACCCCATAGAATATATGATGTTTAGCACCTTGGACACTGTAGCTTATTTTCTTAAATCTCTGATAAATTGTGTGACTGGTATGAATAGACTGGTTAGTACAGTTGGTAAGGTGTAGGGTTTACGCTATCAAATTAAGACTGTCATTAGTTCGAATACCATGTAAGCATATATTTGTTTTACAAGTCTGCATTGTGGTTTGTGGCTCTATAATATGAATGCATATGTCTTTTAACAACAATAGTTGTCTTCCAATGGACTTGTTAGTGAAACCCAATAGATAGCTTTATTTTCTCTTTGTTTACTGAAATATTGAATGCATATGTCTTATAACTTTAGTAGTAAAGTATTCTAATGACTTGCTTATGACACACCATAGAATATATCATGTTTAGTACCTTGGACACTGTAGCTGATTTACTTAAATTTCTGATTAATTGTGTGGCTTGTATGCAGACTCTTTGGCACAGTTGGTAAGGTGTTGCATTTGCACTATCAAATTAAGACTGTCTTTGTTTGAATCCAATGTAAGCATGTTTCTAGTTTACTAGTCTGCATTGTGGTTTGTGGCTTTGTAATATGAATGCATATGTCTTTTAACAACAATAGTCAAGTCTTTCAATGGAGTCTTAGTGAAACCCAATAGATATCTTTATTTTCTCTTTGTTTACTGAAATATTGAATGCATATGTCTTATAACTTTAGTAGTAAAGTATTCTAATGACTTGCTTATGACACCCCATAGAATATATCATGTTTAGTACCTTGTACACTGTAGCTGATTTACTTAAATTTCTGATTAATTGTGAGGTTTGTATGCAGACTGTTTGGCACAGTTGGTAAGGTGTTGGGTTTGCACTATCAAATTAAGACTGCCATTGGTATGAATCTTATGTAAGCATGTTTTTATTTTACTAGTGTGGTTTGTGGCTCTATACAATGTAATGCATATGTATTTTAACAACAATAGTCAAGTCTTCCAATGTATTTGTTAGTGAAACCCAAGAGATAGCTATATTTTATCTTTGTTTACTGAAATATTGAATGCATATGTCTTAAAACTTTAGTAGCAAAGTATTCTAATGACTTGCTTATGACACCCCATAGAATATATCATGGTTAGTTACTTGGACACTGTAGACGATTTACTTAAATTTCTGATTAATTGTACAGCTTGTATGCAGACTGTTTGGCACAGTTGGTAAGGTGTTGGGTTTGCACTATCAAATTAAGACTACCATTGTTTAGAAACCCATGTAAGCATGTTTTTATTTTACTAGTGTGGTTTGTGGCTCTATACAATGTAATGCATATATATTTTAACAACAATTGTCAAGTCTTCCAATGTATTTGTTAGTGAAACCCAAGAGATAGCTTTATTTTATCTTTGTTTATTCAAATATTGAATGCATATGTCTTATAACTTTAGTAGTAAAGTATTCTAATGACTTGCTTATGACACCCCATAGAATATATGATGTTTAGCACCTTGGACACTAGCTTATTTACTTAAATCTCTAATAAATTGCGTCTCTGGTATGTATAGATTGGTTAGTACAGTTGGTAAGGTGTTGGGTTTACACTATCAAATTAAGACCGTCGTTGGTTTGAATACCATGTAAGCATGTTTCTAGTTTACTAGTCTGCATTGTGGTTTGTGGCTCTGTAATATGAATGCATATGTCTTTTAACAACAATAGTCAAGTCTTCCAATGGAGTTTTAGTGAAACCCAATAGATAGCTTTATTTTATCTTTGTTTACTGAAATATTGAATGCATATGTCATAACTTTAGTAGTAAAGTATTCTAATGACTGGCTTATGACACGCCATAGAATATATCATGTTTAGTACCTTGGACACTGTGGCTGATTTACTAAAATTTCTGATTAATTGGGTGGCTTGTATGCAGACTGTTTGGCACAATTGGTAAGGTGTTGGGTTTGCACTATCAAATTAATACTGCCATTGGTTTGAATCCCATGTAAGCATGTTTTTATTTTACTAGTGTGGTTTGTGGCTCTATACAATGTAATGCATATGTATTTTAACAACAATAGTCAAGTCTTCCAATGTATTTGTTAGTTAAACCAAATAGATAGCTTTATTTTATCTTTGTTTATTCAAATATTGAATGCATATTAGAGATGAGCGCCTGAAATTTTTCGGGTTTTGTGTTTTGGTTTTGGGTTCGGTTCCGCGGCCGTGTTTTGGGTTCGACCGCGTTTTGGCAAAACCTCACCGAATTTTTTTTGTCGGATTCGGGTGTGTTTTGGATTCGGGTGTTTTTTTCAAAAAACCCTAAAAAACATCTTAAAACATTGAATTTGGGGGTCATTTTGATCCCATAGTATTATTAACCTCAATAACCATAATTAACACTCATTTTCAGTCTATTCTGAACACCTTACACCTCACAATATTATTTTTAGTCCTAAAATTTGCACCGAGGTCGCTGGATGACTAAGCTCAGCGACCCTAGTGGCCGACACAAACACCGGGCCCATCTAGGAGTGGCACTGCAGTGTCACGCAGGATGTCCCTTCCAAAAAACCCTCCCCAAACAGCACATGACGCAAAGAAAAAAAGAGGCGCAATGAGGTAGCTGTGTGAGTAAGATTAGCGACCCTAGTGGCCGACACAAACACCGGGCCCATCTAGGAGTGGCACTGCAGTGTCACGCAGGATGTCCCTTCCAAAAAACCCTCCCCAAACAGCACATGACGCAAAGAAAAAAAGAGGCGCAATGAGGTAGCTGACTGTGTGAGAAAGATAAGCGACCCTAGTGGCCGACACAAACACCGGGCCCATCTAGGAGTGGCACTGCAGTGTCACGCAGGATGTCCCTTCCAAAAAACCCTCCCCAAACAGCACATGATGCAAAGAAAAAAAGAGGCGCAATGAGGTAGCTGTGTGAGTAAGATTAGCGACCCTAGTGGCCGACACAAACACCTGGCCCATCTAGGAGTGGCACTGCAGTGTCACGCAGGATGTCCCTTCCAAAAAACCCTCCCCAAACAGCACATGACGCAAAGAAAAAAAGAGGCGCAATGAGGTAGCTGACTGTGTGAGAAAGATAAGCGACCCTAGTGGCCGACACAAACACCGGGCCCATCTAGGAGTGGCACTGCAGTGTCACGCAGGATGTCCCTTCCAAAAAACCCTCCCCAAACAGCACATGACGCAAAGAAAAAAAGAGGCGCAATGAGGTAGCTGACTGTGTGAGAAAGATAAGCGACCCTAGTGGCCGACACAAACACCGGGCCCATCTAGGAGTGGCACTGCAGTGTCACGCAGGATGTCCCTTCCAAAAAACCCTCCCCAAACAGCACATGACGCAAAGAAAAATAAAAGAAAAAAGAGGTGCAAGATGGAATTGTCCTTGGGCCCTTCCCACCCACCCTTATGTTGTATAAACAAAACAGGACATGCACACTTTAACCAACCCATCATTTCAGTGACAGGGTCTGCCACACGACTGTGACTGAAATGACGGGTTGGTTTGGACCCCCACCAAAAAAGAAGCAATTAATCTCTCCTTGCACAAACTGGCTCTACAGAGGCAAGATGTCCACCTCATCATCATCCTCCGATATATCACCGTGTACATCCCCCTCCTCACAGATTATCAATTCGTCCCCACTGGAATCCACCATGTCAGCTCCCTGTGTATTTTGTGGAGGCAATTGCTGCTGGTCAATGTCTCCGCGGAGGAATTGATTATAATTCATTTTAATGAACATCATCTTCTCCACATTTTCTGGATGTAACCTCGTACGCCGATTGCTGACAAGGTGAGCGGCGGCACTAAACACTCTTTCGGAGTACACACTTGTGGGAGGGCAACTTAGGTAGAATAAAGCCAGTTTGTGCAAGGGCCTCCAAATTGCCTCTTTTTCCTGCCAGTATAAGTACGGACTGTGTGACGTGCCTACTTGGATGCGGTCACTCATATAATCCTCCACCATTCTATCAATGGTGAGAGAATCATATGCAGTGACAGTAGACGACATGTCCGTAATGGTTGTCAGGTCCTTCAGTCCGGACCAGATGTCAGCATCAGCAGTCGCTCCAGACTGCCCTGCATCACCGCCAGCGGGTGGGCTCGGAATTCGGATTTGGGATTTCGAAGAATGCACAGTTCTTTGCTGTGCTGCTTTTGCCAGCTTGAGTCTTTTCATTTTTCTAGCGAGAGGCTGAGTGCTTCCATCCTCATGTGAAGCTGAACCACTAGCCATGAACATAGGCCAGGGCCTCAGCCGTTCCTTGCCACTCCGTGTGGTAAATGGCATATTGGCAAGTTTACGCTTCTCCTCCGACAATTTTATTTTAGGTTTTGGAGTCCTTTTTTTTCTGATATTTGGTGTTTTGGATTTGACATGCTCTGTACTATGACATTGGGCATCGGCCTTGGCAGACGACGTTGCTGGCATTTCATCGTCTCGGCCATGACTAGTGGCAGCAGCTTCAGCACGAGGTGGAAGTGGATCTTGATCTTTCCCTAATTTTGGAACCTCAACTTTTTTGTTCTCCATATTTTATAGGCAGAACAAAAAGGCACCTCAGGTAAACAATGGAGATGGATGGATTGGATACTAGTATACAATTATGGACGGACTGCCACGGTTAGGTGGTATAAAAAAACCACGGTTAGGTGGTATATAATACAATTATGGATGGACGGACTGCCTGCCGAGTTCCGACACAGAGGTAGCCACAGCCGTGAACTACCGCACTGTACACTGGTTGATAAAGAGATAGTAGTATACTCGTAACAACTAGTATGACACTATGACGACGGTATAAAGAATGAAAAAAAAACCACGGTTAGGTGGTATATATTATAATAATAATACAATTATGGATGGACGGACTGCCTGCCGACTGCCGACACAGAGGTAGCCACAGCCGTGAACTACCGCACTGTACACTGGTTGATAAAGAGATAGTAGTATACTCGTAACAACTAGTATGACACTATGACGACGGTATAAAGAATGAAAAAAAAACCACGGTTAGGTGGTATATATTATAATAATAATACAATTATGGATGGACGGACTGCCTGCCGACTGCCGACACAGAGGTAGCCACAGCCGTGAACTACCGCACTGTACACTGGTTGATAAAGAGATAGTAGTATACTCGTAACAACTAGTATGACACTATGACGACGGTATAAAGAATGAAAAAAAAACCACGGTTAGGTGGTATATATTATAATAATAATACAATTATGGATGGACGGACTGCCTGCCGACTGCCGACACAGAGGTAGCCACAGCCGTGAACTACCGCACTGTACACTGGTTGATAAAGAGATAGTAGTATACTCGTAACAACTAGTATGACACTATGACGACGGTATAAAGAATGAAAAAAAAACCACGGTTAGGTGGTATATATTATAATAATAATACAATTATGGATGGACGGACTGCCTGCCGACTGCCGACACAGAGGTAGCCACAGCCGTGAACTACCGCACTGTACACTGGTTGATAAAGAGATAGTAGTATACTCGTAACAACTAGTATGACACTATGACGACGGTATAAAGAATGAAAAAAAAACCACGGTTAGGTGGTATATATTATAATAATAATACAATTATGGATGGACGGACTGCCTGCCGAGTTCCGACACAGAGGTAGCCACAGCCGTGAACTACCGCACTGTACACTGGTTGATAAAGAGATAGTAGTATACTCGTAACAACTAGTATGACACTATGACGACGGTATAAAGAATGAAAAAAAAACCACGGTTAGGTGGTATATATTATAATAATAATACAATTATGGATGGACGGACTGCCTGCCGACTGCCGACACAGAGGTAGCCACAGCCGTGAACTACCGCACTGTACACTGGTTGATAAAGAGATAGTAGTATACTCGTAACAACTAGTATGACACTATGACGACGGTATAAAGAAAGAAAAAAAAATACCACAGTTAGGTGGTATATATTATAATAATAATACAATTATGGATGGACGGACTGCCTGCCGACTGCCGACACAGAGGTAGCCACAGCCGTGAACTACCGCACTGTACACTGGTTGATAAAGAGATAGTAGTATACTCGTAACAACTAGTATGACACTATGACGGTATAAAGAATGAAAAAAAAACCACGGTTAGGTGGTATATATTATAATAATAATACAATTATGGATGGACGGACTGCCTGCCGACTGCCGACACAGAGGTAGCCACAGCCGTGAACTACCGCACTGTACACTGGTTGATAAAGAGATAGTAGTATACTCGTAACAACTAGTATGACACTATGACGACGGTATAAAGAATGAAAAAAAAACCACGGTTAGGTGGTATATATTATAATAATAATACAATTATGGATGGACGGACTGCCTGCCGACTGCCGACACAGAGGTAGCCACAGCCGTGAACTACCGCACTGTACACTGGTTGATAAAGAGATAGTAGTATACTCGTAACAACTAGTATGACACTATGACGACGGTATAAAGAAAGAAAAAAAAATACCACGGTTAGGTGGTATATATTGTAATACAATTATGGATGGACGGACTGCCTGCCGAGTTCCGACTGCCGACACAGAGGTAGCCACAGCCGTGAACTACCGCACTGTACTGTGTCTGCTGCTAATATAGACTGGTTGATAAAGAGATAGTATACAATACATACAACAATATACTACTATACTGGTGGTCAGGCACTGGTCACCACTAGTCACACTGGCAGTGGCACTCCTGCAGCAAAAGTGTGCACTGTTTAATTTTAAATTAATATAATATTATGTACTCCTGGGGGCTCCTGCTATAACAACCTGCAGTGCTCCCCAGTCTCCCCCACAATTATTATAAGCTTTGCCTTTTATACATTGATGTGCAGCACACTGGGCTGAGCTGAGTGCACACAGACTGAGTCACACTGTGTGACTGGCTGCTGCTGTGTATCGTTTTTTTTTCAGGCAGAGAACGGATATAGCAGAGAACGGATATATTATATTAAAATAAATAAAAGTTAACTAACAACAACTGCACTGGTCACTGTGGTAAACTCTGTCTGACTCTGCACAATCTCTCTCTCTCTTCTAATCTAATTTCTAATGGAGAGGACGCCAGCCACGTCCTCTCCCTATCAATCTCAATGCACGTGTGAAAATGGCGGCGACGCGCGGCTCCTTATATAGAATCCGAGTCTCGCGAGAATCCGACAGCGTCATGATGACGTTCGGGCGCGCTCGGGTTAACCGAGCAAGGCGGGAGGATCCGAGTCTGCTCGGACCCGTGAAAAAAACATGAAGTTCGTGCGGGTTCGGTTTCAGAGAAACCGAACCCGCTCATCTCTAATGCATATGTCTTATAACTTTAGTAGTAAAGTATTCTAATGACTTGCTTATGACACCCCATAGAATATATCATGTTTAGTACCTTGTACACTGTAGCTGATTTACTTAAATTTCTGATTAATTATGAGGTATGTATGCAGACTGTTTGGCACAGTTGGTAAGGTGTTGGGTTTGCACTATTAAATTAAGACTGCTATTGGTTTGAATCCCATGTAAGCATGTTTTTATTTTACTAGTCTGGATTGTGGCTCTGTAATATGAATGCATATGTCTTTTAACAACAATAGTCATCTTCCAATGGACTTGTTAGTGAAACACAATAGATAGCTTTATTTTCTATTTGTTTACTCAAATATTGAATGCATGTCTTATAACTTTAATAGTAAAGTGATCTCATTACTTGTTTATGACACCACATAGAATATATCATGTTTAGTACCTTGGACACTAGCTTATTTACTTAAATCTCTAATAAATTGCAGCACTGTTATGTATAGACTGGTTAGTACAGTTGGTAAGGTGTTGGGTTTGCACTATCAAATTAAGACTGTCATTGGTATGAATCCCATGTATGCATGTTTCTATTTTACTAGTCTGCATTGTGGTTTGTGGCTCTGTAATATGAATGCATATGTCTTTTAACAACAATAGTCAAATCTTCCAATGGAGTCTTAGTGTAACCCAATAGATAGCTTTATTTTCTCTTTGTTTACTGAAATATTGAATGCATATGTCTTATAACTTTAGTAGTAAAGTATTCTAATGACTTGCTTATGACACCTCATAGAATATATCATGTTTAGTACCTTGTACACTGTAGCTGATTTACTTAAATTTCTGATTAATTGTGAGGTTTGTATGCAGACTGTTTGGCACAGTTGGTAAGGTGTTGGGTTTGTACTAGCAAATTAATACTGCCATTGGTTTGAATCCCATGTAAGCATGTTTTTATTTTACTAGTCTGCATTGTGGTTTGTGGCTCTGTAATATGAATGCATATGTCTTTTAACAACAATAGTTAAGTCTTTCAATGGAGTCTTAGTGAAACCAAATAGCTTTATTTTCTCTTTGTTTACTGAAATATTGAATGCATATGTCTTATAACTTTAGTAGTAAAGTATTCTAATGACTTGCTTATGACACCCCATAGAATATATCATGTTTAGTTACTTGGACACTGTAGCTGATTTACTTAAATTTCTGATTAATTGTGTGGCTTGTATGCAGACTGTTTGGCACAGTTGGTAAGGTGTTGCATTTGCACTATCAAATTAAGACTGTCATTGTTTGAATCCCATGTAAGCATGTTTCTAGTTTACTAGTCTGGTTTGTGGCTCTGTAATATGAATGCATATGTCTTTTTACAACAATAGTCGTCTTCAAATGGACTTGTTAGTGAAATCCAATATATAGCTTTATTTTCTCTTTGTTTACTGAAATATTGAATGCATATGTCTTATAACTTTAGTAGTAAAGTATTCTAATGACTTGCTTATGACACCCCATAGAATATATCATGTTTAGCTACTTGGACACTGTAGCCGATTTACTTAAATTTCTGATTAATTGTTCAGTTTGTCTGTAGACTGTTTGGCACAGTTGGTAAGGTGTTGGGTTTGCACTATCAAATTAAGACTGCCATTGGTTTGAATCCCATGTAAGCATGTTTTTATTTTACTAGTGTGGTTTGTCCTCTATACAATGTAATGCATATGTATTTTAATAACAATAGTCAAGTCTTCCAATGTATTTGTTAGTGAAACCCAAGAGATAGCTTTATTTTATCTTTGTTTATTCAAATATTGAATGCATATGTCTTGTAACTTTAGTAATAAAGTATTCTAATGACTTGCTTATGACACCGCATAGAATATATGATGTTTAGCACCTTGGACACTGTAGCTTATTTACTTAAATCTCTAATAAATTGCTGGACTGGTATGAATAGACTGGTTAGCATAGTGGGTAAGGTGTTGGGTTTGCACTATCATTTTAAGACTGTCATTGGTTCGAATACCATGTAAGCATGTATTTATTTTACAAGTCTGCATTGTGGTTTGTGGCTCTATAATATGAATGCATATGTCTTTTAACAACAATAGTCAAGTCTTCCAATGGACTTGTTAGTGAAACCCAATAGATAGCTTTATTTTCTCTTTGTTTACTCAAATATTGAATGCATATGTCTTATAACTTTAATAGTAAAGTGTTCTAATGACTTGCTTATGACACCACATAGAATATATCATGTTTATTACCTTGGACACTAGCTTATTTACTTAAATATCTAATAAATTGCATCTCTGGTATGTATAGACTGGTTAGTACAGTTGGTAAGGTGTTGGGTTTACACTTTCAAATTAAGACTGTCATTAGTTCAAATCCCATGTATGCATATATTTATTTTACAAGTCTGCATTATGGTTTCTGGCTCTATAATATGAATGCATATGTCTTTTAACAAAAATAGTCAAGTCTTCAAATGGACTTGTTAGTGAAACCCAATAGATAGCTTTATTTTCTCTTTGTTTACTGAAATATTGAATGCATATGTCTTATAACTTTAGTAGTAAAGTATTCTAATGACTTGCTTATGACACCCCATAGAATATATCATGTTTAGTACCTTGTACACTGTAGCTGATTTACTTAAATTTCTGATTAATTGTGAGGCTTGTATGCAGACTCTTTGGCACAGTTGGTAAGGTGTTGGATTTGCACTATCAAATTAAGACTGTCATTGTTTGAATCCCATGTAAGCATGTTTCTAGTTTACTAGTCTGCATTGTGGATTGTGGCTCTGTAATATGAATGCATATGTCTTTAAACAACAATAGTCATCTTCCAATAGACTTGTTAGTGAAACCCAATAGATAGCTTTATTTTCTCTTTGTTTACTCAAATATTTAATGCATATGTCTTATGACTTTAATAGTAAAGTGTTCTAATGACTTGCTTATGACACCACATAGAATATATCATGTTTAGTACCTTGGGCACTAGCTTATTTACTTAAATCTCTAATAAATTGCGTCACTGTTATGTATAGACTGGTTAGTACAGTTGGTAAGGTGTTGGGTTTGCACTTTCAAATTAAGACTGTCATTGGTATGAATCCCATGTATGCATGTTTCTATTTTACTAGTCTGCATTGTGTTTTGTGGCTCTGTAATATGAATGCATATGTCTTTTAACAACAATAGTCGTCTTCCAATGGACTTGTTAGTGAAATCCAATCTATAGCTTTATTTTCTCTTTGTTTACTGAAATATTGAATGCATATGTCTTATAACTTTAGTAGTAAAGTATTCTAATGACTTACTTATGACACCCCATAGAATATATCATGTTTAGCTACTTGGACACTGTAGCTGATTTACTTAAAATTCTTATTATTTGTTCAGCTTGTCTGTAGACTGTTTGGCACAGTTGGTAAGGTGTTGGGTTTGCACTATCAAATTAAGACAGCCACTGGTTGAATCCCATGTAAGCATGTTTTTATTTTACTAGTGTGGTTTGTGGCTCTATACAATGTAATGCATATGTATTTTAACAACAATAGTCAAGTCTTCCAATGTATTTGTTAGTGAAACCCAAGAGATAGCTTTATTTTATCTTTGTTTATTCAAATATTGAATGCATATGTCTTGTAACTTTAGTAATAATGTATTCTAATGACTTGCTTATGACACCGCATAGAATATATGATATTTAGCACCTTGGACACTGTAGCTTATTTACTTTAACCTCTAATAAATTGCTGGTCTGGTATGAATAGACTGGTTAGCATAGTGGGTAAGGTGTTGGGTTTGCACTATCATATTAAGACTGTCATTGGTTCGAATACCATGTAAGCATGTATATATTTTACAAGTCTGCAATGTGGTTTGTGGCTCTATAATATGAATGCATATGTCTTTTAACAACAATAGTCAAGTCTTCCAATGGACTTGTTAGTGAAACCCAATAGATAGCTTTATTTTCTCTTTGTTTACTCAAATATTGAATGCATATGTCTTATAACTTTAATAGTAAAGTGTTATAATGACTTGCTTATGACACCACATAGAATATATCATGTTTAGTACCTTGGACACTAGCTTATTTACTTAAATCTCTAATAAATTGCGTCTCTGGTATGTATAGACTGGTTAGTACAGTTGGTAAGGTGTTGGGTTTACACTATCAAATTAAGACTGTCATTGTTTCGAATACCATGTAAGCATATATTTAATTTACAAGTCTGCATTGTGGTTTGTGGCTCTATAATATGAATGCATATGTCTTTTAACAAAAATAGTCAAGTCTTCAAATGGACTTGTTAGTGAAACCCAATAGATAGCTTTATTTTCTCTTTGTTTACTGAAATATTGAATGCATATGTCTTATAACTTTAGTAGTAAAGTATTCTAATGACTTGCTTATGACACCCCATAGAATATATCATGTTTAGTACCTTGTACACTGTAGCTGATTTACTTAAATTTCTGATTAATTGTGAGGCTTGTATGCAGACTCTTTGGCACAGTTGGTAAGGTGTTGGATTTGTACTATCAAATTAAGACTGTCATTGTTTGAATCCCATGTAAGCATGTTTCTAGTTTACTAGTCTGCATTGTGGATTGTGGCTCTGTAATATGAATGCATATGTCTTTTAACAACAATAGTCAAGTCTTCCAATGGACTTGTTAGTGAAACCCAATAGATAGCTTTATTTTCTCTTTGTTTACTCAAATATTGAATGCATATGTCTTATAACTTTAGTAGTAAAGTATTCTAATGACTTACTTATGACACCCCATAGAATATATCATGTTTAGTACCTTGGACACTAGCTTACTTACTTAAATCTCTAATAAATTGCGTCACTGTTATGTATAGACTGGTTAGTACAGTTGGTAAGGTGTTGGGTTTGCACTATCAAATTAAGACTGTCATTGGTATGAATCCCATGTATGCATGTTTCTATTTTACTAGTCTGCATTGTGGTTTGTGGCTCTGTAATATGAATGCATATGTCTTTTAACAACAATAGTCGTCTTCCAATGGACTTGTTAGTGAAATCCAATATATAGCTTTATTTTCTCTTTGTTTACTGAAATATTGAATGCATATGTCTTATAACTTTAGTAGTAAAGTATTCTAATGACTTACTTATGACACCCCATAGAATATATCATGTTTAGCTACTTGGACACTGTAGCTGATTTACTTAAAATTCTGATTAATTGTTCAGCTTTTCTGTAGACTGTTTGGCACAGTTGGTAAGGTGTTGGGTTTGCACTATCCAATTAAGACTGCCATTGGTTTGAATCCCATGTAAGCTTGTTTTTATTTTACCAGTGTGGTTTGTGGCTCTATACAATGTAATGCATATGTCTTTTAACAACAATAGTCAAGTCTTCCAATGGACTTGTTAGTGAAACCCAATAGATAGCTTTATTTTATCTTTGTTTATTCAAATATTGAATGCATATGTCTTATAACTTTAATAGTAAAGTATTCTAATGACTTGCTTATGACACCCCATAGAATATATGATGTTTAGCACCTTGGACACTGTAGCTTATTTACTTAAATCTCTGATAAATTATGTGACTGTTATGAATAGACTGGTTAGCACAGTAGGTAAGGTGTTGGGTTTGCATTACCAAATTAAGATTGTTGTTGGTTTGAATACCATGTATGCATATACTTATTTTACAAGTCAGCATTGTAGTTTGTGGCTCTATAATATGAATGCATATGTCTTTAAACAACAATAGTCGTCTTCCAATGGACTTGTTAGTGAAATCCAATATATAGCTTTATTTTCTCTTTGTTTACTGAAATATTGAATGCATATGTCTTATAACTTTAGTAGTAAAGTATTCTAATGACTTACTTATGACACCCCATAGAATATATCATGTTTAGCTACTTGGACACTGTAGCTGATTTACTTAAAATTCTGATTAATTGTTCAGCTTGTCTGTAGACTGTTTGGCACAGTTGGTAAGGTGTTGGGTTTGCACTATCAAATTAAGACTGCCACTGGTTTGAATCCCATGTAAGCATGTTTTTATTTTACTAGTGTGGTTTGTGGCTCTATACAATGTAATGCATATGTATTTTAACAACAATAGTCAAGTCTTCCAATGTATTTGTTAGGGAAACCCAAGAGATAGCTTTATTTTTTTTTTTTTTTTTTTTGAAATTCTTTATTTTTGCGTGGTCAGGTACATAAAGAAGGCATTCTAGGAGTACAAGGGACATATGGCCAACATAGCCAGTGTCCAAAATAGACCACAGTTTTCCAGTGAGTAACAGGGTTAATTGGTATGGGAAAAACAAGAGATAGCTTTATTTTATCTTTGTTTATTCAAATATTGAATGCATATGTCTTGTAACTTTAGTAATAAAGTATTCTAATGACTTGCTTATGACACCGCATAGAATATATGATATTTAGCACCTTGGACACTGTAGCTTATTTACTTAAATCTCTAATAAATTGCAGGACTGGTATGAATAGAATGGTTAGCATAGTGGATAAGGTGTTGGGTTTGCACTATCATATTAAGACTGTCATTGGTTCGAATACCATGTAAGCATGTATATATTTTACAAGTCTGCATTGTGGTTTGTGGCTCTATAATATGAATGCATATGTCTTTTAACAACAGTAGTCAAGTCTTCCAATGGACTTGTTAGTGAAACCCAATAAATAGCTTTATTTTCTCTTTGTTTACTCAAATATTGAATGCATATGTCTTATAACTTTAATAGTAAAGTGTTATAATGACTTGCATATGACACCACATAGAATATATCATGTTTAGTACCTTGGACACTAGCTTATTTACTTAAATCTCTAATAAATTGCATCTCTGGTATGTATAGACTGGTTAGTACAGTTGGTAAGGTGTTGGGTTTACACTATCAAATTAAGACTGTCATTGTTTCGAATACCATGTAAGCATATATTTATTTCACAAGTCTGCATTGTGGTTTGTGGCTCTATAATATGAATGCATATGTCTTTTAACAAAAATAGTCAAGTCTTCAAATGGACTTGTTAGTGAAACCCAATAGATAGCTTTATTTTATCTTTGTTTACTGAAATATTGAATGCATATGTCTTATAACTTTAGTAGTAAAGTATTCTAATGACTTGCTTATGACACCCCATAGAATATATCATGTTTAGTACCTTGTACACTGTAGCTGATTTACTTAAATTTCTGATTAATTGTGAGGCTCGTATGCAGACTCTTTGGCACAGTTGGTAAGGTGTTGGATTTGCACTATCAAATTAAGACTGTCATTGTTTGAATCCCATGTAAGCATGTTTCTAGTTTACTAGTCTGCATTGTGGATTGTGGCTCTGTAATATGAATGCATATGTCTTTTAACAACAATAGTCATCTTCCAATGGACTTGTTAGTGAAACCCAATAGATAGCTTTATTTTCTCTTTGTTTACTCAAATATTGAATGCATATGTCTTATGACTTTAATAGTAAAGTGTTCTAATGACTTGCTTATGACACCACATAGAATATATCATGTTTAGTACCTTGGACACTAGCTTACTTACTTAAATCTCTAATAAATTGCGTCACTGTTATGTATAGACTGGTTAGTACAGTTGGTAAGGTGTTGGGTTTGCACTATCAAATTAAGACTGTCATTGGTATGAATCCCATGTATGCATGTTTCAATTTTACTAGTCTGCATTGTGGTTTGTGGCTCTGTAATATGAATGCATATGTCTTTTAACAACAATAGTCGTCTTCCAATGGACTTGTTAGTGAAATCCAATATATAGCTTTATTTTCTCTTTGTTTACTGAAATATTGAATGCATATGTCTTATGACTTTAGTAGTAAAGTATTCTAATGACTTACTTATGACACCCCATAGAATATATCATGTTTAGTACCTTGGACACTGTAGCTGATTTACTTAAATTTCTGATTAATTGTGCAGCTTGTATGTAGACTGTTTGGCACAGTTGGTAAGGTGTTGGGTTTGCACTATCAAATTAAGACTGCAATTGGTTTGAATCCTATGTAAGAATGTTTTTATTTTACTAGTGTGGTTTGTGGCTCTATACAATGTAATGCATATGTATTTTAACAACAATAGTCAAGTCTTCCAATGTATTTGTTAATGAAACCCAAGAGATAGCTTTGTTTTATCTTTGTTTATTCAAATATTAAATGCATATGTCTTATAACTTTAGTAGTAAAGTATTCTAATGACTTGCTTATGACACCACATAGAATATATGATGTTTAGCACCTTGAACACTGTATCTTATTTACTTAAATCTCTGATAAATTGTCGAGCTGGTATAAATAGACTGGTTAGCACAATAGGTAAGGTGTTGGGTTTGCACTATCAAATTAAGACTGTCATTGGTTCGAATACCATGTAAGCATATATTTATTTTACAAGTCTGCATTGTGGTTTGTGGCTCTATAATATGAATGCATATATCTTTTAACAAAAATAGTCAAGTCTTCAAATGGTCTTGTTAGTGAAACCCAATAGATAGCTTTATTTTCTCTTTGTTTACTCAAATATTGAATGCATATGTCTTATAACTTTAATAGTAAAGTGTTCTAATGACTTGCTTATGACACCACATAGAATATATCATGTTTAGTACCTTGGACACTAGCTTATTTACTTAAATCTCTAATAAATTGCATCTCTGATATGTATAGAGTGGTTAGTACAGTTTGTAAGGTGTTGGGTTTGCACTATCAAATTAAGACTGTCTTTGGTATGAATCCCATGTAAGCCTGTTTCTATTTTACTAGTCTGCATTGTGGTTTGTGGCTCTGTAATATGAATGCATATGTCTTTTAACAACAATAGTCAAGTCTTCCAATGGAGTCTTAGTGAAACCCAATAGATAGCTTTATTTTCTCTTTGTTTACTGAAATATTGAATGCATATGTCTTGTAACTTTAGTAGTAAAGTATTCTAATGACTTGCTTATGACACGCCATAGAATATATCATGTTTAGTACCTTGGACACTGTAGCTGATTTACTTAAATTTCTGATTAATTGTGCAGCTTGTATGTAGACTGTTTGGCACAGTTGGTAAGATGTTGGGTTTGCACTATCAAATTAAGACTGTCATTGTTTGAATCCCATGTAAGCATGTTTCTAGTTTACTAGTCTGCATTGTGGTTTGTGGCTCTGTAATATGAATGCATATGTCTTTTAACAACAATAGTCAAGTCTACCAATGGAGTCTTAGTGAAACCCAATAGATAGCTTTATTTTCTTTGTTTACTGAAATATTGAATGCATATGTCTTAAAACTTTAGTAGTAAAGTATTCTAATGACTTGCTTATGACACCCCATAGAATATATCATGTTTAGTTACTTGGACACTGTAGCTGATTTACTTAAATTTCTGATTAATTGTGGAGCTTATATGCAGATTGTTTGGCACAGTTGGTAAGGTGTTGGGTTTGCACTATCAAATTAAGACTGCCGTTGGTTTGAATCCTATGTAAGCATGTTTTTATTTTACTAGTGTGGTTTGTGGCTCTATACAATGTAATGCATATGTATTTTAAAAACAATAGTCAAGTCTTCCAATGTATTTGTTAATGAAACCCAAGAGATAGCTTTATTTTATCTTTGTTTATTCAAATATTAAATGCATATGTCTTATAACTTTAGTAGTAAAGTATTCTAATGACTTGCTTATGACACCACATAGAATATATGATGTTTAGCACCTTGGACACTGTAGCTTATTTACTTAAATCTCTGATAAATTGTTGGACTGGTATAAATAGACTGGTTAGCACAATAGGTAAGGTGTTGGGTTTGCACTATCAAATTAAGACTGTCATTGGTTCGAATACCATGTAAGCATATATTTATTTTACAAGTCTGCATTGTGGTTTGTGGCTCTATAATATGAATGCATATGTCTTTTAACAAAAATAGTCAAGTCTTCAAATGGACTTGTTAGTGAAACCCAATAGATAGCTTTATTTTCTCTTTGTTTACTGAAATATTGAATGCATATGTCTTGTAACTTTAGTAGTAAAGTATTCTAATGACTTGCTTATGACACGCCATAGAATATATCATGTTTAGTACCTTGTACACTGTCGCTGATTTACTTAAATTTCTGATTAATTGTGCAGCTTGTCTGCAGACTGTTTGGCACAGTTGGTAAGGTGTTGGGATTGCACTATCAAATTAAGACAGCTATTGGTTTGAATCCCATGTAAGCATGTTTTTATTTTACTAGTGTGGTTTGTGGCTCTATACAATGTAATGCATATGTATTTTAACAACAATAGTCAAGTCTTCCAATGGACTTGTTAGTGAAACCCAATAGATAGCTTTATTTTCTCTTTGTTTACTCAAATATTGAATGCATATGTCTTATAACTTTAATAGTAAAGTGTTATAATGACTTGCTTATGACACCACATAGAATATATCATGTTTAGTACCTTGGACACTAGCTTATTTACTTAAATCTCTAAAAAATTGCGTCTCTGGTATGTATAGACTGGTTAGTACAGTTGGTAAGGTGTTGGGTTTACACTATCAAATTAAGACTGTCATTGTTTCGAATACCATGTAAGCATATATTTAATTTACAAGTCTGCATTGTGGTTTGTGGCTCTATAATATGAATGCATACGTCTTTTAACAAAAATAGTCAAGTCTTCAAATGGACTTGTTAGTGAAACCCAATAGATAGCTTTATTTTCTCTTTGTTTACTGAAATATTGAATGCATATGTCTTATAACTTTAGTAGTAAAGTATTCTAATGACTTGCTTATGACACCCCATAGAATATATCATGTTTAGTACCTTGTACACTGTAGCTGATTTACTTAAATTTCTGATTAATTGTGAGGCTTGTATGCAGACTCTTTGGCACAGTTGGTAAGGTGTTGGATTTGTACTATCAAATTAAGACTGTCATTGGTATGAATCCCATGTTTGCATGTTTCTATTTTACTAGTCTGCATTGTGGTTTGTGGCTCTGTAATATGAATGCATATGTCTTTTAACAACAATAGTCGTCTTCCAATGGACTTGTTAGTGAAATCCAATATATAGCTTTATTTTCTCTTTGTTTACTGAAATATTGAATGCATATGTCTTATAACTTTAGTAGTAAAGTATTCTAATGACTTACTTATGACACCCCATAGAATATATCATGTTTAGCTACTTGGACACTGTAGCTGATTTACTTAAAATTCTGATTAATTGTTCAGCTTGTCTGTAGACTGTTTGGCACAGTTGATAAGGTGTTGGGTTTGCACTATCCAATTAAGACTGCCATTGGTTTGAATCCCATGTAAGCATGTTTTTATTTTACCAGTGTGGTTTGTGGCTCTATACAATGTAATGCATATGTATTTTAACAACAATAGTCAAGTCTTCCAATGTATTTGTTAGTGAAACCCAAGAGATAGCTTTATTTTATCTTTGTTTATTCAAATATTGAATGCATATGTCTTGTAACTTTAGTAATAATGTATTCTAATGACTTGCTTATGACACCCCATAGAATATATGATATTTAGCACCTTGGACACTGTAGCTTATTAACTTAAATCTCTAATAAATTGCAGGACTGGTATGAATAGACTGGTTAGCATAGTGGGTAAGGTGTTGGGTTTGCACTATCATATTAAGACTGTCATTGGTTCGAATACCATGTAAGCATGTATATATTTTACAAGTCTGCATTGTGGTTTGTGGCTCTATAATATGAATGCATATGTCTTTTAACAACAATAGTCAAGTCTTCCAATGGACTTGTTAGTGAAACCCAATAGATAGCTTTATTTTATCTTTGTTTATTCAAATATTGAATGCATATGTCTTATAACTTTAGTAGTAAAGTATTCTAATGACTTGCTTATGACACCCCATAGAATATATGATGTTTAGCACCTTGGACACTGTAGCTTATTTACTTAAATCTCTGATAAATTATGTGGCTGTTATGAATAGACTGGTTAGCACAGTAGGTAAGGTGTTGGGTTTGCATTATCAAATTAAGATTGTTGTTGGTTCGAATACCATGTATGCATATACTTATTTTACAAGTCTGCATTGTAGTTTGTGGCTCTATAATATGAATGCATATGTCTTTAAACAACAATAGTCGTCTTCCAATGGACTTATTAGTGAAACCCAAAAGATAGCTTTATTTTCTCTTTGTTTACTGAAATATTGAATGCATATGTCTTATAACTTTAGTAGTAAAGTATTCTAATGACTTGCTTATGACACCCCATAGAATATATCATGTTTAGTACCTTGTACACTGTAGCTGATTTACTTAAATTTCTGATTAATTGTGCGGTTCGTATGCAGACTGTTTGGCACAGTTGGTAAGGTGTTGGGTTTGCACTATCAAATTAAGACTGCCATTGGTTTGAATCCCATGTAAGCATGTTTTTATTTTACTAGTCTGCATTGTTTTTTGTGGCTCTGTAATATGAATGCATATGTCTTTTAACAACAATAGTCAAGTCTTTCAATGGAGTCTTAGTGAAACCCAATAGATAGCTTTATTTTCTCTTTGTTTACTGAAATATTGAATGCATATGTCTTATAACTTTAGTAGTAAAGTATTCTAATGACTTGCTTATGACACCTCATAGAATATATCATGTTTAGTACCTTGTACACTGTAGCTGATTTACTTAAATTTCTGATTAATTGTGAGGTTTGTATGCAGACTGTTTGGCACAGTTGGTAAGGTGTTGGGTTTGCACTATCAAATTAAGACTGCCATTTGTTTGAATCCCATGTAAGCATGTTTTTATTTTACTAGTCTGCATTGTGGTTTGTGGCTCTGTAATATGAATGCATATGTCTTTTAACAACAATAGTCAAGTCTTTCAATGGAGTCTTAGTGAAACCCAATAGCTTTATTTTCTCTTTGTTTACTGAAATATTGAATGCATATGTCTTATAACTTTAGTAGTAAAGTATTCTAATGACTTGCTTATGACACCCCATAGAATATATCATGTTTAGCTACTTGGACACTGTAGCTGATTTACTTAAATTTCTGATTAATTGTGTGGCTTGTATGCAGACTCTTTGGCACAGTTGGTAAGGTGTTGCATTTGCACTATCAAATTAAGACTATCATTGTTTGAATCCCATGTAAGCATGTTTCTAGTTTACTAGTGTGGATTGTGGCTCTGTAATATGAATGCATATGTCTTTTAACAACAATAGTCATCTTCCAATGGACTTGTTAGTGAAACCCAATAGATAGCTTTATTTTCTCTTTGTTTACTCAAATGTTGAATGCATATGTCTTATAACTTTAATAGTAAAGTGTTCTAATGACTTGCTTATGACACCACATAGAATATATCATGTGTAGTACCTTGGACACTAGCTTATTTACTTAAATCTCTAATAAATTGCGTCACTGTTATGTATAGACTGGTTAGTACAGTTGGTGAGGTGTTAGGTTTGCACTATCAAATTAAGACTGTCATTGGTATGAATCCCATGTATGCATGTTTCTATTTTACTAGTCTGCATTGTGGTTTGTGGCTCTGTAATATGAATGCATATGTCTTTTAACAACAATAGTCGTCTTCCAATGGACTTGTTAGTGAAATCCAATATATAGCTTTATTTTCTCTTTGTTTACTGAAATATTGAATGCATATGTCTTATAACTTTAGTAGTAAAGTATTCTAATGACTTACTTATGACACCCCATAGAATATATCATGTTTAGCTACTTGGACACTGTAGCTGATTTACTTAAAATTCTGATTAATTGTTTAGCTTGTCTGTAGACTGTTTGGCACAGTTGGTAAGGTGTTGGGTTTGCACTAACAAATTAAAACTGCCACTGGTTTGAATCCCATGTAAGCATGTTTTTATTTTACTAGTGTGGTTTGTGGCTCTATACAATGTAATGCATATGTATTTTAACAACAATAGTCAAGTCTTCCAATGTATTTGTTAGGGAAACTAAGAGATAGCTTTATTTTATCTTTGTTTATTCAAATATTGAATGCATATGTCTTGTAACTTTAGTAATAAAGTATTCTAATGACTTGCTTATGACACCGCATAGAATATATGATATTTAGCACCTTGGACACTGTAGCTTATTTACTTAAATCTTTAATAAATTGCGGGACTGGTATGAATAGAATGGTTAGCATAGTGGGTAAGGTGTTGGGTTTGCACTATCATGTTAAGACTGTCATTGGTTCGAATACCATGTAAGCATGTATATATTTTACAAGTCTGCATTGTGGTTTGTGGCTCTATAATATGAATGCATATGTCTTTTAACAACAATAGTCAAGTCTTCCAATGGACTTGTTAGTGAAACCCAATAAATAGCTTTATTTTCTCTTTGTTTACTCAAATATTGAATGCATATGTCTTATAACTTTAATAGTAAAGTGTTATAATGACTTGCATATGACACCACATAGAATATATCATGTTTAGTACCTTGGACACTAGCTTATTTACTTAAATCTCTAATAAATTGCATCTCTGGTATGTATAGACTGGTTAGTACAGTTGGTAAGGTGTTGGGTTTACACTATCAAATTAAGACTGTCATTGTTTCGAATACCATGTAAGCATATATTTATTTCACAAGTCTGCATAGTGGTTTGTGGCTCTATAATATGAATGCATATGTCTTTTAACAAAAATAGTCAAGTCTTCAAATGGACTTGTTAGTGAAACCCAATAGATAGCTTTATTTTCTCTTTGTTTACTGAAATATTGAATGCATATGTCTTATAACTTTAGTAATAAAGTATTCTAATGACTTGCTTATGACACCCCATAGAATATATCATGTTTAGTACCTTGTACACTGTAGCTGATTTACTTAAATTTCTGATTAATTGTGAGGCTCGTATGCAGACTCTTTGGCACAGTTGGTATGGTGTTGGATTTGCACTATCAAATTAAGACTGTCATTGTTTGAATCCCATGTAAGCATGTTTCTAGTTTACTAGTCTGCATTGTGGATTGTGGCTCTGTAATATGAATGCATATGTCTTTTAACAACAATAGTCATCTTCCAATGGACTTGTTAGTGAAACCCAATAGATAGCTTTATTTTCTCTTTGTTTACTCAAATATTGAATGCATATGTCTTATGACTTTAATAGTAAAGTGTTCTAATGACTTGCTTATGACACCTCATAGAATATATCATGTTTAGTACCTTGGACACTAGCTTACTTACTTAAATCTCTAATAAATTGCGTCACTGTTATGTATAGACTGGTTAGTACAGTTGGTAAGGTGTTGGGTTTGCACTATCAAATTAAGACTGTCATTGGTATGAATCCCATGTATGCATGTTTCTATTTTACTAGTCTGCATTGTGGTTTGTGGCTCTGTAATATGAATGCATATGTCTTTTAACAACAATAGTCGTCTTCCAATGGACTTGTTAGTGAAATCCAATATATAGCTTTATTTTCTCTTTGTTTACTGAAATATTGAATGCATATGTCTTATAACTTTAGTAGTAAAGTATTCTAATGACTTACTTATGACACCCCATAGAATATATCATGTTTAGCTACTTGGACACTGTAGCTGATTTACTTAAAATTCTGATTAATTGTTCAGCTTTTCTGTAGACTGTTTGGCACAGTTGGTAAGGTGTTGGGTTTGCACTATCCAATTAAGACTGCCATTGGTTTGAATCCCATGTAAGCTTGTTTTTATTTTACCAGTGTGGTTTGTGGCTCTATACAATGTAATGCATATGTCTTTTAACAACAATAGTCAAGTCTTCCAATGGACTTGTTAGTGAAACCCAATAGATAGCTTTATTTTATCTTTGTTTATTCAAATATTGAATGCATATGTCTTATAACTTTAGTAGTAAAGTATTCTAATGACTTGCTTATGACACCCCATAGAATATATGATGTTTAGCACCTTGGACACTGTAGCTTATTTACTTAAATCTCTGATAAATTATGTGACTGTTATGAATAGACTGGTTAGCACAGTAGGTAAGGTGTTGGGTTTGCATTATCAAATTAAGATTGTTGTTGGTTTGAATACCATGTATGCATATACTTATTTTACAAGTCTGCATTGTAGTTTGTGGCTCTATAATATGAATGCATATGTCTTTAAACAACAATAGTCGTCTTCCAATGGACTTGTTAGTGAAATCCAATATATAGCTTTATTTTCTCTTTGTTTACTGAAATATTGAATGCATATGTCTTATAACTTTAGTAGTAAAGTATTCTAATGACTTACTTATGACACCCCATAGAATATATCATGTTTAGCTACTTGGACACTGTAGCTGATTTACTTAAAATTCTGATTAATTGTTCAGCTTGTCTGTAGACTGTTTGGTACAGTTGGTAAGGTGTTGGGTTTGCACTATCAAATTAAGACTGCCACTGGTTTGAATCCCATGTAAGCATGTTTTTATTTTACTAGTGTGGTTTGTGGCTCTATACAATGTAATGCATATGTATTTTAACAACAATAGTCAAGTCTTCCAATGTATTTGTTAGGGAAACCCAAGAGATAGCTTTATTTTATCTTTGTTTATTCAAATATTGAATGCATATGTCTTGTAACTTTAGTAATAAAGTATTCTAATGACTTGCTTATGACACCGCATAGAATATATGATATTTAGCACCTTGGACACTGTAGCTTATTTACTTAAATCTCTAATAAATTGCAGGACTGGTATGAATAGAATGGTTAGCATAGTGGGTGAGGTGTTGGGTTTGCACTATCATATTAAGACTGTCATTGGTTCGAATACCATGTAAGCATGTATATATTTTACAAGTCTGCATTGTGGTTTGTGGCTCTATAATATGAATGCATATGTCTTTTAACAACAATAGTCAAGTCTTCCAATGGACTTGTTAGTGAAACCCAATAAATAGCTTTATTTTCTCTTTGTTTACTCAAATATTGAATGCATATGTCTTATAACTTTAATAGTAAAGTGTTATAATGACTTGCATATGACACCACATAGAATATATCATGTTTAGTACCTTGGACACTAGCTTATTTACTTAAATCTCTAATAAATTGCATCTCTGGTATGTATAGACTGGTTAGTACAGTTGGTAAGGTGTTGGGTTTACACTATCAAATTAAGACTGTCATTGTTTCGAATACCATGTAAGCATATATTTATTTCACAAGTCTGCATTGTGGTTTGTGGCTCTATAATATGAATGCATATGTCTTTTAACAAAAATAGTCAAGTCTTCAAATGGACTTGTTAGTGAAACCCAATAGATAGCTTTATTTTCTCTTTGTTTACTGAAATATTGAATGCATATGTCTTATAACTTTAGTAGTAAAGTATTCTAATGACTTGCTTATGACACCCCATAGAATATATCATGTTTAGTACCTTGTACACTGTAGCTGATTTACTTAAATTTCTGATTAATTGTGAGGCTCGTATGCAGACTCTTTGGCACAGTTGGTAAGGTGTTGGATTTGCACTATCAAATTAAGACTGTCATTGTTTGAATCCCATGTAAGCATGTTTCTAGTTTACTAGTCTGCATTGTGGATTGTGGCTCTGTAATATGAATGCATATGTCTTTTAACAACAATAGTCATCTTCCAATGGACTTGTTAGTGAAACCCAATAGATAGCTTTATTTTCTCTTTGTTTACTCAAATATTGAATGCATATGTCTTATGACTTTAATAGTAAAGTGTTCTAATGACTTGCTTATGACACCACATAGAATATATCATGTTTAGTACCTTGGACACTAGCTTACTTACTTAAATCTCTAATAAATTGCGTCACTGTTATGTATAGACTGGTTAGTACAGTTGGTAAGGTGTTGGGTTTGCACTATCAAATTAAGACTGTCATTGGTATGAATCCCATGTATGCATGTTTCTATTTTACTAGTCTGCATTGTGGTTTGTGGCTCTGTAATATGAATGCATATGTCTTTTAACAACAATAGTCGTCTTCCAATGGACTTGTTAGTGAAATCCAATATATAGCTTTATTTTCTCTTTGTTTACTGAAATATTGAATGCATATGTCTTATGACTTTAGTAGTAAAGTATTCTAATGACTTACTTATGACACCCCATAGAATATATCATGTTTAGTACCTTGGACACTGTAGCTGATTTACTTAAATTTCTGATTAATTGTGCAGCTTGTATGTAGACTGTTTGGCACAGTTGGTAAGGTGTTGGGTTTGCACTATCAAATTAAGACTGCCATTGGTTTGAATCCTATGTAAGAATGTTTTTATTTTACTAGTGTGGTTTGTGGCTCTATACAATGTAATGCATATGTATTTTAACAACAATAGTCAAGTCTTCCAATGTATTTGTTAATGAAACCCAAGAGATAGCTTTATTTTATCTTTGTTTATTCAAATATTAAATGCATATGTCTTATAACTTTAGTAGTAAAGTATTCTAATGACTTGCTTATGACACCACATAGAATATATGATGTTTAGCACCTTGAACACTGTATCTTATTTACTTAAATCTCTGATAAATTGTCGAACTGGTATAAATAGACTGGTTAGCACAATAGGTAAGGTGTTGGGTTTGCACTATCAAATTAAGACTGTCATTGGTTCGAATACCATGTAAGCATATATTTATTTTACAAGTCTGCATTGTGGTTTGTGGCTCTATAATATGAATGCATATATCTTTTAACAAAAATAGTCAAGTCTTCAAATGGTCTTGTTAGTGAAACCCAATAGATAGCTTTATTTTCTCTTTGTTTACTCAAATATTGAATGCATATGTCTTATAACTTTAATAGTAAAGTGTTCTAATGACTTGCTTATGACACCACATAGAATATATCATGTTTAGTACCTTGGACACTAGCTTATTTACTTAAATCTCTAATAAATTGCATCTCTGATATGTATAGAGTGGTTAGTACAGTTTGTAAGGTGTTGGGTTTGCACTATCAAATTAAGACTGTCTTTGGTATGAATCCCATGTAAGCCTGTTTCTATTTTACTAGTCTGAATTGTGGTTTGTGGCTCTGTAATATGAATGCATATGTCTTTTAACAACAATAGTCAAGTCTTCCAATGGAGTCTTAGTGAAACCCAATAGATAGCTTTATTTTCTCTTTGTTTACTGAAATATTGAATGCATATGTCTTGTAACTTTAGTAGTAAAGTATTCTAATGACTTGCTTATGACACGCCATAGAATATATCATGTTTAGTACCTTGGACACTGTAGCTGATTTACTTAAATTTCTGATTAATTGTGCAGCTTGTATGTAGACTGTTTGGCACAGTTGGTAAGATGTTGGGTTTGCACTATCAAATTAAGACTGTCATTGTTTGAATCCCATGTAAGCATGTTTCTAGTTTACTAGTCTGCATTGTGGTTTGTGGCTCTGTAATATGAATGCATATGTCTTTTAACAACAATAGTCAAGTCTACCAATGGAGTCTTAGTGAAACCCAATAGATAGCTTTATTTTCTTTGTTTACTGAAATATTGAATGCATATGTCTTAAAACTTTAGTAGTAAAGTATTCTAATGACTTGCTTATGACACCCCATAGAATATATCATGTTTAGCTACTTGGACACTGTAGCTGATTTACTTAAATTTCTGATTAATTGTACAGCTCGTCTGGAGACTGTTTGGCACAGTTGGTAAGGTGTTGGGTTTGCACTATCAAATTAGGACTGCCATTGGTTTGAATCCCTTGTAAGCATGTTTTTATTTTACTAGTGTGGTTTTTGGCTCTATACAATGTAATGCATATGTATTTTAACAACAATAGTCAAGTCTTCCAATGGAGTCTTAGTGAAACC
This sequence comes from Pseudophryne corroboree, assembly GCF_028390025.1. Classification (NCBI taxonomy): domain Eukaryota; kingdom Metazoa; phylum Chordata; class Amphibia; order Anura; family Myobatrachidae; genus Pseudophryne; species Pseudophryne corroboree. The sequence continues at coordinate 185,773,504 of NC_086453.1, read as the reverse complement.
CAATAGATAGCTTTATTTTCTCTTTGTTTACTGAAATATTGAATGCATATGTCTTATAACTTTAGTAGTAAAGTATTCTAATGACTTGCTTATGACACGCCATAGAATATATCATGTTTAGTTACTTGGACACTGTAGCTGATTTACTTAAATTTCTGATTAATTGTGCAGCTTGTATGCAGACTCTTTGGCACAGTTGGTAAGGTGTTGGTTTTGCACTATCAAATTAAGACTGCCATTGGTTTGAATCCCATGTAAGCATGTTTTAATTTCACTAGTGTGGTTTGTGGCTCTATACAATGTAATGCATATGTATTTTAACAACAATAGTCAAATCTTCCAATGTATTTGTTAGTGAAACCCAAGAGATAGCTTTATTTTATCTTTGTTTATTCAAATATTGAATGCATATGTCTTATAACTTTAGTAGTAAAGTATTCTCATGACTTGCTTATGACACCCCATAGTATATATGATGTTTAGCACCTTGGACACTGTAGCTTTTTTTACTTAAATCTCTGATAAATTGTGCAGCTGGTATGAATAGACTGGTTAGCACAGTAGGTAAGGTGTTGGGTTTGCACTGTCAAATTAAGACTGTCATTGGCTCGAATACCATGTAAGCATGTATTTATTTTACAAGTCTGCATTGTGGTTTGTGGCTCTATAATATGAATGCATATGTCTTTTAACAAAAATAGTCAAGTCTTCAAATGGACTTGTTAGTGAAACCCAATAGATAGCTTTATTTTCTCTTTGTTTACTCAAATATTGAATGCATATGTCTTATAACTTTAATAGTAAAGTGTTCTAATGACTTGCTTATGACACCACATAGAATATATCATGTTTAGTACCTTGGACACTAGCTTATTTACTAAAATCTCTAATAAATTGCGTCTCTGATATGTATAGACTGGTTAGTACAGTTGGTAAGGTGTCGGGTTTGCACTATTAAATTAAGACTGTCATTGGTATGAATCCCATGTATGCATGTTTCTATTTTACTAGTCTGCATTGTGGTTTGTGGCTCTGTAATATGAATGCATATGTCTTTTAACAACAATAGTCAAATCTTCCAATGGAGTCTTAGTGAAACCCAATAGATAGCTTTATTTTCTCTTTGTTTACTGAAATATTGAATGCATATGTCTTATAACTTTAGTAGTAAAGTATTCTAATGACTTGCTTATGACACCCCATAGAATATATCATGTTTAGTTTCTTGGACACTCTAGCTGATTTACTTACATTTCTGATTAATTGTTTGGCTTATATGCAGACTCTTTGGCACAGTTGGTATTGTGTTGCATTTGCACTATCAAATTAGGACTGCCATTGGTTTGAATCCCATGTAAGCATGTTTTTATTTTACTAGTGTGGTTTGTGGCTCTATACAATGTAATGCATATGTATTTTAACAACAATAGTCAAGTCTTCCAATGTATTTGTTAGTGAAACCCAAGAGATAGCTTTATTTTCTCTTTGTTTACTGAAATATTGAATGCATATGTCTTATAACTTTAGTAGTAAAGTATTCTAATGACTTGCTTATGACACCCCATAGAATATATCATGTTTAGTACATTGTACACTGTAGCTGATTTACTTAAATTTCTGATTAATTGTGAGGCTTGTATGCAGACTCTTTGGCACAGTTGGTAAGGTGTTGGATTTGCACTATCAAATTAAGACTGTCATTGTTTGAATCCCATGTAAACATGTTTCTAGTTTACTAGTCTGCATTGTGGATTGTGGCTCTGTAATATGAATGCATATGTCTTTTAACAACAATAGTCTTCTTTCAATGGACTTGTTAGTGAAACCCAATAGATAGCTTTATTTTCTCTTTGTTTACTGAAATATTGAATGCATATGTCTTATAACTTTAGTAGTAAAGTATTCTAATGACTTAATTATGACATCCCATAGAATATATCATGTTTAGCTACTTGGACACTGTAGCTGATTTACTTAAATTTCTGATTAATTGGGCAGCTTGTATGCAGACTGTTTGGCACAGTTGGTAAGGTGTTGGGTTTGCACTATCAAATTAAGACTGCCATTGGTTTGAATCCCATGTAAGCATGTTTTTATTTTACTAGTGTGGTTTGTGGCTCTATACAATGTAATACATATGTATTTTAACAACAATAGTCAAGTCTTCCAATGTATTTGTTAGTGAAACCCAAGAGATAGCTTTATTTTATCTTTGTTTATTCAAATATTGAATGCATATGTCTTATAACTTTAGTAGTAAAGTTTTCTAATGACTTGCTTATGACACCCCATAGAATATATGATGTTTAGCACCTTGGACACTGTAGCTTATTTACTTAAATCTCTGATAAATTTTTTGACTGTTATGAATAGACTGGTTAGCACAGTAGGTAAGGTGTTGGGTTTGCACTATCAAATTAAGACTGTCATTAGTTCGAATACCATGTAAGCATATATTTATTTTACAAGTCTGCATTGTGGTTTGTGGCTCTATAATATGAATGCATATGTCTTTTAACAACAATTGTCGTCTTCCAATGGACTTGTTAGTGAAACCCAATAGATAGCTTTATTTTCTCTTTGTTTACTCAAATATTGACTGCATATGTCTTATAACTTTAATAGTAAAGTGTTCTAATGACTTGCTTATGACACCACATAGAATATATCATGTTTAGTACCTTGGACACTAGCTTATTTACTTAAATCTCTACTAAATTGCGTCTCTGGTATTTATAGACTGGTTAGTACAGTTGGTAAGGTGTTGGGTTTACACTATCAAATTAAGACTGTCATTGGTATGAATCCCATGTAAGCCTGTTTCTATTTTACTAGTCTGCATTGTGGTTTGTGGCTATGTAATATGAATGCATATGTCTTTTAACAACAATAGTCAAGTCTTCCAATGGAGTCTTAGTGAAACCCAATAGATAGCTTTATTTTCTCTTTGTTTACTGAAATATTGAATGCATATGTCTTGTAACTTTAGTAGTAAAGTATTCTAATGACTTGCTTATGACACGCCATAGAATATATCATGTTTAGTACCTTGGACACTGTAGCTGATTTACTTAAATTTCTGATTAATTGTGCAGCTTGTATGTAGACTGTTTGGCACAGTTGGTAAGGTGTTGGTTTGCACTATCAAATTAAGACTGTCATTGTTTTAATCCCATGTAAGCATGTTTCTAGTTTACTAGTCTGCATTGTGGTTTGTGGCTCTCTAATATGAATGCATATGTCTTTTAACAACAATAGTCATCTTCCAATGGACTTGTTAGTGAAACCCAATAGATAGCTTTATTTTCTCTTTGTTTACTGAAATATTGAATGCATATGTCTTAAAACTTTAGTAGTAAAGTATTCTAATGACTTGCTTATGACACCCCATATAATATATCATGTTTACTTACTTGGACACTGTAGCTGATTTACTTAAGTTTCTGATTAATTGTGCAGCTTGTGTGCAGACTTTTTGGCACAGTTGGTAAGATGTTGGGTTTGCACTATCAAATTAAGGCTGCCATTGGTTTGAATCCCATGTAAGCATGTTTTTATTTTACCAGTGTGGTTTGTGGCTCTATACAATGTAATGCATATGTATTTTAACAACAATGGTAAAGTCTTCCAATGGACTTGTTAGTGAAACCCAAAAGATAGTTTTATTTTCTCTTTGTTTACTCAAATATTGAATGCATATGTCTTATAACTTTAATAGTAAAGTGTTCTAATGACTTGCTTATGACACAACATAGAATATATCATGTTTAGTACCTTGGACACTAGCTTATTTACTTAAATCACTAATAAATTGCGTCTCTGGTATCCATAGGCTGGTTAGTACTGTTGGTAAGGTGTTGGGTTTACACTATCAAATTAAGACTGTCTTTGGTATGAATCCCATGTAAGCCTGTTTCTATTTTACTAGTCTGCATTGTGGTTTTTGGCTCTGTAATATGAATGCATATGTCTTTTAACAACAATAGTCAAGTCTTCCAATGGAGTCTTAGTGAAACCCAATAGATAGCTTTATTTTCTCTTTGTTTACTGAAATATTGAATGCATATGTCTTATAACTTTAGTAGTAAAGTATTCTAATGACTTGCTTATGACACGCCATAGAATATATCATGTTTAGTACCTTGGACACTGTAGCTGATTTACTTAAATTTCTGATTAATAGTGAGGCTTGTATGCAGACTGTTTGGCACAGTTGGTAAGGTGTTGGGTTTGCACTATCAAATTAAGACTGTCATTGTTCGAATCCCACGTAAGCATGTTTCTAGTTTACTAGTCTGCATTGTGGCTTTTGGCTCTGTAATATGAATGCATATGTCTTTTAACAACAATAGTCAAGTCTTCCAATGGAGTCTTAGTGAAACCCAATAGATAGCTTTATTTTCTCTTTGTTTACTGAAATATTGAATGCATATGTCTTATAACTTTAGTAGTAAAGTATTCTAATGACTTGCTTATGACACGCCATAGAATATATCATGTTTAGTTACTTGTACACTGTAGCTGATTTACTTAAATTTCTGATTAATTGTGCAGCTTGTATGCAGACTCTTTGGCACAGTTGGTAAGGTGTTGGCTTTGCACTATCAAATTAAGACTGCCATTGGTTTGAATCCCATGTAAGCATGTTTTAATTTCACTAGTGTGGTTTGTGGCTCTATACAATGTAATGCATATGTATTTTAACAACAATAGTCAAGTCTTCCAATGTATTTATAAGTGAGCCAAAGAGAAAGCTTTATTTTATCTTTGTTTATTCAAATATCGTATGCATATGTCTTATAACTTTAGTAGTAAAGTATTTTAATGACTTGCTTATGACACCCCATAGAATATATGATGTTTAGCACCTTGGACACTGTAGCTTATTTACTTAAATCTCTGATAAATTGTGGGACTGGTATAAATAGACTGGTTAGCACAGTAGGTAAGGTGTTGTGTTTGCAAAATCAAATTAAGACTGTCATTGGTTCGAATACCAAATAACCATATATTTATTTTACAAGTCTGCATTGTGGTTTGTGGCTCTATAATATGAATGCATATGTCTTTTAACAACAATAGTCAAGTCTTCCAATGGACTTGTTAGTGAAACCCAATAGATAGCTTTATTTTCTCTTTGTTTACTCAAATATTGAATGCATATGTCTTATAACTTTAATAGTAAAGTGTTCTAATGACTTGCTTATGACACAACATAGAATATATCATGTTTAGTACCTTGGACACTAGCTTATTTACTTAATTTTCTAATAAATTGCATCTCTGATATGTATAGTCTGGTTAGCACTGTAGGTAAGGTGTTGGATTTGCACTATCAAATTAAGACTGTCATTGTTTGAATCCCATGTAAGCATGTTTCTAGTTTACTAGTCTGCATTGTGGTTTGTGGCTCTCTAATATGAATGCATATGTCTTTTTACAACAATAGTCGTCTTCCAATGAACTTGTTAGTGAAACCCAATAGATAGCTTTATTTTCTCTTTGTTTACTGAAATATTGAATGCATATGTCTTATAACTTTAGTAGTAAAGTATTCTAATGACTTGCTTATGACACCCCATAGAAAATATCATGTTTAGTTACTTGGACACTGTAGCTGATTTACTTAAATTTCTGATTAATTGTACAGCTTATATGAAGACTCTTTGGTACAGTTGGTAATGTGTTGGATTTGCACTATCAAATTAAGACTGCCATTGGTTTGAATCCCATATAAGCATGTTTTTATTTTACTAGTGTGGTTTGTGGCTCTATACAATGTAATGCATATGTATTTTAACAACAATAGTCAAGTCTTCCAATGTATTTGTTAGTGAAACCCAAGAGATAGCTGTATTTTATCTTTGTTTATTCAAATATTGAATGCATATGTCTTATAACTTTAGTAATAAAGTATTCTAATGACTTGCTTATGACACCGTATAGAATATATGATGTTTAGCACCTTGGACACTGTAGCTTATTTACTTAAATCTCTAATAAATTGCGCAACTGGTATGAATAGACTGGAAAGCTTAGTGGGTAATGTGTTGGGTTTGCACTATCAAATTAAGACTGTCATTGGTTCGAATACCATGTAAGCATGTATTTATTTTACAAGTCTGCATTTTGGTTTGTGGCTCTATAATATGAATGCATATGTCTTTTAACAACAATAGTCAAGTCATCCAATGGACTTGTTAGTGAAACCCAGTAGATAGCTTTATATTATCTTTGTTTACTCAAATATTGAATGCATATGTCTTATAACTTTAATAGTAAAGTGTTCTAATGACTTGCTTATGACACCACATAGAATATGTCATGTTTAGTACCTTGGACACTAGCTTATTTACTTAAATCACTAATAAATTGCGTCTCTGGTATGTATAGGCTGGTTAGTACAGTTGGTAAGGTCTTGGGTTTACACTATCAAATTAAGACTGTCATTGTTTCGAATACCATATAAGCATATATTTAATTTACAAGTCTGCATAGTGGTTTGTGGCTCTATAATATGAATGCATATGTCTTTTAACAAAAATAGTCAAGTCTTCAAATGGACTTGTTAGTGAAACCCAATAGATAGCTTTATTTTCTCTTTGTTTACTCAAATATTGAATGCATATGTCTTATAACTTTAATAGTAAAGTGTTCTAATGACTTGCTTATGACACCACATAGAATATATCATGTTTAGTACCTTGGACACTAGCTTATTTACTTAAATCTCTAATAAATTGCATCTCTGATATGTATAGAGTGGTTTGTACAGTTTGTAAGGTGTTGGGTTTGCACTATCAAATTAAGACTGTCTTTGGTATGAATCCCATGTAAGCCTGTTTCTATTTTACTAGTCTGCATTGTGGTTTGTGGCTCTGTAATATGAATGCATATGTCTTTTAACAACAATAGTCAAGTCTTCCAATGGAGTCTTAGTGAAACCCAATAGATAGCTTTATTTTCTCTTTGTTTACTGAAATATTGAATGCATATGTCTTATAACTTTAGTAGTAAAGTATTCTAATGATTTGCTTATGACACCCCATAGAATGTATCATGTTTAGTTACTTGGACACTGTAGCTGATTTACTTAAATTTCTGATTAATTGTGCAGCTTGTCTGCAGACTGTTTGGCACAGTTGGTAAGGTGTTGGGTTTGCACTATCAAATTAAGACTGCCATTGGTTTGAATCCCATGTAAGCATGTTTTTATTTTACTAGTGTGGTTTGTGGCTATATACAATGTAATGCTTATGTATTTTAACAACAATAGTCAAGTCTTCCAATGTATTTGTTAGTGAAACCCAAGAGATAGCTTTATTTTATCTTTGTTTATTCAAATATTGAATGCACATGTCTTATAACTTTAGTAATAAAGTATTCTAATGACTTGCTTATGACACCGTATAGAATATATGATGTTTAGCACCTTGGACACTGTAGCTTATTTACTTAAATCTCTAATAAATTGCGCAACTGGTATGAATAGACTGGTTAGCATAGTGGGTAAGGTGTTGGGTTTGCACTATCAATTTAAAACTGTCATTGGTTTGAATATCATGTAAGCATGCATTTATTTTACAAGTCTGCATTGTGGTTTGTGGCTCTATAATATGAATGCATATGTCTTTTAACAACAATAGTCAAGTCATCCAATGGACTTGTTAGTGAAACCCAATAGATAGCTTTATTTTCTCTTTGTTTACTCAAATATTGAATGCATATGTCTTATAACTTTAATAGTAAAGTGTTCTAATGACTTGCTTATGACACCACATAGAATATATCATGTTTAGTACCTTGGACACTAGCTTATTTACTTAAATCTCTAATAAATTGCGTCTCTGGTATGGATAGACTGGTTAGTACAGTTGGTAAGGTGTTGGGTTTACACTATCAAATTAATACTGTCATTGGTATGAATCCCATGTAAGCCTGTTTCTATTTTACTAGTCTGCATTGTGGTTTGTGGCTCTGTAATATGAATGCATATGTCTTTTAACAACAGTAGTCAAGTATTCCAATGGAGTCTTAGTGAAACCCAATAGATAGCTTTATTATCTCTTTGTTTACTGAAATATTGAATGCATATGTCTTATAACTTTAGTAGTAAAGTATTCTAATGACTTGCTTATGACACGCCATAGAATATATAATGTTTAGTACCTTGGACACTGTAGCTGATTTACTTAAATTTCTAATTAATAGTGAGGCTTGTATGCAGACTGTTTGGCACAGTTGGTAAGGTGTTGGGTTTGCCCTATCAAATTAAGACTGTCATTGTTTGAATCCCATGTAAGCATGTTTCTAGTTTACTAGTCTGCATTATGGTTTGTGGCTCTGTAATATGAATGCATATGTCTTTTAACAACAATAGTCAAGTCTTCCAATGGAGTCTTAGTGAAACCCAATAGATAGCTTTATTTTCTCTTTGTTTACTGAAATATTGAATGCATATGTCTTATAACTTTAGTAGTAAAGTATTCTAATGACTTGTATATGACACCCCATAGAATATATCATGTTTAGTTACTTGGACACTGTAGCTGATTTACTTACATTTCTGATTAATTGTGCGGCTTGTCTGCAGACTGTTTGGCACAGTTGGTAAGGTGTTGGGTTTGCACTGTCAAATTAAGACTGCTATTGGTTTGAATCCCATATAAGCATGTTTTTATTTTACTAGTGTGGTTTGTGGCTCTATACAATGTAATGCATATGTATATTAACAACAATAGTCAAGTCTTCCAATGTATTTGTTAGTGAAACCCAAGAGATAGCTTTATTTTCTCTTTGTTTACTGAAATATTGAATGCATATGTCTTATAACTTTAGTAGTAAAGTATTCTAATGACTTGCTTATGACACCCCATAGAATATATCATGTTTAGTTACTTGGACACTGTAGCTGATTAACGTAAATTTCTGATTAATTGAACAGCTTGTATGCAGACTGTTTGGCACAGTTGGTAAGGTTTTGGGTTTGCACTGTCAAATTAAGACTGCTATTGGTTTGAATCCCATATAAGCATGTTTTTATTTTACTAGTGTGGTTTGTGGCTCTATACAATGTAATGCATATGTATATTAACAACAATAGTCAAGTCTTCCAATGTATTTGTTAGTGAAACCCAAGAGATAGCTTTATTTTATCTTTGTTTATTCAAATATTGAATGCACATGTCTTATAACTTTAGTAATAAAGTATTCTAATGACTTGCTTATGACACCGTATAGAATATATGATGTTTAGCACCTTGGACACTGTAGCTTATTTACTTAAATCTCTAATAAATTGCGCAACTGGTATGAATAGACTGGTTAGCATAGTGGGTAAGGTGTTGGGTTTGCACTATCAATTTAAGACTGTCATTGGTTTGAATATCATGTAAGCATGTATTTATTTTACAAGTCTGCATTGTGGTTTGTGGCTCTATAATATGAATGCATATGTCTTTTAACAACAATAGTCAAGTCATCCAATGGACTTGTTAGTGAAACCCAATAGATAGCTTTATTTTCTCTTTGTTTACTCAAATATTGAATGCATATGTCTTATAACTTTAATAGTAAAGTGTTCTAATGACTTGCTTATGACACCACATAGAATATATCATGTTTAGTACCTTGGACACTAGCTTATTTACTTAAATCTCTAATAAATTGCGTCTCTGGTATGGATAGACTGGTTAGTACAGTTGGTAAGGTGTTGGGTTTACACTATCAAATTAAGACTGTCATTGGTATGAATCCCATGTAAGCCTGTTTCTATTTTACTAGTCTGCATTGTGGTTTGTGGCTCTGTAATATGAATGCATATGTCTTTTAACAACAGTAGTCAAGTATTCATATGGAGTCTTAGTGAAACCCAATAGATAGCTTTATTATCTCTTTGTTTACTGAAATATTGAATGCATATGTCTTATAACTTTAGTAGTAAAGTATTCTAATGACTTGCTTATGACACGCCATAGAATATATAATGTTTAGTACCTTGGACACTGTAGCTGATTTACTTAAATTTCTAATTAATAGTGAGGCTTGTATGCAGACTGTTTGGCACAGTTGGTAAGGTGTTGGGTTTGCCCTATCAAATTAAGACTGTCATTGTTTGAATCCCATGTAAGCATGTTTCTAGTTTACTAGTCTGCATTATGGTTTGTGGCTCTGTAATATGAATGCATATGTCTTTTAACAACAATAGTCAAGTCTTCCAATGGAGTCTTAGTGAAACCCAATAGATAGCTTTATTTTCTCTTTGTTTACTGAAATATTGAATGCATATGTCTTATAACTTTAGTAGTAAAGTATTCTAATGACTTGTATATGACACCCCATAGAATATATCATGTTTAGTTACTTGGACACTGTAGCTGATTTACTTAAATTTCTGATTAATTGTGCGGCTTGTCTGCAGACTGTTTGGCACAGTTGGTAAGGTGTTGGGTTTGCACTATCAAATTAAGACTGCCATTGGTTTGAATCCTATGTAAGCATGTTTTTATTTTACTAGTGTGGTTTGTGGCTCTATACAATGTAATGCATATGTATTTTAACAACAATAGTCAAGTCTTCCAATGTATTTGTTAATGAAACCCAAGAGATAGCTTTATTTTATCTTTGTTTATTCAAATATTGAATGCATATGTCTTATAACTTTAGTAATAAAGTATTCTAATGACTTGCTTATGACACCGTATAGAATATATGATGTTTAGCACCTTGGACACTGTAGCTTATTTACTTAAATCTCTAATAAATTGCGCAACTGGTATAAATAGACTGGTTAGCATAGTGGGTAAGGTGTTGGGTTTGCACTATCAGTTTAAGACTGTCATTGGTTTGAATATCATGTAAGCATGTATTTATTTTACAAGTCTGCATTGTGGTTTGTGGCTCTATAATATGAATGCATATGTCTTTTAACAACAATAGTCAAGTCATCCAATGGACTTGTTAGTGAAACCCAATAGATAGCTTTATTTTCTCTTTGTTTACTCAAATATTGAATGCATATGTCTTATAACTTTAATAGTAAAGTGTTCTAATGACTTGCTTATGACACCACATAGAATATATCATGTTTAGTACCTTGGACACTAGCTTATTTACTTAAATCTCTAATAAATTGCGTCTCTGGTATGGATAGACTGGTTAGTACAGTTGGTAAGGTGTTGGGTTTACACTATCAAATTAAGACTGTCATTGGTATGAATCCCATGTAAGCCTGTTTCTATTTTACTAGTCTGCATTGTGGTTTGTGGCTCTGTAATATGAATGCATATGTCTTTTAACAACAGTAGTCAAGTATTCCAATGGAGTCTTAGTGAAACCCAATAGATAGCTTTATTATCTCTTTGTTTACTGAAATATTGAATGCATATGTCTTATAACTTTAGTAGTAAAGTATTCTAATGACTTGCTTATGACACGCCATAGAATATATAATGTTTAGTACCTTGGACACTGTAGCTGATTTACTTAAATTTCTAATTAATAGTGAGGCTTGTATGCAGACTGTTTGGCACAGTTGGTAAGGTGTTGGGTTTGCCCTATCAAATTAAGACTGTCATTGTTTGAATCCCATGTAAGCATGTTTCTAGTTTACTAGTCTGCATTGTGGTTTGTGGCTCTGTAATATGAATGCATATGTCTTTTAACAACAATAGTCAAGTCTTCCAATGGAGTCTTAGTGAAACCCAATAGATAGCTTTATTTTCTTTTTGTTTACTGAAATATTGAATGCATATGTCTTATAACTTTAGTAGTAAAGTATTCTAATGACTTGTATATGACACCCCATAGAATATATCATGTTTAGTTACTTGGACACTGTAGCTGATTTACTTAAATTTCTGATTAATTGTGCGGCTTGTCGGCAGACTGTTTGGCACAGTTGGTAAGGTGTTGGGTTTGCACTATCAAATTAAGACTGCCATTGGTTTGAATCCTATGTAAGCATGTTTTTATTTTACTAGTGTGGTTTGTGGCTCTATACAATGTAATGCATATGTATTTTAACAACAATAGTCAAGTCTTCCAATGTATTTGTTAGTGAAACCCAAGAGATAGCTTTATTTTCTCTTTGTTTACTGAAATATTGAATGCATATGTCTTATAACTTTAGTAGTAAAGTATTCTAATGACTTGCTTATGACACCCCATAGAATATATCATGTTTAGTTACTTGGACACTGTAGCTGATTAACTTAAATTTCTGATTAATTGAACAGCTTGTATGCAGACTGTTTGGCACAGTTGGTAAGGTGTTGGGTTTGCACTGTCAAATTAAGACTGCTATTGGTTTGAATCCCATATAAGCATGTTTTTATTTTACTAGTGTGGTTTGTGGCTCTATACAATGTAATGCATATGTATATTAACAACAATAGTCAAGTCTTCCAATGTATTTGTTAGTGAAACCCAAGAGATAGCTTTATTTTATCTTTGTTTATTCAAATATTGAATGCATATGTCTTATAACTTTAGTAATAAAGTATTCTAATGACTTGCTTATGACACCGTATAGAATATATGATGTTTAGCACCTTGGACACTGTAGCTTATTTACTTAAATCTCTAATAAATTGCGCAACTGGTATGAATAGACTGGTTAGCATAGTGGGTAAGGTGTTGGGTTTGCACTATCAATTTAAGACTGTCATTGGTTTGAATATCATGTAAGCATGCATTTATTTTACAAGTCTGCATTGTGGTTTGTGGCTCTATAATATGAATGCATATGTCTTTTAACAACAATAGTCAAGTCATCCAATGGACTTGTTAGTGAAACCCAATAGATAGCTTTATTTTCTCTTTGTTTACTCAAATATTGAATGCATATGTCTTATAACTTTAATAGTAAAGTGTTCTAATGACTTGCTTATGACACCACATAGAATATATCATGTTTAGTACCTTGGACACTAGCTTATTTACTTAAATCTCTAATAAATTGCGTTTCTGGTATGGATAGACTGGTTAGTACAGTTGGTAAGGTGTTGGGTTTACACTATCAAATTAAGACTGTCATTGGTATGAATCCCATGTAAGCCTGTTTCTATTTTACTAGTCTGCATTGTGGTTTGTGGCTCTGTAATATGAATGCATATGTCTTTTAACAACAGTAGTCAAGTATTCCAATGGAGTCTTAGTGAAACCCAATAGATAGCTTTATTATCTCTTTGTTTACTGAAATATTGAATGCATATGTCTTATAACTTTAGTAGTAAAGTATTCTAATGATTTGCTTATGACACCCCATAGAATGTATCATGTTTAGTTACTTGGACACTGTAGCTGATTTACTTAAATTTCTGATTAATTGTGCAGCTTGTCTGCAGACTGTTTGGCACAGTTGGTAAGGTGTTGGGTTTGCACTATCAAATTAAGACTGCCATTGGTTTGAATCCCATGTAAGCATGTTTTTATTTTACTAGTGTGGTTTGTGGCTATATACAATGTAATGCTTATGTATTTTAACAACAATAGTCAAGTCTTCCAATGTATTTGTTAGTGAAACCCAAGAGATAGCTTTATTTTATCTTTGTTTATTCAAATATTGAATGCATATGTCTTATAACTTTAGTAATAAAGTATTCTAATGACTTGCTTATGACACCGTATAGAATATATGATGTTTAGCACCTTGGACACTGTAGCTTATTTACTTAAATCTCTAATAAATTGCGCAACTGGTATAAATAGACTGGTTAGCATAGTGGGTAAGGTGTTGGGTTTGCACTATCAATTTAAGACTGTCATTGGTTTGAATATCATGTAAGCATGTATTTATTTTACAAGTCTGCATTGTGGTTTGTGGCTCTATAATATGAATGCATATGTCTTTTAACAACAATAGTCAAGTCATCCAATGGACTTGTTAGTGAAACCCAATAGATAGCTTTATTTTCTCTTTGTTTACTCAAATATTGAATGCATATGTCTTATAACTTTAATAGTAAAGTGTTCTAATGACTTGCTTATGACACCACATAGAATATATCATGTTTAGTACCTTGGACACTAGCTTATTTACTTAAATCTCTAATAAATTGCGTCTCTGGTATGGATAGACTGGTTAGTACAGTTGGTAAGGTGTTGGGTTTACACTATCAAATTAAGACTGTCATTGGTATGAATCCCATGAAAGCCTGTTTCTACTTTACTAGTCTGCATTGTGGTTTGTGGCTCTGTAATATGAATGCATATGTCTTTTAACAACAGTAGTCAAGTATTCCAATGGAGTCTTAGTGAAACCCAATAGATAGCTTTATTATCTCTTTGTTTACTGAAATATTGAATGCATATGTCTTATAACTTTAGTAGTAAAGTATTCTAATGACTTGCTTATGACACGCCATAGAATATATAATGTTTAGTACCTTGGACACTGTAGCTGATTTACTTAAATTTCTAATTAATAGTGAGGCTTGTATGCAGACTGTTTGGCACAGTTGGTAAGGTGTTGGGTTTGCCCTATCAAATTAAGACTGTCATTGTTTGAATCCCATGTAAGCATGTTTCTAGTTTACTAGTCTGCATTGTGGTTTGTGGCTCTGTAATATGAATGCATATGTCTTTTAACAACAATAGTCAAGTCTTCCAATGGAGTCTTAGTGAAACCCAATAGATAGCTTTATTTTCTCTTTGTTTACTGAAATATTGAATGCATATGTCTTATAACTTTAGTAGTAAAGTTTTCTAATGACTTGTATATGACACCCCATAGAATATATCATGTTTAGTTACTTGGACACTGTAGCTGATTTACTTAAATTTCTGATTAATTGTGCGGCTTGTCTGCAGACTGTTTGGCACAGTTGGTAAGGTGTTGGGTTTGCACTATCAAATTAAGACTGCCATTGGTTTGAATCCTATGTAAGCATGTTTTTATTTTACTAGTGTGGTTTGTGGCTCTATACAATGTAATGCATATGTATTTTAACAACAATAGTCAAGTCTTTCAATGTATTTGTTAGTGAAACCCAAGAGATAGCTTTATTTTCTCTTTGTTTACTGAAATATTGAATGCATATGTCTTATAACTTTAGTAGTAAAGTATTCTAATGACTTGCTTATGACACCCCATATAATATATATCATGTTTAGTTACTTGGACACTGTAGCTGATTTACTTAAATTTCTGATTAATTGTGTGGCTTGTATGAAGACTGTTTGGCACAGTTGGTATGGTGTTGGGTTTCCACAATCAAACTAAGACTGTCATTGGTTTGAATCCCATGTAAGCATGTTTTTATTTTACTAGTGTGGTTTGTGGCTCTATACAATGTAATGCATATGTATTTTAACAACAATAGTCAAGTCTTCCAATGTATTTGTTAGTGATACTCAAGAGATAGCTTTATTTTATCTTTGTTTATTCAAATATTGAATGCATATGTCTTATAACTTTAGTAATAAAGTATTCTAATGACTTGCTTATGACACCGAATAGAATATATGATGTTTAGCACCTTGGACACTGTAGCTTATTTACTTAAATCTCTGATAAATTGCCTGACTGGTGCGAATAGACTGGTTAGAACAGTAAGTAAGGTGTTGGGTTTGCACTATCAAATTAAGACTGTCATTGGTTCGAATATCATGTAAGCATGTATTTATTTTACAAGTCTGCATTGTGGTTTGTGGCTCTATAATATCAATGCATATGTCTTTTAACAACAATAGTCAAGTCTTCCAATGGACTTGTTAGTGAAACCAAATAGATTGCTTTATTTTCTCTTTGTTTACTCAAATATTGAATGCATATGTCTTATAACTTTAGTAGTAAAGTATTCTAATGACTTGCTTATGACACCACATAGAATATATGATGTTTAGCACCTTGGACACTGTAGCTTATTTACTTAAATCTCTGATAAATTGTGTGAATGTTATGAATAGACTGGTTATCACAGTAGGTAAGGTGTTGGGTTTGCCCTATCAAATTAAAACTGTCATTGTTTGAATCCCATGTAAGCAAGTTTCTAGTTTACTAGTCTGCATTGTGGTTTGTGGCTCTGTAATATGAATGCATATGTCTTTTAACAACAATAGTCAAGTCTTCCAATGGAGTCTTAGTGAAACCCAATAGATAGCTTTATTTTCTCTTTGTTTACTGAAATATTGAATGCATATGTCTTATAACTTTAGTAGTAAAGTATTCTAATGACTTGCTTATGACACCCCAAAGAATATATCATGTTTAGTTACTTGGACACTGTAGCTGATTTACTTAAATTTCTGATTAATTGTGTGGCTTGTATGCAGACTCTTTGGCACAGTTGTTAAGGTGTTGGGTTTGCACTATCAATTGAAGACTGTCATTGTTTGAATCCCGTGTAAGCATGTTTCTAGTTTACTAGTCTGTATTGTGGTTTGTGGCTCTCTAATATGAATGCATACGTCTTTTAACAACAATAGTCGTCTTCCAATGGACTTGTTAGTGAAACCCAATAGATAGCTTTATTTTCTCTTTGTTTACTGAAATATTGAATGCATATGTCTTATAACTTTAGTAGTAAAGTATTCTAATGACTTGCTTATGACACCCCATAGAATATATCATGTTTAGTTACTTGGACACTGTAGCTGATTAACTTAAATTTCTGATTAATTGAACAGCTTGTATGCAGACTGTTTGGCACAGTTGGTAAGGTGTTGGGTTTGCACTGTCAAATTAAGACTGCTATTGGTTTGAATCCCATATAAGCATGTTTTTATTTTACTAGTGTGGTTTGTGGCTGTATACAATGTAATGCATATGTATATTAACAACAATAGTCAAGTCTTCCAATGTATTTGTTAGTGAAACCAAAGAGATAGCTTTATTTTATCTTTGTTTATTCAAATATTGAATGCATATGTCTTATAACTTTAGTAATAAAGTATTCAAATGACTTGCTTATGACACCGTATAGAATATATGATGTTTAGCACCTTGGACACTGTAGCTTATTTACTTAAATCTCTAATAAATTGCAAAACTGGTATGAATAGACTGGTTAGCATAGTGGGTAAGGTGTTGGGTTTGCACTATCAAATTAAGACTGTCATTGGTTCGAATACCATGTAAGCATGTATTTATTTTACAAGTCTGCATTGTGGTTTGTGGCTCTATAATATGAATGCATATGTCTTTTAACAACAATAGTGAAGTCATCCAATGGACTTGTTAGTGAAACCCAATAGATAGCTTTATTTTCTCTTTGTTTACTCAAATATTGAATGCATATGTCTTATAACTTTAATAGTAAAGTGTTCTAATGACTTGCTTATGACACCACATAGAATATATCATGTTTAGTACCTTGGACACTAGCTTATTTACTTAAATCTCTAATAAATTGCATCTCTGGTATGGATAGACTGGTTAGTACAGTTGGTAAGGTGTTGGGTTTACACTATCAAATTAAGACTGTCATTGGTATGAATCCCATGTAAGCCTGTTTCTATTTTACTAGTCTGCATTGTGGTTTGTGGCTCTGTAATATGAATGCATATGTCTTTTAACAACAATAGTCAAGTTTTCCAATGGAGTCTTAGTGAAACCCAATAGATAGCTTTATTTTCTCTTTGTTTACTGAAATATTGAATGCATATGTCTTATAACTTTAGTAGTAAAGTATTCTAATGACTTGTATATGACACCCCATAGAATATATCATGTTTAGTACCTTGGACACTGTAGCTGATTTACTTAAATTTCTAATTAATAGTGAGGCTTGTATGCAGACTGTTTGGCACAGTTGGTAAGGTGTTGGGTTTGCCCTATCAAATTAAGACTGTCATTGTTTGAATCCCATGTAAGTATGTATCTAGTTTACTAGTCTGCATTGTGGTTTGTGGCTCTATAATATGAATGCATATGTCTTTTAACAACAATAGTCAAGTTTTCCAATGGAGTCTTAGTGAAACCCAATAGATAGCTTTATTTTCTCTTTGTTTACTGAAATATTGAATGCATATGTCTTATAACTTTAGTAGTAAAGTATTCTAATGACTTGTATATGACACCCCATAGAATATATCATGTTTAGTAACTTGGACACTGTAGCTGATTTACTTAAATTTCTGATTAATTGTGCAGCTTGTCTGCAGACTGTTTGGCACAGTTGGTAAGGTGTTGGGTTTGCACTATCAAATTAAGACTGCCATTGGTTTGAATCCTATGTAAGCATGTTTTTATTTTACTAGTGTGGTTTGTGGCTCTATACAATGTAATGCATATGTATTTTAACAACAATAGTCAAGTCTTCCAATGTATTTGTTAGTGAAACCCAAGAGATAGCTTTATTTTATCTTTGTTTATTCAAATATTGAATGCATATGTCTTATAACTTTAGTAATAAAGTATTCTAATGACTTGCTTATGACACCCCATATAATATATATCATGTTTAGTTACTTGGACACTGTAGCTGATTTACTTAAATTTCTGATTAATTGTGTGGCTTGTATGAAGACTGTTTGGCACAGTTGGTATGGTGTTGGGTTTCCACAATCAAATTAAGACTGTCATTGGTTTGAATCCCATGTAAGCATGTTTTTATTTTACTAGTGTGGTTTGTGGCTCTATACAATGTAATGCATATGTATTTTAACAACAATAGTCAAGTCTTCCAATGTATTTGTTAGTGATACTCAAGAGATAGCTTTATTTTATCTTTGTTTATTCAAATATTGAATGCATATGTCTTATAACTTTAGTAATAAAGTATTCAAATGACTTGCTTATGACACCGTATAGAATATATGATGTTTAGCACCTTGGACACTGTAGCTTATTTACTTAAATCTCTAATAAATTGCAAAACTGGTATGAATAGACTGGTTAGCATAGTGGGTAAGGTGTTGGGTTTGCACTATCAAATTAAGACTGTCATTGGTTCGAATACCATGTAAGCATGTATTTATTTTACAAGTCTGCATTGTGGTTTGTGGCTCTATAATATGAATGCATATGTCTTTTAACAACAATAGTGAAGTCATCCAATGGACTTGTTAGTGAAACCCAATAGATAGCTTTATTTTCTCTTTGTTTACTCAAATATTGAATGCATATGTCTTATAACTTTAATAGTAAAGTGTTCTAATGACTTGCTTATGACACCACATAGAATATATCATGTTTAGTACCTTGGACACTAGCTTATTTACTTAAATCTCTAATAAATTGCATCTCTGGTATGGATAGACTGGTTAGTACAGTTGGTAAGGTGTTGGGTTTACACTATCAAATTAAGACTGTCATTGGTATGAATCCCATGTAAGCCTGTTTCTATTTTACTAGTCTGCATTGTGGTTTGTGGCTCTGTAATATGAATGCATATGTCTTTTAACAACAATAGTCAAGTTTTCCAATGGAGTCTTAGTGAAACCCAATAGATAGCTTTATTTTCTCTTTGTTTACTGAAATATTGAATGCATATGTCTTATAACTTTAGTAGTAAAGTATTCTAATGACTTGTATATGACACCCCATAGAATATATCATGTTTAGTACCTTGGACACTGTAGCTGATTTACTTAAATTTCTAATTAATAGTGAGGCTTGTATGCAGACTGTTTGGCACAGTTGGTAAGGTGTTGGGTTTGCCCTATCAAATTAAGACTGTCATTGTTTGAATCCCATGTAAGTATGTATCTAGTTTACTAGTCTGCATTGTGGTTTGTGGCTCTATAATATGAATGCATATGTCTTTTAACAACAATAGTCAAGTTTTCCAATGGAGTCTTAGTGAAACCCAATAGATAGCTTTATTTTCTCTTTGTTTACTGAAATATTGAATGCATATGTCTTATAACTTTAGTAGTAAAGTATTCTAATGACTTGTATATGACACCCCATAGAATATATCATGTTTAGTAACTTGGACACTGTAGCTGATTTACTTAAATTTCTGATTAATTGTGCAGCTTGTCTGCAGACTGTTTGGCACAGTTGGTAAGGTGTTGGGTTTGCACTATCAAATTAAGACTGCCATTGGTTTGAATCCTATGTAAGCATGTTTTTATTTTACTAGTGTGGTTTGTGGCTCTATACAATGTAATGCATATGTATTTTAACAACAATAGTCAAGTCTTCCAATGTATTTGTTAGTGAAACCCAAGAGATAGCTTTATTTTATCTTTGTTTATTCAAATATTGAATGCATATGTCTTATAACTTTAGTAATAAAGTATTCTAATGACTTGCTTATGACACCCCATATAATATATATCATGTTTAGTTACTTGGACACTGTAGCTGATTTACTTAAATTTCTGATTAATTGTGTGGCTTGTATGAAGACTGTTTGGCACAGTTGGTATGGTGTTGGGTTTCCACAATCAAATTAAGACTGTCATTGGTTTGAATCCCATGTAAGCATGTTTTTATTTTACTAGTGTGGTTTGTGGCTCTATACAATGTAATGCATATGTATTTTAACAACAATAGTCAAGTCTTCCAATGTATTTGTTAGTGATACTCAAGAGATAGCTTTATTTTATCTTTGTTTATTCAAATATTGAATGCATATGTCTTATAACTTTAGTAATAAAGTATTCTAATGACTTGCTTATGACACCGAATAGAATATATGATGTTTAGCACCTTGGACACTGTAGCTTATTTACTTAAATCTCTAATAAATTGCGCAACTGGTATGAATAGACTGGTTAGCATAGTGGGTAAGGTGTTGGGTTTGCACTATCAATTTAAAACTGTCATTGGTTTGAATATCATGTAAGCATGCATTTATTTTACAAGTCTGCATTGTGGTTTGTGGCTCTATAATATGAATGCATATGTCTTTTAACAACAATAGTCAAGTCATCCAATGGACTTGTTAGTGAAACCCAATAGATAGCTTTATTTTCTCTTTGTTTACTCAAATATTGAATGCATATGTCTTATAACTTTAATAGTAAAGTGTTCTAATGACTTGCTTATGACACCACATAGAATATATCATGTTTAGTACCTTGGACACTAGCTTATTTACTTAAATCTCTAATAAATTGCGTCTCTGGTATGGATAGACTGGTTAGTACAGTTGGTAAGGTGTTGGGTTTACACTATCAAATTAATACTGTCATTGGTATGAATCCCATGTAAGCCTGTTTCTATTTTACTAGTCTGCATTGTGGTTTGTGGCTCTGTAATATGAATGCATATGTCTTTTAACAACAGTAGTCAAGTATTCCAATGGAGTCTTAGTGAAACCCAATAGATAGCTTTATTATCTCTTTGTTTACTGAAATATTGAATGCATATGTCTTATAACTTTAGTAGTAAAGTATTCTAATGACTTGCTTATGACACGCCATAGAATATATAATGTTTAGTACCTTGGACACTGTAGCTGATTTACTTAAATTTCTAATTAATAGTGAGGCTTGTATGCAGACTGTTTGGCACAGTTGGTAAGGTGTTGGGTTTGCCCTATCAAATTAAGACTGTCATTGTTTGAATCCCATGTAAGCATGTTTCTAGTTTACTAGTCTGCATTATGGTTTGTGGCTCTGTAATATGAATGCATATGTCTTTTAACAACAATAGTCAAGTCTTCCAATGGAGTCTTAGTGAAACCCAATAGATAGCTTTATTTTCTCTTTGTTTACTGAAATATTGAATGCATATGTCTTATAACTTTAGTAGTAAAGTATTCTAATGACTTGTATATGACACCCCATAGAATATATCATGTTTAGTTACTTGGACACTGTAGCTGATTTACTTACATTTCTGATTAATTGTGCGGCTTGTCTGCAGACTGTTTGGCACAGTTGGTAAGGTGTTGGGTTTGCACTGTCAAATTAAGACTGCTATTGGTTTGAATCCCATATAAGCATGTTTTTATTTTACTAGTGTGGTTTGTGGCTCTATACAATGTAATGCATATGTATATTAACAACAATAGTCAAGTCTTCCAATGTATTTGTTAGTGAAACCCAAGAGATAGCTTTATTTTCTCTTTGTTTACTGAAATATTGAATGCATATGTCTTATAACTTTAGTAGTAAAGTATTCTAATGACTTGCTTGTGACACGCCATAGAATATATAATGTTTAGTACCTTGGACACTGTAGCTGATTTACTTAAATTTCTAATTAATAGTGAGGCTTGTATGCAGACTGTTTGGCACAGTTGGTAAGGTGTTGGGTTTGCCCTATCAAATTAAGACTGTCATTGTTTGAATCCCATGTAAGTATGTATCTAGTTTACTAGTCTGCATTGTGGTTTGTGGCTCTATAATATGAATGCATATGTCTTTTAACAACAATAGTCAAGTTTTCCAATGGAGTCTAAGTGAAACCCAATAGATAGCTTTATTTTCTCTTTGTTTACTGAAATATTGAATGCATATGTCTTATAACTTTAGTAGTAAAGTATTCTAATGACTTGCTTATGACACCCCATAGAATATATCATGTTTATTTACTTGGACACTGTAGCTGATTTACTTAAATTTCTGATTAATTGTGCAGCTTGTCTGCAGACTGTTTGGCACAGTTGGTAAGGTGTTGGGTTTGCACTGTCAAATTAAGACTGCTATTGGTTTGAATCCCATATAAGCATGTTTTTATTTTACTAGTGTGGTTTGTGGCTCTATACAATGTAATGCATATGTATATTAACAACAATAGTCAAGTCTTCCAATGTATTTGTTAGTGAAACCCAAGAGGTAGCTTTATTTTATCTTTGTTTATTCAAATATTGAATGCATATGTCTTATAACTTTAGTAATAAAGTATTCTAATGACTTGCTTATGACACCGTATAGAATATATGATGTTTAGCACCTTGGACACTGTAGCTTATTTACTTAAATCTCTAATAAATTGCACAGCTGGTATGAATAGACTGGTTAGCATAGTGGGTAAGGTGTTGGGTTTGCACTATCAATTTAAAACTGTCATTGGTTTGAATATCATGTAAGCATGTATTTATTTTACAAGTCTGCATTGTGGTTTGTGGCTCTATAATATGAATGCATATGTCTTTTAACAACAATAGTCAAGTCATCCAATGGACTTGTTAGTGAAACCCAATAGATAGCTTTATTTTCTCTTTGTTTACTCAAATATTGAATGCATATGTCTTATAACTTTAATAGTAAAGTGTTCTAATGACTTGCTTATGACACCACATAGAATATATCATGTTTAGTACCTTGGACACTAGCTTATTTACTTAAATCTCTAATAAATTGCGTCTCTGGTATGGATAGACTGGTTAGTACAGTTGGTAAGGTGTTGGGTTTACACTATCAAATTAAGACTGTCATTGGTATGACTCCCATGTAAGTCTGTTTCTATTTTACTAGTCTGCATTGTGGTTTGTGGCTCTGTAATATGAATGCATATGTCTTTTAACAACAGTAGTCAAGTATTCCAATGGAGTCTTAGTGAAACCCAATAGATAGCTTTATTATCTCTTTGTTTACTGAAATATTGAATGCATATGTCTTATAACTTTAGTAGCAAAGTATTCTAATGACTTGCTTATGACACGCCATAGAATATATAATGTTTAGTACCTTGGACACTGTAGCTGATTTACTTAAATTTCTAATTAATAGTGAGGCTTGTATGCAGACTGTTTGGCACAGTTGGTAAGGTGTTGGGTTTGCCCTATCAAATTAAGACTGTCATTGTTTGAATCCCATGTAAGCATGTTTCTAGTTTACTAGTCTGCATTGTGGTTTGTGGCTCTGTAATATGAATGCATATGTCTTTTAACAACAATAGTCAAGTCTTCCAATGGAGTCTTAGTGAAACCCAATAGATAGCTTTATTTTCTCTTTGTTTACTGAAATATTGAATGCATATGTCTTATAACTTTAGTAGTAAAGTATTCTAATGACTTGTATATGACACCCCATAGAATATATCATGTTTAGTTATTTGGACACTGTAGCTGATTTACTTAAATTTCTGATTAATTGTGCGGCTTGTCTGCAGACTGTTTGGCACAGTTGGTAAGGTGTTGGGTTTGCACTATCAAATTAAGACGGCCATTGGTTTGAATCCTATGTAAGCATGTTTTTATTTTACTAGTGTGGTTTGTGGCTCTATACAATGTAATGCATATGTATTTTAACAACAATAGTCAAGTCTTCCAATGTATTTGTTAGTGAAACCCAAGAGATAGCTTTATTTTCTCTTTGTTTACTGAAATATTGAATGCATATGTCTTATAACTTTAGTAGTAAAGTATTCTAATGACTTGCTTATGACACCCCATATAATATATATCATGTTTAGTTACTTGGACACTGTAGCTGATTTACTTAAATTTCTGATTAATTGTGTGGCTTGTATGAAGACTGTTTGGCACAGTTGGTATGGTGTTGGGTTTCCACAATCAAATTAAGACTGTCATTGGTTTGAATCCCATGTGAGCATGTTTTTATTTTACTAGTGTGGTTTGTGGCTCTATACAATGTAATGCATATGTATTTTAACAACAATAGTCAAGTCTTCCAATGTATTTGTTAGTGATACTCAAGAGATAGCTTTATATTATCTTTGTTTATTCAAATATTGAATGCATATGTCTTATAACTTTAGTAATAAAGTATTCTAATGACTTGCTTATGACACCGAATAGAATATATGATGTTTAGCACCTTGGACACTGTAGCTTATTTACTTAAATCTCTGATAAATTGCCTGACTGGTGCTAATAGACTGGTTAGCACAGTAAGTAAGGTGTTGGGTTTGCACTATCAAATTAAGACTGACATTGGTTCGAATACCATGTAAGCATGTATTTATTTTACAAGTCTGCATTGTGGTTTGTGGCTCTATAATATGAATGCATATGTCTTTTAACAACAATAGTCAAGTCTTCCAATGGACTTGTTAGTGAAACCCAATAGATTGCTTTATTTTCTCTTTGTTTACTCAAATATTGAATGCATATGTCTTATAACTTTAGTAGTAAAGTATTCTAATGACTTGCTTATGACTCCACATAGAATATATGATGTTTAGCACCTTGGACACTGTAGCTTATTTACTTAAATCTCTGATAAATTGTGTGAATGTTATGAATAGACTGGTTATCACAGTAGGTAAGGTGTTGGGTTTGCCCTATCAAATTAAGACTGTCATTGTTTGAATCCCATGTTAGCAAGTTTCTAGTTTACTAGTCTGCATTGTGGTTTGTGGCTCTGTAATATGAATGCATATGTCTTTTAACAACAATAGTCAAGTCTTCCAATGGAGTCTTAGTGAAACCCAATAGATAGCTTTATTTTCTCTTTGTTTACTGAAATATTGAATGCATATGTCTTATAACTTTAGTAGTAAAGTATTCTAATGACTTGCTTATGACACCCCATAGAATATATCATGTTTAGTTACTTGGACACTGTAGCTGATTTACTTAAATTTCTGATTAATTGCATAGCTTGTGTGCAGACAGTTTGGCACAGTTGGTAAGGTGTTGGGTTTGCACTATCAACTTAAGACTAACATTGGTTTGAATCCCATATAAGCATATTTTTATTTTACTAGTGTGGCTTTATTTTATCTTTGTTTATTCAAATATTGAATGCATATGTCTTATAACTTTAGTAGTAAAGTATTCTAATGACTTGCTTATGACACCCCATAGAATATATTATGTTTAGCACCTTGGACACTGTAGCTTATTTACTTAAATCTCAGATAAATTGTGTGAATGGTATGAATAGACTGGTTAGCACTGTAGGTAAGGTGTTGGGTTTGCACTATCAAATTAAGACTGTCTTTGGTTCAAATACCATGTAAGCATGAATTTTTTTAACAAGTCTGCATTGTGGTTTGTGGCTCTATAATATGAATGCATATGTCTTTTAACAACAATAGTCAAGTCTTCCAATGGAGTCTTAGTGAAACCCAATAGATAGCTTTATTTTCTCTTTGTTTACTGAAATATTGAATGCATATGTCTTATAACTTTAGTAGTAAAGTATTCTAATGACTTGCTTATGACACCCCAAAGAATATATCATGTTTAGTTACTTGGACACTGTAGCTGATTTACTTAAATTTCTGATTAATTGTGTGGCTTGTATGCAGACTCTTTGGCACAGTTGGTAAGGTGTTGGGTTTGCACTATCAATTGAAGACTGTCATTGTTTGAATTCCGTGTAAGCATGTTTCTAGTTTACTAGTCTGCATTGTGGTTTGTGGCTCTCTAATATGAATGCATACGTCTTTTAACAACAATAGTCGTCTTCCAATGGACTTGTTAGTGAAACCCAATAGATAGCTTTATTTTCTCTTTGTTTACTGAAATATTGAATGCATATGTCTTATAACTTTAGTAGTAAAGTATTCTAATGACTTGCTTATGACACCCCATAGAATATATCATGTTTAGTTACTTGGACACTGTAGCTGATTAACTTAAATTTCTGATTAATTGAACAGCTTGTATGCAGACTGTTTGGCACAGTTGGTAAGGTGTTGGGTTTGCACTGTCAAATTAAGACTGCTATTGGTTTGAATCCCATATAAGCATGCTTTTATTTTACTAGTGTGGTTTGTGGCTCTATACAATGTAATGCATATGTATATTAACAACAATAGTCAAGTCTTCCAATGTATTTGTTAGTGAAACCCAAGAGGTAGCTTTATTTTATCTTTGTTTATTCAAATATTGAATGCATATGTCTTATAACTTTAGTAATAAAGTATTCTAATGACTTGCTTATGACACCGTATAGAATATATGATGTTTAGCACCTTGGACACTGTAGCTTATTTACTTAAATCTCTAATAAATTGCATAACTGGTATGAATAGACTGGTTAGCATAGTGGGTAAGGTGTTGGGTTTGCACTTTCAAATTAAGACTGTCATTGGTTCGAATACCATGTAAGCATGTGTTTATTTTACAAGTCTGCATTGTGGTTTGTGGCTCTATAATATGAATGCATATGTCTTTTAACAACAATAGTCAAGTCATCCAATGGACTTGTTAGTGAAACCCAATAGATAGCTTTATTTTCTCTTTGTTTACTCAAATATTGAATGCATATGTCTTATAACTTTAATAGTAAAGTGTTCTAATGACTTGCTTATGACACCACATAGAATATATCATGTTTAGTACCTTGGACACTAGCTTATTTACTTAAATCTCTAATAAATTACGTCTCTGGTATGGATAGACTGGTTAGTACAGTTGGTAAGGTGTTGGGTTTACACTATCAAATTAAGGCTGTCATTGGTATGAATCCCATGTTAGCCTGTTTCTATTTTACTAGTCTGCATTGTGGTTTGTGGCTCTGTAATATGAATGCATATGTCTTTTATCAACAATAGTCAAGTCTTCCAATGGAGTCTTAGTGAAACCCAATAGATAGCTTTATTTTCTCTTTGTTTACTGAAATATTGAATGCATATGTCTTATAACTTTAGTAGTAAAGTATTCTAATGACTTGCTTGTGACACGCCGTAGAATATATAATGTTTAGTACCTTGGACACTGTAGCTGATTTACTTAAATTTCTAATTAATAGTGAGGCTTGTATGCAGACTGTTTGGCACAGTTGGTAAGGTGTTGGGTTTGCCCTATCAAATTAAGACTGTCATTGTTTGAATCCCATGTAAGTATGTATCTAGTTTACTAGTCTGCATTGTGGTTTGTGGCTCTATAATATGAATGCATATGTCTTTTAACAACAATAGTCAAGTTTTCCAATGGAGTCTAAGTGAAACCCAATAGATAGCTTTATTTTCTCTTTGTTTACTGAAATATTGAATGCATATGTCTTATAACTTTAGTAGTAAAGTATTCTAATGACTTGCTTATGACACCCCATAGAATATATCATGTTTATTTACTTGGACACTGTAGCTGATTTACTTAAATTTCTGATTAATTGTGCAGCTTGTCTGCAGACTGTTTGGCACAGTTGGTAAGGTGTTGGGTTTGCACTATCAAATTAAGACTGCTATTGGTTTGAATCCCATGTAAGCATGTTTTTAATTTACTAGTGTGGTTTGTGGCTCTATACAATGTAATGCTTATGTATTTTAACAACAATAGTCAAGTCTTCCAATGTATTTGTTAGTGAAACCCAAGAGATAGCTTTATTTTATCTTTGTTTATTCAAATATTGAATGCATATGTCTTATAACTTTAGTAATAAAGTATTCTAATGACTTGCTTATGACACCGTATAGAATATATGATGTTTAGCACCTTGGACACTGTAGCTTATTTACTTAAATCTCTAATAAATTGCGCAACTGGTATGAATAGACTGGTTAGCATAGTGGGTAAGGTGTTGGGTTTGCACTATCAAATTAAGACTGTCATTGGTTCGAATACCATGTAAGCATGTATTTATTTTACAAGTCTGCATTGTGGTTTGTGGCTCTATAATATGAATGCATATGTCTTTTAACAACAATAGTCAAGTCATCCAATGGACTTGTTAGTGAAACCCAATAGATAGCTTTATTTTCTCTTTGTTTACTCAAATATTGAATGCATATGTCTTATAACTTTAATAGTAAAGTGTTCTAATGACTTGCTTATGACACCACATAGAATATATCATGTTTAGTACCTTGGACACTAGCTTATTTACTTAAATCTCTAATAAATTGCATCTCTGGTATGGATAGACTGGTTAGTACAGTTGGTAAGGTGTTGGGTTTACACTATCAAATTAAGACTGTCATTGGTATGAATCCCATGTAAGCCTGTTTCTATTTTAATAGTCTGCATTGTGGTTTGTGGCTCTGTAATATGAATGCATATGTCTTTTAACAACAGTAGTCAAGTCTTCCTATGGAGTCTTAGTGAAACCCAATAGATAGCTTTATTTTCTCTTTGTTTACTGAAATATTGAATGCATATGTCTTATAACTTTAGTAGTAACGTATTCTAATGACTTGCTTATGACACGCCATAGAATATATAATGTTTAGTACCTTGGACACTGTAGCTGAATTACTTACATTTCTGATTAATTGCATGGCTTGTATGCAGACTCTTGGGCACAGTTGGTAAGGTGTTGGATTTGCACTATCAATTGAAGACTGTCATTGTTTGAATCCCATGTAAGCATGTTTCTAGTTTACTAGTCTGCATTGTGGTTTGTGGCTCTCTAATATGAATGGATACGTCACTTAACAACAATAGTCGTCTTCCAATGGATTTGTTAGTGAAACCCAATAGATAGCTTTATTTTCTCTTTGTTTACTGAAATATTGAATGCATATGTCTTATAACTTTAGTAGTAAAGTATTCTAATGACTTGCTTATGACACCCCATAGAATATATCATGTTTAGTTACTTGTACACTGTAGCTGATTTACTTACATTTCTGATTAATTGCATGGCTTGTATGCAGACTCTTGGGCACAGTTGGTAAGGTGTTGGATTTGCACTATCAATTGAAGACTGCCATTGGTTTGAATCCCATGTAAGCATGTTTTTATTTTACTAGTGTGGTTTGTCCTCTATACAATGTAATGCATATGTATTTTAATAACAATAGTCAAGTCTTCCAATGTAGACAGGCTCCTCCCACCATCCCTCTGATTGCTGACCCATTGAACTCCGGCATTTCAAGCATCCACTACGGACGGCTCCGATCAGCGCTTCTCACTGAGCGGCTTTCCCCTGCTGCTAGCGGCGGTTGCCGAGCACGGACACTTCAGCTCCAGTGTGCTCATTCATCTCTTCACACCTGCCCATTCTGGAAAAACTTCGCTGCACGGCAAGTACTTTCTGCTCTGCTAATTAAGCAATTAACGGCAAGGGACCTGTTACTCCTAACTGCACGTAAGTGGGCACTTTAAAGGATTTCTACCAGCTCACGGGAGATCCCTGGAAATAAAGCCGGTTAAAGCAGAGCTATTTCCCAGCATACGGGAATAGCTCCCATTAGGGCAGTCTGCTAGAATCATTTATCCATCAAAAGGGCATTACTGGATCTTACCGGGGACGCCCGGTACAAATAGCCCTTAAGAGATAAGCTAATCATTTTTCCTCAAGCTAAACCATTTGCTGTTGGGACTCTCCTATTTCTCGGAGTACATGCTGCCTCTGTACTCCTAGATAATATTAATCTCATGAATTCTGTGAATGATTGATCTCAGTGAGAAGCCACATGTTTGTTACATTATTGTTATAACTTTCTCTCATAATCATCTAATAATTGTATCAATGCTGCTACTTGTTGTTTGATATTTAGGGTCAGCTCAGAGTACACCTATATAATCAATATTTCAGGATATTGTGCTAATTTCATTGGTATATTTATATTTTAAATAAACAATTTTTATTATCATTTTTGTGTTTGTCAGCTCTCCATTAACCAGGTTGGTTTTTTTTTGGCCACATTACAAGCGCAGCCAATTCTTCTCCCCATTTTATTTTACTAGTCTGCATTGTGGTTTGTTTCTCTATAATATGAATGCATATGTCTTTTAACAACAATAGTCGTCTTCCAATGGACTTGTTAGTGAAACCCAATAGATAGCTTTATTTTCTCTTTGTTTACTGAAATATTGAATGCATATGTCTTATAACTTTAGTAGTAAAGTATTATAATGACTTGCTTATGACACCCCGTAGAATATATCATGTTTAGTTTCTTGGACACTGTAGCTGATTTACTTAAATTTCTGATTAATTGAGCAGCTTGTATGCAGACTGTTTGGCACAGTTGATAAGATGTTGGGTTTGCACTATCAAATTAAGACTGCCATTGGTTTGAAACCCATGTAAGCATGTTTTTATTTTACTAGTGTGGTTTGTGGCTCTATACAATGTAATGCATATGTATTTTAACAACAATAGTCAAGTCTTCCAATGTATTTGTTAGTGAAACCCAAGAGATAGCTTTATTTTATCTTTGTTTATTCAAATATTGAATGCATATGTCTTATAACTTTAGTAGTAAAGTATTCTAATGACTTGCTAATGACACCGTATAGAATATATGATGTTTAGCACCTTGGACACTGTAGCTTATTTACTTAAATCTCTAATAAATTGTGCAACGGGTATGAATAGACTGGTTAGCATAGTGGGTAAGGTGTTGGATTTGCGCAATCAAATTAAGACTGTTATTGGTTCGAATACCATGTAAGCATGTATTTATTTCACTAGTGTGGTTTGTGGCTCTATAATATGAATGCATATGTCTTTTAACAACAATAGTCGTCTTCCAATGGACTTGTTAGTGAAACGCAATAGATAGCTTTATTTTCTCTTTGTTTACTGAAATATTGAATGCATATGTCTTAAAACTTTAGTAGAAAAGTATTCTAATGACTTGCTTATGACACGCCATAGAATATATCATGTTTAGTACCTTGGACACTGTAGCTGATTTACTTAAATTTCTGATTAATTGTGTGGCTTGTATGCAGACTGTTTGGCACAGTTGGTAAGGTGTTGGGTTTGCACTATTAAATTAAGATGGTCATTGTTTGAATCCCATGTATGCATGTTTCTATTTTACTAGTCTGCATTGTGGTTTGTGGCTCTGTAATATGAATGCATATGTCTTTTAACAACCATAGTCAAGTCTTCCAATGGAGTCTTATTTAAACCCAATAGATAGCTTTATTTTCTCTTTGTTTACTGAAATATTGAATGCATATGTCATCTAACTTTAGTAGTAAAGTATTCTAATGACTTGCTTATGACACCCCATAGAATATATCATGTTTAGTACCTTGTACACTGTAGCTGATTTACTTAATTTTCTGATTAATTGTGCAGTTTGTATGCAGACTGTTTGGCACAGTTGGTGAGGTGTTGGGTTTGCACTATCGAATTAAGACTGCCATTGGTTTGAATCCCATGTAAGCATGTTTTTATTTTACTAGTCTGCATTGTGGTTTGTGGCTCTATAATATGAATGCATATGTCTTTTAACAACAATAGTCGTCTTCCAATGTATTTGTTAGTGAAACCCAAGAAATAGCTTTATTTTATCTTTGTTTATTCAAATATTGAATGCATATGTCTTATAACTTTAGTAGTAAAGTATTCTAATGACTTGCTTATGACACCCCATAGAATATATGATATTTAGCACCTTGGACACTGTAGCTTATTTACTTAAATCTCTGATAAATTGTGTGCATGTTATGAATAGACTGGTTAGCACAGTAGATAAGGTGTTGGGTTTGCACTATCAAATTAAGACTGTCATTGGTTCGAATACCATGTAAGCATATATATATTTTACAAGTCTGCATTGTGGTTTGGGTCTCTATAATATGAATACATATGTTTTTTAACAACAATAGTCGTCTTCCAATGGACTTGTTAGTGAAACCCAATAGATAGCTTTATTTTCTCTTTGTTTACTGAAATATTGAATGCATATGTCTTAAAACTTTAGTAGAAAAGTATTCTAATGACTTGCTTATGACACCCCATAGAATATATCATGTTTAGTTACTTGGACACTGTAGCTGATTTACTTAAATTTCTGATTAATTGTGCGGATTGTACGCAGACTGTTTGGCACAGTTGGTAAGGTGTTGGGTTTGCACTATCAAATTAAGACTGCCATTGGTTTGAAACCCACGTAAGCATGTTTTTATTTTACTAGTGTGGTTTGTGGCTCTATACAATGTAATGCATATGTATTTTAACAACAATAGTCAAGTCTTCCAATGTATTTGTTAGTGAAACCCAAGAGATAGCTTTATTTTATCTTTGTTTATTCAAATATTGAATGCATATGTCTTATAACTTTAGTAATAAAGTATTCTAATGACTTGCTTATGACACCGTATAGAATATATGATGTTTAGCACCTTGGACACTGTAGCTTATTTACTTAAATCTCTAATAAATTGTGCAACGGGTATGAATAGACTGGTTAGCATAGTGGGTAAGGTGTTGGATTTGCGCAATCAAATTAAGACTGTCATTGGCTCGAATACCATGTAAGCATGTATTTATTTTACTAGTGTGGTTTGTGGCTCTATAATATGAATGCATATGTCTTTTAACAACAATAGTCGTCTTCCAATGGACTTGTTAGTGAAACCCAATAGATAGCTTTATTTTCTCTTTGTTTACTGAAATATTGAATGCATATGTCTTAAAACTTTAGTAGAAAAGTATTCTAATGACTTGCTTATGACACCCCATAGAATATATCATGTTTAGTTACTTGGACACTGTAGCTGATTTACTTAAATTTCTGATTAATTGTGCAGAATGTACGCAGACTGTTTGGCACAGTTGGTAAGGTGTTGGGTTTGCACTATCAAATTAAGACTGCTATTGGTTTGAAACCCATGTAAGCATGTTTTTATTTTACTTGTGTGGTTTGTGGCTCTATACAATGTAATGCATATGTATTTTAACAACAATAGTCAAGTCTTCCAATGTATTTGTTAGTGAAACCCAATAGATAGCTTTATTTTCTCTTTGTTTACTGAAATATTGAATGCATATGTCTTAAAACTATAGTAGTAAAATATTCTAATGACTTGCTTATGACACCCCATAGAATATATCATGTTTAGCTACTTGGACACTGTAGCTGATTTACTTAAATTTCTGATTAATTGTGCAGCTTGTCTGCAGACTGTTGGCACAGTGGGTAAGGTGTTGGGTTTGCGCAATCAAATTAAGACTGTCATTGGTTCGAATACCATGTAAGCATGTATTTATTTTACTAGTGTGGTTTGTGGCTCTATACAATGTAAAGCATATGTATTTTAACAACAATAGTCAAGTCTTCCAATGTATTTGTTAGTGAAACCCAATAGATAGCTTTATTTTCTCTTTGTTTACTGAAATATTGAATGCATATGCCTTAAAACTATAGTAGTAAAATATTCTAATGACTTGCTTATGACACCCCATAGAATATATCATGTTTAGCTACTTGGACACTGTAGCTGATTTACTTAAATTTCTGATTAATTGTGTAGCTTGTCTGCAGACTGTTTGGCACAGTGGGTAAGGTGTTGGGTTTGCGCAATCAAATTAAGACTGTCATTGGTTCGAATACCATGAAAGCATGTATTTATTTTACTAGTGTGGTTTGTGGCTCTATACAATGTAATGCATATGTATTTTAACAACAATAGTCAAGCCTTCCAATGTATTTGTTAGTGAAACCCAATAGATAGCTTTATTTTCTCTTTGTTTACTGAAATATTGAATGCATATGTCTTAAAACTATAGTAGTAAAATATTCTAATGACTTGCTTATGACACCCCATAGAATATATCATGTTTAGCTACTTGGACACTGTAGCTGATTTACTTAAATTTCTGATTAATTGTTCAGCTTGTCTGCAGACTGTTTAGCACAGTTGGTAAGGTGTTGGATTTGCACTATCAAATTAAGACTGCCATTGGTTTGAATCCCATGTAAGCATGTTTTTATTTTACTAGTGTGGTTTGTGGCTCTATACAATGTAATGCATATGTATTTTAACAACAATAGTCAAGTCTTCCAATGTATTTGTTAGTGAAACCCAAGATATAGCTTTATTTTATCTTTGCTTATTCAAATATTGAATGCATATGTCTTATAACTTTAGTAATAAAGTATTCTAATGACTTGCTTATGACACAGCATAGAATATATCATGTTTAGTTTCTTGGACACTAGCTTATTTACTTAAATCTCTAATAAATTGCATCTCTGATATGTATAGACAGGTTAGTACAGTTGGTAAGGTGTTGGGTTTGCACTATCAAATTATGACTGTCATTGGTATGAATCCCATGCATGTTTCTATTTTACTAGTCTGCATTGTGGTTTGTGGCTCTGTAATATGAATGCATATGTCTTTTAACAACCATAGTCAAGTCTTCCAATGGAGTCTTATTTAAACCCAATAGATAGCTTTATTTTCTCTTTGTTTACTGAAATATTGAATGCATATGTCTTATAACTTTAGTAGTAAAGTATTCTAATGACTTGCTAATGACACCCCATAGAATATATCATGTTTAGTACCTTGTACACTGTAGCTGATTTACTTAAATTTCTGATTAATTGTGAGGTTTGTATGCAGACTGTTTGGCACAGTTGGTGAGGTGTTGGGTTTGC
Organism: Pseudophryne corroboree; assembly: GCF_028390025.1. Taxonomy (NCBI): domain Eukaryota; kingdom Metazoa; phylum Chordata; class Amphibia; order Anura; family Myobatrachidae; genus Pseudophryne; species Pseudophryne corroboree. Next base: position 185,738,451 of record NC_086453.1, on the reverse strand, counting down.
ACTATCGAATTAAGACTGCCATTGGTTTGAATCCCATGTAAGCATGTTTTTATTTTACTAGTCTGCATTGTGGTTTGTGGCTCTATAATATGAATGCATATGTCTTTTAACAACAATAGTCGTCTTCCAATGTATTTGTTAGTGAAACCCAAGAAATAGCTTTATTTTATCTTTGTTTATTCAAATATTGAATGCATATGTCTTATAACTTTAGTTGTAAAGTATTCTAATGACTTGCTTATGACACCGCATAGAATATATGATATTTAGCACCTTGGACACTGTAGCTTATTTACTTAAATCTCTGATAAATTGTGTGAATGTTATGAATAGGCTGGTTAGTACAGTAGGTAAGGTGTTGGGTTTGCACTATCAAATTAAGACTGTCCTTGGTTCGAATACCATGTAAGCATATATATATTTTACAAGTCTGCATTGTGGTTTGGGTCTCTATAATATGAATGCATATGTCTTTTAACAACAATAGTCGTCTTCCAATGGACTTGTTAGTGAAACCCAATAGATAGCTTTATTTTCTCTTTGTTTACTGAAATATTGAATGCATATGTCTTAAAACTTTAGTAGAAAAGTATTCTAATGACTTGCTTATGACACCCCATAGAATATATCATGTTTAGTTACTTGGACACTGTAGCTGATTTACTTAAATTTCTGATTAATTGTGCAGATTGTACGCAGACTGTTTGGCACAGTTGGTAAGGTGTTGGGTTTGCACTATCAAATTAAGACTGCCATTGGTTTGAAACCCATGTAAGCATGTTTTTATTTTACTAGTGTGGTTTGTGGCTCTATACAATGTAATGCATATGTATTTTAACAACAATAGTCAAGTCTTCCAATGTATTTGTTAGTGAAACCCAAGAGATAGCTTTATTTTATCTTTGTTTATTCAAATATTGAATGCATATGTCTTATAACTTTAGTAATAAAGTATTCTAATGACTTGCTAATGACACCGTATAGAATATATGATGTTTAGCACCTTGGACACTGTAGCTTATTTACTTAAATCTCTAATAAATTGTGCAACGGGTATGAATAGACTGGTTAGCATAGTGGGTAAGGTGTTGGATTTGCGCAATCAAATTAAGACTGTTATTGGTTCGAATACCATGTAAGCATGTATTTATTTTACTAGTGTGGTTTGTGGCTCTATAATATGAATGCATATGTCTTTTAACAACAATAGTCGTCTTCCAATTGACTTGTTAGTGAAACGCAATAGATAGCTTTATTTTCTCTTTGTTTACTGAAATATTGAATGCATATGTCTTAAAACTTTAGTAGAAAAGTATTCTAATGACTTGCTTATGACACGCCATAGAATATATCATGTTTAGTACCTTGGACACTGTAGCTGATTTACTTAAATTTCTGATTAATTGCACAGCTTGTGTGCAGACTGTTTGGCACAGTTGGTAAGGTGTTGGGTTTGCACTATTAAATTAAGATGGTCATTGTTTGAATCCCATGTAAGCATGTTTCTAGTTTACTAGTCTGCATTGTGGTTTGTGGCTCTGTAATATGAATGCATATGTCTTTTAACAACAATAGTCGTCTTCCAATGGACTTGTTAGTGAAACCCAATAGATAGCTTTATTTTCTCTTTGTTTACTGAAATATTGAATGCATATGTCTTATAACTTTAGTAGTAAAGTATTCTAATGACTTACGTATGACACCCCATAGAATATATCATGTTTAGCTACTTGGACACTGTAGCCGATCTACTTAAATTTCTGATTAATTGTGCAGCTTGTCTGCAGAATGTTTGGCACAGTGGGTAAGGTGTTGGGTTTGCGCAAACAAATTAAGACTGTCATTGGTTTGAATACCATGTAAGCAGGTATTTATTTTACTAGTGTGGTTTGTGGCTCTATACAATGTAATGCATATGTATTTTAACAACAATAGTCAAGTCTTCCAATGTATTTGTTAGTGAAACCCAATAGATAGCTTTATTTTCTCTTTGTTTACTGAAATATTGAATGTATATGTCTTAAAACTATAGTAGTAAAATATTCTAATGACTTGCTTATGACACCCCATAGAATATATCATGTTTAGCTACTTGGACACTGTAGCTGATTTACTTAAATTTCTGATTAATTGTTCAGCTTATCTGCAGACTGTTTGGCACAGTTGGTAAGGTGTTGGATTTGCACTATCAAATTAACACTCCCATTGGTTTGAATCACATGTAAGCATGTTTTTATTTTACTAGTGTGGTTTGTGGCTCTATACAATGTAATGCATATGTATTTTAACAACAATAGTCAAGTCTACCAATGTATTTGTTAGTGAAACCCAAAATATAGCTTTATTTTATCTTTGCTTATTCAAATATTGAATGCATATGTCTTATAACTTTAGTAATAAAGTATTCTAATGACTTGCTTATGACACAGCATAGAATATATCATGTTTAGGACCTTGGACACTAGCTTATTTACTTAAATCTCTAATAAATTGCATCTCTGATATGTATAGACAGGTTAGTACAGTTGGTAAGGTGTTGGGTTTGCACTACCAAATTATGACTGTCATTGGTATGAATCCCATGTATGCATGTTTCTATTTTACTAGTCTGCATTGTGGTTTGTGGCTCTGTAATATGAATGCATATGTCTTTTAACAACAATAGTCAAGTCTTCCAATGGAGTCTTATTTAAACCCAATAGATAGCTTTATTTTCTCTTTGTTTACTGAAATATTGAATGCATATGTCTTATAACTTTAGTAGTAAAGTATTCTAATGACTTGCTTATGACAACCCGTAGAATATATCATGTTTAGTACCTTGTACACTGTAGCTGATTTACTTAAATTTCTGATTAATGGTGAGGTTTGTATGCAGACTGTTTGGCACAGTTGGTAAGGTGTTGGGTTTGCACTATCAAATTAAGACTGCCATTGGTTTGAATCCCATGTAAGCATGTTTTTATTTTACTAGTCTGCATTGTGGTTTGTGGCTCTATAATATGAATGCATATGTCTTTTAACAACAATAGTCGTATTCCAATGGACTTGTTAGTGAAACCCAATAGATAGCTTTATTTTCTCTTTGTTTACTGAAATATTGAATGCATATGTCTTATAACTTTAGTAGTAAAGTATTCTAATGACTTACGTATGACACCCCATAGAATATATCATGTTTAGCTACTTGGACACTGTAGCCGATCTACTTAAATTTCTGATTAATTGTGCAGCTTGTCTGCAGACTGTTTGGCACAGTGGGTAAGGTGTTGGGTTTGCGCAAACAAATTAAGACTGTCATTGGTTTGAATACCATGTAAGCAGGTATTTATTTTACTAGTGTGGTTTGTGGCTCTATACAATGTAATGCATATGTATTTTAACAACAATAGTCAAGTCTTCCAATGTATTTGTTAGTGAAACCCAATAGATAGCTTTATTTTCTCTTTGTTTACTGAAATATTGAATGTATATGTCTTAAAACTATAGTAGTAAAATATTCTAATGACTTGCTTATGACACCCCATAGAATATATCATGTTTAGCTACTTGGACACTGTAGCTGATTTACTTAAATTTCTGATTAATTGTTCAGCTTATCTGCAGACTGTTTGGCACAGTTGGTAAGGTGTTGGATTTGCACTATCAAATTAACACTCCCATTGGTTTGAATCACATGTAAGCATGTTTTTATTTTACTAGTGTGGTTTGTGGCTCTATACAATGTAATGCATATGTATTTTAACAACAATAGTCAAGTCTACCAATGTATTTGTTAGTGAAACCCAAAATATAGCTTTATTTTATCTTTGCTTATTCAAATATTGAATGCATATGTCTTATAACTTTAGTAATAAAGTATTCTAATGACTTGCTTATGACACAGCATAGAATATATCATGTTTAGGACCTTGGACACTAGCTTATTTACTTAAATCTCTAATAAATTGCATCTCTGATATGTATAGACAGGTTAGTACAGTTGGTAAGGTGTTGGGTTTGCACTACCAAATTATGACTGTCATTGGTATGAATCCCATGTATGCATGTTTCTATTTTACTAGTCTGCATTGTGGTTTGTGGCTCTGTAATATGAATGCATATGTCTTTTAACAACAATAGTCAAGTCTTCCAATGGAGTCTTATTTAAACCCAATAGATAGCTTTATTTTCTCTTTGTTTACTGAAATATTGAATGCATATGTCTTATAACTTTAGTAGTAAAGTATTCTAATGACTTGCTTATGACAACCCGTAGAATATATCATGTTTAGTACCTTGTACACTGTAGCTGATTTACTTAAATTTCTGATTAATGGTGAGGTTTGTATGCAGACTGTTTGGCACAGTTGGTAAGGTGTTGGGTTTGCACTATCAAATTAAGACTGCCATTGGTTTGAATCCCATGTAAGCATGTTTTTATTTTACTAGTCTGCATTGTGGTTTGTGGCTCTATAATATGAATGCATATGTCTTTTAACAACAATAGTCGTATTCCAATGGACTTGTTAGTGAAACCCAATAGATAGCTTTATTTTCTCTTTGTTTACTGAAATATTGAATGCATATGTCTTAAAACTTTAGTAGAAAAGTATTATAATGACTTGCTTATGACACCCCGTAGAATATATCATGTTTAGTTTCTTGGACACTGTAGCTGATTTACTTAAATTTCTGATTAATTGTGCAGCTTGTATGCAGACTGTTTGGCACAGTTGGTAAGATGTTGGGTTTGCACTATCAAATTAAGACTGCCATTGGTTTGAAACCCATGTAAGCATGTTTTTATTTTACTAGTGTGGTTTGTGGCTCTATACAATGTAATGCATATGTATTTTAACAACAATAGTCAAGTCTTCCAATGTATTTGTTAGTGAAACCCAAGATATAGCTTTATTTTATCTTTGCTTATTCAAATATTGAATGCATATGTCTTATAACTTTAGTAATAAAGTATTCTAATGACTTGCTTATGACACAGCATAGAATATATCATGTTTAGTACCTTGGACACTAGCTTATTTACTTAAATCTCTAATAAATTGCATCTCTGATATGTATAGACAGGTTAGTACAGTTGGTAAGGTGTTGGGTTTGCACTATCAAATTATGACTGTCATTGGTATGAATCCCATGTATGCATGTTTCTATTTTACTAGTCTGCATTGTGGTTTGTGGCTCTGTAATATGAATGCATATGTCTTTTAACAACCATAGTCAAGTCTTCCAATGGAGTCTTATTTAAACCCAATAGATAGCTTTATTTTCTCTTTGTTTACTGAAATATTGAATGCATATGTCTTATAACTTTAGTAGTAAAGTATTCTAATGACTTGCTTATGACACCCCATAGAATATATCATGTTTAGTACCTTGTACACTGTAGCTGATTTACTTAAATTTCTGATTAATTGTGAGGTTTGTATGCAGACTGTTTGGCACAGTTGGTGAGGTGTTGGGTTTGCACTATCAAATTAAGACTGCCATTGGTTTGAATTCCATGTAAGCATGTTTTTATTTTACTAGTCTGCATTGTGGTTTGTGGCTCTATAATATGAATGCATATGTCTTTTAACAACAATAGTCGTCTTCCAATGGACTTGTTAGTGAAACCCAATAGATAGCTTTATTTTCTCTTTGTTTACTGAAATATTGAATGCATATGTCTTAAAACTTTAGTAGTAAAGTATTATAATGACTTGCTTATGACACCCCGTAGAATATATCATGTTTAGTTTCTTGGACACTGTAGCTGATTTACTTAAATTTCTGATTAATTGTGCAGTTTGTATGCAGACTGTTTGGCACAGTTGGTAAGATGTTGGGTTTGCACTATCAAATTAAGACTGCCATTAGTTTGAAACCCATGTAAGCATGTTTTTATTTTACTAGTGTGGTTTGTGGCTCTATACAATGTAATGCATATGTATTTTAACAACAATAGTCATGTCTTCCAAGTATTTGTTAGTGAAACCCAATAGATAGCTTTATTTTATCTTTGTTTATTCAAATATTGAATGCATATGTCTTATAACTTTAGTAGTAAAGTATTCTAATGACTTGCTTATGACACGCCATAGAATATATCATGTTTAGTACCTTGGACACTGTAGCTGATTTACTTAAATTTCTGATTAATTGTGTGGCTTGTATGCAGACTGTTTGGCACAGTTGGTAAGGTGTTGGGTTTGCACTATTAAATTAAGATGGTCATTGTTTGAATCCCATGTAAGCATGTTTCTAGTTTACTAGTCTGCATTGTGGTTTGTGGCTCTGTAATATGAATGCATATGTCTTTTAACAACAATAGTCGTCTTCCAATGGACTTGTTAGTGAAACCCAATAGATAGCTTTATTTTCTCTTTGTTTACTGAAATATTGAATGCATATGTCTTATAACTTTAGTAGTAAAGTATTCTAATGACTTACGTGTGACACCCCATAGAATATATCATGTTTAGCTACTTGGACACTGTAGCCGATCTACTTAAATTTCTGATTAATTGTGCAGCTTGTCTGCAGACTGTTTGGCACAGTTGGTAAAGGTGTTGGGTTTGCACTATCAAATTAAGACTGCCATTGGTTTGAATCCCATGTAAGCATGTTTTTATTTTACTAGTGTGGTTTGTGGCTCTATACAAGGTAATGCATATGTATTTTAACAACAATAGTCAAGTCTTCCAATGTATTTGTTAGTGCAACCCAAGAGATAGCTTTATTTTATCTTTGTTTATTCAAATATTGAATGCATATGTCTTATAACTTTAGTAATAAAGTATTCTAATGACATGCTTATGACACAGCATAGAATATATCATGTTTAGTACCTTGGACACTAGCTTATTTACTTAAATCTCTAATAAATTGCAACTCTGATATGTATAGACTGGTTAGTACAGTTGGTAAGGTGTTGGGTTTGCACTATCAAATTAAGACTGTCATTGGTATGAATCCCATGTATGCATGTTTCTATTTTACTAGTCTGCATTGTGGTTTGTGGCTCTGTAATATGAATGCATGTGTCTTTTTTTTTTTAATCAATAGTTTTTATTTATTTTTTTAAACAGTAACATACCCAGCCGGGCACGGCAGCACACATACACTCCAATATAAGTATGAGTTGACTGAACAAAATATCAAGCAGAAATATTACGATGCATTAACAGTGCAGCCATGTTTACAATGTCATAATCATGTACCGCTGAATCCGGCCGAAAACAAATATAGAACTAAAATCTAACATATAGAGAGAAAAGATAGAGTAGAACAAGAAGAGAGACACCACATTGAGACACAAAGGGGGTAACAAAGACACGGGATAGGTTCCAGTGATGGGAACGTTTCAAACGCATCTGATCAATTATCAATCTTAATTAAAAGTGATATATAGTAAATGTAGCAGTAATACTCAAGCATCTTCTGAATGTGGGGAGTGTAACTGCGACAAATCTATAGAATTGGCAACAACCATAGGAAGCCCTGTCCGTTCCCGGAATATTTTCCACTTCAGCCAATAATTCAGTACTGAGGATGGTGAGGGCGTATCGTAACCTCCTGACGTTTCAAATAGATAGTGTTTATGTGTGCTGGTAACAATGGCGTGAAGTGTGGGTACATTTGGTGTTTTCCAAAGCTGTCCAATTGCAGCCTTTGTAGATATGAGAATATGGCCAGCAATATATCTATCACAGCGCATAAGGTCGGGTGAGGAATGATGGAATAGAGCAAACATAGGGGTCATAGGGACCTCAAACCCCAACACTTCCCGGAGAAGAGAGAACACTTCTGTCCACAACGCCCTCAAAACAGGGCATTCCCAGAAAACGTGTAGGATGTTATCCACGTGGCCGCAACTCCTCCAGCATAACCGGGAAGTCGAAGGCCAAATGGTATGAAGTCGTTGTGGAGTAAAGTACGCCCTTTGGCACAGTTTGAAGTACATCTCAGAGTGCTGCAGGCATCTCGAGATCCCGAAGCACCTCGAGGAGATGGAGTCCCACTCCTCCTCCCGCAGAACAATGGAGAGATCCCTCTCCCACTTCAGCTGTGAAGGAAACTTACCCCTTTTAGTGAGGAGGGTTATATACTGGTACCATTTTGATATCCCACCCCTATGGTCCGGGGAGGACAGCCGGAGGCGGAGGGAGGCCGGGAGGGGGACAGGTGCCACCCCCTCTTTCCCACAAGACTGCAGCCAGTGTCGAATCTGCAAGTATTTGAAGAAGTCATGCCTCGGGATACCCGAATTACTTAATAACTTAGAAAAGGGCACCAACCCTCCCTCTGAGTATAGGTCTTCCAAATGCACAACCCCAGCACGGATCCAATTGTCCAATCCTAGGTTGGGTATGAGAGTAGCGATAGTCTTGATTTCTAGATCAGCCGCAGGCAATACAATTTTCGGATCAGACGCAGCAACATTATGCCAGAGCTTCAGGGTACATCTAACCGATTCCCCCGGGCCTAGTCGCTTAGGAACACCTTGGGCAGGGAGCAGAAACAAATCTCTCAAGTCGATCGAACCCAAGAAGGACCTTTCTATAAGGACCCATGGTTTGGGGCTGTGCATTTCGAACCAATCTCGAGCCTGGCTGAGAAGGCACGTGGAGTGGTACGCTTCCAAGTTAGGGTATGCCACCCCCCGACCATTTTAGGCAACATCAGGACCTGTCTAGCTATGCGGGGCCTTGCCCCTTTCCATATATACTGCGAAATAATCATATTAGCTTTCACCAGGAGAGGTCTGGGGACGTTCCGAGGTATAGCTCGGAATAAATAAAGAAGTTTAGGGAGTAATATCATCTTGGTCGCGGAAATTCTTCCTAGCCAAGATATTTCATGAAGGGACCATTCTTTAATTAATTTTCCAAAGGCGCTAAGAAGGGGTACATAATTACAATCATACAGGTCCCTATCTAGGGAGAGGTGAATACCCAAGTACTTAATGGATCTGACCTGCCAAGCATAACGGTATAGGTCTTTAAGTTGGGTCACCGTACGTGGTGGTATGTGAAGTGGTAGGGCCTCCGTCTTGGTAGTATTCAACTTATAATATGAAATATTAGAGTATCGGTTTAGCACGTCATGGAGCGCAGCCAATGAGGCTTCAGGGCGGGTCAAGCAGAGCAAGATGTCGTCAGCAAATAAACTGATCTTGTGGGTTAGACCCCCAATTTCTGGGCCGGTGATCCTTGGTTCAGTCCTAATTATCTCAGCTAGTGGCTCAATGGCTAAAGCAAATATAAGGGGTGACAGGGGACAGCCCTGTCTGGTTCCATTGGTGATATTGAAAGTCCCTGACAGACAACCGTTAACAAACACCCTTGCAGAGGGGGCAGAGTACAGAGCAAAAACAGAGTCTAAGAACCTCCCGGCGAACCGATACTTATCTAATACAGCTCTCAGATACCCCCAATGGAGTCTGTCAAACGCCTTTTCGGCATCTAAAGAGAGTATAAGGAGGGGTGTTTTATGCGCATCACAATGTTCGAGAATGTTAAACACCCTCCGGGTGTTGTCCGGAGCCTGTCTGCCCGGGACAAAGCCCACCTGGTCAGCCGCTATGAGAGAAGGGAGCAGAGGGGAAAGACGGTTGGCAATTAATTTTGCAAAGAGCTTAACGTCTGTGTTCAACAAGGCGATAGGTCGATAATTTTGTACTGCTGTGGGAGGTTTGCCAGGTTTCGGAATGGCAACTGTCTGTGCCTCCAGCATTTCTTTGGGAAACTTTCCTACATCCGATGCCTCGTTGAAAACAGACAGCAATAGGGGAGCCAATTCCTTCTTATATACTTTATAGAAATTGGAGGGGAAGCCATCAGGGCCAGGGGCTTTGTCCTTCGGGAGGCCAGAGACAGCTGTGTCTAGTTCTTCTAATGTCCAGGGGGCGCTAAGGAACAGGCTCGTCGCGGAGTCTACCGTTGGGAGGGCTATTTCTTTCAGGAACGACTGAATATCAACCTCTCTGGGTTGGGGGGTGGACGGATCAGACCTTAAGTCATATAACTGGGAGTAATACTCTGCAAAGGTGTTTGCTATAGCATAGGGGTCAGATACCCTAGATCCCGACGCAGAACAGACATAGTGTATCCTGGCTCTAGCTCGTTTAGACTGTAGCTTCCGAGCCAAAAGGCGTCCCGCTTTATTACCAAGTGCATAGAACCTCTGATTTAATCTAGTAATATTTCGCTGCACCTCCCTAAGTGAAAAAGTGTTCACTCTTTCCCGGGCGGCTAATAAAAGCTTATGGGTGGTCTTATTAAGCGGGTTCACTTTATGTAATGATTCCAGTCTGGCAGCTTCCTTATCAGCAGACAGACGTTCCGCCTGTTGGGTGCGTTTAAGTCTGGCAGCAGTCTGGATGGCTATGCCTCGAATCACCGCTTTAAAAGAGCACCAGTTGTTAAAGGTTGAAGTATCTTCTGATTTATTTGTGTCAAGATATATTTGTATAGCTTGTCGAATGGTGCTAAGGGCATCAGGATTATTAAGCAGGAACCTCCCCAGTCTCCAAGGCCCTTGGGGGATCCCACCCGTTTCCAACTCCCATACTACCAGTACCGGGGAATGGTCAGACCAGGTCATTGGCAATATTTTGATTTCCCTGATAGCCGTCAGAGTCTCTTTGTTTGTCAGAGCAAGGTCTATCCTAGAGTATGTGCAGTGTACGTGTGAGTAGAAGGAATAATCCCTCTCTGTGGGATGCTTAGCTCTCCATGCGTCATATAGGTCGAATTCCCCCAGTAACTGGCGGAGGCTAGGCCTCCCGACCCGAGCCCTCCGACCTCCCAACCGAATATCTCCAGTAGAACCAGATCTGTCTAGTAGGGGGTCGACAACTAGGTTGAAATCCCCCAAAATCATAACCGAACCCTTAGCATGTTTCTGTATCAGGGCACAAAGTTTCCTGCAGAAAGCGAGCTGACCAGTATTAGGGGCATAGCATGATACTAGAGTGACCATGATGTTCTCCAGTGACCCTATCAAAATTAGATATCGACCCTCAGGGTCTGCTATTTGGGACTCTAAGGTGAAAGTGCAGTTTGAAGAAAAAAGTATCGCCACTCCAGCCTTTTTTGTGGGGCCATTAGCCATATAGCAAGTGGGGAAACGGTTATCTTGAAACTTAGGGGGATCTAATTTTTTTGAAGTGGGTTTCTTGAACCGCAACTACATTTGCCTTCATCTTATAGAAGGAGGACAGCGCTAGTTTCCGTTTCTGTGGGGAATTTAATCCCTTAACATTAAGTGAGACTAACCTGACCATGACATAGCAGTACAGGAGCCATCAACCGCCGAGTCCATCTTCTAGGAACACAACCCTGGGGAAGACAAGACACATAGGGGAAACAGACTGGGGTAGACAAAAGAGAATTATGAGAAAAAGAAAGGAAACAGACCCCATAAAGATATGGGGCCGCAGTAAGGCGCCAAAACATCCAGCGCCCCACCCAATGGAATAGAGGGGTTGGTGGCCAACCTCCCCGCAACCTAACAGACGAGGGTTGTATATCTCGGTATAGATACACCTACACGGCCTATCATTCCCATAACCTTAGGGTTTATTGCCACTAGGACATACAACGCTAGTCAGTTATATAAGTACAGTTACAATGAGGTTATCAAGCTGAGAATTAGTAGGAGAAAAACAGCAAATTAATTCTGTACTGCTCATACGTTAATGTCTACTATCATGCAATGATTGGCAAACATAGTATAACCATTTCTGTGGCATTAGCCGGCATAAACCTCTATCGTAACCGACTCTGCCGCTGACTGTCAAAACCCGGGACTTCATTCCAGGTAAAGGCACCCATGGCAAATGAATGTGATCAGCGTATCATTACTTCTCAACCATCGACCAGTCCTGCTGAAGTCGATGATCAGGAGAACTGGGCCCAAGATCTCCCCCCAGGTTCCATTTACGAAGGAGCTTCAGGCCCTCGTCAGCCGACGAGACGGCTATGGTAGAACCGTTTCTGGAGATCAGCAGGCGAGTGGGGAAGCCCCACCTATAAAGGATACCAGTCTTTCGAAGAATAGTAGTAACCGGTTGGAAGGAGCGTCTTTTGTTGAGAGTGTACTGCGACAAGTCCCCATATAGTTGAAGCTTCCCCAAGGCTTCCGCCGTATCAGAGGATGGTCTAGCCGCCTTCAGCAAAGATTCTTTTATGTGATAGAAGTGTACCCTCATCAGAACATCTTTAGACGATCCCTCTGGGGCACCTCGAGCCTTAGGAATTCGATGAATACGATCCAACAGAAGATCTGAGGAGCTGGCAGTAGGCAACAGTTTTTTGAAGATTTCCATAGTATAATCGTGGAGACTACTGTTGGAGATCGAGTCGGGGACCCCTCTGAGTTTCAAATTGTTCCTGCGCGAGCGGTCTTCCAAATCTGCTACTTTATCGCGCAGGAAATTCACTTCACCCTCCAGGGTGTCATGGGAGTCTATCAACGAATTGTGTGAGCCGACTACCTCGCCCATCTTAGTTTCCAATTGATTTGTTCTCTCACCCAGGTCATCGATGGAGCTCTGGCAGGATTTCAGCATAGCTCTAAACTCAGATGTCACGTCATCCTTAAATTGATGCAGCAAGAGCTTCATACTGCCGATTGTTAAGGCTTCACCGTCTTCGAGACGCACTGAAGGAGATGCGTCGCTGGGAGGAGGCTCAGAGGGCAAAAGAGAGGACCGCTTGGACTGAGGAGAGGGGCCCACCCCGAGGATTTCAGCTTCTGGTGGTTTGTTACGGAAAGAAGAGGGTTTGAAAAAGGCGACCTGATTGACCGTTTTGGAAGCTTTATTCTTCTTCGGAGCCATGGCTTCTGTTGTCACGGAAATTGGACGAATGTAGTATTGGGGTGATCCAGGTGTCTTCAATCTAGCAGTATAGCGACCCGGTGTAGGTATGTATTAGCTAAAATGGTTGCGGGGAGGTATTAGGAGGACATTGTAGCGGAAAAAATCACATCTCAGTGCCGGACGGGCAGGATGAGTGCTCCAGCTCGAGTAGCGATGTACGCCCCTGTCCAGGAGATATCAGTCGCAAAGATCAGCTCCTTTTCAGGTGTCCAGAAGTGTACTGTACACAACAGTAGCAGGGCAGGGGGTGTCTCCGCTATATCCCCGGTATGGAATAAGATAGTCTGAGGGAAGGGTGCAGTTCCGGGAGTTGACACAGGAGGGAGTTCCAGTCCCAGCAATGGTACCTCACACAGAAGGGTGAAACCAGCAGTGTGTCCCTTATTAGATATAAATATAGATGTAGGGCAATGAGAATATAGGCCAGGAGAGAGGGGTCAGCTGTGACCCTGCACACAGCCAACCCCTGGCTGACCGCAAACCAATACTGTCCAGCAAATCTCAGCAAACATCACTTCCTTCTGTGTGGGCGAGGTAGAGTGGGCATGCAGCCCTTATCCAAAATGGCGTCGTCGGTCTCCTAGCCAGGGCCCTTGAGATCGGGCTGCTTGTTGCTCCCTTGGTGCGGATTATATCGTTGGTGGTAGTGGGTAGGGACCTTCCAGTCACCCTGGTAGGCCGGGGACCGGACAGGCTGGCAGGGTCTGGCGCGCTCCCGCGCGCGGTAGTGCTGTCCCTGGCGTCCCGCCGCCACCCGGCGCCGAGCAGCGGATCCTCGCGCTGAGCCGCACGGAGGAGACAGGGCACTCCGGTCAGGCCGACCAGGCAGGAGGGGAGTTCCACCAAGGTACAGAAGGTTTGGGGGGAGCAGCGCTCCAGTAAAGTTCCGCCGTTCACTTCCGGTCCGGGTTGATGTTAAATTGAGTCCCCGGCTTCGGCTTGGCGGGTAGGCCGCAACCCGCACGGGTGCAGAAGGCACCCGTCGGCTCCGCCGGCCACAGCGCCCGCAGTAGGAAAGGGACGAGGCTGTAGTCCCAGGTATATGGGCCCAGAAACTGCCCCTAATCAGGGTTTTAAAAGCACCGTAGGCAGGAGCTCAGGCTTCACACGTCTTCCTGAGTCTGCCAACAAGCCACGCCCCCGTTCGCATATGTCTTTTAACAACAATAGTCAAGTCTTCCAATGGAGTCTTAGTGAAACCCAATAGATAGCTTTATTTTCTCTTTGTTTACTGAAATATTGAATGCATATGTCTTATAACTTTAGTAGTAAAGTATTCTAATGACTTGCTTATGACACCCCATAGAATATATGATGTTTAGCACCTTGGACACTGTAGCTTATTTACTTAAATCTCTGATAAATTGTGTGACTGGTATGAATAGACTGGTTAGCACAGTAAGTAAGGTGTTGGGTTTGCACTATCAAATTAAGTTTGTCATTGGTTCGAATACCATGTAAGCATATATATTTATTTTAGAAGTCTGCATTGTGGTTTGTGGCTCTGTAATATGAATGCATATGTCTTTTAACAACAATAGTCAAGTCTTCCAATGGAGTCTTAGTGAAACCCAATAGATAGCTTTATTTTCTCTTTGTTTACTGAAATATTGAATACATATGTCTTAAAACTATAGTAGTAAAATATTCTAATGACTTGCTTATGACACCCCACAGAATATATCATGTTTAGCTACTTGGACACTGTAGCTGATTTACTTAAATTTCTGATTAATTGTGCAGCTTGTCTGCAGACTGTTTGGCACAGTTGGTAAGGTGTTGGGTTTGCACTATCAAATTAAGACTGCTATTGGTTTGAATCCCATGTAAGCATGTTTTTATTTTACTAGTCTGCATTGTGGTTTGTGGCTCTATAATATGAATGCATATGTCTTTTAACAACAATAGTCGTCTTCCAATGGACTTGTTAGTGAAACCCAATAGAAAGCTTTATTTTCTCTTTGTTTACTGAAAAATTGAATGCATATGTCTTAAAACTTTAGTAGTAAAGTATTATAATGACTTACTTATGACACCCCATAGAATATATCATGTTTAGTTACTTGGACACTGTAGCTGATTTACTTAAATTTCTGATTAATTGTGCAGCTTGTATGCAGACTGTTTGGCACAGTTGGTAAGGTGTTGGGTTTGCACTATCAAATTAAGACTGCCATTGGTTTGAAACCCATGTAAGCATGTTTTTATTTTACTAGTGTGGTTTGTGGCTCTATACAATGTAATGCATATGTCTTTTAACAAAAATATTCAAGTCTTCAAATGGACTTGTTAGTGAAACCCAATAGATAGCTTTATTTTCTCTTTGTTTATTCAAATATTGAATGCATATGTCTTATAACTTTAGTAAAAAGTATTCTAATGACTTGCTTATGACACAGCATATAATATATCATGTTTAGTACCTTGGACACTAGCTTATTTACTTAAATCTCTAATAAATTGCATCTCTGATATGTATAGACTGGTTAGTACAGTTGGTAAGGTATTGGGTTTGCACTATCAAATTAAGACTGTCATTGGTATGAATCCCATGTATGCATGTTTCTATTTTACTAGTCTGCATTGTGGTTTGTGGCTCTGTAATATGAATGCATATGTCTTTTAACAACAATAGTCAAGTCTACCAATGGAGTCTTAGTGAAACCCAATATATAGCTTTATTTTCTCTTTGTTTACTGAAATATTGATTGCATATGTCTTATAACTTTAGTAGTAAAGTATTCTAATGACTTGCTTATGACACCCCATAGAATATATCATGTATAGTACCTTGTACACCGTAGCTGATTTACTTAAATTTCTGATTAATTGTGAGGTTTGTATGCAGACTGTTTGGCACAGTTGGTAAGGTGTTGGGTTTGCACTATCAAATTAAGACTCCCATTGGTTTGGATCCCATGTAAGCATGTTTTTATTTTACTAGTCTGCATTGTGGTTTGTGGCTCTATAATATGAATGCATATGTCTTTTAACAACAATAGTCGTCTTCCAATGGACTTGTTAGTGAAACCCAATAGATAGCTTTATTTTCTCTTTGTTTACTGAAATATTGAATGCATCTGTCTTAAAACTCTAGTAGTAAAGTATTATAATGACTTACTTATGACACCCCGTAGAATATATCATGTTTAGTTACTTGGACACTGTAGCTGATTTACTTAAATTTCTGATTAATTGTGCAGCTTGTATGCAGACTCTTTGGCACAGTTGGTAAGGTGTTGGGTCTGCACTATCAAATTAAGACTGCCATTGGTTTGAATCCCATGTAAGCATGTTTTTATTTTACTAGTGTGGTTTGTGGCTCTATACAATGTAATGCATATGTATTTTAACAACAATAGTCAAGTCTTCCAATGTATTTGTTAGTGAAACCCAAGAGATAGCTTTATTTTATCTTTGTTTATTCAAATATTGAATGCATATGTCTTATAACTCTAGTAGTAAAGTATTCTAATGACTTGCTTATGACACAGCATAGAATATAGCACAGTAGGTAAGGTGTTGGATTTGCACTATCAAATTAAGATTGTCATTGGTTCGAATACCATGTAAGCATATATTTCTTTTACAAGTCTACATTGTGGTTTGTGGCACTATAATATGAATGCATATGTCTTTTAACAAAAATAGTCAAGTCTTCAAATGGACTTGTTAGTGAAACCCAATAGATAGCTTTATTTTCTCTCTGTTTACTCAAATATTGAATGCATATGTCTTATAACTTTAATAGTAAAGTGTTCTAATGACTTGCTTATGACACCACATAAAATATATCATGTTTAGTACATTGGACACTAGCTTATTTACTTAAATCTCTAATAAATTGCGTTTCTGATATGTATAGACTGGTTAGTACAGTTGGTAAAGTGTTGGGTTTGCACTATCAAATTAAGACTGTCATTGGTATGAATCCCATGTTTGCATGTTTCTATTTTACTAGTCTGCATTGTGGTTTGTGGCTCTGTAATATGAATGCATATGTCTTTTAACAACAATAGTCAAATCTTCCAATGGAGTCTTAGTGAAACCCAATAGATAGCTTTATTTTCTCTTTGTTTACTGAAATATTGAATGCATATGTCTTATTACTTTAGTAGTAAAGTATTCTAATGACTGGCTTATGACACGCCATAGAATATATCATGTTTAGTACCTTGTACACTGTAGCTGATTTACTTAAATTTCTGATTAATCGTGTGGCTTGTATGCAGACTGTTTGGCACAGTTGGTAAGGTGTTGGGTTTGCACTATCAAATAAATACTGCAATTGGTTTGAATCCCATGTAAGCATGTTTTTATTTTACTAGTCTGCAGTGTGGTTTGTGGCTCTGTAATATGAATGCATATGTCTTTTAACAAAAATAGTCAAGTCTTCCAATGGAGTCTTAGTGAAACCCAATAGATAGCTTTATTTTCTCTTTGTTTACTGAAATATTAAATGCATATGTCTTATAACTTTAGTAGTAAAGTATTCTAATGACTTGCTTATGACACCCCATAGAATATATCATGTTTAGTTACTTGGACACTGTAGCTGATTTACTTAAATTTCTGATTAATTGTGTAGCTTGTATGCAGACTGTTTGGCACAGTTGGTAAGGTGTTGGGTTTGCACTATCAAATTAAGACTGCCATTGGTTTGAATCCCATGTAAACATGTCTTTATTTTACTAGTGTGGTTTGTGGCTCTATACAATGTAATGCATATGTATTTTAACAACAATAGTCAAGTCTTCCAATGTATTTGTTAGTGAAACCCAAGAGATAGCTTTATTTTCTCTTTGTTTACTCAAATATTGAATGCATATGTCTTATAGCTTTAATAGTAAAGTGTTCTAATGACTTGCTTATGACACCACATAGTATATATCATGTTTATTACCTTGGACACTAGCTTATTTACTTAAATCTCTAATAAATTGCATCGCTGATATGTATAGACTGGTTAGTACAGTTGTTAAGGTGTTGGGTTTGCACTATCAAATTAAGACTGTCATTGGTATGAATACCATGTATGCATGTTTCTATTTTACTAGTCTGCACTGTGGTTTGTGGCTCTGTAATATGAATGCATATGTCTTTTAACAACAATAGTCAAGTCTTCCAATGGAGTCTTAGTGAAACTCAATAGATAGCTTTATTTTCTCTTTGTTTACTGAAATATTGAATGCATATGTCTTATAACTTTAGTAGTAAAGTATTCCAATGACTTGCTTATGACACCCCATAGAATATATCATGTTTAATACCTTGTACACTGTAGCTGATTTACTTAAATTTCTGATTAATTGTGAGGCTTGTATGCAGACTCTTTGGCACAGTTGGTAAGGTGTTGGATTTGCGCTATCAAATTAAGACTGTTATTGGTTTGAATCTCATGTTAGACTGTTTCTATTTTACTAGTCTGCATTGTGGTTTGTGGCTCTGTAATATGAATGCATATGTCTTTTAACAACAATAGTCAAGTCTTCCAATGGAGTCTTAGTGAAACTCAATAGATAGCTTTATTTTCTCTTTGTTTACTGAAATATTGAATGCATATGTCTTATAACTTTAGTAGTAAAGTATTCTAATGACTTGCTTATGACACCCCATAGAATATATCATGTTTAGTACCTTGTACACTGTAGCTGATTTACTTAAATTTCTGATTAATTGTGAGGCTTGTATGCAGACTCTTTGGCACAGTTGGTAAGGTGTTGCATTTGCGCTATTAAATTAAGACTGTCAATGGTTTGAATCCCATGTTAGCGTGTTTCTATTTTACTAGTCTGCATTGTGGTTTGTGGCTCTGTAATATGAATGCATATGTCTTTTAACAACAATAGTCAAGTCTTCCAATGGAGTCTTAGTGAAACCCAATAGATAGCTTTATTTTCTCTTTGTTTACTGAAATATTGAATGCATATGTCTTATAACTTTAGTAGTAAAGTATTCTAATGACTTGCTTATGACACACCATAGAATAAATCATGTTTAGTTACTTGGACACTGTAGCTGATTTACTTAAATTTCTGATTAATTGTGTGGCTTGTATGCAGACTTTTTGGCACAGTTGGTATGGTGTTGGGTTTGCACAATCAAATTAAGACTGCCATTGGTTTGAATCCCATGTAAGCATGTTTTTATTTTACTAGTGTGGTTTGTGGCTTTATACAATGTAATGCATATGTATTTTAACAACAATAGTCAAGTCTACCAATGTATTTGTTAGTGAAACCCAAGAGATAGCTTTATTTTATCTTTGTTTATTCAAATATTGAATGCATATGTCTTATAACTTTAGTAATAAAGTATTCTAATGACTTGCTTATGACACAGCATAGAATATATCATGTTTAGTACCTTGGACACTAGCTTATTTACTTAAATCTCTAATAAATTGCATCTCTGATATGTATATACTGGTTAGTACAGTTGGTAAGGTGTTGGGTTTGCACTATCAAATTAAGACTGTCATTGGTATGAATCCCATGTATGCATGTTTCTATTTTACTAGTCTGCATTGTGGTTTGTGGCTCTGTAATATGAATGCATATGTCTTTTAACAACAGTAGTCAAGTCTTCCAATGGAGTCTTAGTGAAACCCAATAGATAGCTTTATTTTCTCTTTGTTTACTGAAATATTGATTGCATATGTCTTATAAGTTTAGTAGTAAAGTATTCTAATGACTTGCTTATGACACCCCATAGAATATATTATGTTTAGTACCTTGTACACTGTAGCTGATTTACTTAAATTTCTGATTAATTGTGAGGATTGTATGCAGTGTTTGGCACAGTTGGTAAGGTGTTGGGTTTGCACTATCAAATTAAGACTGCCATTGGTTTGAATCCCATGTAAGCATGTTTTTATTTTACTAGTGTGGTTTGTGGCTCTATACAATGTAATGCATATGTATTTTAACAACAATAGTCAAGTCTTCCAATGTATTTGTTAGTGAAACCCAAGAGATAGCTTTATTTTATCTTTGTTTATTCAAATATTGAATGCATATGTCTTATAACTTTAGTAATAAAGTATTCTAATGACTTGCTTATGACACAGCATAGAATATAGCACAGTAGGTAAGGTGTTGGGTTTGCACTATCAAATTAAGATTGTCATTGGTTCGAATACAATGTAAGCATGTTTTTATTTTACTAGTGTGGTTGTGGCTCTATACAATGTAATGCATATGTCTTTTAACAAAAATAGTCAAGTCTTCAAATGGACTTGTTAGTGAAACCCAATAGATAGCTTTATTTTCTCTTTGTTTACTCAAATATTGAATGCATATGTCTTATAACTTTAATAGTAAAGTGTTCTAATGACTTGCTTATGACACCACATAGAATATATCATGTTTAGTACATTGGACACTAGCTTATTTACTTAAATCTCTAATAAATTGCGTCTCTGATATGTATAGACTGGTTAGTACAGTTGGTAAGGTGTTGGGTTTGCACTATCAAATTAAGACTGTCATTGGTATGAATCCTATGTTTGCATGTTTCTATTTTACTAGTCTGCATTGTGGTTTGTGGCTCTGTAATATGAATGCATATGTCTTTTAACAACAATAGTCAAATCTTCCAATGGAGTCTTAGTGAAACCCAATAGATAGCTTTATTTTCTCTTTGTTTACTGAAATATTGAATGCATATGTCTTATAACTTTAGTAGTAAAGTATTCTAATGACTGGCTTATGACACGCCATAGAATATATCATGTTTAGTACCTTGTACACTGTAGCTGATTTACTTAAATTTCTGATTAATCATGTGGCTTGTATGTAGACTGTTTGGCACAGTTGGTAAGGTGTTGGGTTTGCACTATCAAATAGATACTGCCATTGGTTTGAATCCCATGTAAGCATGTTTTTATTTTACTAGTCTGCAGTGTGGTTTGTGGCTCTGTAATATGAATGCATATGTCTTTTAACAAAAATAGTCAAGTCTTCCAATGGACTTGTTAGTGAAACCCAAGAGATAGCTTTATTTTCTCTTTGTTTACTGAAATATTAAATGCATATGTCTTATAACTTTAGTAGTAAAGTATTCTAATGACTTGCTTATGACACCCCATAGAATATATCATGTTTAGTTACTTGGACACTGTAGCTGATTTACTTAAATTTCTGATTAATTGTGTAGCTTGTATGCAGACTGTTTGGCACAGTTGGTAAGGTGTTGGGTTTGCACTATCAAATTAAGACTGCCATTGGTTTGAATCCCATGTAAACATGTCTTTATTTTACTAGTGTGGTTTGTGGCTCTATACAATGTAATGCATATGTATTTTAACAACAATAGTCAAGTCTTCCAATGTATTTGTTAGTGAAACCCAAGAAATAGCTTTATTTTCTCTTTGTTTACTCAAATATTGAATGCATATGTCTTATAGCTTTAATAGTAAAGTGTTCTAATGACTTGCTTATGACACCACATAGTATATATCATGTTTAATACCTTGGACACTAGCTTATTTACTTAAATCTCTAATAAATTGCGTCTCTGATATGTATAGACTGGTTAGTACAGTTGTTAAGGTGTTGGGTTTGCACTATCAAATTAAGACTGTCATTGGTATGAATACCATGTATGCATGTTTCTATTTTACTAGTCTGCATTGTGGTTTGTGGCTCTGTAATATGAATGCATATGTCTTTTAACAACAATAGTCAAGTCTTCCAATGGAGTCTTAGTGAAACTCAATAGATAGCTTTATTTTCTCTTTGTTTACTGAAATATTGAATGCATATGTCTTATAACTTTAGTAGTAAAGTATTCTAATGACTTGCTTATGACACCCCATAGAATATATCATGTTTAGTACCTTGTACACTGTAGCTGATTTACTTAAATTTCTGATTAATTGAGAGGCTTGTATGCAGACTCTTTGGCACAGTTGTTAAGGTGTTGGGTTTGCACTATCAAATTAAGACTGTCATTGGTATGAATACCATGTATGCATGTTTCTATTTTACTAGTCTGCATTGTGGTTTGTGGCTCTGTAATATGAATGCATATGTCTTTTAACAACAATAGTCAAGTCTTCCAATGGAGTCTTAGTGAAACTCAATAGATAGCTTTATTTTCTCTTTGTTTACTGAAATATTGAATGCATATGTCTTATAACTTTAGTAGTAAAGTATTCTAATGACTTGCTTATGACACCCCATAGAATATATCATGTTTAGTTACTTGGACACTGTAGCTGATTTACTTAAATTTCTGATTAATTGTGTGGCTTATATGCAGACTGTTTGGCACAGTTGGTAAGGTGTTGGATTTGCACTATCAAATTAAGACTGCCATTGGTTTGAATCCCAAGTAAGCATGTTTTTATTTTACTAGTGTGGTTTGTGGCCCTATACAATGTAATGCATATGTATTTTAACAACAATAGTCAAGTCTTCCAATGTATTTGTTAGTGAAACCCAAGAAATAGCTTTATTTTATCTTTGTTTATTCAAATATTGAATATGTCTTATAACTTTAGTAGTAAAGTATTCTAATGACTTGCTTATGACACCCCATAGAATATATGATGTTTAGCACCTTGGACACTGTAGCTTATTTACTTAAATCTCTGATAAATTGTGTGATTGGGATGAATAGACTGGTTAGCACAGTAGGTAAGGTGTTGGGTTTGCACTATCAAATTAAGACTGTCATTGGTTCAAATACCATGTAAGCATATATTTGTTTTACAAGTCTGCATTGTGGTTTGTGGCTCTGTAATATGAATGCATATGTCCTTTAACAACAATAGTCAAGTCTTCCAATGGAGTCTTAGTGAAACCCAATAGATAGCTTTATTTTCTCTTTGTTTACTGAAATATTGAATGCATATGTCTTATAACTTTAGTAGTAAAGTATTCTAATGACTTGCTTATGACACCCCATAGAATATATCATGTTTAGTACCTTGTACACTGTAGCTGATTTACTTAAATTTCTGATTAATTGTGTGGCTTGTATGCAGACTGTTTGGCAGAGTTGGTAAGGTGTTGGGTTTGCTCTATAAAATTAAGACTGCCATTGGTTTGAATCCCATGTAAACATGTCTTTATCTTACTAGTGTGGTTTGTGTCTCTATACAATGTAATGCATATGTATTTTAACAACAATAGTCAAGTCTTCCAATGTATTTGTTAGTGAAACCCAAGAGATGTCTTTATTTTATCTTTGTTTATTCAAATATTGAATGCATATGTCTTATAACTTTAGTAGTAACGTATTCTAATGACTTGCTTATGACACCCCATAGAATATATGATGTTTAGCACCTTGGACACTAGCTTTTTTACTTAAATATCTGATAAATTGTCTGACTGGTATGAATAGACTGGTTAGCCCAGTAGGTAAGGTGTTGGGTTTGCACTATCAAATTAAGGCTGTCGTTGGTTCGAATACCATGTAAGCATATATTTGTTTTTCAAGTCTGCATTGTGGTTTGTGGCTCTATAATATGAATGCATATGTCTTTTAACAACAATAGTCAAGTCTTCCAATGGACCTGTTAGTGAAACCCAATGGATAGCTTTATTTTGTCTTTGTTTATTCAAATATTGAATGCATATGTCTTATAACTTTAGTAGTAACGTATTCTAATGACTTGCTTATGACACCCCATAGAATATATGATGTTTAGCACCTTGGACACTGTAGCTTATTTATTTAAATATCTGATAAATTGTGTGACTGGTATGAATAGACTGGTTAGCACAGTACGTAAGATGTTGGGTTTGCACTATCAAAATAAGACTGTCATTGGTTCGAAAACCAAGTAAGCATATACTTATTTTACAAGTCTGCATTGTAGTTTGTGGCTCTATAATATGAATGCATATGTCTTTAAACAACAATAGTCGTCTTCCAATGGACTTATTAGTGAAACCCAATAGATAGCTTTATTTTCTCTTTGTTTACTGAAATATTGAATGCATATGTCTTATAACTTTAGTAGTAAAGTATTCTAATGACTTGCTTATGACACCCCATAGAATATATCATGTTTAGTACCTTGTACACTGTAGCTGATTTACTTAAATTTCTGATTAATTGTGAGGCTTGTATGCAGACTATTTGGCACAGTTGGTAAGTTGTTGGATTTGCGCTATAAAATTAAGACTGTCATTGGTTTGAATCCCATGTAAGCCTGTATCTATTTTACTAGTCTCAATTGTGGTTTGTGGCTCTGTAATATGAATGCATATGTCTTTTAACAACAATAGTCGTCTTCCAATGGACTTGTTAGTGAAACCCAATAGACAGCTTTATTTTCTCTGTGTTTACTGAAATATTGAATGCATATGTCTTAGAACTTTAGTAGTAAAGTATTCTAATGACTTGCTTTTGACACCCCATAGAATATATCATGTTTAGTTACTTGGACACTGTAGCTGATTTACTTACATTTCTGATTAATTGTGTGGTTTGTATGCAGACTGTTTGGCACAGTTGGTAAGATGTTGGGTTTGCTCTATCAAATTAAGACTGCCATTGGTTCGAATCCCATGTAAGCATGTTTTATTTTACTAGTGTGGTTTGTGGCTCTATACAATGTAATGCATATGTATTTTAACAACAATAGTCAAGTCTTCCAATGTATTTGTTAGTGAAACCCAAGAGATAGCTTTATTTTATCTTTGTTTATTCAAATATTGAATGCATATGTCTTATAACTTTAGTAGTAACGTATTCTAATGACTTGCTTATGACACCCCATAGAATATATGATGTTTAGCACCTTGGACACTGTAGCTTTTTTACTTAAATATCTGATAAATTGTCTGACTGGTATGAATAGACTGGTTAGCCCAGTAGGTAAGGTGTTGGGTTTGCACTATCAAATTAAGACTGTTGTTGGTTCGAATACCATGTAAGCATATATTTGTTTTTCAAGTCTGCATTGTGGTTTGTGGCTCTATAATATGAATGCATATGTCTTTTAACAACAATAGTCAAGTCTTCCAATGGACCTGTTAGTGAAACCCAATAGATAGCTTTATTTTATCTTTGTTTATTCAAATATTGAATGCATATGTCTTATAACTTTAGTAGTAACGTATTCTAATGACTTGCTTATGACACCCCATAGAATATATGATGTTTAGCACCTTGGACACTGTAGCTTATTTATTTAAATATCTGATAAATTGTGTGACTGGTATGAATAGACTGGTTAGCACAGTATGTAAGATGTTGGGTTTGCACTATCAAAATAAGACTGTCATTAGTTCGAAAACCAAGTAAGCATATACTTATTTTACAAGTCTGCATTGTAGTTTGTGGCTCTATAATATGAATGCATATGTCTTTAAACAACAATAGTCGTCTTCCAATGGACTTATTAGTGAAACCCAAAAGATAGCTTTATTTTCTCTTTGTTTACTGAAATATTGAATGCATATGTCTTATAACTTTAGTAGTAAAGTATTCTAATGACTTGCTTATGACACCCCATAGAATATATCATGTTTAGTACCTTGTACACTGTAGCTGATTTACTTAAATTTCTGATTAATTGTGTGGCTTGTATGCAGACTGTTTGGCACAGTTGGTAAGGTGTTGGGATTGCACTATCAAATTAAGACAGCAATTGGTTTGAATCCCATGTAAGCATGTTTTTATTTTACTAGTGTGGTTTGTGGATCTATACAATGTATTGCATATGTCTTTTAACAACAATAGTCGTCTTCCAATGGACTTGTTAGTGAAACCCAATAGATAGATTTATTTTCTCTTTGTTTACTCAAATATTGAATGCATATGTCTTATAACTTCAGTATTAAAGTATTCTAATGACTTGCTTATGACACCCCATAGAATATATCATGTTTAGTTACTTGGACACTGTAGCTGATTTACTTAAATTTCTGATTAATTGTGTGGCTTGTATGCACACTGTTTGGCACAGTTGGTAAGGTTTTGGGTTTGCACTATCAAATTAAAACTGCGATTGGTTTAAATCCCAAGTAAGCATGTTTTTATTTTACTAGTGTGGTTTGTGGCCCTATACAATGTAATGCATATGTATTTTAACAACAATAGTCAAGTCTTCCAATGTATTTGTTAGTGAAACCCAAGAGATAGCTTTATTTTATCTTTGTTTATTCAAATATTGAATATGTCTTATAACTTTAGTAGTAAAGTATTCTAATGACTTGCTTATGACACCCCATAGAATATATGATGTTTAGCACCTTGGACACTGTAGCTTATTTACTTAAATCTCTGATAAATTGTGTGACTGGTATGAATAGACTGGTTAGCACAGTAGGTAAGGTGTTGGGTTTGCACTATCAAATTAAGACTGTTATTGGTTCGAGTACCATGTAAGCATATATTTGTTTTACAAGTCTGCATTGTGGTTTGTGGCTCTATAATATGAATGCATATGTCTTTTAACAACAATAGTCGTCTTGCAATGGAATTGTTAGTGAAACCCAATAGATAGCTTTATTTTCTCTTTGTTTACTCAAATATTGAATGCATATGTCTTATAACTTCAGTATTAAAGTATTCTAATGACTTGCTTATGACACCCCATAGAATATATCATGTTTAGTAACTTGGACACTGTAGCTGATTTACTTAAATTTCTGATTAATTGTGTGGCTTGTATGCAGACTGTTTGGCACAGTTGGTAAGGTGTTGGGTTTGCACTATCAATTTAAGACTGCCATTGGTTTGAATCCCATGTAAGCATGTTTTTATTTTTCTAGTGTGGTTTGTGGCTCTATACAATGTAATGCATATGTATTTTAACAACAATAGTCAAGTCTTCCAATGTATTTGTTAGTGAAACCCAAGAGATAGCTTTATTTTATCTTTGTTTATTCAAATATTGAATGCATATGTCTTATAACTTTAGTAGTAACGTATTCTAATGACTTGCTTATGACACCCCATAGAATATATCATGTTTAGTACCTTGTACACTGTAGCTGATTTACTTAAATTTCTGATTAATTGTGAGGCTTGTATGCAGACTCTTTGGCACAGTTGGTAAGTTGTTGGATTTGCGCTATAAAAATAAGACTGTCATTGGTTTGAATCCCATGTAAGCCTGTATTTATTTTACTAGTCTCAATTGTGGTTTGTGGCTCTGTAATATGAATGCATATGTCTTTTAACAACAATAGTCGTCTTCCAATGGACTTGTTAGTGAAACCCAATAGACAGCTTTATTTTCTCTTTGTTTACTGAAATATTGAATGCATATGTCTTAGAACTTTAGTAGTAAAGTATTCTAATGACTTGCTTATGACACCACATAGAATATATCATGTTTAGTTACTTGGACACTGTAGCTGATTTACTTACATTTCTGATTAATTGTGTGATTTGTATGCAGACTGTTTGGCACAGTTGGTAAGATGTTGGGTTTCCTCTATCAAATTAAGACTGCCATTGGTTCGAATCCCATGTAAGCATGTTTTATTTTACTAGTGTGGTTTGTGGCTCTATACAATGTAATGCATATGTATTTTAACAACAATAGTCAAGTCTTCCAATGTATTTGTTAGTGAAACCCAAGAGATAGCTTTATTTTATCTTTGTTTATTCAAATATTGAATGCATATGTCTTATAACTTTAGTAGTAACGTATTCTAATGACTTGCTTATGACACCCCATAGAATATATGATGTTTAGCACCTTGGACACTGTAGCTTTTTTACTTAAATATCTGATAAATTGTCTGACTGGTATGAATAGACTGGTTAACCCAGTAGGTAAGGTGTTGGGTTTGCACTATCAAATTAAGGCTGTCGTTGGTTCGAATACCATGTAAGCATATATTTGTTTTTCAAGTCTGCATTGTGGTTTGTGGCTCTATAATATGAATGCATATGTCTTTTAACAACAATAGTCAAGTCTTCCAATGGACCTGTTAGTGAAACCCAATAGATAGCTTTATTTTGTCTTTGTTTATTCAAATATTGAATGCATATGTCTTATAACTTTAGTAGTAACGTATTCTAATGACTTGCTTATGACACCCCATAGAATATATGATGTTTAGCACCTTGGACACTGTAGCTTATTTATTTAAATATCTGATAAATTGTGTGACTGGTATGAATAGACTGGTTAGCACAGTACGTAAGATGTTGGGTTTGCACTATCAAAATAAGACTGTCATTGGTTCGAAAACCAAGTAAGCATATACTTATTTTACAAGTCTGCATTGTAGTTTGTGGCTCTATAATATGAATGCATATGTCTTTAAACAACAATAGTCGTCTTCCAATGGACTTATTAGTGAAACCCAATAGATAGCTTTATTTTCTCTTTGTTTACTGAAATATTGAATGCATATGTCTTATAACTTTAGTAGTAAAGTATTCTAATGACTTGCTTATGACACCCCATAGAATATATCATGTTTAGTACCTTGTACACTGTAGCTGATTTACTTAAATTTCTGATTAATTGTGAGGCTTGTATGCAGACTATTTGGCACAGTTGGTAAGTTGTTGGATTTGCGCTATAAAATTAAGACTGTCATTGGTTTGAATCCCATGTAAGCCTGTATCTATTTTACTAGTCTCAATTGTGGTTTGTGGCTCTGTAATATGAATGCATATGTCTTTTAACAACAATAGTCGTCTTCCAATGGACTTGTTAGTGAAACCCAATAGACAGCTTTATTTTCTCTGTGTTTACTGAAATATTGAATGCATATGTCTTAGAACTTTAGTAGTAAAGTATTCTAATGACTTGCTTTTGACACCCCATAGAATATATCATGTTTAGTTACTTGGACACTGTAGCTGATTTACTTACATTTCTGATTAATTGTGTGGTTTGTATGCAGACTGTTTGGCACAGTTGGTAAGATGTTGGGTTTGCTCTATCAAATTAAGACTGCCATTGGTTCGAATCCCATGTAAGCATGTTTTATTTTACTAGTGTGGTTTGTGGCTCTATACAATGTAATGCATATGTATTTTAACAACAATAGTCAAGTCTTCCAATGTATTTGTTAGTGAAACCCAAGAGATAGCTTTATTTTATCTTTGTTTATTCAAATATTGAATGCATATGTCTTATAACTTTAGTAGTAACGTATTCTAATGACTTGCTTATGACACCCCATAGAATATATGATGTTTAGCACCTTGGACACTGTAGCTTTTTTACTTAAATATCTGATAAATTGTCTGACTGGTATGAATAGACTGGTTAGCCCAGTAGGTAAGGTGTTGGGTTTGCACTATCAAATTAAGACTGTTGTTGGTTCGAATACCATGTAAGCATATATTTGTTTTTCAAGTCTGCATTGTGGTTTGTGGCTCTATAATATGAATGCATATGTCTTTTAACAACAATAGTCAAGTCTTCCAATGGACCTGTTAGTGAAACCCAATAGATAGCTTTATTTTATCTTTGTTTATTCAAATATTGAATGCATATGTCTTATAACTTTAGTAGTAACGTATTCTAATGACTTGCTTATGACACCCCATAGAATATATGATGTTTAGCACCTTGGACACTGTAGCTTATTTATTTAAATATCTGATAAATTGTGTGACTGGTATGAATAGACTGGTTAGCACAGTATGTAAGATGTTGGGTTTGCACTATCAAAATAAGACTGTCATTGGTTCGAAAACCAAGTAAGCATATACTTATTTTACAAGTCTGCATTGTAGTTTGTGGCTCTATAATATGAATGCATATGTCTTTAAACAACAATAGTCGTCTTCCAATGGACTTATTAGTGAAACCCAAAAGATAGCTTTATTTTCTCTTTGTTTACTGAAATATTGAATGCATATGTCTTATAACTTTAGTAGTAAAGTATTCTAATGACTTGCTTATGACACCCCATAGAATATATCATGTTTAGTACCTTGTACACTGTAGCTGATTTACTTAAATTTCTGATTAATTGTGTGGCTTGTATGCAGACTGTTTGGCACAGTTGGTAAGGTGTTGGGATTGCACTATCAAATTAAGACAGCAATTGGTTTGAATCCCATGTAAGCATGTTTTTATTTTACTAGTGTGGTTTGTGGATCTATACAATGTATTGCATATGTCTTTTAACAACAATAGTCGTCTTCCAATGGACTTGTTAGTGAAACCCAATAGATAGATTTATTTTCTCTTTGTTTACTCAAATATTGAATGCATATGTCTTATAACTTCAGTATTAAAGTATTCTAATGACTTGCTTATGACACCCCATAGAATATATCATGTTTAGTTACTTGGACACTGTAGCTGATTTACTTAAATTTCTGATTAATTGTGTGGCTTGTATGCACACTGTTTGGCACAGTTGGTAAGGTTTTGGGTTTGCACTATCAAATTAAAACTGCGATTGGTTTAAATCCCAAGTAAGCATGTTTTTATTTTACTAGTGTGGTTTGTGGCCCTATACAATGTAATGCATATGTATTTTAACAACAATAGTCAAGTCTTCCAATGTATTTGTTAGTGAAACCCAAGAGATAGCTTTATTTTATCTTTGTTTATTCAAATATTGAATATGTCTTATAACTTTAGTAGTAAAGTATTCTAATGACTTGCTTATGACACCCCATAGAATATATGATGTTTAGCACCTTGGACACTGTAGCTTATTTACTTAAATCTCTGATAAATTGTGTGACTGGTATGAATAGACTGGTTAGCACAGTAGGTAAGGTGTTGGGTTTGCACTATCAAATTAAGACTGTTATTGGTTCGAGTACCATGTAAGCATATATTTGTTTTACAAGTCTGCATTGTGGTTTGTGGCTCTATAATATGAATGCATATGTCTTTTAACAACAATAGTCGTCTTGCAATGGAATTGTTAGTGAAACCCAATAGATAGCTTTATTTTCTCTTTGTTTACTCAAATATTGAATGCATATGTCTTATAACTTCAGTATTAAAGTATTCTAATGACTTGCTTATGACACCCCATAGAATATATCATGTTTAGTAACTTGGACACTGTAGCTGATTTACTTAAATTTCTGATTAATTGTGTGGCTTGTATGCAGACTGTTTGGCACAGTTGGTAAGGTGTTGGGTTTGCACTATCAATTTAAGACTGCCATTGGTTTGAATCCCATGTAAGCATGTTTTTATTTTTCTAGTGTGGTTTGTGGCTCTATACAATGTAATGCATATGTATTTTAACAACAATAGTCAAGTCTTCCAATGTATTTGTTAGTGAAACCCAAGAGATAGCTTTATTTTATCTTTGTTTATTCAAATATTGAATGCATATGTCTTATAACTTTAGTAGTAACGTATTCTAATGACTTGCTTATGACACCCCATAGAATATATCATGTTTAGTACCTTGTACACTGTAGCTGATTTACTTAAATTTCTGATTAATTGTGAGGCTTGTATGCAGACTCTTTGGCACAGTTGGTAAGTTGTTGGATTTGCGCTATAAAAATAAGACTGTCATTGGTTTGAATCCCATGTAAGCCTGTATTTATTTTACTAGTCTCAATTGTGGTTTGTGGCTCTGTAATATGAATGCATATGTCTTTTAACAACAATAGTCGTCTTCCAATGGACTTGTTAGTGAAACCCAATAGACAGCTTTATTTTCTCTTTGTTTACTGAAATATTGAATGCATATGTCTTAGAACTTTAGTAGTAAAGTATTCTAATGACTTGCTTATGACACCACATAGAATATATCATGTTTAGTTACTTGGACACTGTAGCTGATTTACTTACATTTCTGATTAATTGTGTGATTTGTATGCAGACTGTTTGGCACAGTTGGTAAGATGTTGGGTTTCCTCTATCAAATTAAGACTGCCATTGGTTCGAATCCCATGTAAGCATGTTTTATTTTACTAGTGTGGTTTGTGGCTCTATACAATGTAATGCATATGTATTTTAACAACAATAGTCAAGTCTTCCAATGTATTTGTTAGTGAAACCCAAGAGATAGCTTTATTTTATCTTTGTTTATTCAAATATTGAATGCATATGTCTTATAACTTTAGTAGTAACGTATTCTAATGACTTGCTTATGACACCCCATAGAATATATGATGTTTAGCACCTTGGACACTGTAGCTTTTTTACTTAAATATCTGATAAATTGTCTGACTGGTATGAATAGACTGGTTAACCCAGTAGGTAAGGTGTTGGGTTTGCACTATCAAATTAAGGCTGTCGTTGGTTCGAATACCATGTAAGCATATATTTGTTTTTCAAGTCTGCATTGTGGTTTGTGGCTCTATAATATGAATGCATATGTCTTTTAACAACAATAGTCAAGTCTTCCAATGGACCTGTTAGTGAAACCCAATAGATAGCTTTATTTTGTCTTTGTTTATTCAAATATTGAATGCATATGTCTTATAACTTTAGTAGTAACGTATTCTAATGACTTGCTTATGACACCCCATAGAATATATGATGTTTAGCACCTTGGACACTGTAGCTTATTTATTTAAATATCTGATAAATTGTGTGACTGGTATGAATAGACTGGTTAGCACAGTACGTAAGATGTTGGGTTTGCACTATCAAAATAAGACTGTCATTGGTTCGAAAACCAAGTAAGCATATACTTATTTTACAAGTCTGCATTGTAGTTTGTGGCTCTATAATATGAATGCATATGTCTTTAAACAACAATAGTCGTCTTCCAATGGACTTATTAGTGAAACCCAATAGATAGCTTTATTTTCTCTTTGTTTACTGAAATATTGAATGCATATGTCTTATAACTTTAGTAGTAAAGTATTCTAATGACTTGCTTATGACACCCCATAGAATATATCATGTTTAGTACCTTGTACACTGTAGCTGATTTACTTAAATTTCTGATTAATTGTGAGGCTTGTATGCAGACTCTTTGGCACAGTTGGTAAGTTGTTGGATTTGCGCTATAAAATTAAGACTGTCATTGGTTTGAATCCCATGTAAGCCTGTATCTATTTTACTAGTCTCAATTGTGGTTTGTGGCTCTGTAATATGAATGCATATGTCTTTTAACAACAATAGTCGTCTTCCAATGGACTTGTTAGTGAAACCCAATAGACAGCTTTATTTTCTCTATGTTTACTGAAATATTGAATGCATATGTCTTAGAACTTTAGTAGTAAAGTATTCTAATGACTTGCTTTTGACACCCCATAGAATATATCATGTTTAGTTACTTGGACACTGTAGCTGATTTACTTACATTTCTGATTAATTGTGTGGTTTGTATGCAGACTGTTTGGCACAGTTGGTAAGATGTTGGGTTTGCTCTATCAAATTAAGACTGCCATTGGTTCGAATCCCATGTAAGCATGTTTTATTTTACTAGTGTGGTTTGTGGCTCTATACAATGTAATGCATATGTATTTTAACAACAATAGTCAAGTCTTCCAATGTATTTGTTAGTGAAACCCAAGAGATAGCTTTATTTTATCTTTGTTTATTCAAATATTGAATGCATATGTCTTATAACTTTAGTAGTAACGTATTCTAATGACTTGCTTATGACACCCCATAGAATATATGATGTTTAGCACCTTGGACACTGTAGCTTTTTTACTTAAATATCTGATAAATTGTCTGACTGGTATGAATAGACTGGTTAGCCCAGTAGGTAAGGTGTTGGGTTTGCACTATCAAATTAAGACTGTCGTAGGTTCGAATACCATGTAAGCATATATTTGTTTTTCAAGTCTGCATTGTGGTTTGTGGCTCTATAATATGAATGCATATGTCTTTTAACAACAATAGTCAAGTCTTCCAATGGACCTGTTAGTGAAACCCAATAGATAGCTTTATTTTATCTTTGTTTATTCAAATATTGAATGCATATGTCTTATAACTTTAGTAGTAACGTATTCTAATGACTTGCTTATGACACCCCATAGAATATATGATGTTTATCACCTTGGACACTGTAGCTTATTTATTTAAATATCTGATAAATTGTGTGACTGGTATGAATAGACTGGTTAGCACAGTATGTAAGATGTTGGGTTTGCACTATCAAAATAAGACTGTCATTGGTTCGAAAACCAAGTAAGCATATACTTATTTTACAAGTCTGCATTGTAGTTTGTGGCTCTATAATATGAATGCATATGTCTTTAAACAACAATAGTCGTCTTCCAATGGACTTATTAGTGAAACCCAATAGATAGCTTTATTTTCTCTTTGTTTACTGAAATATTGAATGCATATGTCTTATAACTTTAGTAGTAAAGTATTCTAATGACTTGCTTATGACACCCCATAGAATATATCATGTTTAGTTACTTGGACACTGTAGCTGATTTACTTAAATTTCTGATTAATTGTGAGGCTTGTATGCAGACTCTTTGGCACAGTTGGTAAGTTGTTGGATTTGCGCTATAAAATTAAGACTGTCATTGGTTTGACTCCCATGTAAGCCTGTATCTATTTTACTAGTCTCAATTGTGGTTTGTGGCTCTGTAATATGAATGCATATGTCTTTTAACAACAATAGTCGTCTTCCAATGGACTTGTTAGTGAAACCCAATAGACAGCTTTATTTTCTCTTTGTTTACTGAAATATTGAATGCATATGTCTTAGAACTTTAGTAGTAAAGTATTCTAATGACTTGCTTATGACACCCCATAGAATATATCATGTTTAGTTA
Source organism: Pseudophryne corroboree (assembly GCF_028390025.1). Lineage (NCBI taxonomy): Eukaryota > Metazoa > Chordata > Amphibia > Anura > Myobatrachidae > Pseudophryne > Pseudophryne corroboree. The sequence continues at coordinate 185,703,968 of NC_086453.1, read as the reverse complement.
CTTGGACACTGTAGCTGATTTACTTAAATTTCTGATTAATTGTGTGGCTTGTATGCAGACTGTTTGGCACAGTTGGTAAGGTGTTGGTAAGGTGTTGGGATTGCACTATCAAATTAAGACAGCAATTGGTTTGAATCCCATGTAAGCATGTTTTTATTTTACTAGTGTGGTTTGTGGATCTATACAATGTATTGCATATGTCTTGTAACAACAATAGTCGTCTTCCAATGGACTTGTTAGTGAAACCCAATAGATAGCTTTATTTTCTCTTTGTTTACTCAAATATTGAATGCATATGTCTTATAACTTCAGTATTAAAGTATTCTAATGACTTGCTTATGACACCCCATAGAATATATCATGTTTAGTTACTTGGACACAGTAGCTGATTTACTTAAATTTCTGATTAATTGTGTGGCTTGTATGCACACTGTTTGGCACAGTTGGTAAGGTTTTGGGTTTGCACTATCAAATTAAAACTGCGATTGGTTTAAATCCCAAGTAAGCATGTTTTTATTTTACTAGTGTGGTTTGTGGCCCTATACAATGTAATGCATATGTATTTTAACAACAATAGTCAAGTCTTCCAATGTATTTGTTAGTGAAACCCAAGAGATAGCTTTATTTTATCTTTGTTTATTCAAATATTGAATATGTCTTATAACTTTAGTAGTAAAGTATTCTAATGACTTGCTTATGACACCCCATAGAATATATGATGTTAAGCACCTTGGACACTGTAGCTTATTTACTTAAATCTCTGATAAATTGTGCGACTGGTATGAATAGACTGGTTAGCACAGTAGGTAAGGTGTTGGGTTTGCACTATCAAATTAAGAATGTCATTGGTTCGAATACCATGTAAGCATATATTTGTTTTACAAGTCTGCATTGTGGTTTGTGGCTCTATAATATGAATGCATATGTCTTTTAACAACAATAGTCGTCTTGCAATGGAATTGTTAGTGAAACCCAATAGATAGCTTTATTTTCTCTTTGTTTACTCAAATATTGAATGCATATGTCTTATAACTTCAGTATTAAAGTATTCTAATGACTTGCTTATGACACCCCATAGAATATATCATGTTTAGTAACTTGGACACTGTAGCTGATTTACTTAAATTTCTGATTAATTGTGTGGCTTGTATGCAGACTGTTTGGCACAGTTGGTAAGGTGTTGGGTTTGCGCTATCAATTTAAGACTGCCATTGGTTTGAATCCCATGTAAGCATGTTTTTATTTTACTAGTGTGGTTTGTGGCTCTATACAATGTAATGCATATGTATTTTAACAACAATAGTCAAGTCTTCCAATGTATTTGTTAGTGAAACCCAAGAGATAGCTTTATTTTATCTTTGTTAATTCAAATATTGAATGCATATGTCTTATAACTTTAGTAGTAAAGTATTCTAATGACTTGCTTATGACACCCCATAGAATATATGATGTTTAGCACCTTGGACACTGTAGCTTATTTACTTAAATCTCTGATAAATTGTGTGACTGGTATGAATAGACTGGTTAGCACAGTAGGTAGGGTGTTGGGTTTGCACTATCAATTTAAGACTGTCTTTGGTTCGAATACCATGTAATCATATATTTATTTTACAAGTCTGCATTGTGGTTTGTGGCTCTATACAATGTAATGCATATGTATTTTAACAACAATAGTCAAGTCTTCCAATGTATTTGTTAGTGAAACCCAAGAGATAGCTTTTTTTTATCTTTGTTTATTCAAATATTGAATATGTCTTATAACTTTAGTAGTAAAGTATTCTAATGACTTGCTTATGACACCCCATAGAATATATGATGTTTAGCACCTTGGACACTGTACCTTATTTACTTAAATCTCTGATAAATTGTGTGACTGGTATGAATAGACTGGTTAGCACAGTAGGTATGGTGTTGGGTTTGCACTATCAAATTAAGACTGTCATTTGTTCGAATACCATGTAAGCATATATTTGTTTTACAAGTCTGCATTGTGGTTTGTGGCTCTATAATATGAATGCATATGTCTTTTAACAACAATAGTCGTCTTCCAATGGACTTGTTAGTGAAACCCAATAGATAGCTTTATTTTCTCTTTATTTACTGAAATATTGAATGCAAATGTCTAATAACTTTAGTAGTAAAGTATTCTAATGACTTGCTTATGACACCCCATAGAATATATCATGTTTAGTTACTTGGACACTGTAGCTGATTTACTTAAATTTCTGATTAATTGTGCGGTTTGTATGCAGACTGTTTGGCACAGTTGGTAAGGTGTTGGGTTTGCACTATCGAATTAAGACTGCCATTGGTTTGAATCCCATATAAGCATGTTTTTATTTTACTAGTGTGGTTTGTGGCTCTATACAATGTAATGCATATGTATTTTAACAACAATAGTCAAGTCTTCCAATGTATTTGTTAGTGAAACCCAAGAGATAGCTTTATTTTATCTTTGTTTATTCAAATATTGAATGCATATGTCTTATAACTCTAGTAGTAAAGTATTCTAATGACTTGCTTATGACACCCCATAGAATATATGATGTTTAGCACCTTGGACACTGTAGCTTATTTACTTAAATCTCTGATAAATTGCGTGACTGGTATGCATAGACTGGTTAGCACAGTATGTAAGGTGTTGGGTTTGCACTATCAAAGTAAGACTGTCATTGGTTCGAATACCATGTAAGCATATATTTATTTTACAAGTCTGCATTGTGGTTTGTGGCTCTGTAATATGAATGCATATGTCTTTTAACAACAATAGTCAAGTCTTCTAATGGAGTCTTAGTGAAACCCAATAGATAGCTTTATTTTCTCTTTGTTTACTGAAATATTGAATGCATATGTCTTATAACTTTAGTAGTAAAGTATTCTAATGACTTGCTTATGACACGCCATAGAATATATCATGTTTAGTACCTTGGACACTGTAGCTGATTTACTGAAATTTCTGATTAATTATGAGGCTTGTATGCAGACTCTTTGGCACAGTTGGTAAGGTGTTGGGTTTGCACTATCAAATTAAGACTGTCATTGGTTTGAATCCCATGTTAGCTTGTATCTATTTTACTAGTCTGCATTGTGGTTTGTGGCTCTGTAATATGAATGCATATGTCTTTTAACAACAATAGTCGTCTTCCAATGGACTTGTTAGTGAAACACAATAGACAGCTTTATTTTCTCTTTGTTTACTGAAATATTGAATGCATATGTCTTATAACTTTAGTAGTAAAGAATTCTAATGAATTGCTTATGACACCCCATAGAATATATCATGTTTAGTTACTTGGACACTGTAGCTGATTTACTTAAATTTCTGATTAATTGTGTGGCTTGTATGCAGACTGTTTGGCACAGTTGGTAAGGTGTTGGGATTGCACTATCAAATTAAGACTGCCATTGGTTTGAATCCCATGTAAGCATGTTTTTATTTTACTAGTGTGGTTTGTGGCTCTATACAATGTATTGCATATGTATTTTAACAACGATAGTCAAGTCTTCCAATGTATTTGTTAGTGAAACCCGAAGAGATAGATTTATTTTATCTTTGTTTATTCAAATATTGAATGTATATGTCTTATAACTTTAGTAGTAAAGTATTCTAATGACTTGCTTATGACACCCCATAGAATATATGATGTTTAGCACCTTGGACACTAGCTTATTTACTTAAATCTCTAATAAATTGCGTCTCTGATATGTATAGACTGGTTAGTACAGTTGTTAAGGTGTTGGGTTTGCACTATCAAATTAAGACTGTCATTGGTATGAATACCATGTATGCATGTTTCTATTTTACTAGTCTGCATTGTGGTTTGTGGCTCTGTAATATGAATGCATATGTCTTTTAACAACAATAGTCAAGTCTTCCAATGGACTTGTTAGTGAAACTCAATAGATAGCTTTATTTTCTCTTTGTTTACTGAAATATTGAATGCATATGTCTTATAACTTTAGTAGTAAAGTATTCTAATGACTTGCTTATGACACCCCATAGAATATATCATGTTTAGTACCTTGTACACTGTAGCTTATTTACTTAAATTTCTGATTAATTGGGTGGCTTGTATGCAGACTGTTTGGCACAGTTGGTAAGGTGTTGGATTTGCACTATCAAATTAAGATTGCCATTGGTTTGAATCCCAAGTAAGCATGTTTTTATTTTACTAGTGTGGTTTGTGGCCCTATACAATGTAATGCATATGTATTTTAACAACAATAGTCAAGTCTTCCAATGTATTTGTTAGTGAAACCCAAGAAATAGCTTTATTTTATCTTTGTTTATTCAAATATTGAATATGTCTTATAACTTTAGTAGTAAAGTATTCTAATGACTTGCTTATGACACCCCATAGAATATATGATGTTTAGAACCTTGGACACTGTAGCTTATTTACTTAAATCTCTGATAAATTGTGTGATTGGGATGAATAGACTGGTTAGCACAGTAGGTAAGGTGTTGGGTTTGCACTATCAAATTAAGACTGTCATTGGTTCGAATACCATGTAAGCATATATTTGTTTTACAAGTCTGCATTGTGGTTTGTGGCTCTGTAATATGAATGCATATGTCCTTTAACAACAATAGTCAAGTCTTCCAATGGAGTCTTAGTGAAACCCAATAGATAGCTTTATTTTCTCTTTGTTTACTGAAATATTGAATGCATATGTCTTATAACTTTAGTAGTAAAGTATTCTAATGACTTGCTTATGACACCCCATAGAATATATCATGTTTAGTACCTTGTACACTGTAGCTGATTTACTTAAATTTCTGATTAATTGTGAGGCTTGTATGCAGACTCTTTGGCACAGTTGGTAAGGTGTTGGATTTGCGCTATAAAATTAAGACTGTCATTGGTTTGAAACCCATGTAAGCCTGTATCTATTTTACTAGTCTCAATTGTGGTTTGTGGCTCTGTAATATGAATGCATATGTCTTTTAACAACAATAGTCGTCTTCCAATGGACTTGTTAGTGAAACCCAATAGACAGCTTTATTTTCTCTATGTTTACTGAAATATTGAATGCATATGTCTTAGAACTTTAGTAGTAAAGTATTCTAATGACTTGCTTTTGACACCCCATAGAATATATCATGTTTAGTTACTTGGACACTGTAGCTGATTTACTTACATTTCTGATTAATTGTGTGGTTTGTATGCAGACTGTTTGGCACAGTTGGTAAGATGTTGGGTTTGCTCTATCAAATTAAGACTGCCATTGGTTCGAATCCCATGTAAGCATGTTTTATTTTACTAGTGTGGTTTGTGGCTCTATACAATGTAATGCATATGTATTTTAACAACAATAGTCAAGTCTTCCAATGTATTTGTTAGTGAAACCCAAGAGATAGCTTTATTTTATCTTTGTTTATTCAAATATTGAATGCATATGTCTTATAACTTTAGTAGTAACGTATTCTAATGACTTGCTTATGACACCCCATAGAATATATGATGTTTAGCACCTTGGACACTGTAGCTTTTTTACTTAAATATCTGATAAATTGTCTGACTGGTATGAATAGACTGGTTAGCCCAGTAGGTAAGGTGTTGGGTTTGCACTATTAAATTAAGACTGTCGTAGGTTCGAATACCATGTAAGCATATATTTGTTTTTCAAGTCTGCATTGTGGTTTGTGGCTCTATAATATGAATGCATATGTCTTTTAACAACAATAGTCAAGTCTTCCAATGGACCTGTTAGTGAAACCCAATAGATAGCTTTATTTTATCTTTGTTTATTCAAATATTGAATGCATATGTCTTATAACTTTAGTAGTAACGTATTCTAATGACTTGCTTATGACACCCCATAGAATATATGATGTTTATCACCTTGGACACTGTAGCTTATTTATTTAAATATCTGATAAATTGTGTGACTGGTATGAATAGACTGGTTAGCACAGTATGTAAGATGTTGGGTTTGCACTATCAAAATAAGACTGTCATTGGTTCGAAAACCAAGTAAGCATATACTTATTTTACAAGTCTGTATTGTAGTTTGTGGCTCTATAATATGAATGCATATGTCTTTAAACAACAATAGTCGTCTTCCAATGGACTTATTAGTGAAACCCAATAGATAGCTTTATTTTCTCTTTGTTTACTGAAATATTGAATGCATATGTCTTATAACTTTAGTAGTAAAGTATTCTAATGACTTGCTTATGACACCCCATAGAATATATCATGTTTAGTACCTTCTACACTGTAGCTGATTTACTTAAATTTCTGATTAATTGTGAGGCTTGTATGCAGACTCTTTGGCACAGTTGGTAAGTTGTTGGATTTGCGCTATAAAATTAAGACTGTCATTGGTTTGAATCCCATATAAGCCTGTATCTATTTTACTAGTCTCAATTGTGGTTTGTGGCTCTGTAATATGAATGCATATGTCTTTTAACAACAATAGTCGTCTTCCAATGGACTTGTTAGTGAAACCCAATAGACAGCTTTATTTTCTCTTTGTTTACTGAAATATTGAATGCATATGTCTTAGAACTTTAGTAGTAAAGTATTCTAATGACTTGCTTATGACACCCCATAGAATATATCATGTTTAGTTACTTGGACACTGTAGCTGATTTACTTAAATTTCTGATTAATTGTGTGGCTTGTATGCAGACTGTTTGGCACAGTAGGTAAGGTGTTGGGATTGCACTATCAAATTAAGACAGCAATTGGTTTGAATCCCATGTAAGCATGTTTTTATTTTACTAGTGTGGTTTGTGGATCTATACAATGTATTGCATATGTCTTTTAACAACAATAGTCGTCTTCCAATGGACTTGTTAGTGAAACCCAATAGATAGCTTTATTTTCTCTTTGTTTACTCAAATATTGAATGCATATGTCTTATAACTTCAGTATTAAAGTATTCTAATGACTTGCTTATGACACCCCATAGAATATATCATGTTTAGTTACTTGGACACTGTAGCTGATTTACTTAAATTTCTGATTAATTGTGTGGCTTGTATGCACACTGTTTGGCACAGTTGGTAAGGTTTTGGGTTTGCACTATCAAATTAAAACTGCGATTGGTTTAAATCCCAAGTAAGCATGTTTTTATTTTACTAGTGTGGTTTGTGGCCCTATACAATGTAATGCATATGTATTTTAACAACAATAGTCAACTCTTCCAATGTATTTGTTAGTGAAACCCAAGAGATAGCTTTATTTTATCTTTGTTTATTCAAATATTGAATATGTCTTATAACTTTAGTAGTAAAGTATTCTAATGACTTGCTTATGACACCCCATAGAATATATGATGTTTAGCACCTTGGACACTGTAGCTTATTTACTTAAATCTCTGATAAATTGTGTGACTGGTATGAATAGACTGGGTAGCACAGTAGGTAGGGTGTTGGGTTTGCACTATCAATTTAAGACTGTCTTTGGTTCGAATACCATGTAATCATATATTTATTTTACAAGTCTGCATTGTGGTTTGTGGCTCTATACAATGTAATGCATATGTATTTTAACAACAATAGTCAAGTCTTCCAATGTATTTGTTAGTGAAACCCAAGAGATAGCTTTTTTTTATCTTTGTTTATTCAAATATTGAATATGTCTTATAACTTTAGTAGTAAAGTATTCTAATGACTTGCTTATGACACCCCATAGAATATATGATGTTTAGCACCTTGGACACTGTACCTTATTTACTTAAATCTCTGATAAATTGTGTGACTGGTATGAATAGACTGGTTAGCACAGTAGGTATGGTGTTGGGTTTGCACTATCAAATTAAGACTGTCATTTGTTCGAATACCATGTAAGCATATATTTGTTTTACAAGTCTGCATTGTGGTTTGTGGCTCTATAATATGAATGCATATGTCTTTTAACAACAATAGTCGTCTTCCAATGGACTTGTTAGTGAAACCCAATAGATAGCTTTATTTTCTCTTTATTTACTGAAATATTGAATGCAAATGTCTAATAACTTTAGTAGTAAAGTATTCTAATGACTTGCTTATGACACCCCATAGAATATATCATGTTTAGTTACTTGGACACTGTAGCTGATTTACTTAAATTTCTGATTAATTGTGCGGTTTGTATGCAGACTGTTTGGCACAGTTGGTAAGGTGTTGGGTTTGCACTATCGAATTAAGACTGCCATTGGTTTGAATCCCATATAAGCATGTTTTTATTTTACTAGTGTGGTTTGTGGCTCTATACAATGTAATGTATATGTATTTTAACAACAATAGTCAAGTCTTCCAATGTATTTGTTAGTGAAACCCAAGAGATAGCTTTATTTTATCTTTGTTTATTCAAATATTGAATGCATATGTCTTATAACTCTAGTAGTAAAGTATTCTAATGACTTGCTTATGACACCCCATAGAATATATGATGTTTAGCACCTTGGACACTGTAGCTTATTTACTTAAATCTCTGATAAATCGCGTGACTGGTATGCATAGACTGGTTAGCACAGTATGTAAGGTGTTGGGTTTGCACTATCAAAGTAAGACTGTCATTGGTTCGAATACCATGTAAGCATATATTTATTTTACAAGTCTGCATTGTGGTTTGTGGCTCTGTAATATGAATGCATATGTCTTTTAACAACAATAGTCAAGTCTTCTAATGGAGTCTTAGTGAAACCCAATAGATAGCTTTATTTTCTCTTTGTTTACTGAAATATTGAATGCATATGTCTTATAACTTTAGTAGTAAAGTATTCTAATGACTTGCTTATGACACGCCATAGAATATATCATGTTTAGTACCTTGGACACTGTAGCTGATTTACTGAAATTTCTGATTAATTATGAGGCTTGTATGCAGACTCTTTGGCACAGTTAGTAAGTGCTTGGTTTGCACTATCAAATTAAGACTGTCATTGGTTTGAATCCCCTGTAAGCCTGTTTTTATTTTACTAGTCTGCATTGTAGTTTGCGGCTCTGTAATATGAATGCATATGTCTTTTAACAACAATAGTCAAGTCTTGAAATGGAGTCTTAGTGAAACCCAATAGATAGCTTTATTTTCTCTTTGTTTACTGAAATATTGAATGCATATGTCTTATAACTTTAGTAGTAAAGTATTCTAATGACTTGCTTATGACACCCCATAGAATATATCATGTTTAGTACCTTGTACACTGTAGCTGATTTACTTAAATTTCTGATTAATTACGAGGTTTGTATGCAGACTCTTTGGCACAGTTGGTAAGGTGTTGGGTTTGCACTATCAAATTAAGACTGTCATTGGTTTGAATCCCATGTTAGCTTGTATCTATTTTACTAGTCTGCATTGTGGTTTGTGGCTCTGTAATATGAATGCATATGTCTTTTAACAACAATAGTCGTCTTCCAATGGACTTGTTAGTGAAACACAATAGACAGCTTTATTTTCTCTTTGTTTACTGAAATATTGAATGCATATGTCTTATAACTTTAGTAGTAAAGAATTCTAATGAATTGCTTATGACACCCCATAGAATATATCATGTTTAGTTACTTGGACACTGTAGCTGATTTACTTAAATTTCTGATTAATTGTGTGGCTTGTATGCAGACTGTTTGGCACAGTTGGTAAGGTGTTGGGATTGCACTATCAAATTAAGACTGCCATTGGTTTGAATCCCATGTAAGCATGTTTTTATTTTACTAGTGTGGTTTGTGGCTCTATACAATGTATTGCATATGTATTTTAACAACGATAGTCAAGTCTTCCAATGTATTTGTTAGTGAAACCCGAAGAGATAGATTTATTTTATCTTTGTTTATTCAAATATTGAATGTATATGTCTTATAACTTTAGTAGTAAAGTATTCTAATGACTTGCTTATGACACCCCATAGAATATATGATGTTTAGCACCTTGGACACTAGCTTATTTACTTAAATCTCTAATAAATTGCGTCTCTGATATGTATAGACTGGTTAGTACAGTTGTTAAGGTGTTGGGTTTGCACTATCAAATTAAGACTGTCATTGGTATGAATACCATGTATGCATGTTTCTATTTTACTAGTCTGCATTGTGGTTTGTGGCTCTGTAATATGAATGCATATGTCTTTTAACAACAATAGTCAAGTCTTCCAATGGAGTCTTAGTGAAACTCAATAGATAGCTTTATTTTCTCTTTGTTTACTGAAATATTGAATGCATATGTCTTATAACTTTAGTAGTAAAGTATTCTAATGACTTGCTTATGACACCCCATAGAATATATCATGTTTAGTACCTTGTACACTGTAGCTTATTTACTTAAATTTCTGATTAATTGTGTGGCTTGTATGCAGACTGTTTGGCACAGTTGGTAAGGTGTTGGATTTGCACTATCAAATTAAGATTGCCATTGGTTTGAATCCCAAGTAAGCATGTTTTTATTTTACTAGTGTGGTTTGTGGCCCTATACAATGTAATGCATATGTATTTTAACAACAATAGTCAAGTCTTCCAATGTATTTGTTAGTGAAACCCAAGAAATAGCTTTATTTTATCTTTGTTTATTCAAATATTGAATATGTCTTATAACTTTAGTAGTAAAGTATTCTAATGACTTGCTTATGACACCCCATAGAATATATGATGTTTAGAACCTTGGACACTGTAGCTTATTTACTTAAATCTCTGATAAATTGTGTGATTGGGATGAATAGACTGGTTAGCACAGTAGGTAAGGTGTTGGGTTTGCACTATCAAATTAAGACTGTCATTGGTTCGAATACCATGTAAGCATATATTTGTTTTACAAGTCTGCATTGTGGTTTGTGGCTCTGTAATATGAATGCATATGTCTTTTAACAACAATAGTCAAGTCTTCCAATGGAGTCTTAGTGAAACCCAATAGATAGCTTTATTTTCTCTTTGTTTACTGAAATATTGAATGCATATGTCTTATAACTTTAGTAGTAAAGTATTCTAATGACTTGCTTATGACACCCCATAGAATATATCATGTTTAGTACCTTGTACACTGTAGCTGATTTACTTAAATTTCTGATTAATTGTTTGGTTTGTATGCAGACTGTTTGGCAGAGTTGGTAAGGTGTTGGGTTTGCTCTATCAAATTAAGACTGCCATTGGTTTGAATCCCATGTAAACATGTCTTTATCTTACTAGTGTGGTTTGTGGCTCTATACAATGTAATGCATATGTATTTTAACAACAATAGTCAAGTCTTCCAATGTATTTGTTAGTGAAACCCAATAGATAGCTTTATTTTCTCTTTATTTACTGAAATATTGAATGCAAATGTCTAATAACTTTAGTAGTAAAGTATTCTAATGACTTGCTTATGACACCCCATAGAATATATCATGTTTAGTTACTTGGACACTGTAGCTGATTTACTTAAATTTCTGATTAATTGTGCGGTTTGTATGCAGACTGTTTGGCACAGTTGGTAAGGTGTTGGGTTTGCACTATCGAATTAAGACTGCCATTGGTTTGAATCCCATATAAGCATGTTTTTATTTTATTAGTGTGGTTTGTGGCTCTATACAATGTAATGTATATGTATTTTAACAACAATAGTCAAGTCTTCCAATGTATTTGTTAGTGAAACCCAAGAGATAGCTTTATTTTATCTTTGTTTATTCAAATATTGAATGCATATGTCTTATAACTCTAGTAGTAAAGTATTCTAATGACTTGCTTATGACACCCCATAGAATATATGATGTTTAGCACCTTGGACACTGTAGCTTATTTACTTAAATCTCTGATAAATCGCGTGACTGGTATGCATAGACTGGTTAGCACAGTATGTAAGGTGTTGGGTTTGCACTATCAAAGTAAGACTGTCATTGGTTCGAATACCATGTAAGCATATATTTATTTTACAAGTCTGCATTGTGGTTTGTGGCTCTGTAATATGAATGCATATGTCTTTTAACAACAATAGTCAAGTCTTCTAATGGAGTCTTAGTGAAACCCAATAGATAGCTTTATTTTCTCTTTGTTTACTGAAATATTGAATGCATATGTCTTATAACTTTAGTAGTAAAGTATTCTAATGACTTGCTTATGACACGCCATAGAATATATCATGTTTAGTACCTTGGACACTGTAGCTGATTTACTGAAATTTCTGATTAATTATGAGGCTTGTATGCAGACTCTTTGGCACAGTTAGTAAGTGCTTGGTTTGCACTATCAAATTAAGACTGTCATTGGTTTGAATCCCCTGTAAGCCTGTTTTTATTTTACTAGTCTGCATTGTAGTTTGCGGCTCTGTAATATGAATGCATATGTCTTTTAACAACAATAGTCAAGTCTTGAAATGGAGTCTTAGTGAAACCCAATAGATAGCTTTATTTTCTCTTTGTTTACTGAAATATTGAATGCATATGTCTTATAACTTTAGTAGTAAAGTATTCTAATGACTTGCTTATGACACCCCATAGAATATATCATGTTTAGTACCTTGTACACTGTAGCTGATTTACTTAAATTTCTGATTAATTACGAGGTTTGTATGCAGACTCTTTGGCACAGTTGGTAAGGTGTTGGGTTTGCACTATCAAATTAAGACTGTCATTGGTTTGAATCCCATGTTAGCTTGTATCTATTTTACTAGTCTGCATTGTGGTTTGTGGCTCTGTAATATGAATGCATATGTCTTTTAACAACAATAGTCGTCTTCCAATGGACTTGTTAGTGAAACACAATAGACAGCTTTATTTTCTCTTTGTTTACTGAAATATTGAATGCATATGTCTTATAACTTTAGTAGTAAAGAATTCTAATGAATTGCTTATGACACCCCATAGAATATATCATGTTTAGTTACTTGGACACTGTAGCTGATTTACTTAAATTTCTGATTAATTGTGTGGCTTGTATGCAGACTGTTTGGCACAGTTGGTAAGGTGTTGGGATTGCACTATCAAATTAAGACTGCCATTGGTTTGAATCCCATGTAAGCATGTTTTTATTTTACTAGTGTGGTTTGTGGCTCTATACAATGTATTGCATATGTATTTTAACAACGATAGTCAAGTCTTCCAATGTATTTGTTAGTGAAACCCGAAGAGATAGATTTATTTTATCTTTGTTTATTCAAATATTGAATGTATATGTCTTATAACTTTAGTAGTAAAGTATTCTAATGACTTGCTTATGACACCCCATAGAATATATGATGTTTAGCACCTTGGACACTAGCTTATTTACTTAAATCTCTAATAAATTGCGTCTCTGATATGTATAGACTGGTTAGTACAGTTGTTAAGGTGTTGGGTTTGCACTATCAAATTAAGACTGTCATTGGTATGAATACCATGTATGCATGTTTCTATTTTACTAGTCTGCATTGTGGTTTGTAGCTCTGTAATATGAATGCATATGTCTTTTAACAACAATAGTCAAGTCTTCCAATGGAGTCTTAGTGAAACTCAATAGATAGCTTTATTTTCTCTTTGTTTACTGAAATATTGAATGCATATGTCTTATAACTTTAGTAGTAAAGTATTCTAATGACTTGCTTATGACACCCCATAGAATATATCATGTTTAGTACCTTGTACACTGTAGCTTATTTACTTAAATTTCTGATTAATTGTGTGGCTTGTATGCAGACTGTTTGGCACAGTTGGTAAGGTGTTGGATTTGCACTATCAAATTAAGATTGCCATTGGTTTGAATCCCAAGTAAGCATGTTTTTATTTTACTAGTGTGGTTTGTGGCCCTATACAATGTAATGCATATGTATTTTAACAACAATAGTCAAGTCTTCCAATGTATTTGTTAGTGAAACCCAAGAAATAGCTTTATTTTATCTTTGTTTATTCAAATATTGAATATGTCTTATAACTTTAGTAGTAAAGTATTCTAATGACTTGCTTATGACACCCCATAGAATATATGATGTTTAGAACCTTGGACACTGTAGCTTATTTACTTAAATCTCTGATAAATTGTGTGATTGGGATGAATAGACTGGTTAGCACAGTAGGTAAGGTGTTGGGTTTGCACTATCAAATTAAGACTGTCATTGGTTCGAATACCATGTAAGCATATATTTGTTTTACAAGTCTGCATTGTGGTTTGTGGCTCTGTAATATGAATGCATATGTCCTTTAACAACAATAGTCAAGTCTTCCAATGGAGTCTTAGTGAAACCCAATAGATAGCTTTATTTTCTCTTTGTTTACTGAAATATTGAATGCATATGTCTTATAACTTTAGTAGTAAAGTATTCTAATGACTTGCTTATGACACCCCATAGAATATATCATGTTTAGTACCTTGTACACTGTAGCTGATTTACTTAAATTTCTGATTAATTGTGTGGTTTGTATGCAGACTGTTTGGCAGAGTTGGTAAGGTGTTGGGTTTGCTCTATCAAATTAAGACTGCCATTGGTTTGAATCCCATGTAAACATGTCTTTATCTTACTAGTGTGGTTTGTGGCTCTATACAATGTAATGCATATGTATTTTAACAACAATAGTCAAGTCTTCCAATGTATTTGTTAGTGAAACCCAATAGATAGCTTTATTTTCTCTTTGTTTACTCAAATATTGAATGCATATGTCTTATAGCTTTAATAGTAAAGTGTTCTAATGACTTGCTTATGACACCACATAGTATATATCATGTTTAATACCTTGGACACTAGCTTATTTACTTAAATCTCTAATAAATTGCATCTCTGATATGTATAGACTGGTTAGTACAGCTGTTAAGGTGTTAGGTTTGCACTATCAAATTAAGACTGTCATTAGTTCGAATACCATGTAAGCATATATTTATTTTACAAGTCAGCATTGTGGTTTGTGGCTCTGTAATATGAATGCATATGTCTTTTAACAACAATAGTCAAGTCTTCTAATGGAGTCTTAGTGAAACCCAATAGATAGCTTTATTTTCTCTTTGTTTACTGAAATATTGAATGCATATGTCTTATAACTTTAGTAGTAAAGTATTCTAATGACTTGCTTATGACACCCCATAGAATATATCATGTTTAGTTACTTGGACACTGTAGCTGATTTACTTAAATTTCTGATTAATTGTGCGGTTTGTATGCAGACTGTTTGGCACAGTTGGTAAGGTGTTGGGTTTGCACTATCGAATTAAGACTGCCATTGGTTTGAATCCCATATAAGCATGTTTTTATTTTACTAGTGTGGTTTGTGGCTCTATACAATGTAATGCATATGTATTTTAACAACAATAGTCAAGTCTTCCAATGTATTTGTTAGTGAAACCCAAGAGATAGCTTTATTTTATCTTTGTTTATTCAAATATTGAATGCATATGTCTTATAACTCTAGTAGTAAAGTATTCTAATGACTTGCTTATGACACCCCATAGAATATATGATGTTTAGCACCTTGGACACTGTAGCTTATTTACTTAAATCTCTGATAAATCGCATGACTGGTATGCATAGACTGGTTAGCACAGTATGTAAGGTGTTGGGTTTGCACTATCAAAGTAAGACTGTCATTGGATCGAATACCATGTAAGCATATATTTATTTTACAAGTCTGCATTGTGGTTTGTGGCTCTGTAATATGAATGCATATGTCCTTTAACAACAATAGTCAAGTCTTCTAATGGAGTCTTAGTGAAACCCAATAGATAGCTTTATTTTCTCTTTGTTTACTGAAATATTGAATGCATATGTCTTATAACTTTAGTAGTAAAGTATTCTAATGACTTGCTTATGACACGCCATAGAATATATCATGTTTAGTACCTTGGACACTGTAGCTGATTTACTGAAATTTCTGATTAATTATGAGGCTTGTATGCAGACTCTTTGGCACAGTTAGTAAGTGCTTGGTTTGCACTATCAAATTAAGACTGTCATTGGTTTGAATCCCCTGTAAGCCTGTTTTTATTTTACTAGTCTGCATTGTAGTTTGCGGCTCTGTAATATGAATGCATATGTCTTTTAACAACAATAGTCAAGTCTTCTAATGGAGTCTTAGTGAAACCCAATAGATAGCTTTATTTTCTCTTTGTTTACTGAAATATTGAATGCATATGTCTTATAACTTTAGTAGTAAAGTATTCTAATGACTTGCTTATGACACCCCATAGAATATATGATGTTTAGCACCTTGGACACTGTAGCTTATTTATTTAAATATCTGATAAATTGTGTGACTGGTATGAATAGACTGGTTAGCACAGTATGTAAGATGTTGGGTTTGCACTATCAAAATAAGACTGTCATTGGTTCGAAAACCAAGTAAGCATATATTTATTTTACAAGTCTGCATTGTGGTTTGTGGCTCTGTAATATGAATGCATATGTCTTTTAACAACAATAGTCAAGTCTTCTAACGGAGTCTTAGTGAAACTCAATAGATAGCTTTATTTTCTCTTTGTTTACTGAAATATTGAATGCATATGTCTTATAACTTTAGTAGTAAAGTATTCTAATGACTTGCTTATGACACCCCATAGAATATATCATGTTTAGTACCTTGTACACTGTAGCTGATTTACTTAAATTTCTGATTAATTGTGAGGCTTGTATGCAGACTCTTTGGCACAGTTGGTAAGGTGTTGGATTTGCGCTATCAAATTAAGACTGGCATTGTTTGAATCCAATGTAAGCATGTTTCTAGTTTACTAGTCTGCTTTGTGGTTTGTGGCTCTGTAATATGAATGCATATGTCTTTTAATAACAATAGTCAAGACTTCCAATGGAGTCTTAGTGAAACCCAATAGATAGCTTTATTTTCCCTTTGTTTACTGAAATATTGAATGCATATGTCTTATAACTTTAGTAGTAAAGTATTCTAATGACTTGCTTTTGACACCCCATAGAATATATCATGTTTAGTTACTTGGACACTGTAGCTGATTTACTTACATTTCTGATTAATTGTGTGGTTTGTATGCAGACTGTTTGGCACAGTTGGTAAGATGTTGGGTTTGCTCTATCAAATTAGGACTGCCATTGGTTCGAATCCCATGTAAGCATGTTTTATTATACTAGTGTGGTTTGTGGCTCTATACAATGTAATGCATATGTATTTTAACAACAATAGTCAAGTCTTCCAATGTATTTGTTAGTGAAACCCAAGAGATAGCTTTATTTTATCTTTGTTTATTCAAATATTGAATGCATATGTCTTATAACTTTAGTAGTAACGTATTCTAATGACTTGCTTATGACACCCCATAGAATATATGATGTTTAGCACCTTGGACACTGTAGCTTTTTTACTTAAATATCTGATAAATTGTCTGACTGGTATGAATAGACTGGTTAGCCAGGTGGGTAAGGTGTTGGGTTTGCACTATCAAATTAAGACTGTCGTTGGTTTGAATACCATGTAAGCATATATTTGTTTTTCAAGTCTGCATTGTGGTTTGTGGCTCTATAATATGAATGCATATGTCTTTTAACAACAATAGTCAAGTCTTCCAATGGACCTGTTAGTGAAACCCCATAGATAGCTTTATTTTATCTTTGTTTATATAAATATTGAATGCATATGTCTTATAACTTTAGTAGTAACGTATTCGAATGACTTGCTTATGACACCCCATAGAATATATGATGTTTAGCACCTTGGACACTGTCGCTTATTTATTTAAATATCTGATAAATTGGGCGACTGGTATGAATAGACTGGTTAGCACAGTATGTAAGATGTTGGGTTTGCACTATCAATTTAAGACGGTCTTTGGTTCGAATACCATGTAATCATATATTTATTTTACAAGTCTGCATTGTGGTTTGTGGCTCTATACAATGTAATGCATATGTATTTTAACAACAATAGTCAAGTCTTCCAATGTATTTGTTAGTGAAACCCAAGAGATAGCTTTTTTTTATCTTTGTTTATTCAAATATTGAATATGTCTTATAACTTTAGTAGTAAAGTATTCTAATGACTTGCTTATGACACCCCATAGAATATATGATGTTTAGCACCTTGGACACTGTACCTTATTTACTTAAATCTCTGATAAATTGTGTGACTGGTATGAATAGACTGGTTAGCACAGTAGGTATGGTGTTGGGTTTGCACTATCAAATTAAGACTGTCATTTGTTCGAATACCATGTAAGCATATATTTGTTTTACAAGTCTGCATTGTGGTTTGTGGCTCTATAATATGAATGCATATGTCTTTTAACAACAATAGTCGTCTTCCAATGGACTTGTTAGTGAAACCCAATAGATAGCTTTATTTTCTCTTTATTTACTGAAATATTGAATGCAAATGTCTAATAACTTTAGTAGTAAAGTATTCTAATGACTTGCTTATGACACCCCATAGAATATATCATGTTTAGTTACTTGGACACTGTAGCTGATTTACTTAAATTTCTGATTAATTGTGCGGTTTGTATGCAGACTGTTTGGCACAGTTGGTAAGGTGTTGGGTTTGCACTATCGAATTAAGACTGCCATTGGTTTGAATCATATATTAGCGTGTTTTTATTTTACTAGTGTGGTTTGTGGCTCTATACAATGTAATGCATATGTATTTTAACAACAATAGTCAAGTCTTCCAATGTATTTGTTAGTGAAACCCAAGAGATAGCTTTATTTTATCTTTGTTTATTCAAATATTGAATGCATATGTCTTATTACTTTAGTAGTAACGTATTCTAATGACTTGCTTATGACACCCCATAGAATATATGATGTTTAGCACCTTGGACACTGTAGCTTTTTTACTTAAATATCTGATAAATTGTCTGACTGGTATGAATAGACTGGTTAGCCCAGTAGGTAAGGTGTTGGGTTTGCACTATCAAATTAAGACTGTCGTTGGTTCGAATACCATGTAAGCATATATTTGTTTTTCAAGTCTGCATTGTGGTTTGTGGCTCTATAATATGAATGCATATGTCTTTTAACAACAATAGTCAAGTCTTCCAATGGACCTGTTAGTGAAACCCAATAGATAGTTTTATTTTATCTTTGTTTATTCAAATATTGAATGCATATGTCTTATAACTTTAGTAGTAACGTATTCTAATGACTTGCTTATGACACCCCATAGAATATATGATGTTTAGCACCTTGGACACTGTAGCTTATTTATTTAAATATCTGATAAATTGTGCGACTGGTATGAATAGACTGGTTAGCACAGTATGTAAGATGTTGGGTTTGCACTATCAAAATAAGACTGTCATTGGTTCGAAAACCAAGTAAGCATATATTTATTTTACAAGTCTGCATTGTGGTTTGTGGCTCTGTAATATGAATGCATATGTCTTTTAACAACAATAGTCAAGTCTTCTAATGGAGTCTTAGTGAAACTCAATAGATAGCTTTATTTTCTCTTTGTTTACTGAAATATTGAATGCATATGTCTTATAACTTTAGTAGTAAAGTATTCTAATGATTTGCTTATGACACCCCATAGAATATATCATGTTTAGTACCTTGTACACTGTAGCTGATTTACTTAAATTTCTGATTAATTGTGAGGCTTGTATGCAGACTCTTTGGCACAGTTGGTAAGTTGTTGGATTTGCGCTATAAAATTAAGACTGTCAGTGGTTTGAATCCCATGTAAGCCTGTATCTATTTTACTAGTCTCAATTGTGGTTTGTGGCTCTGTAATATGAATGCATATGTCTTTTAACAACAATAGTCATCTTCCAATGGACTTGTTAGTGAAACCCAATAGACAGCTTTATTTTCTCTTTGTTTACTGAAATATTGAATGCATATGTCTTATAACTTTAGTAGTAAAGTATTCTAATGACTTGCTTATGACACCCCATAGAATATATGATGTTTAGCACCTTGGACACTGTAGCTTATTTACTTAAATCTCTGATAAATTGTGTGACTGGTGTGAGTAGACTGGTTAGCACAGTAGGTAAGGTGTTGGGTTTGCACTATCAAATTAAGACTGTCATTGGTTCGAATACCATGTAAGCATATATTTGTTTTACAATTCTGCAATGTGGTTTGTGGCTCTATAATATGAATGCATATGTCTTTTAACAACAATAGTCATCTTCCAATGGACTTGTTAGTGAAACCCAATAGATAGCTTTATTTTCTCTTTGTTTACTCAAATATTGAATGCATATGTCTTATAACTTCAGTATTAAAGTATTCTAATGACTTGCTTATGACACCCCATAGAATATATCATGTTTAGTTACTTGGACACTGTAGCTGATTTACTTAAATTTCTGATTAATTGTGTGGCTTGTAAGCACACTGTTTGGCACAGTAGGTAAGGTTTTGGGTTTGCACTATCAAATTAAAACTGCGATTGGTTTAAATCCCAAGTAAGCATGTTTTTATTTTACTAGTGTGGTTTGTGGCCCTATACAATGTAATGCATATGTATTTTAACAACAATAGTCAAGTCTTCCAATGTATTTGTTAGTGAAACCCAAGAGATAGCTTTATTTTATCTTTGTTTATTCAAATATTGAATATGTCTTATAACTTTAGTAGTAAAGTATTCTAATGACTTGCTTATGACACCCCATAGAATATATGATGTTTAGCACCTTGGACACTGTAGCTTATTTACTTAAATCTCTGATAAATTGTGTGACTGGTATGAATAGACTGGTTAGCACAGTAGGTAAGGTGTTGGGTTTGCACTATCAAATTAAGACTGTCATTGGTTCGAATACTATGTAAGCATATATTTGTTTTACAAGTCTGCATTGTTGTTTGTGGCTCTATAATATGAATGCATATGTCTTTTAACAACAATAGTCGTCTTGCAATGGAATTGTTAGTGAAACCCAATAGATAGCTTTATTTTCTCTTTGTTTACTCAAATATTGAATGCATATGTCTTATAACTTCAGTATTAAAGTATTCTAATGACTTGCTTATGACACCCCATAGAATATATCATGTTTAGTAACTTGGACACTGTAGCTGATTTACTTAAATTTCTGATTAATTGTGTGGCTTGTATGCAGACTGTTTGGCACAGTTGGTAAGGTGTTGGGTTTGCACTATCAATTTAAGACTGCCATTGGTTTGAATCCCATGTAAGCATGTTTTTATTTTACTAGTGTGGTTTGTGGCTCTATACAATGTAATGCATATGTATTTTAACAACAATAGTCAAGTCTTCCAATGTATTTGTTAGTGAAACCCAAGAGATAGCTTTATTTTATCTTTGTTAATTCAAATATTGAATGCATATGTCTTATAACTTTAGTAGTAAAGTATTCTAATGACTTGCTTATGACACCCCATAGAATATATGATGTTTAGCACCTTGGACACTGTAGCTTATTTACTTAAATCTCTGATAAATTGCGTGACTGGTATGAATAGACTGGTTAGCACAGTAGGTAGGGTGTTGGGTTTGCACTATCAATTTAAGACTGTCTTTGGTTCGAATACCATGTAATCATATATTTATTTTACAAGTCTGCATTGTGGTTTGTGGCTCTATACAATGTAATGCATATGTATTTTAACAACAATAGTCAAGTCTTCCAATGTATTTGTTAGTGAAACCCAAGAGATAGCTTTTTTTTATCTTTGTTTATTCAAATATTGAATATGTCTTATAACTTTAGTAGTAAAGTATTCTAATGACTTGCTTATGACACCCCATAGAATATATGATGTTTAGCACCTTGGACACTGTACCTTATTTACTTAAATCTCTGATAAATTGTGTGACTGGTATGAATAGACTGGTTAGCACAGTAGGTATGGTGTTGGGTTTGCACTATCAAATTAAGACTGTCATTTGTTCGAATACCATGTAAGCATATATTTGTTTTACAAGTCTGCATTGTGGTTTGTGGCTCTATAATATGAATGCATATGTCTTTTAACAACAATAGTCGTCTTCCAATGGACTTGTTAGGGAAACCCAATAGATAGCTTTATTTTCTCTTTATTTACTGAAATATTGAATGCAAATGTCTAATAACTTTAGTAGTAAAGTATTCTAATGACTTGCTTATGACACCCCATAGAATATATCATGTTTAGTTACTTGGACACTGTAGCTGATTTACTTAAATTTCTGATTAATTGTGCGGTTTGTATGCAGACTGTTTGGCACAGTTGGTAAGGTGTTGGGTTTGCACTATCGAATTAAGACTGCCATTGGTTTGAATCCCATATTAGCGTGTTTTTATTTTACTCGTGTGGTTTGTGGCTCTATACAATGTAATGCATATGTATTTTAACAACAATAGTCAAGTCTTCCAATGTATTTGTTAGTGAAACCCAAGAGATAGCTTTATTTTATCTTTGTTTATTCAAATATTGAATGCATATGTCTTATAACTTTAGTAGTAACGTATTCTAATGACTTGCTTATGACACCCCATAGAATATATGATGTTTAGCACCTTGGACACTGTAGCTTTTTTACTTAAATATCTGATAAATTGTCTGACTGGTATGAATAGACTGGTTAGCCCAGTAGGTAAGGTGTTGGGTTTGCACTATCAAATTAAGACTGTTGTTGGTTCGAATACCATGTAAGCATATATTTGTTTTTCAAGTCTGCATTGTGGTTTGTGGCTCTATAATATGAATGCATATGTCTTTTAACAACAATAGTCAAGTCTTCCAATGGACCTGTTAGTGAAACCCAATAGATAGCTTTATTTTATCTTTGTTTATTCAAATATTGAATGCATATGTCTTATAACTTTAGTAGTAACGTATTCTAATGACTTGCTTATGACACCCCATAGAATATATGATGTTTAGCACCTTGCACACTGTAGCTTATTTACTTAAATCTCTGATAAATTGCGTGACTGGTTTGCATAGACTGGTTAGCACAGTATGTAAGGTGTTGGGTTTGCACTATCAAAGTAAGACTGTCATTGGTTCGAATACCATGTAAGCATATATTTATTTTACAAGTCTACATTGTGGTTTGTGGCTCTGTAATATGAATGCATATGTCTTTTAACAACAATAGTCAAGTCTTCTAATGGAGTCTTAGTGAAACCAAATAGATAGCTTTATTTTCTCTTTGTTTACTGAAATATTGAATGCATATGTCTTATAACTTTAGTAGTAAAGTATTCTAATGACTTGCTTATGACACGCCATAGTATATATTATGTTTAGTACCTTGGACACTGTAGCTGATTTACTTAAATTTCTGATTAATTGTGTGGCTTGTATGCAGACTGTTTGGCAGAGTTGGTAAGGTGTTGGGTTTGCTCTATCAAATTAAGACTACCATTGGTTTGAATCCCATGTAAACATGTCTTTATCTTACGAGTGTGGTTTGTGGCTCTATACAATGTAATGCATATGTATTTTAACAACAATAGTCAAGTCTTCCAATGTATTTGTTAGTGAAACCCAAGAGATAGCTTTATTTTCTCTTTGTTTACTCAAATATTGAATGCATATGTCTTATAGCTTTAATAGTAAAGTGTTCTAATGACTTGCTTATGACACCACATAGTATATATCATGTTTAATACCTTGGACACTAGCTTATTTACTTAAATCTCTAATAAATTGCGTCTCTGATATGTATAGACTGGTTAGTACAGTTGTTAAGGTGTTAGGTTTGCACTATCAAATTAAGACTGTCATTAGTTCGAATACCATGTAAGCATATATTTATTTTACAAGTCAGCATTGTGATTTGTGGCTCTGTAATATGAATGCATATGTCTTTTAACAACAATAGTCAAGTCTTCCAATGGAGTCTTAGTGAAACCCAATAGATAGCTTTATTTTCTCTTTGTTTACTGAAATATTGAATGCATATGTCTTATAACTTTAGTAGTAAAGTATTCTAATGACTTGCTTATGACACCCCATAGAATATATCATGTTTAGTACCTTGTACACTGTAGCTGATTTACTTAAATTTCTGATTAATTGTGAGGCTTGTATGCAGACTCTTTGGCACAGTAGGTAAGGTGTTGGATTTGCGCTGTCAAATTAAGACTGGCATTGTTTGAATCCAATGTAAGCATGTTTCTAGTTTACTAGTCTGCTTTGTGGTTTGTGGCTCTGTAATATGAATGCACATGTCTTTTAATAACAATAGTCAAGACTTCCAATGGAGTCTTAGTGAAACCCAATAGATAGCTTTATTTTCTCTTTGTTTACTGAAATATTGAATGCATATGTCTTATAACTTTAGTAGTAAAGTATTCTAATGACTTGCTTATGACACCCCATAGAATATATCATGTTTAGTTACTTGGACACTGTAGCTGATTTACTTACATTTCTGATTAATTGTGTGGTTTGTATGCAGACTGTTTGGCACAGTTGGTAAGATGTTCGGTTTGCTCTAACAAATTAAGACTGCCATTGGTTCGAATCCCATGTAAGCATGTTTTATTTTACTAGTGTGGTTTGTGGCTCTATACAATGTAATGCATATGTATTTTAACAACAATAGTCAAGTCTTCCAATGTATTTGTTAGTGAAACCCAAGAGATAGCTTTATTTTATCTTTGTTTATTCAAATATTGAATGCACATGTCTTATAACTTTAGTAGTAACGTATTCTAATGACTTGCTTATGACACCCCATAGAATATATGATGTTTAGCACCTTGGACACTGTAGCTTTTTTACTTAAATATCTGATAAATTGTCTGACTGGTATGAATAGACTGGTTAGCCCAGTAGGTAAGGTGTTGGGTTTGCACTATCAAATTAAGATTGTCGTTGGTTCGAATACCATGTAAGCATATATTTGTTTTTCAAGTCTGCATTGTGGTTTGTGGCTCTATAATATGAATGCATATGTCTTTTAACAACAATAGTCAAGTCTTCCAATGGACCTGTTAGTGAAACCCAATAGATAGCTTTATTTTATCTTTGTTTATTCAAATATTGAATGCATATGTCTTATAACTTTAGTAGTAACGTATTCTAATGACTTGCTTATGACACCCCATAGAATATATGATGTTTAGCACCTTGGACACTGTAGCTTATTTATTTAAATATCTGATAAATTGTGTGACTGGTATGAATAGACTGGTTAGCACAGTATGTAAGATGTTGGGTTTGCACTATCAAAATAAGACTGTCATTGGTTCGAAAACCAAGTAAGCATATATTTATTTTACAAGTCTGCATTGTGGTTTGTGGCTCTGTAATATGAATGCATATGTCTTTTAACAACAATAGTCAAGTCTTGTAATGGAGTCTTAGTGAAACTCAATAGATAGCTTTATTTTCTCTTTGTTTACTGAAATATTGAATGCATATGTCTTATAACTTTAGTAGTAAAGTATTCTAATGACTTGCTTATGACACCCCATAGAATATATCATGTTTAGTACCTTGTACACTGTAGCTGATTTACTTAAATTTCTGATTAATTGTGAGGCTTGTATGCAGACTCTTTGGCACAGTTGGTAAGTTGTTGGATTTGCGCTATAAAATTAAGACTGTCATTGGTTTGAATCCCATATAAGCCTGTTTCTATATTACTAGTCTGCATTGTGGTTTGTTGCTCTGTAATATGAATGCATATGTCTTTTAACAACAATAGTCAAGTCTTCCAATGGAGTCTTAGTGAAACCCAATAGATAGCTTTATTTTCTCTTTGTTTACTGAAATATTGAATGCATATGTCTTATAACTTTAGTAGTAAAGTATTCTAATGACTTGCTTATGACACGCCATAGAATATATCATGTTTATTAACTTGGACACTGTAGCTGATTTCCTTAAATTTCTTATTAATTGTGAGGCTTGTATGCAGACTGTTTGGCACAGTTGGTAAGGTGTTGGGTTTGCACTATCAAATTAAGACTGTCATTGTTTGAATCCCATGTAAGCATGTTTCTAGTTTACTAGTCTGGTTTGTGGCTCTGTAATATGGATGCATATGTCTTTTAACAAAAATAGTCAAGTCTTCCAATGGAGTCTTAGTGAAACCCAATAGATAGCTTTATTTTCTCTTTGTTTACTTAAATATTAAATGCATATGTCTTATAACTTTAGTAGTAAAGTATTCTAATGACTTGCTTATGACACCCCATAGAATATATCATGTTTAGTTACTTGGACACTGTAGCTGATTTACTTAAATTTCTGATTAATTGTGTGGCTTGTATGCACACTGTTTGGCACAGTTGGTAAGGTTTTGGGTTTGCACTATCAAATTAAAACTGCGATTGGTTTAAATCCCAAGTAAGCATGTTTTTATTTTACTAGTGTGGTTTGTGGCCCTATACAATGTAATGCATATGTATTTTAACGACAATAGTCAAGTCTTCCAATGTATTTGTTAGTGAAACCCAAGAGATAGCTTTATTTTATCTTTGTTTATTCAAATATTGAATATGTCTTATAACTTTAGTAGTAAAGTATTCTAATGACTTGCTTATGACACCCCATAGAATATATGATGTTTAGCACCTTGGACACTGTAGCTTATTTACTTAAATCTCTGATAAATTGTGTGACTGGTATGAATAGACTGGTTAGCACAGTAGGTAAGGTGTTGGGTTTGCACTATCAAATTAAGACTGTCATTGGTTCGAATACCATGTAAGCATATATTTGTTTTACAAGTCTGCATTGTTGTTTGTGGCTCTATAATATGAATGCATATGTTCTTTAACAACAATAGTCGTCTTGCAATGGAATTGTTAGTGAAACCCAATAGATAGCTTTATTTTCTCTTTGTTTACTCAAATATTGAATGCATATGTCTTATAACTTCAGTATTAAAGTATTCTAATGACTTGCTTATGACACCCCATAGAATATATCATGTTTAGTAACTTGGACACTGTAGCTGATTTACTTAAATTTCTGATTAATTGTGTTGCTTGTATGCAGACTGTTTGGCACAGTTGGTAAGGTGTTGGGTTTGCACTATCAATTTAAGACTGCCATTGGTTTGAATCCCATGTAAGCATGTTTTTATTTTACTAGTGTGGTTTGTGGCTCTATACAATGTAATGCATATGTATTTTAACAACAATAGTCAAGTCTTCCAATGTATTTGTTAGTGAAACCCAAGAGATAGCTTTATTTTATCTTTGTTAATTCAAATATTGAATGCATATGTCTTATAACTTTAGTAGTAAAGTATTCTAATGACTTGCTTATGACACCCCATAGAATATATGATGTTTAGCACCTTGGACACTGTAGCTTATTTACTTAAATCTCTGATAAATTGTATGACTGGTATGAATAGACTGGTTAGCACAGTAAGTAGGGTGTTGGGTTTGCACTATCAATTTAAGACTGTCTTTGGTTCGAATACCATGTAATCATATATTTATTTTACAAGTCTGCATTGTGGTTTGTGGCTCTATACAATGTAATGCATATGTATTTTAACAACAATAGTCAAGTCTTCCAATGTATTTGTTAGTGAAACCCAAGAGATAGCTTTTTTTTATCTTTGTTTATTCAAATATTGAATATGTCTTATAACTTTAGTAGTAAAGTATTCTAATGACTTGCTTATGACACCCCATAGAATATATGATGTTTAGCACCTTGGACACTGTAGCTTATTTACTTAAATCTCTGATAAATTGTGTGACTTGTATGAATAGACTAGTTAGCACAGTAGGTAGGGTGTTGGGTTTGCACTATCAATTTAAGACTGTCTTTGGTTCGAATACCATGTAATCATATATTTATTTTACAAGTCTGCATTGTGGTTTGTGGCTCTATACAATGTAATGCATATGTATTTTAACAACAATAGTCAAGTCTTCCAATGTATTTGTTAGTGAAACCCAAGAGATAGCTTTTTTTATCTTTGTTTATTCAAATATTGAATATGTCTTATAACTTTAGTAGTAAAGTATTCTAATGACTTGCTTATGACACCCCATAGAATATATGATGTTTAGCACCTTGGACACTGTACCTTATTTACTTAAATCTCTGATAAATTGTGTGACTGGTATGAATAGACTGGTTAGCACAGTAGGTATGGTGTTGGGTTTGCACTATCAAATTAAGACTGTCATTTGTTCGAATACCATGTAAGCATATATTTGTTTTACAAGTCTGCATTGTGGTTTGTGGCTCTACAATATGAATGCATATGTCTTTTAACAACAATAGTCGTCTTCCAATGGACTTGTTAGTGAAACCCAATAGATAGCTTTATTTTCTCTTTATTTACTGAAATATTGAATGCATATGTCTTATAACTTTAGTAGTAAAGTATTCTAATGACTTGCTTATGACACCCCATAGAATATATCATGTTTAGTTACTTGGACACTGTAGCTGATTTACTTAAATTTCTGATTAATTGTGTGGCTTGTATGCAGACTGTTTGGCACAGTTGGTAAGGTGTTGGGTTTGCACTATCGAATTAAGACTGCCATTGGTTTGAATCCAATATAAGCATGTTTTTATTTTACTAGTGTGGTTTGTGGCTCTATACAATGTAATGCATATGTATTTTAACAACAATAGTCAAGTCTTCCAATGTATTTGTTAGTGAAACCCAAGAGATTGCTTTATTTTATCTTTGTTTACTCAAATATTGAATGCATATGTCTTATAACTTTAATAGTAAAGTGTTCTAATGACTTGCTTATGACACCACATAGTATCTATCATGTTTAATACCTTGGACACTAGCTTATTTACTTAAATCTCTGATAAATTGCGCCTCTGATATGTATAGAGTGGATAGTACAGTTGTTAAGGTGTTGGGTTTTCACTATCAAATTAAGACTGTCATAGGTTCGAATACCATGTAAGCATGTATTTATTTTACAAGTCTGCATTGTGGTTTGTGGCTCTGTAATATGAATGCATATGTCTTTTAACAACAATAGTCAAGTCTTCCAATGGAGTCTTAGTGAAACCCAATAGATAGCTTCATTTTCTCTTTGTTTACTGAAATATTGAATGCATATGTCTTATAACTTTAGTAGTAAAGTATTCTAATGACTTGCTTATGACACCCCATAGAATATATCATGATTAGTACCTTGTACACTGTAGCTGATTTACTTAAATTTCTGATTAATAGCGAGGTTTGTATGCAAACTCTTTGGAACAGTTGGTAAGGTGTTGGGTTTGCACTATCAAATTAAGACTGTCATTGGTTTGAATCCCATGTAAGCCTGTATCTATTTTACTGGTCTCAATTGTGGTTTGTGGCTCTGTAATATGAATGCATATGTCTTTTAACAACAATAGTCGTCTTCCAATGGACTTGTTAGTGAAACCCAATAGACAGCTTTATTTTCTCTTTGTTTACTGAAATATTGAATGCATATGTCTTAGAACTTTAGTAGTAAAGTATTCTAATGACTTGCTTATGACACCCCATAGAATATATCATGTTTAGTTACTTGGACACTGTAGCTGATTTACTTAAATTTCTGATTAATTGTGTGGCTTGTATGCAGACTGTTTGGCACAGTTGGTAAGGTGTTGGGATTGCACTATCAAATTAAGACAGCAATTGGTTTGAATCCCATGTAAGCATGTTTTTATTTTACTAGTGTGGTTTGTGGCTCTATACAATGTATTGCATATGTATTTTAACAACGATAGTCAAGTCTTCCAATGTATTTGTTAGTGAAACCCAATAGATAGATTTATTTTATCTTTGTTTATTCAAATATTGAATGCATATGTCTTATAACTTTAGTAGTAAAGTATTCTAATGACTTGCTTATGACACCCCATAGAATATATGATGTTTAGCACCTTGGACACTGTAGCTTATTTACTTAAATCTCTGATAAATTGTGTGACTGTTGTGAATAGACTGGTTAGCACAGTAGGTAAGGTGTTGGGTTTGCACTATCAAATTAAGACTGTCATTGGTTCGAATACCATGTAAGCATGTATTTGTTTTACAATTCTGCAATGTGGTTTGTGGCTCTTTAATATGAATGCATATGTCTTTTAACAACAATAGTCGTCTTCCAATGGACTTGTTAGTGAAACCCAATAGATAGCTTTATTTTCTCTTTGTTTACTCAAATATTGAATGCATATGTCTTATAACTTCAGTATTAAAGTATTCTAATGACTTGCTTATGACACCCCATAGAATATATCATGTTTAGTTGCTTGGACACTGTAGCTGATTTACTTAAATTTCTGATTAATTGAGTGACTTGTATGCAGACTGTTTGGCACAGTTGGTAAGGTGTTGGGTTTGCATTATCAAATTAAGACTGCCATTGGTTTGAATCCCATGTAAGCACGTTTTTATTTTACTAGTGTACTTTGTGGCTCTATACAATGTAATGCATATGTCTTTTAACAACAATAGTCAAGTCTTCCAATGGAGTCTTAGTGAAACCCAATAGATAGCTTTATTTTCTCTTTGTTTACTGAAATATTGAATGCATATGTCTTATAACTTTAGTAATAAAGTATTCTAATGACTTGCTTATGACACCGCATAGAATATATGATGTTTAGCACCTTGGACACTGTAGCTTATTTACTTAAATCTCTGATAAATTGTGTGACTGGTATGAATAGACTGGTTAGTACAGTTGGTAAGGTGTTGAGTTTGCACTATCAAATTAAGACTGTCATTGGTATGAATCCCATATATGCATGTTTCTATTTTACTAGTATGCATTGTGGTTTGTGGCTCTGTAATTTGAATGCATATGTCTTTTAACAACAATAGTCAAGTCTTCCAATGGAGTCTTAGTGAAACCCAATAGATAGCTTTATTTTCTCTTTGTTTACTGAAATATTGAATGCATATGTCTTATAACTTTAGTAGTAAAGTATTCTAATGTCTTGCTTATGACACCCCATAGAATATATCATGTTTAGTTACTTGGACACTGTAGCTGATTTACTTAAATTTCTGATTAATTGTGTGGCTTGTATGCAGACTGTTTGGCACAGTTGGTAAGGTGTTGGGATTGCATTATCAAATTAAGACTGCCATTGGTTTGAATCCCATGTAAGCATGTTTTTATTTTACTAGTGTGGTTTGTGGCTCTATACAATGTATTGCAGGCATGTCCAAACTGCGGCCCTCCAGCTGTTGGGAAACTACATATCCCAGCATGCCCTGACACAGTTTTGCTGTCAGAGAATGCTAAAGCTGTGTCAGGGCATGCTGGGATGTGTAGTTTCTCAACAGCTGGAGGACCACAGTTTGGACATGCCTGATGTATTGCATATGTATTTTAACAACGATAGTCAAGTCTTCCAATGTATTTGTTAGTGAAACCCGAAGAGATAGATTTATTTTATCTTTGTTTATTCAAATATTGAATGCATATGTCTAATAACTTTAGTAGTAAAGTATTCTAATGACTTGCTTATGACACCCCATAGAATATATCATGTTTAGTTACTTGGACACTGTAGCTGATTTACTTAAATTTCTGATTAATTGTGCGGTTTGTATGCAGACTGTTTGGCACAGTTGGTAAGGTGTTGGGTTTGCACTATCGAATTAAGACTGCCATTGGTTTGAATCACATATAAGCATGTTTTTATTTTACTAGTGTGGTTTGTGGCTCTATACAATGTAATGCATATGTATTTTAACAACAATA
Source organism: Pseudophryne corroboree (assembly GCF_028390025.1). Classification (NCBI taxonomy): domain Eukaryota; kingdom Metazoa; phylum Chordata; class Amphibia; order Anura; family Myobatrachidae; genus Pseudophryne; species Pseudophryne corroboree. The sequence goes on along the minus strand of NC_086453.1, from coordinate 185,672,548 downwards.
GTCAAGTCTTCCAATGTATTTGTTAGTGAAACCCAAGAGATAGCTTTATTTTATCTTTGTTTATTCAAATATTGAATGCATATGTCTTATAACTCTAGTAGTAAAGTATTCTAATGACTTGCTTATGACACCCCATAGAATATATGATGTTTAGCACCTTGGACACTGTAGCTTATTTACTTAAATCTCTGATAAATTGCGTTCCTGGTATGAATAGACTGGTTAGCACAGTATGTAAGGTGTTGGGTTTGCACTATCACAGTAAGACTGTCATTGGTTCGAATACCATGTAAGCATATATTTATTTTACAAGTCTGCATTGTGGTTTGTGGCTCTGTAATATGAATGCATATGTCTTTTAACAACAATAGTCAAGTCTTCTAATGGAGTCTTAGTGAAACCCAATAGATAGCTTTATTTTCTCTTTGTTTACTGAAATATTGAATGCATATGTCTTATAACTTTAGTAGTAAAGTATTCTAATGACTTGCTTATGACACGCCATAGAATATATCATGTTTAGTACCTTGGACACTGTAGCTGATTTACTGAAATTTCTGATTTATTATGAGGCTTGTATGCAGACTCTTTGGCACAGTTAGTAAGGTGTTGGGTTTGCACTATCAAATTAAGACTGTCATTGGTTTGAATCCCCTGTAAGCCTGTTTCTATTTTACTAGTCTGCATTGTAGTTTGCGGCTCTGTAATATGAATGCATATGTCTTTTAACAACAATAGTCAAGTCTTGAAATGGAGTCTTAGTGAAACCCAATAGATAGCTTTATTTTCTCTTTGTTTACTGAAATATTGAATGCATATGTCTTATAACTTTAGTAGTAAAGTATTCTAATGACTTGCTTATGACACCCCATAGAATATATCATGTTTAGTACCTTGTACACTGTAGCTGATTTACTTAAATTTCTGATTAATTACGAGGTTTGTATGCAGACTCTTTGGCACAGTTGGTAAGGTGTTGGGTTTGCACTATCAAATTAAGACTGTCATTGGTTTGAATCCCATGTTAACCTGTATCTATTTTACTAGTCTGCATTGTGGTTTGTGGCTCTGTAATATGAATGCATATGTCTTTTAACAACAATAGTCGTCTTCCAATGGACTTGTTAGTGAAACCCAATAGACAGCTTTATTTTCTCTTTGTTTACTGAAATATTGAATGCATATGTCTTATAACTTTAGTAGTAAAGTATTCTAATGAATTGCTTATGACACCCCATAGAATATATCATGTTTAGTTACTTGGACACTGTAGCTGATTTACTTAAATTTCTGATTAATTGTGTGGCTTGTATGCAGACTGTTTGGCACAGTTGGTAAGGTGTTGGGATTGCACTATCAAATTAAGACTGCCATTGGTTTGAATCCCATGTAAGCATGTTTTTATTTTACTAGTGTGGTTTGTGGCTCTATACAATGTATTGCATATGTATTTTAACAACGATAGTCAAGTCTTCCAATGTATTTGTTAGTGAAACCCGAAGAGAAAGATTTATTTTATCTTTGTTTATTCAAATATTGAATGCATATGTCTTATAACTTTAGTAGTAAAGTATTCTAATGACTTGCTTATGACACCCCATAGAATATATGATGTTTAGCACCTTGGACACTGTAGCTTATTTACTTAAATCTCTGATAAATTGTGTGACTGGTATGAATAGACTGGTTAGCACAGTTGGAAAGGTGTTGGGTTTGCACTATCAAATTAAGACTGTCATTGGTTTGAATACCATGTAAGCATATATTTGTTTTACAAGTCTGCATTGTGGTTTGTGGCTCTATAATACGAATGCATATGTCTTTTAACAACAATAGTCGTCTTCCAATGGACTTGTTAGTGAAACCCAATAGATAGCTTTATTTTCTCTTTGTTTACTGAAATATTGAATGCAAATGTCTAATAACTTTAGTAGTAAAGTATTCTAATGACTTGCTTATGACACCCCATAGAATATATCATGTTTAGTTACTTGGACACTGTAGCTGATTTACTTAAATTTCTGATTAATTGTGCTGTTTGTATGCAGACTGTTTGGCACAGTTGGTAAGGCGCTGGGTTTGCACTATCGAATTAAGACTGCCATTGGTTTGAATCCCATGTAAGCATGTTTTTATTTTACTAGTGTGGTTTGTGGCTCTATACAATGTAATGCATATGTATTTTAACAATAGTCAAGTCTTCCAATGTATTTGTTAGTGAAACCCAAGAGATAGCTTTATTTTATCTTTGTTTATTCAAATATTGAATGCATATGTCTTACAATTTTAGTAGTAAAGTATTCTAATGACTTGCTTATGACAACCCGTAGAATATATCATGTTTAGTACCTTGTACACTGAAGCTGATTTACTTAAATTTCTGATTAATTGGGAAGCTTGTATGCAGACTCTTTGGCAAAGTTGGTAAGGTGTTGGATTTGCACTATTAAATTAAAACTGTCATTGGTTTGAATCCCAGGTAATCCTGTTTCTATTTTACTAGTCTGCATTGTGGTTTGTGGCTCTGTAATATGAATGCATATGTCTTTTAACAACAATAGTCAAGTCTTCCAATGGAGTCTTAGTGAAACCCAAAAGATAGCTTTATTTTCTCTTTGTTTACTGAAATATTGAATGCAAATGTCTAATAACTTTAGTAGTAAAGTATTCTAATGACTTGCTTATGACACCCCATAGAATATATCATGTTTAGTTACTTGGACACTGTAGCTGATTTACTTAAATTTCTGATTAATTGTGCTGTTTGTATGCAGACTGTTTGGCACAGTTGGTAAGGTGTTGGGTTTGCACTATCGAATTAAGACTGCCATTGGTTTGAATCCCATGTAAGCATGTTTTTATTTTACTAGTGTGGTTTGTGGCTCTATACAATGTAATGCATATGTATTTTAACAACAATAGTCAAGTCTTCCAATGTATTTGTTAGTGAAACCCAAGAGATAGCTTTATTTTATCTTTGTTTATTCAAATATTGAATGCATATGTCTTATAATTTTAGTAGTAAAGTATTCTAATGACTTGCTTATGACACCCCGTAGAATATATCATGTTTAGTACCTTGTACACTGAAGCTGATTTACTTAAATTTCTGATTAATTGGGAGGCTTGTATGCAGACTCTTTGGCAAAGTTGGTAAGGTGTTGGATTTGCACTATTAAATTAAAACTGTCATTGGTTTGAATCCCAGGTAATCCTGTTTCTATTTTACTAGTCTGCATTGTGGTTTGTGGCTCTGTAATATGAATGCATATGTCTTTTAACAACAATAGTCAAGTCTTCCAATGGAGTCTTAGTGAAACCCAATAGATAGCTTTATTTTCTCTTTGTTTACTGAAATATTGAATGCATATGTCTTATAACTTTAGTAGTAAAGTATTCTAATGACTTGCTTATGACACCCCATAGAATATATCATGTTTAGTACCTTGTACACTGTAGCTGATTTACTTAAATTTCTGATTAATTGTGAGGCTTGTATGCAGACTCTTTGGCACAGTTGGTAAGTTGTTGGATTTGCGCTATAAAATTAAGACTGTCATTGGTTTGAATCCCATATAAGCCTGTTTCTATATTACTAGTCTGCATTGTGGTTTGTTGCTCTGTAATATGAATGCATATGTCTTTTAACAACAATAGTCAAGTCTTCCAATGGAGTCTTAGTGAAACCCAATAGATAGCTTTATTTTCTCTTTGTTTACTGAAATATTGAATGCATATGTCTTATAACTTTAGTAGTAAAGTATTCTAATGACTTGCTTATGACACGCCATAGAATATATCATGTTTATTAACTTGGACACTGTAGCTGATTTCCTTAAATTTCTTATTAATTGTGAGGCTTGTATGCAGACTGTTTGGCACAGTTGGTAAGGTGTTGGGTTTGCACTATCAAATTAAGACTGTCATTGTTTGAATCCCATGTAAGCATGTTTCTAGTTTACTAGTCTGGTTTGTGGCTCTGTAATATGGATGCATATGTCTTTTAACAAAAATAGTCAAGTCTTCCAATGGAGTCTTAGTGAAACCCAATAGATAGCTTTATTTTCTCTTTGTTTACTTAAATATTAAATGCATATGTCTTATAACTTTAGTAGTAAAGTATTCTAATGACTTGCTTATGACACCCCATAGAATATATCATGTTTAGTTACTTGGACACTGTAGCTGATTTACTTAAATTTCTGATTAATTGTGTGGCTTGTATGCACACTGTTTGGCACAGTTGGTAAGGTTTTGGGTTTGCACTATCAAATTAAAACTGCGATTGGTTTAAATCCCAAGTAAGCATGTTTTTATTTTACTAGTGTGGTTTGTGGCCCTATACAATGTAATGCATATGTATTTTAACGACAATAGTCAAGTCTTCCAATGTATTTGTTAGTGAAACCCAAGAGATAGCTTTATTTTATCTTTGTTTATTCAAATATTGAATATGTCTTATAACTTTAGTAGTAAAGTATTCTAATGACTTGCTTATGACACCCCATAGAATATATGATGTTTAGCACCTTGGACACTGTAGCTTATTTACTTAAATCTCTGATAAATTGTGTGACTGGTATGAATAGACTGGTTAGCACAGTAGGTAAGGTGTTGGGTTTGCACTATCAAATTAAGACTGTCATTGGTTCGAATACCATGTAAGCATATATTTGTTTTACAAGTCTGCATTGTTGTTTGTGGCTCTATAATATGAATGCATATGTTCTTTAACAACAATAGTCGTCTTGCAATGGAATTGTTAGTGAAACCCAATAGATAGCTTTATTTTCTCTTTGTTTACTCAAATATTGAATGCATATGTCTTATAACTTCAGTATTAAAGTATTCTAATGACTTGCTTATGACACCCCATAGAATATATCATGTTTAGTAACTTGGACACTGTAGCTGATTTACTTAAATTTCTGATTAATTGTGTTGCTTGTATGCAGACTGTTTGGCACAGTTGGTAAGGTGTTGGGTTTGCACTATCAATTTAAGACTGCCATTGGTTTGAATCCCATGTAAGCATGTTTTTATTTTACTAGTGTGGTTTGTGGCTCTATACAATGTAATGCATATGTATTTTAACAACAATAGTCAAGTCTTCCAATGTATTTGTTAGTGAAACCCAAGAGATAGCTTTATTTTATCTTTGTTAATTCAAATATTGAATGCATATGTCTTATAACTTTAGTAGTAAAGTATTCTAATGACTTGCTTATGACACCCCATAGAATATATGATGTTTAGCACCTTGGACACTGTAGCTTATTTACTTAAATCTCTGATAAATTGTATGACTGGTATGAATAGACTGGTTAGCACAGTAAGTAGGGTGTTGGGTTTGCACTATCAATTTAAGACTGTCTTTGGTTCGAATACCATGTAATCATATATTTATTTTACAAGTCTGCATTGTGGTTTGTGGCTCTATACAATGTAATGCATATGTATTTTAACAACAATAGTCAAGTCTTCCAATGTATTTGTTAGTGAAACCCAAGAGATAGCTTTTTTTTATCTTTGTTTATTCAAATATTGAATATGTCTTATAACTTTAGTAGTAAAGTATTCTAATGACTTGCTTATGACACCCCATAGAATATATGATGTTTAGCACCTTGGACACTGTAGCTTATTTACTTAAATCTCTGATAAATTGTGTGACTTGTATGAATAGACTAGTTAGCACAGTAGGTAGGGTGTTGGGTTTGCACTATCAATTTAAGACTGTCTTTGGTTCGAATACCATGTAATCATATATTTATTTTACAAGTCTGCATTGTGGTTTGTGGCTCTATACAATGTAATGCATATGTATTTTAACAACAATAGTCAAGTCTTCCAATGTATTTGTTAGTGAAACCCAAGAGATAGCTTTTTTTATCTTTGTTTATTCAAATATTGAATATGTCTTATAACTTTAGTAGTAAAGTATTCTAATGACTTGCTTATGACACCCCATAGAATATATGATGTTTAGCACCTTGGACACTGTACCTTATTTACTTAAATCTCTGATAAATTGTGTGACTGGTATGAATAGACTGGTTAGCACAGTAGGTATGGTGTTGGGTTTGCACTATCAAATTAAGACTGTCATTTGTTCGAATACCATGTAAGCATATATTTGTTTTACAAGTCTGCATTGTGGTTTGTGGCTCTACAATATGAATGCATATGTCTTTTAACAACAATAGTCGTCTTCCAATGGACTTGTTAGTGAAACCCAATAGATAGCTTTATTTTCTCTTTATTTACTGAAATATTGAATGCATATGTCTTATAACTTTAGTAGTAAAGTATTCTAATGACTTGCTTATGACACCCCATAGAATATATCATGTTTAGTTACTTGGACACTGTAGCTGATTTACTTAAATTTCTGATTAATTGTGTGGCTTGTATGCAGACTGTTTGGCACAGTTGGTAAGGTGTTGGGTTTGCACTATCGAATTAAGACTGCCATTGGTTTGAATCCAATATAAGCATGTTTTTATTTTACTAGTGTGGTTTGTGGCTCTATACAATGTAATGCATATGTATTTTAACAACAATAGTCAAGTCTTCCAATGTATTTGTTAGTGAAACCCAAGAGATTGCTTTATTTTATCTTTGTTTACTCAAATATTGAATGCATATGTCTTATAACTTTAATAGTAAAGTGTTCTAATGACTTGCTTATGACACCACATAGTATCTATCATGTTTAATACCTTGGACACTAGCTTATTTACTTAAATCTCTGATAAATTGCGCCTCTGATATGTATAGAGTGGATAGTACAGTTGTTAAGGTGTTGGGTTTTCACTATCAAATTAAGACTGTCATAGGTTCGAATACCATGTAAGCATGTATTTATTTTACAAGTCTGCATTGTGGTTTGTGGCTCTGTAATATGAATGCATATGTCTTTTAACAACAATAGTCAAGTCTTCCAATGGAGTCTTAGTGAAACCCAATAGATAGCTTCATTTTCTCTTTGTTTACTGAAATATTGAATGCATATGTCTTATAACTTTAGTAGTAAAGTATTCTAATGACTTGCTTATGACACCCCATAGAATATATCATGATTAGTACCTTGTACACTGTAGCTGATTTACTTAAATTTCTGATTAATAGCGAGGTTTGTATGCAAACTCTTTGGAACAGTTGGTAAGGTGTTGGGTTTGCACTATCAAATTAAGACTGTCATTGGTTTGAATCCCATGTAAGCCTGTATCTATTTTACTGGTCTCAATTGTGGTTTGTGGCTCTGTAATATGAATGCATATGTCTTTTAACAACAATAGTCGTCTTCCAATGGACTTGTTAGTGAAACCCAATAGACAGCTTTATTTTCTCTTTGTTTACTGAAATATTGAATGCATATGTCTTAGAACTTTAGTAGTAAAGTATTCTAATGACTTGCTTATGACACCCCATAGAATATATCATGTTTAGTTACTTGGACACTGTAGCTGATTTACTTAAATTTCTGATTAATTGTGTGGCTTGTATGCAGACTGTTTGGCACAGTTGGTAAGGTGTTGGGATTGCACTATCAAATTAAGACAGCAATTGGTTTGAATCCCATGTAAGCATGTTTTTATTTTACTAGTGTGGTTTGTGGCTCTATACAATGTATTGCATATGTATTTTAACAACGATAGTCAAGTCTTCCAATGTATTTGTTAGTGAAACCCAATAGATAGATTTATTTTATCTTTGTTTATTCAAATATTGAATGCATATGTCTTATAACTTTAGTAGTAAAGTATTCTAATGACTTGCTTATGACACCCCATAGAATATATGATGTTTAGCACCTTGGACACTGTAGCTTATTTACTTAAATCTCTGATAAATTGTGTGACTGTTGTGAATAGACTGGTTAGCACAGTAGGTAAGGTGTTGGGTTTGCACTATCAAATTAAGACTGTCATTGGTTCGAATACCATGTAAGCATGTATTTGTTTTACAATTCTGCAATGTGGTTTGTGGCTCTTTAATATGAATGCATATGTCTTTTAACAACAATAGTCGTCTTCCAATGGACTTGTTAGTGAAACCCAATAGATAGCTTTATTTTCTCTTTGTTTACTCAAATATTGAATGCATATGTCTTATAACTTCAGTATTAAAGTATTCTAATGACTTGCTTATGACACCCCATAGAATATATCATGTTTAGTTGCTTGGACACTGTAGCTGATTTACTTAAATTTCTGATTAATTGAGTGACTTGTATGCAGACTGTTTGGCACAGTTGGTAAGGTGTTGGGTTTGCATTATCAAATTAAGACTGCCATTGGTTTTAATCCCATGTAAGCACGTTTTTATTTTACTAGTGTACTTTGTGGCTCTATACAATGTAATGCATATGTCTTTTAACAACAATAGTCAAGTCTTCCAATGGAGTCTTAGTGAAACCCAATAGATAGCTTTATTTTCTCTTTGTTTACTGAAATATTGAATGCATATGTCTTATAACTTTAGTAATAAAGTATTCTAATGACTTGCTTATGACACCGCATAGAATATATGATGTTTAGCACCTTGGACACTGTAGCTTATTTACTTAAATCTCTGATAAATTGTGTGACTGGTATGAATAGACTGGTTAGTACAGTTGGTAAGGTGTTGAGTTTGCACTATCAAATTAAGACTGTCATTGGTATGAATCCCATATATGCATGTTTCTATTTTACTAGTATGCATTGTGGTTTGTGGCTCTGTAATTTGAATGCATATGTCTTTTAACAACAATAGTCAAGTCTTCCAATGGAGTCTTAGTGAAACCCAATAGATAGCTTTATTTTCTCTTTGTTTACTGAAATATTGAATGCATATGTCTTATAACTTTAGTAGTAAAGTATTCTAATGTCTTGCTTATGACACCCCATAGAATATATCATGTTTAGTTACTTGGACACTGTAGCTGATTTACTTAAATTTCTGATTAATTGTGTGGCTTGTATGCAGACTGTTTGGCACAGTTGGTAAGGTGTTGGGATTGCATTATCAAATTAAGACTGCCATTGGTTTGAATCCCATGTAAGCATGTTTTTATTTTACTAGTGTGGTTTGTGGCTCTATACAATGTATTGCAGGCATGTCCAAACTGCGGCCCTCCAGCTGTTGGGAAACTACATATCCCAGCATGCCCTGACACAGTTTTGCTGTCAGAGAATGCTAAAGCTGTGTCAGGGCATGCTGGGATGTGTAGTTTCTCAACAGCTGGAGGACCACAGTTTGGACATGCCTGATGTATTGCATATGTATTTTAACAACGATAGTCAAGTCTTCCAATGTATTTGTTAGTGAAACCCGAAGAGATAGATTTATTTTATCTTTGTTTATTCAAATATTGAATGCATATGTCTAATAACTTTAGTAGTAAAGTATTCTAATGACTTGCTTATGACACCCCATAGAATATATCATGTTTAGTTACTTGGACACTGTAGCTGATTTACTTAAATTTCTGATTAATTGTGCGGTTTGTATGCAGACTGTTTGGCACAGTTGGTAAGGTGTTGGGTTTGCACTATCGAATTAAGACTGCCATTGGTTTGAATCACATATAAGCATGTTTTTATTTTACTAGTGTGGTTTGTGGCTCTATACAATGTAATGCATATGTATTTTAACAACAATAGTCAAGTCTTCCAATGTATTTGTTAGTGAAACCCAAGAGATAGCTTTATTTTATCTTTGTTTATTCAAATATTGAATGCATATGTCTTATAACTCTAGTAGTAAAGTATTCTAATGACTTGCTTATGACACCCCATAGAATATATGATGTTTAGCACCTTGGACACTGTAGCTTATTTACTTAAATCTCTGATAAATTGCGTTCCTGGTATGAATAGACTGGTTAGCACAGTATGTAAGGTGTTGGGTTTGCACTATCACAGTAAGACTGTCATTGGTTCGAATACCATGTAAGCATATATTTATTTTACAAGTCTGCATTGTGGTTTGTGGCTCTGTAATATGAATGCATATGTCTTTTAACAACAATAGTCAAGTCTTCTAATGGAGTCTTAGTGAAACCCAATAGATAGCTTTATTTTCTCTTTGTTTACTGAAATATTGAATGCATATGTCTTATAACTTTAGTAGTAAAGTATTCTAATGACTTGCTTATGACACGCCATAGAATATATCATGTTTAGTACCTTGGACACTGTAGCTGATTTACTGAAATTTCTGATTTATTATGAGGCTTGTATGCAGACTCTTTGGCACAGTTAGTAAGGTGTTGGGTTTGCACTATCAAATTAAGACTGTCATTGGTTTGAATCCCCTGTAAGCCTGTTTCTATTTTACTAGTCTGCATTGTAGTTTGCGGCTCTGTAATATGAATGCATATGTCTTTTAACAACAATAGTCAAGTCTTGAAATGGAGTCTTAGTGAAACCCAATAGATAGCTTTATTTTCTCTTTGTTTACTGAAATATTGAATGCATATGTCTTATAACTTTAGTAGTAAAGTATTCTAATGACTTGCTTATGACACCCCATAGAATATATCATGTTTAGTACCTTGTACACTGTAGCTGATTTACTTAAATTTCTGATTAATTACGAGGTTTGTATGCAGACTCTTTGGCACAGTTGGTAAGGTGTTGGGTTTGCACTATCAAATTAAGACTGTCATTGGTTTGAATCCCATGTTAACCTGTATCTATTTTACTAGTCTGCATTGTGGTTTGTGGCTCTGTAATATGAATGCATATGTCTTTTAACAACAATAGTCGTCTTCCAATGGACTTGTTAGTGAAACCCAATAGACAGCTTTATTTTCTCTTTGTTTACTGAAATATTGAATGCATATGTCTTATAACTTTAGTAGTAAAGTATTCTAATGAATTGCTTATGACACCCCATAGAATATATCATGTTTAGTTACTTGGACACTGTAGCTGATTTACTTAAATTTCTGATTAATTGTGTGGCTTGTATGCAGACTGTTTGGCACAGTTGGTAAGGTGTTGGGATTGCACTATCAAATTAAGACTGCCATTGGTTTGAATCCCATGTAAGCATGTTTTTATTTTACTAGTGTGGTTTGTGGCTCTATACAATGTATTGCATATGTATTTTAACAACGATAGTCAAGTCTTCCAATGTATTTGTTAGTGAAACCCGAAGAGAAAGATTTATTTTATCTTTGTTTATTCAAATATTGAATGCATATGTCTTATAACTTTAGTAGTAAAGTATTCTAATGACTTGCTTATGACACCCCATAGAATATATGATGTTTAGCACCTTGGACACTGTAGCTTATTTACTTAAATCTCTGATAAATTGTGTGACTGGTATGAATAGACTGGTTAGCACAGTTGGAAAGGTGTTGGGTTTGCACTATCAAATTAAGACTGTCATTGGTTTGAATACCATGTAAGCATATATTTGTTTTACAAGTCTGCATTGTGGTTTGTGGCTCTATAATACGAATGCATATGTCTTTTAACAACAATAGTCGTCTTCCAATGGACTTGTTAGTGAAACCCAATAGATAGCTTTATTTTCTCTTTGTTTACTGAAATATTGAATGCAAATGTCTAATAACTTTAGTAGTAAAGTATTCTAATGACTTGCTTATGACACCCCATAGAATATATCATGTTTAGTTACTTGGACACTGTAGCTGATTTACTTAAATTTCTGATTAATTGTGCTGTTTGTATGCAGACTGTTTGGCACAGTTGGTAAGGCGCTGGGTTTGCACTATCGAATTAAGACTGCCATTGGTTTGAATCCCATGTAAGCATGTTTTTATTTTACTAGTGTGGTTTGTGGCTCTATACAATGTAATGCATATGTATTTTAACAATAGTCAAGTCTTCCAATGTATTTGTTAGTGAAACCCAAGAGATAGCTTTATTTTATCTTTGTTTATTCAAATATTGAATGCATATGTCTTACAATTTTAGTAGTAAAGTATTCTAATGACTTGCTTATGACAACCCGTAGAATATATCATGTTTAGTACCTTGTACACTGAAGCTGATTTACTTAAATTTCTGATTAATTGGGAAGCTTGTATGCAGACTCTTTGGCAAAGTTGGTAAGGTGTTGGATTTGCACTATTAAATTAAAACTGTCATTGGTTTGAATCCCAGGTAATCCTGTTTCTATTTTACTAGTCTGCATTGTGGTTTGTGGCTCTGTAATATGAATGCATATGTCTTTTAACAACAATAGTCAAGTCTTCCAATGGAGTCTTAGTGAAACCCAAAAGATAGCTTTATTTTCTCTTTGTTTACTGAAATATTGAATGCAAATGTCTAATAACTTTAGTAGTAAAGTATTCTAATGACTTGCTTATGACACCCCATAGAATATATCATGTTTAGTTACTTGGACACTGTAGCTGATTTACTTAAATTTCTGATTAATTGTGCTGTTTGTATGCAGACTGTTTGGCACAGTTGGTAAGGTGTTGGGTTTGCACTATCGAATTAAGACTGCCATTGGTTTGAATCCCATGTAAGCATGTTTTTATTTTACTAGTGTGGTTTGTGGCTCTATACAATGTAATGCATATGTATTTTAACAACAATAGTCAAGTCTTCCAATGTATTTGTTAGTGAAACCCAAGAGATAGCTTTATTTTATCTTTGTTTATTCAAATATTGAATGCATATGTCTTATAATTTTAGTAGTAAAGTATTCTAATGACTTGCTTATGACACCCCGTAGAATATATCATGTTTAGTACCTTGTACACTGAAGCTGATTTACTTAAATTTCTGATTAATTGGGAGGCTTGTATGCAGACTCTTTGGCAAAGTTGGTAAGGTGTTGGATTTGCACTATTAAATTAAAACTGTCATTGGTTTGAATCCCAGGTAATCCTGTTTCTATTTTACTAGTCTGCATTGTGGTTTGTGGCTCTGTAATATGAATGCATATGTCTTTTAACAACAATAGTCAAGTCTTCCAATGGAGTCTTAGTGAAACCCAATAGATAGCTTTATTTTCTCTTTGTTTACTGAAATATTGAATGCATATGTCTTATAACTTTAGTAGTAAAGTATTCTAATGACTTGCTTATGACACCCCATAGAATATATCATGTTTAGTTACTTGGACACTGTAGCTTATTTACTTAAATTTCTGATTAATTGTGTGGCTTGTATGCAGACTGTTTGGCACAGTTGGTAAGGTGTTGGATTTGCACTATCAAATTAAGACTGCCATTGGTTTGAATCCCAAGTAAGCATGTTTTTATTTTACTAGTGTGGTTTGTGGCCCTATACAATGTAATGCATATGTATTTTAACAACAATAGTCAAGTCTTCCAATGTATTTGTTAGTGAAACCCAAGAAATAGCTTTATTTTATCTTTGTTTATTCAAATATTGAATATGTCTTATAACTTTAGTAGTAAAGTATTCTAATGACTTGCTTATGACACCCCATAGAATATATGATGTTTAGCACCTTGGACACTGTAGCTTATTTACTTAAATCTCTGATAAATTGTGCAATTGGGATGAATAGCCTGGTTAGCACAGTAGGTAAGGTGTTGGGTTTGCACTATCAAATTAAGACTGTCATTGGTTCGAATACCATGTAAGCATATATTTGTTTTACAAGTCTGCATTGTGGTTTGTGGCTCTGTAATATGAATGCATATGTCCTTTAACAACAATAGTCAAGTCTTCCAATGGAGTCTTAGTGAAACCCAATAGATAGCTTTATTTTCTCTTTGTTTACTGAAATATTGAATGCATATGTCTTATAACTTTAGTAATAAAGTATTCTAATGACTTGCTTATGACACCGCATAGAATATATGATGTTTAGCACCTTGGACACTGTAGCTTATTTACTTAAATCTCTGATAAATTGTGTGACTGGTATGAATAGACTGGTTAGTACAGTTGGTAAGGTGTTGAGTTTGCACTATCAAATTAAGACTGTCATTGGTATGAATCCCATATATGCATGTTTCTATTTTACTAGTATGCATTGTGGTTTGTGGCTCTGTAATATGAATGCATATGTCTTTTAACAACAATAGTCAAGTCTTCCAATGGAGTCTTAGTGAAACTCAATAGATAGCTTTATTTTCTCTTTGTTTACTGAAATATTGAATGCATATGTCTTATAACTTTAGTAGTAAAGTATTCTAATGACTTGCTTATGACACCCCATAGAATATATGATGTTTAGCACCTTGGACACTGTAGCTTATTTACTTAAATATCTGATAAATTGTGTGACTGGTATGAATAGACTGGTTAGCACAGTAGGTAAGGTGTTGGGTTTGCACTATCAAATTAAGACTGTCATTGGTTCAAATACCATGTAAGCATATATTTGTTTTACAAGTCTGCATTGTGGTTTGTGGCTCTATAATACGAATGCATATGTCTTTTAACAACAATAGTCGTCTTCCAATGGACTTGTTAGTGAAACCCAATAGATAGCTTTATTTTCTCTTTGTTTACTGAAATATTGAATGCAAATGTCTAATAACTTTAGTAGTAAAGTATTCTAATGACTTGCTTATGACACCCCATAGAATATATCATGTTTAGTTACTTGGACACTGTAGCTGATTTACTTAAATTTCTGATTAATTGTGCGGTTTGTATGCAGACTGTTTGGCACAGTTGGTAAGGTGTTGGGTTTGCACTATCGAATTAAGACTGCCATTGGTTTGAATCCCATATAAGCATGTTTTTATTTTACTAGTGTGGTTTGTGGCTCTACACAATGTAATGCATATGTATTTTAACAACAATAGTCAAGTCTTCCAATGTATTTGTTAGTGAAACCCAAGAGATAGCTTTATTTTATCTTTGTTTATTCAAATATTGAATGCATATGTCTTATAACTCTAGTAGTAAAGTATTCTAATGACTTGCTTATGACACCCCATAGAATATATGATGTTTAGCACCTTGGACACTGTAGCTTATTTACTTAAATCTCTGATAAATTGCTTGACTGGTATGAATAGACTGGTTAGCACAGTATGTAAGGTGTTGGGTTTGCACTATCAAAGTAAGACTGTCATTGGTTCGAATACCATGTAAGCATATATTTATTTTACAAGTCTGCATTGTGGTTTGTGGCTCTGTAATATGAATGCATATGTCTTTTAACAACAATAGTCAAGTCTTCTAATGGAGTCTTAGTGAAACCCAATAGATAGCTTTATTTTCTCTTTGTTTACTGAAATATTGAATGCATATGTCTTATAACTTTAGTAGTAAAGTATTCTAATGACTTGCTTATGACACGCCATAGAATATATCATGTTTAGTACCTTGGACACTGTAGCTGATTTACTGAAATTTCTGATTAATTATGAGGCTTGTATGCAGACTCTTTGGCACAGTTAGTAAGGTGTTGGGTTTGCACTATCAAATTAAGACTGTCATTGGTTTGAATCCCCTGTAAGCCTGTTTCTATTTTACTAGTCTGCATTGTAGTTTGCGGCTCTGTAATATGAATGCATATGTCTTTTAACAACAATAGTCAAGTCTTGAAATGGAGTCTTAGTGAAACCCAATAGATAGCTTTATTTTCTCTTTGTTTACTGAAATATTGAATGCATATGTCTTATAACTTTAGTAGTAAAGTATTCTAATGACTTGCTTATGACACCCCATAGAATATATCATGTTTAGTACCTTGTACACTGTAGCTGATTTACTTAAATTTCTGATTAATTACGAGGTTTGTATGTAGACTCTTTGGCACAGTTGGTAAGGTGTTGGGTTTGCACTATCAAATTAAGACTGTCATTGGTTTGAATCCCATGTTAACCTGTATCTATTTTACTAGTCTGCATTGTGGTTTGTGGCTCTGTAATATGAATGCATATGTCTTTTAACAACAATAGTCGTCTTCCAATGGACTTGTTAGTGAAACCCAATAGACAGCTTTATTTTCTCTTTGTTTACTGAAATATTGAATGCATATGTCTTAGAACTTTAGTAGTAAAGTATTCTAATGACTTGCTTATGACACGCCATAGAATATATCATGTTTAGTACCTTGGACACTGTAGCTGATTTACTTAAATTTCTGATTAATTGTGTGGCTTGTATGCAGACTGTTTGGCACAGTTGGTAAGGTGTTGGGATTGCATTATCAAATTAAGACTGCCATTGGTTTGAATCCCATGTAAGCATGTTTTTATTTTACTAGTCTGGTTTGTGGCTCTATACAATGTATTGCAGGCATGTCCAAACTGCGGCCCTCCAGCTGTTGGGAAACTACATATCCCAGCATGCCCTGACACAGTTTTGCTGTCAGAGAATGCTAAAGCTGTGTCAGGGCATGCTGGGATGTGTAGTTTCTCAACAGCTGGAGGACCACAGTTTGGACATGCCTGATGTATTGCATATGTATTTTAACAACGATAGTCAAGTCTTCCAATGTATTTGTTAGTGAAACCCAAGAGATAGCTTTATTTTATCTTTGTTTATTCAAATATTGAATGCATATGTCTTATAACTCTAGTAGTAAAGTATTCTAATGACTTGCTTATGACACCCCATAGAATATATCATGTTTAGCACCTTGGACACTGTAGCTTATTTACTTAAATCTCTGATAAATTGCGTGACTGGTATGAATAGACTGGTTAGCACAGTATGTAAGGTGTTGGGTTTGCACTATCAAAGTAAGACTGTCATTGGTTTGAATACCATGTAAGCATATATTTATTTTACAAGTCTGCATTGTGGTTTGTGGCTCTGTAATATGAATGAATATGTCTTTTAACAACAATAGTCAAGTCTTCTAATGGAGTCTTAGTGAAACCCAATAGATAGCTTTATTTTATCTTTGTTTACTGAAATATTGAATGCATATGTCTTATAACTTTAGTAGTAAAGTATTCTAATGACTTGCTTATGACACGCCATAGAATATATCATGTTTAGTACCTTGGACACTGTAGCTGATTTACTGAAATTTCTGATTAATTATGAGTCTTGTATGCAGACTCTTTGGCACAGTCAGTAAGGTGTTGGGTTTGCACTATCAAATTAAGACTGTCATTGGTTTGAATCCCCTGTAAGCCTGTTTCTATTTCACTAGTCTGCATTGTAGTTTGCGGCTCTGTAATATGAATGCATATGTCTTTTAACAACAATAGTCAAGTCTTGAAATGGAGTCTTAGTGAAACCCAATAGATAGCTTTATTTTCTCTTTGTTTACTGAAATATTGAATGCATATGTCTTATAACTTTAGTAGTAAAGTATTCTAATGACTTGCTTATGACACCCCATAGAATATATGATGTTTAGCACCTTGGACACTGTAGCTTATTAACTTAAATCTCTGATAAATTGTGTGACTGGTATGAATAGACTGGTTAGCACAGTAGGTAAGGTGTTGGGTTTGCACTATCAAATTAAGACTGTCATTGGTTCGAATACCATGTAAGCATATATTTGTCTTACAAGTCTGCATTGTGGTTTGTGGCTCTATAATATGAATGCATATGTCTTTTAACAACAATAGTCATCTTCCAATGGACTTGTTAGTGAAACCCAATATATAGCTTTATTTTCTCTTTATTTACTGAAATATTGATTGCATATGTCTTATAACTTTAGTAGTAAAGTATTCTAATGACTTGCTTATGACACCCTATAGAATATATCATGTTTAGTTGCTTGGACACTGTAGCTGATTTACTTACATTTCTGATTAATTGAGTGACTTGTATGCAGACTGTTTGACACAGTTGGTAAGGTGTTGGGTTTGCATTATCAAATTAAGACTGCCATTGGTTTGAATCCCATGTAAGCACGTTTTTATTTTACTAGTGTACTTTGTGGCTCTATACAATGTAATGCATATGTCTTTTAACAACAATAGTCAAGTCTTCCAATGGAGTCTTAGTGAAACCCAATAGATAGCTTTATTTTCTCTTTGTTTACTGAAATATTGAATGCATATGTCTTATAACTTTAGTAATAAAGTATTCTAATGACTTGCTTATGACACCGCATAGAATATATGATGTTTAGCACCTTGGACACTGTAGCTTATTTACTTAAATCTCTGATAAATTGTGTGACTGGTATGAATAGACTGGTTAGTACAGTTGGTAAGGTGTTGAGTTTGCACTATCAAATTAAGACTGTCATTGGTATGAATCCCATATATGCATGTTTCTATTTTACTAGTATGCATTGTGGTTTGTGGCTCTGTAATATGAATGTATATGTCTTTTAACAACAATAGTCAAGTCTTCCAATGGAGTCTTAGTGAAACCCAATAGATAGCTTTATTTTCTCTTTGTTTACTGAAATATTGAATGCATATGTCTTATAACTTTAGTAGTAAAGTATTCTAATGTCTTGCTTATGACACCCCATAGAATATATCATGTTTAGTTACTTGGACACTGTAGCTGATTTACTTAAATTTCTGATTAATTATGTGGCTTGTATGCAGACTGTTTGGCGCAGTTGGTAAGGTGTTGGAATTGCATTATCAAATTAAGACTGCCATTGGTTTGAATCCCATGTAAGCATGTTTTTATTTTACTAGTGTGGTTTGTGGCTCTATACAATGTATTGCAGGCATGTCCAAACTGCGGCCCTCCAGCTGTTGGGAAACTACATATCCCAGCATGCCCTGACACAGTTTTGCTGTCAGAGAATGCTAAAGCTGTGTCAGGGCATGCTGGGATGTGTAGTTTCTCAACAGCTGGAGGACCACAGTTTGGACATGCCTGATGTATTGCATATGTATTTTAACAACGATAGTCAAGTCTTCCAATGTATTTGTTAGTGAAACCCGAAGAGATAGATTTATTTTATCTTTGTTTATTCAAATATTGAATGCATATGTCTTATAACTTTAGTAGTAAAGTATTCTAATGACTTGCTTATGACACCCCATAGAATATATGATGTTTAGCACCTTGGACACTGTAGCTTATTTACTTAAATCTCTGATAAATTGTGTGACTTGTATGAATAGACTGGTTAGCACAGTAGGTAAGGTGTTGGGTTTGCACTATCAAATTAAGACTGTCATTGGTTCAAATACCATGTAAGCATATATTTGTTTTACAAGTCTGCATTGTGGTTTGTGGCTCTATAATACGAATGCATATGTCTTTTAACAACAATAGTCGTCTTCCAATGGACTTGTTAGTGAAACCCAATAGATAGCTTTATTTTCTCTTTGTTTACTGAAATATTGAATGCAAATGTCTAATAACTTTAGTAGTAAAGTATTCTAATGACTTGCTTATGACACCCCATAGAATATATCATGTTTAGTTACTTGGACACTGTAGCTGATTTACTTAAATTTCTGATTAATTGTGGGGTTTGTATGCAGACTGTTTGGCACAGTTGGTAAGGTGTTGGGTTTGCACTATCGAATTAAGACTGCCATTGGTTTGAATCCCATATAAGCATGTTTTTATTTTACTAGTGTGGTTTGTGGCTCTATACAATGTAATGCATATGTATTTTAACAACGATAGTCAAGTCTTCCAATGTATTTGTTAGTGAAACCCAAGAGATAGCTTTATTTTATCTTTGTTTATTCAAATATTGAATGCATATGTCTTATAACTCTAGTAGTAAAGTATTCTAATGACTTGCTTATGACACCCCATAGAATATATGATGTTTAGCACCTTGGACACTGTAGCTTATTTACTTAAATTTCTGATAAATTGCGTGACTGGTATGAATAGACTGGTTAGCACAGTATGTAAGGTGTTGGGTTTGCACTATCAAAGTAAGACTGTCATTGGTTCGAATACCATGTAAGCATATATTTATTTTACAAGTCTGCATTGTGGTTTGTGGCTCTGTAATATGAATGCATATGTCTTTTAACAACAATAGTCAAGTCTTCTAATGGAGTCTTAGTGAAACCCAATAGATAGCTTTATTTTCTCTTTGTTTACTGAAATATTGAATGCATATGTCTTATAACTTTAGTAGTAAAGTATTCTAATGACTTGCTTATGACACGCCATAGAATATATCATGTTTAGTACCTTGGACACTGTAGCTGATTTACTGAAATTTCTGATTAATTATGAGGCTTGTATGCAGACTCTTTGGCACAGTTAGTAAGGTGTTGGGTTTGCACTATCAAATTAAGACTGTCATTGGTTTGAATCCCCTGTAAGCCTGTTTATATTTTACTAGTCTGCATTGTAGTTTGCGGCTCTGTAATATGAATGCATATGTCTTTTAACAACAATAGTCAAGTCTTGAAATGGAGTCTTAGTGAAACCCAATAGATAGCTTTATTTTCTCTTTGTTTACTGAAATATTGAATGCATATGTCTTATAACTTTAGTAGTAAAGTATTCTAATGTCTTGCTTATGACACCCCATAGAATATATCATGTTTAGTTACTTGGACACTGTAGCTGATTTACTTAAATTTCTGATTAATTGTGTGGCTTGTATGCAGACTGTTTGGCACAGTTGGTAAGGTGTTGGGATTGAATTATCAAATTAAGACTGCCATTGGTTTGAATCCCATGTAAGCATGTTTTTATTTTACTAGTGTGGTTTGTGGCTCTATACAATGTATTGCAGGCATGTCCAAACTGCGGCCCTCCAGCTGTTGGGAAACTACATATCCCAGCATGCCCTGACACAGTTTTGCTGTCAGAGAATGCTAAAGCTGTGTCAGGGCATGCTGGGATGTGCAGTTTCTCAACAGCTGGAGGACCACAGTTTGGACATGCCTGATGTATTGCATATGTATTTTAACAACGATAGTCAAGTCTTCCAATGTATTTGTTAGTGAAACCCGAAGAGATAGATTTATTTTATCTTTGTTTATTCAAATATTGAATGCATATGTCTTATAACTTTAGTAGTAAAGTATTCTAATGACTTGCTTATGACACCCCATAGAATATATGATGTTTAGCACCTTGGACACTGTAGCTTATTTACTTAAATCTCTGATAAATTGTGTGACTGGTATGAATAGACTGGTTAGCACAGTAGGTAAGGTGTTGGGTTTGCACTATCAAATTAAGACTGTCATTGGTTCAAATACCATGTAAGCATGTATTTGTTTTACAAGTCTGCATTGTGGTTTGTGGCTCTATAATACGAATGCATATGTCTTTTAACAACAATAGTCGTCTTCCAATGGACTTGTTAGTGAAACCCAATAGATAGCTTTATTTTCTCTTTGTTTACTCAAATATTGAATGCATATGTCTTATAACTTCAGTATTAAAGTATTATAATGACTTGCTTATGACACCCCATAGAATATATCATGTTTAGTTACTTGGACACTGTAGCTGATTTACTTAAATTTCTGATTAATTGTGTGGATTGAATGCAGAATGTTTGGCACAGTTGGTAAGGTGTTGGGTTTGCACTATCAAGTTAAGACTGCCATCGGTTTGAATCACATGTAAGCATGTTTTTTTTTACTAGTGTGGTTTGTGGCTCTATACAATGTAATGCATATGTATTTTAACAACAATAGTCAAGTCTTCCAATGTATTTGTTAGTGAAACCCAAGAGATAGCTTTATTTTATCTTTGTTTATTCAAATATTGAATGCATATGTCTTATAACTTTAGTAGTAAAGTGTTCTAATGACTTGCTTATGACACCCCATAGAATATATCATGTTTAGTATATTGTACACTGAAGCTGATTTACTTAAATTTCTGATTAATTGGGAGGTTTGTATGCAGACTATTTGGCAAAGTTGGTAAGGTGTTGGATTTGCACTATCATATTAAAACTGTCGTTGGTTTGAATCCCATGTAAGCCTGTTTCTATTTTACTAGTCTGCATTGTGGTTTGTGGCTCTGTAATATGAATGCATATGTCTTTTAACAACAATAGTCAAGTCTTCCAATGGAGTCTTAGTGAAACCCAATAGATAGCTTTATTTTCTCTTTGTTTACTGAAATATTGAATGCATATGTCTTATAACTTTAGTAGTAAAGTATTCTAATGACTTGCTTATGACACCCCATAGAATATATCATGTTTAGTACCTTGTATGCTGTAGCTGATTTACTTAAATTTCTGATTAATTGTGAGGCTTGTTTGCAAACTCTTTGGCACAGTTGGTAAGGTGTTGGGTTTGCACTATCAAATTAAGACTGTCATTGGTTTGAATCCCATGTAAGCCTGTTTCTATTTTACTAGTCTGCATTGTGGTTTGTGGCTCTGTAATATGAATGCATATGTCTTTTAACAACAATAGTCAAGTCTTCCAATGGAGTCTTAGTGAAACCCAATAGATAGCTTTATTTTCTCTTTGTTTACTGAAATATTGAATGCATATGTCTTATAACTATAGTAGTAAAGTATTCTATTGACGTGCTTATGACACCCCATAGAATATATCATGTTTAGTTACTTGGACACTGTAGCTGATTTACTTACATTTCTGATTAATTGTGTGGCTTGTATGCCGACTGTTTGGCACAGTTGGTAAGGTGTTGGGTTTGCACTATTAAGTTAAGACTGCCATTGGTTTGAATCCCATGTAAGCATGTTTTTATTTTACTGGTGTGGTTTGTGGCTCTATACAATGTAATGCAAATGTATTTTAACAACAATAGTCAAGTCTTCCAATGTATTTGTTAGTGAAACCCAAGATATAGCTTTATTTTATCTTTGTTTATTCAAATATTGAATGCATATGTCTTATAACTTTAGTAGTAAAGTATTCTAATGACTTGCTTATGACACCCCATAGAATATATGATGTTTAGCACCTTGGACACTGTAGCTTATTTACTTAAATCTCTGATAAATTGTGTGACTGGTATGAATAGACTGGTTAGAACAGTAGGTAGGGTGTTGGGTTTGCACTATCAAATTAAGACTGTCATTGTTTCGAATACAATGTAAGCATATATTTATTTTACAAGTCTGCATTGTGGTTTGTGGCTCTATAATATGAATGCATATGTCTTTTAACAACAATAGTCAAGTCTTCCAATGGACTTGTTAGTGAAACCCAATAGATAGCTTTGTTTTCTCTTTGTTTACTCAAATATTGAATGCATATGTCTTATAACTTTAATTGTAAAGTGCTCTAATGACTTGCTTATGACACCACATAGAATATATCATGTTTAGTACCTTGGACACTAGCTTATTTACTTAAATCTCTAATAAATTCCGTCTCTGATATGTGTAGACTGGTTAGTACAGTTGGTAAGGTGTTGTGTTTGCACTATCAAATTAAGACTGTCATTGGTATGAATCCCATGTATGCATGTTTATGTTTTACTAGTCTGTATTGTGGTTTGTGGCTCTTTAATATGAATGCATATGTCTTTTAACAACAATAGTCAAGTCTTCCAATGGAGTCTTAGTGAAACCCAATAGATAGCTTTATTTTCTCTTTGTTTACTGAAATATAGAATGCATATGTCTTATAACTTTAGTAGTAAAGTATTCTAATGACTTGCTTATGACACCCCATAGAATATATGATGTTTAGCACCTTGGAAACTGTAGCTTATTAACTTAAATCTCTGATAAATTGTGTGACTGGTATGAATAGACTGGTTAGCACAGTAGGTAAGGTGTTGGGTTTGCACTATCAAATTAAGACTGTCATTGGTTCAAATAACATGTAAGCATATATTTATTTTACAAGTCTGCATTGTGGTTTGTGGCTCTATAATATGAATGCATATGTCTTTTAACAACAATAGTCGTCTTCCAATGTATTTGTTAGTGAAACCCAAGAGATAGCTTTATTTTATCTTTGTTTATTCAAATATTGAATGCATATGTCTTATAACTTTAGTAGTAAAGTATTCTAATGACATGCTTATGACACGCCATAGAATATATCATGTTTAGTACCTTGGACACTGTAGCTTATTTACTTAAATCTCTGATTAATTGTTTGACTGGTATGAATAGGCTGGTTAGCACAGTAGGTAAGGTGTTGGGTTTGCACTATCAAATTAAGACTGTCATTGGTTCGAATACCATGTAAGCATCTTTTTATTTTAAAAGTCTGCATTGTGGTTTGTGGCTCTATAATATGAATGCATATGTCTTTTAACAACAATAGTCATCTTCCAATGGACTTGTTAGTGAAACCCATTAGATAGCTTTATTTTCTCTTTGTTTACTGAAATATTGAATGCATATGTCTTATAACTTTAGTAGTAAAGTATTCTAATGACTTGCTTATGACACCCCATAGAATATATCATGTTTAGTACCTTGTACACTGTAGCTGATTTACTTAAATTTCTGATTAATTGTGAGGCTTGTATGCAGACTCTTTGGCACAGTTGGTAAGGTGTTGGATTTGCGCTATCAAATTAAGACTGTTATTGGTTTTAATCCCATGTAAGCCTGTTTCTATTTTACTAGTCTGCATTGTGGTTTGTGGCTCTGTAATATGAATGCATATGTCTTTTAACAACAATAGTCAAGTCTTCCAATGGAGTCTTAGTGAAACTCAATAGATAGCTTTATTTTCTCTTTGTTTACTGAAATATTGAATGCATATGTCTTATAACTTTAGTAGTAAAGTATTCTAATGACTTGCTTATGACACCCCATAGAATATATCATGTTTAGCACCTTGGACACTGTAGCTTATTAACTTAAATCTCTGATAAATTGTGTGACTGGTATGAATAGACTGGTTAGCACAGTATGTAAGGTGTTGGGTTTGCACTATCAAAGTAAGACTGTCATTGGTTTGAATACCATGTAAGCATATATTTATTTTACAAGTCTGCATTGTGGTTTGTGGCTCTGTAATATGAATGAATATGTCTTTTAACAACAATAGTCAAGTCTTCTAATGGAGTCTTAGTGAAACCCAATAGATAGCTTTATTTTATCTTTGTTTACTGAAACATTGAATGCATATGTCTTATAACTTTAGTAGTAAAGTATTCTAATGACTTGCTTATGACACGCCATAGAATATATCATGTTTAGTACCTTGGACACTGTAGCTGATTTACTGAAATTTCTGATTAATTATGAGTCTTGTATGCAGACTCTTTGGCACAGTCAGTAAGGTGTTGGGTTTGCACTATCAAATTAAGACTGTCATTGGTTTGAATCCCCTGTAAGCCTGTTTCTATTTTACTAGTCTGCATTGTAGTTTGCGGCTCTGTAATATGAATGCATATGTCTTTTAACAACAATAGTCAAGTCTTGAAATGGAGTCTTAGTGAAACCCAATAGATAGCTTTATTTTCTCTTTGTTTACTGAAATATTGAATGCATATGTCTTATAACTTTAGTAGTAAAGTATTCTAATGACTTGCTTATGACACCCCATAGAATATATGATGTTTAGCACCTTGGACACTGTAGCTTATTAACTTAAATCTCTGATAAATTGTGTGACTGGTATGAATAGACTGGTTAGCACAGTAGGTAAGGTGTTGGGTTTGCACTATCAAATTAAGACTGTCATTGGTTCGAATACCATGTAAGCATATATTTGTCTTACAAGTCTGCATTGTGGTTTGTGGCTCTATAATATGAATGCATATGTCTTTTAACAACAATAGTCATCTTCCAATGGACTTGTTAGTGAAACCCAATATATAGCTTTATTTTCTCTTTATTTACTGAAATATTGATTGCATATGTCTTATAACTTTAGTAGTAAAGTATTCTAATGACTTGCTTATGACACCCTATAGAATATATCATGTTTAGTTGCTTGGACACTGTAGCTGATTTACTTACATTTCTGATTAATTGAGTGATTTGTATGCAGACTGTTTGACACAGTTGGTAAGGTGTTGGGTTTGCATTATCAAATTAAGACTGCCATTGGTTTGAATCCCATGTAAGCACGTTTTTATTTTACTAGTGTACTTTGTGGCTCTATACAATGTAATGCATATGTCTTTTAACAACAATAGTCAAGTCTTCCAATGGAGTCTTAGTGAAACCCAATAGATAGCTTTATTTTCTCTTTGTTTACTGAAATATTGAATGCATATGTCTTATAACTTTAGTAATAAAGTATTCTAATGACTTGCTTATGACACCGCATAGAATATATGATGTTTAGCACCTTGGACACTGTAGCTTATTTACTTAAATCTCTGATAAATTGTGTGACTGGTATGAATAGACTGGTTAGTACAGTTGGTAAGGTGTTGAGTTTGCACTATCAAATTAAGACTGTCATTGGTATGAATCCCATATATGCATGTTTCTATTTTACTAGTATGCATTGTGGTTTGTGGCTCTGTAATATGAATGTATATGTCTTTTAACAACAATAGTCAAGTCTTCCAATGGAGTCTTAGTGAAACCCAATAGATAGCTTTATTTTCTCTTTGTTTACTGAAATATTGAATGCATATGTCTTATAACTTTAGTAGTAAAGTATTCTAATGTCTTGCTTATGACACCCCATAGAATATATCATGTTTAGTTACTTGGACACTGTAGCTGATTTACTTAAATTTCTGATTAATTATGTGGCTTGTATGCAGACTGTTTGGCACAGTTGGTAAGGTGTTGGAATTGCATTATCAAATTAAGACTGCCATTGGTTTGAATCCCATGTAAGCATGTTTTTATTTTACTAGTGTGGTTTGTGGCTCTATACAATGTATTGCAGGCATGTCCAAACTGCGGCCCTCCAGCTGTTGGGAAACTACATATCCCAGCATGCCCTGACACAGTTTTGCTGTCAGAGAATGCTAAAGCTGTGTCAGGGCATGCTGGGATGTGTAGTTTCTCAACAGCTGGAGGACCACAGTTTGGACATGCCTGATGTATTGCATATGTATTTTAACAACGATAGTCAAGTCTTCCAATGTATTTGTTAGTGAAACCCGAAGAGATAGATTTATTTTATCTTTGTTTATTCAAATATTGAATGCATATGTCTTATAACTTTAGTAGTAAAGTATTCTAATGACTTGCTTATGACACCCCATAGAATATATGATGTTTAGCACCTTGGACACTGTAGCTTATTTACTTAAATCTCTGATAAATTGTGTGACTTGTATGAATAGACTGGTTAGCACAGTAGGTAAGGTGTTGGGTTTGCACTATCAAATTAAGACTGTCATTGGTTCAAATACCATGTAAGCATATATTTGTTTTACAAGTCTGCATTGTGGTTTGTGGCTCTATAATACGAATGCATATGTCTTTTAACAACAATAGTCGTCTTCCAATGGACTTGTTAGTGAAACCCAATAGATAGCTTTATTTTCTCTTTGTTTACTGAAATATTGAATGCAAATGTCTAATAACTTTAGTAGTAAAGTATTCTAATGACTTGCTTATGACACCCCATAGAATATATCATGTTTAGTTACTTGGACACTGTAGCTGATTTACTTAAATTTCTGATTAATTGTGGGGTTTGTATGCAGACTGTTTGGCACAGTTGGTAAGGTGTTGGGTTTGCACTATCGAATTAAGACTGCCATTGGTTTGAATCCCATATAAGCATGTTTTTATTTTACTAGTGTGGTTTGTGGCTCTATACAATGTAATGCATATGTATTTTAACAACGATAGTCAAGTCTTCCAATGTATTTGTTAGTGAAACCCAAGAGATAGCTTTATTTTATCTTTGTTTATTCAAATATTGAATGCATATGTCTTATAACTCTAGTAGTAAAGTATTCTAATGACTTGCTTATGACACCCCATAGAATATATGATGTTTAGCACCTTGGACACTGTAGCTTATTTACTTAAATTTCTGATAAATTGCGTGACTGGTATGAATAGACTGGTTAGCACAGTATGTAAGGTGTTGGGTTTGCACTATCAAAGTAAGACTGTCATTGGTTCGAATACCATGTAAGCATATATTTATTTTACAAGTCTGCATTGTGGTTTGTGGCTCTGTAATATGAATGCATATGTCTTTTAACAACAATAGTCAAGTCTTCTAATGGAGTCTTAGTGAAACCCAATAGATAGCTTTATTTTCTCTTTGTTTACTGAAATATTGAATGCATATGTCTTATAACTTTAGTAGTAAAGTATTCTAATGACTTGCTTATGACACGCCATAGAATATATCATGTTTAGTACCTTGGACACTGTAGCTGATTTACTGAAATTTCTGATTAATTATGAGGCTTGTATGCAGACTCTTTGGCACAGTTAGTAAGGTGTTGGGTTTGCACTATCAAATTAAGACTGTCATTGGTTTGAATCCCCTGTAAGCCTGTTTATATTTTACTAGTCTGCATTGTAGTTTGCGGCTCTGTAATATGAATGCATATGTCTTTTAACAACAATAGTCAAGTCTTGAAATGGAGTCTTAGTGAAACCCAATAGATAGCTTTATTTTCTCTTTGTTTACTGAAATATTGAATGCATATGTCTTATAACTTTAGTAGTAAAGTATTCTAATGTCTTGCTTATGACACCCCATAGAATATATCATGTTTAGTTACTTGGACACTGTAGCTGATTTACTTAAATTTCTGATTAATTGTGTGGCTTGTATGCAGACTGTTTGGCACAGTTGGTAAGGTGTTGGGATTGAATTATCAAATTAAGACTGCCATTGGTTTGAATCCCATGTAAGCATGTTTTTATTTTACTAGTGTGGTTTGTGGCTCTATACAATGTATTGCAGGCATGTCCAAACTGCGGCCCTCCAGCTGTTGGGAAACTACATATCCCAGCATGCCCTGACACAGTTTTGCTGTCAGAGAATGCTAAAGCTGTGTCAGGGCATGCTGGGATGTGTAGTTTCTCAACAGCTGGAGGACCACAGTTTGGACATGCCTGATGTATTGCATATGTATTTTAACAACGATAGTCAAGTCTTCCAATGTATTTGTTAGTGAAACCCGAAGAGATAGATTTATTTTATCTTTGTTTATTCAAATATTGAATGCATATGTCTTATAACTTTAGTAGTAAAGTATTCTAATGACTTGCTTATGACACCCCATAGAATATATGATGTTTAGCACCTTGGACACTGTAGCTTATTTACTTAAATCTCTGATAAATTGTGTGACTGGTATGAATAGACTGGTTAGCACAGTAGGTAAGGTGTTGGGTTTGCACTATCAAATTAAGACTGTCATTGGTTCAAATACCATGTAAGCATGTATTTGTTTTACAAGTCTGCATTGTGGTTTGTGGCTCTATAATACGAATGCATATGTCTTTTAACAACAATAGTCGTCTTCCAATGGACTTGTTAGTGAAACCCAATAGATAGCTTTATTTTCTCTTTGTTTACTCAAATATTGAATGCATATGTCTTATAACTTCAGTATTAAAGTATTATAATGACTTGCTTATGACACCCCATAGAATATATCATGTTTAGTTACTTGGACACTGTAGCTGATTTACTTAAATTTCTGATTAATTGTGTGGATTGAATGCAGAATGTTTGGCACAGTTGGTAAGGTGTTGGGTTTGCACTATCAAGTTAAGACTGCCATCGGTTTGAATCACATGTAAGCATGTTTTTTTTACTAGTGTGGTTTGTGGCTCTATACAATGTAATGCATATGTATTTTAACAACAATAGTCAAGTCTTCCAATGTATTTGTTAGTGAAACCCAAGAGATAGCTTTATTTTATCTTTGTTTATTCAAATATTGAATGCATATGTCTTATAACTTTAGTAGTAAAGTGTTCTAATGACTTGCTTATGACACCCCATAGAATATATCATGTTTAGTATATTGTACACTGAAGCTGATTTACTTAAATTTCTGATTAATTGGGAGGTTTGTATGCAGACTATTTGGCAAAGTTGGTAAGGTGTTGGATTTGCACTATCATATTAAAACTGTCGTTGGTTTGAATCCCATGTAAGCCTGTTTCTATTTTACTAGTCTGCATTGTGGTTTGTGGCTCTGTAATATGAATGCATATGTCTTTTAACAACAATAGTCAAGTCTTCCAATGGAGTCTTAGTGAAACCCAATAGATAGCTTTATTTTCTCTTTGTTTACTGAAATATTGAATGCATATGTCTTATAACTTTAGTAGTAAAGTATTCTAATGACTTGCTTATGACACCCCATAGAATATATCATGTTTAGTACCTTGTATGCTGTAGCTGATTTACTTAAATTTCTGATTAATTGTGAGGCTTGTTTGCAAACTCTTTGGCACAGTTGGTAAGGTGTTGGGTTTGCACTATCAAATTAAGACTGTCATTGGTTTGAATCCCATGTAAGCCTGTTTCTATTTTACTAGTCTGCATTGTGGTTTGTGGCTCTGTAATATGAATGCATATGTCTTTTAACAACAATAGTCAAGTCTTCCAATGGAGTCTTAGTGAAACCCAATAGATAGCTTTATTTTCTCTTTGTTTACTGAAATATTGAATGCATATGTCTTATAACTATAGTAGTAAAGTATTCTATTGACGTGCTTATGACACCCCATAGAATATATCATGTTTAGTTACTTGGACACTGTAGCTGATTTACTTACATTTCTGATTAATTGTGTGGCTTGTATGCCGACTGTTTGGCACAGTTGGTAAGGTGTTGGGTTTGCACTATTAAGTTAAGACTGCCATTGGTTTGAATCCCATGTAAGCATGTTTTTATTTTACTGGTGTGGTTTGTGGCTCTATACAATGTAATGCATATGTATTTTAACAACAATAGTCAAGTCTTCCAATGTATTTGTTAGTGAAACCCAAGATATAGCTTTATTTTATCTTTGTTTATTCAAATATTGAATGCATATGTCTTATAACTTTAGTAGTAAAGTATTCTAATGACTTGCTTATGACACCCCATAGAATATATGATGTTTAGCACCTTGGACACTGTAGCTTATTTACTTAAATCTCTGATAAATTGTGTGACTGGTATGAATAGACTGGTTAGAACAGTAGGTAGGGTGTTGGGTTTGCACTATTAAATTAAGACTGTCATTGTTTCGAATACAATGTAAGCATATATTAATTTTACAAGTCTGCATTGTGGTTTGTGGCTCTATAATATGAATGCATATGTCTTTTAACAACAATAGTCAAGTCTTCCAATGGACTTGTTAGTGAAACCCAATAGATAGCTTTGTTTTCTCTTTGTTTACTCAAATATTGAATGCATATGTCTTATAACTTTAATTGTAAAGTGCTCTAATGACTTGCTTATGACACCACATAGAATATATCATGTTTAGTACCTTGGACACTAGCTTATTTACTTAAATCTCTAATAAATTCCGTCTCTGATATGTGTAGACTGGTTAGTACAGTTGGTAAGGTGTTGTGTTTGCACTATCAAATTAAGACTGTCATTGGTATGAATCCCATGTATGCATGTTTATGTTTTACTAGTCTGTATTGTGGTTTGTGGCTCTTTAATATGAATGCATATGTCTTTTAACAACAATAGTCAAGTCTTCCAATGGAGTCTTAGTGAAACCCAATAGATAGCTTTATTTTCTCTTTGTTTACTGAAATATAGAATGCATATGTCTTATAACTTTAGTAGTAAAGTATTCTAATGACTTGCTTATGACACCCCATAGAATATATGATGTTTAGCACCTTGGAAACTGTAGCTTATTAACTTAAATCTCTGATAAATTGTGTGACTGGTATGAATAGACTGGTTAGCACAGTAGGTAAGGTGTTGGGTTTGCACTATCAAATTAAGACTGTCATTGGTTCAAATAACATGTAAGCATATATTTATTTTACAAGTCTGCATTGTGGTTTGTGGCTCTATAATATGAATGCATATGTCTTTTAACAACAATAGTCGTCTTCCAATGTATTTGTTAGTGAAACCCAAGAGATAGCTTTATTTTATCTTTGTTTATTCAAATATTGAATGCATATGTCTTATAACTTTAGTAGTAAAGTATTCTAATGACATGCTTATGACACGCCATAGAATATATCATGTTTAGTACCTTGGACACTGTAGCTTATTTACTTAAATCTCTGATTAATTGTTTGACTGGTATGAATAGGCTGGTTAGCACAGTAGGTAAGGTGTTGGGTTTGCACTATCAAATTAAGACTGTCATTGGTTCGAATACCATGTAAGCATCTTTTTATTTTACAAGTCTGCATTGTGGTTTGTGGCTCTATAATATGAATGCATATGTCTTTTAACAACAATAGTCATCTTCCAATGGACTTGTTAGTGAAACCCATTAGATAGCTTTATTTTCTCTTTGTTTACTGAAATATTGAATGCATATGTCTTATAACTTTAGTAGTAAAGTATTCTAATGACTTGCTTATGACACCCCATAGAATATATCATGTTTAGTACCTTGTACACTGTAGCTGATTTACTTAAATTTCTGATTAATTGTGAGGCTTGTATGCAGACTCTTTGGCACAGTTGGTAAGGTGTTGGATTTGCGCTATCAAATTAAGACTGTCATTGGTTTTAATCCCATGTAAGCCTGTTTCTATTTTACTAGTCTGCATTGTGGTTTGTGGCTCTGTAATATGAATGCATATGTCTTTTAACAACAATAGTCAAGTCTTCCAATGGAGTCTTAGTGAAACTCAATAGATAGCTTTATTTTCTCTTTGTTTACTGAAATATTGAATGCATATGTCTTATAACTTTAGTAGTAAAGTATTCTAATGACTTGCTTATGACACCCCATAGAATATATCATGTTTAGTTACTTGGACACTGTAGCTGATTTACTTACATTTCTGATTAATTGTGTGGCTTGTATGCAGACTGTTTGGCACAGTTGGTAAGGTGTTGGGTTTGCACTATCAAATTAAGACTGCCATTGGTTTGAATCCCATTTAAGCATGTTTTTATTTTACTAGTGTGGTGTGAGGCTCTATACAATGTAATGCATATGTATTTTAACAACAATAGTCAAGTCTTCCAATGTATTTGTTAGTGAAACCCAAGAGATAGCTTTATTTTATCTTTGTTTATTCAAATATTGAATGCATATGTCTTATAACTTTAGTAGTAAAGTATTCTAATGACTTGCTTATGACACCCCATAGAATATATGATGTTTAGCACCTTGGACACTGTAGCTTATTTACTTACATCTCTGATAAATTGTGTGACTGGTATGAATAGACTGGTTAGCACAGTAGTTAAGGTGTTGGGTTTGCACTATCAGATTAAGACTGTCATTGGTTCAAATACCATGTAAGCATGTATTTATTTTACAAATCTGCATTGTGGTTTGTGGCTCTATAATATGAATGCATATGTCTTTTAACAACAATAGTCAAGTCTTCCAATGGACTTGTTACTGAAACCCAATAGATAGCTTTATTTTCTCTTTGTTTACTCAAATATTGAATGCATATGTCTTATAACTTTAATAGTAAAGTGTTCTAATGACTTGCTTTTGACACCACATAGAATATATAATGTTTAGTACCTTGGACACTAGCTTATTTACTTAAATCTCTAATAAATTGCATCTCTGATATGTATAGACTGGTTAGTACAGTTGGTAAGGTGTTGTGTTTGCACTATCAAATTAAGACTGTCATTGGTATGAATCCCATGTATGCATGTTTCTATTTTACTAGTCTGCATTGTGGTTTGTGGCTCTGTAATATGAATGCATATGTCTTTTAACAACAATAGTCAAGTCTTCCTAAGGAATCTTAGTGAAACCCAATAGATAGCTTTATTTTCTCTTTGTTTACTGAAATATTGAATGCATATGTCTTATAACTTTAGTAGTAAAGTATTCTAATGACTTGCTTATGACACCCCATAGAATATATCATGTTTAGTACCTTGTACACTGTAGCTGATTTACTTAAATTTCTGATTAATTGTGAGGCTTGTATGCAGACTCTTTGGTACAGTTGGTAAGGTGTTGGATTTGCGCTATCGAATTAAGACTGTCATTGGTTTGAATCCCATGTAAGCCTGTGCCTATTTTACTAGTCTGCATTGTGGTTTGTGGCTCTGTAATATGAATGCATATGTCTTTTAAAAACAATAGTCAAGTCTTCCAATGGAGTCTTAGTGAAACTCAATAGATAGCTTTATTTTCTCTTTGTTTATTGAAATATTGAATGCATATGTCTTATAACTTTAGTAGTAAAGTATTCTAATGACTTGCTTATGACACCCCATAGAATATATCATGTTTAGTACCTTGTACACTGTAGCTGATTTACTTAAATTTCTGATTAATTGTGAGGCTTGTATGCACACTGTTTGGCACAGTTGGTAAGGTGTTGGGTTTGCACTATCAAATTAACACTGTCATTGGTATGAATCCCATGTATGCATTTTTCTATTTTACTAGTCTGCATTGTGGTTTGTGGCTCTGTGATATGAATGCATATGTCTTTTAACAACAATAGTCAAGTCTTCCAATGGAGTCTTAGTGAAACCCAATAGATAGCTTTATTTTCTCTTTGTTTACTGAAATATTGAATGCATATGTCTTATAACTTTAGTAGTAAAGTATTCTAATGACTTGCTTATGACACCCCATAGAATATATCATGTTTAGTTACTTGGACACTAGCTTATTTACTTAAATCTCTAATAAATTGCGTCTCTGACATGTATAGACTGGTTAGTACAGTTGGTAAGGTGTTGTGTTTGCACTATCAAATTAAGACTGTCATTGGTTTGAATCCCATGTAAGCATGTATTTATTTTACAAATCTGCATTGTGGTTTGTGGCTCTATAATATGAATGCATATGTCTTTTAACAACAATAGTCAAGTCTTCCAATGGACTTGTTAGTGAAACCCAATAGATAGCTTTATTTTCTCTTTGTTTACTCAAATATTGAATGCATATGTCTTATAACTTTAATAGTAAAGTGTTCTAATGACTTGCTTTTGACACCACATAGAATATATCATGTTTAGTACCTTGGACACTAGCTTATTTACTTAAATCTCTAATAAATTGCGTCTCTGATATGTATAGACTGGTTAGTACAGTTGGTAAGGTGTTGTGTTTGCACTATCAAATTAAGACTGTGATTGGTATGAATCCCATGTATGCATGTTTCTATTTTACTAGTCTGCATTGTGGTTTGTGTCTCTGTAATATGAATGCATATGTCTTTTAACAACAATAGTCAAGTCTTCCTAAGGAATCTTAGTGAAACCCAATAGATAGCTTTATTTTCTCTTTGTTTACTGAAATATTGAATGCATATGTCTTATAACTATAGTAGTAAAGTATTCTATTGACGTGCTTATGACACCCCATAGAATATATCATGTTTAGTTACTTGGACACTGTAGCTGATTTACTTACATTTCTGATTAATTGTGTAGCTTGTATGCCGACTGTTTGGCACAGTTGGTAAGGTGTTGGGTTTGCACTATTAAGATAAGACTGCCATTGGTTTGAATCCCATGTAAGCATGTTTTTATTTTACTGGTGTGGTTTGTGGCTCTATACAATGTAATGCATATGTATTTTAACAACAATAGTCAAGTCTTCCAATGTATTTGTTAGTGAAACCCAAGATATAGCTTTATTTTATCTTTGTTTATTCAAATATTGAATGCATATGTCTTATAACTTTAGTAGTAAAGTATTCTAATGACTTGCTTATGACACCCCATAGAATATATGATGTTTAGCACCTTAGACACTGTAGCTTATTTACTTAAATCTCTGATAAATTGTGTGACTGGTATGAATAGACTGGTTAGAACAGTAGGTAGGGTGTTGGGTTTGCACTATCAAATTAAGACTGTCATTGTTTCGAATACAATGTAAGCATATATTTATTTTACAAGTCTGCATTGTGGTTTGTGGCTCTATAATATGAATGCATATGTCTTTTAACAACAATAGTCAAGTCTTCCAATGGACTTGTTAGTGAAACCCAATAGATAGCTTTGTTTTCTCTTTGTTTACTCAAATATTGAATGCATATGTCTTATAACTTTAATTGTAAAGTGCTCTAATGACTTGCTTATGACACCACATAGAATATATCATGTTTAGTACCTTGGACACTAGCTTATTTACTTAAATCTCTAATAAATTCCGTCTCTGATATGTGTAGACTGGTTAGTACAGTTGGTAAGGTGTTGTGTTTGCACTATCAAATTAAGACTGTCATTGGTATGAATCCCATGTATGCATGTTTATGTTTTACTAGTCTGTATTGTGGTTTGTGGCTCTTTAATATGAATGCATATGTCTTTTAACAACAATAGTCAAGTC
This sequence comes from Pseudophryne corroboree, assembly GCF_028390025.1. NCBI lineage: Eukaryota > Metazoa > Chordata > Amphibia > Anura > Myobatrachidae > Pseudophryne > Pseudophryne corroboree. The sequence goes on along the minus strand of NC_086453.1, from coordinate 185,636,434 downwards.
TTCCAATGGAGTCTTTGTGAAACCCAATAGATAGCTTTATTTTCTCTTTGTTTACTGAAATATAGAATGCATATGTCTTATAACTTTAGTAGTAAAGTATTCTAATGACTTGCTTATGACACCCCATAGAATATATGATGTTTAGCACCTTGGAAACTGTAGCTTATTAACTTAAATCTCTGATAAATTGTGTGACTGGTATGAATAGACTGGTTAGCACAGTAGGTAAGGTGTTGGGTTTGCACTATCAAATTAAGACTGTCATTGGTTCAAATAACATGTAAGCATATATTTATTTTACAAGTCTGCATTGTGGTTTGTGGCTCTATAATATGAATGCATATGTCTTTTAACAACAATAGTCAAGTCTTCCAATGGACTTGTTACTGAAACCCAATAGATAGCTTTATTTTCTCTTTGTTTACTCAAATATTGAATGCATATGTCTTATAACTTTAATAGTAAAGTGTTCTAATGACTTGCTTTTGACACCACATAGAATATATCATGTTTAGTACCTTGGACACTAGCTTATTTACTTAAATCTCTAATAAATTGCGTCTCTGATATGTATAGACTGGTTAGTACAGTTGGTAAGGTGTTGTGTTTGCACTATCAAATTAAGACTGTCATTGGTATGAATCCCATGTATGCATGTTTCTATTTTACTAGTCTGCATTGTGGTTTGTGGCTCTGTAATATGAATGCATATGTCTTTTAACAACAATAGTCAAGTCTTCCTAAGGAATCTTAGTGAAACCCAATAGATAGCTTTATTTTCTCTTTTTTTACTGAAATATTGAATGCATATGTCTTATAACTTTAGTAGTAAAGTATTCTAATGACTTGCTTATGACACCCCATAGAATATATCATGTTTAGTACCTTGTACACTGTAGCTGATTTACTTAAATTTCTGATTAATTGTGAGGCTTGTATGCAGACTCTTTGGTACAGTTGGTAAGGTGTTGGATTTGCGCTATTGAATTAAGACTGTCATTGGTTTGAATCCCATGTAAGCCTGTGCCTATTTTACTAGTCTGCATTGTGGTTTGTGGCTCTGTAATATGAATGCATATGTCTTTTAAAAACAATAGTCAAGTCTTCCAATGGAGTCTTAGTGAAACTCAATAGATAGCTTTATTTTCTCTTTGTTTATTGAAATATTGAATGCATATGTCTTATAACTTTAGTAGTAAAGTATTCTAATGACTTGCTTATGACACCCCATAGAATATAACATGTTTAGTACCTTGTACACTGTAGCTGATTTACTTAAATTTCTGATTAATTGTGAGGCTTGTATGCACACTGTTTGGCACAGTTGGTAAGGTGTTGGGTTTGCACTATCAAATTAACACTGTCATTGGTATGAATCCCATGTATGCATTTTTCTATTTTACTAGTCTGCATTGTGGTTTGTGGCTCTGTGATATGAATGCATATGTCTTTTAACAACAATAGTCAAGTCTTCCAATGGAGTCTTAGTGAAACCCAATAGATAGCTTTATTTTCTCTTTGTTTACTGAAATATTGAATGCATATGTCTTATAACTTTAGTAGTAAAGTATTCTAATGACTTGCTTATGACACCCCATAGAATATATCATGTTTAGTTACTTGGACACTAGCTTATTTACTTAAATCTCTAATAAATTGCGTCTCTGACATGTATAGACTGGTTAGTACAGTTGGTAAGGTGTTGTGTTTGCACTATCAAATTAAGACTGTCATTGGTTTGAATCCCATGTAAGCATGTATTTATTTTACAAATCTGCATTGTGGTTTGTGGCTCTATAATATGAATGCATATGTCTTTTAACAACAATAGTCAAGTCTTCCAATGGACTTGTTAGTGAAACCCAATAGATAGCTTTATTTTCTCTTTGTTTACTCAAATATTGAATGCATATGTCTTATAACTTTAATAGTAAAGTGTTCTAATGACTTGCTTTTGACACCACATAGAATATATCATGTTTAGTACCTTGGACACTAGCTTATTTACTTAAATCTCTAATAAATTGCGTCTCTGATATGTATAGACTGGTTAGTACAGTTGGTAAGGTGTTGTGTTTGCACTATCAAATTAAGACTGTCATTGGTATGAATCCCATGTATGCATGTTTCTATTTTACTAGTCTGCATTGTGGTTTGTGGCTCTGTAATATGAATGCATATGTCTTTTAACAACAATAGTCAAGTCTTCCTAAGGAATCTTAGTGAAACCCAATAGATAGCTTTATTTTCTCTTTGTTTACTGAAATATTGAATGCATATGTCTTATAACTATAGTAGTAAAGTATTCTATTGACGTGCTTATGACACCCCATAGAATATATCATGTTTAGTTACTTGGACACTGTAGCTGATTTACTTACATTTCTGATTAATTGTGTGGCTTGTATGCCGACTGTTTGGCACAGTTGGTAAGGTGTTGGGTTTGCACTATTAAGTTAAGACTGCCATTGGTTTGAATCCCATGTAAGCATGTTTTTATTTTACTGGTGTGGTTTGTGGCTCTATACAATGTAATGCATATGTATTTTAACAACAATAGTCAAGTCTTCCAATGTATTTGTTAGTGAAACCCAAGATATAGCTTTATTTTATCTTTGTTTATTCAAATATTGAATGCATATGTCTTATAACTTTAGTAGTAAAGTATTCTAATGACTTGCTTATGACACCCCATAGAATATATGATGTTTAGCACCTTGGACACTGTAGCTTATTTACTTAAATCTCTGATAAATTGTGTGACTGGTATGAATAGACTGGTTAGAACAGTAGGTAGGGTGTTGGGTTTGCACTATCAAATTAAGACTGTCATTGTTTCGAATACAATGTAAGCATATATTTATTTTACAAGTCTGCATTGTGGTTTGTGGCTCTATAATATGAATGCATATGTCTTTTAACAACAATAGTCAAGTCTTCCAATGGACTTGTTAGTGAAACCCAATAGATAGCTTTGTTTTCTCTTTGTTTACTCAAATATTGAATCATATGTCTTATAACTTTAATTGTAAAGTGCTCTAATGACTTGCTTATGACACCACATAGAATATATCATGTTTAGTACCTTGGACACTAGCTTATTTACTTAAATCTCTAATAAATTCCATCTCTGATATGTGTAGACTGGTTAGTACAGTTGGTAAGGTGTTGTGTTTGCACTATCAAATTAAGACTGTCATTGGTATGAATCCCATGTATGCATGTTTATGTTTTACTAGTCTGTATTGTGGTTTGTGGCTCTTTAATATGAATGCATATGTCTTTTAACAACAATAGTCAAGTCTTCCAATGGAGTCTTTGTGAAACCCAATAGATAGCTTTATTTTCTCTTTGTTTACTGAAATATAGAATGCATATGTCTTATAACTTTAGTAGTAAAGTATTCTAATGACTTGCTTATGACACCCCATAGAATATATGATGTTTAGCACCTTGGAAACTGTAGCTTATTAACTTAAATCTCTGATAAATTGTGTGACTGGTATGAATAGACTGGTTAGCACAGTAGGTAAGGTGTTGGGTTTGCACTATCAAATTAAGACTGTCATTGGTTCAAATAACATGTAAGCATATATTTATTTTACAAGTCTGCATTGTGGTTTGTGGCTCTATAATATGAATGCATATGTCTTTTAACAACAATAGTCGTCTTCCAATGTATTTGTTAGTGAAACCCAAGAGATAGCTTTATTTTATCTTTGTTTATTCAAATATTGAATGCATATGTCTTATAACTTTAGTAGTAAAGTATTCTAATGACATGCTTATGACACGCCATAGAATATATCATGTTTAGTACCTTGGACACTGTAGCTTATTTACTTAAATCTCTGATTAATTGTTTAACTGGTGTGAATAGGCTGGTTAGCACAGTAGGTAAGGTGTTGGGTTTGCACTATCAAATTAAGATGGTCGTTGGTTCGAATGCCATGTAAGCATATATTTATTTTACAAGTCTGCATTGTGGTTTGTGGCTCTATAATATGAATGCATATGTCTTTTAACAATAATAGTCATCTTTCAATGGACTTGTTAGTGAAACCCAATAGATAGCATTATTTTCTCTTTGTTTACCCAAATATTGAATGCATATGTCTTATAACTTTAGTAGTAAAGTATTCTAATGACTTGCTTATGACACCCCATAGAATATATCATGTTTAGTACCTTGTACACTGTAGCTAATTTACTTAAATTTCTGATTAATTGTGAGGCTTGTATGCAGACTCTTTGGCACAGTTGGTAAGGTGTTGGATTTGCGCTATCAAATTAAGACTGTCATTGGTTTTAATCCCATGTAAGCCTGTTTCTATTTTACTAGTCTGCATTGTGGTTTGTGGCTCTGTAATATGAATGCATATGTCTTTTAACAACAATAGTCAAGTCTTCCAATGGAGTCTTAGTGAAACTCAATAGATAGCTTTATTTTCTCTTTGTTTACTGAAATATTGAATGCATATGTCTTATAACTTTAGTAGTAAAGTATTCTAATGACTTGCTTATGACACCCCATAGAATATATCATGTTTAGTTACTTGGACACTGTAGCTGATTTACTTACATTTCTGATTAATTGTGTGGCTTGTATGCAGACTGTTTGGCACAGTTGGTAAGGTGTTGGGTTTGCACTATCAAATTAAGACTGCCATTGGTTTGAATCCCATTTAAACATGTTTTTATTTTACTAGTGTGGTTTGTGGCTCTATACAATGTAATGCATATGTATTTTAACAACAATAGTCAAGTCTTCCAATGTATTTGTTAGTGAAACCCAAGAGATAGCTTTATTTTATCTTTGTTTATTCAAATATTGAATGCATATGTCTTATAACTTTAGTAGTAAAGTATTCTAATGACTTGCTTATGACACCCCATAGAATATATGATGTTTAGCACCTTGGACACTGTAGCTTATTTACTTACATCTCTGATAAATTGTGTGACTGGTATGAATAGACTGGTTAGCACAGTAGTAAAGGTGTTGGGTTTGCACTATCAAATTAAGACTGTCATTGGTTCGAATACCATGTAAGCATGTATTTATTTTACAAATCTGCATTGTGGTTTGTGGCTCTATAATATGAATGCATATGTCTTTTAACAACAATAGTCAAGTCTTCCAATGGAGTCTTTGTGAAACCCAATAGATAGCTTTATTTTCTCTTTGTTTACTCAAATATTGAATGCATATGTCTTATAACTTTAATAGTAAAGTGTTCTAATGACTTGCTTTTGACACCACATAGAATATATCATGTTTAGTACCTTGGACACTAGCTTATTTACTTAAATCTCTAATAAATTGCGTCTCTGATATGTATAGACTGGTTAGTACAGTTGGTAAGGTGTTGTGTTTGCACTATCAAATTAAGACTGTCATTGGTATGAATCCCATGTATGCATGTTTCTATTTTACTAGTCTGCATTGTGGTTTGTGGCTCTGTAATATGAATGCATATGTCTTTTAACAACAATAGTCAAGTCTTCCTAAGGAATCTTAGTGAAACCCAATAGATAGCTTTATTTTCTCTTTGTTTACTGAAATATTGAATGCATATGTCTTATAACTTTAGTAGTAAAGTATTCTAATGACTTGCTTATGACACCCCATAGAATATATCATGTTTAGTACCTTGTACACTGTAGCTGATTTACTTAAATTTCTGATTAATTGTGAGGCTTGTATGCAGACTCTTTGGTACAGTTGGTAAGGTGTTGGATTTGCGCTATCGAATTAATACTGTCATTGGTTTGAATCCCATGTAAGCCTGTGCCTATTTTACTAGTCTGCATTGTGGTTTGTGGCTCTGTAATATGAATGCATATGTCTTTTAAAAACAATAGTCAAGTCTTCCAATGGAGTCTTAGTGAAACTCAATAGATAGCTTTATTTTCTCTTTGTTTATTGAAATATTGAATGCATATGTCTTATAACTTTAGTAGTAAAGTATTCTAATGACTTGCTTATGACACCCCATAGAATATATCATGTTTAGTACCTTGGACACTGTAGCTGATTTACTTAAATTTCTGATTAATTGTGAGTCTTGTATGCAGACTCTTTGGCACAGTTGGTAAGGTGTTGGGTTTGCACTATCAAATTAACACTGTCATTGGTATGAATCCCATGTATGCATTTTTCTATTTTACTAGTCTGCATTGTGGTTTGTGGCTCTGTAATATGAATGCATATGTCTTTTAACAACAATAGTCAAGTCTTCCAATGGAGTCTTAGAGAAACCCAATAGATAGCTTTATTTTCTCTTTGTTTACTGAAATATTGAATGCATATGTCTTATAACTTTAGTAGTAAAGTATTCTAATGACTTGCTTATGACACCCCATAGAATATATCATGTTTAGTTACTTGGACACTAGCTTATTTACTTAAATCTCTAATAAATTGCATCTCTGATATGTATAGACTGGTTAGTACAGTTGGTAAGGTGTTGTGTTTGCACTATCAAATTAAGACTGTCATTGGTTTGAATCCCATGTAAGCATGTGTTTATTTTACAAATCTGCATTGTGGTTTGTGGCTCTATAATATGAATGCATATGTCTTTTAACAACAATAGTCAAGTCTTCCAATGGACTTGTTAGTGAAACCCAATAGATAGCTTTATTTTCTCTTTGTTTACTCAAATATTGAATGCATATGTCTTATAACTTTAATAGTAAAATGTTCTAATGACTTGCTTATGACACCACATAGAATATATCATTTTTAGTTACTTGGACACTAGCTTATTTACTTAAATCTCTAATAAATTGCGTCTCTGATATGTATAGACTGGTTAGTACAGTTGGTAAGGTGTTGTGTTTGCACTATCAAATTAAGACTGTCATTGGTATGAATCCCATGTATGCATGTTTCTATTTTACTAGTCTGCATTGTGGTTTGTGGCTCTGTAATATGAATGCATATGTCTTTTAACAACAATAGTCAAGTCTTCCTAAGGAATCTTAGTGAAACCCAATAGATAGCTTTATTTTCTCTTTGTTTACTGAAATATTGAATGCATATGTCTTATAACTTTAGTAGTAAAGTATTCTAATGACTTGCTTATGACACGACATAGAATATATCATGTTTAGTACCTTGGACACTGTAGCTTATTTACTTAAATTCTTGATGATAAATTGTTTGACTAGTATGAATAGGCTGGTTAGCACAGTAGGTAAAGTGTTGGGTTTGCACTATCAAATTAAGACTGTTATTGGTTCGAATACCATGTCAGCATGTATTTGTTTTACAAGTCTGCATTGTGGTTTGTGGCTCTATAATATGAATGCATATGTCTTTTAACAACAATAGTCTTCTTCCAATGGACTTGTTAGTGAAACCCAATAGATAGCTTTATTTTCTCTTTATTTACTGAAATATTGATTGCATATGTCTTATAACTTTAGTAGTAAAGTATTCTAATGACTTGCTTATGACACCCCATAGAATATATCATGTTTAGTTACTTGGACACTGTAGCTGATTTACTAAAATTTCTGATTAATTGAGTTGCTTGTATGCAGACTGTTTGGCACAGTTGGTAAGGTGTTGGGTTTGCATTATCAAATTAAGACTGCCATTGGTTTGAATCCCATGTAAGCATGTTCTTATTTTACTAGTGTACTTTGTGGCTCTGTACAATGTAATGCATATGTATTTTAACAACAATAGTCAAGTCTTCCAATGGAGTCTTTGTGAAACCCAATAGATAGCTTTATTTTCTCTTTGTTTACTGAAATATTGAATGCATATGTCTTATAACTTTAGTAGTAAAGTATTCTAATGACTTGCTTATGACACCACATAGAATATATCATGTTTAGTACCTTGTACACTGTAGCTGATTTACTTAAATTTCTGATTAATTGTGAGGCTTGTATGTAAACTCTTTGGCACAGTTGGTAAGGTGTTGGGTTTGCACTATCAAATTAAGACTGTCATTGGTTTGAATCCCATGTAAGCCTGTTTCTATTTTACTAGTCTGCACTGTGGTTTGTGGCTCTGTAATATGAATGCATATGTCTTTTAACAACAATAGTCAAGTCTTCCAATGGAGTCTTAGTGAAACCCAATAGATAGCTTTATTTTCTCTTTGTTTACTGAAATATTGAATGCATATGTCTTATAACTTTAGTAGTAAAGTATTCTAATGACGTGCTTTTGACACCCCATAGAATATATCATGTTTAGTTACTTGGACACCGTAGCTGATTTACTTACATTTCTGATTAATTGTGTGGCTTGTATGTAGACTGTTTGGCACAGTTGGTAAGGTGTTGGGTTTGCACTATTAAGTTAAGACTGCCATTGGTTTGAATCCCATGTAAGCATGTTTTTATTTTACTGGTGTGGTTTGTGGCTCTATACAATGTATTGCATATGTATTTTAACAACAATAGTCAAGTCTTCCAATGTATTTGTTAGTGAAACCCCAGAGATAGCTTTATTTTATCTTTGTTTATTCAAATATTGAATGCATATGTCTTATAACTTTAGTAGTAAAGTATTCTAATGACTTGCTTATGACACCCCATAGAATATATGATGTTTTGCACCTTGGACACTGTAGCTTATTTACTTAAATCTCTGATAAATTGTGTGACTGGTATGAATAGACTGGTTAGAACAGTAGGTAGGGTGTTGGGTTTGCACTATCAAATTAAGACTGTCATTGTTTCGAATACAATGTAAGCATATATTTATTTTACAAGTCTGCATTGTGGTTTGTGGCTCTATAATATGAATGCATATGTCTTTTAACAACAATAGTCAAGTCTTCCAATGGACTTGTTAGTGAAACCCAATAGATAGCTTTATTTTCTCTTTGTTTACTCAAATATTGAATGCATATGTCTTATAACTTTAATTGTAAAGTGCTCTAATGACTTGCTTATGACACCACATAGAATATATCATGTTTAGTACCTTGGACACTAGCTTATTTACTTAAATCTCTAATAAATTCCGTCTCTGATATGTGTAGACTGGTTAGTACAGTTGGTAAGGTGTTGTGTTTGCACTATCAAATTAAGACTGTCATTGGTATGAATCCCATGTATGCATGTTTCTATTTTACTAGTCTGCATTGTGGTTTGTGGCTCTTTAATATGAATGCATATGTCTTTTAACAACAATAGTCAAGTCTTCCAATGGAGTCTTAGTGAAACCCAATAGATAGCTTTATTTTCTCTTTGTTTACTGAAATATAGAATGCATATGTCTTATAACTTTAGTAGTAAAGTATTCTAATGACTTGCTTATGACACCCCATAGAATATATGATGTTTAGCACCTTGGAAACTGTAGCTTATTAACTTAAATCTCTGATAAATTGTGTGACTGGTATGAATAGACTGGTTAGCACAGTAGGTAAGGTGTTGGGTTTGCACTATCAAATTAAGACTGTCATTGGTTCAAATAACATGTAAGCATATATTTATTTTACAAGTCTGCATTGTGGTTTGTGGCTCTATAATATGAATGCATATGTCTTTTAACAACAATAGTCGTCTTCCAATGTATTTGTTAGTGAAACCCAAGAGATAGCTTTATTTTATCTTTGTTTATTCAAATATTGAATGCATATGTCTTATAACTTTAGTAGTAAAGTATTCTAATGACATGCTTATGACACGCCATAGAATATATCATGTTTAGTACCTTGGACACTGTAGCTTATTTACTTAAATCTCTGATTAATTGTTTAACTGGTGTGAATAGGCTGGTTAGCACAGTAGGTAAGGTGTTGGGTTTGCACTATCAAATTAAGACGGTCATTGGTTCGAATGCCATGTAAGCATATATTTATTTTACAAGTCTGCATTGTGGTTTGTGGCTCTATAATATGAATGCATATGTCTTTTAACAATAATAGTCATCTTTCAATGGACTTGTTAGTGAAACCCAATAGATAGCATTATTTTCTCTTTGTTTACCCAAATATTGAATGCATATGTCTTATAACTTTAGTAGTAAAGTATTCTAATGACTTGCTTATGAAACCCCATAGAATATATCATGTTTAGTACCTTGTACACTGTAGCTGATTTACTTAAATTTCTGATTAATTGTGAGGCTTGTATGCAGACTCTTTGGCACAGTTGGTAAGGTGTTGGATTTGCGCTATCAAATTAAGACTGTCATTGGTTTTAATCCCATGTAAGCCTGTTTTTATTTTACTAGTGTGGTTTGTGGCTCTATACAATGTAATGCATATGTATTTTAACAACAATAGTCAAGTCTTCCAATGTATTTGTTAGTGAAACCCAAGAGATAGCTTTATTTTATCTTTGTTTATTCAAATATTGAATGCATATGTCTTATAACTTTAGTAGTAAAGTATTCTAATGACTTGCTTATGACACCCCATAGAATATATGATGTTTAGCACCTTGGACACTGTAGCTTATTTACTTACATCTCTGATAAATTGTGTGACTGGTATGAATAGACTGGTTAGCACAGTAGTTAAGGTGTTGGGTTTGCACTATCAAATTAAGACTGTCATTGGTTCGAATACCATGTAAGCATGTATTTATTTTACAAATCTGCATTGTGGTTTGTGGCTCTATAATATGAATGCATATGTCTTTTAACAACAATAGTCAAGTCTTCCAATGGAGTCTTTGTGAAACCCAATAGATAGCTTTATTTTCTCTTTGTTTACTCAAATATTGAATGCATATGTCTTATAACTTTAATAGTAAAGTGTTCTAATGACTTGCTTTTGACACCACATAGAATATATCATGTTTAGTACCTTGGACACTAGCTTATTTACTTAAATCTCTAATAAATTGCGTCTCTGATATGTATAGACTGGTTAGTACAGTTGGTAAGGTGTTGTGTTTGCACTATCAAATTAAGACTGTCATTGGTATGAATCCCATGTATGCATGTTTCTATTTTACTAGTCTGCATTGTGGTTTGTGGCTCTGTTTATATGAATGCATATGTCTTTTAACAACAATAGTCAAGTCTTCCTAAGGAATCTTAGTGAAACCCAATAGATAGCTTTATTTTCTCTTTGTTTACTGAAATATTGAATGCATATGTCTTATAACTTTAGTAGTAAAGTATTCTAATGACTTGCTTATGACACCCCATAGAATATATCATGTTTAGTACCTTGTACACTGTAGCTGATTTACTTAAATTTCTGATTAATTGTGAGGCTTGTATGCAGACTCTTTGGTACAGTTGGTAAGGTGTTGGATTTGCGCTATCGAATTAAGACTGTCATTGGTTTGAATCCCATGTAAGCCTGTGCCTATTTTACTAGTCTGCATTGTGGTTTGTGGCTCTGTAATATGAATGCATATGTCTTTTAAAAACAATAGTCAAGTCTTCCAATGGAGTCTTTGTGAAACTCAATAGATAGATTTATTTTCTCTTTGTTTATTGAAATATTGAATGCATATGTCTTATAACTTTAGTAGTAAAGTATTCTAATGACTTGCTTATGACACCCCATAGAATATATCATGTTTAGTACCTTGGACACTGTAGCTGATTTACTTAAATTTCTGATTAATTGTGAGTCTTGTATGCAGACTATTTGGCACAGTTGGTAAGGTGTTGGGTTTGCACTATCAAATTAACACTGTCATTGGTATGAATCCCATGTATGCATTTTTCTATTTTACTAGTCTGCATTGTGGTTTGTGGCTCTGTAATATGAATGCATATGTCTTTTAACAACAATAGTCAAGTCTTCCAATGGAGTCTTAGAGAAACCCAATAGATAGCTTTATTTTCTCTTTGTTTACTCAAATATTGAATGCATATGTCTTATAACTTTAGTAGTAAAGTATTCTAATGACTTGCTTATGACACCCCATAGAATATATCATGTTTAGTTACTTGGACACTAGCTTATTTACTTAAATCTCTAATAAATTGCGTCTCTGATATGTATAGACTGGTTAGTACAGTTGGTAAGGTGTTGTGTTTGCACTATCAAATTAAGACTGTCATTGGTTTGAATCCCATGTAAGCATGTGTTTATTTTACAAATCTGCATTGTGGTTTGTGGCTCTATAATATGAATGCATATGTCTTTTAACAACAATAGTCAAGTCTTCCAATGGACTTGTTAGTGAAACCCAATAGATAGCTTTATTTTCTCTTTGTTTACTCAAATATTGAATGCATATGTCTTATAACTTTAATAGTAAAATGTTCTAATGACTTGCTTATGACACCACATAGAATATATCATGTTTAGTTACTTGGACACTAGCTTATTTACTTAAATCTCTAATAAATTGCGTCTCTGATATGTATAGACTGGTTAGTACAGTTGGTAAGGTGTTGTGTTTGCACTATCAAATTAAGACTGTCATTGGTATGAATCCCATGTATGCATGTTTCTATTTTACTAGTCTGCATTGTGGTTTGTGGCTCTGTAATATGAATGCATATGTCTTTTAACAACAATAGTCAAGTCTTCCTAAGGAATCTTAGTGAAACCCAATAGATAGCTTTATTTTCTCTTTGTTTACTGAAATATTGAATGCATATGTCTTATAACTTTAGTAGTAAAGTATTCTAATGACTTGCTTATGACACGACATAGAATATATCATGTTTAGTACCTTGGACACTGTAGCTTATTTACTTAAATTCTTGATGATAAATTGTTTGACTAGTATGAATAGGCTGGTTAGCACAGTAGGTAAGGTGTTGGGTTTGCACTATCAAATTAAGACTGTTATTGGTACGAATACCATGTCAGCATGTATTTGTTTTACAAGTCTGCATTGTGGTTTGTGGCTCTATAATATGAATGCATATGTCTTTTAACAACAATAGTCTTCTTCCAATGGACTTGTTAGTGAAACCCAATAGATAGCTTTATTTTCTCTTTATTTACTGAAGTATTGATTGCATATGTCTTATAACTTTAGTAGTAAAGTATTCTAATGACTTGCTTATGACACCCCATAGAATATATCATGTTTAGTTACTTGGACACTGTAGCTGATTTACTAAAATTTCTGATTAATTGAGTTGCTTGTATGCAGACTGTTTGGCACAGTTGGTAAGGTGTTGGGTTTGCATTATCAAATTAAGACTGCCATTGGTTTGAATCCCATGTAAGCATGTTCTTATTTTACTAGTGTACTTTGTGGCTCTATACAATGTAATGCATATGTATTTTAACAACAATAGTCAAGTCTTCCAATGGAGTCTTTGTGAAACCCAATAGATAGCTTTATTTTCTCTTTGTTTACTGAAATATTGAATGCATATGTCTTATAACTTTAGTAGTAAAGTATTCTAATGACTTGCTTATGACACCACATAGAATATATCATGTTTAGTACCTTGTACACTGTAGCTGATTTACTTAAATTTCTGATTAATTGTGAGGCTTGTATGTAAACTCTTTGGCACAGTTGGTAAGGTGTTGGGTTTGCACTATCAAATTAAGACTGTCATTGGTTTGAATCCCATGTAAGCCTGTTTCTATTTTACTAGTCTGCACTGTGGTTTGTGGCTCTGTAATATGAATGCATATGTCTTTTAACAACAATAGTCAAGTCTTCCAATGGAGTCTTAGTGAAACCCAATAGATAGCTTTATTTTCTCTTTGTTTACTGAAATATTGAATGCATATGTCTTATAACTTTAGTAGTAAAGTATTCTAATGACGTGCTTTTGACACCCCATAGAATATATCATGTTTAGTTACTTGGACACTGTAGCTGATTTACTTACATTTCTGATTAATTGTGTGGCTTGTATGAATAGACTGTTTGGCACAGTTGGTAAGGTGTTGGGTTTGCACTATTAAGTTAAGACTGCCATTGGTTTGAATCCCATGTAAGCATGTTTTTATTTTACTGGTGTGGTTTGTGGCTCTATACAATGTATTGCATATGTATTTTAACAACAATAGTCAAGTCTTCCAATGTATTTGTTAGTGAAACCCCAGAGATAGCTTTATTTTATCTTTGTTTATTCAAATATTGAATGCATATGTCTTATAACTTTAGTAGTAAAGTATTCTAATGACTTGCTTATGACACCCCATAGAATATATGATGTTTTGCACCTTGGACACTGTAGCTTATTTACTTAAATCTCTGATAAATTGTGTGACTGGTATGAATAGACTGGTTAGAACAGTAGGTAGGGTGTTGGGTTTGCACTATCAAATTAAGACTGTCATTGTTTCGAATACAATGTAAGCATATATTTATTTTACAAGTCTGCATTGTGGTTTGTGGCTCTATAATATGAATGCATATGTCTTTTAACAACAATAGTCAAGTCTTCCAATGGACTTGTTAGTGAAACCCAATAGATAGCTTTATTTTCTCTTTGTTTACTCAAATATTGAATGCATATGTCTTATAACTTTAATTGTAAAGTGCTCTAATGACTTGCTTATGACACCACATAGAATATATCATGTTTAGTACCTTGGACACTAGCTTATTTACTTAAATCTCTAATAAATTCCGTCTCTGATATGTATAGACTGGTTAGTACAGTTGGTAAGGTGTTGTGTTTGCACTATCAAATTAAGACTGTCATTGGTATGAATCCCATGTATGCATGTTTCTATTTTACTAGTCTGCATTGTGGTTTGTGGCTCTTTAATATGAATGCATATGTCTTTTAACAACAATAGTCAAGTCTTCCAATGGAGTCTTAGTGAAACCCAATAGATAGCTTTATTTTCTCTTTGTTTACTGAAATATAGAATGCATATGTCTTATAACTTTAGTAGTAAAGTATTCTAATGACTTGCTTATGACACCCCATAGAATATATGATGTTTAGCACCTTGGAAACTGTAGCTTATTAACTTACATTTCTGATTAATTGTGTAGCTTGTATGCCGACTGTTTGGCACAGTTGGTAAGGTGTTGGGTTTGCACTATTAAGTTAAGACTGCCATTGGTTTGAATCCCATGTAAGCATGTTTTTATTTTACTGGTGTGGTTTGTGGCTCTATACAATGTAATGCATATGTATTTTAACAACAATAGTCAAGTCTTCCAATGTATTTGTTAGTGAAACCCAAGATATAGCTTTATTTTATCTTTGTTTATTCAAATATTGAATGCATATGTCTTATAACTTTAGTAGTAAAGTATTCTAATGACTTGCTTATGACACCCCATAGAATATATGATGTTTAGCACCTTGGACACTGTAGCTTATTTACTTAAATCTCTGATAAATTGTGTGACTGGTATGAATAGACTGGTTAGAACAGTAGGTAGGGTGTTGGGTTTGCACTATCAAATTAAGACTGTCATTGTTTCGAATACAATGTAAGCATATATTTATTTTACAAGTCTGCATTGTGGTTTGTGGCTCTATAATATGAATGCATATGTCTTTTAACAACAATAGTCAAGTCTTCCAATGGACTTGTTAGTGAAACCCAATAGATAGCTTTGTTTTCTCTTTGTTTACTCAAATATTGAATGCATATGTCTTATAACTTTAATTGTAAAGTGCTCTAATGACTTGCTTATGACACCACATAGAATATATCATGTTTAGTACCTTGGACACTAGCTTATTTACTTAAATCTCTAATAAATTCCGTCTCTGATATGTGCAGACTGGTTAGTACAGTTGGTAAGGTGTTGTGTTTGCACTATCAAATTAAGACTGTCATTGGTATGAATCCCATGTATGCATGTTTATGTTTTACTAGTCTGTATTGTGGTTTGTGGCTCTTTAATATGAATGCATATGTCTTTTAACAACAATAGTCAAGTCTTCCAATGGAGTCTTTGTGAAACCCAATAGATAGCTTTATTTTCTCTTTGTTTACTGAAATATAGAATGCATATGTCTTATAACTTTAGTAGTAAAGTATTCTAATGACTTGCTTATGACACCCCATAGAATATATGATGTTTAGCACCTTGGAAACTGTAGCTTATTAACTTAAATCTCTGATAAATTGTGTGACTGGTATGAATAGACTGGTTAGCACAGTAGGTAAGGTGTTGGGTTTGCACTATCAAATTAAGACTGTCATTGGTTCAAATAACATGTAAGCATATATTTATTTTACAAGTCTGCATTGTGGTTTGTGGCTCTATAATATGAATGCATATGTCTTTTAACAACAATAGTCAAGTTTTCCAATGGAGTCTTAGTGAAACCCAATAGATAGCTTTGTTTTCTCTTTGTTTACTCAAATATTGAATGCATATGTCTTATAACTTTAATTGTAAAGTGCTCTAATGACTTGCTTATGACACCACATAGAATATATCATGTTTAGTACCTTGGACACTAGCTTATTTACTTAAATCTCTAATAAATTCCGTCTCTGATATGTGTAGACTGGTTAGTACAGTTGGTAAGGTGTTGTGTTTGCACTATCAAATTAAGACTGTCATTGGTATGAATCCCATGTATGCATGTTTATGTTTTACTAGTCTGTATTGTGGTTTGTGGCTCTTTAATATGAATGCATATGTCTTTTAACAACAATAGTCAAGTCTTCCAATGGAGTCTTTGTGAAACCCAATAGATAGCTTTATTTTCTCTTTGTTTACTGAAATATAGAATGCATATGTCTTATAACTTTAGTAGTAAAGTATTCTAATGACTTGCTTATGACACCCCATAGAATATATGATGTTTAGCACCTTGGAAACTGTAGCTTATTAACTTAAATCTCTGATAAATTGTGTGACTGGTATGAATAGACTGGTTAGCACAGTAGGTAAGGTGTTGGGTTTGCACTATCAAATTAAGACTGTCATTGGTTCAAATAACATGTAAGCATATATTTATTTTACAAGTCTGCATTGTGGTTTGTGGCTCTATAATATGAATGCATATGTCTTTTAACAACAATAGTCGTCTTCCAATGTATTTGTTAGTGAAACCCAAGAGATAGCTTTATTTTATCTTTGTTTATTCAAATATTGAATGCATATGTCTTATAACTTTAGTAGTAAAGTATTCTAATGACATGCTTATGACACGCCATAGAATATATCATGTTTAGTACCTTGGACACTGTAGCTTATTTACTTAAATCTCTGATTAATTGTTTAACTGGTGTGAATAGGCTGGTTAGCACAGTAGGTAAGGTGTTGGGTTTGCACTATCAAATTAAGATGGTCATTGGTTCGAATGCCATGTAAGCATATATTTATTTTACAAGTCTGCATTGTGGTTTGTGGCTCTATAATATGAATGCATATGTCTTTTAACAATAATAGTCATCTTTCAATGGACTTGTTAGTGAAACCCAATAGATAGCATTATTTTCTCTTTGTTTACCCAAATATTGAATGCATATGTCTTATAACTTTAGTAGTAAAGTATTCTAATGACTTGCTTATGACACCCCATAGAATATATCATGTTTAGTACCTTGTACACTGTAGCTGATTTACTTAAATTTCTGATTAATTGTGAGGCTTGTATGCAGACTCTTTGGCACAGTTGGTAAGGTGTTGGATTTGCGCTATCAAATTAAGACTGTCATTGGTTTTAATCCCATGTAAGCCTGTTTCTATTTTACTAGTCTGCATTGTGGTTTGTGGCTCTGTAATATGAATGCATATGTCTTTTAACAACAATAGTCAAGTCTTCCAATGGAGTCTTAGTGAAACTCAATAGATAGCTTTATTTTCTCTTTGTTTACTGAAATATTGAATGCATATGTCTTATAACTTTAGTAGTAAAGTATTCTAATGACTTGCTTATGACACCCCATAGAATATATCATGTTTAGTTACTTGGACACTGTAGCTGATTTACTTACATTTCTGATTAATTGTGTGGCTTGTATGCAGACTGTTTGGCACAGTTGGTAAGGTGTTGGGTTTGCACTATCAAATTAAGACTGCCATTGGTTTGAATCCCATGTAAGCATGTTTTTATTTTACTAGTGTGGTTTGTGGCTCTATACAATGTAATGCATATGTATTTTAACAACAATAGTCAAGTCTTCCAATGTATTTGTTAGTGAAACCCAAGAGATAGCTTTATTTTATCTTTGTTTATTCAAATATTGAATGCATATGTCTTATAACTTTAGTAGTAAAGTATTCTAATGACTTGCTTATGACACCCCATAGAATATATGATGTTTAGCACCTTGGACACTAGCTTATTTACTTAAATCTCTAATAAATTGCGTCTCTGATATGTATAGACTGGTTAGTACAGTTGGTAAGGTGTTGTGTTTGCACAATCAAATTAAGACTGTCATTGGTATGAATCCCATGTATGCATGTTTCTATTTTACTAGTCTGCATTGTGGTTTGTGGCTCTGTAATATGAATGCATATGTCTTTTAACAACAATAGTCAAGTCTTCCTAAGGAATCTTAGTGAAACCCAATAGATAGCTTTATTTTCTCTTTGTTTACTGAAATATTGAATGCATATGTCTTATAACTTTAGTAGTAAAGTATTCTAATGACTTGCTTATGACACGACATAGAATATATCATGTTTAGTACCTTGGACACTGTAGCTTATTTACTTAAATCTCTGATAAATTGTTTGACTGGTATGAATAGGCTGGTTAGCACAGTAGGTAAGGTGTTGGGTTTGCACTATCAAATTAAGACTGTTATTGGTTCGAATACCATGTCAGCATATATTAGTTTTAAAAGTCTGCATTGTGGTTTGTGGCTCTATAATATGAATGCATATTTCTTTTAACAACAATAGTCGTCTTCCAATGGACTTGTTAGTGAAACCCAAGAGATAGCTTTATTTTCTCTTTGTTTACTGAAATATTGAATGCATATGTCTTATAACTTTAGTAGTAAAGTATTCTAATGACTTGCTTATGACACCCCATAGAATATATCATGTTTAGTTACTTGGACACTGTAGCTGATTTACTTAAATTTCTGATAAATTGCGTGGTTTGTATGCAGATTGTTTGGCACAGTTGGTAAGGTGTTGGGTTTGCACTATCAAATTAAGACTGTCATTGGTCCGAATAATATGTAAGCATATATTTATTTTACAAGTCTGCATTGTGGTTTGTGGGTCTATAATATGAATGCATATGTCTTTTAACAACAATAGTCAAGTCTTCCAATGGAGTCTTAGTGAATCTCAATAGATAGCTTTATTTTCTCTTTGTTTACTGAAATATTGAATGCATATGTCTTATAACTTTAGTAGTAAAGTATTCTAATGACTTGCTTATGACACGTCATAGAATATATCATGTTTAGTTCCTTGGACACTGTAGCTTATTTACTTAAATCTCTGATAAATTGTTTGACTGGTATGAATAGGCTGGTTAGCACAGTAGGTAAGGTGTTGGGTTTGCACTATCAAATTAAGACTTTCATTGGTATGAATCCCATGTATGCATTTTTCTATTTTACTAGTCTGCATTGTGGTTTGTGGCTCTGTAATATGAATGCATATGTCTTTTAACAACAATAGTCAAGTTTTCCAATGGAGTCTTAGTGAAACCCAATAGATAGCTTTATTTTCTCTTTGTTTACTAAAATATTGAATGCATATGTCTTATAACTTTAATAGTAAAGTGTTCTAATGACTTGCTTATGACATCCCATAGAATATATTATGTTTAGTACCTTGGACACTAGCTTATTTACTTAAATCTCTAATAAATTGCATCTCTGATATGTATAGACTGGTTAGTACAGTTGGTAAGGTGTTGTGTTTGCACTATCAAATTAAGACTGTCATTGGTATGAATCCCATGTATGCATGTTTCTATTTTACTAGTCTGCATTGTGGTTTGTGGCTCTGTAATATGAATGCATATGTCTTTTAACAACAATAGTCAAGTCTTCCAATGGACTTGTTAGTGAAACCCAATAGATAGCTTTATTTTCTCTTTGTTTACTCAAATATTGAATGCATATGTCTTATAACTTTAATAGTAAAGTGTTCTAATGACTTGCTTATGACACCCCATAGAATATATCATGTTTAGTACCTTGGACACTAGCTTATTTACTTAAATCTCTAATAAATTGCCTTTTCTGATATGTATAGACTGGTTAGCACAGTTGGTAAGGTGTTGGGATTGCACTATCAAATTAAGACTGCCATTGGTTTGAATCCCATGTAAGCATGTTTTTATTTTACTAGTGTGGTTTGTGGCTCTTTACAATGTAATGCATATGTATTTTAACAACAGTAGTCAAGTCTTCCAATGTATTTGTTAGTGAAACCCAAGAGATAGCTTTATTTTATCTTTGTTAATTCAAATATTGAATGCATATGTCTTATAACTTTAGTAGGTAAGTATTCTAATGACTTGCTTATGACACCCCATAGAATATATGATGTTTAGCACCTTGGACACTGTAGCTTATTTACTTAAATCTCTGATAAATTGGTTGACTGGTATGGACAGGCTTGTCAGCACAGTAGGTAAGGTGTTGGGTTTGCACTATCAAATTAAGACTGTCATTGGTTCGAATACCATGTAAGCATATATTTATTTTACAAGTCTGCATTGTGGTTTGTGGCTCTATAATATGAATGCATATGTCTTTTAACAACAATAGTCGTCTTCCAATGGACTTGTTAGTGAAACCCATTAGATAGCTTTATTTTCTCTTTGTTTACTGAAATATTGAATGCATATGTCTTATAACTTTAGTAGTAAAGTATTCTAATGACTTGCTTATGACACCCCATAGAATATATCATGTTTAGTTACTTGGACACTGTAGCTGATTTACTTAAATTTCTGATTAATTGTGCGGCTTGTATGCAGACTGTTTGGCACAGTTGGTAAGGTGTTGGGTTTGCACTATCAAATTAAGACTGTCATTGGTCCGAATAATATGTAAGCATATATTTATTTTACAAGTCTGCATTGTGGTTTGTGGGTCTATAATATGAATGCATATGTCTTTTAACAACAATAGTCAAGTCTTCCAATGGAGTCTTAGTGAAACTCAATAGATAGCTTTATTTTCTCTTTGTTTACTGAAATATTGAATGCATATGTCTTATAACTTTAGTAGTAAAGTATTCTAATGACTTGCTTATGACACGTCATAGAATATATCATGTTTAGTTCCTTGGACACTGTAGCTTATTTACTTAAATCTCTGATAAATTGTTTGACAGGTATGAATAGGCTGGTTAGCACTTTAGGTAAGGTGTTGGGTTTGCACTATCAAATTAAGACTTTCATTGTTATGAATCCCATGTATGCATTTTTCTATTTTACTAGTCTGCATTGTGGTTTGTGGCTCTGTAATATGAATGCATATGTCTTTTAACAACAATAGTCAAGTTTTCCAATGGAGTCTTAGTGAAACCCAATAGATAGCTTTATTTTCTCTTTGTTTACTGAAATATTAAATGCATATGTCTTATAACTTTAGTAGTAAAGTATTCTAATGATTTGCTTATGACACCCCATAGAATATATCATGTTTAGTTACTTGGACACTGTAGCTGATTTACTTACATTTCTGATTAATTGTGTGTCTTGTATGCAGACTGTTTGGCACAGTTGGTAAGGTGTTGGGTTTGCACTATCAAATTAAGACTGCCATTGGTTTGAATCCCACGTAAGCATGTTTTTATATTACTAGTGTGGTTTGTGGCCCTATACAATGTAATGCATATGTATTTTAACAACAATAGTCAAGTCTTCCAATGTATTTGTTAGTGAAACCCAAGAGATAGCTTTATTTTATCTTTGTTAATTCAAATATTGAATGCATATGTCGTATAACTTTAGTAGTAAAGTATTCTAATGACTTGCTTATGACACCCCATAGAATATATGATGTTTAGCACCTTGGACACTGTACCTTATTGACTTAAATCTCTGATAAATTGTGTGACTGTTATCAATAGACTGGTTAGCACAGTAGCTAAGGTGTTGGGTTTGCACTATAAAATTAAGACTGTCATTGGTTCGAATACCATGTAAGCATATATTTATTTTACAAGTCTTCATTGTGGTTTATGGCTCTATAATATGAATGCATATGTCCTTTAACAACAATAGTCAAGTCTTCCAGTGGACTTGTTAGTGAAACCTAATAGATAGCTTTATTTTCTCTTTGTTTACTCAAATATTGAATGCATATGTCTTATAACTTTAGTAGTAAAGTATTCTAATGATTTGCTTATGACACCCCATAGAATATATCATGTTTAGTTACTTGGACACTGTAGCTGATTTACTTACATTTCTGATTAATTGTGTGTCTTGTATGCAGACTGTTTGGCACAGTTGGTAAGGTGTTGGGTTTGCATTATCAAATTAAGACTACCATTGGTTTGAATCCCATGTAAGCATGTTTTTATTTTACTAGTGTGGTTTGTGGCTCTATACAATGTAATGCATATGTATTTTAACAACAATAGTCAAGTCTTCCAATGTATTTGTTAGTGAAACCCAAGAGATAGCTTTATTTTATCTTTGTTTATTCAAATATTGAATGCATATGTCTTATAACTTTAGTAGTAAAGTATTCTAATGACTAGCTTATGACACCCCATAGAATATATGATGTTTAGCACCTTGGACACTGTAGCTTATTTACTTAAATCTCTGATAAATTGTGTGACTGGTATGAATAGACTGGTTAGAACAGTAAGTAGGGTGTTGGGTTTGCACTATCAAATTAAGACTGTCATTGTTTCGAATACCATGTAAGCATATATTTATTTTACAAGTCTGCATTGTGGTTTGTGGCTCTATAATATGAATGCATATGTCTTTTAACAACAATAGTCAAGTCTTCCAATGGACTTGTTATTGAAACCCAATAGATAGCTTTATTTTCTCTTTGTTTACTGAAATATTGAATGCATATGTCTTATAACTTTAATAGAAAAGTGTTCTAATGACTTGCTTATGACACCACATAGAATATATCATGTTTAGTACATTGGACACTAGCTTATTTACTTAAATCTCTAATAAATTGCGTCTCTGATACGTATAGACTGGTTAGTACAGTTGGTAACGTGTTGTGTTTGCACTATCAAATTAAGACTGTCATTGGTATGAATCCCATGTATGCATGTTTCTATTTTACTAGTCTGCATTGTGGTTTGTGGCTCTGTAATATGAATGCATATGTCTTTTAACAACAATAGTCAAGTCTTCCAATGGACTTGTTAGTGAAACCCAATAGATAGCTTTATTTTCTCTTTGTTTACTCAAATATTGAATGCATATGTCTTATAACTTCAATAGTAAAGTGTTCTAATGACTTGCTTATGACACCCCATAGAATATATCATGTTTAGGACCTTGGACACTAGCTTATTTACTTAAATCTCTAATAAATTGCGTTTTCTGATATGTATAGACTGGTTAGTACAGTTGGTAAGGTGTTGGGATTGCACTATCAGATTAAGACTGTCGTTGGTATGAATCCCATGTATGCATTTTTCTTTTTTACTAGTCTGCATTGTGGTTTGTGGCTCTGTAATATGAATGCATATGTTTTTTAACAACAATAGTCAAGTCTTCCAATGGAGTCTTAGTGAAACCCAATAGATAGCTTTATTTTCTCTTTGTTTACTGAAAACTTGAATGCATATGTCTTATAACTTTATTAGTTAAGTATTCTAATGATTAGCTTATGACACCCCATAGAATATATCATGTTTAGTACCTTGTACAC
Organism: Pseudophryne corroboree; assembly: GCF_028390025.1. Classification (NCBI taxonomy): domain Eukaryota; kingdom Metazoa; phylum Chordata; class Amphibia; order Anura; family Myobatrachidae; genus Pseudophryne; species Pseudophryne corroboree. The sequence goes on along the minus strand of NC_086453.1, from coordinate 185,612,795 downwards.
TGTAGATGATTTACTTAAATTTCTGATTAATTGTGTGGCTTGTATGCATACTGTTTGGCACAGTTGGTAAGGTGTTGGATTTATGCTATCAAATTAAGACTGTCATTGGTTTGAATCCCATGTAAGCCTGTTTCTATTTTACTAGTCTGCATTGTGGTTTGTGGCTCTGTAATATGAATGCATATGTCTTTTAACAACAATAGTCAAGTCTTCCTAAGGAATCTTAGTGAAACCCAATAGATAGCATTATTTTCTCTTTGTTTACTGAAATATTGAATGCATATGTCTTATAACTTTAGTAGTAAAGTATTCTAATGACTTGCTTATGACACCCCATAGAATATATGATATTTAGCACCTTGGACACTGTAGCTTATTTACTTAAAACTCTGATAAATTGTGTAAATGGTATGAATGGAGTGGTTAGCACAGTAGGTAAGGTGTTGGGTTTGCACTATCAAATTAAGACTGTCATTGGTTCAAATAACATGTAAGCATATATTTGTTTTACAAGTCTACATTGTGGTTTGTGGCTCTATAATATGAATGCATATGTCTTTTAACAACAATAGTCGTCTTCCAATGGACTTGTTAGTGAAACCGAATAGATAGCTTTATTTTCTCTTTCTTTACTGAAATATTGAATGCATATCTCTTATAACTTTAGTAGTAAAGTATTCTAATGACTTGCTTATGACACCCCATAGAATATATCATGTTTAGTTACTTGGACACTGTAGCTGATTTACTTAAATTTCTGATTAATTGTGTGGCTTTTATGCAGACTGTTTGGCACAGTTGGTACGGTGTTGGGTTTGCACTATCAAATTAAGACTGCCATTGGTTTGAATCCCATGTAAGCATGTTTTTATTTTACTAGTGTGGTTTGTGGCTCTATACAATGTAATGCATATGTATTTTAACAACAATAGTCAAGTCTTCGAATGTATTTGTTAGTGAAACCCAAGAGATAGCTTTATTTTATCTTTGTTAATTCAAATATTGAATGCATATGTCTTATAACTTTAGTAGTAAAGTATTCTAATGACTTGCTTATGACACCCCATAGAATATATGATGTTTAGCACCTTGGACACTGTAGCTTATTTACTTAAATCTCTGATAAATTGTCTGACTGGTATGGATAGGCTTGTCAGCACAGTAGGTAAGGTGTTGGGTTTGCACTATCAAATCAAGACTGTCATTGGTTCGAATACCATGTAAGCATATATTTATTTTACAATTCTGCATTGTGGTTTGTGGCTCTATAATATGAATGCATATGTCTTTTAACAACAATAGTCGTCTTCCAATGGACTTGTTAGTAAAACCCATTAGATAGCTTTATTTTCTCTTTGTTTACTAAAATATTGAATGCATATGTCTTATAACTTTAGTAGTAAAGTATTCTAATGACTTGCTTATGACACCCCATAGAATATATCATGTTTAGCACCTTGGACACTGTACCTTATTGACTTAAATCTCTGATAAATTGTGTGACTGTTATCAATAGACTGGTTAGCACAGTAGCTAAGGTGTTGGGTTTGCACTATCAAATTAAGACTGTCATTGGTTTGAATACCATGTAAGCATATATTTATTTTACAAGTCTTCATTGTGGTTTGTGGCTCTATAATATGAATGCATATGTCCTTTAACAACAATAGTCAAGTCTTCCAATGGACTTGTTAGTGAAACCCAATAGATAGCTTTATTTTCTCTTTGTTTACTCAAATATTGAATGCATATGTCTTATAACTTTAATGGTAAAGTGTTCTAATGACTTGCTTATGACACACCATAGAATATATCATGTTTAGTACCTTGGACACTGTAGCTTATTAACTTAAATCTCTAATAAATTGCATCTCTGGTATGTATAGACTGGTTAGTACAGTTGGTAAGGTGTTGGGTTTGCACTATCAAATTAAGTCTGTCATTGGTATGAATCCCATGTAAGCATGTTTCTATTTTACTAGTCTGCATTGTGGTTTGTGGCTCTGTAATATGAATGCATATGTCTTTTAACAACAATAGTCAAGTCTTCCAATGGAGTCTTAGTGAAACCCAATAGATAGCTTTATTTTCTCTTTGTTTACTGAAATATTGAATGCATATGTCTTATAACTTTAGTAGTAAAGTATTCTAATGACTTCCTTATGACACCCCATAGAATATTACATGTTTAGTACCTTGTACACGGTAGCTGATTTACTTACATTTCTGATTAATTGTGGTGCTTGTATGCAGACTGTTTGGTACAGTTGGTAAGGTGTTGGGTTTGCACTATCAAATTAAGACTGCCATTGGTTTGAATCCCATGTAAGCATGTTTTTATTTTACTAGTGTGGTTTGTGGCTCTATACAATGTAATGCATATGTATTTTAACAATAGTCAAGTCTTCCAATGTATTTGTTAGTGAAACCCAAGAGATAGCTTTATTTTATCTTTGTTTATTAAAATATTGAATGCATATGTCTTATAACTTTAGTAGTAAAGTATTCTAATGACTTGCTTATGACACCCCATAGAATATATGATGTTTAGCACCTTGGACACTGTAGCTTATTTACTTAAATTTCTGATTAATTGTGGTGCTTGTATGCAGACTGTTTGGTACAGTTGGTAAGGTGTTGGGTTTGCACTATCAAATTAAGACTGCCATTGGTTTGAATCCTAAGTAAGCATGTTTTTATTTTACTAGTGTGGTTTGTGGCCCTATACAATGTAATGCATATGTATTTTAACAACAATAGTCAAGTCTTCCAATGTATTTGTTAGTGAAACCCAAGAGATAGCTTTATTTTATCTTTGTTAATTCAAATATTGAATGCATATGTCGTATAACTTTAGTAGTAAAGTATTCTAATGACTTGCTTATGACACCCCATAGAATATATAATGTTTAGCACCTTGGACACTGTACCTTATTGACTTAAATCTCTGATAAATCGTGTGACTGTTATCAATAGACTGGATAGCACATTAGCTAAGGTGTTGTGTTTGCACTATCAAATTAAGACTGTCATTGGTTCGAATACCATGTAAGCATATATTTATTTTACAAGTCTTCATTGTGGTTTGTGGCTCTATAATATGAATGCATATGTCCTTTAACAACAATAGTCAAGTCTTCCAATGGACTTGTTAGTGAAACCCAATAGATAGCTTTATTTTCTCTTTGTTTACTCAAATATTGAATGCATATGTCTTATAACTTTAATGGTAAAGTGTTCTAATGACTTGCTTATGACACGCCATAGAATATATCATGTTTAGTACCTTGGACACTAGCTTATTAACTTAAATCTCTAATAAATTGCATCTCTGGTATGTATAGACTGGTTAGTACAGTTGGTAAGGTGTTGGGTTTGCACTATCAAATTAAGTCTGTCATTGGTATGAATCCCATATAAGCATGTTTCTATTTTACTAGTCTGCATTGTGGTTTGTGGCTCTGTAATATGAATGCATATGTCTTTTAACAACAATAGTCAAGTCTTCCAATGGACTTGTTAGTGAAACCCAATAGATAGCTTTATTTTCTCTTTGTTTACTGAAATATTGAATGCATATGTCTTATAACTTTAGTAGTAAAGTATTCTAATGACTTGCTTATGACACGCCATAAAATATATCATGTTTAGTACCTTTGACACTGTAGCTGATTTACTTAAATTTCTGATTAATTGTGAGTTTTGTATGCAGACTCTTTGGCACAGTTGGTAAGGTGTTGGTTTTGCGCTATCAAATTAATAATGTCATTGGTTTGAATCCCATGTGAGCCTGTTTCTATATTACTAGTCTGCATTGTGGTTTGTGGCTTTGTAATATGAATGCATATGTCTTTTAACAACAATAGTCAAGTCTTCCAATGGAGTCTTAGTGAAACCCAATAGATAGCTTTATTTTCTCTTTGTTTATTCAAATATTGAATGTATATGTCTTATAACTTTAGTAGTAAAGTATTCTAATGACTTGCTTATGACACCCCATAGAATATATGATGTTTAGCACCTTGGACATTGTAGCTTATTTACTTAAATCTCTGATAAATTGTGTGACTGGTATGAATAGACTGGTTAGCACAGTAGGTAAGGTGTTGGGTTTGCACTATCAAATTAAGACTGTTATTGGTATGAACCCCATGTAAGCATATTTCTATTTTACTAGTCTGCATTGTGGTTTGTGGCTCTGTAATATGAATGCATATGTCTTTTAACAACAATAGTCAAGTCTTGAAATGGAGTCTTAGTGAAACCCAATAGATAGCTTTATTTTCTCTTTGTTTACTGAAATATTGAATGCATATGTCTTATAACTTTAGTAGTAAAGTATTCTAATGACTTGCTTATGACACCCCATAGAATATATCATGTTTAGTTACTTGGACACTGTAGCTGATTTACTTACATTTCTGATTAATTGTGTGGCTTGTATGCAGACTGTTTGGCACAGTTGGTAAGGTGTTGGGTTTGCACTATCAAATTAAGACTGCCATTGGTTTGAATCCCATGTAAGCATGTTTTTATTTTACTAGTGTGGTTTGTGGCCCTATACAATGTAATGCATATGTATTTTAACAACAATAGTCAAGTCTTCCAATGTATTTGTTAGTGAAACCCAAGAGATAGCTTTATTTTATCTTTGTTTCCTGAAATATTGAATGCATATGTCTTATAACTTTAATGGTAAAGTGTTCTAATGACTTGCTTATGACACGCCATAGAATATATCATGTTTAGTAACTTGGACACTAGCTTATTTACTTAAATCTCTAATAAATTGCATCTCTGGTATGTATAGACTGGTTAGTACAGTTGGTAAGGTGTTGGGTTTGCACTATCAAATTAAGTCTGTCATTGGTATGAATCCCATGTAAGCATGTTTCTATTTTACTAGTCTGCATTGTGGTTTGTGGCTCTGTAATATGAATGCATATGTCTTTTAACAACAATAGTCAAGTCTTCCAATGGAGTCTTAGTGTAACCCAATAGATAGCTTTATTTTCTCTTTGTTTACTGAAATATTGAATGCATATGTCTTATAACTTTAGTAGTAAAGTATTCTAATGACTTGCTTATGACACCCCATAGAATATATCATGTTTAGTTACTTGGACACTGTAGCTGATTTACTTAAATTTCTGATTAATTGTGTTGCTTTTATGCAGACTGTTTGGCACAGTTTTTAAGGTGTTGGGTTTGCACTATTTAATTAAGACTGCCATTGGTTTGAATCCCATGTAAGCATGATTTTATTTTACTAGTGTGGTTTGTGGCTCTATACAATGTAAAGCATATGTATTTTAACAACGATAGTCAAGTCTTCCAATGTATTTGTTAGTGAAACCCAAGAGATAGCTTTATTTTATCTTTGTTTATTCAAATATTGAATGCATATGTCTTATAACTTTAATAGTAAAGTATTCTAATGACTTGCTTATGACACCCCATAGAATATATGATGTTTAGAACCTTGGACACTGTAGCTTATTTACTTAAATATATGATAAATTGTGAAGCTTGTATGCAGACTCTTTGGCACAGTTTGTAAGGTGTGGGGTTTGCACTATCAAATTAAGACTGTCATTGGTTTGAATCCCCTATAAGCCTGTTTCTAGTTTACTAGTCTGCTTTGTGGCTCTGTAATATGAATGCATATGTCTTTTAACAACAATAGTCAAGTCTTCCAATGGACTTGTTAGTGAAACCCAATAGATAGCTTTATTTTCTCTTTGTTTACTCAAATATTTAATGCATATGTCTTATAACTTTAATAGTAAAGTGTTCTAATGACTTGCTTATGACACCACATAGAATATATCATGTTTAGTACCTTGTACACTAGCTTATTTACTTAAATCTCTAATAAATTGCATCTCTGATATGTATAGACTGGTTAGTACAGTTGGTAAGGTGTTGGGTTTGCACTATCAAATTAAGACTGTCATTGGTTCGAATCCCATGTATGCATGTTTCTATTTTACTAGTCTGCATTGTGGTTTGTGGCTCTGTAATATTAATGCATATGTCTTTTAACAAAAATAGTCAAGTCTAACAATGGAGTCTTAGTGTAACCCAATAGATAGCTTTATTTTCTCTTTGTTTACTGAAATATTGAATGCATATGTCTTATAAATTTAGTAGTAAAGTATTCTAATGACTTGCTTATGACACGCCAAAGAATATATCATGTTTAGTACCTCGGACACTGTAGCTGATTTACTTAATTTTCTGATTAATTGTGAGGCTTGTATGCAGACTCTTTGGCACAGTTGGTAAGGTGTTGGGTTTGCACAATCAAATTAAGACTGTCATTGTTTGAATCCCATGTAAGCATGTTTCTAGTTAACTAGTTTGCATTGTGGTTTGTGGCTCTGTAATATGAATGTATATGTCTTTTAACAACAATAGTCAAGTCTTCCAATGGAGTCTTAGTGAAACCCAATAGATAGCTTTATTTTCTCTTTGTTTACTGAAATATTGAATGCATATGTCTTATAACTTTAGTAGTAAAGTATTCTAATGACTTGCTTATGACACGCCATAGAATATATCATGTTTAGTACCTTGGACACTGTAGCTGATTTACTTAAATTTCTGATTAATTGTGAGGCTTGTATGCAGACTCTTTGGCACAGTTGGTAAAGTGTTGGGTTTGCGCTATCAAATTAAGACTGTCATTTGTTTGAATCCCATGTAAGCCTGTTTCTATATTACTAGTCTGCATTGTGGTTTGTGGCTCTGTAATATGAATGCATATGTCTTTTAACAACAATAGTCAAGTCTTCCAATGGAGTCTTAGTGAAACCCAATAGATAGCTTTATTTTCTCTTTGTTTACTGAAATATTAAATGCATATGTCTTATAACTTTAGTAGTAAAGTATTCTAATGACTTGCTTATGACACCCCATAGAATATATCATGTTTAGCACCTTGGACACTGTACCTTATTGACTTAAATCTCTGATAAATTGTGTGACTGTTATCAATAGACTGGTTAGCACAGTAGGTAAGGTGTTGGGTTTGCACTATCAAATTAAGACTGTCATTGGTTCGAATACCATGTATGCATATATTTGTTTTACAAGTCTTCATTGTGGTTTGTGGCTCTATAATGTGAATGCATATGTCCTTTAACAACAATAGTCAAGTCTTCCAGTGGACTTGTTAGTGAAACCCAATAGATAGCTTTATTTTCTCTTTGTTTACTCAAATATTGAATGCATATGTCTTATAACTTTAATGGTAAAGTGTTCTAAAGACTTGCTTATGACACGCCATAGAATATATCATGTTTAGTACCTTGGACACTAGCTTATTTACTTAAATCTCTAATAAATTGCATCTCTGGTATGTATAGACTGGTTAGTACAGTTGGTAAGGTGTAGGGTTTGCACTATCAAATTAAGACTGTCATTGGTATGAATACCATGTATGCATGTTTCTATTTTACTAGTCTGCATTGTGGTTTGTGGCTCTGTAATATGAATGCATATGTCTTTTAACAACAATAGTCAAGTCTTCCAATGGAGTCTTAGTGAAACCCAATAGATAGCTTTATTTTCTCTTTGTTTACTGAAATATTGAATGCATATGTCTTATAACTTTAGTAGTAAAGTATTCTAATGACTTGCTTATGACACCTCATAGAATATATCATGTTTAGTACATTGTACACTGTAGCTGATTTACTTAAATTTCTGATTAATTGAGAGGCTTGTATGCAGACTCTTTGGCACAGTTGGTAAGGTGTTGGATTTGCGCTTTCAAATTAAGACTGTCATTGGTTTGAATCCCATGTAAGCCTGTTTCTATATTACTAGTCTGCATTGTGGTTTGTGGCTCTGTAATATGAATGCATATGTCTTTTAACAACAATAGTCAAGTCTTCCAATGGAGTCTTAGTGAAACCCAATAGATAGCTTTATTTTCTCTTTGTTTACTGACATATTGAATTCATATGTCTTATAACTTTAGTAGTAAAGTATTCTAATGACTTGCTTATGACACCCCATAGAATATATCATGTTTAGTTTCTTGGACACTGTAGCTGATTTACTTAAATTTCTGATTAATTGTGTGGCTTATATGCAGACTGTTTGGCACAGTTGGTAAGGTGTTGGGTTTGCACTACCAAATTAAGATTGCCATTGGTTTGAATCCCATGTAAGCACGTTTCTATTTTACTAGTCTGCATTGTGGTTTGTGGCTCTGTAATATGAATGCATATGTCTTTTAACAACAATTGTCAAGTCTTCCAATGGAGTCTTAGTGAAACCCAATAGATAGCTTTATTTTCTCTTTGTTTACTGAAATATTGAATGCATATGTCATAACTTTAGTAGTAAAGTATTCTAATGACTTGCTTATGACACGCCAAAGAATATATCATGTTTAGTACCTCGGACACTGTAGCTGATTTACTTAATTTTCTGATTAATTGTGAGGCTTGTATGCAGACTCTTTGGCACAGTTGGTAAGGTTTGGGTTTGCACAATCAAATTAAGACTGTCATTGTTTGAATCCCATGTAAGCATGTTTCTAGTTAACTAGTCTGCATTGTGGTTTGTGGCTCTGTAATATGAATGTATATGTCTTTTAACAACAATAGTCAAGTCTTCCAATGGAGTCTTAGTGAAACCCAATAGATAGCTTTATTTTCTCTTTGTTTACTGAAATATTGAATGCATATGTCTTATAACTTTAGTAGTAAAGTATTCTAATGACTTGCTTATGACACGCCATAGAATATATCATGTTTAGTACCTTGGACACTGTAGCTGATTTACTTAAATTTCTGATTAATTGTGAGGCTTGTATGCAGACTCTTTGGCACAGTTGGTAAGGTGTTGGGTTTGCGCTATCAAATTAAGACTGTCATTTGTTTGAATCCCATGTAAGCCTGTTTCTATATTACTAGTCTGCATTGTGGTTTGTGGCTCTGTAATATGAATGCATATGTCTTTTAACAACAATAGTCAAGTCTTCCAATGGAGTCTTAGTGAAACCCAATAGATAGCTTTATTTTCTCTTTGTTTACTGAAATATTAAATGCATATGTCTTATAACTTTAGTAGTAAAGTATTCTAATGACTTGCTTATGACACCCCATAGAATATATCATGTTTAGCACCTTGGACACTGTACCTTATTGACTTAAATCTCTGATAAATTGTGTGACTGTTATCAATAGACTGGTTAGCACAGTAGGTAAGGTGTTGGGTTTGCACTATCAAATTAAGACTGTCATTGGTTCGAATACCATGTATGCATATATTTGTTTTACAAGTCTTCATTGTGGTTTGTGGCTCTATAATGTGAATGCATATGTCCTTTAACAACAATAGTCAAGTCTTCCAGTGGACTTGTTAGTGAAACCCAATAGATAGCTTTATTTTCTGTTTGTTTACTCAAATATTGAATGCATATGTCTTATAACTTTAATGGTAAAGTGTTCTAATGACTTGCTTATGACACGCCATAGAATATATCATGTTTAGTACCTTGGACACTAGCTTATTTACTTAAATCTCTAATAAATTGCATCTCTGGTATGTATAGACTGGTTAGTACAGCTGGTAAGGTGTAGGGTTTGCACTATCAAATTAAGACTGTCATTGGTATGAATACCATGTATGCATGTTTCTATTTTACTAGTCTGCATTGTGGTTTGTGGCTCTGTAATATGAATGCATATGTCTTTTAACAACAATAGTCAAGTCTTCCAATGGAGTCTTAGTGAAACCCAATAGATAGCTTTATTTTCTCTTTGTTTACTGAAATATTGAATGCATATGTCTTATAACTTTAGTAGTAAAGTATTCTAATGACTTGCTTATGACACCTCATAGAATATATCATGTTTAGTACATTGTACACTGTAGCTGATTTACTTAAATTTCTGATTAATTGAGAGGCTTGTATGCAGACTCTTTGGCACAGTTGGTAAGGTGTTGGATTTGCGCTTTCAAAGTAAGACTGTCATTGGTTTGAATCCCATGTAAGCCTGTTTCTATATTACTAGTCTGCATTGTGGTTTGTGGCTCTGTAATATGAATGCATATGTCTTTTAACAACAATAGTCAAGTCTTCCAATGGAGTCTTAGTGAAACCCAATAGATAGCTTTATTTTCTCTTTGTTTACTGACATATTGAATTCATATGTCTTATAACTTTAGTAGTAAAGTATTCTAATGACTTGCTTATGACACCCCATAGAATATATCATGTTTAGTTTCTTGGACACTGTAGCTGATTTACTTAAATTTCTGATTAATTGTGTGGCTTAGATGCAGACTGTTTGGCACAGTTGGTAAGGTGTTGGGTTTGCACTACCAAATTAAGACTGCCATTGGTTTGAATCCCATGTAAGCACGTTTCTATTTTACTAGTCTGCATTGTGGTTTGTGGCTCTGTAATATGAATGCATATGTCTTTTAACAACAATAGTCAAGTCTTCCAATGGAGTCTTAGTGAAACCCAATAGATAGCTTTATTTTCTCTTTGTTTACTGAAATATTGAATGCATATGTCTTATAACTTTAGTAGTAAAGTATTCTAATGACTTGCTTATGACACGCCATAGAATATATCATGTTTAGTACCTTGGACACTGTAGCTGATTTACTTAAATTTCTGATTAATTGTGAGGCTTGTATGCAGACTCTTTGGCACAGTTGGTAAAGTGTTGGGTTTGCGCTATCAAATTAAGACTGTCATTTGTTTGAATCCCATGTAAGCATGTTTCTATATTACTAGTCTGCATTGTGGTTTGTGGCTCTGTAATATGAATGCATATGTCTTTTAACAACAATAGTCAAGTCTTCCAATGGAGTCTTAGTGAAACCCAATAGATAGCTTTATTTTCTCTTTGTTTACTGAAATATTAAATGCATATGTCTTATAACTTTAGTAGTAAAGTATTCTAATGACTTGCTTATGACACCCCATAGAATATATCATGTTTAGCACCTTGGACACTGTACCTTATTGACTTAAATCTCTGATAAATTGTGTGACTGTTATCAATAGACTGGTTAGCACAGTAGGTAAGGTGTTGGGTTTGCACTATCAAATTAAGACTGTCATTGGTTCGAATACCATGTATGCATATATTTGTTTTACAAGTCTTCATTGTGGTTTGTGGCTCTATAATGTGAATGCATATGTCCTTTAACAACAATAGTCAAGTCTTCCAGTGGACTTGTTAGTGAAACCCAATAGATAGCTTTATTTTCTCTTTGTTTACTCAAATATTGAATGCATATGTCTTATAACTTTAATGGTAAAGTGTTCTAAAGACTTGCTTATGACACGCCATAGAATATATCATGTTTAGTACCTTGGACACTAGCTTATTTACTTAAATCTCTAATAAATTGCATCTCTGGTATGTATAGACTGGTTAGTACAGTTGGTAAGGTGTAGGGTTTGCACTATCAAATTAAGACTGTCATTGGTATGAATACCATGTATGCATGTTTCTATTTTACTAGTCTGCATTGTGGTTTGTGGCTCTGTAATATGAATGCATATGTCTTTTAACAACAATAGTCAAGTCTTCCAATGGAGTCTTAGTGAAACCCAATAGATAGCTTTATTTTCTCTTTGTTTACTGAAATATTGAATGCATATGTCTTATAACTTTAGTAGTAAAGTATTCTAATGACTTGCTTATGACACCTCATAGAATATATCATGTTTAGTACATTGTACACTGTAGCTGATTTACTTAAATTTCTGATTAATTGAGAGGCTTGTATGCAGACTCTTTGGCACAGTTGGTAAGGTGTTGGATTTGCGCTTTCAAATTAAGACTGTCATTGGTTTGAATCCCATGTAAGCCTGTTTCTATATTACTAGTCTGCATTGTGGTTTGTGGCTCTGTAATATGAATGCATATGTCTTTTAACAACAATAGTCAAGTCTTCCAATGGAGTCTTAGTGAAACCCAATAGATAGCTTTATTTTCTCTTTGTTTACTGACATATTGAATTCATATGTCTTATAACTTTAGTAGTAAAGTATTCTAATGACTTGCTTATGACACCCCATAGAATATATCATGTTTAGTTTCTTGGACACTGTAGCTGATTTACTTAAATTTCTGATTAATTGTGTGGCTTATATGCAGACTGTTTGGCACAGTTGGTAAGGTGTTGGGTTTGCACTACCAAATTAAGATTGCCATTGGTTTGAATCCCATGTAAGCACGTTTCTATTTTACTAGTCTGCATTGTGGTTTGTGGCTCTGTAATATGAATGCATATGTCTTTTAACAACAATTGTCAAGTCTTCCAATGGAGTCTTAGTGAAACCCAATAGATAGCTTTATTTTCTCTTTGTTTACTGAAATATTGAATGCATATGTCATAACTTTAGTAGTAAAGTATTCTAATGACTTGCTTATGACACGCCAAAGAATATATCATGTTTAGTACCTCGGACACTGTAGCTGATTTACTTAATTTTCTGATTAATTGTGAGGCTTGTATGCAGACTCTTTGGCACAGTTGGTAAGGTTTGGGTTTGCACAATCAAATTAAGACTGTCATTGTTTGAATCCCATGTAAGCATGTTTCTAGTTAACTAGTCTGCATTGTGGTTTGTGGCTCTGTAATATGAATGTATATGTCTTTTAACAACAATAGTCAAGTCTTCCAATGGAGTCTTAGTGAAACCCAATAGATAGCTTTATTTTCTCTTTGTTTACTGAAATATTGAATGCATATGTCTTATAACTTTAGTAGCAAAGTATTCTAATGACTTGCTTATGACACGCCATAGAATATATCATGTTTAGTACCTTGGACACTGTAGCTGATTTACTTAAATTTCTGATTAATTGTGAGGCTTGTATGCAGACTCTTTGGCACAGTTGGTAAGGTGTTGGGTTTGCGCTATCAAATTAAGACTGTCATTTGTTTGAATCCCATGTAAGCATGTTTCTATATTACTAGTCTGCATTGTGGTTTGTGGCTCTGTAATATGAATGCATATGTCTTTTAACAACAATAGTCAAGTCTTCCAATGGAGTCTTAGTGAAACCCAATAGATAGCTTTATTTTCTCTTTGTTTACTGAAATATTAAATGCATATGTCTTATAACTTTAGTAGTAAAGTATTCTAATGACTTGCTTATGACACCCCATAGAATATATCATGTTTAGCACCTTGGACACTGTACCTTATTGACTTAAATCTCTGATAAATTGTGTGACTGTTATCAATAGACTGGTTAGCACAGTAGGTAAGGTGTTGGGTTTGCACTATCAAATTAAGACTGTCATTGGTTCGAATACCATGTATGCATATATTTATTTTACAAGTCTTCATTGTGGTTTGTGGCTCTATAATGTGAATGCATATGTCCTTTAACAACAATAGTCAAGTCTTCCAGTGGACTTGTTAGTGAAACCCAATAGATAGCTTTATTTTCTGTTTGTTTACTCAAATATTGAATGCATATGTCTTATAACTTTAATGGTAAAGTGTTCTAATGACTTGCTTATGACACGCCATAGAATATATCATGTTTAGTACCTTGGACACTAGCTTATTTACTTAAATCTCTAATAAATTGCATCTCTGGTATGTATAGACTGGTTAGTACAGCTGGTAAGGTGTAGGGTTTGCACTATCAAATTAAGACTGTCATTGGTATGAATACCATGTATGCATGTTTCTATTTTACTAGTCTGCATTGTGGTTTGTGGCTCTGTAATATGAATGCATATGTCTTTTAACAACAATAGTCAAGTCTTCCAATGGAGTCTTAGTGAAACCCAATAGATAGCTTTATTTTCTCTTTGTTTACTGAAATATTGAATGCATATGTCTTATAACTTTAGTAGTAAAGTATTCTAATGACTTGCTTATGACACCTCATAGAATATATCATGTTTAGTACATTGTACACTGTAGCTGATTTACTTAAATTTCTGATTAATTGAGAGGCTTGTATGCAGACTCTTTGGCACAGTTGGTAAGGCGTTGGATTTGCGCTTTCAAAGTAAGACTGTCATTGGTTTGAATCCCATGTAAGCCTGTTTCTATATTACTAGTCTGCATTGTGGTTTGTGGCTCTGTAATATGAATGCATATGTCTTTTAACAACAATAGTCAAGTCTTCCAATGGAGTCTTAGTGAAACCCAATAGATAGCTTTATTTTCTCTTTGTTTACTGACATATTGAATTCATATGTCTTATAACTTTAGTAGTAAAGTATTCTAATGACTTGCTTATGACACCCCATAGAATATATCATGTTTAGTTTCTTGGACACTGTAGCTGATTTACTTAAATTTCTGATTAATTGTGTGGCTTATATGCAGACTGTTTGGCACAGTTGGTAAGGTGTTGGGTTTGCACTACCAAATTAAGACTGCCATTGGTTTGAATCCCATGTAAGCACGTTTCTATTTTTCTAGTCTGCATTGTGGTTTGTGGCTCTGTAATATGAATGCATATGTCTTTTAACAACAATTGTCAAGTCTTCCAATGGAGTCTTAGTGAAACCCAATAGATAGCTTTATTTTCTCTTTGTTTACTGAAATATTGAATGCATATGTCTTATAACTTTAGTAGTAAAGTATTCTAATGACTTGCTTATGACACCCCATAGAATATATCATGTTTAGTTACTTGGACACTGTAGCTGATTTATTTACATTTCTGATTAATTGTGCGGCTTGTATGCAGACTGTTTGGCACAGTTGGTAAGGTGTTGGGTTTGCACTATCAAATTAAGACTGCCATCGGTTTGAATCCCATGTAAGCATGTTTTTATTTTACTAGTGTGGTTTGTGGCCCTATACAATGTAATGCATATGTATTTTAACAACAATAGTCAAGTCTTCCAATGTATTTGTTAGTGAAACCCAAGAGATAGCTTTATTTTATCTTTGTTTCCTGAAATATTGAATGCATATGTCTTATAACTTTAGTAGTAAAGTATTCTAATGACTTGCTTATGACACCCCATAGAATATATGATGTTTAGCACCTTGGACACTGTAGCTTATTTACTTAAATCTTTGATAAATTGTGTGACTGGTATGAATAGACTGGTTAGCACAGTAGGTAAGCTGTTGGGTTTGCACTATCAAATTAAGACTGTCATTGGTTCGAATAACATGTAAGCATATATTGGTTTTACAAGTCTGCATTGTGGTTTGTGGCTCTATAATATGAATGCATATGTCTTTTAACAACAATAGTCAAGTCTTCCAATGGATTTGTTAGTGAAACCCAATAGATAGCTTTATTTTCTATTTGTTTACTGAAATATTGAATGCATATGTCTTATAACTTTAGTAGTAAAGTATTCTAATGACTTGCTTATGACACCCCATAGAATATATCATGTTTAGTTACTTGGACACTGTAGCTGATTTACTTAAATTTCTGATTAATTGTGTGGCTTGTATGCAGACTGTTTGGCACAGTTGGTAAGGTTTTGAGTTTGCACTATCAATTAGGACTGCCATTGGTTTGAATCCCATGTAAGCATGTTTTTATTTTACTAGTGTGGTTTGTGGCTCTATACAATGTAATGCATATGTATTTTAACAACAATAGTCAAGTCTTCCAATGTATTTGTTAGTGAAACCCCAGAGATAGCTTTATTTTATCTTTGTTTATTCAAATATTGAATTCATATGTCTTATAACTTTAGTAGTAAAGTATTCTAATGACTTGCTTATGACACCCCATAGAATATATGATATTTAGCACCTTGGACACTGTAGTTTATTTACTTAAATCTCTGATAAATTGTGTGACTGGTATGAATAGACAGGTTAGCACAGTAGGTAAGGTGTTGGGTTTGCACTATCAAATTAAGACTGTCATTGGTTTGAATAACATGTAAGCATATATTTGTTTTACAAGTCTGCATTGTGGTTTGTGGATCTATAATATGAATGCATATGTCTTTTAACAACAATAGTCGTCTTCCAATGGACTTGTTAATGAAACCTAATAGATAGCTTTATTTTCTCTTTGTTTACTGACATATTGAATGCATATGTCTTATAACTTTAGTAGTAAAGTATTCTAATGACTTGCTTATGACACCCCATAGAATATATCATGTTTAGTACCTTGTACACTGTAGCTGATTTACTTAAATTTCTGATTAATTGTGAGGCTTGTATGCAGACTATTTGGCACAGTTGGTAAGGTGTTGGATTTGCGCTATCAAATTAAGACTGTCATTGGTTTGAATCCCATGTAAGCCTGTTTCTATATTACTAGTCTGCATTGTGGTTTGTGACTCTGTAATATGAATGCATATGTCTTTTAACAACAATAGTCAAGTCTTCCAATGGACTTGTTAGTGAAACCCAATAGATAGCTTTATTTTCTCTTTGTTTACTGAAATATTGAATGCATATGTCTTATAACTTTAGTAGTAAAGTATTCTAATGACTTGCTTATGACACGCCATAAAATATATCATGTTTAGTACCTTGGACACTGTAGCTGATTTACTTAAATTTCTGATTAATTGTGAGTCTTGTATGCAGACTCTTTGGCACAGTTGGTAAGGTGTTGGTTTTGCACTAACAAATTAATACTGTCATTGGTTTGAATCCCATGTGAGCCTGTTTCTATATTACTAGTCTGCATTGTGGTTTGTGGCTTTGTAATATGAATGCATATGTCTTTTAACAACAATAGTCAAGTCTTCCAATGGAGTCTTAGTGAAACCCAATAGATAGCTTTATTTTCTCTTTGTTTATTCAAATATTGAATGCATATGTCTTATAACTTTAGTAGTAAAGTATTCTAATGACTTGCTTATGACACCCCATAGAATATATGATGTTTAGCACCTTGGACATTGTAGCTTATTTACTTAAATCTCTGATAAATTGTGTGACTGGTATGAATAGACTGGTTAGCACAGTAGGTAAGGTGTTGGGTTTGCACTATCAAATTAAGACTGTTATTGGTATGAACCCCATGTAAGCATATTTCTATTTTACTAGTCTGCATTGTGGTTTGTGGCTCTGTAATATGAATGCATATGTCTTTTAACAACAATAGTCAAGTCTTGAAATGGAGTCTTAGTGAAACCCAATAGATAGCTTTATTTTCTCTTTGTTTACTGAAATATTGAATGCATATGTCTTATAACTTTAGTAGTAAAGTATTCTAATGACTTGCTTATGACACCCCATAGAATATATCATGTTTAGTTACTTGGACACTGTAGCTGATTTACTTACATTTCTGATTAATTGTGTGGCTTGTATGCAGACTGTTTGGCACAGTTGGTAAGGTGTTGGGTTTGCACTATCAAATTAAGACTGCCATTGGTTTGAATCCCATGTAAGCATGTTTTTATTTTACTAGTGTGGTTTGTGGCCCTATACAATGTAATGCATATGTATTTTAACAACAATAGTCAAGTCTTCCAATGTATTTGTTAGTGAAACCCAAGAGATAGCTTTATTTTATCTTTGTTTCCTGAAATATTGAATGCATATGTCTTATAACTTTAATGGTAAAGTGTTCTAATGACTTGCTTATGACACGCCATAGAATATATCATGTTTAGTAACTTGGACACTAGCTTATTTACTTAAATCTCTAATAAATTGCATCTCTGGTATGTATAGACTGGTTAGTACAGTTGGTAAGGTGTTGGGTTTGCACTATCAAATTAAGTCTGTCATTGGTATGAATCCCATGTAAGCATGTTTCTATTTTACTAGTCTGCATTGTGGTTTGTGGCTCTGTAATATGAATGCATATGTCTTTTAACAACAATAGTCAAGTCTTCCAATGGAGTCTTAGTGTAACCCAATAGATAGCTTTATTTTCTCTTTGTTTACTGAAATATTGAATGCATATGTCTTATAACTTTAGTAGTAAAGTATTCTAATGACTTGCTTATGACACCCCATAGAATATATCATGTTTAGTTACTTGGACACTGTAGCTGATTTACTTAAATTTCTGATTAATTGTGTTGCTTGTATGCAGACTGTTTGGCACAGTTTTTAAGGTGTTGGGTTTGCACTATTTAATTAAGACTGCCATTGGTTTGAATCCCATGTAAGCATGATTTTATTTTACTAGTGTGGTTTGTGGCTCTATACAATGTAAAGCATATGTATTTTAACAACGATAGTCAAGTCTTCCAATGTATTTGTTAGTGAAACCCAAGAGATAGCTTTATTTTATCTTTGTTTATTCAAATATTGAATGCATATGTCTTATAACTTTAATAGTAAAGTATTCTAATGACTTGCTTATGACACCCCATAGAATATATGATGTTTAGAACCTTGGACACTGTAGCTTATTTACTTAAATATCTGATAAATTGTGAGGCTTGTATGCAGACTCTTTGGCACAGTTGGTAAGGTGTGGGGTTTGCACTATCAAATTAAGACTGTCATTGGTTTGAATCCCATGTATGCATGTTTCTATTTTACTAGTCTGCATTGTGGTTTGTGGCTCTGTAATATTAATGCATATGTCTTTTAACAAAAATAGTCAAGTCTAACAATGGAGTCTTAGTGTAACCCAATAGATAGCTTTATTTTCTCTTTGTTTACTGAAATATTGAATGCATATGTCTTATAACTTTAGTAGTAAAGTATTCTAATGACTTGCTTATGACACGCCAAAGAATATATCATGTTTAGTACCTCGGACACTGTAGCTGATTTACTTAATTTTCTGATTCATTGTGAGGCTTGTATGCAGACTCTTTGGCACAGTTGGTAAGGTGTTGGGTTTGCACAATCAAATTAAGACTGTCATTGTTTGAATCCCATGTAAGCATGTTTCTAGTTAACTAGTCTGCATTGTGGTTTGTGGCTCTGTAATATGAATGTATATGTCTTTTAACAACAATAGTCAAGTCTTCCAATGGAGTCTTAGTGAAACCCAATAGATAGCTTTATTTTCTCTTTGTTTACTGAAATATTGAATGCATATGTCTTATAACTTTAGTAGTAAAGTATTCTAATGACTTGCTTATGACACCCCATATAATATATGATGTTTAGCACCTTAGACACTGTAGATTATTTACTTAAATCTCTGATACATTGTGTGACTGGTATGAATAGACTGGTTAGAACAGTAGGTAAGGTGTTGGGTTTGCACTATCAAATTAAGACTGTCATTGGTTCGAATACCATGTAAGCATATATTTGTTTTACAAGTCTGCATTGTGGTTTGTGGCTCTATAATATGAATGCATATGTCTTTTAACAACAATAGTCGTCTTCCAATGGATTTGTTAGTGAAACCCAATAGATAGCTTTATTTTCTCTTTGTTTACTGAAATCGTGAATGCATATGTCTTTTAACTTTAGTAGTAAAGTATTCTAATGACTTGCTTATGACACCCCATAGAATATATCATGTTTAATACCTTGTACACTGTAGCTGATTTACTTAAATTTCTGATTAATTGTGAGGCTTGTATGCAGTCTCTTTGGCACAGTTAGTAAGGTGTTGGGTTTACACTATCAAATTTAGACTGTCATTGGTTTGAATCCCCTGTAAGCCTGTTTCTATTTTACTAGTCTGCATTGTGGTTTGTGGCTCTGTAATATGAATGCATATGTCTTTTAACAACAATAGTCAAGTCTTCCAATGGAGTCTTAGTGTAACCCAATAGATAGCTTTATTTTCTCTTTGTTTACTGAAATATTGAATGCATATGTCTTATAACTTTAGTAGTAAAGTATTCTAATGACTTGCTTATGACACCCCATAGAATATATCATGTTTAGTTACTTGGGCACTGTAGCTGATTTACTTAAATTTCTGATTAATTGTGCTGCTTGTATGCAGACTGTTTGGCACAGTTTTTAAGGTGTTGGGTTTGCACTATCAAATTAAGACTGCCATTGGTTTGAATCCCATGTAAGCATGATTTTATTTTACTAGTGTGGTTTGTGGCTCTATACAATGTAAAGCATATGTATTTTAACAACGATAGTCAAGTCTTCCAATGTATTTGTTAGTGAAACCCAAGAGATAACTTTATTTTATCTTTGTTTATTCAAATATTGAATGCATATGTCTTATAACTTTAGTAGTAAAGTATTATAATGACTTGCTTATGACACCCAATAGAATATATCATGTTTAGTTAGTTGGACACTGTAGCTGATTTACTTAAATTTCTGATTAATTGTATGGTTTCTATGCAGACTGTTTGGCACAGTTGGTAAGGTGTTGGGTTTGCACTATCAAATTAAGACTGCCATTGGTTTGAATCCCATGTAAGCCTGTTTGTATTTTACTAGTATGGTTTGTGGCTCTGTAATATGAATGCATATGTCTTTTAACAACAATAGTCAAGTCTTCCAATGGAGTCTTAGTGAAACCCAATAGATAGCTTTATTTTCTCTTTGTTTACTGAAATATTGAGTGAATATGTCTTATAACTTTAGTAGTAAAGTATTCTAATGACTTGCTTATGAAACCCCATAGAATATATGATGTTTAGCACCTTGGACACTGTAGCTTATTTACTTAAATCTCTGATAAATTGTGTGACTTGTATGAATAGACTGGTTAGCACAGTAGGTAAGGTGTTGGGTTTGCACTATCAAATTAAGACTGTCATTGGTTTGAATGCCATGTTAGCATATATTTGTTTTACAAGTCTGCATTGTGGTTTGTGGCTCTATTATATGAATGCATATGTCTTTTAACAACAATAGTCGTCTTCCAATGGCCTTGTTAGTGAAACCCAATAGATAGTTTTATTTTCTCTTTGTTTACTGAAATATTGAATGCATATGTCTTATAACTTTAATAGTAAAGTGTTCTAATGACTTGCTTATGACACCATATACAATATATCATGTTTAGTACTTTGGACACTAGCTTATTTACTTAAATCTCTGATAAATTGTGTCTATGGTATGTATAGACTGGTTAGTACAGTTGGTAAGGTGTTCGGTTTGCACTATCAAATTAAGACTGTCATTGGTATGAATCCCATGTAAGCATGTTTCTATTTTACTAGTCTGCATTGTGGTTTGTGGCTCTGTAATATGAATGCATACGTCTTTTAACAACAATAGTCAAGTCTTCCAATGGAGTCTTTGTGAACCCCAATAGATAGCTTTATTTTCTCTTTGTTTACTGAAATATTGAATGCATATGTCTTATAACTTTAGTAGTAAAGTATTCTAATGACTTGCTTATGACACCCCATAGAATATATCATGTTTAGTTACTTGGACACTGTAGCTGATTTACTTAAATTTCTGATTAATTGTGTGGCTTGTATGCAGACTGTTTGGCACAGTTTGGTAAGGTGTTGGGTTTGCACTATCAAATGAAGACTGCCATTGGTTTGAATCCCATGTAAGCATGTTTTTAATTTAGTAGTGTGGTTTGTGGCTCTATACAATGTAATGCATATGTATTTTAACAACAATAGTCAAGTCTTCCAATGTATTTGTTAGTGAAACTCAAGAGATAGCTTTATTTTATCTTTGTTTATTCAAATATTGAATGCATATGTCTTATAACTTTAGTAGTAAAGTATTCTAATGACTTGCTTATGACACCCCCTAGAATATATGATGTTTACCACCTTGGACACTGTAGCTTATTTACTTAAATCTCTGATAAATTGTGTGACAGGTATGAATAGACTGGTTAGCACAGTAGGTAAGGTGTTGGGTTTGCACTATCAAATTAAGACTGTCATTGGTTTGAATGCCATTTAAGCATATATTTATTTTACAAGTCTGCATTGTGGTTTGTGGCTCTATAATATGAATGCATATGTCTTTTAACAACAATAGTCAAGTCTTCCAATGTAGTTGTTAGTGAAACCCAAGAGATAGCTTTATTTTATCTTTGTTTATTCAAATATTGAATGCATATGTCTTATAACTTTAGTGGTAAAGTATTCTAATGACTTGCTTATGACACCCCATAGAAAATATGATGTTTAGCTCCTTGGACACAGTAGCTCATTTACTTAAATCTCTGATAAATTGTGTGACTGGTATGAATAGACTGGTTAGCACAGTAGGTAAGGTGTTGGGTTTGCACTATCAAATTAAGACTGTTATTGGTATGAATCCCATGTAAGCCTGTTTCTATTTTACTAGTCTGCATTGTGGTTTGTGGCTCTGTAATATGAATGCATATGTATTTTAACAACAATAGTCAAGTCTTCCAATGGAGTCTTAGTGAAACCCAATAGATAGATTTATTTTCTCTTTGTTTAATCAAATATTGAATGCATATGTCTTATAACTTTAGTAGTAAAGTGTTCTAATGACTTGCTTTCTAAAACCACATAGAATATATCATGTTTAGTACCTTGGACACTGTAGCTGATTTACTTAAAGCTCTAATAAATTGCTTTTTTGGTATGTATAGACTGGTTAGTACAGTTGGTATGGTATTGGGTTTGCACTATCAAATTAAGACTGTCATTGGTTTGAATACCATGTAAGCATGTTTCTATTTTACTAGTCTGCATTGTGGTTTGTGGCTCTGTAATATGAATGCATACGTCTTTTAACAACAATAGTCAAGTCTTCCAATTGAGTCTTAGTGAACCCCAATAGATAGCTTTATTTTCTCTTTGTTTACTGAAATATTGAATGCATATGTCTTATAACTTTAGTAGTAAATTATTCTAATGACTTGCTTATGACACCCCATAGAATATATCATGTTTAGTTACTTGGACACTGTAGCTGATTTACTTAAATTTCTGATTAATTGTGTGGCTAGTATGCAGACTGTTTGGCACAGTTGGTAAGGTGTTGGGTTTGCACTATCAAATTTAGATTGCCATTGGTTTGAATCCCATGTAAGCATGTTTTTATTTTACTAGTGTGGTTTGTGGCTCTATACAATGTAATGCATATGTATTTTAACAACAATAGTCAAGTCTTCCAATGTATTTGTTAGTCAAACCCAAGAGATAGCTTTATTTTATCTTTGTTTATTCAAATATTGAATGCATATGTCTTATAACTTTAGTGGTAAAGTGTTCTAATGACTTGCTTTCTAACACCACATAGAATATATCATGTTTAGTACCTTGGACACTGTAGCTGATTTACTTAAAGCTCTAATAAATTGCTTTTTTGGTATGTATAGACTGGTTAGTACAGTTGGTATGGTATTGGGTTTGCACTATCAAATTAAGACTGTCATTGGTTTGAATACCATGTAAGCATGTTTCTTTTTTACTAGTCTGCGTTGTGGTTTGTTGCTCTGAAATATGAATGCATATGTCTTTTAACAACAATAGTCAAGTCTTCCAATGGAGTCTTAGTAAAACCCAATAGATAGCTTTATTTTCTCTTTGTTTACTGAAATATTGAATGCATATGTCTTATAACTTTAGTAGTAAAGTATTCTAATGACTTGCTTATGACACCCCATAGAATATATCATGTTTAGTAACTTGGACACTGTAGCTGATTTACTTAAATTTCTGATTAATTGTGCAGCTTGTATGCAGACTGTTTGGCACAGTTGGTAAGGTGTTGGGTTTGCACTTTCAAATTAAGACTGTCATTGGTTTGAATCCCATGTAAGCCTGTTTCTATTTTACTAGTGTGGTTTGTGGCTCTGTAATATGAATGCATATGTCTTTTAACAACAATAGTCAAGTCTTCCAATGGAGTCTTAGTGAAACCCAATAGATAGCTTTATTTTCTCTCTGTTTACTGAAATATTGAATGCATATGTCTTATAACTTTAGTATAAAAAAGGATGTTAAAAGTAGGCGCAAACACCATAAACAAATCCTTACATAAGAGTCCTTATGGAAAGACAGGAGTGAAATCTCAATTCTATGTATTCAGTGTTCTGGAGTCCCTTGTCCACACAGACTCAGTGATGTGAAGTAATTCTTTCTCTCAATAAAGAAGAAAAAGTCATAGTGCAGATCAGCTTGACAGGGACAACGGATTTATTTTACATAGAACACTCACAAGATTCATAATAAAACAAGCATATAACCACTGCAAGTGGATAACAAGGGGGTGCTGATTTCTGATATCTTCTAGTTACCCTCCCAGGATGGTACAATGGGAAGCACTGGAGGTCCCGGACACCACAGCAGTACACAGGAAGTTGAAGTATCAGGATCAGTCCACCCACAGTCCAGACAAAGGCTAGCACCACCTGCATCTTGTGAGTGTTCTATGTAAAATAAATCCGTTGTCCCTGTCAAGCTGATCTGCACTATGACTTTTTCTTCTTTATTGAGAGAAAGAATTACTTCACATCATTGAGTCTGTGTGGACAAGGGACTCCAGAACACTGAATACATAGAATTGAGATTTCACTCCTGTCTTTCCATAAGGACTCTTATGTAAGGATTTGTTTATGGTGTTTGCGCCTACTTTTAACATCCTTTTTTTATGCCATTGTCACTTTTTGGAATTTTGTGTGAAGGTTCCTTTGTTTATAAGTGGGCTGCATATGCACCTGAGGCAGCGCATTTGTACAATAATTTCTTTGCAAATTATAACTTTAGTAGTAAAGTATTACATGACTTGCTTACGACACCCCATAGAATTTATCATGTTTAGTTACTTGGACACTGTAGCTGATTTACTTAAATTCTGATTAATTGTGTGGCTTGTATGCAGACTGTTTGGCACAGTTGGTAAGGTGTTGGGTTTGCACTATCAAAGTAAGACTGCCATTGGTTTGAATCCCATGTAAGCATGTTTTTATTTTACTAGTGTGGTTTGTGGCTCTATACAATGTAATGCATATGTATTTTAACAACAATAGTCAAGTCTTCCAATGTATTTGTTAGTGAAACCCAAGAGATAGCTTTATTTTATCTTTGTTTATTCAAATATTGAATGCATATGTCTTATAACTTTAGTAGTAAAGTATTCTAATGACTTGCTTATGACACCCCATAGAATATATGATGTTTAGCACCTTGGACACTGTAGCTTATTTACTTAAATCTCTGATAAATTGTGTGAATGGTATGAATAGACTGGTTAGCACAGTAGTTAAGGTGTTGGGTTTGCACTATCAAATTAAGACTGTCATTGGTTCGAATGCCATGTAAGCATATATTTATTTTACAAGTCTGCATTGTGGTTTGTGGCTCTATAATATGAATGCATATGTCTTTTAACAATAATAGTCATCTTTCAATGGACTTGTTAGTGAAACCCAATAGATAGCATTATTTTCTCTTTGTTTACCCAAATATTGAATGCATATGTCTTATAACTTTAGTAGTAAAGTGTTCTAATGACTTGCTTATAACACCACATAGAATATATCATGTTTAGTACCTTGGACACTGTAGCTGATTTACTTAAAGCTCTAATAAATTGCTTTTTTGGTATGTATAGACTGGTTAGTACAGTTGGTAAGGTGTTGGGTTTTGACTATCAAATTAAGACTGTCTTTGGTATGAATCCCATGTAAGCATGTTTCTATTTCACTAGTCTGCATTTTGGTTTGTGGCTGTATAATATGAATGATTATATGTCTTTTAACAACAATAGTCAAGTCTCCCTATTGAGTCTTAGTGAAACCCAATAGATAGCTTTATTTTCTCTTTGTTTACTGAAGTATTAAATGCATATGTCTTATAACTTTAGTAGTAAAGTATTCTAATGACTTGCTTATGACAACCCATAGAATATATCATGTTTAGTACCTTGTACACTGTAGTTGATTTACTTAAATTTCTGATTAATTGTGAGGCTTGTATGTATACTCTTTGGCACAGTTGAAAAGGTGTTGGGTTTGCACTATCAAATTAAGACTGTCATTGGTTTGAATCCCATGTAAACCTGTTTCTATTTTAATAGTCTGCATTGTGGTTTGTGGCTCTGTAATATGAATGCATATGTCTTTTAACAACAACAGTCAAGTCTTCCAATGGAGTCTTAGTGAAACCCAAGAGATAGCTTTATTTTCTCTTTGTTTACTCAAATATTGAATGCATGTCTTATAACTTTAATAGTAAAGTGTTCTAATGACTTGCTTATGACACCACATAGAATATATCATGTTTAGTACCTTGTACACTGTAGCTTAATTACTTAAATCTCTGATAAATTGCATCTCTGGTATAAATAGACTGGTTAGTACAGTTGGTAAGGTGTTGGGTTTGCACTATTAAATTAAGACTGTCATTGGTTTGAATCTCATGTAAGCATGTTTCTATTTTACTAGTCTGCATTGTGGATTGTGGCTCTGTAATATGAATGCATATGTCTTTTAACAACAATAGTCAAGTCTTCCAATGGAGTCTTAGTGAAACCCAATAGATAGCTTTATTTTATCTTTTTTTACACAAATATTGAATGCATATGTCTTATAACTTTAATAGTAAAGTGTTCTAATGACTTGCTTATGACACCATATACAATATATCATGTTTAGTACTTTGGACACTAGCTTATTTACTTAAATCTCTGATAAATTGTGTCTCTGGTATGTATAGACTGTTTAGTACAGTTGGTAAGGTGTTGGGTTTGCACTATCAAATTAAGACTGTCATTGGTTTGTATCCCATATAAGCATGTTTCTATTTTACTAGTCTGCATTGTGGTTTGTGGCTCTGTAATATGAATGCATATGTCTTTTAACAACAATAGTCAAGTCTTCCAATGGAGTCTTAGTGAAACCCAATAGATAGCTTTATTTTATCTTTGTTTATTCAAATAGTGAATGCATATGTCTTATAACTTTAGTAGTAAAGTACTTTAATGACTTGCTTATGACACCCCATATAATATATCATGTTTAGTACCATGGACACTGTAGCTTATTTACTTAGTCTCTGATAAATTGTGAGACTGGTATGCAGACTGGTTATCACAGTAGTTAAGGTGTTGGGATTGCACTATCAAATTAAGACTGTCATTGGTTTGAATAGCATGTATTTAATTATTTTACAAGTCTGCATTGTGGTTTGTGGCTCTATAATATGAATGCATACGTCTTTTAACAACAATAGTCAAGTCTTCCAATGGACTTGTTAGTGAAACCCAATAGATAGCTTTATTTTTCTCTTTGTTTACTCAAATATTGAATGCATATGTCTAATAACTTTAAAAGTAAAGTGTTCTAATGACTTGCTTATGACACCACATAGACTATATCATGTTTAGTACCTTGGAGACTGTAGCTTTTTTACTTAAATCTCTGATAAATTTCATCTCTGGTATGAATAGACTGGTTAGTACAGTTGGTAAGGTGTTGGGTTTGTACTATCAAATTAAGACTGCCATTAGTTTGAATCCCAGGTAAGCATGTTTCTATTCTACTAGTCTGCATTGTGGTTTGTGGTTCTGTAATATGAATGCATATGTCTTTTAACAACAATAGTCAAGTCTTCCAATGGAGTCTTAGTGAAACCCAATAGATAGCTTTATTTTCTCTTTGTTTACTGAAATATTGAATGCATATGTCTTATAACTTTAGTAGTAAAGTATTCTAATGACTAGCTTATGACACCCCATAGAATATATCATGTTTAGTTACTTGGACACTGTAGCTGATTTACTTAAATTTCTGATTAATTGTGTGGCTAGTATGCAGACTGTTTGGCACAGTTGGTAAGGTGTTGGGTTTGCACTATCAAATTTAGACTGCCATTGGTTTGAATCCCATGTAAGCATGTTTTTATTTTACTAGTGTGGTTTGTGGCTCTATACAATGTAATGCATATGTATTTTAACAACAATAGTCAAGTCTTCCAATGTATTTGTTAGTCAAACCCAAGAGATAGCTTTATTTTATCTTTGTTTATTCAAATATTGAATGCATATGTCTTATAACTTTAGTGGTAAAGTGTTCTAATGACTTGCTTTCTAACACCACATAGAATATATCATGTTTAGTACCTTGGACACTGTAGCTGATTTACTTAAAGCTCTAATAAATTGCTTTTTTGGTATGTATAGACTGGTTAGTACAGTTGGTAAGGTGTTCGGTTTGTACTATCAAATTAAGACTGTCATTGGTTTGAATACCATGTAAGCATGTTTCTTTTTTACTAGTCTGCGTTGTGGTTTG
Organism: Pseudophryne corroboree; assembly: GCF_028390025.1. Taxonomy (NCBI): domain Eukaryota; kingdom Metazoa; phylum Chordata; class Amphibia; order Anura; family Myobatrachidae; genus Pseudophryne; species Pseudophryne corroboree. The sequence goes on along the minus strand of NC_086453.1, from coordinate 185,584,749 downwards.
TTGCTCTGAAATATGAATGCATATGTCTTTTAACAACAATAGTCAAGTCTTCCAATGGAATCTTAGTGAAACCCAATAGATAGCTTTATTTTCTCTCTGTTTACTGAAATATTGAATGCATATGTCTTATAACTTTAGTATAAAAAAAGGATGTTAAAAGTAGGCGCAAACACCATAAACAAATCCTTACATAAGAGTCCTTATGGAAAGACAGGAGTGAAATCTCAATTCTATGTATTCAGTGTTCTGGAGTCCCTTGTCCACACAGACTCAATGATGTGAAGTAATTCTTTCTCTCAATAAAGAAGAAAAAGTCATAGTGCAGATCAGCTTGACAGGGACAACGGATTTATTTTACATAGAACACTCAGAAGATTCATAATAAAACAAGCATATAACCACTGCAAGTGGATAACAAGGGGGTGCTGATTTCTGATATCTTCTAGTTACCCTCCCAGGATGGTACAATGGGAAGCACTGGAGGTCCCGGACACCACAGCAGTACACAGGAAGTTGAAGTATCAGGATCAGTCCACCCACAGTCCAGACAAAGGCTAGCACCACCTGCATCTTGTGAGTGTTCTATGTAAAATAAATCCGTTGTCCCTGTCAAGCTGATCTGCACTATGACTTTTTCTTCTTTATTGAGAGAAAGAATTACTTCACATCATTGAGTCTGTGTGGACAAGGGACTCCAGAACACTGAATACATAGAATTGAGATTTCACTCCTGTCTTTCCATAAGGACTCTTATGTAAGGATTTGTTTATGGTGTTTGCGCCTACTTTTAACATCCTTTTTTTATGCCATTGTCACTTTTTGGAATTTTGTGTGAAGGTTCCTTTGTTTATAAGTGGGCTGCATATGCACCTGAGGCAGCGCATTTGTACAATAATTTCTTTGCAAATTATAACTTTAGTAGTAAAGTATTACATGACTTGCTTACGACACCCCATAGAATTTATCATGTTTAGTTACTTGGACACTGTAGCTGATTTACTTAAATTCTGATTAATTGTGTGGCTTGTATGCAGACTGTTTGGCACAGTTGGTAAGGTGTTGGGTTTGCACTATCAAAGTAAGACTGCCATTGGTTTGAATCCCATGTAAGCATGTTTTTATTTTACTAGTGTGGTTTGTGGCTCTATACAATGTAATGCATATGTATTTTAACAACAATAGTCAAGTCTTCCAATGTATTTGTTAGTGAAACCCAAGAGATAGCTTTATTTTATCTTTGTTTATTCAAATATTGAATGCATATGTCTTGTAACTTTAGTAGTAAAGTATTCTAATGACTTGCTTATGACACCCAATAGAATATATGATGTTTAGCACCTTGGACACTGTAGCTTATTTACTTAAATCTCTGATAAATTGTGTGAATGGTATGAATAGACTGGTTAGCACAGTAGTTAAGGTGTTGGGTTTGCACTATCAAATTAAGACTGTCATTGGTTCGAATGCCATGTAAGCATATATTTATTTTACAAGTCTGCATTGTGGTTTGTGGCTCTATAATATGAATGCATATGTCTTTTAACAATAATAGTCATCTTTCAATGGACTTGTTAGTGAAACCCAATAGATAGCATTATTTTCTCTTTGTTTACCCAAATATTGAATGCATATGTCTTATAACTTTAGTAGTAAAGTGTTCTAATGACTTGCTTATAACACCACATAGAATATATCATGTTTAGTACCTTGGACACTGTAGCTGATTTACTTAAAGCTCTAATAAATTGCTTTTTTGGTATGTATAGACTGGTTAGTACAGTTGGTAAGGTGTTGGGTTTTGACTATCAAATTAAGACTGTCTTTGGTATGAATCCCATGTAAGCGTGTTTCTATTTCACTAGTCTGCATTTTGGTTTGTGGCTGTATAATATGAATGATTATATGTCTTTTAACAACAATAGTCAAGTCTCCCTATTGAGTCTTAGTGAAACCCAATAGATAGCTTTATTTTCTCTTTGTTTACTGAAGTATTGAATGCATATGTCTTATAACTTTAGTAGTAAAGTATTCTAATGACTTGCTTATGACAACCCATAGAATATATCATGTTTAGTACCTTGTACACTGTAGTTGATTTACTTAAATTTCTGATTAATTGTGAGGCTTGTATGTATACTCTTTGGCACAGTTGAAAAGGTGTTGGGTTTGCACTATCAAATTAAGACTGTCATTGGTTTGAATCCCATGTAAACCTGTTTCTATTTTAATAGTCTGCATTGTGGTTTGTGGCTCTGTAATATGAATGCATATGTCTTTTAACAACAACAGTCAAGTCTTCCAATGGAGTCTTAGTGAAACCCAAGAGATAGCTTTATTTTCTCTTTGTTTACTCAAATATTGAATGCATATGTCTTATAACTTTAATAGTAAAGTGTTCTAATGACTTGCTTATGACACCACATAGAATATATCATGTTTAGTACCTTGTACACTGTAGCTTAATTACTTAAATCTCTGATAAATTGCATCTCTGGTATAAATAGACTGGTTAGTACAGTTGGTAAGGTGTTGGGTTTGCACTATTAAATTAAGACTGTCATTGGTTTGAATCTCATGTAAGCATGTTTCTATTTTACTAGTCTGCATTGTGGATTGTGGCTCTGTAATATGAATGCATATGTCTTTTAACAACAATAGTCAAGTCTTCCAATGGAGTCTCAGTGAAACCCAATAGATAGCTTTATTTTATCTTTGTTTATTCAAATATTGAATGCATATGTCTTATAACTTTAGTAGTAAAGTACTTTAATGATTTGCTTATGACACCCCATATAATATATCATGTTTAGTACCATGGACACTGTAGCTTATTTACTTAGTCTCTGATAAATTGGGAGATTGGTATGCAGACTGGTTAGCACAGTAGTTAAGGTGTTGGGTTTGCACTATCAAATTAAGACTGTCATTGGTTTGAATCCCATGTAAGCATGTATTTAATTATTTTACAAGTCTGCACTGTGGTTTGTGGCTCTATAATATGAATGCATACGTCTTTTAACAACAATAGTCAAGTCTTCCAATGGACTTGTTAGTGAAACCCAATAGATAGCTTTATTTTTCTCTTTGTTTACACAAATATTGAATGCATATGTCTTATAACTTTAATAGTAAAGTGTTCTAATGACTTGCTTATGACACCATATACAATATATCATGTTTAGTACTTTGGACACTAGCTTATTTACTTAAATCTCTGATAAATTGTGTCTCTGGTATGTATAGACTGTTTAGTACAGTTGGTAAGGTGTTGGGTTTGCACTATCAAATTAAGACTGTCATTGGTATGTATCCCATATAAGCATGTTTCTATTTTACTAGTCTTCATTTTGGTTTGTGGCTCTGTAATATGAATGCATATGTCTTTTAACAACAATAGTCAAGTCTTCCAATGGACTTGTTAGTGAAACCCAATAGATAGCTTTAATTTTCTCTTTGTTTACTCAAATATTGAATGCATGTGTCTTATAACTTTAAAAGTAAAGTGTTCTAATGACTTGCTTATGACACCATATACAATATATCATGTTTAGTACTTTGGACACTAGCTTATTTACTTAAATCTCTGATAAATTGTGTCTCTGGTATGTATAGACTGTTTAGTACAGTTGGTAAGGTATTGGGATTGCGCTATCAAATTAAGACTGTCATTGGTTTGAATCCCTTGTAAGCATGTTTCTATTTTACGAGTCTGCATTGTGGTTTGTGGCTCTGTAATATGAATGCTTATGTCTTTTAACAACAATAGTCAAGTCTTCCAATGGAGTCTTAGTGAAACCCAATAGATAGCTTTATTTTCTCTTTGTTTACTGAAATATTGAATGCATATGTCTTATAACTTTAGTAGTAAAGTATTCTAATGACTTACTTATGACACCCCATAGAATATATCATGTTTAGTAACTTGGACACTGTAGCTGATTTACTTAAATTTCTGATTAATTGTACAGCTCGTATGCAGACTGTTTGGCACAGTTGGTAAGGTGTTGGGTTTGCACTTTCAAATTAAGACTGTTATTGGTTTGAATCCCATGTAAGCCTGTTTCTATTTTACTAGTGTGGTTTGTGGCTCTGTAATATGAATGCATATGTCTTTTAACAACAATAGTCAAGTCTTCCAATGGACTTGTTAGTGAAACCCAATAGATAGCTTTATTTTTCTCTTTGTTTACTCAAATATTGAATGCATATGTCTTATAACTTTAAAAGTAAAGTGTTCTAATGACTTGCTTATGACACCACATAGAATATATCATGTTTAGAACCTTGGACACTGTAGCTTTTTTACTTAAATCTCTGATAAATTTCATCTCTGGTATGAATAGACTGGTTAGTACAGTTGGTAAGGTGTTGGGTTTGTACTATCAAATTAAGACTGTCATTAGTTTGAATCCCAGGTAAGCATGTTTCTATTCTACTAGTCTGCATTATGGTTTGTGGTTCTGTAATATGAATGCATATGTCTTTTAACAACAATAGTCAAGTCTTCCAATGGAGTCTTAGTGAAACCCAATAGATAGCTTTATTTTCTCTTTGTTTACTGAAATATTGAATGCATATGTCTTATAACTTTAGTAGTAAAGTATTCTAATGACTTGCTTATGACACCACATAGAATATATCATGTTTAGTACCTTGGACATTGTAGCTTATTTACTTAAATCTCTGATAAATTGGGCGGCGGGTATAAATAGACTGGTTAGCATAGTGGGTAAGGTGTTGGGTTTGCACTATCAAATTAAGACGGTCATTGGTTCGAATACCATGTAAGCATGTATTTATTTTACAAGTCTGCATTGTGGTTTGTGGCTCTGTAATATGAATGCATATGTCTTTTAACAACAATAGTCAAGTCTTCCAATGGAGTCTTAGTGAAATCCAATAGATAGCTTTATTTTATCTTTGTTTATTCAAATATTGAATGCATATGTCTTATAACTTTAGTAGTAAAGTACTTTAATGACTTGCTTATGACACCCCATATAATATATCATGTTTAGTACCATGGACACTGTAGCTTATTTACTTAGTCTCTGATAAATTGTGAGACTGGTATGCAGACTGGTTAGCACAGTAGTTATGGTGTTGGGTTTGCACTATCAAATTAAGACTGTCATTGGTTTGAATCCCATGTAAGCATGTATTTAATTATTTTACAAGTCTGCATTGTGGTTTGTGGCTCTATAATATGAATGCATATGTCTTTTAACAACAATAGTCAAGTCTTCCAATGGACTTGTTAGTGAAACCCAATAGATAGCTTTATTTTTCTCTTTGTTTACTCAAATATTGAATGCATATGTCTTATAACTTTAAAAGTAAAGTGTTCTAATGACTTGCTTATGACACCACATAGAATATATCATGTTAAGTACCTTGGACACTGTAGCTTTTTTACTTAAATCTCTGATAAATTTCATCTCTGGTATGAATAGACTGGTTAGTACAGTTGGTAAGGTGTTGGGTTTGTACTATCAAATTAAGACTGTCATTAGTTTGAATCCCAGGTAAGCATGTTTCTATTCTACTAGTCTGCATTGTGGTTTGTAGTTCTGTAATACGAATGCATATGTCTTTTAACAACAATAATCAAGTCTTCCAATGGAGTCTTAGTGAAACCCAATAGATAGCTTTATTTTCTCTTTGTTTACTGAAATATTGAATGCATATGTCTTATAACTTTAGTAGTAAAGTATTCTAATGACTTACTTATGACACCCCATAGAATATATCATGTTTAGTAACTTGGACACTGTAGCTGATTTACTTAAATTTCTGATTAATTGTGCAGCTCGTATGCAGACTGTTTGGCACAGTTGGTAAGGTGTTGGGTTTGCACTATCAAATTAAGACTGTCATTGGTTTGAATCCCATGTAAGCCTGTTTCTATTTTACTAGTGTGGTTTGTGGCTCTGTAATATGAATGCATATGTCTTTTAACAACAATAGTCAAGTCTTCCAATGGACTTGTTAGTGAAACCCAATAGATAGCTTTATTTTTCTCTTTGTTTACTCAAATATTGAATGCATGTGTCTTATAACTTTAAAAGTAAAGTGTTCTAATGACTTGCTTATGACACCACATAGAAGATATCATGTTTAGAACCTTGGACACTGTTGCTTTTTTACTTAAATCTCTGATAAATTGGGTGGCGGGTATGAATAGACTGGTTAGCATAGTGGGTAAGGTGTTGGGTTTGCACTATCAAATTAAGACTGTCATTGGTTCGAATACCATGTAAGCATGTATTTATTTTACAAGTCTGCATTGTGGTTTGTGGCTCTATAATATGAATGCATATGTCCTTTTAACAACAATAGTCAAGTCTTCCAATGGACTTGTTAGTGAAACCCAATAGATAGCTTTATTTTCTCTTTGTTTACTCAAATATTGTATGCATATGTCTTATAACTTTAAAAGTAAAGTGTTCTAATGACTTGCTTATGACCCCCATAGAATATATCATGTTTAGTTACTTAGACACTGTAGCTGATTTACTTAAATTTCTGATTAATTGTGAGGCTTGTATGCAAGCTGTTTGGCACAGTTGGTAAGGTGTTGGGTTTGCACTATCAAATTAAGACTGACATTGGTTTGAATTGGTAAGCATGTTTTTATTTTACTAGTGTGATTTGTGGCTCTATACAATGTAATGCATATGCATTTTAACAACAATAGTCAAGTCTTCCAATGTATTTGTTAGGGAAACCCAATAGATAGCTTTATTTTATCTTTGTTTATTCAAATATTGAATGCATATGTCTTATAACATTAGTAGTAAAGTATTTTAATGACTTGCTTATGACACCCTATATAACATATCATGTTTAGTACCATGGACACTGTAGATTATTTACTTAGTCTCAGATATATTGTGAGACTGGTATGCAGACTGGTTAGCACAGTAGTTAAGGTGTTGGGTTTGCACTATCAAATTAAGACGGTCATTGGTTTGAATCCCATGTAAGCATGTATTTAATTATTTTACAAGTCTGCATTGTGGTTTGTGGCTCTATAATATGAATGCATATGTCTTTTAACAACAATAGTCAAGTCTTCCAATGGACTTGTTAGTGAAACCCAATAGATAGCTTTATTTTCTCTTTGTTTACTCAAATATTGAATGCATATGTCTTATAACTTTAATAGTAATGTGTTCTAAGGACTTGCTTATGACACCACATAGAATATATCATGTTTAGTACCTTGGACACTGTAGCTTATTTACTTAAATCTCTGATAAATTGAGTCTCTGGTATGAATAGACTGGTTAGTACAGTAGTTAAGGTGTTGGGTTTGCATTATCAAATTAAGACTGTCATTGGTTTGAGTCCCATGTAAGCATGTTTCTATTTTACTAGTCTGCATTGTGGTTTGTTGCTCTGTAATATGAATGCATATGTCTTTTAACAACAATAGTCAAGTCTTCCAATAGAGTCTTAGTGAAACCCAATAGATAGCTTTATTTTCTCTTTGTTTACTGAAATATTGAATGCATATGTCTTATAACTTTAGTAGTAAAGTATTCTAATGACTTGCTTATGACACCCCATAGAATATATCATGTTTCATTATTGCCATATGAAATACTTTTTTGAATCAAATATGTGTAAATGATAGGGGGTTAAAAATGTGTGTGATGGGAGCTTCTCCCTATTGAGTGATAGCCCAGATGAAAAATGGAAAAAAGCACTGGGAGTGAAAAAACAAAATCCACAAAACTGAAATAGGAGTGATATTAAAGAACAGTGAGGCAGGTGGCATAAATAACAGGATGTGAGGCATGTTGTGTGGTGTGAGGGAGTGCTACGAGAGGTGTAGTAAAGTATGTCGATTAGATTACATTTTATATTGAGAAATTATTATTTTTTTGTAGTGGATCAGACGGAATGACCGTGGTGCGAAGCTGGCGAGGGGGACGTCTCTTGAAAGAGACTTTGTACCCGTGAGACACAACTTCTCACACCCATGCATCTGAAGTGGTCTTTAACCATACCTGGGGGAACTGTAGAAGTCGGCCTCCCACCCTGGGGTCCCCCAGGGGGAGGCCCGTCCCGTCATGCAGCAGGCTTGTCTTGTTTAGAAGGGATCGAAAAATGGTACCTTTTTGCCTTCTGTGCAGAAGGATTAGTATTTGGGAGAAAGGCAGTCTTAGCAACCACCAATTCAGACCCAATTTTATTTAAGTCACCCCCATACAAGATGTCTCCCTTAAAAGGGAGTACCTCCCAGGTCTTTTTGGAGTCCAGGTCCACCTTCCATGACCTCAACCACAGAATATGGCGAGCTAGGACAGAAGTAGTCGACGCCTTGGCTGCCAACACACTTGCCTCTGAGGACGCCTCTTGAATATAATAAGAGTCGGTGGTGATGCGAGACAGGTATTGTCTGGCATTGTCAGATATATCCTCGGGTAGCTCTTCCTCTAATGCCTGAACCCATGCTTCAATACCTTTAGCAGCCCAGGAGGCAGCAATAGTGGGTCTATGTATAGCACCTGTAAGGGTGTAAATAGATTTCAGGCATTCCTCCACACGCTTATCTGTGGGTTCTTTCAGTGAAGTGACAGTGGTGACAGGTAGAGTGGATGACACCACTAGGCGGGCGACATGAGAATCCACCGGTGGTGAATTTTCCCACTTGTTACATAACTCTGCCGCGAGAGGATAGCGAGCTAAGGGCCATTTGGAGAGAGGGAATTTCTTCCCTTGTTAAGACCAGGATTCCTGCCTGATGTCTACCAAATGGTCAGAATGGGGTAACAAATTTTTAGCCACTTTCTGCCATTTAAACATGTCAGTTTTCTTGGTGACAGTAGTGGGTTCCTCATCATCAGTGATTTGTAGGATTTGCTTAATATCAACCACTAGACTAGGGACATCAATTTGCATTGTAGAATCCTCATCAGAAACACCTGATTCAGTGTCTGAAAGGACAGTATGTTCCCCCTCCCCCTCAGGTGAATCATCTGAGAGATAGTGAGGAGGAAGCAGCCCGCTTAGATGACCCAGCAACACGGGAGTGACCTGGAGTGTAGATTTTGTCTGACAAAGGAATGAGTTAACTGCTGCAACTGGTTAGACAACTTTTCCGCCCAAGGCAGATTAACTATAGGGACTATTTGATGCTGACTATTTGAGGGGGCATTAGGCGTTCCACTAGAATACCCAGTAGGTTTGAGAACATGGCCCAGGGTGGCTCACGATTGGGTACAGGAGCTGTGGACTGACTAGAGGGTGTATGATACATAGTACAGAGACAATCATACACAGCTTCCCCCTCTGGTAACTCTTTGGCGCATGCTCTGCATGATGCAGGAGCATCCACAGACTTACTGCCCTTTCTGTTAGACATTGTACACAAATTCAACACAGAGCAGTTTAGTATGATGAAGCCAGACATAGTATAGTACCTGCGAATAAATCAGATCGTATGTGACTGAGTACCCAGTACACAACACCTGCAAATAAATCTGGTATTACACAGTAGAATACACTGAATAGGTAAATACTATGTAAACGACCCTGACGCACTTAGTCCCTTACGGTGCAGAATATAGTGATAGATCTCTGGGAAACACTGAAAGTGAAACCTCACAGCAGATGCAGGCACACAGTGTCACATTAGCAATGCAGATAATTATTAATATGATAATAAAGCTGCACTGAACTAAATAAATTAATATATATATGTGTATGTATATATATATATATATATATATATATATATATATATATATAAAAAAAAACACAGCACGGTCCTAGACCGGAGGTATACATCAGAATACTCGTACAATATATTCTGTAATTGGTACACTTTTTCTTATCTAATGCGGTCTGTATAGAGACATGTAGAATACTGCCCTGCAGTCCCGGAGACCAGCCATAGTTATACTCTTAAAATGGTGCCCAGCGTCTCAGTCAGGGAGTGAGGGAGAGTGTGAGTAAGCTATACAGAGGGAAAATCTGCAGTAGATGTTGCCCTGGGCCGGAGCGGGGCTACAGGTCAAGCGCCGACTCCCCTATGCTGGTCTTCCACCCCAGGTACTAGTGAGCCTTATTAAATGGGGCGTTAGTACACCCGACCTGTGCTCTATTGCCCTGGTGGTCTAGTGGGGTGACTGCTTAGTGACAGTGTTCACGCCAGCGCCGCAGTCGGTCTCCCTAGACTGCGATCGGAACGCGATTTAATGGCGGGTCCCACCTGGGGGATCCTCTTACCTCCTCTCTGTAGCAGCCACGTGAACCAGGGGAGCGTCTGTGACCGTGTGCCTATAGCCGTAGCATGTCTGCCGCAAGTACCCGGGAACAGGCCACAGGAGTATGCAACGCTGCTTGGGAGGTGACGGGGATGTAGCTCTGAATGTCACTCTGACATATAACAGTGCTGTGGCCCTTGAAGTCTTCTTAGAAAGCTTTTTCAGGGCTGCCCACCACAGCCCCCGTTAGGTGACCTGCTGCTACAGGCACAAACTCGAAACTGAGCTCACAGTGCCTGGGGCGGGGTTACAGAGGCCGCCCCAATGCATCCTGGGACAGCCTAAAGCTTTAGCCTGTTGGTGCCTCTGGATCAAGATCCACTCTACACCCCAATGTATTCCCTGTGGAAGTGTACCCTGCTGCAGAAATAGATTTTTTTTTTATCAATAAATCTTTGATGACTTTATGTATCACAAACACTGTTTATTAGACTTTTCACCAAAATATGAGGGCAGTTCAATAAGCAAGATAACAAGAACGCTCACGTAGAGAACACATTTTTGTGTAACCAGATCAAGTGCGCTCAACAGCAGCCCAATGGACAAGCAGGTGAAGTGGCTTCTACCCAAACCACTAAACAATACACAAACAAACACTTTATCCTTCGGCGCTTTTAGATCGGATGAATGACAGTTTCTAAACTCTGCCTCCTCAGGTGTTTCTCGAAAGCGGACAAATTCTCACAGCTTCTATATGCTCAAGAGATAAAGAAGAGGAAATCTCATAGTGTATCACCGTTCAATAATTTTCACACACAGCGTTAGTAATATAGCCTCCTACCGGATTTGGTGGTCTACTGACTAAGTAGACAATAACACTTTTACTGGAGCGGCTATAGCCTGTTATGAATCCCCTCCTTCCTTTAATATTCTTTCAATACTCCTTGTCACAACTGAGGGTCTGGGCTGACAGGAGGAAGCCTCAGTTGTAGGGGCTTGGATAAACTTAAACTTGGAAGGTTTATTCAGACCCCTGGACATGTAAGTGTAGTGGAGAAGGATCACCCGAAGGTGTGACCATGACAACCAGGGTTTAAAAGTCAATAAAAGTTTTATTAACAAACTCCGTATTTTGCACAGCAGTAAATAAAGAACAAGCAGTGATTAAATGGTACAGTTCCTGGATCACTAAGATCTTGTCTGGAGCCACAGAGCACTGGTAGGATATGGATCAGATGTTAAAGTCCCATAGATGGATTGTCCTTACCAGGCCTGTCTGTAGTAGTGAGGATAGCCGAGGAACACGTCAGCAGATGTAATTCTTGGAGCTGGATCACTGTAGCTGAAAGGACTGCTGTGAATGCTGGATGGAACCAGCCAGATGATGAAAACACGGAGTGGATGCTGGATGGAACCAGCCAGGTGATAGGATGAAGCTGGGGAATGTGGATACTGGAAAGATGAAAGGTGGTTACCAATGGTTTGTGGATACTGCTGGCATGGAGGTATCCGTTGGAACAACACCGGCACTTTAAGGAAGCTGGATACTGCTGGAAGCTGATCGCTGGAAGCAGATGGTTTGTAGCTGGAAGCTGGAGTAGACACGGAGGACTGCAGAGTCAGGCTGCACCGCAAGATGGAAAGCAGGTGCGGGTCACTTAGTGGCTGCTGGTAACAGGAGCTGGAAACCTGGAGAAACAATCACAGGAGAGAGAGACTGGAACAAGGTTTGACAACCAAAGCACTGACTACTTCCTGGCCCAGGCACAGGATATTTATACCTGCAGCAAAGCAGGCATTGGCTGGGCAATTATGCAGATTCCAGAAGCAGCAGATTGGTGGAAACTGAGGCATGTGATTGAAACCAACATGGCTGCGCCCATGTTTGCACTTGGAGGGAAAGTTAGTTTGAAAAACCATGTGGAGATTTGGCAGTAATGGCGGCGCAGACTGCGGAGGGCAGGAGACGTCACACTGGCAACCTGCACACTGGAACCACATGGATGACAGCGGAGATTGCGGCAGACATGAAACGCCACACTGACAATCAGTAATCCGGAATCACAGGAGCGGCGGCGGAGGCTGGAGACGCCAAACGTGATGCCGCTGTGACAGCGTCTCAGAGTGACAGGAGGGAAATGTATATCATGGACATCAGTAACACAGGTGAGATCCGGCCCTGGAACGCTGAGTCAGCCTCAGGAGACATCTAAATGGCAAATAATGGCGTCCAGATACCCGTATCGTGACACTCCTCCATTGCATATGGAATAAAAGAAAAGCTTCCAATAGTGTAATAAATTTAATAAAATCCCCCAAAAAAGAACACAGTGCAAATAGCAAATTATGGATGGACTCTCACCCGGTCATATGGTCTACCATGTAAAAAGTAGACATAAGCGTATTATTAAACAGTGTTACAGGCGTCCCCGAATCCCCACTGTACCATCTGACCTCTGGAGAGCTTCACCAAAACAGTCATCATCCAACGCGTTTCGATACCTAAGTATCTTCCTCAAGGCTTCTCTTGAGCAAACAGAAGCTGTGAGAATTTGTCCGCTTTGGAGAAACACCTGAGGAGGCAGAGTTTAGAAACTGTCATTCATCCGATCTAAAAGCGCCGAAGGATAAAGTGGTGATATTATTTGTTTGAAGAAAGCTCACGTGTTTAATGTTCTCGATTTCATTCTAATTTCTTGCCAGACCAGAGCAGGTAGAACCCTCATGACCATTAAACTGCACCTTATACATCAGTCTGACTGTCCCAGCATCAGTCGTTAAATGGTGGGGCTGGCGGAAACCTGGTCAAACATTGAGGTGCGTAGTGTTATCAGATTTTTGTGTCTACAGACCACATCAGCGGCTGAAATTCATCGTCCACTTGTCGATGTGTACGGTGATAACTTCACAGAAACAAGTTTGGGTTTTGTGCACCGATAATGAGCAGGATAGAGGTTCAAGATGAGCAGCGATTTAGTTGGCCAAACACGTCCGCTGCAGATGACCGTTTGTGCCGCATTGAAGTTCTGATTCAGAAGAGATGCATTTACATCTCTTTGGACCACTGAAGAACCACCTGGGTGGAAGACAATTTGCAACAGACTTAAGTTTAGCAAGCCATCACATCCTGGCTTCAGGTGGTTAACAGATTTCTTCTACGCTGGGATAAATGCCTTGGTGTACAGTTGGAACAAATGCTTAGACAATAATGGAGAATACTTGGAAAAATAATCTGTACCAAGGCCATACTTTTGATTATACAGTATGTGTATGTACATGTTGAATATATTTATGCAATAAAAGAGTCTTGTTACCTTATTTATTGAGCTAACCTTATAATTTCTGGAACATCCAAATTATCTGCAGTAAAAACAGCTAAATCTTACTTGATTTTACTCTATTCACTCTGAGTATTCATTAGCAGAATACAGGAACACCTGGGGAGTGCTGAAGAGTTCCTTTTCACAATCCAAGTCAAACTGTGAGTGACCTGGTGCATTAAACACTAAATGATGGGTTTGCTGTGGTTTACAAACTGAGGCCTGGGGCCAAATGTAATAGAGTGAGAGTTTCAGAAAGTGAGAGTTTTGGTAAGGGTTTGCAGGTTTTTTTTTTTTTTTTTAAAGTGGAAATCATTTACACTGCAAAAGCAGGTTGATCTTGCTGTGTAAAAGATTGCCACTTTTAAAAAAAGCTGCAAAACCTTACCAAATCTCTCACTTTTTGAAACTATCACTCTATTACATTTGGCCCTGTTGCGGATTGTCTGTTGATTCTAACTAGGGAAGCCAAACCCGGGTGTAGTACTGCTTACTGACGCCGGGATCCCGGCAGCATACCGACGCGGGGATCCCGACGGGGAGGGGCGAGTGCTGCAAGCCCCTTGCGGGCTCGCTGCGCTCGCCACGCTGCGAGCTCGGTCGTGACCTGCGGTCGCCACGGGTCCTATTCCCACTCTATGGGTGTCGTGGACACCCACGAGTGGAACTAGTCCCTGTTGGTCGGCATGCTGACCATCGGGATAGTGAGCCGTCGGGCTGGTGGAGGAGGTCATGTGACTCGGTCAGCTGATCGGCGGTCAAATGAATACCACCCGCCAAACCCACCCCATTTAGTAACCCCAGTATTTGGAATTGAAAAAAAATTCAATTAATCTGTCCTTTTTCTAGGGTGCTACAGTCATTATAAATAAATAAATAAAAAAAATCACACACAAATCCCAGGCACTTAAGCTGGGAGCTAAATTCTCACAAATAAATTAATAACCCCCATTGTCCCTCATAGAAACAAAGCCACAGTCATTGCCGCCACAGGAATAAAATAAAACCCAAATTCATGATTCCTTGCCCCAGAACCCACTGAACAATGACCCTGACCTCACCCATCAGATGTCTCACTGTGTCACTTCAACTTGCCTACCTCAAACGCAAATAACTTAAATCACTAGTACTATAGGGGGTCCTTTCGACCTGATCGCACGCTAGCTATTTTTTGCAGCGCTACGATCAGGTCAAAACTCGGCAAAACTGCGCATGCATATGCACCGCAATGCGCAGGCGCGTCATACGGGTACAAAGTGGATCGGTGCTGGGCGATGGATTTAACAAAGGATCCATTCACACAGCCAATCGCAAGATTGACAGGAAGAAGGCATTTATGGGCGTCAACTGACCGTTTCAGGGAGTGGTTGGAAAAACGCAGGCATGTCCATGCGTTTGCAGGGTGGGTGTCTGAAGTCAATTCCGGGACCGCACAGGCTGAAGTGATCACAGCGGCTGAGTAAGTTCAGACCTACTCAGAAACTGCACAAACTATTTTTGTAACGCTCGGCTGCACAAGCGTTCGCACACTTGCAAAGCGAAAATACACTCCTCCATATGCGGCGACTATCTGATCGCAGCGCTGAAAAAATAGCTAGCGAGTGATCAACTCGGAATTACCTCCATTGTCTGCAGTACCTGATTCATGATTGCAAAAAAGCAAGCAACTGGCCAAAACCATATTTCACCGCAGGTGGGACAAATGTAATATGTGTTAAGAGATTTAGAGTTGGGTGGGGTGTATTCAAATTGGAATTCAAATTGCAGTGTAAAATAAAGCTCTCTAACATTTGTTGGCTACATGCAAAAGCGACAGTATTTACCCTGCACAGAAAAAATATAAACGTATTTGCTTTCCATGCATGACAGCATGGTTTGTTCCAAACATGTTACTTGCTTTTTCTTAATTTTTTTTTTTTCGTGTGCTTTACTTACAAACAAGACCAGAGTGCACTGTGTGAGCTGGACTGGCGGAAAACAAAATCATGTTGCCACATACTGTAGCTGTTCCCGAGATTGGCTTCCCTGGTTACAACCCCATAGTACAGCATTTACTACAGGTCAATTTAACCTTCTAAAAAGAACCCACTGCCGAGCATTGCAGGTTTTTAAACCTTTATCCTTCAAAAATGTGCTGCAGTTTTCAAGCAAGGGATTTGTGCAGACTTCTATTCTTAAACAAAAACAACATTCGTCAACAAGCATCAGTTTGTTAACCAACCCTAGGAAAGGTTAGGCTAGCAGTTTAAAAATCAGGGAGACAAAGTGCGTTCCCATCCCCCGACCACTAACCAGAATTAGACTTTACCAGACAGGACTGGTGAAACCATAGACGCCAGCATTGGCTTAACCAGCACCAGATCATCTGGCATCTGGGGTGGCTTCTTCAGGACGGGCTCCATCCTGGATATAACCAGACCTAGTGCCAAAAGCATACCTCCCAACTGTCCCGCTTTCAGCGGGACAGTCCCGCTATTCGGACCCTGTCCCGCTGTCCCACCCGCGGGCAGCAGTGTCCCGCGGGTGGGGGGGGCAGTTGGGGGGAGGCTTTGATCACCCACTGCTCTGCTCTGCAAAGCAGCCGGTGATCACAGAATACATGCTGTGCGCACGCGCACGGCATGTATTCAAAGCTAGGAGGGGAGCGGCGGCTGCCCAGCTGCTCGGGGAGCACTGGGCACGCCCCCCAAAGGCAGAAAAATGGGCCGTTTGACGAGGCCACGCCCCCTTTTCGGGTCGGCGCGTGGCTTCGCAGCGCGAGAATCCCTATTTCATCCAACCAAAAGTTGGGAGGTATGCAAAAGAACTAGGGCTATTACCACACCTCAAGACGAGTGGGGTTTATGGTGATATTGTTCTTTACTGGTGCGCTACAGGTCCCAGTACGCAAAGTCACTTGAAGAACTGACTGCATTACATGGGCTACCTCCCTGCTTGGCTGGACTGCCTTAGACAGGCTTACCATACCTCCCAACATGACCCTCTCCAGGAGGGACAGAATGCTCTGCTCCTGGACTTCCCCTCTTAATGTATGATTGCCATCACCTGTGCTGAAACACCATTCTTATCCATTAATCTGTTCAGAACAGGTGCTGGCAACCTTAAATTAGGAGAAAAGTCCAGAAGCAGAGCATTGTGTCCCTCCTGGAGAGGGTCATGTTGGGAGGTATGGGTTTACTCATATGCATGGCCAACTGCTGAGTGGCCAAGATTTGTCACAATAGGCTACTTAACATCAGTCCTATCTGTTTAATCATACAAGTTACAGTTAGCACCGTCAAATGAGTGGACAGAAAACATTTGTTTGTTTTAGCTTTATTGCCACCAGTGGGTGTTGGGCAATGGGTGGGGTTTTAATCAGTGAACCTATACCTTACACATGTTAATGTTAGTTCATATTAGAGTATAGCTGGCTGATTAAGCCTGGCTAATTGATCCAGGGTGTAGGACTCTAAGTGAGTAGGCTCAAAGGGAGAAGATATATAATTTTAATATCAAAGCCTGGACGTAAAACTGAAAGAAAACCTCAAACAGATGAACTACTTATCAATATCAACTGTATATGCTAATTTATTACCCCCCAACTTTCACTCTGTGAAAACTATGCAACCCATTTGCATAAATGAACATATGTAAGATCAAGTTTCCATCCATAATCAGGATCACAAAGATCTTCTTAGGAACAATTGAGTGTTCATCTTCTTATCACACCTAACAACTCCTGTGTAACCTGGACAATAAGCACTGTATGTCCATGTTTTTATAATGCACTTACAACTTTTTTTTTTTTTAAAGTCTATTTAGTACTTTATTAAAACAATATAATCTGGATAATATAATAAAAGAATCACATATAATGATTAAACTGAACAAAGGATACAATCCAAGGTGTAAAAAACAGACCACCAATGACAACAAAAACCATCATTTATATATGAACTATTTCAAACTTGGCTGCAATCAAATGGTCTTAAATAATTATACAGAAATAAAAGTCTTTTACAAAAAACTTGGTTTATATTTAAAATATTACAGGCATCCTGGAAAATAGAATGATTTAATTCATAGGTATAGTGGGTATCTTACCCCTTTTGTAAGGTGATCCGTAAAAAAATTACCACAAGCTCTGATGGTTTTAATGATAATTTTTATTGTCACCAACAATCTGTCCCCCATACCCTGGACCACATCCCCCACCCAGTTTCTTTTTTTTTTTTGAATAGAGTAATTTTTATTCAACAGCATAAATAATGATACAGACATTTCAGTGTACACTGGGAAGCACATTCGTTATTGCACGTTATTCTGAACCATACTTGTCTCCATGAATATACATATACAGAAGACATTCCCTGTATTGCTGTTCTCGTGTATTCTTCCCACAAAATACATAGTGTCTGAAGTCCGTAAACAGATCATAATTCACATACTTAACATTTTAGATATTTTCTCCCCAAACCTTTATTGTAATTACCCCGTCTAGTAGGCCGTGTATAGCCCAGAACCCCTCTACCCCAAAACAAAACCCCCTGAAACAAACTCAAACCTAGTCAACCCATGGTGTGTAAGGTGCGGTGTGGCAGCTAGATAGTTAACAAACTACGTTTAAGGAGAGATAAAGGTCCGGCCCAGCGCCCCCGGGCCCAAATAACGCACCGCAGCGACAGCCGGTGTCCTCTAAATCTGAAGGGCAAGGGATGAGTACGTGGAATTGATCCAAGGAGACCATATCTTCTCGTATTTGGTAAGGGCATTATATTTCATATATACATAGCGTTCTTTTAATAGGGTATCGTTTACCAAACCTTTGAAAGCAGGTATCGTGGGAGGGTGCGGGGCCATCCATGTCCGCGCAATACACACCTTAGCAAGAGCGCACATACTGCGGGCATATATGCCCTCCCAACAAGACCCAGAGTCAGGATTGCCCACCCCCAAAATACAAAATCAGCAAGCCTCTCGGTATCCCCGTATGTTCCAGAATCGACCCGACCCCAGCCCAGAACGTCTGCAGCAACGGGCATTCCCATGCAAGGTGCCAGAAGGTGCCTCCGGCAGCCCCGCACTTAGGACAAACATCAACGCTATCGGTCCTAAATCTGGCCAGCCTGCTTGGCGTCACATATGATCTATGCAGAATGAAAAGCTGTATCTGTTGAAACTGCAGCGATTTGGTGACCTGGCTCGGGTTACCCAGAGCGCCCTCCCAATCCTCCCCGTCAATGGGACCCAAGTCGCACTCCCAGCTCTCCCGAAGATTCGAGAGCGGGTCTGCATGTAGTGTTTGAAGAAGGTACGAGTAGGTGAAGGAGATCACCTTGACTCGACCCAGTGAGTGTAGAAATGTTTTTATGGGGAAGGGGAGGAGCGCCGGGGGAGAATCTCCGAACTGCGCCTGCAAGGCGTGCCTGAGCTGTAAGAATCTGTAAAAGTGAGAGTTCGGAAGTCCAAACTCCTCCTTTAAATTGCTGAAATGATTTCAATGAACCATCGCTATATAGTTGAGACATTGAAATTATCGAATACGGAGCCCACACCTCCCTGCCCTCTAGAGACCCCAGTTCACTGAGCAATGTGGAGTGCCATAGGGGAGTATCCGGGTCCATACCCACGTACCCAAGCAGGCCCCTCAAAGCTAGCCATATCTTCATAGCCTGAAAGACAATAGGAGGTGAGAATCTAGAAGGGTTTCCCTCAACCAGGACCTGCGCCGGGGAAAGATCCGGGTAATAGCACCTAAGGAACGCCCAGCCTAGTCCAGCCCCCTCCCCTCCTCGGAGCCAAATACCGATATGTGATAACTGAGCAGCGTAGTAATACAATTGGTAGTGGGGCAAGGCCAAGCCGCCGTCCCTTTTTTGTCTGGTAAGGGTGGATAATTTTATTCTAGATCTTTTATTGGCCCATATCAAGGACGTTATGACACTATTTAATTTCCTGAAGAAGGCTGGAAAGATGTATACAGGGGACTGCAAGAGGACATACAGTAGTTTAGGCAAAACTACCATTTTAATGAGGCCGACCCTGCCCGTCATTGTCAGCGGAAGCTTACACCAAGCTCTCGACTTGCGCACAAACGTCTGTACAAGAGGATCAAGGTTTAAGGGCACAAAGTCTGATGGGTTGTTAGTAACTAGGATCCCGAGGTACTTAAACTGGACTGTCCAACACAGTGGTAGGGATATTTTCGGAACCTGGGGGGGGGGGGGGGGGGGGGAGCCTATACTGGCATAATAAATGATTTGGACCAGTTTATGCGGAGACCTGAAAACCCACCAAAGATCTCTATGACCCGCAACACAGTGGGCATATCCACCGCGTAGTCTCGGAGGAATAACAACAAGTCATCCGCATAAAGGGCTATTTTGTCAGTGCATGAACCCGTATCAATTCCCCCAATGTCCGGGTGACCTAATCAAACAAGCCAGGGGCTCGATGGCTATGGCAAACAGGGCAGGAGAGAGGGGGCAACCCTGTCTGGTGCCCCGTGTCAAAGGGAAGGAGGAGGAGATGTAGCCGTTCACCAGGACCCTGGCACGTGGATCTTGGTATAACAATTTGATCCATTGAATAAAGTTAGGGCCAAAGCCCATGTTCCTCATGACTCCCCACAGGTAGGGCCACTCAACGCTGTCGAATGCCTTGGCCGCATCCAATGAGACCACAGCCACGTCCGAGGGGAAGTCATGAGGAGCCTGCAGAATAGTGTACAGCCTGCGCAAATTAATGGATGTAGATTTCCCAGGCATGAAGCCGGTTTGATCCGGATGAATTATAGATTCAATTACTAGGTTGAGCCGGACCGCGAGAATTTTCTCCAGGATCTTGGCATTGGTGGGAATGAGGGAGATCGGCCTGTAAGACTCCAAAAGTTTAGGGTCCTTACCAGGTTTTTGGAGCATTATAAGAATAGCCTCGGACATTGAGGGAGGAAGGCAGTTAGCGGCAAACATATCAACATACGTGTCAAGCAGCTGAGGACCAAAGAACTTAATGTACTGCTTATACAGTTCCGTGGGAATACCGTCACTACCCGGGGATTTACCATTAGGAGATACCTCCACCGCCGACGTCACCTCCTCCAGGGTCAGAGGCGCGTCCAAGGCGTCCCTAGCCTCAGGGGAAAGTTTAGAAAGGGGTATATTTGTCAGGTACAGGTATAAGTCCTCCATGGAGCATGTCAGCCGACTATCATAGACCTCCCTAAAGTAAAGGAGGAACATCTGTGTAATGTCAGGGGTGTTATCTACCGTGGAGCCGTCGGGGCCAAGCAGCTGCGCTATCGTGGTCCCAGGTCGGTCGTAGTGCACTAAATGGGCCAGCAAACTACCTGGTCTGTCCGCCTGCATGTATATATTAGTGGCCCTAAACAAGAGGGAGCATGCATTTTTGTCTGAAAGGTGAGCCAGCCAGGCCTCCTGAGCTATCAGCCAGCGGGCCTTCAGCGCAGGGGTACCCTCGGTCAGGTATCGTGTCTCCAGGTCCCTACACTCAGTCTCAAGCTGTCTTTCCGTCGCCCTGCGAGCTACCTTGCAGGCAGCAATTTTGCCAATCAATGTACCGCGCAAATACGCCTTGAATGCATCCCAAACAACCGGGACCGGGGCCGTGCCAACATTATCCGCAAAAAATCCCTCCCATGTGGGCGCTAAATCCGGGCAATCGCCCATCTGGGCCAACCAAGATGGGTGCAACCTCCAATATGACTGTCCCCTCTGACAGTCCCCATCCAAGGACAGCACCAGGGGTGAATGGTCGGACACCCCCCGTGCCTCGTAATGAACATCCGCCACGCCAGGCAAAAGTTCAGGCGAGACATGGGCCAGGTCGATTCTGGAAAAGGAGCCATATGTACCAGAAAAACAGGAGTATTGCCGAAGCGTAGGATACCGAGTCCTCCAGACATCTACCCACTGCATACTATCCAGGAAATCTGCAAATTTAGATCTAGATGAAATCGAGTCGCCCCCCGCCCCTTGATCCCGAGGAGTCTTCCATCTGTCCAAGGAGGCATCCAACACATTGTTGAAGTCCCCCAGGCAGATAACAGGGGTGTGGGGGGAGGAAGCAACAAATGAGGCGGCCTTCTGCAGGACATCATATGAAAACAGGGGGGGAACATACACAGACAATAGGAAAAAATTACGTGAATACAGTTTACATTCTAGGAACACATATCTACCATATGGATCTGTATTTAGCCTGATCATCTCAAACTGTACTGTCCTCTTTATCATTACCGACACCCCTCGGGAATAAGAGGAGTGCGAGGAATAATACGCCCACCCCACCCAAGGCCTGCGGAGCGACAACAGCCTATTCCCCTCCAAATGAGTTTCGCTCAGACAAATGATATCCGGGCCATATTTCTTGATCATTTTAAATACGAAGGATCGCTTAACTTTGTTGTTGATGCCCCGGACATTCCACGCCAAGATTTTTAAGGGAGGCATGTCGGCCAAGGTATCAACAGGGGCACAGCACTCCTAGACACCAGAAGGCAGAGAGGAAATACCATCGTCGATGCCTTCCGGGCAACCGCCCGTCCACCCAGTGCTCCGCTCACGTATTCATATCGTCCGCAGGCCCCGGACCCCGAGCCGAACCCCATAAAACAGTGCAACCCCACCGCACCCTCTGATTGACAAATATATAGACTTCATGAGTTCAAAACACATAACAAAAAAACTGCTGAGAGGCCAACAGCGGCCCCCAAACATCCCCCCACCCCGTATACCTCCCCGAACTGTGGCATACCCATATCCCTAACCGAACTCTAGCCCTGGAGATCCCAAAGCCTACGGCAACACTGTACCAGGCGTACAGATCAAAAACAACCCCAATACAAAAACCTGTATACTTTTATATCACTTCTCAGCAAAGTCCAGAACCACTAAACGAGAGGAAGCTCCCTGGACTTATACTTGCGGATTGTAGGCCCATAGAGGAGGGCGACCCGGTGTCAGTCTGGAGCCAGCTGGCGGACCCCAGGGGCATATCTGTCCAACCAGGAAGCCGCCTCCCTTGGCGAGCTGAAGAATTTGGTCTCCCCGTCTGCCACCACACGCAACCTGGAGGGGAACAGCATCGAGTAGGGTAGATTCAGGTCACGAAGACGTCGCTTAATGGGAAGAAACTGGGCCCGGTCCTTTTGAACGTCCGCTGCAAAGTCCGGAAATGCCGACACCCGGATTCCATTCCGGAGCAGGGGGCCCTTCACGCGTCCCAGGCGCAGAACAGAGTCCCGATCCTTATAGTGCAGGAATTTTGCTATAAACGTTCGTGGCGGGGTGCCTGGGGGCAAAGGCCAGAAGGGCACTCGATGAGCCCGCTCCACTGCAAACTGGGAGGTAAAGGATTCAGCGCCATATGCCTTTTTTAGCCAGGACTCCAGGAAATCTTCGGGGTGTGCCCCCTCTTCCTTTTCAGGTAGGCCCACGAATCTCACATTATTTCTGCGGAGTCTGCCCTCCATGTCCAGGAGTTTAGTTTGCAATGTCGTGACTTGTTGTGTAACTGCAGACACCGAACGTTGTAAAGGGCCGCTGAGATCCTCCAGCTTGGAGAACCTCGTCTCAGTTTCGCCCACCCTCTCCCGTACTCGCTGGACATCCTGTTGCAGCAGTGATAAATCACACTGCACCTTCTCCATTTTGTCCGACAGGCGTTGTTCACTGGCCGCAATGGCCTCCAAGACCTGCTGGATGGAAGGATCAGATGGCTGTGCATTCACCCCTGAGTCGGCCCCGGCCGAGGGATCCATTCTGGCAGGGGGGGAGGGCTTAGGAGATGACTGCGTCGGCTGGGTTGCAGGCTGTCGAGCAAACTTCTCCAATTTAGCCGCGGCCGCACTCTGGCCGCCCCTCACCATCGTATCAAGGCCCAGCAATGCTCAGAGTCACGATTTTCAGTGTCAAGAAGTATAGCAGTGGGTGGTGAATGCAGTATCAACAGCACGCCAGGGACCAGGATAACCAGCTGTTATATTGAAGGGAGAAGGGGGGACCAGAGGGGTCCAGTGGTATATATATGTCCAGTGTATGGTATTCCAAAAGCAAAAGGCAGGGCAGCTGGGACCAGTTCAAATCATCCAGCCCAATACAATCTGCACATACACTGCACTGTGCAGTGAGGAGAGACACAGGAAGCTGCAGATAAAATGGCCGCCCAGCACACTGATTCCCCCTTCTTCACTCCCTGCACAAGCCTTCAGGGGAGCAGGATCATGTCAGTGTGGAGCCCTGGGGGTGCAGGAGTGGGGTGCCGCTTCCCTCCGGTGCCTCAGGCCGCTGTGGCCACCTCGGGAGCGCGATCGCGCACACACGCCCGGCGGAGCTCCAAAACTGAGGCCGGGGACTGGATTGCGGCCTAGGCCCGGAGTCCAGGCGGCCGCTGGCGTAAGCCGGGAGCGCTCGCACGGGGCTATAAACGGTGCCTGCCGCTTCCCCAGTGCCGCCAAACAGGAGAGGAGTCCAGGGGAGACCACAGAAAGAGCCCCAGGATAATATCAGGATCAATGTCCTCCTCGATCCTGCTGCCTAGTCCCTTGCCGCCGTGGCCACGCCCCACGCACTTACAACTTTTAATTTCTCCTTCAGTTACTTGTATGCTTACTTGCAGTATTCACAAACATCTTCATGCACATGCTGATTCTATATCTTTTTGTCTTTACACACCTGCAAACCCAGTACAAATTACCTTTGCTTCTTGCTAACCCTCTAATGTTTAATGTTCTCTCATTTCTAACACCTCCTTCTACTTCAATTTCTGCAACCACATAAACTTTCTGCTGTAACCAAATTACTACCACTGAACACTTCCAACAGTGTACTTTCACCTGTATTTCTGCTATCCTACTGCTCTGTTCATCTTACATCCACCACTCCTATTTCCAAATTTATGATACTATTTACCTCTTCCACACTACAGCATGTCTAGCCTGTCACTATCACCCCCCAACACTCCTCGTCTGCCCTACCCTTTTCTCTGTCCCCAGCTCCCACCTCTATCCTTCTCCCCTACTCTCCTACATTTCCTCCTCTCTCCCCCTCCTTTGTCTCCCATACACTACACTGCCTCACTTCTACTCCTCCACTGATACCCCACTGTCATTCACTTCTACCCTACCTTGGGCCCAATCGACCACCACTCTGCCTGCTCCCTCCCTCCTCTACCTACTTCACCTCATACCACACTTTACTCCCTCCTCCATGCTCAACTGCTGCAGCGTCCCTTCCTAGCCCAGGAGCCAGCACCCTCACTACACTCTCTGTATCCCTGTCTTCTAAATCCATCTCACCTCGTTGCTACAGCAACCCTGATAATCTCATTCACATCACTCCCTTAGACTTTCTCCTGTGCCCTCTGGAATGCCAGATCTGTCTGTAACAACTGGTCCCCACCCATGACCTTTTCATCTCAAATTCCTTGCATCTCCTAGCCATCACTGAAACCTGAATTACTCCCTCTGACACAGTTTCTCCTGCTGCTCTCTCTGCTGGGGGTCTCACATTCTCACACCCCCCCGACCTGGGGGTCGCCACGGTGGTGGTGTTGGGCTCCTACTACCCTCTAGCTACTTATACCAACTCATACCACCAGAACCATCCCTTACATTCTCTACATTTGAGGTCCATGCCATACGCCTCTTCCAACCTGTTCATCTTCGAGTAGCTGTCATTTACCGCCCCCCTGGCATGCCCTCCAAATTCCTTGACAACTTTGCTTCCTGGCTGCCTCACTTCCTCTCTTCTGAGATTCCCTCCATTATCCCAGTGATTTCAATATCCCAATCGATAACCCCACAAAATCACCGGCCTCTAAACTCCTTAACCTCACCTCTACTCTTGGTCTCTCCCAGTGGACCTCCTCCCCCTCACGTGTGAGTGGAAGCTCACTGGATCTGGTTTTCACTCACCGCTATGATCTTTCTGATTTCACTAACTCCCTGTTCCCCCTCTCTTATCATCACCTGCTCACTTTTAACCTATCTCTATCTGCTTGTCCATCTTTTCCACCTAAGATTACCATCACTAAGCGTAACATTGAGGCTATTGACACCACTTCCCTATCTTCCCTGTTTGACTCACTGCTCTCTCCTATTCTCTCTTTCCTGCCCTGAACAAGCTACTTCCCTTTACAATGCATCTATTACCTCTGCTCTTGACTGTCACCCCACCAACCACTATTCACCATTGCAGATCGACACCTCAACCCTGGCACACCAAATGCACCAGATATCTGCAAAAATGCTCACGTACCGCTGAGCAACAGTGGAGTAAATCCCGCTCCAAGTCCGACTTTCTCCACTACAAATTTATGCTCTCATCCTACTTTGCTACCCTTACCCTCTCTAAACAATTTTACTTCAAAAACATCATCTCCTCCCAATCCTCAAACCCACGGCGCCTCTTTGCCACTGTCAACTCGCTCCTCTGCCCACCCCCGCCTCCCCTCTTCACCTTCTACTCTTGACTTTGCCACCTACTTCACATCCAAAATTGACTCCATTCATCAGGACATAACATCCCACCAGAACCTGAGCAACCCCGCTCCTCCATTTTCCAACCCTCCCTCTCCTTCCTACCAACTCTGACATCTTTCTTCCCTGTATCTGGAGAGGAAGTCATGGTCCTCACCCCCCTCCACCTCTCCACTTGACCCTATTCCCTTCTGCCTTCTCTGCTTCCTCTCTTCTTCTTGTCTCCCCTATTCTTATAAAACCCTACCCTTGATCCAACTAATCTCTCCAACTACCGACCCATCTCTCTTCTCCCTTTTGCCTCCAAACTCCTTGAGCGTATTGTCTACAACCACCTTGCTGTCTTTCTTTCTTCCCACTCACTGCTTGACCCTTTCCAGTCTGGTTTCTGTTCTCAGCACTGAAACTGCCCTCACAAAAGTCTGCAATGACCTCCTTGCTGCAAAATCCAAGGGCCACTACGCTTATTTTCCTTGACCTCTCTGCTGCTTTTGACACTGTAGACCACCCTCTTCTCCTGCAAATCCTTTACTCCCTTGGTTTGCGTGATACTGTCTCTCCTGGCTGTCCTCCGACCTTTCTGACCGTTCCTTCTCGGTCTCCTCTCATGACTCCACCTCCCCCCCACTTCCTCTACCAGTAGGTGTCCCCCAAGGTTCTGTTCTTCGGCCTCTTCTTTTCTCGCTCTACACATCCTCATTAGGTGAGCTCATTAGCTCTTTTGACTTAAAATATCAGCTCTACGCTGATGATACTCAAATCTACCTTTCCTCCCCTGACCTCTCCCCTGCTCTCCTCACTCGTATCTCCAACTGTCTCTCTGCTATCTCCTCCTGGATGTCCCAGCGCTGTCTTATACTTAACATGTCTAAGACTGAGCTGATCATCTTCCCTCCCCTCCCACATTTTCATTATCCATTGATAGCACAACTATCTCCTCTAGCCCTCAAGTGCGATGTCTTGGAGTAATCCTTGACTCCTCCCTCTCCTTCAAACCATACATTCAGTACATCTCTAAAACCTGCCAATTCCACCTCAAAAACATCTCCAGGATCAGACCCTTTCTCACCCAGGATGCTACTAAGACCCTCATTCAGTCACTGGTCATCTCCAGATTAGACTACTGCAATCTCCTCCTATCTGGCCTCCCTCAACAATGCCTCTCTCCACTTCAATCTATCCTCAATGCTGCTGCCCGTCTCATCTTCCTCACCAAACGTACTACATCCATATCCCCTCTCTTGCAGGACCTTCACTGGCTACCCTTCCCATTCAGAATCCAATTCAAGCTTCTCACACTAACCTAACAAAGCCCTCACCCACTCTTCGCCCTCTTACATCTCTGACCTTATCTCTCTTTACATTCCCACCCGTCCCCTTCACTCTGCTAATGGACGCCGTCTCTCCTGCCAACTAATTACCTCCTCCCAATCCTACCTTCAAGATTTTGCACGTGCTGCTCCCTATCTTTGGAGTGCTCTACCTCTCCCCATCCGACTCTCCACAAAACTTCAAACGGGCTCTCGACCGACTTCTTCACCAAACCCAGTCAATTCTCCTCCTAACCCTCTTGTTTATGCTCACTGTCTACCCTGTCTGTGTCACTCTGGTCTGTTAGCCCCTCACCTTTTAGATTGTAAGCTCGCAAGAGCATGAACTTTTTTCCTCATGTGCCTTTTCTTACTTACACTATCTTATACTGCATACTCCCTTTGACGGCACCTAACCACGGGTTTTCTATACCTATCCTGTTTTGTCCTGTACTGTAAGTGCTGTTTTCTTGTTTGCTCATTTTATTATGTACTGTGTAATGGGCGCTGCGGATCCCTTGTGGCGCCATATAAAGGATAATAATAATAATAATGGTCAGATACAGTCATCTTACTGGATTTACCAGTCAGCCCAATTAATTTACCAATAATTCCTGAATGTTTTCAGGTGCATACATTATGCAGCCATTTAATACTCAAGGGACCTAATTTAATAGTGCAATGGGCATTTTTTTTATACAGTATTTCACATTTGCAAGACATATGTTGTATTTTGGAACACATCATGAACCTTCAAATGAAACTGGTTGATTTTACAAAGTGGTTTTTTGGCTTACCTGTAAAATCCTTTTTTTCTGAGACCAAACTTACAGGACTGACTAGGTTTGGATTTAGCCGGTTATGCTGGCCATACACTTGTGCGATGCCCCGGGAAGAGACATCGCGGGGCATGAAATCGCACCTGAACTGCCAAAATGATTACAGATAGATCGCATGGTAATCACGCGATGGGCACATCCCCGCCGAGTCGGTGGGTGCCCATTGCAGTGCGATATATCTCATGTGGGCTTAAAACCACATGCGATCGCACTGCGATGCGAGAAATATTAAGTGCAGCACATAATATCTTGAGACACGATATTCGACCGGCGTGCCCACGCATCGCATCTCAAGGTACCTAAAATGTGCATACAATTCTTCGATTTCTCTCACAGATGTGGTCGAAATCGAAGGATAGCATCGATTATCTCATAAGTGTATGGGCACCATAAGCGAGATGAGCTCTGCATACGTGAAGTGAACTGGACTCGTAACTTTCCCTGTGGACAAAAAGTACGAAAGGACTGCTTAGACTTTGGCACTGAAGAAAGCAAAAAGGCTGTTTTGGATGCTGCAACGGTAGCCACAATCTTAGCCAGTTCAGTCCCAAAAATGACCTCTCCTAAAAATGTCAGGGCCTCTAAAGCTTTTTAAGATTCACTATCCGTGTGCCAGGAACACAACCACAGGGCTTGTCTGGCCGCTACTGACAAGGCTGAAATCTTAGAGGCAAAGGCTCCCAACTCTAGAGTCGCTTATCCCAAATATGTGGCCCACTCTTTAATTAAAGACTATGGAGATAAGGTTCAACTTCTGAATCTTCATCCAAAGCGTTCGCACAGGACCAGATTCCCTTGTATACACAGGTTGAAGCAAAGGCCAAACGGATAGCTGTTCCAGCATTAAAATATATAGTTTCTCTTACGTCTTAGAGGATGCTGGGGACTCCGTAAGGCATAGTTGCCGACTTTTGGGCTGCTCTCTCCGGGAGAGAGCAGCCAGTCGGCTCAGTGAGGAGGGAGGCGGGCCGGAGGCGGCGGGCCAAAGGAGGGACAGGGGCGTGGTTGCTGGATCGCGTCATGCAAGCCACGCCCCCCACTGTGTAATGCCGCAATTAAGGGCATTATACAGTTGGGGGGAGTGGCTTGCATGACGCGATTCAACAAGAATCGCGTCATCGCCTGCCCGGACCGCCCACTTCACTCGCTAAGTGGGCAGCCGGGCAGGGGGGGACCCCTGTAATCGGGAGACTTGCCTGCTCTTCCGACGGGCCGGGAGGGTCACCCGATTTTCGGGAGCCTTCCGGCCATTCCGGGAGGGTAGGCAAGTATGCCGTAAGGACTAAGGGGATAGACGGGCTCCGCAGGAGACATAGGCACTTTAAGAAAGACTTTAGATCTGGTGTGCACTGGCTCCTCCCTCTATGCCCCTCCTCCAGACCTCAGTTAGTTTGATACTGTGCCCAGTGGAGAATGGGTGCTTTTCAGAGAGCTATCCTGAGCTTTCTGACAGAAAGTATATGTGTTCGTTTTTTTATTTTCAGGGAGCCTGCTGGCAACAGACTCCCTGCATTGAGGGACTGAGGGGAGAGAAGCAGACCTACTTCTCTGAGTTTCAAGGCTCTGCTTCTTAGGCTACTGGACACCATTAGCTCCAGAGGGAGTCAGAACACAGGTCTCACCCTGGAGTTCGTCCCGGAGCCGCGCCGCCGTCCTCCTCACAGAGCCGGAAGATAGAAGCCGGATGAGTATGAGAAGAAAAGAAGACTTCAGAGGCGGCAGAAGACTTCATAATCTTCACTGAGGTAACGCACAGCATTGCAGCTGTGCGCCATTGCTCCCACACACCTCACACACGGCAGTCACTGTAAGGGTGCAGGGGGGGGGCGCCTGGGCAGCAATATAAACCTCATTTCTGGCAAAAGAGATATATATATATACAGCTAGGCACTGTATATATAAAGTGCCCCCACCAGTTTTTATTATATTTAAGTGGGACAGAAGCCCTCCGCCGAGGGGGCGGGGCTTCTCCCTCAGCACTCACCAGCGCCATTTTCTCCACAGCACAGCTGAGAGGAAGCTCCCCGGACTCTCCCCTGCTTATCCATGGTAAAGGGGGTTTCAGAGAAGAGGGGGGGGGGGGGGCACATAATTGGCAGCAAATAAAAGTATTACAGCGCTACTGGGTAAACACATTGTGTGTTTTTTCCTGGGTTATTAGCGCTGGGTGTGCGCTGGCATACTCTCTCTCGGTCTCTCCAAAGGGCCTTGTAGGGGAACTGTTTTCAGATAAGAGGATTCCCTGAGTGTGTGGTGTGTCGGTACATGTGTGTCGACATGTCTGAGGTAAAA
The DNA here is from genome assembly GCF_028390025.1 of Pseudophryne corroboree. Taxonomy (NCBI): domain Eukaryota; kingdom Metazoa; phylum Chordata; class Amphibia; order Anura; family Myobatrachidae; genus Pseudophryne; species Pseudophryne corroboree. The sequence goes on along the minus strand of NC_086453.1, from coordinate 185,554,290 downwards.
GGCTCTTCTAAGGAGGAGATGGAGCAAGTGTGTGTGTGGTGTCTCCGTCGACAACGCCGACACCTGACTGGATATGTGGAATTAAGTGCTGAGGTAAATTTATTGCACAAAAGATTAGAGAACAGACAGGGAATCTACCCATGTCTGTCCCTATGTCGCAGGGACCTTCAGAGTCTCAAAACGCCCACTATCCAAAATAATAGACACGGATACCGACACGGAGTCTGACTCCAGTGTCGACTACGATGATGCAAAGTTACAGCCAAAACTGGCAGAAAAGTATTCAATATATGATTATTGTAATAAAAGATGTTTTGCATATCACTGATGACCCATCTGTCCCTGACACGAGGGTACACATGGTTAAGGGGAAGAAAGCTGAGATAACATTTCCCCCCTCTCATGAACCAAATGAATTCTGTGAAAAAGAGAGGGAATCTCCGGACAAGAAACTGCAGTTTCCCAAAAGAATTCTCATGGCGTATCCTTTCCCTGCTAGGGCCAGGATACGATGGGAATCCTCCCCTAGGGTGGATAAGGCGTTGACACGTTTACCCAAAAGGTAGCGCTGACATACCAAGATACAGCTACCCTCAGGGATCCTGCAGATAGCATGCAGAAAAGTACTTTGAAGTCCATTTATACACATTCTGATACACTACTCAGACCGGCGATTGTGTCGGCATGGGTTTATAGCGCTGTAGCAGCGTGGACAAATACCTTATCAGCGGAGATTGAAACCTTAGATAAGGATACCATGTTATTGACCCTAGGATATATAAAAGATGCTGTCTTATATATAAGACATGCTCAAAGAGACATTGGTCTACTGGGCTCTAGAGTCAACGCTAGACGTGTCCTGTGGAACATTCAATGGACAGGTGATGCCGACTAAAATAGGCATATGGAGGTTTTACCTTACAAGGGTGAGGAATTGTGTGGAGAAGGGCTCTCGGACCTGGTCTCCACAGCTATAGCTGGTAAATCTGATCTTTTGCCTTATATTCCCTCACAACCTAAGAAAGCACGACATTATCAAATGCAGTCCTTTCGGTCGCAGAAAAACAAGAAAGTACGAGGAGCGTCCTTTCTTACCAGAGGTAAGTGCGCAGGGCACAGCTAGTTACCAGTAACAGAAGTCCTTCCCGACCTCTACTAAATCCACCGCATGATGCTGGGGCTCCGCTAAGGGAGTCCGCCCTAGTGGGAGCACGTATTAGACTCTTCAGCCACATCTGAGTTCACTCACAGGTGGATCCATGAGCAATAGAAATTGTTTCTCAGGGTTACAAGCTGGAATTCGAAAAGGTGCCTCCAAGCCGGTTTTCCTTATCGGCCCTACCGGCTTCTCCCCCAGAAAGGGAGATAATATTACATACAATTCACACATTGTATCTCCAACAGGTGGTGCTCAAGGTTCCCCTCCTTCAACAAGGAAGGGGATATTACTCAACCTTGGCTGTAGTCCCGAAACCGGACGGTTCGGTCAGACCTATTTTAAAATTAAAATCTCTGAACCTATACTTGAAAAGGTTCAAATTCAAGGTGGAATCGCTCAGAGCGATCATCGTCAGGCTGGAAGGGGGGGGGGGGAAATTTTATGGTGTATCTAGACATAAAGGCTGCATACCTTCATGTTCCCATTTATCCACCCCATCAGGCGCGCCTGAGAATTACGGTACAGTACTGTCATTACCAATTTCAGGGTAATTTGCGGAAATGATGGTGCTCCTACGCAAGCAAGGAGTCACAATTATCCCATACTTGGACGATCTCCTAATAAGGCGAGATCAAAAGAGCAGTTGTTGAACAGCGTGTCACTTTCGCTGAAGGTGTCACAGCAACTCGGATGGATTCTCAATATCCAAAGTCACAGTTGGTTCCTATGACTTGTCTGCCTTTCTTGGGTATGATTCTGAATACGGACCAGAAATGGGTTTATCTTCCGATAGAGAAGGCCCAGGAACTAATGACTCTGGTAAAAACCTATTAAACCCAAAACAGGTGTCAGTGCATCACTGCACTCGGGCCCTGGGAAAGATGGTGGCATCTTACAGGGCCATTCCCTTCGGCAGGTTCCATGCGAGGACTTTCCAATGGGATCTACGGGACAAGTGGTCCGGATCACATCTACAGATGCATCAGCTAATCACCCTGTCCCCTAGGGCCAGGGTGTCTCTCCTGTGGTGGCTGCAGAGTGCTCACCTTCTGCAGGGTCGCAGGTTCGCCATCCAGGACTGGATTATGGTAGCCACGGACACGAGCCTCCGAGGTGGGGGAGCAGTCACACAGGGAAGAAACTTCTAAGGTCTTTGGGTCAAGTAAAAAAAACTTGTATTCATATCAACATCCTGGATCTGAGGGCCATATACAACGCCCTTCGGCAAGCGGAAGCATTGCTTCGCGACCTACCGGTTCTGATCCAGGCAGACATCACCGCAGTGGCTCAAGAAAACCGCCAAGGCGGCACAAAGAGCAGAGTGGAATTGGCAGAAGCCACCAGGATTCTCCGCTGGGCGGAAAATCATGTAAGCGCATTTTCACCAGTTCATTCCGGGAGTGGACAACTGAGAAGCAGACTTTCTCATCAAACACGACCTGCATCCAAGAGAGGACTTCTTTAGGAAGCCTTCGCACAGATTGCAAGTCAGTGGGAACTGCCACAGATAGACATGATGGCGTCCCGCCTCAACAAGAAGCTACAGAGGTATTGCACAGGGCAAGAGACCCTCAGGCAGTAGCTGTAGATGCCCTAGTGACACCGTGGGTGTTCCAGTCAGTCTATGTATTTCCCCATCTTCCTCTCATACCCAAGGTGTTGAGAATAGTAAGAAAAAGAGGAGTGAGAACAATCCTCATTGTTCCAGGTTGGCCACGAAGGACCTGGTATCCGGATCTGCAGGAAATGCTTACAGAAGATCCGTGGCCTCTTCCTCTAAGACAGTACCTGTTGCAACAGGTGCCCTGTCTATTCCAAGACTTACCGCGGCTGCGTTGGAAGGCATGGCAGTTGAACGCCGGATCCTAGCAGATAAGGGTATTCCGCATGAGGTCATTCCTATGCTAATAAAGGCTAGGAAGGACATGACATCTAAACATTGTCACCGTATATGGCGAAAATATGTTTCTTGGTGTGAGGCCAGGAATGCTCCTACGGAAGAAATCCATCTGGGCCGTTTCCTTTACTTCCTGCAAACTGGAGTGAATTTCGGCCTAAAATTAGGATCTATTAAGGTTCAGATTTCGGCCTTATCCATTTTCTTTCAAAAAGAATTAGCCTCTCTCCCTGAAGTACAGACTTTTGTGAAGGGAGTACTGCATATTCAGCCTCCTTTTGTACCTCCGGTGGCGCCTCGGGACCTTAACGTGGCGTTAAGTTTCATTAAGTCACACTGGTTTGAACCACTTAAAATGGTGGAGTTGAAAAATCTCACTTGGAAGGTGGTCATGTTATTAGCCTTGGCTTCGGCTAGGCGAGTGTCGGAATTAGCGTCTTAATCACATAAAAGCCCCTATTGGGTTTTCCATATGGATAGAGCGGAATTGCGGACCCGTCCTCAATTCCTGCCAAAAGTGGTTTTCATCCTTTCATATGAACTATTGTGGTGCCTGTGGCTACGCGTGACTTGGAGGATCAAGAGTCCCTTGATGTGGTCAGGGCTTTGATAATTTACGTGGCCAGATCGGCTACAGTCAGAAAAACAGAAGCACTGTTTGTCATATATGCAACCAACAAGATTGGTGCCCCTGCTTCAAAGTAGACTATTGCTCGCTGGATCTGTAACACGATTCAGCAGGCGAATTCTACGGCGGGATTGCCGTTACCTAAATCGGTCACGGCCCATTCCACTAGGAAGGTGGGCTCTTCTTGGGCGGCTGCCAGAGGGGTCTCGGCGCTACAGCTGTGCCGAGCTACTACTTGGTCGGGTTCAAACTCCTTTGCAAAGTTCTATAAGTTTGATACCCTGGCTGAGGAGGACCTCCTGTTTGCTCAATCGGTGCTGCAGAGTCATCCGCACTCTCCCGCCCGTTTGGGAGCTTTGGTATAATCCCCATGGTCCTTACGGAGTCCCCAGCATCCTCTAGGACGTAAGAGAAAATAAGATTTTAAACCTACCGGTAAATCTTTTTTACGTAGTCCATAGAGGATGCTGGGCGCCCGTCCCATGTGCGGACTACTTCTGCAAGACTTGTATATAGTTATTGCTTTAATAAGGGTTATGTTATAGTCTCATCGGTCTTGGACTGATGTTATGTCATTTTCATACTGTTAACTGGATAGTATATCACAAGTTATACGGTGTGATTGGTGTGGCTGGTAGGAATCTTGCCCTTGGATTAACAAAAATCCTTTCCTCGTACTGTCCGTCTCCTCTGGGCACAGTTTCTCTAACTGAGGTCTGGAGGAGGGGCATAGAGGGAGGAGCCAGTGCACACCAAATCTAAAGTCTTTCTTAAAGTGCCCATGTCTCCTGCGGAGCCAGTCTATCCCCTTGGTCCTTATGGAGTCCCCAGCATCCTCTACGGACTACGAGAAAAAGATTTACCGGTAGGTTTAAAATCTTATTTTTAAAGAAGTGTTCCAATTTTCTATCTGTGGATTCCTTGAGAGAAGTGACATCTGGAATAGGGAGAGTGGTCGCTTTTACCAGCCTTGCTATACGAGTATCGACCGACGGTGGTCATTCCCATTTTTTTTTTCTTTCCACCTCTATAGAAAGAGGTGACATGCCTGGTCACAAGGAATTTCTTATTTGTATGAGACCATGTGTTTCCTTGAAGAGGTCCTCTAACTGTGCAGGAGGAGAGAACACAGCCATGTCCTCCTTTTTACGCTTAAAAAGAGGTGACTCTATAGCCGATGGCGTGTCAAAGTTCTTAATTTGTAACATTGTTCTGATTGCCTTAATTAAAGTGTCCACTCTTGCCTGGGTCATATGGTCATTATAGACAGATGCTGTGTTGACCTCTGAAGACTCCACGGACTGGAAATCATCTGAATGCAATAAACTAATAACCTGTTTCCGGAGTTTTTTGCGTAGAGTATTAGAGCTGAGGACCTGTTGCAACAAAAAATACACCTGAACTAAGCCCTGTACTGATTGAGTAAGGCCTTGAACCCATGACTGTTCCGATGGCGAATGTGCTTCCTTCTGCTGGCCATCTGACACGTCTGATGCACTCCAGCTGCTAGCTGAGACGTCTGCTCCCTCACTGCCATAGAAAGCATTCCGCAATACAGTCGAACCACAGGGAGTCCCTCCAGAAACTCTCATACAGCAGTAGTCACAGAGTGTGATCCTGTGCCAATGAAGATACATTTTCCTTGCAAGCTGTGCAACTATATGAATGCAGCCCAGGAACACCCTTGTCTTTCTGGGAGGCCTTAGATGACGTTCTATGAGAGGACATCCTAAGACCGGTGAAGGCATTTGCACACACAGTAACAAAAACTAGGAGCAAGACCACAATTTAAGAAAAAAGTTGTATGGGTACTAATAACTATGAGCCCACTACAGAATGTTCCCTAAAAACATCAGATACTAGACAGAAAGGGAATATAAGCAGAATATAATAGGATTTTAATACCTACTGGTAAATCCTTTTCTTGTAGTCCATAAAGGGTGTGTGGTATTGAAAGTCGACAGTAACTTGGTCGACAATGTCTAGGTCGACCACTATTGGTCGACAGTAACAAGGTCGACAGGGTGTCTAGGTCGACAGGGTCTTTAGGTCGACATGTTCTAGGTCGACATGAGTTTTTAATGTTATTTTGGTGTCGTTTTCTTCGTAGAGTGACCGGGAACCCCAATTAGTGCACCGCTTCGCTCGCCATGTTTCGGGCATGGTGCCTTCGCTCCGCTACCGCTTCGCTCGGCACAGATTACCGTTCCAATCGTAGTCCACGTGGATCGTTAAGTATGAAAAGGTTCAAAAAAAGAAAAAAATGGTGAAAAACTCATGTCGACCTTTTGACCTGTCGACCTAGAACATGTCGACCTAAAGACCCTGTTGACCTAGACACCCTGTCGACCTAGCTACTGTCGACCAATAGTGGTCGACCTAGACATTGTCGACCTAGTTACTGTCGACTTTCAATCCGGATCCCCATAAAGGATACTGGGGTCACTTAGTAAGATAGAGTATAGATGGGGTCCAAAGGAGCCGGTGCACTTTAAATTTCTTCAACTGGGTGTGCTGGCTCCTTCCCTCTATGCCCAGCCAGCATAGATAAAACTGTGCCCGAAGGAGAATGGACATACTTGAGAGAAGGGACATAACAGTGAGTAGTGAGATTAATACACCAGCACACCAACAACATAAAACGACCAGCAACGGCTGGTAAGAAACAGCAACAGCTGAACAGGTAAACTTCCTGAAAAGAAAAACCTGCAGAGACGTCAATGCACTGAGGCGGGCGCACAGTATCCCTTATGGACTACGAGAAAAGGATTTACCGGTAGGTATTAAAATCCTATTTTCTCTAACATCCATAAGGGATACTGGGGTCACTTAGTATGATGGGGACATCCCAAAGCTTCCAGAATGGGTGGCAAAGTGTGGAGACGTCTGCAGCACCGCCTGCCCAAACTGGGTATCCTCTTTGGCCAGGGTATCAAACTTATAGAACTTCACAAAAGGTGTTCTTCCCGACCAGGCAGCAGCTCAGCATAGTTGCAAGGCTGAGACACCACGGGCAGCCGCCCAGGAAGAGCCCACCGATCTTGTCAATTCGGCCTTCAGAGACTGCGGAACAGGTAAGGCTGCCGACACACAGGCCTGTTGGATAGTAAGCCTAAGCCAAGGAGCAATGGACTGCTTAGAAGCAGGGCAACCCTTCTTCTGTGCATCATATAGCACAAACAAGAAATCAGTCTTCCTGATCTGAGCAGTCCTCTTGATATAGATCTGCAAGGCTTGCACAGCATCCAATGCCTCTGGAGGAGCAGAAGTGCCAGAACCTGACAGAACCACAATAGGTTGATTTAAGTAGAATGCAGAGATGACCTTCAGCAGGAACTGCTGCCTTGTCCTGAACTCCGCTCTGTCCATATAAAAGACCAAGTAGGGACTTTTACATGAGAAGGCCCCCAATTCTGAGACACGCCTAGCAGAAGCCAGTGCCAGTAACATCACCGTCTTCCACGTGAGGTACTTGTTTTCTACCGTCATCAAAGGATCAAACCAGGAAGACTGCAGAAATTCCAACACTACATTCAAATCCCAGGGTGCCGTGGGTGGCATAAAAGGAGGTTGTATGTGGTGTACCCCTTGCAAGAAGGTCTGCACTTCTGGCAACACTGCCAATTTCTTCTGGAAGAAAATTGAGAGAGCTAAAATCTGGACTTTAATGGAACCCAGACGCAAGCCCTTATTCACACCAGCCTGCAGGAAAACGTAAGAAATGTCCCAAGTGGAACTCTGCAGGCAGATACGTGTGTTCCTCGCACCAAGAGACAAATCTTCTCCAGATATTATGATAGTGTTTTGATGTCACAGGCTTCCTGGTCTGAACCATAGTAGCAATAACCTGTTATGGAAAGGCCTTTTTGAGCTAGGACGTTCCGCTCAACCTTCATGCCGTCAAACGAAGTCGCCGTGAGTCCGAGTAGACGAACGGTCCTTGTTGAAGAAGATCTCTTCTCATTGGGAGAGGCCAAGGGTCTATGACGGACATGTCCAGAAGATCCGGTACCACGTCCTCCAAGGCCAATCTGGGGCACTCAGAATGGCCTGGACTCTGATTCCTAATTCACTCTAGCACCCTTGGAATCAGAGGAAACAGGTAGACCAGCCGGTAAGGCCAATGTGACGTCAGTGCATCCACTGCCCTCGCCCGAGGGTCCCTGGTTCGTGAGCAATACCAGCGAAGCTTCTTGTTTAGTCGAGAAGCCATCATGTCTATTTGTGGGCAGCCCCACTGGTCAATGATCTGCTGAAACACCTGATGGTGGAGACCTCACTCTCCCGGATGGAGATCTTGAAGACTCAGGAAGTCCGCTTCCCAGTTTTCCACTCCCGGAATGAAGATTGCGGACATCGCTCTTGCATTTCTTTCTGCCCAGAGGAGTATCTGACACTTCTCGCATGCAGGCCCTGCTTTTTGTTCCTCCTTCTCGATTTATGTACGCCACCACCGTGGAGTTGTCCGACTGAACTTTGATCGCATGATCCTTGAGTAGAGGAGAGGCCTGAAGCAGAGCATTGTAGATTGCCTGAACTTCCAGAATGTTGTTTGGAAGTAGGGCTTCATGTGCTGACCACCTGCCCTGGAACTGAGCCCTCCGGGTGACAGCTCCCCATCCTCTCAGACTCGCATCTGTCGTGAGGAGGATCCAATCCTGAATCCCGAAACTTCAACCTTCCAGTAGGTTTGGACTGTAGCCACCAGGAGGGAAATCCTGGCCTGAGGTGACAGTAGTATTCAGGCTCGGCGACCGGGGGGGTCAAAGGGGATAACCACCCCGGGCCCCAAGGTTAGGAGGGGCCCCAAGGCTCAGACATGCAGAACGGAGCAGCGTCAGCTTTTGAGCTAAAACAGACGAGCCGGCTTTTCCCGTGCCGGTATTAAGGGTAGGGGCCTTTCACACTGCATGGCCCCGGCCCGGCTGTCGGGTTGCAGCTGGAAATATCAACTGGAAGGTCTGGCTGCCGGTCTGCGGCCGTGTCGTCTTTGCAGCCAGTGGACCGTGTGTGTGAAGGGGAGCTTTCACACCCTTTTTTTTTCAAGCCGTGTCTAATGCTGCGCATGGCATCACACACGGCTCAAAGCCGCTGTTTGTCCGGCTTTTTGCCATCCGGGAGAAACCGGCGCGTGTGTTACAGCCCTTTATGTACATGTTGGCCGGGAACCGCTATGCAAACTATGAAGTCAGCTGGCTAAAGTAACCAGCAACCTTCTCACCATCAACCCCCGTTAACACTTAAATGCCGTGCGTGCATGCCGCATGGTAATGAATGATGGCGCTATCATGGCATCATTACACGCTATGCTGACTGTGACCTTGCCGGCTCTTCTGACCTTCTCCCTGCCAGGCTGCCTCCAGCTCCCATCGAAAGCAGGAGAAGAGACCGTGCTGGCAGCGCTATCTGGCTGCAAGTAGAAGAATCTGGCTGCGGTATCAGCAGAACTGCATTTCTCACCTGGGTGTGTGGTATTTAAGTGTGGATATTTAATTTTATTCTAATGTGTGTTTGTGTGTATATATACACACATATATAATACAAACAGAGAACCCAGCACTCACCAAAGTAAACTCGCTTATCCTCAACAATTCAATAAATAAATGATGGGGGTTTAGTTGGTGGATTGGCCAATGCACGGAAGCCTGTATACCGATTCAAGGTACCCCACCTTCATACAGGTCCTACACTATCACGGAGCCTTAAAACCTGACTACCACACTGCTGCATCATCTGCCTGCTAGATGTAATGTGTACCTGCCACAGACTTTATGGCTTGTAAAGGCACACTAGTCACCTATTGCACTGGCTCAAAGATGATTGCTAAAAAACAGCTGAGACAGGTTCAGGATAATAAAGTCCACACAGGGGTGCATGAGAAAGCTAGTGGCCACGGTTAATAAGAGCTAACCATAGATTAACCCCTTCATATACACACAGAGTAAAAACCACAGCACTCACCGCACCAGAAGCGGGGCACAGCTATGCACTTACCACTCACAGGGTGGGGTGCATGTAACACTGCACTCTCCACCACAGAAGCGGGGTACACAGCTGTACTTACCACTCACAGGGCGGGGTGCATGAAGCCCATGACCACATCGCTCTAATAAATACAAACAGAGAACCCAGCACTCACCAAAGTAAACTCACTTATCCTCAACAATTCAATAAATAAATGATGGGGGTTTAGTTGGTGGATTGGCCAATGCACGGAAGCCTGTATACCGATTCAAGGTACCCCACCTTCATACAGGTCCTACACTATCACAGAGTCTTAAAACCTGACTACCACACTGCTGCATCATCTGCCTGCTAGATGTAATGTGTACCTGCCACAGACTTTATGGCTTTTAAAGGCACACTAGTCACCTATTGCACTGGCTTAAAGATGATTGCTAAAAAACAGCTGAGACAGGTTCAGGATAATAAAGTCCACACAGGGGTGCATATATATATACATACACACACATATATACACACACACACACACACACACACACACACACAACAAATCTTTCTTAGGTTCAAAGGTTCAACTTCAGCAGAAATTGGTTGGGGGGGGGGGTAGGGGCCCCCCAGAGACTTAATTGTACCGGGCCCCAGGATTTCTGTTGCCGGCCCTGGTCGTATTATCTGATGCACCTGGGAGGTATAGATGGGTCCACAAGGAACTATGGGCACTTTAAGAATTTGACAGTGTGGGCTGGCTCCTCCCTCTATGCCCCTCCTACCAGATTCAGTTTAGAAAATGTGCCCGAGGAGACAGACATACTTTGGTAGAAGGATATAAAGGATAGTGGTGAGATTCTGAACCAGCACACACAAACCAGAGGAAAGCTACGCTAACCCAACTTTAACAGGAACAGGGACCCTCGGGCGAGGGCAGTGGATGCACTGACGTCACATTGGCCTTACCGGCTGGTCTACCTGTTTCCTCTGATTCCAAGGGTGCTAGAGTGAATTAGGAATCAGAGTCCAGGCCATTCTGAGTGCCCCAGATTGGCCTTGGAGGACGTGGTACCGGATCTTCTGGACATGTCCGTCATAGACCCTTGGCCTCTCCCAATGAGAAGAGATCTTCTTCAACAAGGACCGTTCGTCTACTCGGACTCACGGCGACTTCGTTTGACGGCATGAAGGTTGAGCGGAACGTCCTAGCTCAAAAAGGCCTTTCCATAACAGGTTATTGCTACTATGGTTCAGACCAGGAAGCCTGTGACATCAAAACACTATCATAATATCTGGAGAAGATTTGTCTCTTGGTGCGAGGAACACACGTATCTGCCTGCAGAGTTCCACTTGGGACATTTCTTACGTTTTCCTGCAGGCTGGTGTGAATAAGGGCTTGCGTCTGGGTTCCATTAAAGTCCAGATTTTAGCTCTCTCAATTTTCTTCCAGAAGAAATTGGCAGTGTTGCCAGAAGTGCAGACCTTCTTGCAAGGGGTACACCACATACAACCTCCTTTTATGCCACCCACGGCACCCTGGGATTTGAATGTAGTGTTGGAATTTCTGCAGTCTTCCTGGTTTGATCCTTTGATGACGGTAGAAAACAAGTACCTCACGTGGAAGACGGTGATGTTACTGGCACTGGCTTCTGCTAGGCGTGTCTCAGAATTGGGGGCCTTCTCATGTAAAAGTCCCTACGGGTCTTTTATATGGACAGAGCGGAGTTCAGGACAAGGCAGCAGTTCCTGCTGAAGGTCATCTCTGCATTCTACTTAAATCAACCTATTGTGGTTCTGTCAGGTTCTGGCACTTCTGCTCCTCCAGAGGCATTGGATGCTGTGCAAGCCTTGCAGATCTATATCAAGAGGACTGCTCAGATCAGGAAGACTGATTTCTTGTTTGTGCTATATGATGCACAGAAGAAGGGTTGCCCTGCTTCTAAGCAGTCCATTGCTCCTTGGCTTAGGCTTACTATCCAACAGGCCTGTGTGTCGGCAGCCTTACCTGTTCCGCAGTCTCTGAAGGCCGAATTGACAAGATCGGTGGGCTCTTCCTGGGCGGCTGCCCGTGGTGTCTCAGCCTTGCAACTATGCTGAAAAAAGAAAAAAATGGTGAAAAACTCATGTCGACCTTTTGACCTGTCGACCTAGAACATGTCGACCTAAAGACCCTGTTGACCTAGACACCCTGTCGACCTAGTTACTGTCGACCAATAGTGGTCGACCTAGACATTGTCGACCTAGTTACTGTCGACTTTCAATCCGGATCCCCATAAAGGATACTGGGGTCACTTAGTAAGATAGAGTATAGATGGGGTCCAAAGGAGCCGGTGCACTTTAAATTTCTTCAACTGGGTGTGCTGGCTCCTTCCCTCTATGCCCAGCCAGCATAGATAAAACTGTGCCCGAAGGAGAATGGACATACTTGAGAGAAGGGACATAACAGTGAGTAGTGAGATTAATACACCAGCACACCAACAACATAAAACGACCAGCAACGGCTGGTAAGAAACAGCAACAGCTGAACAGGTAAACTTCCTGAAAAGAAAAACCTGCAGAGACGTCAATGCACTGAGGCGGGCGCACAGTATCCCTTATGGACTACGAGAAAAGGATTTACCGGTAGGTATTAAAATCCTATTTTCTCTAACATCCATAAGGGATACTGGGGTCACTTAGTATGATGGGGACATCCCAAAGCTTCCAGAATGGGTGGCAAAGTGTGGAGACGTCTGCAGCACCGCCTGCCCAAACTGGGTATCCTCTTTGGCCAGGGTATCAAACTTATAGAACTTCACAAAAGGTGTTCTTCCCGACCAGGCAGCAGCTTTCAAATTTCTGAGACGGGCCCCCACCGTACCCGGGTCCGCCTGAGCAGCCCCAGCATCATGCTGTGGACTTACCGGATGCAGGGGAGGACTTCTGCTCCCGGGAACAAGCTGTGTGCTCCAGCTTTTTCCCTCTACCTTTTCCTCTTGGCAGAAAAGATGAGCCTCTAGCCCTCTACTTTTCTGGGGCCGAAGGGACTGTACCTGATAATACAGTGCTTACTTTTGCTGTGGGGTAGCTTGTGGCAAAAGTTTTGATTTCCCAGCCGTAGCTGTGGAAACAAGGTCTGAAAGACCATCCCCCAAACAGTTCCACCCCCTTCTAGGTCAAACTTCCATGTGCCGTTTTGAATCAGCATCGCCCGACCATTGCCGAGTCCATAACCTCCGTCTGGCGGCAATGGTTTTACATAGCGCTCATTAGTGATGCCAGTCGGCAAATATCCCTCTGTGCATCACGCATGTATAAGACAGCGTCTTTTATATGCTCTATTTTCAGCAAAATATTGTCCCTATCTATAGTATGCCGCACTGCACATCCATGCCGAGGCAATAGCACAGGCCTGGCCAACCTGTGGCTCTCCAGATGTTGTGAAACTACACATCCCAGCATGCCCTGCCACAGTTTTAGCATTTCCTAATAGCAAAACTGTAGCGAAGCATAATGGGACTTGTAGTTTTACAACAGCTGGAGAGCCACAGGTTGGCCAGGCCTGCAATAGCAGGTCTCAATATAATGCCCGTGTGTGTGTATATAGCTTTAAGGGTAGTTTTCTGCTTTCTATCAGCAGGTCCTTCAGGGCGGCCGTATCCGTGACGGTAGTGCCACCTTTTTTAATAAGCGTGTAACTGCTTTATCTACCCTAGGGGTTATTTCCCAACGTGACCTATCCTCTGGCGGAAAAGGGTACGCTGCTTAGAAATTATCAATTTCTTATCGGGGGAAGTCCACGCTTCCTCACACACCTCATATCAATTCCTCAGATGCAGGAAAACTACTGGTAGTTTTCTGTCACCAAACATAATACCCTTTTTTGTGGTATCTGAGGTATTATCAGAAATGTGTAATACATTTTTCATTGCCTCAATCATGTAACGGGTGGCCCTATTGGAAGGTACACTAGTCTCATCGTCGTCAACACTGGAGTCGGTATCCGTGTCAACATCTGTGTCTGCCATCTGAGGTAGCGGGCGTTTTAGAGCCCCTGATGACATGTGAGACGCTTGGACAGGCACAAGCTGAGCAGCCGGCTGTCCTATGTCGTCAAACCTTTTATGTAAGGAGTTGACACTGTCACGTAATTCCTTCCATAAGTCCATCCACACCGGTGTCGACCCCGCAGGGGGTGACATCCCATTCACAGGCATTTGCTCCGCCTCCACATCATTATCCTCATCATACATGTCGACACAGCAGTACCGACACACAGCACACACACAGGGAATGCTCTGACAGAGGACAGGACCCCACAAAGCCCTTTGGGGAGACAGAGGGAGAGTATGCCAGCACACACCAGAGCGCTATATATCACAGGGATATCACCTATAGAGAGTGTTTTCCCTTATAGCTGCATAATATATATATACTGCGCCTAATTTGTGCCCCCCCTCTCTTTTTAACCCTTTTCTGTAGTGCAGGACTGCAGGGGAGAGCCAGGGAGCGATCCCTCCAGCAGAGCTGTGAGGGAAAATGGCGCCAGTGTGCTGAGGGAGATGGCTCTGCCCCTTTTTCGGCGGGCTTTCTCCCGCTATTGTAAAAGTTCTGGCAGGGGTTAATAAACACCTATATAGCCCCTGGGGCTATATATGGTGTCAGTTCGCCAGCCAAGGTGTTAATATTGCTGCTCAGGGCGCCCCCCCCCCCAGCGCCCTGCACCCATCAGTGACCGCAGTGTGTGGTGTGCATGAGGAGCAATGGCGCACAGCTGCAGTGCTGTGCGCTACCTTGGAGAAGACAGAAGTCTTCAGCCGCCGATTTTCCGGACCACCTTCTTGCTTCTGGCTCTGTAAAGGAGACGGCGGCGCGGCTCCGGGAACGGACGACGAGGTCGGGTCCTGTGTTCTATCCCTCTGGAGCTAATGGTGTCCAGTAGCCTAAGAAGCCCAAGCTACCACCACTTAGGTAGGTTCGCTTCTTCTCCCATTAGTCCCTCGGTGCAGTGAGCCTGTTGCCAGCAGGTCTCACTGAAAATAAAAAACCTAACATATACTTTCTTCCTAGGAGCTCAGGAGAGCCCCTAGTGTGCATCCAGCTCAGCCGGGCACAGAAATCTAACTGAGGCTTGGAGGAGGGTCATAGGGGGAGGAGCCAGTGCACACCAGATAGTCCTAAAGCTTTCTTTAGATGTGCCCAGTCTCCTGCGGAGCCGTCTATTCCCCATGGTCCTTACGGAGTCCCCAGCATCCACTAGGACGTCAGAGAAATCTAAACAGAACAACAAGACTATAAATTGCAAACAATAACGAATTATCGCAAACAGAATAAACACAAAGAGAATAAATGGCAAACACTTAAAGGATAACAAAATGAGAACGAATTGCATACACACAGAGTAACAAAATGGCCACAGAGAAACTTACACACGTGGGAATGACTCGCAGGCGCTATCTGGAAACCAGCCCTCAGCCTTCACGGGGAAAACCTTTGCAGAGAGAAGTGACTGCTGGTCTAGCTATGGTGGTCTTTATATACACACCCTACTGTACAATACAATGGTCCCTACAATCTCATTGTTCATTGGACACAGGAATGTGTCTCTGCATTATAACAAAAGGTCATAGGTGGATTTGAACAGGTGGGCTGTGACTATTTCAAACTGCTCAGGTGGGAGGTATCCTCAGGATTCCCGCCGCATGGATAATGAACTGCAAATACAGTAAATGTCTGTAAACTACTTTTAAACATAACTATTCGCAGGAGCGAACAATCTCTTCCTAACCAACACCGGAATGTTACTAATAAAATACTCTTTAGTTAGACACTATACACCACCGTTCAACTTGCCTGACCCTTCGTATCATGCAAAGGGGAATCCCCGAGTCCATGAACCTTCTACACTAATCATTCTCGCAGACATTATTAAGGGGAATATTATCTACAAAACACACTATATGAGTTAACTATGCTATAAACGAGTCGCCCGCTACAAGCTCATAAACTCTACCGTAAATACGCATATAACGCGCGTAATCGCCGGAGCGAGTGTACGCAATTTGCGGACATGTGCACGCACGGCAGACTGAATGCACGAGCAGCGGGCATGTGCATTGGGGTTAGTATAAGGCATTGTGGACTACAATATTTTTCGACTTTGACAGCGTGGTTTACCTCTTGCGCCTCTGGAGGCCGTAGAAGCGCCTCTGGATTTCCCCTTAAACTTGGCTGTCCGAAAGGACTGTAAATTTGAAGCTGAAAAAGCTTTTGTGGCTGGAAAATCTACGGAAGGAAGATACGTAGACTTACCCGCAGTAGCTATGGAGATCCATTTGTCTAGTTCGTCTCCAAATAAGGCCTCTCCTGTGAAGGGTAGCTCTTCGATGCCTTTCCTGGAGTCTGCGTCGGCAGTGCACTGACGAAGCCACAAGCCCCTGCGTGCTGACACTGCCATAGCGGTGGTGCGTGCATTAAGCAAACCTCTCTCTTTTATGGCTTCCACCATAAAGTTCGCAGAGTCCTGTATATGCTGCAGGAGTAAAACAACATCCCCCTAGACAAGGAATCTAACCCCTCAATTAGGTTACCTGACCATTTAGCAATGGCTTTTGTGATCCACACACATGCAATAGTGGGTCTATGGGCTACCCCAGCAGATGTATACAATGATTTGAGTGTAGTCTCAATTTTATGATCAGAAGTGTCTTTTAGGGAGGCTGCACCAGGGACAGGCATAAATTTTCGTGACAGCCTGGAGACTGATGCGTCCACGGTCGGTGGATTTTCCCATTTTCTACTATCCTCCAGAGGAAAAGGAAAAAGATGAGAGCAACCTTTTAGGGATCTGAAATTTCTCATCAGGATTAACCCACGTGTCTTCCAACAGGGTATTCAATTCCTTTGACGCAGGAAAAGCGACCGAGAACTTCTGTTTTACATTAAAATAAGATTCCTCACACTCCTCTGACACTTTATCAGGAATTTGCAGAACATCTCTGATAGCCTCTATAAGAGCCTCTATTCTCTGTAACAGAGTAACACCCCCCCCTTCAAAACCACTTTGCCCTCCTCCATGTCTGACCCGTCAGAGTCAGACTGCAGTATATGGGCTAGAGATCGTTTTTAGCGGACAAATGGGAGGGGATTGAGACGCTGGTTTGGGGACTGAGTCTCTATTCATAAACTCATCCAAAGTCTGTCTTAAGTATTGCGTCTCTTTCTCATTACGGGATAATTTCGTCGAAATGTTGGAGAGCATTCCCTTAATGGGATTTACTCACTACAGTTCAGCCCCGCAATTCTGGGAAGGTGCACTGCCCTGAGTACCCAGTAGTGAGCCCCCTGGTAAAGAGGAACACTCCGCTGTACAAGAAACACACTCTTTGCCTGACATAATGTAAATGTGACAGCACATACACAGGAAAAAGTTAAGCACAATTAACCCACAAAGAGCCCTTCAAGGAGACAAAAAGAGTTATTTGAAGCCAGCCCCCACCGCGCCCTTATCGCTAATGCCAAGCTTAGCTGGATCGCAGACTAAGTACCCTGATAGGGGACTTAATACACTAATAATTGATCCCACCCTGCTATGATCCTCTGGTACCGCTGAGGTAATCTGGAGCCTCTCCGGAGGAGCTGCGCGTCCCTGTCAGTCAGCATCTGTGTCCACTGCAGAGGGAAAATAGACGTTATGGTAAGAACTTACCGTTGATAACGTGATTTCTCTTTTGTCCACAGGTATCCACAGGATAACATTGGGATATGCTGGAGCAACAGTGGAAATGGCACCAAACGGTCACGAGCTTTCTGGCCTCCCAGGATGCATCGGGGCTTCACCATATAATCCCGCCCACTGACTCAGTTAAATCAGTTCTTTCCACAGCAATTAGGCAGGAGCATCAGGCAGAAACCTATTCAGGTGATAAGAACACACATGCACACCCTTCCATACAAGAGGGAAGAGGTTTAGTGATTGTAAAGATCCTCAAATCAGGTGCGTCAGGGTGGGACCCATGTGGATATGTGGACATAAGAGAAATCACGTTATCAACTGTAAGTCAACCATAACGTCTATTTCTCTGGCTGGGTCCACAGGTTATCCACAGGATAACATTGGGATTCCCAAAGCCAGTTTTAGTGGTGGGGACGCTCCTGATTACAAAGGAGGACCTTTCGCCCGAATTCAGCGTCATGAGAGGCAAAAGTATCCAAGGCATAATGTCTGATGAATGTGTTAATGGAAGACCATGTGGCTGCCATACAAATGTGTTCTGCTGAAGCACAGGGCCGTTTCTAGCCAATTTGGCTCCCAGTGCGAGATTTAAAAACGTGCCCCCCCCCCCCCCCCCCCATATTCACATAAGAAAAAATCCCCCCCCCCCCATAGATATAAAGACACCCCCCCCCCCCCCCGCGCGGCAAGGGCCTCGTTAAAATGGGCATGGCTTTAAGATGGACGTGGCCTCATCTGATCTCATCATCATGGCCACCACAGGATAAAAAAAAAAAAAAAAAAGGCCTCATTTTACACATTACAGCAGGCACGCGACCCCATTTTACATAGCACGGCAGGCAAGTGTCCCCATTTTACACAGTACGGCAGGCAAGTGTCCCCATTTTACACATTGCGGCAGGCACGTGCCCCCATTTTACACATTGCGGCAGGCACGTGCCCCCATTTTACACATTGCGGCAGGAAAGTGTCCCAATTTTACACATTGCGGCAGGAAAGTGCCCCCATTTCTCTGACGTCCTAGTGGATGCTGGGGACTCCGTCAGGACCATGGGGACTAGCGGCTCCGCAGGAGACAGGGCACAAAAGTAAAAGCTTTAGGATCAGGTGGTGTGCACTGGCTCCTCCCCCTATGACCCTCCTCCAAGCCTCAGTTAGATTTTTGTGCCCGGCCGAGAAGGGTGCAATCTAGGTGGCTCTCCTAAAGAGCTGCTTAGAGTAAAAGTTTGTTAGGTTTTTTATTTTCAGTGAGTCCTGCTGGCAACAGGCTCACTGCTACGAGGGACTTAGGGGAGAGAAGTGAACTCACCTGCGTGCAGGATGGATTGGCATCTTAGGCTACTGGACACCATTAGCTCCAGAGGGAGTCGGAACACAGGTCTCACCCTGGGGTTCGTCCCGGAGCCGCGCCGCCGACCCCCCTTGCAGATGCCGAAAAGTGAAGGTCCAGAAACGGCGGCAGAAGACTCTTCAGTCTTCATAAGGTAGCGCACAGCACTGCAGCTGTGCGCCATTGTTGTCAGCACACTTCATAGCAGCGGTCACTGAGGGTGCAGGGCGCTGGGGGGGGGCGCCCTGGGCAGCAATGATAGTACCTTATTCTGGCTAAAAATACATCACATATAGCCCCTGGGGGCTATATGGATGTATTTAACCCCTGCCAGGTCTCAGAAAAACGGGAGAAGAAGCCCGCCGAAAAGGGGGCGGGGCCTATTCTCCTCAGCACACAGCGCCATTTTCCCTCACAGAAATGCTGGTGGGAAGGCTCCCAGGCTCTCCCCTGCACTGCACTACAGAAACAGGGTTAAAACAGAGAGGGGGGGCACTTATTTGGCGATATGTATATATATATTAAAATGCTATAAGGGAAAAACACTTATATAAAGGTTGTCCCTGTATAATTATAGCGTTTTTGGTGTGTGCTGGCAAACTCTCCCTCTGTTTCCCCAAAGGGCTAGTTGGGTCCTGTCCTCTATCATAGCATTCCTTGTGTGTGTGTTGTGTGTCGGTACGTGTGTGTCGACATGTATGAGGACGATGTTGGTGAGGAGGCGGAGCAATTGCCTGAAATGGTGATGTCACTCTCTAGGGAGTCGACACCGGAATGGATGGCTTATTTAAGGAATTACGTGAGAATGTCAACACGCTGCAAGGTCGGTTGATGACATGAGACGGCCGGCAAACAAATTAGTACCTGTCCAGGCGTCTCAAACACCGTCAGGGGCTGTAAAACGCTCATTTACCTCAGTCGGTCGACACAGACACTGACACTGACTCCAGTGTCGACGGTGAAGAAACAAACGTATTTTCCTTTAGGGCCACACGTTACATGTTAAGGGCAATGAAGGAGGTGTTACATATTTCTGATACTACAAGTACCACAAGAAGGGTATTATGTGGGGTGTGAAAAAACTACCTGTAGTTTTTCCTGAATCAGATAAATTAAATGAAGTGTGTGATGATGCGTGGGTTTCCCCCGATAGAAAATTATTGGCGGTATACCTTTTCCCGCCAGAAGTTAGGGCGCGTTGGGAAACACCCTTTAGGGTGGATAAGGCGCTCACACGCTTATCAAAACAAGTGGCGGTACCGTCTCCAGATAGGGCCGCCCTCAAGGAGCCAGCTGAGAGGCTGGAAAATATCCTAAAAAGGTATATACACACATACTGGTGTTATACTGCGACCAGCGATCGCCTCAGCCTGGATGTGCAGCGCTGGGGTGGCTTGGTCGGATTCCCTGACTGAAAATATTGATACCCTTGACAGGGACAGTATTTTATTGACTATAGAGCATTTAAAGGATGCATTTCTATATATGCGAGATGCACAGAGGGATATTTGCACTCTGGCATCAAGAGTAAGTGCGATGTCCATATCTGTCAGAAGATGTTTATGGACACGACAGTGGTCAGGTGATGCAGATTCCAAACGGCACATGGAAGTATTGCCGTATAAAGGGGAGGAGTTATTTGGGGTCGGTCCACCGGACCTGGTGGCCTCGGCAACAGCTGGAAAATCCACCTTTTTTACCCCAAATCACATCTCAGCAGAAAAAGACACCGTCTTTTCAGCCTCAGTCCTTTCGTCCCCATAAGGGCAAGCGGGCAAAAGGCCAGTCATATCTGCCCAGGGATAGAGGAAAGGGAAGAAGACTGCAGCAGGCAGCCCATTCCCAGGAACAGAAGCCCTCCACAGCTTCTGCCAAGTCCTCAGCATGACGCTGGGGCCGTACAAGCGGACTCAAGTGCGGTGGGGGGTCGTCTCAAGAGTTTCAGCGCGTAGTGGGCTCACTCGCAAGTGGACCCCTGGATCCTACAAGTAGTATCCCAGGGGTACAGACTGGAGATTCGAGACGTCTCCCCCTCGCAGGCTCCTGATGTCTGCTTTACCAACGTCTTCCTCCGACAGGGAGGCAGTATTGGAAACAATTCACAAGCTGTATTCCCAGCAGGTGATAATCAAAGTACCCCTCCTACAACAAGGAAAGGGGTATTATTCCACACTATATTGTGGTACTGAAGCCAGACAGCTCGGTGAGACCTATTCTAAATGGGAAATCTTTGAACACTTACATACAAAGGTTCAAATCAAGATGGAGTCACTCAGAGCAGTGATAGCGAACCAGGAAGAAGGGGACTATATGGTGTCCCTGGACATCAAGGATGCTTACCTCCATGTCCAAAATTGCCCTTCTCACCAAGGGTACCTCAGGTTCGTGGTACGGAACTGTCACTATCAGTTTCAGACGCTGCCGTTTGGATTGTCCACGGCACCCCGGGTCTTTACCAAAGTAATGGCCGAAATGATGATTCTTCTTCAAAGAAAAGGCGTCTTAATTATCCCTTACTTGGACGATCTCCTGATAAGGGCAAGGTCCAGAAAACAGTTGGAAGTCGGAGTAGCACTATCTCAAGTAGTTCTACGACAGCACGGGTGGATTCTAAATATCCAAAATCGCAGCCGTTTCCGACGACACGTCTGCTGTTCCTAGGGATGGTTCTGGACACAGTCCAGAAAAAGGTGTTTCTCCCGGAGGAGAAAGCCAGGGAGTTATCCGAGCTAGTCAGGAACCTCCTAAAACCAGGAAAAGTGTCAGTGCATCATTGCACAAGAGTCCTGGGAAAAATGGTGGCTTATTACGAAGCGATTCCATTCGGCAGATTCCACGCAAGAACTTTTCAGTGGGATCTGCTGGACAAATGGTCTGGATCGCATTTTCAGATGCATCAGCGGATAACCCTATCTCCAAGGACAAGGGTGTCTCTCCTGTGGTGGTTACAGAGTGCTCATCTTCTAGAGGGCCGCAGATTCGGCATTCAGGATTGGATGCTGGTGACCACGAAGGCCAGCCAGAGAGGCTGGGGAGCAGTCACACAGGGAAAAAATTTCCAGGGAGTGTGATCAAGTCTGGAGATTTTTCTCCACATAAATATACTGGAGCTAAGGGCAATTTACAATGCTCTAAGCTTAGCAAGACCTCTGCTTCAAGGTCAGCCGGTATTGATCCAGTGGGACAACATCACGGCAGTCGCCCACGTAAACAGACATGGCGGCACAAGAAGCAGGAGGGCAATGGCAGAAACTGCAAGGATTTTTCGCTGGGCGGAAAATCATGTGATAGCACTGTCAGCAGTGTTCATTCCGGGAGTGGACAACTGGGAAGCAGACTTCCTCAGCAGGCACAACCTCCACCCGGGAGAGTGGGGACTTCATCGGGAAGTCTTCCACATGATTGTGAACCGTTGGAAACCAAAGGTGGACATGATGGCGTCCCGCCTGAACAAAAAACTGGACAAGTATTGCGCCAGGTCAAAAGACCCTCAGGCAATAGCTGTGGACGTTCTGGTAACACCGTGGGTGTACCAGTCGGTGTATGTCTTCCCTCCTCTGCTTCTCATACCCAAGGTATTGAGAATTATAAGACGTAGAGGAGTAAGAACTATACTCGTGGCTCCGGATTGGCCAAGAAGGACTTGGTACCCGGAACTTCAAGAGATGTTCACAGAGGACTCATGGCCTCTGCCGCTAAGAAGGGACTTGCTTCAGCAAGTACCATGTCTGTTCCAAGACTTACCGCGGCTGCGTTTGACGGCATGGCGGTTGAACGCCGGATCCTAAGGGAAAAAGGCATTCCGGAAGAGGTCATTCCTACCCTGGTCAAAGCCAGGAAGGAGGTGACCGCACAACATTATCACCACAGGTGGCGAAAATATGTTGCGTGGTGTGAGGCCAGGAAGGCCCCATGAAGAAATTTCAACTCGGTCGTTTCCTGCATTTCCTGCAAACAGGAGTGTCTATGGGCCTCAAATTGGGGTCCATTAAGGTTCAAATTTCGGCCCTGTCGATTTTCTTCCAGAAAGAATTGGCTTCAGTTCCTGAAGTCCAGAAGTTTGTCAAGGGAGTACTGCATATACAACCCCCTTTTGTGCCTCCAGTGGCACTGTGGGATCTCAACGTAGTTCTGGGATTCCTAAAATCACATTGGTTTAAACCGCTCAAATCTGTGGATTTGAAATATCTCACAGGGAAAGTGACCATGCTGTTGGCCCTGGCCTCGGCCAGGCGAGTGTCAGAATTGGCGGCGTTTGTCTCAAAAAAGCCCATATCTGATTGGGGTGGTCTTCTGTTTGCCGGCGGTCGGGCTCCCGGCGCTCAGTATACCGGCGCCGGGAGCCCGACAGCCGGAATACCGACAATTATTTTCCCTCGTGGGGGTCCACGACCCCCATAGAGGGAGAATAAAATAGTGTGTATGCGCGCCACCGTGCCCGTAGCGTGGTGAGCGCAGCGAGCCCGCAAGGGGCTCATTTGCGCTCGCCAAGCTGTCGGTAAGCCGGCGGTCGGGCTCCCGGCGCCGGGATGCTGGTCGCCGGGAGCCCGACCGCCGGCCAGCCGTAGTGAACCCTCTGATTGTCCATTCGGACAGGGCAGAGCTGCGGACTCGTCCCCAGTTTCTCCCTAGGGTGGTGTCAGTGTTTCACCCGAACCAGCTTATTGTGGTACCTGCGGCTACTAGGGACTTGGCGGACTCCAAGTTGCTAGATGTTGTCAGGGCCCTGAAAATATAGTTTCCAGGACGGCTGGAGTCAGGAAAACTGACTTGCTGTTATCCTGTATGCACCCAACAAACTGGGTGCTCTTGCTTCTAAGCAGACGATTGCTAGTTGGATGTGTAGTACAATTCAGCTTGCACATTCTGTGGCAGGCCTGCCACAGCCAAAATATGTAAATGCCCATTCCACAAGGAAGGTGGGCTCATCTTGGGCGGCTGCCCGAGGGGTCTCGGTTTTAACTTTGCCGAGCTGATACTTGGTCAGGGGCACACCCTGACTGAGGAGGACCTGGAGTTCTCTCATTCGGTGCTGCAGAGTCATCCGCACTCTCCCGCCCGTTTGGGAGCTTTGGTATAATCCCCATGGTCTTGACGGAGTCCCCAGCATCCACTTAGGACGTCAGAGAAAATAAGAATTTACTTACCGATAATTCTATTTCTCGTAGTCCGTAGTGGATGCTGGGCGCCCATCCCAAGTGCGGATTGTCTGCAATACTTGTACATAGTTATTGTTACAAAAATCGGGTTATTATTGTTGTGAGCCATCTTTTCAGATGCTCCGCTGTTATCATGCTGTTAACTGGGTTCAGATCACAGGTTGTACAGTGTGATTGGTGTGGCTGGTATGAGTCTTACCCGGGATTCAAAATCCTTCCTTATTGTGTACGCTCGTCCGGGCACAGTATCCTAACTGAGGCTTGGAGGAGGGTCATAGGGGGAGGAGCCAGTGCACACCACCTGATCCTAAAGCTTTTACTTTTGTGCCCTGTCTCCTGCGGAGCCGCTAGTCCCCATGGTCCTGACGGAGTCCCCAGCATCCACTACGGACTACGAGAAATAGAATTATCGGTAAGTAAATTCTTATTTTTACACATTGCGGCAGGAAAGTGACCCCATTTTACACATTGCGGCAGGAAAGTGACCCCATTTTACACAGTACAGCAGGAAAGTGCCCCCATCTTACACAGTATGGCAGGAAAGTGTCCCCATTTTACACATTGCGCCAGGCACGTGTCCCCATTTTACACATCACGGCAAGCAAGAGTCCCCAATTTACACATTCCGGCAGACTGCGTCCCCATTTTACACATTCCGAAGACAGGTGTCCCCAATTTACACAGTACGGCAGGTGGTGGTGGTGAGGGGGGAGGGAGGGAGAGAGAGAGAGGGAGGGAGAGTGGCTGACTTACATTTGAAGTGGTTCTTCCCGCTCTTCAGCCGCCTCTCCCTCGTCTGCGTGGCGCCAGCCGGCTTGGCTCCACCTTCTCCCGAGCGCCCAGCTCGGGGGGCGGGGTTTCACGGAATGACGCGATTGCGTTGTGACGTCACAACGCAAACGCGTCATTCCGCGAAACCCCGCCCCCCTAGCTGGGCACTCCGGAGGAGAGGGGAGGGGGGATTTAGTGCTTTAGAAGTGCCGCAGCGGGCGCCCCGTGCGGTTGCACGGCTCGGCCGCAGCAAGAAACGGCACTGCTGAAGCACCATGTTGTGCTGTCCATGAAGGACCCACCTTACGTGTAGAGTGAGCAGAGACATGAGCCGGAGAAGGGAGATCTGCACGAGAATAAGCTTCTGATATTACCATTCGGAGCCATCTTGCCAGCGTCTGTTTACTAGCAGGCCATCCTCTTCTATGAAATCCGTAGAGGATGAAGAGAGAATCTGTTTTTCTGATGGCACTAGTACGATCTATGTAGATTCTTAATGCTCGGACCACGTCCAGCGATGCTTCTCCCGCAGACAGTCCCGATACCTGAGAAGCTGGGACTACAATCTCTTCGTTAAGGTGAAACTTTGAAACCACCTTCGGAAGATAACCAGATCTAGTTCTGAGAACTGCTTTATCAGGAAAAAAACTTAGGAAAGGAGACTTACACGACAGTGCTCCTAAATCTGATACTCTTCTAGCTGAGGCCATTGCCAGTAGAAAGAGTACTTCAGCCGTTAACCATGTAAGATCTGCTCTCTTAAGTGGTTCAAACGGAGGTCCCTGAAGGAATTTAATAACTAGATTCGAATCCCAGGGAGCTGCAGGAGGAAGAAATGGAGGTTGAATGTGTACAACTCCCTGAAAGAAAATACGCACATCCTGTAAATTAGCAATATTTCGCTGATACCATAAAGTTAATGCTGATACTTGAACTCTCAAGGAAGCTACTTTCAAACCCTTATCCAATCCTGCTTGAAGGAAATCCAAAATCCTGGATACTTTGAAAGATCTTGGATTCAAACTTTTATCACTACACCAATGAATATAGGCTTGCCATATTCGATGATAAATACGAGCGGAGGACGGTTTTCTTGCTCTAAGCATAGTTTGAATTACTTGCTTCGAAAATCCTCTAGCTTCTAGGATAGAGGTTTCAACAGCCACGCTGTCAAAGACAGACGATCCAGATGGCTGTGACAACAAAGACCCTGCATTAGCAGATCTGGACGTTGAGGGAGCAGTATCGGTGCTTCCACGGACATCATTAGTAGATCTGTGTACCAATGCCTTCTTGGCCAGGATGGAGCTATTGGAATTATGGCTCCTTTTGCTTGCTTTATTTTCCTCACTACTCTGGGTAACAGAAAGATTGGAGGGAACAGATATGCCAGATGAAATTTCCATTTCACTGACAGTGCGTCTACAAGGACCGCTCCGGATCCTTTGTTCTTGATCCCTACTTCGGAACTTTGTTGTTTAGACGAAACGCCA
The DNA here is from genome assembly GCF_028390025.1 of Pseudophryne corroboree. NCBI lineage: Eukaryota > Metazoa > Chordata > Amphibia > Anura > Myobatrachidae > Pseudophryne > Pseudophryne corroboree. The sequence continues at coordinate 185,528,187 of NC_086453.1, read as the reverse complement.
TGAGATTTCTCTCTGGTAGACCCCATCTGTTCACTATGGTCTGAAACACTTCTGGGTGTAATGCCCATTCGGTTTCCTGAATGGTGTGTCGACTGAGAAAATCCGCTCCCCAGTTCAGTACACCTGGAAAAAACACTGCTGACAATGCTGGAAGATGGAGTTCTGCCCACCTTAGTATGGGAGTTAATTCCTCCATCAATCTTTTGCTGTGAGTTCCTCCCTGAGGATTGAGGTACGCTACTGCTGTTGCATTGTCTGAGCGAATCTGGACTGGTCTTCCTTGCAGACTGTCCTTTGCCTGAACTAGAGCCATATAAATGGCCTTTACTCCCAACATATTTATTGGCAGGCGACTTTCACTTATGGTCCATTTTCCCTGGAACCAAATGCTTTCGAGTACCGCTCCCCAGCCTTGAAGACTGGCATCTGTTGTCAGGACTTGCCATTCTTTTATCCAAAAAGGTTTCCCCTTGTTTAAATGGTCCGTCTGTAGCCACCACGCTAGAGACCTTTTTACGTTTATTGGAAACTTTATTATCTGCTTTTTTATTGTCTGATGACTTCCGTTCCATTTGGACAGAATAAGGTGCTGTAGTGGTCTGGAGTGGAATTGTGCATATTCCATCATGTCGAAGGTTGACACCATCAGACCCAACAGTCGCATTGCTGCATGGACTGACATTGTCTGAGTGTGTAATGCCTCCTGAGTCATGACCTGCACCTTGACTATCTTTTTCTCTGGTAAGAAAACTCTATGTAGACCTGAATCCAATATGGCCCCCAAATGAACCATCCGCTGTGATGGATTCAGAGACGACTTTTCCCAGTTTATGAGCCACCTGTGTCTCTGTAAACAAACTACTGTCTGTTGAAGAAGGCTCAAAAGTAACTCATGCAAATGTGCTAGGATTAACAGGTCGTCATGGTATGGAAATATTCTTATCCCCTGCTCGCGGAGATAAGCTGCCATCACCACCATAATTTTGGTAAACACCCTGGGTGCTGTTGCTAGCCCGAAGGGCAAGGCTTGGAACTGAATGTTGCTGGAGGATGGCAAACCTGAGGTAGCATTGATGAGACCTTGCTATAGGCACATGTAGGTAAGCATCCTGTATATCCAGAGATACCATGTAATCTCCCGGTTCTATAGCCAACACTATGGAGCGTAATGTCTCCTTGTGGAACCTTGGAATCCAAATTTATTTGTTTAACATTTTGAGATTGAGAATTGGTTGGAATGACCCATTTGGCTTCTGAATCAAAAATAGATTGGAGTAAAAACCCTGTCCCCATTGTGATGGGGGTACTGGGACAATTACACCAGACTGAAGCAATTTCTGAATTGCTTCTTGCAGGGCATTGGCCTTCCACTCTATACGAGACGGGCTGGTGCAAAAAAATCTTTGAGGATGCTGCCTCCTGAATGGGAATCCATATCCGCGAGATACCACCTTCCGCACCCAAGCATCTGTTGTTGACTGTTGCCATATGTGTGCAAAATGAAGCAGTTGGCACCCAACCCTGGAATCCTCCAGGTGGAGGCCCGCCTCTTCAGGCTGATGGTTTCTGTTCAGGCTTGGAAGCTGGCTTTCTACTAGCCCATTGCTTCTTACCCCTGGCCGATCTATTGAACTGGGGTTGCTTAGATTCCTCTTTAACTTTCGCTTTGCCTTGCCATCGAAATGGCCGAAACTTTGAACCCCTAGTCTTAGGGTTATAACTAGCTGGAAATCTGACCTTTTTGGATTCAGCTTCCGATTCTAGAATATCTGACAATTGTTTCCCAAACAATATATTTCCAATGAAAGGCAATGCTTCCAATTCTTTCTTGGATTCAGCATCTGCTTTCCAAGTGCGTAGCCAAACTGCTCTACGAGCGGCTACTATCAAGGCTGATGCTTTAGAAGCAATCGTACCCATATCAATTGCTGCTTCTTCCAAATATTGGGCAGCTTGTCTTAAACGGCCCAGATGATACTCCTGCTCCCTATTAAGAGAGGAGAAGCCATTCTCTAGTTCCTCTATCCATTCTCCCATTGCCTTTTCCATCCAGGCTGAAGCCATAGCAGGCCTTACCACAGCTCCTGAGAGAGAAAATATATTTTTCAAGAAGCTATCTACCCTTCTGTCTGACATAATTTAGTGAGGTAGATGACAATGGTAAAGCAGATTTATGCACGAGTCACAGTACATGTGCATCTACTTTCGGAGGAACTTCTTTTTGAACAATCCGCAGCTGGAAATGTATAATAAGAATCCCATTTTTTCGGAATCTTATATTTCTTACTGGGCGTCGCCCAAGATTCTTCCATCATTTCCGCCAGATCCTCCGACGCTGGGAATTCAGTCTTAACTGTTTTTGTTAATTTAAACACAGGTGCTTTAGACTTTGACACTGTTTTGGCTGTTTCCTCCAAAGAGAGAATAGCCTTCATTGCATCAATAAGTTCAGCTACATCATCTGAGCTGAAACTCTGCAACTGATCATCATACGGAGTATTTGAATATACTGTATCATCATCTGTTGTATCATCTTGTGTAGTCTGCAACATAGACGTATCTGTCTTAATCTTACCTGTACCCTAGTTACATGTAGAAGCTACTGGAACCAAACCATAGGAAGGGAGCTGCATGTATGGGTTAATAGTGTAACCTATTCCCTGGGGTGGCGCTGCCGGAGTTAATCTGTCCGCTATTGAAGACAAAGTCTGTGCGAACATACTCCATGGTGGCTCTGCTGGTTGTTGAACCAATTCCTGTTTTTTACTATGCTGAAAAGCAAAACAGTTCGCACATAACCCCTCATAAGTGACCAACTGGCCTATACCAATTAACCCTGTTTTACAAGATAAACATGTTAAGGATGTAGGAGTGCCTGATAAATTCTCGTCACTTTTGCCGCTCACAGACATGGTAATATTCTGTTTATGACTACACAATTTGTGACTGAAAATCACCTATATATAAAATAAGATTTTACTTACCGGTAAATCTATTTCTCGTAGTCCGTAGAGGATGCTGGGACTCCGTAAGGACCATGGAGAATAGACGGGCTCCGCAGAAGATAGGGCACTTTAAGACAGCTTTGGACTCTGGGTGTGCACTGGCTCCTCCCTCTATGCCCCTCCTCCAGACCTCAGTTAGGGAAACTGTGCCCAGAGGAGATGGACAGTACGAGGAAGGATTTTTGTAAATCTAAGGGCGAGATCCATACCAGCCACACCAATCACACCATATAACTTGTGATAAACTTACAGTTAACAGTATGAACAACAGCAGCCACGGTTCAACCGAAAAACTATAACATAACCCTTTTGTAAGCAAAAACTATATACAAGTCTTGCAGAAAAAGTCCGCACTTGGGACGGGCGCCCAGCATCCCCTACGGACTACGAGAAATAGATTTACCGGTAAGTAAAATCTTATTTTCGCTAACGTCCTTGAGGATGCTGGGACTCCGTAAGAACCATGGGGATTATACTAAAGCTCCCAAACAGGCGGGAGAGTGCGGATGACTCTGCAGCACCGATTGAGCAAACAGGAGGTCCTCCTCAGCCAGGGTATCAAACTTATAGAACTTTGCAAAGGTGTTTGTCCCCGACCAAGTAGCTGCTCGGCACAACTGTAATGCCGAGACCCCTTGGGCAGCCGCCCATGAAGAGCCCACTTTCCTAGTGGAGTGGGCCTTAACCGATTTCGGTAACGGCAATCCTGCCGTAGAATGCGCCTGCTGGATCGTGTTACAGATCCAGCGAGCAACAGTCTGCTTTGAAGCAGGAGCGCCAACCTTGTTGGCAGCATACAGAACGAACAAAGCTTCAGTCTTCCTGATTCTAGCCGTTCTGGTCACATAAATCTTCAAAGCCCTGACTACATCCAAGGACTCGGAATCCTCCAAGTCCCGTGTAGCCACAGGCACGACAATAGGTTGGTTCACATGAAAAGATGAGACCACTTTTGGCAGAAAGTGAGGGCGAGTCCTCAACTCTGCCCTATCCACGTGAAAAAATAAGAATTAACTCACCGGTAATTCTATTTCTCGTAGTCCGTAGTGAATGCTGGGGACTCCGTAAGGACCATGGGGAATAGACGGGCTCCTCAGGAGACTGGGCACTCTAAAAGAAAGATTAGGTACTATCTGGTGTGCACTGGCTCCTCCCTCTATGCCCCTCCTCCAGACCTCAGTTAGGGAAACTGTGCCCGGAAGAGCTGACAGCACAAGGAAAGGATTTTGGAATCCAGGGTAAGACCTCATACCAGCCACACCAATCACACCGTACAACATGTGATAAATTTACCCAGTTAACAGTATGAAAAAACAACTGAGCCTCACTCAACAGATGGCTCATAACAATAACCCTTTATTAAGCAATAACTATATACACATATTGCAGAAAGTCCGCACTTGGGACGGGCGCCCAGCATCCACTACGGACTACGAGAAATAGAATTACCGGTGAGTAAATTCTTATTTTCTCTAACGTCCTAGTGGATGCTGGGGACTCCGTAAGGACCATGGGGATTATACCAAAGCTCCCAAACAGGCGGGAGAGTGCGGATGACTCTGCAGCACCGAATGGGCAAACACAAGGTCCTCCTCAGCCAGGGTATCAAACTTGTAGAACTTAGCAAAGGTGTTTGAACCCGACCAAGTAGCAGCTCGGCAAAGCTGTAAAGCCGAGACCCATCGGGCAGCCGCCCAAGAAGAGCCCACCTTCCTTGTGGAATGGGCTTTTACTGATTTTGGATGTGGCAACCCAGCCACAGAATGAGCCTGCTGAATCGTGCTACAGATCCAGCGAGCAATAGTTTGCTTTGACGCAGGAGCACCCAACTTATTGGGTGCATACAGGATAAACAGCGAGTCAGTCTTCCTGACTCCAGCCGTTCTGTTTACATAAATCTGCAAAGCCCAGACTACGTCCAGCAACTTGGAGTCCTCCAAGTCCCGCGTAGCCGCAGGCACCACAATAGGTTGGTTCAAATGAAAGGATGACACCACCTTTGGCAGAAATTGCGGACGAGTCCGCAATTCTGCCCTGTCCATATGGAAAACCAGATAGGGGCTTTTACATGACAAAGCCGCCAATTCTGACACCCGCCTAGCCGAAGCTAAGGCCAACAGCATGACCACTTTCCACGTGAGAAACTTTAGCTCCACAGTCTTAAGTGGCTCAAACCAGTGGGATTTTAGGAAATCCAACACCACGTTAAGGTCCCAAGGTGCCACTGGTGGCACAAAAGGGGGCTGAATATGCAGCACTCCCTTAACAAACGTCTGAACCTCAGGTAGTGAAGCCAGTTCTTTTTGGAAGAAACTGGATAGGGACGAAATCTGGACCTTTATGGATCCTAATTTTAGGCCCATAGTCACACCTGACTGTAGGAAGTGCAGGAATCGACCCAGCTGGAAATCCTCTGTAGGGGCCTTCCTGGCCTCACACCAAGCAACATATTTTCGCCATATACGGTGATAATGTTTTGCTGTCACGTCCTTCCTAGCCTTTATCAGCGTAGGAATAACTTAATCCGGAATGCCCTTTTCTGCTAGGATCCGGCGTTCAACCGCCATGCCGTCAAACGCAGCCGCGGTAAGTCTTGGAACAGACAGGGTCCCTGTTGCAACAGGTCCTGTCTGAGAGGCAGAGGCCATGGGTCCTCTGTGAGCATTTCTTGTAGTTCTGGGTACCAAGTCCTTCTTGGCCAATCCGGAACAATGAGTATTGTTCACACTCCTCTTATTCTTACTATCCTCAGCACCTTGGGTATGAGAGGAAGAGGAGGAGACACATAGACCGACTGGAAAACCCACGGTGTCACTAGTGCGTCCACAGCTATCGCGTGAGGGTCCCTTGACCTGGCGCAATATCTTTTTAGCTTTTTGTTTAGGCGGGACGCCATCATGTCCACCTGTGGCAGTTCCCACCGATTCACAATCTGGTCGAAGACTTCTTGATGAAGTCCCCACTCTCCCGGGTAGAGGTCGTGTCTGCTGAGGAAGTCTGCTTCCCAGTTGTCCACTCCCGGAAAGAACACTGCTGACAGTGGCTGCACGTGATTCTCCGCCCAACGCAGAATCCTGGTGGCTTCCGCCATTGCCACTCTGCTTCTTGTACCGCCCTGGCGGTTTACATGGGCGACCGCTGTGATGTTGTCTGACTGAATCAGTACTGGTTGATCTCGAAGCAGAGGCTCCGCTGACTCAGGGCGTTGTATATGGCCCTTAGTTCTAGTATATTTATGTGCAGACAAGTCTCCTGACTTGACCACAGCCCCTGGAAGTTTCTTCCCCGAGTGATTGCCCCCCATCCTCGGAGGCTTGCATCCTGTATGCCGAACCTTTGGCCCTCGAGAAGGTGGGCACTTTGCAGCCACCATAGCAGAGACACCCTGGTCTTGGGGGACAGGGTGATCAAGCGATGCATCAGAAGATGCGATCCGAACCACTGATCCAGCAGATCCCACTGGAAGATCCTTGCATGGAACCTGCCGAAGGGAATGGCCTCGTATGACGCTACCATCTTTCCCAGGACTCGAGTGCAGTGATGCACCGATACCCGCTTTGGTTTCAGGAGATCTCTGACCAGAGTCAGGAGCTCCTGAGCCTTCTCCTTCGGGAGAAACACCTTCTTCTGTTCTGTGTCTAGAATCATGCCCAGGAAGGGCAGACGCGTCGCAGGAATGAGCTGCGACTTTGGAAAATTCAGAATCCAGCCGTGTTGTTGCAACACTTCCTGAGAGTGTGCTACGCTGATCAACAACTGCTCCCTGGACCTTGCCTTTATGAGGAGATCGTCCAAGTATGGGAAAATTGTAACTCCTCGCTTCCAAAGGAGTACCATCATCTCCGCCATCACCTTGGTAAATATTCTCGGTGCTGTGGACAGGCCAAACGGCAACGTCTGGAACTGGTAATGACAGTCTTGTACCACGAACCTGAGGTACTCCTGATGAGGGGGATAAATGGGGACATGCAAGTAAGCATCCGTGATGTCCAGAGATACCATAAAATCCCCCTCTTCCAGGCTTGCAATGACCGCTCTGAGCGACTCCATTTTGAACTTGAATCTCTTGAGATAGATGTTCAGGGATTTTAAATTCAGAATGGGTCGTACCGAACTGTCCGGTTTCGGTACGACAAAAAGTGGAACAGTAACCCCTTCCCTGTTGAAGGAGGGGAACCTTCACTATCACCTGCTGGAGGTATAGCTTGTGAATTGCCGCCAGTACTACCTCTCTTTCCATGGGGGAAGCTGGCAAGGCCGATTTTAGGTAACGTTGAGGGGGCGCCACCTCGAATTCCAGCTTGTATCCCTGAGATACAATTTGTATAACCCAAGGATCCACCCGTGAGCGAACCCACTGGTTGCTGAAATGTCGTAGACGCGCCCGCACCGCTCCTGGCTCCGCCTGTGGAGCCCCAGCGTCATGCTGTGGATTTAGTGGAAGCCGGGGAGGACTTTTGTTCCTGGGAACTGGCTGCGCGGTGCAGCCTTTTCCCTCTACCCCTGCCTCTGGCAAGAAAGGATGCACCTCTGACCTTCTTGTTCTTTTGTGAACGAAAGGACTGCATTTGGTAATACGGTGCTTTCTTAGGCTGTGGAGGTACATAAGGCAAGAAATTTGACTTCCCAGCCGTAGCTGTGGAAACTAGGTCCGAGAGGCCGTACCCAAACAATTCCTCACCCTTAAAAGGTAAAACCTCCATGTGTTTTTTTAGAGTCGGCATCCCCTGTCCATTGCCGAGTCCATAAGACCCTTCTGGCAGAGATGGACATTGCATTTACTCTGGAGACCAGCATGCAAATGTCCCTCTGGGCATCCCGCATATATAGGACCGTGTCCTTGATATGTGCCAGCGTCAGCAAAACAGAGTCCCTGTCCAGGGTATCTAACTCCTCAGACAGAGTATCCGTCCATGCCGCTACGGCACTACACATCCATGCCGAAGCAATGGCTGGCCTCAGCAGTGTACCAGAATGCGAGTAAACCGACTTCAGGATAGCTTCCTGCTTTCTATCTGCAGGATCCTTAAGGGAGGCCGTATCCTGAGACGGTAGGGCCACCCTTTTAGACAAGCGCATCAACGCCTTGTCAACCCTAGGCGAGGATTCCCAGCGTAACCCGTCCGTTGGCGGGAAGGGATACGCCATCAATAATCTTTTGGAAATCACTTGCTTCCTATCTGGGGCATCCCACGCCTTTTCACACAATTCATTCAAATCATGTGACGGGGAAAAAGTCACTTCTCTCTTTTTCTCCCCATACATATAAATCCTTTTGTCAGGGACAGGATTTTCCTCAGAAATGTGTAATATTTCCTTCATTGCCACAATCATGTAGCGGATAGCCTTAGTCATTTTAGGCTGCAATTTTTCCTCATCGAAACTGGAATCAGAGTCCGTGTCGACATCTATGTCAACTAACTGGGATATTGGGCGCTTTTGAGACCCTGACGGCCTCTGCGCTGTGGGAGCAGGTATGGGTGGAGACCCTGACTGTCCCAAGGCAACAGCTGTATCTAGTCTGTTATGTAAGGAGTTTACATTATCATTCAACACCTTCCACATATCCATCCAATCATGTGTCGGCACCGTGGGGGGCGACACCACATCTGCTTGCACTTGCTCTGCCTCCACGTATCCTTCCTCCTCAAACATGTCGACAAAGGCGTACCGACACACCGCACACACACAGGGAATGCTCAGTTGAGGACAGGACCGCACAAGGGCTTTTGGGGAGACAGAGTATGCCAGCACACACCCCAGCGCTATATAACCCAGGAATTACACAGTACTTTAGTGTTTACCCGGTAGCTGCTGCTTTTATATCTATATATCTGCGCCTAAATTTATGTGCACCCCCTCTCTTTTTTATCCACTATTGCACCTGTATACAGCAGGGGAGAGCCTGGGGAGCGTCCTTCCAGCGGAGCTGTGAAGAGGAAATGGTGCTGGTGTGCTGAGGAAGAAGGCCCCGCCCCCTCAGCGGCGGGCTTCTGTCCCGTGTTTCTTGTGTAAAAATGGCGGGGGCTCGCACATATATACAGTGCCTGACTGTATATATGTGTCCTTTTGCCATCAGGTATCTAATTTGCTGCCCAGGGCGCCCCCCCTGTGCCCTGCACCCTACAGTGACCGGAGTGTGCGGGTGTGCTGTGGGAGCAATGGCGCACAGCTGCAGTGCTGTGCGCTACCCTGTAGTGAAGACGAGTCTTCTGCCGCCGATTTCAACGTCTTCTTGCTTCTGTACTTCTGGCTCTGCGAGGGGGACGGCGGCGCGGCTCCGGGAACGGAAGATCAAGGTTAGGGTCCTGTGTTCGATCCCTCTGGAGCTAATGGTGTCCAGTAGCCTAAGAAGCGCAACCTAGCCACAGTTAGTAGGTTTGCTTCTCTCCCCTCAGTCCCACGTAGCAGAGAGTCTGTTGCCAGCAGAAGCTCTCTGAAAATAAAAAACCTAACAAAAACTTTCTTTAACTAGTAAGCTCAGGAGAGCCCACTAGGAGCACCCAGCTCTGGCCGGGCACATATTCTAACTGAGGTCTGGAGGAGGGGCAGAGAGGGAGGAGCCAGTGCACACCAGATAGTACCTAATCTTTCTTTTAGAGTGCCCAGTATCCTGCGGAGCCCGTCTATTCCCCATGGTCCTTACGGAGTCCCCAGCATCCACTAGGACGTTAGAGAAAACAAGTATGGGCTTTTATGTGATAAAGCCGCCAATTCAGAAACACGTCTTGCTGAAGCTAACGCCAACAACATGACCACTTTCCACGTGAGGTATTTCAACTCCACAGTTTTGAGTGGTTCAAACCAAGGTGACTTGAGGAAACACAACACAACGTTAAGATCCCAAGGCGCCACCGGAGGCACAAAGGGAGGCTGAATATGCAGCACCCCCTTCACAAAGGTCTGTACTTCAGGAATAGAGGCCAATTCTCTTTGAAAGAAAATGGATAAGGCCGAAATCTGGACCTTTATGGACCCTAATTTTAGGCCCAAAGTCACTCCTGTTTGAAGGAAGTGAAGTAGACGGCCCAAATGGAACTCCTCCGTAGGAGCAGCTCTGGCCTCACACCAAGAAACATATTTCCGCCATGTACGGTGATAATGTTTTAACGTCACGTCTTTCCTAGACTTGATCAGGGTAGGAATGACTTCCTTCGGAATCCCTTTTTCCGCTAGGATCCGGCGTTCAACCGCCATGCCGTCAAACGCAGCCGCGGTAAGTCTTGGAATAGACAGGGTCCCTGCCGCAGCAGGGAAGAGGCCACGGATCCCCTGCGAGCAACTCTTGCAGCTCCGGATACCAAGTCCTCCGTGGCCAATCCGGAACAATGAATTTTGTTCTGACCCTGCTTCTTAGTATTATTCTCAACACCTTGAGAGGAAGAGGAGGAAACACATAGACCGATCTGAACACCCAAGGTGTCACCAGAGCGTCTACCGCTACCGCCTGAGGGTCCCTTGACCTGGTGCAATACCGCTTTATCTTTTTGTTGAGACGGGATGCCATCATGTCGATTTGAGGCAGTCCCCAATGATCCGTGATCTGTGCGAAGACTTTTTGATGAAGTCCCCACTGTCCCAGATGCAGGTCGTGCCTGTTGAGGAAGTCCGCCTCCCAGTTGTCCACCCCCGGGATGAACACCGCTGATATCGCGCTTACATGGCCTTCCGCCCAGCGTAGAATCCTGGTCGCTTCTGCCATGGCCATTCTGCTCCTTGTTCCGCCTTGGCGGTTTATATGAGCCACTGCCGTGACATTGTCTGACTGAATCAGAACCGGATTTCTCCGAAGCAATTCCTCCGCTTGACGCAGGACGTTGTATATGGCCCTCAACTCCAGGACGTTGATGTGGAGACAAGACTCTAGGCTTGACCAGAGACCTTGGAAATTTCTTCCCAGTGTCACTGCTCCCCAGCCTCGGAGGCTTGCGTCCGTGGTCACCAGGACCCAGTCCTGAACGCCGAACCTGCGACCTTCTAGTAGGTGAGCACTGTTCAGCAACCACAGGAGAGATACCCTGGTCCTGGGAGACAGGGTGATCCTTTGATGCATTTGTAAATGGGACCCGGACCACTTATCTAAGAGGTCCCATTGAAAAGTCCTCGCATGGAACCTGCCGAAAGGGATGGCCTCGTAGGAAGCCACCATCTTCCCCAGGACCCGCGTGCACTGATGCACTGAAACCTTTTTTGGTTTTAATAGGTTCCTGACCATGGCTATGAGTTCCTGCACCTTTTCGATCGGAAGAAAAACCTTTTTCTGGTCTGTGTCTAGAATCAGCCCCAAAAAGGTCAGACGCGTTGTAGGGACTAGCTGGGATTTCGGTATATTGAGAATCCAGCCGTGTATCTGCAACGCTGTCCAGCAACCTCTCCCGAGATCTCGCCTTTATGAGGAGATCGTCCAAGTATGGGATAATTGTGAGCCCCTGACTGCGCAGGAGCACCATCATTTCCGCCATTACCTTGGTGAAAATTCTCGGGCCCGTGGAAAGCCCAAACGGCAACGTCTGAAATTGGTAGTGACAGTCCTGCACTGCAAATCTCAGGAACGCCTGATGCGGGGGGAATATCGGAACATGAAGGTAAGCATCCTTTATGTCCAGGGACACCATCCAATCCCACCCCTCCAGGCTGGCGATGACCACCCTGAGTGATTCCATTTTGAACTTGAACCTCTTCAAGTACAGGTTCAGAGATTTCAGGTTAAAAATGGGTCTGACCGAACCGTCCGGTTTCGGGACCACAAACAGGGTTGAGTAATATCCCTTCTCCTTGCTGGAGATGAGGAACTGTGACAATCACCTGTTGAATACACAATTTTTGGATTGCTGCCAACACTAGCTCCCTCTCTGACGGGGAAGCCGGCAGAGCCGATTTGAAAAATCAGCGAGGAGGTAAGTCTTCGAATTCCAGCCTGTATCCCTGAGAAACATTCTCTAAAGCCCAGGGATCTACCTGCGAGTGAACCCAGACGTGGCTGAAAAACCGAAGACGAGCCCCCACCAGATCTGCCTCCCCTCGGGAAGCCCCAGCGCCATGCGGTGGATTTTGCAGACGCAGGGGAGGACTTCTGCTCTTGGGAACTAGCTGTGTGCAGCTTTTTTCCACTGCCTTTCCCTCTGGCAACAAAGGATGATCCCCGTACCTTCTTGTTTTTATTGGAACGAAAGAACTGCATTTGATAATGAGGTGCCTTTTTTGTATGCTGCGAGGGGACATAAAGTAAGAAATTTGACTTACCAGCCGTAGCTGTAGAGACAAGATCCGAGAGGCCGTCTCCAAACAACTCCACCCCTTTGTAAGGCAAGGACTCCATATGCCGCTTTGAATCGGCATCTCCCGTCCATTGTCGGGTCCACAAGAGCCGCCTAGCAGAAATAGACATAGAATTTATTCTGCAGCTTAATAAACAAATGTCTCTCTGAGCATCCCTCATATACAAGGCAGCATCTCTGATATGCTCTATGGTCATATGAATGGCATCCCTATCTAAGGTGTCAATTTCCGTAGATAAGGAATCTGCCCATGCCACAACCGCACTTCAAACCCAGGCCGACGCCATAGCCGGTCGAGCAATAGTACCGGAATGATTGTAAATGTGCTTTAAGGTAATTTCCTGCCTGGTTCAGCAGGTTCCTTGAGGGAAGCCGTATCCCGAGAAGGCAGTGCCACCTTTTTGGACAAACTTGTCAGCGCCTTGTCAACTTTTGGCGAAGATTCCCAGCGTATCCTATCAGTTTATGGAAAAGGATACGCCATGAGAATCCTTTTGGGAACTTGTGGTCTCCTATCCCAAGCCTTTTCGCACAAGTCACTTAATTCAAATTAGGATGGAAAAGTGACTTCAGGCTTTTTCCCTTTATACATGTGTACCCTCGTGTCAGGGACAGGGGGTTCCTCAGTAATATGCAAAACCTCTTTAATGGCAATAATCACGTATACCCTTTGCCACCTTCGGCTGTAATTTTGCATCTTCATAGTCGACACTAGAGTCAGTATCTGTGTCGGTATCTGTGTCATCGATCTGGGATATGGTGCGCTTCTGAGACCCCGAAGGACCTGGCGCCCCAGGGACAGGCATGGACTGGCTACCTGACTGATCCCTAGCTTCTGCCTTGTCTAACCTTTTATGCAATTTTGACATTTGCATTCAAGACATTCAGCATATCCACCCATTCCGGTGTCGGCGTTGCCGACGGCGACCTGACATTCAAGCACTCCCCCTCCACATTAAGCGAGCCTTCCTCGTCAAACATGTCGACACACGTACCGACACTTCCCCCACACACAGGGAACCCCTTGTCAAGGCCCTTTGGAGAGACAGAGAGAGAGTATGCCAGCACACACCCCAGCGCTATGACCCTGGAGACCAACACAAAATGTTTTTCCCCTGCAGCGCTGTATAATATGTAAACCGCCAATTATGTGCCCCCCCCCACCCTCTCTTTTAAGCACCCTTTCACCATGTGTAAGCAGGGGAGAGTCCGGGGAGCTTCCTCTCAGCAGTGCTGTGGAGAGAAAATGGCGCAGGTGAGTGCTGAGGGAGAAGCCCCGCCCCCTCGGTGGCGGGCTTCTGTCCCGCTCAAACTTCGTAAAATATGGCGGGGGCTCTTTTACATACATGTACAGAGCCCACCTGTACATGTATATAGTCTTTTTGCCATGCAGAGGTTTATATTGCTGCCCAGGGCGCCCCCCCCCTGCGCCCTGCACCCTTACAGTGACCAGAGTATGTGAGTTGTATGGGAGCAATGACACACAGCTGCAGTGCTGTGCGTTACCTCAGTGAAGCTGAAGGCTTCTGCCGCTTGACTACTTCTGTCTTCTGTACTTCTAGCTCTGTGAGAACAGCGGCGCGGCTCTGGGGGTGGACGCCCAGTAAGAACCTGCGTTCACCCCCTCTAGAGCTAATGGTGTCCAGTAGCCGAGCCTATCTTTGACAAGAAGGTCTGCTCCTCTCTCCTCAGTCCCTCGATGCAGGGAGCCTGTTGCCAGCAGTGCTCCCTGTGAAAAAGTAGTAAAAGGAAGAAAAAAATCCAAACAAAAATGCTTCTAGGCAGAGAACTCTGGAGAGCTCTCTGCAGTGCACCCATCTTGCTCTGGGCACAGTGTAAAACTGAGGTCTGGAGGAGGGTCATAGAGGAAGGAGCCAGTGCACACCCAGAGTCCAAAGCTTTCTTAAAGTGCCCTATCTCCTGCGGAGCCCGTCTATTCCCCATGGTCCTTACGGAGTCCGAGCATCCTCAAGGACGTTAGAGAAATATATAGAAGTGAGATCAATCTGACCACAACTGTGCACCTGAATTGAGGTTTAGAACAGAACTGACAACATATAAAAGTCAGCACACATACTAGCAGTCAGTCACATGTTAAAACATTAAACATTGTCATATGAGAATACAATCACCATCATAATAACTTACAAGTAAGTAGGAAAATTGTATTTCTGTTTTTAACTGTTTTTTCCCCAAACATAACATGCAGAAACAACAGTAATATACAGGTCTCGTATGCAATATGTACCAAAATTAACAATTCATACAAGTAGAGAGAATTTTAGTACTGTATAACCCTTCCTCCATAGAGCGGGATACAGGGAGACTCACCACACTTCCATATCCATCAATACGCTCACAAGACGCTGAGTGGATTCACACGCTACTTGTGTACACTGCCGTTCTGATAACTGATGAGAGACACGGACGCTCACTAACGGACACAGACGCTCAGTGAATGCCACGTGTATGCAGACACTAAGGCCTGCGACTCGGTCCGACAATCTCTAGTGTACTGTGTAGCGTCTAAGCTGCGACCGAGTACCTCGTGGTAGCGTTTGAGACGGAAGTGAGGTCATTCAGTTCATGGACGGGAGACGCGCGGAAACTGGTCATGAACTTGGGAGAGGGGCGGCCAGGAGAGCGTCTAATTCCCCCTGTTGACTTAAACTCTAAGGATCGCGGCCTCAACCTAGTCCTGGCGCCTATGATCCCTAAAGCATAGCGCTGTTGCACCTAAGAGTGGTCGGCGCATCAACACACTGTTTGTAGTCTCCACCAATACAGTGTAGCTGTGTCCGGAACCCCTAGTAAGAGGAAATCTATTGACTTACCTTCTCCCCATGCTCCGGCCACAGCCTGGTTACATCTGCTGGACCTGCTAGAATCATCCGACACAGACGCCCGTCGAGACAGCACTATACCGCGAAGGTAAGCGTTGTTGCGACCCGGTGGAGAGTTGTTGGAGCGACTCTTTCTAATATGCTTAGAAGGAAGGGTATCCAGCGCTCGTGTGTATGAGTATTTAGATTGTCCTAAGGCTGCAACCTGTTTCAGAAGTACCTCAAACTTCGATATAGATATAGGAAAATGCAGGGTTAGGTGCGCCAAATAGACAATTACTTTTAATATAAAGAAAGGATGTTGTTGTAATGATACTCGGACTAGTGACTTTATAATGTCAAATACGGTCTTTTATTTAAACTGAAAATTATGTCTTCATCTGCTGTAAAGACTAAGAACTTATGCAGTTCTATGGATGGTTGTGGTTTAAAAATGGGGAAGGGGACGGGGCGGTGGGGGATGTGGGGGGGGAGAATTGGGATCTGTGTGCCTGGAGGTATATTAACGAGTCCGTTAATGTGAAGGAATGGAGACACTCAGGTCGGTGGCGTCCCACCTCTGTAGTGTCTATAGTTCTGTTAGAATGTCCAGAGCCTCTGATCAGTATTTGTGATGTGTCTAAATGGAAAAGGTTCAAAACAAATAGGGGTACCCCCGGAGGGCCGATGCGGCACGGGATCCTAGTGGTTGCTATTAGTCAGGTAGTGAGGGCTCCGGACATACCGTCCACCCCTGTGCTCTGACAGTTCACGGTGTCGCTCTTTTGAGCGCACCGTGGTTGTCTGTGCAATTGGGGAAGCGGTCACCGTCTTAGAGAGGGAGGAAGACAACTGCTTCTAGCCCTATTGGGCTGTCTGCCGTGTCTTCTCCTCTCCTACAGAGTCTCTTACCTTGTCCTCGTAGCTCCGTCTTGTATCCTCTAGCCGGCGGCCTGCTCCGTTCTTCTTCAGCGGCGCTGTCCTCCTCTTGCTTCCGGGTTGTTCTGATCACGTGTTTAGGTCACGTGGCCGCGGCGTTTTCCTTCAGTGAGGCGGCTGTTCTTCCTCGCACGTCTTAGTTTCTCTCTCTCTTGAGGCTCTGTTAAAGTTAAAGTAAATGACTGAAGTACTCCGTAATAGCTTGGTGATGTGTTTCCAACGCGTATCGGCCCGTTGCGGCCTTCGTCAGGGAATCTTTCTAATATGCGTTTAAGACACTGTTGAGAAAAGTCACTCAAAAAATATAGTAAGACTATAAAAAATAAGATTTTAAACCTACCGGTAAATCTTTCTCCTAGTCCGTAGAGGATGCTGGGGACTCCGTAAGGACCATGGGGTATAGACGGGCTCCGCAGGAGATAGGGCACCTAAAAGAACTTTGACTATGGGTGTGCACTGGCTCCTCCCTCTATGCCCCTCCTCCAGACCTCAGTTAGAGAACTGTGCCCAGAGGAGATGGACACTACAAGGCAGGATTTGGAAATCCAAGGGCAAGATTCATACCAGCCCACACCAATCATACCATGTAATCTGGATCATACATAACCAGTTAACCGTATGAACAAAAAACAGCAACGGTCCAAGACCGATTCCAACTGTAACAACCCTTATGTAATCAACAACTATATACAAGTCTTGCAGAGTTTCCGCACTGGGACGGGCGCCCAGCATCCTCTACGGACTAGGAGAAATAGATTTACCGGTAGGTTTAAAATCTTATTTTCTCTTACGTCCTAGAGGATGCTGGGGACTCCGTAAGGACCATGGGGATTATACCAAAGCATCCAATCGGGCGGGAGAGTGCGTATGATTCTGCAGCACCGACTGAGCAAACGCTAGGTCCTCATCAGCAAGGGTATCAAACTTGTAGAATTTAGCAAAAGTGTTTGACCCCGACCAAGTCGCTGCTCGGCAAAGTTGTAATGCCGAGACACCTCGGGCAGCCGCCCAAGAAGAGCCCACCTTCCTAGTGGAATGGGCCTTAACCGAATTTGGTACCGGCAATCCAGCCGTAGAGTGAGCCTGCTGAATCGTATTACAGATCCAGCGAGCAATAGTCTGCTTCGAAGCAGGTGCGCCAATCTTATTGGCCGCATACAGGACAAACAGGGCCTCTGTTTTCCTAATTCTAGCCGTCCTGGCTACATAAATCTTTAAGGCCCTGACTACGTCCAGGGATCTGGAATCCTCCAGGTCACTTGTAGCCACAGGCACCACAATAGGTTGATTCACATGGAATTTTTACCTTAGGTAAAAATTGCGGACGTGTCCTCAATTAAGCTCGATCCACATGAAAAATCAAGTAGGGGCTTTTGTGCGACAAAGCTGCCAATTCTGATACTCGCCTTGCCGATGCCAAGGCCAACAACATGACCACCTTCCAAGTAAGAAATTTCAACTCAACCTTGTTAAGCGGTTCAAACCAGTGTGATTTTAGGAACTGCAACACCACGTTGAGGTCCCATGGTGCCACTGGAGGCACAAAAGGGGGCTGGATGTGCAGCACTCCCTTCACAAACGTCTGGACTTCTGGAAGAGAAGCCAATTCCTTCTGAAAGAAAACCGAGAGAGCCGAAATCTGAACCTTGACAGAGCCTAATTTCAGGCCCATATCCACTCCTGTTTGCAGGAAGTGGAGAAAACGACCCAGATGAAAATCTTCCGTAGGTGCATTCTTGGTCTCACACCAAGACACATACTTTCGCCAGATACGGTGATAATGCTTAACCGTCACCTCCTTCCTAGCCTTTATTAAAGTAGGGATGACCTCTTCCGGAATCCCCTTTTTTTGCTAGGATTCGGCGTTCAACCGCCATGCCGTCAAACGTAACTGCGGTAAGTCTTGAAATACACAGGGCCACTGTTGCAACAGGTCTTCTCTCAGCGGAAGAGGCCTGGGATCTCCTGTGAGCATCTCTTGTAGATCTGAGTACCAGGCCCTTCGAGGCCAGTCTGGGACAACGAGTATCGTCTGTACTCTTCTTCGTCTTATGATCCTCAACACTTTTGTGATGAGAGGAAGAGGAGGAAACACGTAGACCAATTTGAACACCCACGGTGTTATCAGAGCGTCTACTGCTACTACCTGAGGGTCCCGAGACCTGGCACAATACCGCCGAAGTTTTTTGTTGAGGCGTGACGCCATCATGTCTATTTGAGGAGTTCCCCAAAGACGTATTATGTCTGCAAAGACTTCTTGATGAAGTCCCCACTCTCCTGGATGGAGATCGTGTCTGCTGAGGAAGTCTGCTTCCCAGTTGTCCACTCCCGAAATGAAGACAGCCGACAGAGCGCTCACGTGATTTTCCGCCCAGCGAAGAATCCTGGTGGCTTCCTCCATCGCGACTCTGCTTTTTGTCCCGCCTTGGCGGTTCACATGAGCCACTAATGTGACATTTTCTGACTGAATCAGAACCGGTAGGTTTCGAAGAAGACTCTCCACTTGTCGAAGGCCGTTGTATATGGCCCTGAGTTCCAACACATTGATGTGTAGACATGACTCCTGGTCTGACCAAAGTCCCTGAAAATTTCTTCCTTGGGTGACTGCTCCCCATCCTCGGAGGCTTGCGTCCGTGGTAACCAGGATCCAATCCGACCCTCCAGTAGGTGAGCACTTTGCAACCACCACAGGAGAGACACCCTGGCCACTGCTCAGCAATTTCTCCCTTGATCTCGCTTTTATCAGGAGATCGTCCAAGTATGGGATAATTGTGACTCCATGCTTGCGCAGGACCACCATCATTTCCGCCATTATCTTGGTGAAAATCCTCGGGGCCGTGGAAAGTCCAAACGGCAACGTCTGAAATTGGTAATGACAATCCTGTACAGCGAATCTCAGGAATTCTTGATGGGGGGGGGGGGGGGATATATGGGGACATGAAGGTACGCATCCTTTATGTCCAGAGACACCATAAACTCCCCCTCCTCCATATTGGCTATTATCGCTGTGAGCGATTCCATTTTGAATTTGAATCTTTTTATGTACAGGTTTAGGGATTTCAGATTCAAGATAGGTCTGACCGAACCGTCCGGTTTCGGGACCACAAAGAGGGTTGAGTAGTAACCTCTTCCCTGCTGGTTTATGGGAACCCTGATTATCACTTGCTGTATACACAGCGTTTGAATTGCAGCTAACACTACATCCCGTTCCGATGTGGAATCTGGTAGGGCCGACTTGAAAAATCGGCGCGGGGGCACCTCTTCGAATTCCAGTTTGTAACCCTGGGAAACTATTTCTAACACCCAGGGATTCAGGTCTGAGCTGACCCAGACCTGGCTGAAAAGTCGAAGACGTGCGCCCACCGGTGCGGACTCCCTCAGGGGAGTACCGGCGTCATGCTGTGGGTTTTGGAGTAGCCGGGGAGGACTTTTGTTCCTGGGCGCCTGCCGAAAGCAGGTGCTCTTCTGCCTCTGACCTTACCTCTGGCAAGGAAGGAGGATCCCCGACCTCTTCTGGACTTGTGCGACCGAAAGGACTGCATCTGATAGGGTGGCATTTTCTTTTGCTGTTGGGGTATATATAGTAAAAAATTTGATTAACCTGCTGTAGCTGTGGAAACCAGGTCCGTCAGCCCATCCCCAAACAATACATCACCCTTATAGGGTAGTACTTCCATATGCTTTTTGGAATCCGCATCACCCGTCCATTGGCGAGTCCATAAGGATCGTCTCGCTGAGATCGACATGGCATTGGCCCTAGAAGCCAGCAATCCAATGTCTCTTTGAGCATCCCTCATAAATAAGACTGCGTCTTTTATATGGGCTAGCGTTAAGAACATAGGGGCAGATGTATTAACCTGGAGACGGCATAAGGAAGTGATAAACCAGTGATATGTGCAAGGTGATAAAGGCACCAGCCAATCAGATCCTAACTGTTAATTTACATATCGGAGCTGATTGGCTGGTGCCTCTATCACCTTGCACATATCACTGGTTTATCACTTCCTTATGCCTTCTCCAGGTTAATACATCTGCCCCATAGTATCCTTATTCATATTTTCAAAATTATCAGTCAGCTCATCTGCCCAAGCTGCAATTGCGCTACACACCCATGCCGACGCAATTGTCGGTCTTAACACAGCCCCCGTATGAGAATAAACACACTTTAAGGTAGTTCTTGCCTGCGATCTGCAGGGTCCTTAAGGGCAGCTGTGTCTGGAGACGGTAGCGCCACCTTCTTGGACAAGCGCGTCAGGGCCTTGTCCACAGTGGGAGGTGATTCCCAAATCTCCCTGTCCTGTTTAGGGAAGGAGTATGCCATATAAATTCTGTTGGGGATCTGCGGCCTCTTCTCCGGAGTCTCCCAAGCTTTTATAAAGAATTAATTTAATTCATGAGATGTGGGAAAATTAATAATCTGTTTCTTTTCCTTAAACATGTGTACTCTTGTGTCGGGGACCGAGGGTTCATCCTCAATATGCAAGACATCCCTAATAGCCACAATCATACACTGAATGGTTTTAGTCACCCTAGGGTGCAATTTTACTTCGTCATAGTCGACACTGGAATCAGTTTCCGTTTCGGTAGTAGTGTCTTGTGTTAAGGGACGTTTTTGAGACCCCGACGGGCCCTGTGAATCGGTCGAATCCGAGGATTGACCCCCTGATGTTCCCCTTAATTCAGCCTTATCAAGCCTTTCATGTAAAGATGTCACACTTGCATTTAACCTATGCCACATGCTCATCCAATCCTGAGTCGGCACCAGCGACGGGGACACACCACTAATTTACTCCACCTCCTCCTTGGAGAAGCCTTTCCGCTTAAGACATGTCGACACAAACTTACCGACACCTCACACACACAGGGGGTTACCTATAAAGGGACAAAACCCCAACCAGGCCCTAAGGGGAGACAGAGAGAGAGAATGCCAGCACACACCCAGCGCCCAAACACTGGAATATATGACCAGATAGCGCTTTTATATATTTATAATGTTAATCTCCACTCACTGCGTCGCCAATGTGCCCCCCTCCTCTTTTTTCCAGCCTGTAAAGCTCAGCAGGGGAGAGAACAGGGAGCCAGCGTTTTCTCATGCAGCCTCTGTGGAGAAAATGGCGCTGGTTAGTGCCGAGGATCAAGCCCCGCCCACCCAACGGCGGGCTTCGGTCCCCTCATGATATTGTAAGAAAATGGCGGGGGTCCGTGGATTTACTGTCCCACAGCCTAATCGAACATATTTATGCCCAAATTGAGGTTTATTGCTGCCCAGGGCGCCCCCCTTGCGCCCTGCACCCTACAGTGCCTCTTGTGTGTGTGTGACTGGGAGCAATGGCGCGCAGCTTACCGCTGCGCGCTTACCTCATGAAGATCTGATGTCTTCTGCCGCCTGAAGTCTTTTCCTCAATACTCACCCGGCTTCTATCTTCGGCATCTGTGAGGAGGACGGCGGCGCGGCTCCGGGACGAACCCCAGGTGAGACCTGTGTTCCGACTCCCTCTGGAGCTAATGGTGTCCAGTAGCCTAGAAGCAGAGCCCAACCTTACAAGCCAGCTCTGCTTCTCTCTCCTCAGTCCCACGATGCAGGGAGCCTGTTGCCAACAGGACTCCCTGAAAATAAAAACCTAACAAAATTCTTTAAAACAGCAAACTCTTGAGAGCTCACTGCTTTGTACCCTTTCTCCTCTGGGCACAGAATCCAACTGAGGTCTGGAGGAGGGGCATAGAGGGAGGAGCCAGTGCACACCCATAGTCAAAGTTCTTTTAGGTGACCTATCTCCTGCGGAGCCCGTCTATACCCCATGGTCCTTACGGAGTCCCCAGCATCCTCTAGGACGTAAGAGAAATAAAATAAATGCTTCAAGGCTGCTATTAACCGCAGCTCAGTGACCATGGTCCGGCTCCTGCCGCACCAAACAAAAAACTGATTTGACCGAGTCAGTGGGCGGGATTATATGGTGAAGCCCCGATGATTCCTGGGAGGCCAGAAAGCTTGTGACCATTTGGTGCCATTTCCGCTGTCGCTCCGGCATATCCCAATGTTATCCTGTGGACCCAGCCAGAGAAATGACACTGATGAGCTGCTGGATCCGTTCATAGTGAAAGCCTCGCCCCTTCAATGGCACGGTCTTCCTGCATTTTTTTTTTTAATACTGGCTGAGGTAATGTGGTGCTTAAAATGGAGAGAAAACCATTTTAAGGTTGTTTTTGTAGTGTGGGTACTGTGCATAGTGTACTGAGACGCAGCTGTGTACTGTGTCTGGAGACGCATTTCACCGTGGTTAGAAGCCGTGTCTCTTCATACCCTCATGCCGCCATAATGGCTGGCGATCCGCTAACCGGGACGCTGGCTTAGTACTCACCACTCTTCATTCTTCTGGCTGTTAGGGATGGCGGTGTGCTGCGGGAACGTACGGGGCCATTAACCCCTCTAGAGGTTGGGCCGTTTCCCCCCCTAAGTCCCACGATGTAGGCAGGCTGGTGCCATCAATCCCTGCCTGAAAATAAGAAACATGTAAAATAAATGCAGAAAACTCTTCAGGAGCTTCCATAAGCGTGACCGGCTCCTCCAGGCACATTTTCTAAACAGAGTCTGGTAGGAGGTGCATAGAGGGAGGAGCCAGCCCACACTATAAAATTTTTAAAGTGCCTATGGCTTCTAGTGGACTCCATGGTACTAAATGGAGCACCAGTATCCTCTTGGACGTAAGAGAAATGCTATAATTGAGAACCTTGAACCCAACTACCAACCCCAGGTAGAGGTAAAGGAAACAACAGGATTTTGGTACCTACTGGGGTCCACATTAGTACCATGGTGTATCGACGGGTCCACCAGGAGCCAGTAGCACTTTAAGAGTTTGAGAGTGTGGGCTGCCTCCTCCCTCTATGCCCCTCCTATCAGACTCAGTCTAGAAACTGTGCCCGAGGAGACGACATACTTTGAGAGAAGGATTATACACGGATAGTGGCGAGATTCATACCAGCTCACACATACAAGGCACGTCAAGCCAAATAGCTTGAACCACTCAGCAACAGCTGAAACGTTACTTACCAAGTAACAATTGAGTACTCAACTAAAACGAAGTTGTACTCAACCAAAAAACATTTGCAGGAAACGAAGCGCTGGGCTGGGGCCCAGCATCCTCTACCAACTACGAGAAAAGGATTTACCGGTAGGCACCAAAATCCTATTTTCTCTTACGTCCTAGAGGATACTGGGGTCCACATTAGTACCATGGGGATGTACCAAAGCTCCCAGGACGGGAGGGAGAGCGCGGAGGCTCCTGCAGAACTGATTGACTGAACTTCAGATCATCAGAGGCCAAAGTATCGAACTTGTAAAACTTTGCAAACTTGTTCGACCCAGACTAAGTTGCAGCTCAGCAAAGTTGTACCGCCGAGACACCTCGGGCAGCCGCTCAGAAAGACCCCAACTTACGAGTAGAGTGGGCCTTAACAGATTTTGGAAACGGCAGTCCTGCCATGGAATAAGCGTGCTGGATAGTGAACCTGATCCAGCGAGAAACAGTCTACTTAGAAGCAGGACACCCAATTTTCTTGGGATCATATAGGACAAACAGAGTCCGACTTTCTGTGACGAGAAGTTCTCTTCACATATATACGACATCCAAGGACTTTGATGTAATTGAGGAGTCAGTAGCCACTGGCACCACAATAGGTTGGTTGATAGGAAATGCCGACACAACCTTCGGAAGAAACTGCTGACATGTCCTGAGCTCAGCTCTATCTTCATGGAAGATCAAATAAGGGCTTTTACAGGATAAAGCCCCCAGCTCGGACACACGTCTAGCAGAAGCTAAGGCCAACAACGTGACCGCCTTCCACGTAAGGAGTTTGACCTCTACCTCCTGTAGAGGCTCAAGCCAATCTGACTGAAGGAACTGCAACACCACGTTAAGGGCCCAAGGTAGGTGGTACAAAGGGAGGTTGGATATGCAGAACTCCCTTCAAAAAGGTCTGAACCTCAGGGAGGGCAGCCAATTGTTTCTGAAAGAAAATGGATAGGACTGAAATCTGGACCTTTACAAATACCAAACGCAGACCCATATCCACTACTGCTTGCAGGAAGTGGAGGAAACATCCCAGTTGAAACTCCACCGTAGGAAACTT
Source organism: Pseudophryne corroboree (assembly GCF_028390025.1). Classification (NCBI taxonomy): domain Eukaryota; kingdom Metazoa; phylum Chordata; class Amphibia; order Anura; family Myobatrachidae; genus Pseudophryne; species Pseudophryne corroboree. The sequence continues at coordinate 185,504,016 of NC_086453.1, read as the reverse complement.
CTTGGACTCGCACCAAGAGACATATTTCTTCCAAATACGATGGTAATGTTTAGACATTACCCCTTTCCTAGCCTGTATGAGGGTAGGAATAACCTTTTTTGGAATGCCCTTACGACCAAGAATCGGGCGCTCAACTTCCATGCCGTCAAACGTAGCCACGGTAAGTCTTGATAGGCGAACGGCCCCTGCTGCAGCAGGTCCTCTCGAAGAGGAAGAGGTCTCGGCTCTTCTTGCAGTAGATTCAGAAGTTCCGCGTACCAAGCCCTTCTTGGCCAGTCTGGGGCAACGAGGATTGCTTGAACCCTTGTTCTCCTTATGAGCTTTAGGATTCTTGGGATGAGTGGGAGTGGTGGAAACACGTACACTGACTGGAACACCCACAGAGACACCAGGGCGTCCACTGCCACTGCCTGTGGGTCCCTCGACCTGGAACAATAACGCCGAAGCTTCTTGTTGAGACGAGAGGCCATCACGTCTATTTGGGGTAGGCCCCAAAGATCTGTTATTTCCTTGACCACCTCCGGATGGAGTCCCCACTCTCCTGGATGGAGATCGTGTCTGCTGCGGAAGTCTGCTTCCCAGTTGTCTACTCCCGGAATGAAGATGGCTGACAGCTCCAACACGTGTTTTTCTGTCCAGATGAGTATTCTCGTCCTCTCTGACATTGCCGCTCTGCTCTTCGTTCCACCCTGTCCGTTTATGTAAGCCACTGTTGTTACGTTGTCCGACTGCAATTGAATGGCCCGATTTCTCAGAAGAGGGGCCGCCTGAAGACCGTTGTAGACTGCTCTTAGTTCCAGAATGTTGACGGGCAGGCCGGCTTCCAGGCTTGACCACCGTCCTTGGAAGGTTACTCCTTGAGTGACTGCTCCCCAGCCCCCGAGGCTCGCATCCGTTGTTAGAAGGACCCAGTCCTGAATCTCGAACCTGCGGCCTTCAAAGAGGTGAGGCAATTGGAGCCACCAGAAAAGTGAAATCCTCGCCCTTGGCGACAAATTCTCTGGTGCATGTGGAGGTGAGATCCCGACCACTTGTCCTGGAGATCCAGTTGGAAGGTCAGAGCATGGAACCTCCCATACTGGAGAGCCTCGTCAGAGGCCACCATCTTTCCCAATAGGCGAATGCATTGATGAACAGACACCCGGGGTGGCTTCAAGACATTCCGGACCATGGATTGGATCACCAACGCCTTTTCCTGCGGAAGAAACACCCACTGCACTTCCGTATATTGGATCATTCCCAGGAATGATAATCTCAGAGTTGGTTCCAAATGTGACTTTGGAAAGTTCAGAATCCAACCGTGACTCTAGAGCAGTCGCGTTGTGAGAATAGACTGTAGCAGCTTTTCCTTGGATGATGCCTTTATCAGGAGATCGTCCAGATATGAAATGATGTTCACATTCTGCTTGCGGAGGAGTATCATCATTTCCGCCATCACCTTGGTAAACACCCTCTGTGCTGTGGAGAGGCCGAATGACAGGGCCTCGAACTGAAAATGACAGTCCAGTAATGCGAAGCGGAGATAAGCCTGATGCGGCAGCCAGATCGGAATGTGAAGATACGCTTCCTTGATATCCAGTGACACCAGGAATTCCCCCTCTTCCAGACTTGATATCACCGCCCTGAGAGACTCAATCTTGAACTCCTTTAGAAAGGGGTTAAATGATTTTAGGTTCAGAATGGGCCTGACCGAACCATCCAGTTTCGGTACCATCAAAAGGTTTGCATAGTAACCTTTGTTCTGCATGTGAGATGGTACTGGCACAATGACTTGTGCCTCTATCAACCTTTGGACAGCGTCCTGAAGCACTGTGCTGTCCTGTAACAGAGTTGGTAAGCCAGAATTGAAAAAACGATGAGGAGGGAGACACTGACATTGCAGCCTGTATCCTTGAGACACAATATCTACTATCCAGGCCGGACGACACCCAGGCATGACTGAAATGTCTGAGTCTCACTCCCACTGGCCCCACCGCCGGGCCGTGCAGTCCACCGTCATGCGGAGGACTTTGGGGTACCTGAAGCAGGCTTTTGTTCCTGGGAACCTGCAGCAGCAGGTTTCTTGGACTTAACCCTACCTCCCCTAAAGAAGGTATTGGGTGTTCTGGCCTTTCTAGGCTTGTTAGGCCAAAAAAAGGACTGCTGTGCAGCTGAGGGGAAGGATTTCTTTGGAGCAGGTGAGGGAAGAAAAGGAGACTTACCCACTGTAGCAGTGGATAGCCATGCATCTAAAGCTTCCCGAAAGAGAGCCTGACCTGTATAGGGTAGCGACTCCACACTTCTTCTGGATTCTGTGTCGGCCGACCACTGACGCAGCCATAGTCCCCGACGAGCTGAAACAGACATGGAAGAAATCCCTGCAGTCATGGAACCCAGGTCTTTCACGGATTCTACCATAAAACCTGCAGAATCACGTATGTTGTGTAAATATAATGCAACGTCATCCCTGTCCATCGTATCCCAATCCTCAAGCAAGGTAGCCGACCACTTCACTATTGCAATCCATGCACTAGCAATAGTGGGACGTAATATGGCCCCAGAGGCAGTATACATAGATTTAAGTTTATTTATCAATCCATCTGCTGACTCCTTTAAGGCGGTAGATCCTGAAACAGGCAAAACCACCTTCTTTGAGAGTCTGGACAAAGATGCGTCAACAAATCGGAGGGTTTTCCCACTTTTTCCTATCCTCTTCAGGGAAACCTTTTAGGGATCTGGAACTTTTTCTCAGGGTTTTCCCATGCTTTTTCAACTATAGCATTTAACTCCATTGAAGCAGGGAAGGTTAGCGAGGCTTTTTTATTTTCCGTGAAAAAAGCCTCCTCAACCTGCTCAGGTGTGGTATCATTAATATTTAACACATCCCCGATAGCCTCTATCAACAATTGCACCACCATTGCAAGAGATGCGGACCCCCGCAACACATCCTCATCACCGTCTGTAGTGTCAGAATCGGTGTCCGTGTCGCCTTGTGTGACATGCCCAAGCGCACATTTGTGGGGGTATATAGTGGGGTGTCCTGAGGTACCAGACACAGGCCATACAACTTTGTAATACCCGAGTTGCAGATTCATTACTAGCAACCCTCTCAGAAATCTGAGAAATCCAAGTTTTGATAGAGGAAAACCACTCTGGTTCCCTTGCTGGTATCTGTGCTAACCTGATTACATGGAATGGGATCATCCTGCGAGGATAAATCCTCTGCAGCATATGACACAGTGTCACTGGACATTGCTAAAGGAGACCACCAAACACTCCACAAACACAGGTGGGGGCAGACAGAGTTTCCACCCAAAGAAAGGCAAAAGAGACACAGAGATCGGAGCAAACCCACAATACGACGCTTTTAGTAAACACCTTACCAGTGCAGACTGTGTCCCTTAATTTTGCAGCCTCCCCTCCCTTCTACAACCCCCTGGTACCGTGTACAGACAGATGGAGCTCCTGTGGAGGGACCTGATCTTCCATCCAGCGCTGTGCAGGCAGGAAAATGGCACTGGAACCCTGCTGGGTCCGATCTGAGGAGAAGCTCTGCCCCCTTAATGGCACTGTCTTCCCGCTCTTCAGATTTTTATACTGACCTGAGGACTTTTGCTGGCTGAGATCCACGGACCTAGACAGGCTTGCTGACCAGTGTGGGGGTAAGCGCTGGCCCAGGCCGCCCCTTACAGTGCCGCACCATGTGCCACCTTCCCAGGAGCGCAGTTAGTACTGCGCTCCCTCCCCATTGCCGCCATCTTCACACCGGCCCCCCCGCTTGCTAGGGGGGTCGGTGACTAACTCACTTCTTCAGCTCTGTAAGGGGTTAGCCGCATGCTGCTCGGGCGAGCGGTCCCCTGTGTCGGCGACGATCCAACCCCTCTGGAGCAGTGTCCAGTCAGCGGAGTCAGTGGCTCAGACACCGCAGGGCGGACACTGCTCCCCCCCCATAGTCCCTCGCTGCAGGCACGCCATTGCCAACAACCTCCTGTAAAAAAACAAACTCTAATTAAAACTTTTACTAGACAAGCTCAGGAGAGCTCCCGTAGTTGTGACTGGCTCCTCCGGGCACATTTTCTAAACAGAGTCTGGTAGGAGGGGCATAGAGGGAGGAGCCAGTCCACACTATTAAACTCTTAAAGCGCCAATGGCTCCTGGTGGGCCAGTCTATACCCCATGGTACTAATGTGGACCCCAGCATCCTCTAGGACATAAGAGAAAACAGACCAGACCATTAGGACAGTGCAGTATAATGGGGGCAGGAGTGATTTTACTGTGAGCTGCTAGTGTCTGCCTGCCTCAGAAGATGGCTGCTAGCGCCGAGGGAGAGGAGGGAGAAGCAGCAATTCGACTGGAAATCAGTGAACGGGCTTGTCGAAGGGTTGGAGGCGGAACTATGGGCCATGTCGCCTCTGCCTGGAATCCATCAGAATTTTAAATTAGTCCATATTGCAGAGCGTACCCAGTGGTCTAGTGTGAGCTCAGAATGGTGCCCACTCCCAAGACCACCGGCGGAGCAACCTCATGAGCGGTGAACCGCTTACCTTCTTTCCAGCTGCCTGCTCCGGTGCTAATGAGATGCTGGGGCGTTTGGCCAAAAATAAAAAAAATTCAATTGAAAAATACGGGGCTACTCCAGGAAACGTGTCCTTTCTCTTGAGGCACTAAAGAAAAAATAGGATTTTAATACCTACCGGTAAATCCTTTTCTCTTAGTCCGTAGAGGATGCTGGGGACTCCGTAAGGACCATGGGGTATAGACTGGATCCACAGGAGACATGGGCACACTATAAGACTTTGAATGGGTGTGAACTGGCTCCTCCCTCTATGCCCCTCCTCCAGACCTCAGTTAGAAAACTGTGCCCAGGAAGACTGACATTTCAAAGAAAGAATTTATTGTTTAAACACTGAGTGTCATACCAGCTCACACCTTGAACATACCGCAGAACGTGGTATTCAATAGAACACCAGCCAAGGGCATGAAAAATTACACAGCCACATGCTGAGAGAATATGTAACACAACCTGTGTGTCAACCCAACCAATAAGAAGATACCGCATGCCATAGCATGAACAACGTCAGCAACATCCTGACAGAAAAGAAACACCACAAGAGTGTAACCATAACCAATAACTGCAGACACAGTACGCACTGGGACGGGTGCCCAGCTTCCTCTACGGACTAAGAGAAAAGGATTTACCGGTAGGTATTAAAATCCTATTTTTTCTCATACATCCTAGAGGATGCCGGGGACTCCGTAAGGACCATGGGGGTTTATACCAAAGCTCCAGACCGGGCGGGAGAGTGCGGACGACTCTACAGCACTGATTGAGCAAACATGAGGTCCTCCTCAGCCAGGGTATCAAACTCGTAGAGCTTAGCAAAAGTGTTTGAACCCGTTCAAGTATCCGCTTGGCCAAGTTGAACTGCCGAGACTCCTTGGGCATCCGCCCAAGAAGAGCCCATCTTCCTAGTAGAATGGGTCACCACCGACTTTGGCAACGGCAATCCAGCCGTAGAACGAGCACGCTGAATCGTATCACAGATATAGCGTGTAACAGACTGCAAAGACGCAGGCGCCCCAATCACGCTGGAAGCATACCGGACAAACAGAGCCTCTGTTTCTCCAATCTGAGCCAAATTGGTGACATAAATATTCAAAGTCCTGACTACATAGAGAGACCTTGAATCAGCCAATGCTTAAGTAACCACAGGCATCAAATAGGCTGGTCTCTGCGAAACACCGAGACCACTTTTTGGCAGAACTATTATCCGAGTTCTCAATTCCAATCTATCCACCTGGAAGATCAAACAAGGGCTCGTGAGACCCAGCCGCTACCTCAGACATCAGCCTTGCGGATGCCAAAGCCAAAAACATGACCACTCTCCAAGAGAGAAATTTTAACACAACCTTCCATTAAGGTCCCAATTATTGTGACACAAGAAAACGCAACACCACGTCAAGATCCCACAGTGCCAATGGAGGCACAAATGGAGGTTGGATGTGCAGTACTCCTTCCATGAAGGTCCGAACTTCCGGAAAGGTTGCCAATTCTATCTTGAAAGAAAATTTATAAGGCCAAAACTGCACTTAAATGGAGCCTAACTTTAGGCCTGCACCCACACCTGCTTGCAAAAAATGGAGAAGATCGACCCAGCTGAAATCTTCCGTAGTAGCTTTCTTGGATTCACACCAAGACACATTTTCTCCAAACACAGTGGTAAGTCTTTGCCGATACTTCTTTTCTAGCCTGAAGAATTGTGGAATCAACTTCACTGGGAATACCCCTTCTGGCTAGGATATGGCGTTCAACCGCCGCATCATCAAACGCAGCCGCGGTAAGTCTTGATACACACCCGGATCTTGCTGTAACCTTTCCTCACGTAGAGGAAGAGGCCAGGGATCTCCAATGAGTAAATCTTGAAGAACTGGATACCAAGCCCTCCTTGTTTAGACTGGAACAATGAGGATCGCCTGAACCCTTGCTCTTATTACGTTTATCACCTGCAGAAGAGTGAAAACGAGGGGGGGGGACATAACTGAAAACACCCAAGGTGTCCCGAGGATGTCCACTGGTAGAGCTTGAGTGTCCCCTGACCTGGAACAATATCCCTGAAATCTCTCGTTGAGGCGAGACGCCAACATGTCCAATTGAGGCACTCCTCCAAGACTTGTCGCTTCAGTGAAACTTCTTGACGACGACTGTATTTCTCCCGGAAGGAGATCGCGTCTGCAGAGGAATCTATTTCTCCGATGTTCATATCCAGAACGAAGATCGCTAATATAGCGTTTACCAGGCTATCCACCCAGCGGGAAAAACTTTTTTCGGCACCTGCCATAGCTGCGTTGCTCTTGTTCCGCCCTAGCAGCTTACTTACACCACTGCTGTCAAGTCGTCCGACAGAATTAACGCGGCCAGAACCCGAAGCATATGTTCAGTGAAAACAGCTCTTATTTCAAGAAAGCTTATTGCAGACAAGCTTCCCAGCTTGACCTTTTCCTCTGGAAATACTTCCCTTGGAAGGACTGCTCCCCAGTCTCGTAGATCTGCATGCATGGGCACCAGGATCTCATCCAGGATTCCGAACCTTCGTCCCTCTAGGAGGTGAGAACTGAGCAGAGACCACAGGAGCGATATCCTGGCCATTAGGAATATATTCCGGCGCATGTGCAGGTGAGACTCGGACCACATTTCCAACTGGCCCTGTGAAAACCACTCTGGCCTTCGACCTGCTCACCGAAAAGGCCACACCCATCTTCTTCATCAACGGAACATATTGGTGGATTGTCACAGCAAAACTGATCCGACTCCGGATACTCAGACCTCATTTCACAGGAACACACAGAACCTCAACCGTTCAGTATCTACTCTGATACCCACCGCCGACGTCTGCGTCGTTGGGAACAACAGCCTTCCCCTGTGTTGAAGGACAGTCAGAGAGAAACAACGATTTGCACTTGTGTCTTGACGTCGCCCTAATCAGGGGAATGTCCCAGTACCGAATAACAATGGCTCTCACTATTGAAAGAATACGATCCTACTGCCATCACTCCGGTGAAATGGCAAACACAATCCTGGATAACAACCCAGGTAAGCCGAATGCAGAGAAAACCGCATTTAAACCCTTTTCTACATTTACGTGCTGGAGCTCCCTGGCCTGAGAGATTCCATCCTGTAGTTCAACTATGTAAGGAGAAATCCTTGTTTTCCTTTTTTTTTTACACAGGGACAGCAGGACAATGATGCACTGAACCCGACGCAACTCTGGTATGGCGTCGCGTACTACCTCCCCTTCCAGAGGGGAAACGGCAAGATCTATTTGAAAAATTAGTTAGGGAAACCATCTGTAAACGCTAGTATATCCCCCTTTGGATTCTATAATTAACTCACAGGTCCAAGTCCACTCCCAGACCGACTGAAGAGTAGTAGACGAGTGCCCACCAGAGTGGGCTCCAGCCAGATAGACCCAGCGATATGAGGTGGATGTGGTAATAACAGAAAACGACATCCACTTCTGCGAACCTAACCAGGACGCAGATCTCTTACCTTTTCACCTTCCACTATCTGCACCGAAAGGGAAAAAAGAACGGTATCGAACTGGTTAAAATGACTGCATCCCACAACAGAATGCGTCACCAACCGTTGTGAAGGAGTCTAACTCACGAAGTTAGATTTACCAGTGGTATCCGCCAAGATTAACTGAACTGAGGCATCCCCAAACAGCTGTATACCGTCCCAGGAAAAAACTCCAGTATCTCCCCGAATCAGCCTCAGCATTCTCCCGGCCACACCTCCTGCCGTCACGCGGCAGCCTGTTGTAATGTTATTGAGAAGAATTAACATAAGAAACTTCCCCTCTCTCTTTAGGGTAAATCTATCGGATGCCTTTCCGAATATAAACACTCCCCCATGCACATGTAATGCAAATAACTCCAAAGTATAGAAATAAAATATCACTTAACTTCCTGTGTACGATCCTTTGTGACAGGGCCCCGTGTCGACCAGGAGTTGACTTTCACAGTATTCTATCCGTGGCGGGAAAAGAATAAACATTCGGACTCCTTGTGAGGATCTGAGACCAACTCGTCAAGGCCGACCTAGAGCTTCATCAACCAAGCGACCAGCACATGAGAAGGGACACTTGTATTATAAATCATTTTATGAATATACATAATGCAATACACAAAAAACACACATATATCATAATATATATATATATATATATATATATATAAAAAATGGAGGATAGAGCCTATGTATACCCAAATAAGACACTAATAAAAAAGGTTAATTTCTAATAATCCTTTTTGACTGGATCTAAAACTCCTCACACATGGATGAGTGGCAGCTTTTCAACAATATAAGGATAAATATTAAAAAATGAAGTTGTCCTCATACCAGGAAGAAACGGTTTGGGACAGGGACTGGACGCTCACCACTCTGACTTCTTATTCGTTGACAGATAAGCCATGTTTTAACATTTTATCTTGTACGTTTGATACCTGCATTTACGGAAAAATTCTATCCTGAAGTTTCTATATGCGGACAGATAAGCTGGCTATATTCTATAATCTTGTACGGTTAATACCTACACTTACTATTGGACGAGCTGCTATATATGTCCTTATGCCCTTTTGTTTACTTTTTAAAAATTGTTTTTATATGTGACCTGCATGTGTGGCAGGATTGTGTTTATTAAATTGTTACTGTTTTTAATTGACGATTTTTCTTTATAAAAAATTGGAACTAGCACAGTTCCTAAATTTAAGTATCTGTGATAATTCAAAAACAGTACACACTATGTCGCATTTATCTCTCTTTTACATGTCCTGTTCCTAAGAGTCATCTACCTGAAACTGTTCGCAGCTAAGTTGTTAAAATTTTGTTCTTTCTTATCACTATACCTAAATTCACAAAGAGTGCTTCACTGACACTATCAGGCGCTTTTTTTACTTCATTTTTTAATATATATATATATATATATATAAAAAATTATATATATATACATATATATACATATATATACATATATATACATACATATATATACACATATATATATATATATATATATATATATATATATATATATATATATATATATATATAACATACATATGAGCGGATTGTCCGGAACCGTCGGGTCCCTAGCGACATTAATGTGTTCTGAATGTGTATGACCATGTAATGAATGCCCCAATTATGGATCTAACAGGAAACCTTATGGTCGACAGAAAACCCAGTAGTCGTCGACAGCAGGGAGTAGTAACCAGGCAAAATAACATTCTTGCGACCGAGGGGTTCGACGGGAGTATACATAAACAATTTTAATAACACTCCCCCACATATACTACCAAGTCTGTGCTCGAGCTACAGTCCCATGGAACCGTACCATACATATAAATATATATACAGGCATAAGGCAGTTACAGCATGTTAATTTACACCCAGTAATAACAGTTGGTGCCGACAGGGTCACCCACATACTTCTGTGTCTCCCCTACAGTGTTTACTTTCGACAAGCATACAACTACCGACCTGTTGACTCTGCATCTACTGTATCAAGTACCAACAGGTGTCGGCGATGCAGACAGTGATCCCCATAGCGGTTTGTGACAGAGCACTCATGCATGTAGACACATGGGGACTATAGTGGGTATATCTGACAGGGAACACAGAGAATTATGCACAACAATGATTAAATGCCCATTTCTAAAAAAAAAAATAGTGCTATATATCCCTCGATATAACACTAAGAACTCTGTGCCCCCCCCCCCCCCCCTCGTTTTCACTGTACACCTTTTTGCCGGGGACAGAGAAAAAAAATGGCGCTGAACACTGTTGTGAGGGCTAAGGCCCGCCCCTTTTTGGCACGCTTCAGCCCCGTTATAATATAGTGTTTTTATGCAGGCAGAGGGCCGTATATAGTGTCTACGCACTATATACCTCCTCAAATAATCTATATAGCTTGCTGTCCAGGGCGCCCCCCCCTTGCGCCCTGCACCCATGTAACCGTTGGTGTGTGTGGGAGCAATGGCGTGCCGGTGGTGTGTGGGAGCATGGAGCGCAGCGCTTACCTCCGTTACTGAAATCTTCTGCCGTCTGAAGCCTTCTGTTCTTCTAATACTGACCCGGCTTCTTTCTTCTGGCTTCTGTGAGGGGGGTGACGGCGCGGCTCCGGGAACAAGCAGCTAGGCGCACCAAGTGATCGAACCCTCTGGAGCTAATGGTGTCCAGTAGCCTAAGAAGCAGAGCCCTTGACCTAAGAAGTAGGTCTGACTTCTCTCCCCTCAGTCCCACGATGCAGGGAGCCTGTAGCCAGCAGGTCTCCCTGAAAATAAAAAACCTAACAGTCTTTAGAGAAACTCTGCAAAGCTCCCCTAGTGTGTGACCCATCACTCCTGGGCACAGAGTCTAATTGAGGTCTGGAGGAAGGGCATAGAGGGAGGAGCCAGTTCACACCCATTCAAAGTCTTATAGTGTGCCCATGTCTCCTGCGGATCCCGTCTATATCCCATGGTCCTTACGGAGTCCCCAGCATCCTCTAGGACGTATGAGAAAATGGCTGGCTGCAGGCAGGCGGGGTATAGGGGAGGAGGCGCTTCGGCTGCACACAGAAGTTTAACTCCTTGGTGCCCGTAAGAATCCTGCATTTACCCTACCCACAGTCTCAGTCTTCATCCATCGGCTGAAATAAAAAGGCGCACACACAAAAAAAATAGCAATAGACTGAAGACAAACATTTATGTTTAAGATTTGTTTTATTAACTTACTTTAAACAATGGACTAGGCAGCTGTCCCATTTTCTATAGGGATAAGCAACTTAAATTTAATTTTGAGACTGCAATGTGAGCTATACTGTACATGACAATAAAAAATGAATATGTATATATTTTCTGTACGATTAATGTCAATAATTAAACATCTTTAACATTTGTGTTTAAAATAATAACTGCATTTGAAGTGAACGTTAATCTTTAAACACCTGAATTTGTAGCTACAGATTTTTTGCAGAGTTCTTCCACAGGAAGAGGCAATACAGAGACTATTTAAATGTGCAGAAACATTAGCAATTCATTCTGAAAAGAGGTCAAATGCTGCTAAATCGGCTTCACTTTCTAGATCTTCCAGCTTAAGCATAAATTAACATTTCCATCCAATTAGATATTTCACTTAGCAATGCTGGTTCGCTATACAAATAACCTTGCATATACATAAAAGGCTGTTGCCCATTTGTTTTATAGAAAGTTATAAAGGAGTGGTACGGATCCCTGGAAAGGAATCAGTACAGGAGACACTGGAAAGCCCTTTCCCTTTTTACAGCTCTGTTGCCGAGCGGATTTACAAAAAGGGACGACAAATGCCTTTTAAATATTCATCATCATATACTTGGCATGGTCTGCAACTCACAGCAAAGCGCTCAGGTTTGTTAGTTAGTATTGCTTTTTACATACTAACAAAATGGGTTTAGTAAATTAGTGAAGTTACTAACATTACCAAGCTGTTGAAACCATTAGACCGCAAATAGTAAGAAAACCAAACGCAAGCAGTTCACATGGAGGAAAAAAATAAATAGAAGTAGTGAGGCAAATGCCAGATGCATAAAAAAAAAAAAAAAAAAAGAAATTAAAATAATCTGAATTTGGTATAAAAATTCAAGGTAGAACCAAGTGGCAATCTGGAAAAGATCTTTAGCTTTGAGTTCTCTGTGTTGACCCAGAGACTGCATCTCCACAAATAAGGGTGACCGTTCCGTCAAATAAATCCTCCATGCTGACGGCCACTAGTTCTGTAGTAGTAGCTTGGCTGCTTTGAGAATCTGGTAATGTCACAATCATATGAGATCCAGTCAGCTGTGACTCATCCAAGGTGATCACTTGTTCTGTAGCGGTTACTTGATCCTGAGTCTGAATGACCTGCAGTAAACCAAAGGCAGGTAGTTACACTTCGGTCATTCTGTTGTACAGATACTAACCTGTGACCCAGATGACAGTGCACTAGTCATATCATTTTCAGAAACAACTGACTTTACAAACAATGCAAAATACTGAACTGAAGAGTATTCCCTATATGAATGTTAAGAGTAACATAATAAAAACATTGTGCTTTGAACTTACCATTGATCACTTTCTACAAAAATGTGGTGTACAGAGACAAACTTATAATTTACCCTAGAAGGTAGGGCACTGGGCCAAAAAGGATGACTCCTCATCATTACATCAGCCTACTGGTATATATGTCCGTTATATGCCTACGTCTATAAATATTTATCATGTATGTGATCATCTGTTTATTCGGTTATACCCAGTGTTCAACCTTGCTCTGTATGGTGCTGCAGAAATTTGTAGCACCTTATATAGGCTAATAATAATAATAAATAATAATCTCCTATCCTACTACATTTCTGGATACATAATTGCTATTAATTCTCTATATTTAGTCCTATAAAATATTGGACTAAATCATTTATTTGACTAAATTCAGAGAACAAATAGGATTTTAATACCTACCGGTAAATCCTTTACCCTTAGTCCGTAGAGGATGCTGGTGTCACATCAAGAACCATGGGGTATAGATAGGATCCACAGAAGACATGGGCACTTTAAGACTTTCAAAGGGGTGTGAACGGGCTCCTCCCTTTATGCCCCTCCTCCAGACTCCAGTTATAGGAACTGTGCCCAGGGACACGGACATTTCGAGGAAAAGGATTTATAGTTAAACTAAGGTGAGATGGATACGAGCTCACACCTCAAGCACGCCGTACAACATGGCATTTAACACAACGCAAGTTAACGGCATGAACAACATCAGCAACAGGCTGACCATAAACGTAACACAACATGTGTGTAACCACAACTAATAACTGCAGATACAGTACGCACTGGGACGGGTGCCCAGCATCCTCTACGGACTAAGAGAAAAGGATTTACCAGTAGGTATTAAAATCCTATTTTCTCATACGCCCAAGAAGATGCTGGGGTCACATCAAGAACCATGGGGTTTATACCAAAGCTCTAGAACGGGCGGGAGTGCGGATGACTCTGCAGCACCGATTGACCAAACATGGGGTCCTGATTAGCCAGGGTATCAAACTTGTAGAACTTTGCAAAGGTGTTCGAACCCGGCCAAGTAGCTGCTCGGCAAAGTTGTAATGCCGAGACCCCCCGGGCAGCCGCACAGGACGAGCCCACCTTCCTGGTAGAATGGGCCTTCACCGATTTCGGTAACGGCAATCATGCCGTAGAATGAGCCTGCTGAATCGTATGACAGATCCAGCGCGCAATAGTCTGCTTGGAAGCAGGAGCCCCAATTTTATTGTGAGCATATAAGACAAACAGAGCCTCTGTTTTCCTAAGGTGAGCCGTTCTGGCGACATAAATTTTCAAAGCACTTACTACATCGAGAAGCTTTGATTCCAGCAAGCTGTCAGTAGCCACTGGCACCACAATAGGTTGGTTCAAATGGAACGATGACACCACTTTCGGCAGAAACTGCTGACGAGTCTTTAATTCTGCTCTATCTTCATGGAAGATCAAATAAGGGCTCTTGTGAGACAAGGCTGCCAATTCAGACACCCACCTTGCGGATGCCTAGGCCAACAGCATGACCACTTTCCAAGTAAGGAATTTTAACTCTACCTCCTGTAAAGGTTCAAACCAATGAGATTGAAGGAATTGCAACACCACGTTAAGATCCAATACGCCTTTCACTAAGGTCTGAACTTCTGGAAGTGAGGCCAATTGTTTTTGGAAGAAAACGGATAAAGCCAAATTTTGAACTTTAATCGAGACCAACTTTAGGCACACATCCACACCGGCTTGTAGAAAATGGAGAAAACGTCCTTACTGAAATTCTTCCGTAGGAGCTTTCTTGGATTCACACCAAGACACATATTTTCTCCAAACACGGTGGTAATGTTTAGACGTTACTCCTTTCCTGGCCTGAATAAGAGTAGGGATGACTTCCTTGGGAATACCCTTTCGGGCTAGGATCCGGCGTTCAGCCTCCAAGTCGTCAAACAAAGTCGCGGTAAGTCTTGGAACACGCACGGCCCCTGCTGCAACAGATCCTCCCTCAGAGGAAGAGGCCAGGGATCTCCTATGAGAAATTCCTGAAGATCTGGACACCAAGCCCTCCTTGGCCAATCTGGAACAATGAGGATTGCTTGAACCTTTGTTCTTCTTATGATCTTTATCACTTTTTGAATGAGTGGAAGCGGAGGAAACACGTACACTGACCGAAACACCCACGGTGTCACTAGGGCGTCCACTGCTATTGCTTGAGAGTCTCTCGACCTGGAACAATATCTCTGAAGTTTCTTGTTGAGGCGAGACGCCATCATGTCTATTTGAGGAATTCCCCAAAGACTTGTCACTTCTGCAAAGACCTCTTGATGAAGACCTCACTCTCCTGGATGGAGATCGTGTCTGCTGAGGAAGTCTGCCTCCCAATTGTCTACTCCTGGAATGAAGATCGCTGACAGAGCACTTGCCTGCCTTTCCGCCCAACGGAGCACCTTTGTGGCCCCTGCCATTGCCGCTCTGCGTTCCGCCCTGGCGGTTTACGTATGCTACTGCTGTTATGTTGTCCGACTGAATTAAGACCAGAAAATGTTCCGCTTGCAGAAGGCCGTTGTGAATGGCCCATAACTCCAGCACGTTTATGTGTAGACACATTTCCTGGCTTGACCATTTTCCCTGGAAGCTTTCCCCCTGCGTGACTGTTCCCCAGCCTCGGAGACTCGCATCCGTGGTCACTACGATCCAGTCCTGGACCCAGAACCTGCGTCCCTCTAGGAGGCGAGAGCTGTGTAGCCACCACAGGAGTGAGATTCTGGTGTTGGAGGACAGGGTTATCCTTCGGTGCATGTGTAGATGGGACCCGGACCACTTGTCCAGTAGGTCCTACTGAAACACTCTGGCATGGAATCTGCCAAACTGAATGGCCTCGTAGGCCGTTACCATCTTCCCCAGCAACCGAGAGCATTGATGGATCGATACACTTGCTGGTTTCAGAATTTGTTTGAACAGGTTCTGAATTTCCAGAGCCTTTTCCACTGGAAGAAACACTCTCTGTAACTCTGTGTCCAGAATCATTCCCAAAAACGACAGCCGTCTTGTCGGAACCAACTGCGATTTTGGCAAGTTTAAGAGCCAACCATGTTGCTGCAGAATGGTCAGGGAGAGCGTAATGTTCTGCAGTAATTGGTCCCTGGATCTCGCCTTTATCAGGAGATCGTCCAAGTACGAGATAATTGTGACTCCTTGTTTGCGCAGGAGAACCATCATTTCGGCCATTACTTTGGTGAAAACCCTCGGAGCCGTGGACAGACTAAACGGCAACGTCTGAAATTGGTAATGACAATCCTGAACTGCAAACCTCAGGTAAGCCTGATGTGGGGGATAAATGGGAACATGTAAGTAGGCATCTACAGACACCATAAAATACCCCTCCTCCAGACTGGATATCACAGCCCGGGGAGATTCCATCTTGAATTTGAATTTTTTTTTAGGTAGAAATTGAGGGATTTGAGGTTCAGGATTGGTCTGACTGAGCCATGTGGCTTCGGAACCACAAACAGGCTCGAATAAAAGCCTTCTCCCTGTTGCGACGGGGGCACCCTGACAATGACTTGATTGTGACACAATTTTTGTATTGCGGCGCATACCACTTCCCTGTCTGGAAGAGAAGCTGGTAAGGCTAATTTTAAAAATCGGTGAGGGGGGACGTCTTTAAACTCCAGTTTGTACCCTTGGGACACTATTTCTAAAATCCATGGGTCTAGGCCTGAACGAGCTCAGAACTGACTGACGAGCCCGAGACGTGCCCCCACCGGTGCAGACTCCCGCAGAGGAGCCCCAGCATCATGCGGTGGACTTGGCAGAAGCCGGGGAGGACTTCTGCTCCTGGGAACCGGCCACGGCCGGTGATCGCTTACCCTTTCCTCTAGTAGCAAGGAAGGAAGACCCTCTGCCTTTTCTGTATTTATAGAGTCGAAAGGACTGCATCTGATACTGGTGTGCTTTCTTTTGTGGTGCAGGCACATAAAGTAAAAATGATGACTTAACCGCGGTAGCCGTAGATACCAATTCAGCGAGGCCGTCACCAAACAATACACCACCTTTATACGGTAGAGACTCCATAGCTTTCTTAGTCAGCATTAGCATTCCATTGATGAATCCACAATGCTCTCCTAGCTGAGACTGCCATGGCATTGGCCCGTGAACCCAAGAGGCCAATATCTCTTGCAGCTTCCTTTAAGTAGACTGCAGCGTCCCTGATATGACCTAGCATCAGAAGAATGTTATCCCTATCAAGGGTATCCAATTCAGTTGACAGGCTATCTGCCCATTTTTCGATAGCACTGCTCACCCACGCAGATGCAATGGCTGGTCTGAGTAGTGTACCCGTGGAGATATAAATGGATTTCAATGTATTTTCCTGCCTACGATCCGCAGGATCCTTTAGGGCTGCCATGTCAGGGGACGGAAGAGCCACCTTTTTGCAGCCGTGATAAAGCTTTGTCCACAATGGGGGGCGACTCCCATTTATCCCTATCCCCAGAGAGAAATGGATACGCCACTACAAACCTTTTGGTAATCAGAAACTTTTTGACAGGATTTTCCCAAACCTTTTCACAAAGCGTGTACAGTTCATGAGAGGGAGGAAAAGTTACCTCAGGTTTCTTCCCCTTAAACATACAGACCCTAGTATCAGGAACAGCAGGGTCCTCAGTGATATGCAATACATCTTTTATAGCCACAATTATGTACTGAATGCTCTTTGCCAGTTTTGGATCTAATCTGGCATCACTACAGTCGACACTTGAGTCAGTGTCCGTGTCGGTATCCGTGTCTGCCAGCTGGGCAAATTAACGTTTTTGTGACCCCGAAGGGGTCTGGACTTGAAAAAACACATCCTCTACGGATTTCTTCCAAGCCTGGTTCTAAGACTCAGATTTATCCAATCTTTTATTAATCAGAGCCACATTTGCATTCAAAGCACTCAAAACATTCACCCAATCCGGTGTCGGCGGTGCAGACAGGGTCACTCGCACAGCCTTGTGTGTCCCCAACACAGTCTCCTCCTGGGAGGAGCACTCCGCTTCAGACATGCCGACACACGTGCCCCTACCACACGCAGACACACTGGGCCTACAGGGGACAGACCTACAGTAAAGCCTGTCAGAGACACAGAGGGAGATATAGCCAGCCCACACTCCAGCGCCCAAAACTCAGTCTGAACACTACAATGTCCCAGACCTGCAGCGCTTTTATAAACTAGTATAATGCACCAAAATCGCTGTGCTCCCTCCCCCCATTTTCCACCCTGTTACTTGTTACAGCAGTGTGAGGAAGGACCAGCGTCTCTGTAGCCATGTGAAGAGAAATGGCGCCGGGCTGTGTGCTGTGAGGGTTAAGTCTCGCCCCCTTACTGGCACGCTTCAGACCCGCTCATTTTTAAACTTTTTGACACTGGCGGGGGTCCGGACAGTGCCCAAGCACCTTGTCCGCTGTTGCCAGATAGATAAATGAGGTTTATATGCTGCCCAGGGCGCCCCCCGCGCCCTGCAGTGCTGTTGTGTGTGGTAGCATGGCGCGCAGCGCGGCCGCTGTGCGGTACCTCAAAGCCGTCACTGAAGTCTTCTGATCTTCTTCTACTCACCTGTCTTCTGACTTCTGGCTCTGCAAAGGGGGTGACGGCGGGCTCTGGGACAGAACCGCTAGGTGTACCTAGTGTTCCAAACCCTCAGTAGGTCTGACTTCTCTCCCCTAAGTCCCACAAAGCAGGGAGACTGTTGCCAGCAGCCTCCCTGGAAATAAAAAACCTAACAGTCTTTTCAGAGAAACTCAGAGCTCCTCAGTGTGCATCCAGTCTGCCTGGGCACAGATTCTAAACTGGAGTCTGGAGGAGGGGCATAGAGGGAGGAGCCAGTTCACACCCCTTTGAAAGTCTTAAAGTGCCCATGTCTCCTGTGGATCCCATCTATACCCCATGGTTCTTGATGTGACCCCAGCATCCTCTAGGACGTATGAGAAAATTTATTTAAAGATTTAAATTCCATAAAACCCACAGCAGGATTCCTTTGTATTTTAAAGCACAATTCTCTTTACTCACACTCTGGGGCTCATTTAACAATAATCATATCTGCAATGCAATCTGTGTGCGATATTAGCACCCAAAATCACATAGCACCTAGATGTATGACAAATAACACGCAGGGACAGGGGCTCAGAAAGGGAGCCATTCATGTGATATACAGTACTCAGTCAAGTCAAGGGATTCTTCACTCCTGTGTCTGTACTACTGTGCATGCGCGGTCCGTAGACCAGGCATGTTTGGCAGCCATTGCTAGGGAAGGTTCCGGAAATGAGCAGCAGCACATCACCGTCTCCACTTGGCATTAGCTGCAGGGGCCAAACTCCGTAAAGCGAAAGTAAACCTGACGGCATTGCATCCCCCATAGAAGTTATCAGAAGCAACTGATAGGCATATGCTACGTGTCTAGCTTTATAAGAGTATGAAGTGAGCTAAAATCCTGGGTGGACAGAACTACTCCTGCTGAATTGTGGGTCTAATCAATCTTGCTATAATCTACTTAGATACTGGGCTCTGGCCAATCTTTCATCTGAACATCATTCACTCTCGGATAGCGCCCAAAAGAGCAAGTTTTCTCTCACCAGCCCTCCGAGACTGGAATCAAATTCTTATTCAAAATGAAAATTGATACCACTTTAAACCGAAACCCTGGAATTACGCGCAACATTGCCCTGCCGTAGTAAAAAAAAAAAATTAAAAAGCAGATCCGCAAGAGCCCCTAATGCTGGAACTTTTCTAGATTCTCCAAATGCTAGGCAGACACTGGTTTTCTAGCCTTAATCATGGTATGAATGGAGTCAGATCTTTTCTCGGAGGAAGATGCCACCTGGGAATTTCTGCCATGCTTATTATATTGGAGTACCAGGCTCTACATGACCAACATGAGTCAAAGAAAATGACTGGAACTCACTTAACAAATGCATTAACGTACATAATGATTCGGAGTACAAAGGACCCACGAGAGACACCAGCTCCTTTGCAACTCAGCCAGAATTAAGCGCCTTTTTGCAGCGAAAATGCGTTTTCTTTGCATCGCTATGCAAATAAGACGCACAAGCTGGTGCAGCTTGCACATCTAATTTGCATAACAGTGCTTTCCAGGAACACACTAAAGTAGTTTTTCACATGCAGATACAGCTGCAGTCGCACATAGAATATAGTCATGCCGCATTTCATTCTAATCAGCAAAGTCTGCTTGTGCATCTTATTCACATGGTAATGCATTATCAAATACATGAAGAGACACCCTGCGTGAGTAAATGTACTCACGACTGGGTGCAACTCGAAGAGCTGGTTAACGTAATTGCTGCAACAATGAGGGAGGACACATCTGTAATTTCACCTTTTCTTAGAGCTCAAGGGAGCACCGGAAGAGGTGGGATAAAAAAAAAATACCAGATACCTCAGCTGAAAAGTCCATAGAGACAGCATTGTATACACTAGGAAGGCACCAGAGTCTCAGAACCAGGAAAATAATTAAACTACTTTGATGATATCTAGTTAAGGCTTCCCTCTATGTTCTGCAAAGAGCTTGCATAGCTCCAGATAAAGGGAGCACTCTCCTAGGAGAATTATATAGTATCTTAAACATTTTCCACTAGAATAATGGAATAATTGCCACGGATACTGCAAAGACAAACTGCTCTGCCCTAAGAACCTGAAAAACTGCCTTATCTCCTGGACATTCCTTCTGTCACCATGGTACAATGATTTATATATACATTAGCATTGCCTGCCTGGATCTGTAGCAGCATGCATTGAATCAAAGACTGAATTCCTCCATGATAATCAAAACTTCCCAGATCTCTAATACCTTGATGGGAAGGCTGAATTAAGGTGTGCACCAAATATTATGTAAAAGAAGAGGCAGAGGTAACTGTCCTCAATCCCTGAAGACTTACATCTACTTTGAAAGAAATTAGGTTGAGGAAGAAAAATGACATGATTTTGATCAAGTTATACCCCTCCTTAACCAATAGTTCAGAAAATGTTACGTTGTCTGATGCAATTAGATTGTCTGTGCATCCAAACGGTGGTAGGACTGGCTATACTACTGTGGATGTTCAACTGAAACCTATAAATCTTTTTAACCTGAATAGTCTCAAAGATAAAAAAAAAAAAAAAAACTTTCTTAAAAGTTTAATGAAAAGCAGTTTCATGGAAATCAGAAGTGAGGAAGGCTGGATGTTCACCGTCCTCATAACTAACTCCTCAAAAAGATCTTGTTTTTCATTCTTTACTGTTGCAGTGAAAATTTTCCAGAGGAATAACATTCAAGGTATAATGTTTGATTTGTAGAAATTTTAATCCATTTGTGATACTGCAAAACTGAAGCTGTTATCTGGAGAACTGGCTCTGACAAAAAGGTTGTCTTAGCAAGGAATAAAAGTGATCTAAGATCTTAAAAGAAGTCCACAAGACTTCCATTATCTTTAGGCCAAACTGAATAGCAGCACTCTGAATTGAAAGTGGTAGTCTTCGATAGGCAAGACATAAATGCCCCTCCAAAACAGTAGGCATAGTTTATGTCTGAAATAGCTACAAATTCTTCTGCTTCTATACAACAGAGTATTGATGTTAAAGATTTTGGGGTATATTCAATTGAAGTCGGATCCATTCCGACATTCATTTGTCGGAATGGATCCGACCTGGGCTATTCAGTGCATTCTCAATTCAACTTAAAAAAAAAAAAAAGTCGATCTGAGATGCGGGAGCTTAGACGGGGGAGTGTAGCGCTAGAGCAGCTGCAGCGCTGTTCTCCCCCGTCTGCCAGCAGCTCTTCCCCTTCTCCCCTCCCTTCTCTCTGCCTCTCCCCGTGGCCCTGCATCACAGCCGCTGCTCACAGCAGCGTCCTCCCGGCTCCAGCAAGCGAGCTCTCGCTTGCTGGATCCGGGTGGACGCTGCTGAGAGCGGCGGCTGTGACACCCTCCGGCGCTGCTCTCCCCGTCTGGCTCTCCCCGTCTCTGCTCCCGCATCTCATTTCGACTTTTTTTAAAATCGAATTGAGATGGTCGAAAAAGGGGGCCAAAATCTGTCGGTTTTGGCCTCGTTTTCGACACAAGCACGTGGATCGGTAGCTATTACGCCGATCCACGTGCTTTTCGACAAGTCAAATTCCTCGACTTGTCGAATAATTTGGTGTTATAAGGAATAGGTCGGAACCTATTCCGACCTAAAAAAGTCGAAAACTGCCATCTTTTCGACAGACTGCAGTTTTCAACTTCAATTGAATATACCCCTCTATGTTGAATATGTCTACTTCAATGCTTACATTCAAGGACTAAGAATTTGCAAGGCGGCCGATTATCGATCTTACTGCACACGTGCAAGGTCAAACTGTGAAAAAAATCCAGGGACTATTTTTTGATCGCTAGGCGTATGCAAGTTGATTCACAGGAAGCCGGCATTTGTGGGTGGTAACTGGCCGTTTTCTGGGACAGTCAGGAAAAATGCAGGCATGCCCAAGCGTTTTCAGGGAGGGCGTGTGACATCAGCTTCGGCCCTGATCACCTGATTCTATCACACTGTAGGAGTAGGTTTGCACTCTGTCTGAATGGTGACTATCTGATCGCAAACATCTACAAATTCGCAGAGGAGCGATCAGGTCCGAATTATCCCCTATGTCCAGTTTTTGCACCAGAAAAAATATTGGAGGAAATAGGAAGAACAAATTGTAGTGGGTGATGGTCCAATGAGATCGGGAACAAAAATTTCCATAAACCAATCTGTCTACAGTAGAACCCTTTCCATTGCAGCCAAAGCGTTGTCTTTGTCATATGTTTTGCGTATCTCAGGCTCTGCGCACCTAGAAACCTCTTGCTTGGGGGCCCTGGTCTGTCTATTCTTATGTGTCCTGAAAGAGGTCTAACTATCGATATTGTTGATACCTTTTTGTTGATGTCTGCCTTCCCCAGGTACTCAGATGCTACTCTAATCTCTTTTGCTAATGCTGAATGCTCAGACCTACTTTAGGAGGCCTTAGAAAACCAAGCTGCTGCTAGGCTTGGTATCCATGACATTCCTGCACCTATAAAAATGAACTTTAGAATGCAATGGGATTTGTGATCAGTAGTATCTCTCCTTCCTAAGGCTACCATCACTAAGCGTAACATTGAGGCTATTGACACCTCATCCCTATCCTCCCTGTTTGACTCACTTCTCTCTCCTCTTCTCTCTCTCACATGCCATGAACAAGCCACATCCCTATATAATGCATATCTTACTTCTGCCCTTGACTCTGTTGCTCCACCAACCACTGTTCACCCTCGCAGATCAACACCTCAACCCTGGCACACCAAATATCTACAAAAATGCTCACGTACTGCCGAGCGACAGTGGAGGAAATCAGGCTCTAAAGCAGACTTCCTCCATTTCAAATTCATGCTCTCATCCTTCAGTGCTGCCCTTTCCCTCGCTAAACAATCATACTTCAAAATCCTCATCTCTACCCAGTCTACCAACCCCCGGCGCCTCTTTGCCACTGTTAACTCCCTCCTCTGCCCACCACCACCTCCTCTCCCGTCCTCATTGTCTGCTCTTGACTTTGCCACTTATTTCACATCCAAGATTGACTCCATACGTCAGGATATCACATCCCACCAGACCACCAGCAACCACCCATCCCTTGCCACCCCTCCCCTTCCCTCTTACCAACTCTGACATCTTTCTCCCATGTATCTGGTGAGGAAGTCATGGCCGTCATCCGTTCCTCCCCCCCCCACCCCCACCCCCACCCTATCCCCTCCCACCTCCTCCGCTACCTCTCTCCTTCTGCCTGTTCCCATCTTGCCCACCTTCTCAATCTCTCCCTCTCATCAGGCACTGTCCCCTCTGCCTTCAAGCATGCTCTTGTCTCCCCTATTCTTAAAAAACCTACCCTTGAACCTAACACGCTCTCCAACTATCGACCCATCTCTCTCCTCCCCTTTGCCTCCAAACTTCTTGAGCGTATTATCTATAATCGCCTCACTGCCTTTCTTTCCGCTCGCTCAGTGTTTGACCCATTCCAGTCTGGTTTCCGTTCTCTCCACTCCACTGAAACTGCCCTCACAAAAGTCTGCAATGACCTCCATGCAGCCAAATCTAAGGGCCACTACTCTCTGCTTATTCTTCTTGACCTCTCTGCTGCTTTTGACACTGTGGACCACCCTCTCCTTCTGCAAATTCTTCACTCTCTTGGTCTGCGTGATACTGCCCTCACCTGGCTGTCGTCCTACCTCTCTGATCGTTCCTACGCTGTCTCCTCTCATGATGCTACCTCCCCCCCACTTCCACTAACTGTTGGTGTCCCCCAAGTCTCTGCTCTTGGTCCTCTCCTTTTCTCTCTCTATACGTCCTCTTTAGGTGAACTCATTAGTTCTTTTAACTTCCAATACCACCTCTATGCTGATCACACTCAAATCTACCTCTCCTCCCCTGATCTCTCCATGGCTCTCCTCACTCGTACCTCAAACTGTCTTTCTGCTATATCTTCCTGGATGTCCCAGCGCTTTCTTAAACTCAACATGTCTAAGACTGAGCTGATCATCTTCCCACCCTCCCGCACAGCCTCACCTCCCACAATCTCATTATCCATTGATGGCACGACTATCTCCCCTAGCCCCCAAGTACGCTGTCTTGGCGTAATCCTTGACTCCTCCCTCTCCTTCAAACCACACATTCAGCACCTCTCACAAACCTGTCATTTTCATCTCAAAAACATTTACAGAATCAGACCTTTTCTTACCCAGGATGCCACTAAGATGATTATTCACTCACTGATTATTTCCAGACTGGACTACTGTAATCTCCTCCTAACTGGCCTCCCTGACCATTACCTCTCTCCACTCCATTCTATCCTTAATGCTGCTGCCCGGCTCATCTTCCTCACCAAACGCACTACGTCTACCAACCCTCTCCTACAGGCCCTTCACTGGCTTCCCTTCCCTTTCAGAATCCAATTCAAACTTCTCACACTCATTTACAAAGCACTCACCCACTCCTCTCCCATCTACATCTCTGACCTTATCTCCCTTTAGTCTCCCACCCGTCCTCTTCGCTCTGCTAATGCACGCCGACTCACCTGTCTTCTGATTACTTCCTCCCACTCCTATCTCCAAGATTTTTCACGTGCTGCTCCCTTTCTCTGGAATTCTTTACCTCTCCCCCTCAGACTCTCCACCTCTCTACAAAACTTCAAACGGGCTCTTAAGACCCATTTCTTTACCAAACCCAGACAAATCTCATCCTAACCCTCTGTTCCACGCTCTCTATGTACCCCATCTGTGTCACCCCTGTCTGTCTACCCCTCCACTTAGAATGTAAGCTCTCACAAGTAGGGTCCTCTTCCCTCATGTGCTTATACTTTTCTTACTTTAATAATCCTCAACTGCCCAGATCCCGCAGTTTTTTGGCCACCTGGAACTTATCTCTATGTTGTTTACTGGTGTAGATATGCTTAGTTACCCTGTACTTGTTCTATATTGTCTTCAACTGTAGTCGCTGTTTTCCTGTTTTGATTATGTGCATATGTACTCTGTAATTGGGCGCTGCGGAACCCTTGTGGCGCCATATAAATAAAGATAATAATAAATAAGAATTTACTCACCGGTAATTCTATTTCTCGTAGTCCGTAGTGGATGCTGGGAACTCCGTAAGGACCATGGGGAATAGACGTGCTCCGCAGGAGACTGGGCACTCTAAAAGAAAGATTAGGTACTATCTGGTGTGCACTGGCTCCTCCCTCTATGCCCCTCCTCCAGACCTCAGTTAGGGAAACTGTGCCCGGAAGAGCTGACACAACAAGGAAAGGATTTGGAATCCAGGGTAAGACTCATACCAGCCACACCGTACAACTTGTGATAACCATACCCAGTTAACAGTATGAACAACAACTGAGCCTCATTCAACGGATGGCTCATAACAATAACCCTTTAGTTAAGCAATAACTATATGCATGTATTGCAGAGAGTCCGCACTTGGGACGGGCGCCCAGCATCCACTACGGACTACGAGAAATAGAATTACCGGTGAGTAAATTCTTATTTTCTCTGACGTCCTAGTGGATGCTGGGAACTCCGTAAGGACCATGGGGATTATACCAAAGCTCCCAAACGGGTGGGAGAGTGCGGATGACTCTGCAGCACCGAATGAGCAAACGCAAGGTCCTCCTCAGCCAGGGTATCAAACTTGTAGAACTTAGCAAATGCATTTGAACCCGACCAAGTAGCAGCTCGGCAAAGCTGTAAAGCCGAGACCCCTCGGGCAGCCGCCCAAGAAGAGCCCACCTTCCTTGTGGAATGGGCTTTCACTGATTTTGGATGTGGCAGTCCAGCCGCAGAATGCGCCAGCTGAATCGTGCTACAGATCCAGCAAGCAATAGTTTGCTTTGAAGCAGGAGCACCCAGCTTGTTGGGTGCATGCAGGATAAATAGCGAGTCAGTTTTCCTGACCCCAGCCGTCCTGGCTACATAGATCTTCAAAGCCCTGACTACATCAAGTAACTTGGAGTCCTCCAAGTCCCGAGTAGCTTGCAGGCACCACAATAGGTTGGTTCAAATGAAACGCTGATACCACCTTTGGGAGAAATTGGGGACGACTCCTCAATTCTGCCCTGTCCATATGGAAGATCAGATATGGGCTTTTACATGACAAAGCCGCCAATTCTGACACACGCCTTGCTGAAGCTAAAGCTAACAGCATGACCACCTTCCACGTGAGATACTTTAGCTCCACGGTCTTAAGTGGCTCAAACCAGTGGGATTTCAGGAAATCCAACACAACGTTAAGATCCCAAGGTGCCACTGGAGGCACAAAAGGGGGCTGAATATGCAGCACTCCCTTAACAAATGTCTGAACTTCAGGCAGCGAAGCCAGTTCTTTTTGAAAGAAAATAGATAGGGCCGAAATCTGAACCTTTATGGACCCCAATTTTAGGCCCATAGTCACCCCTGACTGTAGGAAGTGCAGAAATCGACCCAGCTGGAATTCCTCTGTTGGGGCCTTCCTGGCCTCACAACAAGCAACATATTTTCGCCATATACGGTGATAATGCTTTGCTGTCACATCCTTCCTAGCTTTTATCAGCGTAGGAATCACTTCATCTGGAATGCCCTTTTCCGTTAGGATCCGGCGTTCAACCGACATGCCGTCAAACGCAGCCGCGGTAAGTCTTGGAACAGACAGGGCCCCTGCTGCAACAGGTCCTGTCTGAGAGGCAGAGGCCATGGGTCCTCTGAGATCATTTCTTGCAGTTCTGGGTACCAAGTTCTTCTTGGCCAATCCGGAACGATGAGTATAGTTCTTACTCCTCTCTTCCTTACTATCCTCAGTACCTTGGGTATGAGAGGAAGAGGAGGAAACACATAAACCGACTGGTACACCCACGGTGTCACAAGTGCGTCCACAGCTATTGCCTGAGGGTCCCTTGACCTGGCGCAATATCTTTTTAGCTTTTTGTTGAGGCGGGACGCCATCATGTCCACCTGTGGCACTTCCCAACGATTTGTAATCTGTGTGAAGACTTCTTGATGAAGTCCCCACTCTCCCGGGTGGAGGTCGTGTCTGCTGAGGAAGTCTGCTTCCCAGTTGTCCACTCCCGGAATGAACACTGCTGACAGTGCTAGCACGTGATTCTCTGCCCATCGAAGAATCCTTGTGGCTTCTGCCATTGCCATCCTGCTTCTTGTGCCACCCTGGCGGTTTACATGGGCGACCGCCGTGATGTTGTCTGACTGAATCAGCACTGGTTGGTTTTGAAGCAGGGGCTCTGCTTGACTCAGGGCGTTGTAAATGGCCCTTAGTTCCAGTATATTTATGTGTAGTGAAGTCTCCAGACTTGACCACTGCCCTTGGAAGTTTCTTCCCTGAGTGACTGCCCCCCATCCTCGGAGGCTTGCATCCGTGGTCACCAGGACCCAGTCACCAGGACCCAGTATGCCGAACCTGCGGCCCTCGAGAAGATGAGCACTCTGCAGCCACCACAGCAGAGACACCCTGGCCCTCGGGGACAGGGTGATCAGCCGATGCATCTGAAGATGCGATCCGGACCACTTGTCCAACAGATTCCACTGAAAGATCCTTGCATGGAACCTGCCGAAGGGAATTGCTTCGTATGAAGCCACCATCTTTCCCAGGACTCGCGTGCAGTGATGCACCGACACCTGTTTTGGTTTCAGGAGGTCCCTGACCAGAGATGACAATTCCTGGGCCTTCTCCACCGGGAGAAACACCTTCTTCTGTTCTGTGTCCAGAATCATGCCCAGGAAAAGCAGACGCGTCGTAGGAATCAGCTCTGACTTTGGGATATTCAGAATCCAGCCGTGCTGTTGCAACACTTCCTGAGAGAGTGCTACGCTGACCAACAACTGCTCTCTGGACCTCGCCTTTATGAGGAGATCGTCCAAGTACGGGATAATTATAACTGCCTTCTTCCGAAGGAGTATCATCATTTCTGCCATTACCTTGGTAAATATTCTCGGTGCCGTGGAGAGACCAAACGGCAACGTCTGGAATTGGTAATGACAGTCCTGTACCACAAACCTGAGGTATTCCTGGTGAGGTGGGTAAATGGGGACATGCAAGTAAGCATCCTTGATGTCCAGAAACACCATAAAATCCCCCTCTTCCAGGGTTGCAATAACCGCTCTGAGCGATTCCATTTTGAACTTGAATTTCTTTATATAAGTGTTCAAGGATTTTAAATTCAAAATGGGTCTCACCGAACCGTCCGGTTTCGGTACCACAAACATTGTGGAATAGTAACCCCTGCCCTGTTGAAGGAGGGGAACTTTGATTATCACCTGCTGGAGGTACAGCTTGTGAATTGCCGCCAGTACTACCTCCCTTTCCCTGGGGGAAGCTGGCAAGGCTGATTTGAGGTAACGGCGAGGGGGAGTCGCCTCGAACTCCAGCTTGTATCCCTGAGATACAATTTGTACAGCCCAGAGATCCACCTGTGAGCGAACCCACTGGTTGCTGAAGTTTCGGAGACGCGCCCCCACCGCACCTGGCTCCGCCTGTGGAGCCCCAACGTCATGCGGTGGACTTAGTGGAAGCAGTGGAGGATTTTTGTTCCTGGGAACTGGCTGCCTGGTGCAGCTTCTTTCCTCTACCCCTGCCTCTGGCCAGAAAGGATGCGCCTCTGACCCGCTTCCCTTTCTGAGGCCGAAAGGACTGCATTTAATAATACGGTGCTTTCTTAGGCTGTGAGGAAACCTGAGGTAAAAAAAGTCGACTTTCCAGCTGTCGCTGTGGATACTAGGTCCGAGAGACCGTCCCCAAACAATTCCTCACCCTTATAAGGCAAAACCTCCATGTGTTTTTTAGAATCAGCATCACCTGTCCACTGCCGAGTCCATAATACTCTCTTGGCAGATATGGACATTGCATTAATTCTAGATGCCAGCAGGCAAATGTCCCTCTGGGCATCCCGCATATATAAGACAACGTCTTTTATATGCTTAGAAGGAAGGATGTCCAGCGCTCGTATATAAGAGTATCTTAAATTGTCCTCAGGCTGCAACCTCTTTTTTGAAGTACCTCTAACTTCAATCTAGATATGGGAAATTGCAGAGTCAGGTGCGCCAGATGGACAATTTTGGCTGAAAAAATGGGGATATGATTATAATAACACTCAGGCTAGTTGATTTTAAATAACAATTATGTTTTTTATTTAAACTAAAAATTACATCTGTATATACACAAACTGAGATCTTGCACAGTTGTGTCTGGATTGTTGTTAGTAGGTAGGGGAAGGGGATAGTGATATTGGGGGATGAGGACACTTCAGGTTGGTGGCGTCCCACCTCTGTAGTGTCTATGGTTTGTTTGAAATGTTCAGAGCCTATGGTCAGTGCTGGTATGTGAGTCCGTCTGGTACGAACGAAGGCCGCAACGGGCCGATACGCGTTGGAAACACACCACCAGACTGTTTGCAGAATACTTCAGCTATTTACTTCAACTTTAACAGAGCCTGAAGAGAGAGAGGAACAAGGACAGACGAAGAAGAACAGCCGCCCCACAGAAGGAGAACGCCGCGGTCACGTGACCTGAACACGTGACCTGAACAAACCCGGAAGTGAGAGGAGAACGGCGACGCTGCAGGAGAACGGAGCAGGCCGACGGCAAGAGGATACAAGACGGGGCTACGAAGATAAGGTAAGGGACTCTGTAGGAGAGGAGAAGGCACAGCAGACAGCCCATCAGGGCTAGAAGCAGTTGTCTTCTCTCCTCTCCAAGACGGTGACCGCTTCCCCATTCGCATAGACAGTCACTGTGCGCTTAGAAAAGCGACACAGTGAACTGTCAGAGCACAGGGGCGGACGGTATGTCCAGAGCCCTCACTACCTAACGATTAGCCACCAATAAGATCCCTTGCCGCACCGACCCTCCGGGGGTACCCCTATCTTTTGTTTTTGCTTTTTGTTTTGTTTTTCATTCTCTACCAGACGGACTCACATACCAGCACTGACCATAGGCTCTGAACATTTCAAACAAACCATAGACACTACAGAGGTGGGACGCCACCAACCTGAAGTGTCCTCATCCCCCAATATCACTATCCCCTTCCCCTACCTACTAACAACAATCCAGACACAACTGTGCAAGATCTCAGTTTGTGTATATACAGATGTAATTTTTAGTTTAAATAAAAAACATAATTGTTATTTAAAATCAACTAGCCTGAGTGTTATTATAATCATATCCCCATTTTTTCAGCCAAAATTGTCCATCTGGCGCACCTGACTGCAATTTTCCAACGTCTTTTATATGTTCTAGGGTTAGCAAAAATAGGATTTTGGTACTTACCAGGTAAATCCTTTTCTTTGAATCCATAGGGGGCACTGGAGTACTCTTGGGATATGGACGGCTTCCGAAAGGAACAGGGCACTGAATATTCAAATTCAGTAACACTCCTCCCCTCCATACTCCCCGAGTAACTCAGTGTTTTTTACTGAGCCGAACAGGAGCGATAGAGAGGTTGACAATGGAGAATTACCTATAACATAACAGACAACCATAAAGTTGACACATAACGTAACTGACAACGAAACAGTTGACACCATAACCGATAGAAGTAGAAAATTTGAACCAGTTGGTGAAAATGTGTTACCATAAGATCCCCTGAGCTTACTACAACCCAGGTAAAACTGCTCTGGGTGGGCGTCCAGTGCCCCCTATGGATTCAAAGAAAAGGATTTACCTGGTAAGTACCAAAATCCTTTTTTCTTTTTTAACCACTAGGGGTCACTGGAGTACTCTTGGGACGTACCAAAGCTTCCCCCGTGGGCGGGAGAGCTGTTTTGACACCTGTAACACTACGCGGCCAAAGCTAGATGCTGATGCAGCAAAACGTATCAAACTTGTAAAAGCGCACAAACGTGTGCACTGAAGACCATGTAGCCGCACGGCAAAGCTGCGTCGTAGAAGCTCCACGACCAGCTGCCCATGAAGTTCCCACAGAACGTGTGGAATGAGCTGTTACTGATGTATGCGGCTGTAACCTAGCATTAAGGTAAGCCTGACCTATAGTCAGTTTTATCCATGTGGATAAAGTCTGCTTAGAAACTGGCCAACCCATCTTGGCCGCATCATAGAAAACAACGTATCCGTCTTACGACCTGTAGACGTTCGGGATACATAAACGCGTAATGCGCGTACCACATCCAGAGTTCCAGAATGTGCTGTCAACACAGGAACTACTATTGGATGATTGATGTGAAAAGATGACACTACCTTTGGTAAGAAAGCGGGATTCGTTCGAAGTTCCGCTCTGTCATTATGAAACACCAAACACGGTGGCTTGCATGACAAAGAACCCAAATCTGAAACACGCCTTGCCGAAGCTAAGGCTAGAAGAAAAATTGTTTTACAAGTGAGAAACTTTATATCCACTTGCTGTAAGGGGTCGCGCTATAGAGCCAATTAATTGTTCCACACCATTCTCAATTGTAAATATTTATTTAAAACATATAACCATATAAAAATATATATATTTTATTTTTGTGATATTAAGATCTGGTGTGGTCACAACACCCTCAACTACATAACAATTAAAAAAGATGGTTCTCATTCATAAAAATCAGTGTGCTGAATAGTAAAGTGTCCAGACTGGCAAAAAATTATGCCACAAGTTCAGTCCGTAATAGGATCCTCCGTGTTAAATTGCACCCAATAATAGAGTCCAGAGGACACTGATATTTTTGTCCAAAGACTGTGCACCGCAAATGTAAAGAGTCACAGGTACCTTTGCTCACTCTGTCCCTTGTGCTTATAATGAGGGA
The DNA here is from genome assembly GCF_028390025.1 of Pseudophryne corroboree. Lineage (NCBI taxonomy): Eukaryota > Metazoa > Chordata > Amphibia > Anura > Myobatrachidae > Pseudophryne > Pseudophryne corroboree. The sequence continues at coordinate 185,472,174 of NC_086453.1, read as the reverse complement.
CCTGTTTGCCAGTTTGAGGAGCTTTAAGTGTGGCCCGAGCGTCCCCGGGATTGCACGATGTAATCAACAACTGTTACCTGTGAATCGTAGCGGTGTGGTGGCTTCTGTCCGTATGGCAGGATGAATCACGCTGATGGGAGGTTTCCGTACGGGCAGCCCGACAGTTCCAACGAGCGGGCTAACACTGTTGCTAAAACCCGCTCGAGTGGTCAGCCGCACAGCCGCTCCGGCTTCCAGGAAACACTGTTCTCTCCGGCACTGGGTGATGGTAACTTCCACGGTTTGCTGGTAACAGGTGCCGAGTGTTCTGGAAATGCCGGGCGAAGGTCTGAACTATTCAGCAATCAGTTAATCAGGGAGTCCTAGACGCGTTTCGTAACATCGTTACTTCTTCCATAGGCGGTACTCCCAATTGTTCACAGAGGGTCCTTTTATATGCTGATTTTCTTCTTGTGAAGATAGCACACCTGTTTCAATTCAGGGAAGGTTCTCCTAATTATCTATCAGCCACTGCAGATATTCACGAACAGGCTCTTTCTATCTAACACATTGCACAGTAGATTGTACCTGATCACAAGAGCGACATTTAACAAAATTAATCAATAAGGATATTTACAGCTATATTTTGTCAGAAATACATCTGTATTAGAATGTTAACTTTAGAAAAAGGCTGAGTTCACGTGTTAAAACTAAAATATACCTGGTGCGATGGATCAACATAAATATATATATATATATATATATATATAAAAATACATTTATTCATACACACATATGCATATACCCACATGTATACAATTATATAATCTGCATACATATACGTACACATACGAGTGCCCAAGAACAGGCACACAAAGACATATTAAGCGGTCCTAGTTGGTACTATAATAACTTAAAATATATGAACCACAAACAAATTATGTACGTATTTATTTTCCTAATAAATCCAATCTCTGAAGTATAAACATAAAACACAAAGATAATCTTCATATTTATTTTTTATTATTAAAGGACAAAATACACGAAAAAATTGATTGTATCTAGCCCTAAGAATATTTAGGTACTCACAATAAATTTAATATAGCCTGTTTTAAATTGTGATTAATATCACTATCCAACCATCCCTACTTTGGGACTAAAAATTTTAATATATCAGAACAACCAAATAAGGAATTATCCAATATTACTCAGATGGTATCCTATCTACTAATCGAACAAGGTAATAAGCTCACTTTAGATGGATTACTTCACATGAACACACAAGAGGCAAGAAATTAAGAGGATAGAGGATAATTTCAAATTAATTAACAAAATAAGCCAGAAAATTATGCAGGGTTAGGACAAATTCTAAGAACGTTAGGAACAATTCTATAGTGTCCTCCCCAATGTTCTTATAAGGTTATGGGTCTATTTCAATATACTCATTGAGTCCTTCTGGTACAAGGGTCCCTAGTGTATGAATCCAATAATTTTCACGTGTGCATAGTTTTCTATATCTGTCCCCCCCCCCTTCTCGGTTGGTTTAACCCATTCTATCCCTGTTAAAACTAGGCTTTTTGGATTCCCTTCATGTTGTTCCACAAAATGTTTGGAGATTCCATTCACACATCTTCCTCTTAGGATGTTTCTCCTGTGTTCCAAAAACCGTGCCTTTAAACACCTTGTAGTACTACCGACATAAACAAGGTCACAACTACATTGTAAGATATAGATAACAAATGTAGTGTTACAATTTATATGCGTTTTGATCTCAAACTGTTCCTCTGTGTTACATGAACTAAAGAATTTTGTTTTATTATTTATAAATGAACAGGTAATGCATGATCTTGAGCCACATTTGAAACATCCCTTGACTTTAGATGGTAACCAATTGGAGGAGGGTTCAGCTACAGATGGTCCAATTGATGGGTCATTCTTAGACCTTCTATCATCAAAAAAACTTGGCGTAAGCCAATGTTTCAAGTTTTCGGATTTCTTAAAGACCACCTTTGGATTCCTGGGTAGACAACTATTCAGAAGGGGATCTGTCTGTAACATTGGGAAATTACTTTTAAGAATATTTTTAATTAGTTTTGAAGACTGGTTAAATTTAGACACGAATAACAATGTGTCTTTCTGTATATCATTGGGTTTCTTCTCTTTATATACAAGAAGATCTTCCCTTTCCAAATTCTTAGTTTCAATATAGGCAGAGGTAAGTATATCACTAGGATAACCCTTATTTTTAAAGGCTGTTATTAGCTCTTCTGCCTGTCTCTCAAAGGTTTCTAAGTGAGTACAATTTCTTCGGATACGTCTCAATTGTCCTCTGGGAATATTCTCGACCCATGGTCTGTAATGAGAACTATTAAATGTAGGAAACTAAAGTTTCTGAGGTCTGACGAAATAGAACCATTTATTTATGATCACAAGGTGACAGATTCCATGCAATATCAATCATTTAATATTGATTGCGCCATCAGGTATTTATTCTTTTCACTTGCTGTAAGGGTTCAAAATATGAAGACTGTAAGAAATCTAAAACCAGATTCAAGTTCCATGGCGCTGTAGGTGGAATGAATGGAGGCAGTACTCTGAGGACACCTTGTAGAAAAGTGTGTACCGACGGCAATAGAGCCAATGTCTTTGAAAATAAATGGACAACGCAGATACCTGCACCTTTAGTGCAGATAAACGCAGTCCTCCATCTAACCCCGTCTGTAGAAATAACAAAAGACGGGATAACTTGAAAGATGATGTCGGAAAATCCCTAGCTTCACACCAACCTATATAGGCACTCCAAATTCTGTAATAATGAGCTGCCGTAACCGGCTTCCTAGCTCGTAACATGGTTGGTATAACCGATACTGTAATGCCCTCTTTTCTTAAGAGGGCGGTCTCAACAACCACCCCGTCAAACGCAGCCGCGCTAAATCAGGGTAAAAGAACGGACCCTGTTGTAACAGGTCTGAACGTAGTAGGAGCGGCCAAGGATCGTATGCGAGTAGTCCACGGAGATCCGAGAACCAAGCTCTCCGAGACCAATGAGGCATCACTAGTATGACTGTGACGGACTCTCATTTGATCCGTTTTAGCAACTGAGAGAGCAGCGGAAAACGGTGGAAACAGATACACGAGGCTGTACGGCCCCGCGATTGTGAGAGCATCCACCGCCACTGCCCTTGGATCTCTCGTTCTGGACACATACTGGGGCGTTTGTAATTGTGGCGAGATGCCATCAGGTCCACCTGAGGATAACCCCACCTGTGGACCAACCTTTGAAACACCTCTGGATTTAATGCCCATTCTCCTGGATGAAAATTCCGACGGCTGAGATAATCCGCCTCCCAGTTGTCCACTCCCGGAATGAACCCTGCCGACAATATCACCTGGTGGTATTTTGGCCAATTGAGGATTCGAGCTACTTCCCGCATTGCCATGCGGCTTCTCGTTCCTCCTTGTTTGTTGATGTATGCGACTGCCGTCGCGTTGTCTGACTGCACTTGGACAGTCTGAGAGGGAAGCATGTGTAATGCTTGTCGTAGTGCATTGTAAATAGTTCCAGGACATTTTTAGACAGCAATTTGTCGTGATCCGCCCAGAGACCCAGTCGCTGACAATTTTGAACTACAGCTCCCCAACCTCTGAGACTCACGTTCGCCGTTAGAATTATTCAATTCCAACCGCCGCCTGCGGTTAAATTGTGTACCTTGAGCCCCAGAGTAGACACCCTCGCCCTTGCCGACAACCTTACCCTGTGGGAAATCTGCAGATGCGAGGCCGACCACTATTGTTGAAATGGACGGGAGGGAAAACTTCCGAACTGAAGCGCTTCGAAAGCCACCACCATTGTTCCTAATAGGCGAATACACAAATGTACCGAGAGTGTGCGTGTCTTGAGCACTTATTGTACCAGATGAATAATCTGTACTTTGTTGTAGTAGGGAAAATTCTTTGATTTACCGTATCGAGAATCATACCTAGGAATTGAAGTCGTTGAGACGGAATTAGATGCGATTTCTTGAAATTGACACTCCAACCGGGGTGTATGTTTAGCAGCGCAAGTTGGAGGAGCATCTGTTGAGACGGAGCTTTCATGAGCAGATAGTCTAAGTACGGAACGATAGTCACTGCCAGGGATCTGAGATGAGCTATCATCACAGACATCACTCTGGTGAATACCCGAGGCGCTGACGAGAGGCCAAACGGTAGAGCCTGTGTGGCGTATTGCAAAACGCAAGAACCTCTGATGAGGTGACCAAATCGGAATGTGTCGCATCCTTGAAATCAAGCGCAGTCATGCAATCTTGTAGCTTCAAATCTGCAAATACTGACCGCAGAAATTCCATCTTCAATCTGTAGTAAGTGACTTACTGATTGAGACTGACGGAGCCCTCCGAAATCGGTACCACAAACAGACGGGAATAATAACCCTGACCTTGTTGGTGTACCAGGCTGGAATTAAAAACTGCTGAATCCAGCAGAGACTGAATGGCAATCTGCCAAAACGCCTTCTTGTCGTCCGACAGACAGTCCAGTTTTGAAAAAACGCAGTGGCGGAAGACAGCTTTCTTTTAACACTAAATTGCGGATACATCCATCAGTGGATGTCTGGAATCCCGGCAAATGTAACGTCTGAAGGCGCGCTCCCACAATTGGAAATCCAATATGGCCTGGGAGCCCGTCAAGCCACTGGCTTGTTGATGATTTTAGCGCCCTGGTGTTACAAGGCGTGGCTGTACCACAGCCTTGACAGGACTGAAGTCTAAAGTGATCGCCGGACCAGAGTATTTCCGTCTTGGTACCGGTGGAGGCAATGGCAGGAAACTAGACTCTCCCCCCTCCGCCTTGGCCTGAGAAATGCATTTGCCAATTTTAGGACCAAACAACTTCTGGCCACCGTATTCTTTTGAACTCTGACTCCGCTTGCCAAGAACGCAGCCCGAGAACCTGTCGTGCTGTAACTAGCGACGATGAAAGGCGAGAAGCGAGCTAACAGCCTGCAGCAGAAGCTGTACATAGCTACTCAGCAGCTTCTCAGATTTGATTAACGATAAGTATAACGTGATCGTCATTGTTTCCATACAAAGAGCGCCTTAGTGACCCAAATCTATCTTATGTCTGAAGGGTCTTTATAAGGTCTGACACAGACGAATCCACCAATGGCGGATTCTCCAATGTAGATGTCACTGTGTTTCTACTAACATCTTATTAAGATATCCTAAATAAGAACCCCATTGCTCCTTAGTCTCTATAAACTTCAGAGACTGACGCACTGGTCATTATCAATGTCTGGGCTGTCAAAAAACAGCACTTCTGACTGCTGGTCTAATGTGCCCTCCTCACCCTTATTTAGCGCTGTGAGGTTTGGCATAGAATTGTCAGACTGCAACATAGCAGAAACGGTTAAAGTATAAGACCAATTAAATTAATACCCTGTTACCCAAAGTGAAGTTGGACTTTTGCAACGGCTGAGACTCCTCCGTTAGATTTGGCGGTCTTCTCCGAGACTCGGATCTTGCCGCTCGTGTCGAACGGTGGCCAATTCTAATTGCAACCCAGCCATTACATTTGCGTAGCATAGGAATGAAACCGGGTTCCGGAGTGGAAACCTACAAAACATATGGAACACATGGTAGATTCATGTACAGACATTGCAGTAAAACGTCTTTTGTAGTCTTTGCTGGTGCCGTACTCATTACGCAGACAGACCACATAATAAACAAAGACAGACACTTGCACGCTCAGTAAAAGTGTTACTTAAGGTGTGCAATATACATATATATAAGGCCGAAATGCATTCACTTGGCCAGCCTATATAAAACCTGAAGCAAAAATTCCCACTAACACCCCTGCGCCTCCGGTGGAGTAGTGTTGTAGGACAGGAACGTTCTGGAATTATAAACAGGAAGAAACAGGAAGCATGGTTAAAATGGCCCCCATGCCATGCTTACACTGATAATCCCAGATCAGGTTACAATACATGCCTCCTGTGTTAATATAGGCTCAATAGTCTATACAGTGATAATCACAGGTCAGGTTATTACTATAACCTATGAATGTGGCAGCCTGTCATGCAGCATATTATAAGTTTATCCTCCCTTGCAGCAGCGCTGCCTGTGGCTTGTCCCCCCCCCCCCCTCCCCCTGTGCTCCGTGTCTCAGCGGGGAGCGGGTGCCGGGAAGCTGACCTTGCAGGGAGGCAGGGAACGTTGTGAAGAGAGCGGCCGAGTGTTCGGCTGGCTGGAGCGGCGTGTAGCGGGTTCCGGCGGCGCTAGAGAGAGCGCTATGCTGCGGCGGTCTCCCTGGCTTTGAAGTCAGTACAGCGCGGACGGAGCGGCTGGGGCGGGTGCTGTATTAGCAGCGGGTGCGGGCGGCGGTAATAAAAACGGACCCCACACAGCGGGGCGGCAGCGCGCGCTGACCCCCCCCCCCCCCCCAGCATACCTTGTCTTGTAGGGAGGGCTGCGACGGGGCTTCTATCTGCAAGCTCCGTCCAGCTGTTCAGTTCAGGGCTGTGACGGGGCTTCTTCCTGTAAGCTCCGTCCAGCTCTCGTTCATGGCTGCGACGGGGCTTCTATCTGTAAGCTCCGTCCAGCTGATCACTCCTTCATGGCTGCGACGGGGCTTCTTTCTGTAAGCTCCGTCCAGCTCTTGCAGCATTTAGTGTGCTGCGTGGCAGTGAGGGTGCTCTTTGTGAGGACCGACACGCCATGCGCTGCTCCGTGCAGCGGCACCATCCCGGACCCATGGTTTTAGAAGAAACTGGTAAGGGATGTGTGCGTAAGTAGTAAAAATAAAATTTAAAATAAAAATATTCACAAAGTGTGGGAGCCCCCCACACCAGCCCTGTTGCTCCGACGAGCACAGAAAAAACACTGAGGTACTCGGGGAGTATGGAGGGGAGGAGTGTTACTGAATTTGAATATTCAGTGCCCTGTTCCTTTCGGAAGCCGTCCATATCCCAAGAGTACTCCAGTGACCCCTAGTGGATGAAAAAGAAATATTATCCCTGTCGAGGGAATCAATGTTGTCTGACAGGGTATCAGTCCATGCTGCTGCAGCACTACACATCCAGGCTGAAGCAATAGCAGGTCTCAGTAGAGTACCAGAGTGTGTATACACAGACTTCAGGATAGCTTCCTGCTTTCTATCCGCAGGCTCCTTTAGGGCGGCCGTATCCTGAGACGGTAGGGCCACCCTTTTAGATAAGCGTGTGAGCGCCTTGTCCACCCTAGGGGATGTTTCCCAACGTAACCTGTCCGTTGGCGGGAAAGGGTACGCCATCAGTAACCTCTTAGAAATCACTAGTTTCTTATCAGGGGAACTCCACGCTTCTGCACACAATTCATTTAATTCATCAGATGGGGGAAAAGTCACTGGCTGCTTTTTCTCCCCAACATATAAACCTTCTTGGTAGTAACCGGGTTAACATCAGAAATGTGTAGTACATCTTTCATTGCAGTAATCATGCATCGGATGGCCTTTTTAGACTGTACATTTGTCTCATCATCATCTACACTGGAGTCAGACTCCGTGTCCACCATCTGAGCCAGAGGGCGTTTATGAGCCCCTGACGGCTTCTGAGTCGCATGGGCAGGCGCGGGCTGAGACCCCGGCTGTCCCAAGGCTGCTGCGTCATTGAACCTTTTATGCAAGGAGTTGACACTGTCGGTTAAGACCTTCCAAATATCCATCCAATCAGGTGTCGGCCCGACGGGGGCGACACCACACATATCTGCCCTTGCTCCGCCTCCACGTAACCCTCCTCATCAAACATGTCGACACAGCCGTACAGACACACCGCACACACACAGGGAATGCTCAGACTGAGGACAGGACCCCACAAAGTCCTTTAGGGAGACAGAGAGAGTGAGTATGCCAGCACACACCACAGCGCTATATAACACAGGGATTTACACCTATAATAAGTGATTTACCCAGTAGCTGCTTAATTATCTTATTTGTGCCTAAATTTATGTGCCCCCCCTCTCTTTTTTACCCTTCTTGTATCTGGATACTGCAGGGGAGAGCCTGGGGAGCTGCTTCCAGCGGAGCTGTGAAGGGAAAATGGCGCTGGTGTGCTGAGGAAGAAGGCCCCACCCCCTCAGCGGCGGGCTTCTGTCCCGCGTTTTGTGTAACTTAATGGCGGGGGTTTTTACACATATACAGTGCCAGACTGTATATGTGTATTTTAGTGCCAAAAGGTATTTTATAATTGCTGCCCAGGGCGCCCCCCCCCAGCGCCCCGCACCCTACAGTGACCGGAGTGTGTAAGTGTGCTGGGAGCAATGGCGCACAGCTGCGGTGCTGTGCGCTACCTTAATGAAGACAGGAGTCTTCTGCCGCCAATTTCGTCGTTCATCTTCTGTCTTCTGGCTCTGCAAGGGGGACGGCGGCGCGGCTCCGGGAACGGACGATCGAGGTCAGGCCCTGTGTTCGAACCCTCTGGAGCTAATGGTGTCCAGTAGCCTAAGAAGCACAAGCTAGCTGCAAGCAGGTAGGTTTGCTTCTCTCCCCTCAGTCCCACGTAGCAGTGAGTCTGTTGCCAGCAGAAGCTCACTGAAAATAAAAAACCTAACAAATACTTTCTTTTCTAGCAAGCTCAGGAGAGCCCACTAGGAGCACCCAGCTCTGGCCGGGCACAGATTCTAACTGAGGTCTGGAGGAGGGGCATAGAGGGAGGAGCCAGTGCACACCAGATAGTACCTAATCTTTCTTTTAGAGTGCCCAGTCTCCTGCGGAGCCCGTCTATTCCCCATGGTCCTTACGGAGTTCCCAGCATCCACTAGGACGTCAGAGAAATAATAATAATAATAATAATAATAATAATAATAATAATAGTATCCTTTAAAGAAGCCCCATCTGGAACTGGAAGAGAAGTGCTTAGACATGTCATAGGAAAACCATTTAAAGCACTTAATTCTCTAAAAGCGTTGCATTTTATAAACCATTTGCATTTATAATAAAGCATAAATGCACAGTAATGATTTAACGTAGCAAGGGAAATATGTCAGCACTGCATTCATTTTGGTGGCCTGGCTAATAAAAAAGATTTTTGAGAATGTGCACATTAAATGGCCAGATGGCAGAAATATCCATACAATATTTTATAGATAGAAGAATAAAATAAAGAAACCAGTACCTGCAGAACCTGAGTGTTTGTTGCTTGGGCTTCTGTCAGTACTATGTCAGGGTGATCCGTTTCATAGTGTCTCTCTAGCTGAGTTTGGGAAGTGAATAGTTCCCCACATATTTCACAACCAAACGTGCTGTCTGTCTCATTGAAGTGGTCTGTGGCTACATGGTGCTGCAGGGCACCCGGGAACTGGAAACACTCACTGCAGTAGAGACACTGGAAAGGCTGGGAACCTGAAAGTAAGAAAGTCCAAGTAAGAAAACAACTAAAAATCCAGGAAACCTGGAAAATCGTTTTGCAGTGTACAGAATATCTCTTTAAAACAGACAATGAATAGTGTTGTTTTTGGCACTCATCTGTGAAAAAAATCCATGAGATAGGGAAGTCCAAGCAGTAAGGACAACTTGACACCTATGTGAATAAATCATTAAATAATATTAATATGCTTGAGCGCTAAACCTTTCCTCCCGATCTTCCCCCTCCATACATTAGTCTACCTTTTAGTACAGAGCCGCAATCCACTTTTAACTTACAGTATGTGAAGAAGGCAAACAAAAGCAAAACAATACTGGAATGTAGAAAGCTTCAGATCCACAGGGAAATCGAGCGAATTACACATCCTAAGTAATGAGACTCTGCATTTCACCTTAGAATTTAGCATTGGGTGCATTTCATGTTAAGTTTTGGGTGAAATTCTTCAAGTTAATTCAATCATCAATGTCACCATACTTGCCTGAGTGCTTGCATTTGATATGAACTTGCAATGCGGCTGACGTTGGGTATGTCTGCTTACACTTCTCACATTCATACACCTTGCCATCTGATAAAAGTAGAAAGTGACAGTCAAATTATTGATAAATTCATGATGTGATTTCCAATATATAGGTTTACTTCAAAAGCAGTTTTTAACCACATAACTGACGATTTATTTCGCCGAAAACCGCTCCGAAATTGTCGTTTTTTTAATGAGTGAATTAGGTGAAGAGCATGACATTAACCCTATCCTAAATGATTTAAGGAAAAAAATAATAATATTTTTTTTAAATAGTTTGTTTTTTTCAAACATCGATCGGGAACATTGCGACTTTCATTTTGAAAGCTGGGACAGCCTGAAGGTATACAGGGGGAGTCTGGGGGTGGCTTGGAAGGGTTCACTTACTCTACCCAGCGGCTGCCATTGTCTGCAGCCGCTGGAGGGGGGGGGGGGGGGGGGGGAAAGAGGGGGATCTTGCCGTGCTGACTGATCAGCAGCACGGCAGACACAGGGGGAGAGTGCAAGGAGGCAGAGGGACCTTCCGATCCCTCTGAGAGCAGCGGGGGGAAGTTTATCTTCCCTGCCGCTGCTAACACGCTCTATCTGACTGGTCGCATCCTGTGCGACCAGGTCAGATAGAGCACTTGCAGGCATGGTTGCATCTGATGCGATCGTGCCAGGCAAGTGGTTAAGAGACAAATCAGACTAGTCATGGGATTAGAACAAAAGATAGACAAAGTGCAGGCACCAAGCTTTTCAGATAATTACAACATATATGAACGCTAGCATACCAACATTGCTCAGTGTTGTCACATCGAAAAGGAACTTCTGTTCTAACCGTACCCGATCCAGGAGATGGTGGGTTATGTTCAACCCTTAATAAGCAGGACAAACAAAAATAACTAACACGTGCGAGACCTCCTCAATAGATAGATAGATATTTCACCCGTTCCATTGAATGGGTGATATATCTGTAACCCATCAGCGGGTGTGTACATCAGATAGGTCTATGAATGACATTCACAGACATAATGTGTCAGCCGAGCAGCTGGCGATACACTGCCGTGTCTACCCGCATGTACGGGTGACCCACCATCTTCCCGTAAACTGGCTAAAGGACTGACATACTGTAAGCTAGGTGTGCAAATACAAATACCTGCCCAGTTTTATCAGGAAAACACATCAACCAGCCGATTGGTAAGTGTGTATGCTTACCAAATTGGCCGCTATGTCTGCAAATCCATAGGCATAGCATGCACCCAACCTTAAGAGTTTAATACATGCCATAGTTTCCTACTTACCCCTGCACGATACGGTGAAACACCCACGATTCGCAGGTCCACAGTGAGGGGGTGAAGCTATAGGCTAAATGATGTAATGCTAGTCATTTAGCTCCGCTTCCTTCCAGCTACAACTCGCCACGCTACTGCCTGTAGTAATTATCATGCCATCCTGCCCATATCACTAGGAAGCTGGTAGAATGCGGGAGATACGCCTACTCTTCCGGGCTGCGGAGGACTACCCCAAAAATCAGCAGTCTCCCACAGCTTCCGGGAGGGTCGGCAGGTATAGTACATGCTATGCTGACTGATTTAGAAAGAAAGTATTTAAAGTCCACTTTCTCTGTCAGTAGTAAGGAGGCACAGACAGTGGGAGGTTACAAATGAAACTGGAAAAGCATGGGGGAATTCGAAAGAACAGACAACCACGTGTAGAACAATCCTATCAAAAGGTGGCAGTGTCTGCTTTGTAAAATTTGCTCTGAAAACATGGGGCCTAAAATAGGATTTTAATTACCTACCGGTAAATCTTTTTCTCGTAGTCCGTAGGGGATACTGGGAATCCATTTAGTACCATGGGGTATAGACGGGTCCACTAGGAGCCTTGGACACTAAGAATTTGATCGTGTGTGCTGGCTTCTCCCTCTATGCCCCTCCTACCAGTCTTTACTCTAGGAAACTGTGCCCGAGCAGACGGACATACTTTGAGAGAAGGATAGATAAGGAAAGTGGTGAGATTACGAACCAGCGCACACAGAAAAATTGGAAAGCTATGCTAACCAAACTTGAAACATGATCAGCAACAGATGAACCAACCAGAATAGTTAACTAAGTAACAGTGCTGGAAGAACGAAGCACCGGACGGGCACCCAGTAACCCCTACGGACTATGAGAAAAAGATTTCCGGTAGGTAATTAAAATCCTATTTTCTATAGTGCTGAGGTTCCTGCAGAACTGACTGTCCAAAATGAAGGTCCTCAGAGGCCAAAGTATCAAACTTGTAAAACTTTGCAAACATATTAGACCCTGACCAAGTAGCTGCTCGGCAGAGCTGTAAAGCAGACACACCCCGGGCAGATGCCCAAGAAGAACCCACCGACCTAGTAGAGTGGGCCTGTACAGATTTTGGAACCGGCAAACTTGCCGTGGAATAAGCATGCTGAATAGTGAGCCTGATCCAGCGTGCGATAGACTGCTTTGAAGCAGGACACCCAACTTTATTGGGATCATAGAGAACGAACAGCGAGTCGGATTTCCTGTGACGAGCTGTTCTCTTTACATACACCTTCAAAGCCCTCACAACATGCAAAGACTTTGAAGTAGCAGGTGTCCGTAACAGCCGGAACCACAATAGGTTGGTTGATGTGAAACGCGGACAACACCTTAGGAAGAAATTGCTGACGAGTTCTGAGTTCAGCTCTGTCCTCATGGAAAATTAAGTAGGGACTCTTGTGAAATAACGCCCCTAGCTCAAACACGTCTTGCTAAAGCAAAGGCCAACGGTGTGACGGTCTTCCACGTAAGGTACTTTACGTCAACCTCCTGTAACGGTTCAAACCAGTCCGATTGGAGGAACTGCAGCACCAAACTGAGATCCCAAGGTGCCGTGGGAGGCACAAAGGGAGGCTGGATGTGCAGAACACCTTTCAAGAACGTCTGGACCTCAGGGAGAGAAGCCAATTGTTCCTAAAAGTAAATGGACAAGGCCGAAATCTGGACTTTCATGGAGCCTAGTAGGCGTAGGCCCACATCCACTCCCGACTGCAGAAAAAGCAAGAGACGTCCCAGACGAAATTCCACCGCAGAATATTGTGTGCTCTCCCACCAGGAGACATACTTCTTCCATATACGGTGGTAATGTTTAGACGTTACCCCCTTCCTGGCTTTCAGAGTTGATCGCTAGCTGCTTTTGGTCGCTGCGCAGCGATCAGGAAAAAAAATAGCACTTCTGCGCATGCGTCGCAATGCGCATGCGCAACGTACTTTTACAACAGCCAATGTAGTTTCACACAGGGTCTATCAAAGCTTTTCAGTCGCACTGCTGACCGCAGTGATTGACGTGATGGGGGCGTTTCTGGGTGTCAACTGACCGTTTTCAGGGAGTGTTTGAAAAAACGCAGGCGTGCCAGGATAAACGCAGGCGTGGCTGGGCGAACGCAGGGCTTGTTCATGATGTCAAACCAGGAACTGAATAGTCTGAAGTGATCGCAAGCGCTGAGTAGGTCCGAAGCTACTCTGAAACTGCACAAATTTATTTTGTAGCCGCTCTGCGATCCTTTCATTCGCACTTCTACTAAGCTAAAATACACTCCCAGTGGGAGGCGGCATAGCGTTTGCACGGCTGCTAAAAACTGCTAGCGAGCGAACTCGGAATGACCCCCAATATCCCTTGTTTTGCAGATGAGATGGAACAATGAACTGAGTCTGTACAAGTTTTTGAATAGCGTCCTGTAAAGGTTATACTTTCCTCTTGTGAAACTGGTAAGCCCGATTTGAAGAATCTGTGGAGGTGGGAGCTCTTGAAACTCCAGTCTGTAGCCCTGGGTAATAAGATCTATGACCCAGGGATCCTGGCATGAACCTGTCCAGATGTGACTGAAAATTTTAGTCGGGCTCCCACCCGCAAGTCTTCCGGGCATCACGCCCCACTGTCATGCTGAAGGCTTTGAGAAAGCAGAGCTTGAGCTCTATTCCAGTGAACCGGCAGTTGCTAGTTTGCGTGGTTTACCTCTAGCGCCTCTGTTGGCTGTAGAAGAACCACTGGTTTTGCCCTTAAACTTGGCAGTCCGAAAGGACTGTAGATTAGGTCTTGAGTAGGCCTTCCTGGCTGGGGTAGCTGCAGAAGGAAGATACTGTATGTGGACTTATCCGCAGTAGCTTTGGAGATCCATTTGTCTAGTTCATCTGCAAATAAGGCCTATCCTGTGAAGGGTAGGCCTTCCACGCCTTTCCTGCAGTCCGCGTCTCCAGTCCACTGGCGTAGCCATAAGCCTCTGCATGCTGACACTGCCATAGCAGTGGTGCGTGCATTAAGCAAGCCTATTTTTTTTTATGGTTTCCACCAGAAAATTCTCAGAGTCCTGTATATGTTGCAGGAGTAAAATAATCTCCCACTGAGGCAAGGTATCTAACCCCTCAAGTAGGTTACCCAACCATTTGGCGATGACCTTAGTAATCCACCCACATGCTATAGTGCAGGCATTCCCAACCACAGTCCTCAAGGCACACCAACAGTGCAGGTTTTAGTAATATCCAGGCTTCAGAACAGGTGACTTAATTAGTAGTTCTTTTATTTTGATTTAACCATCTGTGCTGAAGCCTGGATATCACTAAAACTGGCACTGTTGGTGTGCCTTGAGGACCGTGGTTGGGAATGCCTGCTATAGTGGGTCTCTGGGCCACCCCAGCAGCTGTATACAAAGATGAGTGTAGTCTCAATTCTACGATCAGCCGTGTCTTTTAGGGAGGCTGCACCTGGGACAGGCAATACAATTTTACATGTCAGCCTGGATACTGATGCATCCACTATCTGTGGATTTTCCCATTTTCTCCTATCCTCAGGAGGAAAAGAAAAAGATATCAACCTTTTAGGGATTTGAAATTTCCTATCAGGATTAACCCACGGTTCTTCAAACAGAGTATTTCGTTCCTTTGACACAGGAAAAGTGGTTAAGGACTTATTTTTTATATTAAAATAAGATTCCTCAGTCTCCTCAGAACTTCTCTAATAGCTTCTATGAGAGCCTCTATTCCCTGTGGCAGAGTAGCCTCCCCCACCTCTGAGTCCACCTCCCCCTCCTCTCTGTCTGACCCTTCATCATCAGAGTCAGACTGCAGGATATGGGCCAAAGGACGTTTTTGTGGACAAATGGCAGGGGACTGAGACGCTGTTTTGGGTGCAGAGTCTCTTTTCATAAACTCAGTCATCGAGTTAAGTATTGCGTCTTTCTCATTGCGGGACAATTTAGTAGACATAATGGAAATCATTCCCCGAATGGAGTCCAGCGAAGCTGGCACTGACCCGCTAGCCTGGGAAAGTACATTGCACTGAGTAGACTGTAGTGAACTCCCTGGAGAAGAGGAACACTGTGCCTTACATGAAACACACTCTTTGTCTGACGTACTGTGATAGTGCCAGCGCGCGCACACACACACACAGGAACAGGTTAAATGCACAATTAACCCACAAAGAGCCCTTCCAGGGAGAGACAGAGATAGTATGGAGCCAGCACACAGCACCCTTACTGCTAATGCCAAGCTTAGCTGGGTCACAGACTAAGTACCCAGATTGGAGACTTGGTACACTAGTAAGCGCTCCCCACCTGGTATGAACCCTGGTACTGCTGAGGTAATCAGGAGTCTCTCTGGAGGAACTACGCGTCTGTGTCCACTGCAGAGGGAAAATGGCGCTGGTGAGCTGCTGGATCTGCTCACAGTGAAGCCCCGCCCCTTCAACAGCGCGTGGTCTTCCCCGCACCTTTTTATACTGGCTGAGGTAATTTTGTGCCTAAAATGGAGAGCCCCCTTTTAAGTCTGTAATGCCAATCTGGGTACTGTGTACACATATAGTGTACTGAGACTCAGTTCGCTGCCTCAGAAGCCGTGCGTCTGCACTGTGTACCGAGTCTGGAGACCCAGCCGCACACTATCAAATTCTTAAAGTGCCCCTGGCTCTTAGTGGACCCATCTACTAAATGGATTCCCAGTATCCCCAAGGACGTAAGGGAAAAAAGACTGACCATCTTGTTAATTGGTTAGCCTAGAGCGTAACCCTGTGACAGGTCCTCTGGTTCCAGCAAGATATACTTACTACTGCTCTTGCCAAAGACAGAAACCGCTTCTGAACAATGGAGCTCCTGAGTTCTAGACATAGTCTTTAAAACAGAAAAGTGCTGATTCTTTTGGAGTTTGAAAATAGTGCAAGCATGGCACCATGCTTGCAGTGACATTCTTAGGTTGACAAAACCGGGGAACCATATGAAATGTTTTTGTGGAAAACCAGGTATGGTGAACCATGGGAAACTAAAACCTGCCCAGCTGAAACAATAGTCAAGACTAAAATAGTCAAGGAAGAAAACAAAGGAACACAGTGAAGAGTGTGTAAAAGGAGCACAATGTAGTACAAGCATAAAAAGGCTAAGATAACACAGACTTGAAGAGAAGAAAAAAAACCCGGGGGCTATGAGATCCCACCAATTTCTCAAGTATGAATTCCAAGCCCTTGAGGACTATTGTCCAGTACATTCATTGGTAAGATGGACTCGTGGGGAAACCGTGGATCCTGGAGGCAGAGTAACGGATGATTACGGTCCACAAACTGCTGTACCTTCAAAATTGGATTTACACCCCATCAGCTGGGAGTGACCAATCCCCTGAAATAGGCAACCAAATGGAACTTTTTAAATGCTAGTCATGTCACAAATGCAAAAGTGCATTTTGAATAGGGACAGATATGCATAGAACCCACTGCTTTACAGAATGGACATCATGGTTCCCAATACCCTCATACAGAATTTAATGTCAGTGTGCAAGCTGGTTAGAAATGTAGAGATTAGCTATTGGACACAACCATCCTTGCTCTAGGGAAGAAACACTCTCCTAAGCCACAGAAACACAAAAAGTGCATACAAAAGTGCATTAACAATTTAGGCCCTTTTAGAATTATGCTATGTGGCACATAGAGCAAGACCGTAAACTCGAGGAACCAAATTAACAGCACACTAGATCTGACAAGAGGAAAGACCATGACCCCCCTGACAATACAGAAGCCTTAAAGTGGTGACAAGACAAAAATGAGTGCCCAACTAGTAAGTGTTGATGGTATCTGTATAGCATCCAAAAGAAAGATTCCTTGATAACCAGGGATGCCAGTAACTCCTATTTCTTATAGCCTGAATCAAGTAGCACAGAAACTGACTTGAAACGCTCATAAGCAAATAATTTGTTAATGGTTTATAAAACCAACATGGCCCAAATAATTAAGAGAATCTTAGAGTAGAAAAGGACCCCTTATATTCAAGAGCCCTGCAGTTAGCAGCCCTTAATTTGTCAAATACAGTAGATGACCAAATGAATGGTGAAATGCTTTTCTAGACACTAGAAATCCACAAGAACAAGGTTCTGAGTGAGCTCTAAACAGTAGATAGTTGATAACCATTAATTTTAATAGTTGGTAACCCTGACTGACAACAAGTACCCAATGGGTAAGACATGAGCACAATTGCGTGTCTGACGACTAGCTAGTAATCCAAAGGATTTACCGCTGTCACAATTCTTCACATTTTGAGGTCATCAGGACTTCTATTTGGGCTGCACTGGAGAAGAGGATGAGGTCTGGGGAATCAAGGCGTGGTGCTATGACTGTTATCTTCCCTAGTAGTTCAAGGAGCTAATGTGAAGTAAGTTAGCCTTTTAGGTTTATGTTGTGAACAGAACTCTTCCCACCTATACTATCCATCATCTATTCTACTTATCGCAAGAAAAGGGTCTTCCCTAAAAGAAAGTACAAACAGCAACCGTTGCAAACAATGGCAGGGGAAAAAAAAAAAATCATTCCCTTCATGCTGATGCGACAGCCTCACAAAAGTACAGATAAATAAAATGAGTAACAAAAGGACAATAATGTCATGGTATTTTGTCCAGCTCCGAAGCAGGGCACCGAAAAGGGAGTAAGAAAATGGGTTACACAGAGAGAAGACAAAGTCCACTCCATGCTTCCCTTGGGAGAACATGCATCTCATCTCCTGTGCCTTATCAAGAGCAGATAGTGCGTAATGAATGAATAGGCCACAGTGCACTCTCAAATATCAGTTCATTCCTACAAAAATATCTGCTAAAAGTAACATTTAATAAAATTTATTTTTTCATGTTAATATCCTTTATTAATATGGTTAGGCTTTAAAAAAAGTTTTGAACTCCAGTCACGTACTCACCTGGATGCTCTAGTTTTGTGTGTTTCTGTAGAATAGAGGTGTTTGAGAAGACTTGTTCGCAGGAACTACACTGTGCAGAAGAGAATTTGGAAGATCGATGATTCTGAGCAGCAAACAAATCCGGGTGATGTGTGCGGTTGTGGTACCATAAGCCGGACAGTTGCTGTGGATAGTCAGGTGGTAATCATTTTACTACACCAACGAACTTGGAGCATTGTCTCAAATACCTGGCAAGTGGAAGAATATATTTATATACCTGGTATGCTTTGTCACAGATCTCACAGTTGTAAGGCTTTCCTCCAACGTGGGAGACAATGTGTCGTTCTAGTAGAGAAGGGGCACTAAAAATCTTCTCACATGAAGGGCACGGGTGGTATTCCTTGGAATGTACAACTTGAATGTGTTGTCTGTTCTCCTCCAATGTAGGGAAACTCATTCTACATTTCTGGCAGTCATAGGGATCTTCAATGTCTGAAAAAGCAATTATTAAAAATAATGTACTTACTGTATAGTTTTGTTGAGCTTTCCCCCACCCTGACATGTTCTGCAGTACAGTATAGGTTTTGATCTAATGTCTGGAAATTCAGTACCCTGTCTGTTGAATGAGTTCAGCGCTGTGCTTCTTTGAATAAAATGTGTGTCTAGCGTGGAAGAAGCGACTAAAGCTGTGTTATACCATTTAAGGAATGGCACATTTCTGACAGCATTATGCTATTAACCAATCAGCCCCGTTCAAGTCACATAACCCCCACTCTATTCTCCCTTCACTATCTGTCTGCAAGATGATGAATTGTTTTTAAGATTGTCTTAGTGACTTTCAAAGCCCTAGATCACCAGGGCCCAAGGTACCTGAAGCAAATTCTGATTCTTTACTGCCCAGCATGATTACTGCGACCTATAGAAAAAGGACTATTAGCAGTACCTATAATATCCCTGAATTAATCTGGAGGTCGAGCTCTCTCTTTCATCCACTAGGGGACACTGGAGTCCTATACACTAAGTTGAAGCTTGCAACCGGAGGTGTGGCACAATCTAAAATTTAGCACTGTCTGCACAGCCGGCTCCTCCCCCTTCACATCCCTCCTCCCTCAGTTTTGAAAATTGTGCTGGAGGTACAGCAAGTGGGAGCACTGAGCTCCTGACAAGAAAACTAATGAAACTTAAAATTGGGCTGCGTCAATCTAATGAAAAGGGGGACAAAGCCCACTGATATATGAGTAAGTACTGGTCATATAAGGGCCCTAGTATAGGTTTTTACTACAGGAAGCCGCTGTGGGACCGGGTAAGAGTGGTCCCGTAGCGCACGCTGGCGGAGTAAGACGCCGCAGTAGTAGTCCGCGCAGCTAAGGTGATACCTCAGTCGCGGAGGTGGGGGGGGGATGCTTCAGTGCAACACTCCTATGTGTAGAGACGCGCCACTGAGGTTCCGGGTGATAGGGGTCCCGGAGCGCGCACGCTGGCGGGCAGAAAGGATAGTATACAGGGCGTGGGGGAACATAGGAGCACACAGCATTGGGGGTGTATAAAGAACGCTCCTCCTCTGTGTGTGTAGAGAGGCTCTGGCACATTATATAGCGGAGTAGATTGATTAAGTTATGCAGTGGAGACCACCTGGGGTATTACTTAAAGAATGAAGTGACCAAAATTTCAGTGGTGGCCATCTTAATTATTCCATATAGGTGCCAACTGAGGGGTAGGGATCAGCCCTCCCCCTCTTATGTGTTATCAAATAAGATTAACCCACCAGGGATTTTTATTATAACAAGGCTCCCTCTGCTGGTGGAACTTTAGAGTGTGCGTGTATATATCTATCTATCTATATATATATCTATATATCTATATATCTCTATAGATCTATATATCTATAGATAGATAGATAGATAGATATACAGGCCTATAGATAGATGTACAGGCCTAATGTAACGACTTTAAAGGATACTTCAGATCGTAAGGTTGACACGGCTTTAAAGTCAATTTTTGTAGCAGCAGGTGCAGCTCAGAGACCTACGATCATCTGTGCTTGGGGTAACAAGGCCATGGGAGCATGGGCTAGCTGTATTGTACAGGCTATTGAGGAGTAAAAATAAGAATTTACTCACCGGTAATTCTATTTCTCGTAGTCCGTAGTGGATGCTGGGGACTCCGTAAGGACCATGGGGAATAGACGGGCTCCGCAGGAGACTGGGCACTCTATAAGAAAGATTTGGTACTATCTGGTGTGCACTGGCTCCTCCCTCTATGCCCCTCCTCCAGACCTCAGTTAGGATACTGTGCCCGGAAGAGCTGACACAATAAGGAAGGATTTTGAATCCCGGGTAAGACTCATACCAGCCACACCAATCACACCGTATAACTCGTGATATTATACCCAGTTAACAGTATGAAATATAACTGAGCCTCTCAACAGATGGCTCAACAATAACCCTTTAGTTAGGCAATAACTATATACAAGTATTGCAGACAATCCGCACTTGGGATGGGCGCCCAGCATCCACTACGGACTACGAGAAATAGAATTAACGGTGAGTAAATTCTTATTTTCTCTGACGTCCTAGTGGATGCTGGGGACTCCGTAAGGACCATGGGGATTATACCAAAGCTCCCAAACGGGCGGGAGAGTGCGGATGACTCTGCAGCACCGAATGAGAGAACTCAAGGTCCTCCTCAGCCAGGGTATCAAATTTGCAGAATTTAGCAAACGTGTTTGCCCCTGACCAAGTTGCAGCTCGGCAAAGTTGTAAAGCCGAGACCCCTCGGGCAGCCGCCCAAGATGAACCCACCTTCCTCGTGGAATGGGCTTTCACTGATTTAGGATGCGGCAATCCAGCCGCAGAATGCGCCAGCTGAATTGTGCTACAAATCCAGCGAGCAATAGTCTGCTTAGAAGCAGGAGCACCTATTTTGTTGGGTGCATACAGGATAAAAAGCGAGTCAGTTTTCCTGACTCCAGCCGTCCTGGAAACATAAATTTTCAAGGCCCTGACTACGTCCAGTAACTTGGAATCCTCCAAGTCCCTAGTAGCCGCAGGCACCACAATCGGTTAATTCAGGTGAAAAGCTGATACCACCTTAGGGAGAAACTGGGGACGAGTTCTCAATTCTGCCCTATCCATATGGAAAATCAGATAAGGGCTTTTACATGACAAAGCCGCCAATTCTGACACACGCCTGGCCGAAGCCAAAGCCAATAACATGACCACTTTCCACGTGAGATATTTCAGATCCACAGTTTTAAGTGGTTCAAACCAATGTGATTTTAGGAAACACCACATTGAGATCCCAAGGTGCCACAGGAGGCACAAAAGGGGGCTGAATATGAAGCACTCCCTTTACAAAAGTCTGAACTTCAGGCAGTGAAGCCAGTTCTTTCTGGAAGAAAATCGACAGAGCCGAAATCTGGACCTTAATGGAACCCAATTTTAGGCCCATAGTGACTCCCGACTGTAGGAAGTGCAGAAAACGACCCAGCTGAAATTCCTCTGTAGGGGCCTTCCTGGCCTCACACCACGCAACATATTTTCGCCAAATGCGGTGATAATGGTTTGCGGTTACTTCTTTCCTGGCTTTTATCAGCGTAGGAATGACTTCCTCCGGAATGCCCTTTTCCTTTAGGATCCGGAATTCAACCGCCATGCCGTCAAACGCAGCCGCGGTAAGTCTTGGAACAGACAGGGCCCCTGCTGTAGCAGATCCTGTCTGAGCGGTAGAGGCCATGGGTCCTCTGATAACATTTCTTGAAGTTCCGGGTACCAAGCTCTTCTTGGCCAATCCGGAACCACGAGTATCGTTCTTACTCCTCGCCTTCTTATTATTCTCAGTACCTTTGGTATGAGAGGCAGAGGAGGGAACACATAAACCGACTGGTACACCCACGGTGTCACTAGAGCGTCCACAGCTATCGCCTGAGGGTCCCTTGACCTGGCGCAATATCTCTTTAGCTTTTTGTTGAGGCGGGACGCCATCATGTCCACCTGTGGCCTTTCCCAACGGTTTACCAACAGTAGGAAGACTTCTGGATGAAGTCCCCACTCTCCCGGGTGTAGGTCGTGTCTGCTGAGGAAGTCTGCTTCCCAGTTGTCCACTCCCGGAATGAACACTGCTGACAGTGCTAGTACGTGATTTTCCGCCCATCGGGGAATCCTTGTGGCTTCTGCCATCGCCACCCTGCTTCTTGTGCCGCCCTGTCGGTTTACATGGGCGACTGCCGTGATGTTGTCTGATTGGATCAGAACCGGCTGGTTTTGAAGCAGGGGCCTTGCCTGACTTAGGGCATTGTAAATGGCCCTCAGTTCCAGAATGTTTATGTGTAGGGACGACTCCTGACTTGACCAAAGTCCCTGGAAATTTCTTCCCTGTGTGACTGCGCCCCAGCCTCAAAGGCTGGCATCCGTGGTCACCAGGACCCAGTCCTGTATGCCGAATCTGCGGCCCTCTAGAAGATGAGCACTCTGCAGCCACCACAGTAGAGACACCCTGGTCCTTGGAGACAGGGTTATCAGTTGATGCATCTGAAGATGCGATCCTGACCACTTGTCCAAGAGGTCCCACTGGAAGGTCCTTGCATGGAACCTGCCGAATGGAATTGCTTCGTATGAAGCGACCATTTTTTCCCAGGACTCGTTTGCAGTGATGCACCGATACCCGTTTTGGTTTTAGGAGGTCTCTGACTAGAGATGACAGCTCCTTGGCTTTCTCCTGCAGGAGAAAGACTTTTTTCTGTTCTGTGTCCAGAATCATCCCCAGGAACAGTAAGCGTGTGGAAGGAACCAGTTGTGACTTTGGAATCTTTAGAATCCAGCCATGCTGTTGTAGCACTTCCCGAGATAGTGCTACTCCGACCAGTAACTGCTCCCTGGACCTCGCCTTTATTAGGAGATCGTCCAAGTACGGGATAATTAAAACTCCCTTTTTTCGAAGGAGTATCATCATTTCTGCCATTACCTTGGTAAACACCCTCGGTGCCGTGGACAGTCCAAACGGTAGTGTCTGGAATTGGTAATGGCAATCCTGTACCACAAATCTGAGGTACTCCTGGTGAGGAAGGTAAATTGGGACATGCAGGTAAGCATCCTTGATGTCCAGGGTTACCATGTAATCCCCCTCGTCCAGGCTTGCAATAACCGCCCTGAGCGATTCCATCTTGAACTTGAATCTTTTTATGTATGTGTTCAAGGATTTCAAATTTAAAATGGGTCTCACCGAACCGTCCGGTTTCGGTACCACAAACAGTGTGGAATAGTAACCCCGTCCTTGTTGAAGTAGGGGTACCTTGACTATCACCTGCTGGGAATACAGCTTGTGAATTGCCTCTAGTACAGCCTCCCTGCCCGAGGGAGTTGTCGGTAAGGCCGATTTGAGGAAACGGCGGGGGGGAGGCGCCTCGAATTCCAGCTTGTACCCCTGAGATACTACTTGAAGGATCCAGGGATCCACCCGTGAGCGAACCCACTGATCGCTGAAATTTTTGAGGCGGCCCCCCACCGTACCTGGCTCCGCCTGTGAAGCCCCACCGTCATGCGGCGGATTTGGAAGAAGCGGGGGAGGACTTTTGTTCCTGGGAACCTGCTGCGTGGTGCAGCTTTTTTCCCCTTCCTCTGCCTCTAGACAGAAAGGATCCGCCTTTTCCCCGCCTGTTTTTCTGGGGTCGAAAGGACTGTAACTGATAATACGGCGCTTTCTTAGGCTGTGAGGGGACATGGGGCAAAAATGCTGACTTCCCAGCTGTTGCTGTGGAAACAAGGTCTGAGAGACCATCCCCGAATAACTCCTCACCCTTATAAGGCAAAACTTCCATGTGCCTTTTTGAATCTGCATCCCCTGTCCACTGCCGAGTCCATAAGCCTCTTCTAGCAGAAATGGACAATGCACTTATTCTAGATGCCAGCCGGCAGATCTCCCTCTGTGCATCTCTCATGTACAAGACAGGGAATCTGACCAAGCAGCAGCAGCACTGCACATCCACGCTGAAGCAATAGCTGGTCTCAATATAACACCAGTGTGTGTATATATAGACTTTAGGATAGCCTCCTGCTTTCTATCAGCAGGATCCTTTAGGGCGGCCGTATCCGGAGACGGTAGTGCCACCTTTTTAGACAAACGTGTGAGCGCTTTATCCACCCTAGGGGGAGTTTCCCAACGTGACCTATCCTCTGGCGAGAAAGGGAACGCCATTAGTAATTTTTTTGAAATCACCAATTTTTTATCGGGAAAAGCCCACGCTTCTTCACACACTTCATTTAATTCTTCAGATGGGGGAAAAACTATTGGTAGTTTTTTCTCCCCAAACATAATACCCTTTTTTGAGGTACCTGGGTTTATATCAGAAATGTGTAATACCTCTTTCATTGCCTCAATCATGCAACGAATGGCCCTAGTGGACATTAAATTTGACTCATCGTCGTCGACACTGGTATCAGTATCCGTGTCGACATCTGTGTCTGCCATCTGAGGTAGTGGGCGTTTTAGAGCCCCTGATGGCCTTTGAATTGCCTGGGCAGGCACGAGCTGAGAAGCCGGCTGTCCCGCATTTGGCATGTCGTCAAATTTTTTATGTAAGGAGTCGACACTTGCACGTAATTCCTTCCATAAGTCCATCCACTCAGGTGTCTGCCCCGCAGGGGGTGACATCACATTTATAGGCATCTGCTCCGCCTCCACATAAGTCTCCTCATCAAACATGTCGACACAGCCGTACCGACACCGCACACACACAGGGAATGCTCTTAAAGGAGACAGGACCCCACAAAAGCCCTTTGGGGAGACAGAGAGAGAGTATGCCAGCACACACCAGAGCGCTATATAATGCAGGGACTAACTGAATTATGTCCCCTATAGCTGCTATAATATTTACTGCGCCTCAATTTAGTGCCCCCCCTCTCTTTTTTACCCTTTTCTGTAGTGTAGACTGCAGGGGAGAGTCAGGGAGCTTCCTTCCAGCGGAACTGTGAGGGAGAAATGGCGCCAGTGTGCTGAGGGAGATGGCTCCGCCCCTTTTTCGGCGGACTTTTCTCCCGCTTTTTTCTGTATTCTGGCAGGGGTAATTACCACATATATAGCCTCTGGGGCTATATATTGTGGTTATTTTGCCAGCCAAGGTGATTTTATTGCTGCTCAGGGCGCCGCCCCCCCCCCCCCCCCCCCAGCGCCCTGCACCCTCAGTGACCGGAGTGTGAAGTGTGTATGAGGAGCAATGGCGCACAGCTGCAGTGCTGTGCGCTACCTTGGTGAAGACTGAAGTCTTCTGCCGCCGATTTTCCGGACCATCTTCTTGCTTCTGGCTCTGTAAGGGGGACGGCGGCGCGGCTCCGGGAACGAACACCAAGGACGGGTCCTGCGGTCGATCCCTCTGGAGCTAATGGTGTCCAGTAGCCAAAGAAGCCCAAGCTAGCTGCAAGCAGGTAGGTTCGCTTCTTCTCCCCTTAGTCCCTCGTTGCAGTGAGCCTGTTGCCAGCAGGTCTCACTGTAAAATAAAAAACCTAACATATACTTTCTTTCTAGGAGCTCAGGAGAGCACCTAGTGTGCTTCCAGCTCGGCCGGGCACAGAAATTCAACTGAGGTCTGGAGGAGGGGCATAGAGGGAGGGGCCAGTGCACACCAGATAGTACCAAATCTTTCTTATAGAGTGCCCAGTCTCCTGCGGAGCCCGTCTATTCCCCATGGTCCTTACGGAGTCCCCAGCATCCACTAGGACGTCAGAGAAATAGCTTGGAAGAAATTACCCAACTGGCGGAATACATTCGAGAATCTGCTGCATACTTGTGTCAAGCCTCAAGGATATAAGCAGGATAGCATCGCGAATCTCCGCATCGGCTAGACGGATTTTATGGCTCAGAGAATGGCAAGGAGACTCAGACACCAAGAAGGTGGTGGAATCCATCCCCTTTGGGGGTGAAATGCTTTTCGGTCCAGAGTTGGACAAGTGGATTTCAAAGGCTATAGCAGGGAAGTCCACCTTCCTACCTACTCCTTATACGAGAACCACTCCACAGGTTAGGAGGTTATTCGGGACCAATGTTTAATTCATTTAGATCGCAGTCCTTACGAGACCGAGGAAGAGGTTTCGGTACGCAAGCACGTGGAGGCAGAGGTAGAGGCCGCTCACAGGTGACGACCAGAAAGCAGGATAAACCTGCTGACAAGACCGTTGGCATGACGGTCTCCCAGCTCACCAGGGATCCCTTTTGGTGGGCGCGCGTCTGGAAGGTTTTAGGGACATTTGGGCCCAAACCTCAACAGAAATTTGGATAAACAACATAATCTCTCAGGGGTACAAAATGGATTTTCAACAGAGACCTCACAGTCAGTTTTTTACAACGGGATTGCCTTGGTGCCCTCGGAAAGCAAACGCACTACTGACAGCGATTAAAAAAATTGTTACAGTCAGAGGTCATTATTCCAGTTCCCGCCTCTCAAAGGGGAACGGGTTTCTATTCCAATCTTTTTGTCGTCCCAAAGCCAGACGGGATGGTCAGGCCAATACTCAATTTAAAAGCTTTAAACCAATTTCTAAGGGTCTACAAATTCAAGATGGAATCAATCCAGTCGGTCATTGCAGGTTTGGAACAAGGCGAGTTCATGGTGTCCACGGACATAAAGGATGCATACCTGCATTTCCCAATTTGGACTCCTCACTAGGCTTACTTAAGGTTTGCTCTGGTGAAGGATCATTACCAATTCAGGGCCCTACCATTTGGTCTATCATCAGCCCCAAGAATCTTTACGAAGATCATGGCAATAATGGTTGCAGGATTCAAACTGTTGGGGGTCACGATAATACCTTATCTAGATGATCTACTGATCAAGGCCTCCTCTCAAGAACAGCTGATAAAGGATGCTCGAGCATCTCACCAATTTCTCATTCAACATGGGTGGATTGTGAACTTCCAGAAATCCCACCTCATGCCAACTCATCGGATTCAATTACTCGGTCTCATCTTGGACACGGTACAATTGAAAGTATTCCTACCAGAGAACAAGATCCAGGACATACAGAAGTTAGTGGCTCAGGTACTAAGGACACAGACGGTTTCTCTACACCTCTTTGTGCAACTTCTCGGGGAAAATGGTGGCGTCGTTCGAAGCACTCCAGTACGGCAGACTTCATTCCCAGCCATTCCAGATGAACCTCATTGCTCAGGGAGCAGGTTCGCACTGGCTTCTACATCGAAGAATACGACTTCCACCACGGATACGAGCCTCCTTGATTTGGTGGACATTGCACAAAAATCTCACAGTAGGCAAGAGAGTCTGCATTTGGGATTGGAGGATCCGGACAACGGACGTCAGTCTCAGAGGTTGGGGTGCCATCCTAGAGGAACGTCAGTTTCAGGGAAGATGGACGCTACAGGAGAGCATCCTACCCATAAACATTCTAGAACTGAGAGCAGTTTACAATGCACTTCTCTTAGCAGAAGACCTAGTCAGGGGTCAACACTTAAAGATACAGTAGGACAATGTCACAACAACGGCTTACATAAACCGTCAAGGAGGAACAAAAAGCAGGATGGCGTTAAAAGAAGCCACAAAGATCTTGTTGTGGGCAGAAAGGCGAAACATCATCCTCTTGGCAGTGTTCATTCCAGGTGTGGAGAACTGGGAAGCATATTATCTCAGTCGACAGGACATGCATCCAGGAGAGTGGTGCCTCCATCCACGGATTTTCAACATGGTGGTGAGGAGATGTGGTCTACCTCAAGTGAACCTAATGGCATCTCGGCAAAACCATCAGCTGCCCAGATCTGTGCCCCGGACAAGAGAGAGAAGAAGGGAAAGGGTTCGAAATGCCCTAAAGTGGTGCACACAATATTTTATTAAAATATAACTTTTATTGTAATATATGGTAAAACCAGCGAATATTAAAAGGAAAAGTAAAGTAGTGTGAATAAGAAAGAAATCGTGAATAAAATTGAAAGAGCTGCGCACTAGATGTCACCCAAATGACTCCTATATTATTCATAAGGTTTCAGGATAATGAGGAGTGTATCAGGAGTATATAATTCCTATATAGCTGTAGTTAATATTTACACTACGTTTCTGCTAGCTGTAAAGGAACTCCTTAAATAAATGTCTCAAATTTTCTAATCCCTCCCAGGATTTATGATATGAAACCGTTAGGGAAACAGGACTCCAGTTTTCATAGTGTATGCTATAATATAATAATGGGAATAATAAGAATTTACTCACCGGTAATTCTATTTCTCGTAGTCCGTAGTGGATGCTGGGAACTCCTTAAGGACCATGGGGAATAGACGGGCTCCGCAGGAGACTGGGCACTCTAACAGAAAGATTAGGTACTATCTGGTGCGCACTGGCTCCTCCCTCTATGCCCCTCCTCCAGTCCTCAGTTAGGGAAACTGTGCCCGGAAGAGCTGACACAACAAGGAAAGGATTTGGAATCCAGGGTAAGACTCATACCAGCCACACCAATCACACTGTACAACTTGTGATAACCATACCCAGTTAACAGTATGAACAACAACTGAGCCTCATTTAACGGATGGCTCATAACAATAACCCTTTAGTTAAGCAATAACTATATACACGTATTGCAGAGAGTCCGCACTTGGGACGGGCGCCCAGCATCCACTACGGACTACGAGAAATAGAATTACTGGTGAGTAAATTCTTATTTTCTCCGACGTCCTAGTGGATGCTGGGAACTCCGTAAGGACCATGGGGATTATACCAAAGCTCCCAAACAGGCGGGAGAGTGCGGATGACTCTGCAGCACCGCATGAGCAAACTCAAGGTCCTCCTCAGCCAGGGTATCAAACTTGTAGAACTTAGCCAACGTGTTTTGAACCCGACCAAGTAGCAGCTCGGCAAAGCTGTGAAGCAAAGTCCCCTCGGGCAGCCGCCCAAGAAGAGCCCACCTTCCTTGTGGAATGGGCTTTTACTGATTTTGGATGCGGCAATCCAGCCGCAGAGTGAGCCAGCTGAATCGTGCTACAGATCCAGCGAGCAATAGTCTGCTTCGAAGCAGGAGCGCCAACCTTGTTGGCTGCATACAGAATAAACAGCGAGTCAGAATTTCTGACTCCCGCTGTTTTGGAAACACAAATTTTCAAAGCCCGGACTACG
The DNA here is from genome assembly GCF_028390025.1 of Pseudophryne corroboree. Lineage (NCBI taxonomy): Eukaryota > Metazoa > Chordata > Amphibia > Anura > Myobatrachidae > Pseudophryne > Pseudophryne corroboree. The sequence goes on along the minus strand of NC_086453.1, from coordinate 185,443,011 downwards.
TCCAGCAACTTGGAATCCTCCAAGTCCCTTGTAGCCGCAGGCACCACAATAGGTTGGTTCAAATGAAACGATGATACCACCTTAGGGAGAAATTGGGGACGAGTCCTCAATTCTGCCCTTTCCATATGTAAGATCAGATAGGGGCTTTTACATGACAAAGCCGCCAATTCTGACACGCCTAGCCGAAGCTAAGACCAAAAGCATGACCACTTTCCACGTGAGATACTTTAGTTCCACGGTCTTAAGTGGCTCAAACCAGTGGGATTTCAGGAATCCAACAAAACATTAAGATCCCAAGGTGCCACTGGTGGCACAAAAGGAGGCTGAATATGCAGCACCCCCGTAACAACGTCTGAACTTCAGGCAGAGAAGCCAGTTCTTTTTGAGAGAAAATGGATAGGGCCGAAATATTGACCTTTATGGATCCTAATTTTAGGCCCATAGTCACTCCTGACTGTAGGAAGTGCAGGAATCGACCCCGCTGGAATTCCTCTGTAGGGCCTTCCCGGCCTCACACCAAGCAACCTATTTTCGCCATATACCGTGAAAAAGTCTTGCTGTCACGTCTTTCCTAGCCTTTATCAGCGTAGGAACAACTGCATCCGGAATGCCCTTTTCCGATAGGATCCGGCGTTAAACCGCCATGCCGTCAAATGCAGCCGCGGTAAGTCTTGGAACAGACAGGGCCCCTGTTGCAACATGTCCTGTCTGAGAGGCAGAGGCCATGGGTCCTCTGAGAGCATTTCTTGCAGTTCCAGGTACAGAGTCCTTCTTGGCCAATCCGGAGCAAAGAATATTGTTCTCACTCCTCCTTTTATTACAATTCTCAGCCCTTGGGTATGAGAGGAAGAGGAGGGAATACATAGACCGACTGGAACACCCACGGTGTTACTAGTGCGACCACAGCTATCGCCTGAGGGTCCCTTGACCCGGCGTAAAACCTTTTTTAGCTTTTTATTGAGGTGGGACGCCATCTAGTCCACCTGAGGCAGTTCCCATCAATTTGCAAACTGCGTGAAGACTTCCTGATGAAGTCCCCACTCTCCCGGGTGGAGGTCGTGCCTGTTGAGGAAGTCTGCTTCCCAGTTGTCCACTCCCGGAATGAACACTGCTGACAGTGCGCTTACTTGATTCTCCGCCCAGCGAAGAATTCTGGTGGCTTCTACCCTCGCCACCCTGCTCCTTGTGCCGCCTTGGCGGTTTACATGAGCCCCTGCGGTCTGACTGGATCAGAACCGGTTGGTCGCGAAGCAGGATCTCCGCTTGACTTAGGGCGTTGTATATGGCCCTTAGTTCCAGGATATTGATGTGAAGGCAAGTCTGTTGACTTGACCACAGACCTTGGTAATTTCTTCCCTGTGTAACTGCCCCCAACCCTCGGAGGCTTGCATCCGTGGTCACCAGGACCCAGTCCTGAATGCCGAATCTGCGGCCCTCGAGAAGGTGAGCACTCTGCAGCCACCACAGGAGAGACACCCTGGCCCTGGGGGATAGGGTGATTAACCGATGCATCTGAAGATGTGATCCGGACCACTAGTCCAGTAAGTCCCATTGGAAGGTCCTCGCATGGAACCTGCCTAAGGGGATGGCCTCGTATGATGCCACCATCCTTCCCAGGACTCGAGTGCAGTGATGCACTGACACCTGTTTTGGTTTTAATAGATTCCTGACCAGTGTCATGAGCTCCTGAGCTCTTTCAATCGGGAGATAAACCCTTTTCTGGTCTGTGTCTAGGATCATGCCTAGGAGAGGCAGATGAGCTGTAGGAACCAACTGCGACTTTGGAATATATAGAATCCAGCCGTGTTGCCGTTACACTTCCAGAGAAAGTGATACGCTGTTCAGCAACTGCTCTCTTGATCTCGCTTTTATGAGGAGATCGTCCAAGTACGTGATAATAGTGACACCTTGCTTCCGCAGGAGCACCATCATATCCGTCATTACCTTGGTGAATATTCTCGGGGCCGTGGAGAGACCAAACGGCAACGTCTGAAATTGGTAATGACAATCCCGTACCGCAATTCTGAGGTACACCTAATGAGGTGGATAAATGGGGACATGAAGGTATGCGCATCCCTTATGTCCCGATTCACGATAAAGTCTCCCCCTTTTCAGGCTTGCAATGACCGCTCTTAGCGATTCCATCTTGAACTTGAACCTTCTCAGGTATATGTTCAGGGATTGTAAATCAATATGGGTCTGACCGAACCGTCTGGTTTCGGGATTACAACATGGTCGAATAATAACACCCTCTTGTTGAAGGAGGGAACCCTTGACCACCACCTGTTAAAGATACAATTGTGAATTGCAGCCAACACTGGCTCCCTCTCTTGGGGGGAAGCCCGCAGGGCCGTCGGTGAGGGGGCATCTTCACACAGTCCAGCTTGTATCCCTGAGACACAATATCTATTGCCCAGGGATCTAACAGGGAGTGAACCCACTTGTGGCTGAACTTACGAAGGCGTGTCCCCACAGGGCCTAGCTCCGCCTGTGGAGCCCCAGCGACATGCGGTGGATTTTTGTAAAGGCCGGGGCGGACTTCTGTTCCTGGGAACTAGCTGTGTTGTGCAGCTTCTTTCCTCTGCCCCCGGCTCTGACAAGAAAGGACGCACCTCAGACTTTGTTTCTTTATTCGAAAAGCTGCATTTAATAATGGCGTGCTTTCCTAGGCTGTGCAGGAATATAAGGCAAACTAGCAGAATTACCAGCTATAGCTGTGGAGACCAGGCCCGAGAACCCTTCTCCACACAATCCTCAGCCTTCCATATGCCTCTTAAGTCGGCATGATCTGTCCAATGCATATTCTACAGGACACGTCAAGCAGAAATCGACATAGCTTTGACTCTAGGACCCAGTATACTCATGTCTCTTTGGGCATGCTTTATAATTATATATCTATCACTTAAAACAGCATCTTTAATATATTTATATCTATATGTACTAGGGTCTCAATCTCTGCTGATAAGGTACCTGTCCACGCTGCCACAGCGCTATAAAACCATGCCGACACAATCGCCGGTCTGGGTAGTATACTAGAATGTGCACACTATCTGCAGGATCCCTGAGAATAGCTAGTGCTACCGTCTGTGCAAACAGGACACCCTAGGGGAAGATTCTCAACACATCCTGGCCCTAGTGGGGAAAGGATACAGCCTGAGAATTCTCTTGTGGGAAGTTGCCGTCTCTTGTCTGGAGATTCCCGCTCTTTTTCCTCATGAGAGGAGGGAAATTTACCTCAGCATTCTTCCCCTTAACATGTGTACTGTCGTGTCAGGGACAGATGAGTCATCAGTGATATGCAAATCATCTTTTATTCCAATAATCATATATTGAATATCTTTTAGCCCTCTTGGCTGTAACTTTGCATTATCGTAGTCGACAGTGGAGTTAAACTCCGTGTCGATACCAGTGTTTGTAATTTTGGATAGTGAGCATTGAGAGACTCTGAAGGTCTCTGTGACATAGGGACAGACAAGGGTAGATTTCCTTTCTGTTCCCTAACCTTTTGTGCAATAAATTCACCTTAGCACTTACACATATCCAAACAGGTGTTGGCGTTGTCGACGGAGACACCCTTCCACACACATATCCGCTCTATCACCTCCTTAGAGGAGCCTTTTACCTCAGACATGTCGACACACGCATACCGACACACCACACACACAGGGGATGCTCTATTTGAAGACAGTTCCCCCACAAGGCCCTTTGGAGAGACAGAGAGAGAGTATGCCAGCACACACCCCAGCGCTATAAAACCCCGGGATTACACTACAACTCAGTGTTTACCCAGTAGCTGCTGTATATACAAGTTTTGCGCCTAAATGTATGTGCCCCCCCCCCCCTCTCTTTTCACCCTTTGTGTACCAGGATACTGCAGGGGAGAGCCTGGGGAGCTTCCTTCCAGCGGAGCTGTGAAGAAAAAATGGCGCCGGTGTGCTGAGGAAGAAGGCCCCCGCCCCCTCAGCGGCGGGCTTCTGTCCCGCGTTTTATGTACTTTAATGGCGGGGTTTTTTACACATATACAGTCCGGAGACTGTATTATGTGTATTTTTGCCAAAAGGTATTTATAATTGCTGCCCAGGGCGCCCCCCCCCCCCCCCCAGCGCCCTGCACCCTACAGTGACCGGAGTGTGTGGTGTGCTGTGGGAGCAATGGCGCACAGCTGCAGTGCTGTGCGCTACCTTAATGAAGACAGGAGTCTTCAGCCGCCGATTTTGTCGTTCTCTTCTGTCTTCTGGCTCTGCAAGGGGGACGGCGGCGCGGCTCCGGGAACGGACGATCGAGGTCAGGCCCTGTGTTCGAACCCTCTGGAGCTAATGGTGTCCAGTAGCCTAAGAAGCACAAGCTAGCTGCAAGCAGGTAGGTTTGCTTCTCTCCCCTCAGTCCCACGTAGCAGTGAGTCTGTTGCCAGCAGATCTCACTGAAAATAAAAAACCTAACAAATATTTTCTTTTCTAGCAAGCTCAGGAGAGCCCACTAGGTGCATCCAGCTCTGGCCGGGCACAGATTCTAACTGAGGTCTGGAGGAGGGGCATAGAGGGAGGAGCCAGTGCACACCAGATAGTACCTAATCTTTCTTTTAGAGTGCCCAGTCTCCTGCGGAGCCAGTCTATTCCCCATGGTCCTTACGGTGTTCCCAGGATCCACTAGGACGTCAGAGAAACTCTAATGATTTGCTGTGTATAGTAGTAACAGTAATTATACTTAATAGAATGATCACCCAATGCTGTGTGCTATACTTTCAATGTATCACAAGAATGGTAACAGAACTCTGGTTAAGCTTCAAATATGTCTGTCTCAAAAGCATCTGAGTGCCCTCCTGAACTCCATAAATGATGTTACATCCATTAGAAGAGAACCATAAACATAATGATACAAATGTATCACCTAAGAGAGAAACAGCAGCTGTCAGTTCACAGATTAAACTCTGGCAGCCTTAGATCTTTTAGCTGTTTATAAGTAACTAGGTGCTTCATCGCGCCCTACGGGCGCTCTTCACACCGTCGCAAGGGGCTACGCCCCCTTAACCCTTGCATGCTTATCTGGGGTTCAATATTTGTATTATATGGAGTATTACCTGCATTCCTTTGTAAGTGGTTAAATATTGCACAACGAAAGGGAGTGCGATGGTGAAGGAGGCGCAGCCCCTTGCGACGGCGTGAACAGCACCTGCAGGGCATGAAGTACAGAATGTAGTGGGTGCGGGGGGGGAGGATGCGGGGGGGGGCCTGGATGGGGAAGGGTTGGGAAGTGCTGCAGGTGGGGGAGGGGCAGAGGAGTGGGGCTGCAGATGGGGAAGGGGTCCGGAGGCACTGCAGGTGGAGGAGGGGCAGGGGTGCCACGGGTGGGGGAGGGGCAGGTGCGAGGATGTTGCGGATGGGTTAAGGGTTCCGGAGGTGCTGTGGGATGGGAAGGGGCGGGGGGTGCCGGGGGTGGGGTAGGGGTCCGGAGGTGCCGCGGATGGGGGAGGGGCAGGTGCGGGTGGTGCAGCGGATAGGGAAGGGGGTCCGGAGGTGCTGCAGGTGGTGGAGGGGCAGGTGTGGGGGTGCCATGGGTGGGTGTGTAGGGGGAGCAACCACCCCCTCTGGATTTACCCCTAGCTGAAAGGCCAAAATCTCATTAAAAAAAACACAAACAACAACTGGGATTTGCATAAGGGGGCGTGGCCACGCCCCCAAACCCACAGCAGGTACCGCAATGAGATGAGACAGGGGGGCCCTAAGTGCCCTGGGCCCCCCGGACTCATAATCCGCCCCTGGGGGCATGCCAGCAGCTCAGAGCACTGGGCATGCTCCCTCACTGACGAAAATGGGGGCGTGGCTCACGTTAACAGGTCCTCCACGAAGCCACGCCCCCTTTTCGTTGGCCACGCCCATTTTTAGCCGCAAATGTGTCCCTCCTGCCTGAAGAAAGCTGGTAGGTATGCACCCCTGTCTGCCTGAAGAAAGCTGGGAGGTATGCACCCCTGTGTGCATGAAGAAAGCTGGGAGGTATGCACCCCTGCCTGTGCCATGCCCATACCATCTGCTTCTGCTCCTAGTCTCTTATAGATTTGCCCAGATCTGTCACTCATTTGACTAACTCCGCCCAGTGTTGTGACTCCGCCCAGCGTTAGCAAATGAGTCACAAAGTCACAGATCTGGGCTATTATATAGGAGATGACCTTGTCTTGGTTTTGTTGTAACAAATTATAGGGCTTGTTTACAGCTAAAATCGCTGCTGACAATAAGTAATCAGTAGTCCCTTGTCACAATGTTATTCTCTTAACACTGTCTCTCAGAATCACTATGCAGCTATATTATTAGATCCATATGAGATCATTCAGGTTTTAATCCCTCTTTAGTATAACAGGAGATAATGAGGGCTCACTCTGATCTTATCTGAATGTGTACTAATTCACAATCTATGCACTGTTCATTCCTTTATTTGGATGACCCAAAAAAGTGCAATAGTAATTAAGACTTTATCAATATAGTCTGATACCTTAATGCATCAAGCACCCAAAGTTACACAGTTTTTTAAATATTTATTTATATTTATGAACCATGTCACTGATGTCCTAACGTGTATTCAGTCCTTTATTTAGCATTTTTCAGTATATACACGTGTACATCGGATGTCTGATGATGTTCAAATCAGAACTGAGTACTACAGCCTTAAAGAGCACTTTTCACATATCATTCGCTACACACAGTATGTTTCAAATGCACAATGGAGTCTAACATTAGTTTCTAGTTAAACTGTTTCCTATCCATATCCCCGCAGCTTACATGGGGTAAGACACTCTTCACTTAATTATAAAACAATCCTTCCTGATCTAACATAGTAAATATATGTCCGGTGACTATCTAAAGTGCGCAGCTAGCCTGATGCACGCTTCGCTGTTCGTTTCATCTCTCTTGCAGATTTATTTTGCCTGTGGTAGCACCCCCCGAACGGTTAGGAATAACAAATGTGTTTTGGATAATTTAAATTGGGGTCATTCTCTCAATAGGAAATAACCTGTGCGACCAGTATTACAGTCCCCGGACAAGAGATACAGCAGCAGAAGGAGTGGACGCTTTAACACTTCCTTGGTGTTACAGGAAGGTTTACATCTTCCCGCCTTTCCCACTCATACCCAGGGTTCTGAAAAAGATGAAAGAGAACGAGTGTGGGCGACTCTAAATCGCACCAGATTGGCCCTGCAGGAGTTGGTACTCAGACCTGCGAGGGTTACTAGCGGATGGTTACCTCAGAGAGAGGACCTGCTATCTCAGGGACCATTCCATCACCCAGACCTGAACAGGCTGCGTTTAACGGCGTGGCTATTGAAACCCGGATCTTAAGAAGCAGAGGGATACCAAGAACGGCCATTCCTACGATGATTGCCGCTAGGAAGCCGGTCACAGCCATGCACTATTACAGAATTTGGAAGAGGTACATGGACTGGTGTCAAGAACGTGGGTGGAATTCTGTGAACTTTCACTTATCCAGACTTCTACTTTTCCTTCAGGCCGGTCTAGAGGTAGGACTGTGGCTGGGCTCTCTGAAGGTTCAAATTTCGTCTCTTTCCATTCTATTTCAACAGCGGTTAGCATCCTTGCCAGAGGTTCAAACCTTTTTACAGGGGGTTCTGAGGATACAACCCCCTTTTCGTCCGCCCACTGCGCCATGGGATTTGAATTTGGTATTGGAATTTTTGAGATCACCAACTTTTGAGCAGTTCGCAAGGACAGACCTCAAATATCTCTCTTGGAAGGTCACGTTATTGCTTGCTTTGGCTTCGGCCAGGCGGGTTTCTGAGTTGGGAGCCTTATCGTGTAAGAGTCCCTTTTTCATGAGGATCGGCAGAACTCCGTACAAGAGCAGATTTCCTTCCTAAGGTTGTTTCGGGGTTTCACGTAAACCAGCCAATTGTGGTCCCATCTTTCCAGGGTCTCGCAGATGGGGATGTGTCCTTGGATGTTGTCCGAGCTTTGCGGGTGTACGCACAAGTTACGTCATCCTTCAGAAAGTTGGACCATTTCTTTGTTCTTTATGATGGGCCAAAAAAGGGTTGGCCAGCATCTAAGCAGTCTGTCTCGATGGATTAGACTTGCTATTCGGCAAGTTTATATAACCTGTGGCAAACAGGTTTCGGTTCAGACTGATGCTCATACCACCCGATTAGTGGGTGTCTCATGGGCGGCTGCCAGAGGTGCTTCCACTACTCAACTTTGCAGAGCAGCGACGTGGTCCTCACTCAGCCCACACGTTTGCGAATTTTGATACCTTTGCGTCCGGAGACGTTTAGTTTTGCAGGCCACCGACAGCATTCCCTCCCCGGGGGGTAACTTTGGGACGTCCCCTACTGGATAGGACTCCAGTGTCCCCTTGTGGATGAAAGAGAAAAGAAGATTTTGGTATTTACTGATCAATCCATTTCTCTGAATCCTCTAGGGGACACTGGACGCCTGCCTTGTTGCTGTCAACCTGCTGTGTTCAAAGTTCTTGTTCAAACAGTTCGTGCTAACAGCGTTAGGTTTTCTGTTCAGAGTTTCTTGGATGCTGATTGATATGTTGTACGGTTCGGTTCCTCGCCATGGGTTATAGTATCATGTCCTATTCTCTCAGTCAAATTTTCAAAACTGAGGGAGGAGGAATGTGAAGGGGGAGGAGCCGGCTATGCAGACAATGCTAAATTTTAGATTGTGCCACACCTCCGGTTGCAAGCTTCACACCCCTTAGTGTATAGGACTCCAGTGTCCCCTAGAGGATTCAGAGAAATGGATTTATCGGTAAGTACCAAAATCCTCTTTTCAGCTTCGCGGCTCCAACTTGTGGATGACTCTCGAACTGTCCCAGACAGCACAAGCGTTGTCAGGAACAGCAGTCATAAACAGTAAGAGAAACCCCAAGTAAATCTGAAAGACTTTCTTGGAAGCTTGTGTTGTCACAGAATAAGCGTCTATGCCGCTGCAGAAAAGCTGTATGAGCAGTAAGTTACATCTAAAACAATGAGTACACTCTACTCCTATATTTAAAGCTAATAATTTGGTATAACAAACTGAGACAACTTATTCTAAAGTACTGTATCTTTGCTTTTTTACTTAACTGTTAAAACGTAATCATTTTTAGTAAATTTTTATTAATTTTCTAAGATGTTTAAGATAAATTAGGTGCAAGTTCCTCAGATAGCCAGGCCTGTGTTCACATCCAGAAGACAAAAACTGTAGTTGACCCCAAACTTTTGATAAATTAACCCCATAATACACTGTTTTAGTTATGTGAAAGACCATGCCATGTGCTTCAGGTTTTCTTGGGATGGGATTTACATGTGCAACTGCATGCTTTTAAGACATGTAGGATTACAACACTGTCCTTCTATATAAACTAAAAAGTTGGGACTCAGAGAAACCTAGCTGGGCAGCTCTATTGTATACAAAGAAAGCTAGCACAGCACCACAAGCATGGGAGATATCTTCTGCAAAATAGTTCATGCAACTCACTATGAAATGTTCGCAGGTGTATACTGAGTCCATTGGCCTGGCTAAAACCTTTCCCACACTCTCGACAGACGTATGGCTTGTCTCCTGTGTGAGTTCTCACATGCCTGGTCAACTCAATGGATTGTGCAAAGACAGCGTCGCAGTACTGGCACACGTACATTTTACCTGGAATGAAAGATCAAAGTCACTTTTACAACATAAAATGATTTGCTCCTTGAACCTACAGGAAGTGAGTACTACAATTTAGTAAAGCAAGACCTGTGCTGCTCTTCCAGAAAGGGTAAAGAACAGATGCTTCTGGTCAGGTCAGCATGAAGCAAGTAGGTGCATATATGTTTTTTAGGTGGTGTCTTTTGCATCTGCTACATGGCAGTACAAGAACACATCAGATGCAGCCAATGCACTCATTTGAAGTGGTATATGGGTCTGTTCTGCATATGTGCATAACTGCAATTCTTCTGTGCTTTTTTATTTTATTACATTAATTTACAGCCACTTGGCTACTAACTCTGCATCAGCCATAATGTTTACTTTCTAGAAACAACTGTGTCAATTGGAAGTAGGCTTGTGAAAATAAGCAAACAATTGAGAGCCAGAACTATAAAAAAAAAAGTAATCAAATGTTAAATAAGGTCAGCACAATACCTTCAGAATGCTTCTTTTTGGTGTGGTAGGAAAGTGCGGCTGCCTGGGTAAAGGTCATGTGACAGTGCTTGCACATGAACGGACGTTCTCCAGTGTGCAGACGCTGATGATTTTTCAGTGTGGAGTTTGCAGCAAACTTTGCACCACATTCTTCACAGGAGAATGGCTTCTCATCAAAATGCTCTGTCCGCTTATGATACTGAAGACCTGAGTGACAAAATTCAAGAAACGTTTACTACAAAATCATCACTTGCACAAATTTCAAGAAAAAAAAAAAATACTATGAGTGTGATAAGAATTTACTCACCGGTAATTCTATTTCTCGTAGTCCGTAGTGGATGCTGGGAACTCCGTAAGGACCATGGGGAATAGACAGGCTCCGCAGGAGACTGGGCACTCTAAAAGAAAGATTAGGTACTATCTGATGTGCACTGGCTCCTCCCTCTATGCCCCTCCTCCAGACCTCAGTTAGGGAAACTGTGCCCGGAAGAGCTGACATTACAAGGAAAGGATTTGGAATCCAGGGTAAGACTCATACCAGCCACACCGTACAACTTGTGATAACCATACCCAGTTAACAGTATGAACAACAACTGAGCCTCATTCAACGGATGGCTCATAACAATAACCCTTTAGTTAAGCAATAACTATATACATGTATTGCAGAGAGTCCGCACTTGGGATGGGTGCCCAGCATCCACTACGGACTACGAGAAATAGAATTACCGGTGAGTAAATTCTTATTTTCTCTGACGTCCTAGTGGATGCTGGGAACTCCGTAAGGACCATGGGGATTATACCAAAGCTCCCAAACGGGCGGGAGAGTGCGGATGACTCTGCAGCACCAAATGAGCAAACTCAAGGTCCTCCTCAGCCAGGGTATCAAACTTGTAGAACTTAGCAAATGTGTTTGAACCCGACCAAGTAGCAGCTCGGCAAAGCTGTAAAGCCGAGACCCCTCGGGCAGCCGCCCAAGAAGAGCCCACCTTCCTTGTGGAATGGGCTTTCACGGATTTTGGATGCGGCAGTCCAGCCGCAGAATGCGCCAGCTGAATCGTGCTACAGATCCAGCGAGCAATAGTTTGCTTTGAAGCAGGAGCACCCAGCTTGTTGGGTGCATGCAGGATAAATAGTGAGTCAGTTTTCCTGACTCCAGCCGTCCTGGCTACATAGATCTTCAAAGCGCTGACTACATCAAGTAACTTGGAGTCCTCCAAGTCCCGAGTAGCCGCAGGCACCACAATAGGCTGGTTCAAATGAAACGCTGATACCACCTTTGGGAGAAATTGGGGACGAGTCCTCAATTCTGCCCTGTCCATATGGAAGATCAGATATGGGCTTTTACATGAAAAAGCCGCCAATTCCGACACACGCCTTGCTGAAGCTAAAGCCAACAGCATGACCACCTTCCACGTGAGATACTTTAGCTCCACGGTCTTAAGTGGCTCAAACCAGTGGGATTTCAGGAAATCCAACACAACGTTAAGATCCCAAGGTGCCACTGGAGGCACAAAAGGGGGCTGAATATGCAGCACTCCCTTAAACGTCTGAACCTCAGGCAGTGAAGCCAGTTCTTTTTGAAAGAAAATAGATAGGGCCGAAATCTGAACCTTTATGGACCCCAATTTTAGGCCCATAGTCACCCCTGACTGTAGGAAGTGCAGAAATCGACCCAGCTGGAATTCCTCTGTTGGGGCCTTCCTGGCCTCACACCAAGCAACATATTTTCACCATATACGGTGATAATGCTTTGCTGTCACATCCTTCCTATCTTTTATCAGCGTAGGAATCACCTCATCTGGAATGCCCTTTTCCGTTAGGATCCGGCGTTCAACCGCCATGCCGTCAAACGCAGCCGCGGTAAGTCTTGGAACAGACAGGGCCCCTGCTGCTACAGGTCTTGTCTGAGAGGCAGAGGCCATGGGTCCTCTGAGATCATTTCTTGCAGTTCTGGGTACCAAGTTCTTCTTGGCCAATCCGGAACGATGAGTATAATTCTTACTCCTCTCTTTCTTACTATCCTCAGTACCTTGGGTATGAGAGGAAGAGGAGGAAACACATAAACCGACTGGTACACCCACGGTGTCACAAGTGCGTCCACAGCTATCGCCTGAGGGTCCCTTGACCCGGCGCAATATCTTTTTAGCTTTTTGTTGAGGCGGGACGCCATCATGTCCACCTGTGGCATTTCCCAACGATTTGTAATCTGTGTGAAGACTTCTTGATGAAGTCCCCACTCTCCCGGGTGGAGGTTGTGTCTGCTGAGGAAGTCTGCTTCCCAGTTGTCCACTCCCGGAATGAACACTGCTGACAGTGCTAGCACGTGATTCTCCGCCCATCGAAGAATCCTTGTGGCTTCTGCCATTGCCATCCTGCTTCTTGTGCCGCCCTGGCGGTTTACATGGGCGACCGCCATGATGTTGTCTGACTGAATCAGCACTGGTTGGTTTTGAAGCAGGGGCTCTGCTTGACTCAAGGCGTTGTAAATGGCCCTTAGTTCCAGTATATTTATGTGTAGTTAAGTCTCCAGACTTGACCACTGCCCTTGGAAGTTTCTTCCCTGAGTGACTGCCCCCCATCCTCGGAGGCTTGCATCCGTGGTCACCAGGACCCAGTCCTGTATGCCGAACCTGCGGCCCTCGAGAAGATGAGCACTCTGCAGCCACCACAGCAGACACCCCCTGGCCCTCGGGGACAGGGTGATCAGCCGATGCATCTGAAGATGCGATCCGGACCACTTGTCCAACAGATTCCACTGAAAGATCCTTGCATGGAACCTGCCGAAGGGAATTGCTTCGTATGAAGCCACCATCTTTCCCAAGACTCGCGTGCAGTGATGCACAGACACATGTTTTGGTTTCAGGAGGTCCCTGACCAGAGATGACAATTCCTGGGCCTTCTCCACCGGGAGAAACACCTTCTTCTGTTCTGTGTCCAGAATCATGCCCAGGAAAAGCAGACGCGTCGTAGGAATCAGCTGCAACTTTGGGATATTCAGAATCCAGCCGTGCTGTTGCAACACTTCCTGAGAGAGTGCTACGCTGACCAACAACTGCTCTCTGGACCTCGCCTTTATGAGGAGATCGTCCAAGTACGGGATAATTATAACTCCCTTCTTCCGAAGGAGTATCATCATTTCGGCCATTACCTTGGTAAATATTCTCGGTGCCGTGGAGAGACCAAACGGCAACGTCTGGAATTGGTAATGACAGTCCTGTACCACAAACCTGAGGTATTCCCGGTGAGGTGGGTAAATGGGGACATGCAAGTAAGCATTCTTAATGTCCAGAGACACCATAAAATCCCCCTCTTGCAGGCTTGCAATAACCGCTCTGAGCGATTCCATTTTGAACTTGAATTTCTTTATATAAGTGTTCAAGGATTTTAAATTCAGAATGGGTCTCACCGAACCGTCCGGTTTCGGTACCACAAACATTGTGGAATAGTAACCCCTTCCCTGTTGAAGGAGGGGGACCTTGATTATCACCTGCTGGAGGTACAGCTTGTGAATAGCCGCCAGTACTACCTCCCTTTCCCTGGGGGAAGCTGGCAAGGCTGATTTGAGGTAACGGCTGGGGGGAGTCGCCTCGAACTCCAGCTTGTATCCCTGAGATACAATTTGTACAGCCCAGAGATCCACCTGTGAGCGAACCCACTGGTTGCTGAAGTTTCGGAGACGCGCCCCCACCGCACCTGGCTCCGCCTGTGGAGCCCCAACGTCATGCGGTGGACTTAGTGGAAGCAGGGGAGGATTTTTGTTCCTGGGAACTGGCTGCCTGGTGCAGCTTCTTTCCTCTACCCCTGCCTCTGGCCAGAAAGGATGCGCCTCTGACCCGCTTGCCTTTCTGAGGCCGAAAGGACTGCATTTGATAATATGGTGCTTTCTTAGGCTGTGAGGAAACCAGAGGTAAAAAAGTCGACTTTCCAGCTGTTGCTGTGGACACTAGGTCCGAGAGACCGTCCCCAAACAATTCCTCACCCTTATAAGGCAAAACCTCCATGTGTTTTTTTAGAATCGGCATCACCTGTCCACTGCCGAGTCCATAATACTCTCCTGGCAGAAATGGACATTGCATTAATTCTAGATGCCAGCAGGCAAATGTCCCTCTGGGCATCCCGCATATATAAGACGTCGTCTTTTATATGTTCTAGGGTTAGCAAAATATTATCCCTGTCGAGGGAATCAATGTTGTCTGACAGAGTATCAGTCCATGCTGCTGCAGCACTAAACATCCAGGCTGAAACAATAGCAGGTCTCAGTAGAGTACCAGAGTGTGTATACACAGACTTCAGGATAGCTTCCTGCTTTCTATCCGCAGGCTCCTTTAAGGCGGCCGTATCCTGAGACGGCAGGGCCACCCTTTTAGATAAGCGTGTGAGCACCTTGTCCACCCTAGGGGATGTTTCCCAACGTAACCTGTCCGTTGGCGGGAAAGGGTACGCCATCAGTAACCTCTTAGAAATCACTAGTTTCTTATCAGGGGAACTCCACGCTTCTTCACACAATTCATTTAATTAATCAGATGGGGGAAAAGTCACTAGCTGCTTTTTCTCCCCAAACATATAAACCCTCTTGGTAGTAACCGGGTTAACATCAGAAATGTGTAGTACATCTTTCATTGCAGTAATCATGCATCGGATGGCCTTTTTAGACTGTACATTTGTCTCATCATCGTCTACACTGGAGTCAGACTCCGTGTCGACATCTGTGTCCACCATCTGAGCCAGAGGGCGTTTATGAGCCCCTGACGGCTTCTGAGTCGCCTGGGCAGGCGCGGGCTGAGACCCCGGCTGTCCCAAGGCTGCTGCGTCATCGAACCTTTTATGTAAGGAGTTGACACTGTCGGTTAAGACCTTCCACATATCCATCCAATTAGGTGTCGGCCCCGACGGGGGCGACACCACACTTATCTGCCCTTGCTCCGCCTCCACGTAACCCTCCTCATCAAACATGTCGACACAGCCGTACCGACACACCGCACACACACAGGGAATGCTCAGACTGAGGACAGGACCCCACAAAGCCCTTTGGGGAGACAGAGAGAGAGTATGCCAGCACACACCACAGCGCTATATAACACAGGGATTTACACTTATAATAAGTGATTTACCCAAATAGCTGCTTATTTATCTTATTTGCGCCTAAATTTATGTGCCCCCCCTCTCTTTTTTACCCTTCTTGAACCTGGATACTGCAGGGGAGAGCCTGTGGAGCTGCTTCCAGCGGAGCTGTGAAGGGGAAATGGCACTGGTGTGCTGAGGAAGAAGGCCCCGCCCCCTCAGTGGCGGGCTTCTGTCCCGCGTTTTGTGTAACTTAATGGCGGGGTTTTTTACACATATACAGTGCCAGACTGTATATGTGTATTTTTAGTGCCAAAAGGTATTATAATTGCTGCCCAGGGCGCCCCCCCCCCCTACAGTGACCGGAGTGTGTAAGTGTGCTGGGAGCAATGGCGCACAGCTGCGGTGCTGTGCGCTACCTTAATGAAGACAGGAGTCTTCTGCCGCCAATTTCGTCGTTCATCTTCTGTCTTCTGGCTCTGCAAGGGGGACGGCGGCGCGGCTCCGGGAACGGACGATCGAGGTCAGGCCCTGTGTACGAACCCTCTGGAGCTAATGGTGTCCAGTAGCCTAAGAAGCACAAGCTAGCTGCAAGCAGGTAGGTTTGCTTCTCTCCCCAGTCCCACGTAGCAGTGAGTCTGTTGCCAGCAGAAGCTCACTGAAAATAAAAAACCTAACAAATACTTTCTTTCTAGCAAGCTCAGGAGAGCCCACTAGGAGCACCCAGCTCTGGCCGGGCACAGATTCTAACTGAGGTCTGGAGGAGGGGCATAGAGGGAGGAGCCAGTGCACACCAGATAGTACCTAATCTTTCTTTTAGAGTGCCCAGTCTCCTGCGGAGCCCGTCTATTCCCCATGGTCCTTACAGAGTTCCCAGCATCCACTAGGACGTCAGAGAAAATTACATTAGGCAAGGTAAAAAGTTAAATTTTATATGAAACTTAAATCTGATTAAATCTTACAGATTCAGCTGCGTAATGTGAGAGAAACATGGTATAAGAGGGGGACAGAGGTGAATTAGAGCTGTAATCCAGACCACATTATATTTACTGTACAGTATAATCAGCAATTACTTTTTGCTTCCCTGTGTGATATTCATGACCGTGCTAGATGAGAAACAGCTCAGGTATGATGGGAAAAGCTGGCTCTAACAATATTTTAGAATTACACAAAGAGAAAAGCACTTCCTGAAACAGGCTGAAAATAGGATTTTAATTACCTACCAGTAAATCCTTTTCTCATAGTCCGTAGAGGATGCTGGGGTCCACATTAGTACCATGGGTTATAGACGGGTCCACCAGGAGCCATTGACACTAAGAGTTTGAGAGTGTGGGATGGCACCTCCCTCTATGCCCCTCCTACCAGACCAGTCTAGAAACTGTGCCCGAGGAGACGGACATCTTCGAGAGAAGGATTTTACACAGATAGTGGCGAGATTCACACCAGCTCAAACACAAGGCAAACCAAGCTAACTAGCTTGAAAAATCAGCAACGGCTGAACAAGATAACTTACAAAGTAAGAAAACAGTACGTAACCTAGAACTAAGCAGTACTGACGGGCGGCCAGCATCCTCTACGGACTACGAGAAAAGGATTTACCGGTAGGTAATTAAAATCCTATTTTCTCTTACGTCCTAGAGCAGAGGTTCTCATACTCGGTCCTCGGGGGCCCACACAGTGCATGTTTTGCAGGTAACCCAGCAGGTGCACAGGTGTATTAATTACTCACTGACACATTTTAAAAAGGTCCACAGGTGGAGCTAATTATTTCACTTGCGATTCTGTGAGGAGACCTGCAAAACATGCACTGTGTGGGCCCCCGAGGACCGAGTTTGAGAACCTCTGTCCTAAAGGATGCTGGGGTTGACATTAGTACCATGGGGATGTACCAAAGCCCCAGAACGGGAGAGAGAGCGCAGAGGCTCCTGCAGAACCAATTGACCAAACGTAAGGTCCTCAGAGGCCAAAGTATCGAACTTGTAGAACTTTGCGAACGTGTTCGATCCCGACCAAGTAGCTGCTCGGCAGAGTTGTAATGCCGAGACACCCCGGGCAGCCGCCCAGGAAGAACCCACCTTACGAGTAGAGTGGACCTTAGCAGACATAGGACACGGCAAACCAGCCGTAGAATATGCATGCTGGATAGTGAACCTGATCCAGCGAGGGATCATCTGCTTAGAAGTAGGACACACAATTTTCTTGGGATCATACAGGACAGAGTGTCTGATTTTCTGTGATGAGCAGTCCTCCTCACATAGATCTTTAGAGCCCTTACAACATCTAAGAACTTTGATGAAATTGAGAAGTCAGTCGCGACTGGCACCACAATAGGTTGGTTGATATGACATGCCGACACAACCTTCGGAAGAAACTGCTGACGTGTCCGAAGCTCCGCTCTATCTTCATGGAAGATCAAGTATGGGCTTTCATATGACAAAGCCCCCAACTCCGACACACGTCTTGCAGATGCTAAGGCCAACAAAGTGACAGCCTTCTGTGTGAGAAACTTGGCCTCAACCTCCTGTAGAGGTTCAAACCAATCCGACTGGAGGAACTGCAACACCACGTTAAAGATCCCAGGGCGCCATAGGCGGTACAAAGGGTGGTTGGATGTGCAGAACTCCCTTCAAAAAAGTCTGAACCTCAGGGAGGGCAGCCAACTGTTTCTGGAAGAAAATGGATAGGGCCGAAATTTGGACCTTTATGGATCCTAACCTCAGGCCCATATCTACACCTGCTTGCAGGAAGAGGAGAAACCATTCCAGCTGAAACTCCACCGTAGGAAACTTCTTGGATTTACACCAAGATACATATTTTTTCAAAATACGATGGTAATGTTTTGACGTTACTCCTTTCCTAGCCTGTATCAGGGTAGGAATAACCTTGTTCGGAATTGCGGAATAGAAGTCTTGATAGGCGAAGGGCCCCTGCTGCAGCAGGTCCTCACGAAGAGGAAGCAGCCTCGGCTCTTCGAGCAGCAGATCCAGGAGATCCGCGTACCAAGCGCTTCTTGGCCAGTCCGGAGCAATGAGGATTGCCTGAACCCTTGTTCTCCTTACGAGTTTGAGAACTCTTGGAATGAGTGGAAGTGGAGGAAACACGTACACCGACTGGAACACCCACGGAGTCACTAGGGCGTCCACTGCCACTGCTTGCGGGTCTCTCGACCTGGAACAATACCGCCGAAGCTTCTTGTTGAGAGAGGCCATCATGTTGAGATCCGTTACCTCCTTGAACACCTCAGGATGGAGACCCCACTCCCCTGGATGGAGATAGTGTCTGCTGAGGAAGTCCGCTTCCCAGTTGTCTACTCCCAGATGAAGTTTGCTGACAGCGCCAATGCATGTTTTTCTGCCCAGAGGATTATTCTGGTTACCTCTGACACTGCAGCTCTGCTCTTTGTTCCACCCTGTCGGTTTAAGTAAGCCACTGTTACATTGTCCGACTGCACTTGAATGGCCCGATTTCTTAGAAGATGGGCCGCTTGTAGAAGACCATTGGAGACTGCTCTTAGTTCCAGAATGTTTATCGGTAGGCCGGCTTCCAGACTAGACCACCTTCATTGGAAGGCTTCCCCTTGAGTGACTGCGCCCCAGCACCGGAGACTTGCATCCGTGGTTAGAAGGATCCAGTCCTGAATCCCGAACCTGCGGCCCTCCAGAAGGTGAGGTAATTGCAGCCACCAGAGGAGTGAAATCTGGCCTTTGGCGACAGACGTATTTTCTGGTGCATGTGTAGATGGGATCCTGACAACTTGTCCAGGAGATCCAGCTGGAAGGACAGAGCATGAAACCTCCCATACTGCAAAGCCTCGTAAGTAGCCACCATCTTCCCCAGAATGCGAATGCACTGATGAACCGACACCCGGGCTGGCTTAAGGACATCTTGGACCATTGTTTATATCACCAACGGTTTTTCCTCTGGAAGAAACATCCTCTGCACTTCCGCGTCGAGGATCATTCCCAGAAAGGACATCAGGATCCAACCATATTCCCTGAGAAGCTGGGTCGTGAGAGCTATCTCCTTGGACGATGCCTTTATCAGCAGATCGTCCAGATATGGAATTATGTTCCCCCCATCTGCGGAGGAGAACCATAATTTCCGCCATAACCTTGGTGAATACCCTTGGTGCTGTGGAAAGGCCGAATGGCAGGGCCTGGAACTGAAAATTACATTCCAACTGTGCGAATTGGAGGTAAGCTTGATGCGGCAGGCAAATCGGAATGTGGAGGTACGCATCCTTGATATCCAGGGATACCAGGGATTCCTCCTCCTCCAGACCTGATATCACTGCCCTTGGAGACTCCATTTTGAACTTGAACTCCCTCAGAAAGGGGTTTAATGATTTTAAGTTCAGAATGGGCCTAACCGAACCATCCGGTTTCGGTACCACAAAAAGGTTCGAATAGTAACCTTTGTTTTGCATCTCGGGAGGAACTGGTACAATAACCTGTGCCTCCACCAACTTCTGGATGGCTCCCTGTAGGACAGCCCTGTATGCCGGCAAAGCTGGCAAGCCTGACTTGTAGAACCGGTGAGAAGGGAGATCTTGAAATTCCAGCCGGTACCCCATGGACACTATCTTGTACCCAGGGATCTAGGACGGACGACACCCAGACGCGATTGAAATGTCCGAGTCTCGGCCCTACCTCCAGGCCGCACGGTCCACCGTTATGCTGAGGATTTTGTCGTACCTGAAGCAGGTTTCTGTTCCTGGGAACCCACAGCAGCAGGTTTCTTGTATTTTGGTCGACCGCCTCTGAAGAAGGTGTTGGACGGTTTGGCCTTTCTTGGTTTAGCAACCCGAAAGGACTGTGATGCAGTTGAAGAAAAAGGCTTCTTTGTAGCAGGTGCAGCTGAGGGAAGAAAAGGTGACTTACCCTCTGTAGCCGTAGAGATCCACGCATCTAACGCTTCCCCAAAGAGAGCCTGACCTGTGTAGGTTAGGGTCTCCACACCTCCTCTGGATTCCGCGTCGGCAGACCACTGGCGCAGCCTCAGTCCTCGACGAGCTGAGACACACATGGAAGAAATTCCTGCAGTCATTGAACCCAGGTCTTTCATGGATTCCACCATAAATTCTGCAGAATCCTGAATGTTACGTAAAAACAATTAAAAGTCACTTTTAACCATTGTGTTCAAATCCTCAAGTAATGTACCTGACCACTTTACTATAGCTTTAGAAATCCATGCACCGGCAATAGTTGGACGTAGTATCGCCCCTGAAGCCGTGTATATGGATTTGAGCGTAGTGTCAATTTTATGATCAGCCGGCTCCTTTAAAGGATGGATACAGACCGTCCACTATGGGTGGGTTTTCCCATTTCTTTCCATCCTCCTCAGGGAAGGGGAAAGCAACAAGAACCATCCTAGGGATCTGGAATTTTTTCTCACGGTTTTCCCATGCTTTTTCAAAAAATAAGAATTTACTTACCGATAATTCTATTTCTCATAGTCCGTAGTGGATGCTGGGACTCCGTCAGGACCATGGGGAATAGCGGGCTCCGCAGGAGACAGGGCACATCTAAAAAAGCTTTTAGGTCACATGGTGCGTACTGGCTCCTCCCCCTATGACCCTCCTCCAAGCCTCAGTTAGGTACTGTGCCCGGACGAGCGTACACAATAAGGAAGGATCTTGAATCCCGGGTAAGACTCATACCAGCCACACCAATCACACCGTACAACTTGTGATCTGAACCCAGTTAACAGTATGATAACACAAACGAAGTAGCCTCTGAACAGATGGCTCACAACAACAGTAATAACCCGATTTTTGTAACAATAACTATGTACAAGCATTGCAGACAATCCGCACTTGGGATGGGCGCCCAGCATCCACTACGGACTATGAGAAATAGAATTATCGGTAAGTAAATTCTTATTTTCTCTAACGTCCTAGTGGATGCTGGGACTCCGTCAGGACCATGGGGATTATACCAAAGCTCCCAAACGGGCGGGAGAGTGCGGATGACTCTGCAGCACCGAATGAGAGAACTCCAGGTCCTCTTTAGCCAGAGTATCAAATTTGTAAAATTTTACAAACGTGTTCTCCCCTGACCACGTAGCTGCTCGGCAAAGTTGTAATGCCGAGACTCCTCGGGCAGCCGCCCAGGATGAGCCCACTTTCCTTGTGGAATGGGCCTTTACAGATTTAGGCTGTGGCAGGCCTGCCACAGAATGTGCAAGTTGGATTGTACTACATATCCAACGTGCAATCGTCTGTTTAGACGCAGGAGCACCCAACTTGTTGGGTGCATACAATGTAAACAACGAGTCAGATTTTCTGACTCCAGCTGTCCTTGAAATATATATTTTTAATGCTCTGACAACGTCCAGTAACTTGGAGTCCTCCAAGTCGCTAGTAGCCGCAGGCACCACAATAGGCTGGTTCAAGTGAAATGCCGAAACCACCTTAGGGAGAAATTGAGGACGTGTCCTCAATTCTGCCCTGTCCGAATGGAATATCAGATATGGGCTTTTGTATGACAAAGCTGCCAACTCCGAAACTCTCCTGGCTGAAGCCAGGGCCAACAGCATGGTTACCTTCCATGTAAGGTATTTTAAATCTACCGATTTTAAAGGCTCAAACCAATGAGATTTGAGAAAATTTAGAACCACGTTCAAATCCCACGGTGCCACTGGAGGCACTATTGGGGGTTGTATATGTAGTACACCTTTGACAAAAGTTTGTACTTCAGGCACTGACGCCAATTCCTTCTGGAAGAAAATTGATAAGGCCGAAATTTAAACTTTAATGGACCCCAATTTGAGGCCCATAGACAATCCTGCTTGCAGGAAATGTAAGAATCGACCCAATTGAAATTCTTCCGTTGGAGCCTTCTTGGCCTCACACCACGCAACATATTTTCTCCAAATGCGGTGATAATGTTGTGCGGTCACTTCTTTCCTGGCTTTAATTAAAGTAGGAATAACTTCCTCAGGAATGCCCTTCTCTTTTAGAATCCGGCGTTCAACCGCCATGCCGTCAAACGCAGCCGCGGTAAGTCTTGGAACATACAAGGTCCCTGCTGAAGCAGATCCCTTCTTAGAGGTAGAGGCCACGGATCCTCCGTGAGCATCTCTTGAAGTTCCGGATACCAAGTTCTTCTTGGCCAGTCCGGAGCTACCGGTATTGTTCTTACTCCTCTTTTCCGTATAATTCTCAGTACCTTTGGTATGAGAGGCAGAGGAGGGAACACATACACTGACTGGTACACCCACGGTGTTACCAGAGCGTCCACAGCTATTGCCTGAGGGTCTCTTGACCTGGCGCAATACCTGTCCAATATTTTGTTGAGGCGAGACGCCATCATGTCCACCTTTGGTTTTTCCCAACGGTTCACAATCATGTGGAAAACTTCTGGATGAAGTCCCCACTCTCCCGGGTGAAGGTCGTGTCTGCTGAGGAAATCTGCTTCCCAGTTGTCCACTCCCGGGATGAACACTGCTGACAGTGCTACGACATGATTCTCCGCCCAGCGCAGAATCCTTACAGCTTCTGCCATTGCACTCCTGCTTCTCGTGCCGCCTTGTCGGTTTACGTGGGCGACTGCCGTGATGTTGTCGGACTGGATCAACACCGGCTGACCCTGAAGCAGCGATTTTGCCAGGCTTAGAGCATTGTAGATCGCTCTTAGCTCCAGTATATTTATGTGAAGAGACGTCTCCAGGTTTGACCACACGCCCTGGAAGTTTCTTCCCTTTGTGACTGCTCCCCAACCTCGTAGGCTGGCATCCGTAGTCACCAGGACCCAGTCCTGTATGCCGAATCTGCGGCCCACTAACAGATGGGCAGTCTGCAACCACCACAGGAGAGACAACCTTGTTCTCGGTGACAGTGTTATCCGCTGATGCATGTGCAGATGCGATCCGGACCATTTGTCCAGCAGATCCCACTGAAGTGTTCGTGCATGGAATCTGCCGAATGGAATCGCTTCGTACGAAGCCACCATCTTTCCCAGGACTCTTGTGCATTGATGTACTGACACAGTTCCTGGTTTTAGGAGGTTCTTGACAAGTTCGGATAACTCCCTTGCTTTCTCTTCCGGGAGAAATACCTTTTTCTGAACCGTGTCCAGAATCATGCCCAGGAACAGCAGATGTGTTGTCGGGGTCAATTGAGATTTTGGAAGATTTAGAATCCACCCGTGTTGCTGAAGCACTACTTGTGTTAGCGCTACACCGACTTCCAGCTGTTCTCTGGACTTTGCCCTTATCAGGAGATCGTCCAAGTAAGGGATAATTAATACGCCTTTTCTTCGTAGAAGAACCATCATTTCGGTCATTACCTTGGTAAAGACCCGAGGGGCCGTGGACAACCCAAACGGCAGCGTTTGAAACTGATAATGACAGTCTTGTATCACGAACCTGAGATACCCTTGGTGTGAGGGGTAAATCGGGACATGTAGATAAGCATCTTTTATGTCCAAGGACACCATGAAGTCTCCTTCTTCCAGATTCGCTATCACTGCTCTGAGTGACTCCATCTTGAACTTGAATTTCTTTATGTACAGGTTCAAGGATTTCAGATTTAGAATAGGCCTTACCGAACCGTCCGGTTTCGGTACCACAAATAGTGTAGAATAATACCCCTTTCCCTGTTGTAGGAGGGGTACCTTGACTATCACCTGCTGAGTGAATGGCTTCCAAAACCGACGTCCTTTCTGAGGGAGACGTTGGTAAAGCAGACTTTAGGAACCGGCGAGGGGGAGACCTTTCGAACTCCAGCATGTAACCCTGAGATACTATCTGCAGGACCCACGGGTCCACTTGTGAGTGAACCCATTGATTGCTGAAAATCTTGAGTCGACCCCCCACCGTTCCTGAGTCCGCTTGTAAAGCCCCAGCGTCATGCTGATGGCTTTGTAGAAGCCGGGGCGAGCTTCTGTTCCTGGGCAGGGGCTGCTTGCTGCCCTTTCTTACCCTTTCCTCTGCCTCGCGGCAGATAAGACTGTCCTTTTGGTCGCTTTTTATAGGAGCGAAAGGACTGCGGCTGAAAAGACGGTGTCTTTTTCTGTTGGGAGGGGGTCTGAGGTAAAAAAGTGGATTTGCCGGCAGTTGCCGTGGCCACCAGGTCCGAAAGACCGACCCCAAACAATTCCTCTCCTTTATATGGCAATACTTCCATATGCCTCTTGGAATCCGCATCACCTGACCACTGTCGCGTCCATAAACTTCTTCTGGCAGATATGGACATCGCGCTTACTCTTGATGCTAGAGTACAAACATCCCTCTGAGCATCTCGCATATAAAGGAAAGCATCCTTTAATTGCTCTAGAGTCAATAAAATACTGTCCCTATCCAGGGTATCAATATTTTCAGTCAGAGAATCCAACCACACTACCCCAGCACTGCACATCCAGGCTGAGGCTATTGCCGGTCGCAGTATAACACCAGTATGTGTGTATATACTCTTCAGTGTAGTTTCCAGCCTCCTATCTGCTGGATCCTTGAGGGCGGCCGTATCAGGAGACGGCAACGCCACTTGCTTTGATAAACGTGTGAGCGCCTTATCCACCCTAGGGGGTGTTTCCCAGCGCGCCCTAACCTCTGGTGGGAAAGGGTATAATGCCAATAACTTCTTGGAAATTAGCAGTTTTCTATCGGGGTTAACCCACGCTTCATCACACACGTCATTCAATTCCTCTGATTCTGGAAAAAATACAGGTAGTTTTTTCACCCCCCACATAATACCCCTTTTTGAGGTACCAGCAGTATCAGAGATCTGCAAAGCCTCCTTCATTGCCGTGATCATATAACGTGTGGCCCTATTGGAAAATACGTTTGTTTCTTCACCGTCGACACTAGATTCATCTGTGTCGGTACCCGTGTCGACTGACTGAGGTAAAGGACGTTTTACAGCCCCTGACGGTGTCTGAGACGCCTGAACCGGTACTAACTGGTTTGCCGGGCGTCTTATTTCGTCAACTGACTTTTGTAATGTGCTGACATTATCACGTAATTCCATAACTAAAGCCATCCATTCCGGTGTCGACTCCCTAGGGGGTGACATTACCATCATCGGCAATTGCTCTGCCTCCACACCAACATCGTCCTCATACATGTCGACACACACGTACCGACACACAGCAGCCACACAGGGAATGCTCTAATCGAAGACAGGACCCCCTAGCCCTTTGGGGAGACAGAGGGAGAGTTTGCCAGCACACACCAAAAGCGCTATAAATGTATATAAACAACCCTAGAAGGTGTTGTTTACTATATATGCGCTCTTAATATATAAATATCGCCAATTTATGCCCCCCTTCTCTTTGTTACCCTGTTTCTGTAGTGCAGTGCAGGGGAGAGACCTGGGAGCCTTCCTCACCAGCGGAGCTGAGCAGGAAAATGGCGCTGAGTGCTGAGGAGAATAAGCTCCGCCCCTTTTTCGGCGGGCTTTTCCCCGGTTTTTAAGAAACTGGCCTGGGTTAAAATACATACATATAGCCTTAATGGCTATATGTGATGTATTTATTTTGCCACTAAAGGTAATTATATTGCTGCCCAGGGCGCCCCCAGCAGCGCCCTGCACCCTCCGTGACTGAGTCAGTGAGCCGTGTGACAACAATGGCGCACAGCTGCCGTGCTGTGCGCTACCTTCAAGAAGACTGAGGAGTCTTCTGCCGCCTGCTTTCCGGACCTCCGTTCTGCCGTCTCTTCAGCGTCTGTAAGGGGGATCGGCGGCGCGGCTCCGGGACGAACCCCAGGCTGACCTGTGTTCCGACTCCCTCTGGAGCTAAGTGTCCAGTAGCCTAAGACTCCAATCCATCCTGCACGCAGGTGAGTTGGAAATCTCTCCCCTAAGTCCCTCGATGCAGTGATCCTGTTGCCAGCAGGAATCACTGAGATTGAAACCTAAAAAAAAACTTTTCTAAACAGCTCTTTAGGAGAGCCACCTAGATTGCACCCTCTCGGACGGGCACAAAAACCTAACTGAGGCTTGGAGGAGGGTCATAGGGGGAGGAGCCAGTACGCACCATGTGACCTAAAAGCTTTTTTAGATGTGCCCTGTCTCCTGCGGAGCCCGCTATTCCCCATGGTCCTGACGGAGTCCCAGCATCCACTAGGACGTTAGAGAAATAGCATTTAATTTTGTGGACGCAGGGAAGGTTAGTGAGGCTTTCTTATTGTCAGTGAAGTAAGCCTCATCAACCTGCTCAGGTTTTGTGTCAGCAATATTCAACACATCCCTAATAGCCTCTATCATCAACTGCACCCCTTTAGCAAGAGATGCGGCCCCCCTGAGCAGATCCCCATCACAGTCTGCTGTGTCAGAGTCGGTATCCGTGTCGTCTTGCATAATCTGAGAAAGAGCACGTATGTGGGAACCTACAGAGGGGGGTCCTGAGGTAACGGAACTGGACCAAACTGCCATAGAATTCTGTAAAACCTGAGTTGCAGATTCATCCTGTGCAACCCTAGTAAAAATCTGAGAAATCATAGATTTTATAGAGGACAACCATTCGGGCTCCCTTGCTGGTATCTGTGCTAAAACAGTGAAATCCTGAATACATGGAATGAGATCATCCTGAGAGGACATATCTTCAGCCGCATATGACACAGAGTCCCTGGACATAGCTAACTGGAGACCCCAAAAACTCCAAACACACAAGAGAGAGACAGTGTTTGGAGCCAACCCACACACAGCGCTGTTTAGATAAAGGACACCCCTTACCAGCTCCCACTGTGTACTGTAACAGGTTACACAGAACTAATTCACCGCCCCCCCCAACCCCCCCCCCCCCCCTTCTGCAACCCCCTGGTACCACACAGGATAGCTGGAGTTACTTGAAGGGACAGCTCTGTCAGCGTCTGTGTACAGGAACTGCAGGCAGGAAAATGGCGCTGAACATTGCTGGGTCAGCTCTGAGAAGCTCCGCCCCTTGAAGATGGTGCATCTTCCCGCACAAATTCCTTATACTGGCCTGAGGATTCCGCCGCAAGGCGGGGGATTCCATCCCCTGTTAGCGTCGGAGTACGGAGGATTGTGACGCTAGTCTGGGGATTCAGTCTCCGGTTAGAGTCTGACCAGTGTAGGGTATTAAAACGCTGGCTCAGGACGCCCCTCATAGCGCCAACACACTGTGCCGCTGAGCCTTCCCAGAGTGCAGCCGCACAAAGCTGCGCTCCTACCCTTGTGCCGCCATATCTTCTGATCTTCTGGCTCTGTAAGGGGGTTGCGACATACTGCCGGGGTGAGCGACCCCCTGTGGCGAGGAACGTTCGATCCCCTCAGGAGCTCAGTGTCCTGTCAGCGGAGATAGTGGCTCAGACCCTTCAGGGCGGACACTAGCCCCCCATTAATCCCTCAAAGCAGGGAGGCTGTTGCCAGCAGCCTCCCTGTGCCTAAACTCTAAATAAAATAATAAAACTAAAAGAACTCCTATAGAGCTCCCCTAGCTGAGACCAGCTCCTCCGGGCACATTTTCTAAACTACGTCTGGTAGGAGGGGCATAGAGGGAGGAGCCAGCCCTCACTCTCCAACTCTTAAAGTGCCAATGGCTCCTGGTGGACCCATCTATACCCTATGGTACTAATGTGGACCCCAGCATCCTCTAGGACATAATTGAACAAATGTATGCAAAATTTGTTACACAACAATATTACCTGAGGGATGAGCAAACTCTTTGCCACAAATGTCGCATGTGACAAGCATTCTCCTTTTCCCCTTGTTAGTGCGAGAAATTAGGTAGCCATGCACTTCCTCACGATGCTGGTCCAGCTCCTTTTTAGAAGCTTGAACCACATTGCAGTCTTTGCATTGTAGCGGATTTCTTTTTGCCATCCGGCAGCGCTTCATATGGACCTCCAGGCGGCAGCGGAACAGGAAAATCTTGTCACAAGATTTGCAGATGAAGTTCTTTTTTGATCCCTTCTCTTGCGTTAGCTCAGCCCTCTCCTTTTCAGAATCCACCTCTTCATTTTCATCATCTTTTGCGTCATCGTCTTCCTCATTCCTGTCACCGACATCATCGATAAATTCCATCTGGCAGTCACTGTTTACAGCCCACTTATTAGAACTCTGAAAATTGCACTTTCCATCCACTACTAAACCTAACCAAAAAAAAAAAAAAAAAAAAGATGAAATTTAAAGAGCAAACACATTTTATATGAATACAGACTATAAATGAAATATACCTGGCAAAATCTGTCCACCATGCCATCTTTCACTCCCCTCTAAGCAAGTTGCCATGTTAGGTGGGACACACATTGCCCCCAAACCAGGCAGGTAGTGACTAACCACCAAGCGGCTAGGAAAGAACTTTTAATGGTATATTTTTATTTGGAAACCGTTCTACATATACCCATAAATACATGTATTAATTTAAAGTGGGGCACTATTTTCGTAATGATTACCCTAGTACCCACAGGGGCACTAGGAAGGGCCTAACACTATTTAGCACTAGATAGGAGTGGCTGTAATCCTTAAAATGAATAATTAATTTGCACAGCGCTCCCAATAATTTTGGTTAGTAGTTCCAGATATAGAGGAAATAAAGCAGTGTCTGCAGTGTCCAATCCACAAAGAGCGGGCTGATCAAAAAAAAAAAAAAAAAAAAAAAACAACCACCCAAAAACAATACTGCCAGCTGAAAGGTTATCCACTGTGAAGACTAGGAGTCATCGGTCATTAACTTATTTAGGTTGTTGCAATCGGCACGGCAGCACCAGGACTTGGTGGAAAGGCATGCACCAGCTGCGAGCAGTGTCTAGGTTAATGGATAACAGGAGTACCCACAGGATCTTATAAGGGGGAAGGGGGGTAGACTGCTAACAATAAAGGGAGTTACCAGGATAATAAAGACTCAAAAATCTTACAAATGGGAAGCAGCAGCCGTGAAACAGTTCTAAACCCAATAAAGGATACAGGATTTTTATTAAACAATATTAACATGTAAAATCAGGCGGCGGAGTGCAGGTAAATTCTTCTTTAGTTAATTGTATAAAGGATTATCAGTCTGTTCTGTTTGTAAGTAAAAATAATAATTTACTCACCGGTAATTCTATTTCTCGTAGTCCGTAGTGGATGCTGGGAACTCCGTAAGGACCATGGGGAATAGACGGGCTCCGAAGGAGACTTGGCACTCTAAAAGAAAGATTAGGTACTATCTGGTGTGTACTGGCTCCTCCCTCTATGCCCCTCCTCCAGTCCTCAGTTAAGGAAACTGTGCCCGGAAGAGCTGACATTACAAGGAAAGGATTTGGAATCCAGGGTAAGACTCATACCAGCCACACCAATCACACCGTACAACTCGTGATAACCATACCCAGTCAACAGTATGAACAAAAAACTGAGCCTCATTCAAAGATGGCTCATAACAATAACCCTTAAGTTAAGCAATAACTATATACAGGTATTGCAGAGAGTCCGCACTTGGGACGGGCGCCCAGCATCCACTACGGACTACGAGAAAATAGGATTTTGGTACTTACCAGGTAAATCCTTTTCTTTGAATCCTTAGGGGGCACTGGAGTACTCTTGGGATATGGACGGCTTCCACCGGAAGAAGGCACTGAATAAATTAATTTTGAGACTACTCCTCCCCTCCATATCCTCGAGCACCTCAGTGTTTTTTACTGAGCCGAACAGGATCGATAGAGAGATTGACAAAAGGAGAATTACATATAACCTCACGGACAACAATAAAGTTGACACAAAACGTAACTGACAACTAAAACAGTTGACACCATAACTGATTAACATTTGTTAAATTTAAAACAGTCGTGAAAGTGTGTTACCATAAGAACCACTGAACTTACTCTAAAACAGGTAAACTGCTCTGGGTGGGCGTCCAGTGCCCCCTATGGATTCAAAGAAAAGGATTTACCTGGTAAGTACCAAAATCCTATTTTCTTTTTCATCCACTAGGGGTCACTGGAGTACTCTTGGGATGTACCAAAGTTTCCCCCGTGGGCGGGAGAGCTGTTTGGCACCTGTAACACCAGGCGGCCAAAGCTAGATGCTGGTGCCGCAAACGTATCAAACTTGTAAAAGCGCACAAACGTGTGCACTGAAGACCAAGTAGCCGCACGGCAAAGCTGTGTCGTAGAAGCCCCACGACTCGCTGCCCATGACGTTCCCACAGAACGTGTGGAATGAGCTGTTACTGATGTAGGTGGCTGTAACCTAGCATGAAGGTAAGCCTGACGTATGGTCAGTCTAATCCATCTGGATAAGGTCTGCTTAGAGGCTGGCCAACCCCTCTTGGCCGCATCATAGAGAACAAACAACGTATCCGTCTTACGAACTGTAGACGTTCGGGATACATAAACGCGTAATGCGCGAACCACATCCAACGTTCCGGAATTTTCTGTTAATACCGGAACTACTATTGGTTGATTGATGTGAAAAGACGACACTACCTTTGGTAGGAAAGCGGGATTCGTCCGAAGTTCCGCTCTGTCATCATGAAAAACTAAATACGGTGACTTGCACGACAAGGCACCCAGATCTGAAACACGCCTTGCCGAAGCTAAGGCTTAAAGAAAAATAGTTTTCCAAGTGAGAAATTTAATATCCACTTGTTGTAAGGGTTCAAAGTAAAAGGACTGTAAGAAATCTAAAACCAGATTCAAGTCCCATGGCGCTGTAGGTGGAATGAATGGAGGCTGTACCCTCAGTACACCCTGCAGAAACGTATGTACCGACGGCAACAAAGCCAATTTCCTTTGAAAGTAAATTGACAATGCCGATACCTGCACCTTTAGTGTGGATAGACGTAGTCCTCCATCTAACCCCATCTGTAAAAATAACAAAAAACGGGATAATTTAAAAGATGATGTCGGAAACCTCCGAGCTTCACACCAACCTATATAAGTACGCCAGATTCTGTAATAATGAGCTGCCGTAACCGGCTTCCTAGCTCGTATCATGGTTGGAATAACACTCAGGAATGCCCTCTCTTCTCAAGATGGCTTTTTCAACAGCCACCCCGTCAAACGCAGCCGCGCTAAATCGGGGTAAAGGAACGGACCCTGTTGTAACAGGTCCGGACGTAGTGGGAGTGGCCAAGGATCGTCTGCGAGTAGTCCGAGGAGATCCGAGAACCAAGTTCTCCGAGGCCAATGAGGCGCTATTAGTATGACTGTGACGGACCCTCTCTTGATCCGTTTTAGCAACAGCGGGAGCAGCGGAAACGGTGGAAACAGATACACGAGGCTGTACGGCCACGCGGCTGTGAGAGCATCCACCGCCACTGCCTTTGGATCTCTCGTTCTGGACACATATCGTGACACCTGATGATTGTGGCGGGATGCCATCAGATCCACCTGAGGGTAACCCCACCTCTGGATCAACATCTGAAACACTTCTGGATTTAATGCCCACTCTCCTGGATGAAAATCCCGACGACTGAGAAAATCTGCCTCCCAGTTGTCCACTCCCGGAATGAACACTGCCGACAATATCACCTGGTGATATTCGGCCCATCTGAGGATCCGAGCTACTTCCCGCATTGCCATGCGGCTTCTCGTTCCTCCCTGTTTGTTTATGTATGCGACCGCCGTCGCATTGTCTGACTGCACCTGAACAGTCTGAAAACGAAACATGTGCACTGCTTGTCTTAGCGCATTGTAAATCGCCCGGAGTTCCAGGACATTTATAGATAGCAATCTCTCGTGATCTGCCCAGAGGCCCTGGAGCCGATAACTCTGAACTACAGCTCCCCAACCTCTGAGACTCGCGTCTGTTGAAAGAATTATCCAATTCCCGACGCCGAACCGTCTCCCTGCAGATAGATTGTGTATCTTTAGCCACCAGAGAAGAGACACCCTGACCTGTGGCGACAATCTCACCCTGTGGTGAATCTGCAGATGTGAGCCCGACCACTGTGCTAGCACCTCCAGTTGAAACGGACGTGAGTGAAATCTTCCGAACTGAAGTGCTTCGAAAGCCGCCACCATTGTGCCTAAAAGGCGAATGCACAAATGTACTGAGACTGTGCGTGGCTTGAGCACTAATTGTACCAGATGACGAATGACCTGTACTTTTTGTTGTGGTAGGTAAATTTTTTGATTTACTGTATCGAAAATCATCCCTAGGAATTGAAGTCGTTGAGACGGAATTAGCTGTGATTTCTTGAAACTGACTATCCAACCGTGCTGAACTAGTACATTGTACGTTAGCAACGCATGCTGGAGAAGCATCTGTTGAGACGGAGCCTTGATGAGTAGATCGTCCAAATACGGAACAATTATTACTCCTAGGGACCTGAGATGAGCTATCATCACGGACATCACCTTGGTGAATACCCGAGGCGCTGATGAGAGGCCAAACGGCAGAGCCTGAAACTGGTAGTGGTCTCGCCTTATTGCAAACCTTAAGAAACTCTGATTAGGTGGCCAAATCGGAATGTGTAAGTACGCATCTTTGAGATCCAGCGCAATCATGAATTCCTGTGGCTCTAAACCTGCAATTACTGACCTGAGAGATTCCATCTTGAATCTGTAGTAAGTGACGTATTGATTGAGACCCTTTAGGTTCAATATTGGCCTGACTGAGCCATCTGGTTTTGGTACCACAAACAGACTGGAATAATAACCCTGCCCCTGTTCCTGCACAGGGACCGGAATCACGACTGCAGCATTCAGCAGAGACTGAATGGCCACCTGCAGAACTGCTTTCTTGTCGTCCGACACAGGCAGTCCTGTCGTGAAAAATCTCCCTGACGGAAGACAATCGAACTCTATTTTGTAACCCTCTAACACTAAATTGCGGATCCACCCATCTGTGGACGTCTGAAGCCACGCCCCCTGAAAGCTCTGAAGGCGTGCTCCCACAATTGGAGATCCGAGATGGGCTGGGAGCCCGTCATGCCACTGGCTTGTTAGTGGTCTTAGCGTCTTGACGACGTGCATTGGATTGTCGGGCACCACGTCCCCGACCTCTTCTACCAAGCGTGACCGCTCCTGTGCCCCGCCCACGAAAGGGCTGAGTTCTAAAGGATTTGAACGCCGGACCAAAATATTTCCGTTTAGGTACAGTTGTAGGCGATGGAAGAAACACAGACTTTCCTCCTGTAGCCTCAGAAATCCATCTGTCCAATTCGGGACCGAAAAGCTTCTCGCCATCGTAAGGCAATGCCTCTATACCTTTTTTAACCTCCGCCTCCGCTTGCCAAGAACGTAGCCAAAGTGCTCGTCGTGCTGTGACTAGCGATGAAGAAAGGCGAGAAGTAAGCTGACAGACGTCAGTAGAAGCTGTACATAGATATTCAGCAGCTTCCCAGATTTGATCCGCGAGAAGTATAAGATGGTCATCCTGTAGAGCCGACTTGAGCTCTTTTATCCATACCATTAATGCTTTAGTAACCCAAATGCCAACCAACCCAGGTCTCAGCAACACTCCTGCTGCTGTATACATGGACTTTAGCATAGATTCTATTTTACGATCTGCAGGGTCTTTAAGCGTAGTAGCAGTTGGTACTGGTATGGTTAACTTCCTTGTAAGTTTAGATACGGACGAATCCACCAATGGTGGGTTCTCCCATGTAGCTGTCATGGACTCTGGAAACGGGTAACTCGATTTAAATCTACGAGGTATAGAAAACCGTTTATCCGGATTCTTCCGTGTTTCCAGTAACATTTTATTAAGAGATTCCGAAACAGGAAAACACATCGGAGATCTCTGTCGTTTAGTAAAGACTACCTCATCGTTCGTCAGGGGCTCCTCAGTTTCCGTAAACTCCAGCGACTGACGCACTGCTCTGATGAGATTATCAATGCCTGGGCTGTCAAAATCGTCACTATCTGACTGTTGGTCTATTTCGCCCTCCTCATACTCATGTTCAGTGAGGTCTAGCATCGCAGAAACTGGCAAATTATTAGGAAAAGGAACCTTATCCTTTCCACCAAAGGTGGACCTTTGACCAGATTGAGACTCCTCTGGTAACTCAAACGGTCTCATTTTAAACTCAGATCTTGCCGCCTCCCTCTCTTCACGAGAGGCGGCCAACTCTGATTGCAAACCAACTAATACATTTGCAAGCATAGCCCATGGAGGGTCCGGAGACGAACCTGGCTTTAATTCTGGAATGGAAATCGTATTTGTAGCTGTATTAATAACACATACTGTACATGTGGTGGATCCATCAGGCAACACACTTTTACAGACATGACAGGAAAATTGTTTCTTAGATTTTGCTGGTGTCTTACTCATTATGAAGACAGACAATACAAACTACACACAGACAGTTTGCACGACTCAGTAATAACACTAAGGTTCTTTGTATATTATCAGGCAAGTGCAGTGCACGCCAGCAAAAAGAAAACTGATCCCCAAATTCCCCTAATACCCCTCTTAAGTAGAGATGTAATATAGGAATCCTGGAACAGACAGGAGAAACATTAAGTATGTTAATACCAAATTTTCCTTTAAAGCTTAATACTGCTAATGTGTCTCCCCCCCACCCCCACGACCCCGTGTACAGCAGCGGGTCGGAGGCACCGTGGGACACACCGCATAGAGCCGTGTGAGCGGCCTATACCTGCGTAGCCAAGGCAGCGGGGAACTCATCGGCTGCAGCGGGGAACTCATCGGCTGCAGCGGCGCTGGGAGCGGCGGTCAGCGGGAGCAGAGAGCGTACTGCATAGAGCCGTGGAGCGGCCTATGCACACGCGCTCCAGGTCCAGAACACACACAGCATAGAGCCGTGGAGCGGCCTATTCCTGTGTAGACAGGCAGCGGGGAACCATCGGCTGCTGCGGCGCTGGGAGCGGCGGTGAGCGGGAGCAGAGAGCGTACTGCATAGAGCCGTGGGGCGGCCTATGCATACACGCTCCGGGCCGTAGGATAACACACAGCATGGAGCCGTAGAGCGGCCTATACCTGTGTAGCCAGGCAGCGGGGAACTCATCGGCTGCTGCGGCGCTGGGAGCGGCGGTCAGCGGGAGCAGAGCGTACTGCATAGAGCTGTGGGGCGGCCTATGCACACGCGCTCCGGACCGCAGGATAACACACAGCATGGAGCCGTAGAGCGGCCTATACCTGTGTAGCCAGGCAGCGGGGAACCATCAGCTGCTGATGTGCTGGGAGCGGCGGTCCGCGGGAGCAGAGAGCGCACTGCATAGAGCCGTGAAGCGGCGTATGCACACGTGCTCCGGGCAGCGGCAATGTATCTAGGATGCGGCGCTGGTCCTCCATCTAACCCTAGCGTGATAATGCGCTCAGTCCCCAATACAATCACTCAACAGTGGGGCGGCAGCGTAAGCTGACCGCCCCTCTCAACATACCTGGACAGTAACAAGGTCTATGACGGGGCTTTTCATTCAAGCTCCGTCCAGCTTCTTGCAGGCAGCCAGCACGTGGTGTGAGGGAGCTCTTTACAGAGAGGTCCGACACTCACAGCTGCTCTCAGCAGCTTCCACTATCCCTGACCCACGCCTCTCAGAAGGGGGGAAAGGATGTGGCAATCATTTAAGAAAAAAAGAAAAAAATAAACTTAGAAAAAAATTCCAAGACTTGTGGACGAACTCCACTATGCCTTCTAACTGTGTCGAGCACAGAAAAAACACTGAGGTGCTCGAGGATATGGAGGGGAGGAGTAGTCTCAAAATTAATTTATTCAGTGCCTTCTTCCGGTGGAAGCCGTCCATATCCCAAGAGTACTCCAGTGACCCCTAGTGGATGAAAAAGAAATAGAATTACCGGTGAGTAAATTCTTATTTTCTCTAACGTCCTAGTGGATGCTGGGAACTCCGTAAGGACCATGGGGATTATACCAAAGCTCCCAAACGGGCGGGAGAGTGCGGATGACTCAGCAGCACCGAATGAGCAAACTCAAGGTCCTCCTCAGCCAGGGTATCAAACTTGTAGAATTTTGCAAATGTGTTTGAACCCGACCAAGTAGCAGCTCGGCAAAGCTGTAAAGCCGAGACCCCTCGGGCAGCCGCCCAAGAAGAGCCCACCTTCCTGGTGGAATGGGCTTTTACCGATTTAGGATGCGGCAGTCCAGCCGCAGAATGTGCCAGCTGAATCGTACTACAGATCCAGCGAGCAATAGTCTGCTTTGAAGCAGGAGCACCCAGCTTGTTGGGAGCATGAAGGATAAATAGCGAGTCAGTTTTTCTGACTCTAGCCGTCCTGGAAACTTAAATTTTCAGGGCCCGGACTACGTCCAGCAACTTGGAGTCCTCCAAGTCCCAAGTAGCCGCAGGCACCACAATAGGTTGGTTCAGATGAAACGCTGATACCACCTTTGGGAGAAAGTGGGGACGAGTCCTCAATTCCGCCCTGTCCATATGGAAAATCAGATATGGGCTTTTACATGACAAAGCCGCCAACTCTGACACACGCCTAGCCGAAGCCAAGGCCAAGGCCAACAGCATGACCACCTTCCACGTGAGATACTGTAGCTCCACGGTCTTAAGTGGCTCATACCAGTGTGATTTCAGGAAATCCAACAAAAAACGTTAAGATCCCAAGGTGCCACTGGAGGCACAAAAGGGGGCTGAATATGCAGCACTCCCTTAACAAACGTCTGAACTTCAGGCAGTGAAGCCAGTTCTTTCTGAAAGAAAATAGATAGGGCCGAAATCTGGACCTTTATGGACCCCAATTTTAGGCCCATAGTCACCCCTGACTGTAGGAAGTGCAGAAATCGACCCAGCTGGAATTCCTCTGTTGGGGCCTTCCTGGCCTCACACCAAGCAACATATTTTCGCCATATGCGGTGATGTTTTGCCGTCACATCCTTCCTAGCTTTTATCAGCGTAGGAATGACTTCATCTGGAATGCCCTTTTCCGTTCAGATCCGGCGTTCAACCGCCATGCCGTCAAACACAGCCGCGGTAAGTCTTGGAACAGACAGGGCCCCTGCTGTAGCAGGTCCTGTCGGAGAGGCAGAGGCCATGGGTCCTCTGAGATCATTTCTTGTAGTTCTGGGTACCAAGTTCTTCTTGGCCTATCCGGAACGATGAGTATAGTTCTTACTCCTCTCTTTCTTATTATCCTCAGTACCTTGGGTATGAGAGGAAGAGGAGGGAACACATAAACCGACTGGTACACCCACAGTGTCACTAGTGTGTCCACAGCTATCGCCTGAGGGTCCCTTGACCTGGCGCAATATCTTTTTAGCTTTTTGTTGAGGCGGGACGCCATCATGTCCACCTGTGGCCGTTCCCAACGATTTACAATCAGTGTGAAGACTTCTGGATGAAGTCCCCACTCTCCCGGGTGGAGGTCGTGCCTGCTGAGGAAGTCTGCTTCCCAGTTGTCCACTCCCGGAATGAAGACTGCCGACAGTGCTAGCACGTGATTCTCCGCCCATCGAAGAATCTTTGTGGCTTCTGCCATCGCCATCCTGCTTCTTGTGCCGCCCTGGCGGTTTACATGGGCGACCGCCGTGATGTTGTCTGACTGAATCAGCACCGGTTGGTTTTGAAGCAGGTGCTCTGCTTGACTCAGGGCGTTGTAAATGGCCCTTTGTTCCAGTATATTTATGTGTAGGGAAGTCTCCTGACTTGACCACTGTCCTTGGAAGTTCCTTCCCTGAGTGACTGCCCCCCATCCTCGGAGGCTTGCATCCGTGGTCACCAGGACCCAGTCCTGTATGCCGAATCTGCGGCCCTCGAGAAGATTAGCACTCTGCAGCCACCACAGCAGAGACCCCCTGGCCCTCGGGGACAGGGTGATCAACCGATGCATCTGAAGATGCGATCCGGACCATTTGTCTAACAGATCCCACTGAAAGATCCTTGCATGGAATCTACCGAAGGGAATTGCTTCGTAAGAAGCCACCATCTTTCCCAGGACCCGCGTGCACTGATGCACAGACACCTGTTTTGGTTTCAGGAGGTCCCTGACCAGAGATGACAATTCCTGGGCCTTCTCCCCGGGGAGAAACACCTTCTTCTGTTCTGTGTCCAGAATCATGCCCAAGAACAGCAGACGCGTCGCAGGAATCAGCTGCGACTTCGGGATATTCAGAATCCAGCCGTGCTGTTGCAACACTTCCCGAGATAGTGCTACGCTGACTAACAACCGCTCCTTGGACCTCGCCTTTATAAGGAGATCGTCAAAGTACGGGATAATTATAACTCCCTTCTTTCGTAGGAGTATCATCATTTCGGCCATTACCTTGGTAAATACCCTCGGTGCCGTGGACAGACCAAACGGCAACGTCTGGTATTGGTAATGACAGTCCTGTACCACAAACCTGAGGTACTCCTGGTGAGGTGGGTAAATGGGGACATGCAGGTAAGCATCCTTGATGTCCAGCGACACCATAAAATCCCCCTCTTCCAGGCTTGCAATAACCGCCCTGAGCGATTCCATTTTGAACTTGAACTTCCTTATATAAGTGTTCAAGGATTTCAAATTTAGAATGGGTCTCACCGAACCGTCTGGTTTCGGTACCACAAACATTGTGGAATAGTAACCCCGTCCCTGTTAAAGGAGGGGGACCTTGATTATCACCTGCTGGAGGTACAGCTTGTGAATAGCCGCCAGTACTATCTCCCTTTCCCTGGGAGCAGCCGGCAAGGCTGATTTGAGGTAACGGCGAGGGGGAGTCGCCTCGAACTCCAGCTTGTATCCCTGAGATACCACTTGTATAACCCAGAGATCCACCTGTGAGCGAACCCACTGGTCGCTGAAGTTCCGGAGACGCGCCCCCACCGCACCTGGCTCCACCTGTGGAGCCCCAGCGTCATGCGGTGGACTTAGTGGAAGCAGGGGAGGATTTTTGTTCCTGGGAACTGGCTGCCTGATGCAGCTTCTTTCCTCTACCCCTGCCTCTGGGCAGAAAGGATGCGCCTCTGATCCGCTTGCCTTTCTGAGGCCGAAAGGACTGTACTTGATAATACGGTGCTTTCTTAGGCTGTGAGGGAACCTGGAGGTAAAAAAGTCGACTTCCCAGCTGTTGCTGTGGATACGAGGTCCGAGAGACCATCCCCAAACAATTCCTCACCCTTATAAGGCAAAACCTCCATGTGCCTTTTAGAATCAGCATCCCCTGTCCACTGCCGAGTCCATAATACTCTCCTGGCAGAAATGGACATTGCATTAATTCTAGATGCCAGCAGGCAAATGTCCCTCTGTGCATCCCTCATATATAAGACAACGTCTTTTATATGCTCTATGGTTAGCAAAATAGTATCCCTGTCGAGGGAATCAATGTTGTCTGACAGGGTATCAGACCATGCTGCTGCAGCACTACACATCCATGCTGAAGCAAT
This sequence comes from Pseudophryne corroboree, assembly GCF_028390025.1. Classification (NCBI taxonomy): domain Eukaryota; kingdom Metazoa; phylum Chordata; class Amphibia; order Anura; family Myobatrachidae; genus Pseudophryne; species Pseudophryne corroboree. The sequence continues at coordinate 185,403,661 of NC_086453.1, read as the reverse complement.
TGCAGGTCTCAGTATAGTACCCGAGTGTGTATATACAGACTTCAGGATAGCCTCCTGCTTTCTATCTGCAGGTTCCTTTAGGGCGGCCGTATCCTGAGACGGCAGTGCCACCTTTTTTGATAAGCGTGTGAGCGCCTTGTCCACCCTAGGGGATGTTTCCCAACGTAGCCTATCCGTTGCCGGAAAAGGGTACGCCATCAGTAACCTCTTAGAAATCACTAGTTTCTTATCAGGGGAACACCACGCTTCTTCACACAATTCATTTAACTCATCAGATGGGGGAAAAGTCACTGGCAGCTTTTTCTCCCCAAACATAATACCCTTTTTGGTGGTAACCGGGTTAATGTCAGAAATGTGCAATACATTTTTCAATGCAGTAATCATGCATCGGATGGCCCTTGTGGACTGTACATTTGTCACATCCTCATCTACACTGGAGTCAGACTCCGTGTCGACATCTGTGTCTGCCATCTGAGCTAGCGGGCGTTTATGAGACCCTGATGGCCTCTGAGACGCCTGGGCAGGCGCGGGCTGAGATGCCGGCTGTCCCAAGGCTGCTGCGTCATCAAACCTTTTATGTAAGGAGTTGACACTGTCGGTTAATACCTTCCACATATCCATCCACTCCGGTGTCGGCCCCGTCGGGGGCGACACCACACTTATCTGCTCCTGCTCCGCCTCCCCGTAACCCTCGTCATCAAACATGTCGACACAGCCGTATCGACACACCGCACACACACAGGGAATGCTCTGACTGAGGACAGGACCCCACAAAAGTCCTTTGGGGAGACAGAGAGAGTATGCCAGCACACACCACAGCGCTATATAACAGGGATTTACACTAACAAAAAAGTGAATTTTTCCCAATAGCTGCTTATATCACATTTGCGCCTAAATTTATGTGCCCCCCCTCTCTTTTTACCCTTGTTGTAGTGTATACTGCAGGGGAGAGTATGGGGAGCGTCCTTCCAGCGGAGCTGTGAAGAGAAAATGCCCCCCCCCCCCAGCGCCCTCACCCACCAGTGACCGGAGTGTGTGGTGTGCTGTGGGAGCAATGGCGCACAGCTGCAGTGCTGTGCGCTACCTTAATGAAGACAGGAGTCTTCAGCCGCCATTTATCTTCGATTCTTCTGTCTTCTGGCTCTGCAAGGGGGACGGCGGCGCGGCTCCGGGAACGGACGATCGAGGTCGGGCCCTGTGTTCGAACCCTCTGGAGCTAATAGTGTCCAGTAGCCTTAGAAGCACAAGCTAGCTGCAAGCAGGTAGGTTTGCTTCTCTCCCCTCAGTCCCTCGAAGCAGTGAGTCTGTTGCCAGCAGATCTCACTGAAAATAAAAAACCTAACAAATACTTTCTTTCTAGCAAGCTCAGGAGAGCCCACTAGGAGCACCCAGCTCTGGCCGGGCACAGATTCTAACTGAGGTCTGGAGGAGGGGCATAGAGGGAGGAGCCAGTGCACACCAGATAGTACCTAATCTTTCTTTTAGAGTGCCCAGTCTCCTTCGGAGCCCGTCTATTCCCCCATGGTCCTTACGGAGTTCCCAGCATCCACTAGGACGTCAGAGAAAAGTCCCATTGGTTGGTTATGAATGAGTACCCGAATGACTCACCAGAACACTCTGATAATCTTTCTACAACTGACTAAAGGAAATTAATCTATACCTTGCACTTGTGGTGACCACAAAGACAGTCTGATTTATACAAATGTCCAGAGAGATATTTATTCCATGTAATACTAAATAATACATTTTACGTGTTATTAATATTGCACCCTTTCACGTGTGAAAGTCCTGTGACAGTATAATCCAGTGGTTCCCAAACTGGGTGCCACAAGGCACTCACAGGGGTCCAGGATCAATTTATTTATGGTCAATGTGATTGGCCACACATTTTATGATTGGCAGCCACCATCACTGATTTTGCGTAACAGAAGTGCAGCCCTGTTCACCACCACATAAGTGAACCTAAGGATGACATGTAAGCACAATTTACTTAATTGCCAATACTAAAGGGTGCAGTGATTCAAGAAAGTTTGGAAACCACTGCAATAAACAAATGTTGGGAGGTATCGCTACCAGTTTTACAGGACATCTGTGTCTGTACTGACAGAAATAAGCAACGCTCACTGTACTCTTTTTCTATTCCTAGTGGAGGGTTTCATATATCCTCCCCAGAACTGCTGCTGCGCACATGGTCAGGATTCCACCCATTTACAACTATATGTATATTACAGATATGTCACAATCCTGTGCACTGAATTCCTTGTCTTTTGCTAATAAAACCTGATATGCATTTTAGCACCATTAAAAACCTAACTGTAAACAGAATCATTCACGTAGACACCGCTCACAGAATAGCAGCACATCACTACCTTACGGAGATAAAGAAAGACATAAAATGGAAACTATTTGATTCAGTTTCACGGTTATCAAGTTAAATGTTAATTCATTAGAAAGAATTTAAATTAAACAGCCTATCCGGAACGCTTCGTCTTCTCCTACTTCGTATATGTTTAATTCTATTGTCTATTTTATTAGAACAGTGGCAATGTATACTACTTTTGTGTATATCAGAGCGTGACTGCATACCCAGGGGTGGTATATCTATTACATATGTACACAGACCAGACACTTTATGGGGGCGATTCAATGGTTATGGGTGCCCATTCATTATCGCACCCTTCAAGCCCAAGTACACTGGGTTTAGCCACGTAAAGCACCTAAATCAGTTTAACTTTCTAGTTATGGTACCCAAACACCTGAAGTGGCTGCAAGAAAAAGTGTGGTCTCCCACAGCAGTCACGCAGGAATGGAACAACAAGTGAATTGCTCCGTCTGGTGCCTCAAGGGAAACAATTGAATCACCCCTACAGTAGAGGTCTTTTTTTTTTTTTCTAAGTGCAGTTGTCACAAAAGATACCAGCCACTTTATACATTAATCGTTTTTCTTCCCTGTTTTTAAAACATCAAGACTGCGTTATCCTTATTTATATGATGTTGCATGTGGGTCAGTCTGAGTTGCATTTAAGGGCTTTGATTAGGAGGTCTCATGCCATCTGGGACAGATTTTAGTTTACAGTCTTTACAGTATAATGAATTACACAACTGTTTTTTCATTATTCCTTCCTGTTTTAGATATTACATAAAACTTTAATTTTGATGGACCAGAAATAGTCAGGTACGAACGTAATCTTTAAAAGCGAGGGGTCCCTGGGACCAACAGATTATTTTCACTCAGCGCAATCACTATAAACCTCACTGCTCCAGCATCCCCTAATGTATCACACATACAGATGGAGCCACGGTAGTCGTGGCTCAGTCTGTGACTGGGCGCGCCCATCGCCTAGAGCGTCCCTGTCCGCCCAGACAGACGCTCTGAATGGGAGAGTCTCTGTGCACTCCCGGCGTGAATAGGCGGATGGATCGCCTAATCACGCCATGAGTGCTCGTTTGCGATGGAGCCGCCTCAGATAAGCGCGGCTCCATCTGTACACTGAAGTGCCAAAAGTCATGGGATAGCAGTATGTAAAGGTAATGATAGGAGGCACCACCGTACTGTGACTTCTTGGAAATGTTCAGACCTGCATCAGTCGTAATCTAACATCTTGTGAGTCACTCTGAACACCAGCTTGGCTGCTCATTACAAGGCGACGTGAATTATCGAAGTTCAAACAAGGCATGATAGTAGGTGCCTGACAGATGGGACATTCAACGTTCCTCGATCTATGGTGTACGGTCTACGGTGTACTGTGTGTACCAGGAATAACACCGTGGACAGAACAGTGGCCGACCGCAGATGCTTAACAATCATGACCTGTGGGGTCTGTGGTAATAGATAAGAAACACTGGATCAAATCACATCCACATTCAATGCAGGAGGTACAAGACGAATGTCCAGCAGGGCAATGCATCATTCTTTAGCCTCCATGGAATATAGGAGCAGAAGACCCACCAGAAAGCCCCTGTTAACACTACAATACTGGACAGAGCACTTCACTTAGGCTCGTGATGTCACTAATTATACCCTGGCGGGATGGCTATATGTGGCGTGATCTGATAAGTCATGGTTCCAATTGTCAAGCTGATGGTAGGTTTCGGGTGTGGTGCAGACTCCACGAGGCCATGGACCCCAGTTGTCAACAAGGCAATGCGTAGGCTGGTGTGATTCCATAATGGTGTGAGGTGTGTTAACGTGGCATGGGTGGGGTCCAGTGGTCAATGATCAGTAACCGCTACATTGCATTGCTTGATGAATATTTGCTGCACTTCATGGATTTCATTTACCCCCCATAACAATGGAATATTCCAGCAGGATAATGACAAATGGTGTGACAACTTTTTTTCACGACATGAACCCAATCAAGCATTTATGGGACGTGGTGGAGTGGTCCATTCACATACAAGATCCTGCACCTACAAATATCAGGAACCTATCTGGATGACATGCATCTCTCCAGAAGCCTTCTAGTCACTTGTGGAATCGATGCCAGGTGAGATGCTGCACTTTGCCAGACTAGAGAGGGATCTAAACGATACTAGGCACCTGTCCTATGGTTCTTCAGTGTATATATAATTTTGAAGTAAAAATGGTCAAACAAACAATAATACAAAAGATTAAGGAATTTATTTATTAAGCATCGGTATGTAAGAAGTGGTGCTTCTTATCGTGTTTATGACAAATATTTAAAAGGGCAATGCATGTACTAACCATGTCTTTGTAGTAAAAGCATTGTTTACCAATACACATACAGGTTGAGTATCCCTTATCCAAAATGCTTGGGACCAGAAGTATTTTGGATATGGGATTTTTCCGTAGTTTGGAATAATTGCATACCATAATAAGATATCATGGTGATGGGACCTAAGTCTAAGCACAGAATGCATTTATATGTTTCATATACACCTTATACACACAGCCTGAAGGTTATTTTAGCCAATTTTTTTTTATAATTTTGTGCATTAAACAAAGTGTGTGTACATTCACACAATTCATTTATGTTCCATATACACCTTATACGCACAGCCAGAAGGTGGTTTAATACTATTTTTTTTTAAATCTGTTTATTATGATTTTCATGGGGTACAATGTAAGATAGAAACAAATAGCGATTATTTGATGAATAAAGCACAAAAACAACATTGGTGTGTACATCAATCAGTCAGGAATCAAATCTATAATATCGTCGGAGACGTGAAGTAGATGTGATTCACCAGTAAGAACACAATGCACTGGAGTTATATAACTATCAATGGTACGAAATTTTTTGTATATCTAGTACTCCAAGAATCAAACCTCAGGAAGTCATTCCCTGAAGTAGAGCAGAAACATTATATCAAACATGCGTCAATAAGAAAAGGGGAGATAGAAGAGTAGTAGAGAGAGAGCGGGGAGGGGGTAGGGAAACACATAAGGGTAAATAGGGAAGAAGGGTCAGGGCACTTTTTATCCATAAAGGCAATGAATGGTAGCAATTGATACATCAATATCAGGACGGAGAGCACTAGGCTTCAACCCTAGGGCTTATCCTAAGGTAGGGATAATGGTTTCATAACATACTCTTCCAATATCTTTCTACGAAGGAACCATTCAGTGTGCTCAAACACCTTAAATATTTGGGCCTGTGTGGTCTGATCCCGCGAGTCAATGTAAAGGCCCCACTTTTTGTAAATTTTTTTGACCCCTAGCTCTATATTCACTTGAGCCGATTTCCTGTCATAATATAAGATCTGCAATAATTTACTATGAACTTCTACCAATGTAGGGGAGGAAAACGATAACCAGTGGGATAGAATAATTTTCTTTGATACGGTTACTAAAATAGTGAGAAACTGAATAATTCGCTGTTTCCCAGGCCCTAAATCCCATTCCGAAAAATTTGCCCATAAACAAGAAAGGGGTGTTGCTGATACACGTATATTCAACAGTTGATTAATGTAGGCTAGTAATTTGTGCCAGAAACGTCGGATCAGACCACACTCCCAAAACATATGGTAGAAGGAAGCTATTCGAACATGACATTTGGGGCATTCCCCCGTTTCCGAGGGGTTAAATCGAGCATGTTGGGTTGGGGAGATATAGACTCTCTGTATAGTACGGAGGTGAACCTCTTGTAAGTAAGGTGCAGCCAGGGCTTTCAGGGTAGAAACGTAATGATCACTAAGTTGATGGTGACTAGTCAGGCTAGGTATATCCTTACACCATTGGGTAGATAGTTTATCCCATCTACACTCTGTTGTGCTAGAAGTCAGGATGGTATAAATCTGTCTAATACGTGTTGGGCCGGCCTTGTGAATATTAAGCGTAATTAACAATGGGTGAGAGGAAGGGGACGTGTCATGGGGTATGTTGCGCATACGGGTGATTGAGTCTAAATGTCGGGTTTGGAGGTACATGAAAAAATGAGAGTGGGGTAGGTCATATTTCTCTCGGAGTGATGAGAATGGATACATAGAGCCTCCCGGGTCAAACACTTTGGAAGAGTTAGACAGACCCTTCTCTTTCCAGAGCCGGTAATTGGAATTGAGAGATGGGGGAAAGGCGGGGTTACCCCATAGTGGAATACATGCGGACACCTCAGGGTTACATTTAAATTTCTTGTGTAGAGTGCGCCAGTTGTAGTAAATATCATGAAAAAGAGGGTTGTTAAGGATATGAGTCGGTATCAGGGAGGGTTTAGACAGAAGCAATGCTCCCGGGGAGTAGGGAGTAAATAAGGCCTCATCCAGAGCAGAGTCTGTGAAGAGTTCCCTGTCAAACAGCCAGTCAGCAGCACATCGGAACAAAGTCGCCATGGAGTAGGACATATAATCAGGAACTCCAAAGCTACCTGCGGCCTTAAGGGCCATCAATTTATCCAAAGCAATAAACGCTTTTTTCCCCTTCCACAGGAATTTTGACATAATCTTCCGTAAGTATTGGATGTCTTGAGTCGTGAAGCGAATCGGGAGCATCTGCATAAAGATAAAATAATTTCGGGAAGACTATGCTTTGTAAAACGGCTATCCTCCCCAACAGAGACAGAGGTAATAATTTCCAGCTATCTACCAACGAGGTGACACGCGTTAAGGCAGGAGTGTAGTTTTCCTCATATAGCCTGGAGAGATTCGCTGGGATTTGAATCCCCAGGTAGGTAAGCTTTGTGTGGGCAATTTTAAAAGAAAGGGATGGGAGGAGTTTGGAAATGTTATGGGCAGAAGGACCCAGGGGTAGAAGCTACGACTTGGCCACATTAATTTTATATCCTGCCCTAATTCCGAATGCTTGTATTAATCCAAGGATCTCCGGGATGGAGGTCGACGGATCAGAAACGAATAATAGCATGTCATCGGCAAAAAGAGCAAGACGGAGGTCAATTTTAATTCCCGTAAAAACTCTCGATTGGCGTAAGGCTATCGCTAAGGGCTCCAGTGCTATTGCAAATAGTAGGGGCGATAAGGGGCAGCCCTGTCTAGTACCGCGTTGAATCTCAAATGATGAGGACAGTACCCCATTACAGGAAATTTGAGTTTGTGGAGCAGTGTAAAGAAGTTTTAGAAGATTCACAAAGTCGGCAGGAAAACCAAAGTGTAGAAGAGTAGAGAAAAGATGGTCCCAATCTACAAGGTCAAACGCCTTCTCAGCGCCAAGGGAGAGAATAACTGGGGGAGGTGAAAGGGGGGAGAAAGAAGGAGAAGAATAGGAAGTAGCATAAATGGCAGTTAAAACTCTTCGTACATTGATCTCCGAGTGTCTACCCCAGATGAATCCAGTTTGATCCTTGTGTATAATTTGGGGGGAGTAATAATTTAATTCGGTTTGCCAATATTTTAGCGAGTAGCTTATTATCAAGGTTTAACAACGAGATCGGGCGGTACGATCCTGGTTGGGACAGATCTCTACCCGGTTTGGGAAGGACTTTAAGGACAGCAGTATTAAAATGTCTGGGAAGAGTGTCAGAAGACAAAATCGCATTTAGGACAGACACCAGGGTGTCTCCCATTCGGGGTAGAAAATTTTTATAAAAATCGGCACTAAAGCCATCAGGGCCCAGTGCTTTGTCCCTGCCAAATTGGCCAATGACACTCTGGACTTCTTCCAATGAAATAGGATTGAGTAATGATTGTACCATGGAGGGTTGAAGTTGAGGGATAGGAAGATTGTCCCAAAACTCATTGGGCCATGGAGGAGGGGTGAGTTCCGTTGAAGGGGAGGGGCGTGGGGTTGAGCAGTATAAATCTTCATAAAAAGATTTCATTATCTCAGAGATTTCCTGGTTGTTTGTAGTTAATATGCCAGTGGAGGTGCGTAAGGGATGAGTAACCATGGGAGGGCGGGAACCAGTGAGAAGAGTCGTTAACAATTTTCCAGTTCTATTGCCAAACTTATAAAACCTGTGATTCACCGAAAAAGAGAACCTGTTGCCCATGGAAGACATGAATTCATCGAAATGTGTTTTGGCCTCCATATATAGAAGACGGTTGTGTGGAGTAGGAGAGGATTTGTATTGCTGATAGGCTGTCGACAGGGGCCTCTGAAACTCCAGATACTTAGGAGGCATATTTCTTGTTAGTGGCGGAAACGTAGGATATTATATCACCTCGGAGGACCGACTTTGCGGTCATCCAGAATAATATGGGATCCTGGGGTGAATTGTTGGTTTTATAGGATTCCCAAGAAGATTCCAGTCTTTGTTGAAATTTCAGGGAGTTGGCGAGATATGAAGGGAATCTCCACAATTTAGGACAGGCATGTCCAACCTGCGGCCCTCCAGCTGTTGTGAAACTACATATCCCAGCATGCCCTGACATTGTTTTGCTGTCAGAGAATACTAAAGCTGTGTCAGGGCATGCTGGGATGTGTAGTTTCTCAACAGCTGGAGGGCCGCAGGTTGGACATGCCTGATTTAGGAGATGAGAGAGCGGCTGGAAAGTGAAGGGTCGCAGTGACTAGAGCATGGTCCGACAGAGATATTGTCTCAATTTGAGAGTCAGATATATGTGGTAGAAGAGAATGGGATAATAAAATATAGTCTATCCTAGACAGTGTATGATGAGCCGCAGAGAGGCAGGTGTATTCTTTCTCTGTGGGGTGTAAGGCTCTCCAAATATCCACTACCTGCAGTCTTTCAGCTAGTAGGGGTACCCCAAATTTGGGCAAGGAGAGAGGTAATGTAGGCGAGTGTGATCTATCTAGGTAGGAGGAGGAGATAAGGTTGAAATCCCCGCAGAGAAACAAGGGGTCTGTGAGGAAGGGAGTCAGTTTGGCCAGTAAGGACTGAAAAACTTTCTTAGAATAGACGTTAGGTGCATATACATTACACATTGAATAAATTATACCATGAATCTTAGCAGATAGTATCACATAACGACCATCAGGGTCAGTAACAGTGGACAAGACTTCCGCCGGAATAGAACGTTTGATTAATATAACAACCCCTCTGGCTTTAGAAATGAAAGAGGTAAAACCCAATACCCGCCAGTTCAAAGCATTTCATTTTGCCGTCTCCTCTGGAGTCAGGTGTGTTTCCTGGAGGAATGCCAGGTCTGCCCGTTGTTTATTAAGATAAAGGAGTACTTTCCGTCTCTTTGCTGGGGAATTAAAACCCCCAACATTCCAGGATCCCACCGTCAGGTCAGCCATATGTCAGAGGAAAAGGCAAAACAGATGCATTCTTTACCCACCTTCACAAGGAACAGCGACATAATCACATCCTGATGGATGGGGGGTGGGAGAGTGGGGGGTGGTAAGAGACAAAACAAGAGAAGAAAAAGAGAGATAGGAGGCAATCGTGAATAACAGGCCGTACAATCGTAGAAGTATTATTTTAACAATCACCAATACACCAATGGCCAGTGACCTCCGGTCAGCAAGCATGAGCGAGCACCAGTGATGGTGTATCCGCACCCGAGTGTACAGTGACGGGCACTAGCAGGAAAGGAGGATCCCCTCCCCACCGCCACAATTCAATTATCTATACCCACCCAGCATCCCACAAAAAAAATAAGAATTTACTTACCGATAATTCTATTTCTCGTAGTCCGTAGTGGATGCTGGGAACTCCGTAAGGACCATGGGGAATAGCGGCTCCGCAGGAGACTGGGCACAAAAGTAAAAGCTTTCTGACTAGCTGGTGTGCACTGGCTCCTCCCCCTATGACCCTCCTCCAAGCCTCAGTTAGGATACTGTGCCCGGACGAGCGTACATAATAAGGAAGGATCTTGAATCCCGGGTAAGACTCATACCAGCCACACCAATCACACCGTACAACTTGTGATCTGAACCCAGTTAACAGTATGATAAACGTAGGAGCCTCTGAAAAGATGGCTCACAACAATAAACAACCCGATTTTTGTAACAATAACTATATACAAGTATTGCAGACAATCCGCACTTGGGATGGGCGCCCAGCATCCACTACGGACTACGAGAAATAGAATTATCGGTAAGTAAATTCTTATTTTCTCTGACGTCCTAGTGGATGCTGGGAACTCCGTAAGGACCATGGGGATTATACCAAAGCTCCCAAACGGGCGGGAGAGTGCGGATGACTCTGCAGCACCGAATGAGAGAACTCCAGGTCCTCCTCAGCCAGGGTATCAAATTTGTAAAATTTAGCAAACGTGTTTGCCCCTGACCAAGTAGCTGCTCAGCAAAGTTGTAAAGCCGAGACCCCTCGGGCAGCCGCCCAAGATGAGCCCACTTTCCTTGTGGAATGGGCTTTTACAGATTTTGGCTGTGGCAGGCCTGCCACAGAATGTGCAAGCTGAATTGTACTACAAATCCAACGAGCAATCGTCTGCTTAGAAGCAGGAGCACCCAGCTTGTTGGGTGTATACAGGATAAACAGCGAGTCAGATTTTCTGACTCCAGCCGTCCTGGAAACATATTTTCAGGGCCCTGACTACGTCCAGCAACTTGGAGTCCTCCAAGTCCCTAGTAGCCGCAGGCACCACAATAGGCTGGTTCATGTGAAACGCTGAAACCACCTTAGGGAGAAATTGAGGGCGAGTCCTCAGTTCTGCCCTGTCTGAATGAAAAATGAGGTAAGGGCTTTTATATGACAATGCCGCCAATTCTGAGACACGCCTGGCTGAAGCCAGGGCTAACAGCATGACCACTTTCCATGTGAGCTATTTCAATTCCACAGTGGTGAGTGGTTCAAACCAATGTGATTTTAGGAGACTCAACACTACATTGAGATCCCAAGGTGCCACTGGAGGCACAAAAGGAGGCTGTATATGCAGTACCCCTTTGACAAACGTCTGAACTTCAGGCACTGAAGCCAGTTCTTTTTGGAAGAAGATCGACAGGGCCGAAATTTGAACCTTAATGGACCCTAATTTTAGGCCCATAGATAGTCCTGTTTGCAGGAAATGCAGGAAACGACCCAGTTGAAATTCCTCTGTAGGGGCCTTCTTGGCCTCACACCACGCAACATATTTTCACCAAATGCGGTGATAATGTTTTGCGGTTACATCCTTCCTGGCCTTGACCAGGGTAGGGATGACTTCATCTGGAATGCCTGTTTCCTTCAGGATCCGGCGTTCAACCTCCATGCCGTCAAACGCAGCCGCGGTAAGTCTTGGAACAGACAAGGTCCCTGCTGGAGCAGGTCCTTCCTTAGAGGTAGAGGCCACGGGTCCTCTGTGAGCATCTCTTGAAGTTCCGGGTACCAAGTCCTTCTTGGCCAATCCGGAGCCACGAGTATAGTTCTTACTCCTCTCCGTCTTATAATTCTCAATACCTTGGAACACATACACTGACTGGTACACCCACGGTGTTACCAGAGCGTCCACAGCTATTGCCTGAGGGTCCCTTGACCTGGCGCAATACCTGTCTAGTTTTTTGTTGAGGCGGGACGCCATCATGTCCACCTTTGGTTTTTCCCAACGGTTTACAATCATGTGGAAGACTTCTGGATGAAGTCCCCACTCTCCCGGGTGGAGGTCGTGTCTGCTGAGGAAGTCTGCTTCCCAGTTGTCCACTCCCGGAATGAACACTGCTGACAGTGCTATCACATGATTTTCCGCCCAGCGAAGAATCCTTGCAGCTTCTGCCATTGCCCTCCTGCTTCTTGTGCCGCCCTGTCTGTTTACGTGGGCGACTGCCGTGATGTTGTCCGATTGGATCAATACCGACTGACCCTGAAGCAGAGGCCTTGCTTGGCTTAGGGCATTGTAAATTGCCCTTAGTTCCAGGATATTTATGTGAAGAGACGTTTCCATGCTTGACCACAAGCCCTGGAAATTTCTTCCCTGTGTGACTGCTCCCCAGCCTCTCAGGCTGGCATCCGTGGTCACCAGAATCCAGTCCTGAATGCCGAATCTGCGGCCCTCTAGAAGATGAGCACTCTGCAACCACCACAGGAGAGACACCCTTGTCCTTGGAGATAGGGTTATCCGCTGATGCATCTGAAGATGCGATCCGGACCATTTGTCCAGCAGATCCCACTGAAAAGTTCTTGCATGGAATCTTCCGAATGGAATCGCTTCGTAAGAAGCCACCATCTTTCCCAGGACCCTTGTGCATTGATGCACTGACACTTGTCCTGGTTTCAGGAGGTTCCTGACTAGCTCGGATAACTCCCTGGCCTTCTCCTCCGGGAGAAACACCTTTTTCTGGACTGTGTCCAGAATCATCCCTATGAACAGTAGACGTGTTGTTGGAATCAGCTGCGATTTTGGAATATTTAGAATCCACCCGTGCTGACGTAGCACCACCTGAGATAGTGCTACTCCGACCTCTAACTGTTCCCTGGATCTTGCCCTTATCAGGAGATCGTCCAAGTAAGGGATAATTAAGACGCCTTTTCTTCGAAGAAGAATCATCATTTCGGCCATTACCTTGGTAAAGACCCGTGGTGCCGTGGACAATCCAAACGGCAGCGTCTGAAACTGATAATGACAGTTCTGTACCACAAACCTGAGGTACCCTTGGTGAGAAGGGTAGATTGGGACATGGAGATAAGCATCTTTGATGTCCAGAGACACCATATAGTCCCCTTCTTCCAGGTTCGCTATCACTGCTCTGAGTGATTCCATCTTGAATTTGAACCTTTTTATGTAAGTGTTCAATGATTTCAGATTTAAAATCGGTCTCACCGAGCCGTCCGGCTTCGGTACCACAAACAGCGTGGAATAATACCCCTTTCCCTGTTGTAGGAGGGGTACCTTGATTATCACCTGCTGGGAATACAGCTTGTGAATAGCTTCCAATACTGCCTCCCTGTCGGAGGGAGACGTTGGTAGAGCAGACTTCAGGAACCAGGCGAGGGGGAGACGTCTCGAATTCCAATTTGTACCCCTGTGATACTACCTGCAGGATCCAGGGGTCCACTTGCGAGTGAGCCCACTGCGCGTTGAAATTTTTGAGACGGGCCCCCACCGTGCCTGAGTCCGCTTGTAAAGCCCCAGCGTCATGCTGAAGACTTGGCAGAAGCGGGGGAGGGCTTCTGATCCTGGGAAGAGGCTGCCTGCTGCAGTCTTTTTCCCCTTCCTCTGCCCCGGGGCAGAAATGAGTGGCCTTTTGCCCGCTTGCCCTTATGGGGACGAAAGGACTGAGTTTGAAAAGACGGTGTCTTTTTCTGCTGAGAGGTGACCTGGGGTAAAAAGGTGGATTTCCCAGCCGTCGCCGTGGCCACCAGGTCTGACAGACCGACCCCAAATAACTCCTCCCCTTTATACGGCAAAACTTCCATATGCCGATTGGAATCCGCATCACCTGACCACAGTCGTGTCCATAAACTCCAACGCGCCCTAACCTCTGGCGGGAAAGGGTATAATGCCAATAATTTCTTAGAAATCAGCAGTTTTTTATCGGGGGAAACCCACGCTTTGTCACACACCTCATTTAATTCATCTGATTCCGGAAATACTATGGGTAGTTTTTTCACACCCCACATAATACCCCTTTTTGTGGTACTTGTAGTATCAGAAATGTTCAAAGCCTCCTTCATTGCCGTGATCATGTAACGTGTGGCCCTACTGGACATTACGTTTGTCTCGTCACCGTCGACACTGGAGTCAGTATCCGTGTCTGGGTCTGTGTCGACCATCTGAGGTAACGGGCGCTTTAGAGCCCCTGACGGTGTTTGAGACGCCTGGACAGGCACTAACTGATTTGCCGGCTGTCTCATGTCGTCAACAGTTTTTTGCAAAGTGCTGACACTGTCACGTAATTCCTTCCATACTACCATCCAGTCAGGTGTCGACTCCCTAGGGGGTGACATCACTAACACAGGCAATTGCTCCGCCTCCACATCATTTTCCTCCTCATACATGTCGACACAATCGTACCGACACACAGCACACACACAGGGAATGCTCTGATAGAGGACAGGACCCCACGAGCTCTTTGGGGAGACAGAGGGAGAGTTTGCCAGCACACACCAGAGCGCTATATATATGCAGGGATAACCTTATATAAGTGTTTCTCCCTTCTATAGCTGCTGTATATGTATTTTCTGCCAATTAGTGCCCCCCCTCTCTTGTTTTACCCTGATTCTGTAGCAGGACTGCAGGGGAGAGTCAGGGAGCCGTCCTTCCAGCGGAGCTGTGAGGGAAAATGGCGCTTGTGTGCTGAGGAGATAGGCCCCGCCCCCTTTTCGGCTGCCTTTTCTCCCGCTTTTTTTAGGAAAACTGGCAGGGGTTAAATGCATCCATATAGCCCAGGAGCTATATGTGATGCATTTCTTTAGCCATATAAGGTTTAAAACATGTTTTATTGCGTCTCAGGGCGCTCCCCCCCAGCGCCCTGCACCCTCCGTGACCGGAGTGTGAAGTGCGCTGAGAGCAATGGCGCACAGCTGCAGTGCCTACCTTATTGAAGACAGGAACGTCTTCTGCCGCCGATTTTTCCGGACCTCTTCGCTCTTCTGGCTCTGTAAGGGGGCCGGCGGCGCGGCTCCGGGACCCATCCAGGCTGAACCTGTGATCGTCCCTCTGGAGCTAATGTCCAGTAGCCAAGAAGCCCAATCCACTCTGCATGCAGGTGAGTTTGCTTCTTCTCCCCTTAGTCCCACGATGCAGTGAGCCTGTTGCCAGCAGGTCTCACTGAAAAAAAAAAAAAAAACCTATTTAAAACTTTTACTCTAAGCAGCTCTGGAGAGCTACCTAGCATGCACCCTTCTCGGCCGGGCACAAAAATCTAACTGAGGCTTGGAGGAGGGTCATAGGGGGAGGAGCCAGTGCACACCAGCTAGTCAGAAAGCTTTTACTTTTGTGCCCAGTCTCCTGCGGAGCCGCTATTCCCCATGGTCCTTACGGAGTTCCCAGCATCCACTAGGACGTCAGAGAAATATACAGGGTAACAGCGTACTCTTAAGAACAACAACTCATGAGCAGAATGCAGTGAACCGAGTACTGCAGAAAACCTATGGAAAAGATTACAAATAAGCAAATATAACCACGGAAGTCCATGATAGTGGGGGAGCCCCCAGCATGTGTAGGTAATATGGTAAACAATTATAGAATATATATTTTTTTTTCTTGTTTTGTTTATATGAAAACATATCGAAGATATAATGAAGCCGAATCAAATATAGAGCGGCAGCAGCCACAATGGTGCAAGAGAGCATTTGCAAAAAGAACCAGTACAGTTCACGTGGAGAATATGATGAAACCGCAGGGGAAAAACCTGTATATTATAGTCCAGCAGCCGCTGAGGGGAGGTCTGTAATATCTGCAGCGTCTTCTCTAGAGATATTGCGGAGGTAGGCCACTGCGTCTGCAGGCGACAGAAAGTCTTTGTGGGAGGTACCCTCATAAATGCGTAAGCATGCGGGGTAGAGTAAGCCAAACTTGCGACCCTCAGATACGAGTTGTGTGCAAATAGGTGAAAACGCTTTACGGGCCCGGGTCAATTCCACTGAATAGTCCTGGAATATGAAAAGCTTGTTACCCCTCCCATTGGATATCTTTCATTTTGCGGGATGCAGACCAGAATGCCATTTTATGAAGGTAGTTCAGACAGCGAAACAGTGTCACCCGTGGACGCGGTCTGGTGGGGGTGGGGACAGGGCCTACACGGTGAACCCTCTCGATAACTAGGTCGATGCAGTCTCGTTCTATGCCCAAAAGTGCAGGCAGGGTGACACGTACAAAATGAGCCAGCGCTGTGCCTTTAAGTGATTCCGGCAAACCCACCAATCTGATATTATTTCTTCTTGAGCGATTTTCTATATCATCTAGCTTATTCCATATTTGATCATTCTCTGTGGTAAGAGATTTCACTGAGTGATGAAGCCCCTCTATGTCATGTGTAGCTGCTTGCAGCTGGGATTCAGTGCGAGAGACTCTCTGCTGTAAGTGCTGCAGCTGTGTAGTGATATCTGTGACAGCCAGTGATAACAGAGGGGCCATGGTGGCTTTTATTGCTGCCACTACGTCTCCATACGTCACAGGGGCTTCAGGATCGCGGCATACCTGTGATCCTGTGATGTCTGCCCCCTCGGCCGCGACTTTCTTGAAGGCTGGAGAGGTGACTTCAGGGCCGGCGCCATGTTGGTTCCCGCGCGGCGCTTTTCCAGCCTCGTGTTTACGCCGGCGGGAGCCGCAGCCATGGGCGTCACATAGCGGTCCATGCTGACCGCGGGTCTTGCAGAGGGTATGCTGGGGAAAGTGGAGGCTGTAACAGCCTTTAAAAAAGTATATTGCGGTGGGCAGCGGGACGGAGCTCTTGCAGCGTGCGGCTCACTCCATGGGTCCCGGAACCGGAAGTCTAATACAATATTTTTAATAACTTTGTGTATTAAACAAAGTTGGTGTACATTGAACCATCAAAAAACAAAGTTTTCACTATCTCATTCTCACTCAAAAAAAGTCCGTATTTCGGAATATGTGGATATGGGATACTCAACCTGTACTATATGCACACACAAAGTTAAAATCAGAGAAAGCAAAAAATATATAGGAGAGACATGCTCCACTGACCCAGAGCAGAAACAGGGTGCTTAAAACTTCATTGTTTCCTGTCATTCAAAGCAAGCATGATGGGGATTCAGAATTAGAACAAATCTGCTGTCATTCCATAAGGGATGCGGTCAAGATCCCGATTTCGTACTGATCCCTTCCATAATAATTCTGCTGTTGTTCTCAGGACACCAATGGTTTTTGTATATAAGGCTGACATGGACATCATGTTGAAATGCTGACAAGGTCAGAATGCCAACAATGTGGTTTTAAGGTAAGTCTATTCCTAATTGCTAACCCTAAAGTCAACCTTTAGACAATATTGACATTTCAACATTCTGTCTAAGTTGACATTTCCAGATGTCGCCATTTATGATGTTGACATTTTAATCATAAAGGTCGACACTTTGGTGTCGACAACCTGCATACCCCCACCATTAACTATATAATTCAGTTTAAGAGATGCACTGTGTCCAGATTTTGCCCTTAAAAATGAAAACCCGATCTACTCCGTAATCAGCACACTTTCTGAAAAAATCCAAGTGATCACTAAATTGTCTACTTAAAGAAATAAAATAATCACTGCTTTTGAGTAAGATTTGCAAAATAAGATTTTGTACAAAAAGACAAATCGTTTTGCATCTCATGATTTACAGCAGTTATACAATTTCTTTAATAGTTTCATGTTGTAACAACCGTGTGGCCCGAGAGCTGTACTGAATGCCTCTCCCTTTACACCTCAGCTTGACTCTGTACAGTGTTGTAAGGAAGCCCCTCCTCCTCCACTACATAGCTCTTTGGTCTTCTCTATAAACCACCTCCTCCTTACTACTATACATAACACATACTCAACATAGCAAACTTCATCTACTCTGCATAAAGCACCCCCATTTCCTCAAAATTCCCATCTCATCTACTTACATAATGTACTCCTCCCCTAAACACCCCATCCCACCTTTTATACTGACTGACAGGCTGCTGGCGTAACGGGGTAGGAGGTGGCCGAAGCTGGCCACCAATTTTCTGGCTATGCCAGGGTCCCTGTTTTCTGACGAAGACTTCCTGAGAAGTACCACCTGTCATTCTGAATAAGCTGAGGCCGGCTCAGGCGGCTGAGGGCTGTGATCATCGTGACCGATGTGATGCTGCAGGAGGTGTCTTGTTACCTGCAGATGTCTCCTGCTGCATCCAAAGACACAGGCACAGTACACATTGCTGCTATCTCCGAATCAGGCCCTCTATTCGCGCTCTAAATAATGCGCCCCCTCAATCTCTTTGACGTACATACGCATCCCCTTTAATCTCCTCTAATTTACATAACATTCTACTCCCTCTCCCCTACATAACATGGACCCTTCCATCTTTTCTACATAATACGTCCCCTTCCATCACTTCTACATACCCACACCCTTCCCTCCCCTTTTACATAATGCATTCTATTTCCTTTTCACTAAATAAACATGTCTCCTTCCTTCTCTACTAAATACCCATCCCCTTTTCACAACTCAACGTAATGCGTCCTTTCATCTCTTCTACATAGCCATACCTCACCTCTACATAACGAGCCACCTTCTGTCTCCATTACATAACACATTCTAGTCCCTCGCCTCTACATAACATGCTTCATTGCCTCACCTCACCTCTGCATAAAGCATTATGGGGCAGATGTATTAACCTGCAGAAGGCATAAGGAAGTGATAAACCAGTGAAAGTGCAAGGTGATAAACACACCGGCCAATCAGCTCCAATATGCAAAATGACAGTTAGGAGCTGACTGGCTGGTGGGTTTATCACCTTGCGCTCATCACTGGTTTATCACTTCCTTATGCCTTCTCTAGGTTAATACATCTGCCCCTCTATTCCTTCGTCTTTACATACCACGTCCCCTTAGATCCCTTCTACATACCCATCCCCTTCCCCAACCTCTACATTATTTGTCCCATTCCCTCTCCTTTACATAAAGCATTCTAGGGCAGATGTATTAACCTGGAGAAGGCATAAGGAAGTGATAAATCAGTGATATGTGCAAGGTGATAAACACACCAGCCAATCAGTTCCCATATGTAAATTAACAGTTAGGAGCTGATTGGCTGGTGCCTTTATCACCTTCCACATATCACTGGTTTATCACTTCCTTATGCTTTCTCCAGGTTAATACATCTGCCCCTCTATTCCCTCTCCTCTAATGTAGCACTTCCCCTCCACCTTTTCTACATTACACATTTTATTCCCTCTCCTCTACATAAACCGTCCCCCTTCCATCCCTTCTACATATTGCATTCTATCATCCATCCTCAAAATAGCGTGTCCCCTTCTATCTCTTCTACAAACCCATCCATTTCACTCACCTCTACATAATTAATTCTATTCCCTCTCCTCTAAAAAACACATCCCTTTCTATCCCTTCTACATACTTAGACCCTTTCCTCACCTATAGATAATGCACCCCAATACCTCTTACAAAACACATTCTATTTCCTCCCCTCTCCATACCACATCCCCTTTCATCACTAATACATAGCCAACCACTTTCTTCTCCACTACATCCAGTCTGTCCCCACCTATGTACCAGTCTCTCCTAGCCCAGCCCCTCTCCCCCTCTGAACTATACTCCCCTCCATCTCCCCCTGTGTACTACATTCCCCTCTGGACCACAGTCCCCTCAGTCTCACCTGCGTACCACATTCTCCTTCATGTGCCTTGTAAAACAAACTCAATCACCTCTATATAACACCACCTCCTCTGCACAAACCTTCGAACACCACAATGCAGTAGTTTAGGTTAGGAGTACCACTAAAAATGACAGTTGCTTTACATGAAAAGGCCATCAGTGTTTACAATACAATATATATGCAAATGAATTCAGACCAAATACCATTAAAATCTTGGATTTCGGCGGTCCTTTAATACTAAACCAACTCCTTGGTTACCTTACTGTACGTAGGTTTATTGGTCTAACAAAATAACAGATTTAAAAAAAAAAAAAAAAAACTTACCAAGTTGTTCTAGCTCTTTATAGACTGGCTGTAAATCAGGGGCAGAGTCCTGAACACTACAGAGCAACTGGCAGAACTTCAGGACAGGGACTGTATGCTGCAGTGCAGCACTAAGGAGAGGCCTTGCAGGACAATCACTGTCTTCATTCTGCTGTGGAATGTTTAACAGCTGAAGGAAAAGTAAAGTTGTATTAGCTAGAACTTTCAAAACAACAAAAGGTGCACATTATAATTAGCACAACAAAAATCAGTTACATGAACTTTGCTTCATATTAAGGTGTGTTAGGCCTCTATAAGTAATGAAGTTGATCTGAAAACAGAATAAGGATGGCGCTAGCAGAACTCCAATTCAGTGAATGTAGTCATGTCCCGTACACAAAGTACACACATGCACTTTTCAGCCTCAGTTAACATGGCATTCAACTGAGTGGAGTCTTGTTAAACTTAGTCAAAAACACTTTCACTAGTAAGCAAGAAGACATTCATTAAATTGAGCACACGGACATCACATACCTGAAAAACTATTTCCTCTATCAGCGAGGCTGTGGAACACTGGACCATGTTTAGAGCATAAAGGGATAGGGGAGATGGGGTGTGCTCTGCACTAGCTGAACAATTATTATTATTGAATTACGTACAGAGAGCCCCGATTAATATCCGTCAATAAATCAATCACTAACTGTTGGATATACGGGGGTGCAACCAGAGACAATTGTATTGTACGAAGAGAGGAAAGAATGTCTCTTTGTTGGCGCACGAGATAATTTAAAATTTAACTTTTTATAGATCCATTAAGATTGTTCAAAACACGAAATTTAGACAATACAGTACCACAAATATTACATTGACTACCTACACTGGAGTGAAAAAAATAAGATTTTACTTACCGATCAATCTATTTCTCGTAGTCCGTAGTGGATGCTGGGACTCCGTCAGGACCATGGGGATTAGCGGCACCGCAGGAGACAGGGCACAAAAATAAAAGCTTTAGGACTAGGTGGTGTGCACTGGCTCCTCCCCCTATGACCCTCCTCCAAGCCTCAGTTAGGATACTGTGCCCGGACGAGCGTACACAATAAGGAAGGATTTTGAATCCCGGGTAAGACTCATACCAGCCACACCAATCACACCGTACAACCTGTGATCTGAACCCAGTTAACAGTATGACAAACGTAGGAGCCTCTGAACAGACGGCTCACAACAATAACAACCCGTTTTTTTTTTTTTTTGTAACAATAACTATGTACAAGTATTGCAGACAATCCGCACTTGGGATGGGCGCCCAGCATCCACTACGGACTACGAGAAATAGATTTATCGGTAAGTAAAATCTTATTTTCTCTGACGTCCTAGTGGATGCTGGGACTCCGTCAGGACCATGGGGATTATACCAAAGCTCCCAAACGGGCGGGAGAGTGCGGATGACTCTGCAGCACCGAATGAGAGAACTCCAGGTCCTCTTTAGCCAGGGTATCAAATTTGTAGAATTTTACAAACGTGTTCTCCCCCGACCACGTAGCTGCTCGGCAGAGTTGTAATGCCGAGACCCCTCGGGCAGCCGCCCAAGATGAGCCCACCTTCCTTGTGGAATGGGCCTTGATAGATTTAGGCTGTGGCAGGCCTGCCACAGAATGTGCAAGTTGAATTGTGCTACAAATCCAACGAGCAATCGTCTGCTTAGAAGCAGGAGCACCCAGCTTGTTGGGTGCATACAGTATAAACAGCGAGTCAGATTTTCTGACTCCAGCCGTCCTTGAAATATATATTTTCAATGCCCTGACAACGTCCAGCAACTTGGAATCCTCCAAATCGCTAGTAGCCGCAGGCACCACAATAGGCTGGTTCAGGTGAAACGCTGAAACCACCTTAGGCAGAAACTGAGGACGCGTCCGCAGTTCTGCCCTGTCCGAATGGAAAATCAGATATGGGCTTTTATACGATAAAGCCGCCAATTCTGACACTCTCCTGGCTGAAGCCAGGGCCAGTAGCATAGTTACTTTCCATGTAAGATATTTCAAATCCACCGATTTGAGTGGCTCAAACCAATGGGATTTGAGAAAATCCAAAACTACATTAAGATCCCACGGAGCCACTGGGGGCACAACCGGGGGCTGTATATGTAGTACTCCTTTTACAAAAGTCTGGACTTCAGGAACTGAAGCCAATTCTTTCTGGAAGAAAATCGACAGGGCCGAAATTTGAACCTTAATGGACCCTAATTTGAGGCCCATAGACAATCCTGTTTGCAGGAAATGTAGGAATCGACCCAGTTGAAATTCCTCCGTCGGGGCCTTCCTGGCCTCACACCACGCAACATATTTTCTCCAAATGCGGTGATAATGTTGTGCAGTCACCTCCTTCCTGGCTTTTACCAGGGTAGGGATGACCTCTTCCGGAATGCCTTTTTCCCTTAGAATTCGGCGTTCAACCGCCATGCCGTCAAACGCAGCCGCGGTAAGTCTTGGAATAGACACGGTCCCTGCTGAAGCAGGTCCCGTCTTAGAGGTAGAGGCCACGGATCTTCCGTGAGCATCTCCTGAAGTTCCGGGTACCAAGTTCTTCTTGGCCAATCCGGAGCCACGAGTATCGTTCTTACTCCCCTTTGCCGTATAATTCTCAGTACTTTTGGTATGAGAGGCAGAGGAGGAAACACATACACTGACTGGAACACCCACGGTGTTACCAGAGCGTCCCCAGCTATTGCCTGAGGGTCTCTTGACCTTGCGCAATACCAGTCCAGTTTTTTGTTGAGGCGGGACGCCATCACATCCACCTTTGGTTTTTCCCAACGGTTCACAATCATGTGGAAGACTTCTGGATGAAGTCCCCACTCTGCCGGGTGTAGATCGTGTCTGCTGAGGAAGTCCGCTTCCCAGTTGTCCACTCCCGGAATGAACACTGCTGACAGTGCTATCACATGATCTTCCGCCCAGCGAAGAATCCTTGCAGCTTCTGCCATTGCCCTCCTGCTTCTTGTGCCGCCCTGTCTGTTTACGTGGGCGACTGCCGTGATGTTGTCTGACTGGATCAACGCCGGCTGACCCTGAAGCAGGGGTTTTGCCAGGCTTAGAGCATTGTAAATCGCTCTTCGCTCCAGTATATTTATGTGAAGAGACATCTCCAGGCTTGACCACACTCCCTGGAAGTTTCTTCCCTGTGTGACCGCTCCCCAGCCTCTCAGACTGGCATCCGTGGTCACCAGGACCCAGTCCTGTATGCCGAATCTGCGGCCCTCTAACAGATGAGCACTCTGCAACCACCACAGAAGAGACACCCTTGTCCGTGGAGACAAAGTTATCCGCTGATGCATCTGCAGATGCGATCCGGACCATTTGTAAAGCAGATCCCACTGAAAAGTTCGTGAGTGGAATCTGCCGAATGGAATCGCTTCGTAAGAAGCCACCATTTTTCCCAGGACTCTTGTGCATTGATGCACAGACACTTTTCCTGGTTTTAGGAGGTTCCTGACAAGTTCGGATAACTCCCTGGCTTTCTCCTCCGGAAGAAACACCTTTTTCTGAACCGGGTCCAGAATCATTCCCAGGAACAGCAGACGTGTCGTCGGGGTCAATTGAGATTTTGGAAAATTCAGAATCCACCCGTGCTGTTGCAGCACTACTTGGGTTAGTGCTACTACGTCCTCCAGCTGTTCTCTGGACCTTGCCCTTATCAGGAGATCGTCCAAGTAAGGGATAATTAATACGCCTTTTCTTCGCAGAAGAAACATCATTTCGGCCATTACCTTGGTAAAGACCCGAGGTGCCGTGGACAATCCAAACGGCAGCGTCTGAAACGGATAATGACAGTTTTGCACCACGAACCTGAGGTACCCTTGATGTGAAGGGCAAATTGGGACATGCACGTAAGCATCCTTGATGTCCAGGGACACCATAAAGTCCCCTTCTTCCAGATTCGCTATCACTGCTCTGAGTGACTCCATCTTGAACTTGAATTTTTGTATGTACAGGTTCAAAGATTTCAGATTTAGAATAGGTCTTACCGAGCCGTCCGGCTTCGGTACCACAAATAGTGTGGAATAATACCCCTTTCCCTGTTGTAGGAGGGGTACCTTGACTATCACCTGCTGAGAATACAGCTTGTGAATGGCTTCCAATACCGTCGCCCTGTCTGAGGGAGACGTTGGCAGAGCAGACTTTAGGAACCGGCGAGGGGGAGACTTCTCGAATTCCAACCTGTAACCCTGAGATACTACCTGCAGGATCCAGGGGTCCACCTGTGAGTGAGCCCACTGTGCGCTGAAATTCTTGAGTCGACCCCCCACCGCCCCTGAGTCCGCTTGTAAAGCCCCAACGTCATGCTGAGGGCTTTGCAGAAGCCGGGGAGGGCTTCTGCTCCTGGGAGGGAGCTGCTTGGTGCACTCTCTTACCCTTTCCTTTGCCTCGGGGCAGATATGACTGTCCTTTTGCCCGCTTGTTCTTATAGGAACGAAAGGACTGCGGCTGAAAAGACGGTGTCTTTTTCTGTTGGGAGGGGACCTGAGGTAAAAAGGTGGATTTCCCGGCTGTTGCCGTGGCCACCAAATCCGATAGACCGACCCCAAATAATTCCTCCCCTTTATACGGCAATACTTCCATATGCCGTTTGGAATCCGCATCACCTGACCACTGTCGCGTCCATAAACTTCTTCTGGCAGATATGGACATCGCACTTACTCTCGATGCCAGAGTGCAAATATCCCTCTGAGCATCTCGCATATAAAGAAAAGCATCCTTTAATTGCTCTATAGTCAATAAAATACTGTCCCTATCCAGGGTATCAATATTTTCAGTCAGGGAATCCGACCAAACCACCCCAGCACTGCACATCCATGCTGAGGCGATGGCTGGTCGCAGTATAACACCAGTATGAGTGTATATACTTTTCAGGGTAGTTTCCAGCCTCCTATCAGCTGGATCCTTGAGGGCGGCCGTTTCAGGAGACGGTAACGCCACTTGTTTTGATAAGCGTGTGAGTGCCTTATCCACCCTAGGGGGTGTTTCCCAGCGCGCCCTAACCTCTGGCGGGAAAGGATATAATGCCAATAACTTCTTTGAAATTAGCAGTTTTCTATCGGGGTTAACCCACGCTTCATCACACACTTCATTCAATTCCTCTGATTCAGGAAAAACTACAGGTAGTTTTTTCAGACCCCACATAATACCCCTTTTTGTGGTACTTGCAGTATCAGAGATATGCAAAGCCTCCTTCATTGCCGTGATCATATAACGTGTGGCCCTACTGGAAAATACGTTTGTTTCTTCACCGTCGACACTAGATTCGGTGTCCGTGTCTGGGTTTGTGTCGACCGACTGAGGTAAAGGGCGTTTTACAGCCCCTGACGGTGTCTGAAACGCCTGGACAGGTACTAACTGGTTTGCCGGCCGTCTCATGTCGTCAACTGATTTTTGTAACGTGCGGACATTATCACGTAATTCCATAAACAAAGCCATCCATTCCGGTGTCGACTCCCTAGGGGGTGACATCACCATTACCGGCAATTGCTCCGCCTCCACACCAACATCGTCCTCATACATGTCGACACACACGTACCGACACACAGCAGACACACAGGGAATGCTCTTATTGAAGACAGGACCCCACTAGCCCTTTGGGGAGACAGAGGGAGAGTTTGCCAGCACACACCCAAGCGCTATAAATATATAGGAACAACCCTACAGAAGTGTTGTTTCCTTTATAGCAGCTTAATATATCAATATCGCCAAAAAAGTGCCCCCCCTCTCTGTTTTTTTACCCTGTTTCTGTAGTGCAGTGCAGGGGAGAGTCCTGGGAGCCTTCCTCGCAGCGGAGCTGTGCAGGAAAATGGCGCTGTGTGCTGAGGAGATGAGCCCCGCCCCCTATTTTGGCGGGCTCTTCTCCCGGTGTTTGTGAGACCTGGCAGGGGTTAAATACATCCATATAGCCCCAGGGGCTATATGTGATGTATTTTTAGCCAGAACAAGGTATTATCATTGCTGCCCAGGGCGCCCCCCCCCCAGCGCCCTGCACCCTCAGTGACCGCTGGTGTGAAGTGTGCTGACAACAATGGCGCACAGCTGCGGTGCTGTGCGCTACCTCATGAAGACTGAAAAGTCTTCTGCCGCCGGTTTCTGGACCTCTTCACTTTTCGGCATCTGCAAGGGGGTCGGCGGCGCGGCTCCGGGACCGGACTCCATGGCTGGGCCTGTGTTCGATCCCTCTGGAGCTAATGGTGTCCAGTAGCCTAAGAAGCCAATCCATCCTGCACGCAGGTGAGTTCACTTCTTCTCCCCTAAGTCCCTCGTTGCAGTGAGCCTGTTGCCAGCAGGACTCACTGAAAATAAAAAACCTAATAACTTTTTCTAAGCAGCTCTTTAGGAGAGCCACCTAGATTGCACCCTGCTCGGACGGGCACAAAAACCTAACTGAGGCTTGGAGGAGGGTCATAGGGGGAGGAGCCAGTGCACACCACCTAGTCCTAAAGCTTTTATTTTTGTGCCCTGTCTCCTGCGGAGCCGCTAATCCCCATGGTCCTGACGGAGTCCCAGCATCCACTAGGACGTCAGAGAAATAAGAATTTACTCACCGGTAATTCTATTTCTCGTAGTCCGTAGTGGATGCTGGGTACTCCGTAAGGACCATGGGGTATAGACGGGCTCCGCAGGAGACTGGGCACTCTTAAAAGAAAGATTTTATCTGGTGTGCACTGGCTCCTCCCTCTATGCCCCTCCTCCAGACCTCAGTTAGGGAAACTGTGCCCGGAAGAGCTGACATTACTAGGAAAGGATTTTGAATCCCGGGTAAGACTCATACCAGCCACAACAATCACACCGTACAACTCGTGATAACTATACCCAGTTAACAGTATGAACAATAACTGAGCCTCTCTCAACAGATGGCTCATACAATAACCCTTTAGTTAAGCAATAACTATATATATGTATTGCAGAGAGTCCGCACTTGGGACGGGCGCCCAGCATCCACTACGGACTACGAGAAATAGAATTACTGGTGAGTAAATTCTTATTTTCTCTGACGTCCTAGTGGATGCTGGGTACTCCGTAAGGACCATGGGGATTATACCAAAGCTCCCAAACGGGCGGGAGAGTGCGGATGACTCTGCAGCACCGAATGAGCAAACTCAAGGTCCTCCTCAGCCAGGGTATCAAACTTGTAGAATTTTGCAAAAGTGTTTGAACCCGACCAAGTAGCAGCTCGGCAAAGTTGTAAAGCCGAGACCCCTCGGGCAGCCGCCCAAGAAGAGCCCACCTTCCTCGTGGAATGGGCTTTTACCGATTTATGTGACAGAATGTGCAAGCTGAATCGTGCTACAGATCCAGCGAGCAATAGTCTGCTTTGAAGCAGGAGCACCCAGCTTGTTGGGTGCATGCAGGATAAATAGCGAGTCAGTTTTTCTGACTCTAGCCGTCCTGGAAACAAAGTTTCAGGGCCCGGACTACGTCCAGCAACTTGGAATCCTCCAAGTCCCTAGTAGCCGCAGGCACCACAATAGGTTGGTTCAAATGAAACGATACCACCTTAGGGAGAAATTGGGGACGAGTCCTCCATTCTGCCCTTTCCATATGGAAGATCAGATATGGGCTTTTACATGACAAAGCCGCCAATTCTGACACACGCCTAGTCCAAGCTAAGGCCAAAAGCATGACCACTTTCCACGTGAGATATTTTAGCTCCACGGTCTTAAGTGGCTCAAACCAGTGGGATTTTAGGAATCCAACACACGTTAAGATCCCAAGGTGCCACTGGAGGCACAAAAGGGGCTGAATATGCAGCACCCCTGTAACAACGTCCAAACTTCAGGCAGTGAAGCCAGTTCTTTTTGAGAGAAAAAGGGATAGGGCCGAAATCTTGGCCTTTATGGATCCTAATTTTAGGCCCATAGTCACTCCTGACTGTAGGAAGTGCAGGAATCGACCCCCCTGGAATTCTTCTGTAGGGCCTTCCCGGCCACACACCAAGCAACCTATTTTCGCCATATACAGTGAAAAAGTCTTGCTGTCACGTCTTTCCTAACCTTTATCAGCGTAGGAATAACTGCATCCGGAATGCCCTTTTCCGCTAGGATCCGGCGTTCAACCGCCATGCCGTCCAACGCAGCCGCGGTAAGTCTTGGATCAGACAGGGTCCCTGTTGCAACATGTCCTGACTGAGAGGCAGAGGCCATGGGTCCTCTGAGAGCATTTCTTGGAGTTCCGGGTACAGAGTCCTGCTTGGCCAATCCGGAGCAAAGAATATTGTTCACACTCCTCCGTTTATTACAATTCTCAGCCCTTGGGTCTGAGAGGAAGAGGAGGGAATATATAGACCGACTGGAACACCCACGGTGTTACTAGTGCGACCACAGCTATCGCCTGAGAGTCCCTTGACCCAGCGTAAAACCTTTTTTATCTTTTTATTGAGGTGGGACGCCATGTAGTCCACCTGAGGCAGTTTCCATCAATTTGCAAAACTGCGTGAAGACTTCCTGATGAAGTCACCACTTTTCCGGGTGGAGGTCGTGTCCACTCCCGGAATGAACACTGCTGACAGTGCGCTTACTTGATTCTCCGCCCAGCGAAGAATTCTGGTGGCTTCTACCCTCGCCACCCTGCTCCTTGTGCCGCCCTGGCGGTTTACATGAGCCCCAGCAGTCTGACTGGATCAGAACCGGTTGGTCGCGAAGCAGGAACTCCGCTTGACTTAGGGCGTTGTATATGGCCCTTAGTTCCAGGATACTGATGTGAAGGCAAGTCTGTTGGCTTGACCACAAACCTTGGAATTTTCTTCCCTGTGTAACTGCCCCCCACCCTCGGAGGCTTGCATCCGTGGTCACCAGGACCCAGTCCTGAATGCCGAATCTGCGGCCCTCGAGAAGGTGAGCACTCCGCAGCCACCACAGGAGAGACACCCTGGCCCTGGGGGATAGGGTGATTAACCGATGCATCTGAAGATGTGATCCGGACCACTTGTCCAGTAAGTTCCATTGTCCTTGCATGGAACCAGCCGAAGGGGATGGCCTCGTATGATGCCATCATCCTTCCCAGGACTCGAGTGCAGTGATGCACTGACACCTGTTTTGGTTTTCAATAGATTCCTGACCAGTGTCATGAGCTCCTGAGCTCTCTCTATCGGGAGATAAACCCTCTTCTGGTCTGTGTCTAGGATCATGCCTAGGCGAGGCAGATGAGCTGTAGGAACCAACTGCGACTTCGGAATATATAGAATCCAGTCGTGTTGCCGTTTCACTTCCAGAGAAGGTGATACGCTGTCCAGCAACTGCTCTCTTGATCTCGCTTTTATGAGATCATCCAAGTATGTGATAATAGTGACACCTTGCTTCCGCAGGAGCACCATCATATCCGCCATTACCTTGGTGAAATTGGTAATGACAATCCCGTACCGCAATTCTGAGGTACGCCTGATGAGGTGGATAAATGGGGACCCGAAGGTATGCATCCCTTATATCCCGATTCATTTCAGGCTTGCAATGACCGCTCTTAGCGATTCCATCTTGAACATGAACCTTTTCAGGTATATGTTCATTGATTTTAATTCCATATGGGTCTAACCGAACCGTCTGGTTTCGGGATTATAACATGGTCGAATAATAACACCCTCTTGTTGAAGGAGGGGACCCTTGACCACCACCTGTTGAAGATACAATTTACGAATTGCAGTTAACACTGGCTCCCTCTCTTGGGGGGGAAGCCCGCCGGGTCCTCGGTGAGGGGGCATCTTCTCACAGTCCAGCCTGTATCCCTGCGATACAATTTCTATTGCCCAGGGATCTAACAGGGAGTGAACCCACTTGTGGCTGAACTTACGAAGGCGTGTCCCCACCGGGCCTAGCTCCGCCTGTGGAGCCCCAGCGACATGCGGTGGATTTTTGTAGAGGCCGGGGAGGACTTCTGTTCCTGGGGACTAGCTGTGTTGTACAGCTTCTTTCCTCTGCCCCCGGCTCTGACAAGAAAGGACGCACCTCAGACTTTCTTGTTTCTTTATTCGAAAAGAAGCATTTAATAATGTCGTGCTTTCCTAGGCTGTGCAGGAATATAAGGCAAAATATCAGAATTACCAGCTATAGCTGTGGAGACCAGGCCAGAGAACCTTTCTCCACACAATCCTCAGCCTTCCATATGCCTCTTAAGTCGGCATCATCTGTCCAATGTATATTCTACAGGACACGTCAAGCAGAAATCGACATAGCTTTTGTCTCTAGGACCCAGTATACTCATGTCCCTTTGGGCATGCTTTATAATATCTATCACTTAAGACAGCATCTTAAAATATTTATATGCATACTAGGGTCTCAATCTCTGCTGATAAGGTACCTGTCCACGCTGCCACAGCGCTATAAACCCATGCCGACACAATCGCTGGTCTGGGTAGTATACTAGAATGTGCACACTATCTGCAGGATCCCTGAGAATAGCTAGTGCAAACAGGACACCCAAGGGGAAGATTCTCAACACATCCTGGCCCTAGTGGGGAAAGGATACAGCCTGAGAATTCTCTTGTGGGAAGCTGCCGTCTCTTGTCTGGAGATTCCAGCTCTTTTTCCTCATGAGAGGAGGGAAATTTACCTCAGCATTCTTCCCCTTAACATGTGTACTCTCGTGTCAGGGACAGATGAGTCATCAGTGATATGCAAATCATCTTTTATTCCAATAATCATATATTGAATATCTTTTAGCCCTCTTGGCTGTAACTTTGCATTATCGTAGTCGACAATGGAGTTAAACTCCGTGTCGATACTTTGTTATTTTGGATAGTGAGCATAGAGAGACTCTGAAGGACTCTGTGACATAGGGACAGACCAGGGTAGATTTCCTTTCTGTTCCCTAACCTTTTGTGCAATAATTTTACCTCAGCACTTACACATATCCAAACAGGTGTCGGCGTGGTTGACGGAGACACCCTCCCACACACTTATCCGCTCTATCACCTCCTTAGAGGAGCCTTTTTCCTCAGACATGTCGACACACGCGTACCGACACACCACACACACAGGGGATGCTCTATTTGAAGACAGTTCCCCCACCAGGCCCTTTGGAGAGACAGAGAGAGAGTATGCCAGCACACACCACAGCGCTATATAATACAGGGATGTACACTATACTGAGTGATTTTTCCCCTATAGCAGCTTATATACACAGTTTTGCGCCTAAATTTATGTGCCCCCCCTCTCTTTTTTACCCTTTGTGTACCAGGATACTGCAGGGGAGAGCCTGGGGAGCTTCCTTCCAGCTGAGCTGTGAAGAGAAAATGGCGCCGGTGTGCTGAGGAAGAAGGCCCGGCCCCCCTCAGCGGCGGGCTTCTGTCCTTTTATGTACTTTAATGGCGGGGGTTAATGCACATATACAGTTTATCAGACTGTATTATGTGCTTTTCACCAAGTAAGGTAATCTAATTGCTGCCCAGGGCGCCCCCCCCAGCGCCCTGCAGCCATCAGTGACCGGAGTGTGTGGTGTGCTAAGGGAGCAATGGCGCACAGCTGCAGTGCTGTGCGCTACCTTAATGAAGACCGGAGTCTTCAGCCGCCGATTTTCAACTTCTCTTCGTTCTTCTGGCTCTGCAAGGGGGACGGCGGCGCGGCTCAGGGACCGGACAACCGAGGACTGGGCCTGTGTTCGATCCCTCTGGAGCTAATGGTGTCCAGTAGCCTTAGAAGCCCAAGCTAGCTGCAAGCAGGTAGGTTCGCTTCTCTCCCCTCAGTCCCACGTAGCAGTGAGTCTGTTGCCAGCAGATCTCACTGAAAATAAAAAACCTAACAAATACTTTCTTTTCTAGGAAGCTCAGGAGAGCCCCTAGGGTGCATCCAGCTCTGGCCGGGCACAGATACGAACTGAGGTCTGGAGGAGGGGCATAGAGGGAGGAGCCAGTGCACACCAGATATAGTACCTAATCTTTCTTTTAAGAGTGCCCAGTCTCCTGTGGAGCCCGTCTATACCCCATGGTCCTTACGGAGTACCCAGCATCCACTAGGACGTCAGACAAATGTTAATAAAACCAAAGCTCGCTACCTGTGTCATATTTTGTGTTGATTCAATTGTGTTGATGCGATAAGGATCACTACGGATCTGAGTGCTCTGGAGTAATTATTCAATATTCTGAATGCATAGTAGGACTATAATCTGTCTATGGATTCAGTATCTAAATAACTGTCCAATTGATTTCCAGAAAATTATTATTTTACAATAGATGCTGTATAGTAACTGCTAGAAGTACGGCAAAGGGGAGGATCTTAGAATTTAAAGCTAAAGTATAGTATATGTACTAAATTCTTCAGACAACCTGCAATCCCTTGGTCCAGTGTTCCCCAGCCTGCTTCAGAGAAAAGGATTCAATGGGAAGTGACCAAATAACCTCTTATAATAGGCAGTGCAACCTTCATGTCATGTTGCTACAATGATGGCCTCTCCTCAGAAACCTCGGTGTGCAAAATGTCAAGTTTCCCTTTTTAAAACTGTGATCTCGTTATAAAGAGTATGTTATTAAGTATTGTCCACAATCTTCTACAAGTACAGACAGCATATTTTACAGACACAGATTTAGTCACACAACTGATTTCTTGACCCCATCCCACTACCAGTGACAGATGTGGGGTTTCTACGATACAAGAGAGTTTGGAATACAGCCCCAGTTCATTTGTATTATTTATTTATTAAACAGTATTGCAGCACTCTCTAATGGCCCCCACAAATGGAGCAATGTGTCCTCCAGGGACACATTGTGAGCGGCGGGAACCGGTGGGGTGGCGGCATCGGCAAGTGCCCACAAACTTGCTGATGTCGCTAGCGATAAGACGGCGGAGGGTTGGGGGGAGCGGGGCCCATGCTTCATTTGGCATCATTCGTTACCGCCTCAGATACTTCTGCCTGAGAAAGTAACGAACGACCCACGAGTGCGCGCATCATGTCGATGACATGCCCACAGATGGACAGTTTTATAAATGATGCGTCATTGCGATCTGGCGGGAATGACCGCATTGTTTAAAAAAAAAAAAATCTGTGTGTGTGGCCACCTCAAAACAATAAATTATCTGCAAGAATAAGTTGAAGAGCAGAAAACTGAAAACTCATAGGGTATTTATCATTTGATACAACTAATAAGAGGGTAGAGAAAACTGCACACTCCACATCGAAGAATAAGAAACTGGAAGGGGGGGGGGGGGGTTACCTCTTTCACCAAGTTTAGCAAAGCTTCATCTTCAGGTGGTACAGAACTGAGAATGTCACAGTGTCTAAAAGTTTCAGCAATTATCTCACTGTAATGCACCAAAACGTCTGCTACTTCATTTTGTCTGTTCATTACTGTAATCAGGAAACAAGATAATTTGTCAAACATGATCAAGAACAAACATTAGCTACTTTCTATGTGAGCAACACTTATAAAATCAGAGCCTGTTTTCAAATTGTGTAATCTTTGTGTATGTATGTATGTATTTATTTTCTGTTTCGGTTTTACAGGTATATGAAAGAAGAAATGCAAGCAATGATAAACATGGATGTAGCTCAAGCTGAGGGTAATACTGTGCATAGCTCATTAGCCCAAATGCATAAAGCCTTAACAAGAGAAAGTCGAGACGCGACTTCAGGTGGGCGGGCCCTCCAGCATGGCTGCTTTTTAGATGGGCTGCGTTTTGCAGGCTGGGAATCCACAGGCATCCGCCTGCTATCTACTCTATAATCTCCTGTGAGACCCTCCCTATTACTCCCTGCATCATAGGGAACTTGGTGATACCCTCGATGAGACGGCCTGCATGAACGCCGGTGTGTTGTCTGGCGCGAAAATGGGCTAACCGGTGCCGACCATGGCTTTACTGCCCTAGCCTAGCCTTTGTCGCTCATGCTGGGATTCTCCCTTACATGCTACTCCTTGGTGGTAATCCTCACATTCTGTGGCCGAGTGGAGGCGTGGATTCCTTGTGGCAGACCTACAGCTCCTGCTCCCCTGTGACCAATTGACTGAGCTGCTGTTGAGCGTGTGTGGAGTGTCCCGCTGCTGACTGCGGCGTAGCGCTGGGACGGCGGCGATCTAGGGTGAGTGGACTCTGCATCTGACCCGGCTCCCTTTGCTTTCGTCCCCCGGCTGTGCTGCAGTATCCGGAGGCGGAGCGGTGTGCGGCATCCACGACTGAAGCCGGGTGAGTGGCTGCGGAGGACTCCGGGAGACATCTGCCTGCGGAGGTGAGGTTGGAGCCTGCTGTATTTGGGACCGGGAGACATCCGGGTGCAGACTGATCGCGGAGGTGGTGAGCGGCATCTGTACTTCGAGTCTGGGGGGGTGGCTGCTGCTACCTCGGCGCTGCCCTCGGTTCCCTGTGTGTCCACTTCTCACCCACGCCCTGTGAACCTGACACCTGGGAGTCCTCTGGAGACGACCTGACTGCTGGGCCCACTTATTCTCCTGCTGTGGCCGGGCAGCGGCGGTGACTGCTGGGGTGGGCTATATATCTGTCCGGACACATTAAGGTGGCTTGGTGGAATCACTAGTGACTCCCCTATATTGGCTGCAGTTTTGGGGTGGCGGCCGTCTCTGAGTGCACTCTGCCACAGTGGGCAGTGCATTGGCAGCTGCAGTGGCTGTTTGCGAACTTGCATGCTACGGATCACTGGCTGCTTGGTCCTGCTGACTAGAACTGCAACATTACCTGGAGAACTTTTGTGAATTTCTCTTATATCTGTTAATACCAGAATGTTAATTGCCTCCCCCCCAACTTCTTCCTTATCTACTCATATCTTTTTATTACTGTTTATTCTTTTCTCTTCCCTCTGCTTTGGCCCTTTCACCTCGTGGTGTGGGTGCCCCGGCCTCTCCTTTGGTCTTTCTTCTGTATCTCGCTGGATTCTCCCCTCTTTCTTTTTCTGTTTGCCCACTCCTAACACTGTATTCAACACTGTTTGAATCTGCCTCATAGGGCACAGGTACATGGTTTAAATAAGATTTTACTTACCGATAAATCTATTTCTCGTAGTCCGTAGTGGATGCTGGGGACTCCGTCAGGACCATGGGGAATAGCGGCTCCGCAGGAGACAGGGCACAAAAGTAAAAGCTTCAGGATCAGGTGGTGTGCACTGGCTCCTCCCCCCATGACCCTCCTCCAAGCCTCAGTTAGGATACTGTGCCCGGACGAGCGTACACAATAAGGAAGGATTTTGAATCCCGGGTAAGACTCATACCAGCCACACCAATCACACTGTACAACCTGTGATCTGAACCCAGTTAACAGCATGATAACAGCGGAGCCTCTGAAAAGATGGCTCACAACAATAATAACCCGATTTTTGTAACAATAACTATGTACAAGTATTGCAGACAATCCGCACTTGGGATGGGCGCCCAGCATCCACTACGGACTACGAGAAATAGATTTATCGGTAAGTAAAATCTTATTTTCTCTGACGTCCTAGTGGATGCTGGGGACTCCGTCAGGACCATGGGGATTATACCAAAGCTCCCAAACGGGCGGGAGAGTGCGGATGACTCTGTAGCACCGAATGAGAGAACTCCAGGTCCTCTTTAGCCAGGGTATTAAATTTGTAGAATTTTACAAACGTGTTCTCCCCCGACCACGTAGCTGCTCGGCAGAGTTGTAATGCCGAGACCCCTCGGGCAGCCGCCCAGGATGAGCCCACCTTCCTTGTGGAATGGGCCTTGACAGATTTAGGCTGTGGCAGGCCTGCCACAGAATGTGCAAGTTGAAATGTGCTACAAATCCAACGAGCAATCGTCTGCAAGAGCACCCAGTTTGTTGGGTGCATACAGGATAACAGCGAGTCAGTTTTCCTGACTCCAGCCATCCTGGAAACCTATATTTTCAGGGCCCTGACAACATCTAGCAACTTGGAGTCCTCCAAGTCCCTAGTAGCCGCAGGTACCACAATAAGCTGGTTCAGGTGAAACGCTGACACCACCTTAGGAAGAAACTGGGGACGAGTCCGCAGCTCTGCCCTGTCCGAATGGACAATCAGATATGGCTTTTGTGAGACAAAGCCGCCAATTCTGACACTCGCCTGGCTGAGGCCAGGGCCAACAGCATGGTCACTTTTCATGTGAGATATTTCAAATCCACAGATTTGAGCGGTTTAAAATGTGATTTGAGGAATCCCAGAACTACGTTGAGATCCCACAGTGCCACTGGAGGCACAAAAAGGGGGTTGTATATGCAATACTCCCTTGACAAACTTCTGGACTTCAGGAACTGAAGCCAATTCTTTCTGGAAGAAAATTGACAGGGCCGAAATTTGAACCTTAATGGACCCCAATTTGAGGCCCATAGACACTCCTGTTTGCAGGAAATGCAGGAATCGACCGAGTTGAAATTTCTTCGTGGGGCCTTCCTGGCCTCACACCACGCAACATATTTTCGCCACATGTGGTGATAATGTTTTGCGGTCACCTCCTTCCTGGCTTTGACCAGGGTAGGAATGACCTCTTCCGGAATGCCTTTTTCCCTTAGGATCTGGCGTTCCACCGCCATGCCGTCAAACGCAGCCGCGGTAAGTCTTAGAACAGACCTGGTACTTACTGAAGCAAGTCCCTTCTTAGCGGCAGAGGCCACGAGTCCTCTGTGAGCATTTCTTGAAGTTCCGGGTGCCACGTCCTTCTTGGCCAATCCGGAGCCACGAGTATAGTTCTTACTCCTCTACGTCTTATAATTCTCAGTACCTTGGTCCTGAGAAGCAGAGGAGGGAACACATACACCGACTGGTACACCCACGGTGTTACCAGAACGTCCACAGATATTGCTTGAGGGTCTCTTGACCTGGCGCAATACCTGTCCAGTTTTTTGTTCAGGCGGGACGCCATCATGTCCACCTTTGGTCTTTCCCAACGGTTCACAATCATGTGGAATACTTCCCGATGAAGTCCCCACTCTCCCGGGTGGAGGTCGTGCCTGCTGAGGAAGTCTGCTTCCCAGTTGTCCACTCCCGGAATGAACACTGCTGACAGTGCTATCACATGATTTTTCGCCCAGCGAAGAATCCTTGCAGTTTCTGCCATTGCCCTCCTGCTTCTTGTGCCGCCCTGTCTGTTTACGTGGGCGACTGCCGTGATGTTGTCCCACTGGATCAATACCGGCTGACCTTGAAGCAGAGGTCTTGCTAAGCTTAGAACATTGTAAATTGCCCTTAGCTCCAGTATATTTATGTGGAGAGAAGTCTCCAGACTTGATCACACTCCCTGGAAATATTTTCCCTGTGTGACTGCTCCCCAGCCTCTCAGGCTGGCATCCGTGGTCACCAGGACCCAGTCCTGAATGCCGAATCTGCGGCCCTTTAGTAGATGAGCACTCTGCAGCCACCGCAGAAGAAACACCCTTGTCCTTGGAGACAGGGTTATCCGCTGATGCATCTGAAGATGCGATCCGGACCATTTTTCCAGCAGATCCCACTGAAAAGTTCTTGCGTGAAATCTACCTAATGGAATCACTTCGTAAGAAGCCACCATTTTTCCCAGGACCATTGTGCAATGATGCACTGACACTTTTCCTGGTTTTAGGAGGTTCCTGACTAGCTCGGATAACTCCCTGGCTTTCTTCTCCGGGAGAAACACCTTTCTCTGGACTGTGTCCAGAATCATCCCTAGGAACAGCAGACGTGTCGTCGGAAACAGCTGCGGTTTTGGAATATTTAGAATCCACCCGTGCTGTCGTAGAACTACTTGAGATAGTGCTACTCCGACCTCCAACTGTTCTCTGGACCTTGCCCCTATCAGGAGATCGTCCATTTTCTTTGAAGAAGAATCATCATTTCGGCCATTACCTTTGTAAGGACCCGGGGTGCCGTGGACAATCCAACCGGCAGCGTCTGAAACTGATAGTGACAGTTCTGTACCACGAACCTGAGGTACCCTTGGTGAGACGGGCAAATTTGGACATGGAGGTAAGCATCCCTGATGTCCCGGGACACCATATAGTCCCCTTCTTCCTGGTTCGCTATCACTGCTCTGAGTGACTCCATCTTGATTTGAACCTTTGTATGTAAGTGTTCAACTATTTCAGATTTAGAATAGGTCTCACCGAGCCGTCTGGCTTCAGTACCACAATATAGTGTGGAATAATACCCCTTTCCTTGTTGTAGGAGGGGTACTTTGATTATCACCTGCTGGGAATACAGCTTGTGAATTGTTTCCACTACTGCCTCCCTGTCGGAGGGAGACGTTGGTAAAGCAGACTTCAGGAACCTGCGAGGGGGAGACGTCTCGAATTTCCAATCTGTACCCCTGGGATACTACTTGTAGGATCCAGGGGTCCACTTGCGAGTGAGCCCACTGCGTGCTGAAACTCTTGAGACGACCCCCCCCCACCGCACCCGAGTCCGCTTGTACGGCCCCAGCGTCATGCTGAGGACTTGGCAGAAGCGGTGGAGGGCTTCTGCTTCTGGGAATGGGCTGCCTGCTGCAGTCTTCTTCCCTTTCCTCTATCCCATGGCAGATATGACTGGCCTTTTGCCCGCTTGCCCTTATGGGGACGGAAGGACTGAGGCTGAAAAGACGTTGTCTTTTTCTCCTTTATACGGCAATACTTCCATGTGCCGTTTGGAATCTGCATCACCTGACCACTGTCGTGTCCATAAACAACTTCTGGCAGATATGGACATCGCACTTACTCTTGATGCCAGAGTGCAAATATCCCTCTGTGCATCTCGCATATATAGAAATGCATCCTTTAAATGCTCTATAGTCAATAAAATACTGTCCCTGTCAAGGGTATCAATATTTTCAGTCAGGGAATCCGACCAAGCCACCCCAGCGCTGCACATCCAGGCTGAGGCGATCGCTGGTCGCAGTATAACACCAGTATGTGTGTATATACTTTTTAGGATATTTTCCAGCCTCCTATCAGCTGGCTCCTTGAGGGCGGCCCTATCTGGAGACGGTACCGCCACTTGTTTTGATAAGCGTGTGAGCGCCTTATCCACCCTAAGGGGTGTTTCCCAACGCGCCCTAACTTCTGGCGGGAAAGGGTATACCGCCAATAATTTTCTATCGGGGAAAACCCACGCATCATCACACACTTCATTTAATTTATCTGATTCAGGAAAAACTACAGGTAGTTTTTTCACACTCCACATAATACCCTTTTTTGTGGTACTTGTAGTATCAGAAATATGTAACACCTCCTTCATTGCCCTTAACAAGTAACGTGTGGCCCTAAAGAAAAATACGTTTGTTTCTTCACCGTCGACACTGGAGTCAGTGTCCGTGTCTGTGTCGACCGACTGAGGTAAAAGGACGTTTTAACGCCCCTGACGGTGTTTGAGACGCCTGGACAGGTACTAATTGGTTTGCCGGCCGTCTCATGTCGTCAACCGACCTTGCAGCGTGTTGACATTATCACGTAATTCCTTAAATAAGCCATCCATTCCGGTGTCAACTCCCTAGAGAGTGACATCACCATTACAGGCAATTGCTCCGCCTCCTCACCAACATCGTCCTCATACATGTCGACACACACGTACCGACACACAGCACACACACACAGGGAATGCTCTGATAGAGGACAGGACCCCACTAGCCCTTTGGGGAGACAGAGGGAGAGTTTGCCAGCACACACCAAAAACGCTATAATTATACAGGGACAACCTTTATATAAGTGTTTTTCCCTTATAGCATTTTAATATATATAGTCATATCGCCAAATAAGTGCCCCCCCTCTCTGTTTTAACCCTGTTTCTGTAGTGCAGTGCAGGGGAGAGCCTGGGAGCCTTCCCACCAGCATTTCTGTGAGGGAAAATGGCGCTGTGTGCTGAGGAGAATAGGCCCCGCCCCCTTTTCGGCGGGCTTCTTCTCCCGTTTTTCTGAGACCTGGCAGGGGTTAAATACATCCATATAGCCCCCAGGGGCTATATGTGATGTATTTTTAGCCAGAATAAGGTACTATCATTGCTGCCCAGGGCGCCCCCCCCAGCGCCCTGCACCCTCAGTGACCGCTGCTATGAAGTGTGCTGACAACAATGGCGCACAGCTGCAGTGCTGTGCGCTACCTTATGAAGACTGAAAAGTCTTCTGCCGCCGGTTTCTGGACCTCTTCACTTTTCGGCATCTGCAAGGGGGTCGGCGGCGCGGCTCCGGGACGAACCCCAGGGTGAGACCTGTGTTCCGACTCCCTCTGGAGCTAATGGTGTCCAGTAGCCTAAGAAGCCAATCCATCCTGCACGCAGGTGAGTTCACTTCTCTCCCCTAAGTCCCTCGATGCAGTGAGCCTGTTGCCAGCAGGACTCACTGAAAATAAAAAACCTAACAAAACTTTTACTCTAAGCAGCTCTTTAGGAGAGCCACCTAGATTGCACCCTTCTCGGCCGGGCACAAAAATCTAACTGAGGCTTGGAGGAGGGTCATGGGGGAAGGAGCCAGTGCACACCACCTGATCCTGAAGCTTTTACTTTTGTGCCCTGTCTCCTGCGGAGCCGCTATTCCCCATGGTCCTGACGGAGTCCCCAGCATCCACTAGGACGTCAGAGAAATAGAGGTTTGTGATGTCCCATTGCTAAATAATCTTAGGTTATATTGCCACCTGGTGGCTACTTGATGGTATGACGTTCAGATACATTTTGTTGGTTCTATTAATCCACTATTACTCACCCTACCCATTGTAGAGCCCTTTGACTTGTGCAGTCTATGGTAATTCTCGCAGTATTGTTCAAATTTGTAAAGCTGGTGTTTTGCCCCAAATTCTGCCTCCACCTGGCAGTTACATGGTGAAATGCATATGAAGTGCCTTTACATGTATACTATGCGAGTTAATGTTTCGTTTTTTTTTGCTGAGTAGCTCTGACATATCTTCTGACTCAAGCTCTTACGCGAGGTGTTTTATTATCATATATTACTGTGTGTTCATATACGGGTCCCAAACTCCCTGTATATAGCGGTCTAGTGACCGGGGGATGGACAAATACGTCCATAAAACTCCACCGGTTAGATCTTCCCAATCCTCAGTGAATACAAGAATGAGTAAAATTAAGAATACAGCGGTGAAACCTAACCCCCCTCTCCCCCAGATGTATGGAATCCCCGAGACCAGCCCTCTTTAATGCAGAAGGCCCAGGAACTCTCGCGGCTTCTCATGCCCCAAATTGACAAGAAACTTGAAAATATCCCTTTAATTGATAAGGTAGGAGCAGATACAAACACTACTAGATTCAACACTTGCAAAAATTGACCACAACACCTCACGGATAACTTCGTTAGAGCAGCGGGTTAGTGATGGGGAAGACCAGGAACACACACTCCAGCATTCCACTGACACTCACGTTTCATCTCTCAAAGCTTTACAAGCGAAAATAGATGTTGAGAACAGGGATAGGAGATCGAATCTACGTTTTGTGGGCATCCCTGAAGTAATCAGGGACGGGCAATTATCCGATTTATAACGAATTACCTATTTTTGGCTCTGGAAATTTCAAATTCCCCACTTCTGCCACACATTGAGAGAGCACATAGAATTGGTCCTACTCGCCCTGATGCTGATGTGAAGCCGAGACCAGTCATTGCGAAATTTATGGATTTTCGCATGAAGGAACATGTTTTGCGCTCTTACCGCTAATTCCCACAGTTGGGAGTGAATGTCAAACGTATCTTGATTTTTCAGGATTTCTCTGCCTCTGTTGCGCAGAAGAGGAGGGAATTCTCTGACGTTTGCAAATTGCTCCATGAGAGCAATACTAGGTTTGCATTGATGTATCCAGCTAAATTGCACGTTCATGACAATGGTCGCACACTGCTATTTGTTGATCCTGCCATTGCCAAATCCCACGTTACACATACCATATGTTGAATCCTGGGAGTCCGTCACACCGGCGATAACTAATGTTACTGCATGCTTTATACCCTGGGTTGGTTTACTTTTCATAAATGAGAGGCCATAGGTCTCGCTATGTGCTACTCAGCTTAAATATAAATGTTGCACTTAATATTGATGTGTTCCTCGCCAGTGCTACTGGATGGTTTGGCACTTGCGTCGTTGCTATTTTAGTTTGGAAAAAGTGAAGAGAGTTATGTGAAGCAATGTGTGTTTTTTTAATTTATTTTTTCTGTTTTGCCCGTGCCGTGCCTCCACCTGGTCTGCTGCTGAGCTCTATGGTACAGTATGGAATTTGTTAACTCTCTCCGATCGCTGGGACGGAGGAGGGCGACTTTGTGATGTAATGTTCACTTTGGACTGTCACCCTCAGGTGGGTGTAGGTTAACAGACTCATGACTGATTCTGGTATAATTGCCTCTTCGTTGGATACATGCTTTAAGATTATATCCTGGAATGTGGGCGGCCTTAACTCCGCAGTTAAACGTAAAAAAGTTGTCATACATTTAAAGCGGTTTAAACCTCAAATTATATTTCTTCAAGAGACTCACTGGATGTCAGGCACCTCCTCTACTCTTCGTGCACCTTGGTTAGATATCTATTTCCGCAGATAACACGTGGAAAACTAGGGGGGGTAGCGATCCTGTTCAGTACACTGTTCTGAACTCTGTAGTTGACCCGGAAGGGCGTTATTTAATTTTAGATGTGGAAGTTTGGGGTAACAAGTACACACTGGTAAATGTCTATGCACCCAATGTTGAGACCGTTGCCTTCCTCCGGGAATTAAGCTCTCAGCTGTTGCAACGCGACAATTTTCAATTAATCTTGGGGGGGCGACTGGAACACAGTTGATGATCCTACTATAGATAAATGTCCTGTCCCACGCACTTCACGATCTCCTTTTTGGACACATCTTCAAACTTTAAAAGTCTCCCTTCAGCTTACTGATGTTTGGCATCTTCTTAATCCCTCCGACAGGTCATTTACTTTCTTTTCTGGGGTTCATCGATCCTGGTCCAGGATTGATTCAATTTTTGTTGCCGATTCTCTAGTCACACATGCTAATATCCACGACATTTTAAAATCGGATCATGCTCCTGTAACATTGACGTTGGAAAGAACTCTTCAGTTGGGGGCCTCCAGGAACTGGAGATTTCCAAATTATCTTTATAATTGTGATGATATTCGGAAGTTTTTGATAACCAATTGGGCCAACTTTTTAGACGATAACTTAGAATACTGGGATCGCCCAACTACTTTCTGGAGTGCGGCAAAGGCTGTTCTTCGGGGTCAAATTATTGAGTATGTTCATAGAGTGAAAAAGAAAAAATTTGGCGACTTATACTGCTTTACAATCGGAGTTG
Organism: Pseudophryne corroboree; assembly: GCF_028390025.1. NCBI lineage: Eukaryota > Metazoa > Chordata > Amphibia > Anura > Myobatrachidae > Pseudophryne > Pseudophryne corroboree. The sequence goes on along the minus strand of NC_086453.1, from coordinate 185,360,636 downwards.
GCTGCTGCATTGCAGCATCACCTTACCCTGCAGACTGAAGACTCTCTGCAACTTTATTTACAGGCCAAGCAATCATTGAATGACCATTTGCTAGCGCAAGCAAAGCGCGACTTGATATTTTCCTCTCATAAGTATTATCAATGGGGAAATAAATCTGGTCGATTGTTAGCAAATATGGCTAGGAAGAAAACAACTCGTAAATTCATAACGGCTATTAGGCATCGAGACACGGGGCAACTCCTTACCAACTCCCCTGCTATAGTGAAACATTTTGAGTCTTATTTCGCCGATTTATATTCTGATCTCCCCTTCAATGAAGCCACCCATGACACACTTTTACCTGACACAGTATTACCTCCCATAACGAGTGCACAGTCGGATTTGTTGGTGGGTGCTATTACAGAGGAAGAAGAACTTGTCTCGGCAATATCCAGACTCCACCTGCATAAATCTCGGGGTCCGGATGGCCTCTCCAATTAATTTTATAAAATCCTTCAGCCACACATAAATCAGACTCTGCTCGAATTGTTTAACAACCTTTTGCAGCATCGTGCCCCTTTTCACTATTTCACAACAGCCCATACTGTTTTAATCCCTAAACCCGCACAAGACCCACAATTGGTGACTTCATACAGGCCCATTACGTTATTAAATACCGAAATAAACCTATTTACCAACATTTTGGCAGATCGGTTACAGACTATTCTCCCCCACACTAACTAATCACCAGCTTGGCTTTGTTCGCAATACACAATCGGTCAAAGTAGTTTGGGCTGCTATTGCTGCAGTTATAGCCTCTGCTCAATCGCCCCAGTCCAAAAATATACTCCTAAGTTTGGACACTACTAAGGCCTTCGATACAATACTTTGGCCCCATCTATTCAAGGTCTTAGAACATAGACTATTCCACCAAGACTTTATTAGTATTATCCGTTATTTATATGATTCTCCTTCCACTGCCCTCTTACTTAATGGCTAAACAAGTGATCCCGTGGTTATGCATCGTGGCACAAGGCAGGGTTGCCCCTCGTCTCCCCTGTTATTTAATTTGGCCATAGATCCCCTCCATCGTTTACTATTAACTGACACTCAGTTTCATGGAATTCAAGTAGGTCGCAGGGAATTTAAACTTACAGCATTTGCTGATGATCTTTTGATATACGTATCAGATCCGGAGACATCCTTGACTCATTTAATTTATTGCAGGCATATGGACATGTTTCTGGTTTCAACGTTAACTGGTCAAAGTCCGTGGCACTCAGGCTGGGGGGTGGTTCGTTTTTGAGAGACGGGGTGGGGGGCTTGCCACTACAATAGAGTTCGGATCAATTAACTTATCTGGGGATTTGGATATCGAGAAAGCCGGAGCGACTATATACCCTAAATTTTACCTCGGTCATCCAAAAAAATTTAAGCAGAACTTGAAACCTGGAAATCTATGCCTTTATCATATATGGGGAGGGCTAGCTTGATTAAGATGATATCATTCCCCCTGATGCAAAAAAGGAATTGTTTTGAAAACCACACAAATTGGCGCAAAAAAATATGCTGCCTATGGAAACAATAGACCCAATTGGATATCACCCCTCATCCAAGATTATGAACACAAACTAGAATAGAATAGGGTCAATCGATCCCTTTGGCGCATGGGAAATGGCAATGAGGATTGTAACAATCAAGTACTTTCCTATATCGAAAAAATTAGTTTTCTTTGCGTACCCCCACTCACGCTGTTAAAGAGTGGGTTACACACATCAAGGTATCTTTGTACTTCTAAATGAAGAACAAAGATACCTTGATGTGTGTAACCCACTCTTTAACAGCGTGAGTGGGGGTACGCAAAGAAAACTAATTTTTTCGATATAGGAAAGTACTTGAATGCTACAATCCTCATTGCCATTTCCCATGCGCCAAAGGCATCGATTGACCCTATTCTATTCTAGTTTGATATCATTCCCCCGTCTGATGTACTTTATGCAAGCCATGCCACATATGCTTTTGCCGAAAGATGTTCAACGTCTTAATTTTCTTTTTAGAAGATTTATTTGGCAGGGAAGGAGACCACGTATAGCATTGATTAAGCTGCAGTAAATTAGAGGGAATGGGGGACTTAACTTTCCTAATGTCCTTTGGTACTCCCAAGCTGCTCAATTGCGATATTTACATGACTGGTTGAACAATGACAACAATTATATGAACACGGATTTGGATAGGGAATTTTTACAAGGGGGAGATCTAGTCACCTTTCTACATCTACACACTCAAGAGGTGTCCGAGGAGCTGAGGAGAAACCCACTATTGTGGAACATTAAGAAGCTGTGGACGGATATGCGGCATAAACTTAATCTAAATGCCCACAAATCATTCCACCTTCCATTCATAGCCAATCCAGACTTCCAGGAGGGTAAGGCACATTAATATCTGGCGGTTGGGGGATGTTTCCAAGATAGGTCATTTGGTGAATATGCGGGGCTCGAGGCTGCTCACATTCCAGGAGGCCACCAATAGATATCCAGTTTTGCTGGCCTATCCTGTGGCCTTTCTTTTAGCTCAACATTACATTTCATCCACTATCAGGTGTTTCTCGCCTATGGATTGGGTCAATCAGATAGATAAAATGCTGCAACAAACCCCTAGGGTTCGTAAGGCAATTTAGACTGCGTATGGTTATTTTTGGAATGTTCTGGACTATTCTACGGGACAGGGAGGTATCATGTCTTGGAAGGACTGTCTCCCTGGGATTGAGATAACTGACCTACTGGCGGCCCATGTAAAGGCTAGTAAATTATTTTCCTCTTCTAGGTACAAAGAAATGTCTATTAATATTTTGCACAGGACTTATTTGTCGCCTCACAGAAGGTACTTGATAGGACTTGCTGATACGCTTGCATGTTAGAAATGTGGCGCTCCCCAGGCGGACCTCTATCACTGCCTATGGGCCTGCCCTATAAACAGAAAGTTCTGGATAGATATAAGAAATTACTTGGTGGCTAATCTAGTGAATTATTGGAGATTGTATCCGGAATGGGCGTTTTTCTGTATTTTTTCACCAGTCTTTCTCAGGGTAGTAGAAAGCTGCTACTGGCAGTTAGTATAGCGGCCAGGAAAGCTATTCTGCAAGTGTGGATCGCTAGAGAGCCACCTACACTATCACTATTTAATGCCTAATTGTTTTCTCTCTTTAGGACGGAGTGGATAGGATTTTACTGGAGAAAGATAGTAAGGTACAGAGATTTTTTGAGTTATGGGAGAGCTATATTGCGACCTTGTCGACAACGGTTAGGATGCAGCTCCATAACTCCTTGTCTAACACAGAATGGTTTCTGACTAGAACGACTGCGGGGGATCCGCCGATTGTGCTTTAGATTTGGTTGTCATTTTGGGCTCTGGGGGAGGAGATGACGTACGGACACGTGTCTTTTTTTTTTTTTTTTACTTTTTCTTTTCTTTCATTTGTCATTTTGACCTATATATGTTTGGGTCTACCGAATGAATAAATTTTAGATCAATGGATCTTGAAGTCTCCAGAGGCATACTTCATGCAAGCTTGATATTATTTTATTACTGCAATAGATATGGCTCTTGAATACAGACTCAACTATATTCTTGTATGCTACCTTCTCACATTTACCCTTCTAACATTTGTCTGACCTACTGTGAATGTTTATGTATGCAACGCATATATTGCTTCAATAAAAACATGTTGCAAAAAAAAGAAAGTTGAGACGCATATGGAGTGATAAATGACCAGCTAACCAGTTCCTAACTGACATTTATTAAACACAGCCTGTGACATGACGGTTAGGAAGCTAATAGGCTGGTCATTTATCACTCCTTATGCGTCTCAACTTTATCTCTTGTTAAGGCTTAATACATTTGGGCCATTGCTTTAATATGCTGTACAAATTTACTTAATTTCCACCTTACTGCAGAACACAATTTATAAGCTACAGTGAGTTTATAAATGATGCAGTGTGTTTTTATGGATCCACCATACCACTCTGGAAGAAAACATCAGCTCCCGGCTCTTTGCGGATCTCATCCATCAGCGACTTGACAGCTGAACTTAACTCCTGCATGGTTAACAGCAGTTGCCAGACAGCTACAGATGCTAAGGTTTGCTCTTCAAAGACTGTAGTAATCAATATACTGAAAATGCGAGTGCTGCAGTTTTTCCTTACAATATGCTCTATCACCTAAAAGAAAACGCAAGTACAGTTAATTATTATGCTGCATTAAAATAGGATCTTCAAGAATTCATTGCACAATGATATTCAAACTACTTAATTTTTATTAAAAAAAAGGACATGATCTTTGATCAAGAGATACAAAAATACAGCTGTCAATAATTCAGACATCATTGCTTTAGAAAGTGGAAAAGACACACCTCTTTTTCATGGTCTGTTAAGCTTGTTGCTGATGAAATGGCACTAAGAACCACACTGGCATCATTTACTACCTCTGATAAATTTTCTTGATATTGCTTCAGTAACTCTGAACCATAATTAGCTGTGCTCAGCTTGCCTGCAATAAAAACAGGATATGTATTGCCGTTTAATGTCGATGTTCTACATCAATAAAGCTTTAATCATCACTTCCACTTGGCTTAACTTACACACTATAAAACAAAAGTATTCAGACACTTGGGTGTATATTTACTAAAGTGCAGTTTTTCTAAAGCTTAGATGTTGTCCATAGCAGTCAAACAGATTCTGCTTATTTATCTAGCACATTCTAGAAGATAAAAGCTAGAATCTGAAAACCCGCACTTTAGTAAATATACCCCTGGGTGGTTCCTGATAAGTTAGTATGCAAAACGATGGTATGTTGGTATGGTATGTATGGTATGTCCTCACACATCTTTGCTGCAGTCATGCCAAAAATGCCCCTACCGGCACACCAGGTCCCGTGAGACTCTGGTAGTGTTGGGCGTCTTTTTTGGGGGGGAAATGCATCTTAGACCGACCAGGAGACTGTGCTGATTAATTTGATATGTGACACTGAGGGGCAGATTTATTAAGCTTGGTGAAGTGATAAATTGGAAGGTGATAAAGGACCAGCCAGTCAACTCCTAACTGACATTTTTCTAACCCAGCCTGTGACATGGCAGTTAGGATCTGATTGGCTGGTGCTTTATCACCTTCCACTTTATCACTTCGCTGAGCTTAATAAATCTGCCAGAGTCTCTAAATCTGCATACAAAATACAGCAACCGTGGTGTTTTTCATACCAAGTTATGCTACGAACAAAGACTAGTTGCACACAGATATACAAGTGTCAAATTAGTCATCAGTCTCCTGGGGCATCACGATGCACCTTAGACACATCTTCGAGAGATAAAGACTTCTTATACCAGTGGAGTTGTACGGGTCCTGTCAGCTCACTCTCACCAGGCATCTCGCACTGTGTGGCATATTGAGGCCAGTTGTATGAAGACATATCTGTAGATATACTATATGGACAAAAATTTTCGGACTTCTCACCATTACACCAACAGGGACTGTAATGACATTGTACAAATACATATACTTTAATATGGAGTTGGTCCCCCTTTTGCAGCTATAATAGCTTCCACTCTTCTTGGAAGGCTTTCCACAAGATTTTGGAGTGTTTCTGTGGAAATTTTTGCTCATTAATTCTGTAGAGTATTTATGAGGTCAGGCACTGATGTTGGACGAGAAAGCCTGGTTCGCAGTCTCCGTTACAGTTCATCCCAAAGGACTAATGAGGTTGATGCCAAGGCTCTGGTATGGGCCAGTCATGTTCTTCCACACCAAACTATGGGGCAGATGTATTAACCTGGAGAAGGGATAAAGAAGTGATCAAGCAGTGATAAGTTCAAGGTGATAACGCACCAGCCAATCATTACAGATTTGAAAAATGACAGTTAGGAGCTGATTGACTGCTGCATTATCACCTTGCACTTATCACTGCTTTATCACTTCTCCAGGCTTAATACATCTGCCCCTATGTGTCTTTATAGTCCCTTGGTTTGTGCAGTGGGGCAGTCATGGTGGAATAGAAAATGGCCTTCTCCAAAATGTTGCCAAAGTTGTAAGCATAGCATTGCCCAAATGTCTTGGTATGCTGAAGCATTAAGATTGCCCTTCACTGGCATAATGGGCCTAGCCCAAACCCTGAAAAACATTCCCTACCATTAACCCTCCTCCACCAAACTTCACAGTTGGCATAATGCAGTAAGGCAGGTAACATTCTCCTGGCATCTGCAAACCCAGACTCTGCCATTTGACTGCCAAACAGAGAAGCGCGAAAATGTAGATTACATGACTAGATGCTTGATTTTATACGCCTGTAGCAAAGGGTCGGTCTGATTGAAACACCGGAATTCAATACTTAACATGTGTGGTCAAATACTTTTTTCCATATAGTATATATTTTTTGGCATAATCAAAAACAATGAAAGAAAGCAGTGTATTGTGTGTAGCAGGTTGTAGAATAAGCAATCATCTACTCTTGAAGACATAAATGACTTGGACTTTATTAAATGAATGCTCACCGATGGCTATGGACACAAAAATGTCAGTTACAGCCCCAAGTCCCTTAGATGCAGTTTTTTTTTTGTCTTCATAGGATGTAAACTTCTTTGAACACAAATCTCAAGAGAAAAAACAGGATTTTTGTACTTGCTGGTCAAATCCGTTTCTCTGGATCCATGGGAGACACTGGAGAAATGTGGGGTACAGCTAGTGCGAGAGCAGCCTAGGTACTAAGTGATTAGTCTTCACAGCACAAACTCCTCCCCTTCTATACCCCAACTCCCTGCCTACAGGTTTACACTAACAAAGCCGAAGGACAGAGGGAGGAGAAAAAGGCAGACACAAGTCCTTGCACAAACGGCGGAGACGGACGTCAAGTAATCAAACCCCCCACCGGAAGTACAGGGAGTGCCAGGGAGAGCGTCCAGTGTCCCCCATGGATTCAGAGAAATAGATTTCACTGGTAAGTACAAAAATCTTATTGTCCATTACATCCAATGGGGTACACTGGAGAACTGTGGGGATATCCCAGAGCTGAGCATCATGGGACATGAAGGTAATGAATCTGTAAAATGTAATAAGTACTTGATATTAATTAAGTACTTAATAATACAGGTTGAGTATCCCATATCCAAATACTCCGAAATACGGAATATTCCGAAATACGGAATTTTCTGAGACTAAGATAGTGAAACCTTTGTTTTCTGATGGCTCAATGTACACAAACTTTGTTTAATACACAAAATTATTCAAAATATTGTATTAAATGACATTCAGGCTGTGTGTATAAGGTGTATATGAAACAAATGAATTGTGTGTATGTACACAAACTTTGTTTAATGCACAAAGTTATTAAACATATTGGATAAAATGACCTTCAGGCTGTGTGTATAAAAGGTGTATATGAAAAATAAATGCATTCTGTGCTTAGATTTGGGTCCCATCACCATATTATCTTATTATGGTATTCAATTATTCCAAAATATGGAGATATCCAAAATACTTTTGGTCCCAAGCATTTTGGATATGGGATATACAACCTGTAATAACATAGCAGATCGGCAAAGCTGTGCTGCTGAAGCACCATGATGAGCCGCCAAAGAGGCCCCCACAGACAATAGAATGAGCACACACAGACTCTGGGACCAGCTGGCCAGCAGATTGGTAAGCATGGCAAATTACGGCCGTGACCCACCTCGCAATGCATTGCTTAGATTCAGGTCATTCAAGGTTATGGGTGTCAAATGAAACAGAGTTAATCCCTGGTCCTGGACACATGAATACGTAATGCTCGGACTACATTTAAGAAACGCAAGGACAGGTCCAACTCTCCATCCGGTAGGGCAGGTACCACTATCTCCTGATTAATATTATAACTGGAATCCACCTTCAGAAGGAATGCCATATAAATGCAAAGAACTGCCCAATCTTCATGATAATTAAGGAATGGGAGCAGAAGTGATAAATTGAACAAATCAGATACTCTCCAGGCCAAAGAAATGGCGAGCAAGAAAACAAGAACCGCAGGTCTACAGAATCTAGCAGTTCAAAGGGGTGGGGGAGGGGGGGGGGGGGGGGGGGAGATTTCTGGAAGGCACAAAGAACCAGGATCAAATTCCAAGGCACCACCAGAGGTACAAAAAGGGCCTGTTTATGTAATACCCCCTTACAGGAAGGGCTAAACAGCACAAAATGGCGCAATTTTCAGCTGAAAGTAAAAAGGGTTGGAAACCTTAACCTTTAAAGAACTAAGGGCCTAATTCAGACCTGATCGCTCATCTGCGAATTTGAAGAGGTTTGCAATCAGATAGTCGCCGCCCAGACAAAAGTGAAAACCTGCCCCATTCAAGTCTGCGTACGCCTTGCAAAAATCTCTGCGTATGCAGGTCAATTGCAAATCTGTTCGCAACTCACTCACCATCAAATAATTTTTCCAGTCCGTGCGTAGCCCAGGACCTACTCCTACAGTATGATAGAAACAGGCTGATCGCTGCCGAAGCCGACGTCACACTCCCTCCCTGAAAATGCTCGGGCATGCCTGCATTTTTACTGACACTCCCAGAAAACGGGCAGTTAGCAACCCCAAATGCCAGTTTCCTGTCCATCAACTTGCGTACGCCTAGTGATCAAAAAAGACGCTGGATTTTTTTTTGCTGTTTGGCCTCGTGAGTACACACTGCGTTCTGTACGCATGCGCAGTCGAACGATTATCGTCCGCCTCGCAAATTCGTACAACAGGAATCAGGTCTGAATTGGGCCCTAAGTCGGAAACAGAATTCAAAACCATTTTGCAAACAGGGAAGCATACTGGATTTATTTTATTTTTTTCAGGCTGATAACAGGGGCTTTAACTGAAAAGACTGGGACGAAGAGGCATCCGCCAAAGAGGGGCCACTGACATCCAAAGGAGGTCTGTATACAAGGCCTGTGGAGGCCAACAGGGAGCCAACAGATTTGCCAAAACCTGAACAGTTTCTTGAGAGCTGTCTACGGAAAAATGTAGACCATATTGAAAGCCCAGAGTCGACAAGATATCAATGAGATGTGCGCCTGGATCCAGAGACCTGGAGCCATACCTGTTCACCTTGTAGTTTCAACTCAATGTCATGAGGTCGATGTCAACCGGATACAACATGGCATGAGCACTTCTTGTGCCTCCTTGGTGATTTATTTATGCGACAACTGTCTTGTTGTCTTACTGAATTTTGATCAGAAGACCCTGAAATAAATGAAGCGCTAGCAGCAGTGATAGGTATACTGCCAAAAGCTCGAGAACATTAATGGGGAGCAGAGACTCCCAAGGCGACCAGCGACCCTGAAATATCAAATACAGGATAACAGCTCCCCACCCCCAATGGCTGGCATTCATCGTGAGTAATGTCCACACCTCTATCCAAAACGTATGGTCCTTGTCCAAGTGAGAAGTGGACAACCACCCCTGCTGAGACTGTCTTGTCCTGGGAGACAGATCATCGGAGAACAGATACGGAGCACCGACCAGCTCCACTTGGAGAAGTTCATTCTGAAAAACCCACCTGTGGAACTGGGCAAAACTCAAACATGTCGAATGGCATAAAGGCTTTTTCACGGTAAGGACAATACGTGTTTGGAATTCCCTGCCCGAGGGAGTTGTAATGGCGGAATCTGTCAACACCTTTAAGAATGGGTTAGATAAATTCCTAATGGATAAGGATATCCAGGGGTATGGTGCATAGTCATGCATTATAGTTACTATAAATAGGGATAAAATGCAACGGCTGACAGCAGCATCAGTCAGAAATTTTAGTCAAATCATCATGCATAGGAGAACACAAATAGGTTGAACTCGATGGACAATTGTCTTTTTTCAACCTCAGATACTATGTTGACACTAGTTTTCTGTGTACTGAGGATTCTGTCGCTAACCAGGGGATTCAGTCTCCGGTTAGCGACTGTGACCCGTTTAGGGTATCAGCACCGTGATTACATTTCTGTGTACATGAAATGGATTCCTCCTGAGAGGAAACCACTTCAACAGCATATGACTGCTAGGCCCTACCACACACAGCGCTTACTGAGGTAGAACAAATAAAACTACCATCGCCATCTGTGTACCTCAATAGACTACACAGATTTTACACAGCCACTACCCCCTCCCCCCCCCCCCCCCCCCCCTCATATCCCCATCTACAACCCCTGGTACCGCTCAGGATAGCTGGAGTTGCTTGGAGGGACTGCTCCAAGTGTACAGGAACTGCAGGCTGGGAGATGGCGCTGAACGCTGCTGGGTCCGCTCTGAAGAGAAGCTCCACCTCCTGAAGATGGCACGTCTTCCCGCACAAAATCTTTATACTGGTCTGAGGATTCAGTCACTAGTCTGGGGATTCAGTCTCCGGTTAGCGTTTGTGACCAGTGTAGGGTATTAAGACGATGGCTCAGGACGCCCTTCATAGCGCCAACACTGAGTGCCGCTGAGCCTTCCCGGAGCGCAGACGCTCAGCGCTGCACTCCTACCCTTGTGCCGCCATATCTCGCCATCTTCTGGCTCTGTAAGGGGGTGGTGGCATGCTGCCGGGGTGAGCGATCCCCTGTGGCTGGGAACGATCGATCCCCTCAGGAGCTCAGTGTCCTGTCAGCGGAGATAGTGGTACAGACGCCGCAGGACGGACACTACTCCCACCCGCCCTTAGTCCCTCGAAGCAGGGAGGCTACTGCCATCAGCCTCCCTGTAAAATAATACACTCTCTAAAAATAACTTTACTAGAGAAACTCTGTAGAGTTCCCCTAGCTGTGACATCTAGCGGGCACATTTTCTAAACAGAGTCTGGTAGGAGGGGCATAGAGAGAGGAGCCAACACACACTCTCAAACTCCTAAAGTGCCAATGGCTCCTAGTGGACCAGTCTATAACCCATGGTACTAATGTGGGTATAGTATGTAGTATAATAAAATAAATATATTTAATAAACAATTTTGTCCAGATTCATTTGTTTATAGTGTGAACGTATTTGTGTTTTGAGTGTTTTAACAAGTGCCTAAGTGTCTTGTGTACAAAATATTCACAATAATAACCCACCCCCGTCTGGATGAAGAATGTGTATAACCAATGCTTTGTGAGAGTATACTATAAATAAGTATATTGAATCTTATTTGTGTATTATCAAATGGTGTATGTGAAACTGCAAAGTGACTATAAATAACAATAATTCCAAGGTGTCCGCTGTGATTGTGAAGTGAAGCACAAAAAGAAAAAAGGTGATAAAATGTAAGCAGAAACACATACGTATATCAGATATTGCATTAAAAAAAGGAAAAAAGGGGAGGGGGATAGATAAGCTTATGTGTTGTCTACATATAGATTGGCCACTAACTCAAAAAATAAGAATTTACTCACTGGTAATTCTATTTCTCGTAGTCCGTAGTGGATGCTGGGAACTCTGTAAGGACCATGGGGAATAGACGGGCTCCGAAGGAGACTGGGCACTCTAAAAGAAAGATTAGGTACTAACTGGTGTGCACTGGCTCCTCCCTCTATGCCCCTCCTCCAGACCTCAGTAAAGGAAACTGTGCCCGGAAGAGCTGACATTACAAGGAAAGGATTTGAAATCCAGGGTAAGACTCATACCAGCCACACCGTACAACTCGTGATAACTATACCCAGTTAACAGTATGAACAACTGAGCCTCATTAAATTGATGGCTCAGTTAAGCAATAACTATATACAAGTATTGCAGAATTCCGCACTAGGGACGGGCTCCCAGCATCCACTACGGACTACGAGAAATAGATTTACCGGTGAGTAAAATCTTATTTTCTCTGACGTCCTAGTGGATGCTGGGTACTCCGTAAGGACCATGGGGATTATACCAAAGCTCCCAAACGGGCGGGAGAGTGCGGATGACTCTGCAGCACCGAATGAGCAAACTCAAGGTCCTCCTCAGCCAGGGTATCAAACTTGTAGAATTTTGCAAACGTGTTTGATCCCGACCAGGTAGCAGCTCGGCAAAGTTGTAAAGCCGAGACCCCTCGGGCAGCCGCCCAAGAAGAGCCCACCTTCCTCGTGGAATGGGCTTTGATTGATTTAGGATGCGGCAGTCCAGCCGCAGAATGTGCAAGTTGAATCGTGCTACAGATCCAGCGAGCAATAGTTTGCTTAGAAGCAGGAGCACCCAGATTGTTGGGTGCATGCAGGATAAACAGCGAGTCAGTTTTTCTGACTCTAGCCGTCCTGGAACATAGATTTTCAGGGCCCGGACTACATCCAGCAACTTGGAATCCTCCAAGTCCCGAGTAGCCGCAGGCACCACAATAGGTTGGTTCAAATGAAACGCTGATACCAGCTTAGGGAGAAATTGGGGACGAGTCCTCAACTCTGCCCTGTCCATATGGAAGATCAGATAGGGGCTTTTACATGACAAAGTCGCCAATTCTGACACACGCCTAGCCGAAGCCAAGGCCAAAAAGCATGACCACTTTCCACGTGAGATATTTCAACTCCACGGTCTGAAGTGGCTCAAACCAATGTGATTTTAGGAAATCCAACACAACGTTGAGATCCCAAGGTGCCACTGGAGGCACAAAAGGGGGCTGAATATGCAGCACTCCCTTAACAAACGTCTGAACTTCAGGCAGTGAAGCCAGTTCTTTTTGAAAAAAAATCGACAGGGCTGAAATCTGGACTTTAATGGATCCCAATTTTAGGCCCATAGTCACTCCTGACTGTAGGAAGTGCAGAAATCGACCCAGCTGAAATTCTTCTGTTGGGTCCTTCATAGCCTCACACCAAGCAACATATTTTCGCCATATGCGGTGATAATGTTTTGTTGTCACATCCTTCCTAGCTTTTATCAGCGTAGGAATGACTTCAACCGGAATGCCCTTGTCCATCAGGATCCGGTGTTCAACCGCCATGCCGTCAAACGCAGCCGCGGTAAGTCTTTGAACAGACAGGGCCCCTGCTGTAGCAGGTCCTGTCTGAGAGGCAGAGGCCAAGGGTCCTCAGATCATTTCTTGTAGTTCCGGGTACCAAGTCCTTCTTGGCCAATCCGGAACGACGAGTATAGTTCTTACTCCTCTCTTTCTTATTATCCTCAGTACCTTTGGTATGAGAGGAAGAGGAGGGAACACATAAACCGACTGGTACACCCACGGTGTCACTAGAGCGTCCACAGCTATCGCCTGAGGGTCCCTTGACCTGGCGCAATATCTTTTTAGCTTTTTGTTGAGGCGGGACGCCATCATGTCCACCTGTGGCCTTTCCCAACGATTTACAATCAGCTGGAAGACTTCTGGATGAAGTCCCCAATCTCCCGGGAGGAGGTCGTGTCTGCTGAGGAAGTCTGCTTCCCAGTTGTCCACTCCCGGAATGAACACTGCTGACAGTGCTAGCACGTGATTCTCCACCCATCGAAGAATCCTTGTGGCTTTTGCCATCGCCATCCTGCTTCTTGTGCCACCCTGTCGGTTTACATGGGCGACCGCCGTTATGTTGTCTGACTGAATCAGCACCGGTTGGTTTTGAAGCAGAGGCTCTGCTTGACTCAGGGCGTTGTAAATGGCCCTTAGTTCCAGAATATTTATGTGTAGGGAAGTCTCCTGACTTGACCATTGTCCTTGGAAGTTTCTTCCCTGAGTGACTGCCCCCCATCCTCGGAGGCTCGCATCCGTGGTCACCAGGACCCAGTCCTGTATGCCGAATCTGCGGCCCTCGAGAAGATGAGCCCTCTGCAGCCACCACAGCAGAGACACCCTGGCCCTCGGGGACAGGGTGATCAGCAGATGCATCTGAAGATGCGATCCGGACCATTTGTCTAACAGATCCCACTGAAAGATCCTTGCATGGAATCTGCCGAAAGGAATTGCTTCGTAAGAAGCCACCATCTTTCCCAGGACCCGCGTGCACTGATGCACCGACACCTGTTTTGGTTTCAGGAGGTCCCTGACCAGAGATGACAACTCCTGTGCCTTCTCCCCGGGGAGAAACACCATCTTCTGTTCTGTGTCCAGAATCATGCCCAAGAACAGCAGACGCGTAGCAGGAATTAGCTGCGACTTTGGGATATTCAGAATCCAGCCATGCTGTTGCAACACTTCCCGAGATAGTGCTACGCTGACTAACAACTGCTCCTTGTACCTCGCCTTTATGAGGAGATCGTCCAAGTACGGGATCATTATAACTCCCTTTTTTCGGAGGAGTATCATCATTTCTGCCATTACCTTGGTAAATACCCTCGGTGCCGTGGACAGACCAAACGGCAACGTCTGGAATTGGTAATGACAGTCCCGTACCACAAACCTGAGGTACTCCTGGTGAGGCGGGTAAATGGGGACATGCAGGTAAGCATCCTTGATGTCCAGCGACACCATAAAATCCCCCTCTTCCAGGCTTGCAATGACCACCCTGAGCGATTCCATTTTGAACTTGAACTTCCTTATATAAGCGTTCAAAGATTTTAAATTTAGAATGGGTCTCACCGAACCGTCTGGTTTCGGTACCACAAACATTGTGGAATAGTAACCCCGTCCCTGTTGAAGGAGGGGAACCTTGATTATCACCTGCTGGAGGTACAGCTTGTGAATAGCCGCCAGTACTACCTCCCTTTCCCTGGGAGCAGCTGGTAAGGCTGATTTGAGGTAACGGCGAGGGGGAGTCGCCTCGAACTCCAGCTTGTATCCCTGAGAAACCACTTGTGCAACCCAGAGATCCACCTGTGCGCGGACCCACTGGTCGCTGAAGTTCCGGAGACGCGCCCCCACCGCACCTGGCTCCGCCTGTGGAGCCCCAGCGTCATGCGGTGGACTTAGTGGAAGCCGGGGAGGACTTTTGTTCCTGGGAACTAGCTGCCTGGTGCAGCTTCTTTCCTCTACCCCTGCCTCTAGCAAGAAAGGACGCCCCTCTGACTTTCTTGCTTTTTTGAGAACGAAAGGACTGCATTTGGTAATACGGTGCTTTCTTAGGCTGTGAGGAAACCTGTGGTAACGGCGAGGGGGAGTCGCCTCGAACTCCAGCTTGTATCCCTGAGAAACCACTTGTGCAACCCAGAGATCCACCTGTGCGCGGACCCACTGGTCGCTGAAGTTCCGGAGACGCGCCCCCACCGCACCTGGCTCCGCCTGTGGAGCCCCAGCGTCATGCGGTGGACTTAGCGGAAGCAGGGGATGATTTTTGTTCCTGGGAACTGGCTGCCTGATGCAGCTTCTTTCCTCTACCCCTGCCTCTGGGCAGAAAAGATGCGCCTCTGACCCGCTTGCTTTTCTGAGGTCGAAAGGACTGTACTTGATAATACGGTGCTTTCTTAGGCCGTGAGGGAACCTGAGGTAAAAAGGTCGACTTCCCAGCTGTTGCTGTGGATACGAGGTCCGAGAGACCGTCACCAAACAATTCCTCACCCTAAGGCAAAACCTCCATGTGCCTTTTAGAATCAGCATCACCAGTCCACTGCCGAGTCCATAATACTCTCCTGGCAGAAATGGACACTGCATTAATTCTAGATGCCAGTCGGCAAATGTCCCTCTGTGCATCCCTCATATATAAGACGTCTTTTATGTGCTCTATGGTTAGCAAAATAGTATCCCTGTCGAGGGAATCAATGTTTTCTGACAGGGTATCAGACCATGCTGCTGCCGCACTACACATCCAGGCTGAAGCAATTGCAGGTCTCAGTATAGTACCTGAGTGTGTATACACAGACTTCAGGATAGCTTCCTGCTTTCTATCTGCAGGCTCCTTTAGGGCGGCCGTATCCTGAGACGGCAGTGCCACCTTTTTTGATAAGCGTGTGAGCGCCTTGTCCACCCTGGGGGATGTTTCCCAACGTAACCTGTCCGTTGCCGGGAAAGGGTACGCCATCAGTAACCTCTTAGAAATCACTAGTTTCTTATCAGGAGAACACCACGCCTCTTCACACAATTCATTTAACTCATCAGATGGGGGAAAAGTCACTGGCAGCTTTTTCTCCCCAAACATAATACCCTTTTTGGTGGTAACCGGGTTAATGTCAAAAATGTGTAATACATTTTTCATTGCAGTAATCATGCATCGGATGGCCCTTGTGGACTGTACATTTGTCTCATCCTCATCTACACTGGAGTCAGACTCCGTGTCGACATCTTTGTCTGCCATCTGAGCTAGCGGGCGTTTATGAGCCCCTGATGGTCTCCGAGACGCCTGGGCAGGCGCGGGCTGAGAAGCCGGCTGTCCCAAGGCTGCCGAGTCATCAAACCTTTTATGTAAGGAGTTGACACTGTCGGTTAATACCTTCCACATATCAATCCACTCCGGTGTCGGCCCGTCGGGGGCGACACCACACTTATCTGCTCCTGCTCTGCCTCCACGTAACCCTCCTCATCAAACATGTCGACACAGCCGTACCGACACACCGCACACACACAGGGAATGCTCTGACTGAGGACAGGACCCCACAGAAGTCCTTTGGGGAGACAGAGTATGCCAGCACACACCAGAGCGCTATATAACAGAGGGATTTACACTAACAAAGAGTGAACTTTCCCCAATGAAAAAGAACAAACGGCTGCGCTGAATATCAGGAACGGAACATAATGTACAGAGAGCCAACGTAAAAAATAACAATGTTTATTAATAAAACATATAAAAAGATTAATTATCAAATAACCGGTGAATAATATATATAAATATATATAAGAACAATCACTAGACGTGGACTAGTGGTATATTGTAATAACTCAGCTTATTGGGGTGAAAAGTTCCGTGATTCACTTGTTAGATAATTGATAAATACCAGGTGTGTTGGTAGGATCCTAATGAATTAAAAGTCCCTCAGTTGAAAATGATATTCAATACCTTTCCAAAATGGGCTGGTAAGAGCCGAGCGTCCTCGGCTTCAATGTCCTGCAATGCCCATATACGCTGTGCAGCGGAAAGGAATGGACCGTCTCTCTCACAACCCGGTCGTGGCGGCGTGTGCGCTGAAGCCGCTGATGTCGGATGCTGTAGGCGGAGGGTGCAGCGGGGACCAAGGAACACCTGGAAGATTTCACCTGAGCGGAGTGTGGATAGGGGCGGGTCCTGACGCGTTTCGTCACGTTCACGTGACTTTCTCCAATAGCTGCTTATATCACCTTTTGCGCCTAAATTTATGTGCCCCCCCTCTCTTTTTAACCCTTGTTGTAGTGTATACTGCAGGGGAGAGCCTGGGGAGCGTCCTTCCAGCGGAGCTGTGAAGAGAAAATGGCGCCGGTGTGCTGAGGGAGAAAGCCCCGCCCCCTCCACGGTGGGCTTCTCCCGCTTTTTTAATAATGTTAATGGCGGGGGATTAGGCACATATACAGTTTTATAAACTGTATTATGTGCAGTTTTGCCAAAAGGTATACTTATTGCAGCCCAGGGCGCCCCCCCCCCAGCGCCCAGAGCGTGTGGTGTGCTGTGGGAGCAATGGCGCATAGCTGCAGTGCTGTGCGCTTCCTTAATAAAGACCAGAGTCTTCAGCCGCCGATTTTCTTCTGATTCTTCCATCTTCTGGCTCTGTAAGGGGGACGGCGGCGCGGCTCCGGGAACGGACGATCGAGGTCGGGCCCTGTGTTCGAACCCTCTGGAGCTAATGGTGTCCAGTAGCCTAAGAAGCACAAGCTAGCTGCAAGCAGGTAGGTTTGCTTCTCTACCCTCAGTCCCTCGTAGCAGTGAGTCTGTTGCCAGCAGATCTCACTGAAAATAAAAAAACCTAACAAATACTTTTTCTAGCAAGCTCCTTAGAGCCCACTAGGAGCACCCAGCTCTGGCCGGGCACAGATTCTAACTGAGGTCTGGAGGAGGGGCATAGAGGGAGGAGCCAGTGCACACCAGTTAGTACCTAATCTTTCTTTTAGAGTGCCCAGTCTCCTTCGGAGCCCGTCTATTCCCCATGGTCCTTACGGAGTTCCCAGCATCCACTAGGACGTCAGAGAAATTATATATATATGTATAGCCATTGATATTAATAATTCTGGAAAAGGGGAACACATGAATCTGGACAAAATTGTTTATTAAATAGATTTATTTTATTATACTTATTTTATTTGCATGTTGAGATTCAACATACACTACAGCAGATACTCATATAGTACCAAACAACACACTTTTTATTTTGTGTATCTATGAACAAGTTCTGTATAGGCTTACAGTAGCCACTTAATGTATTCTGCAAGAACAGTGACTATTTTGAAGTTATAAACACTACAGCCACAGATATATTACATTTATGGATATGTCTCCTGCTAGTGACATTTATCATAAGATTTTAATACATGATTATTTAATGCCAGAGAACAAATACGACCACGTGTACATGGAATTTAAAGATATTCGAGTAGGAGACGGGATACAAACATACAATAAAATATAATAAAATAGAGATTTTATTAGACATAAATGTGAACGTGTAGTCATTGTTTATTATATTGTATATACAAACATATACTCATATTTCAACATGGATATTGTTTCTGGTCACCAACAAGGTTATTTATTTGTCTCATTGTGTAAAAATAAGAATTTACTCACCGGTAATTCTATTTCTCGTAGTCTGTAGTGGATGCTGGGGACTCCGTAAGGACCATGGGGAATAGACAGGCTCCGCAGGAGACTGGGCACTCTAAAGAAAGATTAGGTACGATCTGGTGTGCACCGGCTCCTCCCTCTATGCCCCTCCTCCAGACCTCAGTTAGGGAAACTGTGCCCGGAAGAGCGGACATTACAAGGAAAGGATTTTGGAATCCAGGGTAAGACTCATACCAGCCACACCAATCACACCGTACAACTTGTGATAACCTTACCCAGTTAACAGTATGAACAGCAACTGAGCATCACTCAACGGATGGCTCATAACAATAACCCTTACTAAGCAATAACTATATACACGTATTGCAGAAAGTCCGCACTTGGGACGGGCGCCCAGCATCCACTACGGACTACGAGAAATAGAATTACCGGTGAGTAAATTCTTATTTTCTCTAACGTCCTAGTGGATGCTGGGGACTCCGTAAGGACCATGGGGATTATACCAAAGCTCCCAAACGGGCGGGAGAGTGCGGATGACTCTGCAGCACCGAATGGGCAAACACAAGGTCCTCCTCAGCCAGGGTATCAAACTTGTAGAACTTAGCAAAGGTGTTTGAACCCGACCAAGTAGCAGCTCGGCAAAGCTGTAAAGCCGAGACCCCCTCGGGCAGCCGCCCAAGAAGAGCCCACCTTCCTTGTGGAATGGGCTTTCACTGATTTTGGATGCGGCAATCCAGCCGCAGAATGAGCCAGCTGAATCGTGTTACAGATACAGCGACCAATAGTTTGCTTTGAAGCAGGAGCACCCAGCTTATTGGGTGCATACAGAATAAACAGCGAGTCAGTCTTCGTGACTCCAGCCGTTCTGGAAACATATTTTCAAAGCCCGGACTACGTCCAGCAACTTGGAATCCTCCAAGTCCCGAGTAGCAGCAGGCACCACAATAGGTTGGTTCAAATGAAACGATGATACCACCTTTGGGAGAAATTGGGGACGAGTCCGCAATTCTGCCCTGTCCATATGGAAGATCAGATATGGGCTTTTACATGACAAAGCCGCCAATTCTGACACACGCCTAGCCGATGCGAAGGCCAACAGCATGACCACTTTCCACGTGAGATACTTTAGTTCCACGGTCTTAAGTGGCTCAAACCAGTGGGATTTCAGGAAATCCAACACCACGTTAAGATCCCAAGGTGCCACTGGTGGCACAAAAGGGGGCTAAATATGCAGCACTCCCTTTACAAACGTCTGAACCTCAGGCAGTGAAGCCAGTTCTTTTTGAAAGAAAATGGATAGGGCCGAAATCTGGACCTTTATGGACCCTAATTTTAGGCCCATAGTCACACCTGACTGTAGGAAGTGCAGAAATCGACCCAGCTGGAATTCTTCTGTAGGGGCCTTCCTCGCCTCACACCAAGCAACATATTTTCGCCATATACGGTGATAATGCTTTGCTGTCACATCCTTCCTAGCTCTTATCAGCGTAGGAATCACTTCATCCGGGATGCCCTTTGCAGTTAGGATCCGGCGTTCAACCGCCATGCCGTCAAACGCAGCCGCGGTAAGTCTTGGAACAGACAGGGCCCCTGTTGCAACAGGTCCTGTCTGAGAGGCAGAGGCCATGGGTCCTCTGTGATCATCTCTTGTAGTTCTGGGTACCATGTTCTTCTTGGCCAATCCGGAACGATGAGTATTGTTCTCACTCCTCTTTTTCTTACAATTGTCAGTACCTTGGATATGAGAGGAAGAGGAGGAAACACATAGACCGACTGGAACACCCACGGTGTCACTAGCGCGTCCACAGCTATCGCCTGAGGGTCCCTTGACTTGGCGCAATATCTTTTTAGCTTTTTGTTGAGGCGGGACGCCAACATGTCCACCTGTGGCCGTTCCCATCGATTTGCAATCTGTGTGAAGACTTCTTGATGAAGTCCCCACTCTCCCGGGTGGAGGTCGTGTCTGCTGAGGAAGTCTGCTTCCCAGTTGTCCACTCCCGGAATGAACACTGCTGACAGTGCTTGCACGTGATTCTCCGCCCAACGAAGAATCTTTGTGGCTTCCGCATTTGCCACCCTGCTTCTTGTGCCGCCCTGGCGGTTTACATGGGCGACCGCCGTGATGTTGTCTGACTGAATCAGCACTGGTTGGTCTCGAAGCAGGGGCTCCGCTTGACTCAGGGCGTTGTATATGGCCCTTAGTTCCAGTACATTCATGTGCAGACAAGTCTCCTGATTTTACCACAGCCCTTGGAAGTTTCTTCCCTGAGTGACTGCCCCCCATCTGCGGAGGCTTGCATCCGTGGTCACCAGGACCCAGTCCTGATTGCCGAACCTGCGGCCCTCGAGAAGATGAGCACTCTGCAGCCACCACAGAAGAGACACCCTGTCCCTCGGGGACAGGGTGATCAGCCGATGCATCTGAAGATGCGATCCGGACCACTTGTCCAACAGATCCCACTGAAAGATCCTCACATGGAACCTGCCGAAGGGAATGGCTTCGTATGAGGCCACCATCTTTCCCAGGACTCGCGTGCAGTGGTGCACTGACACCTGTTTTGGTTTTAGGAGGTCCCTGACCAGAGTCACTAGCTCCTGGGCCTTCTCCTCCGGGAGAAACACCTTCTTCTGTTCTGTGTCCAGAATCATGCCCAGGAAGGGCAGACGCGTCGTAGGAATCAGCTGCGACTTTGGAATATTCAGAATCCAGCCGTGCTGTTGCAACACTTCCTGAGAGTGTGCTACGCTGATCAACAACTGCTCCCTGGACCTCGCCTTTATGAGGAGATCGTCCAAGTACGGGATAACGAACTCCTTGCTTCCGAAGGAGTACCATCATTTCCGCCATTACCTTGGTAAAAACTCTCGGTGCCGTGGACAGACCAAACGGCAACGTCTGGAATTGGTAATGACAGTCCTGTACCACAAACCTGAGGTACTCCTGGTGAGGTGGATAAATGGGGACATGCAAGTACGCATCCTTGATGTCCAGAGATACCATAAAATCCCCCTCTTCCAGGCTTGCAATGACCGCTCTGAGCGATTCCATTTTGAACTTGAACGTTTTCATGTAAATGTTCAAGGATTTTAAATTTAGAATGGGTCTTACTGAACCGCCCGTTTTCGGTACCACAAACAGTGTGGAATAGTAACCCTTTCCCTGCTGACGGGGGGGTACCAGTATTATCACTTGCTGGAGGTACAGCTTGTGAGTTGCCGCCAGGACTACCTCCCTCTCCGTGGGAGAAACTGGCAAGGCAGATTTTAGGTAACGGTGAGGGGGGGGGGGGGTCACTTCGAACTCCAGCTTGTATCCCTGCGATACAATCTGTATAGCCCAAGGATCCACCTGTGAGCGAACCCACTGATTGCTGAAGTGTCGGAGACGCGCCCCCACCGCTCCTGGCTCCGCCAGTGGAGCCCCAGCGTCATGCGGTGGACTTGGTGGAAGCCGGGGAGGACTTTTGTTCCTGGGAACTGGCTGCCTGGTGCAGCTTCTTTCCTCTACCCCTGCCTCTAGCAAGAAAGGACGCCCCTCTGACTTTCTTGCTTTTTTGAGAACGAAAGGACTGCATTTGGTAATACGGTGCTTTCTTAGGCTGTGAGGAAACCTGTGGCAAGAAAGTTGACTTTCCAGCTGTTGCTGTGGATACGAGGTCCGAGAGACCGTCCCCAAACAACTCCTCACCCTTATAAGGCAAAACCTCCATGTGTTTTTTAGAGTCTGCATCCCCTGTCCATTGCCGAGTCCATAAAACCCGCCTGGCAGAAATGGACATTGCATTTATTCTAGAGCCCAGCAGGCAAATGTCCCTCTGGGCATCCCGCATATACAAGACAACATCTTTAATATGGCCAAGGGTTAGCAATACGGTATCCCTGTCCAGGTTATCTAACCTTTCCGACAGAGTATCTGTCCATGCTGCTACAGCACTGCACATCCAGGCTGAAGCAATAGCCGGTCTCAGTAGAGTACCAGAGTGTGTATACACTGACTTCAGGATACCTTCCTGCTTCCTATCCGCAGGCTCTTTTAAGGCGGCCGTATCCTGAGACGGCAAGGCCACCCTCTTAGATAAGCGCGTCAGGGCCTTGTCTACCCTAGGGGAGGATTCCCAACGTAACTTATCCGTTGGCGGGAAAGAGTACGCCATTAGTATTCATTTGGGAATCACCACTTTCTTATCAGGGGAAGACCACGCTTCTTCACATAACTCATTTAATTCATGTGACGGGGGAAAAGTCACTGGCTGCTTTTTCTCCCCAAACATATTTACCCTCTGGTCAGGGACAGGGTCAACCTCTGAAATGTGTAATACATTTTTCATTGCAATAATCATGTATCGGATGGCCTTGGTCATTTTAGGCTGTAATTGTGCCTCATCATCGTCGACACTGGAGTCGGACTCCGTGTCGGCATCCGTGTCAACCAACTGAGATAGTGGGCGTTTTTGAGACTCTGCCGGCCTCTGAGGCGCCTGGGCAGGCCCGGTTGAGAGCCCGGCTGTCCCCCGGCAGCAACATCATCAAACCTTTTGTGTAATGAGTTTACATTGTCATTTAAGACCTTCCACATATCCATCCAATCAGGAGTCGGCACCGACGGCGGCGACACCACATTTATCTGCACTTGCTCCGCCTCCACATAACCCTCATCAAACATGTCGACACAGCCGTACCGACACACAGCACACACACACAGGGAATGCTCAGACTGAGGACAGGACCCCACAAGGTCTTTGGGGAGACAGAGAAAGAGTATGCCAGCACACACCACAGCGCTATATAACTCAGGGATATACACCACAAGAAGTGATAGCTGCTTAATAAACACCTTTTGTGCCTAAATTTATGTGCCCCCCCCTCTTTTTTTACCCTTCTAGCTTCCAGGAGACTGCAGGGGAGAGCCCAGGGAGCGTCCTTCCAGCGGAGCTGTGAAGAAAAATGGCGCTGGTGTGCTGAGGAAGGTACGTTTGCTTCTCTCCCCTCGGTCCCACGTAGCAGTGAGTCTGTTGCCAGCAGAAGCTCACTGAAAATAAAAAACCTAACAAATACTTTCTTTAACTAGCAGGCTCAGGAGAGCCCACTAGGAGCACCCAGCTCTGGCCGGGCACACATTCTAACTGAGGTCTGGAGGAGGGGCATAGAGGGAGGAGCCAGTGCACACCAGATAGTACCTAATCTTTCTTTTAGAGTTCCCAGTCTCCTGCGGAGCCCGTCTATTCCCCATGGTCCTTACGGAGTCCCCAGCATCCACTAGGACGTCAGAGAAATACGGGGGATCCCCTGTCCGTTTTTTCCCCGGATTTTTATTACTAGGACCGGCTCAAAGAGCCCGAGGCTGGTTAAGCTTAGGAGGGGGGAGCCCACGCATTTTTTTTCTGACTTTTCCCATTCCATTAAAAATGACATTAAGAATCCACAAAAAAAAATAATTCTGGCCCCGCTAGGATTCAAACCCGTCAGCCAATCAGCAGGTAGCGCTACGAAGGGTCCGTTGGCTATTTGAGGCATTCGCCATAGAGTTTAGGAAAAACGACATCTGGTGGACAGAAAGTAGAATGCATGTTACAATTATAACGAGACGTCACATTTACAACGCAACTTATAACGGGAGTTATAGCGCAAGGAGCTGGCGCGAGTTGCGGTACGCAGCAACGATATATCAGGACATATCTGTAGTTGAATGTGCAGACAACAAAATCACACAAAAATTATCAATGGAAATCAAAATTTATTAACCCATGGAGGTCTGGATTTGGAGTCACACTCCAAATTAAAGTGAAAAAACACACTACAGGCTGATCCAACTTTGATGTAATGTCCTTAAAACAAGTCAAAATGAGGCTCAGTAGTGTGTGTGGCCTCCACGTGCCTGTATGACCTCCCTACAACGCCTGGGCATGCTCCTGATGAGGAGGCGGATGGTCTCCTGAGGGATCTCCTCCCAGACCTGGACTAAGGCATCCGCCAACTCCTGGACAGTCTGTGGTGGAACGTGGCGTTGGTGGATGGAGCAAGACATGACGACCCAGATGTGCTTAATTGGATTCAGGTCTGGGGAACGGGCGGGCCAGTCCATAGCATCAATGCCTTCGTCTTGCAGGAACTGCTGACACACTCCAGCCACATGAGGTCTAGCATTGTCTTGCATTAGGAGGAACCCAGGGCCAACCGCACCAGCATATGGTCTCACAAGGGGTCAAAGGATCTTTTCTCGGTACCTAATGGCAGTCAGGCTACCTCTGGCGAGCACATGGAGGGCTGTGCGGCCCCCCAAAGAAATGCCACCCCACACCATTACTGACCCACTGTCAAACCGGTCATGCTGGAGGATGTTGCAGGCAGCAGAACATTCTCCTTGGCGTCTCCAGACTCCGTCACGTCTGTCACATGTG
The DNA here is from genome assembly GCF_028390025.1 of Pseudophryne corroboree. Lineage (NCBI taxonomy): Eukaryota > Metazoa > Chordata > Amphibia > Anura > Myobatrachidae > Pseudophryne > Pseudophryne corroboree. The sequence continues at coordinate 185,335,750 of NC_086453.1, read as the reverse complement.
CTCAGTGAGAACCTGCTTTCATCTGTGAAGAGCACAGAGCGCCAGTGGTGAATTTGCCAATCTTGGTGTTCTCTGGCAAATGCCAAACGTCCTGCACGGTGTTGGGCTGTAAGCACAACCCCCACCTGTGGACGTCGGGCCCTCATACCACCCTCATGGAGTGTTTCTGATCATTTGAGTAGACACATGCACATTTGTGGCTTGCTGGAGGTCATTTTGCAGGGCTCTGGCAGTGCTCCTCCTGTTCCTCCTTGCACAAAGGCGGAGGTAGTGGTCCTGCTGCTGGGTTGTTGCCCTCCTACGGCCTCCTCCACGTCTCCTGATGTACTGGCCTGTCTCCTGGTAGCGCCTCCATGCTCTGGACACTACGTTGACAGTCACAGCAAACCTTCTTACCACATCTCGCATTGATGTGCCATCCTGGATGAGCTGCACTACATGAGCCACTTGTGTGGGTTGTAGACTCCGTCTCATGCTACCACTAGAGTGAAAGCACCGCCAGCTTTCAAAAGTGACCAAAACATCAGCCAGAAAGCATAGGAGCCGAGAAGTGGTCTGTGGTCACCACCTGCAGAACAACTCCTTTATTGGGGGTGTCTTGCTAATTGCCTATAATTCCCACCTGTTGTCTATTCCATTTGCACCACAGCATGTGAAATTGATTGTCAATCAGTGTTGCTTCCTAAGTGGACAGTTTGATTTCACAGAAGTGTGATTGACTTGGAGTTACATTGTGTTGTTTAAGTGTTCCCTTTATTTTTTTGAGCAGTGTATTTTGCATACTAGTTTACTAGCAGGACACATTAAAGTACAGTGTGTCATCTATTTTATGGAAATCTAAATAAAAGTAAAATTTTATATTTCTTGAGAAGCTGGTAAGCCTGATTTGAAGAAACTGTGAGGTGGGAGTTCCTCAGACCGCAGTCTGTAGCCCTGGGCTATAAGATCTTTGACCCAGGGATCCTGGCATGACGTTGGCCCATATGTGACTGAAGAGTCTCAAACGGGCTCCCACCTGCCTGTTTTTCAGGCAGTGCGGTTCACAGTCATGCTGAAGGCTTAGAGGAAGCAGAACCGGGGTTGTTCCTGTGAACCTGCAGTTGCTGGTTTTCTGGATTTACCTCTATTGCCTTTAAAGGCTGTAGAACCACATTTGGTGCTGTTTTTAAACTACGCTGTCCGAAAGGACTGCAGAGTTGGAGCAGTGTAGGATTTTCTAGCCGGGGGAGCTGCGTAAGGAAGGTATGTAGACTTACCCGCCGTAGCCTTGGATAACCACGTATCCAGTTCATCTCCAAAAAGGGCTTCACCTGTGAAAGGTAGTCTTTACACACCTTTCCTGGAATCCGCGTCCACAGTCCACTGCCGTAGCCACAAGCTCCTGCGTGCAGACACTGCCATAGCAGTGGTGCGTGCATTGAGTAAACTAATTTCCCTTATGGACTCTACCATAAAGTTAGCAGAATCCCGTATATGTTGTAGGAGGAAAATTATCTCCCTCCTGGATAAGGAATCTAATCAGTCAATTAGATTACCTGACCATTTTGCAATGGCCCTAGAGATCCATGCACAAGCTATAGTGGGTCTCTGGGCCACCGCCGCAGCTGTGTACAGAGATTTGAGAGTGTTTTCAATCATGCGGTCTGCAGCATCCTTCAAGGAAGCTGCCCCAGGAACAGGTAAAACTATCTTACGAGACAGCCTAGAAACCGATGCGTCAACTATCAGTGGGTTTTCCCATTTTTTCCCATCAACGGGAAGGATGTGAGTAACAGTTTTGGGACCTGAAACTTCTTGTCAGGATTTATCCAAGTTGCTTCAAATAGGGAATTTAATTCCTTAGATGCAGGGAAAGTAGCTGAGGATTTCGTTTTCACATTAAAATAAAATTCCTCCTCGTCCTCTGATACCTTATTAGGGATGTGTAGGACATCTCTAATAGCTTCTACCAGAACCTATATTCCCTATGACAAAGCAGCATCCCCCCCTCCCGAGTCCACCTCACCCTCCTCTGGGTCTGATACATCATCATCATCATCGGTATCAGCCTGCATGATTTGGGCCAGGGTACTCTTCTGTGGACCAATGGCAGGGGTCTGAGACACTGGAATGACCACTGAATCTCTATTCATCAGGTCATCAACAGATTGCGTCTCCTTATTTTTGGATAATTTATTTGAAATCATCCCTTTTAATGAATATAACCATACTGGTTCAGATCCACTAGCCTAAGAATGTGTACTATCCTGAGTACACGGCAGTGAGCCCCCAGATTGAGAGAAACACACGGCTGTGCATAAAACACAGTTCTTTAACATAGTTAATGTAAACACACACACATAGTAATGAATAGGTTAAAAGCACAGTTAATCCACACAGAGCCCCCTAGGGAGAGACAGAGCATGATGGAGCCAGCCACACAGCGCCCTTATAGCTAATTATATTGTAGCTGGGTCGCAAACTAAGCATTTGTAATAAAGGCTCACTATTCGAATACTGCCCCCCCCCCCCCTTTGCTATGACCCCCGAGTACTGCTGAGGCAAGCTGGAGTTCTTGTGGAGGGGTTGCGCTTTCCCTGCCAGTCTGTCTGTGTAGGGCTGCAGAGGGAAAATTGCGCTGGTGAGCCGCTCATAGTGACGCCCCGCCCCCATAATGGCGCACGGTCTTCACGGTTTTCTTATACTGGCTGAGGTATGTTTGTTGCTTAACAGTGGGTTAATACCCCTGTAAGCTAGTTTGCCAGTATGGGTATTTCATTAGTTGCTCAGTGCACCCCTCTGCATGTCAGAGCTGCGCTCCATACCCTTATGCCGCCATTGAAGCCGCTAACCTGCTAACTGGGACTCCGGCCGTCTGCTCACCACTCATGTCTTCTGGCTCTGCTAGGGGTGGTGGCATGCTGCCGGTCTGCATGCTCGCGTGGTGGGGCTTGCGAATAGGACCCTCAGGATCTCAGTGTCCTGTCAGTGGGGAACGGGACATTAACCCTGGAGGAGGTTGGGCCGTTCCCCTTCCTAAGTCCCACAAAGCAGACAGATTGTTGCCAAATAGCGCTGTCTGAAAACAACAAAAAGCAAAATTAATGTAGAAAATTCTTCAGAAGCTTCCCTAAGCGTGATCGGCTCCTCTGGGCAAATTTTCTAAACGGAGTCTGGTAGGAGGGGCATAGAGGGAGAATCCAGCCCACACTATCAAGTTCTTAAAGTGCCCATGGCTCCTAGTGGACCAGTCTATACCCCATGGTACTAATGTGGACCCCAGCATCCTCTAGGACGTAAGAGAAATAGAAATCCAGACGTAAGTGCACAGTACATAGAGACAACCGTATCCAGCTAAAGTGCAATACTGTAAGTCTTCATGAATAAGAGATTGTATACTACATATGATTCATTCACTTACATTACATTTTAACATTCTGGCATCAGTGTTTTCTTGGCTTTGTTGGCAAACCCAACTATTAACATCAAGACTCCTAAAATGATTATAACTAATCAAGTTGGTTGCGGAAGTAGCATTTATAAGCTGCATGCATTCATATTGCAGCACACATTACAGCCACTAATCTGGATTGGATATTCCTGTTGAATAGTAAACTAGGTTGTTGCATCTGACTTATTATATACTCCGTGTTATACAAGATGTGTGCAATGCTGTATAAACTGCAGTGTGCCTCAGAGGAAGGAAAAGAAAACACGATTTACTTAAGGTTCGTTTTAACAATTTATTGAACTAAAATGAACCCAAATAAATAACTTTGGTAAATGTCTAACTGGACATTTCATTAGTTTTACCTTTAAAGCTGTATTTCTTACTGTGCGGCTCTAGCACATCAAGTAATGTGTGCAGATCAGGGAATGCTTCCCTCACAGCTTGTAGGAGTTTTAACAAACTATCTGGGCTCAAAGTCTTGGTCTCTGATGCCTTTCTCAGTAATCTGTCCATGGCTTCTTTGTGTGATACACCTTCACAGCAGTCAGTGATCACCTATCAGGAAGATGTAGCAAATTGATTGTTAAAAGTATGCAAATAATAAAGAACATAATAGAGACAGGCACCACATTCCATCCCTCACAAAGCTTATAATCAAATGTCATTTAGGCTTTCAATAAACAGAGACACCTTAGACAGGATGTAAACTGTTGCACCACTGAACACACAGTACAATGAGAAGCATTTGGAGTCCAGCAATTCATCGGAACACAATCCCCTATATCAATATTCCTCAAGCCCGACTGGATCTCACAGACTAAATAAGAAAATTGCACAAAGCAGAAAAATAGGATTTTTGTCACTTATCGTTGAGTCCTTTTCTCTTAAGCAGGCTAGGCGACACTGGACTATGGGATTACAGGGATTGGCGTTTGGCAAGTAATGTAAAATAAGAATTTACTCACCGGTAATTCTATTTCTCGTAGTCCGAAGTGGATGCTGGGGACTCCGTAAGGACCATGGGGAATAGACGGCTCCGCAGGAGACTGGGCACATCTAAAGAAAGATTTAGGACTATCTGGTGTGCACTGGCTCCTCCCCCTATGACCCTCCTCCAAGCCTCAGTTAGGAACTGTGCCCGGAAGAGCTGACACAATAAGGAAGGATTTTTGAATCCCGGGTAAGACTCATACCAGCCACACCAATCACACCATATAACACGTGATAGGAACCCCGGTTAACAGTATGATAACAAATGGAGCCTCTGAATAGATGGCTCACAACAAAACCCGATTTTTGTAACAATAACTATGTACAGGTATTGCAGACAATCCGCACTTGGGATGGGCGCCCAGCATCCACTACGGACTACGAGAAATAGAATTACCGGTGAGTAAATTCTTATTTTCTCTGACGTCCTAGTGGATGCTGGGGACTCCGTAAGGACCATGGGGATTATACCAAAGCTCCCAAACGGGCGGGAGAGTGCGGATGACTCTGCAGCACCGAATGAGAGAATTCCAGGTCCTCCTCAGCCAGGGTATCAAATTTGTAGAATTTTGCAAACGTGTTTGCCCCCGACCAAGTAGCTGCTCGGCAAAGTTGTAAAGCCGAGACCTCTCGGGCAGCCGCCCAAGATGAGCCCACCTTCCGTGTGGAATGGGCTTTTACAGATTTAGGCTGCGGTAAGCCTACCGCAGAATGCGCCAGCTGAATAGTGCTACAAATCCAGCGCGCAAGACTGCTTAGAAGCAGGAGCACCCAGCTTGGTGGGTGCATACAGGATAAACAGCGAGTCAGTCTTTCTGACTCCAGCCGTCCTGGAAATATAAATTTTCAGGGCCCTGACTACGTCCAGCAACTTGGAATCCTCCAAGTCCCTAGTAGCCGCAGGCACCACAATAGGTTGGTTCAAGTGAAAAGCTGAGACCACCTTTGGGAGAAACTGAGGACGAGTCCTCAATTCTGCCCTATCCATATGGAAAATCAGATAAGTGCATTTAACAAGACAAAGCCGCCAATTCTGAAACCCGACTGGCCGACGCCAAGGCCAACAGCATGACCACTTTCCACGTGAGATATTTTAAATCCACAGTCTTAAGTGGTTCGAACCAATGTGATTTCAGGAATGCCAAACCCACATTGAGATCCCAAGGTGCCACTGGGGGCACAAAAGGAGGCTGAATATGCAGTACTCCTTTGACAAAAGTCTGAACTTCGGGCAGTGAAGCCAGTTCTTTTTGGAAGAAAATCGACAGAGCCGAAATCTGGACCTTGATGGACCCCAATTTGAGGCCCAACGTCACCCCTGCTTGCAGGAAGTGTAGGAATCGACCCAGTTGAAATTCCTCCTTCGGGGCCTTCCTGGCCTCACACCAAGCAACATATTTCCGCCAAATGTCTTGCGGTGACATCCTTCCTGGCTTTGATCAGGGTAGGGATGACTTTCTCCGGAATACCCTTTTCCTTTAGGATCCGGTTTTCAACCGCCATGCCGTCAAACGCAGCCGCGGTAAGTCTTGGAACAGACAGGGTCCCTGCTGCAGCAGGTCTTGTCTGAGCGTCAGAGGCCAAGGGTCCTCTGCCAGCATCTCATGAAATTCCGGGTACCAAGCTCTTCTTGGCCAATCCGGAACCACGAGTATGGTTTTTACTCCTCGCATTCTTATTATTCTCAGTACCTTGGGTATGAGAGGTAGAGGAGGAAACACATAAACCGACTGGTACACCCACGGTGTCACTAGAGCGTCCACAGCGATCGCCTGAGGGTCCCTTGACCTGGCGCAATATCTTTTCAACTTTTTGTTGAAGCGGGACGCCATCATGTCCACCCGTGGTCACTCCCAACGGTTTACCCGCATTTGGAAAACTTCTGGAAGAAGTCCCCATTCTCCCGGGTGTAGGTCGCCCATCGGAGAATCCTTGTGGCTTCTGCCATCGCCATCCTGCTTCTTGTGCCGCCCTGTCTGTTTACATGGGCGACCGCCGTGATGTTGTCTGATTGGATCAGTACCTGCTGGTTCTGAAGCAGGGGCCTTGCTTGGCTTAGGGCATTGTAAATGGCCCTTAGCTCCAGAATATTTATGTGAAGCGAAATCTCCTTGGAAATTTCTTCCCTGTGTGACTGCACCCCAGCCCCGAAGGCTGGCCTCCGTGGTCACCAGGACCCAGTCCTGTATTCCGAATCTGCGGCCCTCTAGTAGATGAGCCCTCTGCAGCCACCACAGCAGCGACACCCTGTTTCTTGCCGACAGGGTTATCCGCTGTTGTATCTGTAGATGGGACCCGGACCATTTGTCCCACAGGTCCCACTGGAACGTCCTTGCGTGGAACCTTCCGAATGGAATTATGCTTCGTACGAAGCTACCATTTTTCCAGGACTCGTGTGCTTCCACTGGAAGAAACACTCTTTTCTGGTCTGTGTCCAGAATCATTCCCAGGAACAGAAGACGTGTCGTCGGGACCAGCTGTGACTTTGGAGTATTGAGAATCCAGTCGTGCTGTTGTAGCACTTCCCGAGAGAGTGCTACCCCCACTACCAACTGTTCTTTGGACCTCGCCTTTATCAGGAGATCGTCCAAGTACGGGATAATAAAAACTTCCTTCTTGCGAAGGAGTATCATCATTTCGGCCATTACCTTGGTAAAGACCTTCGGTGCCGTGGACAACTCCAACGGCAGCGTCTGGAACTGATAGTGACAGTCCTGTACCACACATCTGAGGTACTCCTGGTGAGGAGGGTAAATGGGGACATGCAGGTACGCATCCTTGATGTCCAGGGAGACCCTGTAATCCCCCTCGTCCAGGCTCGTAATAACCGCCCTGAGCGATTCCATCTTGAACTTGAATCTTCTGATATAAAAGTTCAAGTATTTTAATTTTAAGATGGGTCTCACCGAACCGTTCTGTTTCGGTACCACAACCATTGTGGAATAGTAACCCCCTTCCTTGCTGAAGGAGGGGCACCTTGACAATCACTTGTTGTGATTATAGTGTTGAATAGCCACCAACACCGCCTCCCTGGCAGAGGGAGGTGCCGGTAAGGCAGATTTTAGGAAACGGCGGGGGGGAATAATGTCTCGAACTCCAGCCTGTACCCCTGAGATACTACTTGAAGGACCCAGGGATCCATGTGAGAGCCCACTGGGCGCTGAAATTTCTGAGACGGGCCCCCACCGTACCCGGGTCAGCCTGAGCAGCCCCAGCGTCATGCTGTGGACTTACCGGACGCAGGGAGGACTTCTGCTCTTGGGAACTAGCTGTGTGCTGCAGCTTTTTCCTCTACCTTTGCCTCTCGGCAGAAAGGATGAGCCTCTAGCCCTCTTGCTTTTCTGGGGCCGAAAGGACTGTACTTGATGATACGGTGCTTTCTTTTGTTGTGGGGTAGCCTGTGGCAAAAAAGTCGATTTCCCAGCAGTAGCTGTGGAAACGAGGTCTGAAAGACCATCCCCAAACAGTTTTACCCCCTTATAGGGCAAAACTTCCATGTGCCGATTCGAGTCGGCATCGCCTGACCATTGCCGAGTCCATAACCCCCGTCTGGCGGCAATGGACCTAGCGCTTATTTTTGATGCCAGCCGGCAAATATCCCTCTGTGCATCACGCATGTATAAGACCATGTCTTTTATATGCTCTATTGTCAGCAAAATATTGTCCCTATCCATAGTTATTTTCCCGACAGGGAATCTGACCACGCAGCGGGAGCACTGCACATCCATGCCGAAGCAATGGCTGGTCGCAATATAATGCCCGAGTGTGTGACTATATCTTTCAGGGTAACCCCCTGCTTTTTATCAGCAGGTTCCTTCAGGGCGGCCGTATCCGGAGACGGTAGTGCCACCCTTTCTGATAAGCGTGTAAGCGTTGTATCTACCCTATGGGGTGTTTCCCAACGTGACCTATCCTCTGGCGGGAAAGGGTACGCTGCCAATAACCGTTTAGAAATTATCAATTTCTTACCGGGGGAAGACCACGCTTCCTCACACACCTCATTTAATTTCTCAGATGCAGGAAAAACTACTGGTAGTTTTCTCTCACCAAACATAATACCCTTTTATGTGGTACCTGGGGTATTATCATAAATGTGTAATACATTTTTCATTGCCTCAATCATGTAACGGGTGGACCTATTTGGAGGGTACACTAGTCTCATCGTCGTCGACACTGGAGTCGGTATCCATGTCGACATCTGTTTCTGCCATCTGAGGTAGCGGGCGTTTTTAGAGCCCCCCATGACATTTGAGATGCTGGAACATGCACAAGCTGAGTAGCCGGCTGTTCTGTGTCGTCGACCTTTTGTGTAAGGAGTTGACACTTTCACGTAATCCTTCCATAAGTCCAACCACACCGGTGTCGATCCCGCAGGGGGTGACATCACATTTACAGGTATTCGCTCCGCCTCCACATCATTATCCTCCTCATACATGTCGACACAGCCGTACCGACACACAGCACACACACAGGGAATGCTCTGACAGAGGACAGGACCCCACAAAGCCCTTTGGGGAGACAGAGGGAGAGTATGCCAGCACACACCAGGGCGCTATATATCACAGGGATATCACATATAAAGAGTGTTTTCCCTTATAGCTGCCTATATATATTGTATACTGCGCCTAAATTGTGCCCCCCCCTCTCTTTTTAACCCTTTCTGTAGTGTATTGACTGCAGGGGAGAGCCAGGGAGCTTCCCTCCAACGGAGCTGTGAGGGAAAAATGGCGCCAGTGTGCTGAAGGAGATAGCTCCGCCCCTTTTTCGCGGACTTTCTCCCGCATTTTTATGGATTCTGGCAGGGGTTAAAAAGCACCTATATAGCCTCTGGGGCTATATATGGTGCCAGTTTGCCAGCCAAGGTGTCAGTATTGCTGCTCAGGGCGCCCCCCCCAGCGCCCTGCACCCATCAGTGACCGGAGTGTGAGGTGTGCATGAGGAGCAATGGCGCACAGCTGCAGTGCTGTGCGCTACCTTGGAGAAGACAGAAGTCTTCAGCCGCCGATTTTCCGGACCACCTTCTTGCTTCTGGCTCTGTAAGGGGGACGGCGGCGCGGCTCCGGGAACGGACGACGAGGTCGGGTCCTGTGTTCGATCCCTCTGAAGCTAATGGTGTCCAGTAGCCTAAGAAGCCCAAGCTACCACCACTTAGGTAGGTTCGCTTCTTCTCCCCTTAGTCCCTCGATGCAGTGAGCCTGTTGCCAGCAGGTCTCACTGAAAATAAAAAAACCTAACAAACACTTTCTTCCTAGGAGCTCAGGAGAGCCCCTAGTGTGCATCCAGCTCAGCCGGGCACAGAAATCTAACTGAGGCTTGGAGGAGGGTCATAGGGGGAGGAGCCAGTGCACACCAGATAGTCCTAAATCTTTCTTTAGATGTGCCCAGTCTCCTGCGGAGCTGTCTATTCCCCATGGTCCTTACGGAGTCCCCAGCATCCACTAGGACGTCAGAGAAACTATCTTTAAACCCAAGCTCCTCCCCCCTGCATCCCCATGATTCCAGTACTTCTATAAAAAAGCCCAGAAAGGAGTAGCAGTAACCCAGTGAAACTGTAAAAACATTTAAACCAACTAGTCGGGAAAAGGCCGTCAAGAAACAACACCTCACACAGCTTAGTGTGAGGGAGAAAATGCACTGTCGCCCAGCCTGCTTAAGAGAAAAGGATTCAACAGTAAATTACAAAAAAAATCCAATTTTGTCTTGCAGTAAGGCTGGGCGACACTAGACCATAAGACGTTCAACAGCCACCCTTAGTGAACCGAACACCCAGGCTGCCTGATCGGAAAAATGCACACCCAAATGGGCGTAGCCGGTCGCAAACACCTGAAGACAAGCCAACATGTGGCCAGAGTACTAGGTAGCTGTACAACAGACCTGGCCTGTTGAGTGATGACTGACCCAATGCAACACATTGTAGCCGCCAAACCGCGTTGTAAATAAAAAAAGAGAGTCTGTGCAATGGACAGAAGAAACATTGTTCAAGTAAATCTGCGAGCACAGCATCCCTCTGGGAGAGTCCGATCATCCCACTCACAGGAAAGATGGTGTAAGTGGAGAACAAAAATAGGATTTATGGTCTTACCTTGATAAATCGTTTTCTTGAGTCCATAGGGTGCACAGGAGCATTACGCTGGGAATTGGCTGGCTGGGAGGTTGGCAGACACCAAAGGAGTTACTTTGAATTACCCAGCTGGCCCTGCCTCCCTGTCCCCTATACCCCGCCAGTTTGAATAGCAAGCCAAGGCAGGAGCGGGCAGGAAGAGACGTCACACAGACACAAACTGAGAAAAAGAATGGCCACACACCACTAATACAGGGAACAGTCCCACAGACAGGTGCATCAGGGAGAGTGTCCTGTGCCCCTATGGACTCAAAGAAAAGGATTTATCAAGGTAAGACCATAAATCCCCTTTTCTTCTTCGTCCACTAGTGGGCACAGGAGCATTACGCTGGGACATCCAAAAGCTGTCCCTTCATGGGAGGGGACGCTCCTGGACTGCGCTAAGGACCCTACACCCGAAGGCAGCATCAACCATCGCAAAGGTGTCAAACGCATAAAATTTGATTGAAGGTCTGGGCAGAAGACCACGTGGCCACCTTACAAAGCTGTTCAGCCGAGGCACCACGAGAGGCTGCCCACGAAGCCCCCACAGCACACGTGAAATGGGTAGTGACCCCTGCAGGGGTATGAAGATTCACCATGGAGTAGGCATGGTGCACCGTCAGCCGAAGCCAACTGGCCAAGGTCTGTTTAGACACCGGCCAAACCCTGTTTGTGAGAATCCAGTAAGACAAATAGGGAATCGAATATACAGAGTCCTGTGAACATAAATGCAGAGAGCCCGCACTACACCAAAGGAGGCCTCTTCCAGAGGCACATCCCGCAAGCAAGTACCATTATCTCCTGATTCAGATGAAAGCGGGAAACCACCTTGGGGAGGAAACCCAAGCAAGTGCGAAGGACCGCTCTATCTGGGTGAAACACCAGGAAAGGCGGGCCGAAGAAATAGCTAGGAAAAAGATTTCTAGGTAAGCCAACGTACAGTGTACGTACGTACAGTAAGCCAGCGTACAGTGTTGGAAAGTATTCACAGCGCTTCACTTTTTCCACATTTTGTTATGTTACAGACTTATTCCAAAATGGAATACATTAATGTTTTCCCTTAAAATGCTACACACAATACCCCATAATGATAATGTGAAAAAAATTTTTTAGATTTTTGCAAATTTGTTAAAAATAAAAGAAATATACGTTATGGTAAGAACTTACCGTTGATAACGGTATTTCTCCTAAGTCCACAGGTATCCACAGGATAACATTGGGATATGATGGAGCGACAGCGGATTGGCACCAAACGATCACAAGCTTTCAGGCCTCCCAGAATGCACCGGGCTCGTCCATATAATCCCGCCCACTGACTCAGTCAAATTAGTTGTTTCCAAAGCATATAGGCAGGAGCATTAGGTAGAACCCTATTCAGGCGAAAAACCCACATGCATACTCTCTTCCATGCAAGAGGGAAGAGTTTAGCGAGTATACAGATTCTTAAATCAGGTGCGTCACGTGCAGAAGTGCCTTTATTTTCATACTCCTAAAAAACTGCCCATAGCCATACTTTCCTGAATGCACCGATCTCAGAAGCTAAGCAGGAAAGGCATGGTCAGTACTTGGATGGGAGACCACCTGGGAATACTAGGTGCTGTGGGCAATTTTTCCAGGAGGCTATACTCTTATATTCAATACTCTGCAACCTATTGTCTGGCACCATTCCTCAGTCTTCTTAAAAGAGATAATATCCCAATTGTTCTGTGATCATTTGGATATCCTTTTGATTTTTATATACCTGTACAAGGAATCCTGAACACACGTTTTTGATATTTTCAGCTTTACCCTATCTTGAACCTTATTTGCTAAAAAGGCAATCAAGAATTTTAAGTTCAATCATGATTGTTCGTTAAGATTAATATTTTATCCATGAACTAAATAAAGGTTAAGTTTTATATTAAATTCATATCTGACTAACAATATTTACTATTATCTATCTATCTATCTATAAAAGAGTGTGCTCCCAGAAAAAAACTTTTGTCTTTTCTCTTCTGCCAATTGTACTCTTCCTAGAGCTGCCCGGCTGGCTAAACCGAGCAATCGGGGGGAGAAGGGTATTAGTCAGGAAGGTGACCAATCACCCGATGGTCACTCTGACAGAGCTACAACATTCCTCTGTGGAGAGAGAACCTTCCAGAAGGATAACCATCTCTGCAGCAATCCACCAATCAGGTCTGCTTGGTAGAGTGGCCAGACGGAAGCCACTCCTTAGTAAAAAGCACATGGCAGCCCGCCTGAAGTTTGCCAAAATGCACCTGAAGGACTCTCAGACCATGAGACACAAAATTCTCTGGTCTGATGAGACAAAATAGGATTTTAATACCTACCGGTAAATCCTTTTCTCTTAGTCCGTAGAGGATGCTGGGGATGCTTCAAGAACCATGGGGTATAGACGGGATCCGCAGGAGACATGGGCACACTATAAGACTTTGAATGGGTGTGAACTGGCTCCTCCCTCTATGCCCCTCCTCCAGACTCCAGTTATAGGAACTGTGCCCAGGGAGACTGACATTTAGAGGAAAAGGATTTATTTAATTATTTTAAACCAGGGGTTCTCAAACTCGGTCCTCAGGACCCCACACAGTGCATGTTTTGCAGGTAACCCAGCAAGTGCACAGGTGTATTAATTACTCACAGACATTTTAAAAGGTCCACAGGTGGAGCTAATTATTTCACTTGTGATTCTGTGAGGAGACCTGCAAAACATGCACCGTGTGGGGTCCTGAGGACCGAGTTTGAGAACCTGTGTTTTAAACTAAGGTGAGATACATACCAGCTCACACCTCCAACACGCCGTACAACATGGCATTCAACAAACAAAGCATGCAATGGCATGACCAACAACAGTCACAGATTGACTGAACTCAACATGAGCGTAACTATAACCAAACTGCAGATACAGCCCGCAATGGGACGGGCGCCCAGCATCCTCTACGGACTAAGAGAAAAGTATTTACCGGTAGATATTAAAATCGTATTTTCTCATACGTCCTAGAGGATGCTGGGGATGCTTCAAGAACCATGGGGTTTATACCAAAGCTCTAGAACGGGCGGGAGAGTGCGGATGACTCTGCAGCACCGATTGACTAAACAAGAGGTCCTCCTCAGCCAGGGTATCAAACTTGTGAAACTTCGCAAAAGGTGTTTGATCCCGACCAAGTAGCAGCTCGGCAAAGTTGTAACGCCGAGACTCCACGGGCAGCCGCCCAGGAGAAGCCCACCTTTCTGGTAGAATGGGCTTTCACCGATTTCGGTAACGGCAATCCTGCCGTAGAATGGGCCTGCTGAATCATATTACAAATCCAGCGCGCAATAGTCTGCTTACAAGCAGGAGCCCCAATCTTGCTGGGAGCCCACAGTACAAACAGAGCCTCTGTTTTCCTAATCGGAGCCGTTCTGGCGACAAAGATCTTCAAAGCTCTGACCACATCGAGAGACTTTGAATCCGCCAAGGCATCAGTAGCCACTGGCACCACAATAGGCTGGTTCACGTGAAATTATAAAACTACTTTCGGTAGAAATTGCTGACGAGTTCTCAACTCGGCTCTATCAGCATGGAAAATTAAATAGGGGCTTTTGTGAGACAAAGCCGCCAACTCAGACACTCGCCTTGCGGATGCCAAGGCCAACAACATAACTACTTTCCAAGTAAGGAATTTCAGTTCAACCTTACGTAAAAGGTTCAAACCAATGAGATTGCAGGAACTGCAACACTACATTAAGATCCCACGGTGCCACAGGAGGCACAAATGGAGGTTGGATGTGCAGCACGTCTTTTACGAACGTCTGAACTTCTGGAAGAGAAGCCAATTCTTCCTGAAAAAATATCGACAAGGCCGAAATCTATACTTTAATAGAGCCTAACTTTAGGCCCGCATCCACACCTGCTTGTAGGAAATGGAGCAAACGCCCCAGGTGAAATTCCTCCGTAGGAGCCTTCTTGGATTCACACCAAGACATATATTATTTTCTCCAAATACGGTGGTAATGCTTCGCCGTTACTTCTTTTCTAGCCTGAAGAAGTGTGGGAATGACTTCACTGGGAATACCCTTTCGGGCTAGGCTTTGGCGTTCAACCGCCACGCCGTCAAACGCAGCCGTGGTAAGTCCTGATACACGCACGGCCCCTGTTGCAACAGGTCCTCCCGAAGAGGAAGAGGCCAGGGATCTTCTGTGAGCAACTCCTGAAGATCTGGATACCAGGCCCTTTTTGGCCAATCCGGAACAATGAGGATCGCCTGAACCCTTGTTGTTCTTATAATTTTTATCACCTTTGGAATAAGTGGAAGTGAAGGGAACACATATACCGACGGAAACACCCACGGTGTCACTAGGGCGTCCACCGCTATCGCCTGAGGGTCTCTTGACCTGTAACAATCTCTCTGAAGTTTCTTGTTGAGGTGGGACGCCATAATGTCTTCTTGAGGAACTCCCCAACGACTTGTCACTTCTACAAAGACCTCTTGATGAAGACCCCACTCTCCTGGATGGAGATCGTGTCTGCTGAGGAAGTCTGCTTCCCAGTTGTCCACTCCCGGAATGAAGACTGCTGACAGAGCGCTGGCATGTCTTTCCGCCCAGCGAAGAACCTTCGTGGCCTCGGCCATCGCTGCTCTGCTCCTTGTTACGCCTTGGCGGTTTATGTACGCCACCGCTGTCACGTTGTCTGATTGAATCAAGACAGGCAGACCTCGAAAAAGATGTTCTGCTTGCAGTATGCCAATGTAAATGGCCCTTAATTCCAGAATGTTTATGTGTAGACAAGCTTCCTGGCTTGACCACTTTCCCTGAAAGTTTCTTCCCTGTGCGACTGCTCCCCAGCCTCGGAAGCTTGCATCTGGTCACCAGGATCCAATCCTGAATCCCGAACATGCATCCCTCCAGAAGGTGAGAACTGTGCAGCCACCACAGAAGGGAGATTCTGGTCCTGGGAGATAGAATTATCTTCCGGTGCATGTCCAGGTGAGACCCGGACCACTGGTCCAACAGGTTCCACTGAAACACCCTGGCATGGGACCTGCCATACGGAATGGCCTCGTAGGCCGACACCATCTTCCCCAGTAACCAAGTGCATTTAAGAACGGACACCTTTGCTGGTTTCAGAATCTGTTTTACCATGTTCTGTATTTCCAGAGCTTTTTCCACTGGAAGAAACACTCTCTGCAATTCTGTATCCAGAATCATACCCAGGAACGACAGCCGTGTCATCGGATCCAACTGTGATTTTGGCAAATTTAGTAGCCAACCATGTTGTTGCAGAATAGTCAGTGAAAGGGCAACATTTTTCATCAATTGTTCCTTGAACCTCGCCTTTATGAGGAGATCGTCCAAGTACGGGATAATTGCGATTCCCTGCTTGCGCAGGAGTACCATAATTTCCGCCATTACTTTGGTGAAAATCCTCGGAGCCGTGGACAGACCAAACGGCAACGTCTGAAATTGGTAATGACAATCCTGCACAGCAAATCTCAGGTAAGCCTGATGTGGAGGCTATATGGGGACATGCAAGAAGGCATCTTTTGTGTCGACCGACACCATAAAATCCCCCTCTTCCAGACTGGAGATCACTGCTCGGAGAGATTCCATCTTGAATTTCAATTTTTTCAGAAAGAAAATAAGAATTTACTCACCGGTAATTCTATTTCTCGTAGTCTGTAGTGGATGCTGGGGACTCCGTAAGGACCATGGGGAATAGACGGGCTCCGCAGGAGACTGGGCACTCTAAAGAAAAGTTAAGTACTATCTGGTGTGTACTGGCTCCTCCCTCTATGCCCCTCCTCCAGACCTCAATTAAGGAAACTGTGCCCCGAAGAGCTGACACTACAAGGAAAGGATTTGGAATACAGGGTAAGACTCATACCAGCCACACCAATCACACCGTACAACTTGTGATAACCATACCCAGTTAACAGTATGAACAACAACCGAGCCTCATTCAACGGATGGCTCATAACAATAACCCTTTATTAAGCAATAACTATATACACGTATTGCAGAAGAAGTCCGCACTTGGGACGGGCGCCCAGCATCCACTACGGACTACGAGAAATAGAATTACCGGTGAGTAAATTCTTATTTTCTCTGATGTCCTAGTGGATGTTGGGGACTCCGTAAGGACCATGGGTATTATACCAAAGCTCCCAAACGGGCGGGAGAGTGCGGATGACTCTGCAGCACCGAATGAGCAAACACAAGGTCCTCCTCAGCCAGGGTATCAAACTTGTAGAACTTAGCAAATGTGTTTGAACCCGACCAAGTAGCAGCTCGGCAAAGCTGTAACGCCGAGACCCCTCGGGCAGCCGCCCAAGAAGAGCCCACCTTCCTTGTGGAATGGGCTTTCACCGATCTTGGATGCGGCAATCCAGCCGCAGAGTGAGCCAGCTGAATCGTGCTACAGATCCAGCGAGCAATCGTCTGCTTCGAAGCAGGAGCACCCAGTTTGTTGGGTGCATACAGAATAAACAGCGAGTCAGTCTTCCTGACTCCAGCCATTCTGGAAACATATTTTCAAAGCCCGGACTACGTCCAGCAACTTGGAATCCTCCAAGTCCAGAGTAGCCGCAGGCACCACAATAGGTTGGTTCAAATGAAACGATGATACCACCTTAGGGAGAAATTGGGGACGAGTCCGCAATTCTGCCCTGTCCATATGGAAGATCAGATAGGGGCTTTTACATGACAAAGCCGTCAATTCTGACACCCGCCTAGCCGATGCAAAGTCCAACAGCATGACCACTTTCCACGTGAGGTATTTTAGCTCCACGGTCTTAAGTGGCTCAAACCAGTGGGATTTCAGGAAATCCAACACAACGTTAAGATCCCAAGGTGCCACAAAAGGACGCTGAATATGCAGCACTCCCTTTACAAACGTCTGAACCTCAGGCAGTGAAGCCAGTTCCTTTTGAAAGAAAATGGATAGAGCCGAGATCTGGACCTTTATGGACCCTAATTTGAGGCCCATAGTCACACCTGACTGTAGGAAGTGCAGAAATCGGCCCAGCTGGAAATCCTCTGTAGGGGCATTCCTGACCTCACACCAAGCAACATATTTTCGCCATATGCGGTGATAATGCTTAGCTGTCACATCCTTCCTAGCTCTTATCAGCGTAGGAATTACTTCATCCGGGATACCCTTTTCCGCTAGGATCCGGCGTTCAACCGCCATGCCGTCAACTGCAGCCGCGGTAAGTCTTGGAACAGACAGGGTCCCTGTTGCAACAGGTCCTGTCTGAGAGGCAGAGGCCATGGGTCCTCTGTGATCATCTCTTGTAGCTCTGGGTACCAAGTCCTTCTTGGCCAATCCGAAACGATGAGAATTGTTCTCACTCCTCTTTTTCTTACTATTCTCAGCACCTTGGGTATGAGAGGAAGAGGAGGAAACAGACCGACTGGAACACCCACGGTGTTACCAGTGCGTCCACAGCTATCGCCTGAGGGTCCCTCGACCTGGCGCAATATCTTTTTAGATTTTTGTTTAGGCGGGACGCCATCATGTCCACCTGTGGCCGTTCCCACCGATGTGCAATCTGCTCGAAAACTTCTTGATGAAGTCCCCACTCTCCCGGGTGGAGGTCGTGCTTGCTGAGGAAGTCTGCTTCCCAGCTGTCCACTCCCGGAATGAACACTCCTGACAGTACTTGCTCGTGATTCTCCGCCCAACGCAGAATCCTTGTGGCTTCCGCCATTGCCACCCTGCTTCTTGTGCCGCCCGGGCGGTTTACATGGGCGACCGCCGTGATGTTGTCTGACTGAATCAGCACTGGCCGACCTCGAAGCAGGTGCTCCGCTTGACTCAGGGCGTTGTATATGGCCCTTAATTCCAGTATGATTATGTGAAGACAAGTCTCCTGACTTGACCACAGCCCTTGGAAGTTTCTTCCCTGAGTGACTGCCCCCCATACGCGGAGGCTTGCATCCGTGGTCACCAGGACCCAGTCCTGTATGCCGAACCTGTGGCCCTCGAGAAGATGACCACTCTGCAGCCACCACAGAAGAGACACCCTGGCCCTCGGGGACAGGGTGATCATCCGATGCATCTGAAGATGCGATCCGGACCACTTGTCCAACAGATCCCACTGAAAGATCCTGGCATAGAACCTGCCAAAGGGAATGGCTTCGTATGACGCTACCATCTTTCCCAAGATCCGCGTGCAGTGATGCACCGACACCTGTTTTGGTTTCAGGAAGTCCCTAACCAGCGTCACCAACTCCTGAGCCTTCTCCTCGGGGAGAAACACCTTCTTCTGTTCTGTCTCCAGAATCATACCCAGGAAGGGCAGACGCGTCGTAGGAATCAGCTGCGACTTTGGAATATTCAGAATCCAGCCATGCCTTAGCAACACTTCCTGAGTGTGCGCTACGCTGAGCAACAACTGCTCCCTGGACCTCGCCTTTATGAGGAGATCGTCCAAGTACGGGATAACTAACTCCTTGCTTCCGAAGGAGTACCATCATTTCCGCCATTACCTTGGTAAATACTCTCGGAGCCGTGGACAGACCAAACGGCAACGTCTGGAATTGGTAATGACAGTCCTGTACCACAAACCTGAGGTACTCCTGGTGAGGCGGATAAATGGGGACATGCAAGTACGCATCCTTGATGTCCAGAGATACCATAAAATCCCCCTCTTCCAGGCTTGCAATGACCGCTCTGAGCGATTCCATTTTGAAATTGAACGTTTTCATATAAATGTTCAAGAATTTTAAATTCAGAATGGGTCTTACCGAACCGTCCGGTTTCGGTACCACAAACAGTGTGGAATAGTAACCCTTTCCCTGCTGAAGGGGGGGTACCATTATTATCACTTGCTGGAGATACAGCTTGTGAATTGCCGCCAGGACTACCTCCCTCTCCGTGGAAGAAGCTGGTAAGGCAGATTTTAGGTAACGGTGAGGGGGGGTCACTTTGAACTCCAGCTTGTATCCCTGAGATACAATCTGTGTAGCCCAAGGATCCACCTGTGAGCGAACCCACTGATCGCTGAAGTTTCGGAGACGCGCCCCCAACGCTCCTGGCTCCGCCTGTGGAGCCCCAGCATCATGTGGTGGACTTAGTGGAAGCCGGGGAGGACTTTTGTTCCTGGGAACTGGCTGCCTGGTGCAGCTTCTTTCCTCTACCAAGAAAGGATGCACCTCTGACTTTCTTGCTTTTTTGAGAACGAAAGGACTGCATTTGGTAATACGGTGCTTTCTTAGGTTGTGAGGAAACCTGTGGCAAGAAAGTCGACTTTCCAGCTGTCGCTGTGGATACAAGGTCCGAGAGACCGTCCCCAAACAATTCCTCACCCTTATAAGGCAAAACCTCCATGTGTTTTTTAGAGTCGGCATCCCCTGTCCATTGCAGAGTCCATAAGACCCTCCTGGCAGAAATTGACATTGCATTTATTCTAGAGCCCAGCAGGCAAATGTCCCTCTGGGCATCCCGCATATATAAGACGACGTCTTTAATATGGCCAAGGGTTAGCAATACGGTATCCCTATCCAGGGTATCTAACCCCTCCGACAGAGTATCTGTCCATGCTGCTACAGCACTGCACATCCAGGCTGAAGCAATAGCCGGTCTCAGTAGAGTACCAGAGTGTGTATACACTGACTTCAAGATACCCTCCTGCTTCCTATCCGCAGGCTCCTTTAGGGCGGCCGTATCCTGAGACGGCAGGGCTACCCTCTTATATAAGCGCGTCAGCGCCTTGTCCACCCTAGGGGAGGATTCCCAACGTAACCTATCCGTTGGCGGGAAAGGGTACGCCATTAGTAATCTTTTGGGAATTACCACTTTATCAGGGGAAGACCACGCTTCTTCACATAACTCATTTAATTCATGAGACGGGGGAAAAGTCACTGCCTGCTTTTTCTCCCCGAACATATGTACCTTCTTGTCAGGGACAGGGTCATCCTCTGAAATGTGTAAAACATTTTTTCATTGCAATAATCATGTATCGGATGGCCTTGGTCATTTTAGGCTGTAATTGTGCCTCATCCTCGTCGATACTGGAGTCAGACTCCGTGTCGGCATCCGTGTCAACCAACTGAGATAGTGGGCGTTTTTGAGACCCTGACGGCCTCTGAGGCGCCTGGGCAGGCCCGGGTTGAGGGCCCGGCTGTCCCCCGGCTGCAACGTCATCAAACCTTTTATGTAAATAGTTTACATTGTCATTTAAGACCTTCCACATATCCATCCAATCAGGTGTCGGCCCCGGCGGCGGCGACACCACATTTATCTGCACTTGCTCGGCCTCCACGTAACCCTCCTCATCAAACATGTCGGCACAGCCGTACCGACACACAGCACACACACAGGGAATGCTCAGACTGAGGACAGGACCCCACAAAGGTCTTTGGGGAGACAGAGAAAGAGTATGCCAGCACACACCACAGCGCTATATAACTCAGGGATACACTGATTACCCAATAGCTGCTGAAATATAACTTTTGCTCCTAAATTTATGTGCCCCCCATCTCTTTTTACCCTTCTGCTACCAGGACACTGCAGGGGAGAGCCTGGGGAGCGTCCTTCCAGCGGAGCTGTGAAGACAAATGGCGCTGGTGTGCTGAGGAAGAAGGCCCCGCCCCTTCAGCGGCGGGCTTCTGTCCCGCTTTCAGTGATAGAAAATGGCGGGGGATTTACATATATACAGTTCCTGACTGTATATATGTAGGTTTTATGCCACAAGGTACTCAAATTGCTGCCCAGGGCACCCCCCCCCCAGGGCCCTGCACTCTACAGTGACCGGAGTGTGTGGTGTGCTGTGGGAGCAATGGCGCACAGCTGCGGTGCTGTGCGCTACCTTAATGAAGACAGGAGTCTTTAGCCGCCGATTTCACCGTCTTTCCAGCTTTTCTTCTGGCTCTGCGAGGGGGACGGCGGCGCGGCTCCGGGAACGGACGATCGAGGACAGCTGCCTGTGTTCGAACCCTCTGGAGCTAATGGTGTCCAGTAGCCTAAGAAGCGCAACCTAGCTGTGAACAGGTACGTTTGCTTCTCTCCCCTCGGTCCCACGTAGCAGTGAGTCTGTTGCCAGCAGAAGCTCACTGAAAATAAAAAACCTAACAATACTTTCTTTAACTAGCAGGCTCAGGAGAGCCCACTAGGAGCACCCAGCTCTGGCCGGGCACAGATTCTAACTGAGGTCTGGAGGAGTGGCATAGAGGGAGGAGCCAGTGCACACCAGATAGTACCTAATCTTTTCTTTAGAGTGCCCAGTCTCCTGCGGAGCCCGTCTATTCCCCATGGTCCTTAAGGAGTCCCCAGCATCCACTAGGATGTCAGAGAAATTGAGGGATTTTAGGTTCAGAATCGGCCTGACTGAGCCATCCGGCTTCGGGACCATGAAGAGGCTCGAATAAAAGCCTTCCCCCTGTTGTGACGGGGGCACTGTTACAATTACTTGATTTTGACACAACTTTAGTATCGCAGCGCTTACTATCTCCCTTTCTAGAAGAGAAGCTGGCAAGGCCGATTTGAAAAATCGGTGAGGGGACACGTCTTGAAACTCTAACCTGTACCCTTTGGTTACTATTTCTACT